>NC_065594.1:66997033-69528699 GCF_024542745.1 Macaca thibetana thibetana | reverse complement strand
GATGGTATGACAGACGTGAGCCACTGTGCCCAGCTGAAAATTAAATTGTATTTCTATTTTTGAGCAGCAAAAATTTGGAAAATGCAATAAGAAATATACACACATACAAACACATATAATTAAAATGTCATCAATAAAATGCAATACTTAGAAATGATTCTAACAAAATATTTATACAACTTGTATGCCGAAAACTAAAAATTTGTTATGGAAAAATTAAAGAAGCCCTAAGGAAATAGAGAGATAAATCAAGCACATAGATCAGAAGACACAATATTGTTGTCAATTGATCTATAGATTGAATGCAATCTTAATCAAAATTTTAGCTTTTTTATTTTTAAAAATCTACAATCTGATTATAAAATACACATGGAAAAACAGAAAACCTAGAATTGTCATCAATAGAATTTTGAAAATGAAAAAAAAATGGGAAGATTTGTACTACCTGATATAAAAACTTACTGTAAAGTTTACACAAATAAAACATTGTGGTATTGGCAAAAGGATGAAAATATAGATCATTTGAATAGAAAATCAAGATATACCCCTACATATTTCGGGACAACCAAATGTCAAAAAGAAAAAAAAATGAACTAACACAATTAAATATTTTTTTAAAAAAAGGTACTGAATCAATTGCATCTCTCTCTATATATATATAAAAAAACCTTACCTCAAATCAAGACTTCAGCAATATAAAAAATAGTGTGTGGCCGGGCATGGTGGATTACACCTGTAATCTCAGCACTTTGGGAGGCCGAGGTGGGTGGATTACCTGAGGTCAGGAGTTCAAGACCGGCCTGGCCAACATTGTGAAACCCCGTCTCTACTAAAAATACAAAAATTAGCCGGGTGTGTTAGGAGGAACTGTAATCCTAGCTACTTGGGAGGCTGAGGCAGGACAATCGCTTGAACTCAGGAGGCAGAAGTTGCAGTGAACTGAGATTGTACCACTGCATTCCACCCTGGGCAACAGAGTGAAACTATTTCCAAAAAAGAAAAAGGAAAAAAAAGATTATGTATATATTATATATATATACATAATATATATAACATATATATATATTTGAGACTGTCTCAAATATATATATATTATATATAGTGTATATGCGAGAGCTCATAGCAGTACATATAATAACTATGAAACTATTGGAAAAACTAGAGGAAAACCTACATGATGTGTGATTATATAAAAATAACTTAGTACCTCCAAAAATGGTGTAGGGAAGGTTTAGTACACCAATGACTGATGGTATTAGTACTATTTTTTTCTAGAGTAAAGCTAGAGGAGCTGCTTATGCCATTAAAATTTTTAATATACATGCTTTCTTTATCAAATATCCCATGACACACTCTGTTAAAAATCCAAATTTTCTACAGGGGCACATTAACTCCTATCTCAAATTGCTAAGATAAAAATAACTGCACAAAGATAAGTTATTTTTTAAAAAGACATATATATTTAGTGATCCATTAGTGTGTATGTGTGGGGAAATAGTGATGCTGAAAACTGCAATAAATATAAGCACCCAAGTGCCTTGTTTTTAAAATTATCTCTCTGGAAGAAATTTCTGTTCTTTAAAAAAAGGCTCTTTACAATTATAAATTCAATTTTGTGCAAGTCACTGTAATTTTAATTCAATATTCAATTCCACCTAACAACCTACAATTGTAAATTAACTCTCATGGCTTACGTATGACCTGAGATACTAACCAGTAAGATTTATACGGACAAAGGCCCACAGTATGGTGGTCTGGTATACTATCTATCATATATTTGTATGCTCATTTTAATTCTTAAGAACATAGGGCTGCTGAAATTTGGACAATTTCTATTTCCATAATATTCTATAATGGTCTGTCAAATGGGAAACATAAAGTTAAAAATGATATTTAAATTACTAGGGAATACATTCCTAATTCATCTTCTGTGTTTGACGCTGAGATTTGGAACTTCTGTTCTTGTGTACATTTAGTGACATATTTGTGACATGTTAAATTTGTTTTTAATGTTCTCCAACATGAATATCCTTCTGTTATTCTGCACAGTGATATGAGGATGTATTCACATGACATATGTTAAGTTAAAATTTTAAATTAAGACATGCTGTATAAAAAGCGTTTTCAGTTTAGTGATGCTAAATGTTCATCTGACAAATAAAAATGTCACAGTGACTTGGGCAGTGGTGAAAAGTTGCTTAGCTCAGTTGATATATTCCAATTGGATTTCAAATGAGGTGACTAAAACCTTACTATTTTTAACTAGATTGCACAAAGGGATATTGTAGAGAAATGAGGTGAACTGACACACACAAAAATGCTATTGATGGCATAAAAGTACAAATGGAGATCCACATACAATATATACACATATTTTAAAATTATAAATCAAGATACAAATTGATAATGAAAATACATCCTGTTGTCCTACCATGTCAAATATATCTTAAAGGAGAACGTTTTTTTAAAAGGATGTATGTACAACTATAGCTTTTCTATAAGTGAAAGTATGCAAAATATCAAAGATGACTGAATTTAATTCTTACTGCAAATATCTGTATATTCTGTTGATTAGAGGGCAACATTTAGTTAGAAAACTTAAAAAAAAATTGTAATTATTTTAAAAATATTTGTTCTATAAAGATGTCTTACTCAAGAAGAAAATGCATTTGTTAAAAATCAAGATTTTTACACAATTTTTATTTTATTGGCAGTAATAATTGTTGGGAGACAACTTGTTACGGGTGTGTCATGTTTCTGCATGTTTTTGTAATCAGAATCACTGATTGCCCTCGGTTTCAGAACTTTTTCCAAGAATGTTTGTGTATTGAACAGCCTGGGAAAACAGTGTTGCTCACTATCATTATTAATAGTTTGTGTTTGCTAAGTTTGGAATTCTTTTCTTCTAAGGCAGGGCACTGCTATATTCGAGTTGCCTTGTGGGATGTGGGGGTTGGGGAATTACCACAAAAATGCTGACATTTTAGCTACCACCATTGCCATGAGTTATAAAAGGTCTTGGCCTGTGACCTAGGAGTCTTCGAGCAAATTAGCTGGTAAATAGCATATAATCTCTCAGCCTTCAGAGACATGAGGCAATGATCTAAATATTAAATAGTAACATGTAAAATATATTCTAAATTCTTAAATAATATAATATAAAATGTAAATGTATTAGGCTTCACTTTAAAATATTATGATGTGATAATCTCTCTGTCTCTCTCTCTGTATATATATATAAATATATAATATATAAAAATATAATATATAATAATATATAATATATAAATATATAATATATAAACATATACATATATTATATAAATATATTAAATTTTTAAAATTTAATATTTAAATAAATAATTTAAATAAATAAATTATATATAAATATATTAAAATATATAAATATATTAAATATGTATTAAATTATATAAATTATAATATAAATATATAATATATAAATATATATAATGCAGTGGCATGATCTCAGCTCACTGCAACCTCCGCCTCCCGGGTTCAAGCGATTCTCCTGCCTCAGCCTCCAGAGTAGCTGGGATTACAGGCGCCCACCACCTCGCCTGGCTAATTTTGTATTTTTAGTAGAGACGGGGTTTCACCATGTTGGTCAGGCTAGTCTTGAGCTCCTGACCTCAAGTGATCCGCCCACCTCGGCCTCCCAAAGTGCTGGGATTACAGGCATGAGCCACCACACATGGCGGGTTAATCAGTATTTGTTACATAATACATAATTATTGGTAATCATCTAAAGTGTGAAATAATATAGTAAACATATTATGTAATAACTGCATTATCAAACATGTAAATATAAAAATCAAAAATTAAAATCTTCAATTATTTCCATATTTGTTGGCAAATATCAGCTTCCCCAAATATCTTAAGGTATCTAATAAACTTCATATAAAAATCTAATTAATAAAAATTAGTTATAATATTCTAAATCATTCTAAGTAATAATTTTTGAAAAATAGAAATCTTTATAAAGGTTTGTATAAAAACAATTTTTTTGCATTTTTATGTTTCCATGTCCATCTAGTTGCCAATATGAAAACTATGTCAGACTTTATGCAAGTTATGTTTAGGACACATACATATAAACTTAATCATAGTATTTGATTAATCAACAAAGTATTTATCTTTGCTTGAGGAAAGGAGGACAAAAATAAGCAGTACAGAGCCCCTCTGAAATATTCTTCTTCACCAAAATTCGTTGTTCAAGAAAATTTAGTGTTAAGATTGAAAGAAAAATGTGGATCTATTTTTCCTTTCTCCTCATTCAGCTCTTGTGACAGCATCTGGGCTTTCCTTTGGGCTAAACTATAAAACCTGACAATGGGCTTCCTAGGTCCAACTTTTCATGTCCTTCAAGAAGTAAAAACAGTTTTAAAAAGGATGTCAATGTACTTATGTTCTAATGAAAACAAGCATGTAAATATGAATTATCATGTCTTCCTATTTAATTTATATTAGGGAAAGGGCTTATAGAGAAGAGAGAAATGACCAATCTGTATTATGATTTCAGCTATGTGCAGAACAATTTTACAACACCTGCAGACACTATTCTTCTATATCTTTCTCTGAATCAGCTTATTTAGATAAATGTTTGGTTTAATTATTATTAAATGCCTAGATCCCTGGTCCCTTGCCTTAATTTGAGAGAATTCTACAAGGTCATGTCAGCTCCAAGATTTTGTGGAATTGAGTAAGACCTTCGTTATGATGGCACTGCAGTCAGTGCTTCTCTCTGATTGTGTTTTTTTTTATTTTATTTTCTCATCTTAGTTGATTCCAAGAGCACTCTCCAATTATACCTTGCAGGCAAATATCAGTCTCAGAGTCTGTGCCATAGAAAACCCTGCCTAAGAGAGTTGATGCATGAAACCATCCAAGGAAACAGATTGTAAAATAGAGTTTTGGTGCTGAGTCATCTACTGGAGAGCTAGGCTAATTATCCCATCATTGGTGGCAGGTGTCCCACTGTCCTTGACATACCATGTGCTACAATTTGTTAAGCTTTTTTTTGTTTGTTTGTTTGTTTTGCTTTGCTTTCCCCCCCGCCCCCCCCAGTGGTGAAGTTAGATGAGATATCAATGAAAGAGAATGTATTACTGGGTGATGGGAGATGGGTGATGGTTGAACCCAGAGAGGTTAAAGTGCAGTGGTAATGACAAAGACAATAAACATGAATGCCTTGGAGAAAAGCAATAAAATGATGATGGTGATTAGTTGATCAAATGAGAGCCAACTGTGAAAGTCAGAGGGTCTCTTTTGCCATATATAAAAAGACTCATTTACTGCAGCAGGTGGGGCAGAAAGTGCTGATGATGAAGTCTAGCACTTAATTTTAAGAGTAGTGGAGTACTAAAGAAGTTCGGATTCTCTTCCTTAGCTAGCCTATACAGACATAAGGCTTTAATTGGAGAAAAGTGGGATTCTGAGACTTGGGATGGCAATGTTTGGATAACTCCACTTGAAAAACCATGCGTTAAGAAAGAGGCAATACATAACCAAGTAGGCAGAATGACTTCACCAACTAATGTTGGCCAGCCCCCTGCTGGTATGATGGGCAGTTATAACGTATTCATAATACAGGTGTGGAGGATGTGGGATGTGAGTTGGCCTGACATCACAGGCTCTACTCATATAGACTGACCCAGTTACTGCTGCTGTTGGAAGTACAACCTGCCAGAATGAGATCCATGCTATATCCTAGTACAGCATCACCACGTGAAGAGATCTAATGGCAACAACTTGGTCACAATTGATTATGTCGTCCTTCTTGCATTCTGCAAGGAGAGTGATGTATCTTGACTTAAAATGACACATATTGGGATATGGCTTTTCTTTTTCTTCTGACATTTCCATATGGTCTCATATTGCCCCATGCAGAAGCTACCATTATGAAAGAGTAACTAAATAGACTTTTGAAGCTACATCTTTAGTGCCAGTTTGGAGACAGTTCCAAGGATGTAGTGCCATTCTTCAGAATGCACTATAAGCTGTGCGTCAAATATGGTTATATAGCACTACATCTTCAATAGATGAAAAGCATCAATCTGGGAACCAAAAAGTAGAAAGAGTAGCCTACTATCTGTCTCCCACTTGACTTCAGGTGATTTGTGATTTCTTTTCTCATAAGTTCATACTTTAAAAGTTTGACGTCTTGGTTTCCAGAAAGAAATGTCCTGTGTAAGAGGATACATTAAAAATGAAATTAAACTTCAAGCTCTGGGTGCCATTGAATAACTTTGTGCTTCTTAGGTGAAAAGATCAGTTTGCAAGGAAAGGAGTCATGATCCTGGTAGTGCAATTGACCACGCTAATTTGAAGGGTGCAGGGTGTTGAAAATGGGGGCAAATTTGTTTTACTTAGCATAATGTCCCCCGTGTTAATCCATGTTGTTACATGTCAAGATTTCCTTCTTTTTAAAAGCTGGCTAGTTTTCCAGTGTATGTACATAGCACATTTTCTTATGCATGTAGCCATTGATGAACATTTAATTGTTTCCATGTCTTGCTATTGTGATCGATGCTTTAGTGAACATAGATGCACAAATATCTCTTTGAGATTATGATTTTATTTTATTTTATTTATTTATTTTTTTGATTCGGAGTCCCACTCTGTTGCCAGGCTAGAGTGCTGTGGCGCGATCTCGGCTCACTGCAACCTCCAACTCCCTGGTTCAAGGGATTCTGCTGCCTCTGCCTCCCGAGTAGCTGGGATTACAGGCATGTGCCACCACGCCCAGCTAATTTTTGTATTTTTAGTAGAGATGCGGTTTCACTATGTTGGCTAGGATGGTCTCGTTCTCCTGACCTCGTGATCTGCCCGCCTTGGCCTCCAAAAGTGCTGGGATTACAGGTGTGAGCCACCACACTCGGCCGAGATTATGATTTTAATTGTTTTGGTTAAATACCCACAAGTGTGATTTTGGGATCATATGACATTTCTATTTTTTTAATTTTTTGAGGAACTACCATATTGTTTTCCATAGTAGCTTCGTTATACTGAGGGAAATAAGCCAGTCACAGAAGGATGAATACTGCATGATTTCACTAACAGGAGATATCTAAAATAGCCAAACATACAGAAGCAGAGAATAGATGGTGGTTGCCAGGTACTGAGGAGAGGAGGAAGGAGGGAGTTGCTATGCAACAGGTATGAAGTTTCAGTTGTTCAAGATAATTAAGTTCAAGATATTTGCTATACCTTGTGCCTATATATAACAATACCAAATTGTACACGTACAAATTTGTAAAAAGGTAGATCTTATGAAAAATATTATTACTACGATAAAAAAAATACAGGCAAAGAGTAAAATAGAAAACAACAGTGAGGGTAGAGAGGAATATCTTCGGCATTTAGATGACTTACAGAGGTGCTCTTGGTATTACTTGGTTCAGTTTTGATGATAAACGGATGTGTGTAGCATTCATAGAGGGAGAAAGTCATGATGATCAGACATTCAGATCCACCAAGGCTGATGGTCTGAATCTCCCCACCAGACAAACCGCTTAGATGGTGACAGAAGTCTGGAATGCTTTGTGGAAGAAAGAGAAAATGAGCATCACTGGCGGCCTCTAGTTTGTTTCCACTACCTTTCCTCAGATGCTTCCCAGGAAAGGAGAGCAACAATTCTGCAGCTCTTCCTAGAAGTACTCACGTAAAGAATACAGAATAAAGCAGTACAAAGCATGAACTATTATATAATGCAAGTCACGGTCTATTATTCAGGTCCCTTCCTGAAGACTTAGGCACTACTTCCTCCAGCTGCTGGGAGTATTGGCAGCTGAGGGCTCAGCTGAGATAATGTTGAAGAATTACCTTTGACTAAAGATAGTCTCCTTATTTAAGTTTACCTTATCTCTTTGGAACAGTCCACATTCAGAGGCTGGATACTTTTCCTCCAGGCAGGGCCAGTTTGAAGGGCCATCTCGATTCCAGAGCTCTTCATGGGACTGACTGATGAAGCTTCTGTTGTGGGACTGTCTGATGAAGCCTCCATGGTCACTGAACTACAGTTCAAATCCACTGTCTGAGCAATCCTACATCTTTCACTCTCCAATGAACTGCCTGCATACAAACATCCCTCTCAGAGTCTGTTTCTAGGGACATTGATTTAAGATAAATTGTATATAGGGTTAAGTTTGTTCTAACGGGATTTAAAAAAAAAAAAAAAAAAAGGCCACCGCTTTAGTCATGGCCCTCAGGCAAGCGGACTTTGGAGTCTCTGGAAAAGTGAAAAGCTGAGCAAATTGAATGCCTAATAGGGCTTGCTTCCAGTGCGGTCTACAAGGACACTTTGAAAAAGATTGTCCAAGTAGAAATAAGCCACCCCCTCATCCATGCCCCTTATGTCAAGGGAAACACTGGAAGGCCCACTGCCCCAGGGTACAAAGGTCCTCTGAGTCAGAAACAACTAACCAGATGATCTGGTCGCAGGACTGAGGGTGCCCGGGGCAAGCGCCAGCCCATGCCATCACCCTCACAGAGCCTCAGGTATGCTTGACCATTGAGGGCCAGGAGGTTAACTGTCTCCTGGACACTGGTGGCCTTATCAGTCTTACTCTCCTGTCCCAGACAATTGTCCTCCAGATCTGTCACTCTCCAAGGGGTCCTAGGACAGCCAGTCACTAGATACTTCCTCCAGCCACTAAGCTGTGACTGGGGAACTTTACTCTTTTCACATGCTTTTCTAATTATGCCTGAAAGCCCCACTCCCTTGTTAGGGAGAGACAGTCTAGCAAAAGCAGGGGCTGTTATGCACCTGAACATGGGAGAAGGAACACCCGTTTGTTGTCCCCGGCTTGAGGAAGGAATTAATCCTGAAGTCTGCGTGACAGAAGGACAATATGGACGAGAAAAGAATGCCCGTCCTGTTCAAGTTAAACTAAATGATTCCGCCTCCATTCCTTATCAAAGGCAGTACCCCCTTAGACCTGAGACCCAACAAGGACTCAAAAAGATTGTTAAGGACCAAAAACCCAAGGCCTAGTAAAACCATGCAGTAGCCCCTGCAATACTCCAATTTTAGAAGTACAGAAACCCAACGGACAGTGGAGGTTAGTGCAAAATCTCAGGATTATCAGTGAGGCCGTTGTCCCTCTATACCCAGCTATACCTACCCATTATACTCTGCTTTTCCAAATACCAGAGGAAGAAGAGTGGCTTATAGTCCTGGACCTTAAGGGTGCCTTTTTCTGCATCCCTGTACATCCTGACTCTCAATTCTTGTTTGCCTTTGAAGATCCTTTGAACCCAATGTCTCAACTCACCTGCACTGTTTTACCCCAAGGGTTCAGGGATAGCCCACATCTATTTAGTCAGCCATTAGCCCAAGACTTGAGCCAGTTCTCATACCTGGACACTCTTGTCCTTTGGTACAGGGATAATTTACTTTTAGCCACCTGTTCGGAAACCTTGTGCCATCAAGCCACCCAAGCGCTCTTAAATTTCCTCGCTACCTGTGGCTACAAGATTTCCAAACCAAAGGCTCAGCTCTGCTCACAGCAGGTTAAATACTGAGGGCTAAAATTATCCAAAGGCACCAGGGCCCTCAGTGAGGAATGTATCCAGCCTATACCGGCTTATCCTCATCCCAAAACCCTAAAACAACTAAGTGGGCTCCTTGGCATAACAAGTTTCTGCCGAATATGGATTCCCCGGTATGGCGAAATAGCCAGACCATTATATACACTAAATAAGGAAACTCAGAAAGCCAATGCCATTTTAGTAAGATGGACACCTGAAGCAGACGCGGCTTTCCAGGCCCTAAAGAAGGCTCTAACCCAAGCCCCGGTGTTAAGCTTGCCGACAGGGCAAGACTTTTCTTTATATGTCACAGAAAAAACAGGACTAGCTCTAGGAGTCCTTCCACAGGTCCAAGGGATGGATTTGCAACCCGTGGCATACCTGAATAAGGAAATTGATGTAGTGGCAAAGGGTTGGTCTCATTGTTTACGGGTAGTAGTGGCAGTTGCAGGCTCAGTATCTGAAGCAGTTAAAATAATATAGGAAACTGGGCACGGTGGCTCACGCCTGTAATCCCAGCACTTTAGGAGGCTGAGGTGGGCAGATCACGAGGTCGGGAGATCGAGACTATCCTGGCTAACATAGTGAAACCGCATCTCTACTAAAAATACAAAAAAATTAGCCAGGTACGGTGGCAGGTGCCTGTAGTCCCAGCTACTTGGGAGGCTGAGGCAGGAGAATTGTGTGAACCCGGGAGGTGGAGGTTACAGTGAGCCGAGAGCGCCACTGCACTCCAGCCTGGGTGACAGAGCGAGACTGCATCTCAAAAAAATAATAATAATAATAATAATAATAATAATAATAATAATATACAGAAGAGATCTTACTGTGTGGACATCTCATGATGTGAACAGCATACTCACTGCTAAAGGAGACTTGCGGCTGTCAAACAACCATTTACTTAAATATTGGGCTCTATTAGTTGAAGGGCCAGTGCTGCGACTGCTCATTTGTGCAACTCTTAACCCAGCCACATTTATTCCAGACAATGAAGAAAAGATAGAACATAACTGTCAACAAGTAATTGTTCAAACCTACGCCCCTCGAGGGGACGTTTTAGAGGTTCCCTTGACTAATCCTGACCTCAACTTGTACACTGATGGAAGTTCCTTTGTAGAAAAAGGTCTTTGAAAAGCAGGGTATGCAGTGGTCAGTGATCATGGAATACTTGAAAGTAACCCCCTCACTCCAGAACTAGTGCTCAGCTGGTGGAACTAATAACCCTCACTCGGGCACTAGAATTAGGAGAAGGAAAAAGGGTAAATATATATACTGATTCTAAGTATGCTTACATAGTCCCCCATGCCCAAGCAGCAATATGGAGAGAAAGGGAATTCCTAACTTCCGAGGGAACACCTATCAAACATCAGGAAGCCATTAGGAGATTATTATTGGCTGTACAGAAACCTAAAGAGGTGGCAGTCTCACACTGCTGGGGTCATCAGAAAGGAAAGGAAAGTGAAATAGAAGGGAACCGCCAAGCGGATATTGAAGCCAAAAGAGCCGCAAGGCAGGACCTTCCATTAGAAATGCTTATAGAAGGACCCCTAGTGTGGGGTAAACTTCTCCAGGAAACCAAGCCCCTGTAGTCAGAAGAAGAAATAGAATGGGGAATCTCAGGAGGACATAGTATCCTCCCCTCAGGCTGGCTAGCCACCGAAGAAGGAAAAATACTTTTGCCTGCAGCTAACCAATGGAAATTACTTAAAACCCTTCACCAAATCTTTCACTTACGCATTGTTAACATCCATCAGATGGCCAAATCATTATTTACTGGACCAGGTCTTTTCACAACTATCAAGCAGATAGTCAGGGCCTGTAAACTGTGCCAAAGAAATAGTCCCCTACACTACAGGCCATATATTTCAATCCCTGTATCTTTAACCTCCTTGTTAAGTTTGTCTCTTCCAGAATCAAACCTGTAAAACTACAAATAGTTCTTCAAATGGAGCCCCAGATGCAGTCCATGACTAAGATCTACCATGGACCCCTGGACCAGCCTGCTAGCCTATGCTCTGATATTAATGACATCGAAGGTGCCCCTCCTGAGGAAATCTCAACTGCACAACCCCTACTATGCCCCAATTCAGCAGGAAGCAGTTAGAGCGGTCATCAGCCAACCTCCCCAACAGCACTTGGGTTTTCCTGTTGAGAGGGGGTACTGAGAGACAGGACTAGTTGGATTTCCTAGGCCGACTAAGAATCCTAAGCCTAGCTGGGAAGGTGACTGCATCCACCTTTAAACACGGGGCTTGCAACTTAGCTCACACCCGACCAATCAGGGAGTAAAGAGAGCTCACTAAAATGCTAATTAGGCAAAAACAGGAGGTTAAAAAAATAGCCAATCATCTATCGCCTGAGAGCACAGCAGGAAGAACAATGATTGGGATATAAATCCAGGCATTTGAGCCAGTAACGGCTACCTTCTTTGGGTCACCTCCCTTTGTATGGGAGCTCTGTCTTCACTCTATTAAATATTGCAACTGCAAAAAAAAAAAAAAAGATTAAGTTTGTTCTATTATTTAGTTTTCGTTCTGAAGTCTCCTTGTTTATACTCATTGCAGTTAGTTGCTACTATAGTATTTTCTTCCTCAAAGTGTTTTTATGAGGAAAAAGTATCAGCCATTTTACCCTTTGTTTCAAGACTGATCCTAAATTATTTGTCATTTATTCTGTATTTCTACTTACATAATTAATGAATAACTTGCCTTTTGGGATTTAGTAGATTTTTTCTCAATTTTTGTTCAACTGTACAGTGTAAACTTAAATTGAAATCTCAAATAAAAAACAAAGTGGGTTGTTTGACAGTGGACATTGCTCTATTTATTATGACTTTTCCCTAGCCAGAAACAGACTGAATAAAAGACCCTTGACCTTAAATGGATGAATAATCACTCTTCTAAGGTGTTTATAATATGATGTACTATGTATACAAATAAGACAAGGGATCCTTGAAGGGTATCTACCAGTTTGAGAACCTAGTTGTAAGCAAAAGGAAATAAATCTGAGTATATAATCACAAAAAGTATTTGTTAAAAAGGCATTGAGTGCCTCACCAAATTGTCACTTGTTTGTGTGTTTGTGTAAGTGTGTATGTGTATGTAATTTTCTTATTCTCAATCAATTCCTCTAGAATTTTTCTTTTAAGGTCCATAAACATTTTAGCCTTTGTGAGCTGTACAATCAACCACACTTGCTCAAAACTGCCTTTGTAGCACGAAGAAATTATAGATAACGTGTAAAAGAAAAAGAAAGAACATGACCCTGTTCAAAGAAAACTTTGATTACAAAGATAGGTAACAGGCCATATTTGTCACAAGACCTACTTTACTGACCCCTGTTTAAACAGTGAATTAATTCAACTTTCCAGAGTCAGATTGGAAAGTAAGTCACAATATACAGGGTTAAATAAAACTTATCTGATGATAATTTATTGTTTGTAGGGCCTAACTCCCCAGAATCCTTAGATAGGAATTTGGGCAATATAAAAAAAAAAAAAAATTGATTTAGTCCTCATCTCCTTTGTCCATAGATTGTTTGCCTATATATATTTATGTTCTGTTCCTTGGAATATTTCCTCATCAAGGGACTCAGTTTTTTGGGTTTTTTGTTTGTTTGTTTTTCTTTTCCTGCGTATTTTTTTGAGAGGTCTGTAGGTTTAAATAACCTCACAGATCCTTAGAATATTCCATTGTTCCCTTGCAATTACCCTTTCCAGTTTTATCTTCAGATTACAGAAGTGCAACTGAGGCTTTCTTCCTATGTGACAAACCTCCTTTCAGTGTATGAACTAGTTGGTGATTTTTAAGCTGTGTGTTTCTTAGGACTAACAGAAGCCTCTCTTGTCTTCCCTCCTGTAGTTACTATTCCTTTAACTTTTATATGCACTTCTTTCCTGCCATTGGTGGCTAGACCCCACCTGCATTCGTTTTTGAGGTGTGTGGCATTACCCCACCTAGTTAAGGTCATTTTTTTTTTTCTTTTTCCACCTTTGTTTCTCCTTTACCTCTGAGGAGATTAGGACAGATTCAAAAGTTATCACAATGATGCCGTCTGCCATTTCCTCATTTGTTTTAATAATTACCATATTCTATTGTGTGTTTGATCAAGATGGTCTTAATGTTCTTCTCAGCTTGACTCAACTGTAAATAAGCTTCCTTCTGACTAGGAAGTCTCCTTTTTCTTAGGCCACTGACCTCCCTTTTCTTAGATCATTTAAGTATTTTAGAAAATTTGCAATTACAAATTTTTGATGTGTACCTTTGAGGTATGATTCTCCTCTTATCCTCTTAGCAGTTTTACAACTCAAGACTGTCTTTCTTAAGGACCCAGGAGCCATCATTTTAAAATGTCATCATTAGGAAAGATAGAGCCCCTATCTTCCAGTCTCTGTGGGAGGATGGAAGTCTAACTTTAACAAATAGCAGTTAGCAAATAGAGTTGGCCTAATCACACTGACCAATTATAATGTCCCCAGTACTTTTCCACTAGGTCAGACCAGCATCAAATGCTTGTCCACATTTTGTTTCAGTGGAGTTGAGTTGAATCTCTCTCCCCAATTGCAATAGCTTTGACCTCTATTGCAATAGTCCTGAATAAAGTTTTCCTTTCCTGTTTAACTCTGTCCTGTGCGATTTTTCTTTGACCTGTTTGAGTGTATACATGTATTTTTTTTTTTTTTTTTTTTTTTTTTTTTTTTTTTTTTTTTGAGACAGAGTTTCACTCTTGTTGCCCAGGCTGGAGTGCAATGGTGTGATCTTGGCTCACCGCAACCTCTTTCTCCTGGGTTCAAGTGATTATTCTGCCTCATCCGCCTGAGTAGCTGGGATTACAGGCATGCACCACCACACCTGGCTACTTTTGTATTTTTAGTAGAGACAGGGTTTCTTCATGTTGGTCAGGCTGGTCTCGAACTTCCAACCTCAGGGGATCTGCCTGTTTTGGCCTCCCAAATACTGGGATTACAGGCATGAGCCACTGTACCCTGCTGTTTGGTTATAATTTACTCAACCACTACCTTATTATTAGAAACACAGTGGCCAAATTTTACGTGTATTTGTTTGGTTTTCAGTTTGATTTGTTTTGTTTTTCTACATAATATTAGAAGCTATATTTGAAAATGTAATCTGACAGGAAATTTACTTTCTATGAGATGTGCTGATTCGAGAAGTACATGCTTTCAAAATTGCAATTGATGTTAACAAATTACTTTTTCTACAATTTTCTAAAAATCCCCTTGAGATGCTTGAATGTGATTACCTCCAATACATTAGATTAATCTTTTCAATATTTTCTCCTTAGTTGAATAAAAATATTATCTAGTATTATCCAAACTTACATTTGAATATTCATAATGATGAGTTAGGTAAAATGCAAGAGTTAAAGAAAGAGGAAAGAAACACAAAATGTAGCTCAACAGTTGAAGACAGATTTACTTTAGATAAAATTTGACAGGGGCTTCTGGCTGATTTCTGTCAGGAGTGCTTTCTCTTACCAACTAGGAGTATATATTGGTTTTAGGGTGAAGGGGCTTATCACAAGTGTGGAATGTTTATGTGTGTGGGAGAAGTTTATGACAGGGTTGGAATGTCTCTGGGCAGAGGGGAGATTATCTTGGGGCTGACATCTTTCTGGCGAGAGTGGGGTAATCTCGGGTCTGGCATCCTCCTGGCTGGAAGGGGATTATCTCAGGACTAGTATGTCTCTGGTCTGGGAGGAGTTTGGAATGTCTGTGATTGGAGATGTTATTTGTGGTTTATCATCGTGCTGACCTTAGCTATTAGGCTGATGCCCTTTGGATTTAGGTGGTCTTTTATTAAGGTGAACTTTAGAATGAGGGGCTTGTTCAAGATGGTGATGCTCCTGCTCTGTCATTAAACTGCATCTTTTTTCCCTCTCAATTTCTTATTGGATTTCTATTATCAAATTTTAAAAATTATTCTGCATGTTAATAAACAAAAGTCTGTCATTTACACTGCAAAAATATTCCCCATGTCTCTTGATATACACATGTATTTTGTTCCTTTGTCTTATTTTTTAATTGCATTAAGTCAAGCCATTATTTTTTTTTGTCATAGCTTCTTGATTAACACTTAAATTTTTGCTATTGTATAGCCTAGGAAAGGGAGAGCATCCCTTCATGATGAATAGGAATTTTTTCTCCCATATTCCACATTTCTGAAAATATAATTAACAAAAGCAAGGGAAAACCCACAACTAAAAGAAAACCTATATTTATGTGAAAATATAAGTTTAGAATGCATTTTCAATACTTTTGTTATACTTTTTAAATCAGTGGAAAATCCAGAATTGCTTAATTCAGAACTCTTTAGTATTTTACTTAATGTAGCTCCTTTTGTGGATGTTGTTCAAAGTAAAATGTGTGGCATATCAATTTCTCAGTACCTGCTGTTACTTGTGATTAAGAGACAGACACTGTTCAGAGGAAATTGGCTTGTAATTACTAGAAAGAGCAGGCAATCAACACAAGTATTGTCTTTTTATATTTTAAAAAGAGAGAGAGAGAGAGAGAGAATGAAATTAAGCCAGAACCTTTATTTGAACATCACAACTCATTTAACATAAAACTGTTTTCAAGAAATATCTACCACCCATGGTGATGTCTCCCAGCAATGTTAGCTGTCTCTGTGTTTATAAGAAACTAGCCTGAACTTTTATGACCTTACACCATTCTGAAAAATTGCCAGAAACAATATAAAGGATACTTTAGGCCTTCTTTTCTGTCTCTGGATTGAAATTTTTAAATAATTAGCATGTTACATGATTTAATCAACTTCAGCAACAATGTTTCAATCTTAGGTTTCTTTTCCTAAATTTTCCATATATGGGTTGAATACACCTAATCCAAAATGCTTGTGAACAGAAGTGTTTTGGATTTTGGAATTTTTTAGATTTTGAAATATTTGCAGACACATAGTGAGATCTCTTGGAGATGGCACCAAATCTAAACATGAAATTATGTTTCATATATGCCTTATACACGTAGCCTAAAGGTAATTTTATATGATATTTTTAATAATTTTATCATGAAATAAAGTTTAACTGCATTTGACTGTAACCCCTCCCATGACATCAAATGCAGAATTGTCCATCTGTGGCATCATGTCAGTGCTTACAAAGTTTTGGATTTTGGAGCATTTCAATTTTGGATTTTCAGATGATGGATATTCAACCTGTACTTAAATCTTTGAGCGGGTAGTATGATTCACTCAGAATCTAAACAGAAATGTTTCCTGAAAAAGAAAAAGCGTTCAGAGAATTATTTATAGGTATTTATACATACAGACTAACAGAAAGATACTTGGAGGTAAAAGAATCAGGGAAATTTCTATTTCTTAAATTATTTTTAATGTTTATACTAGAGAGTCCCAAGAGATAAGTGTAACGTGTTAATCCTTTTATTATGGGGAAGATGGACAGAATTTGTGTAATCTAGCAATGACCGGAAGAAGAGACTGTTAATTTATATTCATATAGATGGACAAACTAGTAGGCTCAATGTAAACATTCAATAATTGTTAATGATTGTGTTTAGTTTTTTTACACTCTAGAACTATGCAAACAAAGAGACAGAGTTCGCTTGCTCAGAGACAAAATAATAATAATGAGAATAATGAGGGGAAGCACAGACTAGTCAATAGCTGCAGTGCAACATGGTAAATGCTATAATGAAAGATTATAAGGACCGCTGCAATTGCATAGATTATTATTTGAAGAGTTTGCCTAGGAGAATCAGGACAGGTGTCACTTTGAAATTCCGCCTTAGTGTAATAACATTAAAAGAATTAGCATGATCTCACTAAAGTCAGCTTGATTCTTAAATCCTTACACATTTAGGGATAAAAACAAAAAATCTCATATTATGTATTTAGACATCAAAAATACTTGTAATAACTTTAAATTTGCTTTATTTGGTCTTTTACTTAATTGAAAGATTGAGTACCAATGTGATATGGTTAGGCTTTGTGTCTCCACCCAAATCTCATCTTGAATTGTAATCCCCATAATCCCTATAATCATCTCCATGTGTCAAGGGGGAGACAAGGTGAAGGTAATTGAATCATGTGGGCGGTTTCCCAAATGCTGTTCTCGAGGTAGTGAGTGAGTTCTCAGAAGATCTGATGGCTTAAGGGGGATCTCTTCCCCCTTTGCTTAGCACTTCTCCCTTCTGCCATCTTGTGAAAAAGGTTCCTTGCTTCCTCTTTGCCTTTCGCTATGATTGTAAGTTTCCTGAGGCCTCCCTAGTCATGCAGAACTGTGAGTCAATTAAACCTCTTTCCTTTCTAACTTATCCAGTCTTCGGCAGTTCTTTATAGTAGTATGAGAACAGATTAATACACAATGTATGCCATATATATAAAATAATTTGGCCTCAGTTTATATCTACTACATACTTTCCAGAATGCTGTACTCTTACAATTCCATTCTCATACTCACATACACACACACACACACACACACACGTCTAATATTCATGTGGATTTTGCTGAGTAACATGCATGTTTTTAATTCTTAACATGACTGCTAGAAGTTGCTGACGAAACAAAGCAGACTGAGAGACTTTCAACTGTTTGTCCTAAGTCAAGGTTTATGTTTATCTTTCTGAGTTTCTTTTGCCAGCAGGCATTTTATGGATCCTGTTCTAAGGAGGATCACATATTCATTTTTCTATTACAGATGAGAGAGAGAAATTTCATATATTCACACAGTAGGATGAGCCTTAGACATTATAGCAGCACTGAAGTTTTATCAAAAACATCATTTAAAATGTCAGACAAATATAAAATATATTTGTAAACACATTTGTAAACACACGAAAATATTAAAAATATAAAATAAATATTAAATATTAAACATTTGATACTCTAAACAGATTGAGAATTTCTACACATTCAAATTTTCTTAACAGAGGTTACCTCTCTAATAAAATACATGAACAACCACATACTGTGTATTTCTTTAAAAATTTTGACTACAATTTGAATGGATGGTTTCATAAATGTTCTTATGTCTGTAAGTAAGGTAGTTGTTCTTCCTATTTTTATGACTTGAGGTGCTGTGTAATTATTTGGTGGTGCTATCAGAGTCCATTCTTCTATACAAACTTTCAATAGTCCTGCATTAAATTTTCCCTGCATACCTTGGTCACAGAATATTGCTTGTTAAGTTAATGTTCTACTTGTTCTGTTTTGTTTTGTTTTAATATTACTTCTATTTTTTTACAACAATTTCCTAAAACATCTTATATACAGGCATTCTCTTCTTACATGCTTATGGTCATTGTATCTAATGGAAAATCAGGAGCTTATATGAGTTTAAAATATTCCTTCATGAATAAAATCCCTGAGGTCCAATGTGGACTCTCATCAAGGGTATTTCAGGGTTTAGTAATATTTTCCCTTTATCATTGATTTTTAGATAGTGTCAGGATATGCAATATCCACATTAATGAGTTCCAGAAAGGTAATGACTATTTTAGAATATAGACTATGTCTAAACCCAGGTCAAACTGTGTTTCAGATGGTTGAAAATAACTGAACAAATTTGGTAAAAAAAAATTTCTTGCTTATCTACTGTATCATTTGCCTTGATTTGAATCTTAGAAAATTTATTGAGCATATATTTTATAGTGTGCAAAGATAGTGTGCAAAGGCAGCTATGCATATCATCACATGCAATCCACAATATTCTAAACCTTTAAAACAAATTTTTTAAAAAGGCTAAATATCCTGCCAATGTCAGGCAACTAGGATGTGGAAAATTGAAATTTGAATGTTTGCTGACTATAGACTTAATCATGTTTCATCAAGGGGCACCCACATAATCATTTTCTTTGCTAGTAATCATGTATGTCATAAGTGAAAACAATTGCCTTAACAAAGAATATTTTGTTTAACAAAACAAATTAATTTATTTCTTAGAACTTTGATGAATGCTAACTGATTTCGTTTTTGTTACTTTAACTGCATCTGAATAAAAATAACCAAACTCATATATTCAAACTTTTAATTATGAGCTGATACCTACATAAAATGTAGTCAGTAGAGGTCAATTAAATTCCTGCTACTAAAAATAAAAGCTTTTAATTAAAATGTAACATGAGATAAGTGAAACTAAAACAATATGTTCTAGAAAAAGGGACTGACATATATACAGAGAGAGAAACTACAATGGAGAAAATATTAAGCTGCTTTTCAGAAAAGTTAGCTGAAAAGTTGAAAGAGGCAGATTTGTAATAAATATTTGACTTAGGTGAAATAAGGATTAAAAACTCACTGAAGAGAAATAATCTGTTTATCCTACAGTATTAACCATTTAAAGATATTTCAGTTAATTTTGAACAAAAATTTATATTGGCTCAGATGAGGCAATTTTTGAGTTTTTATGCAAGCCTTTTAAAAAAAATACAATACAGTCAATAACATAAATGCTTATTTAAGGTACAACTAAACAGAAAAATAAAAGTTATAATTCCAAGCTCACTGGATTTGTACTTTAAGATATTTCATGCAAAGAAACCACCCAAAATAAACACACAGGATATATTATTCATATCATGCTTAGACTTGTTTATTGTTTAAGAAATATCTATTTTGGTTTTACCTTCTCCCTGATTTTTATGAACAAAAGTTGAATTTTAGCATTATAGACTGCATTTACAGATCTGAACATCTAATTTATTAAACTTTTTTCTTATTTGTTGACTATATATAATTTGAAACTAAGACAAAAGTTAGGAGTACCTTATAAATAAAAAGTAATCATCTCCGCAATAAGCATTCTATACAAATAAACTCAATATCAAAATACATATTGAAAAATTGTAAGAGAGAGGAATCAGAAACTTTTAAGAAGTTAGTTGAATTTAGAGATGATTTTACAAGCCAAGCATGTATATTGCTTTTTGACAACCAAAAAAAAAATTTTCAAATAAAAAAAATGCAGCCTGGCATTTTTATATAGTAAGAGTTTTGTATTCTACCCTTTCAGCCATTCATGTGTAAATGAATTGCTTAAAGTGCTTAAAATAATTGAAAACAGATGAATATTTTGAGCATAATAAGTGTTCTCTATTCAAATTTTTCTTCCCTAGAAAACCCTTACTTTGGGCGGGGGATGGGTAAGACTACAAAAGTATTCTTTAGTCTAGCTTGAATACCATGCATTTGAAATGAGCAGATTTGAATTAATGAGGTCGTGAGGTCTAAATGAAATATACAATTCTCTCTGTGAATTTAAAACTGGATGAAAAACAGTTGCTAGGCCAATTTTTCCTCTTGACATAATAACTCTGGCAAAGGTACTTAAAACTGGGCATAGATGTTTTTTTAAAAACAGACTTCATTTTTAAGAGCAGTTTTAGGTTCACAGACGAATGAGGTAGAGGGTATAGTTTCCATACATCTCCGATTTCCACATACACACAGTCTGCCACACTGTCGACATCCTGCACCAAAGTGGCATATTTGTTGGAATAAATTAACCTGTATTGACAAATCATTATCACCCAAAGTCCATAGTTTACAATAGGGTTAACTTATGGTGTTGTACATTCCATAGGCTTAGACAAATGTATAATGACGTGTATTCACCATTATAGCATCATATAGGGTAGTTTCAATGATCTGAAAATCCTCTCTGCTCCACTGATTTAACCATCTCTGCCCCATAAGCACTGGCAACCACTGAGTTTTTTTACTGTCTCTGTAGTTTTGCCTTTTATTGATTGTTGTATTCTTTGGATGATATACTGCAGTGTATTGCCATTTCAGGTTGGCTGTTTTCAATTACTAACACACATTTAAGGTGTCACCTAAGAAGAGGTGGAAAACCAGACTGCAATGCAGTAAGACAGGCATTTATTGGGGTCTTTGAAATTGTAATTCTGGAGGCACATATTTGTCCAAAGATCAAATTGTGTTCTGAAGAGACGGAGGGGAATAGGAAATTTTAAAAGCACACTGAGCATAATTACACAAGTTGTTTTGAAAGAATTGTCATTGGTGGGAGAACCTGGCTTAGTACATGAGTCCATAGTTCCTTGATTGTTGCTGTTCAGGAGTTCCAGTGTTGGTAAAATTCAGTTGTTTTTCAGGATGCTATGGTCATTGCAGTTTGGCCCAGTTCAAAGTTTCAAGGCAAATTGCTGTTTTTTGTTTGTTTGTTTGTTTTGTTTTTCTTTTTTGCAAGGTTACAAGCTATGCAGGTAATCCTTCTTAGAATGGCTTCTGAAATCTACTTTAGAACTTGGAACCTGAGTAACGCCATTTTGTATAGCACATTTTACAAAGGTTCCTCCATGTCTTTTCATGACTTCATAGCTCATGTCTTTTTAGCCCTGAATATTACATTGTCTGGATGTACTGCAGCTTATTTATCCATTCACTCTTTGAAGGACATCTTAGTTGCTTACAAGTTTTGACAATTTGGAAAAAGCTGCTATAAACACCATTGTGCAGTGTTTGTGTGGACATACAATTTCAAGTTATATGAGTAAATATCAAGTAGCATGATTGCTGGATTGCATGGTAAAAGTATGTTTAGTTTTGCAAGAAATTACCAGAAAGTCTTCCAAAATGGCTGTACCATTTTTTGTTCCCACCAGCAATGAATGAGAGTTCCTATTATTTCACCTACTTGCCATCATTCGGTGTTGTCAGAGTTTGAAATTTGGGCCATTATAATAGGTGTGTGGTGATATCTTATGATTGTTTTAATTTGCATTTCCCTAATGACGTATGATGTGAAACATATTTTGTATGTTTATTTGCCAACTTGTATTTTCTTTGGTGAGATACCTGTTTAGATCTTTTGTCCATTTTTTTTTTTATATCAGGTTGTTCCTTTCTTCTCATTGAGTTTTAAGAGTTTTTGTATATTTTGGATAACAGACCTTTATCAGATATATCTTTTGCAAATAGTTTCTCTCAGTTTGTCAAGCTTTCATTTTTAAAATAAACAAAATTCCATAAACACATGTCTAACTCTATAGAAAGCTCATTCTTGCCCTGAGTATTGTCTCTATTTCACAACATCTAACTGCATAAACTCCTTAAGTGTTCCCAAACTCTATGTGCATTCTGAGAGTACACAATCTTCATTAGATGAACTACTTTTTGTTTACTAAGTGTGTTATCGATTAAATATTTATTTCACACTGTCCTATGGAAACTGTAGGGGCCCTAAAAGGCTTTGATATGAGCAGTGGATTAGTAGAGATCTTTCTCCAAAGGGGTATTGGAATTGACACTGGGTTAAAGACCCTAAGAGACTAGCTCTTGAATGACCTGGATGGATTATGTTAAATTGAGTGATCACTGTCAAGATATTGCCAAACGTCTACTGCTAAAATTTTCTGAAATTCTTTTCCGTGGGAATGCCAAATGTGTGGCACAAGGTTCTCACTTATTTGATCCCCAGACCTAAGGCAGGTATTTTAATTGAACAAAGTCATTTTGTCTGAACCAGGATGATGAATTTCTTCAGTTGAGTGCTCTAGGAAGCTGCTACCAATAGTGAGGACAGCATGACAAAAATAAAATTTGTCATTCTCACTTGGCTACTAAAATTATCTCTGCTTTCCTTCCTTAATTAATGTCCTCCACTTTTTCCTTATAAACATATGAAAACAAAAAGGAGTAGATCCGTGTTTTACATATTTGAATTTATTTTTCCCCACTTCTAATAACAGGAAAATTTACCACCCTTATAGCATTCATTCATTTCTGAATAAAATACCCAGATTTTACCACCTAAATGGCACTGCTGTAGACAGTGGGATGTGACCATCAATAAGCACACAAAATTTACTACTTTCATGATGCTTACATTCCAACTAGGGAGAGTGAAGATGAATAAATAGAATATTTAGTATATGAAAGAATAACGAATGCTGAAAGTGAAATTGAAACATGAAATGTGGACAGGGAATGTGTATGAGGGAGGGTAGGGTGTCACACACATGGGTTGAAATCTTAGGTAGCGTGACAAAAAATTACAACATTGAGAAAATGACTCTGGAGTAAATATCTGGAGGAGTTTTTATTTGAAGCAGGAGAAAAACAAGTGCTGAAAGCCCTGCTGTATATAGCCTGAGATATTCAAAGAACAGTGAGGAGTCCAGTTAATTGGAGAAGAGCAAGCAAGAACATAATTTGAGATGCTAGCAGATAGCATTTTGCATTTCCTTCATGCCCTTCTATAATCATGTTATTGAATTATTTTAGTAGCTTTTTGACATGGTAGGTATAAGTATACCACTTTACACAGGTGAAGACAGAATCAAAATGTGCTATGCTTCATCTAATGTCTAACAACTAGTAAATTGCAACACTCCCTGGGAGATGTAAATTTTTGGAATACAAATTCATCACAAATTCTGTTACAGCACAAATGCCACTTCATGACTAAAGAAATAACTAACATCTAAAATGAAAACTATCCTGCCATGTAGTGTCCCTGGCACCGAATTAAAACAGCATGCAGGCCAAATCTTCCAAGTAAAATCACTGTTTTAGCAGCTTCAGTGAAGCTGGGCTTCTTATTTGTGGTTTTGTTCCTCCGTGCCAATGTTCCACTTGATATATATGTCAATGAACTAGAGGAAGTTTTTCACTTATGTGCAGTGTATTCTCAAAGATACATTTAAAAAAATGGAATGAATGCTTATCAAATTACAGATTTTTTTCCCTAAGAGGAGTTTGAATCACAATTGATCTCAATTACAAAATAAACAGCATTTACACTGTATATATTATCTTTAGTTTTTGTCTTTCCTTAATACCTAATACAAAGTAGATTAGTTGAAGTTCTATTAATGTTTCATTTTAACATAAAATACATAAAATTTAGCAGCTTTTCACATCATTAATTATTTACAAATTGGTTTCAACTGAATCAAATTTGTAACATTTTTATTTTTCTCCAAAAGAGCAAATAATTTTAACTTTTTCTTGTTTTAACAAAGTAGCTAGAAACCATCCTCTAGGATTGCCTATAGGGAATAATCAACCACAGATAAATATATAATTCCCTATGACTAGGAAACTTGGAAATTGCTGTAGTAAAGTTGCCTATTTGAGAAACAACTATACAAATTCATCCATATCTGAAATCTACAGGAATTTGCACTTGTGTCTTTTGATTTGGGGTTCACGTTACAAATCCCATGTTGCTTTTTTCTGTTCACAAAATGTTAATACACATGGGTAAATTTCCTGGTCATCTAACACAAGTCTTTTCCTGTAAATCATTTTTTTAGAAATTGAGTAGGATGACTGCCTCTACCTTTGAGCTGCCACATGGAGCACCCAAAATAAATTTTCCATATACTTTAAAACATATGTTTAAATAAGATAGTTTTTTTCATTTTAGTTATTTTCTATTTTAACTTTTATTTTAGATTTGGGGGTACACGTCCAGGTTTGTTGTATATCGATAAACTCATGTCAAGGAGTTTGTTGTACAGATTATTTCATCACCCAGGTACTAAACTTAGTACTCAATAGTTATTTTTCTTGTTCCTCTCTCTCCTCCCACTTCCACCCTCAAGGAGGCCCCAGCATCTGTTGTTCCCTTCTTTGTGTTCATCAGTTGTCATGATTTAGCTTCCATTTATAAATGAGAACATGCACTATTTGTTTTCTGTTTCTGTCTTAGTTTGCTAAAGATAATGACCTCCAACTTCATCCACGTTCCCAGAAAAGAAACAATCTCATTTTTTATGGCTGTGTAGTATTCCACGGTGCATATGGATCACATTTTCCTCATCCAGTCTATCACTGATGGGCATTTAGATTGATTCCATGTGTTTGCTGTTGTGAACAGTGCAGCAGTGAACATACATGTACATGTGTCTTTATGGTAAAATGATTTATATTCCTCTGGGTATAAACCCAGTAATAAGATGACTGGGTTGAATGGTAGTTCTGTTTTTAGCACTTTGAGGAATCGCCACACTGTCTTCCACAATGGGTGAACTAATTTATGTGCCCACCAATAGTGTATATATATGTGTTCTCTTTTCTCCACAACATTGCCACTTGCCAGCATCTGTTATTTTTTGACTTTTTACTATTAGCCATTCTGACAGGTGTGAGATGGTATCTCATTGTGGTTTTGATTTGCATTTCTCTAGTAACAAGTGATATCCAGCTTCTTTTTATATGATTTCTGGCCGCATGTATGTCTTCTTTAGAGACGTGTCTGTTCGTTTACTCTGCCCACTTTTTAATGGGTTTTCTTTTGTTGTTTGTAAATGTAAGTTCCATATAGATGCCATATTAGAGCTTTGTCAGATGCATAGCCGCGAATATTTTCTCCCATAGCATACGTTGTCTGTTTACTCTGTTGATAGTTTCATTTACTGTGCAGAAGCTCTTAAGTTTAATTAGATCCCATTTGTTAATTTTTTGCTTTTTTTTTGCAATTGTTCTTGGTGTCTTTGTCATAACTCTTTGCCTGTTTCTATGTCCTGAATGGTACTATGTAGGTTGTCTTCCAGCATTTTTATAGTTTTGGGTTTTACATGTAAGCATTTAATCCATCTTGTGTTGATTTTTGTACATGGTGTAAGAAGTGGCTCCAGTTTCAATCTCCTGCATGTGGCTAGCCAGTTAACCCAACACTATTTATTGAATAGGGAGTCTTTTCCCCATTTCTTGTATTTGTCAGCTTTGTGGAAGATCAGATGGTCATAGGTGTGTGGACTTATTTCTGGGCCTCTATTCTGTTCCATTTGTCTATGTGTCTGTTTTGATACCACTACTATGCTGTTTTAGTTAGTGTAGCCCTGTGATATAGTTTGAAGTTGGGTAACATGATGCCTCCAACTTTGTTCTTTTTTCTTAAGACTGTCTTGGCTATTTGGGCTCTTTTTTGGTTCTATATGAATTTTAAAATAGTTTTTTTTTGGTACTATGAAGAATATCATTGGTAGTTTGATAGGAATAGTGTTGAGTCTATGAACTGCTTTAGGTTGTATGTCCATTTTAATGATATGTATAGGATATCTTTCTATCCAGGAGCAAATAATTTTTTTTTAATTTGTTTGTGTCATCTCTGATTTCCTTAAGCATTATTTTGTAGTTCTCATTGTAGGGATCTTTCACCTTCCTGGTTAACTGTATTCCTAAATATTTTATTCTTTTTTGTGGCAATTGTGAATGAGATTGAATTCCTGATTTGGCTCTCGGCTTGGTTGTTGTTGCTGTATAGGAATGCTAGTGATTTTTGTATATTGATTTTTGCATTCTGAGACTTTGTTGAAGTTCTTTATCAGCTTAAGAAGCTTTTGGGCTGAGACTATGGTGTTTTCTAAATATAGAATCATGTCATCTGCAGACAGGGCTAGTTTGACTTCCTCTCTTACTACCTGGATGTCCTTTCTTTCTTTCTTTTGCCTAATTGTTCTGGCCAAGAATTCCAATACTATGTTACATAGGAGTGGTGAGAGATGGCATCCTTGTCTTGTGCTGGTTTTCAAGAAGAATGCTTCCAGCTTTTCCCCATTCAGTATGATGTTGGCTGTGGGTCTGTCATAGATGGTTCTAAGATCAATTAAAACATATACCCATGCTGAAAATCTACCTAGGCTTTTTCCATTAATGGGCAAAAGAAAAAAAGAAAAAAGGTCTATCTACTTTATGAACTGTAGCAAAATGTAACAGAATATTAAAATTACTCCATACATTGTGTTTAAATAGGAAGCCCTTAGGAAGTTCACAAAATATACTATCTGAAAACAATTCCACAGCTTAAATATTTTATTTACATATTGAATAATCAGAGAAGGTTTTAGGATATCAGTGCATAGTCTGTCAAATCTAATGTCATTCGATATGTAAAATGCAAAAACTACATCTTATTTTTATTCTTTTTACAAATTTTTGATCCATAATCATTGGTTAAAATATTTTAAGAACTAGGCATTTTGTCAAGTGATATTTAGAATATAGGTGAAAATAACAAGTATAGAAAAAGTAAGTATCTCATAATTCTACAGAATATTCACATATCTCTTATCTCTAGATTTTGGTGTTTTTATCTACCTGGGAGAGTTTTGCTTTTTCCTTGCCTGGCTTTTTTTGGCAGGGAGGCAGGTGGGACAGAATCTTGTTCATTGCAACCTCTGCCTCCTGGGTTTGAGCAATTCTTGTGGCTCAACCTCCCAAGTAGCTGGGATTAAAAACCTGTGCCACTATAACCAGCTAATTTTTCTCCTCAAGTGATCTGCGTGCCTTGGCCTCCCAAAATGTTGGAATTACAGGCGTGAGCCACTGTGCTCAGTCACATATTTCTATAACATTTTAAAAGACCTTTCTGGATTAAGTTAGTTCTCATTGCTGAGGATCACTTTAGGAAGCTGTGTGCTAGTGCTCAGGAGAATTACCAGATTGAATTGTCTATTCCTTTTTTTGACTAGACCAATAAATTTTTGCACTTGGTTTATTGTTCACCAATGTGGTCCAGAAGTCAAAAAGAATCTTTAATATACAATAGGTATTTTTTATTATTAATTATATTATATTATTAATTATATTAATTAATATTTTTATTATTTAATTATATTAATCACATAACACAAATTAAAAGCTATGATATTTTGGTAGATATTGTAGAGCAATGGAAATAGTTACAAAAAAAGCCTTTTATAGATTTGACAGTATAAAATGACACTAATAATACAACATGTTGTATGATATTTTGCAGCACACAAAAATGCTGATATAAAATGAGGATACTCTAAGCAAAAATGGGTAGAATTTCTTTGTGGATTTTTGTTTGTTTTTAATTTGTTTTGTTCTTCTTTTTGAAACAGAATCTTGCTCTGTCGCCTAGGCTGGAGTATAGTGGCACCATCTCAGCTCACTGCAACCTCTGCCTCCTGGGTTCAAGCAATTCTCCTGCCTCAGCCTCCCAAGTAGCTGGGATTACAGGCATGCACCACAATGTCCGGCTAATTTTTGTATTTTTAGTAGAGATGGTATTTCCCCATGTTTACCAGGCTAGTCTCAAACTCTTTAACTTGGGTGATCTGCCCACCTCAGCCTCCCAAAGTGCTGGGATTGCATGCGTGCAACGCCGGGCCCAGCCTGTTTTTAAAATATAATTGGGCATTGATATATTTAACATGGAATTATTCCTTTCTTAATAAAAATAACTTAAAATTGTTTGAGCACATATTACAAATATCCCTCACACATCTTCCTAATAAAAACAAATAATATAAACATTTATTTCATGCAATTATAATTAAATTACATTTATCTCCGATTTAATATTGATTCCTTTAAATGTATTATGTAATAATTAAGTTTAAGATTCTCATTATAACACTGCAACAATTAAAAGACTCTTATGTGTAATCTATGTTCCTAGGCCTATAAGTTATCAAAAAAGTAAATGAAAATTTATCACTGTTAAATATGACAATAAGTGATCAATATGGCAAAATAGCAATTATATGAATGAGCCAATTGAGAATTAGGTAAACTTAAAGGAAACTAAGGAGTATCCTTTAACCAATAATCTCCTTGAAGACAGAAGCTGTACCAAGCTCATTCTTATTGTAGTTTCGATCTTGTTGCCTATCACATTAGAAATAATACATATTTGTTAAAATGATTTATGAAAATTTAATTAATTGATTTTCCTAATGATTCAGATGGTATGTAGTATGAACACACTCATGATTCCCCATCTGCTTTTTTCCAGCTGTTTTTGGTATTTGACATGAGCCTCCTTCCAAAGAATAAAGAAATGATGGAAACAAATGAAAACATTATGGCTTAACATTCAAAAGATATGCCATTACCTAAAGTCGTGTAAGCTAACCAGAAGGAGATTCTGTGCCTGTCAGACTTTATTGTAACACTGCAGATATTAATACCAATGTTCAAGAGGGGATGGGCAGGAATGGAAACCTACAAAGGTAAAGAGCATAGCACATATCAGCCCTTCATGCTAAAAACGCTCAATAAATTTGGTATTGATGGAACGTACCTCAAAATCATAAGAGCTATTTATGACAAACCCACAGCCAATATCATACTGAATGGGCAAAAACTGGAAAAATTCCCTTTGAAAACTGGCACAAGACAGGGATGCCCTCTCTCACCACTCCTATTCAACATAGTGTTGGAAGTTCTGGCTAGGGCAATCAGGCAAGAGAAAGAAATAAAGGGTATTCAGTTAGGAAAAGAAGAAGTCAAATTGTCCCTCTTTGCAGATGACATGATTGTATATTTAGAAAACCCCATTGTCTCAGCCCAAAATCTCCTTAAGCTGATAAGAAACTTCAGCAAAGTCTCAGGATACAAAAATAATGTGCAAAAATCACAAGCATTCGTATACACCAGTAACAGAAAAACAGAGAGCCAAATCATGAATGAACTTCCATTCACAATTGCTTCAAAGAGAATAAAATACCCAGGAATCCAACTTACAAGGGATGTAAAGGACCTCTTCAAGGAGAACTACAAACCACTGCTCAGTGAAATAAAAGAGGACACAAACAAATGGAAGAACATACCATGCTCATGGATAGGAAGAATCAATATCGTGAAAATGGCCATACTGCCCAAGGTTATTTATAGATTCAATGCCATCCCCATCAAGCTACCAACGAGTTTCTTCACAGAATTGGAAAAAACTGCTTTAAAGTTCATATGGAACCAAAAAAGAGCCCGCATCTCCAAGACAATCCTAAGTCAAAAGAACAAAGCTGGAGGCATCACGCTACCTGCCTTCAAACTATACTACAAGGCTACAGTAACCAAAACAGCATGGTACTGGTACCAAAACAGAGATATAGACCAATGGAACAGAACAGAGTCCTCAGAAATAATACCACACATCTACAGCCATCTGATCTTTGACAAACCCGAGAGAAACAAGAAATGGGGAAAGGATTCCCTATTTAATAAATGGTGCTGGGAAAATTGGCTAGCCATAAGTACAAAGCTGAAACTGGATCCTTTCCTTACTCCTTATACGAAAATTAATTCAAGATGGATTAGAGACTTAAATGTTAGACCTAATACCATAAAAACCCTAGAGGAAAACCTAGGTAGTACCATTCAAGACATAGGCATGGGCAAAGACTTCATGTCTAAAACACCAAAAGCAACAGCAGCAAAAGCCAAAATTGACAAATGGGATCTCATTAAACTAAAGAGCTTCTGCACAGCAAAAGAAACTACCATCAGAGTGAACAGGCAACCTACAGAATGGGAGAAAATTTTTGCAATCTACTCATCTGACAAAGGCCTAATATCCAGAACCTACAAAGAACTCAAACAAATTTACAAGAAAAAAACAAACAACCCCATCAAAAAGTAGGCAAAGGATATGAACAGACATTTCTCAAAAGAAGACATTCATACAGCCAACAGACACATGAAAAAATGCTCATCATCACTGGCCATCAGAGAAATGCAAATCAAAACCACAATGAGATACCATCTGACACCAGTTAGAATGGCAATCATTAAAAAGTCAGGAAACAACAGGTGCTGGAGAGGATGTGGAGAAATAGGAACACTTTTACACTGTTGGTGGGATTGTAAACTAGTTCAACCATTATGGAAAACAGTATGGCGATTCCTCAAGGATCTAGAACTAGATGTACCATATGACCCAGCCATCCCATTACTGGGTATATACCCAAAGGATTATAAATCATGCTGCTATAAAGACACATGCACACGTATGTTTATTGCGGCACTATTCACAATAGCAAAGACTTGGAATCAACCCAACTGTCCATCAGTGACAGACTGGATTAAGAAAATGTGGCACGGGCCGGGCGCGGTGGCTCAAGCCTGTAATCCCAGCACTTTGGGAGGCCGAGACGGGCGGATCACGAGGTCAGGAGATCAAGACCATCCTGGCTAACACGGTGAAACCCCGTCTCTACTAAAAAAATACAAAAAACTAGCTGGGCGAGGTGGCGGGCGCCTGTAGTCCCAGCTACTCGGGAGGCTGAGGCAGGAGAATGGCGTGAACCCGGGAGGCGGAGCTTGCAGTGAGCCGAGATCCGGCCACTGCACTCCAGCCTGGGCGACAGAGCAAGACTCCGTCTCAAAAAAAAAAAAAAGAAAAAGAAAATGTGGCACATATACACCATGGAATACTATGCAGCCATAAAAAAGGGTGAGTTTGTGTCCTTTGTAGGGACATGGATGCAGCTGGAAACCATCATTCTTAGCAAACTATCACAAGAACAGAAAACCAAACACCGCATGTTCTCACTCATAGGTGGGAACTGAACAATGAGATCACTTGGACTTGGGAAGGGGAACATCACACACTGGGGCCTATCATGGGGAGGGGGGAGGGGGAAGGGATTGCATTGGGAGTTATACCTGATGTAAATGACGAGTTGATGGGTGCTGACGAGTTGATGGGTGCAGCACAGCAACATGGCACAAGTATACATATGTAACAAACCTGCACGTTATGCACATGTACCCTAGAACTTAAAGTATAATAATAATAAAAAATAAATTAAAAAAAAAAAAGGTTTCACTGGACTAATTCTATGTTAAACAATTTAGATCCCAAAGTAAAACAGTGTACAGAGTAAGGATGTACTAGGGATGCCAGCACAGGTCATCTGGTAATGGCAACAGAAATACAATTACATTTATTTGGGTTTTATTACATATTAATATTGATATGCTGCTTTTACGTGTCTGTCTTTTTACTTTCATATATCTGGTTCTGAAACAATCTGATTTTTAAAACTAACAATAACGTGTGCTGAGCCTGCATGATGAAGGACAGACTCGAAATGTAGCACATTCTCTAAAAGAAGACCATCTGTGAGTCCACTTAATACATAGCCAAGCTATGTTCTACTAGATTGGAAACAAACGACATTTCTTATGTGAAATATCTACACAAGGTATCATCAATTTGTGTTCTTCCTGGCTTTATGTTTTCAGTCCATTATCCAGGAAGATAATATATATAGCATTCATAATTGTATCTCCCATAATCTACAGACTTTTAGCTCACTACGTGGGTTCCTTTCATTAGGGTTACATACCCTTGTTCTGAGAACCATGATCTACGCACTAAAAACATGCTTGTTTAATAATGCCCAGAATGACTATTTATAAATAATATTTTTTAGACAAGAAGAGTAAACTATAAGTATTTGAGGTGAAGGATATGTTCATCAGGATATGTTAATTTTACATTGTATACATACATCACAGCATCACTTTGTACCCCATAAATATAAACAATTATAATTTTCCAATATAGAATAAAATAAAAATTAAACAAAAGAAAAATGACAATTCATAGTATAATGACAACTAGGAATCTTTTATGGATAACAATACAAAAATTTGAGAGCATCTGAATAAAATTATCATTTAAACTCCCAAATGTCTTCACTTGAGTTATTTAAGAACACCTAGGCAATGGCATCTTCTGTATTCTTGTCTGCCCTCCTTTTGCCCATTCTTATTCAACTGGTATTCTTCAATAAACCTTGTGCTGCATTTATCCCAAAGCATTCTCATTTGTGTGACTTCCTTAGATTAGATGCTTACTAAAAACCAACGAAAATTCCTAATCTATGCACAATATCAAGACAAAGCTTACCTTCTCCACAAAGTCTTCATTGATGAAGCTCCTCAGGGAGTTTGCTTTCCTCCAATGCAATTTTCTACGTACCTATAACTTGTGGCTATCTTCCCTTTCTATTTTCTTGGCACTAATTTTTGTTTTACTGCCTGCTATTCCCGTTTTGCTTTTATTAACTATTTTACATCTGAATAAAATGATAGAGGAGGCATTATTATTTTTACTGGACAAAGAATATTTCAAATTAGGTACCAATTGGGAACACATTTCTCTGTTAACATAAAAATACATATCATTTAACTTCCTCTGTAAAACTCTATTCAATTTATGTGAATTTTATTTGAAAAATGTGAGTTATAGTGCTCTATATTAGAAAATAGTAAGAAATCAAATACATTTATTAGGAATTATGTTTTTAATGAAATGGACTTTTGTGCAATAATGCAATGATACACAGATTATTACTAACAGTATTCTGCTTTTTTCTGAATTATAAGTTACTTGATAATTTTTTTTTTTTTCTTTTTTTTTTTTTGAGACAGAGTCTCGCTCTGTCGCCCAGGCTGGAGTGCAGTGGCCGGATCTCAGCTCACTGCAAGCTCCACCTCCCAGGTTCACGCCATTCTCCTGCCTCAGCCTCCCGAGTAGCTGGGACTACAGGCGCCCGCCACCTCGCCCGGCTGATTTTTTGTATTTTTTTTTAATAGAGATGGGGTTTCACCGTGTTAGCGAAAGTTACTTGATTATTACTAATGCAATTGAAGTAGTTGGCTTGCAAAAGTAATATGAAAAAGGAAGATTACTAGTTTTTGAGTATCTATGATGTAGAAGACATGATCTAGGTTAATATATCTATGTGTTTGATTAATTTTTCCTTAAACTTCTCAAGGTAGGGATTTTTACTACATTTTTAAATGCCAATTTTTGTTTAGACAATGTCCTGTTACACGACTTCATTTTACAAGCAATAGCATATGTTAAAGATTAGGTAGGAGAGTGGGTAAATTTACTTACTTCTCTGTTGTCCCATGGGCATGTGAGCTGAAAACATATTTTTTAGTCTACACGTTACCTAGCTTCTTTGACTTGAGTTGAAATAAATATATAACATGAATGTTCATTTTTTTGACACTAGGTATAGCTCACTAATATATATGAGGTCTTAATATAAGACCTCACCTTAATATATGAGGTCTGCTGTTAATGTTAGCAGAATATATACCTTATCTTCTTAAGTCAACATTGCTGGACTATTTCATGAGTTTTGAATACCTATCTTCACATTTGAAACAGCATTAGTCTACAAAAGCATCCACTTATCAAGACACTTTAAGTTTGCAATAGATGTTCATTATTTACCTTTCTACACACTCAGCTTCTTTCAAAGGACCTGACAAGCCATATAAACCAGCTATTCCTCATGCAGGAGAGTGTGTGAGCATGGCTTTTGTTCTTTCAATTGCAAGAAATAAATGGAAAAAAAGATTTCTTGAGAGATTAGTGAGGTGCAGGTTTTATTTGATAATCAGACACCATTTTAGCTGAATGGAAAAGAAATGTATGGCACTTTGTATCATTTATGCAATCTTTTTGCCTTCCTTATCCCAAAATGACCAGTGAAATTAATTGAGGAATTCATAAAGTTAATTAAGAAGTTCATAAAGATGGAATGGCAAAGGCTTTGGACTTTAGTTGTTTTCAATTCTGGAGCAATGAATAATTCTAATGTATTCAACTATTTTTTTAACTGGTGATAATTATTAGTATTTATTTGTGTTCTAAAAGTTGATTTCTTTTCATGTTTGTTGGTAGGTTTATAAGGGCATGCATTTATCAGTGATCACATTTTACAGAGTGCCGAGGACCAGGCTATATAATTTGGTTTATTGAATGTAATTTGAGAAGCCCTGTGTGCTACTGTTGATGAATATTATGTTGATGGTTGATTTTTTTTATTATCTGTATGATAGTAATGATCTCTTATTGCTTTAATTTTTCAATGCAACAAAATAAATGTAACAGACCCCGCCATATGGAACAGATTATATTGTGTACAATATGAGCAAAAGCATTTACAAAGTATCTTTAAAAATAACAAAATAATACATAGATCTAACAACATACTGACAAACAAATATACTTTCAAGACATGAACTTTATTGTTTTTGCTATTTTTATTATAGAGTATCTGTCCCTTGGCTTCCTGAGAATCTGTGGTGATTAAATAGTGAAAGAAAGAAACTGAATAGTTTGTAACTGGCTTTTTCAAATAAAGTTACTTAGAAGTAAAGTAGCCACAGAGCAATGGATGAACACTGTAATTAAAAAGAATAGCACAGATAATCCTATGAAAATTGCAGAGATAAGGGTAGATATTTATTGTTGATGAAATAATAAGTCAGGGCTGAATTTCAGTTTTTGAGTCTCATAAGACTAATGTAATTCTAAACAAAATATTTCTCTTTTAGCATTTTAAGGGTTATTGTGCAAATATGCATATAAAGAACTTAATCATTCCAAAAATATGTATAAATTATTAGTAATTTGCTTTATTGAGTAGGTGTACAAAATGATTTTCATCAATTAGAAAAACATACAAGGAAGTGATTTTTCAAAACAACTAAAATTCTACTCAAGCTAATAGCTTCCATTTAATACCTTGAATACCTAGAAATATTTTCTCCTCAGCTTTTTGACTCTGTATGACAGACAGCTTTGCCAATTTAACTTTTTGGAAACACATTTTCGATATTGTGACACTACTCTCTGAGGGCTAAACTATGTGGAGATAAGTTATTTTAGAATATTTAAAAGATACCTTAAAATCACAATATTGCCTTTTTAAAATAGTTTATTGAAGGCATCTTAAAAATGATATGGCACAAAATTTGCATCATATTTTAGCCTGAGTATTAGCTTTAGAAAGTTCTTGGGCTAGCAGGCTGATCACCTCACATATCCTAGAAAGATTTAATTAACTCCTCTCCACCACACCCCCTAAGAACAATTCCTTACCATTCTAAATGCACAGATGCAACTTGGAAATGCACAAGAAGAAGAGATAGACCATAAAAACTTCTTTGCTGGGCACCTCCAATATGAGGATCTCAAGTGCCAAGGGCCTAGTTTTGATAATATGGGAAGAAATAAGAGAGTAACTGTATTTCATCTCTAGACACCTCTTGCTCACTGTTGCCGGGAAATGTTACAGACTTTGTATCATTTGTCTGTATGTGTCATTTCATTCATTTTAAAGCTCCCGTTAACAGATCTAATTTTTTTAATTGAGAGGAAAAAGTGGATATGTTTTCACTGTACTGATCTGATTTTTTAAAACGTATAAACAGGACTATCGATAATGTAGTAAACATTGACTCTTTTCTTCTTATGTATTCATATACCTAACATTTTCTAGTAATGTTCTAGTTCAGTTAACTTTTTCTCTTATTATTTTATTTGTCTTTTGTTGATACTTTATACTTTTATATTACTTTATTTAAAATTTATGTATTCATTTATTTAAAATTCATGTTATATAATTTAAGCACAACATTTAACAAAGTAATAAAATTGATTCATAATAATTATCAAATTTAAAGAAAGAGGCTACATAAAAGAAAACAGTATATATTCTATATGAGAAAGGCAGGGCTTGCTCTTGCTCAAGGCCTGTTTCAGGCCATGAGACATCTTTCTATAAATTCGAAAAATGGTTCTTTTTCTGGATGGATGCAGCTCTGCAACTAGAAACCTTAATGAATAGACAGCGCTTTGTGTACAGGAAAATGGTACTGAATGCATGACTTGAAGTATAGCACACAAACTTAATTCCATCTCCTTTATTCCCCTTGGTCAGGAACCTCTGTGTAATGCAAAATTCATACATGTATATGATCATATTGCTTGTAGCACTCCTTCTAACCTCTCTAGAGCACAACATTAATTTAATTTAAAAGTAAAAGAAATAATGTCACAAAATTACTTCAACTGCAAGATATATTAGTTTTTCAGGCCAAAATTTCTACCCACATCTAACTATACATACTCATTCCTGCAAGTTTCCTTTGCAAATGCAAAATAACTCTATGCTTCTTTCGATGGCAACCCCTCTTAACTGAGACAACAATCTCTTTATATCTCATGTACTAAATGTCCTTTAAAATATGTAGAAGCACTTAAGCTTTCTGTAAAGACCTTAGCACAAAATGAAATAGAAAGTAGAATGTATTCCAGAACTTATTTCTCATTATCAGCCCAAATTTAGTCTATGGAAACCAACAAATATTTGAACTGTCTTAGTGCGACTCTCAGAGAAACAACATAAGAGTGTGACATAATGGGTACTAGAATCACATTTCCAACAATTTTATAAGTTTCCTTATTCTCATGGGTACTTCCTCTTAAACAAACAAAAAGTATTTAATTCACTTCCATCCAAACAAATTAAGAAAACAAGTTTCCTCGGGACTTTGCCTCATTTTGTTCTACAAATCTCTTCCAAAATCAAAACCTCTTATGACAGATATATACCCCCTTATTTTACAAGGTTAATTACTCTTGGAATTCTATAACCCTCATGATAGATGTATCACATTCCTCTCAAATTGCCTGCATTTCCCTCAACTTTTGATGTCATCTCAAGGTATTCTTTTCTTGCTCTTCTAGGAATTTGCTGTACCATTGTGTCCGGAACTGGTTCCTTCCAGTGGGTTCTTCGTCTCACTGACTTCAAGAATGAAGCCGCGGACCCTCCTCACAGTAAGTGTTACAGTTCTTAAAGATGGTGTGTCCGGAGTTTGTTCCTTCAGATATTCAGATGTGTCAAGACTTTCTTTCTTTCAGTGGGTTCGTGGTCTCACGGACTTCAGCAGTGAAAGTGCATACCTTCGCAGAGAGTGCTACAGCTCTTAAAGGTCATGCGGACCCAAAGAGTGAGCAGCAGCAATATTTATTGTGAAGAGTGAAAGAACAAAGCTACACAGCATGCAAAGGAACCCTACCCGGGTGCTGCTGCTGGCTCTGGCGGCCAGCTTTTATTCCCTTATTTGGCCCCACCCACACCCTGCTGATTGGTCCATTTTACAGAGGGCTGATTGGTCCATTTTACAGAGTGCTGATTGGTGCATTTATAATCCTCTAGCTAGACAGAAAAGTTATCCAAGTCTCCAAGATGTCCAGCTGGCTTCACCTTTCACCAGTTCTCATTTCTCCATTGAAATATTTCAAAATGTCCTGTCCTGTAGCTACCTGTCAGGTTATAAATAGTTCAATAACATTTATAAAGAACTTACAATGTAGAGGCCTTATGCCAAACTGTCTTTCATATTTAACAACCCAGGCAACAACAGAAACATCATCAAGAATAAATACTATCGTTTACTCTTAATCCTTTCTAGCTAATGCTCCACTTCTTTTGATCATGCCTGACATATAGAAAAAAAATGCAACTCTCTCAAATTCCAATTCTTTTCTGCTCTCAGTGCTATATGTATAACCCACCTAAACTTCAAAGTTTATATCCAAAGATCACATTTCATTCTTTATTTGCTTTGATCACTTAGAAATTTGATAATAAAATCCTCTTTTGAAATGCTCTTCTTTCTTTGTTGCCATGACACTAGTCTCTGAGTCTTCTTTATATGATGAAACTTTACTACCCATGATCCAACAGACTAAGTTTCCTTTATTTACATTTAAATTACTTTTGCACTAGATTCTTTCTTAAACCCTCTTCCCCCTTCATATTCTGTGTTCTCTTCTTGTGTACTCCAAAAAGAATGTCAATAATCATAAGCACGAAGAAAACCCTGTTTTCTCTCTTTGCACATTTCAAAAAGAGTAAGAATGATCAGGCATGATATAGTAATTTTGTGTTCATTGGTTTAATATTTGAAGTGTTAAATAAGGATTATTTAAAATGGTTACTCCCATCGGTATGTCTTTAGGGTTATCTATAGGAACGCTACTAACCATGAAGGTTTTATACAAGGATACAGTTCTCTACTTTTTAATGAGTTCTTGTATTTCCTGACAGTTGTATTAGCAGTGATTAATTTTAGTTTATTTCCCTTATTAAATATAGATTGTGCATTTCAAAAGAAAAATGCTTAGTATCTGAAATATTGGCCACTCACCCTTAGGTACTCATTTATTTTCTACTTCTGCAGATTACTGAATTGGCTAATTACCTACAAAGCACTGTGTCAAGAATTCATTTCTGTTAAATGCTGATAATGTCTGAATAGCAATAAGTGTTTATCTACAAGATGTTTTTGTAGAATCAAAATGCCCTGTATGTGTCATTTCATAACAAATAAAAGAAAAAAATTAAAATCCCAAACAAAGCTCTTAGTGATAGTATAAGTTCCTCTGTCTACAGTGGCCTTGATTATGACAGCACAGACTAACAGTTACCAAAGCCAAATATAAATTGTAATTGATGAAACAAAGACAGCTGGTTTATGAATATAAGAACATAAGAGTTGGGCATTGACTGATTGGGATGACACTTTCTGGATTAAAAAATTTATAGAATTTTTATTTTTTCTTTGCTTCAGAGAATAGAGAAAAAGCATTGTTTTCTGAAAAACAATTCTGCAAAAACATTGGCATTAACAAGAAACACACCTTATTGGAAAAGAGGATAACATGTTGGTCAATGGTTAAATTATATTTACTTTGATATGTCTCCGCAGGTTAAATCATGTATGAAGCTTGTATGAAGCTTGAAGTTCACATTTATTATGGAGGGCACTTGTAAAAGTGTATTTGAAGCCTGTAAGAGCCAGAAGGACTCAGTCATATGTTGCCTTCTGTGCCTGATGTTTTCTTTTGAACTAGGGAGAGACGTGAACATACAGTCTGTTATTGTAGCTTGTGCACAAAGACTCAAATAAGAAAGATGTGGGTGTCTGTATAAGAAAAGGTTTAGAAAACTTGGCATATTTTCTATGAAAGTTAAGAACTTGTGTTATTGTAATTCTGTAAGTCTAAATGCAATCGAAGGAAACAAACATCTCTGTGTATAATGAGATTAACTGAAACATAATTGAACAACACAGGAAATAAAGAAACATCTATCAAACAATTAAGAAATAATGCCATTTTCTTCTAATGAAGTCATAATGTTCTCTCATTTTTAAATTAAGAAAGTAGTAACTCCAATATAAAGCACCTATAGCAATGCTCTCAGGCACTTCATTACCTGATATAATACCTTATAGTATAAAACTATTGAGATCTAAAAATATGTGACCAGTTAAATCTGCCTCCTTATTTAAGACAGTATTAAAATCATGACATTGAAAAGAATAATAATATGATATGATATGACATAATGTGATGTGATACAACACACATAAAATAAAATAAAATAATATATCAGATCTTACTCCACATTTTGGGTTACTTGTAGAATGCTAGTATTGAACTTGGGTTGACTTCTTTGGAACAGAGTGATATGGCTCAGAAAGAAAGGGAGTTAAACTAAATCCAGCGACAATCTCAGGCATTCCAGGATGAGATATTGTATGATTAAAAATACAGAATTTGCCAAGGAGGGTGGATCACGAGGTCAGGAGATCGAGATTATCCTGGCTAACAGGGTGAAACCCCATCTCTACTAAAAAAAAAAAAAAAAAAAATTAGCTGGGTGTGGTGGCGGGCGCCTGTAGTCCCAGCTACTTGGGAGTCTGAGGCAGGAGAATCACTTGAACCTGGGAGGCAGAGCTTGCAGTGAGCTGAGATCATACCACTGCACTCCAGCCTGGGTGACAGAGTGCGACTCCGTCTCAGAAAACAAGAAACAAAACAAAACCCAGAACTTATGAAAAGAGTAATTAAACACATATAAAATCATACATATCACTGTGTTGATGCATACTGTTCTGAAATTCTCTGTACTTGATTTAAAAAAAAAAATGCGTATACTGTAACTTCTATACACGAAGTCTCTTTTCTTAATCTACCTGGCATCCATTATGGTACTTTCTGCTGAACCTAAACAGCTCATGTCCTTGTTAAAAGAAAGTTTCTAGTGGAGAGTACACAGAATATCTACGAACTAAGGCAGGACACTATGTTTGATGTCTAGATAGAGACAAAAATACACATAGAGGGAGGTAGGAGTTTATAGAAAAAAAAAGTAGAGTATTTGGTATTATATGAATCTAAATATTAATTTGGCTCTACCAGTTACTAATTTTATGCTTTCTTCATCTATAATATTGGGATAATACTACTTGACTTTTAAAATATTAGGTACCATGCCTTTCATATGGTAGGGATTTAACATTTTGAAATACTTACATTAAGATAGTATTTTAGTCAAAGCCGTGTGTTTGAAATAGCTAAGCATCCTGTCATAGGTTACTGTGATAAGTCAGGCATACTGTGAAATGCTTCTGGAGGAAGTTTCAGGTTTATAAGACTGAGGATTCCATCTTTTAAATTTACTGCCCCCAACAAAAGTCATAGAAAGGAACACATCTATATTCTTTTGTTTTTTGGCAATTATTATATTCATGGCAAGCATCTAAATGTTTATTCAGTGAGAAAAAGATCCATCTTTCCTCACAAAACATGTCAAATGGAGATGCTGTTGGCCCTGATCTTATATCTACATATTCCTGCAAAGATACACTCCACTGCAATAAAAGGCACTAGTGCATCAGAATTACTGCAAAAAATACTGCCTTTCCTGACACAGAATTATTGATCAAAATCAAAATTGTGAATCTCACCAATATAGTTTTTAATGCTATACATCTGACTGGAAGCAAATCTGACAATCTAGTTGTCCAATTAGGCATGGAGCATTAACTGCTCATTGTGATGAAGAAGGCAGGGTATCTCATGTGGAGTTAGAGAAAGGCTTAGGTGAAGTACACGGGCAGAGTTATGGACTTTTTTAAAGGGCAATTTTATAATGGTTCTGACAAAAATGAAAGAAAGCACAAAAATCTCTCTTTGGGAAACACAGATGTTGTCATCTTCATACCAGTTCTTTTTGTTGTTGTTGTTGTTAATGACTTCTAGCTTAACTTCCAAATATATTAAAACCATTGCTAGTTTTTATGTGCTCAGAGACATCAATGAGGCAAGTACCATTGACTTTGTTTATGGCTTGGTGCCAAAAGAAATGTGTTATATTTGATATATCCATTCTCACTACTAAAGTGATAGATTTGTTATCTATCAAATCTACATCTGGGACAGCTACATTGATGCACGAAATTTTGATAAATGAAGCTCCTTCATCACAAAGTACAAACGAAGCATACAGTGACATTAGTGAGAAAACCAGGGCTGTCAGTTTCCTCTATATTGTTTATGAACTTGCTAAGCTCAGCATTTCTTATAGCATCTGGGCCACAACTAATACTGAGCTCCTCTGTGAAGGGATTTACTTCTGTACCGTTATCACTCCACCCTTATCCAATTCTATGTACTTTTCCCACTTCCTCTTAATATATGGATAAACACAGACTTGTTTTGGTAGCAATTTCACTGAATAAAGAGAATAGTTAGTTTTCCTTCAGTTCTAAATATAGACTGCATGAAAATCACTTCACATAGTATAGGAATATAATGAAAACTCATTTTCTGTTTGAATTAGCCAGTTGTTTCCCACGGATAGCAATTAAGAACACTGACAAACACTGCACAGAATTTTACAACCAGATATCTGTGAGAAATTGTGATATATTTTCCCTACAGAGATATACTACACCCCAAACCCAAATTAAGTGTCAGCATTTAATAGAAATGCATACTGGAATCAACAACAGTGAGTACAATGATGCTTCTTGAAGGTTCATGATAACTCTTCCACTAATAATGTATGTTAGTGTGTAGGTAGGTGTGTGTGTTGGGGAATGTGGTGATGCAGAATAATCTTATTAGAGCTTCACTGTCATCCACTCTCACATGGTTTTGGTTTTCCAGCATTAACATTGTAAGAGGTACTTTTCATTCATTCTTTCTTTCCTTTTATTTTTTTTTTAATTTTGGGGAATTTGTCGACATAGTGCCTTCAATAACCCCAGCCCCTAAATATTATTTATTTCCATACATTCACTGGTAGGGTTAGTAAATAGAAAAGTCATATTTTTCTGAATATTGGTTATAATTTGTTTGGCTATACTGTGTCCAACACTTTTTACTGTGATATGAAAAAAATTAAATTATTATGTGTTAATGTAGAATCTGCTTTTTCCCAAATTTATTGATAATGCTTTTCTGAACCACTTCAAATTTAATTAAATTTTAAAGATATAGCTCCAGGTAGTACATATTCCCAAATATAGTGGAATATCTGCAAACACAAGTCTTTGCAAAGAATCCTGAGTTTCAGCGATTTTCCATGACACCTTTAAATTTTGAAAAACTTATTTTACAAATGAATGTGTTTATTCACTTTCCTACTCTAAGAGTGTCTGCTAAACTGAAGCTGAACTAACTTCCTACTAAGCAATCTAGGGTATTCTGTATATAACAGAATTTAAATAAGTCAATCGTTTGCAATAATCTGCACACATATTAATTTTCTCTGATTTTATCTGCCCTGTAACAATACTCAATTAACATGGGCTTGGTACTTTGAGATAACACTATTAAGTAGCAATTCTTTAATGAGATCCTTCAAATAATTGACTTTCCTTGACAAAAATAATTACTGTAGAACACTGCCCAATCATTCTGGGCAGTGAAAATGTTAGATGAAACTGCCACTCTAGCATAGGTTATTTCACATCTCAATAATGAAGGATAAAAAATGGCTCTCGGCTAAAATTTTGTAGGCTTTGCAGAATTATAGGAGCTAAAGCTGTTCAAATCAACCCTTTTGTCTTTTAATCAGCTAGTGTAAGAGAGAAGTTGCCTCATACTGCCTTGCATCCTCTGTCTCCTGGTTTCCCAGGATGCACTAAACATGTAGTTCAATTTAAAGTAGTTACCAGTCACTGGCTGAAACCACCAAGTCATGAACCAAACCTTTAAGTGGAAGGAGCTGTCCCTTTAATTCTGGCAACTTTTGATAGGTTAGTAGTGTTGAATAATATTCAATGGTAGTGTACTGTTCAGAAATTCTCTCACCTCCAAAACCACTCCACGTAATTCCAAGTTCACTATAATGCCCCCATGAATAGATGGGCCTCTTCTTAAAATTTACATAATCCTAGTCCTATCAGAGTACACAATAAAACATTAACACAAATGTATTCATTTTCTTTAAGAGCTCCATAAAGTGATTTGATAATGATTACAGGGTTTCTTATACCTTAGCTATTTGGGTATAATCTAAGTCCTTAGCAACTCCACAAGCTTTATATAATTTTACTTCTTCAAAACTCGATTAGAGTTTTGAATTTTGAGTATAGAAATTTGAATTTCTGGATCTGCAGAGAATGTCTTATTTGCATTTGCTTCCCTTTCCTAATACTACTCTGTCTTCTCTCGATACGTTTCTATTTTTAAATTTGTCATTCTATACTAATATTTCTATCTCCTATTAAAATAGAATAAAATAACAACCAATGAAACAAATAAAATGTGCCAAATATCCTTAAAAACTCGGCAATTTCCATGACTCTTCTTGGGGTTTATAAATTACACAACACCAGCACTCTTCTGTGAATTTCCCCCTGGCAGATTCTGCTCCCAGTGAGAAGAAACAGCAACTTTACCTCCCAAGGATCTACAGGACTAAATAAATAAATAAGCAAACATCTCTTAAGTTGCAGTTTGCTCTTTTTCTCAAACAACTAGGGGAGTAAGATACATTTAATGCTATTCAGTTACTTTTTGGGGGCCACCTTTTTAAATGATTTATACACAAAAATGGTTTGCATTTCTCTTGCTACATAATCTTGAGCTTATTCCAAACAAACAAAAAAAACCCTTCACTCCTACCAAGGTCACAGTGAAACAGGGCATGCTAATTGTTTTTCTCCAGTTACAAGTTTTATTTTGGGGTTGCAAACTGTTGGTAAGGAAAAAGACCAAGGGAGATTGGTAAGAGTTGCATCATGCTGGTACAACTGACGTCAATATTCATGATTGTAGTAAAGTTTACTGGAATGGAAAACCAAGGGCTTGGCTTTATTTGTAGGTGTCTACTATATTTTGTACTTATTGAAAAGTAAAATTAACCAACAACTAAATTCAGATATTCATTTTCAGATGGGTGAGGTTTTCAGTTTCCTTTGACTACATCTCGCTTATTCATTTTATCGTTTTTATTTCTGTCCTGCTGCTAGGAGGACTCTAAACAAATTTTCTTAAACATGTTTTCTTTGTCTACAGAAAGAACATTACATTTGGGTTTACACTAAAATTCAGTACTATGAAGTTTGAAAACAATAACAAAGTGAATATAGGCAGTTTTCGAAATGGAAGATGTAAACATTACAATTCTTGGATTCTGTTCAAGCTAAGTATCAGGTTATTAACCAACTAACAAAATTCTTAACTGAGATAAGGCTGACAGGCAGTCATAAGATGTATAGAAATATAACTATGACCAGTTTTTAATTAAATCATTTTGTTTCCTTCAAGAGTTATTTTATTTTATTACACATGTGCTACTTTAAGTGATTCCAATCCCCTGTAAAAGTAAGTTGGATGGGCATGGTGGTTCACGCCTGTAATCCCAGCACTTTGGGAGGTTGAGGTGGGCGGATCACGAGGTCAGGAGATTGAGACCATCCTGGCTAACATGGTGAAACCCCGTCTCTACTAAAAATACAAAAAATTAGCCAGGTGTGGTGGCGAGCGCCTGTAGTCCCAGCTACTTGGGAGGCTGAGGCAGGTGAACCCCGGAGGTAGAGCTTGCAGTGAACCTAGACCACACAACTGCACTCTAGCCTGGGTGACAGAGCAAGACTCCATCTCAAAAAAAAAAAAAAAAAAAAAGTAAGTCAATGCTCCTTTTTTTTTTTTTTCCTGAGATTAAACTCTCAGCATAATTCCTGAGTAAACAAAAAAGAAGTATAACCATAGGCTTAGTGTTACTAAGAAACAAAACAGGGGGAGGGACAGATAGCTGACTAGACGCAGCCATAAAACACCCCTCCCATACACACACACACAAACACAAAAGTGTTGAGTAATCCGTCACACTTAGAAGATATTTTTTAAGAGAAAACACTGAAAGTCAACAGAGAAGTGTCACAGACACTGAGGTTGAAGACGGAGGAAGCTGAGATGCCTGCATGCAGTTACTGAATGTCAGATCCTGGTCCTGAACAGGTTCTAAGGAAGGGTTCAGTGAAAGAGCTCCTGGGTACCACACTACTGCTGTGGACCTCTGCGATCCTAGCTACAAGAGATCCCATTACCCCCACAGACATTTGTATTGACAAGGGGAACTGCTTGGAGAGTGGGCAGTGGCAGCTCAAACCTGTGCAAAGTCCAGAAGGTTTTACGGATAGGGCTGCTACAGCCAACTGCAGTCATAGGTGCCCATCTTTCAAGGCTCTCCATCTTGCTCTGAATGACTCTAGTCCCTGCAGAGCTGGGATGGGAGAGACAAGGGCTGCCTTTCCTGCAAGACTTCTCTGATTTGCATGCCCCCTTGTCTGACAGTCCCTCCCAAAGTCCGTGACTGGATGCTCCCACAAGAGTGGTTGCACAGCACAACCTTCACTGCCCCACCTGATGGTTTTACCAGTGGCCTGGTAGCAATTTGGCCCCCCTAGCACAACCAGCGCTCAACCCCAAGGGATGAGAGGACACAGCTACAGGCCTGTTCTCAACCCCTCAGCCTTCAAGCATACTGCCCAGGGGTACTGAACTGCAATCTGTGGTCTAAGCTTAAGGTAGCAAGGTGCCTCACTGTCAGAACTCTGAGAAGAGTTATGCCTGGGTTCATGCACTGGGGCACTAGAACTAGGCATCTCTCCCTTTGCAACACAAGTCCAGAAAGGTTGTAGCCTGTTGGCTAGCCATGGCTTCTGTCCAAGACAGCTCTGCAGCCCAGAATACCTGGAACAGCCCAGTTCTCTGGGTACAGAAGTCTTGGGATAAAATTAGCTTGTTAGGCCTGCTCCTGGGAAAGACACTGAAAGGAAATCCAGGCAGGAGAGCACAAGCTTGGTGGTGCCCATAGCTATCTGCTGGGCAAAACATCCCAGGCCATTAGTGCCACACCAGTTTCACACCTCCAGCACACTGCAGTGCCTGGAGATCCTCATCCCTTGACCCACTGTATCACTAGACCACCCACAGAAACAGCACACAACATACTTTGACTCTACCAAGCTCAGAGGACCAATAGATCTCTGGGGAGTTGCCGGCCTACTGGTGACCTACCTTCAACTCAAGTTGCCCCTAGGGAATGGGGAAAGGCAGACAACCAGGGCCCCACTTAGGGCTAAGTCAAGGTAGGAATGGTTCCAGTGATTTGCAGGGGTTCCTCCAAGGCCTAGGAGCAAACATGGTGAGAGGGTCATCTCTTGCCCCCATCTCCCTCTCCCCAGAGCACTGCCACAAGTGAACTGGAATACGGAAAAGGCATGTGGCTGTGTGAGAGCCTCTCTGCTGACACTTACACTTAAATATCACCGGATGGATTGCACCAAAAAAAAATAAATGCCTTCAGCATACATCACCTGTGAAACAAATGCAAGAAACTAGCCACAGTGAAGGAACCCATACAGAGGTTTGGCCCTTTGAAAACACCCAGAAATAAAGCCAACTGACTATTCACAACATACGCCACAGTCAAACACTCAAGGGAAAAAATAAAAACAATAAAAAACAAAAAACCCACCCAAATGACAGCAACTTCAGAAAGAAAAAGAAACACCAGCCTTCTCAGATGAGAAGAAATTAATTGTATTTTTAGTTCTTAGAGAAATCTCCAAACTGATTTCCACAGTGGCTGAACTAATTTACATTCCCACCAACAGTGTATAAACGTTCCCTTTTCTCTGCAGGTCCTCCAACATCTGTTGTTTTTTGACTTTATAATAATAGCCATTTTGACTAGTGTGAGATGGTTTCTCATTGTGGTTTTTGGGTATTTTTTTCACATGCTTCTTGGCTGCTTGTATGTCTTCTTTTGAGAAGTATCTAATCATTTCTTGCCTGTTTTTTAAGGGAATTATTTTTAGGGTTTTGCTTATTGGTTTATTTAAGTTTCTTATAGATTTTAGAAATTAGACCTTTGACAGATATAATACATAGTTGGCTAATATTTTCTTACATTCTGCAGATTGTCTGCTTATTCTTTTGATGGTTTCTTTTGCTGTGCACAATAATTCTGGCAATTCAAAAAGTCATAACATTTCTTTACTCCCAAAGGATTCCATAAGTTCTCCAGCAATAGATCATAAACAGATTGAATTGCCTGAGATAAAAGACATAGAACTCAGAGTTTGAATGGCAACTAAATTCAGGAGAAAATTGAAACTCAATCCAAGAAAGCCAGTAAATGATCCCAGAAAATCAAATACTCCACGTTTTCACTTATAAGTGGGAGCCGAACACTGGGTACACATGGACAAAAGATGAGAACGATAGCCACTGAGGACTATAACTGGTGAGGGGGCAAGTGTTGACAAACTATCTGTTGGGTGCTAGGTTTACTACCTGGATGATGGGTTCAATTGTACCCCAAATTTCAACATCACACCATATATCCTTTTTTTGTTGTTGTTGTTTTTGAGACGGAGTCTCGCTCTGTCACCTAGACTGGAGTGCAGTGGTGCGATCGTGGCTTACTGCAAGCTCTGCCTCCTGGGTTCCCGCCATTCTCCTGCCTCAGCCTCCAGAGTAGCTGGGACTACAGGTGCCTGCTACCACACGCAGCTAATTTTCATATTTTTAGTAGAGACAGGGTTTCACCATGTTAGCCAGGATGGTCTCAATCTCCTGACCTTGTGATCTACCTGCCTCAGCCTACCAAAGTGCTAGGATTACAGGCATGAGTCACCGTGCCCGACCTCATCACAGCATATATCCTTATGACAAACTTGCACCCTGAATCTAAAATAAAAGTTGAAAAGAAGAAATAAAACCAAAATCAAAGTGTTTAGTATATATTTAAAGCTTTATGTCTAAATATGGTATTAATTGATATGCTTTATTATCTATTTGATTTTTATTATCTTACATACACTTTCTACACATTGAATTCTCTCTGATAGTTCCCATGCAATTTTCTGTGATAATAAACATGCTTATGCTTATTAATTAGTAAAGACATTATTACAGTGGGAATTATAGTAGCTAGAACTCAAAATCAAATGCATATATTATATTTATAAGAATTGTCTTCTGGGACCAGGCAGGGTGCTTCCTGTCTGTAATCCCAGCACTTTCGGAGATGATGGAGGGCGGATCATGAGGTCAGGAGATCGAGACCATCCTGGCTAACACGGTGAAACCCCATCTCTGCTAAAAATACAAAAAACGTTAGCTGGGCCTGGTGGCAGGCACTGTAGTACCAGCTACTCAGGAAGCTGAGGCAGGAGAATGGCATAAGCCCAGGAGGTGCAGCTTGCAGTGAGCCAAGATTACATCACTGCATTCCAGCCTGGGCAACAGAGTGAGCGAGACTCCTTCTCAAAAAAAAAAAAATTGTTTTCCATGGGGATACTGGTTAATAATTCTGAAACCATTATACATATACACTAGAATTAAACAGTTAAATAAAGGAATGGCAGATAGTGGAAGCCAGGTTTGTTACTTTTGGAGTAGGAGGTAACAGATGAGCAAAGGGTAGCAGCTTGGACAATCATGGATTAATGGATTAAAGTTGAGACATCACTATGAATTTAATGTTTAGCTTAATACAGACACAAATAGTTATGCATAGGAATATTTCTAGATATGTATAAAAACTTGGGTTAGTATACACTTACATATTTTCTTGGTCTATGCCTTTCTAGTAAGAGGAACTAAAAATGAGGATGCACAGCTGTGATGAGCAAACCTAGCACATAGATGTTGGTTTCTAATACCATTTTCTAATGCTTTTACTTTGAACACAAACAATTCACTATCACATTTTACTATAATATTTCAAATGCAATTATATGTAAATGTTAGGCATTTTGTTTGCTTATTTGACTATTGCATGGCAATTAAAGCAAATAGCTGAGAATTACCTTTGTATTAACGTTACAGTGCAGAGTTATTATTCATGAAAAAAAAAGCCAGGAGACTGAACTTTCCTTGAAAACATACAAACTTAGTAAATCCAGAGTAGATTTAGCAAGGGCACGGGGTTTCCACAGGGTGGAAATAGGGCTTTAAGTCAATTGTATCTGAACCTAAACAGAATGACATCAGATTCATCATCTACTTCGAAACACAAGAAACAGGCATATAGTGATAAAAGCAAGTCATGAGAAGTCAAGATAACTAAAATAGAATGTTAAATATAGAAGAAACAATAGGTTTATTGAAGCTAGAACTTTCATTATAAAAATGAGAAACCAAAGTTTCTTGTGAAAGTAAAACCTGGGTAGGCACAGTGGCTCATGCCTGTAATCCCAGCACTTTGGGAGGAATTTGACTTTGTGACTGCTTGAGACCAAGAGACAAGCATGGGCAACATGGTGAGAACTCCTCTCTACAAAAAAAAAAAAAAAATTTAAATCAACTGGCCCTGGTGGTGCCTGCCTGTAGTCCTAGCTACTTAGTAGGCTAAAGTGGGAGGATTGCTGGAGCCCCAGATTTCAAGGTTGCAATAGTGTGATCACACCACTGCACTCCAGGTTGGGTGACAGAGCGAGACTCTGTCTCTAAAAGAAAGAAAAGGAAAAGAAAGTAAAACCTAAGGTGGGTCATGAAGAATGACTAGGAGTTACCCATAATGAACAGAGAAAGAATTTTGAAAACAAAGAAGTATTATGTTACAAAGAACTGGAGGTAAGAAAGTAACATGGTATAAATAAAAACAAAAAGCTAATATTTAGAAAAATTTCCAGATTTGTTTACAACAATAAAATATATGAAATATATCTTTTATGATCTTATTAATATTATAACTGAATTTGTCTTCTCAGTGCTGAAAGAGTATATCAGAAATGCAAGAAACATGAATAGATTATTTCCTAAAAACTGTTAAGAGAAATAATTTCAATCTTCATTTCAAGACACCGATATATATACACTATACATATATATAAAACAAAAAATTAGGTAATGTATATACTATATCATATGTAATATATGTCATTCATATATAAATATAAATGCATATAAATATATATACACATGCATATATATCTATATAAATGGTAGAAAGAAATTTGTCAAGAAAGATGTAGAGACCAAAATCTCAAAAAAGCAAAATAGTTCTGTGTGGGCAGATGGTTAACATGACCCTTTCCTCTCCTATGTAAACTTTGGTTCTGTAATTAACTGCTTAGCCCTGTTCCTCTAATAATACCTTGATAAAGTGTTATGTCAACTCAATAACTACGCAGCATTGTTTATGATGAAAAGACATCTGATGAGAAAATTGCATCTGGCCTAGAAGAAGCAAAAATAATGTGACAGTACCTGTAGCTTTGAGTTCCTCTGGGCATAGTGATTCCTTTAACTGGGACCGCCACTTATGAAAGCCCTAAGACTGTTTTTAGATACAGTGGCTCTTCTTAGAAATAAGACATCTAAGCCAGGGCTATTTCTGAAAAATAATTATTGTAACCATTGAAGTAGATACTGAAAAATATCATAAACTTAGATAACATATACTTATCACTCAATTACTAATAAAGGAGAACACATACATCTTGACTCCATAAAAAGAAGTGCCAGCACACAACAATGTGAACAAGCTTCCAACAAATATTTACTGAATCTCTGTGTTATGCACTAGAAAAAAAATACATATACATTAATTTTAAAAGTATATAATTAGGATATAAAAATAGAGACAATATTTTTTTGAAAGACAGCCTAAATTCACAGTAGATAACTTACTGCTTTCTTGCACACAAGTATGTGGCTATCACTTTACATACCAGTATATAATGAAGCTAAGAACATCACTAATGGCAAATATTTTATAGCATGAGAAATTGCTTAGGTAAAAAGTAGTCAAACATACTTTTAAATTAGATACAAAGGCATACCTTGTTTTATTGTGCTTTACTTTATTGTGCTTCATAGCTTGTTCCTTTAATGCCCTGATAAACTGTTATATCAACTCAGTAAGTAAGCACATAGATATTGTGCTTTTTACAAATTCAAGTGTTGTGATAACTCTGCATTAAGCAAGTCTATCTGTGCCATTTTTCAGCAGCATTGTTTTACTTTGGGTCTTTGTGTCACATTTTGATAATACTCAAGAGTATTTCAAACTTCTCTATTATTATAGGTTGACCAGCCTTTGATGTTCCTACTGTGATTGTTTTTGGTATGTCACTGACCACACCCGTATAAGATGGTAATTTTTTTTTTCTTTCTGAGACAAGGTTTTACTCTGTCGCCCAGGCAGGAGTGCAGTGGCAATAATGGCTCACCACAGCCTAGACTTCCTGGGCTCGAGTGATCCTCCCACCCCAGCTTCCTGAGTAGCTGGAACTACAGACATACACGACCACACCCAGCTAATTTTTGTATTAGCAGAAACAGGGTTTCACTGTGTTGCTCAGGCTGGCCTCGAACTCCTGAACTCAAGTTATCTGCCCAACTAGCCCTCCCAAAATGCTGGGATTACAAGTGTGAGCCACCGTGCCTGACCTTAAGGTGGTGAACTTAATCCATAAATATTTTTTCTGTACTTACTGCTCCACTGACTGGCCGTTCCTCTCTTGCCCTCTCCTCAGACCTTCCTATTTCTAAGAGACAACAAATTGAACTTAGGCCAATCAACAGCCCTACAGTGGCCTCTAAGTGTTCAACTGAAAGGAAGAGTCACACATCTTTCACTTCCAATGAAAAGATAGAAATAATTAAGTTTAGTGAGGAAGGCATGTTGAAAGCTGCAATAAGCTAAAAGCTAAGCCTCTTGCACCAAACATTTCATCAAATTGTAAATGAAAATGAAAAGTTATTGAAGAAAATTAGAAGTCCTACTCCATCAAACACATGAATGATAAGGAAGTAAAACAGACTTATGCTAACATGGAGGAAGTTTTAAAGGTTTGGATAGAAGATCAAACAAGCTACATTCTCTTAAACCAAAGTCTAATCTAGAGACAGGTCTTAATTCTCTTTAATTCTGTGAAGGCCAAGGGAGGTGAGAAAGCTGCAGAAGAAAAGTTTGAAGCTAACAGAGGATGGCCATGAGGTTTAAGAAAACAAGCTCTCTCAATATCATAAAAAAGCAAGGTGAAGCAGCAAGTGCTGACGGAGAAGGTGTGGTAAGTAATCCAGTAATCCAGAATATCCAGCTAAGATAATTGAGGAAGGAGGCTAACAACAGATTTTCAATGTAGAAGAAACAGTCTTAAGTCAGGAAATGTCATCTAGGATGTTCATAGCCAGAGAGCATAAGTCAATACCTAGATTCAAAGCTTTAAAGGACTCGCTGACTCTTATTAGAGGCAAATGCCTCTAGAGGTGGCTTCAAGATGAAGCCAATGCTCATTCATCATTGCAAAAATTTTAGAGTTCTTAAGAATTACTCTAAATCTACTCTGCCTGTGTTGTATACATGAAAAAGCAAAGCCTGGATGACAGCACACCTGTTCCCAGCATGGTTCCCTGAATATTTTAAGCCCACTATTGAGACCTACTTCTCAGGAAACAAGATTCTTTTCAAAAAATATTGCTCAGTGACAATGCACCTGGTCACCCAAGATCTCTGATAGACAAGTAAAAGAAAATGAATGTCTTCATGCCTGCTAACACAATGTCCATATTGCAGCCAATGTATCAACTTTCAAGTTTATATTTTTTAAGAAGTAGATTTCATAAGGCTATAGCTGCCATAGATTATGATTCCCCTATTGGATCTGGGCAAAGTAAATTGAAAACTTTTGGAAAAGATTCCAGACGACATTAAGAACATTTGTGATTCACGAGAGGAGTTTGAAATATCAACATTAACAGCAGTTTGGAAGAAGTTGATTCTGACCTCCATGGGTGACTGAGGGGTCCAAGACTTTAACAGAGGGAGTAACAGCAGATGTTATAAGGCAGCAGCAGATATTGAGATGACTGACTCCAGGTTTAAAAGTTCTTCTGTGGGGAAAATGCTAGCAAACATCATCACGTGTTACATAGTAACCATTCATGAAAAGAAGAGTCAAATGATGTGGCCAACTTCACTGTTGTCGTATTTTAAGAAATTGCCAGGTCAAGTGTGGTGGCTCACGCCTGTAATCCCAGCACTTTGGGAGGCCAAGGCAGGTGGATCATCTGAGGTCAGGAGTCCAAAATCAGACTGGTCAACATGGCAAAACCCGGTCTGTACTAAAAATACAAAATTTAGCTAGGCATGGTGGCAGTTGCCTGTAATCCCAACTACTTGGGAGGCTAGGGCAGGAGAATCGCTTGAATTTTTGGGGTGAAGTTTGCAATGAGCCAAGATCGTGCCACTTCACTCCAGACTGGGTGAAAGTGCAAGACTCCATTTCAAAAAAAAAAAAAAAAAAAAAAAAAAGAAAAAGAAAAAAGAAAAAAACAAGAAAAAGAAAGTTCCACAGCCAACCCAACTTTTATCAGCTGTCATCCTGATCCGTTAGCAATCATCAACATTGAGTTAAGAACCTCCAGAGCAAAAAGACTATGACTCACTGAAGGCTCAGATGATTGTTAGCATTTTTTGCAGTAAACTATTTTTAAATTAATATATGTACATTGGTTTTATATACATAATGTTGTTGCACATTTAATAGACTACAGTATGGTGTAAACATAACTTTTACATGCACTGAGAAATCTCAGAAAGCTCATGAGAGTCATTTTATTATAGTTGTCTGGAACTAAACCCACAGTATCTCTGTGGTATGCCTGTATATACATGCTCATTTTAAAACAAGGCTAAATGGAAAACAGCAATGTGTCAATAATGTTATTCTCTGGCTAGTGAGATTTAAAATAACTTTTCTTTTTGTGTATATATTTCTTCATTATTTTATGGCAATATGCATATAATAGTCAACATAAATTTACTTCAGGCATATAATATGTCAGTAAAAAGTAAACCTGTATAGAGTTTAGCAATATGCCAAAAATTAGATATAGTTGATAATGGTAGAAAACCAAGTAGTACTGTCCATTTTATTAATTGAATTGTATTACTATTACCAGAGATGTTTGAGTGTAGTGTCATAAAGTCCTATGGAAATCAGGGGGAAGCTTAATTGCTACCTCCAGAGAACAGTGAAAATTTATACATTTGTTTAAACACTACCTTATAGAAATAAGATGTGCTTGAGTTTGGAGTCTTACAGTTTCACAAAATGTCGAGCACTTTTAGAACTAACCCTTTGTAAATTTTCATATCTTTTACAATAAAAAAATTACAATAAGATTAAGAACAAAAATACAGTTTAAATGTTCAAAATTTTATTTTAACGATATCACATAATAATGATTTTACTCATAACTATACGACATATCATGTACATTAGTTTTTTATGCACTCACTGAGATTTATCATGGAAATTTAACATTGTGACTCCTCAATTTAGAATTATTTATATATTTAGGCTCAATATGTATTCTAGAGGCTTAATTTCTGAAATTCACAGCTACATTTAATACACAGGCCATAGGCTCATAGGATCTTCTTCCTGTAACATTTGTATGTCATAAAATTAGGGATTACTAAATAATTTTTATTTTTGTTTGAAAAACTACATTAAAATGCAGAATACATGCAAACAATGTAATTTTTCCTATTTCATCCACATTTTTAAAAATCATAATTTATATCCATTTTTCTGTGTCATGAACATCTAGATACAAAAGTAGGATTTATTTTCTTGGTGTCTATCCTCCAAGAGAGGTTGTAAGCATTCATCTTAATCAGGATACCTTTAGGAGTACATGCTATAACTCTAAAACAAACACATAAATAACAGAATATACTGAAAAACTACAGCAATTTTATATATTCTAAAATATTAATAAACCAATTGCTATCCTCAAAGCAAAGTAAGACCCTATATGTTTTTCATGTGGAATAGAACACAAAATTTTTAGCTGAAGATGAAGTCACAGCCTGTGAAGCAATAGTACCAAATACAGTCAATAGCGGCTTGCATTGGACTTCAGAGAAGATTATCTGACAAATGGCAATACTGCTATTCTTCAGGTAAAATTACAGTCCCATATAGCTGAAAGTGCAACACACAATATGTATAAAATTGTAAACTTATATGTAGAGGTGATAAAAGAAAAAAAGAGGCTGGGCATGGTGGCTCACGCCTGTAATCCCAGCATTTTGGGAGGCCGAGGTGGGCGGATCACGAGGTCAGGAGATCGAGACCATCCTGGCTAACACGGTGAAACCCTGTCTCTACTAAAAATACAAAAAAAAAAAAAAAAAAAGAAAAAGAAAAATAGCCAGGCATTGTGGAGGGCACCTGTAGCCCAGCTACCAGGGAGGCTGACACAAGAGAATGGCGTGTGCCTGGGAGGCGGAGCTTGCAGTGAGCTGAGATTGTGCCACTGCACTCTAGCCTGGGTGACAGTGTTAGACTCCATCTCAAAAAAAAAAAAAAAAAAAAAAAAAAGAGAGAGAGAGAAATCCAGGAAGATTTAGACCTAGCTACTAGGCTCTGTAACAACGTTGTAATTACAGGATGGAAATCCTGAGCTGCAAATAGAAACCACATCTATGAATTAGGCTCTTGGGGGACCAACATAAGAAAGAGACAAACTAATATATGAGAGTAAGACAGAGAGATAGATGATTGGTAGTAGGTAGGTAGGTAGGTAGATAGATAGATAGATAGATAGATAGATAGATAGATAGATAGATAGATGCCACTTTCTTAAAGTGGCCAATTTAACAATAATTTTTTTAATAAAAATTAAAAAATATTTTACTTGATAAGACTGGCCACTTTATTTCATGAAATCAAGTGGCCAGGCTTATCAAGAAAAATGATACTAAGAAGTTCAACAAAATAAAGTATATATTTATTCTCAAAAACATGCAAGAAAATATAGGCACATAAGACTGTGTGTGTGTGTGTGTGTGTGTGTGTGTGTGTGTGTGTGTATTATTGCTGCAGCTTCTTCACTCTCATAGTTCAGTGATCAGGAGGGAGTGTTATAGCCCTTTCACTCCTGCAGTTTGGTGAGTTCCGAGTTCTTGTCTAGGAATTTGTCTCCTTCCTATTGCTATCATAATTCAATGATTAAAAAACCCAAATATATTTATGATATAGAAACAAAACTTTTTTTAAAAATGCAATGCATTAGGTAGGATAATTTCTATGTTGCATACATTGTGAAAAAGAAATTTTAAGACAATAACTATAAACCACCAATAAATCAGCATAGTAAGTAAGAGTTAAAGTATGACTTTAAAGGATATACACTGAGTGACTTAAACATAAGACTATTAGAATTTGAAATAAAATTCTCAGAGAAGAGTTGACAAGTAGTATTTAAAAGTTGGAAAGATAAACACTGAGAGGTTTGTTTCTACATGTATGGCATAATATCAAGAATGAAGACAGAATGCTGCTTCATTGACCAGAAGATTTCAGGTCCTCTAACAGTTACATTTCTCGAGGAGTTTCTATACTCAGATGAAAAATCATTCAAGAATGACGGTGAAATAGATATATTATGTGAATACAAAAGACATGAACAAACTGAAAAAATTGCCTTTCACAAAACTTGCAGAAAGTCCTAAGATAATTATGTCAGAAAAAGAAAACTATATCTAGATATAGGTAGATACAATAAGTGAAATTGTGCAGAGGCACTGATAAAATATATTGAAAAATAAGATTAGCTATTCATTGACAGGAAATAAATAATTACCTATGTTGCTACCTTAAAAGAGAGTTAGAATGAAAACACTGGCCATATGGAAATATACAGTAAGAGGAGACAATATAGTTTACTGACAACGTACACCTTGATGAGGTTATTTCCTTAGAAAGTGAGAATGAGTAAAAAGTACTAAACTGAAATTTATATATTTAATACACATAAGTAAAATAGTACCTATGTATTATCTATATATTTTACTTATATTGTATTTAATATAATCTGAAATAAATTTAGACTTGTGTGTATGAATGCATATGTATGTATGTGTGTGAGACCACCGGGCTATGGAGTTAAAAACCATTAACAATATAAAGATAAAAAACAGAAAAATATCACAACAACAAAAATAATAGAACAATGACAGCTATGAAAATTAAATACATACACACATTCTCCCTTTAGTGTACCAAAAATTAAAGAAAATATCATAAATGCAATTTTTTGCTTGTATTATTTTTATTAATGCACACTAATTGCACAAATGTATGGATTACAGTGTGATATTTTGATATACAATGTGTAATAATCAAATCAGGGTAATCAGTATATCCATCACCTCAAACACTTATCATTTCTTTTTTGAAAATATTCAAAATCCTCTGTTTTAGCTGTTTGAAAATATACAATAAATTGTTGTTAATTATAGGTGCCCTAAAATTATATAGAAACTATAACTTATTTCTCCTATTTTATGTTAAGTATAATTGTAATTTTATATTCAGTAACAAATCTCTCGCTATCTCCCTACTCTTCCCTACTTTTCTACTCTCTAATTCCATGAGATCAACTTTTATAGCTTTTACAGATGAGTGAGAACATGTGATAATTTGCTTTCCTGTGCCTGGCTTATTTTACAAATGCAATTTTGAGATTTTAAACTAAACTACACATTAAAGTACTTCACTTCAAAATTTGTAAAATGAAAGTAGACAGTATTTCAAGAGAAATACATAACTTTAGGAACATTTATTAAAATAAATATTGAAATAATATCTTTAACTTTTAAAAAGAACAGTAAATGAGTAAGAAGCATAAATATGGTAAATATTTTAAAACTTGAAGAAAATTTTAAATAGACAAATAAATGATATTAAGATAGAAGATAATTTCTTTTGGCCAGCAGCAGTGGCTGATGCCTGTAATCCCAGCACTTTGGGAGACTAAGGCACGTGGGTCACCTGAGGTCAGGAGTTCGAGACCAGCCTGGCCAACATGGTGAAACCTCATCTCTACTAAAAATACAAAAATTGACTGAGTGCAGTGGTGCATGGCTGTAATCACAGCTACTTAGGAGACTGGGGCAGTAGAATTGCTTGGACCCAGGAGGCAGAGGTTGCAGTGAGCTGAGCTTGAGCCACTGCACTCCAGCCTGGGCAACAGAACAAGACATCATCTCAAAAAAAAGAAAGAAAAGAAAAATAAAATAACTGCTTTTAAAAGCAAAGAAAAGATGAGTAACCAAAAATGGACACATTTTATAACATCAAAAGTAAAATTTGTCTGGGCATGGTGACTCACCTGTAATCTCGGTGCTATGGGAGGCCATGGAGGGGAGATTGCTTGAGGTCATGAGTTTGAAACCAGCCTGGGTAACATAGCAATACCCTGGTTCTACAAAAAAGAAAAAGAAAAAATTAATTCGCTGAGCATGGTGGCATGCACACCTGTAGGCCTAGCTCCTGGAGAGGCTGAGTGGGGAAGATCACTTGAGCTCAAGAGTTTGAGGTTACTGTATGCTATCATTGTGCCACTGCACCCAAGCCCAGTGACAAAGTGAAATCTAACCTCATTTAAAATAAAAAAAAAAAGTAAAACTTATATGAATACTGTGTAAGTATAAAAAGTAAACAACAGACTAGGAAACATTTAAAGTGCCAGTGACAAGAATAATTAGAAGAAAACCACTCTGATGAGGAAAAGCATTTAAATACTATCAAAAACAAATTCCCAGGAAGGAACTACAAAAGGCCAACAAATATGAAAACTTCTTGCAATCAAAGAAACACAACATTTTAAAACTCTGAGATACAGTGAAGATGTGAAGACTTGGGAAATCACAAACTCCTCATAAATTAACACAACAAGCAATTCGGCATAGTATAATAAACGTTTAAATGTAATACTATAGTTAAATATATGTAGTCGATATGATATAGGAGTTGAAAAGAAATTGTTTAGGCAGATGTGAGGATAGGAGGGCCTTGGTAAGATTTCTATTTTAATAAAAAGCGGCCCCAAATCATTTCTTTTCTAACAAAAAGCAGCCTGTAAAATTGAGCTGCAGACATAGAAGCAAGCTGGAAGCCTGCACAGGTGAATACCAGGCAGCTGAGCCAATAGGAAAAGGCTACCTCAGGGCTAGGCATGTTCAACACGGCAGCTCCAGCTTCCGTCTCTGTCAACCGCGGACAACATGGTGCTGGCCAGGGAGAAATTTCATTTGCATAATACAAGATTAGGGTTGGGTGGCCAAGTTTCTTTGCACATGCAATGTAAAGTCACACTTGATCCAACCAATTTTTGGGCCCTCTGTAAATCAGACACTGCCTCCTCAAGCCAGTCTATAAAACCCGGTTAACTTCACCAAGGGACCAAAAGACCTACTTGGGCACCCCTCTCTCTGCAGGAGGGAGAGCTATTCTCTTTTCTCTTTCTTTTGCCTATTACACTTCTTTTCTAAAACTCACTACCTGTGTGTCCGTGTTCTCGATTCCCTTGGCATGAGATAACGAACCTCGGGTATTTACCATAGACAACAACGCCTCTTCAGATATACTATATTACTAAGAAAAATCGTTATGAGAACACAAATCCATTGGTAATACTAGTATTTGTGCAGTAATTAAAAATCTCAACTATAAATATAACACATCCAAGTGTTAGGAACTGAGGCCATCTGAATTCACATAGCTTAACACTGAAGATTGAGAACTTTGGTCAGTTGTGTCAACATAAGTTAATTTTCTACTTCCAAGAAATTGCTACCCAACATGATAAAACCATAAATCAATAATTTTACTCATTGCTTCTGAAAATTTCTGCAAACCCATCTATTTGAGAAACAGTTTGCACATCTGGGTAGCATGTCTTCTGATAACTTAGACAAAATTTTACTTATGAACTTGCTTTAAGATTGTCGCTCCTCTGTGTCCACCACTTCTAAACTATTACGCCATGAATTTTGCCCAATCCCAATCAGTTTCCCACTTTGAAAGACTCATTTAAAAAATCAGAATCTCTGAAAATAAGACACTGAGAATAGCTTTTTTGTTTTATTTTTTTGTTAATTAAAAGAATAACTGTATACATTTATGAGGTACGGTGGTTTTCATATATGTATACATTATGGAATGATTAAATGAAACTAATTAGCATATTCATCACTTCACATTTGTGTATGTGTGTTTTGTGGACATTTAAAAATCTAACCTCTTAGCAATTTGAAGTATGCCTTACATTATTATTAACTATATTCATCATCCTATGCAACAGATACCCCAAACCTATTCCTCCTGTCTAATTGAAATGTTGTATCCTTTGACCAACACCTCCCCATTGCTTGTTCCTTCCTTCCCCTCCCATCCCCCAGTCTCTGGTAAGAACCATCCCATTCTCAACTTCTATGAGTTTGCCTTTTTTTAGATTTCACATACAAGTGAGATCATGCAGTATCTGTCTTTCTGAGCCTATTTTACTTAGCACAATGTCCTCCATGTTCATCTAGGTTGTTGCAAATGACAGAATTTCATTTTTTAAAAAACCAGACTGGGCACAGTGGCTCACGCCTGTAATCCCAGCACTTTGAGAGGCTGAGGCGGGTGGATCATCTGAGGTCAGAAGTTTGAGACTATCCTGGCCAACATGGTGAAACCTTGTCTCTACTAAAAATACAAAAAATAGCCAGGTGTGGTGGTGGGTGCCTGTAGTCCCAGCTATTAGGGGTTGCTTAGGCAGGAGAACTGCTTGAACTCGGGAGACTGAGGTTGCAGTGAGCCTAGATCGCACCACTGCACTCCAGCCTGGGTGACAGAGCAAGGCTCCGTCTCAAAAAACAATCAATCAAACAGACAAACAAACAACAACAACAACAAATCAGCAATCCCACTTCTGACTATATATTCAAAAGGATTTGAAATCAGCATGTCAAAGAGATATCTATACTCCCATATTTATTGTTGCATTATTCACAATAGCCAACATATGAATTGTATTCAGCCTTAAAAGAGAAGGAAGTTATGTCATATGCAACAACATGGATGAAACTGGAGAACTTTAGTTTTTAAAGCTTATTTAATTATATTGAATGCCACAACTAAAGATCTGCTAGAATTTTTAAAAGTCCATGGCATCAGTAAATTTATTTTTTACGATAAACTAAAACTAGTAGAGTTCATGATGAGGAATTTACATTGAACATGATGTGGAACACTTGGGATACTTTCTTTCGTATTTTTAAATTAGCCTCAAATCTTAATTACCTTTATTTTATCTGGTTGATAGTGGTTCCTTCTGCTATTAGTCGATACCTCCAAAAGATAGCAAATACCATATTAGCACTTGAAATATCAATGTGTTTTTCTCCTAATCTCCATTCTTTTACATCATGAGCTCTTTAAGAAAGGAAACTTGCCTAATCCATCATCTCCACTAACATCGTGGTTGGCACATTTTATGTATTTCATATTTGTTAAATGATTGAATGTGAATAAAAAAGTTTCGCCGGGCGTGGTGGCTCACGCCTGTAATCCCAGCACTTTGGGAGGCCGAGGTGGGTGGATCACAATGTCAGGAGATCGAGACCACAGTGAAACCCCGTCTCTACTAAAAATACAAAAAATTAGCCGGGCGCGGTTGTGGGCGCCTGTAGTCCCAGCTACTCGGGAGGCTGAGGCAGGAGAATGGCGTGAACCCGGGAGGCGGAGCTTGCAGTGAGCCGAGATCGCGCCACTGCACTCCAGCCTGGGTGACAGAGCAAGACTCCGTCTCAAAAAAAAAAAAAAAAAAAAAAAAAAAGTTTCATAATTTATCTATAACCTAATGGCTATAATTTTTAGATTTTTATGTGTGTTTACCTTAGAAATTGATGTTACAATGATTCACATGCTTGAGTAAGAAGAAAATAACTATTCATTTTTTAGTATAAACAGGATTATTTTCATTTTATGGCTGTGTAAAAGAGGTAGCCAAAAGAATTTCTAAAGAAGATTGTCTCCCTGCCCATCCTATTTGATCTGACTACAAGCCCTCACTATTAAGGGTTGGAGACAATTTGTGCAACCTTTGACTAGCAATTTCTATTTGTAAAGTTTTAAACAGTTGCGAGCTTGTATCTTTGTTGGTTTACATGACTTCTTTTTAAAATTTTTCTCCATCCTCGATATCTTTAAAAACACTATTTTTTCCCTTCTACTATCTGCTTCAATAACTCAGTCACTTGTGTTAATTCATTTATATCCTCCATTTTAAAATTAATATTTATATTTTCCAATGCTTGTCTTCAGCCTTAATTCTTCCTGTTCTCCTTTTAATAATTGTAAGATCTCAATTATTTACATAAATATAACAACCTCCCTAAACATGATCTCTAGACTAGACCTATAGAAATTAGCAGTTCCTTTCTGTTTTGCTTTTTATATGTCAGGATGATGATATCCATCTCCAATTGCAATTTAAATAATATAATTTTAATAATTTAATAAGAAATTAAAAAATATTAAGAAAGTTTCTTATATTCTACATGTTTAGCAAATACTCAATAATTTTTCTCGTTGATCATGATTGACTTTGTGAGAAAAAATGGTACATGTATTAATTCATCATTGCTTTTATAACATTGGGCGATATGACATAGGATAATCTCTCCACAGCAAGACCCTTAACTTAATCATACCTGCAAGTCCCTTTTGCCATGTAAAAGTAACATGTTCACCAGTTACAGAGATGAGCTGTGTGTACCTTTAGGGGCATTTTTTATTCAACCATGGGTATTCTTTGCTTCTGAAATACTAACATCTATCTCATATGCAAAATATATTCTCTCCAAAGACCCCCACAACTCATTACAGCATCAACTCAATTTCAGAAACTCATATAAATTCCATCAGCTAAAAAGTACACCAATCTCATTATCTAGATTAGCATGGATGAGACTCAGTGTGTGATCCATACTAGTCAAAATCCCTTGCCAAGTATACACTCAACAAACTAGAAAACAAGATATATGCACCCTAAATGTCATGCTGTGATAGGCATGGAATACTGCCTATAGAATTTTTTTTTTCAGAAAGAAGAAAATGAAAGAAAAAATAAGTGATCATTTTCAAGCAAATTCAAAATTCAGCTGGACATGTTCTGTTAGCCTTTAAGGCCAGGAACAGTCATCTCTGGCCTTTGGCTCCACCCTTCTGGGTTCTCTTCTCTGCATTCTGAGCCCTAGGCTCCAGGCTATGATTCACTATTTATTTTACATGAAAGGTAGTACATGTTTGCAGCTTTGTAATTTTCATGGTCGATTTCCTGTCAGTAGAATTTTGGGAGTCTGATAGCCTTCTATCATTAGCCGTTTCTCTGTCCCTTTTGGTCCAAACTGGCAGCATCTTGACTGGTGACTGGTATTACATTTTCAAGTATCTTGTGAATCTCTCATGAATGCCTGGGGATTCATTATGTTAGAAAAGGGGCTTCTGTACAGGTCTTTCCTAAATAGCCCTTGTCTATATATATATATATATTTTTTTTTTTTTTTCTGCTGAGATGTCTGAATGGATCCATAAATCATACACCTAATCTCGTCCAAGAGTCTCCCATGTGACTGCATAATGTGACCTTTTGTTTCTTCTGAGATCCTAGAGAAAGGTTGTTCAGGCAAACTCTTGGCTTTCTACACTCTTTCCTGACAGTGAGTCTCCTAATTTTAGTTCTTTTGCAATCTGGATAGGCTGAGTCTCCAAAAGCAGGTTCAGGAAACTTTTTTTTTTTTTTTTTTTTTAACAGTTCTTCTCCCAACTTCTCTCTCTCTACTTGCATTTAACTATAAACAGTAAGACAAAATCAGGTCTCACCTTCAGCACTTTGCTGGGAAATTTCCTCAGCTAAATATACAAGTCCATCTCTCACAAGTTATGCTTTCCAAACAACTATAGGACAAATATCAGCTGGGCTTTCTGACATGGTATAACAACAATCCACTTTCCTCACATTTCCCAGAACATATTCCTCATTTCCTTCTCAGTCCACATCAACAGCGTCTTTCACAACATACTTCTACTATGAGTCTATTTATGATAATTTAAGTATTTTATGTGAAAGCACAGGTTTCTCTACCTGCCTCACTGCCTCCTGAGTACTTACTAGCAACATCCTTAATATCCATATCTCTACCAGCAGAAGGTTTTTGATAATGATGTTTCTCTCTAAAATGATATGTAAGTTTTTATTCCCATATTTCTCACTTACTTTTGAGCCCTCACTGGAGGTCTTTGATATTCACATTTTCACCAGTAGTCTGAGAAAACCATACTAGGCTTTTGCCATGATGGTTCTTGAAATTCTTATAGTTTTTACTCATCACCCAATTCTAAAGCCACCTCTATATTTTAGATATTTGTTACATCAAAACCCTACTTCTGATGTCAAATCTGTATTAGTTTATTTTTGCTGCTAAGCACATTAACACAAGCTTAATGGCTTTAAAAATCATGAATTTATTATTTTACCATTCTGGCAGTCAGAAGTCAAAAATCAGTTTGAGAAAAATTCTAATTATTAGCAGAGACAGTTCATTCTGGAGACTCTGAAGCTGTGTTTGCAAAAATTATGACAGTGAGAAAAATCTGACATCGATAGAAATTAAGAAGTATCTGAGACAGGTCTCAATCTGTTTAGAAGTTTAATTTGCCTAGGTTAAAGAGTATGACCCATGACACAGCCCTAGGAGGTCTTGAGAAACATGCATCCAAGGTGGTTGGGTTACAGCTTGATTTTATACATTTTGGGGAGACAGAAGACATCCATCAATGCATTTGGAGTAAATTAGTTCAATCTGGAAAGACAGAATTTTTGAAGTGGGGGCTTCCAGTTCATAAATAGATTCAAATATTTTCTGATTGGAAATTGGATGAAAGGCTTACATTATTATCTAGAGATATGGAATCAATAGAAAGTAGTATCTGGGTTAAGATAAGGGGTTGCAGAGACCAAGGTTCTTGTTATGTAGATGAAGCCTCATAGGTGGCATTTACAGGCAATAGATGGGAAATGTTTCAGACCTTTAAAAGGTGCTATACCCTCAGCTAATCTCTTGAGGATCAGAAAATGTCCTAGAAAGGGTAGGGGATTTCTCTACGGAATGTAAATTTCTCCCACAAGAGATAGCTTTGCAGGTCCATTTCAAAATATTTCAAAGAAATATATTTTGGGGTAAAATACTTTGATTTCTTTCAGGGCCTGTTATCTGTCATGTGATGTTAAACCAGAGTTAGATTGGAATTTGGTATCATATTGCTACAAAGAGTCTTTTATAAGTCTTAAGACCTTTATTTTAATGTTAATGCTGGTCAGTTTTGTGCCTAAACTCCAGTGGGAGGAGAGTATAATGACACATGTCCAACTCCTCATCCCTTCTCTGTCATGGACCGAACTAGTTTTTCAGGTTCCTGTGGATCCCCTTGGCTGAGAAGAAGGTCCATTTGGTTAGTTGTGGGGCTTACTTAGAATTTTACTTTTGGTTCACATAGGAAAATTATGACAGTGAAAGAAACTTGGTGTAATCGACCCCATCTTGCTTTTAACCTCCAAGCTAGCTTTATTCATTACTTTGCATAGGCCCAGGTAACAATAGGAGGAATTTAGTTTATAGTTTAAGAAACAAAAACTTTAATAGCCCCTTCCCAAAACAAACTTCTTCCTGGGGACCAAACGGACTTTGTAAAACTAACAAATTGGCCACAAGGTTAGAAACTATGGTTCAGGAGTCATGCATCCAGAAGCCACAAGAATTGTAACCTTTCCAATCACTCTTATGGATAATATTACTATTGTAAAATCCATGATAGGTGTTTGAGTTTTTTTTAGACCCTGTATTCTGATTCTGATGGACCAACTGGCACCACACAGATTAGTAAAATGACTCCACTCATTCTACAATCCCACTCAGGAAATAAGATAGAAAGAAAAACCTACTTTGACCCCTATGATTTCATCCCCCACCTGTCCAATCAGCTTTCCACACTCCTTAGCCCCCTGCCCACCAAATTATCTTTAAAAATCCCTAGTCTCCAATTTTGTGGGAGACTGATGTGAGTTCTAAAACTCTGATCTTCTGTCTAGCTGACTCTGTTTTTATTAAACTCTCTATTGTGATAACACTGTCTTAGTAACTTGGCTCTATCTGTGCAGTGGGCAAGAAGAACCCATTGGAGAGTTACAACTCTAGGAGAGAATTCATTTCCTTGTTTTGCCCACTTTTGAAGGCTGTCCTCATTCCTTCTAGCCATCAGACGGCCTTTTTCCCCCCTTCTCTTTCCTTCCATCATTCATTGTCTTCTTTCTCTGCCTCTTTCTCTGCTATCTCCTTATAAGGCCACTGTGATTACATGGAGCCACCTGGATAATCTGACTCATCTACCTTTCTCAAGATCCTTAACTTGATTACATCTATAAAGTCCCTTTGCCTTATAAGATGACATATTTACAGATTCTGGATATTAGGATTGTGATATTGTGGGAGTGAAGGAAACATTATTCAGTCCACCATGTTATATTTCAAATGTGATGTATTCCTTAAGAGATATAATTGCATAAGTTATGAGTCACAGAACACGGCTTTTTGACTACATTCATTAGTTCCACTATAGCACTAAGAACTGACACTTCTCTTAAAAAAAACATTTCTTAGGGTTGCAACTGCAATGAAACAGTAGAAAATTCTAGAGCCTAGTATTCACAATATTAAATTAATGCTAAAAATTTTAGGTGAACTTGAAAAAAATGAACGTGATTAACATAGATCATTTTAAATTATTGATATATAAAATAGCATCATACCTTTCCTTTTGTGAAAATAGAAAGTTTAATCAAATGTTGTAGCTCATCTTTCAAGAGTCTCCAGTGTCATCACTGAAGAGAAAGGGGAGATTCAGTTCCACTGGAGAATTTTGAGAGCACTAATATTATTCAGTATAAAGAATCCCTTTTTCCTATGCTTTCTATTTGTGTTCTTTTCATTGTTTGGCTATTTTGAAAATAATAAAAATGGAATGTAAAAAAATGCACTCATTTCTGGTGGGAAATTATTTAGAACTCTAATTAATGCAGGAATTTTTTTTTTTTTTTTTTGTGACGGAGTCTCACTCTGTCACCCAGGCTGGAGTGTAGTGGGGCGATCTCAGCTTACCGCAACCTCTGCCTCCTGGGTTCAAGCAATTCTCCTGACTCAGCCTCCTGAGTAGCTGGGATTACAGATGTGCACCACCACGCCCAGATAATTTTTTTGTATTTTAAGTAGAGATGGGATTTCACCATGTTGGCAAGGCTGGTCTCAAACTCCTGACTTCAGGTGATCTGCCTGCCTTGGTCTCCCAAAGTACTGGGATTATAGGCGTGAACCACCATGCCTGGTCTAATTAATACAGGATTTGATGTGAGTATACCAAATATCCCCCATCATCTGTTAACAAACTAATGAAAACAAGACATGACCATTGAAAGGATTCCAAGCAATATGCCAGAAGAATGCTGGAGATATTTTAGCGTTTTACATTAACTGTAACTTCAAAACACATCTTAAATGGAGACGTATTTAAGGTGGACTGAAATTCCCTTATGGGATTAAAATGTGATAACCTGAAAATTTTTTAACAAAGTTATTAAAATTAAATTATTTAATCATTTAATTAAATACTTTAATTATTTAAAATAATTAAAATAAACCATTACTACTTTTTGTAGTTATTTAAATAAATGCTTAAATAATTTATCTTATTTTATTTATTTATTTTTCCCGATTAGCAGTATAATGTTTAAGGAAATCTTTTCTCACTTTGGCCATAAATCATTGAATCCCAATACTGGTATTAGTCTAAATATTGTATACTTGTGAATTTAATCTTATTTGAAAGTATTACCATTAGATTTGAAAGTATTATTAAAATGCCAAGGCAATGATATAATTTATACACTAAAATATTTGATAAGCCGTGTGGTAATAATTTCACTAAAGTGGGTGTGATATCTTTTCCTCATGTTGTCGTCCTTTCCAGGAAAAATATAATAGACTACATAAATTTTATAAAATTGCTTATACAATTTAGGAAAAAGAAGATTCTCTCTACAAAATCAATACAATCAAACCCAGAATTCACTCTTAAATCCGTACACACTATCAATCTTTATATCTTGTTCATGTCATCTCCAAATTTTAACTCTGGGGGAATTGCTACCTTTCGGTTTTCACCATTTTAGAAAAGTCACAATCATTCTTGTTTAGGTGAATGCATTAGCTGGCTTCCCTGCTTTCTTCTCCACCCTCTCCACTGAGCAGATAGAGAAATCTTATTTAAAATGAAATTATGTGATTTTTCAGTTTAAAGTCAACAGTTTTTCATTACAGCTAGAAAGAAACTGAAACCTTTTCATAATGTTTACCTTTAGGTGTCAGCTTGACTGGGCCACGGGATAGCCATATGGATGGTACAACATTATTTCTGTGTGTGTCTGTGAGAGTGTTTCTGGAAGACATTTAGCATTTGAATTGGTGGACTGAGAAAAGAGGATTATTTCCACCAATGTGGGTAGGCACCATCCAATCCATTGAGGCCCAAATAGGACAAAAAGTGAAGGAGAAGCAAATCCACCCTCTGCTTGAGCTGAAACATGCCTCTTCTCTCAGGCCTTTGGTTTCCAATGGAATTACACCACTGGCTTTTCTGGTTCTTCAGCTTGCAGAAGGCAGATTATGATTGTGGAGCTCTCAACTTCTTAATCGTGTGTGCCAATTCCTATAATAAGCCTCATCTTATATATGTCTGTAGCTTTTTGTTCTGTTTCTCTGAAGAACCCTGACTAACACATTTTTACCGTGACCTAGAAATAATTGCAGGACCTAACCCAATTGAGTGATTTCATTTCTGAGATCATCCACACTCATTCACTCTTTTGTAATCACAATGACCTTTGGCAATTCCTACAACAAACATGCCACATTCTTCTTAATTCAAAGCCTTTGCATTTATTATTCACTCTCTGCCAAATATTTTTCCACTGCCACTGGGCATGGCTGGCCCCTAGCTTCCTGCAAGTTTCAGCTGAAACATCATCCCTCCTGAAAGACCATCCTTTTTGTTATTCTGTATCAGAGTCACAGCATTTCCCTCACCGCATTCAAATACTCCATATTTATTTAGATTCTTCTTTTTTTATGTTTCCTAAATGAGAGTGTAATTCGACTCTGGCAAGAATCTTGAGTATCCTGCTCATTTTTGTTATTCAAAATGTGGAACTGTGAGTCTAATGATTAAATTATGCTGGATAAATAAGTAAAGAGTGGAGGAATACTAAATATTTTCTTTACACTTTACAGTATATGTTATACTAGAAAATATATGTCTCTTTCATGTAAAAAGAAAGATGAGCTATTAGAAAAGAAGCAATTTAAAAATATTTGGAATCAGGGCAGAGCTCTAGAGGCAGAGAAACAAAATTAGACAAAAACGAAAAGTAAATAAACACTTTTCTCCTTTCCTATTTGGATGCAATAAATCTATTCTTTTGCAAATATGACCTAGCACTGGTTGAAAATAATAATGCATTTTTGCAATGTCAAAAGCTTTAATAAAATTTGTTTAAGTAGCAGATTTATGCAGATGTTAGATATGAATGAAATCACAAAGGTTCCCAAAAGGTTTACGACCATTATATCAGCATTTATCATATTCTTTTTTGTGCCTTTTTCTTTGCTTGAATGTAGAGTTTCATAATGCTTTGAATATTATTTGTCAGTCAATAAATACTAGTTACAAAGGGAAAATTAATTACATGTCATAGTTGAACATAAACCTGATTTCATTATTCCACTATTGAATACTTTTCAGTAAGTTGCCATTGAGTAATAAACTCCTGGGAAAGTGTTTACCATCTTACAATATTTGACCTCTCATTGTCTCTCAAAATACCTGATGCTGACTGACTTGTTTGTTTGCCTTGAAAAGATACCTTTTACTATGGCCATTTTCCTTCATTGTATCCATTTGCAAGCTTTCTCCTCATGATTCAACATTCAGCACATGTTTAACCTGCCTTGTACAACCTTGTAACTCCCCAGGTGAATCGGGGTTTCGTCTCTGAACTCTCAATTGCATTCTGAATTCTACTCTATTCTTATCATCCCAATGCTTTCTTATTTTTATATTTCTCTTCCTTACAATTCTTTAAGCTATCTGAAAACAAACACTTTTTTTCTTATCCTAGCATAATACTTAGAAAACTGTGTGTTGCAGAAAGGTTTCAGAGTCTTGAAATACCAAATTGGCTTCAACTGAAAATTAGCATCACTCCTAACAGAAAAGCTAGCATTGCTATGAAGCTGCAGTCTGAGGGGTGGGAATTCCCTTAATGCTTAATTGCACTTCCTTAATTTCAAATTCTAATTAGCTGTAGGAAGCCTTTGTTGTTTCGATATTTCCCTTCTCATAATTTTTAATGTGCCTATAATTCCAAGAAGAATAATAGGGCAGATCAGTTCTTAATGGGGACTCCTCACATACTGACAGCCTTGTGCCCTCCAGAGAGTTCCCCAGACCCTGGCCATCCTGGACTTAAAAACCCTCATGCTTTCTGTTTCGCTCTAAATCCTTTCAAATCTCCTAATTGATTTTTATTTGGAGGCAGTAGTGATTCAGTTGAAAATGCACTATTTAGGATATAAGTTTTGCATCCTTGTTTGGTTTGAAAATTTATTCAATGAATGCCTTATCTTTAGATGTAAATACTTAATCGAGATGGATTTTAGATATGTCAGTTTAAAAATATTATGTCTATATCACAGGATTTTTTTTTGTCGCCAATTTAATAAGTCAATAAATGTGAAGAATGCTGATGCAGTCATAGAACATTCTGGGCAATAAATGCAAGTTAGTCAAATGCAAAATTATAAGATTGTTTACATGGCATAGATGGAAATTATACCTCAAATTCTGAAGACTAAATGTTGTATCTGTAAAATTGTAAGTAATAAGAACCATGTAAATTTCAAAATTTAGAAATAAAATCCTTTGAAGTCATTTTGTTTTCAAATTATATAGAAAACGGCAAGAAAATTGTAGTTAATCAGAAATGCCTTAGAAATATATAAATTACACTGCTATGACTAAATGTATCATGGATTACTTACTTCTGAAAAAAACATTCTTATGAAAAATATGCTTAATGAAACAATATAACAAAAAAAGATAATATTCCTTCCCTCATGAAGTATTCTTATAGGCATTTTCTCATAATCTAATAATTTAAGAACTATTCTAAGTTATTTTTTGATTTTTAATATGATTCATATTACATTCACTTTCAGATAATTATAATGTCCTAAATTTTATGAGAAATATTTTAAAAAATTAATATAAAACAGAGGTTTAATTTTTTTGTCTTAATATAACTCATATTAAAAGCGATATGTTAGACTTTTATTTTACCATTAGTTTTTCCACAACTCATGCTGCATATTCATTGGATTGCTTGCAAAAAGAGACTACCTATTTGTCAGGAATATATCTCTGTGTTTTTCACTTAATTAAGAGGAAAAATTGTTTTATCCTTGCAAAAATATACAAGACATTTAGAATGTTGCTGTTTATAGCATGTGAAAGATACCTAAAGTAATCATGATATGGTTTGGCTGTATCCCTACCCAAATCTCATTTTTTTTTTCTGTTGTTGTTGTTGTTATTTTATTTATAATTTATTTTTACTATACTTTAATTTCTGGGATACATGTGCAGAACATGCAAGTTTGTTACATAGGTATACACGTGCCATGGTAGTTTGCTGCACCCATCAACCTGTCACCTACATTAGGTATTTCTCCTAATGCTATCCCTCCTCTATTCTCCCACCCTGTGACAGACCCTGGTGTGTGATGTTCCCCTTCCTGTGTCCATGTGTTCTCATTGTTCAACTGCCACTTATGAGTGAGAATATGCGGTGTTTGGTTTTCTGTTCTTGTGTTAGTTTGCTGAGAATGATGGTTTCCAGCTTCATCCATGTCCCTGCAAAGGACAGGAACTCCTCCTTTGTTATGGCTGCATAGTATTCCATGGTGTATGTGTGTCACATTTTCTTTATCCAGTCTATCATTGATGAGCATTTGGGTTGGTTCCAAGTCTTTGCTATTGTGAGCAGTGCGCCATAAACATATGTGTGCATATGTCTTTATAGTAGAATGATTTATAATCCTTTGGGTATATACCCAGTACTGGGATTGCTGGGTCAAATGGTATTTCTGGTTCTAGATCTTTGAGGAATCACCACACTGTCTTCCACAATGGTTGAACTAGTTTACACTCCCACCAACAGTGTGAAAGCATTCTTATTTCTCCACATCCTCTTCAGCATCTATTGTTTCCTAACTTTTTTACTTGCATGAGATGGTATCTCATTGTGGTTTTGATTTGCATTTCTCTAATGACCAGTGATGATGAGCTTTTTTTCATATGCCAAATCTCATTTTGAATTCCCACGTGTTGTGGGAGGGGCCCGGGGAGGAGGTAATTGAATCATGGGGTGGGTCTTTCCCCTGCTGTTCTTGTGATAGTGAATAAGTCTCAAGAGATCTGATGGTTTAAAAACGTGAGTTACCCTGCATAAGTGCTCTCTTTGCCTGCTGCCATCCATGTAAGACCTGACTTTCTCCTCCTTGCCTTCTGCCATGATTGTGAGGCCTCCCTAGCCATATGAAACTGTTAAATCTAGTAAACCTCTTTCTTCTTGGGTACGTCTTCGTGCAATTACAACATCTGCTATCTCTTGTATGTCTTTATCAGCAGTGTGAAAATGGACTAATACAAATCCTCTTTACTTTCCATCTTTTCCCAGTTTCTCCATCTCATTTAGTGATTTGGTTTGGCTCTGTGTTCCCACCTAAATCTCACCTTGGAGCTCCCATAATTCCCATGTGTTGTGGGAGGGACCCCGTGGGAGATTATTTAATTATGTGGTCGGGTTTTCCCCATGCTCTTTTCATGATAGTGAATGGGTCTCATGAGATCTGATGGTTTTAAAAACAGGAGTTTCTCTGCACAAGCTCTCTCTTTTTTGCCTGCTGCCATCCATGTTAGATGTGACTTGCTCCTCCTTGCCTTACACCATGATTGTGAGGCCTCCCCAGCCATGTGGAACTGTAAGTTCAATAAACCTCTTTCTTTTGTAAATTGCCCATCTCGAGTATGTCTTTATTTATTTATTTATTTTTATTTTATTTTTTAGAAGGAGTCTCGCTGTGTCGCCCAGGCTTGAGTGCAGTGGCTTGATCTCAGGATCTCTGATCACTGCAAGCTCCGCCTCCTGGGTTCACACCATTCTCCTGCCTCAGCCTCCCAAGTAGCTGGGACTACAGGTGCCCGCCACCACGCCTGGCTATTTTTTTATATATATTTTTAGTAGAGATGGGGTTTCACCGCATTAGCCAGGATGGTCTCGATCTCCTCACCTTGTGATCCACCCACCTTGGCCTCACAAAGTGCTGGATTACAGGCATGAGTCACGGTGCCCAGCCTCAAGTATATGTTTATTAGCAATGTGAAAATGGACTAATACATTTACTATGGCCTGATTTTCTTGCCTGAAACAATTTATTGTTCTGTTCAGTTTAAACTCATTTTCTCACAAATGATCGTGATGGCAAGTGGTCTCCACACTGACCCACAGATATGACTTTATCGTTATTTTACATTCTCACCTGAGCTTCGTTCAAAGTCTGTATATATTGACTTTTCCATAAACAGAGTGTTCACCTTTAGCTATTGATTTAAAACCCTGACATCAAACTATTTTTTAGAGCTCAAAAAATGTAAAACATGTGTAGTTATTTGTACATTAAGTCCTCTTTCCTTCCAGCTTATCCTTTACTAATTGATAGAGTTCACTGCAATAAAAAAGCCAATTTTTAAAAAGTGGAAATCATACAGTTTAGAAAATTTAAAAGTTTGCTAGAACCTGAGACTTGTCAAATGATTTTTAAAGTATATTGTTAATATTTTTTAAAGTATACGTTTTTCTTCTGATTACAGTAAAAGAGCTATTTTGAAAATATATTGAAAGAACAAAAAATTTGCAAATCTTCATGATACAATAAAAATGAATACTATTAGAAATTAAATTGATTAGAAAGTAGATAATTAAGAGAAGTCAGGTTGCCCTTTGACATTTTATTTTTCATCTCAAAGTTTGCTATAAGGTATGCAAGCTAAATAGTTACAGGTAATAAGTGAATAGAAAAAGAGGCAATAGTGTATAAAGACCTGGAAATGGTATTTAGTTAGGTAACCAACAGGCCTCTGATATTCCATTCATGTCTGGTGGCTTCACAGTTATTATTATGGAAGTAGGAATTATTATGTCAAGCATCTCTGATTCAGTCTCCGTGAAAAGGAAGAGAAACAAAGATCACAATAATATTTGTTTAGTCTTTGTAGGAAGGAACTTAATAAGAAAATCATGTTGTATTTTCAAAGTACTACACTGATATGTTTTATGTTCTCTGATAAAAGCAGCAAAGCACAAGCTCTCTGTCTGATCTCAAGGTGCAGGTGGACCAGCAGCCCATTCTACAGAGACCAGAGGTGGGGGAAGAGCTTCCTCAGACCCCGGAAGATGTGGAACACTGGCTTAGATACACAGGGCCCCCCAAATATGGTTTTGTGTCTTAAGATACCAGTTTACTTTAAATAAGAGCAACAGGCTTCTAGGCTGTCCTCTGTTGTCCAGTGAGACAGAGGACACTGGAGAGAGTGCTGAGTGTCCTGAGAGAGGCTACTGAGCAGGTGCTTGAAGGTCCTTTCAGCCTGGCTCAGTGAGGAGTTGGGGTGTCCGCTTGAGAAAGGAGGCACAGGGTTTGGGTGAGAGGCAGAAGTCATCAGAACTGCCCAGGTTTTTTGAAAACTGAGTGCCCATTGACTTACCAAATTTACTTGACTTGAGTGTTGAACCCAATTAATGTCTATGTGTCACCTTTCCTAGTTCTAATCTTGAGACCCTGGGGTCACGGGGAAGGTGGGAGAAAATTGGGGACAGAATTAAAAAAAAAATTTATTTTCCATGACTTACAGGAGCAGAGTTTGCAGTGGTTACATATAAAAGCATACTCCACAGATGTAAAATGTATTAATGGAATTTTGTTGTGTGCACGCTCATTCTCCTAAATTATGCATTTAGAAGATATTAGAAATATGTGAGATAACACATTAGTACAAAATTAACTACAATCTTTTCCTTTCTTTACATCTACTTAGAATAATAAGGCTTTAACCATAAACATTTAAATTTTGTATTATTCAGTTAATCTATATAATTTCTTGTTTCTGTTGTTTAGAAAACAAAATGTGTTTACTACTTTTGTAAAGGTACTCACCAGCTCCTTTAAATGGTGCCAAAATTCACTCAAGATAAAAACCTCAGAGTTATTCTTAAATTACATTTTTATTACATCCCTTACCAAATTGATCAGCATATTATCTCTACTTTCCAATACATCTCAAATCTTCCCAGGTATCATAAGTTAAGGGTAATATGAGGCCATTCCTAGCATATTTTACTTAAGATTATTTATATTCAAACTCAAAAATTAAATCTTTCTTTTAACTGCTTTAAAAAATAAATATGCCTCATTAAAATAAGGGCATTGTAATTGTCTAGAAGAGAATGTAATATGAATCATATTGGAAATCTAGAAATTATCCATCATATTGTCAAAATTACCATAATTTCTCCCACCAACTACAATAGTAACTTTATAGCTCTTCTCATTGCTACCAATTTTACCCACCTCCTTTCTCTTGCTCCAAAGTATTCTCTAGAGCAGAGCTCCAATGATATAGAAAATAATAATAATCTCTATGCATTTGTTAAAACCCCAGAACTGTACATAACAAAGAGTGAACTTTACTATATGCAGATTTTACAAAATGAACCAGGATATTGGAGAATCCCCAGAGGAAATGCAGGCTGTGAAAAATAAATTTTACTGCATTACTAATGCACAGCATAATCTCACCAAAAGGGGTTGGGAAAGAGGAGCTAATTTAAGTCACCTTGGAAAGGAGAATTTTCACTGAATACTGGGAGGTTAAAAACAAAAGAATGGTACATAAGGATCATCTTTCAGCAGTTAATTTGTTTCTTACATGGTTAGGGGTTAATTCTGAAGCTATATAACTACTGGAATTGAACAAATAAATAAATTGGAGCTAACATAATGAGAGCTAAGTTTTGCACTGGCAGAGAAAGTTACACATATTTTAAAAACCTACAGTATATCCTGTGCTGTTGGGTCAGAAATATTAATTTGAATTTATGTTTATTCTGACATAGAAATAATAAATAATTATAAATATAGATATGTGTACATACATGGGATAATACAAACACACACACACACACACACACACATTCATATATCCTAGCTCAGTCTACAGAGATGACCTAGAAACAGTGACAGTCAGTGTAGTAGTGAGTAGCAGTGAGAAAAGCTAGTGCACACTTATCTTAATTTTTAAACGCAATTTTCTAATTAAAGGAATCTGGGATTCCATGGAAAAATGGATTCTAGGGATGTGGTTTGAAAAATGCAAGAGAAATTTATGGCATGTGGTAGTGATAGAAAATAAGAAAAAAAAAAGATGAGGCCATGTCCAAGGGACACAGGAGCCAACTTGAAAGCTCCCAATAGCTAAATCTGGAACAGTTTAAGCAACAGTATAAATAAAAATAATCTCAGACTAGAACTGAAATAATAAAGTACATATTTATGAGTCTATATGGATATAAATTACTTATTAGATAATAAATGATTTATTAGATAAATCAATAGAAAAGATATGAATCTTCCTTAGAGAAGAATTCTAAATGATACATTTAGAAGAAACGTAGAAATAGAAAATCATGATTAGAAGAGTACAGTAATAATTGCCACAGGCAACATCCACAGGTGGATGCTACTCAAACTATCATCTCACAAATAATTATTAAATACTGTGTGGCTTTAAAATATTCAGAAATGTTTATACTCTTCCTCTACGAGGTGGAGCTGAATTTTATTTCTTTTTAGCATGGACTGGACTTAGTGGCTTGCTTCTAACAACTAGTGTATGGAAAGTGGCGAGGGATATTTCTTTGATATTCTTTCCCAAAATAAATAATTCCAGTGTAATCATGATACATTTGTCCGACCATGTAATTTATAAAGCAAGGAGATTTAATTGGCTCATCGTTCTGCTGGCTGTACAAGAAACATAGCAGCTTCTGCTCTGGGGGAGGGAGACCTGAGGAAGCTTCCAATCATGGTGGAAGGCAAAGGAGGAGCACTCGTCTTACTACACACTTTTACAAGGCCAGATCTCACAAAAACTCACTATCGCAAGTACAGCACCAAAGGGAGAGTGCTAAACCATTCATGAGAAACCATCCCCATGATCAAATCACCTCTCACGAGGCCTCACCTACAACATTAGAGATTACAATTCAACATGAGATTTGGGTGGGGGCACACATCCAAACTACATCACACAAGAAAACATTAGACAAACCCAACTCAGGAACATTTTACAAGACATCTGAACAATCGTGAACAGCAGGGAAGAAAAATAAACTGTCACGGATTAGAAAAGACTTGGAGACATGGTGATATGGTATCTTGAATTGAAAAGTTAAATAGAAAAGGAGATAAGTAGAAAAACTGATGAATTCTGAAAAATCATTTAACAGTAATGGAGCAGTGTTTCTTAGTTTTCATTCAAGGTAACGTGGTGATGTAAAATGTTATTAGGAGAAACCAGGTGAAGAATATATGCAAACTTTCGGAATCGCCTTGATCACTTTTAAGTGGATCAAATATTGTAAATAAAAAGTTAAAATAATAATGATGTTAACAGTAATAGTCATTATTGTTTTCATTACAATGTTTCCTGCAGAAACCTTGCTGTAGTGTCCTGCTACAATCACAGTGACTTCCAAGCTTTCCATATAGACCCTTGGTTGGCAGAACTGATCTCCTTCCCTTCCCACCTCACTTGCTCACTCTATCTAAGTTGCAAGGACTTTTTGCTGTGTGTTCCAGGCTTAAAGCTTTTAAAATTCCTGTTTTTGAATAAAAATTATCTTCTGAGTACCTTGCCTTATGAAAACATATATATATTTCCTTTCTTATTCCTTCAACCTACTTTCAATTCTCTTTTAAGTGAAAAAATTATAAAACCAATCAACTGAATTTTAACATTCACTTAGATATTTTATTATATTGATATTAAATTATCCTTCCTAACTTCTCATTTGCATACAAACCTAGGATATAATGGATCTAATGAAAATATATTGTTTTCAATTATAAAGTTAAGAAATAAGTGTCTAGTGATGGCTTACAAAACAAATTAGTTCAAAATATAATTGAGTTGATTATATATTCATTTTGTTACAACTTTTAAAAAAATGTACTCACCTGGATGATTTAAAACAGATGCTTTATGGATGAAAGCTAGCTCCGTCTACTAGGGGCTCTTTATTTTATAGATAAAGCAGAAGATGCCAAAATGGTTTGTGACAAGGATGGATAATATAGCATAGGCAACTTATGGGAGTCTCGGGACTTATATTAGCTTCCTAGATTGTCAAGCTAGTTTACTATTTACAGTTACCACAGCTTAAAACAAAATAGAGTCGGGGGGATTTTCCTTATAAAAGAAAACTATTTGTTCCACAGATTTTGCATTTTGGGTCTATGGAATTAGTGAAAAACTAAAAGTCATAGTCACACGCAAAGTGGTAGGACTAATCTATGTCAGAAACATTTTTATTGAGATAAATGGGTATAAAAATTTCTAAAGCAGAGATGTTTCACTAAAGTAAGTTGTCTCCCTCCATGAAGAACACTTAAGAGTATTCATGAAATATTAGAAATGGTAAAGCTGATAACTAAGTATGACAGGAAAAAGCTATGTACTGCATATTGATTGAACACAGAAGCAATGACTCCGTCTTTCGAACATTAATAACTTCTTAAATTGCACATTAAAATCCCATCTCATGAATTTATTATTTAAAACTCCAGTAAATTTAATGTTATCTCTAAGGCAACTATTATAGAGACTTAATGGGTTTCTTAATTAGGATATAGTATAAATGGTTATAGAACGCTAATTAAAATGGAGGGTTTGAGAAGCAGCCAAAATATGAAGAAATTATTCAAGCAATGATTTTATTAAGAAAACGAAAGGAAGCTTTATTCAAAACATTCAAAGGAAATGTACAAATCATACACTTCATTTAATCAACGCAATGTTTTCCATGAGAATTAATATGTATTGGTTCCCTCTAAACATATATTCCATTCTACTTTAATATCTTGCAAGTTACCTAATTCATTTTGTTTTATAATTGGATTGTATTAATTATGCAGAGAAATGAAAATACATTTCTATGATAGTGGCCAAATTTGTTTGTACTTCTGGAATTTATTTCATAGTGTTATTTATTTGAATACAGATTTTCACTATAAATATATCACTGCATTAATGTTTTATCTGGATAACTTTAGTAAATGTTCTTATCTATAAAAAGTTGATGTGATTGAAACTATTTGGATAAGAATTTTGAAATTAAGAGTATATTATTTGGCATTGCATAATTAATATAATTCCACTCAAAAATATCTACAGATATTTTATATTATTTATGTTTATATATATTCCTTAGTTTTAGAATTTCTTATTAGATAGCAATTTTATATTTTTTACTGGTCTCTGTATGGAGAAAATACATTGTTCTGTATAAAAGCAAATCATTTTCATAGAGTTGAAACAGAAAATGAAATTGATCATAGAACTTTGGAACTATCTTACAAAACTGAAAGCCAGAAAATGCCACTTAGGGTTCACGTGGACTGGCATCTGGAACATGAGAATATTTAGGGACGTGGGAGACCTTCTTTGCCTGAATTCCTGTGATAGTAACTTGCATGGGCTGACACCTCTGCTTTTCTGTATGAATCTACTTCATTTCTCTCTTTCTCTGAACTGAATTTTACCTCTTTGGTACTCCTATAGAAAACACATCCACTTCAGTATTCCAGATTTCTCAAGTCCTCAGTTCAAGTAAACCAAGACCTCAATTCAAGTAAACCAAAATGATTAAAATTAATCATGTTTCCAATGCAAAAATCTGGCAAAAAAGAATTTGATTGGCCTAATTTGGGTCAGTGTTCCTTCTTGGTACAGTCAACCACAGTCTGGTGTTTGGATCTTATAATATAAATGGGTAAGTCTTTGTCCATCCTTAAAACACACAGAGAATGCATTAACTATTTCTTGTAAATTAAAATGTTAATACACTTAGGTTTATAAGAATCAACTCTTCAATGTTTAGATGGCATAATTGACTTTAAAGAATACAAGCAAGATAAAATTTTTGTCACTTATGTTAAACAAATATATAATATTAGTGTATTATGTATTCCATAATATCTCACTGGAGTTGTTTATGATTGAGTCTAGATTTGTTTTTAAATGCAGCCTAGCAGCAACACCATAATATTTTAAAATGTTAAATTAATGTATTCTCAGAGTTGATAGAGAACATATAATTCCTAAAGCATTGCCAGTTTATCTCCTATTTCTAAACAGATATCAGTATCACCTTTTAACCTCTAATAAAAGTGTTATCATCAAGGCCTTTGTCTGTTAAACAAAGGATTTTAAAATAATCTATCAAAGGGCCTAAGCCCTTAAGACATTTCTAAGCTATATGTTTAAAAAACAGAATAGTTTCAATATCCTTAGGATTCTAATTAAAATAAAAATAATAATATATTTTATGCTTTTGGATTTTAGCTTCTGTATTGATTTATTTCAACCCACATAAAACATACAATGTTTTCTTCATAGAAAACATATTCACTGATAAAATATCTTCCTACATATTAAAAACCCAAGACAATATAGCCCTATAATGTCGCAATAAATATCAAAAAATATTTTGGCATCTTGATAGTGTGTATGGACTATGTCTTGTCTAGTGAATGAAATCTCCACAGTGATATATTATAAGAAATTTCAAAATGAACAGCTTGCCTCTGAATATCTCTAGAGCAGCCTAGCCTTCTGTATTTTTAAAGTGTAATGTCATTTCTGGCACACAAAAAATACTCAACAAATTTAACTGAATAAACAGGTGAGTAAATGGATGGGGGGAAAAAGCTGAAGTTTAAATCAGAACAGGGATTAAATCAGTCATTAGGAAAGGCACTTGAACCCGTTTCATTAATGGGAATAATCACTTTTATAGAGTTTTTCTGTGAAGAAAATCAAATCCCATTTCTGAGCACTACCTTTCTTTTTGGCACAAGTTGTTTTAGTCTCACTTTCACGTTTTCTGTCTTGACCCTGGAATCAACTCTCTTTCGAAAGAGCACTAGTTTGTTATAGTTATAGTGGAGAATGGGATTTGGAAGACAAAATTGGCTTGCAAGGTTTACAATTTTTCAAAATTGAAAGTTTGGGAAGAAAATCCTATTGGGTTTATAAAGGATTTTTCATAGCAGATGACACTGAATAAATAGTAAATAGTAGAGATTTTTATTAACTAATTTTTGTTGGTAGTATATACCTCACCTAGTATATAGAATATAGTAATTCAGTATTCACAGAAAAACATCTTAAAAACATATATATATGTTTATAAATATATGTTTTATGTATATATATAAAAAATGGCTACTGTATTTTCTGTGATTGATATGGTTTGGCTCTGTCCCCACCCAAATCTCATGTTGAGCTGTAATCTCCAGTGTTGAAAGAGGCACCTAGTGGGAGGTGATTGAATCATGGGGGCAGATTTGCTGTTCTCGTGATGGAGTTCTCATGAGACATGAGATCTGGTTGTTTGAAAGTATGTGGCACTTCCTCCTTCACTCTTGCTCTCCTGACAGTCATGTTTTCTGTACAATCTGAGGAACTGTGAGTCAATTAAGCCTCCTTTCTTTATAAATTGCCCATTCTCAGGTAGTTCTTTATAGCAATGCAAGAACGACTAATATAGTGATTTAGGCAGGGATTTGAAATATTTGTGATAAAGAAATTTCTTATTGAATGATTTTAAAGCTGTAGGCAGGGCTTGGTGACTCATGCCTGTAATTCCAAAATGTGGAAAGCTGAGGAGGGAGAATTGCTTGAGGACAGAAGTTCAAGATCAACCTGGGGAACATATTGAGACCACATCTCTACCAAAAAAAAAAAAAAAAAAATTCATTTTGGGAGGCTGAGGCGGGTGGATTAGAAGGCCTGAGGTCAGAAGTTCAATACCAGCCTGGTCTACATGGTGAAACCCCATCTCTACCAAATATACAGAAAATATCTGGGCGTGGTGTGGTTGCCTGTAATACCAGCTACTCAGGAGGCTGAGGCAGGAGAATCGCTTGAACCCAGGAGGTGGAGGTTGCAGTGAGCTGAGACTGTGCCATTGTGCTCCAGCCTGGGCAGCAAGAGTGAAACTTCGTCTCAAAAAACAAAAAAAAAAATTGAAAATTATCTAAACATGGTGACATGTACCTGGATCCCTTGAGCTCAGGTGTTTGAGGTTACAGTGAGCTATGATTGTGCCACTGCACTCCAGCTTGGACAATAGAGTGAGACCCTTTCTCTGAACAAAAAAAAAAAGGAAGAAAAGAAAACAGAAGAGAAAGAGAGAAGCTGTAGATTTTTCTTGCTTAAATATTGACTTTTTTTGCATTAAAAAAGCATATATTCTATATGTTATATATACTTATAAAACGTTAAAAAAGACAAGTGAAATGTTTAAAATACCATTAGATTATATTAGATAATATATTTTTCATATTTCATAACTCAATTAACTATATCATTTAATTAAATATATTAAATATTACTCAATAGTATATCACAATACACAATATTATATAAATACATACACTTACATAAAATATCAGTATAAGAAATCATAAGTAAGTGGGAATTTAAAAATTTACATCTTATTCTGCTTTGGAGAATGAATACTTAGATAATATGTGTTTTCTTTTGAGATAGTCATTTGGAGGATTTTTTTTTATTTGTTTTCTCACACATAGGTACCAGGTAATTTATATGTTATTAAATATTAATACTTTATAAGTTAAAATTTGTTATTTTCTAATTTCTACCTGAAATTTGTCTGAATAATTTGTATAATAAGAACTTTCGTGCTAAGAACAACTACATAGACAGAAATACAAAACAAAACTACATGCATTATCAGAGGGCAGCTAAGACAACTAAGGCTTTGTGTAGACAATCTTCCAGAGCGAGGAGAAAAAGAAGAGAAATTTGTTGAATAGTTCTGCTTTTAATTTTCTTTCCTCCCTTGGATTATGTGCAGATCCTAAGCACTGGGTATGAAGGCCAAGTAAAAAGTCTTGGTTCTGGGCAGGATCTACAGTCACATTTCAAGATTACCAGCTCATCTTGAGAGACCAAGACTTGAGAGACCAAGACCCAGGAGAAAAGGAAACCTCAGAGAGGTGAGCCTGAAATTCATGTACCAATTTCCCCTGAGGACTTTGTCAATTCCTGAACTTGCAAGAAGAGTAAAAAAACAAAAGTAGCAGCTAAGATGGTAAAAAAGCTTCTAAAAATTGCCAGGAACACCACACACACACACACACACACACACACAAACACACACACACACACACACACACACACACACAATCCACCAAGGAGGAGGACTTCAGGAAACCATTCCAAACTTTGAGTTGAAAATACAGAGGGACTACACAGTTGGATCGAAGGTGAATTAGAAAGGATTAGCCTTCACAAAGCTTGACTTCTAGTCTTGAAATACGAAGATTCCTGACAGAATCAAGGATGCTTGGGAATTCTCTGATTGCTAGCGATAAAAATAATCCAATCCTTACTGGAGGATAATGAATACCAATAATTTACATATTCTTCATAAACAAGATATAGCATTCATTTAACAATTACCAGGTAGACAAGAACCATAAAACCAAAAAGAACAAGAAAAACAATCAATACGTATTCACACATGATTCCGATAATAAAGGAATCAGACAAGCTAAAAGACTGCAAATATGACTAATATGACACAAACTATCCCTGAGAAGACCGTCTTCACTATTTTAATGATCTCAACATAATCTTGATTAACAAAACAAAATGAAAGCTTATTTTATATGTTCTTCAGAAAGAACAAAGTGTAAATCAATCTCATTTCTGAATTAGACAAAAATATTCTAAACAAAATGTTAGCAAGACTAATCGTGGGTACAAATTGGTAAAAAGTTTTTGGACTACTGTTTGACATTATGAATTATAGCTGAATGTATGCATAATTTATTACTCAACTGAATAATAAGCAATGTCATTAAAAGTAAAGGCAAAAACCACAATTATGTTTGCACTAACCTAATACTTATATATTGAACAAAAAGACATTCCCATTTTGTATCAAGAGATCTGTTCAAGAGTGTTTACAGTAGTGTTATTCCTAATAATCAAATGTTGAAAATAACCCAGATAATAACCTAGTAGTATATTATTATTTCTAACTTTTTCCTACCTTCCTACAAAATGAAATTACATAACCACTTCCTTTATCATCTATCATTCTAGTGCCTCCCAGAAGGGTAAGTCGTGTATCTATGACCTCTCTGTTGAGTTTCAACTCGCCTAAATGACTAACTTTACTAATGTAATAAAGGCATATTGACAGTATACTAGGTTGAAGCTGGGGTTACAAATTGAGTAACTTCCAGTCCACCTGAAGTTTTATCCTTCATGATAAAAAGAATAATCCACAGGAATCAGCTGCTCCTTCAGCTTTAGTCCCTGAATGACACAGGAAACAAACCTAAATGAGTTCTTTGTTCTGTTTAATCCACGTGAGTTCATTATAGTATTTCCCATATTTCAGTCAACCTAGAGACACATAAATATGTCATAAAAGTTTGTACTGAAAGTCACTGAGAGGTTCATGGTTTTAATGCAGCATTATGCAAAGGAAGGAAAACCAACTTAATTAATGAAATCTCAATTATTCACCAAAAGCAGGATATATAAGTAAAATGTGGTATATTCTTGTAATAGAATAATACACAGTACACTGTAGATGGATTTTATAGCTGTAATATAGAGCATGTGCACGACAGAGTATAGCATATGCACTTTACCAAAGATTCCAAGAAATCAAGAAGCTTTTTTTTAAAAAAAGGAAAACACCACAAATTTTATCACCCACAAAGAATCGTTGTTAAAAATACCCCAGACTGGCCGGTCACGGTGGCTCACGCCTGTAATCCCAGCACTTTGGGAGGCTGAGGCGGGTGGATCACGAGGTCAGGAGATCGAGACCATCCTGTCTAACACGGTGTAACCCCGTCTTTACTAAATACAAAAAATTAGCCGGGCGTGGTGGTGGGTGCCTGTAGTCCCACCTACTCCAGAGGCTGAGGCAGGAGAATGGCGTGAACCCGGGAGGCGGAGCTTGGAGTGAGCCGAGATTGCACCACTGCACTCCAGCCTGGACAACAGAGCGAGACTCCATCCCAAAACAAGCAACAAACAAACAAAAATTACATGTCTCTATGTACATGTAAATGTAGGTGTTAGATAAACAGATAATATAGAGTCCATAGACAGATAGTATTTTATAAAATATAATCAATCTTTATTATCTCAGAATATATTACAATAAATTGCACTTAAATTTATCGGAAGAAAAAGATACGCAAAGCAAAAGATATCTGTGAACTTCTAATAAGTATTTCTTCATAACAAGAAATTATAATTTTAAAAATCCACTTAAATTTAATTAAAATTATGAAAAATATTACATTGTTGGAGTACTTGTGGATTTTAAACATAATTCATCACTATCCAGTGACTCCCTGCTCCAAAAATTAAGTACTATGTCAGTCCTCTCATCTTCCATTAACTAATGCTAACAATAATTATATCTTTAAGATTCTAATGTAAACTTTTATAATATTTATATTTTTTTAACACAAACCCTACAGCTAATTCATCCTGTTTTAATAGATTTAATACTTACACAACTCCTTTGTTACCTTCTCCATTTCGTTTATGGGTTCATATTTATGTTATTTTGTGAAAAGTTTATCTAATACCCATCGTTTTGTCTTGTTTATTCTTTCTGTAGAAAGCCTCAGGCAATCATGGATGCTCTACTCCCACAGAGTTCTTTCAGGTTTGTGTGCAATACCTTAGAGAATGCTTAATTTTGGGTAGATAGAGAAGCTGTTCACAGAAGCCAAGTTAGCAAGAGAAGCTGGGACGTGGAACTCTTAAACTGCAAAAAGTTGGATCCTCATCTATGACTGTTAATTTATCCACGCTACATACAAGTTAGCATATGACTTCTGCTTTATGTTTAATGTCCATATCATAGATGACACCCATATGTTTGCGTTAGTAAATTCATTTGGAAATTGTTTTTGTGATAATTGATTTGAAACAAGTTATCTTTGAATATCATGTTTCCTTCTCATCAACAGCGTTAATCCTTATTTCTTAGATTTGCTTCTCGTGTCTTTGAAGATACTTTTCAATTGAAATCATGCCCTTTGCTACACCAGGCCATGAATTACTCATATGCAAGACAGCCTACATCTTCCCTTTATCTCCCATCATTTGTATAATCAGCTTTACAATTTTGTTCTTATGTTTCTTCTGATGATTTCTTTAAAATTGTCCCCTATGCCTTTAATGCGTTTTATGTCATGTTTATTCTATTTTTGTTTGCTTTAATATAGTTTCTATTTCTGTATTTTGTTTTTCCCTACATTGGATTCTGAACTCTGCTGGAGACATGGTTTGTAATCTTGTAAGCCAATGGAGATTTCTCTGTCTGAATTCAGTTAGTTTTCTTGGACCACTTATTTAACATTTTTTATTCACTGTTTTATACTATATCTAAGTTAGACTGATACTGATCTTTTTTGTTTGTTTGTTTTACTATTATTTATCCTTGAAATATAGTCTAGGGGGAGTTGACAATGGAAAAGCTTAATCAATAACTCTACTAGAGTTTCAGTGTCTGAAATATTCTTCCAAGTCTGTTGTTTAATTTGCCTTGGGGCTGTAACTATCCCTTATTTCAGTGAAAAATGCACTTTAACATATTTGCACATAGCATGCCACATTTTCTCTTTGTGCTTTGATTGGCCAGTTTTGCAGAAGAGCAAACAATTTCTTTAATATTTTTAACCTGAAATCTCCTTTATCACAAATTTAATTTTATGTAGGATTTGATTTAAAATAGTTATTTCCATTATTGCATTTGATTTTTTCTAGGCTTAAACATTTTTTCTCTATATACTATGTGATGATTAATACTGAGTGTCAACTTGATTGGATTGAAGGATGCAAAGTATTGGTCTTAGGTGTGTCTGTGAAGGTGTTGTCAAAGGACATTAACTTTTGAGTCAGTGGGCTGGGAAAGGCAGACCCACCCTTAATCTGGGTGGGCACAGTCTAATCAGCTGCCAGCACTGACAGAATAAAAAGCAGAGAAAAGAACATGAAAAGACTAGCCTGGCTTAGCCTCTCAGCCTACATCTTTCTCCCATGCTGAATGCTTCCTGTCCTTGAACATTGTACTCCAAGTTCTTCAGCTTTGGGACTCGGACTGGCTTCCTTGCTCATCAGCTTGCAGACAGCCTATTGTGGGACCTCACGTTGTGATCGTGTGAGTCAATACTCCTTAATAAATTTCCCTTTATATATGTATCTATCCTATTAGTTCTGTCCCTCTAGAGAACCCTAATACATGCTATTTTATATATATAATATACATATATAATATATCTTCTTGAATATTATAATTTTTATACTCTTACTATAAGGTAATTAATTTGAAATTTTTAATGTCCTTTGTCACAGGCCTTTAATATATTTTTATATGTGCCAAATTGATTATGAATATCTCAGCATTACTTTTGAGTAATTTTTTACTGATTTATATGTACTTGTACAGTTTACTCCTCTTTCAGCAATGTGAAACCACAGATTTTTGAACGAGAAATTGACCTTGTCTAATTTAGGACATTATTTTATTTACCAAAAAAAACAGAGTTGAAATGTTCTGATTCTGAGTATATTTTGAAAATTTACTCAACAGAATTTCCCAGTAGATTGGCTATGGGGTAGCAAAATCAAAGGAATGATGGATGACCTCATATTTAGCCTAAGCAAAATACACATGTCACAGAATATTCTACATCCTTTGAAATTATTTATAATAGGAATTTTCAATGACATTGCGGCATAAACTTATATAATTTAAAAATAAATATGGGATATAAAATTTAAATAGAATATGGATATCATCATGTAATTGTGTAATACAATGAAATCTAAAAGTATTTTATTTTATTTTATTTATTTATTTTTTTTTTGAGAGGGAGTCTCGCTCTGTCGCCCAGGCTGGGATGCAGTGGCCGGATCTCAGCTCACTGCAAGCTCCGCCTCCCGGGTTCACGCCATTCTCCTGCCTCAGCCTCCCGAGTAGCTGGGACTACAGGCGCCCGCCACCTCGCCCGGCTAGTTATTTTTTTGTATTTTTTAGTTGAGATGGGGTTTCACCTTGTTAGCCAGGATGGTCTCGATCTCCTGACCTCGTGATCCGCCCGTCTCGGCCTCCCAAAGTGCTGGGATTACAGGCTTGAGCCACCGCGCCCGGCCTAAAAGTATTTTAAATATGTAGCATGAGTTATCACTATAGTATTGTGAATAAATTGTTTTACTTATTTTCATTTATCAATTGCTTATTTTTAAAAGTAAGCAATAGGTATGGAAATTGCATATCTGAGTATGTTTATATATATCTATATATACTACAAACTATAAACAATAATACTGTGTTATTGTGTTCCCACAAGGTATACACACATGAATTTATAAATTACATGCAAAAATATATTGAGTGTCTTATCCAGTACATTACACAAGTGTTACTATATATGCACACTTTTATTGTAAAAAGTATGTTCATGTTCATGTCATCACAATGTTTAAGTATCTATTCAGAGTTATATTTTAATACTATCAAAGAACAAGAAAACAGAATCCTGCAGTTTTTCAAAGAAAAACTTCTGAATAGCAAGGACAGTAAATGTAACTCTGAGAAAGAAACAAAACATAACATAACTTTCTTTTCATTAAACGTAAAGAAAATGACAAATGCAGCTTAATCTACCTTGTGGCTATAAGCCCTGCATTTATTTATGCTGAACCTGACAGAATCAGAACTTTCTTTTATACTTTGAAATGAAGTGCTGAGGTATGAAAAACTACATTCAGATACAATGTATATGATAACAAAGTCAACATAAAATTTCTAAATTAATCTTATATCTATTCATTTCTACCAGTGACTTAACTTAAATAAATCAATTTCAAATATAACCATTCTTCACATTACAGTACTGTTTAAAGTATAAAATTATTTTGTAATAGCAGTTATTTGCTTACAAAATCAGAAGTCCAGACCTAAGGAAATGCTGAGAGTGAAAAAAAGAATTTGCTGGGCTATCTAACTACAAAAAAGGGCATTTCAGCCAGCAAGGTGTTCAGTACCAGTAGCAGCAATGATAACACAAACTAACCTTTATCAAGTGCTTGCTGGATGCCACTCATTGCCCTGATTTTCCACATGCAAGGTCTATTTAATACTGAAAACTAACTTAAGAAGTTGGTACTATCCGTACCAAGTTTTAAAATAATAATTTGTATCATTATTTCTTCATTTTATTTATAATTTTGAAATCTTTTATAATGGTTACAATAGAACAGTATAGGATAAAACAGTATAGGAATATTAGCAAACAAACAGTCACTGGGCTTGTGACCATTATTTATGAATTCTGTTATAAAAAATGTTTGAAGGTCATTGCCATAAGTCATAAAAGTTATTAAGATTCTTGAGCAAGATAATAACTTTTATTTCAGAATTTTTTTATTTCAGAGTTGTTTCTTATGCTACCAACAGACATTTCATTTTTAGAAAGAGACCTCTGATACCCCCAAATATGTTCTGGATTAATAGTAAAATTTAGTTCAATCATTTTAATGTAGAAACTTGTATTAATAATAAAAACATTTGCCTTTTGAAAATTATTTTTTCAGCAATTTGAAAGATTGCTTAAGTCAATTTGCTCAATATTTATTTCAACGGTTTTCATAGATGAAACAGCTCACAAAAACGTGGTTCCAAATGGCAAACTTGACCATAGACTTGAATATAAATTATGTTAAAACAAGATAAAACAAGACGGAATACAAATTAATCTAGCATGTCTAATCTGTGATAAATCCCAACACAATGAAAGCAAATGGATATGGGAGGAAAACCTCTTCTCTTAGGATAATTTACACACTATACTGTGATATATGGGCCAAATGAAGGATACCGTGTCTACCTGCACAACAGACACACAAAAGAAGCACCCTCTCCATGTAACCTATAGTTTGCAGTTCATTCACATCCATTCATTCTCACATCTGCCCTTTGCCCTGTTTGTTTCCTGTATTAACATATTCTTTCCTTACCTACCTAGTGAATCTACTCCATTTTCAGTATCAACTCAAATGTCACCTCTGAATGGTAATTCTTTGTGCTCGACCTGGACCATAATCCTCTCCTCTCCTCTCCTTCTTTCTTTCTTTCCTTCTTTTTGTTTGTTTTAGATAGATATGATCTCACCCTGTTGCCCAGACTGGAGGACAGAGGCGTGATCATAGGTCTCTGCAGCCTTGAACTCCTAGGCTCAACTGATCCTCCTACCTCAGCTTCCTGAGTGGTGGGGACTACAGGCACGCACCACAATGCCCAGGTAATTTTTTTTTTTTTTTTTTCAGAGACAGGTTATCACTATGTTGCCCAAGGTGGTCTCAAACTTCTGGCTTCAAGCACTCCTCCCATCTAAGCCTTGCAAAGTACTGGGATTAAGGCATGAGCCACCACACCTAGCTAGTTCAGTGATTTCTAATGTCTTCCTTTCCAGGCCGAATTCTTTGCATTCCCACATAAACACAAACTCCTTGATAGGTGCTTGCTGTCATATTCACGAGACACACTTAAATGATCAAAAACTAAATTATGAAAATAATGTTTCAGTGTAGAAAACTAGACTAAGAACTAGAGCTATTCAGACTCCCAAGTTATTTTTTCCTAAAGGTATTCTATATTAAAGATATTTTCTTTTGTTGTTGTGATTAAAGTAGACAGCTTACTTGGCAACACTGAGCCAATTCAACATTTGATCATATCTAGATTTACTCAAGAGTAATGTCCTGTCATTTCTTATCACCACCATTAGCAGTGCACAACTTCTTATTAGCCTTATCACCTATTGTTATGATAAACGAAACACAAAACCATTCACCCAAAGCAGCTGTCTTTAGAGGGTAATAGCTTCTTTATCTAGCTGCAGCAACGCTCCTGACTTTGACTAAAGACTGAAATTTTATTCTAACCACTATCAGACAAGGCAACTGCAAAGGTATTCCTTAATTTTTTTTTTTTTTTCCCTGCAACTTCCAAATTCTGGAGAAAAACTTATTTTGTAAAAGAAATACCAACATTACAAATGCTTAATATTTCAGATGACTAAATCTTAACACTTTCCTAAAACATTTAAGGTGTCTAAATATTTTACTTCTCTTGTTCATATTTGAATATTACTGATTATAAGAAGCCTTATTTAGCTTAATTTAAAAATAAACATTTTTTGGTAGGAAGGTATTAAACTGAAATTAAGTCTTTTATTTGATGTACATGTAACTGGATAGATGTTCACATGTTCTTTTAATATCTTAATTATCTTAATTTATAACCTAACTTGTTCCCAAATAATTTTTGAAGTGGTAATATACCCAATTTTTTAAAACCTCATAGCTTTAGACACACAAAAATCATTTTTAAGATGACAAAACAAAGATAATTTATATTTTTAAAAATATTCAAAGAAAGAAATCTTTAGCTTTTTCTCACATAACAAAATATAGTGCTATAATTACAAAGCACAACATTAAGATGTAAACTATTTGAGTAAATATATTTTTGCTCTCTAATAGTGTATCTCATAATTTTCATTTGAACTAATAGGAATTTTGAAAAGCAGAAATAAATCTGTCATAAGCTATATCCATTCAATCTGCTACTGCTCAAATAATTCAAAACTCCTTTTCTTGAGATGATTTGGAACCTGTCTTTGTGTCTTCCTTTTTTATTTAATATTTTGTACCTTTAAAATTGTACATATATCATAAATCTAGTACGTGAAGCAAAATAAAATGAATGTTGAGAAACTCAGTAATAATTATTTTGAAAATATTTTGTTGTATATATGTAAGTATAAAACAAATATATGTAGTATTAGAATTGTTCTTACTGTGTGAGTGTCTGGTTTTAAGAAGATGTAACTCTGATAACTTCCACTTTAATCAGTATCAATGGGTTACTTTTATTGAAAAGAAAGAATGTATTATATTCTAAAACTTTGAAAAGTGTAGCTAAGGTACTTCTATACTATAATAATCTATAATGAAGTTGCATATACAGTTATTTTATTTTTCAAAAATCAGAAAAAAACAACATAAAATAAACAATATCTTATATTAGAAATAAAGTACTGCAGTTATTCTAAATTTTAGTTATTTAAGCTACGCAATTTATTAACAGCTTGATTTTCATAATAAGTACGACAAAAGGCATGCATGTTAAATAAGACATTATCTGGAATTAAAGACTGCTTGCTGATAGTATGTCACACCCACTTTATTCACTAGAATGTACAAATTCAACTTATTCCTCGTTTGTACCACACCCTGGGAATCATGTAACTATAGTCCAAGACACACATTAAGAAAATGCTATTTTATATTTCCCTGAAATAAAAATACACAACTGTCTGCCTAAGCAACCTATTCTACCTTAGACATTTATGTGCAACAGATAATTTTGGAGCTTTGAAATTATATTGTCTTTACCTGAATTATGAAACCTATTTGAAAGCCTTCCAAATGCCTTCAAGGAAAGCAAAACATTGAATGGCACATCCTGGGCATCAGTTTATCTACATGAAAAAGGAAAAGTGTGGTGATTTTCATATTTTTAATCTTAACAGTATCAGAGGTTGGTGATGGAGAAACATTTTTGAAAGGAGTATCTATCCCTCCTGTTCACAGTATGGAACATGAAGTCAACCATACCTTCCTTTTGTTGGTTTCATCACTTTATAGCCTTGCCTAAACATAAAACTATCAAAAACCCAGAAGATATGTCAGAAAGGATCCAAGAGTTGCTGTTTCCTACACATTTCCTGTGAACAATTAGAGAGTTGTGTTCTTCTCTTTTTTATAATAATGTGACTTTTAAGTCTTTTTAATTCTGTACCCAAATGAAGCATTAAAAGCGGCTCTTTCTCTGAAAAGAGAGAGGAAGAAAATAATATATCTTTGCTTTGAATCATATTTTGTCAGCTCTAGAGATGCCCTGGAAAGGCAAAATTAAAATTAAGCAAATTACTCTTTTAAGAATTATAAACGCTCATTGGAAGGACCAAGCCAGGGATTTCTGCAGCACCTGTCTCTATGAATCCACACTCCATTTTACTCCTTTGTTTTTCAGAAGTGCATGGAAAAAATCCTTGCAAAATATGATTTTTGTAGGACTTGGTAAATATCTTGTTTGAAGCAAAAAGGAAAACAAGTCAAGATCCTAAAGCATAGAGAAGAAATATCTACTAAATTGTAACAGAAAACAAAATGATGGTCATACTTTAAAAGATGCATTGATCCCTCCGTGTTGCTAAGACAGATGTAGAATTATCTGCAGATAGCTGCAAGGCCAACTAGAATGTGGTTACATCTAATGTTTAAGTGAGAACATTGAGTTTTGCTATAAGATAGCAGGGAAATTTCAAGAAATAATAAAGTAAAGGAAATAAGAAGCAAAGCACCAAGAAGGCATGTATATAAAACACTACCAAAAATGTTTAAATAAAATAAAATAAAAATCATAAAAATGATTTAAAGAACAATCATTTATAATAAAATAATTCATAAATAAAACACATTGGAAGTATTAAAACTAAGTTTAAGATGTTACTATTCTCTCCAGGTACGTTATATTGCAAAATCTACCATTGTTCTATTATAATTGATACAAAATCCGTTGGTTTTTGCACACACTATAAACAACTATAGTGTGTTTGCAAAACAACTTCCAAGTGATGTAAACTTGGATGTGAGCACAGCTCTATCACTTAATAGGCTCAGTCACAATTTCTGTATCTATGAAAGTGAAATGGTTGGCCTCATATGTATTATTACTGTGTGATATGGTTTGGCTCTGTGTCCCCACCCAAATCTCACGTTGTAGCTCCCATAATTCCCACATATTGTGGAAGGGACCTGGTGGGAGATGACTGAATCATGGGGCAGGTCTACCCCTTGATGTTCTCATGATAGTGAATGGATCTCATGAGAACTGATGGTTTTAAAAATGGGAGTTAACCTGCACAAGCTCTCTCTTTAGATGTGACTTGCTCCTCTTTGCCTTCCATAATGACTGTGAGGCCTCCCCAGTCATGTGGAATTGTAAGTCCAATAAACCTCTTCCTTTTGTAAATTGGTCAGTCTCAGTTATGTCTTTATTAGCAGCATAAAAACTGACTATTACACTGTGAGACTAAAAGTAAAATAAATATAAAACATTCGGCATAGTGATTATCACATCAGAAGTATAAGTATTTACTACAGTCATGACTATTTTTCTATTTCTATTTTACTCTGTTGAGTGATTTTAATAGTTGTTACACTAGCGAGTAACATACTCAGTAGTATGTTGAGGCAGGTTTAGAACTGGTTTTGGGTAGAGGTTGAAAGAGTCTGGAGAGCTAAGATGAGGAGAAGATGAGGAGAAACATATTTAGCCCACAGCAATCGCCAAAAGTTTTGGTGTCAGCCACATAACTTTTGAGGAATATCTCTTAGATACAGATCAATTTTATCTATAGTTCATTGATAAAAGCAATATTCATTGAAGTCTTATTACAGGCCAGTCACTGTTTTGTTTAGTGAGGATAAAGTAGAGGCTAAGACTGACAAGACTGAAATAGAAACCCATATGGATGACCTGTACATTCTATTTAAAGAAACAGTGCACACACACACACACACACATATAGAGATACATGCATATATATGCATACATTCACATATTTACATATAAACATATATGAAATGTTGGACACTGTTGAGTGATGTGAAGAAATAAAGAAAGGTGAAGAGAACTTAACCTTGACAGGACTTGACTAAAATGAGGGGATAAAATTTGTGAACAACTGATGAACAAATTTTCCAAGGGGAGCAGAAAGTGATATGTCCTGTAATGGAAACAAGCTTGACAAAATAATTGGCCTATATGACTCAAGTATATGAGAGGAAAAAATGGGCAATAGGAAATGAAGCCATTTACATAACAGTGGCACAAATTATTTGGAACCTTTAAGCCTTGAGAAAGATTTGAAGTTGTCATTCAAGTATGGAATCATGCTGATGGAAAACATCAATGGCAACTCATTTCCCTTCACAACATTAATACAATGTTATAGAATTAATTTTAGAGAATCTCCAAAGACCATTGTAAACTTTTAAAACTTTTAGTTGTCAGGGTGTAAGAAAAGACTATAGAAAAATCAGGGATATTTTTTACATGGAACCCATTTAGTCTCCTACCCATTGTCAACATTCGTCAATAGACCTGAGGGCTCCAGCACAAGTACAATGTTCAGGTGTCCCAGGAGTTTTCTCACCTGGATTTTCAGATCACAGTAGACACTTTCACAATCAGAATTGCCATTTGAAAGGTAGTAGGGATGAAGGAGAAATTAAAATTTTCCACTTAGTGTTGTGTTAGGTTAGAGTCAGCTGTGTTTGGGATGGGAAGAAATTAGGGCTCACACCATAGCCAAAAATTAGGGTGGCTTTTCATTTTTAATGATTCTAATCAAAGGATGAGTTTCATTGTTGGAGATCACTTTTCTAAATAGAAAGTGCACATACTCCAAGTTATAGAGCAGAAGCACTGCAGTGGTCCTATAACTAAAATAAATCAGGTTCTACAAAAATTAAGACAAAAAATATTACTTGATGCAGCAGTTTCAAACATATGTATGTAATATATACATATATAAGCAGTACTATATTTATATACACTGATTTATTAAATTGGAAATATATTAATGATTCATTTTTAACAGCAATTATACAAGAGTGGTCATAGTAATACCAATCCTTATTTACATATTTTTGATCACTTATCATGTATTAATGACAACTAGGACCCCCACAAGTCTAAAATAAGATTGTGCAGCATTTTCTGAAGTAATACAAAAGTAAAAAATATCAATTATCTATCCCAGTTTTTATGACTTTAAAAAGTTTTGTAAGACATAATGATAAAGAATATTTATAGTGATAGAATATTATGGGGCCAGAAACTCTTGGAATCATAAGGGAGACTCTTCTGCTTTGGGAAGCTCTCCATATACACTCTGGATATTAAACCAATTTATAGGGCACAGAGTCAAATGATAGCTTATGATTATGCAATTAGAATAAGTCACACATGCCTTGAACACTTAAGTTATGGGAGCTAAACAATATTTGCTTTGGCTTAAAACTCTTCGTGATTGCTATGGGCTACATATGTTTCCCCTCATCTTCCTGTCTTCTGAGCACTCCAAACTCTTCCAACCTCTGCCCAATGCCCAGTTCCAAGGCTGCTTCTAAATCTTCAGGTATCTTCATAGCAACACTCTAACCCCAGTACCAATTTTCTGTATTAGTCCATTTTGTGTTACTATAAAGTCTGGGTAATTTATAAAGAAAAGAGAGTTATTTTGCTCACAGTTCTTTAGGCTGTACAAGCAGCATGGTGATATGGTTTGACTGTGTCCTCACCCAAATCTCATCTTCAATTATAACTCCTACAATTCCCATGTGTTGTGGGAGGAACCCAGTAGGAAGTGATTGAATTATGGGGCAGGTCTTTCCTGAGCTGTTCTCATAATAGTGATTGAGTCTCATGAAGTCTGATGGTTTTAAAAACGGGAGTCTCCCTGCACAAGCTGTCTCTCTTGCCTGCCACCATCCACATAAGATGTGACTTGCTCCTCCTTGCCTTCCTCCATGGTTGTGTGGTCTCCCCAACCATGTAGGACTGTAAGTCCATTAAACCTCTTTTTCTTTCCAGTCTTGGATATGACTTTATCAGCAGCATGAAAATAGACTAATGCAGTAAATAAGTACCAGTAGAGTGGGTGCTGCTGAAAAGATACCTGAAAATGTGGACATGACTTTGGAACTGGGTAACAAGCAGAGGCTGGGACAGTTTTTAAGGCTCAGAAGAACACAGGAAAATGTGGGAAAATTTGGAACTTCCTAAAGATTGGTTGAATGGCTTTGATAGAAATGCTGATAGTGATATGAACAATAAGGTCCAGGCTGGGGTGGTCTTAGATGGAGATGAGGAGCTCATTGGAAACTGGAGCAAAGGTGACTCTTGTTATGTTTTAGCAAAGAGACTGGTGGCATTTTGTCCCTGCCCTGGAGATTTGTGGAACTTTGAACTTGAGAGAGATGATTTAGAGTATCTGGCAGAGGAAATTTCTAAGCAGCAAAGCATTCAAGATGAGTCTTGGGTGCTGTTATGGGCATTCAGTTTTATAAGGGAAGCAGAGCATAAAAGTTTAGAAAATTTGCAACTGACAATGCAGTAAATAAGAAAATATCACGTTCTGAGGAGAAATTTAAGCCAGCTGCAGAAATTTGCATAAGTAACGAGAAGCCAAATGTTAACCCCCAAGACAATGGGCACAATGTCTCCAGGGCATGTCAGAGGTCTTCATAGTAGCACCTCCCACCACAGGCCCAGAGGCCTAGGAGGAAAATAATGGTTTTGTAAGCCATGCCCAGGGTCCCCTTGCTGTGTTCAGTCTAGGGACTTGGTGCCCTGCATCCCAGCCACTCCAGTCATGAATAAAAGGGGCCAAGGACAGCTCAGATCATGGCTTCAGAGGGTGCCAGCCTCAAGCCTTGGCAGCTTCCAAGTGGTGTTGAGCCTGTGGTGCACAGAAGTCAAGAATTGAGGTTTGAAAACCTCCACCTAGATTTCACTGGATCTATGGAAATGCCTGGATGTCCAGGCAGAAGGTTGCTGGAGGGGTGGGGTTCTCATGGAGAACCTCTGCTATGGCAGTGTGGAAGGGAAATGTCAGGTTGGAGCTCCTACACAGAGTCCCTACTGGGGCACTACCTAATGGAGCTATGAGAAGAGGGCCACCATCCTCCAGACCCCAGAACGGTAGACCCACCAACAGCTTGCACCATGTGCCTGGAAAGATGTAGGCACTCAACACCAGCCCATGAAAGCAGCTGGGAGGGAGGCTGTACCCTGCAAAGTCACAGGGGCAGAGCTGTCCAAGACTATGGGAACCTACCTAGTGCATCAGCATGACCCAAATGTGAGACATGGAGTCAAAGGTGATCATTTTGAAGGTTTAAGATGTTACTGCTCTGCTGGATTTTGGACTTGCATGGGACCTGTAGCCCGTTCGTTTTGGCCAATTTCTCCAATTTGGAATGACTGTATTTACCCAATGCCTGTATTCCATTGTATCTAGGGAGGAACTAACTTGCTTTTGATTTTACAGGCTCATAGGACAGAAGGGACCTGTCTTGTCTCAGATGTGACTTTGGACTGTGGATATTTTATTTAATGCTAAAATGAATTAAGACTTTGAGGGACTATTGGGAAGGCAGGATTGGTTTTGAAATGTGAGGACATGAGGTTTGGAGGGGCCAGGAGCAGAAAGGTATGGTTTGCCTGTGTCCCCACCCAAATCTCATCTTGAACTGTAACTCCCTCAATTCCTATGTGTCATGGGAGGGACCCAGTGAAAGGTGATTGAATTATAGGGGTAGGTCTTTCCTGTGCTGTTCTCATGATAGTGAATGAGTCTCATGGGATCTGATAGTTTTAAAAATGTGAGTCTCTTTGCACTAGCTCTCTCTCTCGCCTGCTGCCATTCATTTAAGTTTTGACTTGCTCCTCCTTGCCTTCCACCATGATTGTGTGGCCTCTCCAGCCATGTGGAACTGTAAGTCCATTAAATCTCTTTTTCTTCCCAGGCTTGGGTATGTCTTTATTAGCAGCATGAAAAGGTGTAGGCACCTGCTTCTGGTGAGGGCTTCAGGAAGCTTTTACTCATGGTAGAAGGCATGGCCGGAATAGGGGTACATGTGTCACATGGCAAGAGATGGAGCAAGAGAGAGGGGGCAATACTAGACTCCTTTTAATAACCACATCTCAGAGAACTCATTACTATGAGGAGATCACCAAGCCATTCATAAGGGATCTGCCCCTATGACCCAAATACCTCCTCTTAGGCCCTGTCTTTAACATTGGAGATCACATTTTAACATGTGATTTGGAGGGAACAAACATCTGAACTGTGTCATGTTTCCTAAAATTCATATGTCAAAAACCTAATCACCAATGTGAAGGCATTAGGAGGTGGGTCTTATGGGAGGTAATTAGGTCATGAGGCCTTCATGAATGGGATTAGTGCTCCTAAAAACTAGGCTTCAGAGGGCTGTCTCTGAACATGAAAATGCATTCCAGAACATGAAAATACAGTCGTTTCCTCAGGAAAAGGTGGTGTTTACAAGAACCAGAAAGCATGCTCTCAACAAACACCAAATATGCCTGTGTCTTGGTCTTGAACTTCCTGGCAACCAGAACTCTGAGTAACACATTTCTGTTGTTTGTAAGATACTTGGTTTATGGTACTTTGCTATATCACCCTGAATAAATTAAGACACTATCCAATTACCTACTTGCTTACAATAGAAAGATTAATAATTATTATGGTGTTGATGACATATTTGTGAATAAACGAATTCTAGATTTATTTCTTTTTCTTTCTTTTTTTGAGACAGTTTCACTCTGTCACCCAGGATGGAGCGCAGTGGTGCTCTTGGCTCACTGCAGCCATTGTCTCCTGGGTTCAAGCAATTCTCCTGCCTCAGCCTCCTGAGTAGCTGGGATTACAGGTGCACGCCAGTATGCCTAGCTAATTTTGGTGTTTTTAGTAGAGACAAGGTCTCACCACGTTGGTCAGGCTGGTGTCGAACTCCTGACCTCACATGATTTGCCTGCCTTGGCCTCCCAAAGTGTTGGGATTGTAGGCGTGAGCCGCCATGCCTGGCCCTGGTTATTTTTTTTCATTGTTACTATCAACATACACAGTTGAACATGTTGATAAAAAGCAATGCAATTTTGGAAACTGTACTCCATGATATATATAAATTGCCTGGTAAGTATGGAAATGTTTATTTTTTGAGACAGTCTTGCTCTGTTGCCTAGTCTGGAGTGCAATGGTCCGGATCTCCACTCACTGCAACCTCTGCCTCTTGGGTTCAAGTGATTCTCCTGCCTCAGCCTCCTGAAGAGCTGGGGTTACAGGCATGCGCCACCATGCCTGTCTAATTTTTTGTATTTTTAGTGGAGACAGGGTTTCACTATGTTGGCCAGGCTGGTCTCGAACTACTGACCTCATGATCTGCCTGCCTCAGCCTCCCAAAGTGCTGGCATTACAGATGTGAGCCACCGCACCTGGCCTATTTTTTATATATATTTATATAAAAACATATATTTATTTGTAAATATTTATATAGAATATATTTTAATTTATTTGATCTTTGTTTAAAATTTATTACAACTGTATTTTATAAAAACATACAATGACAACAACTCTTTTTGCTAAAATAATCAAGTATTTTATAGAAAAATACCCTCAATTACATAAAGCACAAAAAGGAACTATTTACATACCAGTGACCACAGGAAGTGTATGAATCAAGAGACCACCCGGGTAGAATAAAGGTATTATTTATGATTAGCTACTAAAATATTCTCATTCTTAATTACTGTTGAGCTCTTTAATTTTTTCAAATTAACTGTAAACTATTGTTTAATCATTTATTAACCTTTACCAGCAAGAATGGCAACCACATAATTGACAGAATATATTTGTTTCAGAATGTTATATTAGATTGAGCCAAATGAAATTTCTAGTATCCTATTTGGTTTTAACCAAATTGATAATTTTATATGTTTCAATAAAAGGATTTTGTTCATTTTGCCCTAAAATATGTTTGTTTAAGGAAGGTGAGGTTTTCCATTTAAGATGGAAACACTTGCACTATCTTTGTAAAAAGTAAACTCTCGGTGTGTGTACACATACTTGGCTGGCTCTCACACCTATGGTAAAAAATAAATTTGCCACTATATATGTATGTAAATAAACACAAAGTAATTACATGGTTAATAAATACATATCAAAGTGTTATGTGAGATATAGCATGAATTATAATATTTAGAAAAATCAAGGAATTCTTAAATATTACCAAAATATTCCTTAAATATGTTGAATGCATTCTTAAAAACTTAGTGTGAAATAGTTTTATATGCAGCAGATATCTCCCAGTTATATTTCTACATATAATAAATATTAAAAGATTAATGAATTGGCCATGAATGCTACAGAATATTAGTGTATCATTGCATAAGCTATCAATGCAATGTAAGATCCAAGGATATAAAATATGAGCTTAATAGCTAAAAAATGTTTTTCTGATTTGTCAAAGAGACACATATTTTTATTTAAATAGATACTACACCTTTACAAATCAAGTTTCTGTGGCATATGGAACATTAGATGAAACAATATAAAACATAAAACATATATTTATATTAAATACATATAAAACACAATGCCATGACTCTATAATACATCTAAAATTCATGCTGCTGATGGAGGCATACTCAAAACTGAGAAAAAGAAAGAGGTTTAATTGGACTTACAGTTCCACATGGCTGGAGAAGCCTCAGAAACACAGCGGGAGGTGAAAGGCACTTCCTACATGGCAGCGGCAAGAGACAAAATGAGGAAGAAGCAAAAGGGGAAACCCCTGATAAACCCATCACATCTCGTGAGACTTACTATCAGAAGAATAGCACGGAAAATTACCTCCTTCTGGGGCCCTCCCACAACACGTGGGAATTCTGGGAGATAAAATTCAAGTTGAGATTTGGGTGGGGACACAGCCAAACCATAGCAATAAACAACTAATTTAACAGGTACATTTTTGGCAAACTAATCAAATTAGAAGATTAATTTTGTTTTTAACTTTCTGAAACCCAAGACATAAAGGGAAGAAATATTTCATCATTATAAATTATAATATTTAATATTTTAATTAATATTTAATTTAATTATAATTTTATTACAAATAAAAATAGTTTAATGTGTCACATGCTTTTAGTTTTGTAGGATTTGTTTTGTTTTTCTGTAGAGAAAATTTTCCCTGGCATTAAATCTTATTAAAAATAAAAGTAGCACAAGAGTCATTTTATAAAGTAACATAATAAACATTATACTAAATTTTATTTTTGCAGAACATGCATAAAGTAGACATGCTTTATAATGAGTTTCATCGATTCAAATGCATATTTTGTGGAATCACAGCCATGCCAACAGATTGCTATAAAGAGCTAGAGCATACTAAACCAAATATAGAGTTTGGGGACGTTTAAGTTGATAGAAACAAATGTTAAAAACATAAAGAAAATCTAAAAATGTCCCTTATATCATCTCTTATGTCATATAGACAGCTTTTAAGTGGATTCCAAGATTTTAAGAATGCAATCTTAATCTTACCTCATGTATTTGCATAAGCTAATTATGTTTAGCATGCCACACCAACAGCAGAGTGGGGAACATTACAATAAAAAATATGTTAATTTTTATAGTTCTGGCTCCTTATTCCCCCAACCCAAGCAATAAATTCCCATATTTTTGGGTTCCAGGCATGTCACTTTTGAAAAGATAGTGGTTATCGATGTGTACATAGTTTGTTACTATTATTAAATCATTAATGGACTCTTATGAATCTTTTTAACAGCGACTTTCCAGGAAATAAAAATGGATTCAGTTTGATCTTGAGCAAATCTGGAATAATGTGCCATTCCATAACTTTATTATATTATATTATATAGTATATAGTATACAATGATCTTACCCATTTCCCATCTTCTTGCATTTTTACAGAATAGATTTGATCTTATCACCATCTAAACCTCACTAGTGTAGAGAAGTGTGTGTGTGTGTGGGGGGGTGTGTGTGTGTGTGTGTGTGTATGTATGTGTGTTGAGAGGTCTTTTTCATTTTATTTACTTACAGATTTTCAAACAAAAGGCAATTATAGTTCTCTTAAAATATATTATTTGGCCTACCTATTGCAAGTAATATGGGTGAGACTTTTCTACAATAGATTATATGTAACAGGATATTTTAAAGAAATGTCTGAGGTATAGATGTCCTTTTTTGCAAACTGGCATATTTTTATATGCTTAAGAAATAAATATCAAAGATCAAGTTTACAGTCCTGAAAGCTAAAAATGTTGACATATCTTTACTTTCCAGGTAGGTCATCCTATCATTTCTGGGAAATAAACCACATACATTCTAAAAGTAATAAAAAGAGCTAAGCTACATATCTGTCCAAGGACTGATATGAATGCCTATTTGAAACTCCCATTTTTTTTTTTACAAATCACTGAAGAAATTTAAATTTGTCATGGAAAAATAAATAATGATAATACTACCCATAGACTTAGCCATTGAAAATCAAAATGATTCTTATTACAATATCTGATTTTGAGTAGTGTTACCACTTCTTGTGAAGTTGGCTGAAATATGTGCTTTCAAATATATTTGGCCTACTGGACATAAATATTTTCTATTGCTTACATTTTTAAATAAGAATTCATAATATTTACCACACATCACAATTTCATTTTTAGAAAATAAATATGATTTTTAAAGCATGCTAACAACATAGATAAAGATTATTGTTATTTTCTCCAGCAGATTCACTGAAAAGTAACTATTTTATTGTCATTCGGCACAGGATAGTCATTTGAAGCACTTGTAATATCACTGTACTTTTTATGGGAAATGGTATGATACTGGAGTATTAGCCTTAAGAGAGACCATGTGATATTATTCTCTCTTGGCAGAACCTTATCACACAGAGCATGAGAATGCCAAAAAGAACAGGACTACCAGGCTGCTTCACAGAAATCTTATGTCATGCTCTAATGCTGATGTGTGACCATTCTGTAATCTAGCTGGTTAGTGATCCTTAATCAATTTAGTCATTTTAGCAGGGTTTTTTTTGGTGAATTAATTCTTTAGACATATTTCCTTTTTGTCTCTGTGTTGAAATAGTATTTCAGATTTTTAAAATCTGAGAAGAATTTTTATATTACAAATCATTTTTCTGTAACAAATTAAGATAGGAGATCCTCCAGTATCAATCAGTAAGTTGGACATGTAATATGCTTGTTCCATTAGTACTTGAAATTTAAAGTGAAATATTTAATGATAATCAAAAAAAAGAGTAAACCTGAGTGCAGTGGCTCACACCTGTAATCTCAGCACTTTGGAAGGCTGAGATGGGAGGATTGGGTGAGCTCAGGAGTTTGAGACCAGCCTGGGCAATATAGAGAGACTTTGGCTCTATGAAAATTTAAAAAACAAACTAGTTAAGTGTTGCGGCTCATGCCTGTAGTCCTAGCTACTCCAGAAGCTGAGGTGAGAGAATCGCTTGAGCATGAGAGGTCAAGGCTGCAGTGAGCCATCATCACAACTTTGTACTCCAGCCCAGCCAACAGAGCAAGACCCTGTCTCAAAATAAATACACCAATAAAATTTTTAAAATAAAGAGTATATAAAATCATAAATCTTAATAATTAAACAAGAGCAACAATGGAAAATAACACTTATTTTGGTGGATTTTAAGGTAGTTAAAGCCATGGACATTCAAAAATATTATTTTATCCAAATATTTGGCATGCCTAATTTGACTGTTTTAAATACAGCATAGCTAAACACACCCTCTTTAATTAATTTTTAAATATTTATTTAACCCAGACACTCATAAATCCTTTTTACTGACTGAATAGACAAATGTTTCTAATTGCATAACAAATACATTTTTAGTGAGGACAAATGTGATATGCAGTGAACAAAAATATTCAAAAAGATAATAGATTAAAGGAAATGCATAATGCATACACACACACACACACACACACACACACACACACATATATATATATAAAGAGAGAGAGAGAGAGAGACACTCTCTGTCACCCAGGCTGGAGTGCAATGGTGCAGTTCTGGCTCACTGCAATCTCTGCCTCCCAGGTTCAAACGATTCTTATGCCTCAGCCTCCCGAGTAGCTGGAACTACAGGCACGCACCACAACGGCCGGCTAATTTTTGCATTTTTTTGTAGAGATGGTATTTTACCATATTGGCCAGGCTGATCTCAAACTCCTGATCTCAGGTGCTCTGCCAGTCTGGGCCTCCCAAAGTGCTGGGATTCTATGCCTGGCCTGGAAATGCATACAGATTTTTAAAACTTAGCTTGAATTATACGGAAATATTAATTGCAATAATGTACTGTGTATTTAGATAACTCAATATAAATTAAATAGAATATAAATGAAAGTTAAATTTTAAGTTAAATTTAATAACAAAAATGATGTTAATTTTTTACAGATTACGAAACATTTTTAAAGTTTTGTTTGACAAGTATCTAAAATGTCCTGAACCCAAGCGCCAGCTAATTAAAATCCATTAAATTATGGCCATTTTATAGGATCACTGGGAGTCAGGAGAGCTCTTATTGCAAATACTTCAAAATAAAAAAATTCTTCATCACAAAAAAATAGGTTTATTTGCCCATAAAACTTGTTTAAAACAAATAAATCCAAGTTTGAGGATAAAATGTATGTTTTACATATTTATCTGTAATATATACACATAAACGTACATGTTTGGCATTTTGTAGGTCTGTACACATAGTACGTTTTCTATTCGAGGGCTCTTTTTTGAAGCGGAGTCTTGCTTGGTTGCCCAGAGCTGGAGTGCAATAGTGCAATCTCGGCTCATGGCAACCTGTGCCTCCCGGGTTCAAGCAATCTCCTGCCTCAGCCTCCTGAGTAACTGAGATTACAGGCACACATCACCATGCCTGGTTAATTTTTATATTTTTAGTAGAGATGGGGTTTCACCATGTTGGCCAGGCTGGTCTCAAACTCCTGACCTAAAGGGATCTGCCTGCCTTAGCTTGAATTAGAACCCTATTTTATACGTGAAGGTCTAAAAATCTAAAGAAAAATATTTTAACCTATTTATGAAGCAAATTCTATCTATTGCATTCTAAAACAGAGTGATGACATTATAAAAATGATGAATTATTATAAATATGTCTACATATCCAATTTTTAAATATAAGTTAAATCAAATTTTAGAAATGTATACATTTCTACTGTGTAACAAATGAGTTATAGTACTGGGGAGCCCCAAAACCAAAACTTCTCTGAGTATACTATTTACATATACTGTACATTGTTCAAAAATCTTCTGTTAATCTGATATCCAAGTGCTTTCACATACTGAAAAAAAGAACATTCTTTTTGGAAATGAAATTTACAGATGCAGTGTTCTCCATAGAGGACTACTTTATCTCTGCTTAGTTCTTGCTTGTATCCTTCAAATCAGTATTAAATTTAGTGGTGATAAGATCTACATTTTAGTTTTCTATTTCTGCCATAAGAAATTGCTGCAAATTTGGAAGATTAAAAACACAAATTTTATTATTTTACGTTTCTGTAGGTGAGAACTCTGACATGGCTTTCCCTGGGCTAAGACCAAGCTGTTGTCAGGCTGTGTTCAATTTTGACTTTCTGAAGGCTTTAGGGGAGAATCCATTTTTCCGTACATTGAGATTGTTGCTGGAATGTGGTTCTTGGCAGTTGTAGAATTGAGTCCCCCACTTTCTTTCTGTTTGTTGAGGGTTGTTTCGAGCTTTTAGAGATCATCCATATTCCCTGATTCATGCCCTGCCTACATTGTCAAAACCAGCAACAATGAATGGAATTCAGGAGTCTCTCACACTTAGAATCTCTCCTTTTCTTCTGTCATCACATCTCTCTAACCAGTTCTTCTGCCCTCCTCTTTCATTTCTAAGAGCCCGTGTGATTTTCTTGGTCCCATCCAGTTAATCTCAATAGTCTTCCTATTTTAAAGTCCATAATCTAATTCCATTGTGAAAAATTATTTATTCCTGTAACATAATTTATTTACAAAGGTCAGGGATTAGACCATGGACATCCATCAGGGACGCTATTCTGCCTATCACAATCTATAATCAGTTGAAGTCTGCTTTGAGAATTCATTCCATAGTGTTAACTCAATAGAGAGATCCTACAAGAACATTTACCATGGCCTTCAAAGTGTTACGACCTCAGCAGCTTTACACTTGCTCTTCCCTCTACCTGAAAAGTGTTTCCATGTTTGCTCGAATAAGGTCCCCATCTCTGTATGGTGCAGGTCTTAATGTAAAAAGGATTTCCTATTCATATGTAAATTAACCACTGGTCGCATTTACTATTTATCAGATTACCCCAATTTATTGTCTTCATAACACTTATTACTTTCTAAAATTATCTGGTAAAATGAAAATTAATCTAGAAAATAACATGAATACAGAAAATAATAACTACACTTTATGCAAATCTTGCTTGAATTGGAAAAACAAAAGGCTACTTGGTATTCTTATAGGAGATTAGAATAGAATAGGGTTTCATGGAAAAGTCAATCTGTGTAAGAAAACAAAATCCAATATAAAATGTGTTATAGTGGCAATGCATTGTAATAAAAGCTTAATAAAATAGCAATCTAAATGGAGTTATATTAGAAGAGACAGGTAACTGACTAGAAGTCTGTTTTTAAAGGTGTGGTTCAAATAGGTCTATATATTCTACATATATTATCATATATGGAGAAGCTTCCCATTGAAGCTCCTTTTTATTATCAATGGCTTGATATTATTATTTTAAATAAATGAATTTGACATATAAAATTCTAAGTTTATAGATTATTATTACTAACTAAAAAAAAATTGCTTTCAAATTTGCCTCTCACCTGCAAATGAGGCAGGTGTATTGGGAGTAAAATGTTCTATTTTCCTGTGGCTAGTGGTAAACATTTCTCGAATCTTTGGCTCTTAGAAGTTCTTTGCTTCTTACAGTAAGTCACATTAAGACTGAATAATTTATGTTAAAATCATTGTTAAAAGCTGGGTGTGGTGGCTCACACTTGTGATCCAGCAGTTTGGGAGGCTGAGGTGGGTGGATCACTTGAGCCTAGGAGTTCAAGACCAGCCTCGGCAACATGGTAAAATCCCATCTTTGCAAAAATAAAAAAAAATTAGCCAGGCTTTGTAGTACATGCCTGTAGCCCCAGCTGCTAGGGAGGCTGAGGCAGGAGGATTGCTTGAGTCCTGAAGGTGGAGTCAGTCTGCAATGACCCGAGATCATGCCACTGCACTCCAGCCTGGGTGACAGAGTGAAAACCTGTCTCAAAAAAAAAAAAAAAAAAAAAAAAAAAAAAAAAAAAAAATTCACTGTTAAAATCTTCTACACATAGATATTAAGAAATATGTACTTCCACTAAAAATACTACCCAAATAATATATTACAAATTATATTAATTGAGAGTTATAAATAAGCTAGAAAATAAGCTAGAAAATATAGTAAATGTTATTTATTAAACATTCGTAAAATGCATTTTTGCAAGTCAGTGTCCCTTCATTTAAAATCAAAAACTAAAATGTTTAATATTTTTACTTTTTACAGTGAATAAGAACAATGTTGCCTTATTATCTAAATTTTAATTCAAATCTTCATTAAATGATTTTGAATGTTTAATGAACCAAACTGCATCTATTAACCTTTATGAAAGAGAACAGGAATGTACTAGTTTAATATTATTAACCATTATTTACCACAGTCTACATTTAGAAAAAATAATGCTGTAATGTCATTGTGTAAATTTATACTTAATTACCAATAGTTAATTACTGGTTCATATTTAATTACCAAAGTAGTTGGCCATTTTTCATATTTTGGTTAAGTTAAATTATGTCATAATCCATTTTACTTTATTTCATTCTAATATGTATAATCTTAGGTTTTATATTTAACTTTAATTGATGATATGAAAAAGAATATTGGAAATCTATTTTTGATATTAACATTTCAATAAAATGTTATTTTAACATAAAATTTTTAGTATTTAAATGCTAAAGATTATTTAAAAATAGAATCAAGTACATTCACAAATACTGAAGAATAAAAAGGACAAATATGTGGATCAGATAGCTTCTGACAACAGATTGCCAAAAATATTCTCATCTGTCTATTAGATGTTCTCACCTAGAGTTTATAGAGCTGAAATACTGAATTTAAAAGTGCTTCTAGTCAAAATTTCAAGATATAGTCACTGAACTTCCAGAAAATTCTCAATGGACATAATTCCGTATCTTAAAATATAGCCACAACTAAATCACTACCACCATCACAAACCTTTTTTGATAGTTAGGTGTTCAGTTTTGCCTCTGAACTTTGGAATGTGCACTGGAAAGCACAAAAGCTCCTGGCCAGGTTTCTCAATGCATTTTCCCTAGACAGCTGTCTTGTTGAACTGACTGATCCAGTGTGACCTGCTTATGTTACTATCTTTCACACCCTGCCACTGCTTTCTAACTTGTATTATTGTTTCATTGGCTTTATTTACTCATTCTGAATCCTCTTTTTTAGTTAGCCTCCTAGCAACACAATCAGCTTCCCTGTCTTCATGCCCTTGGATCACACGGATCAAAGAAGAAACCCTGCCTCATACTGTCTCACCTCCACAGAATCCCTCTTCCAAACTTCCTGTCCTTTCTACTTCCCAATGATAGAGGGAAACTTGTAGACTCTTCTCATCAACAAAAGATAAAAAATTTATTTGTTCATATAATTCCAGACAGCAAAAGAGTCTCCATATTCCATTCTTTATTCCATTTCTCAAAGTATAAATGCTTAATTTTTTAACTACACACACACGAAGAATTATTGCTGTTTTTGTCTTCATTGAAATAGTTGTCAAGGTATAGTCCAAGAAGCTATGAAGGTCACCAAATATCTTTCAGGGATTCCATATAGTAAAAATAATTTTAAAACTATTGCTAAGAAGTTATTATCTTTTCCACTGTCATTCGTTTATGAATGCAGAGTTAAGTTTTCTAGATACCAATGATGTGATGATATCATTCTAATAGCTTAACAAAATGTGGACTTGTGCATTTGTTTTAAAATTTTCTAATTTTAATTAAATATGAAATATATGTGTGTGTATATATATACATAATATATCTCTAACAGAAGTTATTGGGTCTATCACTGCATTTATGTGTCTAAGGGGGTTAAAGATAAAATAATAGAGAACAGATTCTTCACTACATATGCGTTGCTAGTGAGTTTTACAGAATTTGCAAGTTTTGCTTTATTCTCTACACCAGTTTAGGTGTCAGGAATGATGTATGTAGTAATTTGTAGAGTAGTAGACCAAACATTGATGAGCTGACAGGTGTTAGATATGTGCTATCTTTTGAAAGGTGCTGTATTGCATCTGATTAATTTCGCATTTCTGCTTTAGAAGGTTATATGTGTTTAAGTATAGGAATGAAAACATTGATGTAATAAGAACCTTAAGTCTTTGTGCCCTGAGGGTGCCATAGCAGAAATGAAGATTAGTTTTTAAAAATAATTCAGAAAAATCTGAGTCCATAATCAGCAGAGCCAGAGTGTGGAAGTTTAATGCTGGGTTATGTGAACCAAGACATAGTATATATTAGTTTTCATGCTTTCAATCAAAATCAGAGGTATATTATTTACTGCAAGAATTCTCTGTGAATATAGCAAAGTGTGGGTGGTACTCAAAGTCAATTTAATTTATTGTGGAACAATACCCTCCCTTGATGCCTTCAGCAGATGCCCTCTTAGCATGGACTCTATTTCTCTCTCTAGGTAATAGCATGAGAGACAAACTACTTGTTATAGTAAATTAAATGCTTCCCACCTCTGTATCTCAGGTTTTCAAGAACTTAACTCTTGTATCTGTACACTGCTTATTTTGCTGAGAACTCTTTTAAACTTTGAACTTAAGGGAGTGGAATTGAAATCTGTCCATTAATATTTTCCATGCTGATATATTCAATCTTGAGGTTTTTTTAGAATGATGTGGACATTGGCTTACCACATAGTCAGAACATTAGTAATGTGAATTTGGATTATTAACTTAGTATTACTCATGAATAAGTAAGAAGAAATTAATGGGAAACATAGTCTTACTTCTTTGAGTTAGGTATAGACCCCTTGGTGACTGATTCCAATTAATATATTTCTTCTTTACTTTATAACTTATTAGTATTTATTAAACTATAAAGATTTAAGCTTTGTTTTATTATTTTGAAATTATTTATTTTTATAGATTTATGGATTTTTATAAAATCTTACTTTAAAATTTGGTGATAAGCATATGAATAAACTATAGTTTGACTACTGCATGTAGATAGTTAGTTTGAAGAACTACATATCCTTTATTTCTTCATAGACCATGAGTCAGTAAACTATTGCTTGTGAGTCAAATGTGAGCCCTGTGATTCCACTACCAATTTGAGTATGAGCTACGAATGTTTCTTATATTATTAAATGGCTAAACAAAATTTTAAAAGAATGATATTTTGTCATGTTTTAAACTTATGCACAATTCAAGTTTCACTGCCCATAAATAAAGTTTCATAGGAACAAGCTTATCCTATTCCACTAGGTATTATTTGTGACTGTTCTCAAGCTACAATAGCTGGGTAGTTTCAGCAGTAATCAGGACATGTCTTCAAACCTTTCACCCCAAGTTTTCTCATCCACAGGTCTTAATTTTCATCCAGACCACCTTCTGCCCACTTCTACTGACCACAAGCTTTTGGATTCTGCCCTTGGTCTCTGAGCACAGCAGAATACAGGAGAATCCCTTCCTGCTGAAGACATGATGCCTTATCTTCCCTCCCAAAGGGCCATCTCTGCTTCATTTCCACCGCCAGCCACATCCTTGCTACTGCCCTCTTACTACTTCCTATTCCAGCCAAACTGTATTAGTTTTTAATTTATTTCACTCAGTTATTCTTAATACAGTTTAAATATAGACAATACAAAATATGGATATTTATTTTATTTATTATTATACATGCATATTCATGTTATCTTCAATGCTACTTGGTCCACACAGGAGGCTAAGGTACTATATTTACCATCTGACCCTTTATAGAAAAAGTTAGCTTACCCCTCATCTAAACTATGAAGACAGAAACATCTGTTTTGTTCACTATTGTAGTCCCACAACAGGTGCAAATGTGTCCTCAGTGAATATCATTAAGTGAATAAATGATGGAAAAACTGTATTTTCCTGTAATGGCTAATAACCAGATATGTTCTTATTCTTTATCTGTCACCTATTTATCCTAATTTCAACTAACTTATCTTTTCCACGAATCATTCTCAACTAACTTCAACTGGGACTGATTTCATGAACAGACTTCAATCATTTTGTTTAACATTTCTTTGCTATTCAGTTACAAATTTTGTTTTTAAAGATCAAATATAATTTTGTGAATAATAAATTATTATACTATTTGTTGCTTGTTAGCAGGTGATTAGATGCTATATCACTTGAGAACTAAGGTTCTCTGCAATTACTTGCATTTTCTACAGCATTTTATGAATTATTATGGACATTAATGTTCACAACATGTTTGTGGAATTCAGTGACTGAATGAATGAACTGTCTTCACAAGTGAAAAACTAAACTTCAGCAAAGCAAAATACTCATCAAAATTCAAATGTGTGTTTTAATTGACGTGGAGTTCAATGACACTCAGGAAAAGTAAGAATATGCTATACTAGTTCCACTAAAAATTAAATAAGTACATTAATTACTAGTGTATGTTACTATAAATATGCTTTAAAAATAAAGCCATCAGTAAATAGAAGTTGGCCAGCTAATGCAGCCAGGTAGAACAGCTCCCACTGAGGGACTGAGATGACTGCCGTGCTTCTAACAGATCTTCAGAGGGAAGATGCTAAGTGGGTATGGAGGGAAGGCACCGAAGCTGGACTGAAGGCGGATAAAGCTGGGAACCCTGTATGGTGCTATGGCACACAGGGACTCATTTCTGGACCACAACTGCTCCAGGAGAATGGGTGGGTTAAATTGGCCAGCAGCAACCTTATCTTGCCATGGGCCTCTGGAGCCCTGGCAGGAGGAGACCCCCTCAAACAACATGAAAACTCAAGTTGGCAGAAAGAGCTGCTTAAAGAAGAGGGAGGAGCAGCAAGTCAGCTGATGTGAAGCCCAGAAGGTTTGATGCAGAAATATCTGAAGTAGAGTATGGACAGGGATGGCCATTTCTCTAGACTTGACTTGCTGCCATAGGAGACTTTAGCCCTAGGGGAACTGTCAAACTAATTTCTTCAGGGTGGTTTTGCCCATCAGATAGGGCTGGTCTGATCCGAATAACCCTTGGTCTGCTCGCCTCTCCTGGGGCCTCAGCTTGGGCATGCCTGTTTGCAAGGAAGTCCTGGGTACCCTAGAGATCCACACTGTGGCTTTTGCAATTGCTGACTGTACCTAACTAATGGAGAGCTCTAGTGAGGTGGCCTCTATGGCCATACACAAGCCCACCTACTCCTTTCCCATACTGCAGCTTCTTCTGGGCCCACCCTGAGTGATCTCTCCTGCTTGAGGGGCACAGAGGAGACATCCAGACCTGTGCTTGTCAGCATCTTGACCCCAACCCAACCCCACCTCAAGTGCAACCATGCATGCAGTTTCCAGTAAGGGCCCACTGAACCCCCAGCTGTGTTGCTTGTGCCACTGTGGTACAAGTCTGCAGGACACAGGCACCCCAGTACCTGCTAACAATCTGCCACAACTGACACACCTCAACTCCCCCAGCACAGTAAATTCCAAACCCTGAGGAGCCAGAGAGAAAAGTTGGGGCACAGTAAGTGTCCTTCGGAGTTAGAGCACACAGTACAGGAACTGGGAGCTTAGTGTTGGCCTCCTGAAGTGTTCCAGAAATGAAGCCAGTCTGCTGAAACCACATTATACCACACTCAATCCCTCACGGTCATCAAATAGGATTAAAAAAATTTAAAAAAATTCAAATGTCAGCAATCTAAAAGATTGAAGGTAGATAAACCCATAAAGATGAGAATCAGCACAACAACCTTGAAAAACTTTAAAAGCCAGAATACCTTCTATTTTCCCAATGATTTCATCACTTCTCCAGCAATCATCTTTCCAGCAAGGGTTCTGAACCAGGCTGAGGTGAGTGAAATGACAGAAAAAGAATTCAGAATGTGAATAGGAACAAAGATCACTGAGCTACATTTGAAATCCAATGCAAGGAAGCTAAAAATCTTCATAAAACAATGTGGCAGCTGACAGGCAAAACAGCCAGTATAGAGAATAATGTAGCTATCCCAATAGAGCTGAAAAACACACTACAAGAATTTCATAACGTAATCACAAGCATTAATAGCAAAATAAACCAAGGGGAAGAAAGAATCTCAGAGCTTGCAGACTGGCTTTCTGAAATAAGACAGTTTCTCAAGAACAGAGAAAAAAGAATGAAAATGAATTAAGAAAATATCTGAGAAATAGAGGTTTATGTAAAGAGATCAAATCTATGACTCATTAGAGTCCCTGAAAAGGGTGGGGAGAGTGGAACCAACTTGGAAAACATATTTCAGCACATCATCCATGAGAACTTTCCCCAACCTAGCTAGAGAGGCAAACATTGCAATTCAGGAAATGTAGACAACTCCAGTAATAAGCTTCACAAGAAGATCATCTCCAGGACACATAATCATATTTTTCAAGGTCAAAATGAAAGAGAAAATGTTAAAGACAGCTAGAGAGAAAGGTCAGGTCACTTACAAAAGAAAGTCCATTAGACTAACAGTGAACCTCTCAGCAGAAACCCTTCAAACCAGAAGAGATTAAGGGCCAATAGTCTACATTCTTAAAGAAAAGAAATTCCAACTCAGAATTTTATATCCAGTCAAACTAAGCTTCATAAGCAGAGGAAAAATAAAATTATTTTCAGACAAACAAAGGCTGAGGGAATTCATTACCACCAGACTTCCCTTAAAAGAGCTCCTGAAGGAAGCGCTAAATATGGAAAGAAAAAATTGTTATCAGCCACTGCAAAAACACACTGATTTACATAGACAAGTGACCTTAAAAGACTTCCCTTAAAAGAACTCCTGAAGGAAGTGCTAAATATGGAAAGGAAAAATTGTTATCAGCCACTGCAAAAGCACACTGATTTACATAGATAAGTGACACTATAAAGCACCCATATAAACAAATCTGCAAAATAATCAGCTAAGATCATGATGACAGGGTCAAATCTAGGCATAACAATACTAACCTTTAATATAAATGTGCTAAATATCCCAATTAAAATACACAGAGTGACAAACTGGATAAAGAACCAAGACCCATTGGTATGCTGTCTCTAAGAGACCCATCTCACATACAATGACACACACAGGCTCAAAATAAAGAGATAAAAAAAATCTTACCAAGTAAATGGAAAACAGTTAAAAAGTCGAGGTTGAAATCATAGTTTCTGACAAAACAGAATTTAAACAAACAAAGATCAAAAAAGACAAGGGCATTACATATCGATAAAGGTTCAATTCAGTAAGAAGATCTAACTATCTTAAATATATATGCATCCAGGAGCACTCAGATTCATAAAGCAAGTTCTCAGAGACCTTCAGAGAGATTTAGATTCCCACACAATAATAGTGGGAGAGTTTAACACACCACTCATAATATTAGACAAATTATTGAGACAGAAAATTAGCAAAGACATTTAGAACCTGAACATAGCACTGGATCAAATGAACCTCATGGACATCAACAAAACACTCTACCCCAAAATAACAGAATACACATTTTTCTCACTGCTACATGGCCCATAATCTAAAATTGATCACAGAATCAGAAGTAAAATACCCCTCAACAAATGCAAAAGAACTGAAAATCATCACAAACAATGTCTCAGACCACAAGACAATCAAATTAGAAATCAGATTAAGAAATGTATTGAAAAACATACAATTACATAGAAATTGAACAATCTGCTCCTGAATGAATTTTGGGTAAATAACGAAATTAAGGCACAAATCAAGAACTTATTTGAAACTAATGAGAAGAAAGATATATTGTACCAGATTCTCTGGGACACAGCTACCACAGTATTAAGAGGGAACTTTATAGCACTAAAAGTTAGAAAGATCTCAAGTTTCCAACCTAACATCACAATGAAAAGGACTAGAGAAGCAAGAGCAAACAAATCCCAAAGCTAGCAGAAGACAAGAAATAGCCAAAATCAGAGCTGAACTGAAAGAGATTAAGACACAAAAAATGATTCAAAAGATCAACAAATCCAGGAGCTTGTTTTTTGAAAAAAAATAATAAAACAGACCATTAGCTAGACTAATAAAGAAGAAAAGAAAATTCAAATACACACAACTAGAAACAACAAGGAGGGTATTACCACTGACCTCATAGAAATACAAATAACCATCAGAGAATATTATGAACACCTCTATGCACATAAACTAAAAAATCTAGAACAAATGGATAAATTCCTGGACACATACCTCCTGCTAAGACAGAACCAGGAAGAAATTGAATCTTTTAAAAGCCCAATATTGAGCTCTAAAATTAAGGTAGCTATAAATAACCTGCCAACCAAAAAACAAAGCCCAGGACCAGATGGATTTACAATTGAATCCTTCCAGAGGTACAAAGAAGAGCTGGAACCATTCCTGCTGAAATTACTCTAAAAAAATTCAGGAGGAGGGATTCCTCCCTAACTTATTCTATGAGGCCAGCATCATCCTGATACTAAAACCTGACTGAGAAACAACAAAAATAGACAACTTCAGGCCAATATCCTTGATGAACATAAATGCACAAAAATCCTCAATAAAATATGGGTGGATGGAATCCAGCAGCACATCAAACATCTTACTCAACACAATCAAATAGGGTTTACCCTGGGATGCAATGTTGATTCAACAAATGCAAATCAACAAATATGATTCATCACATAACAGAACTAAAGACAAAAACTGCATAATTATCTCAATAGATGCAAAAAAGGCTTTTGAAAAAATTCAACACTACTTCATGTTAAAAATTCTCAGTTAACTAGGTGTTGAAGGAACATATCTCAAAGTAATGACAGCCATATATAACAAACCCACAACCAACATCATACTGAATGTCCAAAAGCTGGCACTATTGTCCTTGAAAACCAGCACAAGACAATGATGTTTTCTCTCACCACTCCTATTAAACAGTCTTGGAAGTCCTGGTCAGAGCAATCGACAAGATAAACAAATAAAGGAAATCCAAGTAGGAAGAGAGGAAGTCAAACTATCCCTGTTTGCAGACAATAATCCTATATCTAGGACACTCCATAGTCAGCCAAAATCCTTCTTAAGCTGATAAACAACTTCAGAAAAGTCTTCGAATACAAAATAACATACAAAAATTAAACACCCCTATACACCAACAACAGTCAAGCTGAGAACCAAATCAGAAAGACAATCTCATTCACAATTGCCACAAAAAGAAGAAAATACCTGGGAATACAGCTAACCAGGAAGGTGAAAGATCTTTAAAAGGAGAACTACAAACCACTGCTCAAAGAAATCAGAGATAACACAAACAAATGGAAAAACATTCCATGCTCATGGATAGGAGAAATCAATATCATAAAAATGGCAACATTGCTCATAGCAATTTATAGTTTCAATGCTAATCCTATTAAACTACCATTGTGATTCTTCATAGAACTAGAAAATATTATTGCAAAATTCATATGAAACAAAAAAAGATCAAAGCTCGAATAGCCAAGGCAATAAATCCTAAGCAAAAAGAACAAAGCTGAAGCATCATACTACCTGACTTCAAACTATACTACAGGTTTACAGTAACCACAACAGCATGTTACTGTTACAAAAACAGACACATAGACCAATGGAATAGAATAGAGAACCCAGAAATGAGGCTGCATACCTACAACTATCTGATCTTCAACAAACCTGACAAAGACAAGCAATGGGGAAAGGATTTCCTACTCAATAATAGTGCAGGGCTAACTGACTAGCCATATGCAGAAGTTGAAAACTGGACCCTTCCTGACACCATATAAAAAATTAACTTGTGATGGATTAATTACTTAAATGTGAAACCCAAACTAGAAAAACCCTGGAAGACAACGTAAGCAATACCATTTAGGACACAGGAACTGGCAAAGATTTCATAGTGTAGTCGCCAAAAGCAATTGCAACAAAAGCAGAAGTTGACAAATGGGTTCTAATTAAAGTAAAGAACTTTTGCACAGCAAAAACAAAAACAAAAATGAAAACAAACAAACAAGAACAACAACAAAACTATCAAGATAGAAAACAGACAACCTACAGAATGGGAGAAAATATTTGAAAACTGCATCAACAAAGGTCTAATATCCAGCATCTATAAGGAACTTAAATGACAAGATAAATCGACTCCATTAAAAGTGAAAAAAGGACATGAACAGATGCTTTTCAAAAGAACACATACATGCAGCCAATAATTATATATAAAAAAAAAAAAACTCAACATCACTGAACATTAGAGAAATGCAAATCAAAACCACCATGAGATACCATCTCACACCAGTCAGAATGGTTATCATTAAAAAGTCAAAAAATAACAGATGCTGGCAAGGTTACAGAGAAAAAGTAATGCTTATACACTGTTGGTGGGAGTGTAAATAAGTTCAACCATTGTGAAAGACAATGTGGCAATTGCTCAAAGACTTAAAAACAGAAACACTATTTGGCCCAGCAATCTTAATACTAGGTACATACACAGAGGAATTTAAATCATTCTTCTACAAAGACACATGCATGTGTATGCTCATTGCAGCACTATTCACAATAGCAAAGACATGGAATCAACCTAAATGCCCATTAGTGATAGTATGGATAAAGAGAATGTGGTACATATATACTATGGAATACTATACAGTCATAGAAAATAACGAGATCATATCCTTTGCAGGAACGTGGATGGAGCTGGAGGTCATTATCCTTCTCAAACTAAAGCAGGAAAAGAAAACCAAATACCTAATGTTCTCACCTACAAGTAGAAGCTAAATGATGAGAACACATAGAGGGGAACAACAGACAGACAGTGGGGCTTATCAGAAGGTGAAGGGTGGGATGAGAGAGAGGAACAGGAAACATAGCTTACAGGTACTAGGCTTAATAACTAGGTGAGGAAATAATCTGTACAACAAACCCCCATGACACAAATTTACTTATGTAACAAGCCTTCACATGTATCCCTGAACTTAAAATAAACATTAAACAAATAAAAATAAACATATCACATTCAAAAATTTGATACCTAGATTTTATTAGTGATTATTTATGATTGAGAAGAGATAAGAATGTAATATTTCAATTTTATGAGTAGAAAATAGTAAGGATTTTCATGAATCCTTTTTAAAATAAGAAACACTGCGTTAGTAATCATTTTACCTTACTTTTATACCATATACTGACAGGTTCAGTCGCTTGTAAAAGTTTCAGTAGATACTAGTAATGTATACACATTTTTGTAAAAATATATGAAATTATGAAGCTATTCTTGCAGCTTCTTAGGCATCTAAAGTAAATCTGAAAATTCTGTGCATAAGAAGAAATCATTCTTAATACAAAAATGAAAACTACAAAAAACTTGTTTTGCCAAATGACAGACATAATATGTATTGTCCCTTATTTTTTATTCCTTTACAAAAGGAGAGATTACAAGGTATTTTTATTCAATATCATACTTTAAGTACATAAGATGCTATTAACCTAAATATTTTCCAATTTTAGCTGTTTGAGAGAACAGAGTTAAATTACCTGCTTTCAGATTTTTCCAAAAAGTAATGAACAATTTTGGATAAATGTCCTTAGATAAAACATTTTTTAACTGTAAAATAGTTTTAATTACATATTCTTCAACTAGTATAAGCACATTTTTTAACTAATAAATATGTAGACACAAACAGGCTCTCCAGGGCCATATTGTTAGATTATTCATTATTGGCTATAGTGTTTCAAAAACCAAAGTCTATACTATTACAGATGCAACTATAGGCGGAAAAGACAATTTCGAACATATATTTGCATATCTCTACTGTTAGATTAAAATTTATACTCAAATTACTTTAATATTATTTAACTAAAAGTATCTGAGAATCTGTTATAGGCAAATTTAAATTTATTTTTATGATAATATAGTATGCTGATCCTAACAAATTATGTATAATTCTATTTAATATTTACTTCTACTTAATATTTACTTCTATTCATTATTATACTTAAGGTTCTGGCTAGAAAGAATATTAAAAGCCACATAGTTTTGAAAGAAACACATCACAATACTCTACGCTGAAAATTCTAATAAATTTTCAGAGGACGAAAAAACAGTTCAAGTGAATTTATTAGGCCATGTAAGAAAAGTCTATATAAAAATAAAATGGATTTCTATAAACTGTTAAGGAACACTTAGAAAATGAAATTGAGAAACTCTTTTATAAAACATGAAATAAACATTTACAAACTTAAAATAAGTGCAAAGTCTATGAAGTCAAAACTATGAAACATTGCTAAGAAAAATTAAATATTTAAATAAATGAGAATATGTTCATGAATTGTCAGTTTTAACATTGTGAAAATTCTCACCAGATTGATTTACACATTCAAGGCAACCCTTATCCAAATCTGTTAGTTATGTTTTTTATGAAATTGATAAGATGATATTAACATATATATTAATGTGCAAAGGATATATGAGAGACTAAAGAATTCTGAAAAGTAAAATATTGACAGGACTATATTACCTGACTCTGACACTTAAAATGAATCCAGTTATAAAAATACTTAGCATGATAAAACAGAATGAAGGGTTCAAAATAGACCCACATACATGACAAATCAATGACAAGGTAATTCTATACAGAAAAGATAATTTTTTAAAGAAATAATGCCTTAAAAAATGGGAAAAAACTGGCCAGGCACGGTGGCACATGATTGTAATCTCAGCACTTTGGGAGGCCGAGGAGGATGGATCACGAGGTCACGAGATCGAGATCATCCTGGCTATCACGGTGAAACCCCTCTCTGCTAAAAATATTAAAAATATAAAAAATTAGCCGGTGTGGTGGCGGGTGCCTGTAGTCCCAGCTACTCAGGAGGCTGAGGCAGGAGAATGGTGTGAACCCGGGAGGCGGAGCTTGCAGTGAGCTCAGATTGTGCCACTGCACTCCAGCCTGGGCGACAGAGCAAGACTCCTTATCAAAAAATATACAAAAGTGGGAAAAAACTATCTCTAAACTTCAAACCATTCACAAAGCTATTTAGAAAAGAATAGCATGTGGATGGAGTTTTATAGCATTAAAACTATAAAACTTATTTTAAAAAATAGTAGAATATCTTTGTAACTTTAGGGTAGACAAAGATTACTTAGCTATAACTGAGGAAAGATGAGCTATTAAAAGAAATGATTGGACTTCATCAAACTTACAAATTCACTGGAAGGCATCACTATGAAAATATAAAGGCAAACTACAGATGGGGAGAATATATTTCCAGTCCATATATTTGAAAAATTACTGTATAAAATATAAAAATAAAACTTGTAACTCAATAAGAAAAATAAAAGAATTTCAATCCAAAACTGGAAAAAAAATTTAAAGAGCCACTTTGCCAAAGAGAATGTATTAGGTTGGTTCAAAAGTAATTGTGGTTTTCACCATTAAAAATAATGGTAAAATTATTATTAATGGTGAAAACCACAATTACTTTTGTACCAACCTAATACATGGCTAATAACCACATTTTAAAATGCTAATTAGTTATCATGGATATGCAAATTAAATACACTAGGACATATTGCATCATATCATATGCATTAGAAAAGTGAAAATTAGACTGACTACAACTAATATGAAATTCTCACACATTGCATCTACATATGTAAAATAGTACAATCATTTTGGAAAAGGATTTGTCACTATCTAATGACATGGAAAATAAACCTGACAATTGACCCAGCAATACTACACTTATGCAGTCATTCAAGAAAAACAGACACATGCTCACATATTTCCACATGAATGCTCACAGTGATTTCTTCAAAAGAGCCCCAAATTAGAAACAGCACAAATGTCAATCAACAGATGAATGAAGAAGCAAATTATGATATATCCATACAGTGTAGTGATTGTCAGCAATAAGAACAGTATAAATTACTGATATATAACATACACAAATTAGTGATACTTAAAAAGAAACAATAAAAGAGCACAAAAAAGGATGAATCTGAAAATTATGCTAAGTGAGAAAAGTCAGACACAAAACACTGCATACTGTATAATTATATTTACGTAATTGTGAGTTAAATGCATTTTTTATATAAATTACATCTTGGTAAAGTTTATTTAAAAAATAAAAATAGGCACTAGAGTATATTTTATTTAAACTAACTTTACATATTACTGGAGTATTAAATAGTTTAGCCTTTGATCTGCATTACTATGCTTATGGTTGCTAAGTTAATTGTGATTAAACACTAGTAATAAGCCAGAGCTCTGAAACTGCGATCATAAGGTAAATAAGGTTTTTATTTACGAATGTATTCTGGTGTTTCCGATCTATACTTATTAATATTATCCTAAATGTCAACAAAAGCTTTCTGGAATAGAGCAAATTATGATTACTTACAGATAGTAATCACCATGCCAGCATCCCCTTGCCCCAAGGCAAGCCCCTTACCCAATTTATAAGAACCAGATATTATTTTGCACATAATAGACTCTATCTACTATAGATGAGGAACTTACAAAAAATGAAGATAGATGATTATATAGGGAATAGCTGTTCCTTTTTTTTTCCTCCTGAGAAAGAGATATTTTGCTCCCTAGTGAAAACAAATTATCCTGCGGGATCCAAAGGGGAAGGGTTAGACCCTTTACTTTTAGAATTGTAAATAAATCTTTCCTCTAGAAAGAGGAAATCCTTGGTTTTTTGTTTGTTTTTTTTTTGTTTTTTTCCAGCTTTAAAAGTTAGGGATGTCTTCATAGGCTCAGGTCTTAATCTCCCTTAAAATGTAAACACATGCCTTTAGGGAGGTAAATCTCTCTGGGGTCCTTGGGCAATCATAATATATCATCTAGGCTCAATTTTTAGGACAGGTCTCAAATTTCACTAAAATTTGCTCAGAAAGCCCCAACTAAATTGAAAAAGTATGTTTTCATATAGTTATACATCTATGATCATTGTCATATTAAATATTCTGCTGTCAACCTAAAATAATCAAAAGGGTCAGAATCTAGTTTAAAGAGAGTCTATTGAAGTGAAAAGATGAGGATGAGCTGACTCAGGAAGCACAGATTCCAAAGAATGAAAGCAAGCCTTCCAAAGTAGGAAAGTTTGAAAAATATGTGTGTGTGTGTGTGTGTGTGTGTGTGTGTGTGTGTGTGCATGCATGTGTATGTGTTTCCTTTCATATTTTTATATATTGTGAAAGGAAAATAAATCTTGGGGCCCCCAAATCACTAAGCTAAAGGGAAAAATAAAGCTGGGAACTGGCTAGGGCCAACCTGCCTTACATTCTATTCAAAGTCATTCCTCTGCTCACTGAGATAAATGCATATCTGATTGCTACCTTTGGAGAGGCTAATTAGAAATTCAAAAGGCAACCATTTGTCTCTTATCTACTTATGACCTGCAGGCCCCTCTCCACTTCTGATCTTCCTACCCTTGCTTCTCATTGTCCCGCCTTTCCATGCTGAACCAATGTTCATCTTACGTATGTTGATTAAGGTCTCTCTAAAATGTATAAAACCAAACTATGCTCTGACTACCTTGGGCATATGTCAGAACCTCCCAAGGCTGTGTCACAGGCACTCATCCTCAACTTTGGCAAAATAAACTTTCTAAGGTAACTGAGACCTGTCTCAGATTTTCAGGGTTCACAATATATATGAAACTGGCCCAATTCCCATAGAACTGACATTTTCAGCTTTTTGAATAAACATAGAAATTGACCCTTGTGATCTTAAACTTTAAACTTACGTTTGTCTTCTCTGAGTTTCTTCCTTAGGAGACCAACCCTTAGACAAAGAACTGAAATTTACCAGATCATTGTATCCAGACAATGAGATGCCAGACCCCTCATCTGGTGTGATTTTCTTACCCTTCTCTACTTCCTGCTTACCAACTCCTCTCCCTTAATCCTCCCTAATTCCTGTTTTCCCCACATGTAGCTAAATTTCTGCTCCTAATTTTAGTTGGTTGGGAGACAGATTGTGACATCTCTCATCTCCTGGGCTGTAGTTCCCAAATAAACTCTTCTTCCCTGGCAAAACTCACTGTCTCAGTGTTTGGCTTTCTGTGCTATGAGCAGTAGGACCTAGACCAAACACCTGGTGTTTTGGTAACACATATCAGGATGGATAGATAGATAGATAGATAGATAGATAGATAGATAGATAGGGCAAAAACCACAATTACTTTTGCATGAATGTATACGAGAAACACTGAAAATGCGTATCTCTGGAGAGATATTATCTGCTCATTCCAAGCAAAGTGAAATCTTTTTTACCAAGTAAAAGAGGCATCAAAGTGAGCTATTAATTATCCATGCCTCACCGAGGAGTGTACAGGTAAAATCTCTGGCTGTGAAAGAGCAGAGGAAGCAAAGGATGACTTTACCACTGATCCAGTAAAATATGAGATTGATATTTGTTATAGAAATCATCTTACATACTCCTGAGGGGTTGGGGAATATTCTGTCACATAAATGTGGCATTAAATTTAAATAAATAGAAATATTTTTATACAAAAAGATGAGAAGAACATGAACATGAGGGAGTAGGCAGAGAGACAAAAAACAAAAAAGAGGATGCAGCCACAAAGAAAATGAATTAGTAAAAAGTGAAATGAGACTGGATTTTAGGGAATTACTCTTTACATATATATGTGTACATATATATCAATATATACTTACATATACATATATATCAAGCATTTTAAGTGACAAAGTGAATTCACACAAATGGATATATGCATTTAAACACATTATTTTTGGTAAAGAAAAAAGTAGTGAAAGTGACAGTGAGAAATTGACATCAGAATATGTGAGACTGTAGAGAAAAGGAACAATAAAATAAAACTTAGAGACTACTATCTCGTTTTAATGATACTCTTCCTAACATATGTATTAATTATAAATACTTAATTTTAACTGACATGTTTAGCAGATATGACATTTTCTTTGTTATGTCACTGTTTATATATATAGAATATATGTATGCATGTATATATATACACACACATATATGTCTGTGTGTGTGTATATATATATATATACACAGAGAGAGAGAGACAGTGATAGTAGGCTTAATAACCACTCTGATCATGGCTCACAGTGTCTTTTTTGGCAACACTACTTTTCCTCACTTACAGCATGGGGTTTTTGTTCATATTGAGTTGCTCCATCTCAGACACCAGCACGACTGCAAGGGATGTTGAACAGTCTCAGTTCTCATCAATAGGGAGTTATGTTATAGTGCTTCCCACTGTGATTCACTGAGTCCTCAGTACTTTTCTTCAAGCTCCTTGCTTGCATCAGTCTCACTTTCATCTTTCTGTGATTTTGTACTATTACTCATTCTTTTCCAACACCAAACCCTGCTCGGCTGTTTCAAGGGCATCTTTGATGCCAGTGGATTGACTACAATAGAAAGGAACCTAGAGGCAATCCTTCACACTCATTCATTAATAAAGACATCATCATAACTCATATATATATACACACACACACATACATACATACAGTTATAGGTATATATGTGAAACCTTAGATTTTGATATATGTTCTAAAGGGACTATAATGAAAGCAAGATAAAATTTTTTGTCATTTTTTTCACTGACTATTTTCGAATCTATTTTACACTCCCTGTTTTTGTTTTGCCCTTTGTTTTTTCCTGAAACATTTTCAAGAAGTTATAATAGAAGATTAGAATAAGAAAAAATGACACTGTTATCTCAGAACTGTTGTATGCAAGACCTTCATAAACTTGCTTCAATTTCTTGTCCTACAGTCTTGTTACTCTAGTTGGCCTGGATCTTTGACCTGCCTGCTCGTTATGCATGCACTATGTATGTCAGTGATGAAAATGAGTATCTCTATCAAGCATATGATATTCTTTCATCCCTCTCTCTATTGGATGCAGTTAAGATTCCAGGTGTTCTGTTGCCAAAGGGCCTATATATTAATTTATTAGCTGTGTGGCCTTTGAAAAGTTATGTAATTCGATCCTTTGTCAAGTTTAGAAGATTTCATTTTATAAATTCAATGTGATTATAATTATAATATATAATAATCATCATCACATTTAATCTATAAAATGAAGATTGAATTAATAATTTACATTAGTAATTGATATGGTTAGGTTTGGTCTCCTCACCCAAATCTCATCTTGAATTGTAATCCCCATAATCCCCGTCTATCAGGGGAGAGACCAGGTGAAGGTAATTGAATCGTGGGGGTGGCTTCCCCCATGCTGTCCTCATGACAGTGAGTTCTCACAAGATCTGATAGTTTTATAAGCAGCTCTTCCCCCTTTGCTCTGCATTTCTCTTTCCTGCCGCCTTGTGAAGAAGATGCTTGGCTCCCTCTTTGTCTTCTTCCTTGATTGTAAGTTTCCTGAGGCCTCCCCAGCTATGCTGGGGATGTCAATTAAGCATCTTTCCTTTATAAATTACCCAGTCTCAGGCAGTTCTTCATAGCAGTATGAAAACAGACTAAGATAGCAATTTAACATAAAATTCTGATATTTGGTAAATGCTTAATAAATGGTTATTACTAGGTGTACTGCATCCTTTTCCTCTACATGGTATTATTAGATACCTTCTGTCTCACAAACTCCACATTTTAGCCATTCTTCCTTCTTACATTAACACCCTAGTTTTTGCTTTTCTCGATAAGCAAACCTCTTGAACTGGTACTCTATATTCTTTTCAGCTCTGAATATTCCTTATAAACAATTCAAGGTCATTTCTACATACATAACTTTCCTAAAAATTCCCCTATGGCTTGCTAAATTTGGAGTCAAATTTTACAAAATTTTTGAAGTATGTGATGACTTTTCTTTAACCTAACACATATAGAAACACTATAATCTCTGATATAACCCTTAACCCAAATAAGGGCATAAAGAGAAGGCAATTCAGGAGGCTGAATACTTCTCAGAGGCCAGAAATGATGGTTTAGTTCTCCAACCTTTGTTCTGCCCAGCTGGGGATGTGCTTATATAAGAATTAAGCTTTCATACCTTCCCCAAAAAACACACACACACACACACACACACACACACACAGAGCAACAACAACACAACAACGAATGCTGCAGGGAACAAAGAAAATCAGCTGGGTTGATGATTAGATCTGTGCTGTTCTCCATGTTTCCATAGGACAGGAGCTGTGAGTTATAAATACAGTAATTTTTTTTCAGTATTACAAACCATGGGATCTGCATGGAGGTATATTCGAAACTAACCAACCTGGAAAGGTGAGGAAAGGGTCAAAGATGGTAGATGAATTCAACTCAAAATAAGTTTATCGAGCAGAAAAAAAGTGAATTACAAAAGAAAAAGAAATAAAAATAAGTTTTAAAAAAGTAAACAAAGAAGCAATTAAATCCATCTTGATATGGATTTATTCTAGGTAAAATGACAATAATTGGATAATTTACAGAATGAATATAAAATAATTGCCTGTAAATATTTAAGGAGAGATGTAGCTTTGACCCCATCTCGATGTTATTATTTTTTTTAGAAAAAGGAAGTGTACAGTTTTCCTTCTCTACAGACTACTGCTCTAACAGATTTCAAACTCCAGCAGCAGACACAAAAAATATCCTTAAAAATATTTTTCAGTACCTCCCTCCCAATAGTTACACTTTTTGGATAGAAGACTAACTGTAAGAGATTTTGGTACTAAAAGTGGTTCCAGAAAACAAAATCTTAATGGATAATTTCAGTGAATCAGTTCTTAGTTACGTGGAGTTGTTTATCTGATTTTACTAGATTTAAATATATTATGGACCCTGTTCCTAAAGGAGCATACAGAAAAAAAAAATTATGCAAATAATCACATGTATCTAGCTGTAATAAAATGTCTATGGAGGGCTACCAAGATTCTTTTTTATAGAGCATTTCAATGAAGTAAAGTTGTGTGAGTTAACTGCCTCTCAGTGCACTGGAGAGCTGGGGACAATGAAAATCTGAGTCTGTGACTTTAAATTCCAGTTTAAAGTCCATATAGTGGATCTGAAATAATCTATGACTGCCTAAAATAAAACCTTCTCTCTTATAGGTGCAGTGCCAAGATTTCTATAAGTCAAACAGAAAATCAAATCTGTAGATGGTGGAATTACAGTACAAATTGAATTCCCGTATTATTGGGATTTATAATAATATTAAAGTAGCAGCATTGATTAGAAAGAAATGACACATTAAAATTTAAGATGGGATCATATGAGAAGATTCTAATATAGGTGAAGATCTTAAACCTCTAACTTCTGCAGATCTTTTCTTGCCAGTAGAAGAAATTTTTCCACCCCTATTGGATAAGGGCTTTCCCCTCTTCACTGGAAGCAGTAATAATGCTCTTCACTACAGTAGTTTTAAGGAACTATTGATTCTTCTCAGGACCTATTTCCACTTACTGCTTTGAGACCTGAGACCCAAGAGGATGTGTAATGTACACCAAAATATTACAGAACTTTCATAAATTAGATTTATAAAAACCTGGGGAACATGTGAGAGATCAAGTGGAAAGGATATGAATTTGCATCAGGCCAAATTTATTTATATGGAATCACTAAGCCAAAATGCTAAAATCAAAGTGTTAGTTTTTTACTGGAAACTAACAGTCTGGACTGGAAATGGTTCTAACATTTGCGAACTGAAATTTAAATCCAAACATAGTCTAATTTAAGTGAAATTGTTATGCTGAAAAATTTCTAGAATAATATAAAGGAAGGTATCCAACAGCCTAGGGAGACTATATTATTAGATTACATCTATCATGTAAGACTTCTTCGCTATGTCAAGATGAGACTCACTTTGCCACTGTTGTGAGACATGCATTCAAGAAGGAAGCCCAAACATCCTTGAAGAGTTTTACGGTTGCTCTGCCTGTTGGCCAGGAATGTCAGTGGGAATTGCTACCATGGGACTGGGCTCTCAATTCAGCATGTCAGAGTCAAGTGATAACAAAAAGTGAGCATCATTGTAATGGATTTCACTTTCAAAGCCATAATCGGAGTTATCAGACCCACAGAGACCTTTGGTGTTGTCTAGTTGATAACATCCCTACATCAGAAATAGATGACTATTTCTGATAATCTTACTTGACATTTACAAGTGAAAAAATTTGTAGGTCCAGTGTACACAAATATGTATCAAATTACCTTATTAGAGAGTCAGGGTTCCTCAGTCAATTTCTTGACTTGAACCAGTTCACAAATTCTATGCTCTGTGAATGAAGAGGAGGCTTAGTCTTCTTGCGGAAGCAGCCTGCTAGAGTGTAAAATATTTATATTGCTAATATTCTTCCCAGTCATTTGCAAGGGACCTGCGGCCATTCGTTAAGGGTGACAATGAATTAGAGAAGGGGAAGTAGTCAGACTTTGGAGGGGTAACTGGGCACTGACTCTGAATTCTTTTTTTTTTTTTTTTTTACTTTTATTTTAAGTTTGGGGAACATGTGCAGTATGTGCAGCTTTGTTACATAGGTAAATGTGTGTCATGAGGATTTCTTATACAGATTGTTTCATCAGCCAGGTATTAAGCCTAGTATCCATTAGTCATTTTTCCTGGTCCTATCCCTCCTCCCATCTCACAAACTTCAATAGGTCCCAGTGTGTGTTGTTCCCTTCTATGTGTCCATGTGTTCTCATCATTTAGCTCCCACTTATAAGTGAGAACATGTGGTATTTGGTTTTCTCTTCCTACATTAGTTTGCTAAGGATAATGGCCTCCAGCTCCATCCATGTTCCTGCAAAAAACATGATCTCATTCTTTTCTATTCCTGGATAGTATCCCATGGCATATATATATATATGTGTGTGTGTGTGTGTGTGTGTGTGTGTGTGTGTGTGTATACACACCACATTTTTTTATCCAGACTATCATTGATGGGCATTTAGGTAAATTCCATGTCTTTGCTATTGTGAATAATGTTGCAATGAACATACATATGCATGTGTCTTTATGACAGAACAATTTATATTCCTTTGAGTACATACCCAGTAATGGGGTTGCTGGGTTCAATAGTATTTTTGTCTTTAGGTCTTTGAGCAATCTCCACACAGTCTTCCACAATGGTTGAACTAATTTACAGTCCCACTGACAGTGTATAAGTATTTTTTTTTCTCCATGACCTCACTAGCTCTGTTATTTTTGACTTTTTAATAGCCATTCTGACTGGTGTGAGATGGTATCTCATTGTGGATTTCATTTGCATTTCTCTAATGAACAGTGATGTCGAGCTTTTTCATATGATTGTTGGCTGTATGTATGTCTTCTGTGAAGTGTTTGTTCATGTCCAGTGCCCACTTTTAATGGGGTTAATTTTTCTTGTATATTTGCTTAGGTTTCTTATAGATGTTGGATATTAGACTTTTGTGAGATACATAGTTCTCAATTATTTTCTGCCATTATGTAGGTTGTCTGTTTACTCTGTCAATAGTTTATTTTTTTGTAGTAAAAAAGCTCTTTAGTTTAATTAGATCCCATTTGTCTATCTTCACTCTTATTGCTAATTGCTTTTGGCGTCTTCGTTATGAAATCTTTGCCCATGCTTATGTCCTGAATGGTATCGCCTAGGTTGTCTTCCAAGATTTTTCTAGCTCTGGGTTTTATACTTAGATCTTTAATCCATCTTGAGTTATTTTTTTATGTGGTGTAAGGAAGGGGTCCAGTTTCAATTTTCTGCATATGGCTAGCCAGTTATCCCAGCACCACTTATTGAATAGGGAATCCTTTCCCTATTGGTTTGTTTTTGTCAGGTTAGTCAAAGATCAGATAGTTGTATGTGTGTGGTCTTATTCCTGGGTTCTCTTCTCTGTTCTATTGGTCTATGTGTCTGTTCTTGTACCAATACTATGCTCTTTGGGTTATTGTACAAAAAGAATAAAATACCAAGTAATACAGCTAACAAGGGGGGTGACAGATCTCTACAAGGAGAACAACAAACCACTGCTCAAAGAAATCAGAGATGACACAAATAAATGTAAAAACATTCCATGCTCATGGATAGGAAGAATAAATATTATTAAAATGGCCGTACTGCCCAAAGCAATTTATAGATTCAATGCTATCCCCATTAAACTACCATTGAAATTCTTCACAGAACTAGAGAAAACTATTTTAAAATGTATATGGAAACAAACAAACAAAAAGCCTGAATAGCCAAGCCAGCCAAGTAAAAAGAACAAACCTGGAGGCATCATGTTATCCAACTTCAAACTATATAACAGGGCTACAATAACCTGAACTAATTCTTGAAGGCTCAAAATATCTTTGTGGTCCACAGGTCAGACGAGGATCAGAAATGATCACTGGAGTTTTTGCCCAGGTTTATGTTACTATTGGCCCAGCAGTTCCCCAATTATTCCATGGTTTTTTGCAGTTTTAGCGTGCATAATTAGATATATTTAGATAAATGTATTCAGATAGAGGTATTCAGATACATATATGCATCCATATTGCTTTTTTGAGCTATGGAATGAGGGTTTCATGATTTTTTATAATAGCAAAAGCCACATGGAAACAACTAGAACTGCTGATAGTTTCCAAACAGTAAACAGAAAACAATTATTCTTAGAGAGATTCTTAGAGGAATTCAAGGGATAAGTACCAGCCTCAAGAACTTGGAAGATGTAGGCATGATGACTCCTACTATATACCTGTTTAAGTCGCCTATTTGACCTGTGCTGAAACAGATCTTGGAAACTTATGGATTATTTTAACAGTTAGGTTGTGAATGATTGTATCTGAATTTTCAGAGGTGATAGGATGCATTACCATATCCAATGGACCTGGTATGCAACTAATGATCTGGAAAATACATTTTTTAAAATGTTATCTATTAGTAGTGACTATCAAAAGGAAATAATTTGCATCTGAAAGGGTCAACAATATACTTTCACTGTTATATGTCTGCAGCTGTATCAAGTATCTAGCCCTATGTTAAAGTCAAGTTCATAGGGCATGGGTTGCCTTTCTATCTCATGGGTCAACACAATTTTCTAATGATGCTGATTGGATCTGATGAACAGGAAGTAGCAACTACTCTAGATATGTTTTTGAGACATATGAAACACATGCTTTGGATATGGGTTATCCTCCTTTGCCCGCAATGCATCTGTCAAAATGACTATTTTTGGACATACAGACTTATTCCCTATCATGGTATTATATACAGCCTTGCTTCCGACCATGGAGTTCATTTCACAGCAAATGAATTATGAAAATAGGCTCATACTCATGGAATTCACACGTCTGACCATGTTCTCCATCATTCTGAAGCAGCTTACCCAATAGAATTATGAAATGGCACTTTGAAGACTTAGTAAAAGTGACAGCTTTGGGACTTGAGTCGTTTTTTTGCAAGATGGATATATGCTTTAAATTAGTGATCAGTATAAGATTGTCATTTTCTCATAGCCACAATTCATGGGTCTGGAAGTCAAGGGGTCAAAATTGGAGTGCCTCTTCTCCCTATTACCCTTAGTAAGCAATTGGAAAAATTTTTGCTAACCCTGAAACTTTGGGCTCTGGTGTTGTGGAATTCTTATTTCCACCATGGTACACAGCAGTAGTTCCATTTATATAGATGTTGAGGCTGCCATTTTGGGTTATCCATGTTAGTATATCAATGGACAAAGGAAATGGTTACTCCACTTGTGACTGATTTTGAAATTTAAGGCAGAATTTGGGTTACTGCCAAGCAGTAAGGTAAGGAGGACTATGTCTGGAATGTAGAAAATCTCTTAGTGCACTACTTAGTACTCCCATTTTCTGTGACTGAAGTCAACAAAAATCTACAATTACTCAATTAGAGAGAATGTGACTCTTGCTCTAGGGAATAATGCTTGGACTGTCTCAGCAGGCAATGAACAACAGCTAGTTGAGCTGCTTTCTAAGGGCAAAGATATAGAGAATAGGCAGTCAGAGGAGGTAGTTAAAAATATCATCTACCACTATGAGAAAAGCTACAGAAACAAAAACTACAATAGTTATGAGTAGTTCTTTTCTTATTGTAATATAAATATTTTTGCTTGTGTATGAATGTATATTTAAGAACATCCCCTTTATTCTTCCAGTACCAACTACAATAAAGCACATTGATAGTAGTTAACTTTGTATCTCAGTATTTAAGTTATAAAAAGGGTAATATGACTCAGGTAGAATAATGAACATCAACCAGAGGCAGAAAATGGATTCATTATCTTTTTTTAGGGAAATAATAAGCTTGTTTTCAGTTGCTTGTGCAGTAGCTGCATCATGTCTGGTGGAAACATGACTCCATCATTGTCTCTGTCTCTATTTAGAAGTTACATATGGTTTTTAGAGTCCTGTTTGGGTGCAGAGTTTATGAGATCTGTATTGAGGTGGCTTTATTATACATACATATAGATATGTATTCTTGAAAACCATGCGTGTAGATATGTACCATGTTGTGTATATGCACACACACAAACACACACACATATGTGTGTGTGTAATGTGTATATATATGCATATAAATCATAGTGGGTATATGTATACATTCATATACTCATACACATATACATACACATAGTATATAAACACACGTGGTATATATATGCACACACATATACATATACATGTACACACATATATACATATACCTCCATGTATACACACATATTTGTGTGTGTGTGTGTGTGTGTGTGTGTGTGTGTATGAAACCAGCTGAATTTCCCCATAAAAATACTATTTACTGGTTTGCGAATAAGCATAGAAATTGACCCTCCTAGTCTTAAAACTTGGAACTTACATTTGTTTCATGAGTTCCTTCCTTAGGAAGCCAACTATATTAGTCAGGGTTCTCTAAAGGGATGGAACTATTAGGATGCATATATATATAAAGGGGAGTTCATTTGGAAAATGGATTGACAGTCACAGGTTGAAGTCCTCTGATAGGCTGTCTGCAACCTGAGGAGCAAGGAAGCCAGTCTGAGTCCCAAAACCTCAAAAGAAGGAAATCCAACAGTATAGCCTTTAGTCTGTGGCTGAAGGCCTGAGAGCCCTTGTCAAAGCACTGGTGTAAGTCCAGGAGTCCAAAAGCTGAAGAACTCGGAGTTTGATGTTCGAGGGCAGAAAGTATCCAACAAGGAGAAAGATGGAGGCCGGGAGACTCAGCAAGTCTGCTCATTCCACTTTCTTCTGCCTGCTTTATTTTTGCTGTACTGGCAGCTGATTAGATGGGGCCCACCAAGATTGAGGGTGGGTCTGCCTCTCCTAGTCCACTGACTCAAATGTTAATCTCCTTTGGCAACACCCTCACAGATGCACCCAGGAAGAATACTTTGCATCCTTCAATCTAATCATGTTGACACTCAGTATTAACCATGACACCGACCCTGAAGCAAGGGACTGAAACTCACCAGATCACCTCATCCAGTCAATGAGATGCCAGATCACTCACTCATCCTGATTACTTCCTTCCTCTTCTCTAATTCCTGTTTTCCTGCATGTAGCTACATCCCTTCCCTACTATATAAACCCCCTAATTTGGTCAGCTGGGGAGACAGATATGAGATTGATCTCCCCTTCTTCTTGGCTGAGAATAGAATACCTTCTTCTCTGGCAGTTCTTGTTATCTCGGTGATTGGATTTCTGTGTTGTGAGCAACAGAGCCCAGATGGAACCCCTAGCATTTTAGCAACATATTACATTTAAAATACATATATTGGGTTTTCAAGAGTACATGTGTAATTTAGGTCTAAATTATATTTAATTTAGCTCAAATTATGTTTTCCAAAATTCCCTTTTCCTTACTTTCTGGCTGAAGTTAACCGTAAGATATATTTTGCATGAAATTTGGAACGTGCGCATGAAGCAGCACTCACCTTAATTTTATAATCAGAAGGCTGGTGAAGAAGCACCGGGTGCTGCTTCAGCTCATAGATGTTGATACTCATCTGCTGACTCACCTTGTTGGCGTGGGGCAGCAGCTTGCCAGAAGCTGTTCCACCTTCCCCAACAATGGAACTAAATACATATTTAGGCTCATAATGAAGTTTGCCAACTTTCCCCGGAGGACAAAAACATGATCAAAATTGGAAGTGGTGAGAGACTAACATGTTTTCCAATCCTTATGTAATTAATCACAATCTGCCTTTGCTCTCTCCAATTTTGTATCTACTATCTACTTTTTCTTCTTCATTGCCTGCCCTTCACACTTCAAAGTTCAGCATAAAAGAAGACCTTTAGGGTCCTTTAAACCATCTTTCATAGTTATATGCAGCTAAATCTTTGTAATATTACACGTAACAATTCTGCTTCTCTAATTGAAACCTGCATGATATGTACGCCTGCCAGATATTGAATGTTATTATGAAATTTCTATATTTTAAAAAGTAAATTATAAGAGTATGAATAGACATTGGAGCATGGTAGAAAATGTAGATGTGGGAACATTTCATATGGAAATTTCATGTGGGATAAAAGTAGCATCTCAAATTAGTGGAGAAATAATGATCTAGAATATATGATGTTGAGATAGCTGGAAAGTTCTTTGGGAGAAAAGATAAAATTGGATTCATATGTCATACTGTATACAAAGTTAAATCTGAAATGGATCAGGAAGCTAAATTTAAAAAATGGAATCATACAAATACTGAAAAAGGAAAATATGCAAGCACTAGACAGGTGATTTCCATGAAAATATAAATTCAACTGCTGATTTTAAATCACTTAATGTCTGTGTGAATGTGGGCAGTTATAATTTCCCACAGGTAAAATATGAATAATAAATCCTCTGGCACACAACATACTATAAATATGAAATATGAAAGTGCAAATGTACATGGGCATATATCATGGCCACAGTAAGAATAAAAAAATACTCTAATCATTATTTTTTGTTGTTGGTAATAGTAATAGCATCAGTGGCATTGGTAACGATACAAGCAGGTTCAGGATAATTTTAGTCTAAAGGAAATTGATGACTGATACCATGAACATGTGAGTAAAAAAATATGGCTTGAAAACTGTGACTGTAAAAGATGCAAACATTTTTTGGATTGAAAAATGACTGCTATCTGATTAGTCTGGAAGGCCTGCCAAATAAAATTCAAAAGATTTAAAATAAACTGTGATAACATTTTGAAAGACACATTGAGTAGGTTTTATGAAAAGTACTTAATTAAAGTCACTTTTAATGGAAGATCCAAAATCTTAAAAACATTATTAAAATTTCCTAGTAATATCACAGACACTAATTAAAAGACAAGTGTTATAAAAATTACTTTTGTGTTTAACTCTCTTAACTGTTGAAAAGAAGCCAAACCTTATTTTCTTCTTTTAATTACAATGGTTTCATACACCCATCAACAAAACAAGTTAATATACCTTGCCGCTTTTTTTCTAGTGTAACAATATGTATACAAATTTGAAATTACCATACTTTCCTCAATAATCTTTAATGAAGATATATTACTGCTAATCTCAGACAAAGTTCTCTTCCATATCATAAAATTGTATTAAAGACCGATACACAAGGCTCTCTGATTAAAGATGCTGGTAGAGTGGCAGTTTGTTTCTCCTAGACAAGCCTATTATATAATCATGCTTTATATAATACAATAAATTATTTTAAAAGTACAATTTACTTAAGGGATATAAAGGAATATGGAAAAATGATACTTTAAGTAAATTCTGGGTTAACAAAAATTCTGATCTATTGAAATAAAGCACAGAATATAGAATTGCATTTGTGATTATTTTAATTTAGCTAAAATGTTTTAGTTTTTTTTTTTTTTTTTTTTTTTTAGAGACAGTGTCTTACTTTGTCACCCATGCTGGAGTGCAGTAGTGTGATCATATCTCACTGTAGCATTGAACTCCTGGGCTCAAGTCATCCTTTCACCTCAACCTCCTGAGTAGCTAGGACTACAGGTGCACACAACTATGCCTGGTTAATTTTTATTTTTTTTTTTTTTTTTTTTTTTTTTTAGTGGTAACAAGGTCTTGCTATATTGCCCAGGCTGTTTTTCCAAATATCAAATATTTAGAACTGGGATTTCCTGTTTTAAACTACGCTGTTAGCAAGCCTAGAAACCTTTCCTCCCAATTTTTCTAATTAACTACCCATGGAAACACTGAAATAAATGAAAACTTCCATTTACACAAACACCAATCAATTTTGCATCAGTGACACCATCTGAGGAATGTACGACAGTTGTTCCCCCTTATCCATGGGGGATATGTTCCAAGTCCCCCAGTGAATGGCTAAATCTGTAGACACTACCAAACCCTACATTTACTATAGTTTCTCTTATATATAAAATCTATAATATAGTTTATCAGTTAGGCACAATAAGATATTAAAAGCATAACATAATAAAGTAGAATAATGATAACAATGTACTGTAATAAAAGTTATGCAAATGTGGTCTCTCTCTCTCTCAAAGAATTCCGTGGTACTGCACTCACCTATTTTCACACCACAGTTGACCATGGATAACTGAAGCCCTGGAAGTGAAACCATGTGTAAAGGGGATATATTGCATCTGGATCTTCTCTATAATGATTAAAAAAAAAAAAAAAAAGGCAGAAAGGATGTAAGTAAATTGCCCTACTGGTAAATAGTGAATGAACAGGCAAACACAAGCAGTCAATTCCAGTATTTACAATCTGCATTGTTATACTTTAATACCTCTCCAACCCACAAAGAAGGCAGATGGGGTTGAGAAAACTATTGTAAACATTATTTTTCTGAGCACACACATATATACATACACGCTCCCCTCTTGAAACAAAACGGGGAGATACTGTGAACCTCCCAGTTGAGCAATCTGTCAACTTGCCATACCATATGATCCCCATATGGCTCTCCATTTGGCATTCATACATCTGTTTGAATTCTAAAATGAATAGATTAATAAATAGGATTTATTGCAGAAGGAGAAACACAAACCAAAAGACAATTAAAGAATAGAGGCATAAGAGCTCCTAATCCACCCATCATATACAGGAAAGCATTGAAGTAGTCCAAACTTTAAGATGGCTCCTAAGATTCCCTTCTGCTCACAACCCGTATAATCCTCTCCACTTGCTGCTGGACCAGGGGATGGTGAATGTAATACAATTTTGCCCCAGTGATTAGGTTATGTTATAGGACAAAGGTGACAGGATTTTCACATGTAATTAAGATTCCAAATCAGTTGATTTTTGATTAATAAAAAGTAAACTTGGGGTGTACCTGACTTAATCAGGAGAAAGCCCTTTAAAGAGGGCGGGAAAAGGCACTTTAATAGTGGCCTTCAAGAAGCAAACAGCATGTTGTGAACTATTATGGAGAGGGGTAGTCTCTAGGAGTGAAAGCACAAAGAAAAAGAATTCTGCCAACGTCTCCAGGGAGGTTGGAAGTGCCTCCTACCATAGTCAAGCCTCCAAATGAGAAGGCAGCCTATTTGGACACCTTGGTGTCACCCTTGTGAGACCTTAAACAGAGAAGACAGCTAAGCTGTGCCCAGTCTTTTGACCAATGGAAACTGCAAGATAATAAATGGGTGTTGCATAAAGCCATTAAATTTGTGAATCTGTAGCACAGAAAACGAATACAAGGATGTTGGGTTCAGACTTTTGTTGGGGCAGTCTAGGTCTGAATTCCCATAGGGAGACTCCTTTGTTTTTTTGTGTTTTTGTTTTTTTTTTTTTCGAGACAGAATCTCACTCTGTCACCCAGACTGGAGTGCAGTGGTGCGATCCCGCCTCTCTGCAACCTCCACCTCCCGGGTTCATGCGATTCTCCTGCCTCAGTCTCCCGAGTAGCTGGGACTACAGGTGCCCACCATCACGCCTGGCTAATTTTTGTATTTTTAGAAGAGACGGGGTTCCACCATATTGGCCAGCCTGGTCTAGAACACCTGACCTTGTGATCCACCTGCCTCAGCCTCCCAAAGTGCTGGGATTACAAGCGTGAGCCACCGTTCCCGGCGACACCCCCCCGCTTTTTTTTCTAATAGGATAAGCCTTGTCTATGGTGAATGTACAGGCTGCTTGGCACCAGGCTGTCTAGAATTGGTGTGCCAGCATTTTAGGGTACCGGTCTGGGGCCTTGAGAACTATGAGAAGGTGCAGGTTTCCCTGATAGAGGAGGGACTTCTCATTCTGGTGAATAATTGGGGTTAGGTGAAGTCTTCTCTCTGGGAAATGGAGAAAGCACATGCCAGATAGCTCATTGACTTGGAAAACCTGGATGAGTATCTGAGTTGTTTTCAGATAACCCTAGCCACTGCATTCCCTTCTCCCACTGTCTAACCCATCAATTGTGACCCATAGTTATAGGAGTGCCCTTCACAAAATAGGATAATTATCTCTTACACAGTGCTCTTTGCTGTATTGGCCAAGTTCTATTCACTGTCTTGTCGACTAACAAAAGAAGTCAAGCTTTTAAAAAATTAAAGCTAGTTTTTATTCAGAAGTCTTACGGAGGACAAAAGACCAAGGCCTAGACCCAAGGAACAGTTCTGTATGATTGCTCCAACAAAGCATTTGAGCTCACAGTTTACATACAGGTGGTGAAGATTCAGTATGTGCAACATTACATCAAAGTTTGGGTATAACAGTATATCTGCTTACAGATCACTAAAGCACATTTGGTTATATAGATTGCAGAAGCAGAATCACTAACCCTGTCAGATGTTATGTGCAGGGAAAGGCAAGGGCCAGTGTCATTTGTCTTTTAAGGAATATAGTAATTCAGGCAAGAGACGTGGGGGGCATAGTTCTCTATCCTGTTTTGACTTCAAAGTATTTTCCAGAGAGTTAGACATCTTCAGAGTAAGGGCCTTTATTAAATTACACTGGCAAGCAGCAATGAGCAAACGTGGATTCTTATGTTTCCTACTTTGTCTCACAGTTTGCTCCTGAGACTCCTGTATGCATTGAGAAGTAGCAATGTTCCATAAGAGCAGGGAGTAACTATAGATCTGGAGGTGGGGTGGTGTATGTAACAGCCTACAAGAGAGACTGTGCATAGTCCCACAAGTAAGTGTCATCACTATGACTCTACACAATAGAAGGCTCATTATCATTTATTCCCACTCTTACGGCAATGGATAGGGTATTTTTGTCTTCTATTATCAATGTTTTGCACTTTGACAGAAAGATGTCGTTAACTTTGTCTCCAAGGTGCTACCATGTTATGCTATGAGGAATATCTCAATCTTCACCCATGAGATACAAGAATATTCACATCTAAGTAACATAGTAAGAAATATGCATTGAGAAGTAGCAATGCTCCTTAATAGCAGAGAGCAAGTATGGAGGTGGACTGGTGTATTTAACAGCCTACAAGGACAGTGTGCATAATCCCACTAGTAAGGGTCTGTTTTCACTATGACTTTACTCAACAGATGACTGGTTACTAATCCCACTCCTACCACAATTGATGGGATATTTTTGTCTTCTCATATCACTGCTTTGCACTATGGTAGAAAAGATGTTATTAGCTTTTGTTTCCCAGGTGTTACCATCTTATCTTATGGTGAATATCCCAGTCTTTACCTATGAGATACAAGAATATTCACATCTAAGTAAAGTAGAGTTTGGCATCAACAACAGAAGAGGAATCAAGAAAGTTATAAATGTAATCATATTGATTTTGAATAGAATATTTCAGGGGAAAACAGTTAATGCATCTTTCTACTTATTTTCAAATTTAAATATATATATTGTGTTGTATCTCCATATGTTATCCGTGTTTTCTCACATTTGATTTTTACATATTTTTTTAAGTAACAAGAAATGTTAAATTCAAAGAATTGGTATCCTTAATGCATCTCTAAATACTTTTAAAGAGCCCTAAACATATTCTTGTTTTACTATCTCTTTTCCAAATGCACATCTCCTTAACCTATGTAGTTTATTTTTTGTGTCCCATAATAAGCTGAAGGTGTATGAATTAAGATTTGTATATAATCATCTAAAGTAATAAACTAAAAATTTTGCTGATTTGTGTCTTCAGATGTTTTTGTCAGATAAAAACCATCATATAATGCCTTGCTAAATATAGCACATGTATGCCATTATAATCACTTCTCCTCGAAAATATTTCCTCCAGTGTTAAAAATATAAACAAACTAGAAAACTAAAACACCTATGTGTCATCATTTCAATTTATAAACCTTCAAGTAAAAATAGAGGAAACTTTCATTTATATAAACTAAAAACAAATATAATTTAACTACAAATAGCAAGTATAATTTATACATGTACATTCAACCTAAATGATTTTATTATATTTCATGTTTAAACCCAAGAAAATTCTTTATTTTGGATTTATGGGTTTTCATTTTTTAAATTATTTCCTAAAACATTTAAAATCCTTTTTTGTATTGTTATCATATCTAACATATAGCTGCAAATGACTGTCTTTTTGTTGGTTTTTGGACACCCAAACAATCTGTGTTATATTGTCAGAAGAAAATATAATTAGAGGACTAAGTTTAAAGTCTATGATTTTAAGGAAATGACAATTACATAAGTATAATTTTAGAAGATGAGGCTTAAATTGGTTAAAATATTTATTTTCCCTAGGACTTGTGAACATGAGTTGTTGATTACCTAATATGTACAAAATTGGTAGTTGTTAAGGCCAGTCTTTCAGATTTGTGTCTGACCTCAAGAAACCTATTTTTACTAGTCTTTCCCCCAGGTTCTCCCTGTTAAATTAAGAGGTCCACATTGTACCTTGTTGTTACATGAAGCTACCTGCTTGCCTCCTCTTAATTGCTTGCCACCAAAATCTCTATTGTTTTGAGAACAAACTTAAGCTGGAATTTTCTTTGCTCTGTTTCAAATAAAGTCAGGTGGCTGGCGGACAACTTTAGATCTCTATTAGGGCCTGCTTCTCCCTAAGAAAAATCTCTAAGCCACTACTCTAGAGCTCGATGTAGAAACAGGGGCTGGTTGATTGATTTTTCTCATTTTCACCGGTTATTGTTGTTTTACTGGGAAGGGTCCTCAAGCCACAATTCCAGAAGTCATGTTTCTGAAAGATTTTCAGAAAAATAACTTTTAAATAAGTTCAGAGCTGGAGTAAAACAGAAGCAGGTAAAACACAGCATGGGCAGGCCGGGTGCGGTGGCTCACGCCTGTAATCCCAGAACTTTGGGAGGCTGACGCGAGCAGATCATGAAGTCAGGAGATCGAGACCATCCTGGTTAACACGGTGAGACCCCATCTCTACTAAAAATACAAAAAATTAACCGGATGTGGTGGCACGCGCCTGTAGTCCAAGCTATTCGGGAGACTGAGGCAGAAGAATTTCTTGAACCTGGGAGGTAGAGGTTGCAGTGAGTCGAGATTGCACCACTGCACTCCAGCCTGGGTGACAGAGCGAGACTCTGTCTCAAAACAGCAGCAGCAACAACAACAACAAAATAAACAAAGCATAGGCAGAGTAAAGAGCATAAGCAAAGTTTCAAGACGGATTGTACCTCCAAGAATATTTAGAGAATAGCAAATAGTCCAGTTCTGTAGAGACGTCTAGATACGTAGGAGAGTATTGAAAAAAGGGACTGGAAGGACTACTGGGATCATAGTTTCTGCTGAGGAGTCTAGAGGGATGCATATTTAATTTTGTAGACAAGGTAATATCATTGATGACATTAACATAGTGGATTAACAGTTTGCCAAGCAAGATTTCAATAGCTTCCATAAAAGAAAGATAGATTAATGTATATTTAATTATAATCAAATGTTAATTTATTTTATATATACATACATGTAATTCTGAATTCTAAGAATAACCATGGGTATAAGGAATCACCTTCTTGAAATCCGATGAGAATTTCAGTGAAATTTAAAGCTTGAATGAAGCTTGAATGAAGAGAGTTAGAAACTTACATCTCAAAGAGATCTCATCTTCATAATGTGAAATAAATTCCTTAATGAACAATATTCCTCATTTAATTTTTTTGATTCTCATCAACATTATGGTTGTAGTGTGTGCTCGTGTAGTGTGGAGGAAGGGGTTACTTGCGTGAAAGTGCCACTCTGGGCTCAACTTAAGTAAGGAGTAGACACGTCTGTTTCTTTACTCATCCATTTATTCAACTCAGTCTCTTTCAGTTCTCATCAGGGAAGCTTAGAAAATAAATTAATGTTCAGACTGGACAATAAGAGTAACAGTCTGCCTTACATCACAGACTCAAAAATCTGTGAACTGATGCTAAATGAGGATCTGCAGAAGATACACACGGCCACTGCTCAGAAAATCATACAGGAACGAAGCATTCCCATGAATGATTTCTTCCCACAGGAAAATGTTATTAACCATCAGATACACCTAAATATATGCAGTACAGGGTGAGTTAAATGTTCACACTATGGTGAAGAGCGATGCAGATGTTTTCACAGTAGTTATTTAACCTGTTCACACCCATTTCGACACGGCCTTCTTCTGTGAGGAGTGACGACATTACGACTGACACAAATTTAACAACTTCCATATGGAAACATATGAAAAAAGAACAAATAAAGTGCTGGTTTGTTTGCTACACTGTCACTATTTTCTTTCCTTAACATGGTTGCTGACAGTCCAAATTGAAAACGTGCTAGGCTTCCTCAGCACCTGAAGTTCAGGAGTCACTGCATGTCAGAGGCAGAGATCCTGTGACAGGTGAGGAGATCGTGATGAGGGAAATGGAAAGGTTCAAAAACATCTGAGGCCAAGGCCACTTGTCTAATGACAGAAAAATTGAGGAGAGAATGCTCAAGGTTTCACACCTCTCCTGTTATATAGCATCATTTAAGAATTATGCCAAGTGACTGCTACATCGTACAGGAGGAAGACATTTTCAAAGCATAATAGGACTTGTATTTCTATTATGGTAAGAAAATGCTAAAAATTCATTGCCTTGTAAATTGACTGCAAAAAAAAATTAACCATGGAGCTATCTTTACAGAAATGAGTGATTCTAGATATGTGAGGACATGAACTAGATATATGATCTTTTCATTAATGTTTACTCAGACTGCAGAGCATATTAATTTTTACATTTTCATTTATTTTAAAACAAAATTTATGGACGTTTCTGGTAAATTCCTTTTTGGTTTCTGATTAATGGCTTAAAAATAAAACAATCTTAGTAAGAGTTGTGGGGTCTGGTTGTATATTTGTTCATTGGGGAAATGGAACATTTTGGTAGGAAAGGCAATATAATAACCTGTATTCTAACATATATCATCAGGCTTTGCCTGGTTCAGGTATAAATATACCTTCAAACAAAGTGATAGAAATGAAGACAGGAAGGGGCAGAATCAGAAAGAATGAAACAAAAGCTAAAATGAATTTATACCACGGAACTCATGTTCCTGAATTTATTTAAGACAGAAGATCCAATTTTTTTTTCTTTTTTTTTGGCCAGGAAAAGAACTAAACCTACCTAAGTTCAGTGACAGTTGTAGAATTAAAGATATTCTTTAACACTCAATTTACCCATCCAGATTATTTACTATATTTCTACTGATGTAGAATGTACTACTTATGTAGTACATAGATTTGTTTATATGTACATTATTCTTGTGAGTTTAAAAATTGCTCTTTTTTTACCATTTAAATACATAAAAAAGAGAACACATCTAATACCTAACTATTTGATTGTGTAGTCAAATTCCCTATAGATTTTATTTTAATATGAATTCTTATTAATTTTGACCTATTCTTCATATTTATTGCTCATCCAAATAACTGCTAATGCATCTTTCCAATAAAATAAATGATATTACATATTAATAGTTAATAAAAAGATACATAATTTACTTTACATATGGATCACACACAAGCCAAATATCAACTGTAATTATTGTATACAGATAAGTCAATATTTATAATACATGTGAATCTTATTTTTTGAAAGTTACCTTTTTTGATATGTCCTAATTTTACCCAAATTTTAAAAAGCAATTTTTTAAAGACAGGAAAGCATTTAAGATATAGTTTACTATAGTGTAAAACATGATTAAAATTAAACTGATGAATTACAAATTTTGAGGCCTCTTGCTTCAGGAATTAACCTATCCTCACAAGTTCATGCTGTTAAAATCTTACTCCCCATTAATCCTTTTGTTAAGTTATCACAGATTTGTAATCTTCCTCCTCAGTAACTGTTCCAAACATTTACTGTACTGTGTACATCTAGAATCCAGGCTAGGTATATAATACAGTCCTCAGGCCAAATTTGGCCCACCAGCTCTTCGTATGGTCCTTAAGAATTATTTTTTACATTTTTATGGAAGTAACAGTGGAAGTAAAAGACAAAATACTATCTATGGCCCACAATAACTGAAATATTTATTGTCTGGTCCTTGACTAAAAAAAGTTTGCCAACCCCTGGTTTAGACTACATTCTGCCTTTATCACTTGGTCATCTATCTTTTGAAGAAAAATCAAGAATGTCAGGTCTGAAAGTCTCTCAGCTCCTTGTATCTGCAAATTTCTTCAGGTATTATATTTTAAACAATGAATATTTTCTTCTCCATCTTAGAATAATGATTCCAGATTTCTGATCTCCTTTTACCTGCATCCACTGCTGGCTAGATACGTTTCATCATGACCAGGACTTCGGGACAAGCAAGTTAAAACCACAGGGAGGTAGCTAATCTTCAGTGTTGACCAATATTTTTAGTATATTGTACCTTAAATATTAACAAATATAAAACCATATATAAAAACCAATTAAGAACAGTAACATTAAATAATATATCATTATTTTAAAGCTATCAATTTGCTAAACATGGTGGTGTGCACCTGTAATCCCAGCTACTCAGGAGGCTGAGAGGGGAGAATCACTTGAACCTGGGAGGCAGAGGTTGCAGTGAGTCGAGATCACCCAACTGCAGTCCAGCCTGGGCAACAAAGTAGGACTCTATCTCAAAAAAAATTGTATGCACAAAATTTTATATATAATTATAGAATTTTATCATATAATTTTATATATTTAAATATATAATATACATACACAAATATGCATATTATATTAAAATATATTTATAATATGTACAATTTTTACATAACAATGTTTACATATTATAAATATATACTGTACATATATATTTTATTATATAATTTTTATTGTAGAATATAGCTACATATAATTTCATATAATATATACATATTTTACAGCACAAGGTATGTATGTAGCTTGCAAACTAATTGTAATATTTTATATATGGCAGAGATTACTGGAGTGTGCCTCTACGTTTCTGTATTATTTTCTGAATCAATTCTTCAACCCCATTTCTCTACTGAAATTTCTGTAAGCCTTTGGATAGCTTATTATGAAGTTACTTGGTTTTCAATTAGATTGCATAAAACAGTATACATTATCTGTTTTATTTTCTTATTTGTCTGTGATAACTGAAATATTAATTACAACTAAAGCAACAGAAAACAAATATGCTAAAGTAGTTCTGAAACATGTAGCAGAATCTTAAAAGGTATCATTATGAGAACTAGAATGTTTCCTATTACATGTACGTAAGTGTATCTGAGTGTATGCGCATTGTAAAATATTAAACTTCATATATGTACCAGTTTGCAAATAATTATTAAGAATTCATTTTGTAGAAGATAAGGAAATATTTTGACGCTGAAAATTAAATTATCAAAATTTAAAAATTAAATTTTGATGCTGAATATTGTGATTTTCTAATGAACTTAAAAAACCTGCTCATTAAATATGCAAGATGGTTTACCAACATATACTTCTAAAAACAATGGGCAGGAAGGGCAATAAAGAGATGCAAAGTTAATTGAAACGGCCAATATAAAGCCTGTGGCAAACGCAGCAAAATGGAACTTACTAAAGTTTTACCATAAATAATTTGAACCTTTAATTTTTTCTGGATGTGGGCACTCGGCATGTTTGGTGAAAAGCAAGATTTGATGTGCCTGGACTACTTACTCTATTTTTATTTATTTTATTTTATTTTTGAGATGGAGTTCCCCTCTGTCGCCCAGGCTGGTGTGCAATGGCACGATCTCTGCTCACTGCAACCTCCGCTTCCCAGGTTCGAGCAATTCTCCTGTCTCAGCCTCCCTAGTAGCTGGTATTATAGGCGTGAGCTACTGCGCCTGGCCCTGGGCTACTTACTCTAACTCAAAGCACCACAGGACTAAAGCTCCAACCTTCTTTTACCTTTGAATGGGAGCATCACTGCTGACATTAATAAACACATTTTATAAACTGAAAAAACCCACACAACCACACTCTCTTGTAAATTGATTACTGAACCCTAAAGTACTAGGATTTTTACTTAATCTAAGCTTTTGTATTCCTTTCATCAGTGAATCCTATTAGTTCCAATACCAATTTATGACAGTCTCAGAAAGTCTATGTTCATGAACCACACTTTGTTCATTTTATAAATATGAACAAAGAGTGGTAAGTAATACATCCATCAAAAATGTGCATGGTGATGAAAAGGAAATGCTAGCAGAAATTTTAAAATACATTTAGCTTTAGAAGGAAGAGATATACTTTATATATCTAAACAAAACCAAAAAACATCTATTTTTTCTCACTCTTCTCCTTCACTGTCTTCCTCTCTTATACACACACACAAACATGGGCACGCGCGCACACACACCCACACACACCCATACCCACACACACCCCACATAGCATTGGAATAATCCATCATGAAGATTGTAAGAACACAGAGCAATGGAATAATAGAGCAGTGCAATTAAGATTGATACTTGAAAAACAATTACGCAATTTACAATAACTATCAATTTTTATGTTGCTGCTAGACTGTGAATCTTGCTCGTGACATTTTTGCATTGGTATTGTTACCAACTTTTATTACAAAAGCTGAGATAATGATATGAAGCACATTGAGAAAAATCGTAGAGCTGGTACATTCTGACCATAATTCAAACAGGTAAGTTTGATGCAAAATAAACACACAATCTGACTTACTGAACAGCAGAAAAACATAAACTTTTTATTTAGAAGATATTGAGAGGAAAATGTTTTCTAGGCATTAAACCTATGCATAATAAGCAATAAAACTCAGTAAATTTAAAATTGGATACTGGGAATATGGGCCATATGAAGAAACAACTGCGAATTCGTGCAGGGTAAATCCACAACATATTTTTTTTCCTTGACATATGTTCCTCTGTGTCACAGAACAAAATATAGGCAATATCTGCCCATTCTAGTCGATAGAAGGAAAGGCAAAGAAAATGCAATGAATTGTTGAAAAAATATATATATATAAAATATTATTTTCATATATAATGGTCAATGTCAATTTAGAGGTCATTATATTATAAATCCTTATGCTATGTTCTTTGTAAATGCTGCTCATACGACAATGAAAATTTGACATTATTTATATTATTATATAAATTATAATTCAAATTCACATAAGCAATTGACTTAATACTGAGATCTTTTGTCTCTGAAGGGCCATATAATTGATCCTTTTGATCAGTATTTTTAGCCAAAAGTATTAAATTCTTATCTCTGCCATCTTCTTCAGTTTCTAAATATCCTTTTTCTTTCTTTCATCCTCCCTTTCACTTCCCCTCCCACTCTCCATCTCTCTATCCAATAAGTTTTCACATAACATCTATTTCCATACACTCCAATACAGTACCTACTAGTCACTTGTGTCTACTGAGCCCATCAGGTGTGGATTATTCAGACTGGTCATAAGTGGTCATAAATCTAATATATACACTGCATTTCAAAGACACATGAAAAATAGAATGAAATGAAATATTAATACTTTTAAGTATTCATATTCTGGATATGTTGGATTAAAAACATGTATTATTAAAATTATTTTCATCTGTTTTTATCCTACATTTTAAAATATATGGATTTTAGAAAATTTAAAATTACATATCTGGTTTATATTTCTATAGGGCAACATTGATCTATTTTGTAACTAGGTATCATTCCAGACATCGGAAAAGAGAGTATAAAATAAATATGTGCCTGCATTCAAACAACTTACAGTCTAATGGAGAAGCTAGATATATAGAAATATGCAAGAATAATTTTTTCAAATATAAGGAAGGACAACAATAGTTTTATTAGGGTATATAGATAGAAGGATATGTAATAAATTAAGTGGCTATGGAAGTACCTCTGGGAAATTGATTTGTGGGTTTAATCCAAATGCTGAAAATCAACAAGCTTTTCAGAGTGGTGTAGCAGGTTTGTATTTCCTTGCTTCTTTTATTTCTCACTTCTTTATTTTATTTGTTCCTTTGTTTTTTCTTTAAAAATGGTTAAGGTACAGATATTTTTAAAAATAATTTAGAAATGCAGTTGTCATATATAACACAGAGAGATCCTGTGTACCCTTTCTCCAGGTTCCTATAACAGTAACATCTTAATAAACTGAAGTACAATATCACAATCAAGGTATGACATTGAAATAATCAAGATAGAGAACATTTTCATGACTACAAAAAATTTTCATTTGCCCTTTTATAGCCACATTCACTTCTCTTCCTACACTCCTCCAACTTAATTCCTGACAACTACAAGTTTGTTCTGCATTTCTGTAATTTATCATTTTGAGAGTATTATCTATCTGCCTATCTATCTCATCTGTCTATCTATCTTTATCTATCTATCTATCTATCTATCTATCTATCTATCTATCTATCTATCTATCTATCCATCCATCCATCCATCTATCCATCCATCCATCTATTTATCAGAGACTTTAAAAAAAAAATGCTTAGCATAGTTCCTTGGGGATGTTTCCAGGTTGATGCATGCATAAATAGCGCATTGCGGCAGGGCACAGTGGCTCACGCCTGTAATCCCAGCACTTTGGGAGGCTGAAGTGGGCGGATCACACAGTCAGGAGTTCAAGACCAGCCTGATCAACATGGTGAAACCCTGTCTCTACTAAAAATACAAAAATTAGCCGGGCGTGGTGGCATGCTCCTCTAATCCCAACTACTTGGGAGTCTGAGGCAGGAGAATCACTTGAACCCGGGAGGCAGAGGTTGCAGTGAGCCAAGATTGTGCCATTGCCCTCCAGCCTGGGCAATAAGAGCAAGAATCTGTCTCAAAAATAAATAAATAAATAAATAAATAAATAAATAATTACTTATTGCTATAAATATAGCACTTTATTTAACCATTAACCTGTTTAAGTACACCAGAGTCTTTTACAAATTTTGCTATTGTAAGCAAACAGCTATAAACGTTTGTATGAAGGTTTTTGCGTGAACCTAAGTCTTCACTCCTCTTTGATAAATGTCCCGTAATGCAAATGTTATGCCCTCTGGTAAGTATATGTTTAATTTAAAAAGCAAGCAATAAACAAACTTATCAAATTGTTTTTGGGGGAGTTGTACGCTTTTGCCTTCACAACAGCAATAGCGGAGTGATCCAGTTTCTCAACAGCAATTGGTAGTGTCATTTTTTTTGACATACAAATATTACCTCATTGTGGTTCTAATTTGAACTCTCCTAATGGTTAATGATATAGAACATCTTTCCACAAGCTTATTTGCCATCTGTTTATCCTCTTCAGAAAAACTTCTGTCTGTTCCCCATTTTAAAGCTGAATTATTTTTTACTATTGAGTTTTGAGAATTCCTTACATGTTTTAGATACAAGTCTGTTACAGGATGTGTGGTTGGCAAATATTTTCTCCCACTCTGTAGCTTGTCTTTCCATCCTCTTAGTACAATTTTTTACATAACAAAATATTACATTTTGATTAAGTCCACTTTATGAATTTTTTCTTCTCCGATAGTATTTTTGGTGTCATCTCCGAACTCCTTGCCTACCGTGAAACTCGGTAGATTCTGTCCTATATTAGTTTTTAAAACGTGTAGTTTTACATATTGTATTTAAGTACACGATCTAATTTGTATTAATTTTTTATTTGGTATAAGACTTAGGTCTATTTTAAAAATACTTTTAATATTATAATATATGATTTTATATTTTTAATATTTTAGTTACAGATTTTTGGTGCATATTTCTATGTTTTCTTGGTATATTGACCCTTTCATTATTACCATGTTTCCCACTCTACATCTATTATTTTTATTTGCACTGTGGTCTACTTCATCTGACATGATATAGTCATTCCTGTTTTCTTTTAATTAATATTTTTGTGATGTATCTTTTTCCATAGTTTTATTTTTAAACTTCCTCTATCATATTTGAAATGAGTTTCTTATATACAGCATATAGTTGGATCATAATTCTTAATCATCTCTGCCAGTTTGTCTTTTAATTTTTGCATTTAGCCATTTACATTTAATACATGTAATAATCTCTTAGGGGTTAAGTCTTTAATTTTATTTTCTATTTTCTTTTGGTTCTTCTCATTTTTTTGCTCTCTGCTTTCATTTTTCTGCCTTCCAGTGAGTTACTTGAAATATTTGGCATTTTGTTTTTATTTATCTATAATAATTTTGTGTGTGCGTGTGTGTGTGTGTGTGTGTGTGTGTGGTCGCTGTAGATATTCTATATCACAGTTTATTGGTGGGGTTATTTTACTGATGTGAGTAAGCTATACAGATGTGATGTTACATTTCTTCTCTATCCTCCTTTTAGAGTATAATTAGCTTAACTGCATCAGACTGTGCTAAAATTGTTGTTTCAAATCAGCAACCTATTGTAAGAAAAGTCTATTGTATTTATTCATATTTTTGCTTACTATGTTCCGTCTTCAATCTTGAGATTCCAATAGACCTTTTTCAAAAAAAAATAATATTCCTTCTGTTTAGAGAGCTGCCTTAAGTCATTCTTTTAGGATAGGCCAAACTGGTAACTGGTGTTAAATACTTCATCTGCAGATACGTTGATTTCTCCTTTATTTCTGGAGTACTTTTATTTTTTCTGAGTATAAGATTCTGAGTTAGTCTTGTTGCCCTCCTTGAAAAATGTTGTTCCAATTCCTTCTGGTATCCTTGGTTTTTGATGATAAATCTGTTGTCTTTCAAAATGTTTTTTCCCCTGTAGGCAAGTTGTCAAAGTCTGGCTACTTTTCAGATATTTTTGTCTTCAGACTTCAAAAACTAGACATTAATGAATCTTGATGATGTAATTTCTTGTGGGTTTTTTTTTTTTTAAGTTGGTTTTCTTCCAGTTTCCTATAATTGTAGGTTCATAACAGTGTAAAATTTTGGAAGTTTTTAGCCATAGTTTTTTTTGTTTGTTTGTTTTTTGTTTTGTTTTGTTTTGTTTTGAGACAGAGTCTGGCTCCGCCACCCAGGCTGCAACACAGTGGCGCCATCTCGGCTCACTGCAAGCTCCGCCTCCCCGGTTCACGCCATTCTCCTGCCTCAGCCTCCCGAGTAGCTGGGACTACAGGCGCCCGCCACCATGCCTGGCTAATTTTTGTATTTTTAATAGAGATAGGGTTTCACCATGTTAGTCAGGATGGTCTCAATCTCCTGACCTCGTGGTCCGCCCACCTCGGCCGCCATAGATTTTAAAGTACTTTTTCAAGCTTACACTTTCTTTTCCCCTTCTGGTATTACAATGACAGAAAAGTTGGACTTACTGTCACAGGTTCTCAAGGCTCTGTTCATTATTTCTATTCTGTTTTCTCCATGTTGTCCATATTGAGTCATTTCTCTTTTATTATCTTCCCATTCACTTGTTCTTTCTAATCTCCCTTATGATTTCCTGTTCATCTTATTTATTGAGTTTTATGATTATTATTTTGATAATTGTATTTTTCAGTTGAAAACTTCCTGTTTGCTTCTACTTTATACTGCATATTTCTTTGCCGATACTTTCAAAGGTTTGTTGTTTCAAGTTAAGTTCATAATTGTTTATTGAAACATTTTTATCATGACAGCTTTAATTCTAGAATCTCTGCCATCTTGGATTTTACATCTATTGGTGGTTGTTTTTCATTTGGTTTGAGTATGACAAGTGATTTTGATTGACACTTGGATTTTTTATGTTATGTTATAAGATGCTGAATTTCATTTAATGCTGTTTTAACCGGCCTTCTATGACATCATTCCTTCAGAGAAGAAAGGCAGCAAAAACACTGATGAAAAGCAACGAGAGTTGTTGATGGGGCATGATGATCATGGAGTTTCAGAGGCCAAAAAAGAGCGAGGAATTCATTGTGAAAAATAAGAAATAAAAGTTAACAATATGAAGACTGAACTGTAACCATTGACTTTGGCAACATGAAAATCAATATTTTTGTTGGAAAGGGACATTATTCTTTGAAGGTCTTTTGACAAGCATGAGAGGAGATGATTTGGGGGTAACATGGGGAGTGAAAACAAGTGAGAATTCATGCATCATATGTAGACAGCTCTCTAAATATAGTATGAAGAGACCCCAGGAATAGGATCATAGCTTGAATGAAGGAAGGTGAGTTTTTAAGATGAGTTGACTTATTTTAAAAATGATAGCATATGTGATTGTGGAAATAATTAAGTAGAGAGAGTTTAAATTGCTTGACAGAAAGTGTTTACTGAAGGCATCACATATGTGAGAAGATAGAAAAACGTCTAATCTCTAGCACTGGAAGTACAAGCCTTTGGCAGGAGAGAACATTTTCCTGTTTTATCAGGAGGGAATTAGGAGAAAACAATATAGGAATGTATAGATATTTAATGATGGGTAGATACACAGTTTTCAACCTGCCATAATTTATTTTCTCAATGAATAATAAGATAGTTTGTTTTCTGAAAGGAAGAGCAAATGAGAAAGCATATTAGTAGGTGTGATAAAAATAAAAAAGGCAGGAGATAGTCCATGCAGGTAAATGAATATGAGTTTATTAATGAAACTCAATAAGACACTCAGACATGTTCAGGGCCTATTTTTATCTCAAAGCATTTGGGAAAAGTTATTGACTATGATTTATCAATTGTACACTAAAAGCTTTTTAATTTTCTAAACTTATTTTTATTATATTGCTTTCTAGTATATCCTGACTCTTACTTGCGTAGGAAATATGCCTAAGTCAAGGGAGAACAGAAAACATTAAATAAATTTCTTAAATATTTAAGCATAGTAACATTTTCATATGTTTGGAATAGATACAAATAACCAGAAAAATATACAAATATAATTTTTGGATTAAGATTATTGTAGCCTCTGGTTCATGGTTCATAAAGAGTCAGAATAGAAATAATATAATAATAATGAATAATACCATATGCTACTTTGAACTATAGATTATTCTTAATAAACCTCTAAATATTATTTTACAAATCTTTGCACACAAAATCTTACTATTTTAAAAAATCTCCTCTTACTCAGAGTAGTAATATGTAGTAAAATAAGAAAAAAGCAAACTTTGCCTTCAATACAGAAAGTTTGTTGTTTTAAGTTCTTGCTTGACCACCTATAACGTGTTATGTATGCAGCTTTGTGTTTTTCACGAGGATTTCTCTTCCATTAAGAACAGCTGGTGAAATTAAGGTTCTGGTCGTAAATTTCAATTAGAAGCCATTGCTGTAAAGTGTTGTTAAGAATCATTTACTTGGCTGTGGAATAAACTCCTTTTAGTTGTTAGAAATTCAATCTTATTAACTAATTATTGAATCTTGGATGGATATCACCACAGTTCTGAAAAGTGAATTTACATTGCGTGGATAAAAGGAATACAGTAGACTTTTTCATTAATTTGGTCTATACAATTTTAGGTAACAAAAACGCTGTCATTATTATCTATTAAAATGGGACCTGTTATTTTTATTTTTATTTTTATTGTTTGTATTCATTTACTTAATATTTTTAGTGAGGGGTTTGTTTTAAGAAAGAATTTCATTGACATTTATAAAGGACTTCAGAATTAAAAAGAAACCCTATGGCCATCTGGTCTGACCCTATCATTTTCCAAATAAAGTTCTCATGAAACACACTAATCAAAAACCATAAATTACATATGCCAAGTGTCAGTGTTACATGATGACAGATCCTACACTAGAACTCAGGTGTTTACATCTCTTATATTTTCCAATATACTTACTAGTTGTGCATTCTTAGAATAGAAGAGATTACAGGAAAATCAAAACAAAACAGATTTTCTGCTCTAAAATTAAATGCTATGTGTTGGAATTTTGAGGGTTTTATGAATAATGCCCACCTTCTTCCTTTTCCTCTGCCTAGATTTGAAACTGAACGATAAATAAAAGGAACAATTAGAAATGAAAACAGCACTTCATGATAATAACAATACTTTTAAACTGTGAGTTCAGTCTGTGGATATACACAAATTACAATTATATCCCCAGTCACTAGCTAATCCCATTTGTTGAGCATAATCTGCAACTAAAGTGTAGAATTACAGAATTGTTTTTAGTAGACAGATCACAAACGGAATCAGGAGAGCTTGAACACTACTTCTCTGTTAATCTTACCAAATTTATCTGTCAGATAGTTTGTTTCTTTCCCATTTGCAAGAGCTTGAATATGACTTTTCCCTGCCAAAACTGATGTTAGAGCTTTGTCCCCAGAGTAATGGTGTTAAGAGGTGCTGAGACCTTTAAGAGGCATTTGAGGGCCAGGTGTGGTGGCTCACACCTGTAATCCCAGCACTTTGAGAGGCCGAGGAGGGTGAATCACCTGAGGTTGGGAGTTCGAGACCATCCTGACCAACATGGAGAAACTCTGTCTCTACTAAAAATACAAAATTGGCCGGGCATGGTGGCACACGCCTGTAGTCCCAGCTACTCAGGAGGCTGAGGCAGGAGAATCGCTTGAACCTAGGAGGCGGAGGTTGCGGTGAGCCGAGATCGCGCCATTGTTCTCCAGCCTGAGCAACAAGAGCAAAACTCCGTCTCAAAAAAACAAAAACAAAAACAAAGAAGCATGTAGGTCATGAGGGATGCTTTTCATCATGAAGGGGATAGTGCCATCTTCTGGGAGTGTGTGAGTTCTCGAGCTTATGGAACTGGCTTAGTTACCACAAGATTGAGTTAGAAAACACAGTTGCCCTTCGTGTTTTGTCTTTTTTGCATGCACTCCTTCCAAGTGATGCCATCCACCATGTTAGGATACAGCCTGGGGCCCTCACCAGATGCAGCCGCCTGATCTTGAACTTACTAGCTTCTGGAACCCTGTGCCAAATAAACCTTTATTTTAGAAATTACCTAGTCTCAGGTATTTTGTTGTAACAGAAACAGAGTAAGATGCCTAATAGAGGTCAGTGAAGAGGTAGGACAATGACCAGGACAATATTCTAATGGAAGCTCCTTTCCATGCAAAAGTGAAGAATTGAGAAGACATATTCCAAACATACCAGATATTGTATGTGGGGTGATGGTAGGGGAGGTCTTGTTATTTGAGTCTCCTTAAATTCCAACAGCATTGTGCTAGGCATGATGTGGTTGTGGTGAATATTTTGGAAGTGTAATTTCTATACATGGAGATTCTGAAAAACTGTTAGACTGGGGACTTAAGGAAATAATCTCATCATATACATAAACATACACACACACACACACACACACACACTCACAAACACACACAAAATCTCATTCATTTTCTATCTTCACCAAACATGGGATTTATTTTAGACATGATAGAAATTAGGCCATGGTTAATAATCTGCCAATACCAACTAATAATTTGTTAAGTAATATACAATCAGCACTATTTTAAATTTCACAACCAAATAACTAATATTATTATTTTAAGTTGAAAAATATTTTGGAAAACTATATTATGGACTATATTAAAATACATGATAAAAATAAAATTTGGGATAAAATTATACTTTGTTACTCGACTAATGTATATTCTAAAAGATTCTCTCAATCATTGATAATTTTGTTAATCAATAAATGATTATTTAACTCTCAAAATATTCCCCTTTATCTTTATAAAAATAATTAAATAATCTGTTACCAGAATTTGGCCTGTTCCTTGAACTTCTAGATATGTTTACTTTCCATGAGCTGTCACCCAGAGTAACCATGGTGCAATTCATGCATTTCAGAAGTCTTTGGACTATTTTTTTATATAATGTTATGAATTTCATAGCTTTCTAAATATGCTTTTGATAGTATGTTCATGAATAGGTTTGTCCTAAAAATAATGACTAAAGAGTCAAATAATGACATTTGATTAATATAGCATTTTATGATTTGATTCCACATATATCTTTTAGAATTTAAAAATGTATGTTATTCTGAATATCTCTTTAATTTTCCATTTTCAATTAATCACAATGTTTTACAAATTACTATTTCATTTTCTTCTTCCATTTCTCACAGCCACCATTTTGGTCCTGGTCTTCATTTTCTGGATTAATACTGTTATGACCTAACAGAATTTCTGCTTGTGTTATTTCCACTCTCCAATCTGCCACACTTCTGCCAGTGTAATTTTTTTTTTGAAGTCTAGTATGATTAAGTCATGTCCATAGTCAAAAAATCTTCAAAGACTTGAGAAATAACTTTCATTATAACATTTGCCCTCAGCTTTACACATAAGTTCCTTTAAGATCTGATCTCATTTTACCTGTTTAGACATTCTTGTCATACTTTGACAGAGTACTTTAAATCTCTGTATTGAACTGTTTGCAGTTTTTCTTCCTGAGAAAGTCTTTTGATTGGTTCATGCCCCATCTTTGATTCCTGTTGAAATGCTTATTGTTCCTTAATAATTAATTTAAGCATACCACTGGCTGAAAAATGTGGTTGAGTCTTTCCAACACGTTTCAGTTTAATTTATATTTTTCCTCTTTTTTTTTTTTTTTCTTCCACAGTACTTCCTTCACCACTGGCTAAATTACCACTTTTCATTCTGGAAGTTGAATTCACTTGTTTTTTTCCTTTCTCTATATTTAACCTTTCAAAGTACATGGCTAAGGAAAAATTTATGTTTGTATTCTTAGTACATAGTTGCTGTGTCTGGCGTATATGTAGATAACCTTCTGTTTCCCTATTTGCTCTAATTAAGAAAACTAATATATGTCAATTTTCATAAGTCTATTTATATTGGGTTTGTCAAACTACACAACTCACTCTATTTTTCCTCCATAGAATTTTTGAACGTAAAAATATTGTTTTTCTATTAAATAAGAATTAGTGTGTATATTCAATAATTTCAAAGTATTTTTATAAAAACGTGACATAATACTGATGAATTTCATAAAGAAAAGCTTTTACATGGTTCCTAAACTTTCCATTTTGTTTCCATTTATAACTTGTACAATGTATCTCTTTTTCAGTCTAAGTATATCTAAAGATGGGAAGTAGGAAATTCAACATTTTTCTTAATAAATATTTATTAGGAAATTTATGATTTCTGTATTGTATCCATTTATATAAGAACTGGCTGAAATTAAAAAGACAAAATTAAAATTATAAAAACATCATCTATCTAAAAATGCCATGTTCAAAGTATATGTTAAATGCAACAAATGTATCGGCACTGGCAGGTAAATATAAAGATAGAGATGCAGGCATATTGACAAGCTGTTTTCTTAAAATACCTCTCTTGAAATTATGACTTTGCATTTAACTAAACTAATTATTAGTATTTTTAAAAATAGTGTTAGCTAATTTAATTGAAGACTTATTTAATAACAGAATCATTCCCAAGCTTGGGAATGATTAAAAAATTTAATCTTACAAAAATTTCATTTGGTAAATATGTTATACACATTTTGCTGACAGAAAAACTGAGACTGGGGGGAATTAAATAATGAGTACATATGATGCATCTTATAAGTAGAAGATTCAAAACTTGAGCCAAGGTATGTCAGATTCCATATCCTGGCTCCACACAAAGCTCTAGATCAGAAGCCATTTAATATAATTGCCTGCGACATTTTTGTTGTCTAATACATAGTTGCCCCCTAGCCATTTGCCACTTGATATGTGGCTAATGTGAACGAGGAACTGAATTTTCACCTTATTTATATATTTATTTATTTATTTTGAGACAGAGTCTTGCTCTGTTGCCCTGGCTGGAAAGCAGTGCCACGGTCTCGGCTCACTGCAAGCTCTGCCTCCCGGGTTCACGCCATTTTCCCGCCTCAGCCTCCCAAGTAGCTGGGACCACAGGCGCCCGCCACCATGCCTGGCTAATTTTTTTTTTTTTTTTGTATTTTCAGTAGAAACGGGGTTTAACTGTGTTAGCCAGGATGGTCTCGATCTCCTGACCTTGTGATCCGCCTGTCTCAGCCTCCCAAAGTGCTAGGATTACAGGCATGGCCTTATTTAATTTTTTAAAAATTTAAGCCTGAATTTGAATATCTATCTGTTAGTGGCTACTATCCTAGACATCATTGTTCAACTTCAGTCAATTGATCCACTGCAATTGATACAGGAGCTTTTCTGGGGACATAATGTTACAAATTAGCTTTCTATGTTCTTTCTGGTGAATGCTATCAACATTGTCAGGCTGATAGAATCATCTGTTGGATAATTGAAGAATATAAGGGTATTTGGCAAAGGGTGCTAATCCTAATCTTGCGAGTGACTTTTGGTCCTTGCTTACCAGAGAACACACAGTATTGGGATTCCTTACTGATGCCACGTTGACTTTGGGTGTTGAGAGTATGTTAAGTAAAGTGAAGTTGCTGGTATTTTGGCTTTCTATTGATGGAAATCAAGTTAGTCAAAAATGGACTAACATCTGGGCTGGGCGCTGTGGCTCATGCCTGTAGTCCCAGCACTTTCGGAGGCCTAGGTGGGTGGATCAACAGAGGTCAGAAGTTCGAGATCAGCCTGGCCAACATGGTGATACCCTGTTTCTACTGAAAATACAAAAATTAGCTGGGCATGGTGACGGGTGCCTGTAATCTCAGCTATTCGGGAGGCTGAGGCAGGAGACTCTCTTGAACCCATGATGGGGAAGTTGCAGTGAGACGAGATTGCGCCATTGCACTCCAGCCTGGGCAACAAGAGCAAAACTCTGAAAATGAACCAACAAGCAAACAAAAAACCTAACATTCAACATTTATACTGCAGTAACAAACATGAAAAATGAATAATTGGCCAGGCACGGTGGCTCACACCTGTAATCCTAGCAATTTCAGAGGCCGAGGTGGGCAGATCACTTGAGGTTAGGAGTTCCAGACCAGCATGGCCAACATAGTGAAACCCCATCTCTACTAAGAATACAAAAAATAGCCGGGCATTGTGTCACTTGCCTGTAATGCCTGTAATCCCAGATACTCAGGAGGCTGAGTCAGGAGAATCATTTGAACCCCAGAGGTAAAGGTTGCAGTGATCCAAGATTGTGCCACTGCATTCCACCCTGTGCGACAGAGTGAGACTCCATCAAAAAATAAATAAATAAATAAAATAAAAAAATAAAGTTGTGCCTTTCCTCTAAGGTGCATCTGACTGTACTTGCATCACTTTTCCTGAATGTTTTCAGAACTCCAGTTGGTGATAGTGGAAATATAACAATTCTAAAATGTCCTTACTTCTTTCATTCATACTTGAAAGATTAAAGCAGGTCTGCTCAACCCCCAACACAACACGTTTTACCTCTAAAGAGTTAAACTTAAAAATGTATAAATATAAGTAAACAAAGTGATTGTCACCTAGGTGAAAATGTTTTGGATTATAAATTGAGAACAACTCGTTCAGAATGACATCAATATAGAAACTTTAATCACATACTACTCTCTCCTAAAAATACTGAAGATGGCAGGAGAAATACACACGAGAAAACAAAAAAAAGACCATAAACTAAAATAAGAAACTGGGATAAAGCCCTCATTACCTCGATGTATACTAAACAGGATTAATGAAAGACACAGCAATACAAAATAAAGAAAATAATTATCATATTTTGTCTAATGCTATTATGATGTCAAAACTCAAAAACATGGATCAGGGAAAAGTCAGAAAAACATCTCATATCTTTCCAACTGAATCTGTGTACTCAAAGACAGGCTTTATATTAGAAAATTGAACCTAGTTCCTCTCAAAATATCACCCAACATTCAAAAAAGAAAAAGAGTAAAGGGACTAGGGAGATAGCCATGTGAGCTGTGACTTCTATCCAGGAAGATGTAATCACTATGAAAAATATAGTAATGAGCAAACAAAGGGAAAATCTTTCAGCAGAACATGCTGTAGATTTTTTGTTCATGTTTGTCTTCAGTTCAAACTGCTGGATAAAAATACAGTGGGAGTCTAAGAAGCCATTAACTTTTTTTTTTCCCCCCAAGGACGGTACACTGGGTAATGTCCTCTGGAAAGTGGGAGTTTAAATGAAATATTAGACATCAATCTGATCTCTGCCTCAACTGAGACCCTAAAGTACAAACCATATGGAGCAGCAGGGCAGGGTAATTCATTCCAGTAAGTCGTTAGACAAACCTAGAAGTCTGATACTAAACATGGTAAATATTGGTTAAAAAAATCAAACATAAGACATAATGCTGGTTGAATCCAATGCATTTCAAAGGAAAGGCAAATAACGGAAGGACAGAAACATGAAGATAAACAAAAGTAAAGCAGAAATCAAAAAGATTTATTGACCGATATGTAAGAGAATTCCACAAATGTTTAGCATCAAGTATAGCTTGAGAAAAAATTGGTCCCTATGAAACAGGAGCATATAGCCACAAGAACAAAGTTTAGATAACAAAATAGGAAAATAAGAAAGCGCAATTTAAAATAAAATAAAATTAAGTGGAAATGGATGAGGTATGGTGGGTTTCTAATGAAACTAAATTTGTTGTATAACATTGATTCAGTGAAACAGACAACAGATTTAATTATTCAAAGGAAAATACAAAAGCATAAAGAACCTTAGATTGAAGATATTAATAAAGATAATAGATAATAAAAAAACAAAGAACCCAAAATGTGTTTTCTTGAAAAATTGCAGACAGAACAAGTTGAGCAGAAGCAATAATTTCATTAAAGATAAAATTTCTATTTGGAAGAAAGACCAATGTGTATGTAGATGGAAAGCAACTGTCACATTCTTGGCAAAATATAATTTTTCTAAATTGAGCTTATGTGGTTTTAAGAAAGTATATTGAAAACAATAATATTTCTTTTTGCTAATCAAAGTTTTACTTTGAAATGTATTGAAGTTTCTTATATTGGAGTATATATGATTCCCACAGCAAAAAAAAAAAAAAAAAACTCTAGTATTTTTTGAATATTTCAAATATTCAAACTTAAATACTCTGTGGATATAGAGGGTGGGAGGGGCCAAGATGGCTGATGAGAAGTAACTGCGGTCTGTGCCACTAACAGTGACGAATGAAAGCAGCAGGTGAATTCAGCACCTTAACCTGAAATATCCAGGTTCTCACATTGGGACTGACTAGGCAGACAACTCAACACATGGAGAACAACAAAAAGCAGGATGGGCTGACAGCCCGCCTGGGAGTGGCATGGAGCCAAAAGAACTCTCACCCTTAGCCACGGGAAGCGGTGAGTGATTGTGCGACCCTGCCCGGGAAACCACACTTCTCCCACAGATCCTTGCAGTCCATGGACCAGGAGGTCCCCTTGTGAGCCCACGCTACCAGGGCCTTGGGTGTGACATGCAGAGAGCTGTAGAGTCTCAGCAGAGCAGCCACTTAGGCACACACAGAGACTCAGGAGTTTTACACACTCCGGCCCCAGGATCCCCAGCAGGGCCAGAGGTCTGTCTGTACATTTCCCTAGGAAGGTGACTGAATCCAGAGAGCCAAGCAGTATTCTTCTGTGGGCCCCATTTCCATAGCAGGAACTCCAGCCAGCCAACAGCAACGGACTGAGTCTGCCTGAGATGGGAGGGCATTTCCTGGGGGATGGGGTAGTCGCCACTTTTGTGGTTTCCTCAACTCAGCATTCCTGGCCTGCTGGCTCTGGAGGGTCCAGGTGGTTCAGATGAGTCAGATGAAGTGGGGTACTCCCCAGTGCAGCACACCTGCTTTGCCAGATTATAGCCAGAATTTTTTTTTTTTTTTTTTTGGAGACATAGGCTCACTCTGTCCCCAGGTGGAGTGCAGTGGCACGATCTTGGCTCACTGCTACCTCCACCTCCCCAGTTCAAGCACTTCTCCTGCCTCAGTCTCCCGAGTAGCTGTAACTGCAGGGGCCCGCGACCACGCCCGGCTAATTTTTTAAATTTTATTTCATTTTTATTTTACTAGAGACGGGGTTTCACCATTTTGCCCAGGCTGGGCTGGAACTCCCGAGCTCAGGCAATCCAACCACCTCAGCCTCCCAAAGTGCTAGGATTACAGGCATAACACACCGCGCCCAGCCCCGACTGCTTATTTTTTAACAGGACCTTGATACATTCTTCCTCACTGGACAGGACCTCCCAGCTTGGGGTCTTCAGTCACTCTGTGTCTAGAATTGGTGGGTTCTTGGTCTCACTGACTTCAAGAATGAAGCCGCAGACCCTCGCGGCGAGTGTTACAGTTCTTAAAGATGGTGTGTCCAGAGTTTGTTCCTTCAGACGTGTCTGGAGCTGCTTCTTTCTGGTGGGTTTGTGGTCTCGCTGTCAGGGGTGAAGCTGCAGACCTTCATGGTGAGTGTTACAGCTCTTAAAGGCAGTGCGTCTGGAATTGTTCGTTCTTCCCAGTGGGTTCGTGGTCTCCTTGGCTTTATCAGTGAAACTGCAGACCTTCATGGTGAGTGTTACAGCTCGTAAAGGAAGCTTGGATCCAAAGGGTCAGCACAGCAAGATTTATTGCAACCAGCAAAAAACAAAGCTTCCACAGCGTGGAAAGCGACCTGAACCAGTTGCTGCTGGTTGGCTCAGGCAGCCTGCTTTTATTGCCTTATTGACCCCACCCACATCCTGCTGATTGGTCCATTTTACAGAGAGCTGATTGGTCCGTTTTGATAGAGTGCTGATTGGTGCGTTTACAATCCTTGAGCTAGACACAGAGTGCTAGACAGAAAAGTTCTCCAAGTCCCCACTAGGTTAGCCAGACACAGAGTTAGCTAGATACAGAGTACCAATTGGTGTATTTACAAACCTTGAGCTAGACACAGAGTACTGATTGGTGTATTTACAAACCTTGCGCTACACACAGAGTGCTGATTGGTGTATTTACAAACCCTGAGCTAGACACAGAGTGCTGATTGGTGTATTTACAATCCTTGAGCTAGACACAGAGTCACAGAGTGCTAGTCCTCCAAGTCTCCACTAGGTTAGCTAGATACAGAGTACCAATTGGTGTATTCACAAACCCTGAGCTAGACACAGAGTGCTGATTGGTGTATTTACAATCCTTGAGCTAGACACAAAGTCACAGAGTGCTAGTCCTCCAAGTCTCCACTAGGTTAGCTAGATACAGAGTGCTGATGGGTGTACATACAATCCTCTGGCTAGATATAAAAGTTCTCCAAGTCTCCATCTGGTTTAGGAGCCCAGCTAGCTTCACCTAGTGGATCCTGTACTGGGGCTGCAGGCGAGCTGCCTGCCAATCCCGAGCTGCACCTGCACTCCTCAGCCCTTGGGCTGTCCATGGGACTGGGTGCCACGGAGTTGGGGTGGGCCCACTGGGGAGGCTCAGGCCTTGGGGCGGGAGCACCCCACAGGTGGGGAGCTCAGTCATGGCAGGCTGAAGGTCCCAAGCCCTGCCCCGCGGGGAGGCAGCTAAACCTGGTGAGAATTTGAGTGCGCGCTAGCGGGCCAGCACTGCTGGGGGACCCAGCACAACCTCCGCAGTTGCTGACCCGGGTGCTAAGCCCCTCACTGCCCTGGGCCTGTGGTGCCAGCCGGCTGCTCCCTGAGTGGGGCCCGCTGGGCCCACTGAGACCACGCCCGCTGGAACTCGCACCGGCCTGCGAGCGCCAGGCACACCCCAGTTCCCGCCTGCGCCTCTCCCTCCACACCTTTGCGCAAGCAGAGGGAGGCAGCTCTGGCCTTAGCCAACCCAGAGAGGGGCTCCCACAGTGCTGTGGAGGGCTGAAGGGCTCCTCAAGCTCCCCCAGAGTGGATACCGAGGCCAAGGAGGTGCTGAGAGTGAGGGGCTAGCAGTCACCTCTTAACTCCAGGCTTATATAGACAGAATTCTGATCTCTCCCCTAGGATGGAGCTCCTGTGGGGGAGTGGTGGCCACCATCTATACAGTTTGTCAATTCAGCTGTTCCAGCCTGCCAGCTCTGGAGATTCTGGGTGGTCAAAATGAAGAAGGGTCCCCACCAATGCAGCACACCTGCCCTACCAAAAAGTAGCCAGACTGCTTCAGTAAGTGGGTCCCTGATCCCGTTCCTCCTGACTGGGCGAGAACCCCAGAAAGGGGTCTAAAGATACTTCCTACAGAAGTGTTTGGGCCAGCACCATGTCTGTGACTCCCTGGGATGGAGCTGCTAGAGGAAGGAGCAGGTCACCATCTTTACTGCTTCACAGCCTTCACTGGTGATACCTCCAGGTATGGGAAAAAACAAGGATTTGCTGGAACAGACCCTCAGCAAATCACAGCAGCCCTATGGTTGCTAACAGTCAGTGGCCTAAATGTTAAAAGAAAAACAAACAGAAAACAACATGAACAAAAAAGACCCCACGAAAACACGATTCAAAGGTCAGCAACCTCAAAGATTGAAGGTAGATAAGCCCCCAAAGATGAGAAAAAAAAAATGCAAAAATACTGATAACTTGAAAAGCCAGAGGGCCTCTTCTTCCCCAAATGATGGCAACACCTCTCCAGCAAGGGCACAGAAATGGGCTGAGGCTGAGATGGCTAAATTTACAGAAGTAGGCTTCTGATGGGGAGTAATAACTAACTTTGCTGAGCTAAGGGAGCATGTTGCAACCCAATGCAAAGAAGCTAAGAATCATGATAAAACAATATAGGAGATGGTAAGCAGAATAGGCAGTTTAGAGAGGAACATAACTGACCTGATGGAGCTGAAAACACATGAGAACTTCACAATGTAATTGCAAGTACAAATAGAAGAATAGATCAAGTGGAGGAAAGAATATCAGAGCCTGAAGACTATCTTTCTGAATGAAGACAGGCATACATGAATAGAAAAAAAATGAGTGAAAAATGAATGCACAAAACCTCCAAAAAATATGGAATTATGTAAAAAGATTAAACCTATGACTGATTGAAGTATCTGAAAGAGATGTGAGAATCGAAACAAGTTGGAAAACATACTTCAGGATATCATCCAGGAGAACTTCCTCACCCCAGCAAAACAGGCTAACATTCAAATTCAGGAAATGCAGAAAAGGTACTTCCTAGTAAGTGTCTTACTGAAGATACTCCCCAGTAAGATACTCCACAAGAAAATCAACTCAAGATACATAATAATCAGATCCTTCAAAGTTGGAATGAAAGGAAAAATGTTAAGGGCAGCCAGAGAGAAAGGCCAGGTAACCTACAAAGAAGCCTATCAGACTAACAGTGAACTTCTCAGTGGAAACCCTGTAAGCCAGAAGAGATTGGCAGCCAACATTCAACATTCTTAAAGAAAATAATTTCCAACCCAGAATTGCACATATGGCCAAACTAAGCTTTGTAAGAGAAAGAGAAAGAAGATCCTTTTCAGACAAGCAAATGCTGAGGGAATTCATCACTGCTAGGCCTGTCTTGCAAGAGATTTTGAAAGAAGCACTAAATATTGAAAGGAAAAACTGTAACCAGCCACTACAAAAACATGCTGAAGTACATAGACAAGTGACACTATGAAGCAACCACATAAACAAGTCTGCAAAATTTTTGAATATTTCAAATATTCTAACTTAATTACTCTGTGGATATAGAGGATGGAAGGGGCCAAGATGGCTGATGAGAAGCAGCTGTGGTCTGTGCCACTAACAAAGAGGAATGAAAGCAGCGAGTGAATTCAGCACCTCAAACGGAAATATCCAGGTTCTCACATTGGGACTGACTAGGCAGACAATTCAAGTTAGTATCATGATGGCAGGATCTAACTCACACACATCAATACTAACCTTAAATGTAAATGGGCTAAATGCCCCAGTTAAAAGACACAGAATGGCAAGCTAGATAAAGAGCCAAGACCCACTGGCCTTTTCTCTTCAAGAGACCCATCTCACATGCAAAGACCCACATAGGCTCAGAATAAAGGGCTAGAAGAAAATTTGCCAATCAAATGGAAAACAGAAAAAAGCAGGGGTTACAATCATAGTTCCTGACAAAACAGACTTTAAATCAACAAAGATTTAAAAAGACAAAGAAGAGGATTACATCATAGCAAAGGGTTCAATTCAACAAGAAGATCTTACTATCCTAAATACATATCATAATCAGTCAGAAGATCACCTCACTTCTGCCAAGGAGTTTAGCAGAGCTCCCCAGTGGAGAGAAGTCTCTAAGGAATCTGTAAAATTTCTTCAATCTTTAACGAATGTTTGATTATTTCTCCAAACGTCTCCTTGTTCTTGCAACTTTTTATAAGCCTATGGTGGTCAGCAAAACTAATTTTTCCTATTTGTATTTTTCTGTATGCCTAATTCCTATTTCTAGTTTTACTTTTTTTCCATGAGCTTAAGAAGGAAGAAACCCTTTAATACCCCAACCTCTGGCTTCAAGCCCTCATTCCCCTCTTACGTGGAACAAAATGGTAAACTTTTACAGCACTGCATTCCCACCAGAAAATGCCTAGTTCAGAACCCAGGGCAGTTTTAGTTTAGTTTTCATGTGTGGCAGAGGGAAAGACTGAATACCCAATGGCTGGCTACAAGAGAGGAAAGAAAGAAATAAAAAGACTAGGACATAAATGGATTTCAAATGTATTGCCTTACTTGTCCTAAAATGATAGTGTTTTTAAAAAGGCCCCTGAGTCACACAATTTAAGGGTAAGACTGTGCTTTGCATATTACATCCATGGCTGTGTTCAAGACTAGAGTTACTGAGCATGGTGGCTCATGCCTGTAGTCCCAGCATTTTGGGAGGCTAAAGCAGCAGGATCACTTGAGCCCAGGGGTTTGAGACAAGCCTGGGCAACAGGCAACATAGCAAGACACTGTCTCTAAATAATAATAATAATAATAATGTTAGTCAGGTGTGGTAGCTTGTGCCTGTAGTCCTAGCTACTAGAGAGGCTGAGGTGGGAGGATTGCTTGAGCCTGGGAGTTCAAAGCCACAGTGAGCCATGACAATGCCATTGCACTACAGCCTAGGTGACAGAGCAAGAGAGTGAGACTATGCCTCAAAAAAAAGGTCACCACTCATCATCTTTGCAAATAACTGTATGGTGATGAATAATGACATACTAATGATGTATGTAAAATTTAGTGGCTCTGTTGTATTTTCAGAAATTAAGCCTTATTCTATATAATTCAGTCTATTTCTCACAATTCCTATTCTCATCTTTCTATGATGGTACTCTCTCCACTGGCTTCATCCTTTGACTTCTCTTTTATGACTTCTGGCTTCTCTTCTGATGTTCCTGAGCTTTATATTATTTTGAAGGGTGTGGCTGTATCAGTGCTTAGTGTTGAGCCAGTTAACTAAATCCAAAAGGGTGAAATACCACAGTGTTTTTGGTGAAACACCAAGTTGTTAAGTTAGGTAAATTACATTCTAAGGGAACTGATGCATACATGAACAAAGCTCAACTAGGGCTGTTGTTTTGTTTTCTGCTTTTTTCTAGTTGGGTTTTGTTTTTCTGGATGGGATATTCTAAGTTAAAGGTTTCAATAAAAAGTAGATAATACCCGAGCAAATCTCTACTTCTCAGCATAACTTTTTATACATATTGTTGTTTTTAAATGATAAAAATATGATACATTTCATCTTCAAAAGAAATTAATTTTTTCTGTCTAAAGGAATTGATTTTGCTAAGGTGGCATATACACATGTCTGAAAAGGTGGCTTATTGGACTTAGATTGTATGTTTCAATAGGAAATACTGAGGTACAAATACTTTGGTTAAAAAAACTTTCTTCAACTCTGTGATTTTCACTTATTGCTGCCGTTGTGTCTGCCAATCCTGACAGAGGAGCAGCACAGCCACCATTGTGCAGCAGCGCGTTAGAGGAGAGATCCAAAAGATGCTTTGTCACTACGTAACAGTACACAATCCAGGAGACAATCGGTTCTCAATGAAAAAGGGGATGCTATTGAAGGTAGTAAAACTCAGCGTCCTGTGATTTCAAAGAAATGAGTACCTGCTCCTCTTTTCAGGTTGCGGCTTTTCAGATAGAATGGATTTTAGCCTGAGCATCAAAATTAATAACTGTCTTGGGAGACCGAGGAGGGCAGATCACCTGAGGTCAGGAGATCAGCCTGGCCAACATGGTGAAACCCCACCTCTACTAAAAATACAAAAATTAGCTGGGTGCGGTTGTGGGCAACTGTAATCCCAGCTACTTGGAGGCCGAGGCAGGAGAATCACTTGAACCCAGGAGACGGAGGTTGCAATGAGCTGAGAGTTTGCCACTGTACTCTAGCCTGGGCGACGAGAGCAAGACTCTATCTCAAAAAAAAAAATTAAATTAATAACTATCATTTGATTGTTGGTCCACCTATGCCTGGTAGCTTTTAAATAATTATCATGAAGATGATCTTTATTTTCCCTCTTTTGAAGGTAGTATTTTCTTACGGTACAATATTACTACTATATATTATGTAATAATAATTACTACTAATTATTACTACTTATATTAGCTAATAATGTCTATATTTTGGAATGATTATGACTCCTTCTCAGGAATTATCTCATTTAAATCTGAATAATGTATCAGTGAATTTATCATCCCGAATTTTAAATATGGAAATGGGCTCAGGAAGACCAAATAACATATTTTAGTACCAAAATGCTAGTTTGTGATCAAGCCCAGACTTAAGTGTAAGTTGTCTGCATTAAGAGCTTTTATTATTTATCAGTAGTCCTATTGTTTCTTACATATAAAATGTAAATCTTTGAGTTAAAAAAATTTTGTTAGTACCAATTGTAAAGACACTCTATTTTGATGCTTTGTTCTTATGTGAACCTAAACTTTATATATATGTTTGTGTGTGTGTGTGTGTGTGTGTGTGTATATATATATATATATATATATATATATATATCTTAAGGGAAGAACAGGGGTATCTAACACTCACTGAGCACCCCCTGTGTGGTAAAAACTTCCTAGTTATTTTTGCATACATCACCTCAATTCTTCTCTTCACAACAAACTTTAGAGTTACATATTACCATCTATTTTTACTTATGAGAAAACCAAAGAACATAGAGGTTAATAGAAAATTTTATCTTTCAAAAAGCGTGTGATGCTCATCTACAAAGGATGGATGGATACATTCTTAGTGGAAAGACAGACACAAGAAGGGGATTTCCTTTAAAAAAAAGTTAAAAATGTTATCAAAAGCAGTCTTGTATTAGGGAATTTTATTTATAAACACTCTGACTCCTCCTCAATAGCATAATGTTGATTGCAATTTATTCTAGGTTTCTGATATATTCTGCTTATCCATCCATTTTTGTTTTTTCTTACTGTTAATGCATTGCATAAATATGTAATATTATTTATTTATTTATTGTTGAGGTGGAGTCTCACTCTGCTGCCCAGGCTGGAGTGCAATGGTGCGATCTCAGCTCACTGCAACTTCCACCTTCTGGATTCCAGTGATTCTCCTGACTCAGCTTCCCGAGTAGCTGGGATTGGAGGTGTCTGCCACCATGACTGGCTAGTTTTGTATTTTAGTAGAGATGGCGTTTTACCATGTTGGCCAGGCTGGTCTCGAACTCCTGACCTAAGGTGATCCACCCGCCTCGGCCTCCCAAAAATAACCTTTAATAATGGTACTTTTTCTGCATGTATGTCCATGCTCATCAAGATTTTATTTCTAGTTCTTATGTTATATGACACTACCTGTTTTATGTCAGATTAAGGCAGATTCTGAAATCTGGCAATAGTTAGCAAAATGAAGCAAGAATTTGCTATTATACTTAAAATATTAATAGATGAGTTTTAATTAATTTTATTAATAAAGTTATGTTTTCAATAGATTATAGTTATTTTCAAACTTATTTATTTTTTACATTAAGTTTTATTTTCCCATATCTGTGTCTTAATTCTTATACATATATTGATAATATTTAGTCTTATACATTTTTGCTGTAAACTATTGTAAAATTTTGTAACAGCAGAGATATACACACATTCAAACATGTGTAGACATGTATCTGTATCCATGCCTTTGTTGCAATTAAAAATGGGTTCTTCTCTTTAATTCCTTTCTTAAATTCTTGCTTCTTCAGGAAAGTGCTACTATAATAGCTAAGTATTAGAAAATGTGAATCTTTAAAAATAATAAAAAATCAATGATTATCATGTTGAATTTCAAAATTTACAAGGCATGGCATCAAATGTCTAAAAATAAAAAGTAATGTGGATATGAATCTCTACTTTTATTTTTTAACTTGAAGTTGCATATAACTCTTCTGCTTATGCATATAGGGTGACTCCAAAATGTGTTTGGTAACTAACAAGTAGCCTACAATTGATGATAATAATAATAAATAAATAAAAACACATGGCCTTTTTAAAGTATAAGTTGATTGCAATCAACATTATGCAACTGAGGAAGAGTCAGAGTTTTAATAATAAAACTCCTTAGTGAAAGATTACTTTTGATAAAATTTTCACATTGTTTTATTTTACATTCCTTGTGCACTGAAGAAAAGGTGTTAAACACCTTTTAACAGTGTTAAAATTGCTTATAGGCTTAGACTCATGACTGATAAAATGAACTGATGTATTTTGTGGAAGACTTGAAAGAAATTAACAATTTCTTTTTAATTAATATATCGTTGTCTGTCTGGGTCCTAATGTGCAGTTAATTCATGCCTAGTAAAACTATTTAACAACTCTTCCATAATTTTTCAATTTATTCAAAGTTACCAATTGTAAAAGTAAAATTATTGATTTACATATGTCTCCCTTTCTCACTGTCTTTCTCTCTCTCATTCCCTCAATAACTAATATGACAGACTTCACACACTATGTTTTAACGACTGAGTCATATATGATAAAACAAATAATTAGTAAAGTTTTCCTGTTGGGTCTAATAGCTCTGCCTTACCAAGCTATGATACACATTGCATCAATTAAGCCTTATTTGAGCTGATAATGAGATAGTGAAATGATAAATACAATGATTTATCTTTTGTATAAAATGGCAGAAGTAGGATCCACCACCATGTGTAACCTCCATTCTCAGATTCACTTCAGGGTCCACGATAACTACTCCAATTCCAGATTTCCTTATCAATATTCCAAACAGGAGGAGGAATAGGGAGAAGGAAGTCACACACTTCCCTTTTATTGGCAGCTCCTGGAAGTTGCAGTCCCCACTTTTGTTTATATTCCATTGGCCAGCATCACACTAAGATTGAACAGTGTCTGTAGAGGGGATGAAGCATTGTACATTACTGCATTCTGAACTAAGCATTGGAATTTCAAACTCTTCACAATAATATAAGATTTTCATTGACTCGTCCTATTTCTGCCACAAAACCAAGCTAATTAATAAATACTAGTAAAGAAAATTGTTACTAGAGTTTTGGTTAGTGCTAATTCTAAGGCCATAATAGCCAGGAATTTGTTTTATATGATTAGCTACACGATATTTTCTAGATATGTGATTAATTATGACAAGGCTAAAAAAAAGCCTTGCTTAAAAATTACTAACTACTTCATTAAACTAGAGCATTATATCTGGCAATCTTAACATTGTCAGATTTGTAACATTGTTAAGATTTGTACAAATGTTAACATTGTTCAGATTTGTACATTTCAATAATGAAGTTTTAAGGTTATAAATGTCATTACATTTTACATTTATACAATTTCTAAGTTGTGTAAATATTTATTTATTAAAGTGACTCTTCACCAATAACTTAATCTCCTGAGAAGATTGTTATATTTACTGTGATCTTATAAAAACCCCACACAGCAATATAACTGCCAACCAGATGGAATGATAAAAATAATTTAAGGATTCATTATATTTTCCCACTAAATTTTCTGCTTTATCCGTAGTTAGTCTTGATTTTACTGTGCACTAGGAGTCAAAATGACTAATGCAAACAGAAGTAACAAATGGCAGCTTAATGCACAAGCATGGGGAATTAGAGTTGCAGTGCGTGGTCTAATCATTTCACATGGGGATTAACCTCAGAATAAAAATGGGCTTGTTACTATATATTAACGGATTATTTTAAAAGTATATTATTTTTCCGTGTAAATTTTCCCTAGCTATTCAAAACAGTAATTTATTTTTATCACATCGTTTTCTAGAATAAAAGAACATGAGAAAAATAATGAAAAATGAAAAAAAAATCCTTGGTTTAATTTTTTCATAGATTATGCATGAGATGAATCTCTTTATAATATTAATTATGTAGCATAAATACTAATAATTATTAATCAAATAGCACTAACTCTGATCTCTCCTGTGCTAAGTTATACCTGGTTGTCATTACTGAGACACTTTACTTCCAGCCTCTGTACAGTACAATTTCTGTGCTGATCCTGTCTGAGACAGGTTTTTACTTTAGGAATTTTATCACTGCAAATTCAAAAAGCCTACCATTTAGCCCTGCTGTTACTCTGTACTCTACCTTTGGAATAAGCATTACCTCCCATATGCCTAATGATTAGCAGCCTGCAGTGGATGCTTATTTAACACAATCGATACACTCCTCCTTTATCTTGGCACATGGTCCTATTGACAGTTATTTTTGGACATCCTATGAAATAGCACATATTATATTAAATTTCCAGGTCAACACCCAGGACGCTGTGCCTCCTCCACATTTTCTCTTCTTCTTTTACACATGTATTGAACAGATGAATACATGTGGTTGGCAGAGACATTGGTTGGAAAGAGCCTCAGTATCTGAACCACTCATGGAAAAGACCAACCAGCTACCCTGTAACAGGATTATCAATAGAGTGGAAATGTACTTCATTGTACCTAGTGTTTATACTATCTCATTCTGTTTGTTACTGCAGCCTAATCTACTCTCCCTAGTACATAGCCAAATTCATTCTCTTTAAGGTTAACCTTTTATTTCAACATTCTTTCTGAATACTCCAAATGTATTTGGTTCATTCCAAATGGACCAAAGTGTGTTTTGCTGAGAACAGAGATGATATGATTAAAATAAATTAAAAATAAATATTTATAGTGTAAAGACAAAAAATATGAATATTTATCTTCTAACTACTTGTATTAACATATAAACATAACATGTTAATGATTTGAAAGTTTTCCTACACATTTAAGGGCATTAAAAAGACTAATACATTTTTTTTTTTTTTTTTTTTTTTTTTTGAGACGGAGTCTTGCTCTGTGCCCCAGGCTGGAGTGCAGTGGCCCGATCTCGGCTCACTGCAAGCTCCGCCCCCCCGGGTTCACGCCATTCTCCTGCCTCAGCCTCCCGAGTAGCTGGGACTACAGGCGCCCGCCACCTCGCCCGGCTAATTTTCTTGTATTTTTAGTAGAGACGGGGTTTCACCGTGTTAGCCAGGATGGTCTCGATCTCCTGACCTCGTGATCCGCCCGTCTCGGCCTCCCAAAGTGCTGGGATTACAGGCAGACTAATACATTTTTAACAAAGTTAAAATATGTGCAGCACCATAGCAAATATTTAGAAATTTTTGTCTTGTTAATTTTTAAATCATCACTGAATTAAAATAAGTAAAATATTTATAAAAATACAACTATTTTTAATATAGATTAGGGGAAAATCTTTAGAATTGGTTTTCGATATAATATTCAAAAAATGAATTATCTGCATATAGAATAAGGGGCTCTGCTTGAACTTTCCCCTTTCTTGTCGCTTATAGATTGACATTTTCTATAAAATATCATTTTTTAAAATAATGGTTGTCTCACAGGTAACATTCTATTTGGTTCTATCTTTTCCTGAAATATATTCAGAAGTTGGCAAGCAATTAAGATCAGAAAATTGGAAATAGGTTATTTCATGAGTGATTTATTATTGAAATATATATTGAAATGGTGGTCATGAAAAAGGTAAAGAAAACTCAGAATAAATTGGGTGCAGAGTGCAATGCTGTACTTGGCGCATTTGTTTTTCTCAGTAAAATGTTTCAAACTATAAGGTATATTAAATTAGTAATTGTACTTCTTTCTGTAGTAACTTGTACTTAGAAATCTATTCAATCATGGTATCTATTTGCATTTGACTAACCCATAAAATTAATCTATAACTAAGAACCTTTTATACATTGCAAATGAAAGTCTTTCTACTTATTTACACTACTTATTTTAATGTATGGGTGGGGGAGAAAAGTCTGACTCCATTTCTGATGTCTACTGACAGCTTTAGAGCCTCTCTCCCTGTTCCTGTCTTCCTCGCATTTGGGACAGTCAGTAAGTCTGGTGCTCTCTCCTTTGACACCAGCAGGAAGTTCAATCCACAGAAACCTGGCCAGTGAAGGAACACTCATCCTGCCCTATTCTGTAACTGCAAAAAAAGGTCAAAGCCAGTTGCTCTCCCTGGGTCTCTCCATTTTAGACCTTGTGGGATGTTGCCCTGTTCTTTCCAGGACATTTCATGATAGGAGTCATACCAATTTTTCTTACTTTCTTGGAGTGAATATATCGTCATCGGGCTCAAATCTAACCTACTAAGTGGGAGGGGCTCCATCCTATATTCATGAGGTGATCACAAAACAATGTATATTTATGTTACCTCTAAAGACGTGTATCCAATACCTAAAGTACTCCCCAGATTGATTGTACCCTCTGGCTACCAGCATATATGGCATCCCTAAATCGCCCTATTCTCATTTTTCTTGCTGTCTTAGTAACATCGAACTTTATCAATCAGCTTGTACAACACAAGTAAACCATAACTTCAGAAAAGTCATAACAGCAAGACTAAGCATAATATTTAACTGTTACCATTGTGTCTAATAAATAGCAAATTTATAAGTATGTTAACAATGACTATCACCCACATATACTGCTAATTCTTTCACCAAAGTTAGATTATACTTTATCTGTCATAGAAAAAAATTTTTCTCAGTGTGCCAATAAGTCCTAGAGGCAATGCAATTCCAATAGCAATGAGCATTTTCCTCTGCCCAGATCTTGGTTGCAAATACTATTCTCTCATTAAAGGAATTCAACCTTCTTGGAGAAACTACTGATTTTAGAGCTGGAACAGGAAAAATACAAGATGAGCCTGGAACACCTTCTAGGGCCAAAAATCAAGGAAGTGGTCAGAAAAACAAAAGGATGGGGAATGCCAAAGGGGCACAAGTGCCCATTGAAATAGCTTCAAATAGTCAATGTTGGAATAATTTGAACCATGATCTCTTCTAGGAAGCCAGTCAAATTCACCACACGTTATGCCTCTACTCTATCCTTTCCTTCAGCACGAGCAATGGACATGACATCTAGGATGGCCATTTGAGGATTTCATTTTAGGAAGAAATAAAATTATAGTGTTCTAAGGGGTCACAACTCTATTTGTTGGAAAGAGACTGTATTACATAAACTGCAGAGACAAAGGTCACAGGTAGGTGGAAATTAATTTTATAACCTAGTGGTGAGCTCGCTTTCGCTGAGTGACTTCAAAACTACTTGTAATTTTTGCATCTGATAATTGGCACTTAATTTTCCCTATCTGAGAATAACATTGATCACCTGGTGAACTAGATGAAGCTCTAACATAACCTCATCTGTTAATATTTCCAAACCTTAGCTGAGTGGATCCTCCATATTTTCTGCTTCTACAAGACCTAAAATAGTTGGTGTGTTATAATTATTGATGTTTTCAACTAATACCTGGAATCTTTGAGAGAAAGATTTGTGACATATTCACCTTTATAAGCCAACTCAATATGTGGAACATAGAAGTCTATTGATGAATGCTGAAAAAAATCAAATTACAGTTTTTTCTTCATGAACATATGGCTGCCATGGATCCAGATCAAAGATTTCATTACATTTCCTGTACATTCATCAGTAGATCATAGTCAAATGAGCTAGTTAGCCTCAGAGCAGGACCTGAATTGAGCTTCAGAATTACTGGTAATTTGATGTAGGAAATTCCCCTTAAATAAACTGTCAATTGGCTGTCAGTGTTTATATCATTTTGTAACTTACAGTTTTTTTGCTCTAGATAATATTCCATATTAAATAAAATTATTTGAGCACTGCTAAAAACCAGATCCGCAATGCTCAGACAAGACAACCAAGAAAGCGTTTTCGACGAAAGAAGAATGCATGGCTTCTTTGTATATATGTACATCTTTAGAGTTTCAGGAAACCATCGTTCTACTTATCTTCATAATAACCTCACAAATAGAGCATATTCTAAACTTCAATTATCTTTTTAAATGTTGAAAGTGATTTTAAATAATATCTCATACTTTACAAGTGTCGAAATTGAGATCGAGAACAACTGAAATCTGCCTCAAGCCATATATTAAATAGATTTCGCTGAGATTAAGAACAAAGGTGACTGACTTTAATTTTGTTTTCATCCCAAATATGTAGCATTACTTATATTTCTTTAATACAATAACTATAACTATGCATAAAATAAATAATCCCTGAGTACTTACAACTAAATAAAAATATTACTAATAAAATATATATTGAGCAAGTGCCACATTATAGAGAGTGCACATGCATTCATATATATATGCAATTTAAACAATAGCTACCATCAGCTGCTCTTTCCTGAGTTACTGATTTTTTTTTTTAATTAATGAGAGCTAGAATCTTAATAGAACTTAGGCATTGTATTTAGCACGGGGTCTAATTTCCAATTTCATGATTTTATTTATTGAAAATGAAGAGCATAGGTTAGGGACTTATTTGGTCACTGGTGTTAGGGCGATGTGGATGTGTGATTTGGAGGTTAGGTATCACTTTCATTTTTGGACTTTCAGCTGGCATGACCTCTGAGCATAAGAAGCACAGGGCTATGTGTAGGGATCATCAATAGAAAGCAATTAAGTCATATGGAGCCAAATAGAAGTCTAGAGATCTTGCTAATGTTTTCCTGTGTAAGTACATGCCCTTTGGCTAATTATCATAGTATCCTTGCCTTAGAGCGTAATAATTCCTCCTTTATAGGAGAGGATCATTATAGCATCTGCTTTGTCTACACGTTTTACTTATGCACAAATTTGTGCTGTTTCAGGTTGAGGTTGCTCAAATAGGAGAAAAGCAAAGCTCCCAGGAGCTGCAGTGTTACACTCCTGCTGATAAGGCAGGAAGTTTCTTGACTATAGCTCAGCTGGGATTTTTGCAGTTTCCACAGCATAGGTTAAGTAACTGAGTGTAGAAAACGGCTATGGAATTTGCTTTGCTTAACACATACATTTGTTGATAAGTGAACTTAAATGTGTGTAAAGCAAACCTAATAGTATGTAAAATGGGCATCATCATTAACATTAGATTTTAAAGAAGATAGCAAAAACATTTAAAGTTATACACTCTAAGAATATCCACTCATATTTTAGTAAATGTTAATTTTTCTTCCATAGAGTACATTGGTATTCATCTTGATATTCATGTGTTATAATGTTAAAATGTGTGTGTATTTATGTAATTTTCATAATATAATTTCAGAACCGGCTTACTGAACTCTCGAGAAAAATAGCACTTTCTCATCACCATCAATTACTATAAATTACATATAAATCATTCAAATATTCTCTTACCTCAACTTCTTAGATCTTAAGACTTCCTGTGAGAAGCTCTGAAAGTAAACTAGCAGCATTTCCGGGTTGTCAAAATTGAGGGAAGGTAGTTAGTCTTTGTATCACAGATTAGATAATCATTAGATACAGGACACCTGAGACCAATTTCAACCTTAATTGAGACAATTGCCTGCAGACAAGAGCAAGTCTCTGAGATAGATGGAACTAGGAAGTACTGGCAGCTAATATGCCCAGCAACTAAGATAGGTACACATCAGCCCAAAGGAAGAGATCTGGGCAGAACAAGACATTATGTACTATATTCTCCACTTTGTCCCACTCACACCCATTTGCTTGTTCTTATCGTTGAATAAAATTCTAGTTGGTCTTGTTACTGCAAAACTTACAAGGAAAGAGTTTATGGGAAAAACCATAGCCCAATATTGCAATTGATTTCAAGGTAATAATTACAATTTATTATTCCCTTATTCCATCATCTATTCTAGATTTCTCTCCCTCTTGGCTAGCACTCACATGGTCTAGGTGGAGTGCTTTGTGACAGGATTAAGGCACATAACCTTGAGGATTCAGTCTCTGGCTATCTTCATGTTCTCATGCCACGGTGAGTGCATTTCTGTGTGAATTCACAGTTAAAATTGGGCATGTGAACCCAAAATATACCCTAGTGGATCACCTGAGCACCCATAACATTCCTCCCTTCTCCTGTTGTGTAGCAGCAGCCCTGCTTTCCCTAGTGATGAGAAACACTTACCCTTCCTGTTATGGTGACTCTGTTAGAGTAGGTAGCTAGGCAGACACGAGCAGGGTGGGAGAGGCCCCAACCAATGTCAGGTGACCATCAGGTGATGGTCAGGCGTTTGTTAAACGGTCCCGCTAAAATAATGATTGGTTGCAGCTGATGCCAAAGAAAGACAGTCTCCCAGAAGATAGAAAACACCTGAAGTTGATGATCGGCAGCTTCTTGATCAGATCTCAAGAGTTGGGTGAGCGGGCTCAAGCATGCGCACTAAGAGACAAAACGGCAGAGTTTAACTGATACATGATCTTCTAGGAACACTCGACTTGTAAGGGAAAATCACCTCAAATAAACATGCGCAAAACTTCAATAAACACACTGCACATGCAGCCCCTCCTACATGCTGAAAGGCCACTGCACATGCGGACAGCCTGCCCCAAGAAAAAATCAAGGGAGAAGAAATGCAAACTTCAGAACAATGCCAATGTATAAAACCCCAAAGCAAAGGTCAGACAGAGCACTTGGATCTTTCAATTTGCCTGTTTGGCCCTCTTCCAAATGTATTTTACTTCCTTTTGTTCCTGCTCTAAAACTTTTAAATAAACATTCACTCATGCTCTAAAACTTGCCTCAGTCTCTCACTCTGTCTTATGTTCCCCAGCCTAATTCACTCCTTCTAAGAGGCAAGAATCGAGTTGCTGCAGACCCGTATGGACTCGCCACTGGTAACATCACTGTATCTCCCAGTAAAACATTTCCCCTTTGGGAAGTAGGACATCTAGAAGTATATTGCTTTAAGCTTGGGGAATGGAAAGTACAATCCTCCCATGGGTCACCAGAAGGATGGTGCATGATTAATCCTATTTATACTTCCACTCCATTGGTTCTCAGACCCATGGAGAGTTAAATGAAAAGCTGAATTCTGTCCTGCCCACAGAACAGAAAAATCAGTACATCAAGGCCATGACATTGCAGTAAAGAAAGAGTTTAATTGACAAGAGGCTGGCCACACCGTGCAAGATAGGGAGTTAAGACTCAAATTAATCTCATGGAAGGCTCAAAGGTTAGGGGTTTTTCAAAGACAGTTTTCTGAGCAGGGAGATAGGGTATGAGTGCTGATGATTGGTTACGGATGCAATCTTAGGGGTGGAAAATGGTCCTCCCGCACTGAATCTGTTCTTGGGCGGGATTGACAGGACTGGTTGAATCACAGGTCTCGGTGGGGCCACCCAATTGTCAGAACTGAAAAAGCCTGAAAAGACATCTCAAAAGGCCAATCTTTGTTTTTACAATAGTGATGTTATCTGTAGGAGTAACTGGGGAAGTTGCAGATCTTGTGACCTCCAGAATAATGGCTGGTAATCATTCAACAATGCCTACCTCTTAGTAGAATGCAGGCCCTTCTCATTCTCGTAACCTGGTGGCATTTCATTAGTTTTTCAAGGCTGGTATAGTTTTGGGGAAGGGCTATTATCATTTAAACTATAAACTAAATTTCACTCAAAGTTAGCTTGCCCCACACCCAGGAATGACTAGGGGCAGTTTGGAGGTTAAAAGCAAGATGCAGTTGGTTATATCAGATCTCTTGCACTGTCATAATTTTCTTAGTGTTACAAATTTTGCAAAGGTGGTTCCATCCTCATCAGTGTCAGATATTTAATAAAGATGAATAAAGCTCTTAAGACTCAGAGCTTAAGATAACTCTGCAAAGATGCAAAGAAATAGGCCCTTTTCTCAATTGAGAAAATTAGACCCAAATTGAGAAAAGGGGCTATTCCTTTGCATGTGTGCGTGAAAAAGTTATTGTTCACCATCATCTCCAAATGCTGATAGGTGGGTATTAAACTCTTCAGATATTTCAGTAGAGCATCACAGCACCCCATAACAGTAATATCTAATTGTGAGTTTTAGTTTGCATTTCCAAATTGACATGAATTTCAGCGCCTTATCAAAAATTTCATTGTATTTCTAAGATTCTCTACATGCTTACTTATTGTTTGTATTTTTGTTAGTTATTTTATTGATACATGAATGATTAAATTAGGATTATGAATTTGTATTTTTATTCCTTAATTTTGTTGAATTTTGCTTTGTATAATTTTAAACTATGTTTTGAGAGCAAACAGCCTCAGAGTTGTTAACGTTCTTGTTGAATTGATGCCTTTTAAATATATTAATGTCATATAACTATACTTATCGTAGAGCTGTAGTGCATATGCAGAGGGAAATGAAGCTAGACAGATTTTATATTAATTTGAACAGGGAGCCATAATTTTGGAATTGTAAATGTAAATTTTATATCTAGGTCAAGCAATTCAAATACTAAGTAGGACAGTTAAAAAAAAAAAAAAAGTTAATAGGGCAAAATGCAATTTCAACAGTTAAATTTCAGTGATTTAAAAAAAATCCCCCTCACTCCCCTCCAAAGTAGAACTACTCTGTTTTGCTTCCTGCCAGCAGCTAAGCTTCTTAAATTGATACCAGATTTTTTTTCTTTTTTTTTGAAAATGCAGAAAGGAGAAGAAAAATTTTCCGGAAGAATAAGTAAATAGAAAACAATTCTACGCCTTAATTTAGAAATCATTTAAACACTTTTATCTGTGTTTTTGCAATGTGTACATACTAGTTCAAAGTAGGTAATTGTGTATTCTGTGAGTAATCAGTGAGAGAAAATATAGGATAGAAATGTTTGTTCAGTGCTCAAATTAAAATGATGGAGATGGAACTGTGGTTTTCATCAGTGTTCATTTGAATTACCGTCTCCTTAAAAAATCATTACCACACTACAAACTTCAAATGTTCCATCTTTCTCCTATTAGAGACATTGTAAAATATTTTCTCTACTTTCAATATTTTTATGTGGTTAGATTCCACATATAAAAACCAGGTTTAACAAGGAGAAAGAAACCATTGGCATTAATTAAGTTAGAATTCCAAATAGTTGGTTGTATATAATGTGTTTCATGGAAATTAATATCAAATTAATATATCCACCACATTTTTAAATTTTGATACAATGATACATCAAGTTTACTGTTTACTGTTTTCTTGTTAAAAGAGTAATAGAAGAAAATTGTAAAATACTAAATAATTAGCTCTGCCTGAAAGTCATGTCAACAGTCTGTAACATTTGCAGGATTTCTGAAATGCATTGTGGTAGAGACCTGGAAGTACACAGCTCAGTTATCTCTCGCAGAAAAACAGCTGCTGTGTGGAGTGGAATCAGCTGACAGCCCCAGCTCCTGTGCCTTCATAGGTAAAATTTACATCAAAAAGGTAAACTGAGGCACAATAAAAATTTTAAAACAGTTTATTTGAACAAGTAGCAATTCATGAATTGAGCAGCTTTAAGCTGGAAGTGGTTTAGGATCTCTGCCAAGGTAAGGCAAGTGGAAAGCTTTTGTAGGAAAAAAAATGCAAAAAAAAATTAAAAAAAATTTAAAAAGTATTTATACAGTTTCTTTATTTGGTCTACTCTGCTAGAAAGTTCCTAGTTATATATATTAGTGTCTCATAAACTATTTTCTTAGTTTGTTTTCCCTTGCTTATACAGAATACTTGAGACTGAGTAATTTATTAAGAAAATAAATTTATTTCTTACAGTTATGGAAATGGAGAAGTCCAGGGTCAGTGGTCCATGTCTTGCCAGAGGCTTCTTGCTCTGGTGGGATGGGGACTTTCTGCAGAGACCCAAGGCAGCTCAGGGCATCACATGGTGAGGAGGCTGACTGTGATAGCTCAGATCTCTCTTCCTGACTTCTTAAAAAGCCACTAGTCTCCCTCCCATGATAACCCATTAATTCATTAACCCATTGATATATTAATCCATTAAAGAATAATCAACGAATCAGGGCAGATTTCTAATGACCTAATCACCTCTTAAAGGCCCACCTCTCAATACTGCCACAATGGATATTAAGTTTCAACATGAGTTCCAGAGGGGACAAACACCCAAATCATAGCACCGCTCAAACAGACAAGAGGCCTGTAAAGTGGGTAATGGTGCACCTCATGTATCTCCACTAATTCATAAGCATAAAGTTTCTAATAATTCCATAGTGGAATGAACTTCAATAAGACCTACAGACAACTCAGAATGTTTAAGAAATTTGTATTACTGGGAACACAATTACTTGGACTACAAAGGAAGAAACAGCACAACATAAAAAATACTTTGGACCTCCAAACTACTACTTGCAGGAAGTAAGCTGAGAAAATTATTGGGCTGCAAACATAGGCTACATTTTATATTAAAGGAAGGTGAATTTAAAGGCTAGAACCCAAAGCCCAGAGAGTAGAGTCAAGATTAAAGGAGAACATCCCCAGACAAGAGTGGGTACTAATTAAGAGACTGCCAACAGGTGCCCAGCTGGGTTTCAGAATTGCTAACAGACAGTCACTGCTTTGTACCTCTTTTCCCCCTTTTAGAATGCTAGGGTCCAAGGTGGTTTCTTTATACTGATGGCATTATTGGATGTTGAGATCACCAGCAGTAGATACCTTGACAGGACTTCCATGACATTCGAGGAATCCCAAATATAGTACCTAAGAAGCCTCATCTCTCCCTAAATCTGAAATACATGACAGGATCCTGAAGCTCAAACCTAAGATTAATGATGTAATAGGCAACACATTATTATCTATTACATTATACTAATGATGTAATAGATAATACTTTTGAGGATCTTGGAGGGTCTGAGTCTATTAAGCCTGTGGATAAATGTAAATAATTTGCGGTCAGAAAGCAAACTGTGATTGTTTAAAAATAATTGGTAAATATACTGATGTTCTTTCTTGCAAGATGGGGTTTATCTCCACTTGAAAATGAGCTGGCCTAGTGACTCACTTTACCCAAGGGCAGGTAGCAGAACTGACACGGTGTGACTTGCAAGTCTATGGTGGAAAGGGTGAAACAGTTGCCATTTGGCTTTTTCTATTGAGAGCGTTTTCCTTTTCTTTTTATTTTCAAGTGGCCATATATTATTCATCTAATTATCCTTATTTTATACCACAATAAAAACTTCAATAAATTCTAACAGTTCAAAATAGCAGATACCACATTCTCTGAGATTCAATGAATTAAAACCAAAAATGTATATTTTGAAAATATACATACATTGCTTACAATTAATTGATATAATATGAATGTGGTAAAGGTGATGTTAGATATGAATCCTTATCTAAGTATGGAGACTAATGTGCCTGCTACTTTGTAGGCAAATAGTCAATACAGATTTGCTGAATAAATCAATGCATGCATGCTTGATGGAGACATGAAGGCATCTGAGGTGGTATAAGCTTAAATAAATAAGAAATGAGCTGGGAATGCCTATACCATTACCATGCCAAACTAAAAAGAAGTTCATATTCTGAAATGAAACATTTTTAAAGAGTTTTCTTTTTTTAACCATACTAATTAACAAATCAAAGCATAGGTATAGAATCAGAATGTGCTACTAACTGACCTAATATTAATATTTATTTGACCTACCAATTTTAACTTAATGAAATTTGTAAGAGTGTGCACCATTTTGGGTCTAATACAACCAAGTATGAATAAATAAATGTTATTTAGCCCAAAGCCCTACACAAATGAAAGATTAAAAAAAAAAAATGCTTTGGACCCCCGAACTGCTATGGTCAGAAAGTAAAGTGCCACAAATCTATCTTTTTACATATTCTTCCTGCCCCACTTTCTCACAAAACGGATAATATGTCCTAATTCAGAAGAGCCAGCACATTTACATGTTGTCTGAGTATCTTTCATAAGTCTTCGTATTCATATCTGGAGATAAAGTATTTCAAATAAAGTGTATGTAATATCTCCACACAAAAAGAATATATAATCTAATTGCTTTGCTCACAGGTTTCCTATTTAAAGAAAGAGTCTATTTAAACAAAACATGAACCTCTTTCCCTCTTTTAGATTACATAAAAATAAAATACCACGGGCAAAACTGTATACATGTTCATTTTATCTGTTAATGTTCTCAAATAGAAACTGTTTTCTCCAGTTTTGATTGTTTCCCCGTCTGTAGAGACATAATACTTGAAGGAAATGAAAGAAATGAAGAGATTTCTAGCATAAAATACACAGCATGAGTCCATTCAACTGACCACAGGATGCTGCTACATCGCTGCTGGATTGAAACTTCAAACCCATTAAACAGAGTGGAAGCATTAGAACTTCTGAAGTCAAAAGTTCAGCAGGGAGTGTTTCAGGATGCTTCCTACCTCTAATTTTCTCTAATAACACAGAGGCCGTTGTCATCTCGTAGGGCACAGTGGTCAATAACTGCCGAGATTCTCCGCCTGTAGTCAGTCAGATAAGAACCTATTTGCTCCATTAATTGGTGAAGCAGCAGCGGCTCTTAGAGGGGATGGAAAAAGAAAGAAATATTGCTTTGAAATATAAAGTTACATGTTTTTATTTTGGAGTCAGAAGAGATTTGTTAGGGAGTTTTGTATGATAGTGTCACCTTTCAACCCCTGCTTTTCCCTGCTGATTGTAGATAGCTCTAAGGTGGGACAAAATAAATTAATCACATTTACGAGACTGACGCTTTCTTCTCTTGCCACGTAGGATAACTGAAGTAACGAGGGAATGCTTTCTTTCCAGTTTTCCAGCTGTGTTTCTAGCAAGCAACCTTCCACATGCAATCATATTCGAAGACATTAGAATGATCACATTTTCTGAATAATCATTACAGAGGCAATGTTTTTAAAAAATATTTTTTCTATCTCTATCCTCAATTTCAATGTCTATATATTATTAATTTATGTGTATGTATATATGTTTCTGTGTGTATATATGTGCGTGTGTGTTCATCTGCCCAATGAAAACGCTAATTTTTAATTTCTGGTAAGGCCTCTGCATAGTCCTTAAGTATCTGATCATTGAATTACTTAAGCAGATTAATATTGCCGCTTTTATTTGGTACTAGATTTAGAGATAGACAGTGTATAGAGATATATACTTTTTGGGGAACACTCAATCCAAAGTCAAACAATATCTCCTTGTTCTGATTTGGATAAAAAATATTCACCTGTGAAAATAAGTTCAAAGGGAATATATATATATATATATACACACACACACACACACACACACATATATAATTATTGTTGTTAGTTTTTTTCTAATTATATTCTTGTTTGCTTTTTTTGTCATGGCAAAATACATATAATCGGAAATTTACCATATTATTTATTTCTAACTAAATCCCTAATTGTTACAGTAAGGCCCTCAGAAACAGAAGGTGTGATCTTTGGAAAAGCATCTTTTCTTTGCACAGTGAAAGTATTTACCAATGAAACCAAATTAATCTTATGGAATTGTATGCAAATTTTAAAAGCAAAGTGTTGGAGGGTAGTAAAATAATACGTGTTCTTGAATGTTAAATTTAGGTTAAAAATTAAGTTTTTCTCTATTTACATATATAGATAAGATACCAAATATAACTAAAGACATTAATAAAAAATTGATTCTCATCTACTCCTCCCTCATAACCTTCAAACATTTGCCAGAGGCAAATTAAACTCTTCTTCTTTTTTTCTTTTCTTTTTTTTGTTTTGAGACAGAGTCTTGCTCTGTCGCCCAGGCTGGAGTGCAGTGGCCTGATCTCGGCTCACTGCAAGCTCCGCCTCCCAGGTTCACGCCATTCTTCTGCCTCAGCCTCCCGAGTAGCTGGGACTACAGGTGCCCGCCACCATGACAGGCTAATTTTTTTTTTTTTTTTTGTATTTTTAGTAGAGATGGGGTTTCACCGTGTTAGCCAGGATGGTCTCGATCTCCTGACTTTGTGATCTGCCCGCCTCGGCCTCCCAAAGTGCTGGGATTACAGGCATGAGCCACCGCACCCAGCCAAACTCTTCTTTATTTATAAGTATATAAACTTGCAAAACCATTTATTGGTTTATAAATTTTAGATTATTTTCTAAGGAACATCTCCAATGAAGGTTGAAAATTTACCTCTGAAATCCAAAATCTCTACTTCCTCCCTATCACCTCCCCAAAAAACATTTTATTAAATAGTCAGACTTCACATTATTTAGGTTGAGTAGTCACTATGACCTGAGAGCCTTCGTGAGTAATGTTTTGTTTTTCCTGAAGTTAATAGTTATTAGGTTTACATTTTTTCCTAGTTTTGTATTCAATTATTACTCATTTTCCCAAATGCACCAACATTTAATCATAAGGTAGTAAAAAATATTTTCATATTCACATACATTAGTTGTATGATTCTCCAATGAGAATACACTATGGAACCTTTCAATTTCCCTGTCCTGCAGATTGTTTCCCCTCTTATCCTTATGAGCAAAAGTTGTCCTGGGGTTTCGTTTTCCTGCTTTTCATTGACCTATTATCTGTTTTATTGATCACTTATTTATCTTTCTTGAATACATGTGAATATATTATCTGCAATAACTTCCTAACCAAGGGTGTTTGCAAGGCAGATTTTGCATGATAATTCAACAATATTTTCTTTCTCCTCTTAAACTTATTATATAGTAGTCCGTGCTGTATTTGAGATGAATACGTTCCAAAACCCCCAGTGGATTCCTAAAATCACAAATTGATTTTCATCAGTGGGAACATGCTTCTGTTCATGTCTTCCATCCACAAATTTAATGTCTTTTCCATTTTAACTAAGCACTTATCATACACCATGGCCATAATTTTTGAAGTTTGAGGTATGACAGAAAAACTGACATGAATTTATTTTTCTCTTCTTCACAAATTCATGGATAGAAGTTTCATTCTTATTGTAGTTCTTGGCCAACTCAGCATATATTTTTTTTCTTTCTTAAGTAGAGAACTTTCCCCTTTTCAATTAAAGTAAGCACTTTGTGGCTTCTCTTTGGCATATCTGAACTGCCAGCATCACTACTCTTGCTCCTTTAAGCCATTAAGTAAAATAAGGGTTACCTGAAATCCAGCACTGGATATTGTGACAATCTGAGAACCAACGTGGTCACTCAATGACTAACAGGGTTAATATGCTGGACAAAGGGATGATTCATATCCTGGGTGAAATGAAGCAAAACAATGTGGGATATATCATGCTATTCAAAACAACAGGCAATTTAAAATGTACAAATTGTTTATTTCTGGAATTTTTCATTTAATATTTTCAGAGCAAGGGTAACTGAAACTGCAGAAAGGGGAACTGTGGATAAAGGCTACTACTCTGTATACTTAGCATAGATTACTAACATAAAAATATTTTTCACCCAAGAATTTTAGCACATTTGAGTTATCTTCTAGCTTGTGGAACCCACTAAAGTTGTATTAAGGGATAGGAAAAATATGTACAAGGACATATACAGACACAGTGAAGGAAAACAATGATGGACTAGTGATACTGACCACTGTTTCAAGGATGAAAATAAGCAAGCGAAGCACATCACCCCACAAAATCTGGAACCCTGTAAGTTTCATGGCTAGGAAGCCGAAGGAAGCATAAATCATGATTTTAAAGTTTGGAAGGGAATAAAGTTAATGCTGTATGATGACCAGCTTGGATCCTCATGTTCCTTCTCCATCCTTATGCTGGAGATAAAAGAGTATGTGTCATGAGCAACTGAACCAAAGAGCCCTCCACCTCAGTTTACAGTATAGCAGAGAAAATGGGTGAACTGCATGTTGCTTCATGGAAATCCTCCATCTCATTCTCTATTCCACTGCAATCTGGAATTCTGGCAGTTGAGTTTACATGAACATTTGTGCATGTACACACATTTGGGAATAAACAAATTGGCATTCCCCACACTCACCTCCCTCACAGAATCAGAATTGCCCATGAAAAAAGACCTATAACGATTGTCATTTGGGAATTTCCTTAATGTAAGCAATTTTCTGCCCAGTCATTTTGCTGAGTCACACCACTCTATAATTCTCAACATTATGCAACACACTCCAATTTCTTTTTAATGAATTTCCTTGAATGTCTGCTGGCAGCGGAGAAACACCCAATGTTAGAGTAAAGATTAACACATGAAAGAGACCAAAGTAAATGAAACAGAAATTTGGCATAAACATAGACAATTCAGGAAGCCAACAAAACAAACAATCCAAAAACAGCTTTAACAATTTTATCAGTGTACCAGAGATATGAGAGAAGGTGCATATATAAAACAAGAGCATACACCTATTTTTGTTATTTTTTAAGGCAATGCTAGAATGCCATTTGGATAATGGAAAAAAAAAATGATTAAAATCAGGGTCAAAAGGAAGTCTGGAAAATTTCTTTCTCCTAGAAAGTATAGCAAATGTCAAAAAGGGAGAAGGGTATACAAAAGAAAAGTAGATAATTTATTCAGAAAGTTTCCAAAATAGAGAAGAGAAAATTCAGAGTAATATGTCATTCAGATAAATCAATTAAAAATATTTTTCTCAGGTGAAGACATGATTTTCAGAACAAACTGATACACTGAATTTCCAGTATTGAAAGAAATATTGAAAGAAAATAGACATAAAATAAGATATGTAATGGGGCACTGCCCAGGTAAGCAATCTCTTCAAGACTGAATTGGACATTTCTCCCAGTGGTTATGTGCCTTGACAGCTCACAGCTTGTAGAATTCCAAAATCTGGCAATCACCCTTGGCCAAAGGGGGCCACCTTACTGAAACGTCCACTACCTCCACCCCACCCTGCTTCCTGGAGACGGATCTCACTTAATGCTGGTCAATATAGAAGTTATAAAGAATTTTTCCTCTTGTCACAATTGGAAAACACTGTGCAGGTCTAATTGCCTTGAAGCTAATATTTTTCCATTTTTTTTGTCTTCGTTTTGCTCCCCACAATATGTTAATCCAGAAAGCATTCCTCAATATACTTTATGCAAACAAATTCTGCTGTTACAGTCTGCTTTCTAGAGCACTTGCCTTGCAACTAACAGTCTAATTTTAGCAACAAATGGTAGAGATCCTGATATTTTGATTGCCAAATGCATGCCTTCAATAATAAGAATAAGAGCAAGAACACTAGGAACTAGAAAACAATTTAAAGTGACCCTAGAGTTCCTTGTGAACTTGACTTTCAAAATCAAGATGTATACCCAGTTTATACATGAATTCGATGAGAAAGTAAAAATATTTTCAAATCAACATTCAAAATTTTACCTTCCATACATTGATGTTAGAAACTTATTTGTATGCATACACACAGAGATAAATAAAAAATAGAGAGGGAGATAGAGAATCAGCATAACAAAGAATCTACCACAGAATAATTGAAAATAGATTTCCATATTCAGTGATTTTTTTTCCCTAAAGGCAACTGCTGAATTTTTAAGGGTATGACATCCAGCTGGAGAAAAACCAAAACAATGAACTAAAAAAACAAACCTCAATAGATAAGTAGCTTTCATAAATTCTTGTTTATTATGAAAATGGAAAGATAAGACTCAGAATAGGAGAAAAACATTTTAGATCAAGTTGTAACAAGAAATGGAATGCATACTGTATATAAAGAATACTCCAGTCTCTGCAGTAAGAGAACAAACAACAAAATTGAAAATGGGCAAAAGAAACAGATGCTTCACTAAAGAAAGTATGTGTATAGTAAATAAGTACATAAAAGATTTTTCAACATTAGTCATATGACATATGCAAATTAAAATTATGACATACTACTATGCATCTATTAGCATGGCTAAAATCAAAATAATGACCATGCTAAATTATGGCAACAATGTGGTACAACTGAATTCCTCATGTATTGCTGTCATGAATATAAAAATGTTCAACTACTCCTAAAACAGTTGGACATTTTCTTATAAATTAAATATATAATTAAAATTACCATCTAATCTAAAAATTCCACTCCTGATTGTTTATCCTAGAGAAACACAAATTTATGTTAATCAAAAACCTGTACTCAAATATTTAAGAGGAAACATTTCTTCATAATCTCACCAAACTGGAAACAAATCAGAAACAAATGTCGTCATCCATTTAATGCAATACCGTTCAGCAATAATAAGGAATGAATGGTTGATACACAAAATAACTTAACGGCATCATATAGATATTACACTGAGTAAAATATGTCGGTATAAAAGGGTTATAATTTGTATGATTCCATATATGTGACATTCTCAACCTTCTCCAGAAGATAAAACCAGGGTGATGGAGAACAGAGCAGTGGTTATTGCTGGAATTAAGGATGAGGAAGGGTGTTACTATAAAAGGGTGACATGAGGCATGGGGGTGGTTCGTGGAGTAATAAAATCGTTCTATATTCTAATTGTGGCAGTCGTTACACAAATCTATTGATGTGTAAAATGTGTAGAACTCCATACCAAAAAGTCAATTTTATTAGTATGATATAAAAAATTACATTAATGTCATCGAAAATAAAGAAGAAAAGAGGAACAAAAGTAAAGAAGGAGATAAACGAAATAGATAGTAAATAGCAAGGTAGAAGATTGAGTCCAAACTGCTAATGTTATGTTGAAAAAAATGAAATACTGCCATTTTTTTGAATAGATAAATTAATTATATACACTTTATAAAGGAGACTTTGGAATAGAAGAACACCAAAAAGTGCAAAGCATATCATTAAACACTAATGAAAAGAAAGCTGTAATATCTTTTTAAATATCATATGTGGCACACTGACAAAGACTAGAAACATAGAGGGATATTTCATAATGATAAAAACGTAATTCAACTAGAAAACTGTACTGATAACTTCAATATATATGAAGCAAAGTTTAGCAAAAATAAAAATAGAAATGCATGCATTTACAACCACATTGGCAAAATTTAAGTATCTCTTTCAATCATTGATTGATCAAGTTGACAAAAAGACCAATGGAAACATAGATCTGAATGATTCAATTAATAACAACTGTTAGATTTAATCAATAAATTTTCCTAATTGACACAAAGTCAACACTACAGCGAATGAAAAAGTGTACATTGGTTCAAGTTTACCTAGAGGATTTATAGATGTTAGTATGAGGAAGTCCTAGCTAGAGCAATCAGAGAAAGAAATAAAGGGGATCCCAGTTGGAAACGTAGAATTCAAATTATCCTTTTATGTAGATGATACAATCTTATATTTGAAAGAAACTAAAGACTACACCAACAAACTGTTAGAACTGATAAACAAATTCAGTAAAATTGCAGAGTCCAAAATTAACATACAAAAATTAGTAGAATTTTTTTATGCCAACAGCAAAGAGCCACTTACAATAGCTACAAGTAAAGTTAAATATATGGGAATTAACAACCAAAGATGTAAAAGATCTCTACAATAAAAACCATAAAATATTGATGCAAGAAATTGAGGAAGACACCAAAAAATGAAAAGATATTCCATGTTCATGGATTGGAAGAATCAATATTGTTAAAATGTCCATATGACCCAAAGCAATCTGCAGAATCTATGCAATTCTGATCAAAATAACAATGACATCCTTCACAGAAAAAGAAAAAAATATATATTTATATGCAAGCAAAAAGACCCAGAATAGCCAAAGCTATCCTAGGCAAAAAGAACAAAACTGTAGCAATCACAATATCTGACCTCAAATTATACTACCGAGCTTTAGTAATCAAAATAGCATGGTACTGGCATAAAAACAGATACATAGACCAATGGAACAGAATAGAGAGCCCAGAAATAAATACACATATCTATAGGGAATTCATTTTCAACAAAGGTGACAAAACGTACATTGGGGAAAGGACAATCTCTTCAATAAGTGGTGCTGGAAAAACTGGATATCCACATGAAGAACAATGAAACTAGACCCCTATCTCTTGGTCATGTAAAACAATAAAATCAAATGGATTTAAACTTAAATCTGAGACCTCAAGCTATAAAACTATTAAAACAAAACACCGGGAAACTCTCCAGGACATTGGTCTGGGCAAAAATTCGCCACAAACACAAGCAACGTAAGCAAAAATAGACAAATGGGATACATTAAGTTTAAAAGCTTCTGCGTAGCAAAGGAGATAATAATGTAAAGAGACAACCTACAGAACGGGAGAAAATATTTGCAAACTATTCATTTGACAAGAGATTAGTAACCAGAATATATAAGGAGCACAAACAACTCAGTAGGAAAAAAAATCCCCAATTAAAAATAGGCAAATAATCCAATTTAAAAATAGGCAAAAGTTCTGAATAGACATTTCTCAAAAGAAGACATACCAGTGGCATACAGGTATATGAAAAGGTACTCAACATCACTGATCATCAGAGAAATGCAAATCAAAACTACAATGAGCTATCATTTCATCCCAGTTAAAATGGCTTTCGCTCAAAATACAGGCAATAACAAATGTTGGCAAAATGTGGAGAAAAGGGGAACTTCATACACTATTGGTGTGAAAATTAGTACAACCACTATGGAGAACAATTTAGAAAACAATTCTCTTCAAAAACTAAAAATAGAATAACTATATAATCCAGCAATTTCACTGTTGGGTACGTATCCAAAAGAAAGAAAATCAGTATATGGAAGAGAGATCTATACTCCCATGTGTATTACAGCACCGTTCACAACAGCCAAGGTTTGGAAGAAACCTAAATGTCCATCAACAGACAAATGGATAAAGAAAATGTGGTACATATATACATTTTTTACTATTCAGCCATGAAAAGAATGATACCATGTCTTTTGCAAAAATATGGATAGAACTGGAAGTCATTATGTTAAGTGAAATAAAGCAGACACAGAAAGACAAACTTCACATGTTCTCATTTATTGGTGGGATATAAAAATCAAAACAATTGAACTCATGGATATAGAGTAGAAGGATGATTACCAGATGCTGGGAAGGGTAGTTGGTGGGAGTGGGAGGGATGGGTATGGTTTATGGGCACAAATATTAGTTAGATACAATGATTAAGATCTAGTATTTCAGAACACAACAGGGCAACTGTAGTCAACAATAACTTATTGTACATTTTAAAACTAAAAGAGTATAATTGGATTGTTTGTAACACAAGGAAAGGATAAATGCTTGAGGGAATGGATTTCCCATTTACACTAATGCTATTATTGCATGTTTTATTTCTGTATCAAAATATCTCATGCATGCCATAAATGTATACATCTATTGTGTACCCACTAATTGCTTTTTTAAAAAAGTATGAGCATGACAGGGCATAGAAAGTAAATCTCAGCAAATTACAAAATATGATAATCAATTAGAAAATATCCATCCACAATGGAATTAACCTATTCATCAATAACAGGCAAACAACATAAAAAATCATCAGTGATTAGAGTAAAGCAGCATACCTCAAAATAATCTAAGTGGCAAAGAAACCACAATGGGAGAGAGAATATTTTGAATTGAATAATAAAGAAAATACAGTGTTTTAAAATTTGTTAATTCACTGTTAGAGAAAAATTTTTGCCTTGAATGCCTATAACAGAAAAGAAGAAAGGCTGAAAATCATTACTATAAATATGTAACTTAAGATGCTACAAAAGTTAAATTAAACAGAAAAAGGTATTAAGAAAATAAAGATATATAGAAATATGTTCATAACCACCTTACTATATGCTTCTCATAACCATTAGCAGAAATAAAGACCAAACGGCCATTAAGGTTGCATTAATATGTTGTGGTGTATTCTTTTTTTTTTTTTTCTGAGACAGAATTTCACACTTGTCACCCATGCTGGAATACAAAGGCACAATTTCAGCTCACTGCAACCTCCACCTCCCGTGTTCAAGCAATTCTCCTGCCTCAGCCTCCCAATTAGCTGGGATTACAGGCGCCCGCCACCACACCTGGCTAATTTTTGTATTTTAAGTAGAGAGGAGGTTTCACTGTGTTGGCCAGGCTGCTTGGTCTTGTACTCCTGACCCCAGGTAATCTGGCCACCTCAGCCTCCCAAAGTACTCAGATTACAGGCGTGAGTCACCATGCCTGGCCTGTTGTGGTGTATTCTTGCAATGAATTGTAGAAAGAAATGAGAATTAATATACTGATGCCATACGTAACAATTGGATGAATCATGCAAATAATAATGTTGAATGAAACACAAAAGCACACTCAAATTGCTCTAATTCAGCTTACATCATGTTAAATGTAGCCAAAACTAATGTGTGGTAACAAATCGCGTTTATTAACTAGCTCTGAAGCCTTAATAACTGAGGAGCTGGGCTTCTGCTATGTTTGGAAATATAATTCTTGATCTTTCTGTTTACCTAAAATACTTCTGAAGTTGTCCAATTATAGTTTACTTGTGCATTATTTTGCATATATTTTACACTTCAATCAAACAAACATATACATACTACAATTCAATAAAAATGCTTCCTTAAAGCAAACACTAATAATTTTCACTATTGTCATGGATCCATATTTCAAAGACTGTATTTTAAGGCAGATAATGTCAAACAGACCCTCTACATCTGGGAAAAAAATATCTGTAGCTCTTTGTTGGTTACACGATAGGACATGAAAAGAAACTTATTTGTGTTATGTAGTCTACTCATGTAGTTGTATAATAAATAAGGACTATATAATTTATTGAATTACTTTGAAATCAAATTAATGATTATCCCAATGTGGTCTATTTATAAAGAGGTCCAATATTTCCAATTAGATTGAATGACTCTCATGATGCGAAAAAAAGCACTGAAACTTTCAGACATTCAGATTGCTTGTCTATACTTTAACAATTAGTATTGTTTTGAGGGTGAGAAAGCGCTTAACGATTCTCTAACCTTCTACACCAAAGAATATATACATAAAATATTTTTCTATATAGGAGCAAACACCATTTCAAGGGACACAAAACAAGCTATTTCAGCATCGCCTCTGCCTTCACAGCCTTTGCAGATCAAGTAAGTGGAGCATGCTGTTTACATTGGTTTATTCACTACAGGGAGGGGTGGTTTCCAGTTGATGTTTGTGATTGCTTTTCTGTATACAATTTAAACCCTGGAATTTTGTAGCTTTTAAACGGCAACCTAAGGTAGATTATGTCTTCCCCAGTAAGCCTGCCAATTTCAGTCTTATTGAGAGGATAAGAGATAAGACGCGGGAGTGAGAACCACGGGGAAATCATCAAAGAAGTGTAAAGAGAGCCAGGGCAGAGAAAAGAGGAGTGAAAAATAGAGATCACAGGGAAAATATTTTTGTTATGCATCAGCTCTTTCTTAAGTGGGTAAGTATGTTTTCAACTTCAAATCCTATGTTGAATCAAATACTCTTCCCAGAGCTGTGTTTCCTGCTGATGATATTCTTGTTCCACACTCCTGTTCCTGCTGAGTGAGTTTTGCATTTTTATAAGGGCTGATTATAAAATGAGTGGCCTTAAATCTGTTGCTACCGAAGGATGCCTGCTAATGGGTTTAGTCTGAATTGTTGTAGTAGTAGGATAAATAGGTCCTCTCAACCATGTGTTTATACCTTTCTTCATTTCATTTTATGACAAAATGGTGCCCAATTGTCAGGATTCACAGCAAATTATTTGGTATTCAGGATTCTCTAGTCCTACATGCTAATACCCAAAATTTCAGGAGCACGTTACTTTTCTGAACAAGTAAAAATATGTCTAAAAACATGAGGTATTTCAGAAAATGTGGAATTACTTTTTTTCCCTTAAAGTGCTCAGCTAAAATGATTTAATGTTCTTTGTGGTTGATGTGCTCTCTTAAATCTGCCTTTTATTTCTATGGAAGGTGTCACATAGCAAGGTGATAAATACAGTTACTGAGATGTTAACTGTACAGTAATTCACAAATTGAAGAAAATAATTAGTTAAAATAGTAAAGGATGGACTATGGACTAGGTAGGCTTTAAGATGGGTAATGAGTACAATTTGGATTGATTTTTGAATTGGTGGCCACGTACACCAATCTCTCCAACAATGGCTAGTGGTAATAAGATTAGCCTTTTTTTTTTTTCTCCTTCAGGATAGTGTTTGTCACAGATGCTTATTTCAATTGGAACGTGGAGAAACATCGAAGTCCTGCTAGGTTACTGCCAAGGCAAACATGAAAAATGGGCAGAAGATTATTGTGCCCTTCCTCTCTTCTTGTATCAACAGGTAACATTTCACATAGCACATTGCAGAATTAATGGTCTTACTAAAGTTTTAAAATAAAATCTTAATGTAAAAAAAATCACTTTCTTAAGATGTGTTAGTATTTCTTACTCTATGATATAGAGTATATCCCTTACCATATTAGGACATGTTCATGATTTGTCTCTCTGTATTTTATTCTCATCTCATCACCTGCTGCAAAGCCAGAATATTCCACACGTTCCAACCTCTCCATGCTCTTGAAAATGGCATAATTTCCACTTTTCTCCTATGTTGAGTACCCCTCAACACTTCTAAAAACTTGGCTTGACTGTATTCTCCTATTTAACAAAGCCAAAATATTTCCATTTACTATTTCTATTCACCCTAACCATTGAATTGGTTTCATTAGTTTCCATTCTGTTGTTCACTTTTTTTCAATGTCCCATACTGTCATTTTTGTTATAAATCAGTTGTTCATATATGTGAGAAACTACATCTCAAATATCATTATTGTTCCATTGGTATATTTTGTTGGACTTTTATTAACACTCTATCTTTAACTTTTATTTGGAAAACCTTTTTATTTGAAAATTTACAATAAAATTTCCAACTGTTGTTCCTCATGACTTTCATGGCTCTTCTTGGTTGGCATATACTTTGCATTCTATATGTTTTAGAAACAGTGTGTGTATTTTTTGATATATTCAGTTTTTCTTTGAGAGTATATTGACATTCTAGATCAATTTGAGGAAGACTGATGTCTTGATAGTATTGTGTCTTTCAAATAATTAATGTAGAAAATCTATGTATTTTTCTTGATAAAGGAATTAGATTGTGTATTTTGTATAAGTTTACAACAGAAATTTTGCACATTTTTTAGGTGTATTTTATTAAATGAGTTTTTTCTAACAATATTTATTGCTTTAAAGCCGTCTCATATATTATGATAGCTACATCAACTTTAGTCAGTGTGGGTGTGCCATACTTTTCAATTATTTACAAACAAAATTTTTGACATTCTTGCATGTAAAATATGTTTCTTATAAGTGAAAATTAGTAATGTAATATGAAAGCCTTTGTCCTTGAATACTTAATATTTCTGCACGATTTGTATTTCTGACATATTTATATTCAAATCTACCATTTCAGTATATTATTTTTGTTATTTCTTTATGTCCTATGTAGTTTTCTTTTATTTCTTAACTTTTTTGATTTCATTATTTTTTATTTCATCTATCCCTCATAGTGTTTTGTTTAGTGACTATTTAATTGATACTATTTATTTGCTTTATATATTAAAATATAATTAGCACTTTTGTCTCTTCTCTATTTTTTAAATAACCCCTCAATTTAGGTACTTCTTCTAACACATATTTTCTATGTGTTATAATCCAAAACATGTTATTGTTTCAATTATTACATGTTTTTGATGTCACTAATACAATCAATTTTTATTTAGATATACCCACACATTTATATTTCCTCTTGCTCTACATCTCTTTATCTCACATTTGAAATTCTATCTGGATTATTTTCCTTCTGATTAAAAAATAAAAAGTGCTTTGAAATTTCCTTTAGCACAGATCTATTGAAGAAAAAGTTATTGCTCTTATCTGTGTGAAAATGCCTTTTATTTATTTTATCTCCTTGTCTTTTTAAGTGTATTTTCTCAATATATTGCATTGTGTTAGTGGTTATCTTCATTCGGCGTTGAAAAATTTTCATTATATGGTCTTCCCAGCTTCCATTGTTTCTGCTGAGAGATCAGATCAGACATGGTTCTTATTACAGACCCTAGGTAAACCATTGCTCCTGTGAAACCAAAATATGTTTTCTATTTGGCTAATGTTAACACTTTATTTTCTCTTTGTTTTTGTGTGTTTTTAATTTGATATGCCAAGGTGTGATTTTTTCTTTATTTGCTTCAGATTTATAGTTATTCTTGATTCTCGATTATCTTCAGTGTATTTTAAAATATTTTCAGCTACTGGTTTTGTTTCAAAAAGTTGAGAGACTGCCTCACTGTCATTTAGCTTTCACGATGGTAATGCAGTTACAGATACGTTAAATTTAACTGTTGTATCCACCAGTTTTGAACATGCAGGCTTCACTGTGGATATTTCTTCCAGTCTATCTTCCAGGTCGCTAATCATCTCTTCCATTATGTTTAATCTCTTGTTCCAGTTTTTATTTTTTCTTCATTTGCTTATTATGTTTTTCAGTTCCAAAATTTATCTGATTCTTCACTCCAATTGTCATCTTTCCAAAATACTCCCCTAACACTTAATTTTTTGAACCTATCAATTAGAAATATAATAACTTATATATACATATATATACACACACACAGTTTTTTTTTTGAGACGGGGTCTCACTCTGTTGTCCAGGCTGGGGTGCAGTGGCATGATCTCAGCTCACTGCAACCTCCATCTTCCGGGTTCAAGCGATTCTCCTGTCTCAGCCTCCCGAATAGCTACGACTGAGACTACAGGTGCGTGCCACCACACCCAGCTAATTTTTTGTATTTTTAGTAGAGAGGGAGTTTCACCATTTTAGCCAGGGTGGTCTCCATCTCCTGACCTCGTGATCTGCCCACCTCGGACTTCCGAAGTGCTGGGATTACAGAAGTGAACCCGGAGCCTGCCAAATATTTATGTTTAATACCTGTATTGAGTGGGGGCGGAGCAAGATGGCCGAATAGGAACAGCTCCAGTCTCCAACTCCCAGCGCGAGCGACACAGAAGACCGGTGATTTCTGCATTTTCAACTGAGGTACTGGGTTCATCTCACTGGGGAGTGCCAGACGATCGGTGCTGGTCAGCTGCTGCAGCCCGACCAGCGAGACCTGAAGCAGGGCGAGGCATTGCCTCACTTGGGAAGCGCAAGGGGGAAGGGAATCCCTTTTCCTAGCCAGGGGAACTGAGACACACAACACCTGGAAAATCGGGTAACTCCCACCCCAATACTGCGCTTTAAGCAAACAGGCACACCAGGAGATCATATCCCACACCTGGCCGGGAGGGTCCCACACCCACAGAGCCTTCCTCATTGCTAGCACAGCAGTCTGCGATCTTGCGGCAAGGCAGCAGCGAGGCTGGGGGAGGGGCGCCCGCCATTGCTGAGGCTTAAGTAGGTAAACAAAGCTGCTGGGAAGCTCGAACTGGGTGGAGCTCACAGCAGCTCAAGGAAACCTGCCTGTCTCTGTAGACTCCACCTCTGGGGACAGGGCAATAACAAACGCAGCCGAAACCTCTGCAGACGCAAACGACTCTGTCTGACAGCTTTGAAGAGAGCAGTGGATCTCCCAACACGGAGGTTGAGATCTGAGAAGGGACAGACTCCCTGCTCAAGTGGGTCCCTGACCCCTGAGTAGCCTAACTGGGAGACATCCCCCACTAGGGGCAGTCTGACACCCCACACCTCACAGGGTGGAGTACACCCCTGAGAGGAAGCTTCCAAAGCAAGAATCAGACAGGTACACTCGCTGTTCAGAAATATTCTATCTTCTGCAACCTCTGCTGCTGATACCCAGGCAAACAGGGTCTGGAGTGGACCTCAAGCAATCTCCAACAGACCTACAGCTGAGGGTCCTGACTGTTAGAAGGAAAACTATCAAACAGGAAGGACACCTACACCAAAACCCCATCAGTACATCACCATCATCAAAGTCGAGAGGCAGATAAAACCACAAAGATGGGGAAAAAGCAGGGCAGAAAAGCTGGAAATTCAAAAAACAAGAGCGCATCTCCCCCGGCAAAGGAGCGCAGCTCATCGCCAGCAACGGATCAAAGCTGGACGGAGAATGACTTTGACGAGATGAGAGAAGAAGGCTTCAGTCCATCAAATTTCTCAGCGCTAAAGGAGGAATTACGTACCCAGCGCAAAGAAACTAAAAATCTTGAAAAAAAAGTGGAAGAATTGATGGCTAGAGTAATTAATGCAGAGAAGGTCATAAACAAAATGAAAGAGATGAAAACCATGATACGAGAAATACGTGACAAATGCACAAGCTTCAGTAACCGACTCGATCAACTGGAAGAAAGAGTATCTGCGATTGAGGATCAAATGAATGAAATGAAGCGAGAAGAGAAACCAAAAGAAAAAAGAAGAAAAAGAAATGAACAAAGCCTGCAAGAAGTATGGGATTATGTAAAAAGACCAAATCTACGTCTGATTGGGGTGCCTGAAAGTGAGGGGGAAAATGGAACCAAGTTGGAAAACACTCTTCAGGATATCATCCAGGAGAACTTCCCCAACCTAGTAGGGCAGGCCAACATTCAAATCCAGGAATACACAGAACGCCACAAAGATACTCCTCGAGAAGAGCAACTCCAAGACACATAATTGCCAGATTCACCAAAGTTGAAATGAAGGAAAAAATCTTAAGGGCAGCCAGAGAGAAAGGTCGGGTTACCCACAAAGGGAAGCCCATCAGACTAACAGCAGATCTCTCGGCAGAAACTCTCCAAGCCAGAAGAGAGTGGGGGCCAATATTCAACATTCTTAAAGAAAAGAATTTTCAACCGAGAATTTCATATCCAGCTGAACTAAGTTTCATAAGTGAAGGAGAAATAAAATCCTTTACAGATAAGCAAATGCTTAAAGATTTTGTCACCACTAGGCCTGCCTTACAAGAGACCCTGAAGGAAGCACTAAACATGGAAAGGAACAACCGGTACCAGCCATTGCAAAAACATGCCAAAATGTAAAGACCATCGAGGCTAGGAAGAAACTGCATCAACTAACGAGCAAAATAACCAGTTAACATCATAATGGCAGGATCAAGTTCACACATAACAATCTTAACCTTAAATGTAAATGGACTAAATGCTCCAATTAAAAGACACAGACTGGCAAACTGGATAAAGAGTCAAGACCCATCAGTCTGCTGTATTCAGGAGACCCATCTCACACGCAGAGACATACATAGGCTCAAAATAAAGGGATGGAGGAAGATTTACCAAGCAAATGGAGAACAAAAAAAAGCGGGGGTTGCAATACTAGTCTCTGATAAAACAGACTTTAAACCATCAAAGATCAAAAGAGACAAAGAAGGCCATTACATAATGGTAAAGGGATCAATTCAACAGGAAGAGCTAACTATCCTAAATATATATGCACCCAATACAGGAGCACCCAGATTCATAAAGCAAGTCCTTAGAGACTTACAAAGAGACTTAGACTCCCATACAATAATAATGGGAGACTTCAACACTCCACTGTCAACATTAGACAGATCAACGAGACAGAAAGTTAACAAGGATATCCAGGAATTGAACTCATCTCTGCAGCAAGCAGACCTAATAGACATCTATAGAACTCTCCACCCCAAATCAACAGAATATACATTCTTCTCAGCACCACATCATGCTTACTCCAAAATCGACCACGTAATTGGAAGTAAAGCACTCCTCAGCAAATGTACAAGAACAGAAATTATAACAAACTGTCTCTCAGACCACAGTGCAATCAAACTAGAACTCAGGACTAAGAAACTCAATCAAAACCGCTCAACTACATGGAAACTGAACAACCTGCTCCTGAATGACTACTGGGTACATAACTAAATGAAGGCAGAAATAAAGATGTTCTTTGAAACCAATGAGAACAAAGATACAACATACCAGAATCTCTGGGACACATTTAAAGCAGTGTGTAGAGGGAAATTTATAGCACTAAATGCCCACAAGAGAAAGCAGGAAAGATCTAAAATTGACACTCTAACATCGCAATTAAAAGAACTAGAGAAGCAAGAGCAAACACATTCGAAAGCTAGCAGAAGGCAAGAAATAACTAAGATCAGAGCAGAACTGAAGGAGATAGAGACACAAAAAACTCTCCAAAAAATCAATGAATCCAGGAGTTGGTTTTTTGAAAAGATCAACAAAATTGACAGACCACTAGCAAGACTAATAAAGAAGAAAAGAGAGAAGAATCAAATCGACGCAATTAAAAATGATAAAGGGGATATCACCACCGACACCACAGAAATACAAACTACCATCAGAGAATACTATAAACACCTCTACGCAAATAAACTGGAAAATCTAGAAGAAATGGATGATTTCCTGGACACTTACACTCTTCCAAGACTAAACCAGGAAGAAGCTGAATCCCTGAATAGACCAATAGCAGGCTCTGAAATTGAGGCAATAATTAATAGCCTACCAACCAAAAAAAGTCCAGGACCAGATGGATTCACAGCTGAATTCTACCAGAGGTACAAGGAGGAGTTGGTACCATTCCTTCTGAAACTATTCCAATCAATAGAAAAAGAGGGAATCCTCCCTAACTCATTTTATGAGGCTAACATCATCCTGATACCAAAGCCTGGCAGAGACACAACAAAAAAAGAGAATTTTAGAACAATATCCCTGATGAACATCGATGCAAAAATCCTCAGTAAAATACTGGCAAACCGGATTCAGCAACACATCAAAAAGCTTATCCACCATGATCAAGTGGGCTTCATCCCTGGGATGCAAGGCTGGTTCAACATTCGCAAATCAATAAACATAATCCAGCATATAAACAGAACCAAAGACAAGAACCACATGATTATCTCAATAGATGCAGAAAAGGCTTCTGACAAAATTCAACAGCCCTTCATGCTAAAAACGCTCAATAAATTCGGTATTGATGGAATGTACCTCAAAATAATAAGAGCTATTTATGACAAACCCACAGCCAATATCATACTGAATGGGCAAAAACTGGAAAAATTCCCTTTGAAAACTGGCACAAGACAGGGATGCCCTCTCTCACCACTTCTATTCAACATAGTGTTGGAAGTTCTGGCTAAGGCAATTAGGCAAGAGAAAGAAATCAAGGCTATTCAGTTAGGAAAAGAAGAAGTCAAATTGTCCCTGTTTGCAGATGACATGATTGTATATTTAGAAAACCCCATTGTCTCAGCCCAAAATCTCCTTAAGCTGATAAGCAACTTCAGCAAAGTCTCAGGATATAAAATTAATGTGCAAAAATCACAAGCATTCTTATACACCAGTAACAGACAAACAGAGAGCCAAATCAGGAATGAACTTCCATTCACAATTGCTTCAAAGAGAATCAAATACCTAGGAATCCAACTTACAAGGGATGTAAAGGACCTCTTCAAGGAGAACTACAAACCACTGCTCAGTGAAATAAAAGAGGACACAAACAAATGGAAGAACATACCATGCTCATGGATAGGAAGAATCAATATTGTGAAAATGGCCATACTGCCCAAGGTAATTTATAGATTCAATGCCATCCCCATCAAGCTACCAATGAGTTTCTTCACAGAATTGGAAAAAACTGCTTTACAGTTCATATGGAACCAAAAAAGAGCCCGCATCTCCAAGACAATCCTAAGTCAAAAGAACAAAGCTGGAGGCATCACGCTACCTGACTTCAAACTATACCACAAGGCTACAGTAACCAAAACAGCATGGTACTGGTACCAAAACAGAGATATAGACCAATGGAACAGAACAGAGTCCTCAGAAATAATACCACACATCTACAGCCATCTGATCTTTGACAAACCTGAGAGAAACAAGAAATGGGGAAAGGATTCCCTATTTAATAAATGGTGCTGGGAAAATTGGCTAGCCATAAGTAGAAAGCTGAAACTGGATCCTTTCCTTACTCCTTATACGAAAATTAATTCAAGATGGATTAGAGACTTAAATGTTAGACCCAATACCATAAAAACCCTAGAGGAAAACCTAGGTAGTACCATTCAGGACATAGGCATGGGCAAAGACTTCATGTCTAAAACACCAAAAGCAACGGCAGCAAAAGCCAAAATTGACAAATGGGATCTCATTAAACTAAAGAGCTTCTGCACAGCAAAAGAAACTACCATCAGAGTGAACAGGCAACCTACAGAATGGGAGAAAATTTTTGCGATCTACTCATCTGACAAAGGGCTAATATCCAGAACCTACAAAGAACTCAAACAAATTTACAAGAAAAAAACAAACAACCCCATCAAAAAGTGGGCAAAGGATATGAACAGACATTTCTCAAAAGAAGACATTCATACAGCCAACAGACACATGAAAAAATGCTCATCATCACTGGCCATCAGAGAAATGCAAATCAAAACCACAATGAGATACCATCTCACACCAGTTAGAATGGCGATCATTAAAAAGTCAGGAAACAACAGGTGCTGGAGAGGATGTGGAGAAATAGGAACACTTTTACACTGTTGGTGGGATTGTAAACTAGTTCAACCATTATGGAAAACAGTATGGCGATTCCTCAAGGATCTAGAACTAGATGTACCATATGACCCAGCCATCCCATTACTGGGTATATACCCAAAGGATTATAAATTATGCTGCTATAAAGACACATGCACACGTATGTTTATTGCGGCACTATTCACAATAGCAAAGACTTGGAATCAAACCAAATGTCCATCAGTGACAGATTGGATTAAGAAAATGTGGCACATATACACCATGGAATACTATGCAGCCATCAAAAAGGATGAGTTTGTGTCCTTTGTAGAGACATGGATGCAGCTGGAAACCATCATTCTTAGCAAACTATCACAAGAACAGAAAACCAAACACCGCATGTTCTCACTCATAGGTGGGAACTGAACAATGAGATCACTTGGACTCAGAAAGGGGAACATCACACACCGGGGCCTATCATGGGGAGGGGGGCGGGGGGAGGGATTGCATTGGGAGTTATACCTGATGTAAATGACGAGTTGATGGGTGCAGCACACCAACATGGCACAAGTATGCATATGTAACAAACCTGCACGTTATGCACATGTACCCTACAACTTAAAGTATAATAATAATAAATAAATTAAAAAAAAAAACCTGTATTATCTGCTCTTACATGTATGTCTTCTATTGTTTTCGTATTTGTTTGGTTATTGTTGTTTCTTTTTCAATCATACCTTGTCATTACACAATTCTACTTATTTTTAAGGCAGTACCAGATATACAATCTGACACATTATAAAGATATTTTAAGACTCTGAATAATGCTATCTCCCTTCAAAAAGGAGATTGTTTTGGGCAGGAAGCTGGGCTCCAGCTGGTTCACTTCAGGGGTGTTTAGTCTTTTGGCTTTCCTGGGCCACATTGGAAGAAGAATTGTCTTGGGTCACATATAAAATACACTAAGACTAATGACAGTTTATGAGCTTAAAAAAAAGTTGCAAAAAAAATCTCATAAGTGCTTTAAGAAAGTTTACAAATTTGTGTTGGGCCACATTCAAAGGCATCCTGAGCCACATGTGGCCCGCAGGCTGCAGGTTGGGCGAGCTTGCTTTAAACCGACAAATGATTGAGTCTTTTAAGCTAGTTCACCTTACTAGTAGGCTTTACCCCTTCACGGTTCTAACTAAAATCATGTATTCTTACCAATTTCTTCCTTTTCTTAAATCCTGTGAACTTCAGTTTTTTGTTGTTGTTGTTGTTGTTTTAATTTTCTTAGTTCTTTGAAATTGATAAAAGCCAACTGAATTTCTATAAAACAAATTTTTAAATACATAGTACTATGTATTTCATACTGTAGTACTACGTATGCGTGAAAAATGCAATGATTTCTCAGTTCCTTACCATTGTTATACCTTCACTTCTAAATCTGAGCCCTGCCAATTCTCTCTGCCTTGGTATCCTTTCCAACACCTTTTAAAAAGTGCACACACACAAAGAGACACATTTTATTCACTTAAGCCTATTGTCCTCAGTTGAGTAGGGTTTTCAAAAAGAACATAATCCAACATTACCAAAAGTGAAATCTTATCAAAAGTGATCAATGTGTTACTTCATGATTTTGCTATTGAGTAACTTTCATTGAATTCTAGTGTTTTTTAAATTAATTTCTTTACTTATTTTATTGTTAGCCGATCTTCAGAGAGGACCTTTAAATTTTTATTTTATTTTTAGAAAGAGTATTATATGTGGTGGCATGGTTTTAGAAGCTTTATTAGTATGTTTAATACTTTTTAATACTAAATCATTGTTAATTACTCAAGTGATGTATTTTTTCCTGTCATGCTTTCCAAGTATGCAATCAATCTCAAAGGAATATTTACATTCATTTATGGCCTGTGGATTCTGATCTGCGTGAATGGGTCTAATCTAACTCTTAATAGTTAAAAAGACTGTGGAATGGGATTTTGATATCTTTCAGAAGACATTAACCCATCAAAACAGAGACTTTGCTTCCTTGCTGTTTCTCTGAGATGGCAGTAGAGTTGTAAGTCTGTTAAACTGAGAATTAAGATCTCTGATTTTCTCAGTTTTCTCAAGCGTTTAAGTTTCCACTGCCAACAGGAAACTAATAGATAATTTAATAGAGCTGTGTTGGGAGATGTCCCAAAAGTTTATATAACCTGAACTGAGTAAGGGCTAATAGTTTTGGTTTTGATAGGCTGTCTCCTGAAGCATGGCGACTGTCTAAACTCCACAACCTGTGAAATTAAAATTTAACTGAGAAAACTCTTCTATCATGAGATTAATTTTTAATTCTCTAAAACTGAACTTTATTACTTAAGTAACAAGAACATATTTTAAGAACAATTTTAAAAGGTTAATTTTTATACTAAGTTGCAGTACCTTGACACAAGAAGCTATTATGTAAACCTTTTTTCTCTTTTTGAATGTGGCATTTAAGTTTTCTGTTTTCTGCATATTTTGAACATTTTAGGCTTGTCACTTCTAAATATTAGACATTTCTGAATGGACACTCTCTTCTTTAGTGCACATTTTCTATATTTGAAACTTATTGTTATTTTTCCATTCATCTTATTTTCTTAGTAATGCAATCCTAAATTGAATATGTGCTTATCCAGTATATCACCCAAGGTTCCTTCCAAACAGAACTCTAGAAGATTAAAAAAATAATAACCAAACAATCAAGTGAGCAATGTTTATGCTTCTGTACTGCCATGCTTTTATCTCTGTAGTTTTTTTAAACTGCAACCAGATATCAAGATTACTTAGCCGCAAGGATTGGCTAGTAACGGTGCTATCCAAATTTCTTTTTCAAAATCCCAATGAAAAATAATATATTGTCTCTCCTGTGCACATCTGAGTATCCTCTACTTTTCACAGTTTTTAAATACTGCAAACGTAAGTATCCCTTTCTGCCACCAGCTTTCCTGCTCCATGTAGGAATGATTCTTTCATCTGGATTAATATGCTAGTCACTCAGCCCCAGATGAGAAACATGATAAATTGGAAGTGTTCCTGGAAGAACAAATTCAATACTATTCACGAGTTCAAGAACCTTCATGTTAGTGCTGTATCTAGTTTAAGGAGAGCTTGATCTTATTCCAAAAATGTCCCCATGTCCCCAGTAAAACCAGCTCCTCCTTGCTTCATTCTGCCCAACAGGTCTATAAATTCATTTGTGATATATGGTCTTAAACAAGACCAATTATGATTGTCCTGCATGAACTTGCCTCACATATGTCATCTCCTTTTAAAAGAGCTTCCTTTTCTGCAAAATAAAATGAAGTGCTAGATATAACTGATTTAAACAAATTTAAAGTATTATTCTGAATTCTTAAATTAAATGTTGCTAACGAGCTAGCAACATAGCACCAGAAAAAATAAGAGCAAAGGATAACGGTTTCCAGGAAATAATGCAATTTAAAATAAGACATAGAGTACAAAATTTAGAGCTCTGTGTACTTATATTTTCCAATTTAAAACTTAGAGAACTCAATGTCTAGAAATAAAACTGATTTTTTATTAAAAATTATTTTATTTCTTGTTGAGGACAAGATAATAATCATATATAGTGAAAGTAACTGATTTTCTGTTATTTTTAATTTCTCTATTTTCTTTTACTGGTAACTAGAAAGTGTTAGATGCATTCATACAGAAGATAATATCTATGTGGAAATAAATGAACAGTCATTTTAAAACAATACACTCTAGGGCTGATTTATGGCAATTTAAGATGTTTATCACTCTTTCTTAGTTCTTATTCTCTTTTCATTTGTATATTGCAATAATACAGACCACACAGCTTCTAGGTAGGCATGTCAAAATGCTGGAAACCCAGACAATATTAGTAATTTATCCTTGGTAATCAGCTTCACACATTCTGCTGAGTTCAGTTCACTATAGACTGGCTGGTACACAGTGTACCTTGTTATTGAATGTACAAGTTGAAAAATTACTTAGCAGAAATAGGCTTTCGCTTGAAGAAAATGTTGGTTTAATTTACACTATAAGGCATAGTCTATTTGGTTGAAGGAGCATTATTTAATTTTCCTGTAAGTAGAATTTATGAAAACTTAAATTTACTGGCATACTATATGTAAATTACCCAAGTGATGTATAGATTGTGTCCTGGACAGCTGACTGGCTAGCTGCCCTGAATCCAACATGGCTACCCTAACACTACCTTTCCTGCTGGTCTTCAGGCAAAACCACTCAATATTAATAGCTCAACAGTTCTACAAATCTGTAGTTGATTTTGTGCTTTATGAGTCCAACGGTTGTTAAAAGTTGAAATAAATCATTTTGCCTAAACTAACAGCATTCTTGACTATCTGTTTTACGATATTTACCCTTGAATTCCACTATGCCTTATAAATTGGAAAGGGTTGATTTACTCTGACAGGGGAAGGGAGAGAAGGAAGTGGTAAGAAGATAAATCACTAGTTCCAAGTAAAGGAGCATGACTAATAAAGCCCAAAGTTGATGTTACTGGCCACATTTTTAGAAACCTTTGATTTACCTAACTGCTTATTTCAGGATTTCTTATATATTTTATGCTTCATAGTATGTACTCAAGATAAAACAAATGTCTTGAAGTAAAGATACATCTGTGTGGAAAGAGATAAAATGAAGAAAGGAACTTAAACAAAAAGGAGCCAGAACTTTATGGTTTTGAGAATTCTATCCTCCTCAGAGAAGGAATTATGCTAAAATTAAGTAATGGCTTTAGAACAAAGATCAAATCCAGAATACTGCCAGGAGAATGTGGTTTAAAAAGAGATCTGTATCCAGGTGTGGTGGCTTATGTCTGTAATCTCAGCACTTTGGGAGGCCAAGGCAGGAGGATCACTTGAGGCCAGGAGTACCAGACCAGCCTGGGCAACAAAACAAGACACTGTCTCTACAAATTCTTTTTTCTTTTAAATTAGCCAAACATTGTGATGCATACCTGTAGCCCTAGCTACTGGGGAGGCTAAGATGGAAGGATCTCTTGAGCCCAGAAGTTGAGACTGCTGTGAGCTGTGATTGTACCACAGCTCTCTAGTCTGAAAGAGATCTTGTCTCAAAAAAAAAAAAAAGAAAGAAAGATGAGAGAAAGAAAGAGAAAGAAAGAAGGAAAGAAGGAAAGAAGAAAGAAAGAAAGAAAGAAGAAAGAGAAAGAAGAAAGAAAAAGAAAGAAAGAGAAAGCAAGCAAGCTAAGTGTGTAAGTGCAACTGTACTTTTTTCCAAATACCTCAAAATGATTACATGTGGAATCTTATGCCTCAGGATCTTCTCAAAGCATGAAACTTGATAAAGGTTTACCTTGAAGAGATTTGGAGGGTGGGGAAGCAGGATTTTGTATAATGGGTGGAATCCCAAGCTAATGTTCTAGAAACTTAGTGCTTAAAAGTGCTATATATTCAGAAACATTCCCAGTTTGGGCTGAGGAATAGCAGTCAGTGTGGAATAATGGGAGGTCTTTGGACCCCATAATGCTACATGCAGGAAGCCAGCCTGTCTTACCATCATATTTTTGATGTCTAGAGGCAGGAAATGTCCTTCTTAATTTTACAAGTACAGATTAAAAGGATCTGTACTTAGCATGTTATAATTCAGGAACTACAATAGAGGCAAATTATTCATACTTGGATATGATGGATGGAAAGATTCTGAGCTTTGAGATGATGGTGTAATGAGAAGTTGTTTTGGAGGACCTGAAATAGATGAGTGTATGGTTTCTTTGTGGAAGTAACGTGCCAAGGAACACATGTCAAGGAACACAGGGAATGTGTCCTTAACGTGTGGAAGGAGTTAGAGGGATGACTATGGTAGGTAGCTTCTAACACAGCCTATGATCATTGCCTCCTAGTATTCATGCCCTTGAGAGCCCTGGATTCTATACCACTGTCTTACAAATAAAATAAGGCAGAAATGATGAGTGTCACTCTTAAGAGTAGATTATCAAAAGACTGTGGATTCTGTCTTTGGCACTCCTGAATTTTCTTGAGTTGCTTGCCCTGAGAGAAACCAGTTTAAATGCCACATGAAGAAGCTGATGTGAAGGACGGAGATCTGAATAATTAATTAAATAATTAATATTGCTGAATGTTCATATAAGTGAAAATAATCTGCAGATTAACTGTGATCCCTAAGAAAATCCAATGTGATTTTACACAGAAATAGAAAAAACAATCCTACAGTTTGTATGGAACCAAAAAAGACCCCAAGTAGCAAAAGCAATCTTGAGCAAAAAGAAGAAAGCTGGAGGTATCACACTCCCTGATGTCAAAATATATTATAAAGCTAATGTAATAGAAACAGCATGGTACTGGCATTAACAAGAGACACATCAACCAATGACATGCAATAGAAAGCCCAGAAATAAAACCATGTATCTTCTATCAATTGATTTTCAACAAAGGTGTTAGAAGCACTCACTGGCAAAATGACAATCTCTTCAATAAGTGATGTTGGGAAAACTGGATATGCACATGAAAAATAATTGGACCTTTATCTTTTTTTTTTTTTTTTGAGACAAAGTCTCACTTTGTTACCCACACTGCACTGCAGTGGTGTGATCTTGGCTTGTTGCAACCTTCACCTCCCAGATTCAAGCAATTTTCCTATCTCAGCCGCCTGAGTAGCTGGGATTACAGGCACCCACGACCAAGTTCACCTAATATATGTGTGTGTGTGTGTGTGTGTGTGTGTGTGTGTGTGTGTGTGTGTTTAGTGGAGACAGGGTTTTGCCATGTTGGTCAGGCTGGTCTTGAACTCCTAACCTCATTGGATCTGTCAACGTTGGCCTTTCAAAGTGCTGGGATTACAGGCGTGAGCCACCTTGCTCAGCCTGGACCTTTATCTTATGCCATAGACAAAAATTAAATAAAAATGGATAAAATACATATGATAATTTGAATGTTTATCCTCCTTAAACCTCACATTGAAATTTGACCTATTTATTACCACTGAACTGTACACTTAAAAATCGCAAAGATGGTAAATTTTATTTTTTTAAAAGAGCATGTTGCCTTCACTAACACAAATTATTTTAAAAAAGAAATTTCGGCCGGGTGCGGTGGCTCACGCCTGTAATCCCCGCACTTTGGGAGGCCGAGACGGGCGGATCACGAGGTCAGGAGATTCAGACCATCTTGGCGAACACGGTGAAACCCCGTCTCTACTAAAAATACAAAAAAAAAATTAGCCAGACATGGTGGCGGGCGCCTGTAGTCCCAGCTTCTGGGGAGGCTGAGGCAGGAGAATGGTGTGAACCCGGGAGGCGGAGCTTGCAGTGAGCCAAGATCGCGCCACTGCACTGCAGCCTGGGTGACAGAGGGAGACTCCATCATAAAAAAAAAAGAAAAGAAAAAAGAAATTTGATCCCAATTTTGGAGGTGGGACCTAATGGAAAGTATTTGGGTCATGGAGCTGGATTCCTCATTAATGACTTGGTGCAGTTCCCATGATAATGAATGTGTTCTTGAACTTTTAGCTACTGTGAGAGTTGGTTGTTAAAAAAAAAAAAAAAAGCCTGGCAGCTCTGCCCTTGCTCTCTTGCCAGCTCTTTTACCATAAGAACTCTGCACACTTTGCCTCCCCTTTGCCTTCTGCCAAGTGGAAGCAGCCTGACATTCTCACCAGAAGCAGATGCTGGTGTCATTCTTCTTGTACAGCCTGCAGAACTATGAGCCAAATAAACATCTTTTGTTTATAAATTACCCAGTTTCAGATATTCCTTTATAGCAACACAAATGGACTAAGACAACACTTAAATGTAATACTTGAAACTATAAAGTAGTAGTAAGAAACATAGAGGGAAAGTTCACAGCATTGGTCTGGGCAATGATTTCTTGAATAGAACTCCAAAAGTACAGGCAACAAAAGCAAAAATAAACAAATAAGAGTGCATCAAGTCAAAAAGCTTCCGCACAGAAAAGGAAGGAAAGACTGAAGAGACAACCTACAGATAGGGAGAAAATATTGACAAACCATGATTCTGTTAATGAGCTAATATCCAAAATGTATAAGAAATTTCAATAGAAAGAAAACAAAAAACCCTGTTAAAAGTGGATAAAGGATCTGAGCAGACATTTCTCAAAAGAGGAGATATGAATAGCCAATGGATATTTGAAAAGTCCTCAACACTTCTAATCATAAAGCAAATGTAAATTAAAAACAAAATGAAATCATACCGGGTAGAGTGGCTATGATAAAAAAGGAACAGTGACACATTGGAGAGGATGTGGAGAAAGATAACTTTTGTATACTGTTGGTGGGAATGAAAATTAGTACATTTATTTTGGAAAATAGCATGGAAGTTCTTCAAAAAACTAGAAATAGAATTACTATATGATTCAGCCATCCCACTTCTGGATATATATTCAAATGAACTGAAGTCAGTATGTTGAAGAGAAATCTGCACTCTCTAGCCGGGTGTGGCAGTGTGTGACTGGAGTCCCAGATGCTTGAGAAGCTGTTGTAGGAGGATCATTTGAGCCCAGGAGTTTGAGGTTGCTGTGAACTGTGATCATGCCACTGCTCTCCAGCCTAGGCAAAAGAGTGAGAGACCCTTTCTCTCTCTATATATATATACATATGCACTCTCATGTTTATTTTATTTTAGCATTATTCACAACACCAAGACATGGACCCCACCTGAGTGTCCTTCATTTCTTTCATTTATTCATGTCCAGCAATAAATAAATGGATGAAAAAAATGGTGTTTTATATATATGTACATACACACAATAACATTCTATATAGTCTTAAAATGTAAGAAAATTCTGTCATTCACGACAATATAGATAAAACTGGAAGACATTAAATGAAATGAAATATGCCAGGCACAGAAAAACAAACACCATATGATTTTACTTATATGTAGAATCTAAAAAAAAAGTCAACCTCATAAAAACAAAGAGTAGAAAGATGGTTACCAGAGGTTGGGGTGGGGCAGGGGAAGAAACCAGGAAAGGGGATATGTTGATCAAAGGGTGCAAAGTTTCAGTTATACTGGAGGAATAAGTTCTACTAATCTATTGCACTGCATGGTGACCACAATTAATAATCATGGTTTGTATATTTCAAAATTGCAAAAAGAATGTATTTTTAACTTTCTCACCACATAACAATAATTTGATGGGGTGACAGATATGTTAGTTAGCTTAAGTGAATCTTTCTACAGTGTATACATAGGTCCAAACATCACATTGTACCCCATAAATATGCATAATTATTTGTCAATTGAAATAGGTAAATAAATTAAATGAAAAATCTTATATTTACTTACTACTTAAAATATATTATAAAATTAATTTTGCATGTTTATTTGTGCTTCTTTTAAATATGGCCACTATAGTGTGCTAAATTATAACTGTTTCTTGTTTAATATTTCTATTGAACTGCCTTGGTCTGAAGCATAAATTTCCATAAAGTTTAAAAGGGAAAGAATGGAAGTGATGACTTAGTAATAGAAGCTCGCACTTTGTCCAGAAAGCAAGAAAGAAATAGAGGACTAGGGCTGTGGCAAAGGGAGGCTAATATAGTGCTTCCTGATGCTAATTCATGTTGGCTGTGTAAATAACATACAGATTCCTAGATCTCACGCTAGACCTCTGAAATCATCTTATATAAACTCTTCCCTGTTATTCAACTGATTACATTACATTAATCAGTAAGCTTTAATAATTAGCACTGTTCCAAATTGTATGAACCAAATCTTTTTAAGGTTTTTCAGTGCTAGTTTTTGTTTGTTTGTTTGTTTGTTTAATGTTAACTGCATACTAGTCAAACCTGTTATAACAAAATACCACAGATCAGGTGGGTTATACAACAGACATTTATTTTATCACAGTACTGGATGCTGAGTATACAAAATCACAAGTGTCTTCAGGTTAGGTTTATCTTAGGACCTCTTTCCTTGGCTTGCATATGGCTGCCTGATTGCTGTGTTCTTATGTGGCCTTTCCTCTGTGTGTGAGCAGCCCTGGTTTTTCTTAATCGTCTTAGAGTGGTATCAGTTATATTAATTTAGAATTTCACCCTTATGATACCACTTAAACCTATTAGGTTGGTGCAAAATAATTGTGGTTTTGGCCATTAAAGGTAATGACAAAACCACAGTTATGTTTGCACCAACTAAGTAATTATCTGTTTACTAGTCCTGTCTCCAAATACAGTTGCATTGGGGGTTAGGTCTTCAGCATATGAATTCTGAGGGGACAGAATTTGATGCATAACCACATATAATTAAAAAGGTATCTTACAAATAACAAACCAAACCAAAAAAGTAAACAAACAAAATCTGACTCTCTCTTCTAATTATTCCATCTATATAGTGCTTATCATCTACTAAATTTTGCACTAGCTCCATTGTCAATAAGGTAAGACACTTACATTCACTTTTCTACTTACCAATTATAACTATACTTACTGAATTTTCAATTAATAATGCCTAGTCTCAGGCTGTAAAATGTAGAGTCAAATGAACTAGTCCTACGACTAGCTAATACCTGAGGTTTCTGATCTTTAAATTAACATATTTTCTTTCCTTTTTCTTAAATCAAATGAAATAATACTGGCAAAAGTGCCTTGGAAATATTGCTTCACCCGGAAAGAATGATTGCTAAAATAAATAAATCAAAAATGTTCAGAATATGGTTTCGTCATAAGTATATTGCTGTACATTTACTCTTAGAATTGTGTATTAGACTCTGCTATGCATTGCTATGAAGAAATACCTAAAGCTAGGTAATTTATACAAAAAAAAAATGGTTTAATTGCAAAAAAGGCTACACAGGTAGCATAGCTCCAGCATCTACTTAGCTTCTGGTGAGCCCTTTGGCTACTTACAATCATGGCAAAAGGTGAAGGGGGAGCTGGCATCTCAAACATCGAGAGTGGAATCAAGGGAGGGGAAGATGCCACACACTTTTAAACAACTGGATCTTGAAAGAACTCACTATCACGAGGACAGCACCAAGCCATGGGAAATCTGCCCTCCTGACCCAAACACCTCCCTCCAGGCCCCACCTCCAACATTAGAAATTACAATGCAACATGAGATTTGGCAGGGGCACATATTCAAACTGTATCACATTGTATTGTTGTGTGTGTGCATGCATGCATGCATATGCCCATGCTTGCTTGTGAAATGAAGAAGCCTCTTAGGTTAAGTTCTCCACAAGCATGTCCCAAATAAGAATTTGCCTTTAAAGGACTTCTTAAGAAACTGCTGGAGGCAAAACTGATAAGGAAGTGAAGGAAATAGGACAGGAAATGAGAAATAGCTGAGCAAATTTGTGGTTTGCAAAGTCCCAACCTCAGGTACTTCCTGCTCATTGCGCTTGCAGGCACAGCAGTTTAGTAGTTAAGGGTAATCTAGAGAGAAGAATAGAGACAATTAGTAGCAAAATATTTAGAAACCAGAGGATAAGTACACAAAAAGAAAAAGGGGGATTAATGTGGCTGTGGGTGGAGGACTGAAGTTGGCTTAACTTTGTAAATGACAGTGGACAATATCTTTCTTGACTTGAAATGGCACCTAACTACTCATGCCCTTCCCACTTAGCAATGCAGCATTGTTCTTTACTCAAATCTAGATGAAAAGGTTTAAATACAAATATTCTCAAAGAAAGATGAGAAGTCGACTAGAATATTTGTGCAAATTTTCCTTCTACAAGATTCTTTTAGATTCTTTCTTCACATACGCAAAACATGGAGACAGAAAAAGAGAGGAACATTAAAGGGATAAGGCTTTCACAAGCAGCAGTGTCTTCACAATTTGCCTGGAATGCTTTAGTCTCATTTATCATTAATTATGAATATGGAAGTACTTTATGTTGTTGGTTGTCTTTGCTGTTTCACACAACAGTTGGCATTTAGTGTGCATTTTGCACTAAAATTCTTTGCTAAGAAGAAATTCAGAGGAAGTTAAAAATGCACACACAAATTAAGTCATATTATTCATGATAGAGTCAATAATTAAAGGAATTGCAAGGTAGATTACAGTCTTAGATTTTCTTTAAAATCTAAATGCTAATTCAATAAAATGTCTTCATTTTGATGTGATCTGTTTTCCACAAAGTATCCTTAGTCTGCTAAGCATAGAACGTTAGTGTTGAGACTTTTTTTGTTTCCGTTGTTTGGCAAGTGGGAGGGACTGGTGCCCAGCGGTGTCTTCACTCCTGTAGCTTGGGAAGTGGAAAAGAGTGTTACAGCTGTTTTACTCCCACCGCCTGCAGCTCAGTGAGTGAGAGCATTACAGCTCTTTTACTCCTGAAGTTTGACAAGTTCCAGGTTCTTGTCCTGCAACCAAGAGGAATAAGGTACGTGGATGCGAGAGAGTGAGTAAGGCAAAGTAGAATTTTATTGAGTGACACAAAGAAAGCTCTCAGCAGCGAGAGGGGGCCCAAAAGTGGGTTGCCGTCTGTGAGGCTGAGTCCAGGATTTTGATCGGCTTTGGATGGGAGGATGTGTGCTGATTGGTACATGGGTGGGCTTGGATAAGGTACCATTTGACTGGTTAAAAGGCATCATTAAGAAGGAACCAACAGTGAGAGAGTAACTAAGACAAGGATGAAAGTCCTCACTCTGGTCATGGACTTTATTTGAAACTGGCAGCTTGGCTTTCAGGCTTTGGTCTTTGGCCTGAAGGTCAAGTTTCTGGACCTGTTCCTGTCTGCCTAGGAATTTGTCTGTCTCCTGTCACTACCATTAGTCAACTATTAAATGAACAAAATGGCTGAGTTTTTGTAAAGTCAAGAATAAACCTACAATGGACTAGATAGGTTTCTGCCACATTCATTGGCTGAGATCCTAACCCCTGCTGTGATGGTATTAGGAGGTAGGGCATTTGGGAGGTAATTAGCTCATGAGTGTGGAGCTCTTGAAACTAGGCCTCATAAAACTTAAAAATTAACACCAGATGGCCATGGATAGCCCCTCCATGTTCCCGGAACTCAAACAGAAAAACAATTCCAGGAATGTACATCAGGGGGTCCAGCCCTAAACAGTTCTAGGAAAATATCGCATGAGGTCCAGCCCTAAACCATACCAGGAAAGAAACCCATAAGGTCAAGCCCCGACCAATCAGAACCAGACACCTTGCTCAGGCCATAGCCAGACCCAATCATCTTGCGCCTTAAGCTTTGTTCGAACTTGGCGCCAAAAGCTGTGTTTGAACTTATGTTTGCCTATATAAACAGCCTGTAATAAGCGTTCGGGGTCCCAGGGCCAACTTAGAGCTTGGGACCCTAGCGCGCTAGCAATAAATAACTCTCTGCTGTGAATCTCCTGTCGGTGATCCTTCGCGGCGACCCCTGCCCAGGAGGGAATCGAGAGTTCGGTTCCAACACTCTCATGAATGGGATTAGTGCTCTTGTACAACAGGGCCCCGAGTTCTCTCTAGCTCTTTTTTTTTTGCTTTTTTTTTTTTTGGCCTTGTGAGGACACAACAAAAATGCACCAGTTGGCATCTTGGAAGAAGGCCCTTACTAGATCATGAGCACACTGGTGCCCTGATCTCCAACTTCCAGCCTCCAGAATGTAAGAAATAAATTTCTGTCATTCATAAGCCACCCAGTCTATGGTTACTTTGTTATAGCAGCAGGAGCTAATTAAGACAATATTATAAGCTTATTTTTAAGCATTATCTTAGTTACACGTTCAAATAGTAAACTCAATATATTTCTTTTAACCTCCAGACACTTTTTCAGTGGGGGAACTTTTAAAATATAAAACAATGCGCTCAATCATTAACCTGAAAAGAATTAAACTTGTTTACTGTGTGTCCAGAATTTGTGTAATTTTCGTGTTCAGATTTAGTTGAAATGGTATTGTGACTTATTAACTAATTTATAAAATTGGAAAAATATATTAAATAATATTCTAGTTGAGTATGTTCACTGATATAAATGGAAACATACTGAAATCTTTTTCAAAAACAGAAAGAGATTTGATATATATGAAAACTCATCTCATGAACTGGAAGTAGAGGTATCAGAGATTAGAACTGGAAGGTGGGAACTGAGTGACTCCAACTTTTAGTGTCTATGTGGTTTCTCTTATTTTTTTTTTCTATCTTCATTAGCCTTGTATATTGCCCAATATTGTCCCTTATCCTGATTTTACATATTCATTGTTTCCCTTGAATAGTAATTTTCTATCAGCAGTCATAGTTGTGTCTCAGTACAAATACTAAAGAATGAGGAATTTTACATCCTGACTCTGATTCAAATGTTCATCATTGGTTCTATCAGGTAAGCTGGAGGCATAGATTTGGCCACATAGCCCTAATACTACTTAATTTATTTTTTATTTCCCCTTGATACAAAAAAATGTGAAAGATTACTATGGATCAACCGTCATACAAAGCTATAGATTCATTTCTGACCCAGAGAGACCTGAAAAACATATCTAATTACAGGAAGGTTACAGAGCCAATTCTTTCTTAAGTAAAAGGCTAATTGCAGTTGTCCTTAATGTACCTTTTTATATTTCACTTTTTAAATAATTTGGAAAATATATAAAATGGGTAAAATAAAGTTTTAAGCACTTATAATGCTTTCATTTTATTCAAAGATTGTGTTGTTACAATTCTAACTTCCTTCTCCATCTACTCATATATCTACAATTTCATCCAACTGGCAGTAATCATGTTAACATATGAATATCTTTCCAGACTTTTGATATGGTTATTAATCCACGTATACACAGTTTAATGTCAGATTGTTCTCTACATATTATTATGAAATACACATTGAATGAGTGTGTTCCTTACAGTGAATATAAACTGAAGTTCGTCTTTAAAAGTAGGCATCTGAAAGCTTGTTCTTTGTGAGTTATGATAAAGTAGTGAAAGAAGGATTATCTGAAGTTGGGCAGAAAATTGAAACAGCACATCTGGATGAATCTGACTCAAAACACATCTAGTGAGTTGATGTCACTGGTGGATGTCTCTGATGTATGTTGGAGTGTTTTGTCTATTCTAATGTCTCTCAGTTCTTCCAGGTGCAGCTGAATTAATGTATTATTTTACATGGATTAAATTATACATAAACAAACACATTGAATTATTCTCAAAGCATTCAGTAATATATTAATTGCCTTGAAAAAATATGTTTTCAAAGAACCATATTAACAGAACTGACAGCACTTTCTTTCTGTAGTAGGTATATAAGATGCAGAAGGGATATTTGTACTATCATTGTTCTGATTATTATCAGACGTGATAAAAATAAGCAAAAGGAATATTTGCAGATATGAATATGTGGAAGGGATGTTCGCTACTTAGTGGCCTCATTGGCCTCAGTGGCACACGAAAGGTCTAACATTGGGAAACAATGAAATGAATTAGGCAGGGCTCAAATAATTACAGGATTAGTCATATTAAAGACATGAATTCATAAAGAATCAACAAATGCACAACAAATATTTTGATCGAAAGTTTCTTGCATATGAGTTTTTAGTTCATAGGTCATGGATTCAGAACAGTTGGCAAGAATGTTATGAAATCAAAAAAGTGATTCCCCATCTCTTCCTGCTCCATAACTAAACTGTGCACTGATTTACAGCTAGAATGAACAAGGTAGTTCATTATTAAAATGTGTATTACAGTTTTTAAAATGTCACTTTTATCTAGTAAACACCACCACCCAAGGGAATAGTGGTATGTATTCTTGATAGTCTCTAAGATATGCTTGAGTCTGTGAGGCTGAGTCTGTGAGGCTGAGTCCAGGGTTTTGGTGGGCTTTGGATGGGAGAATGCGTGCTGATTGGTCCATGGGTGGGCTTGGATAAGGCACCATTCGACTGGTTAAAAGGCATCATTCAGAAGGAACCAATTGAGAGACAGTAAGTTTTATAAAAGCACTAAACCAAAACTTCTGACAATGTTCCTGTGAGTTTACAATCTTCTTCGTGCTGTTGGAAAAGTGAGACCATTGATGATTTTGGAGCTGGAACCTGTAGTAGGTATACACGATGCAAAGAGGGATATTTGTACCGTCATTGTTCTGATTATTATCAGATGTGATAAAAATAAACAAAAGGAATACTGCAGATATGAACATGTGGTAGAGATGTTTTAGATATGGTGAAAGATATTTTGGTTACAAAAAAATGATGAGGCTTAAAATGAAAACAACTAACCCCTAAAACAAAATTATCACGTTTAATTTACTAAATTAGGATGAACTAACATAACTGCAACTTGGAACTATAGAATGAATTGAATTATCAAGTATTTTGAGCCATTTGGGGAAACATTTCTAGCTAGAATGACATCAGAATCATTTGATTACTGTTGTCATTTTAAAGTTGTTGGCTTGCCTTTTATAATGTTACCAAATCTGCATTTAATTCTACCGATGCAAAAAACAGGTGTTGGCACATTGAAGGAACATTCAAGTTTCATTGTATTTAAGGTCAGATTGATGCAGTTTACTGTGCTTGCTTTGTATTTTTAATTCCTATGTCAAGTACCCAGCAGTTATTATTCTTGGTACATTATTCTCTTAAAGTGCATTGAAAGCCAGTGAACTAATATCTGTCCTAGCTTTCTATAATACCTGTTCCATTTCAGTCTGATGGAATGTAAAGCTACACCCTGAATTTTTATAGCATAAGCCTCAATTGATTACAAATATCAATAAAATATAACTGAAATATAGATAATGAAGATTTTTTCTTTTTATATTTTCTCTTATTATGTGAAAAGACACATGAATTGATATATTCAACAAAAAGATCTATTTCTTTATCTCCTAGAAACATGTTAATATCTTTGTCTGTAGTTTCAAATATAAAGAAAGAAGTTTAGCTTTGGTGAACAGCTTTCCTTATAGAGTGCTTTAAATCATACAGTGTTAATTAAATTTATATTTGCTACTTTTATTTAAAGAGCTCCATAGCAGTAGTAAAAGATAGCTGGATTTTTATACTTTTTTTTAACTGACCTCAAAACTTTCTTGAGAAGATGGTGAGCTATTAATAGGACTTTTTAAAGAAAATGTATAATTTATTTTCTTACTTTTGATTATATTGACTAATATAATACAAGCCTGTAAAATAAGAGTATTTGGGCTTCTTGGTAAAATGGAATAGAATTATATTACTTTTCGATAGTACAACATGAAATTTAATTGTGTTCACTTCGTAAAGGTTTGCAAATTGAAGATAAAATCAAGGACAAAAACAGTAAGTTTCAGAAAATACATTTTATTTAATTTATTTAATTCATTGAGCTACATAGTCATGTATTCTCTGATAATCTTAACAAAATTTAAACTGCCTCTTCTCTAATGGCCTAAAAAGAGTTTCAAGAATAATATTTCAAAAATGGATATTTGGATAAATGCCCATTTTAAACAGTCAACATCTTGTGTTTGAGATGATAAATTACTTATATGTCTGATGGCTTACTTCTTCCTTGTAAATTTATACTCAGCTGTTACTCTATTGATTTGTTTAAGGAATGCTTAAATATTAATCCCTTTATGTTCAATTCTGATACAACTTGCAGTGCTCTTGTATCTATTTCAAATTAACAAGGAACTTTTTTCCCCGAATTTCACACAAAAAGCCTAAGCGACCACTTTCTATTTTCTCTGAAAGAATAACTGCTAATTAAATGGGGGTAAAATCCACCCAACCTATCCCAGTTAAAACCATTTCTTTTTAAATTTAAATATTTACTTACTAGGCAGGTTTTATAAGATCGTGAAACTATATCAAGCCATATGCCTGGGAGAACTATACAGTTGGGTATTTCTCAGATTGGTTTTACACTGGGAAATAAATACAGACTATATTGGATCCTCTGAAAGTCATGATGCAGCTTAGATGAACATTACATGGTACTACTATTTTTTTTTCCCCTGAGTCAGCCTCCATTGAAATTTCAACAAGCTGTTCTACTGGCCTCTATACAGAACTTGGCAGGGGTTACAGCTCACAGTCTGCAGCAGCTGAAGTCATTTCTCTTTGACAGAATCCATAAAGCCAAACACTGTAATAGCTTCCCTGATGGAATTTCAGTGGGAAGCTCTTTGTCTTGTTACCATTGCCATTTGCACTCAAGCTGGACCTTCACCTGTGCAGAATGATCATGATACTCTGTGGTCTCTGTTTCCACCTGTGACCCTTGATCAACTGTAGAGTGGCAATTTTTCCTCAAAATGAATTTGATACTGGGCAAAAATGCTGCAAGAGAAAGTTCTCATTCTCTCAGGACCTCTCTGAATTGCAGCAGTGGCCTTCTGAAGTAACAAAAGGCAAGCTCCTAAGTTACTGGATGGTTTTTTCCTCCCTCTAACCTTTAAGGTAGGCCATTGGAATGTGTATATAATCTACAGTGGCCACCTGCAATTTCAGAATAACATGCTAGAGCAGAAAAGAATATAACATTGGAATAATTTGGATCTTCTCTTTCATTCCTGGGCTTGATTTTAGCTTGATATATGTTCTTGTAATTGAACCAAAGGTAATGTTCAGCAGTGAATTGGGAAGTTTTATTCTGAAAATTTAAAATTGTTTCCTGGGAAATCCTTGTGACTTTAAATTCAGAAGCATTTAAGAAACATTAGCTTAGACTACATTCCATTTGAATAACTGATTACCCCAAATGTAAAATAAAATTAAATACAAATGTATTTAATAATATGAACCTTCAAGGCATGTATTTCTAAGTTCACAATGTTGTTTTGAGGCTTTAAATCATACTGGTTATTGCAATGCCACCCAGGTCCAAGAAACTCTGTGAACTGGGCCATGCCAACCCACATTAAGAAAAATGGTTTAAGTAGAACATGCTTTATTTTCCAAAAGGTTTATATATAATTATATATATACTATTTAAATGTATATAATAAATTATATGTGTGTGTATGTGTCTGCATACTCTTTTAAAAAAGTATGTTTATTCCTGGTCACCATGAAATCAGTTTTAATGTTACCACGTTTCACTAAATATTTTATTAGGGGTAAATTCAATGAGTAAAGTTCAGATCTGGCAATGCTGTTTGATATTTTAAATATTGGCTTGACTTAATTGAAAGTTATATGTACATATCCAAAAAAGTAAAATTCAACCCAGTTTTATTACATTGGCAATATAATCATGGATAAAATATAATAGCATAAAATCTAAGTTTTATGTGGGTGGCAAATTGGCTATGCAATTAATGGATAAAAGTTCTAAAATACAACAAATTTGATCAATATGATAACTGACCATTGGACCAGCTATTCTATTTATAAAGTTAAATGAAGAAATATTGATAATATGTCACAGAAGTGCAGGAAAATTTATTATACTTACATAATTTTAGAAGAAAAATGAAGCTGAAGTTTCATGTTAAATCTAAATAATTGAAAATCGATTAAATTATTCAAATCAAAGATAACTGATAATAAAACTGAAATATCGGCCAGGCACAGTGACTCAAGCCTGTAATGCTAGCAATTTGGGAGCCCGAGGCAGGCGAATCACGAGGTCAGGAGACAGAGACCATCCTAGCTAACACGGTGAAACCCCGTCTCTATTAAAAAACAAACAAACAAAAAAAATTAGCCGGGCATGGTAGCAGGCACCTGTAGTCTCAGCTATTGGGGAGTCTGAGGCAGGAGAATGGCGTGAACCCAGGAGGCGGAGCTTGCAGTGAGCTGAGATAGTGCCACTGCACTCCAGCCTAAGCAACAGAGCGAGACTCTGTCTCAAAAAAAAAAAAAAAAAAAAAAAAAAAACCTGAAATATCAGCATTTCTAATGTTAATGACTTCTTTATTTTAGTAAGCTGAAATGAGAGATAAGTCAATTTTATGTTTTAAACAAAAAGCCCAAAATTAAAAATTTTAAATATGGACCTGAACATTTACTAGTTCGTTTTATAAATATTAAAGGTACTAAATTATTATAATATTGAAATTAAATATAAGTTAAACTTCTGCCTGAGCATTATATTGGTTTACCAAAAAAAGTTCTACCACTACTTAGAATAAATATAGAACTATAACAATGATGCTATATTTGTTGTGAAATAGCAAGTAATAGTAAAACATAAATTCTTTAAAAATATGTGAAAACTTATTGTTTAAGGCTTAACTCAACTTCACCTTACTTAAGCTGCTTGTCACTAGGGGAGAACGATAATGAGAGGGAAATATTTTTAAAATATTTATAATAATATTAGTGAATGTAATAACAACAAAAATCTGTCTCCCAACATATTTCTATATTCTTTTTTTCATAACCTCCAATCACCCCTCTTTTATCTCACAGAAAATGACAATACTGCAAAAGCTTAAAATCCTTCTTTTGAATTACTTAGAGCTGTATTCTTAACCTCTCAGTCTTTCCAAATCCTGAAGACATATTTCTGCCCTCATATGCATTTCAATAACTACTTGCTAAAGTCCCATCTTTCACAATTTAAGAATCTATGCCAGGAATTACATTGAATACAGACAATGCTCCCATATCTTCCTTCTTCAATATTTTGAGTTTTAAAGAATGGGAAAAACTAGAATTTGCCCCTTAATCCACAGAAATATCATATAATAATATTCTTCCATTCAATTTGGATCCTCTGAATCATTTCCTGAGTAAAAGCGGGTGTATATGGTAGCTTCATAGCATTTGTGAAGCTATTCTTATTAAATTTCATTTACTTTGAACATTAAATATTGAGAAAAATTTTTTATATTGCTAGTTTGAGGAAGATGTGGGAAGAGGCCAAGTAAACCACATTATTTATTCTTATCTTGTTTCTTTTAAGTTTATCTCTTAAGCTTTGATTTGAAGCCTGTGGGCTATAATACACCTGACCATTATTTACCCTAAGATTTACCCTAAGATTCCCTAAGATTCGGATTCCCTAAGATTCTTGAATCTATAAATATAAGTCCCTCACTAAATATGGAAATTTTTCAACTATTATTTCTTACGTGTGTTTTTTTCTGCTCCATTCTCTTTCTTCCCCTCTGAAAGTCAAATTCCATGGATGTTAGATATTTTGAAATTATTTCATCTATCTTTGAGGTTCTGTTAATTATGTTTCTTCAATCATGTTTCTCTGTTTTCTTTATATTGGATGTTTTCTGTTGACTTATCTGGAAGTTCACTTAACTTTCTTCAGTCACATCCATTCTACTACTAAGTATGTCTAGTGATTTTTTTTATTTCAAGTGTTTTATTTTTTGGTGTAGATTTTCATTTTTAAACTTTGGCTTTTCTTTTGTTTTTGTTTCATTGTATAAGTGTCTCTGTTTGCTCAATCATTCTTTCTCTTTACTTAGTGTGAAAGTATATTTCTTCACCTCATTGAGTATAGAAATAGTAGCTGCGTTAACATTCCTGACTAGGAATTTTAGTTTCATGTAATGGGTATAATGGGTAATTTTGTGGTTGTCTTCTATTGAGTTTTTCCCTTGATTATAAGTCACATTTTTCTGTTTTTTTTTTTTTAATATTTTGAGTAATTTTGACTTCTATCTAGAAATTGTAAACTTTTTTTTTTGTGTAAACTCTGTACTCTGTAGGAACTTTCTGAAACACTGTTGACATTTTTGTTTCAGCAGCCGTTTAATTTGATTAAATTCAATTTTCAGCCTGCCACACTTGAGGTAGGCACTGGTTCCTAAAGAACCAGCTCCTACGTGCTTTCAGTTTCCTGCACACAGGTAGATCAGGGTCAATGAGATCCGGTGAGTTTTAAACATTTTTAGTTGCTGTTTCCTGACTTGTCTTCATGTGGCATTTCTGGTAGCCTTGGTTCCCTAGATCCCTCTCTCGATCTCCCCCAGGAGAAAGGAACTGTTTATTTTCATAGTGTTAGATAGTTTATTATTGTCTGTCTGTATTTTTTAATCCTCTTAAATTATTTTGTTTTAAGTGTGCCTCTTGTATATTGTTTATATTTGAGTAATGCTTTGTAAACCAAACAGAAATCCTTTTTTAAGAGATGAATTAAAATATGAATTCTAATGTCTCAACTCTCAGCTCTGTCATATTACTTTTTATCACAGTTACTGTATTTTATATAATATTACCTCTGTTTCTTTTTCTGTGGAACTGGTTTATTTTCTTTTTATTTTATTTGCTATTTTAGAAAGTTTTGTAATTTTTTCATAGTAGTTAACTTTGAATTTAGGACATTTTGTAGTGTTCTCATTTTTCTATATTTCACTTAAGATTTTTTATCTGTTATTTCAGGTTTTGTTGGAATCGACATTCTGCCTATACAAAAGTATTAATGAATTTATTCCCCTTTCCTCTTTTCCTCTTCATTCTTCTGCAATTTTTAGTGTTATCATTCCTATTTATTTTTGACCATAAAATATTTACATGTTATTCTTTCACCCCATCCCTTCCTTTATTTTAGGCTTTTATTAGTTCAGAGTTTCTTTCTTTGAAATTGTTGAAAATACAATTACTTACATGGCTCTTTTCATTTGTATGCATTTGAGAACTGTGATATTCAAATATCTTGTCTTTTTATATTAATGATTTTTTTTTTCTTGGGAGTCCTAGGTTTTTTCTTTTTGTTTTCTTTCAAGTAGCTTAGTAGCTCTTTGTTTTTGTTGCTTTGACTTTTTAGTAGTTTGACTTAAATGCATTTCAAATTGGTTGTTGTGAGACAATTTTCTCAGGTACCCAGTGGACTAATTAATTTGTTAACTCAGGTCTTCTTCCTCTTCCTCCTCCTAATCTTTTGTTACCTCCTCCTCTTTCTCCCCCTTATCTGCATTCTTGTCTTAATTTTCTTCTTCACTTTTTAATCAATGTGATGTTTTCATGGATTAGGGTGTTAACTAATATTTATGTCATGTATTTTATCTTTTTTCAGAAAGTTATGTTATATATATTGGCTCTTTTTCTGACTGTCTTTGTCTATACTTACTCAAAACACATTTACTTGTTTTTCTATCTTATTTGCATAGTTGCTTCCTTGTTTTTCTTCATTGTCCCTAAGATTTAGGCGTCTTTTTTTTTTTTTTTAAATGTTATATACTCTCATAGGTTACCTTGTAATTGAATATTTAATTCTTATACCAAATATTTTTTCAAAATTAATCTTTTTAAAAATTGTGTTTTTAATTTTATTTCTTGCTCTTCGTTTTCTATATCTTTTCTTGGTGTTTGAGTTGTTGATCTACATTTTTTTTCATGTCACGAAATACTTGTTTGAGCATATTTAACTCATCAGAGAGTTTTTATATTTTTTCTATAATTTTTTTTGAGAAATTTATGTGTATACATCTGACATTACATTGGCAACCTACTTTTTGTTTAATTAGTTTTAAGTATAATAATATAATTATGAATTTGCATAATTATATAACGGTTTTGAGAATGTTTGCTGTAACCATGGCATCTCAGCAGTAAATGACATTTAAAAGAGGCACAAATAGTCATCGAACTGTGGGAAGGAACAAAATAAAGGAATAGGAACAGAATTAAGAGATCAGTAAATTTATAAGGTGTGCTAGTATCTACTTTATTATCTCAATATGAGATGTTTTAATTAGTATAATGTTTACTAAATATACATGGACATCATAGCAGAGATACTTACCAAAGTATGCTAAAATATTTAAGTAAAATTAACAACTTTTATTAGCTGAGACTATTTAATGCTGTTACTTCAATCTGATATGACATATTGTATAATAGGCATGAGTCTTTACAGTGATAGAGATTTTGGCTTCATGCCTATATTTCACCTCTAATTTTGCAAACTGACAAAGTGCCTCTCTTTAGACATCAAAATGTAAATGGTATTTTTACTTTTCTCAGAGCTCTTCCATATTTTACAGCTGTTTCTGAGAAATATGCTTAGGGTTTAATCACTTGCTTCAGAATGGATGAAGAGACAGGTGCTCTGAAAGTTATAGGTATTTAAAATAGAGCTTATGCTGGGCTGTGTGTGAGCATATTTTAATTCTTATGCTGTCATAAGACAACAACTTACTTTTAATCTGTTGCCAAAAACAATTGGATACTCTTAATTTTTTATTCTCTCTGCTCAATTTCACATTATGTTCCTAGTCCCTGACCTAACAAAATACACAAAATGATTATTGAATACTAAATAAATACTGGTTTGTTGTTTGATATATGACAGAGTAGAACACTGTGGAAAATAAGCTTTGTATAGGGTATGACTTGAGCATCACTCTTTCTTCCTAAATGTGCTAACCTTAACAGTTATCAAGATTCTTGCAATCAAAACATCATCAAGCTATCATGTAAACATTGCAATATTCATTGATCACTTAATAAGAACAAGTTTATATATGAAATGTTTAGCTATGCATTTGATATATAAACGTCTTTCTGCTATATATTTTATTTTGTAGAGATTTTTCTGAAATATTTCAATTGACTTATTTAAAATAAAAAATACACGTTAAAATAATAATTAAATTTGAAGTTATATATAATGGAACTTTTTCATAAATGTTATAAAAGCAACTAATATCTACATGTCAGAAGTTATAGTTTTAATAATGCATTGATGAAACAATGTATATTCCAATTATTTGCCATCCCTCTTGGAGAAGAATTCTATTTTGAAATTGGGCAGGGAATATATTTTTGTTGCAGGAAGTATGGACATTTTCAAAGAATGATGGTAGCATATCAGATGAACAAAGAGGACTTTAGAGAGGAATTCTGCTAAGAAATTTTGGAACAATTTGAGCATCAATCTTAAGAAAGGTATTGATAGATTATTACCTATCAATAACTAAAAGTCGGTAGTCCAAAATGATGAAATAAGTAAATGAATAAATAAATGAGGAATAATGAACAGTTCTTTTTAACAGAATAATGACATACAATAAATATAGAATAAATAATTGGAGTTAAAATTCATCCGTGGCTGCTAAAACTAGTGGATGAAAATTTGAAGAGAAACGGAAAATTTACATAGCCTCAAATTATTAGGTTATAAATTACTTAAAGCTTATAAACAGAAGAGTGATAATTTTACAGAACTGAAAAATTGGAGACACTGTCCTAAGCAAGAGGTTAAAGCTACTATGACTAAATATTATGTAAAAGACATATTGTGTGACATGATGCACTTAAAAAGATACAGCATTGCTTTCGTGGCATTTATTGCAAAAGTACACAAATGAATATACTAAATCCAATTTGAAAAACATTTTAAACAATATTGATTTGTATTTTTCAACCATGAAAAAGGTCAACAATGGACAAAATAAGATAAAAAAAGGTCAGATAATTGTTTCAGATGAAAGTAGACTGAAGAGACATGGCAACTAAATGCTTTGTGTGAGCTGGCTTTGCATGATCCGACATAAATAGAACAGTAATTTGGGTCAAAGTACAGAAAATACATGAAATGTCATTATTTTCTGTGGATTAGAAGAAATTATTATATATATATATTTTTTTTTTACTGTCAATAATTATTTATTATTATTATACTTTAAGTTGTAGGGTACATGTGCATAACGTGCAGGTTTGTTACATATGTATACTTGTGCCATGTTGGTGTGCTGCACCCATCAACTCATCATTTACATCAGGTATAACTCCCAATGCAATCCCTCCCCCCTCCCCCCTCCCCATGATAGGCCCCTGTGTGTGATGTTCCCCTTCCTGAGTCCAAGTGATCTTATTGACAGAGTCCTCAGAAATAATACCACACATCTACAGCCATCTGATCTTTGACAAACCTGAGAGAAACAAGAAATGGGGAAAGGATTCCCTATTTAATAAATGGTGCTGGGAAAATTGGCTAGCCATAAGTAGAAAGCTGAAACTGGATCCTTTCCTTACTCCTTATATGAAAATTAATTCAAGATGGATTAGAGACTTAAATGTTAGACCTAATACCATAAAAATCCTAGAGGAAAACCTAGGTAGTACCATTCAGGACATAGGCATGGGCAAAGACTTCATGTCTAAAACACCAAAAGCAACGGCAGCAAAAGCCAAAATTGACAAATGGGATCTCATTAAATTAAAGAGCTTCTGCACAGCAAAAGAAACTACCATCAGAGTGAACAGAAATTATTATATTAATGTTAATTTTTTTTAAGTATAGTGTTGTGTGTGATCATATCCTAATGTACTTAGGAATAAGGGGGCATGGTGTTGTCTATTCACTCTCAAATGGTGGAGAAAAAAGAATATATATGTGTACCCATATATGTACATAATACATAGATATTACCTCAAAGAGAGAGGGAGATGAATTGAGAGAATGATAAAGCAAATAGGACAAAATAATAACAATTGGTAAATCTCAGTAAATAGTATTCAGGAGCTCTCAGTGCCATTCTTGCAGTAGTTTCGTAAGTTTTAACATACATAAAAATGATATGTGCACAAACTTTTTACCAATTAACATTTTATATTATTTTTATTAATGACAACAGTATCTATAGACATTTGACAAGTAATACATAGATCTGATAATTTCTTACCTAGATGATATGGTTTGGCTGTGTCCCCACCCATATATCATCTGGAATTGTAACTCCCACAATTCCCACATACTGTGGGAGGAACCCAGGGGAAAGTGATTGAATTATGAGGGCAGGTCTTTCCTGCACTGCTCTCATGATGGTGAATGAGACTCACGAGATCTGACGGTTATAAAAAAGGAAGTTTTCCTGCCCAATCTCTCTCTTTGTCTGCTGCCATCCATGTAAGATATGATTTGCTCCTCCTTGTCTTCTCCCATGATTGTGAGGTTTCCCCAGCCACATGGAACTGTAAGGCCAGTTAAACTTCTTTCATTTGTAAATTGCCCAGTCTTGGGTATGTCTTTATCAGGAGCATGAAAATGGACTAATAAAATAAAATATTATTTTATATGTATATCTATTCTACTTTGTTTAATAAATTATAAATTCAACTAATTTAAATGCAAAACTGTTTATTGAAAACAATTCATGATGGGTATTTGTGCTTAACTGGCATATGGACACTTGGAGGTCTTATAGATAAATTTAATGGGAATTATGGTCTCCCAAAAATCATTTGCAAAGTTTATTGTATATGTGCATTTGCCTGTGGAGATATTTTTTACATGTATATTACATTGTTAAAAAGTATATTACATTTTTCAAAAAGTATTGGAACAATTGTTAGCTCAACTTTCTTTAACCACTACCCCAAGTTACTTTTTTTTCCTGGTACAATGGAAAAAACCTTATTTTTGTCATTATACTTTGCACACTCTCTATGTGAATTTACTATGCATCACAACACACACATGTGTTTGTATGTCTATGTTGGTTTGGTTCTTTCATCCTTAAGATCATATCTCTGGTGTTGTTATTTCTTTCTAACTCATTGTGTTAGGCTGTTCTTGCATTGCTGTAAAGAAATATTTGAGGCTGGGTAATTTATAAACAGTTTTACTGGCTCACAGTTCTGCATGTTGTACAGGAAGCATGACACTGACATCTGCTTGGGTTCTGGGGAGGGCTCAAGAAGGTTTAACTCATGGAAGAAAGCAGAATGGGAGCTTGCACATCACTTGGCAAAAGCAGGAGCAAGATGGAGCTGTGGGGGAGGTGCCACACACTTTTAAACAACTGGATCTCAGGTGAACTCACTCATCACCAAGGGGGTGGAGGTTAGCCATTCATGAGGGATACACCTCCATAATCCAAACACCTCCCACCAGGCCCCACCTCCAACAATGCAGATTACACTTCAACATAAAATTCAACAAGGACATAGATCCAAACCACATCACTCATCGATACCTATTTTTTAACAATAAACTTGAATCATAAAAACTCACAAGTTTGTACCACCAGTTGATATTTCAGATATTAACTTTGAGAATTATGCATTGTAAGGAATTGAGATGAATGCCCATGTAGTAGCATCTACAATATTGTATTTTGGATCAGCTGTGTGCTAGTGGAATATACAGATGCATTAAAACAAAAGATGTGATAGCACTGCTAAAACATATTTTTTTTTACTTTAATATTCCTAATTTGGGCCAATTATTATACTGTAAAACAAAAATCCATTTGCATTTTATCTTGTTAACTGTTAATATGAAATATTCTCTTTTATGTCAATTTTAAAATTTAAAATAGTGCAAGGCATAGTGGATCATGCCTGTAATTCCAGCATTTGGGAGGCCAAAGTGGGTAGATCATTTGAGCTCAGGAGTTAGAGACCAGCCTGGGCAACATGGCAAAACCTCATCTCTACAAAAAAAAGCCAGGTGTGGTGGTGTGCCCCTGTAGTCCCAGCTGCTTGGGAGGTTGAGGTGGGAGGATATTTGAGCCTGGGAAGTTGAGTCTGCAGTGAGCCATGATCTCACCACTGTGCTCCAGCCTGGGTAACAGAGTGAGAACCTGTCTCAAAAAAGTAAATGAATAAATAAAAATAAAGTAGTGCACATAGCAGCTGGTTCTCTACACAAACTCTGAAAAGTAGGTTTTGTGAAATATTCATGGAAAGATAAATCATCTACTAGATAAAAATTACATTGCAAGCATTAAAACAATGTATATTCTGGAAAATTTAGAATGTTATTTTATGTAAAACTATTTTTTACATTTTAAAAAATGTAAAATGTAATTCTAAGCAATGGTAAAGATGCATCTAAGCAATGGTAAACATCTATTTGTTGACTGTTCATGTATGGTTTGGTGGAGTTCTATGTAAATATAGAATACATGCTTTTCAACTCATATTTTCAACTAATCTTTTAAAAGTATTTCCATTGCATATTAAGGATAGTATATCAATTCAGAAAATATCACTTCAATCCCATTAAATAATAATGGCATTAATGTATAAAATAAATGATCTTTTCAATCACTTTAAAATATTTCAAAATGCTAATCTATTATCTGAAAAGAGCAGTGCACAAACATTAGTTTCATATATTTATATTAATATAAGACATCCAAAAATTTGGTTTGTTTTTAATTAAAGATATTGACTATCTCCATGTGTATTTGTGTCTTTGTATGTGTGCAAGCTTTTCCTCTATGCTTATTTTGCTCTAAGAGTTCAACCTGCAAGTTAAAATGTTTAATATAATTAATGTCATATTAATTAATATTTAATAATGTTAATTAACTATCACTTTAATAGTTTTCCTTGTTTGTTGTTCCTCTAATTTTCCATTAAAATCTAAATTTACATAAAGAAAATGATACATAGTTTCAGTCCTACTAACAAGTTGGGACAGTTTATGTTCATGATAACCTGCCTTGTTATTTTCATTAAGTGAAGTTATGTAAGAATGTGATCATCAACAATCTCTAATAACTGGGCAATTAGCATAGCTTACTGGAAGAATGCATAAAATATGTTTGAATCATAGCCATTATTGTTTTGCCAAACAAAATATTAAACAGCATTTATCTTACTACCTTGAAACAAGCAGATAAATAATTCTTTTATCTACTTTATCATCTTTCTTTTTTCCTCCATTCCTCCCTGTCCTCTACTTTTTATTATTTATGGAAACAAATTACTGGCATTTTCAAGATACACATGGTTCTGATTAATAATTTGATCAACATCAGATGGAATGATACATGCAAGAGAAATAAATTTTGATTTAATCTCTGCCTTTTTTTTTTTTTTTTTTTTTTTTTGGTACAGCAGCTTAGCCTTTTGCCTAACATGTAAGTATCCTAATTTATAAGTTGGAGAATGACAGGCATGTAGAATAACTTTGCCAATATTTTCCAGTAACCAGTAGGTGGTAACTACCTACTAGTGGTGCTCGGAACACATCTGTCTGGCTGAAAACCAATGTTGTGAGATACTGCCTCTCATGATATCTATGACAACAATTAAAAAGGTAAGTTCACACCTCATCAAACTCTCAGGCTGACTGTTATCCTATTTTTGTGACATGGTAGTAATGTATGAAAACAAAAACTGAGACTCGTATGAGTAGTTCACTCATGCTATTGCAAGGTATCAAGTTGCAAGAATTCTTATCTTTCACTCTTCTCTGCTTATCATTCAAGAACTACAAATCTATTTCAAAAAGAAATGCTGAGTGACCACTCTTCTTTGGTAGTAGTTTTAATATCTTTGTTTATTCCTAGTATTCCATAGTAATATCTCAAACCCACAATGGCTTGCAAGAATTTCTGAGCACCAGGCAATGTTGAGATCCTTGTCTAACCCTGATGAGATCAAGGAAGAAGAACCTGATCCTGAAGAGTGGCACAACTGTGTTGTGACCAAACACAGTTAAGAGTACACGTGGTAGATGAGGAAGGGAACCAACAACATCAAGAAGGGAAAGGACTTCGGAGGATAGCTTGCACCTGTCCCAACTGTAAAGAAGGTGGTGGGAGAAGTACCAATCTTGGGAAAAAGAAGCAACACATGGCCGGGCGCGGTGGCTCAAGCCTGTAATCCCAGCACTTTGGGAGGCCGAGACGGGCGGATCACGAGGTCAGGAGATCGAGACCATCCTGGCTGACACGGTGAAACCCCGTCTCTACTAAAAAAAAAAAAAAATACAAAAAAACTAGCCGGGCGAGGTGGCGGGCGCCTGTAGTCCCAGCTACTCGGGAGGCTGAGGCAGGAGAATGGCGTGAACCTGGGAGGCGGAGCTTGCAGTGAGCCAAGATCACGGCACTGCACTCTAGCCTGGGCGGCAGAGCGAGACTCTGTCTCAAAAAAAAAAAAAAAAAAAAAAAAGAAGCAACACATTTGTCATATACTGGGGTATGGTAAAGTCTATGGGAAGACCTCACTTCTGAGAGCTCATCTGCATTGGCATTCTGGAGAACACCCTTTTGTTTGTAACTGGATGTACTGTGGTAAAAAATTTACTCGAAATGATGAATTACAGAGGCACAGAAGAACACATACAGGTGAGAAGAAATTTGTTTGTTCAGAATGTTCAAAATGCTTTGTGAGAAGTGACCATCTTACCAAACATACTAAAACACAGCAGAATAAAAAAGGTATTCACTCTAGCAGTACAGTGCTGGCATCTGTGGAAGCTGTGCGAGATGATACTTTGATTACTGCAGGAGGAACAACACTTACCCTTGCAAATATTCAACAAGGTTCTGTTTCAGGGATAGGAACTGTTAATACCTCCACCACCAGCAATCAAGATATCCTTACCAACATTGAAATACCTTTACGACTTGTCACAGTTTCTGGAAATGAAACAATGGAGTAAATATTACACAAATACCTATTTGTTGTGGTTATATTTATACAGTACTGAGAAGAATATTGTTCCTAAGTTCTTAGATATCTTTGTATTGATATGCAGAAATTTTTGGATTGACAGTAACTTGGTTATATATAAAGAGAAATTGAATTTAACAATGTGAATGGTAGTCTAACCAAATGCATCAATCCTGTGTGGTTTAGTGTAAAAATGAGAAGATGTTAGTATTTATCTATTGTAAGATAAAGCTGGTGTGTGAAAGAAATCATGGTACGATAAAAATTTTGTAATTTTCTTGATGACTGGAATTTGTATTATGCATAACTGACAAATCAAGTGTCCAGGCAAATATTACATAGTGTAAGTTTTACTTAGCTTATTAGTTTGTCATTTCGAAGCTAATTATTTTAATTAGGTTAACTATGTACAAATTTTAAGAATTACTCTTGTAAGATTTTGAAAACTGCATTTTAATATGGAACTCTAGGGATAGTCACCTTTTAAATCCTACATAAGTTTTTTGCTGAAAAGTCATGTTTAAGATTTAATTTGCCAAAACAATGTCTTGTTAATATTCTTTCAATAACAAAGTTGGGCAATCTAACCAATGTTTAAGAAACTTTAAAATGTATAGCTTGAGGCATTTAGATGGTAAGAAAATGTTATAGTGAATTATCCCTTTTCTTGAATATTGGAGAACCAAAACAATAAGTTGTATTGCATCTTAGCAGTGATTTTTATCCATTCTTGTTTTCAAAAACCATATGTCTGCCAGCACCTTAAAAGCCATCATGTAAATTACCAGTAAAGTATAACATATGCAAACATAACAAAATCATTTCCATAGTGACGATACTCCAACCACACGGATATTAGTCATAGCAAAACTATAGGCTTTATCATTTTTTTAAGGCTTCTTCTTTTTTTTTCTGTCCAGGTAGTCAGTCTGCACTTAAATATCAATCATTTTTCTTTTTTGCTTCTTCCCTTAAAATTTATATGTATCCAGTACATTTAACTGAGAAATGTATGTTTTTTTATTATGCTGTATTTTCTTTTTATTTTTGTATTATTGTTTATATTTTCAATTTTACAAATGTACAAAATAAAGTTACACTGCTGGTCTTGGAAGAGCTATACAATTTTGCCAAATGTATACCTATAACTGTAGCAGTTCAACTATTGCAAAAATTTGGAATTCTGTTCATTGGTTATTCTTAAGACCATCTTAAATTTAAAGGCTACTTTAATTTATGTTTAAAGTGTATTATAGCAGTGTGGTAGTTAATAAAACACTATTCTTTTTCTTTTGAAAAAAATAACAGAGGGATATGGAATCCAGTATTTATTTTAATTGTGTACTTTTCTGGTATTCAGCAATACATATGTTTTATATAGGTTAAGGCAATTTGCAAACACTAGACCAGACGTTCACCACATTAGACAAAGGCAGGACAATTTTATATTGTTTTAGAAATATACTTTATGGAATACCCTATTGAATCTAAGCATTAGTGGCTACTGCTGCTTCTTAAATTTTCATGCCATGCCTTCAAAAATACCTTATATATTTTCTTTTTTAGTGTTCCAGTAGTTGATAAAAGATCCGATGAAATGAAACTAGGTTGAGTATCAAAAATTTAAAAGTTTTACTGACAGAATGATATTATTCTACAACATATAATTTCCCCATTGAATCTGATAGTGATTTTTAAAATCTTATTTGAAGTATTACAGTGTACAAATAAATTCTAGTGACTTTTTTCATTGAGAGTAAAATCATGCTACTGGATAAATAATTTTTTTTTTTTTTTTTTGAGTGGAGTCTCGCTATGTCACTAGGCTAGAGTGCAGTGTTGTGATCTTGGCTCACTGCAATCTCCACCTCCCAGGTTCAAGCAATTCCCCTGCCTCAGCCTCCTGAGTAGCTAGGACTACAGGTGCATACCACCACGCCCAGCTAATTTTTGGATTTTAGTAGAGATGGGGTTTCACCATGTTGGCCAGGATGGTCTCGATCTCCTGACCTTGTGATCTGCCTACCAGTTTTTATTATTATATAAGTGAATAAATTAAATCCAAGGATTTTTAAAAAATTTGTAGATGCTAGTATACACTTAGTTATATGCACATTTCTATACATCAGTTATATATGTTACACCCATCATTTGAGTCTCATATTTAATCTTTAGATGCTTCATTCTTTTAGATGTTTGAAATATGAAGGAGAATAGATAATGCTGTTAAATGATTAAATTAGCCATAACTACTGAAATATTTGTGTATAACCTGAGTGTAATTTGCAACTCACATATGTGTTTTGCCAAAATCCCTTGGTAAAATATATTTTAACTAGGATCAGAATAGAGGAATCAGGGCTTGGATAAGATGAGACCGTTAAGGTGCAAAGTTTAAGGCACAAGATTCAACAGAATGCAAAAACACCTGTCATCAAAATAATGACTTTTCAGAGGACGGGTTGACCAGATGTCTCCAATCTGGAATTGGCCTCTCAGTCTGTTGTGTAGATGTGTGTTGATTACATGGGATTGGGCAATAGCAGACGGGGCTTAATATTCAGTAAAGAGACTGAACATTAGAACTAATCTGGATATAGGCTTTTGAGGTGGTGCATCTGTGCAAGGTGGGAGAGGTGGTCAGGACCTTGAGGGGAGGCAGAAACAGAATGCCTGTACAATGTATCTTATTGATACTGTTCTAAATAAAGAAAAAGATGATAACCTTACTCCATAAGTCGATAACCACATCCTCGAGAAAGAAGTGTACTCTTTAGGTGAGTAATTCTCTGATAACAGAGAGTGTAAACCTAAGTTAATCGTCAGCCTATATGAAGTTGCTCTTGTCAAATTTTATGATTCATTAGACCTGAAAAGACAGCCTTTAGATAGCAAAGAGAAAATGAAACTAATGTTGAATTATTGAACATATCTAATTAAGCAGTCTGCCAGTTGTTGGACATTTAGGTCATTCCAGGTTTTCCTTGCTATAAACAGCCTAAGGATGAGAGAACCAAAAGCTTAACTCAAATACAGTCAGAAGGAAAATTCTTTCCGTTGAAGGAATGAACATTTTTATCTCCATCATTATATGTAACAAATTTTAATTCTATATCAAAAATGGAAAATTGGAGTTCTTTACTGATGATGGGAAAGAACAAAAGACAACATTGCCTTATGGTTCAGAGTGATACTGAAATCTGAAAAGGGAAGGAGAATCCCCTAAAAATGGGTGCAGGGATCCATACTCTCCCTTTCTCTCCTCTTGTTCATTTTCCTTCTTGCCCTGCTCTGCCTAAGGCAGAGTCAGGGGCGTGTGTGTTCCCCACAGAGACTTGCACCAGGCTGCCATCTGGCCCTGGCCCTGGCCCAGTGGGCACTAACTATCCTCAGTCGGCAGATCTGGCATCTCCTTGGCATGTGTCCCCTCAGTTCATGTGCGGTATTTAATGATGTGAACTTCACTTTTCTTCTGAAATTGCACCCATCTCTTCTGGCTTCTAGGATAACTCTTTCTAAGACCACTCTCTGTTCTTCCCATCATCAAATGCTGCTTTTCACCACGGTGCTTTCCCTCACTTTCTTGACAGCTTTTCCAGGGGAAATTCCACCATTCATAGGGCCAAACCTTAGCCACGTGATGACGACTCCCACTGAATTCTCTATAGAGTTCCAGGACACAAATTTCAGTTTCTAATTGTATGTTCTCCATCTTGCATTTACAACATTTAAATACATTCCCTTCTCTCCTGATACCACTGAAAAGAAAAAAAAATTGATCCCTTTGCCAAGTTCTTTCAATTAATGTTCTATTATCCCATCCATTCAGGTTTGAACTCTCATAGCCATCTTTAACTCTTCTTTATTCCTATATCTAATCAGCTACCATCTCCTGTCAGTTCTGTTTCCAAAAAAGGGTTACATTTTGATTATTTGAGGCTGAATTATACACGGTTGAGGCTGAGCAGTGAGCTCTCCAGCTGAGAGCATTTGTTGGGCAACCAACAAGTGGAGAAGCAAGAAGCCTGAAAGCAGAAGAGCTGCCTTTGATATAAGCAGGGAAGAGAGATCAGAACTCTGCTTGGCCTCCTTTTCTCAGTCTCCTGCCTCCACCCCAAGTTACATATATCCCCAAAGCTCGACCCATTCCCAGAGTGAATGATCAGCATTCATCCACTAACCGGAAGCACGTCCCAGCTCTCTTCTGTGCCCCCCACCATTAGAAAATCAAAAGCTGACTGTAGCTTTGATTTAGTTTGAATTAGGAATTAATATCTTCTTCGTCACTACCAACTTCTCCCAGTTAATGGAATAGGAATGGTAATTCTAGAATCTTTTATCTCCTTTCTCACTACTATAGCCCCTATTCAAATTTTCAGTATCTCACATCTAGATGATTGTAGAAATAGCTTACTAGTCTTCTCTGCTTGGAGTCACATTCCAATTCAGCTCTCACCTTGCATTATTCTAAAATACACCCTTGGTCATATTGTTTCTCCATCAACAGCTTCAGTGGTCAAGTACTGAACATTGCTTATATATCATTTACATTGCCAGTATTCCTGCTATAACAAGTTCTCACTTATTCAGAATTGGTTTAAAATATTGGGGTCCGTGCCGGGGGTGGTGGAGAATGAACAGACACAAAAGACAAAGACAAACAGAGAACATGGCGGCCGCACTCAGAGCCTCCGCCTCACTTTATTTATACTCCATAAACCCCACGTCAGCAGAAAGAACACAATGCAAAACAAACTTTCTTTACCCAGATGCAACCTTCTACTCAGTTCCTTGTCTCTATGCTCTTCCTTATCTGCCCGCCTTCTTGGCGCCTACGGGAGTTCATTAAAAGTTCAATTGGAGATACTGTCCTTGAGCCCTATCTATTCTCAGCATACTGTTTTCAAAGGCCCCTGCATTAAAATGTAGTACAAAACACACACAAACTGACAGTAACCTAAGTGCCACCAATAAGGAATTGCTGAATAAATTCTAGTACATCCATAACATGCGATAATAGGAAGTCATCCATGATATGGAATAATAAGAAGTCATTTGAAAGAATGAGATGATGGCATAAAAATATATCTACCATATACCTCCTTGTTTTTACGTTCTGTAGGCAAACAAAAATTTAGGAAGAACACACACCAAAGAGTTATAACCTGTAGCTGCCTGAGGATTGAGATTAAGAGGAAAAGAAGGCTTCTATGTTTATTCTGTAATTGTTTTATAAGCACCTGTGTTCTTAAAATGTGTTACAGCATGCAGGTATTATTGTTAAATACCTAAAGCCAATAAAGGTTTATAAATGCATTTGTTATCTGAGAGCTTCATTTAGAAATTGTTATCATTATATTTTTATTTGGGGTACATTAACACATGTGTATGTATAAACCTAAAATTTAATAATATAATGTACTCACTAGACTATGCTCATTAAAGGCAGGGTTTATATAGTCAAAGAAAATAAATAAAAGGGGACAATAATATTGCAAGAATTTGACATGTCTAAAGGGGCCTGCAGAAATACTTAGATTTGAATCTCAAGTTTAGAAAGCCCTGGACCCCATATTGAGACCATGTGGGGACTTGCTCAGTTAGGAGAGGCCATCTGACTTGTGTGTCATTGAGGCAAAGATGACCTCAAAAGCATCCAGACTGTGCAGTTGCACTGTGCTCCATGCTCAGCAGTGCCACATGCTTGATTTAAAGCTCTGCTGTCACTGTCTTGACATTCTTATTGGATCCAAACAAGGAGCCCCACATTTTTCTTTTGCACTGTGTGCTACACATTACATAACTGGTCCTGCATAGAGATGGGATGTGGTACCTGTGCAGGAAGGTGAAATAGGAAGGATGATTTTCTAAGCATGCAGCAAAAATGGAATAATACTAAGTGATACCTCATGCTATTGAAATTAATAGTGTGAGAAAATACATTTAAAGTTTTGAAGGTAATTTTTATTGTTTGAGAGCAACATCCTTTGAGATGTGGTGAAGGTGATAATGTAGTCAAGTGCATATTTACCTGGGGATCATACCTTAAGATAGAGGACATGCAACATAATTAAAAGGGAATATGGAATTAGATGATATTTCTCTAAAATACTAGCTCAAGCACTTACATGCTTCATGACCTTAGGCAAGTTCTACATTTCCTCTTGCTCCATTGAAAAATTGGGTACTAATGCCCATTTATAAGGCAGCAAACAGGTAGTCATCAAAAATGTGTCCTATGATGTTGGCCTCATAAGTGTCTTATTTATTTTTTTCTAGCTTTAAGCAGAAGTAGATTTTAAGCCCAAATACAGATTACTGGCTTCATTGAAAAGAGAGAAATTTTGGCAAAATTGCGCCAGCATGACAGGAATCCCCTGGAGCTAATGCCTGCTTGCTTTACAGAAGATTGTCTCCTCCACTTTGAAACTTCTCCAACATTCCATATTACTTCCCCTGCCCTCTTCATCCAGGTGCCGGGTTATTGTAGACATCTATGTTTTATTCCTGACCCACTTTAGAGGGTTTGGGAGATAATTAACTAGATAGCAAAAGGGACATGCTCAGCACATATTTAATGCTAAACAAAGGAAAACAGAGAAAATTGTGAAGGCAATGCTGCTGCTGCAGCTATTTGATAATGATATCCTGGTTGGCTAATATTACATAATCTTCATAACAACTCTAAGAATTAGACACTAATAGTATCTCCTTTGTAACAATATGTAAAACGATTTTTAAAAGAGGTCATAACAACAAGTTTTTAAAAAGATCATACATAACTTTCCCAAACCAACAGAGTTAGTAAGTGCCAGAGTTAAGATGAAAACTGAGGAAGTCTGATTTGAGAGTTTTTCATGCAAGTTCTGCTGTTACTACCTGTACTCTAATTTAGTAGTTATGGACGTATAATTTCAAATTCTGCACAATGGTAGAATATTCTAATTTTAAATGAGTATTAAGCTGAGTCTTATTAATTTAAAGCAAACAAATAAGTTCAAATGCAAGGGTATTCATTATTGAATACTTAATTTTTATTCCACATAATTTATATGCAAATTATAGGCAAAAATGTATGTTATTGAATAGAGGTGAGAGAATATCCAGTTTAAACACCAGAAGTCTTAATATGCATATATCTCAGATGATCGTAATAGTTTCATAGAGCTTTTGCATATAATTGTGCATAAAAATGCAACAAGCAGTTTATTGCAGGTTCTGTTAAACTAATTTTCAATAATTGTTCTGTTGCTACTTCTAATATTTCTCTTGATGGCACACCTTCCGCTGCTGTCTTTCATTATGATTAAATAAATAGTTTTAATTATAATTTTAATTTGCTTTAATATAAGACTCCATGCCAACCTATTAAAAACTTGTTAACAAATACAGATAATAATGGAGGAAATATTTGCAAAATTTAATGCAAAATGTTTAAGCAGTGAAAGCTTAATAGCCTGATACAGAATGGAAACCATAGTATTTTTGTATGCGGCAATATTAAAGTAATCCTCAAAATCATAACAGGCTGGTCTCCATGGTTTGCTTACTTCCTGCATGAGCTGATTGTTTTAATCGATGTCAATAGTGATATGGCTGAAATACTGTAGCAATGCAAGTGTCTCAGTTTTCTCTGCATTGTCTTGATTTTTCTATTTGTTTTTTTCCCTTTGGTATCCAGTGGTCAGATAGCAGGAATGATATTCATTGTTGGATTCTTACTGTATCATGTGGTGCGGTCAAAGTCAATCAATACATTGTATCTCGACTACCTCAAAGGATTTCAGCTTTAATTAGCACATTCATAATTTTAAAGAATTGAAGCATTAGCAAGTTCATAGTAGTGGTCAAGAAATATAGGCAAACAATTTGACTTGATGATACCACAGAAAATTAAAATAATAACAAAGTTTAATCAAGGCCAAAGGAGAATATTGGGCCTTCAGAGTTCAGTATAGTCTTATTTACAACATATCGCACTAATGATTGCACATGCAGTAAAAGCGGGTTTTTTTTCCCCCTTGCATAAGGAAAGGAAGATATTTTTTTTTATGAATACGTTTTAATGCAAAAATCCTGTTGGACATAGTCTTGTAATTGATTACTTTACTTACTGAAGTTTTAGCACATACTTCTGGATTAACAGTGAAACTCCAAACTAGTTTTATATGTATTGACACATTAATGTAGTGTTTCTATTGTCTCTTTTTAACAACTAATGCCTTAATCAACCCAAGCTATGGAAAACAAAAGACACTATATTCAAATATAAGGGGTGTTGCCTACGTGTGAAAACAATAATTGGCTAATTCTTCAATGGGAAAACTTTTGATAGAGAAGAAGTATTCAGAACCAACCAAATAATAAACACGAAAACAACTGTGCACTTTATTTTTCTGCATAAAATTTTTATTATAGAAAGGTTTAAATCAGAGTTTTCAGCCAGAATAAACTTGAGTCAGCTCCCTATCCTTTTTTTTCTTCATTTTGTACCATTAAATGCAATAGGTCCCACTATGCTCATTGTAGCTACTATTCTAGAATGAGAACACAAGAAACAAGAAGCAACCTTTAATGGGTTCTTGTGCCCTAGGAATTGATAAAAATAATCAGTCAGCTGCTGATTCTCTTGACTTTTTTTCTTCTGATTTTGGCAAGTTTGCTTTGATTTGGCCTTTTTTCGCATCAGAGACTCACATTTGAGCACTGGCAATGAAGAGTGGGAGTATTTTACTTGCCTATATTAAATTATTTTAATATTTTTATTAAACTTTATGAATATTTTATTAATTATCTTTAATTGTCCACATAATAGTGAATCAAGATTTTATAATATAACACCATTGGAACAAAATTGGATATACCAATGCCTATTTTCTGATAGTAGCACGTTGATATAATTTTTATATACGTTATTATACAATAAAAATTCAAGTCAATTGCAAGTAGCAGAAGTTGAAAATCAGGTTTAAATTAATCAGACCTTTAATTAAACTTAACGATCTTTGACTAGCAGCAGTTTTCTTGGCTGAGTGTTAAAAAATAAAACTCTAATAGAGAATTTTTTTTTTAAGATGGAATCTAGCTATGTTGACCAGGCTGGAGTGCAGTGGTGTGATCACAGCTCACTGCAGCCTTAACCTGCCAAATTCATGCAATCCTCCCACCTCAGCCTCCTGTATAGTTCGGACCACAGGTGTATGCCACAAGGCCCAGCTAATATTTACAGACACTGAGTTTTGCCATGTTCCCAGACTGGTCTCAAAATCCTGGGCTCAAACAATCCCCTCGTCTTGGCCTCCCAAAGTGCTGGGATTACTGGTGTAGGCGATGGTGCCTGGCCTAATGGGGAGCATTTTTTTTTTTTTTCCTGGACTATATAGCTTTCAATATAGTGAGAGTAATAGACAAGTATAAAATAATCAATTTGATATAGGGGAGATTAGGTTACACATGGGAAGAATATGCGAAGTAGACTGAAGGAATAAGTATATTTTGTATTATGTTTTAAATTTTGTATAAGGAGATATGAAGAGTTGAATAAATTACTTGTACAAGTATTAATATCATGTCCTGCATAATGAATTCTCAACAGATGGAGACATATTCCAAAGTGTCTCTGTCTTGATCTTAATAATTAGTGAGATTCTAGACTTCCACAGGTCAATTCTATAACTAGCCCATTATTTCTGTGGTTTTATTATTTTTTAAATATAAATACATAAGACTTTCTTTCTTTGTAGATGATGAAAGAAAACTAGAGAAAATTCTTAATACAAATAAAAACAACAAAATGCATTTCTGTGTTTATATTTAACTTAATAGTCATTTCAAAAAATCTGTTATGATTTGTCTTAAAAATAAATTCAATATGCAAACTAAAATAGTGCTTATTAATATAGTATTAATATCCAACAACACTGACACAACATGACATATTTTTCCTTAGGGATTATCTGTTATTATTCTGAGATCCAATTTCCAATTTTTTTAGTGTTTAAATTTTGAAATTGTGCTTGTGTTTCTTCTTGCTTTTCCTTGTTCATTTTGTTTTATTGATATTTGTTAAGCATAACTTTTCTTCTTCTTACCTAGCAAACATCTTAAAATAACTTATATTCTCATCACTCAAATCAACATTAAAGTTATTTTATGAAATTTACATGCTATAGACCCATTTTGACCCTGGTCCTATTCATATAGCATTTACAAGTCCTTTCTACAAACAATTGCTAGGCCTTTACCCTGAAAAGAAAGTGATTTTTTTAGCCACTAAAATAACAGACTTTGCCTTACAATTTCATTTCATCTTTTGTTTCTTAAATAAAACTGTACTACCCTATTTTCATAATTTTTTGATCAACCTATATAAGACAATGAGCATCAATTAACTAATCTTGCCTCTAGGACTTCCTTTATTATATGCTCAACAGAGACTATTTTATAGATAATTTCAACTCCGAAGGTTTTTTTTAAAAGACTCTGTTTTATACCTCCTATAACAGTGGATCTCAGTCCTTCTGAAATAATGTCTCCTTGTAATTATAAAAACTGTGTAGTTTTATCTAGTGACATGAAATCTATGTGTTATAATGAAGGGGTAATGAAAAAAAAGGCCCTCATTTAATAATACCACAAGGATAGGACTCTTACAATATGTGTTATTATTATATATGTGGTATGTATTATTTTACAATATATTAATGATATCAATGTTTCAGGTATCGGGTATCTGCATCTCCCACTGCATTCTTTGATCATCTTGAAACAGATATCTGTTATGAATAAATTGACTTCAGTTCTCAGAACATGACAGATAACTTTATTATTACTCATAATTTTTATGTATTCCTCACCTACTTTTGTGTCTAGTGAGTATCTACTCATGCTTAAATATTATGCTCAAGGGCAGCTCTCTTTATATTTTATTTAAATCCCAGATAGATTTTACTGCCACATTATTTTTTTATTTCTCCTGGATTTTACACAGTGGGGTTCTGAATAGCCAGTAACTATCACCCTTTAAATTCTTTCTGTCATTCACAAATATCTGAGAACAAACACATGAAAAAGATACAGAAGAGAGAAGGTAAGTTTTAATACTAATTGAGCAGATTAGAGTCATAGCTTTGGATATAGAGCTGGCTAATATTTCCATTCCTTCTCTCAAAGGGTTGCTGACACAGCTGGACATACACAATGCCCTTGTGAGGGAGTGTCAACAAGGTGAAATTGACACAAAGGATGAGCCAATATATTCTATGCTATTTGCAGGTAGCTGGGTCTAAAAGAGAGAAATCTCTGAGGAGCTAGGCCAAGCACACACCTTTTCATTTCCAAACCCAATAATCAGGTAAGTCAAAATGGAGAAAGAAATGCTGAGTCAGAAAGATGCCAGTGAAAAATTTTAAAAAGTGAGGAATGAGGAATATATGTTCATCCTATAATTTCATGCCATTGATAAGATGGAGAGAGAATTTAGATAAAGAGAGGGTTATGATCAACTTTCTCCAAGATGCATAGCTTAAAAACGCAGCAGTCCTTCAGCCAGTAGGAGAACAGAGTAGAGTTGACCTTGGCCCGCTGACGTGGGCAGAATGAGGCAACTCCTGCCACAGAATATCATTTCATCCTTGCATCCTACATTGGGGCCATTATGTGCTTTTGATGAAAGCCATGGCTAAATCCTAATCCCAGCTCATACAAGACGTCAGAAGTGCCTTTTTCTGCTATTCCTACTCCCATTTAATTGTGTCTTTTGATGTTTGGCTGGGAGTTTTGGCCTAGATCCCTGTGGAATTTGCCTGATTCATTCACTATATCATCCAAAGCTAGACACACACACACACACACAGAGATACACAGACACACACATGTACACAGACAGACATACACACACAGAGACTCTAAGCATATACTCTGTTTATTCCACAGGTGGTTGTGCCTGCCCTGCCTAGGTGTTTTCTCAAAATTTTGTGGATATGAAACTATAGATGCTGTTATGGCCCCTGCTGTAGTGGCTTGGAAATTCACTGGCAGATGGCACAGGTGAGGTCATGGGAGGGGAAAAGCAGCTTAGAGATCAGAGCATCCTGAGTAGCATATTTGGACATCTGGAATTATTTCATAAACGGTTTTTTTTTTTTTTTTGGTGAGGTCCGTATTACTGAAATAAAAAATAATTAAATAATAGTTGGCCCTAGTAAATTATTTAGTAGAGAAGTAGAAGATTGGGTGTATATGACACTGATGAAATGGACATTCTGTATTCAGGCAATTTTGAGCACAAAATATGAAATCCCAATGGCGTGTGTATGTGTATAAATAATATACTCCAATTCATTTGTGGTGTAAATATTTGTAAACCATTTACATTGTTAAAATATTAGATATGTGTGACTAAATTATAAAGATCTTTGCCAACCTTGAAGAATTTTAGGGTACAAAAGAAAAGAGTTGAACATTATTTCCTCAATAATATTTGAGTTTAGGCATGCTGGTTTTCAGAATATGTTCTTCAAAAAGAAAGAAAACATTTGTTTAATTGTTTGTATTAATTATTTTTGGTAATTGTCTTTGAACACTGTGTATAATTCAGCTCTGTGATAGACATGGATACATGATAGAAAAGATAACTGTGCCTTTGGGGATTTATAGTCAAGCGAGAGAAATCAATATTAAAAGTAATCTCTCTGTCTGTCTTTGTTTCTCTCTTGCATGTCCACACTCTCTCTCACTGGTGTCAAATGCATACAAAATATAAAGTGATGCAGAGAAAATATTGCAGGGGACCAATTCAGTGTGGAATTCGGAGAATGCCACTCTGGAAAGTTACTCCATATGCTAATATATGAGATGTGAATGGAGGTCCGTCAGTCTATGAGAGAGAGAGCGCTTCATCACTCTAGAACAACTCTCTTCTGGAGAGGAAACAGGAGGTTCAAGAATGCAGTTATGGAAGGGACATAGGCAAGTGTCAGTTATCTTGGTAGATTTATTTAAATAGTTATTGGTCAAAAAACTCCAGTTCTACTTTACAGACTATAGATTGTTCCAAAGGTCTGTGTAAGCAGAGATAGAGCAAAGTATTGAGAGTAGGTTAACCAAAGACGATGATGTGTCCCGGAACGGAAATGGAAAGAAATTAAACGCTTTGGTGTAATCTTGATTGTAAAATATAAAAGAAAAAGACATTATCCAATAAGAATTTGAGAGATGTGAATAAAAACAGTTAAAGTGTGTGATATAAAGCAAATTAATATTTTAAAAAATGTTTCTGGGTATAAGATACATTGAATATTGCCAAGGAATTAAGAGATGTTAGGTCAAAACTTTCAAATCATTAATTTTATACTTTAGGCAAATTCTTTCTTCTGAAAAGTTCTCCAAAAAATAGTAATGTGACTTCTGGAGAATTACGGTTAAGATATTATTGTAGAAATGATAAATTGAGATTTCAGTCAGCAAAACAAGAGCAAGGGTAACAAAAACATAATAAGTCTTCTGAAGAAGACAATGTTCCTAAAATAATTGGTCTTCATATTGAATTTTCATAAAGTAGATACATTGATTATTTACATAAACTTCGACAGTCTTTCAATGCACATTTATAGAGAAATGAAACAAATCTCTATTAGATAAATAAGTGAATTGGTTTGAAATTACTCCATTGTTTTGGTAGCATAATTTTTAAAAATTGACAACTAGAATATAACACATTTCTTATTTTCTTCGATTTACTTTGTAAACTTAACAGCATATTGGGAAAATTTTTGAGAAAATAAATCATCTTTTTTTCATCTTTTTGAGACCATCAGCTTACAAAACAAATCTAATTTTGCTTACATAGGAAATATAAAAGGGAACAAGCCTTCAATGCCACAGGTTTTGATTTGGGGGCTTTTTTAAACAGAGGTGATTGTGGACACAGGGAAAGGTAAAATGTCTGAGGCTGGCTCCAGCACTAGTCATTGGAGGATTGTAATATTAAGATTTTAGAACTCTATGTGATTGAAATGAAATTATCAGGTATAAAACATGAATTTACAGCATGTCATGATTAGCAAGAGAGGCATATAGGAATGGCAATATTATCTTGGTTATTTTTTGAGGAAGAATATTTTTCTGTTTTTCTTAAGTTTATATTAAGAAAATTAAAACTCGTGGCCTGTAAATTGGCACAGTATTCAGAATTATAGTAATCCCTGCTGGTTAAAATTGTTTAGCTGTCCCAAATTCTTCCCTTCTGGTCTCAGTGAGATGACAAAATAATTGAATATGCATTTCATTGCCCTTTTCATGGATGAAATTGATGAGCAATAGATAGAATATGCTCCATTTCAGAAGTAAATGTATCAGTTAAGCTTGTTCAGAAATGTTCATGTTTGAGAAACAATTCCATGTAAGCAATCTGAAAATACGAATTTGTATGTATAAAATATACATACAAATGTATTGTGTGTGTGTGTGTGTGTGTGTAGTCTAACCTCATTATTCATGAATTCTGTATTAGTGAATTTGCCTATGTAGGAAAATTTATTTGTAATCCCAAAACCAATATTTGCAGTGTTTTCATGGTCATTTGTGGATATGTGCTGAGCAGAAAAAAAAAATTGTCTCAGTAGACACAGAAGTATTGTAACATTGCTGAGAAGAGGCTAAATTGGTACAAACACTGGACAAACTTCTTGGCAACAATTACTAAATTTGTACATATGCATATTCCTGCAATATTCTCCTTGAAGATACTCAGCAGGAGTGCATATCTGTGTATAATAAATGACATTTATAAGAATTTTCATATATGCATTAATTATAGAAGTCTCAAATTAGAAAAAATCCATCCACCAATAGATGAATAAATACATATAGTGAGATATAATATGTTAATAATGCAGAATAAAATGTAACAGTGAAAAATAACTGCTACTGCACAAATTTTCACTGCCATATTTTATTCCATATTATTAATATACTAAGATGTCACAGGTACACTTGGGAGTGTCTTTTGATTAATATCAAATGTTCTTAATTTTATTATAACCCACATTATCAATCTGTTTTTTTAGGATAGTTCATTTGTATCACATTTCAATGTTTTCTGATGCCAATGTCCTAACAATATTCTATGTTTTCCTATAGAAACTTTAATGTTTTGTATTTTACATCTAGATAATGTTACATCTGAGGTTGATGGAAATAAGATTAATTTTCACTCGCGGTCCTATTGACCTGGCTTTATTCACTGAAGACCTGTTTATTCCCATGACTGTTCAATATCCATTTGTTCTAAGTCAAGACTCTGTATGTCTGGACTTGTTATTGATCCTATACTATATTGTGTTGGCCTATTTTTCTATACTTCTGCAAAAAGTGATTTGTTAATTAAAGCAGGTTTTCATGGGTCTTGTTATCTGGAACTTTAATTTCTCCTGCTTAATCTCTTTGTGTTAAATTTTCTAGGTCTTTTAATTCTCAAATACATTTTTGACCCACCCTCTCAGTTTTCACATACACAAAACTATTGAGATTTGGCTTGAGATTATATTCAATATATGGATCAAATCATAGAGAATTAACATTATGATATGAAGTCTTATAACCCATAATTATTATATATCTCAATTATTTTGCTCTTCTAATATTTTTAATAATATAAGTTGTCCATGTAGAAATCATATACATTTTTATTGGATTTATTTTCATGCATTTTATATTTTATGTTGTCATTTCAACTTAATTGAATTTAATTTTTGAATTGTTTATTATGTACAATGGATTTCTGTATATTGAACTTTAAGCAAGTGATATTGCTGACCTCACTTTTAGTTCTTTTTTTAATGTACAAAATTATGCCAGCAAATCCTAGCAGTTTTATTTGTTACTTTTAACTTCTTATAAACTATATTTACTTTAATGTATTATTGAAATAGCTAAAATCTCTGGAAAAATGTCAACGTTGAATAGTAATTGCAGTCAATATTTTCTCCTTTTTTATTTCTAATATCAGTAATTTCTACTTTCTCACATTCTAAATCTTCCTCAAAATTTGGGCTTAGTTAACTTTTATTCTTTGCTTCCTGGTATAAACCCACCTTTCCCAAGCATTCAATGAAACACTAATTTTCTGCTGTTGTGAAGGAATTTTGCATTTGTAAGTAAAGTCCAAAGTCAGTTGATTTAAGACAGAGAGGTTATCCTCAGTGTCTCTGATCTAGTCTGGTGATCATTTTAAGAGTACCCTATTTTTCCCAGAAAAAGATATGAATGATGAGAGAGATTTGATGTGAGATTCTCCACTGCTGGCTTTGAAAGCGGAAGAGGCCTCACATGGCAAGGACCTGAAGTAGCCTCTGGGAGCTAAGACTGACTGACCATTGTCCTGTGGCCCCAAGAAAATTGGGAGTTCAGTCTGCAACTACAAGGAGCTGAACTCTGCAAACAACCTCAATGACACTGCAAGAACACGCTGAACTCCAGAGAACACAGGCCGGGCCAATACCCTGATTTTAGCCTTCTGAAACCTGTCTTAGACAACCCAGTTGTGCTGTGCTTAGACTTTTTTTGTTTGTTTGTTTGTTTGTTTTTTGTTTGAGATGAAGTATCGCTTTGTTGCCCAGGCTGGAGTACAGTGGCACAATCTCGGCTCACTGCAACCTCCACTTCCCAGATTCAAACGATTCTTTTGCCTCAGCCTCCTGTGTAGCTGAGATTACAGGCACCCGCCACCATGCCCAGCTAATTTTTGTATTTTTAGTAGAGACAGGGTTTCACCATGTTGGTCGGGCTGGTCTCGAACTCCTGACCTCAAGTAACTGCCCGCCTTGGCATCCCACAGTGCTGGGATTACAGGCGTGAGCCACTGCGTTCCGCTGCTGTGCTTAGACTTCTGACATAGAGAACTGTGAACTAATAAACGGCTTTTACAACACTAATTTTGTGTTAGTTTATTACACAGCAATATAGAAAACTAATAAAGATCAAGTGATAATGAATTGTTTGCTTCCAAGCACTTGATTTAGATAAATCCTACAGGTTTGCTCATGTAATTAAAAATATGTGTAATTTCCATTGTAAGTTCTTTATTATTTTTTAGTGATTACTCAAGAGACAATAGTATGCATTTTTAAACTGTGATATTGATAACACTTTTTACTATTTCCTTAATAATGCTAAGCTCTTAAAACAGTAACTGCATTCCACATCCTTTTGTCTGTATGCCATTGTTGACATGCATTTTAATTCTGTATATATTTTAAATACAGTAGCTATAATTATTTTTATTTCACCAGTTAGCGTTTCTTTAGATATGTCCAAAATCTTTATGCATTATCTTAGTCTTCAGTTATTTCTGCCTTTCTATTATTTGTTCCAGTACCAGCTTTCTTAGGATAGGTTCTTATTTACTAGTACTTGTTAATATTTTTTTTTCTGTTAACATATTCTCTCTAATATTGTTTGGATGGAATAAATTTTTTTGCCTTCACTTTGAAAACATATTTATTTTCTATATAATGAATTATCATTTGATATATTCTCTGTCAATACTTTTAAAATGTTATTCCACTCTTATTTTTTCCAACATATCTGTTGACAGCTCCCAATCTTCCTGCTTCTCGTTTAAAGGTATCTATGTGTTTTCTCTGGCTTCTTTTAAGATCCTTCCCTCCCCTCTTTCTTGAAATTATTGGCTTTTTTTTTTTTTTTTTTTTTGAGACGGGATCTCCCTCTGTCCCCCAGGCTGGAGTGCAGTGGTGCGATCTCGGCTCACTGCAAGCTCTGCCTCCTGTGTTCACGCCATTCTCCTGCCTCAGCCTCCCGAATAGCTGGGACTACAGGTGCCCGCCACCGCGCCCGGCTAATTTTTTTTTTTTTTTTTTTTTTTTTTAGTAGACATGGGGTTTCACCGTGTTAGCCAGGATGGGCGCACCTCGGCCTCCCAAAGTGCGGAGATTACAGGCGTGAGCCACCGCGCCCGGTCTTCAAATGCTATTTTTGCTTTGACCCTTTTCCCGCTTCTATTCATTTTTGCCTTTTACTTTCCACCTTTTGGTTTGAACTTATCGCCAAATTCACTCTCTCTTCTGCATGCCTAGTCTACCGTTCAACTTATTTGTTGAGTTTTTTATTTCACACATTTTACTTTTCATTTATTTGTTTTAAAATAAATTCATAATAAATTTATGTATTAAATAAAAAATATGAAAGTTTATATCCTATAATATTTTTTTCTTTTAATAGCTAAACTTTATCTTGTAAAGATATAACCTCTGTCCTTATAGACAAATACAACCTCCCCCACTACCAACATCCCATACCACAGTGATACACTTTTTACAATTGATGAGCCTACTTTGACACATCATTATTACCCGAAGTCTGTAGTTCACACTAGGACTCACTCTTGGAGAAATACATTCTGTGGGTTTTGACAAATGCATAATGACATATGTCACCATCACAGAATCATACAAAATAGTTTTCTTGCTCTAAAAATCCTCCATGCTCTTCTTATTCACCTGTTCCGCCCTCTACAAGCACCTGCAACCGAACATAGGCAGCCATTGATCTTTCACTGTCTCCTTTGCTGTCCTTTTCCAGCATGTGATATAGTTGGAATCACACTATGTACTCTTTTCAGACTGGCTTCTTTCCCTTAGGAATGTACATTTAATTCCCTTCCATGGCTTTTCATGGCTTTTAGCTCATTCTTTTTAGCACCAAATAATATTCCACTGTCCATTTGTACCATTCATCTACTGAAAATAGAAAAACATATTTTCTTCCAAGCTTGGCAATTGTGAACAAAGGTGCTATAAACTTCTATGTGCAAATTTTTAAGTAGACGTAAGTTTTTTACTTCTCTGGGTAAGTACTAAGAAGCATGACTGCTGCATTCTTTTGCTTTTTCCTTTTTTTTTTTAAGACAGAGTTTCACTCTGTCCACCAGGCTGGAGTGCAATGGTGCCACCTCGGCTCACTGCAACCTCTGCCTCCTGAGTTCAAGCAATTCTCCTGCCTCAGCCTCCCAAGCAGCTAGGATTACAGGAGCCCATCACCACCCCCGGCTAATTTTTTGTATTTTTAGTAGAGATGGGATTTCACTGTGTTAGCCAGAATGGCCTCCATCTCCTGACCTTGTGATCCGCCTGCCTCAGCCTCCCAAAGGGCTGGGATTACAGGTGTGAGCCACCGTGCCTGGCCGACTGCTGCATCCTATAGTAAGTGTATGTTTAGTTTTATGAGAAAATATGAAACTGTCTTCCAAAGTGGCTGTACCATCTTGCTTTCCCACCAGCAATGAATGAGAGGTTCTGTTGCTCTGCATCCTTGTCAGCCTGAAGTGTCTGTGTTCTGGATTTTAGCTGTTCTAATATGCGTGCTGTGGTATCTTATTGTTTAATTTACTGTCAAAGATGATCCCCCAGTAGTGTTGTGACATTCTCTTATCATCCACATTGGTGTCACGGTCTTCTTTTTCTTTGTTTTAAAGTGCTATTTTGGGTTCAGGGGTACATGTGCATGTTTGTGATATAGGTAAACTCATGTCAAGGGGGTTTGTATACAGACTATTCCATTGTGTGATCAATTCAATATCTGGACCACCTGTCCACCTTTGTCTGTAGTCCATATGACTTATTACTTTCTGTTCATTAATTTCTAATGCTTGGTGTGTCAAGTAACAATTGCTTAGACTAGATGGTGTATTTGAAAAACTGGTAATTTTAGGTTTTCTCTGGTATGTTCTTTCTCCAGAGAAAATTTATTTTTACTCTCTATAATATACTTAGGCCATTTTATTCAAACTTGGTAATGAGCTCGTTTGATGTTACCTATCATTTGTTCCTAAGTGGTCACACATTTCTAGTATTCCATTTCAATGAGAGCCTCAACTCTTTAGCCTGGGCTTTCTATTAAGTCTCTTTCTCATTGATAGTCACTGTGTGCTCATTCTTGTCCTCCCACATCATAACGCCATTGCAATATTTTATAGGTTTTCTAGCTTCTTATTTTCCCTATTTTCTCTTTACGTTCTTACAGTTCAGTCTCCCATTAGTGAAACAAACAAGCAAACAAACTGCAAACATTTCAAAGAATAAAGCACCAAAGATGACACCTACTCTCAAATGACTTTTATTTTTTTCTGAAATCTTTGGCTGCCTTGTTTACTCTCTGGTGCATTCAAATAGATATTTATGCTGCTGATATTCAGTTTGTTTCTCAAAGAAATATTGATATGAAATAAGCATAATTTTCTTTTTTAAAGAATTGATTCTCCTTTCTTCCCCTGCCATCCATTTCTGGTTTCTGGGGAAAGGTGATACACAAGACCTAATTCAGGTGAAATACTTTTGGATAAAGCCGCTCAGGATTCACTCAGAAGTATCCGAGTTATAAATTTCTTGTGTTATCTTTTGTATACTGGAAGGGAAAAAGGAGAACATTGATGAGAATAAAACTAAAATACAGGCTTGTTATCTACGTCAAAGAAAATGGTCTAATTATAACATGAAAAAAAACTTGATAGAAATATTCAAAAGGGGAAAGTTAATAAAATAATCAATATTAAAATGACATCCAACTTAAAAAGACAAATCTACTGTCAGTTAATTGTCTTTTTCTATCATTGGAAAGCATTGCTTAAAATGGTCTGATTCCTTATAAAATTCTTCACTGCTGTTTAGAATCTGGGAATCTCATGCATGGTATTTGTTTCTATAAATAACATTTATTATAATAAACATTATTTCTAGTTTGTATTTATATTAAACAAATATATTGGAGTAGAAGCTAAGTCAACAGTTTACCAAGTTTAATAATGGAGAATACCTATTCTCAGAAAATATTGTCAATAGGATCCTGAATGCATAGACTGAAACATGCTAGAAAAGAATCTAAAAGCTTATTATTTATACTGACAGTGTTTATACCTGAATATTTTTCATTTGGGCCAGTCATTTAATTTTTCTGAGCCACATATTTTCACATCTATTTTATAATAAAAAAACATACTGAACCAGATAATTGTTAAAGTCTCATTCAGTTCTCACATTCCATTGCTTTCTGGATTGATGCATAATTCAATAATATATTAATCACCTTACCTCAAGCCATCAGGGAGTGCTAACTGATGGATGAAGAAGAAGCTGAAAAGTGTAGTTTCCAAAAGAATAATTTTATACAGTGAAGAATTCACTGTCTCCTTAGCTTTGGTCTAGAAAATGAAAAGCCCACATCGAAGGGCTGCCAAAACATTTATACATAAAAACAAAACCCAAACACTTTGATTCTGTATCTACATAGAATCTCTTACAAGCTAGCATGGAATATAGCTATTTCTTGACATAAAATATTTAAAAAATCTATCGTAATCAGAATTCTTGCTTATGTGATAAATGCCATGAAACTTCATGGTACTGCATACATAAATTATATAAAAAATATATTTTTTTAATAGTGTGACTTTTACTTTCTCATGATTTCTTTTAGCATCCCCTTTAAAATATTTTAATTTATATTTTATGACTGATAATGTGTTGTTGTAAAGTTGGGTTATTAGGAGACTCATTCAACATTTTCATTATCTACTCAAATTAAATGATGTTTTGGTGACTTTCTACCAAAATATTGACATATATTACAAAAGCATCAATGGAAATACCTAATGAAAGAATCATTATGCACAGCTTTACATATTTTATTCAGATTAATTAGATATTTTGGAACAAATAATATATATTATCTAATGATTCATACATATGAAATTATAGTTATATTTTCAACTAAACATTTGTCAATATTTTAAAGTCTATGATCAAAATTAATATTTATTGCAAAAGGGTTGCATAATAGTCACAATTTTTGCTCTTAATATCATGTAATAAATTAAAATATCTGCATATTTTTGGTGACTTAGTCATTGGAGTTATATTTGTTATTTTTAAGTAATAGCATTCTCCTTCTTTCCCTTGTTAATTAAAACATTTGTGGTTTCTTCTGATTAAATCCACTTTTTATATGCTTATACACAGAAGGCATAGCTCTTTGGGGAAATAAATATACAAGGTTGATTAATATTGTCTTCATCTAGACTCTCAAGCACATTCCTTCTTTGCCCAGTGAACTGACTTTTTAAAGACTCTAGGAGAAGATACAGGATGACTTTTTTTGTCTTTGGCATTTTGAGGAAGTATATTTATATAAACATGAGCTTATATACTAAATGGCAGTGTTTCAAACTGAACACATCAAGTACTTAGATAAAAAACAAGACATTAGTAGCACTGAAGGAATCTGCCATTACATCCAAGGGTTGACATGATATTGCTGATGTAGACTAGACTTTTGTTTCCTTGTTTATGCTTTACATAAACGGAGCCATATGCTATGTACACTTTTGTGTGTCCCTTTTGTGCTTAATATTATGTTTCTAATCATGCAGTTGTAATTTACATTTTCATTGTTTCATTGAATCCCATTATGAAAATATATCACAATTTATCCATTCTACTGTTGATGTGTATATGGGTCATTTTAAAGTTTGGGTCACTATAGGTAGTACTACTATGAGCATTTTAGAGCACTTGTTTTGGTGAAAGCAAGTCACATGGCCAAAACTAGAGTTGATGTTACAAATTAAATACTGAGAGATATGATTCACTGAAAACCATCCAAACATCAATCAACAATATATCATGATTTTTTTTTTTCATTTTTCTTTTTAGAGACAGGGTCTCACTCTGTTACCCAGGCTGGAGTGCATTGGCACAATCATAGCTCACTGTAACCTTGAACTCCTGGCTTCATGGGATTCTCCCACCTTGACCTCCCAAAGTGGTAGGATTACAGGCATGAGACATCACGTTCAGACTTACAGTGCTTTTGATTGACAAGAGTGAGAAAATAGTATTTCTGAAACTGGTCATCTAAATATCTATATTCCAAGATTTTTCTATTACAAAATATAATGAGAAACACATTTATAATAGAAGCAAAAATATTTAAATAACTTAGAATTATTCTAAAATGCAAAGCAAAATACAATACACAATATAAATAAAAAGGCAATAAATATGTATGTATGCATATGGTGTGTTCAAATGTTCCTGAGTTCAAATGATATATTATGTATATCATGGCAAGGTAAGGTAAGAAATCAGCGTGTAGATCTTAAAATCATTGTATGCCCAATTTTAAACACTAATTCTTCAGAGAAACTGATTCTGGCGTATAGCTAGATTCTCTTAGGTATTGAATGCCTGATTTTGGCATGCTATGAGACCCAATAACCTTAGCTGCACATGATAACCATCATTTTGGATGCTGTGTGATCAAAATAGACATTAAACTGAGTATGGTCATCAGTTCCCATCGTTAAGTGGAAGTGCTATATAAGAGGTACTTCCTTCTGTTGTATTGTCAAATTTCCCTGTATTCATCCATACATCCTCCTGGGCAGTTCCTTATAACCAGAAAAGCTAACATTTGGTTTACAGATATTCCTACGAGATACTCTATCCCTTGTTGAAAATGGAGAAACTGAAGTCATTGTAGAAATAGCTTGAATGACAGTAGAGAAAGTAAAATTTCCCATCTGCCAGAAATTCAAATCATTCATAGCGTTGTCCACTTTGAATTAAAAGAGAGATTGCCACAGACAGAAATCTACCCTTGTTATGGTTGAGGGTCTCCAGGTTCTTGGCATGTCGAACAAAGAATTGGACAAAAATGCACAAACAAAGCAAGAAAAGAGTGATGCAACAAGAGCAGAGATTTATTGAAAATGAAAGTACTCTCCACAGGGTGGAAGCAGGCCCGAGCCTAGGGCCTCAAGAGCCCCGGTTACATAATTTTACGCAGTTTCAATATCTTCTAGAGGTTTCCCATTGGCTACTTGGTGTATGCCCTATGTAAATGAAGAGGATAATGTCAAATTACAAAGTTGTTTACTCAGGATGCACCCTAAGTAAATGGAGAGGATGTTACTCAGTGTGTATCGTCTACGTAAAAGGAGAGGATAAAGTGAAGTTGCAAAGCCATCCACATTCCTGTTATTGCTGAAGCGTTTCCATTTGATTTCGTTCTAGGAAGTCATCGTAAACTGGCCTTATGTTCTCTGCCTCCAGACCCTATTCTCCTGTTCTCCTGCCTCATCCTCATTAACAGGCAAAAGTGATCTGACCAAGATGGTCTATTACCCTCAGCTTGACAAATTGTAGAGAGGTGTCTTTTTGCCTTTACAGCCCTTACAAAATCTAGATGACCTAACCAGAGAGATCTCTCACCTCATTTTTTTCAAAGCATTTAGTTTAGAAAACTTGTAATTGCAATTTTTTCTTTTTGAAATATAAGGTTTTTTATTTTGTTTTTCAAAAAGCCTTTTGCCAGTTTACAACGCAGTACTTTCTTTCTCAAGGATCTCAAAGTCATCCCTTTGAAATGTAACCATAAAAAAGATCGTGTTCCTATGCTAGTCTTTGAAGGAAAGTAGGGGCCTAACTTCAGAGGGCCCCTTGTTCTAAGTTGTAAAACTACCTCCTGTCATGAAGATAAAAGAAAGTTTACTTTATCTTTGGGTAAGACCAATTACCAAATAGGAATGACTTATAATCCCCCCATAACAGCTTTTAAAAATTCTCCCATTATTTGTGTCAATTGACTTCAGTTCAGACTGCTTGTTTTTCTCTTTTATTGCAATAGCCTTACATAGTTTTCCTTAAATGTTTAACTTTGTCCAGTAACATTTTTACTTCCATAGGTCAAAGACTTGGAAGCAAAAATATTGTAAAATTTAGTAATAGAAAGTCTGAAAAATGAGGTCTGTGGAAGAGACTCTGTGAATGGCCACATATTTTCAGAATATTTTTGACTACGTGAATGCACACACACACACACACACACACACATTCAGAAGATGCTTTTAATAACTAGTTGAAGAAGATTACATTATTTGAATGTCAGTCGGCTTTTTATTTCTACCTTAGTCAACTGGCTCATAAACAAAATGACCATGTTGATAGTGATGGATCTTATTCACAAGATTAACCACATGGATTATCTTTTACAAAAGCTTATCTAGTTATCACCAGTGACATTCCTAACTATCCAAATGCAAAGGCTAACGCTGACCCTCAGCATAACACCATCCTCAGAAAAACATTCTGTCATCTCTTGGCAAGTTGATGAATTTGGGGTCTTTCATAGTGGAGGAGTGTGCGTTTTCTTTTTTTAAAAAGTATTATACTTTCCTCGTGGAAGACTTTTTCACTTAAAACCAATACTCATACGTCTTATTCTCAGTTATTTTGCTCTGCAGGAAAATGCTTCAAATCATTTTCAACAAAGGAAGTGAGGTAATGTACTGACACCGTTCATAAGTGATTGCAGAAAGACGTATAAAAGATGCAATTATGCCGTCAAGTGGTGGTTGGAGTGCTATAGTACAAGATAATACTCTTTGAATGACGGGATGGGTCTGAGAACAATGGGGCAGAAATACAGGCCATAGAACTCTAAAAGCATTATGATGCAAATACAAGGGTGTACACATGTGCATGAACTCGCAGACAAAAAATAGTTGGGAAATATATCAAGTTTTGTCTTCATGAGTGTGTGTGTGTGTCTAGAAAACATTTGGCCCTCTTATATAAAGTGTGTAATTATCCATTTTTATTGGAAATATATTTATTTTAAATTAGAACCTGCATGTGTTAAAACGAAGGTGGGTTTGGTAGCCATTAACATCAAATCCACTATGTGCCAAGTTTCTCTAGTTCTAGCATGTCACTTCATACACATTAGATGCTCATTCACTATTTCTGGAAATAAGATTAAAGGTGGCATATAAGAGAATAAATTATAGCAAATCAGTAGTTATGTTACAACACTTTGTTTATAAAGTATTTTATATTTTGTTTTGGTTAAAAAATCTATACTAATCATACTCAGCAGTGACTCAAAGGCAAGATAATCACATACAAAATTACTTACTGTGAACCATATGATTCTTTTACCCCCTGCATACATAATAGTTTTCCCCACTTTGCAAACCTAATCATTAATCAGCATGGATCTTTTCGAAATTACTTGTTTACACTAGTGGCTATTGAGCTACAGAGTGCACATTCTATTAAAGTGACCCAAAGCCCTCACAGCCAAAGAAGAAAAATCAGTGCAAAATTGCAGGAGAGGGTACTGATAAATGCCTGTGTAGACACCCTGGGAACATTGGCATCATGATGTTACTTATTAGCTAGACCCTATGACATCAATGATGACACTAATAATAGCTCTGGCCTATATAGAACTATGTCTTTTCAAAGGTGATATGAATACATCATACAAAGAATAATCAGCTTCATATTTAAGTACAGTGACAACTGTATCTTGAAGAATTGATCTGTGAATTTCTCCTCTGTTTTCCTGTGGCTCTCTATTCTATCACTACAACACCTAGCCTTGTGTATTTTCTTCTCCTAACACACAATAAGATGCCAAATCTAAGATTCAAAGAAAAAACACGGAACTGAACTTTTGAGAGAGAAATATTTGCATAATTGCAATAAATACGTTTTTTCCTTGATACTAGATATGATTGTGCTTGGAGAAACAAGAGGACTCATTTGAGGAATCGGGTACACTGAAGAGAAAATTATATGAGAGGGACACAGAACTGCAGGGAGCTGATACACAATGTGGCTGTTTTCCATCAATGAGCTCCATTTAGCCAGAGACAAGCCTTGCAACCACCAGATATCTGAAAGGTTTCCTGTGGACAGCCTCCTATATGATACTCATGCACACTGCAAGCAGCGTCCTCGTCCCACAGCAAATGGCAGTCTTGGGAAACATGAGTATGGTTGTTACTCTAGGAAGAATCAAGAGAATTGTTCCCTATGAGGTAAAAAAGAGAATACCTAAAGTAATAATGAATAAAATCATAAACAGATTATTTGAAACAGTTGGCAGGAGTGATGAACCTGGTTAATGCCATGAAAGACAAACAGAACCTAAATAGGCAAAATTTAAAAATCAAGGGTGAAAATAACTGTGGACAAAAAAGAAATTTTTAAAAATCCCTAATAACAGTTTTGCACAACTTAAAGCAATTAAAATGAAAGTGTGAATTTAAAAGATTGTTTTTCAGAAAAAATATATAATTCTTTTTTTTTTTTTTTTTGAGACAGAGTCTTGCTCTGACACCCAGGCTGGAGTGCAGCGGCACAGCCTCAGCTCACTGCAAGCTCCGCCTCCTGAGTTCACGCCATTCTCCAGCCTCAGCCTCCTGAGTAGCTGGGACTACTGGCGCCTGCCACCATGCCCAGCTAATTTTTTGTAATTTTAGTAGAGACGGGGCTTCACTGTGTTAGCCAGGATGGTCTCGATCTCCTGCCCTCGGGATCTGCCCACTTTGGCCTCCCAAAATGCTGGTATTACAGGCTTAAGCCACTGTGCCCGGCTGAAAAAATATATGATTCTAACCACTAAATTGAAAATAGATAACTTTGCACTCTATGAAAGTTAAAAATAAAAGAATAAGTATTTGTAGGCATTCAAATGAAAAGATAAAGAAAGCAAAGTTGATTGGTTAACTGAATATCATATTAGGTAGAATTAATGCCGAAACTATTCCATGAGGTAAAGACTGAAATTTATTCTGCTAAATATTACAATTCACAATTAAAAAACATTAGACCGAACTATCCAAGTAAGGGAGGTGGCCACCCCTCATATTGTCTGATGCCCAATTTCCACCTCCAAAGAAAGAAGAGTAAAAACTAAAAGGCAGAAATGCAATCCAGATCAGACAGCCTGGTGCCACACCCTGAATCTGGTAGTTAAAGATGGACTCCGATCTAATTGGTTATTTGCATAAAAAAGGACTGTGAAGATCCCTGTCCTATTCTATTCCTTTCTAATTACTGGTGTATGCAATCCCCAGTCACGTACCCCCTGCTCGCTCAATCAATCACGACCCTCTCATGCGGACCCCCTTAGAGTTGTGAGCCCTTAAAAGGGACAGGAATTCCTCACTCGGGGAACTTGGCTCTTGAGACGGGAGTCTTGCTGATGCTTCTGGTCGAATAAACCCCTTCCTTCTTTAACTCGGTGTCTGAGGGGTTTTGTCTGCTACTCTCCCTGCTACACCACAAATATAAGGGCAACACTTAATGCTTTAATTAATGGATTAAATTAATCCATTCTAATAGGAATTAAGTGGTCAACAACAACAAAAACCTGAAAAGAAGAAAAACTGAAAATTTAAGACATATAGCCAATAAGGTAGATTGATGAGATGCTATGTATGCATATGTAATATGTGTATGTCCATATACATGCAATAATTATTACCAAAAAACAAAAATAAATGTTATGTAATAATTATAATACAGCAATATCTTCTTAACTATTATGATATAATTAGAAATCAATAATGAATCAGAAATCAAATACAAGCTTCTACCTGGAATTTAACACAAGTCTTTCTTTTTCAATAGCTGTTATGTCAAAGGAGGAATACTAACCTAGAAATAATGATAATTGAAATACTAGTTACAGGACACTTGGGTTGATTGCACAGTAGTACTCACAGAAAATTTTGTACCTTATATGGTTCTTTCAATAAAAATAAATTATGAAATCATACAGAAGAGGTGTGCAACTCAGATTATTGAAAAGAGAGCACACACTTATAGAAAGAAAAAAGAATGATGAAATGATAAACATAAATGCAGAAATTAAGAGTTACAAAGGAGAAAAAATACATAATTAGTTGAGAACCAAAAATCCAGATTATATAAACAGTAAAATTAGATAAAGTCTAGCTAACCTAACCATGCAAAAGAGAAAATGCACTACTATACAAACGTAGAAAATATTCTGACTAAAAAAAGAGCCGAACTAATTTTAAAGACAACGTTCCAGTTGACGTAAGAATGAATCATTTTCAGAATTTATCAAAATGAAGTAAAAACAAACATCCTACCAATTTGCATCACTAGGCATTGTCATCTTTGGCATTTATTTTGCCAGGGAACTCTAGCAGCACCCTTTCTTTCTTTCTTTCTTTCTTTCTTTCTTTCTTTCTTTCTTTCTTTCTTTTCTTTCTTTTCTTTCTTTTCTTTCTTTTCTTTCTTTTCTTTCTTTTCTTTCCTTCCTTCCTTCCTTTCCTTCTTTCCTTTCCTTCTTTCCTTTCCTTCCTTTCTTTCCTTCCTTCCCTTCCTTCCTTCCTGCCTTCCTTCCTTCTTTCCCTTTCTCTTTCTTTCTCTCTTTCTTTCTTTCTTTCTTTCTTTCTTTCTTTCTTTCTTTCTTTCTTTCTTTCTTTCTTTCTTTCTTTCTTTCTTTCTTTCTTTCTTTCTCTCTCTCTCTCTCTCTCTCTCTCTCTCTTTCTTTCTTTCTTTCTTTCTTTCTTTCTTTCTTTCCATTCTCTCTCTCTCTTTCTTCCTTCCTGCCTTCCTCTCTTCTTTCTCTCTTTCTTTTTTCTTTCTTTTTTTTTTTAAACGGAGTTTCGCTCTTGTTGCCAGTCTGGAGGGCAGTGGCGCGATCTGGGCTCACCGCAACCTACGCCTCCCGGGTTCAAGCGATTCTCCTGCCTCAGCAGCCTGAGTAGCTGGGATTACAGGAATGCACCATCACACCCGGCTAATTTTGTAGTTTTAGTAGAGAGGGGGTTTCTCCATGTTGGTCAGGCTGGTCTAGATTCTCCGACCTCAGGTAATTAGCCCGCTTCGACCTCCCAAAGTGTTAGGATTACAGGAGTGGAGCCACTGTGCCTGGCCAGCACTGTTAGTTTCATAGTGTTATATGAAATATGCTTCCCAATGACAAAGTGCTTGTAAAAATTTCCATGCATAATTGTTCACGAGAGCAAATTGGAAGTCACCTCTGCTTGTGATACACCAATTACTGATGGTCTAAGAAATGTGCTGAGCCACATGATGGCCGGTTGCAATGCAACACTGGAAATTACCTCTTGTGAATAATGACTATGTTCAAAATGGAACTGTTTACAATTGGCAAAGGAGTAACTTCTATCACTATCGTGGCAAAATAGTAAATAACTATATCCACAGTTAGATTTTCTCAATGTTCAATAATCATTTGTCTCCTTAGGGGCTCTTTTAAAACATATGCCCTTAATCATGTCATTCAAAATATGGAATGGAGCCTTTTAAAAAGTTGTTTTTTAGAAAAGGTAATATAGTGTTAAAACATTTAAAACGTTCAAAATAAAACAATATAAAATACTATAAACTGAAAACCGTCTTATATACATTTCTATCTATCCTATATCTACGTCCTTGACCCTGGAGGAAAAAAAAGTAAGTTTCAGAAATTTTCTTCCAATATTTCTTTATGCAAATAAAACATTTTTTTATTTCCTCCCCTCTTTGTAGTGTATAATATATGCTATTCTCTACCATCTATATGCCTTTTATCAATGTATCTTGATAATTTCTATACAACTTATCTTCATTTTCGGGCGTGTAGCTATTAAGTATTCTTTTTTCTGTTTGTTTGTTTTTGTTTTTTTGAGATGGAGTCTTGCTCTGTTGCCCAGGCTGGAGTGTAGTGGAACGATCTTGGTTCACTGCAACCTCAGCCTCCCGGGTTCCAGTGATTTTCCTGCATCAGCCTCCTGAGTAGCTGAGATTACGGGCACCTGCCACCACACCCAGCTAATTTTTGTGTTTTTAGTAGAGATAACATTTCACCAATGTTGGCCAGGCTGGTCTCTAACTCCTGGCCTCAAGTGATCCACCTGTCTTGGCCTTCCAAAGTGCGGGATTACTTGAATATTCTAATTCTAATAAGTGGTTATAGCATAGTATATTTTAAAATACCCTTAAAGAGAAGCACTTTAATTTTTTCCATTTTATTTTATTACTTCAAAGAATATAGCAGTAAATCATGATGTACAAATATAACTTTGTGTGTATACGGATCTAATCATAGAATAATTTTTAGAGGAAAAAGTACAGAATCAAAAGGAACATTTAATTTTAATTATAAAAGAAGTTGCCAAATTCACCTCATTGAGAGTTGTATCATTTTCCATCCTCAAAAGCCATGTTTGAGAGTGCCTGTTTCTCCACAACTTAATGAATAGAATGTGCTTCAACCTGTCAACTTTTGGATACCTGCCAATCAGATGGATGAGAAATAATTACTCTTTGTAGCTTTAATTTTTGTATATTTTATTATAAGTGAGGTTGAGGATTTTTTCATATGTTTTCCTATGATGCATATATTTTAATAATTGTCAGTTTATTCCTCTCATATACATTTTATTAACGAGCTGTTTGTTGTGTTGTTATTAATGTCTAAGAGTCATTTATATTACAAAAATCAATCCTTTGTGGCATGGGTTTCAATTTTTATTTTTTAGTTTGCCACTTATTGTTCGTGATTTCATTTCTTTTTTTTTTTTAAAGTGTAACTTTAATTTGTCAAATATATCAATATTTTGTTCTTCCTGTTTTATTTTTATTTTTACTTTTTTTGAGACAGAGTCTCTCACTGTGTCGCCCAGGCTGGAGTGCAGTGGTGCCATCTTGGCTCACTGCAACCTCCGCCTCCTGGGTTCAAGTGATTCTCTTGCCTCAGACTCCTGAGTAGCTGGAATTACAGGCATGTGCCACCACACACGGCTGATTTTGTATTTTTAGTAGCGATGGGGTTTCACCATGTTGGCCAGGCTGGTCTCAAACTCCTGACCTCAGGTGTCTGCCCAGCTCTGACTCCCAACGTGCTGGGACTACAGGTGTGAGGCACTGTGCCTGGCCATTGTTCCTGTTTTTACCAGTAATTAGAAATACTTGCTCAACTTTAAATTAATGTAAAAATTCACAGTTTTCAGAAATTTTTATTTTGTTTTTTCTTTGTTTTCCCGTAACCTTTGATTTAAATGTTCATCTGTATTGCCATTGATTTGAGATTCTAACTTCCTTATATATAATATTGCCATAAGTACTTGAGTCTGTTTTTGGAATTTATATTCTGTTCCAATATTCTGTTTGTCCATGTATTTGATAGAACCATACAATATAAATTAGGCAAAGACAGCCTTTCCTCTTGCTTTACTCTTTCAGAGAGTTTTAAAAAATATGTTTTTGGTTGTTTTCTTATAAAGTTAGAAACTGTATATTTTTAGAAAAAAATAATAAATGTATTGAACTGTATTTGAATATAATAATTAATAAATAGATAAATGGCATGTTTGTCATGTATATCCTTTATATTGGAAATTATGGGCAATTTTCCATTTGTTCAAATGTAATTTTTGTTATTCATAAGTGTTATAAAGTTGATTTTTGTTTATATCTAGAACTTTTTTGTTACATTTATTTCTAGATCTCTTGATTTTTATTATGATTAGACAAATGATACTTTCCTCCATTACATTTTCAAATTTTTGTATAGGAGGGTTAATGATGTATGTACAATAATTTTATATACCACTAACTGAATGTGTTTATTTATAATAACATTTTTAATTAATTTTTGGACAAAAATAATATTTTTAATTTGAGTACTCATAAATGTTTATATTCGTTGATATTAAAACATTTGTACCTATTTCTACATATCACATTCTTTCATTAGCTTAAAGTCTATAAAATGTCTTTCATTAGCTTAAAGTCTATAAAAAGTCCATCATATAAAATGTTATTTGTTCCTAATGTTAGTGGAACTGCTACTAATAAATAATGTGTATTTACTAATTATGATGCTGGCTTAAGAACTATGTAGATATACAGAAATAGGCACACCACACATCTTTACAATTATATATGTGAAAAATGTATGTATGTGTTTGTATGTGTTGTGCAGGTTAACATATACACATTTATACGAAGTGTAATGAATGAATTAATTAATTTTAACTTTTAAGTTCAGGGGTACATATGCAGGTTTGTTATACAGGTAAACTCATGAGAATTTGTTGTACAGATTATTTCATCACCCAGGTATTAGGCCTAGTACCCATTAGTTATTTTTCGTGATCCTCTTCTTCCTCCTAACCTCCACCCTCCAATAGGCCTCAACGTGTGTTGTTCCCTTCTTTGTGTTCATGTGTTCTCATCACTTAGCTGCTCCCACTTATAAGTACAAATATGTAGTAGTTGCTTTTCTGCTTCTGTGTTAATTTGCTGAGGATAATGGCCCACAGCTCCATCCATGTTCCTGCAAAGACATGATCTAGTTCTTTTTTATGGTTGCACAGTATTCTATGTTATATATGTACCACATTTCCTTTATCCAGTCTATTATTGATTGGCATTTAGTTTGATTCCATGTCTTTGCTATTGTGAATACTGCTGCAATGGCCATATGCGTGTAAGTGTAATTTATTTCGTGTGTGTGTGTGTGTATATATATATATTTATATGTACAGACACACATATACACATGTATATATACACAAGCACATACATACATGATACAAGGAAATATTTACTGATACTAGTCTATTTAAGGCCTTTATGTTTTAATTAAGAATTGTTCTGTTTTGCCCAGTGATTGCAAAAAACGTTTTCAATCTTTAGATCCACTAGTATTATAAATTGTGTTTACATATCTCTAATATTTAACGATTCTTAAAATACACAGTATCCGTGTAATTTTATGTTACTTACACATATATTTATATATGTATTTACATATGTATTTATAGCTGATACTGGTACTGATTCGTGGTCTCTATCTCTCTGACAACCTTTGTCAGGTTTTGGCATGATAGTAAGGCCTCTAAGTTTTCCTTGAAGCCCTCATTCTCTTAATTCCTTTGAGCAATACACTAGTCTCTTCATCACTCCTTCATCTTGGGCCTACTAATCATTTTTTTTTTTTCTGTGGTATTGAGTGCTCTAATATAACTATGCTTTTTAAATAGACTTAAAAAATAAATGTTTAACTAGTCGAGATACTATTAGAGTTTTCAAAACATTTGTTGTAACTCTGTAACATAATTATCAGTTCTGTCTAGTTCTGTTTTAAAATGTGGAATTTAAAACTTTAAACTAAGGCAAATGATTCTGTTGACAGCTATTTTTTAAAACGTTATACACACTTTTCAAATGCTTAAGGTACACAGGAAAAAAGCTTGTAGCTTCCATGAGTAATCAAGAGTGCAGAAAACATATTTTCTTGTCTTCCAAGAAGTCTTTCCAAGACTTCTTCCTGTTTTAAGATACAAAGAAAATTCCTAATTCTAGAATTCCAGTAAATCTATCTCAGGGCTTTCATTTTAAATACTGGTTGGTTAAGTTTGGTATAAAGTGATACTCATAATATTTGCTTCCCCATGGTATTTGAAAGTAAATATGATTGCCTACTTTTGTTTATCTGTTTTAATATTACATTATGTAAAACATGTACACACCTACAAAATTATGGAGAATTGTTTGGAAGGAAGGCAACTGGACATGATCAGAGCAATGCCATTTTATTTCTGTTTGCCATTTTACAACTGCATCACCTCAGAATGTACTTGATGCTGCAGACGAAAATTGCTGACACTTATAAAAAAGACTTTATGCTGAGAACTGAATTTTTCTAAACCTCGGATTCAAGGAATTTTTTCTAGAAGCCAATGAACTGTTATGATAACACTTTACCACCAATCAAAATAGTAGATTTTGAATGAGCTATTGAGTACTGACTTCTTACTTCCTTTAAAAGTCTGACACAAAAATAGCTAGTCAGGACACAATTTCAGATGCCTCTGGAATCTGTTTCTCAGTTGCCATTCTAAGACCAACAATAAACCCCTTTATTTGGATTTCAGTCTCTGTCACTCTTTGGTTCAGAATAGTGTAATGTGGAACCTTTTACAGACTCCACAATAATCATTAATCATGGCCAGTCATCAGTATCTTTGCTCACATTGTTTCATTATTTTATGTTAAAGTAAATCCTAGATCTATGTTTAAAACTACGAATAATGCAATAATTATCTCTAAATTTAAGGACTATTAAAAAATAACCAGAATACCATCATCACCCCTAAAATATTTAGTAGTAATAAATTTATATTTCTTAAAAATTTCAAGTAATTAGTGTTCAACATTCAATTGCATGACTGCCATTAGTATATTAAATATAGTTCATTTATCTTTCCAAAACTCGATTCTTACAATCATTCCATAGAAGAATATAAAAATATTGCTCATTCGTCCTATGGCTGCAAAACATATTGTTGTGTATAGGTTTGTTCAACCAACTCCCTTTGAGATAAACATTTAAGTTGGTTCCATCCTTTTCTGTGTAAAAGAGTCCTGTAATGAAGAGATTTGTGCATTTGCCTTTCTATATATTTAGATTTTGTATTTAGATAATCCCTTGAGGTGAGATTGTTACAACAAATGGTAAAGGATATGTAAGATTGGTAAATGTTACCACATTCCCTTCACTAGATACTTCTAATATTTCAAAAAAGAGCTATTTTCTGACAACCTCATCAGTAGAAGATGAGGTCAAACTTTTGTCTCTTTGCCAATCCAGTATGTAAAAATTGGTATCACAATATTTTTTAATATTTACTTTTCTTACTATAGAATGTGGAACATCTTTAGATTTCGGTGAAGAACGACTCACGTCACATTTCTTTTTCTGTGAATTGTCTCCTTTCTCTCCGTTCCTTTCCCTTCCCTTCCCTTCCCTTCCCTTCTTTCTTTCTTGCTTGCTTGCTTGCTTGCTTTCTCCTTCCTTCCTTGCTTTCTCCTTCCTTCCTTCCTTCCTTTCTTCCTCTTTCTCTCTCGCTCTCTTTCTTTCCTTTCTTTTTTTTTTTTTTAAGTCTTGCTCTGTCTCCCAAGCTGGAGTGCAGTGGCAGGATCTCGGTTCCCTTCTACCTCTGCCTCACGGGTTCAAACAATTATGCTGCCTCAGCCTCCTCAGTAGCTGGGTCACACGCCACCACGCTTGGCTAATTTTTGTGTTTTTACTAGAAACACAGTTTCACCATATTAGCTAGGCTGGTCTCAAACTCCTGACTTGAGGTGATCCACCTGCCTTGGCCTCCCAAAGTGCTGGGATTACAGGCGTGAACCACCACGCCCAGCTGTCTCTTTATTTCTTTTTTTTTTTTTTTTTTTTTTTTTTTTTTTGAGACGGAGTCTCGCTCTGCCACCCAGGCTGGAGTGCAGTGGCCGGATCTCAGCTCACTGCAAGCTCCGCCTCCCGGGTTCCCGCCATTCTCCTGCCTCAGCCTCCCGAGTAGCTGGGACCACAGGCGCCGCCACCTCGCTTGGCTAATTTTTTTGTGTGTTTTTAGTAGAGACGGGGTTTCACCGTGTTAGCCAGGATGGTCTCGATCTCCTGACCTTGTGATCCGCCCGTCTCAGCCTCCCAAAGTGCTGGGATTACAGGCTTGAGCCACCGCGCCCGGCCTGTCTCTTTATTTCTATAGCCCTTGTTCCCCCTCAACTCTCCACTGGGTTGATGATCTCCTGTGTTTATTTTTAGAAGCATTTCTAGGTAGGACTATAACTGTCTGTGCTATATTTTATTTATTTTACAATTGTATCTTTCCCCAGTTTGTTTTCTCTTTACTCTGCATGTTAATTCTTTTTTTCATAATTTAAAAACTTTAATTTATCAAATTTATTTATCATTACCCTTAGTACTCCAGAGTTTTAATATGTAGTTATGAAGGATTATACTTCATTTTCAGGTTTGGTAGATTATAAAAATGATCAGGAATTTTCACTCCTTTCATACAAAGATGAATCTGTTTCTCACTCCTTCAATCTGAACCAACAAAGTCACTTGCAATAATTGTCACTGAGGCACTAGCGAAGGTGAGTGACAGAAGCAAGAGCAAAACAATCCTCGTACCCTGGAGGTTACAATCATCTTCTTGCTCTAGGAACACAAACAAATCTGGGTTAGCTGGCTTTTTGGTGAGAGACTATTACCCTTGCTGACACTGAGTCAACCTCCAGATAAAGGGGTGAGTCCATCTGGAACCAGCCAGTCCCTAACAGACCCACAAACTGTCTGGACATACTTGATCAAGCCACATTGAGAGCTGCTAAGCCCAGCCTAGATCAGAAAAACTGTCCAGTCAAAGCAAGAGCAAAGCACGATTGTTATTTTATTATTAAAATTTTAGGTTCTTTAATAATCAGCGATATAAAATTTCTACTTACTGAACATTATAGAGGAAATAAATTTGCAATTTATCCCAGGTATTTTATGGTTGCCTCTTTTTTTTTTTTACATTTAATTCTGATCCATCTGAAATTTGGCGCCCCCATAGAAATGGGTTAAATTTGTAACATTTTGTCTGTATGTGTACATCAATACCTCACTGATTTGAAGTGTACTTTGTGGTGGTGGGATACACAAAATTGGGAAATTTTCTGAATTTTGTATTCTGTTTCACTGATTATCTCTCTTAATTGACAATGTCAAACCTCTGTAATTATATAGGTTTTAAAATATGTTTTAATATCTGACAGCACTTACTCGGCTTCTCACTCTGCTTTTGCAATATGTTTCTGTTCATGCTTTTGTGTTTGTTCTTCCAAATAAATTTTATAACAAAGTTATTTAGATCCAGAAAAAAACAACTCTTAGCATTTTAAACAGGTAACACTCAATTACAGATTACTTAAGGGAGAGCTGCTATTTCTTGAGACTTTATATTCAAGAAAATAAGCTGTTTTTTGTATTTGTTTATGTCTCCTTTGTGTCAAATAGTTGTCTGGATAAGACAATTTTATGATTTGCCTTGTTAAAATTTTGAATGTTGTATTAGTCTTTTCTCAAGCTGTTTAATACATATGTGAGATTGAATAATTTATAAAGGAAAGAGGTTTAATCCACTCACAGTTCCACATGGCTGGGGAGACTTCACAATCATGGCTGAAGGAGAATGAGGAGCAAGGTCATGTCTTACATGGCAGTAGGCAACAGAGCTTGTGTAGAGGATTTCCCCTTTATAAAACTATCAGATCATGAGACTTATTTACTATCACAAGAGCAGCATGGGAAAGATATGGCCCCATGATTTAGTTACCTCCCACTGAGTCCCTCCCATGACACTTGGGAATTATGGGAGCTACAGTTCCAGATGAGATTTGAGTGGGAACACAGTCAAACCATGTAAGATGCCCCATTCTATTCTGCTTTCTTTTTAAAATATGACTCCTTCTTAACCCTAATGTAAAGTTCTGCAGGATGTAGGATTTTGAAAATTTTTTATGAAGATGAGGGGATAATATAATTATTGAAACTAACAAACATGAACCAAAAGCAACAGTTGGGTTAATAAATATTCTCTAAATCAACTCTTATTTAACTTTAGGGCATTCTAATATTCACAATGGTGTAAATATATTCTGGACATTCAGTACAGTCAATAAATATTTTGAAGATAACATATAGATACATAAATATGTTTACTATTTTCTGGGTGAGACAGTGAACACTATTTTACCGAATGTAATATTTTCTGGAATTGTTCTAGCCTCAACTGTGTTTATGCTCATTAGTCTGTGCTCATATAGAGAAGAAGTTATTAGATAAAATGAATGTCTTTACAATAAAGGTTCAGAATATATATTCTGCTCTAGTAAGCTTGAATACAAACATTTTTATTCCACACCAGATGGCATAGGCTCAGCCCCATGACAGTAATTATAGATGCATTTTTGCACCATTATGGGTAAGCAAACAAGTATTAAACAGCTTCAACAATACATTTGTGACAAAAAAGAAGCATTTCTGTGCTAATGTGTCAGCTATTACACACAGAGCTCATTGCCATTAACAATACAATTTTGGATTGATAGGCCTCGGTAATGTGACAATGCAGTAGGAATTACACTACTCATTCATCATGTGTAATGCTAGAATACAGCAATTCCATGCTAAGAGTTAGTTCTGGATAACATGTTTCCAAGTGCCTAACAGAGAAGACAGCTCTATTTTCCATCATTTCCATTAACCACATGTTTGATCTGAAAACCAACAGTAAACTATCTACAAGGATATGCTGATGAAAAACAATAGTATTATCACAAAAATCTCACGGTATCAAGAATATATGAGACATCATATGAAAATAATTTACAGTTGATTTTAAATTTTAAATAAACAATGGCTGCATTTGCTTTCTTTCATGACAAATACATTGAAAAAGCCATTAATTGAATAGCAATGCATCCATATATTTTGATAGGTTTGTTGAAGTTTAGAAAGATAAATATATGATTTCTCTCTTACAGAATTTTTGGTCTAGTATGGTATATTTTTAAATCTTTATATATTATGTGTTAACGTAATATTTATAAAAGAATATTTTGTTTCATAATAAAATATATTTGCTTCTATTTTTATCTATTGGTTATCTACTATGTAATAATTTAAATTGTAGTTCTTACTAAACTAGAAAGCATTCTGAATGAGTGAACTGAAATTTATGAACATTAGTAAGCAAACACAAGCATGCAGAAAGAAGAGAGAATTGAATGAAACAAAATATTTTTAGTTATACATTCTGTTACAAATTTCAAATATTGAAGCTTTCACAGCCAAAAAACCTTTGATTAATTTTCTTTGAATAGTGTAGTTTTTATACAATAAAACATACAAACAATTCTATTACCTCCTATGACATCTTTGCAGGTTAAATATTTCAACTTGCTAGAACCTAGAACACCCCCTCAGAGAAATCACACACACACATACACACACACATACACACACAAGGTTTGTCAGTCTTGTCTCAAAATTATTTTAGTTCTAAAGCCAGACAAAATGTGAGATAGAACTTGCCAATCTAGAACAAATATACAATCAAATCTGAAAATACTACAAACATATGTTTTCTTATTTTGATAAGAACCCATGTTATATATTTGTGCATGCAAGTGCTTGGACAAATGGGATAGTGAGATTTTGACCAAGTCATCTTCTGAGTGCTACGATTTTCCTAGTGAAATAGGAGGCTACATCAGTTAAATAAGATGGAGTAGCGGGTAAAGTTAGAGGTTGAGAAGAATGTAGAAGGTATGAACTAAGTACCCAGGAGAGATGTGGAGTGAATGATGACGAAACAAAGTAAGATTTTTGGGCAGCTGAAAGGAAGATGCCAGATTGCATTAAGGATAAACTTTTACTTTTATAGTTATAAATTATAGTGAACAATGAGCATAGCTATGAATTACTTTTCAGCCAGGTTCTGCTGCAGAGTTTTGGATGTTTATTACGGATAAATTTGTATGTAATCAAAATTTTATGTATAATAAAATTAAACAGAGAAATGGAGTTGAGGGTACATGAAAGCAATTGATAAAAATGTCTGACTATGGAATTTCACCTTTAAAAACAAAATGTTAAAACAAAGTGTTTGTTTTTTTTTAAAAGGTGAAACAAAGTACATGAGGCTAGAGATAGGAATAGGGCAAAGACAATATAATCAATGAAGCTTAAATATTCATTAGTCAAAAGATTTTGGTGTGAGGAAGCTGGAGAGAATACACTCAAAGCGCAGATCCCAATGGACAGCAAGCAGAATGTATGCTTTTGTAATTACAGACAATGTGCTGCCATGGATAAAGACAGTTTGGTTATGACCAAGGGAATAACTGGTCACAATAAGATGAAGAAGAAACTTATAGGGGAAGACAAATTCCAAGAGCTGAGAGTCAGACTATTGGAAGGACCTCCTACATCTGCATAAAATTGACCAAGATTCAAGATCAAGTTAGATTTGGAGATATTGGAGTTAGTTAAAAAATTCGTTTTAAAAATGAGAAGCTATTGGCTGCCATAATGAGAGCATATAAGATTCAAGGCCTGATGGTTTTAGGCTAGTTGGAGGCAAAATGTTCTGGAGGTAGCTCTCAAAAAGAGAGCATTTTTCCATCCAGTGTTACCAGAGCTATGGTGGAAAACTCACATATTGTCCTACATGAGTCTTCATTGAATTAAACTTATAAAAACAGTCAGTGCCAGTTGTGGGTTGAGTTGTGTCCCTCTAAATCATATGTGAAACCGACCCCAAGTAGCTGTGAAGGCGAACTTATTTGGAAATAGGGTCTTTGGAGATGTAATCATATTAAGACAAGGTCATTAGGATGGGCCCTGATCAAAATAATCAAAAACACTTTATAATAAAAGAGACGCAGACATATAGACACCCAGAGAGAAGGCCATGAGATGACATGGGCAGAGAGTGGTGTGATGGAGAGAATCCAAGGAATGACACAATTACTGTGAACTACCGCAAGCTGGAAGAGACAAGGAAGAATTCTTCCCTAGAGCTTTCAGAGAGAAGCACTTGCTGACACCTTGATTGCGGGCTTCTCATCGCCAGTCTTTGAGAATAAATTCCTGTTGTTTTACTCCACTTGGTTTATGGCAATGGATTACCAAAGCCTTAGAAAACAATGCCTAAGACATTTGCAGGAAAATTGATGTTCTCAGGGAAAAATCATGTTTTCTGTCAGAGTAAGAAGGGAAATCTAAGGGACAGAGTTGTGATTTTGGTGATTATTGGACTAAATTCTAAAGGGCAGAGTGAAAGTGTGTTAGCAATATTTTCTCACAGTACAGATACTGACTTAATGCTTAAAAATAGATTCTCAGGTTATAAATATACATATTGTCTTATCTAAAAATACAAAAAATAAAGTTTATAAATTAAATTTAATTATTGTTTATCTTAGTATTGTGAATAGAATCAGTCTATTATTTCTAATACAATTAAAAACTGGAACGATATAATGATTTTTCTTTCAATTTTTCTTTCAAGGTTATTATAAACCTCAATATATTGATTTCTTTGTTAATAATTAACCAATTTCAAAGAAATATTCTTCATATGTAAAACAAATATAAACATTAGAGTAAAAATGAAAAGGAAATACGTATGTCCTATTAAACATATATAATAGAAATGAAGGACTAATACCCTCATTTCTTTGTCATGGATAATTTTTCACTTTTTAAAGTAAATTTGTTGATGAAAATAGACATCACTTAATTTCATCATAAATTCCAAAGAGGAATGGTAATAAAAACATGCCTATCTTCCTCTGTTCATTATAAGCTAAATTTATCTATGGGAGATAAGGCTGTTGTTTCAATTCAATTAAACTTGGAGATAAACTAAGTATTTCTTTTCCAGAAAATATGAAATAATCAAAGCGAGTTTTAAAATGGTAAGATTCATGTCTCTATGTTTTAAATACATCTGTGGCATATGCTGAAAAAATTTTTGCTGCTATAATGAAGCAAATGTTCTGGTTACTGTATTTCTAAAATATGTCACGCAGTAGTCCTTTCACTATGTATACTGTTTGTTATGCTTTTGAGCAATCTTAGTAAATGCCATCATTGACATTTAATTAAAAGGTGGTAGGATACTAGTACTGTAAAAAAAAAAAATCCTCTAGGCTTCAAGTGTATTAATTTATCTAATTTATCTTTTTTACTCAATTTAAACTACAGATAGATAGGTATAGTTATATAGAGATAGACATAGATACATAGATATTCAAGAGAAGGATGTGAAAGCTATTAAATCAGTGATACAAATAAAATCTACTGATCTTCGAGCACTTGACCCTCTCTCTCTCCCTTTCTTTATCAGTTCCTGTTGGTACCTTGTCCATAACCCAATGATACTCAGTTTTGCTCCTACACACTAAAGAGTTTCTACTTCCAGAACCTGTGATTCCCCGTGATGTCTTCATCTGCAGGGATCAGTTCAGCCTAAGTAGGCAGGTCAGAAGTGCTGCATAGGTAATGATCCCAGTATTGCCCTCACTCAATGTTAGAAAGGAATTGGCGAGTAAATTACTGCAACTCTTGTTCTTTGAGAGATAAAACTTTGAGTGTATTTCATGTGGTCTTTCAGAGGTCTCAGTATTACTAAACACCAATTCCCCACAGTGGTCATCAGTTATTGGCTTCCCTTCTTCCTTTCCTCTCATTCCCTCATTCTTTTATCATTCAAATAAACTATTAATATTTGAATTCATTCTTGTTATAAGACCTATTTCTGGGGGCTCCCAAACTTTGACATTTAGCAAAGAACATCAACGCAGATACTCTCATCTTTTTGATCACTATCAATCCCTACTCGCCACTTCCACTATATTACTTTCACCTTAAAAAAATAATAGTAATAATCCTGACCTGAGTTTACTCTTCAGCTTATGCCCAATTGCTTCATTCCCCTTTGCAGCAAAACTCCTTGGACCTATTGCTTAAATGTAGCTGTAATTGACAGAACACACTCTTATTTTTTGCTTGTATTTGTCAGAATAATGACCACTGAAAGACATTAACTACTTATCCCTGGGACCTGTGAATATTACCTCGTAAAGAAAAAAGATGTGTTTACATCAGTGATCTTGTCATAGAACGATCACTATTAATTACTGAAGTAGGTCCTCAATTCAATCACAAATGTCATTATAGGAGAGAGGCAGAGGGAGATTTGACACATACAAAAGAGAAAATACGATGTGAGACTGAAGGGGAGATTGGAGTGATGTGAACACAAGCAAAGAAAACCTGGCAGGAGCTGGAGGAAGCAAGGAAAGCTTCTCCGCAGAGCCTCTGGAGGGATCATGTCCCAGAAAAAGTGGGTTGAACGTCCTATCTCCACTATTGTGAAAGAATACATTTCTGTTGTTTTATATCTCCAAGTTTGTGATAATTTGTTCAGGCAGCTGCTGGAAACTAGCACAATGCCTATCTCAAAATTTGCTCCTCAATAACTTTGCTGATATTTCATCTATTAATGTTGACTATTCCACATTTCACAGCTCCTGATACTCATCTATTTCTTGTCTAGAATCTTTCCTTTTATAATCTCATCAAATTTTATCTTTAAAAATTATATTTTTGCCAATAATTTTCATTTTTTTCTAGATTGCTGCTTTCAGTTGCAAATTCATCTAACCAATTGACATATAGGCCTAATAGAGATATATCAATGTCAAATCAAACTCCTGGTCTTTCTTCCTTGAAACTATTCCCCATGCCCCACCCCATCCTCCTTTACTCAAAGTGTCCCCCCTTGTACTTATTTAAATATAATAACTTGGGGTCATATTTTTTTTTTTTCTTTCTTTCTTTCTTTCTTTTTCTTTCTTTCTTTCTTTCTTTCTTTCTTTCTTTCTTTCTTTCTTTCTTTCTCTTTCTTTCTTTCTTTCTCTCTCTCTCTCTTTCTTTCTCTCTCTCTCTTTCTTTCTCTCTTCCTTTCTTTCTTCTTTCTCTTTTATTTTTTCCAAACATGATCAATACCTCAGCAAATCTGCTTGGCAGCACCGTGGAAATACACCTAAACTGTAACCACTGATCATCACTCTGATTATCTTGGTTCAAGCCAATAGCAATGCTTCTCCAGATTATTACACTAGCTTCCTTCTCCTATCCTTAGAAAGGCATATTCTATACTCCAGACAGCCTCTAGAGTGATACCTTAAAAATGTGAGCCAGCTGATGTTACTATTCTGCTTTAAGCCTTGCAGTGATTCCCCATTTTATGCAAAGAAACAGCCAAAGTCACTGTAAGGGACTAACGAGTCAGTTAGTATTACCTCTCACACTTCATCCCCTACTATTTTTCTACTGATTACCCCTTTCAAAGTCACCTTGGCCACCTTAATGTTTTGTTTTGTTTCGTTTTAATAATCCAAGGGTAATCCTTTCTTATCTCCTCTTGCTTTGACTGTTCCTTTTATCAGGGATGCTCCTCTAGATATTCATCTGCCTAACTCACTTCAAATGTTTGCTTAAATTCCACCCTATTAATAAAATCTACCATTTTCACCCTATTTAAAATGAAATAACAATTTATTTCACATCCTATCAGCTCATTTCAGCATTCATGATACAATTCATCCTCCTCAAGTTTTCTGAAACATTAAAAAAATTAACATATTATTTACACAAGATATTTACTTTTTATTTTCTCCTCACACCACAGAATGTATGCAAACCAGTAACATATATATAGCATTTTCTCTTTAAATTCCTGATATACTTAGATTCCTAGCATGGTGTCTTTCACAGAACAGGCACACAGCCAATATTTGACTGACTGAGGCAATTAACAAAAAACAGCTATTAACATTTTCATTTGTATATATCAAGAGCACAGGAATTTCAGTCTATTTCTGAAGTGCAAGAAACATTTTTATTTATATTTCCATAGTTCTTTTATTGTTAACACTATTACATTTTAAGACTTAAGAACCTAATTGATGAACACACTTAAAGTTATCAAAAAATATACGTAAATACCCATAGTTCCAGGGTAAAATTATTAAAAATTTATCAAACCAAAGGCTTAATTATCTAGATTTATGTTCTGAAACAAATCTCTTAGTTTGTGGCTTTCATTCATTTAATCCAAATGCTCATTCTTCTTATCTTTCTCCACCTCCTTTATATCGTTAAATCAGTTTGACTGAAAGGTATAGACTCAAAATAAGTTATTAGTTCTTAGTGACCCTATCATTAGATAATTATTGAATTGCACCCTGATTGTTAATTTTCAAAATAAATGATGCTCATTACCACTCAAATTGTTTACTCTCCATAATAAAATATGAAAATATGCACTTGCCCAGAAGATAAGAAAAATAAAGCCAGTTGAGTATGAGGAAAAAAAGGTAAGATGTGGAGACTCTTTTATAATGAAGCATTTATACTCTTTGAAATAAATGCAGGCGCTCTCCACCTAAATGTTATCTTTGAAAAACCTGGTTTTTGAAGAAAAAGTAGGTAAGCATATTTTTAGAATGTAGAACAATACTTCGTTTGTTCCTTTGTTTAAAAATATTGTTTGAGCTACAACCATCCAAGCCAAACCAAACTCATATGTGAAATGGATTTGGCCTGCAGGCTACCAATATGTGCTGCATTACTCCGTCATTCCCAGAAAAATGACAACCCATCAATCACTGCATTTTTCTAGGTTAGCAAACATTTAATAAGATTAAAAAGTGTTTGCAGTATTCCTTAATCTTTAAAACCTAGTCCACACTTTATTTTCCACATTCCTAGTCCCAACCCTTACTAGAGAGTGATTTTCTGATAGTTCATGATTAACTCATGGTCATATTTCTTCTGCATTTTATTAATTCATGTTTTGATTTAAACAATGTACGTGTTTACCTACCTGAGTTTGTAATCTAGATGCATATGTATGAATGAGTACCTGCTTCATTTGCATTCTAAAGGGTCACATCAATACGAAACAATAGTATCATCAAAGGCATAGGCAAAAAAAATGTAGACTAAATGGACTTCATGAAAATGAAAAATATTTGTCCTTCAAAAGGCATTATCAAGAGAGGAAAAAGATAATTCACAGAAGGGGAGAAACTATTTGCAAATCATGTATCTGATAAGGGATTGATAATCAGAATATACAAAGAACTACTAAAATTCAACAACAGAAAAACAGCCAGATTCAAAAGTAGGCAAATGACTTGAGTAGACGTTTCTCCAAAGAAGATGTAAAAATGGCCACTAAATACACAACAAGATGTTCAACATCATGAATCATTAGATAAATGAAAATCAAACCTACAGTGAAATACCCTTTAGGATGACAACTATCAAAAAAAAAAAAAAAAGAAAATAGAATATAATAAATGAAGATGTGGAGAAATTGGATTCCTTGTACACTGTGGGTAGGAACATAGAATGGAAAAGATTCTGTGGAAAAGAGTATGGTAGTTTCACTTATAGTTTTGTAACCCCCTCAATTAAAAGCAGAATCCTGAAGAGATACTTGTACATTCATGTTTTTAGCAACATTATTTACAATAGGTAAATGTGGAAGCAACCCAAGTGCCCAAAGACAGATACATGGATAAGCAAAATATGGTACATATAGACTGTAAAATATTATTCAGGCTAAAAAGGAAAGGAATTTTGACACATGCTACAACATGAATGAGTATTAAAGACAATATGCTAAGTGAAATAAGCCAGTCACAAAAAGACAAAGACTGTATGATTCTCTTTATATGATACACTTAAAGTAGTCAAAACTACAGAAACAGAAAGCAGAAGAGTGGCTGCTAGGTGCTGGGTGACAGAGTGTATAAGGATTTATTGTTTAATAGATACAGACTTTTAGTTTTACAAGATGAAAACAGTTAGGGAGAAGAGTGGTGGTAGTGTTTGCACATTATGAATTTATAGAAGACCAATTTAAGTGGATAAGGTTGCAAATTTTATGTTACATATATTTAATCACAGTAAAATACAAATAAATAAGTAAATAAATAAAACCCACAAAAGTAATTTACTGCAAACTGGTGGCTTTACACTGTGGTTTAAAGGTATTAAAGGAAAAATATGAGACATCATACCATCGTTGGCTTCCTGCTTAAATAATTGTTGATAGAATGACACTAAAAACAACACTGAAAATGAAGCAGTTTAACACAAAAAATATTTTGTGTTAATCACACTCCATATTCAATGAAGGTTGGTACAAAAAAAATAAAGGGCCCATACAATGGCACTCAGGAACTCAGTTGAATCAGTCTCCCCTTCTAGAATGTTGCTGGTTATCGTAGTAGGAGAAGGAACAGGATTTGCTTACAATATGTTGTTCAAAATGAGATACTTGGCCATGACTAACATCCGGGGGGGGGAATATGTTAGATGGAGATTAACTGGTGAGACCCACTGTCCGTGCCTGATCGGAACTAAGGTATTTTTTTGGTTGTAAATTTCTTCCTTTCAGAATATTTTGTTTTCAATAAAGTATATTGATCTGAAAACAGTAAAATTTTCTCAAAATCATATTTTTTGTAAATATTGTATTATTCTTAAATGTCAATTTAGAAATGTAAGTTTTCATATTCCAAATCATATTGTATTGATAGGAAGTACATTTTTGTTTCATTAATATTATCTATCCAACTAGTGGCTTCAGAGTGTATGCATGCAGCTTCACATAATACAATTCTGGGTACAGCACACCAACATGGCACAAGTATACATATGTAACAAACCTGCACGTTATGCACATGTACCCTACAACTTAAAGTATAATAATAATAAATAAATTTAAAAAAAAAAAAAGACAACCAGAAATTTTAGAGGAGCAATTATTTTATAATAACTTAGACCTTGCCTCTGAAACGTGTATGTGTCTCTCTCTCTCTATATATGGATGTATTTATATTTAAGTATGTGCACATGTATGTGTGTAACATTCTATTTGGCCATTAAAATCCTAAGCAATGCATTGCTTAATAAAATTATTTAGAAACATTTCAGATTTTAATTAAATCTATGGCTTTTTATTCATGTGACAAGTAAAATTGTATGCATTTATTGTGTGCAACATGCTGTTTGAAATATACACATATATAGCAAATGGTTAAATCTAGTTAATTCATATATTCATTACTGCACAAAGTTATTTTGTGATGAGGACATTGAAAATTACTTTCTTAGTATTTTTTCTGAAGAGAAAATACTATTATTAACTATAGTTACTAAGTTGTGATATGGATCTCTTGAACTTATTTCTCCTAGCTAATTGAAATTTTGTATTATTTGACCAATGTCTCCCCAACACACTCACCACTCCATTGTCCTAGTCCCTGGTTACCACCTTTTACTCCCCTAAAATTGTAGTTTAATGTATGTTAGAAAATTATATGTTAAATAATTTTATGAACCACATCTAATTATACTATGTGGCCTAAAAGGTAAACAAATTATAAGTGTATCATTCAATTTTAAGATCAACACAGTCTTGAAATATGAAATGAAATGAATGGTGAAATGTGATTTAAAGCAGTGATTAATCATCTTTAAGTTTTTAATAAATGCAAAATAATGGATGTTTAAAAAGAGAAATGATCTACCATGACTTCTAAGGGTAATGGATTGATGATGATGATAATAATAATGAGGAGGAAAAGAAAGAAGAGCAAAAGTAAAAGGAAGTGAAGGAAGAAGAGAAGAAGGAACATTTTTGGGAGGTAGGTTAAAATTCCTTTCATAATTTTTTGATTTACCAACCCCCAATATATGACTTGGAAAAAGGAAGCATTAACTTCTCTGAAATACCATGAAATGCTGAATAAATAAAAAATTACATACTAAACAAATAAATTAAATGAACATTTGGAAATAGCACAGTTAATGTATTAGTACCATCTTAAAAGTTAATGTGATCCATGACATTCACAATTTGATCTATTGTATATCTTTCTCATTAAGTTAATTCCAATGTTAGTTATGCATAGTTAATTTCATTCATAAATGGCAAGCAGAATTTGTATGAATAGTGCTTTCTTGCATACAGGATTTGAGGGATAAAAAATTTTCTCCTAATCTATGTCCAGATATAAATCTTACTGGACCACTTTATTGATCACACCACCCACCAAATGAAAGGCCACCGTGTATCATTATGACTTATCTCCCTCATCACTAATGATTCTTTAGATAAAAAAATTTATTGCACAAATAATTTTCGAAGAATGCTTATTAAGTATGACACCTGAGATTGGTACATTCTGCCACATAAATAAAACTGCTGCCTGCTCTAAGAACCTATCTTTTCATACCTATAGAAAAGAAAAAAACAACTTAAGCTAGACAAGCCCTCTCTAGGCATGTAGAAGCACTGTGACTTATTGGCCAATTATGTTGTTCATTTTTTCACATCTTGCAATTCATTACGTATCAGGTGCTGTGCTGAGTCGAGTGCCGAGATGCCAAGTGCTGTCCTGAGCACTAGCCATGTACAAATGAAAATGCATCTCCCATGCCCTGTTCCCAGTAAAGTTAATATTTGACTTTGAACAAATATGATAAAATAATCTATCTAATATTATGATGATATTTATTTAATATAGTGAGTCCAAAGGAAAAGGGACTCCAAAGTCGGTGAGAGATTTGGAAACAAACTTTATAAAGAATATAACATTGGATTAAGATTTACAAATGATGAAAGGGGCAGATTTACAGGCAGATGGAACAACACCTGCCTGTGTGACAGAAAAGATGTCACACACCTTAGTTTGTGGCTCTCAATCATTTAATCCAAATGCTCATTCTTCTTATTGTGTGAAGTGTGTGACAGAAAAGAACCTAGCAAGTTCATCAAGAGAACAGTCAATTGTGATTTAAAAAAAAAAATTAATGGGAGAAGACACAATTGCAGAAGATGAAGGGCCAGATCCTGAAAGTCTTTCTATGCAAAAGCCCAGTTACTGCAAACTCTTGATACATAGAAGAGGAAGAACTTGACATTTCCCTCAAGATGGTCTTTAGTTACTGGGTTCTAGATATTAACATTGTCTGAAGTAGATTGAAATACTAAAAGATTACAAATGTTTAGTTCAGTATGTGTAGAAGTTAAATGTTATGGTATATTCAGTTGGGGATATACAGTAAATTATCACGTACACGGGTAGCCAAGTAGCAAATTTTGACCTGAAAGCTAAAATCAGGGTCTCAGCTTATGCATGGTGGTAGAATAAATCATTATGGGTATAAAAATGATTAGGAGGAATATATGTGATAGTGTTTCTCCACCTATATTTTTAAAACATGTATTGAGATGTAATTGACAAACAATATACTCTCTTAAAGTATAAAATTGAGTAGGTTTTACATGTGTTTAATATTGTTAGCTGTACATCAGTGGAGCCATCAGCGCGATATAAGCAACGAATGTGTCCATCACACCCAAAAGTTCCTTTGTGTCCTTTGTAACCTTTCTCACCAGTCCTTTAGAATCCCTCCTCTCCATCCCCAGGCAAACACCAATTTGCTTCCTGTCACTATATATTAGTGTATATTTTCTAGAATTTTACATAAACCAAATAGAAGGTATTCATTCTTTTCCTCTAGCTTCTTCCATTCAGCATAAGTATTCATGAATCATTTATGTTGTAACTTGTATCAGTAATTCATTTTTACTCCTGAGTAGCATTTCATTTAATTGTGTTTTAGTCATGATTCTCCAGAGAGACATAACCAATAGAATATATATGAAAGGTGATTTATTAGGGAGTTTTAGCTTACATAATCACAGAGGTAAAGAAGTTCCACCACAAGCCATCCGGAAGCTAGAGCACCAAAGAAGCATGTAGCATGGCTTAGTCCCAGAACTAGAGAAGCTGATGATGCAGCCGTCAGTTTGAAGCCAAAAGACCTATTGACCCTGGGAAGCCACTGATGCAAATCATGAGTGTAAAAGCCAAATGCATCTCAAGTCTGAGTTCAAGGGCAAAAAGAGAAAAAGCATCCTGCTCCAGAAGGAAGAGAGCGAGTCCCCTTCTTTGTTTATCTTAGGCAGGCCCCCAGACAACTGGATGGTGTCTGCCTGCATTAATGGCAGGTCTTCTTATGCTCAGTCCACTGGCACATGTCAATCTCCTCTGGAAACACCCTCACAGATACACTGAGAATGAATGCTTCACCAGACATCCCAGCATCCTTCAATTCAAATAAGTTAACACTAACACCTAAAATGTAAAATAAAATAAACCCTCACATATGAATATACCACATTTTGTTTATCCATGCAACTGATAGTGGGTGTCTTAGTCCATTTTGTGATGTTATAACAGAGTATCACTGACTGGGTAACTTATATACCATTTACAGATTTATTTCTCACTGTTTTGCAGGATGAGTAGTCCAAGATCAAGTTGCTAGAATCTAGCAATGGCCGCTCTATGCTTCTGAAATAACACTTGGAATGCTGTGTCCTCCAGAGGGGAGGAATACTGTGATCTCACATAGCAGAGCATAAAAGAGCAAAAGGAGAACTGGCTCCATCAGGCACTTTTATAATGGTATTAATTCATTTATGATGATAGAGTCCGCATGACCTAAACACCTCACCTGCCTCACAACATCATTGCATTGGGAATTAAGTTTCAATATGAATTTTTGGAAGGGACAAAAGCATTCAAACCGTAGCATTCTTCCCTGACCCCTCAACATTTATGTCCTCCTCACCAAATATGTTTATTCCATTTCAGTAGCCCTAAGTCTGAACTTGTTACACCATCAACTCAAAAGTCTAAAATTTACCATCTCATTTAAATCATATATGCATTAAACTCAAGGTATAATTCATTCTGAAGCAAATTTTCCTCCAATCAAGAGTCAAAATCAAGATACGTCCTTTCAAAATACAGTGGTGGCATAGTCATAAAATAGACAATTCCATTCTGAAAGGGAGAAATAGGCAAGAAAAAAGGAGTAACATATCCCAAGTAAGTCCAAATCCAACAAGGCAAACAACATTCAACCTTAAGGCTGAAAAACAATCTTCTTTGATTTCATGTCCTGTCTTTGGGACACACTAGGCTAAAGGTTGGGCCATCAAGGCCCCAGGCAGCGCCACCCCATGGTTTTGCTGGGGGTAAGCTATGCTTCAGCAGTCACATGCTTGCAGCTTTTCCAAGCTGTCAGTGCACACGAATGGCTCTACAGTTCTGGGGCATTTTGGAAGGTCCTGCTCCCATGGCTCCACTAAACATCCTCCTGGTGGGGGCTCTCCATAGTGAAACTTCTGCACCCTGAGGCTCATTGACGCATCAGTTGAAGTCTAGGTAGGGGAAGCCATGATTTCACAGCTCCTGCACTCTGTGTGAAAGCGTAATTAACACCATGTAGACACTGCCAAGGCACAATGCTTGCATCCACAGGAGCAGTGGCCCAAGACACACCTGAGTCTACGTGAATTGTATCTGTAGAAGCTGAATAGCACTACATCAAAATGTGGGGAACAGAGACCAATGACAGTCCTGTGTAGTGAGTCTCAATGTCCTAAAGGGACCCTGGGCCCCTCTTCAAAAACCATTCTGCCCCCAAGGCCCTAGCACTCAAGGGTCTATCATGGACATGGCATCCCAGAGAATATGGGAAGTATCTGTGGGGTCATTCTTCCTTTGTCTCAATGAATAGCAGCTGGCTTCCTTCTATCCTAATCTCCTTATCAGACTACCCTTTAGTCTTATCCTAGGTTTTCTATCCCAAGCTTGCTTTCTTATTCTTTACATGGACAGTATGAGAATTTTCCAAATCTATTTGTTCTGCTTCCATTTTAATTGTAAATTCTATGTTTAAACAGTTTCCCTCTTCTTGTGTTTTACAATAGTCAAGAGAAACAACATAGTATATCCTAAATGCCTTCCTGCTTAAAGATTTTGTCCACCCCTATATCTTAGCTCATCATTAAGTTCTGCCTTCCACAAAGTCTCAGGACATAAACACAATTCAGTCAAGTTATTTGCCACTTTAAAACATGGATAGCCTTTCCTCCAGTTTCTAATACCTTTTTTTCTCATTTCCATCTAAGACCTCATGAGAATGGCCTTTACTGTCCATATTTCTACCAACATTCCATTCACAACCACACAAGTAATCCATAAGAACGGGGCTTCTTTTATTTGCCTTTTCTTCTCCAGCCTCACCAGAATCATACTTCATGCTCCATTAATGGGAATCCAGGCTTTATCAAGCATTTAATTCTAAACTAGTCCAGTCTCAACCCATTAACCACCTTCAAAGCCATATCCAAATTTGTAGATATTTTTTTAAGCAACATTGCACTTTTTTGATACTGATTTCTCTTTCAGTTTGTTTTGTGCTACTAAAACAAAATACCCAACAAACTGGGTAATTCATTAAAAATGAAGATTTATTTCTAGCAGTTTTAGAGGCTGAGAAGTCCAAAGTCATGGTGCCGGCATCTGGTGAGGTCTGCTTTCTGCTTCCATGATGGAACCTTGAAGACTTCATGCTCCAGTGGAGAAGAGCACTGTGTCCTCAAATAGAAGAAGATGAAAGAGCTAGAGGGAGAAATTTTCTCTATCAAGGCATTTTATAACATCATTAATACATTCATGATGGCAGAGTCCTAATAATCCATATGCCTCCCAAAAGACCCTATTTCCCAACACTGTAGCATTGGGGATTAATATTCAATATGGATTTCTGGAGGGGACAAAATATTCAAGCCGTGTTAATGGACATTTCAGTTTTGGACTATTTTAAGTAAAACCTCTATGGCTATTCACATACAAGTATTTTTATGGACATCTATTTTCATTTCTCTTATATAAATTCATAGTAGTAGAATGGATAGATCACACAGTAGGGGTATGTTTAATTCAGACTAATTTCATTAAGATAAGCTAAACTTTATAAAAATAACTAATCAAGTAAGAAAGTGTGATGTTATAAAAACAGATAAATAAATGAATAAGGATAAGAGAGTTCTGAAATAAATAATAGACACACATCTATATGTAGACAACTAATTCTTAACAAAGGCACAAAGGCAATTTATGCAGAAAAGATAGTATTAACAACAAATTATTCTGGACAAATTGGATAATCTGTTTTTTAGAAAGAGTTTTTATGCCTTATACTACATTTTTAAAAATCTCAAATATATAGTAGATTTAAATGCAAAACCTGAATTTATTAAACTTTCAGAAGAAAATTCACTGGAGTAAAACTTTTCAACCTTGGGATTGCAAATATTTCTTAAGTACTAAGCCAAAAACACAATCTATAAATAATCTGCTGATGACTCTGACGTTATCAAAATTAAGAATGTCCACTCTTCTAAAGACAATGTTAAGATAATAAAAAGAAAAAAATGCAGACTGAGAAAATAGTTACGAATAAATTAGTTGATAATGATACTTTACCCAGAATAGGTTGGGAACAGGCCTCCCAAAATCTGGCCATAAACTGGCCCCAAAACTAGCCATAAACAAAATATCTGCAGTACTGTGAAGTGTTCATGATGGCCCTAATGCCCACACTGGAAGGTTGTGGGTTTACTGGAACTCCTGGCACTCTTAAACCACAAACAATAGCATGAGCGATCTGTGCCTTAAGGACATGCTCCTGCTGCAGTTAATCAGCCCAACCTATTCCTTTAATTCGGCCCATCTCTTCATTTGCCATAAGGGATACTTTTAGTTAATTTAATATCTATAGAAACAATGCTAATGACTGGCTTGCTGTTAATAAATACGTGGGTAAATCTCTGTTCCAGGCTCTCAGCTCTGAAGGCTGTGAGACCCCTAATTTCCCACTTCACACCTCTATATTTCTGTGTGCGTGTCTTTAATTCCTCTAGTGCCGCTAGGTTAGGGTCTCCCTGACCAATCTGGTCTTGGCAGGAATATATAAATAATTCTTAAAACACCATAAAAGAATATTTTCCAATATAAAATGTGCAAAATTTAAACAAATACTTTAATGAAGAATATATAGACAACAAAGAAGCACAAGAAAAAAACACTCAAAACTATCAGTCATTAAGAAAATACAAATTGAAACCAGAATATGATACTACTATGCACTTGTTAGATGGACTAAAATGTAAAAACCTGACAATGGCAATTGTTCATGAGAATGCTGAGCAACTGATATTCCTCTATACTGCTGGTAAGAAATATAAAATGTCATATCCATTGAAAGAAACAGCATGGCAATTTTTATCTTTTCAAAACTTCAGACTCTTTTTTGGTAAGTGTGAAATGTTTTTGGCATTTTAAATGTAATTTAATTTTAATATGATTGAATGTTATGATAAAAAAGTATTAAAATAATGATTTATGGTTTTCCTTTGCTTGGAAACTTTCGACAAGTTCCCCATGAAATAACTCAGTTATTAGACAAAGCATCCACCACTCACTAGAGTATAGACAGAAGTATACAAGATTATTTGTTAAATGGTATTTACCAGCTGGAGTGAGAAAAAGACATTCTCAAGTCAATATAAATATTTGATATATTAAAATACAGTTAACTTTGAAATTACAAGTACAGAAAAAAATGTTATACCTGTTAGGTGGAAGTATCAACCTTTGAGTTTCTCATACTCAGTGAACTCAGTCAAGTTTCTTAAGAGCACTGTGCTCTTGTGCCTTCATTTGCAAAATAGAGTGTGAACCTAACTCACTGGTTCATTTTGAAGATTAAATGATCAATAACGAATAATGAGACTGAAGCCATAGTAAAAATATCCCAGTAAAGAAAAGCCTGGGACTTGATGGTTTCACTGCCGAATTTTACTAAAAACTTAAAGAAATAATATCAATTCTACTAAAAATATTCTGAGTAATAGGAGGATGAAATACTTCTGAACTCATTCTATGAGGCCAGTCTTACTCTGATACCAAAACTAGATAAAGACACATCAAATAAAGAAAACTACAGGCCAATATGTCTGATGAATATTGATGCAGAAACCCTCAACAAAATACTAGCAAACTGAACTCAACAAAACATTAAAAGAACATCCTTCATGACCAAGTGGGATTTATCCCTGGGGTGCAAGGATCCTTCAATGTACATAAATCAATTCATGTAATAAGTCATATTAACAGAACGAAGGACAAAAAATATGATCATTTCAACTGATGCCAATAAAACATTTGATAAAGTTTAGCATTGTTAATGATAAAATCCCTCAAAAAACAGGGTATAGAAAGAACATACTTCAACATAATAAAAGTCATATATGACAGAGCCACAGCTAGTATCATACTTAATGGGAAAAACTGAAAGCCTTTCCTCCAAGATCTGGAACATGACAAGGATGTCACTGTTTCATCACTGTTACTCAACACAGTACTTACTAGAAGGCCTAGCTAGAGCAATCAGACAAGAGAAATATATGAAAGGCATCTAAATAGGGTCAAATTATTCTTTTTGCAGGTGATGTGATCTTACATTTGGAGAATCCTAAGGATTCCACAAGAAAACTATTGGAACTGATAAACAAGATCAGAGATTTGCAGGATACAAAATCAACATTAACAAAAAAACCCAGTAGATTTTGATATGTCAACAGTGAACAATCTGAAAAATAAATAAAAAACTAATTCTATTTACAATAGTCTCACATAAAATAAAATACTTAGGAATTAACTTAAAGAAGTGAAAGATTTCTAAAATAAAAACTATAAGACACTGATGAAAGAAATTAAAATGGACAAATCAAAAAATGGAAAGGTATTCCATGTTTGTGGATTGGAAAACTCAATATTGTTAAAATGTCCATACCACTCAAAGCAATCTACAAATTTAACGCAATTTCTATCAAAATATCAATGAAATTCTTCACTGAAATAGAAAAAAATTAAATGTTATATAATACCAAAAAAGACCCAGAACAGTCAAAGCTATCCTAAGTAAAAAGCACACAACTAGAGGAATCACATTAACTGACTTCACATTATACTGCAGAGCTACAGTAACCAAAACAGCATGGTACTGGCATAAAAACAGACACATAGACCAACAGAACAGAGTAGAGAACCCAGAAACAACTTCACGCCTCTACGGCGAACTCATTTCCACAAAGGTGCCAAGAACATACACTGGAGAAAAGACACTCTCTTCAATAAATGGTGTGGAGATAATTGGATACCCATATGCAGAAGAATGAAACTAGACCCCTATCTCTTGTCATATACAAAAGTAAAATCAAAATGGATTAAGGACTTAAATCTAAGACCTCAAACTATAAAACTGCTAAAAAAATTGGATAAACTTTCTGGGACATTGGTCTGTGCAGAAACTTTTGAGTAATGCCCTACGAGCACAGGCAACCAAAGCAAAAATACACCAATGGGATCACATCAAGTTTAAAAGCTTCTTCACAGCAAGGAACCCACAGAATGGGAGAAAATATTTGAAAAATACTTACTTGACAAGGTATTAATAACCAGAATATATGATGAGCTTAAACAATTATATAGGAAAAAACAATTTTATTAAAAAATGGGCAAAATATTTGAATAGACATTTCTCAAAAGAAGACATACAAATGGCAACAGGTATATGAAAAGATGCTCAACAGTCTTGATCATCCAAGAAATATAAATCAAAATTACGATGAGATATCATCCTACCTCAGTTAAAATGGTTTATATTCCAAAGACAGGCAATAAATCCTGGAGAGGATTTGCAGAAAAGGCAACCCTCATATACTGTTGGTGAGAATGTAAATTAGAACCACCATTATGGAGAACAGTTTGGAGGTTTCTCAAAAAATCAAAATAAAACCCACATACGATCTGGAAATCACACTGTTGGATATATACCCAGAAGAACAAAAAAAATGGAAATCAGTATATCAAAGAGATATCTGCACTCCCATGTTTGTTGCAGCACTGTTCACAGTAACCAAAATTTGCAAGCAAACTAAGTGTTTATCAACAGATGAATAGATAAAGAAAACGTGGTATTTATTCACAATGGAATACTATTCAGCCACAAAAAACAATGAGATGCCGTCATTTGCAACAACACGGGTGGAACTGGAGGTCATTATGTATGTTACCTGAAATAAGCAATGCACAAAAAGACAAACATCACATTTTCTCACTTATTTGTAGGATTTCAAAATCCAAACCATTGAACTCATAGAGATGCAGATTAGAAGGATGTTTACCAATGACTGGAAAGGGTAGTGGGTTTGTATTGGTGGGGAGGCGGGGATGGTGAATGGATACCAAAAAACTAGAAAGAATGAGTAAGACCTAGTATTTGACAGCATAACGGGGTACAATTGACAGCAGTGGCTTCTCCAGATGGCCTGCTGCTGCCATCATATCTGCTGCAGCAGGGAGGCGTGGCCAGGGCTGCACTCTCCATGGAGCCAATGGGAGCCAGGGACAAAAGTGATCTCTGCCACTTCTGAGTAGGGGTGGAAGCTCCCTGGGTGCTGCTGCAGCCACCCAAACCATGGCTGCAGACCTGGGCCTCTCACTCCACAGAGCAAGTAGGAGAGCTACCCTCCCAGGTGGGGCTGCAGCCACCCAAGTCGTGACTGAGGAGGCAAGGGATCCAAGCCTCCCTTTTCTCTTGGGGGCCAGGAGCAGCTGCACCCCCAACAGGACAGCTGCACCACCCAAACCGTGGCTGCAGACTCAGGCACTCTTTGGAGCCTGGGAAGACCCCACTCTGCCTTTGCAGGCTCGGAAGTGCCTGCTCCCACTGCCTGGCTTCTCTCTACTGCCGCCACCTGCTGCAACCTTGGAACAAAGTCCAGGCTGACCCCGGGCACCATGAAGGGCAGCAGGAGACAGACATATTCCTAGATGGAAGGGAGAGGTTCCCCGGTGAGGCCTCGCCCGAAGGCTGGGAGCTGGACTGCCAGACCCAGGGACTGAAGTGGTAACTTGTGGTGACTTTTTCGGGCCTTCCCATGGCTGTCCATGGACCAATCAGCATGCACTTCCTCCCATCTGAGGCCCATAAAAGGGCTGACCTTAGCCGGAGCAGAGAAGATGCTGGGACAACCAGCTGCGGGGAGGAGTTATCCTCTAGACATCAGGACTACTAGCTGCAGAGAAGAGCAACGCACTCCAGCGCTTCCTCTCTGCTAGGAGCTGGGCAGACACTGGGATAAGCAGCTGCAAAGAGGAGCTACCCTCTCCAGGGACTCGTTAGGATAACCTACTGGCAGAGAAGAGCCACCTACTCCAATCTCTCTGCTGACAGCTGCAGAGATGACCGGATGACCTGGCTGCAGAGAGAAGCCACCCACTCCAGGGCCTCCTCTTTGTTGAGAGCTCAACACTCAAGGGGACAACCTGCCTACAGAGAGGACCTACCAACTGCAGGTCACCTCTGAGCTATTCTAACACTCAATAAAGCTCCTCTTCATCTAGCACACCCTCCACTTGTCTGCATACCTCATTCTTCCTGGATGCAGGACAAGAACTCGGCCAAACGCACCACTGGACACAGAGACACACAGTTTTCCAGCCAGAAAAGCAACACCCCGAAGATCCTGTAACACTATCTCACCAATAATAATTTTAATTGTACATTTAAAAATAACTAAATGAGTAACATTGGATTGTTTATAACACAAAGGATAAATGCTTGAGGAAATAGGTACCCCATTTGCAATGATATGATTATTACACATTGTATGCCTGTATCAGAATATCTCATGTACTTCATAAGTATATACACATACCATGTAACTATAACAATAATTAAAAATTCAGAAAAAAGAAAGCACTTTCTTTTATCAATTATCTCCTGGACTGTGAAAGAGAAAATTAACAACATTGGGACATGGTATTAGTTCGCAAGTGCTGCCATAACAAAATACCACTGACTGGGTGGCTTACCAGAAATTTGTTTCTCACATTTCTGGAGACTGGATGGATGTTCAGGAGAAACGTGTTGGCACATTCAATTTTTGGCGAGGGTCCTCTTCCTGGCTTGCAGAACACCTTCTTGCTATGCCCTCACATGGCGTTTTCTCTGTGGGCACTTCCCTGGTGTCTCTCTCTTTCAAGGACACCGGTCATATTAAATCCAGTCCCCAACATTATGCCTTCATTTAACTTTAATTCATATTGAAAGACCTTATTTCCAAATTCAGGTAAAATTGGGGGTTATGACTTCAACATACGAGCTTTGTAGGGACATAATTCAGTCCATAACATGGCATACGATTTATATAAACATTTCTGAGACAGTTTGAATTTAAAATAAAAACTTCCCAAAATATGACAAACATTGAAATACATTGCAACTATATTGTTAATAAGTCCTTTTTATTTAAAATATGTTATAGTAATATTATGGTGGTTTTTTGTTGTTTTTTTTTTTTTTTACTTTCCCAAAGGGCAAGTTTTAAGGTAGGTCAATAAAAAAAAAAATCACCATTTTTGGAAGCTTTTCATTTTTTATTTATACCAGTTTTGTGTATTTTTATCCATCATTGGGTTAAGTGGTTACATAATATACAAATAATTGTAAATAACCTTAAATATTTTTGAATATACAAATATATTGGAGAATATAGCAGTATTTTATAATAATTAGTACCATTCATCAATAATTATTAAAGATAAATTATTAAATATAAACTATTATTAAAGATAAATTTCATGTTTATACAAAATCAGCCCATTCTGATACTCTGAGACTCCATAACCATTTGAGGACTAAGAGGGAATTGTACAGTGCAATTTTAACAATCAGCCCAAAGAAAAACAGTATTTTTATTTACTCCAATTATAAAAGTGACACCTATATGAAAAAGGAAAAACTATATTTAGTGGCATATATTTCTAAACCAAATTGATGCTATTCAACTGTGTCAGTGTAATATATTTAGAAATGGTGGTATAGACTTAGATTACATAGCTAGAGGAGATGACTTATATTTTTATATGCCCTTTTTCCCCCAAATGTGAGGATCTCTGAAAGCTTTTATGTTTACATTTTATGACACTTATATTTTTCCTAGCATTACTTAGCACTCAGTTCTACATTACAACATGAAAAGGTGATGAAATTGTTGTTTTGTGAGATGAGATAGTGGTATATATTATTTTAGGAGAAATGAACATTAATTCAATTGAAGACTGTGTGTGTAAATACAAGTAACTTATACAAATAACAAAACTACACTTCAAAAAAATTAGAAAATGCAACATTTTGCCAAGTACAATATATCTATTATAGTTAAGGTTGTTGTCAGCAGAAATGTACGTATTTAATTCCATTTTGCATTGAGTCATGTTTGACTTCAGGCTTCATGAAATTCTAAGTAGCAAAATCTATGACTTTTCTGTAATAATTCTTGAGACTTATTTTGCTCAATATTAATCTCATAATCCCATTATGCATGTTCTCTGATAACTGTTTTTTTGACCCTGTCAAACAAATGTCCTTCATATACCATTGAATTATTCTCATTACTATTCTTATTTAAATAGAGATCTTACTGAAACCTATTTCATAATGAAACAATAGTTTCACAATGCTAAACCCACACTTTATTTAGTTTAAAATTATGTTTTATTTATACCTCTTTCCCGTGTAAAGACACAATATACACTTTTTAGGTTTCCTCAATGGAAAATATATCATCCAAGTTGCTCATGTTAATGTCAACAATAATAAATTTAAACAAGCAATGAATCATAATTTCTATGTTTTGTGCCTCTAGAATTTCCGGTTTAATTTGAATCAGATATCAATATAAGTCTAGAGGCAGGACATGGGGGCATTTATGAACATGCAGCAGAGGCAATATATAGAAAACATAATGGAAAATATGATAAACATTTTACTTAGTAAATAACACTTTGAAAGTCACAAAAAGAGAGGAGGAGAAAACCAAAAGTAAACCTAACTCCAGTTTACAGATGGCACAAATGTGCTAGTTCAAGCCTGAGACAAAAATGTCTTTTCAAAATATTTATTATTTTCACCTATATTTCGAAACTGAGAAAAAAGATTTCTAAAATTATGTCAATATAATGCTCAAATCTTGATGAAATTATAAGAAAAGATAGCAGAAAATTGTGTGTCTGAATAGTGTATCATAGATTATATGAAACATCACAGCATGATACACATTAAATTTTTAATGAACATTATGGAAAACCTATATTTTATGATACTTCTCACCCAAACAGGATTTATTCTTCAGAGTTTCACTCCAACTTTGTGTAGATGTCTGATACCAATCATAAAATCAATTACATTGTGACAGGGACTGAATAAATGAACAATGAGCTGAGCTTCTCACCTGCAAAATTACTCATAACATATCGAAAAAAATTTGACATATTCATAAAATCTAATTTAAAGCAGAAACTGAGAGATACGTTCAAGCCTTTGCTCTTTGTACATAGGATTGTATGTTTGTTACTTTTCAGCAAGTCACATATCATAGGTTCATAGAAAAGTTTATGAAACTTAAACCAACAAATGGAACAAAAAATAAATTATGTATTGTTAGCTTCACATAAAGGCAGCACTGTATGGCCAAGCAAACACAGATACAAATTTCCTAGAAATAAAAGAAATTTAAGCATAAAAGCTGTGGAATTTCATGCATTATTTTCTCTTCTCCATGATCGGGTCAAATATTGCTAATTATTTAATAATATAAACAAAAGAGAAATTTTATTTCTAACTACATATAGTAGAAAATGTTTTACAAGTGTGCAGAATGAGATACACCAAGATACTGATAACTTTAAGAGTAGAAAATGAAAGTTGGAAATTGGTAACAATTGTCCAACATCAGGAGAAAGAATAAACAAATTATGTTTGATATATGAGATATACTACTGGGAATCAGTTAATATCAAGAGACATGAATCTTACAAATATAAATGTAAGCAAAGAAACAGGTGGCCTAATAATATATACTAGATAATGTCATTACACAAACACACAATGAAATACAATTCTGAATTAACAAGAAATTAATTCCTGATACATGCTACAACAGAGATAAATGCCAGAATAATAACTAAGTGAAAGAAGCAGTACACTAAGGTACCATACTATGTGGTTCCATTTGTGTGAAATTCTTTGTAAAGTAGATCAGTGGCTGCCTTTATCATGTGGTGGAAATAGGTGACTGCAGTCTCTCATGAAGGAACTTAAAGGGATGATGGAAAGGTTCTAAAACTGAATTTTGCTGATGGTTGAATGACTCTATATGATTTCACCTTAACTAATTACATCTGCAAAATCCTATTTCCAAATAAGGTAACATTCTGAGATTCTAGATGCATGTGGATTTTGGGAGGACATTGTTCAACCCACTAGAGCCCTGGTAAGATTATTGCCTCCTTTAAAATTCAAGAATATTATATGAAATGCCCCAGGAAAACATTCAATAATCTTTTGCAAAAATGTTATAAAAGAGTATGCTTTGGTTGTTTCAACAAAATTAATTTGTTGTAGTGGTTTTCACTGTGGCCACTATTGAGTTATTTCATTATTTTTCCAGGAATGATTCATTTGCATTCTCATACACATATTCAACTAAGTCAAAAACAAAATTTGGAAAGAAGAGTGTCAATGGATCAGTGCCAACACGTTAAATTATTGACTTGTTTTGTTTTTTTGACCAAAGAGTTTAATTTTCTCTGCAACTTGAGCCAATTTATCTCTGCTTATAGCCATGGCCTCATGGTCTGCTGTAGAAAAGCATTTCTCACTAGTTCCCCAGGAAATTAATAGATACACTGTGAATAATGGGTTTTTTAATTAAGTATAGTCGGAGAAAAACCGCGTTCAACAAAGCAGGTTCGTTCCTGTCAAACTTCAAATAGCTTTAAATTTGCTAACCTGTATTATGACACACCGAGGGTGGAATCAGCTATGCAGTGTTTTGTAAGTTTACTTGAAATGGAACTCCTGTTGGACGGACTATCATTTACAACTATGAAAAATTATGTGTGTATGCAATCCCTTAGGTAGGAGACGAATATGTTGTTACTGTGGCAAACCCACCTCCAAACTTGTGATCCAAGTTTAGTAAATGGTCACCCTCTTGTTTCTAAATGTAAAGCTATACTTTCCTCCCAGTTTATGGTTATTGGATTTCTATCTACAGCTGAAGTTTTGATCTTGATAAACTAATAACACCAAATCATTTAGAGGGGACTCCTGCCTTGCATTTGTCAATTATTTTTAAGCAATATTACACCTTAACCCAAAAACTGTGCAGCTTCTCGGTACCTGATTACAGACCTTTTGAACACGTATTTCTTAATATTGTCATCTTGACCATATCCCAGGACAGCAATTAATTCTACTGTAGTTTCTTCAGCCCAGTTACTCTCCAGGTCTGTCACCACATGCTGGATCTCCCCATGGATCTTGTTACCATATCATATTATTCCATCTCAGCTTTTAAAATTCAGATATGCACTCCTTTTCCTCATTTCATATCCTTCTAGAAATTTCACCATGTCACTCGCATCTCATTTTTTTCTTTATATATTTTATTAAATCTAGGTTCTTTTTTCCCCACCATGTCCCACCCCAACTATTCAAAAACATTTGTTTAAAAATTGAATTGAGTTAAAAAATAAAATGGTGGGTAGTTTTAGGTTTTTCACCAAATCAGTTATTTCTTTTCTTCAATAAGAACAATTATAGTATGTCAGGTGCTCCTCCAGGAGCCAGAAATACAGTGATAAAAGAGAAAAATGTCATTGCACTTATGGTTCTTACATTTTGGTAGAGGAGAAAGACAATAATCAAGATAAATATAGTATAACAACCAGTGCAAAATTATAAGAACAAATCACATCAGGAGAGGGCATATAGAATATCTGGAAAATACACTGAAGTTTTAGGTAGAGTGGGAAGGCAAGTCTTTCCAGGGAAATCTTTTCATATGGAAGGTGACTTTGCAAAAGAACAGAGGGAAGTAAGGGAGCCTGTTGTGCTTACACAGATGAAAGTTACTGAAAAGAAAAGGAACAAGTGAGTAGAGAAATGTGCCTTGTAAATAATGCCCAGTAAGTTTCCCATCACATTTAAGCACAATGATGATAGAAAGAAAAGTCAAAATTTTCAGAAAACTAAATGGTTTACTTATGAAGGAAAAGTAAAAGAAAAATCACAATAGATTATACAATGTTTACATTTTTTGCTGAATGTTACTTTTTAAGTTGTTTTGTTTGTTGTGGTTTCTTTGTGTATTTTTTCCACCTAGTCCATCTCTCTTATGGTGTTGGTTTTTTCAATAACCTTGAGACCCTTATAAAGTATCTTCCCTGAATTTATGAGCTGACTTTGTGGACAGTATACCCGGGAAGTATTTGTTGATGGCTGACTGCATCTTTGGATGAGTAAGGAGAAGTAAATAGAAGGGTTGGATCCCCTTACCTTTATTCCAATGCCAAATAGGGAAGACTTAATTGTGGTTACTGTGCCCATCATTTAAAAAAAAATCAGTAAATCATTTTGAAATGTTTTCCCTTATTTTAGCCTAAAGACAAATGATGCAAACCTCAGGGTGTGTGAGTGTGTGTGTGTGTGTGTGTGTCTGTGTGTCTGTGTTTGCATGCATGTCAGGGAGAGGAAGATAAAGGAGGATTATGCAGTCATCGCAAGTCAGATGTGTAAGTACATAATTTTTTTTCTTCGGACATTTCTGAAGAATTTCTCAGGAAGAATCACTTATATAATTTCTCCATGTTTTCTGAAATGTGACTATCTCCCTTCTGTTCTGTCCTTTTATGTATTTTATCATCTTTACTTGTTCCTAAAATTTTGTCAAAATCTTTAGACCACAGATCACTTCCAAATCAACTGTTTCCAAGAGGATTGAAGTTCAATCTCTTTTTTATACTTCTGCTGTCATTTATATTAATTTTCAGAGGATGATTGTTCTGAACACTTTCTGTTCACCCTGTTGCTGAAGAAGGAATCCCTCATTGTAAATAGTACAAGGCAGTTGAACACAGGACACTTGACAATGAACAGATGCAGTTAGCAGCAGATTATTAGTCACGTTTACTCACAGCCCAAGAAAGGAGAATGCCACATGCAGCGCAAGGCTACGCTCAGGAACAGAGTGAAACAGGAGTTGATGTGAGAGGCAGGCCTTGTATTAATAGGAGGTTGGGGTGCCACCTGGTTCCCATGGGGGTTGTGACTGACTGGTTTGAATAGGATCTTGTGCAGGCGGGAAGGTTGAGGAACAATTTGGGTGCAGGTTGTTCAGCTGAAAATGGACCTAGCTGGATGGGGAGCCTTTGCTGCTGAGTTGGAGGGCATGTTTGATAAGAAATAAGGTTGTAGCACTGCGAATTCAGAACCTCAGAGGTTCAGAGGTCACAGGCAGCACACGGAATGTTGGGTCTTTCAATGCAGAAATGATCTATTTACTACTTTGGATAGAATCTTATAATATTTTTTTAATTTGTACAGACTGATAGAAGAGTTTGTAGTATTTGATAATGTAGTATTTTATCATTTTTACTTTATTTGCTTATGAATATAGCTTCCTGTTACTTCTCTCTGTTTATTCCTATAGATTTTTCTTCAAAATTATCTACTCATGTTCTATTGTGACAAGGTACTCCTGTGACTATGCCCAGACATCTTCATTTCATCTTCTCTATCTTCTGAATGCTCTCTCTCCTTGCAAATATCTTCTGAATAGTTTTGAACTTCAAAGATTTGCTGTTGTTCTTTTCATTCTACTCATTCTTTTGAGTGATTACTCTCTTTCTTTTTTTGTATCAGTTAACAACCAAGGCCGATAATTCTTCAGTCTCAATCTTGATCCTTCCTCAAGTTATGCTCATTTTATTTTAAACATTTATAATTTCCTTTCTCACAGGCTACTCAAAAGAAACATGTGTGAAATTCAAATTATCATTCTTTTAAGCAGTATTGGTCTGAGGAGTCCAACTACTGGTTAAAAACCTACTCACTATTTTCCAGGTGTGATCACAGATGATTACAAAGGCTTTACCTGGCAGGCCTAGAAGTGGAAGCTGCCCTTCCCACAGGAGGCTTGGTGCCCAGCCAGATGTTGGCAGTGTCCAAGGGGACTGGCAGAAAAGGACTCAGGCCAGGCTGCTCTGGTCCATCATGTTCTTCCGTCATTCGCATTCCAAGCCCAGGCACCCTCAATCCTAGGTGTCTTTATCTGAGATTTTAGGTGGAGTCCTTCTTCAAGCACCTCCACTAAGGCCTCCTTACTTGGAGGAAAGACAGGGAAAACGTGAAGACAATTTACACACATTTCTAGTACTTTTCCATCCCTGACTTTCTCCTGCATCATCATTCCAGGTTCCATACAACTGCAGGAACCTTTATTTCAGATTCCTTCAACTGAGGGGACGTCCATACCTATGCTGACCCTTCGCTGAGGTAAAACTCTATGAGGTAAAATAAAACTAGTTTTTATCAGTGCTTTCTCCAGTTTTAGTTTTTTCCACTACAGAAAATGATTAAAGGCTTAATTCTTTTATGTTTGGCTTGTTGCTTTAGTAGGCTATGCTGATATTTGCCAGCTCAGCTCTCTCCCACCAAAGCTGGGCTCTTGCCAGTCCCCTAAACTCTTTACTACATTTTATACAGCATCATATATTTTCACCCTAGCTAATATACGAGGAGATATATTTGACTTGCCCCAAATGTTTACTACTCACTAACAATAGTTCAAATTCTGTCCACTTGGCTTCCTAAATATTGTAATTCTATACTGAATTCAACTTTTCCTTTTGAGCACTTCTAGTATCACCTAAATCCAGTCTTCATTCTTTAATTCCTGGCCTCCTGAAAAGAAATAGTAAATGTACCCAGAGTTACCTACAAATCTATCTATACTGTAGACATGGTGACAAATTCAAAACACAGTACTTGACATTTATCTTCTCACCCTACCAAATCATTGCAGTTGGATGAAATCTTAGCTTTTCATTATGGTTTGGATGTTTTTACTTTTCCTGCCTCATAACTCACTGGTCTTTTCTATTTACATTATTTTCCCAAAGGACTAAAATTCTTCCATAGCCAAAATGTATTTTAATTTTTAAAATCATTTATTTAGTTATTTAATTTTACTTCTGTGGTTATACTCATTCTATCACCATTGCTTAAAATACTTTGCTGCCTCTTTTAAAAAAAAAGTTGAAAAATATTTTATGGGAACATACTAGGCATATATATTCATGGGGTACATGAGATATTTTGATACAAGCATACAATTTGTAATAATCACATCAGGGTAAATGGGGTAATCATCACTGCAAGCATTTATCATTTTTTGTGTTTCAAATATTCCAATTATATACTCAGTTATTTTAAACTATACATTACATTATTGTTGACTGTAGTCACCCTGTTGTGCTATCAAATTCTAGATCTTATTCCTTCTAATTAATTGCCTCTTTACCATAAATAAATCATCTCATTTATCAAATCCAGAAAGGAAACTTCTGTGTGTGTGTGTGTGTGTGTGTGTGTGTGTGTGTGTGTGTATAAAACAAACAAGCATTCATCACCAGTGGGATATACTTAGTTCAAGGAAAAACATACTGGGAGAAGGATCAGCAAAATTACAGGAGGGACCCACTCAGCACAGGAAAGAGTTGAGAGATGGGAGTGAATGTCAGAAGCTACCAGATGATGGAAGGAGTAAGGAACACATTTTTCCTTTAAGCCTCTGGGGGGAGTAGAACCCTGAAAACACCTTGATTTCTGCCCAGGGAAACTGATTTCAAAGTTTTCGCCTCCAATACTGTGAGAGAATAAATTTCTGTTATTTTAAGCCACTAAGTTTACGGTAACTTACTACACCAGCTATAGGAAAATAATGTAGATTTACTGGCCAAATTCAGCCAATTGCCTGTTTTTGTACAGCCAAAAATTTTGAATGTTTTAAATATTTTTAAATGGTTGAAAAAATCAAATACAGAATAATATTATCTGACATGTGAAAATTACAAGAAACTCAAATTCAATTGTCCTCAAATAAGGTTTTGTTGGAATATACCCAGGCTCCCCTACACATCGTTTGTAGCAGCTTTCATGCTAAATAGTAGAGCTTTGGAGTTGCTGCAGAGAGAATGTGGCCTGCAAGGCTGATAATATATGCTCTCTGGTCTTTCATAGAAATGATGTGCTGTCCCCTGTACTGGATTATTTTATAATTGCCACTTTCTATGTTTGTCTTTTTCATTGAATTGTTTATTACTTGAGGACCAACATTTTACATACAGTCCAAGTTAAACAAATATTTAAAGACTCAGTAAACTTTTTGTGGTCTCTGAACAATACAAGAATTGCATTCTAATGCTAAATACCAAAGTATCTATGAATTACTTAGTTATAGTTTTCTTAATTTCAAAGGCTTTATATTTTTAATATATTCTAAATGATGGCGGGAATTTAGAATGATGAAATGATTTGGACTAAAACATCTAATATCATCCTGTAAGAAATCAAGATGCCTTGTAACAGATGAATTTTGAGATTATTAGAAATGTCATAATGTTGGTAATGACAAAATAAATAGAAACAAAAGAATAAATGTGAGAAAAATTTAAAAGATGTCATCAATAAGAAAGGTTGCATAGCTTCCTATAAGATGTTTATTAAGAGAACAAACAAATTAGGTTTAAGGACCAAAATTTTTAATAAAACTGATTTTTAATTTGAACTGAGGATATTTGGGACTTAAATATTTAGATTTTTAAATATGGTAGAGACATGTTAATTAAAGATGAAAGAGCATAAAATATTAACCAACATACAATGTTAAGCTGTAAGATATTATTGAAGAGTTCACAGTTTTATATTATTCTGTAATTCATGCTTTATTGCTAATTGATTTTTCCTAAATGACAAACTTGTAATTGGTAGTTACTGAAGCACATATTCTCAAAGGTCGTGAAACCCCAGTGAACCCTGAGTGAGAAAACTTTCTCATAAGAGAAAGTTATTTCTGAAGTCAGCATAAAACCAAGCTTTGTACTTTATCAACTTATGAAGTTTAAATGTTATGCTAATACAAAATGGATATTCATTTTTATAAAAGACTTCAAAAGAGAAAAAAACAGTCAAACATTGCTCAATAGAAAGAAATGAAGAAGAACTGGAAAACTTAAAATTAATATCATCTTACTCCCTCTAAGTTTAAAATTGACATTAAACTATTGAGCATAGAGAACTATAAAATAATTTTGTTGTTCATTTGCTCATATGGTGAAGTGGCTTTTGCACAATTCCACAGGGGAATATGTATTGAACTCTCTGAACTCATTTCATATTTATTACCTCTTCTTTTACAAGAATACAAAGTATTCTCTTGTTACTGGAAATGTGAATTATATTTGCACTTGAAAAGAGGAGGAATAATTTTCTGCCCTTAATTAAGAATCACGCTTTTTTAAGGCACAAATCCATGTGTTCAATACCAATGGTAAGTTAGCTTTGGAAAGGTGTAACTTAGAGGCTAGAAAAGGCATCAATCGTGGCCCATTCATTTTTCTACTTAAAGTACTTTTTATTTTTTCTCCTCTCTTTATCCTATCATATTTTCTTAACTCAGTTAATTTTTACAAACTAAATGTTTATTTCCCAAAAAATATGTGTGACCATAATTGTCATGTTACTAACCAATCTCGATACTTTTTTAGATGACAGTAAGGCCACAGCTTATTGTGGGAAACAGGCACATATTAAATATTTAGAATAGAATGTGGTTTTTAATTTAAAAATATAAACAGCAGCAGGTGTAATTATCTATCTAATTGTGTAGTACAGTGGTTCACTCTTACTTAAATGAGACAACCTGATTTCAATTTTAGTGAAAACAGTTTTAGCTTTGTGGTCAAGAAAAAGATACGTGAAATCTATCTTCAGATTCTTCACTGAATTCTCGATCTATTTTACAAACTTAATATACTAGCACCTGCCTCGTAGAATTATTATAAGAATTAAAATCAAATAAGCAGTTTGTTCACTGTCACAAAAATTTGAGATTTTATTTACATGAAAAATAGTTGTCACCAAAATTGTTATATTTTGTTTTTATTATTGAGGGGAGTAGAAAACTATCAACATTTTATTTTTCTCCTGATTATGTTCTGCTTCAAGAAAAATCATGTGACTAAATTTAGACTAAGTGAACACATCTAAACTATTTTGTCATTTTTAGTAATAATTGGTTAATAATGAATGCTATTGAGGATGAAAATGCAATTTCAACTTAACGTTCTTAACTTCTCAGGGAGGATAGTTATTTTATAAAAATAAAGTTCACATTTAAACCATGAAAAATCAATTATTAAACAAATCTGTGCCCTTTCTTACAAACACTGGGAGACAAAGGTCAGAGACAAAGTTTATAATTTTCACACTACAAAACTAAAAATAAAATAGGGATAGTCTACTCTTGGCCGTGGAGAGTCATTCAGAATCTCATTCCAGAGCTTCTGTTACATAGTTGCCTACTAAAATTTGTGTAGGTATATGATTGATTACATATATACTAATTTATATGTATATACAGATATATATTGTGTGTGCATATGTGTGTGTATACATATATATATACAGACACATAGCAGCATTAGCAGATCAAGTTATATTGTGTTTATTTCAGCTCTCTTAATATAATGTAGCATATTTTTTAATGTTCTCGATGAGGAAATATAGGATAATAAATAGATGATACATTTAATTTGGCCACAGACACACCTCTTCATAAATATTATATAATTTTGGGCACATTATTTGATTTACTTGACCTGTGTTCCCTCATCTATAAAACGGAGACAATAAAGTCTAATATAAAATGTTTGTATAAGCCTTAAATGAAATAGGATGGAAAAGTGGTTAATCCAAAATAAAAACTCAAAAACTTATGATTTTTGCATCAAATATATGATTATTAAGTGACAGGAATTAAACCTGAAATATGTTGTATATATTAAGAGGAAAGCACCAACTTTAGTGAGGAGAGCCAAAAATGAAATTGTATTATTAAATGCAGGAAAATTGACATGTCAGCACAGCAATGTTAAAGGAGAGTGAAATAACAAGATGGGTTAATCATGTTATCTTTTTTAATCATGTTTATACATTACCTTCTTTTTATCATAAAAGAATTAAATTGAGGGAGGCTAAGAATGTAGCAACCCTCTTGGGGAGTAGATATGAAGATCTTGTTCAGAGAGCATTGCTCAGATGTCACTCTTGTTGTACTGGAAATGGGACCCAACCACCTCATGGTATATTATGACACGATAATAAGAAAAATATATATAGAAATAAGCTAATTCACGATTAGCATCAACACTGATATAATTAGCTCCACACTGATGGAATTTATGGGGGAAACAAAAAACACAAAGTGAATTGATCTTCAGACAAAGAATGGGGCTTTTAAAGGGCTGACTCTGAATTGAAAGGAGTAGCCTAAACTCTAAGGATTCCAATTCTGTGGCTTCTCCTAGTAAATTTGATTTAATATTTTTAGGTAGTAAATAGTTTGTATATCTCTGTTTTCTGGCGGGTTCTAAATCTTACCATAAATTTTAGAGGGAAAAAATTTTTAGGGAAGGATCGATACACATTATTCTGAGTCCTGATTTTTAAAAAGTTCCCAGAAAAAAAAATTGTAAATATGCTGATTTGGGGGCTACCCCTACCTTGAATAAAACCCAGAGCATCAGGCCTAATAACCATAGCTTCAGCACCACCTCCTTGATACATGAATTATCTGTGAATTAACAAATCTAATCCTTATCGTAGGATAAAGAAACTGAGATTTTAAAAGATTAAATAATTTGCTTCAATTGCATACAGTAAATAATTAATGTGTCTACATCACAGGTACAAGTTTTGGAACATATTGTCCATGTTTGGGAAAAAGCACTTTAATTTGTTCAAAATATACAGAACCTTGCAAAAACTCCCTAATAAAATAACATTTTATTTTTTACAATAAAAGCTATGAAGTCTCTTAAAGTATCATGCATAAACCAGAGATCTAAAAATGCTTCAGACTTACAGAGAATTTTAAAAAATATACTTTTTTCCAATTCATATGTGTTTTAATATATGAATTCTAAAAGCCATTTTTGGCAATGCACTGGCTTAATCATTTGAAACACAATTCTCATTATCTCCCCAAATATTTTTTTCTTTAATCTATTTTAATATAAAGATTAGGCTTTTAAAATTCCTTCAGGAAGACATCTAATTGCTTGTCATCTTCTTGTTCTACAATTAACACCATTTTCCACTGAAGTGAACTATACCTGCAAGCAATGAATATCATCAGGGGATTTTGATAATTAACCTACAATTGTAGCTATTAAAAAGGTTTTAGCAATTGTCCTTTTGAAATATTTGCTACATGATTACAATTTATTTACTTTAAAATGTCCCAATTTTAGCACCTCAAGATATAACAGATTTCGTAAAAGCTATATTGAGCTTTCTCATATCATCTTGTATCACTTTAAGAAAGGCAGGCTGGAATGCAAGTAATGATTATGGTGCAGAGGAGCTTCTCTACAGGAGTAGCTATTATTAATGCCCTTTAGCCAAAGACCACCAGGAACACAGCTGAAGTTAAAAAAAAATGGATTTATTACTCTTTGAAGTGAGGATGACTGCTTACTATAGGGAATTGTTGGGTGTCACGATAAGAAGGTTAAAAAATAAGTAATCTTTTACAGGATTTGGACTTAGTTTGGCAGAAGGTCCAAGGAAGCAAGGTTTTCTGCTAGTTTGAATGTATTTTATGTATTTCCAAATAAGAATTTCACATTGATTTTAATACACTGGTTGATGTGAAAAGAAATCGGGGCAATTTTATGGTTGGTAAAAAAAGAAGTAGCTGTCACTAGTTTAGCAAAAGAATGGAAATACTGTTATTTTTGTGGGCTAAGGAGCAACCTAGATTTTGTTCTGCTTAGACAAATTCATGAAGTAGCCTTGCTTTGTCTCATTTTATCATGGATTTAAGATTGGTCTGAGGTTGAAGTTCTGTGGAATTGTTACATAAGAGAATAACATGGCCTACAGTGAGTACTGGCTCACCTTCTGAGTGTCAAGAAATGCTCTTTGTTTCTTAGTCACTGTGCATACCAGAAAGATAATGATTAAGAAAAATGTCTACAAGATAATATAAAAATTAAAATATTAATTTTCAATTATTCATTTTCTTAGATCAATATTTCTATCCTAATTCTTCAAATAAATTGAGAATGCTTTTCAAAAACAGTGCTTGATATAAATTAATAAGAGAAAATATAATTTAAATTATATTGTTCTGGCAGCAGAGACAGAAATCAAAGTAAATTCAGTTATATATTTTCATGATGTAAAAGAAACAACATGGTTATCTTTTTATTTTTCTCTTCAGAGCTATTCCTTATCCTTGTTCATCCCTCTTCTTGTCCCCAGGATGCTGGCTGGATTGTTACTCTCTGTCTTCCAGGTAATAGCTGCCAATAGGCATCCCCAGAGGGAGATCAGTAGAAGGGAATAGAGTGAGGTCAAGGTAAATGTTAGCCATCATTTTCTTCATGTCCTAGATGTGTCCCTGGACCAAAATAAACAGCTCCTGGCTGGCTGCCACCCCATGCAGCTCTTTTTCTGTATTCCCCTATCTTCTTCAACCCTTGGCCCCTTTTGGCCTGCACTGTAAAGACACCTATTTCTACCAACCAGAAGGCATTTCACTATTTATTGTGGTTTCACTACACCTGGCTTGTTCCTGTGTATCTATTTCACTCATTAAACTATTTGCAACGTATCCCTTTTTACATTGCTAGCAGTTTTTTGCTATAGGGCAGAGTGAAACACATATATTATTTATAATATGTTTCAAAATAAAAGTATCACATTGATTTTGATACATTGTCTGATGTAAATATATTTCCCTATAAGGATATTACTAATATTTTCAACAAGCAATGTGGAAGATTCCATATAGCTGCCAAATTGATATTTTGAAATAATTCATTGTTTAAAATGCCTATTGTTTATGTTATATGCTAATGCTGATAACTAGATAGTCTTATGTTTTCACCTAGATCTGGAACAATGATGTTTAATATTTCCCAAATAATCACATTTGACCTATGCATCATCAAGAAGTCACATATTATGACTTGCCTGGGAGCATCCTGGCTTATACTCAAGGTCCCTTTTACCTCCAGTTTAATATATATTAAATGTTTTTGTTTTAAAAATGTTTTGTTTATATTTGCATTAACACAAGCTAGAGGATTTGCTATACCTCCCAACTGGACTTTGAGTTTCTGATGAAGTGTCATGTATTAGTGGATGCATGTGAAACGAAAAGATTTACCACAACAATACATCACTAAATCTGAAGCAAAGGAGATCAAACCTGTCTTTCTTTTATTTACCTCCCCCAGAAGCTAACATCTTCCTCAGAAGCTATCATTGCTAACATCTCCTTTGCATGGGTAGACTGCCGGGTGCCTACTGATAAAACATGAGTCTGCGGGGAAAGCTAGCTACTCCTGGTTGCTGGCAGGGGTCATAGAAGTAGGATGCTGCTTTCTCTGTCAGGAATCTGGTTTTAATTTTATTAAATAACAAGGCATGGCAAGAAAGAGGATCAAAATGAAAAAACCCAGAAGAAATGAATAACATAGCAATTCATTCCCACAACTAATATATATATTCAATTTTTCAGAAACAAAATTTATAATTACTTTGATAAGATTGTTCCTTACTGTGTGATAAGGAAAGAGGTACCCAGTTTCCAGTCAGTGAAGTCATTGAAAACACAGGAAGATTGTAGTCTAGGGGCAAGCAAATTTGCGCAGGAAATCTTCGTGGAACAGCATTATGTGGAGTACATAAAGTGTACGCCAAAGGTTTAAAAGAGTGGTTTAGTATTTTATTGTATAATGGAAATCTAAATCTATTTATATAATTTATTATTTCCTTATATCTTTTTAGGCAATAATCACATTTATCAGCAAAAAGCTCAAAGAGTTTAACTAAAAGAAATAATAAAATTTAATGTAACAATTAACTACAGACTTTCATTTACTTTGGACATTTTTCATGAATTTGGAACGAGAAACAAAATCTTTGAGAAAGTTATTCATGTTAGGTGTTGTGTTAATATTTCCGACAAGATGAAAACCAAATAACGCCAGACTAATTAAGAAATGTCATCATTTACTTCAAAAGTAAAAAATGTATTTAAAGAAAATGTGCCCAAAAGTGATGCTTTCACAAGGTACAATTATAGAAAGTGCATTTCTATTTCTGTGAACCCTGTCACAGAAATAGAATAGTTATCTATTCTATATATGTTAGAAATAGTTTTATCTGAATCTCACAATTGTACCTCCACATTAATATTGCTCATTTTTTCAAGTGTTTTGTACCTATATGCAAAGTGAAGCAATAATTATGTATTGACTTTATTATCAGAAACCTTCCACAAAGGACGAGTTTTACATCAATATTATCAGATAATTCAGAGTGAAAATCAGTAAGAATAAATTCTAATAAATGTTTTGAATTTTAAATGGAATTTATTAAATCAAAGTCAAATTTTTGAAAGTTCATTTTGTAAAAGTAGAAAAACTTCATTATTATAATTGTACTTTACATTCAGTTACTATTTTAATAATGCATGCAAAAATATTTTTTAAATATAAATATAAATTTGAGTATAGTGTTATTAAACAAAAACAACAGCAATAACCACCTAGATTCTTATTAAATTAACAGATATATGGAGTAAAAATGTACTTGAAATTGATTGTAAAGAGCCCTTAGTCCATATTTACATCTGAAATTTGATTATTCTGTTATAATTTAAAATAGGAACTATGTACTAAAAATTCATGTAAATTATACATAATATGATACATATATTTTTATCATCTATCATTCATGTATAATATCTAAATAATTTATATATTATACATGAATATATAATATACACATGATACATGAATAGAAATGTATATACTTTATATATAATTTATACATAATAATGTATATATATTCACACACATATTCATATATAAAACATGTATAAATAATTAAGATGGAAAAGCTGATGTTGACAACAAAAACCAATTTCAGCAGGGTGTACCTGGCATGAGACAGATGCCAGATGAACAGAACTACAAAAGATGAATAAAATATTTAAAAATCACTGAAGGCATTCATAAAACAACAAAGGCTGCCAGAACTCCAGAGCCACAATCCTATAGGACAGGGTCACGCATTGAGGTGAGCCCTGCATTTACTGCTGCTTTTTCTTTTTGAGCTTTTATTCAATTCTAAGTGCAAGACATAGGGGCAAGCTGAGAGCAGCAATCCAGGACTTGCAGCATTCCCTTGGCTGAGAAAACAGTCACTAAAATGTGTGACTTCCAAACAACCTGGAATGCAAGGCAATATCCTAAGAGAAAAGCAAACCATAGAGAAATGACCCACACAGTGTGCGCACAGTGTTGCTGTAAGACATTATTCAACTTTTACACTGTTCGAGTACAGGTGATGATGCAGGGAAAGAAAGCATAAAAACAGCTGCTCAGAAACTACAAAGCGAAGCACAGATTCAATAGTCTCACCACTCAGGAGAGACAAATACAGAGCTTAGGAACCCCTCAACACCTGAGAAAGGACCTTTGTACACACCCTAGGATTTCACTTGGGAGACTTGAAAAGGTTAAACTCTAGATGTAAGCACAAACCAGGTATGTATTTCTTGTTCTGTGCAAGGTGGTGAAATAGGTAGATCTTCTGCAGAGAAAAATAACACCATGCACACACTATATAATTTTCCATATATAAGTTTAGATAATTTAATTTTAAAACAAATAGTGGTTAGAAAGGGGTCCAAATGAACAAAAACCAAAAGAAATGCATAAGATAGTCATTCATACCCTCAACCAATAAAGATATTGGAGTTACTGGAAATGAAGTTTAAAATTACTGTGATTTAAATATTCAAGAATACTGACAAAAATAGAATTTCAGCAAAGAAAAACAAAAGTCAATTAGATGGCAGGTTTAGAACTGGATAATTCAATATTACATCATGAATTTAATAGATTGGTTTAAAAATAGTGTAGTCACAGCATTAAAAAGAGCAAATACACTGAAAGTTAGAGCAAGATAAACTATCTGAATTGATGCATCCAGAATAGATTTTAAAAACACAGTAGTGTGTAAAAGACATACAATTCATGATAATAAGATCTAATAAAGCTCCCCAAGGAAGGGAGAAAGAAACAACACTTGAAAAAATAAAACTGTACAATTTTCTAAAACCTGTGAAAACCTAATGTGAATCTACAACTTTAAGGAGATATAAACAATATGAAACAAAACACTATACACACACACACACACAAACACACACACAAACACAGAGGCAGGCGAAATGCAAAATAAAAGCACACCTATGTTACTTTGCTAAAAAAGGAAAAAAAGAAATCTTAAAAGCAAAATGAAGAAAACACATTTTCCTTAAAGAGACAATAATAAGAATGACAGCTAATTTTCAAATAGAAATAGTGGAGATAAGAAAAATATAAAAATATTACTTGAAAGTGCTAAGAGAAAATAACTGCCAAGCAAGAATATTTTGTGCAGAAACTATCCTCCAAAAATGAAGGTAAACAAAGGTATTTTTGGCAAAAACAAAAACAAGAGTAAAATATTCACCAGCAGAGCTCTGCCCTTGGAAATTGTAAAGTATATTATTTAAGCAGAAATAAAATTAGTCCAGATAGAAACTGTAATGCAGAAAGGAATGAAAAGGAATACAGATGGCTAATATGTGAATAAATCTAAGATAACATCGACTACTGAGAACAATAATAGCAATGTCTTACGAGGTTTAAAATATACACAGAAATATAATACACAAGAAAAAGAGTGGGAAAGCTAAGAGGGGACATAAATGTAGGTAAAAATTATGAGGTCTTTGAATTTTTTAGAAATAATTAGACATATACTCATTTCATTTGACTAATCAAGAGTAAATATTGCAATGTGTGCAATAGCCATTAAATACAAGTAAAAGTAGTTTCAATTAACAAGTTAACAGAGAGGAAGGAAAGAAAAATATATTTGTTATGTAACATATAGTGTTCCATAAAAACAACATATTTTTAAAAGAATAGAGCATAGAACAAAAACATAAAATGATAAAGTGGTACATCTAAATACAAAATCCCTTCATTTCATAAAATGTAACTGTTATATATTCTTCAATTAAAAGCAACGTTGTCAAACTAGCTGAGAAACAAAATTCTAACCATATGCTGGCATAACAGAAAACCATATTAAATATAAATAAAATGGTTGACAGCCAAGGATAAAAACATGCATAATGTAAGAACATTAACAAAAAGGAAGCAATATAGCTACATTAATACTAGAGAATGTATATTTCAAAGGAAAAAGCATTTCTAAAGATAAAGATCTAATAATGCCAAGAAGTTAAACATCAAGAGCTAAAATAACCCTAATTTTGTATATGCTCAATTAAATAGTTTAAAGATATTTAAAGGAAAAACTGCAAAATAGCTTGAAGAATAGACAGAAATATTTCAAAAGTAATTGGTGTTCTTAACGCAACTATCTCAGTAAACAACAGAACAAGCACACAAAAGAAAAATCTATAAGTATACATTTAAACAACACTCAGCAAGTCCCAACTAAATTATATTTATAAAATATAATATCTATCATTATTCTAAAGTTTATATCAAAAAGTAAAAAACAGTAGATCCTCTGTTATTTTAAAAATTTGAATTCAGAATAATGGTTGCCGGAGCTAGAGGGAGGGAGGAATAGAGAGATACTGGACAAAGGATAAAAAGTTCCATTTAAGCAGGATGAATTTTTCTGAGAATCTAATGTATTGCATGGGAAATACAGTTAATAATACTGTATTGTAATTTGAAACTCACTAAGGTAGTAGGTTGTTAATGTTCTCATTTTCCCCCACAATGCAAAAAAATATAACTACTGAGATGATGGATATGTTAAGTAGCTTGATTAAGGTAATCATTTCACAATGTTTTTGTGCATCAAAACATCACATGATACATCATATACATATATATACACACACACACACACACACACAATTTTTAGTTTTATATCTCAGTAAAACCGGAAAAAATAAATCAAGAAGGAAATGAATAATTTGATTAAAAATAAACAAAATAACTCAACAGACACCCCACTGAAAAAGATATACAGATTGCAAGTAAATTTATAAAAAAGTAATGTCCTTTGTTATTAGGAAATTGGAAATTAAAACAGCAATAAGATACCACTATGTATGTATTAGTATGGCCATAATCTGAAACAGAGATAGCGTCAAATGCTACTGAAAATTTGGAATGACAGAAACTTTTATTGATTGCTTGTGGAAATGCAAACTTGTACAATCCCACAACTAAACATATTCTAACCCATATTATCCAGAAATCATGATCCCTAATATTTAGCCAAATGAACTGAAAGCTTATGTCCACACAGAAGCCTCCACATGGATATTTACCTTAGCAACCAAGATGTCTTTCAAAAGGTGAACAAATAATTAAACTGTAGTACAACCCTGATGTAAACTATGGACTTCAGGTGATAATGATGTGTCAATGTAGGTTCATAAGTTTTACAAGTGTACTACTCTGGTTGAGGTTGTCTATAGTGGAAGAGGCTGTGCATTTTTTTTAGTGTGGGGTACATGGGAACTCTCTGTACTTTTCATTAAATTTTACTGTCAACCTAAAAGTTCTCTAAAAAATAAAGTTTATAAATTAATAATAAAAAAGAATTTATATAAAAAGTGCCTTGATAAGTTACAAGTTAATACAATAAAAATAATAACAGAAAAAAGCACAAATATTTGGAAACTAAACAAGCAAATTGTATTAAGTGGCTGGAAAAAACTACAATAAAAATTAGAGACATCTTGAAATTAATATTAATAAAATATAAAATATAATACATTAAACTTATGGGGGTACAAATAAATGTCTACTTGAAAGGAAACATAACTTCAAATATATGCATTTAAAAAAGGAATCTTAAAATTCAAAGATCTCAGAATCTGTGTGAAGAAGGTAGAAAAAGTATTAGAATTAAAGGCAAAATATGATATTGGGAATAAAGATAAGCACATATATACTTTCAAATAGCAAATAAAAGCAAAAAAGAGAAAATCAGTAAGAAAAGTCTCCCAGAAAAAAAAAAAAAAAAAAAAAAAAAAAACTCTGGGACTTGATGGCTTCATTGTTGAATTCTACCAAACATTTAAAGAAAAACTAGTACCAATTCTACTCAAAACATTCCCAAAAACAAGGACGATGGAATACTTCCAAACTCATTTTACAAGGCCAGTATTACTCTGATACCAAAACCAAAGACATCTCAAAATAAAAAATACCAGCAAATGAATTCAACAATACATTAGAAAGATGATTTATCCTGACCAAGTGGGATTTACCACTGGGATGCAGAGATTGTTCGACATATAAAAATAAATGTGCCACATCATAGCAACAGAATGAAGTACAAAAACCATATGATCATTTCAATTAATGCCAAAAAAGCATTTGATAAAATTCAACATTGTTTATGATAAAATCCATTCAAAAACAGGATATAAAAGGAACATACCTCAACATAATAATAGCCATATACAACATACCCATAGCTAGTATCATACTGAATGGGGAAAAACTGAAAGCCTTTTCTCTAACATCCGGAACATGACAAGGATGCCCACTGTTCCCACTGTTGTTCAACATAGAACTGGAAGTCATAGCTATAGCAATCAGACAAGAGAAGTATGTGAAAGTCATCCAAATAGGAAGGAATGAAGTCAAATTATCCTTGTTTGCAGATGATATAACCTTATATTTGGAAGATTCCACAAGAAAACTATTGGAACAGATAAACAAATAAATTTTCAGGATACAAAATCAACATATGAAAATCAGTAGCATTTTTGTATGCCAACAGTGAACAATGTGAAAAAGAAATATGAAAGTAATCCCATTTATAATAGCCACACATAATATTAAATACTTCTTAGTTAAGCAAAGAAGTAAAAGATCTCTATAATGAAAGCTAAAAAAGACTAATGAAATTAATTGAAGAGGACACAAAAAAATAAAAAGTTATTCCATGTTTATAGATTGAAAGAATCAATATTGTTACAATGTCCCTACTACCAAAAGCAATCTACAGATTCAATGCAATCCTTATCAAAATATTAATGACATTCTTCACAGAAATAGAAAAAACAATTCTGAAATTTACATGAAACCACAAAAGACCCAGAACAGCCAAAACTATTCTAAGCGAAAAGGACCAAACTAGAGGAATCACATTACCTCACCTCAAGTTCTACTACAGAGCTATAATAACCAAAATAGCATTGTACTGGCATAGCAACAGACACATAGACGAATGGAAGACAGTACAGAACCTGGAAACTAATCCACACACCACACAGTGAACTAGTTTTCGATAAAGCTGCCAAGAATATACAGTGGGGAAAGTCTCTTCAATAAATGGTGCTGGGTAAACTGGATATCCATGTACAGAAAAATGAAACTACATCTCTATCTCTCATCATATACAAAATGAAATTAAAATGCATTAAAGACTTAAGCCTAAGACCTCAAACTATGAAACTACTAGAGGAAAACATTGGGTAAATTTTCCAGAAAATTGTCTGGGCAAAGATTTCTTGAGCAATACCCCACAGTCACAGGCAACCTAAGCAAAAATGGACAAATGGAATCACACCAAGTTAAAAGACTTCTTCACAGTAAAGGATGCAATCAACAAAGTGAAGAGACAATCCATAAAATGGAAGAAAATATGCAAAATAGCAATTCAACAATGAATTTATCACCAGATTATATAAGGAGCTCAAACAACTCTGTAGGAAAAAATCTAATAATCTGATCAAAAACAGGCAAAAGATTTCAATAGACACTTCTCAAAAGAAGACATACAAATGGCAAATAGATATATGAAAAGGTGATCAATATCACAGATCATTAGAGAAATGCAAATCAAAAATATAATGATATATCATCTCACCCCAGTTAAAATGGCTTATATTCAAAAGGTGGGTAATAACAAAGGCTGGTGAAGATGTGGAGAAAACTGAATCCTAGTACACTGTTGGTGGAAATGTAAGTTAATACAACTACTATAGAGAACACTTTTGGAGACTCCTCAAAAAACTAAAACAAACTAAAAATAAACAATAAACAAAAAATAAACAAAAAACTAAAAATAGAGGTACCATATGATCCAGCAATCCCACTGCTAGGTATATACCCAAAAGAAAGGGAATCAGAATCTGAAAGAGATACCCGCACTCCTATGTTTGATGCAGCACTGTTTAAAATAACTAAGATTTGGAGGCAACCTAATTGTTCCTCAATAGATGAATGGATAAAGAAAATGTGGTACGTATACACAATGGAGCACCACCTGGTCATAAAAAAGAGTGGGATCCAGTCATGTGAAAAAAATATGGCTAGAACTGGAAATCATTATGTTAAGTAAATAAGCCAGGCACAGAAAAGCAAACATTGCATGATCTCACTTATTTGTGGAATATAAATTAAAACAATTGAACTCATGGGTTTGAAAAGTAGAAGGATAGTTACCTGAGACTCGTGTGGGTAGTGAAGGTGTGGGTGAAGTGGAGGATGATTAATGGGTACAAAAAATAGTTTAAAAAATGAATAAGACCTACTATTTGATAGCATAACAGAGTAACTATAATCAATAAGAAGTGTACATTTTAAAATAACTTAAAGAGTGTAATTGCATTGTTAATTCAACGAATAAATGCTTGAGGGGATCGATACTCCATTCTTCACACTGCATGCCTGTATCACATTGCATGCCTGTATCAAAATATCTTATTAGTTCACATTGCATGCCTGTATCAAAACATCTCACATACCCCATAAGTATATACATCTACTAAGTACCCACAAAAATTTTTTGAAAAAGGAAAAACAGGTAAAGGTTGTCAAAATTTTAAAATGCACATTAAATACACTTACTGTCATTTAAAAATCTTAATAAGAAATATTGAACTGATTCATGCTTATAGTATAAAATTTCAAATTAAATGAAAATACTCCTGAGAATATAATATAACCAAAACAGATCAATAAAATTATAATTAGTGCCATTGATATTTAAAGCACTGAGTCCATAAATTCTACCCTCAAGGAAACCATTAGCTTAATGATATCACTGGTAAATCCTTCTAAGGATTTAAGGAGACAATAACACTCCAGGAAATGTAAGTAACATTTTGAGCCTGATAGAACACTGATAACAAATTATATTAAGAATTATAAACAAATTTCCAAGTGATTACAGGCAAATATTTCATAATCATAATCAAAAGGTTAGGAACTCTGTTATAAAAGAACATTAAGGACAATAAAAATTATAATATGCTAATGAAAGACAAATACCTAATCATAAAATTGGTTTTATTTTAGGAATGCAAGTATGATTTACTGTAAGAAAATCAACATAATATTAAGAAAATTGATAGAATGATAGAAGAAACTCATATGATTATTTGGGTACAGAATAACCATTTGAAAAAAATGTACACAATTCTGGGTTATGAAACCAAATAAAAATGTGATAAGCAGGAATGAAAGGAAACTTCCTTAATATGTTAAAATTGTAATTGTAAAATCTATAGTATATTGTATTTAATGGTGAAATTGGGAACATTTTTGACTGAGATTAAAAATAGACAATACCTCTGTCACCATTTGTATTCAATATTATATTAGTAGTCTCTCCAGTGCAATAAAGCAATAAAGGAAATAAATAAGAATTAAAAAATTTAAAAACGCTTTTTCAATAACTGTGTTTAAAAACATTACAAAAGAATCTAAAAATAAACTGTGGAATATTTATGATGAATTTAGTAATATAGGATACAAGGTCCATAGACAAAAATAAATCATATTACCAAAATAAAAAGGAAAAATGTTTAATGCTCTGATATAATTTACATTAGAAACACTAATTAGGCCGGGCGCGGTGGCTCAAGCCTGTAATCCCAGCACTTTGGGAGGCCGAGACGGGCGGATCACAAGGTCAGGAGATCGAGACCATCCTGGCTAACACGGTGAAACCCCGTCTCTACTAAAAAATACAAAAACTAGCCGGGCGAGGTGGCGGACGCCTGTAGTCCCAGCTACTCGGGAGGCTGAGGTAGGAGAATGGCGTGAACCCGGGAGGCGGAGCTTGCAGTGAGCTGAGATCCGGCCACTGCACTCCAGCCTGGGCGACAAAGCGAGACTCTGTCTCAACAAAAAAAAAAAAAAAAAAAAAAAAAAGAAACACTAATTATATATGACCACATCAGGATTTTTTTCTTGCTTATATTGTAATGTTTGTGTATTTATCAACCAATATGTTTTTCTTCTCTTTCTTCTCCTATATTTTTCATACAGGAATTTTGGTGGTGATATTACTGCAATTTAATCTTTAGGTTAAAGATTTACCTAAGATTGGGTGTGTTGTGTCTGTACCAGATAAGAAATTAGCCAAACATAAAATCAATAAAGGGCAAATGAGATTGGATTTTCCTCATTTGGGAAAAGTGAATCGGAGCATCTTTGTTTGAACTAGAGAAATTTAAAATTACAACAGGCAGAATAAATTCTTACCCTCTTGCTGTATTGAAGTTTAAATATGAGTTGAAGGGAATACCTTTTCAAGATTTATGTCTTGGATGTTAGACTCACACTTTCTTATTTTCTGATATGCACAGAAGATAGGCAAGGGGACCTGGCAGCTGTGTTTACCAGAATCTCTTACCTATTGGTTTCTTATTGAATTTGGCCAATGAGATGTAAAATCTGAGAAGAAGAAAAAATAATCTATATTCTGCTTCAGAATCTTAGAGCTGAAGTGATGGTCAAGGAAAGGTGATTGGGGCTCTCACAGTGTTGTTGGCCCGCCCAGAGGTGTCAGTGTGCCTGGAGGGACTCAACCTCTTGTTGACAGTGAGGTGTGGCTGCTCAGTGACTGGGGTGTTCAAGGACAGTGTTCCCATATCCCCATTTCCATGTGAGTTTGTGAGCTCTGGTAGCACCAACTTTCCTTTTGTATTCTTGCCTCTGGAGGCCAAGTGACTTTCTGCATTTATTGATTTCTGAGTAGAATCATTTTCTCTTTAAGGTTCTTTATCATTTCTAACTCTTCCGATCAAATCCAGCAGGGATATACTGGAAATACAGCAGGGCCTTGAATAACATCATTTTCTTCATCCACAATTCATTATAACATTGATGAGAAAATTTAAAAAATGGATTCCTGGCCGTGTCCATTGTCTGTGTGGAGTTTTCACATTCTCTCCACATCCATGTGGATTTTCTCTCCAAGTACTCTTGTTTTACCCCCATCCCAACAATATGTGCATTAGTTCATGGGCATGTCTATACTGTCTCAGTGTGAGTGAAGGAGGGAGGTGTGTGCATGCACCCTGTCATGAAATTGTGCCCTGTCCAGGATTGAATCCTGCCTTAAGTCTTGAGCTGCCAGGAGAGGTTCAGTCACCCTCTATCCTGAACTGGAATAAGCGGGTTGGAAAAGGGATCAATGAGTAAATGAATACAAATGATTATCAAATAAAATTCATAAAGTGTACAACAATCATACAAATTCACAGAAACTGAAAACTTTGGCATTTGGAAACAAAATTTGACACGATCAAGACTCATTTGTTGGCAAAACATGACGAAAACTGATGTGAAGCTATTTATAGTATTTATTCATGTTACTGTGAATATTTATGAGTGTCTATTTCCTTACATCATAGCCAAAACTAGGTAATTTAAAAATTATTTTATTTTTGGCTATTTGACATAAAATATTTGATTTCATTTTTGCTTGAATTTTTATTTATGTAATGATGAAGGAAGTACAGAGTATTTTCAAATATTTATTGGCCATTTGTATTTGTCTCATGTTTATGTGAATTGGCTACTTTTTCCTTTTTAAACATATTGATACATAAGCTGCCTTGTTTATTAATACAATTAGCCTTTTGATAAATATTGCTTTTCCAATGTTATTGTTTGCATATCTTATTCTCTCCATGTTGATAATTGAAAGATATGTTGTCTTAAGTTTTATGAGGCAAGCTAAAGACCTATTTCCTGCTGGTCTTCACTGGACCCTTTCTGTTATTTATTTATTTATTTATTTTCAGCCCATATGTAGTCTCCAAGCGGGAGTACCTTTCAGCTCTTTTTTCCAAGAAAATCCAATAAGAAAAACATAATTGGAGAAAAGCTTCCAGACATTGTCATTAATGTTTTGGTATGTTCTTACACTTTTCTTAACACTATTACCAGTTAGCAGGTTATCTGACTTGTAAGTCAGCAGGTAAGAGATTAACAGAGGTCTGGCTAAGTCATTGGAAACTTTACCAGATTTTCAATCTGCAAACTCTAGATTCTCTCACTCTCATTCTCTCTCTCTCCCTACACACACACAAACACACACACACACACACAGAGAGAGAGAGAGAGAGAGAGAGAGAGAGAGGTCTCCTTCATGAGACCAAACCACCACTAGCTTTCTGTTATTTTAGAATCCATCTTCCAAATCCCAAATTCTGTACTGATTACAAATTACATTCTGCTTCTAGTAATTAGAAAATTACAGTGGCTTAAGCATCATAGACAATTACTTCCCTTGGGCAAAAATTAATTCTGGATGTAGCCCTCCAGGAATAATGTTATGGTCTTATATCTTTATCACTGACTAAGGATCTTTATATTATTAATTTTTTTGGCACAGCCATTTTTCCTGGAGCTCATTCTTCAGGTAGGTGGAGAGGCATAAGGGCATACCTCTTACTTTGAATGAGACTTCCCAGAAGTCCCATAAAACTCTTGAGCTTATATCCAAGTTTTCAGAATTAGTCACCTAGTCAGATATAGCTGCAAAGGACATTGATGATCATATACTTTATTCTGGGTTATACAATACCCAACCAAAATATTCAGGTTTTTGCTAAAGAAGGAAGTAAATACATATTGGTAGGCAATTAGAAGTGACTCCCACACTGTTATTTTTTAATGCAGTTTTCCTGATATTTCTCTCTATTTTTCTATATATAATAGAGGAGAAAATAGATACCTGCCCTTGCATTGCTAAGCAAAAGCAAAATATAAATCTAGTTGATAAAATTGTTCCCATATTTCCATGTCAGCATAATTTACATGACTAGAGAAAGTAAATGTTAATGAGCCAGTAAACTAAAAAACCCTTTATTTTCTGACTTATATATGTTGTAAAAGCGAAGCAAGTTCGCTTGATGATAAGTATGATCTGTGAAAATTTTATTTTTAAGATCTTACTTGTTTTCATTATTTATTTTCATTATGCAAGTAACATATTAATTTTATGCTCTCATATATAATTTTGTACATGTAAATATGTAACTACATGTTTGGAGTTCTCTCCAGAGTAAGTATTCTAGTATTTAAAAGTTTGTCTTTAAAATTCCTGCATACAAACTCCAAGCATATTCGCTAGGGTAGTTAAATAAAGGTTCTTTATATTTGAACACAAAATATCTTATCGGGCACATATTTGACAAATAAAATTTTATATTTAATGTTTCCTATTTAATATTCCAAAGTGAGTTAATATTTTGAGACCAAATATATTAGTATGGATTTCAGGGGGATGTTAAGTTTACTTAGGGAAAAAAAATGAAAGAGAAAAATGCCTACTAGAGGACAAAGCAAAGCATTATACCAATTTTGTAGCCTCCTGTTCTCTTATGCTCTCAGGATAGACCTACACATGGTTTGAATTTTTTTCCTGTTTATGAATGTATTCCTTAAACCCTTTTTGTTTCAGCAGTGAAAACAAAGGCTACTTGATAAGTGGTTTTAGTTGCAAAGGGAATTAATCTCATAGGCTGACTGACAAGAAGAAATATTATAAGGATATGAGTACAGAACCCATAGAAAATTATACAGCCCACTGTATACACATTTAAACATATGCCAATGGAAAGCAAAACTGTATGACAGCAAACTGGAATGTTTTAACTAAGTGATCTAGTTTAACATTGTTCAAGTCATTTTTCTTGTTCCATTTCCAACTAGCAAATTATTTCAATGCTTCTAGATTACATCATGAAAGAAAGAAGAAAGCAAGAATTAGATTCAATCAAGCAATAAAAATTGCAATTGCTTAGACAAAAATCTGGCTGCATTTTAGATTTGGACCACCTAGGTCTAGTGCCCAATCTTAGCCACAATAAGGGCAGCCCAAATAATTAGCAGCCCAGTAAAGGTCCTCTTAGTAGATAATGAATGAAAATGTGTAGCAGCCTGGGAAACTGAAAGTAAAGAGACACTTTCTTTATATAAATACATCCTAATAATATGATATCATAATTTTACCAGCTACTGGATATTGTTAAAAATAATAATAGCTGATTCTGAAAACACAACATACTTTTTCCTTTATGAAGATTTAAAGAACATTTATTTGAAATCTGCAATTAGTATTTTTCTATGTATATCAGCATGATTTTCTCTGTGGTACAGGCATTCACTGATTAAAAATATTAAGGATTTCTCTAGGCTCATGAATACTAATTTGTTCTTTTTCTTTTTTAATTAAAATTTGACAGCATGAGTCCTACAAATTTTCTTCCTCAATTAATTGGGGAAAGCACAAGTAAATAAAAATATTATTGAAAATGTTTAATTTTTATTTTACATATATGCTTCTCTGAAATCTCACAACCCAAACCAGAAAACTGTAAAATATATGGATAACATTTAGCAGTAGATCAAATTATTTAGCCAGAGATACTTAAACTTTATCCCTTGAGTCATCTGGATGGACATCATTACATGATTTCTAGCTTTCCTAAGCAAAATATAAATCTAGTTGATAAAATTGCTCCCATATTTCCATGTCAGCATAATTTACATTACTAGAGAAAGTAAATCAAATTAAATATTGTTATCCTATGGCATATTTAGATTACAGTCAGTGTTTTCCAATTGCACTTCTTCTGTTAGCAACATAATTTTTGCAGCTTTAGTTAATGGTCATTGTGAAGAATACTTTCTGAATAAATTATAGGAAACTCCTTGGCTTTAAAAAATTTCTAATCAAATTTGATAAGGCAGATAACATTATCAGCACACCTGGAAAGCCTTTTTCTTATATTGTTACTCATGAATTTTCAAAGGGTAAAATAATATAATAAGATATATTTTAAAAATACTTATTAATCATTATATGCATACTTTTTAAATTTAGATATCCATTCCCATATTGATAAGCATTTAGGTTGTTTACAAAATTTTACAAATAATGCTATAATACACTTGTATGTGTGAAGTATAACTCCAGAACTATGAATAGAAAAATTTTACACCAGTTTCAGAAGAGTGAGATACTCAGTGAAAGTGGAAGGGATGAACAAAGTCACAGAGTTTCCCTGACCTTTATCAACAAACATAATCAATTTATAAAACTACATACATCAAATGTGACATCAATCATTCCTTGTGGCATAGTGCTCAAATTATTCTTATATTTTAAATATTGTTAAATTTAAAAGGCAAAAGAGAAAAAAAGAATACAAGCGTGACTACACGAAATTAGTATTCTAAGTGTAGGACTTGTTTAGAACTTGTTTCTGCAACCATATTTAATTACACACATCTTAATAATACTTCTTAAATTTACTACCCAGTTTTCCGATTGTTATTAAAACTGTTCTCAGAAACTGGGAGTATCACATGACTGTCTTTGTATTAGTCTGTTCTCACACTGCTAATAAAGACACACCAGACACTGGGTAATTTATAAAGGAAAGAGGTCTAATTGACTCACAGTTCAGCATGGCTGAGGAAGCCTCAGGAAACTTACCAGTATTGCAGAAGGGGAAGCAAGCATGTTCTTCTTCCTGTGGCAGCAGGAAAGAGAAAAGTGAGAACCGAATGAAAGGGAAAAACCCTTATAAATTCATCGGATCTCGTGAGAACTTACTATCATGAGAATAGCATGAGGGTAATTGCCCTATGATTCAATTACCTCCCACCAGGTCCCTCCCATGACATGTGGGAAATATGAGAACTACATTCAAGATAAGATTTGGGTGGGGACACAACAAAACCCTATCAGTCTTTTAAAAGGTAAGTGAGTTGAATCCATGTGTAGTAGAAGTCATTATGAATGCTTTTATTTTAGCCAGGAAATTAGCAATGAAGTTGGTAGTAATGAATCATCAGTTTTAAGTGTTACCTTAGGATTCAGACCACTTGATTCCTAAGATAAGAGCTTTGTGGACTTGATTAAACAATGTCTTAAGGTAGCACAATTGGTATTGAAGGATATCTGGGGTGACCACAGTACCAAGTACCACATTTCATCTGGGGTTATCAAAAAGAGTTAGCAAATTGCTCGAAGTCACAAACACTTAGTAAGTCTCAGAAGCAGTATTTGATTCCAGGTGGGAGGAATTCTAAGTGGAAGAAAAACCTCCAAATTGAGTGTCCCCATACTTGTCCAAGGCACTGATATGGAACACTTAAAAATGTGGATCTTGAAGTTAGGCTACTTGGCTTAAATTCCCCAGGAAACCACTGGCCAGCTGCTAGCCTTTGCACACAGGTCTCTAAATTCACAGGCTAACATCCCCCTATCTGCAATTCCAAAATTCAGTAGCTTTGACGTATCAAAGACTGTAGAGGTTTGGTACAAATTTACTTGGTGTCCTTTAAAATGAAATTTAAATTTTTTATTAACTCTGTTACCTATGCATATCCAAATGTTTCATACAGACATGCTAATATTTTTATTCATATGTTTCTCAATATGTTTGACTGTACTGCTGTAGATACCTCTAGAGTTGTTATCAAATAGAGAGTAAATCGATCACATCATATTTCTAAAATATTTTGTATGCTCTACATGTCTAGTTTAAATAATTCTGCATAGTACATTTTTGGTCCTTTTTGATCAATTGTAGAATTGGAGGAAAAAAGTATCTCTCATATAGAATTTTCATGGCAATTAAAATAATGTAGATTAGTTACTGAGCTCAATATCTGCCTCTTATTTTAATTACTCAGTCCACATTTACTATCATTAATATACTCTCAGGGTAAAAGTCAAAACTGACTTTTAAAGAAACTCTTATAGGATATTCTAAGTAACTTGAAATTTCTATCTGACCCAGATCATTGCCCTACTTCCATTTCTTTAGCATACAGATGGCCAATGTCTATAAAGAAAATCACATAAAATGAAAAAAATAAGGTTAACTTGAGATAGATAATCTTTCTCAGCATCAAGATTTATAAAAGAGTGGTATGATATCTTCAGACTATGCAAAGATTCCAGAACTACCTGACCTAGGGTTTTAATTTTTTAAATTTTATTAATTTTATTTTATTTTTGTTTTTTTGTCAGGAGGTCAGGCAAAAATGTAACCATAAAGGACAAATTCTAAAATAAGAAACTCAAATCTCAAGTTTCAAAATAGGAAGACTTATTTGATGGTGAAAACTAGGAGCAAATATAAGAAAAGTCAAAATAAATAATGCATGCTTGCTGTTTCTGTGGGGACAAAAGATCAAGTACTGAGTGCTGTACCCACTTGGAATAGGATAGGCAGCTGGTAAGAGGCCTCCTGATGGTCCCTGCCTCCTGGTACTTACACCCTTGAGTAATTCTTTCCTCTTGAAAGTGGGCTACATTTAGATGTTTCCTTCTCATGAAAAGAGTATGGCAGAAGTCAGTTTCAAGTATAGGTTGGAAAAGGACCATGTCTTTCATCTTGTGTCCTGTTTCTCCCTTGCTTGCTCTGAGATAAGCCAGCTGTCATTATGTGCTCTGTAGTAAGGAGAGGCATTAAGTGGAGAGGCCCTGAGTCCGTGAGAAACTCAGGGCTTCTGCCTACCATCAGGTTTGGAATTCTGCCAACAACTGCATTCCAGCCTGTAGCTTATCAAAGATCAGGAACCAGAGGCACTCAGCTAAGCAACATTTGGAATCTTGGTCCACAGAAATGGACAAGTAGTAAATGTTTGCAAGCTTAAGTCATGAAGCTTTGGGATAATTGTTTACATGGCAATAAAAAATATTTAACTATAGAGATAATGCTACATGTCTTCTGTTATGGAACTGAATATAATTTTTATGTATATGAATAAAGCTAAAATGGATAGTGTAGTTGGAGGTGACAAAAGAAATAGTATAGTGTGAGTTAAGTGCTAGTACAAAGAAATATATGTGTTCTAATTTTTAAATGGATGTTATAGTGGAGTAAAAATACTATTTAGATTTCAAAAGTTACGAAATGTAAATATAAGAATATGATTTGTCAATAATGCGCACTAAATGAAACCAAATAACATAAAATAGTGCACAAATAATGCATAATGAAACATGGATATTATTAAGAATAATAATGAAGAGAAAGAGGAAGGGGGAAGTAGCTAACATCACAATTTTGTTATTGCTGTATTAGTCAATTTTCATACTGCTATGAAGAAATACACAAGACTGGGTAATTTATAAAGAAAAAGAGGTTTAATAGACTCAGAATTCCACATGGCTGAAGAGGCCTCACAATCATGGCAGAAGGCAAAGGACAGGCAAAGACACATCTTACATGGCAGCAGGCAAAGAAAGCATGTGCAAGAGAACTGTTCTTTATAAAAGGAACAGATCTCATGAGACTTATTCACTCTCACGAGACTAGCACAGGAATAACCCACCCCCTTGATTCAGTTACCTCCTATCTGGTACTTCCCGTGTGGAGTTTATGGGAGCTACAATTCAAGGTGAGATTTGAGTGGGGACACTGCAAAACCGTATCAATTGCTGTCCATCTTTTTAGCCCTTTATATTCATTAACTAATTCAATCCTCACAACAACCCTAGAAAAACTGTGATTGATTGATTGATTGATTGATTGATTTTGAGATGGAATCTCACTCTGTTACCCAGACTAGAGTGCAATGTCACGATCTCAGCTCACTGCAACCTCTGCCTCCAGGGTTCACGCAATTCTCCTGTCTCAGCCTCCTGAGTAGCTGGGATTACAGGTGCCCACTATGAGGCCTGGCTAATTTTTTGCATTTTGAATAGAGACGGGGTTTTACCATGTTGGCCAGGCTGGTCTTGAACTCCTGACCTCAGGTGATCCACCTGCCTCGGCCTCCTAAAGTGCTGGGATTACAGGCGTGAGCCACCGTGCCCGGCCCAATGTGTGCTATTTTTATCTCCATTTTATAGATGAGAACAGTAAAAAAAAAAAGGTACTATACAATAAAACTCATGTTATAGTTAAGTATGTGCTCAGAAAAATAAACCCTCAAATGTTCGTTAAAGAGTAAAATAAATTAACAATGTTAAAAAAAAAAAAAAAAAAAACCAGAAAGAAAAGCACCAGAGAGGAATCTGCTTTCTCCTTTCTCTATCTGGTATCTGGAATTCTCTCCCCAGCAGCCCTATCTTTACCCACATGCCCATCTTTCCTTTATCTTCTTATTGGTCTACATCACTTCCTCCCATGAACTTCTCTGAACACCAAAACTAAAATATCCTTCTTGTGGTCTCCTTTTTTCTCTTTAAATCTTTGATAATTCAGGTACATTAAGTTAATCATATCCCTTATTTATTAGTCATTATCTCTCAGAAATTTATAATTATCCTCCTTTAGTGGTCTGTGAGTGCCTCTAGGTACTCAGTTTAGTTTGTATCACTTTCATTACTTTTCTCTTTCATGTTATCCTCAATCTCTATCTATTCCTCATTAGTCACCACATACAGTACTCTTGACAAGAACCATAATGGATTAATTTAGGTCTTGTAATTGTACCTATAAGTAGGATAAAAAGGCTTATTCTTAGAAAAAGAAATTCAATGCACTTTAAAAACTAATTCTAAGTAAACACAAAATATAGACTAAATGTTAAACTCTTTTGGGATTAAGAAGTTAGCTTATTCATTACTACCACCATTGATTGTATTAAAAATTGTATTCATATGTTTACAGTAGCTATTTCATCTGCCATTTCTTTGTTGATGATAAAAAATATCTTGTCAGAAAGTTTGAGTCATAAATACATCAAGTTTACCACATAATTATTTAAGAAAAAGTTTAGCACATAATTATTTAAGCAGTAAAAAAATTAGGCAGTTCAGAAATATAAGTACATTGCAGAAAAATATGTTCCAAAATCAGACCATTTAGATACGAATTTTTTGGTTTTTGTTTTTTCTTTGTTTTTGAGACAGAGTCTAGCTCTGTCGCCCAGTCTGGAGTGCAGTGGCACAATCTTCGCTCACTGCAAGCTCCACCTCCCAGGTTCACGCTATTCTCCTGCCTCAGCCTCCCGACTAGCTGGGACTACAGGCACCCGCCACCACGCCTGGCTAATTTTTTTGTATTTTTAATAGAGACAGAGTTTCACCTTGTTAGCCAGGATGGTCTCGATCTCCTGACCTTGTGATTTTCCCACCTTGACCTCCCAAAGTGTAGCTATGGGTTTTTTGGTAAGAATTTTCTTTGGTAAATAGAATTTTTATGAAAATTAATATTTTTGCAGTAGCAAAAAAATTAGTAGCATGGGAACCATTATGATCGTTGGTATTATAGGTGAAACAGTTCTAAATAAAATTCAAAGATGAGGAAAGAAAATATTATATTGTATATTCTGAGTTATTTTATTTTTTTCTTTTATCCCTCAAACATATCTACAGTTGATAAAATGGCAAGGCTTACTTTGATATGTAAAGAACTGCAGACAGATGATATCTACAGAGGTAATCAAAAAGGAACTAGCAATAATAACTTATAGCAGCACTTGGAGAAATTCTATGGTCCCTCCAAAGGAAAGTTGGCCTTAACGCTGGAAGTAAGCAATTTATTTATTGATGTTGCAAAACAAAAGGCACCATATGCTTCTGATAAATAAATACAATTTATACATTTTTAATATGTTCTTTTGTTCAATCCTTATTTACATAACTGAAACCTCAGGGCTTCAGAACTACACAAAACACCTATCCTTTTCATTTAGCATTTCCTATAAAGAAAATCATTTATAGTTAAAATTGTATGTCACACAAATCATTTTCTTAACAAGCAAACAAAATATTTTATTTTTTTCATCCCCTAGATTTTCTGTAAAAATGTTTGTGTCTCCTAAAAAGCTTGGAGCAATGTGATTTCATATGACTATCTGTTCTTTTGCCACTGTTATGTTTATGTGATTTAGTGTCTGTAGATGTAATAATATTTTCATGGATGAAACTGACCATCCATCTCTTTATTCATCCTTCCCTCAACTTTTTCCAAGAATAAAAATAAAAGAAAAAAGATGATCCTTGAAACAAAGTAATTAGAAAAACTGAGTTTTACTGTGAAATTTATTTCATATGACTGACGAAAAAGAACAAAAAAACTAGAAGAAATACTGCAAGTATGCTATCATTACTGAATCTAATAGAGGTCCCATATTGAACTGCAAACTTTGAGCTACAAAACCATTTGAATCCAAACTGATAAAACAGAAAATATATTAACATACATTTCCCTATCTGGTCAGAATAAACTTTCTGAAAATGGATAAATACTGAGAATTAGAAAAAATATTAATTAGCTTAATGTGATAAATATATATTTAGTATACAGGCTGACCAATAAAAAAAGCCAACATACACTCTTCAAGAAGCTCTTTTGTTCATATTCCCTGGTAATAAACATTTCAGGTGCCAAAAAATTAAATGAAGAATCTTGAAATCTATATTTTGCACAGAAATCTGTTTGGGCGGAAAAAGGCAAATTTAAGCCTAAAACAATCGCAATTTTTAAGAAGATAAAATTAGAACAAACTACGGAATTCTAGAAACCAAAATGTTAAGTTTGTAGATGAGGAATCAGATACCCAGTGAGATTAAATGACTTCGTTAAAGGCATGGGCAGCAAATTCATTAAAATCCAGATTTCTCAGTTCAAGTTCACGTGGTTTTTACTTGTTCAAAGAGACTGTTCTATTTCAGGACCAGTAAAATTAGGTAGAGTCCTGAAACTAATTCTTTAGGGAGTAGCCATTAACATGCTTTGTAGTTTCTAATATACAATGTTAAAGCAATTTCAGAGTAAGTCACATATAAAAGATAGTTTGCAAACTTAAGGGGTAAAAACTAACCTTTGAACAAAAAAATTTTTGCAAAAAAGTTGAAAAGAGTTTCCTCTCTTTGTGAATAACATATTAGTTGAGATAATTGTCCACTTTGTTCACTGAAATAATACATTTTTCTCTACTATGGGACATGTTCTACATACTTTTAAATACATAAAATGAGAAAATGTGTTATAATTCCAATATTTCTTAAAGATTTCTGAAAAAAATGGGAAAAATATGCATAAAGTATTGGTTTTTCACTGTAGGATGAAAAAATGAAAATAGAACATAGGGAAAATGAAAACTAAAACACATAAATTTGTTATAAATATAAAGACTTTCATATGCAATAGTTCGGTGATGTATAAAACACAATTACGTAATATCCATTCTAAACTCCCAAGTAGAAAACCTACATTTGAGAGTAAGTGTGGATTTTTAAAATGTAAACTATAGATGTAGCAAATATATTTTGAAAGACAGAATATCCAATTGTACTATAAAATAAATATCTGATATATTAATATTTAGAATGTATTTTTAATCTATGTAAAATGTTATATTCAGTCATGACACACCAATTTACCATGCATTTCCATGTCATTACTAGATATTCTTGGACCTCAAAAATGAACCAAACAATGAAAAATAAGAAACACACATCTGTTTTCAAGGATCTCAGACCTCAGGATCTATTCTAGGGAGTAGACAATTACCAGGAAAATTAAATTAAATGAAAATAGAACATGGTAAGTAGTGATGAGTATTAATCTTCAACAAGGAGTGATAGAGATACTCAGTGGGAAGGTGGAAATTTTAGGCATGGAGTAAAAAGGGACTCACTGGAAGGGTGACACTGAAGTCAAGAGGTGGCCTATTGAAGAATGTGGATCTCTGGGGAAAACATTAGGCAATGGAAAGAAAAAGTACAGTGTAAGGAGATGTTATAGAAAATGGTTTATTTAAGGAACAAACAGCCAACAAAGCAGTGCATCTAAAGAGGTTAACAAGCAGAGAAAAACTATGAGAAGAAAAAATATGAAGTTCTAGAGCATTGTAAGGATGTTTAACTATGAGGAACCCATTGCAATTTTTTGTGGAGAGCAATGGCTGTCAACATTTAGTTGCATTAAAATTACCTGAAAGGACTGTCAAAAATACTGCAGAGCTCTCTCTCTAGAATTTCTGATTCAGTAGTTCTAGAATCTGTCTCCGAAATGTATTTTTGGATCAATGGCCACACTAAATATCATGGGCATGGAAGAGCAACATGACATGTTTTAATCCAATTGATCTGGTTTACTTTTGGCAATAGACTAAAGCAGGTCAAGGATAAAGCAAAGGTGGCAAACTTCTTTCTCTGAAGATTGTGGCTGAATTTAGTCTCAGGTTTACATGGTTTAGTTGTATTGTGTTTGTGTGTGTGAGTAGTGTATGTGTGTGTGTGTGTGTGATTTTCAAAAGACTATAGAGGCTACTTCCAGGGCAATCCTCAATCATGGTGTGGACTCCGTGTTCACCTTTTTTGCAGAAACGCATCCTCAGGGGCGTGTTGGGGTTTCACCATTCCTGGGCTGAACATAACTCAGAGGCTTCTGCACAACCTCAGGCCAAAGTCTCTGAGCCATTTACTCCAGGCAATCAGTTTGTCCCACTACCGGATAAAGTTAGTGTTACTTAGATGTCTAGATTGTAAAGAAATGATTACTTTCTTGGACCTCTGGCTACTTTCTTGAAGAAAGTCATCGTACTTAACGTTAGGTGGTCTGATATGTGATGGACATGCAAGCCTAAATGAGACTTTGGTAGGACCAATGAAACCTACAGCCAGTCAGTCTTTGAGGTTTCTGGGGAGACACTCATTTTCACTCAGTCTTGAGCTCTAGAGAGGGAGGCCTTGCTTTCCGTAGTCCACCACCTTTGGTCATAGCTTAGTAGAATTTGTGACAGCCCTTACAAACCTCCAAGAGAAGTTTAGCTGGCCATCCTTCTGGATTACTTGAAAGACTCATTGGCTATCAACGATGGGCACAATATTTGTGGCTCCTGCATCAATATATCCTGGAAAGTTCTAGATGATACCTTTTCCAATTCTGTCTGCCATTTTTACTGCCCAGACGAGAACTTCAGGCAAAATCCCTAGCTTGGTAATTTGACTGAAATTGCTACGATATGCAGATCAGAAAAAAACAACAAGAAAACACAGGATAGAATACCAGGTAATAAATATAATCGGTTTCTGACTCTTCTCTGTGAAAAGGACCTAGAGGTTTTGTAAATACAATGAAGTTTCTCCTCAAAACAATGAAAGCACTCCATTTGCCCCATTAAGAATGCTGCCTCTACCACAGGAAAATTCTTAAATGTAGCATTGAATTTGAAGATCAGTGTGGAAGGAATTGAAACAGTGATAAATTTGTAAGCCAACAAATCAGTGGAGCTGAAAAAAATGTAGGAGAGAAGAAATACATTCTGAATTTTAGCAAGTTAAATTGTTTTCACTGAGTGATCAAGAGACTATTACTAGGTAGATGCAAGATGAAGGGATGGAAATTATAAAAACTTAAAAACCTTACACAATTATCAGATCATGTATTCACATTAAAATATCTAATGAGGGAAGTAGAAAGCACATATGTGCACTCTGAACTGGAATTACTGAAGTTACATGTATTCAGCTAAATGACAGAAACTTAAAATATTCTGATTTATTTTTATTTTGATTAAAAAATATGAATTCTGTCTTCTACAAAATTCTGGGCTGGACAAAATTATTAAGCTATTTCAAGTAGATGTGATTCTGTATCTTGAAACAGCACATCCTCAGCTTAACATATTTGAGTACAGAAAGATTATGTAATATGGAAAGACAAAACACAATCTTTATTATAAAACAAGAAAGCTTTATCTCTGATCTGCTCTCCAGCTTCTAAGAAATGTAATTATGGCAGACATTACTGGGAGGTAGAATTGAGTAACAAGCCTAAATAGATGTTGAGGGGTTCTCAAGACTGTCTTGCTCAGAAATGACAGAATCAGCTATTATTTCTGGGTGATTCTTGGGCAATCGGGGGATATGCTCAGAGCAGTTATATTGTATTGAGTCCTAAGAGAATCCAGCTTCTTCCAATATTAAGACCCAGGAAGATGGGCATTTTTCTATACTATCAGTTTGGTGAAGTTCCCTATAATATTAAGAATTTATAGATTTCTTCTGTACACTTTTAATGGTTATTTTACAGAAGCCCTTTGACATTATTTTTGTAGTAGAACAGATTTCTGGAGCTCTTAAAAATCTCTTTGGTAACAGACTACGGAAGACAAAGTACCTGGAACACAACTGTTTCTTTTCATTTTCTTTCCATTTGCAAGTATAACTTAGCCAGTAAATTTAGTCTCAGTGATTTTGATTAAGTTTTACACCTTAAAAACCAGAATAGTTTCTTTTTCCTCATTTTCAGCAACTGTAAAAGCATGGTAGCAATACAAATTTCATAGATACTTTGGGTGTCGATCATCAAGTGTTTTGAGATTTTGAGATGAAATATCTGAGATTTATATTACTTAGCAAATTTATACTACTATAATTTTATGTGTCAATGTGGCTAGGCTGTATCAAAATATTTAATCAAACATTAGTCTAAATGTTGTTAGTGAAGGTATTTTTTAGACAAGACTAATATTTAAGTCAGTAGACTTTGAATAAAGCAGATTATTCTTCATAATATAGGTGGGCCTCAACCAATTAGTCAAAAGATTTAAGAGAAAAAAAGACAGAAATTTCCTGAGGAAGTGAAAAATCTCTCTGCAGTCAACCTTCTGGAGACAGGATCCTCAACATCAACTCTTCCTTGGGATCTCCAGCCTGCTGCTATTCTCTGCAGATTTTGGACTAGCAAGCATGTACAATCAGGAGAACCATTTCCTTATAATAAATCTCTCTATGTATATATCCATATATTGATATATGCACACAGACATGTACGAACATACATAAATACACACATATATTCTATTGGTTCTGTTTGTTTATCAAACCTTGATTAATACAACATCTTGTACCTTTTTTAATTATAAAAATACAATATGGCTGGGTGCGGTGGCTCACGCCTGTAATCCTGGCACTTTGGGAGGCTGAGGCGGGCACATTATGAGGTCAGGAGAGCAAGACCATCCTGGCCAACATGGTGAAACCCCATCTCTACTAAAAATATAAAAATTAACCAGGTGTGGTGGCGGGTGCCTGTAATGCCAGCTACTCAGGAGGTTGTGGCAAGAGAATTGCTTGAACCTCACTGTAGAGGTTGCAGGGAGCCGAGATCACGCCACTGCATTCCAGCCTGGTGACAAAGCGAGACTCCATCTCAAAAAAATAAATAAATAAATAAATAAAAAATAACGAGCTTGTATGGTATTACTTATTTAGACCTTCTTTTCTGAAAATTTTAGCCTTTAAGAAGTCATCACAGAAGAGAAACATCCGTCCTCCATGCCTTGATTTGAAATAGTCAAAGCAAACAATCAGTGATTTTGTTAGGTGGGAAGACTTTTATATAGAATCACTGATCTAAAAAAAAAAAAAAAAAAAAGACTCGGATAATCACGAAACATGATGAAACACTGCTACATAGCATTTAAACCTGAAATTACAATGCTTGCTAGGAAATTATGGACACCTATGCATTTGAATTAAGATATCTCAGGGGAGCCTCAGGAGTGGGCACAAAATGATCTGAAAACTACTTCCAAGTTGTGCTACATCTCACCCTGACAAGTCCTTGTGTATTTTTCCACTATGATTAAAGAATGTTAAATTACAATGCATATTGATCTTTGTGATGACACTTCACAAAGAATATTAGTCATACCAGATAAACATATCTTTTAAAGTTGTTTAGATCCATGCCCTTTGAAGCAATTTTTTATGGCTTGATAAGATGAAAATAAAAGCAAGATTTTCCGCTAACAATAAAAACTTAAAGCATATACCTCAGCTTTGGATAGTGGTTTTAAGAATTTGAGGGATTTGGCCGGGCACAGTGGTTCATGCCTTTAATCCCAGCACTTTGGGAGGCTGAGGCCAGTGGATCACCTGAAGTCGGGATTTCTAGACCAGTCTGGCCAACATGATGAAACCCCATCTCCACTAAAAAGAAATACAAAAGATTAGCCGGGCGTGGTGGCTGGAGCCTGTAATCCCAGCTACTCGGGATGCTGAGACAGGAGAATTGCTTGAACCCAGGAGGTGGAGGTTGCAGTGAGCCAAGATCATGCCACTGCACTCCAGCCTGGGCAACAAGAGTGAAATTCTGTCTCAAAAAAAAACATATTTGGGGTATTCAAATAGTATGTTTAAGGAATAATTATGAAATTCAGTGTTAATAAAGCCCACAATGTGAAATAAATAAATCAATTGATGTTTAAAAGAGTTATGAGTCCAAAAAAACACCAAGTGTGATGAACAAGAGATTGTTAATACTATCCTTTTGGAAAAGGCTAGATGCAGGAATCTACATAAACAGAAATTAGTCAATTAAGGCAAAATAAGCTACAATTAGCTATTCTTCTCAATATATTGCTTATTAAAAAAATAATAGGAGGAGGTCAATAAATTGTGTCTGTTGACTGTTACTTCTCTTATGTACATCAGAGCCCTTAACCACTTAATATATTTTCTAGCCTAAAGACCATTGCAAAACTGCTATTCAGTTCCCCGTTTGGTGAATATGAAAGTTAAGAGCAATCTTCCTTTAACTGCCTATTGCATACATGGTACTTGATGGTAGTAAGCTATCATCATTAAGACCTTAGTTTGCGGAACCATTAGACTTAATGCCGAAGTTAAGTGTGTGAACTCACAATAGTAGCCACCCCTCAACCCCTCTAGTTGCTACAGTTGGATATTCATTTGGATTGTGTTATTTAGGCATGTAATTGCATTTTATGTGGAATCATTGCAATGCATTCAATATTATTGAAAGTCATTTGTGGCAACAAGAGTGTAAGTGGTAAGACTAAATTTATGCTTTGATTATCTGATATCAGATTTTCATGCAAACAACGACATTATCTGCACAGTACAACTTTTCCTGACTTTGCCCTTTTTCTCTCTTCATTACCTGCTAGTTTACTTGCAAAGTGTTTTTGCCATCTGCAATTGGTGGCTACTGTCCTATAATAAATCAGAGTTCTAAATAAGAACTTTTCAAACAAGGATTCAGAGAATTTGGTATCTTGGCTTGTCAGATGCAAAGCTTTGAGGATAACTTGTGTACTTTACTATTGTATAAAGTAGAAAAATTAAGAGTTCCAGAACCCAGAAAAAGAAAAAACAAAACAAACAAGCAAACAAAAACAAAAAAGAAAGGATGAGAGCTAAGACAGGGGAAGTCACAGAGAGAAATACAGACAACAAACTGGGTCCTATGTACATTTGTCCTTGATATTCAACCATTTTTCTTGACTTGAGTTTTATGATATGTCCAAGAATATTTTTTATCTTTCTTTTAAGTCACGTGCAAATGAATGACACTCTAGACACTGTTATTTCCCTCATTCCAAAACACAATCATGGGCCACAATTGAGAAACTTTCAACAATATTTTTACCCACAAGAGGAAATATAAAATGACTTTTAATAATAGGCGGGCAATCACTTAAGATGTTGAGAAAAGTTTTGGCCATCCACTTATTTTTTAATGCTGTATTCAGAGGGCATTATTTGATGTTGAAATTCTAATTTTCATGTATCTGTACTTGTATGCTGGCATAGGCTAATATATGTTATTGCTCACTACTTATCACTTCTTGTGACTATCACTTCTCTTGCATTGGACCTGATGATTGATTTTTCATGCCAATAGTGTACAACTCTTTAAATAAACTAGGGAAAGGATTAACCCACTTTCCTCGATCACAGGCAGGGAGATATTTTTCACTTTCTCAGTCCATCACTGGGTAAATCTGGAGTGGTTCTAACACCTCACCACATTTTTCAATGGGGCTAAAACTAGAGCCCTGAGTTAATGTAATATTGCATTTCAATCATCATCTTAGTTTGTATTTTTATATTATTAATTTTGAACAGAGTTCAAACATAGGAAAAGTTTTCACCCACCACCATCAATATCAAACATTGTTTCAGGAAGATGATAAAGTATGATCAGCGAGATGATGTAAACTTAGTGGAAATATAATTTACGGGTTTATTGTATTTGCAGTAAGATTATAAAGTCATTCATGTATATGATGAATACAACATGATGACATGGGTTGATAGAGGAGGAGAATGGGGCAAGATACCTCAGTCTTCAATAATGGATTTTTTCATTAATCTGTGTAATGCATGAAAAATGTCTTCTATATTTTGGTTTTGACTTTTTCATTTAATTAAACAATATATAAAATATTTGAAATTCATTTTACAAAACAGTATATGAAATATGATTTTGTGCTTATGTTGTACAAAATAAATTTAAAATGCTAAAAAGTGTTAATTTTCTATGCACAGACACGTTTTCCGAATATCTAAACTTTTATTGTTTATATTATTTTAACTTCACTCTTATGAATGCTTTCTGTTTTTAAGACAAAGGTATTAGTCCATTCTCATACTGCTATAAAGAACTACCTGAGACTAGGTAATTTATAAGGAAAAGAGGTTTAGTTGGCTCACAGTTCCACAGGCTGTACAGGAAGCATGGCTGGGAGGCCTCAGGAAACTAACAATCATGGCAGAAAGTGAAGGGGAAGCAGGCACATCTTACATGGCCAGAGCAGGAGGAAGAGAGTGAAGCGGGAGGTACTACACACTTTTAAACAACAAGATCTCATGAGAGCTCACTATCACAAGAACAGCAAGGTGGAAATCGGCCCATGATTCAATCACCTTCCACCAGGCGGGGGACACAAACCCAAATCATATCAACAAACATGCCTTTCATAAAATTTAAAATTAAGTCAAAGACAAAATAACAACATTGGTGAGAATGAATGAAACAGGCAATATCATACATGTGTAGGATTTTCTGGTATAATAGATAAAACAGTTATTGTATGCATGCAAATTTTTACAATATATTTTATTTGATACTTATATATTATACACTATAGATAATGTATAACATATAATGTATAAAATTTATTGCACATATTACATATATTGTATATATTATTCATATATATTAAAATAAATACTATATGCTATTATAATAGTCTGTGATAGACAAGTTATGTGTAAATAATTAAAATATTTAAAGAGAGATTTGAAGATATTTTTAAAAAGCCAAATCTCAATTAATTTCTCTCTAAGGGTTGAATATAAATATCACCAGAAACCTTTGAAAAATGTTTTAGTAGATTTTTACACATTAAGAACAAAACATGATTACGCAACTTTTAAGATGGTTTATAATCGCACATTTTAAAATACATACATTGAAGAAAAATACGAGGGAGCCAGAGCTATGGAGATAAAAAGGATAGAAAGAAGGCCAGAATGTTAATATACTAAAAGAAGCAAATAAATATTGAATAATTACTGTGGTTAAATTTGTGAGTACTTTAATCCCAGTACTTTTCTTGGTTTTACTTCTTTAATATTTAACAGTTGTGTGTCCTTGAGTAAATTGCTTAAGTCTCTGCTGTAGCTTCTTTTTATATAACGTAAATATAATTGTACTTAACAAATGGAGTTCTCTTGAAAATAACTGAGAAAATATAATGCAATTGTGGTGTAAGGATATATACATAACATTGCTTTTTCCTTCCCGGTTCCTGGTTCCTAACACCCATAGCCCTTGCTATAATTGTCTTTTGTTATAATGTTTTGTGTGCCTGGCCTCAGGAGCAGGCCTCAGGAATGAGAATCTTTCTGACCTTCTCTTGCCCTCCTTTCACCTGCCCCATAGCAGGACTTTAAACTTCCCCGGCCTGCCTTTCTGATTGCAGGTCATAAGACTCCCATTCTAGAGAAGAACCTGCCCCATACCCTTGGAGAAGGATGCTGCCATCATGAAGCTTCCATGCAAACCCAGGAGGACTGGGTTCAGAGTGCCTCCTGATAACCAAACCCATGAAGGTTCCTGGAGGGCGGTGCACCCAGAGGTGACATGTAAGTGCTGCCCTGTCCCCCATACTTTGCCCTGTGCATCTCTGCATCTTTATCTTTTAGAATATCCTCTAGAATAAACTGGGAAACATCAGTGCTTCTCTGAGTCCTGTGAACTGCTCCAGTAAATTAATCAAACATAAAGAAGGGGTTCTAGGAACCCTAACTTGAAGCCATTTGGTCAGAAGTTGCGGAGGCTTACACTTGTTACTGGTGTCTGAAGAAGGGTCAGTTTGGGGGACTGAGACCCCAGTCTGTGGGATCTGACATTATCTCCAGGTAGATATTGTTGGAATTGAATGGAGGAAACCCAGTTGGTGTCCACTACAAAACTGATTTCTTGCTTGCTGGTGGGAAGATATCACTACATATTTTGAGGTCACAGAAGTATTCTATGTAGTTGTGTTGGTGTGAGATCACAGGGAACACACAGTTTGAGAGCTTTTCCAAAACTACAACACAGTATAATTCAGTAGTCCAAAAAGAAAGCAAAAATAAAACTTCAATACATAATTACAACAAAAATATTTTTTCTACATAATTTGCATTATTTTTATAATTAGAAAAGATACCTGAGCTAAGGTTATTTTATCATTTATCTAATATCAAGTTTCTTGGATATCATTGGTTCAATTTAGGATTTGGAAGTATATTTTGCCTAACTGGCAACTCACTATTGTTAGTTGCAGAATTCTTATCATGCTCGTGATTGGTCAATGAGTTCCACTATGTGCTTATATATTTGATTGTATTTTTACATATAATTTATATTAAATGCTTTATGTAAAGGTAAATTCTTGCTACTATTTTTGCTAAGGGAGAAAGGCCATAAATCGGTAGATTAGGCCTGTTGATGGCCCATTCACACAGTCATATGCAGCATAATGAAGTTTCAGTCAAGCAGGGACTGTATATACAATGGTGGTCTCATAAGGTTACGATGTAGCTGAAAAATTTCAAGCACCTTGAGACATCATAGCCATCTTAATTTTGTAGCACAATCCATTACTCACGTGTTTGTGGTGGTGATGCTGGTGTTAATAAACCTATTGTTCTGCCAGTGGTATAAAAACAGGACACATGAGATCATGGACAGTCCACAATACTTGATAATGGTAATAAACGATAATGTTACTAGTTTACGTATTTAGCATATTTTATTTTTATTTTATAGTGCAATCCTTCTACTTATAAAAATTGTGAACTGTAAAACAGCTTCAGGTGGTATTCCAGAAGGAAGCATTATTATCACAGGAGATGACAGCTTCATACCTATTATGGTCCCTGAAGACCTTCCAGAGGGGCAAGATGTGCCGATGGAAGACAGTGGTAATGATGATTCTGACCCTATGTGGGCCTAGGCTAATGTATGTGTTTGGGTCTTAATTTTTAACAAAACAGTTTAAAATTATTTTAAATACAAAAATAAGAATAGGAATATAAAGAAAAAATATTTTTGTAAAGTTGTATAATTTGTGTTTCAAGCTGAGTTGTTACAAAAGAGGCAAAAGTTTAAAAAAAAAGTTTTAAAGTTTATAAAGTAAGAACAGTTTAAATGAGCTAAGTTTAATTTATTATTGAAGAAAAAAATTAAATACATTTTGTGTATCCTAAGTATACAGTGTTTATAAAGTCTATAGTAGTGTACAGTAATGTCCTAGGCATTCACATTCACTCACCCCTCACTGTCTGACACCCAGAGCAACTTCCAGTCCTGCAAGCTCTACCCATTGTAAATGCCCTATACAGGTGCACCATTATTTGTATTTTGTGCTATACTTTTATTGTAACTTTTCTGTGTTTGGATATGTTTAGATACGCAAATAGTTACAATTGCCTACAGTATTCAACACAGTAACATGCTGTGCAGCTTTGTAGCTTAGGAGTAATAGGCTAAACCATACAGATACAGCCTAGGTGTGTAGTAGCCTATACTATCTAGGTCTGCATAATTACACTCTATGATGTTTGCACAATGACAAAATCATCTAATGACACACTTTTCAGAATGTATCTTTGTTGAGTGAATCATGAAGATAAACTGTTCCATACCAGGAGGAAACAAACAGTACACTCAAACATGGAAATTCTTGGGCTCATGAAAATTGGATTCTTAAAAGAGCATTAGATACATTTTTAAGAAATACCAAAATTGAGATTTTGATAACATTTTTCTTTTTGTTGTCCAAAAAATCAGTCAATCTTTGAATTTTTTGCCTTACTAAATTAGAAAAGTGAGTATCCTCTGTGTTTGGTAATATCCTGTTAGTTCACAGACTTTGAAATGTGTTGAAATACACTCTATAACAGTGGAGAGAGAAACAATGAGACAGCTTTGTTTTTTAAGGACAGTTTTTTGTTTTTAGAAAAGTCATCCCACAGCTGCCTAAAGATATGGTCTATGCAGATAATGTGTTCAGTTCCCCGGCTCACCATTTTTTTTATCCTAATGTTTCATGTTCCAGTTGCCTCCTTGCACATTGTGGAAAATGTTGGGTGAAAGAAGTCGTAATAAGGAAAGATATCAATACATAAACCACATGTTTTTTAATTCATTTATATCTGTATTAACTTCTGATTGAAGAAAAATAATTTGTTTTTCAAAAAGACAGCTTGTAGATAATGGGTATCTATTTGATCACATAGCAATGATTTAGGAACTCAGTGTTCAGTTAATTAGATATTACTCAGGTAAGTAGAAGAGATTTAAAAAACTTAATAAAAAATTTATTTACACATACTAATGATTTTTAAGAGAAACTGCTGGGTTTCAGGTCAAATGAGTTATGCATTTAGTGTACATGTATTTAAGATATGTACTCAGAGAAGACAACAACAAAAAAAGAATAGAAGAAACGAAGAAAGAAAGGTTGGAAGGAGAGAGAGGAAAGGATGAAAGAAATGGTAATGTAACAGAGACAAGTGTTTAAAACAATTCATGAATTAATTTATTCAATGAGCATATGCCATAGAATGAAAATGAGATGGGAGATGTTACACGTCTTTGCCTTCATTCAATTTTGTCTCCTGTGTGTCTCACAGTGTGACATTCTCACTTTCCTGAGTGTGAATCCAATATTTAAAGATACAGTGAAAATTATTTTGTTCATGCCCCCTAAATACAAGCTACTTTACAATGGACTCAGCCAAGAAGCTGTGATCTGTTCTGTCGCTGGCAGAAAAACCAGGTGTGACAGACTTGTTGGTAGATGTCCCTAAATGTACTTCACGGCTTATTTAAGAGAATGCCAGTGAGTAATGTTGATTATAAGAAATTTCTGAGCCGGGCGCGCTGGCTCACACCTGTAATCCCAGCACTTCCCAAGGCGGCCTGACTTCTGTCCAAGCAGGAGTTCTGCACAGGTTTCTGAGTTAGTGCTCCTGTTTCATTCTTGCTACCACTGACACAGGTATAGCATGTTTAAAGGCAATATATGCCTGTGCCTACTCCTCTACTTGAAGCTCTTGATTTACTTCACATTGTTGTTATGGTGATGTTTTAACTATTTATTATGACTTACAGATTATTACTGATGTCCTTGAAGCATGATAAATGCCATGTGCATGCTTTTTTAAAATAAAATAAATAAAGGTAGTCCTGTCTCTGGACTCTGACCCTCAAATCTAGTCTATTTTATACCTACACTTATGTTTTTTTTCTAAGATGAAATACACTGATTCCACTAGCCTGATCTGTCATGTCTGTAGTATATTTTTCTGCTCTCTTTCAACAAATCTAAGCTTATTTCTCACGTTTTCTGTTATCCACACACCAACTATTGCTAAATATTTTTAAAGCAGTCTACTTTTTTACATCTCCATGAAAATAACACTTAATACTTCCCTAAACTATAGCTCTTGATTATATTCTCTTCTACATAGTTAGAATTGCAATTAGTAAACAAATAGAATTCTACATATGCCTCTATTTGAATATACTTTTATTAGAATTCTACATACGCCTCTATTTGAATACATTTTTATTAGAATTCTATATATGCATCTGTTTGAATGTCTTTTATTAGAATTCTACATATGATTGTCTATTCTTGGTGTTTTTCAAAATTCAGTTTAAAAGAATGGAATTCATTGCCTTCCAGATTCTCTCCAGATTCATTTGCTCCTTTTTTCCCCGTAATTATTTGCTTATGGTTCCACCAGTATGTACTCTAGAGAAATGGTCATGTATGTGCTGAAGGAGACGTGCACAAGGATTACATGGATACATACATTACAACATGAAGAAGTTGTTGACATATTTACTTTAAAATAAAAACTAATTTTAGAATAATAGAGAGCATTAAAGACATTTAGATAAAATACACAAAGAGACAGATATGTCTTATAGCTACTTAACCTCCTTTCTATATGCCTTAGTAAGGTTTTGAATACAATAAGAAATGCAGGGGATTTGAATCTAGGCAAAATGAAGCCATGGCCCAGGATTCTTCTTTAAAATGTGGCTTCTATCTGGACAGATGGGACACCACTCATTTGACAAAAGATTATTCATATGAGTGGTAGTAGGACAGAAAGAATGTCACATATTTTTTAGGTGTGCATTTGACGAAGCATACAGTCCACTGAAAATTCATAAAACCTACCTTATGGTGATTTCTTTTAACCACTTGATGCTTATGGCATTAAAATATAGTTGTTAAAAGTGCGTGGATGACACTTTTAATGTTCATGAGGGTTGTTGATTTCTAAAATTAAATAGTTATAATAAATATGCGGGCTTATGCGAGTTAGCAGATTTGATTGCGTTACCATGATTAAATGGTATCTTCAGGGAAATATTGTTGAATATTTTTGTTCGTGTTAATTTGTAGACCTGTAACTTGGAAACACCTTAAAGTACATATTAGAAAACTCTGGCCATATTGTAAAAATTAAAGTAGCATACAAATGTCAAATGTTGTAATTTTTAATATTGAGACATTGAAAATAAAGATAAGTGCATATTGTGTTCGTATTCTAGGAAAATGTGAATAAAAATCAGAGACGTTGTATCTTTTTGTAAAAGCACTGATGGGAAAGTCTTGAAATGACAGATATAGTTTAAGAAATTAAGGGCATTATCAGCTCATTTCTATAGTTGTGTTAATTCAAAGTTCATGGTAGAGCACTAGAGCTTATAAATACACAATGCAATTGGACGCATTGAGAATATTTCTTCATGAGTTATGCAAAGCAATTTAAAGCAGGTTACCTACCTCAAGCCTGCTGGCCAAGGTTGTTAGAAAAATGGCTTGGGAAGTTTTAAACTCAGAAATAATGAGTTACCCAAAATCCCAAGAATGAAACAGTAAATAGTGGTACAGTGTGCTGTTAATTTTTTCCCCATCAGTTCTTCTATTTAACTCTCTAATAATAAAGCTAGCAATAATTAATTACATTCATTTTATCTAGTTATGAATGAGGCAGAATGCAATGAAAGTTCAAATATAGCAGAAAAGTAAGGGAGAGAGATATTGTATTTTTTTCCTAATTTGAATTACTCTTTCAGGAAATGACTTTCTTAAAATTTTATTTATTTTAAGAGCTAATTAATGTCACAGATTTATTTGCTAACATAGTTATCTGCTACATAGCCCAATATTGGTAAACACTGGGCTAAATTACTTTAATATTATTGAATCTTAACTAACTTTAACAATTATCAATTAAAATTGAAATTAAATTTGATCACCATATTCTGTCCACATGAAGGAAGGGAGGGAGTAAAAGAGGAAAGGAAGGGAGACAGGAAGAAAAAGAAGAAAGTAGAAATATACAATTATGATGAAATACATAAAAACATAAAAATACTAGCAGATAAACTAGCTCAAATAAAAACTATCAAGCTGTTTAAATATCACATAAATTCAGCTAACTTAGTCAATTAAGTAAGTAATTGAAATAATTACTGATTTTGAATAGTACTTGTATTAGTCCATTTTCATGCTGCTGATAAAGACATACTCGAGACTGTGTAATTTATAAAGAAAAAGAGGTTTAATGAACTCACAGTTCCAGGTTCTGGGGAGGCCTCACAATCATGGTGGAAGGTGAAAGGCATGTCTTACATGGCAGCCGGCAAAGACAGAATAAGAGAGCAGTGAAAGTGGAAAACTCTTATAAAACCATCAGTTCTCATGATACTTATTCACTACCATGAGAACAGTATGGGTGAAACCACCCCCATGATTCAAGTTTCTCTCACCAGGTCCTTCTCATAACACATGGGAATTCTGAGAACTACAATTCAAGATGAGATTTGGGTGGAGACACAGCCAAATCATAACAGTACCTTTGAAACAGTATTTTATTTTGGTAAAATAAGACATAAGTCCTTTTACATATAATTCTACATAGATGATCCTTATCAATATTAGACATTCTATAAACATATTAATGAAAGGAATATGCTTTTTATTGAAATCTTGACTAAATTACTGGTTATCACATGCTTTTCTAAAGAGATTGTCAACTATAAAACTATTATGTGATATTAGTTTAATAAATAGGTTTAGTGACACATCATTTAAGTTAAAATGTTTTCATTTCTTTTGGTTCTTAAATGTATTCACATATTGAACAATTATTAACTTTTAAAATAGTTCAAGTATTTGATTTAACAAATAATTTAGAATGTTTTTTCACACTAAAAATCACATTTATAGGCACATATACAATGTATATAATTATCTTAATCAAAAATTAAACTGTAAAATGTCTTTCCTATTTTATTGTACAGGTTTGTGTATTCACATGTATAGGTAGCTAGATACATAGATGAATAAATACAGATAACAGCTATAGACATATACAGCTAATGATTTGGGAGAACTGATAAAAGTGAGGAATCTAGATGGAGCGGATTTGGATTTCATTCTTGATTTTAAGTCAATAAAGATAAATCATAAACTGTATATACAGTACTTAGCATGCTTGACAATAAGCAATTCATAAATGATAGTTATCACCATAATCATTATTATGTTTAATAATTATTTTGTCCCATGACTAGAATTTCTGTTTAAGAGAAAAAAGTCACAGTTTTGACAGTCACTTAATTTATGAGGTAGTTTGATGTCTGTCATTCAATTTTATATTTATTTCTATATAAAAAAAATTAAATGATTTACCCAGCACACAAAGCAAAGATGACAGAAGGAAGAGACCTTGGAAGAGAACCAAGAATGCTTTTGTATTCTTAATGCAGTTTCTTTTTACAACATTAAGTGTCTTTCTATTTTGTCAGGAAAATAAAGAAATGAGTGAAAGAGGCATGAAGACTGGGTGTCAGAACTGGTTCTAAAATTTACAACTCTGTAAATTATGATATTTTATGGAGAACAATTTCAATTTCATCATGGTTCAATTGGGATAAATAATATTTTCCCTATAATTTGCTTAGATTATAAAAAGATGTGATAGTAGTAATTTAGTTTATAATAGCTTGCTACAGTTTAATTTGCAATTCATATTTATATATATTATTTGAAAGCACACTTCTCCAGGTGTTAAATGTGCTTAAAAGTGAGCTACACAGGAAAAATATATCCATTATAGTGACTAGCTTAAGAGAGGAGGGATGAGTTATAACTGACAGGACGGGTGAAGGCAAGCTCTGGACATAAATAGTATTTACTCGGATGTTTGCTTCATAATTATTGGCTAAATTATATGGTTTGATTCCATGCAGTTTTCCACATTCTTATTTCACAATAGAACATTTAAAAGAGTCAAGTAAAAATATATGCGATATAATATTTACTTCTAAGTAATAATCATGTAGCATAATATGCAGTAATCTGCCCTTATCCATGAGTGACGTGCTCCAAGACCCCTAAGGACTGTCTGAAACTGTGGATAGTGCCAAACCCTATAGATGCCATTATTCCCCTACACATGCATACCTATAGTAAAGTTTAACTAATACACCAGGCATAATAAGAGATTAACAACAATAACTGACAATAAAATATAACAATTGTAACAATATGCTGTAAAAAATTATGTAAATGTGGTCTCTGTCTCAAAATATCTTGTTGTACTGTACTCACCTTTCTTGTGTTGATGTCAGATGATAAAATGCCTCTGACAGGAGCATGGGATGAGGATGACTAAAGGGAGGGACAGCATGAGATTTTATCATGCTATACAGAGTGACATGAAATTTAAAATTTACGAATTAGTTTATTAAACGGGATGAAGGCATGAGAGCATGTAACGAATACTTAAGCAAATGGAAGTCACAAAGTTGCTAACTTCAAAGAAAAGTTCAAAATTTCCTGTTTCTAATGTGCTAAATTTAGTAATAAATAAAATTACTAGACACAAGTGAGGTCACCATTGTGGCAATCTTGGGAGACACAGATAAAATGTAAATTCTCATTCTTGTAGAATAGGAATTTGGATAAGCACTTTAAGAGCGCTAACCCACAGTTATAGAAAGCTGCCTTTAACCTACAGCATCGATTTATAAATACAAATATTTCTTTGGATACAAAAATTGATTAGCCCTGGTCTCAGCACAGTCAAAATTTGTCTTAAAAAAAGAGACGTCTGAGCTGTAAGAGCATTCATTCTAGGAGCTAAGAGGGAGAGAAAAGGAAAACCAAACAATCCGATTTTTATATCACCTACTTCTTGGTCTTTCCCATTCCCCAAAAAGACAACACTTTAACTGCTTATTATTGTGTCTACTTAAGTAAACTGTTAACATATGTTTCCACAAGACTGTGATAAACTCTTATCCCAAGATGAAAAGTGACATTGAAAGTGCCCATTTGCTTCCATCCAATTTGGGGATTTCAGGCACATTAACACACATGAAGGGGACAAACATGTTTTCAGCGTAAGGAAGGTGAATATAAGACTGCAAATTGTTACCGTGGGTGGCTGTAAAATCACAAAAGGTCAGCCTAGAAATGAGGCGAGCAGAAATATCCTTTCTGTTCCTTGTGATTTATCGGGAGTCTTCTTTAAGGATATCTCTTAAACACCTGTATGAGGTCAAATCTAGTATCTTCCAATCTGATAATTTTTGTTGGTACACTGGTACCTTGGGGCCATCTAAAATGCTTAGTTTAAATTTTGGCATAATATTACTTTAACCTATTGATTCAAACATTACAAAAGATGCTGTTTGGAGGGTATTATTTTAATTTCTCATTTATATAATATATTATTAAGGCAGTGTAATTTAAGAACTTCATTGTTAGGGAAATATGTGTACAGACCAAATTTATCTAACAAGGTTTTTAAAAAATACCTCCCTTCAGTCTGTCTATTCAAAGATTGGTAATAACTGATCAAATGCGTGTGGAAATGCATCAACTTGCCCTTTCGCACACCAATCAGAACATACACTCATATTTGTTTTAAATTTCCTGGGTTATATGTGAATATAACATATTTAAATAATTTTATTTGTATCATAAATATTCAGTTCTTGTTATGTGCAATCTACCTTCCTTTAGTAAAATTAATTACCTAAAATTCCAATCATAGGGTAGTTGGCCAGTCTCATTTTTAAGTGAAAATAAATTTAAAATTCACAGAAAAATTAGAAGAATTAATTTCTTAATTTACTTTTTCTACATAAAACTATACATATTCTCCAGCATTATTTTCAGAATTCATTTAATAGTAGTTTATTAGTTTGATTGCAGACCAAGTCTAGGCTGATCAAATGCATGAGAAAATGCATCAACGTGCTCTTTTGCACACCAAGCAGAACACAGACTTGTATTTTTTTATTATTCAAAAATGGGGCCATTCTTGTTTTAGGACATTGATCAGCACTTAGACCCTTATCTGCACACAAGGAGTCCCATGAATTAACTTTGAGCCCCTTTATCTTCCTACCACAACCAGGAGTTCTGCCTATTCCCAAGGAGCCCTTATTTGTTTAATGTATGCTAACAATCTGGTATTTGCATTGTACTGGAAAGATTTATATAGCCAAGGAGGTGCCTAAGTTTAATAAACACATAAATTCCACTGTGAAATTGAGGTAAAATCGGCCGGGCGCAGTGACTCACGCCTGTAATCCCTGCACTTGGGGAGGCCGAGACGGGCGGATCACGAGGTCAGGAAATCAAGACCATCCTGGCTAACACGGTGAAACCCCGTCTCTACTAAAAATACAAAAAATGGGCCGGGCCTGATGGCGGGGCGCCTGTGGTCCCAGCTACTCGGGAGGCTGAGGCAGGAGAATGGCGGGAACCTGGGGGGCGGAGCTTGCAGTGAGCCGAGATGGCGCCACTGCACTCCAGCCTGGGCGACCTAGCAAGACTCTGTCTCCAAAAAAAAAAAAAAAAAAAAAAAGAAAAGAAAAAAAGAAAAGAAAAGAAATTGAGGTACAATTGGCTGAAGGTGGAATTCTTTGGAGGAGGTAAATCATTTGAATTTTCTTTTTTGAAAAAAATTCAAATTTTATTTTAGATACAGGGCATACATGTACAGATTGTTTACATGGGGATACTGCATGATGCTAAGGTTTGGAGTACAGATCTGGTCACCCTGGTAGTGAGCTTAGTACCTGCTAGGTAGTTCATAAATCCAACTCCCCTCACTCCACCCTCTAGTAATTCACAGTGTCTATTGTTTCTATAGTTATGCCCATATGTTCTGAATGCTTAGCTCTCAGTTATAAATGAGAACATAGGGTATTTAGTTGGGTAGTCCTGTATTAATTTGCTTAGGATTATGGCTCTATCCATGTTGCTGCAAAGGACATAATTTTATTCTTTTTATGGCTGTGTAGTATTCCATGGTTTATATGTACCACATTTTCTTTATCCGACCTACCATTGATGGGCACTTGGGTTAATTCTATGTCTTTGCTATTGTTAATAGCACAGTGATGAACATACAAATGCATGTGTCTTTTAGGTAACATGATTTATTTTTTTGGGGGGTGTATATATCTAGTAATGTCATTGCTGGGTTAAACATTAGCCCTGTTTGAAGTTCTTTGAGAAATCTCCAGACTGCAACTTCTGAAATTGAATGACTAATAAAGAACTTGTCAAGCAAAAGAGTTCTGGAGGATGGATTCACTGCTGAATTCTATCAGACACACAAAGAAGAACTGGTACCAATCCTACTAAAACTAATCTAAAAATTGAGCAGAATGAGCTCCTCCCTAATCCATTCTGTATAGCCAGCATCAGCCTGTTACCAAAATCTGGCAGAGACTCAACAGAAAAAGAAAACTTCAGACCAATATTTCAAATGAACATAGATGCAAAAATCCTCAACAAAACACCAGCAAATCAAATCCAGCAGCATATCAAGAAGTTCATACACCATGATCAAGTAGGTTTTGTCCCTCAGATGCAAGGCTGGTTCAACATCCAGGAATCAACAAATGTGATTCACCATATAAACAGAATCAAAAATAGAAACCATAAGATCATCTCAATAGATGCAGAGAAAGCTTTCGATAAGATGCATGATAAAAATTCTCAAAAGACCGGGCATTGAAAATATGCCTCAAGATAATAGGAGCCATTTATGACAAACCTACAGCCAACATCATACTGACTGAGCGAAAGCTCGAACTATCCCCTTTGAGAACTGGAACAAGACAAGGATGCCCATGCTCACAACTCCTATTCAATGTAGTTCTAGAAGTCCTAGTCAGAGCAATCAGGCAAGAGAAATAAATAAAAGGCACCAAAATAGGCAAAAAAAAAAAAAAAAGAAGTAAAACTATCTTTCTTCATTGATGATATAATTCTAAACCTAGAAAATCCTAAAGACTGCCAAAAGACTCCTAGAATTGATAAACAACTTTAATAAAGTTTTAGGATATAAAATGAATGTATAAAAATCAGTAGCATTTCTATGCACCAACAATGTCCAGACTGAGTGAAACCAAGAACACAATCCCACTTACAATAACAAAAAAGAGAAATACCTAGAAATATATCTAACAAAAGAGGTGAAAGATCTCTACAAGGAGAACTGAAACGCACTGCTGAAAGAAATCAGAAATTATACAAATAAATGGAAAAACATTCCACTATTGATTGGAAGAATCAATATTTTTTAAATGGTCATAATGCACAAAGTAATTTATCAATTCAGTGCTATTCCAATCGAACTACCAACATCATTCTTCACAGAATTAGAAAAAATAAATTCTAAAATTTATATAGAAACAAAATAGAGCCCAAACAAAGTAATCCTAAGCGAAAGAGCAAAGCTGAAGGCATCAGACAATCTGTCTTCAAATTATACTATAAGGCTAAATTAACCAAATTGTCACAGTACTGGTACAAAAACAGACCCATAGACCAATGGAACAAAATAGAAAACTTTGAAAGAAAGCCATACACTTACAATCATCTGATCTTCAACAAGGTCAACAAAGACAAGCAATGGAGAAAGGACACCTCATTAAAAAAAATGGTGCTGGGATAGATGGCTAGCCATATGCAGAAGGTTGAAGCCAGACCCCTACATTTCACCATATATAAAAATTAACTCAAAATGTATTAAAGCTTTAAACATAAGACTTCAAACTATAAAAATCCTGGAAGACAAAAATAGGAAATACTCTTCTCGACATCAAGCTTGGCAAAAGGTTTTTTTTGCTAAGTCCCCAAAAGCAATTGCAGTGAAAACAAAACTAGACTAGTGGGACCTAATTAAATTAAGAGCTCCTTCCCAGCAAAATAAACGAGTAATAGAGCAAACAGACAACCTGCAGAATGAGAGAAGATATTTGCAAACTATGCCTCTGACAATGGCCTAATACCTAGACTCTCTAGGGAACTTAAATCAGCAAGCAAAAACCAAATAACTCCATTAAAAATGGGCAAAAATTATGAACAGATAATTCTCAAAAGAAGACATACAAATGGCCAACAAACATACAAAAAATGCTCAGCATTACTAATCATCAGAGAAATGCAAATTAAAACCACAATGAGATGCCATCTCACACCCGTCAGAATGGCTATTACTACAAAGTCGAACAACAACAAATGCTGGTGAGGCTGCAGAAGAAAGGAAATGCTTATACACTGTTGGTGGGAAGGAAGTTTCTTAAGTCACTTGAGCTACCTATGTTATTTCATATGTAGGTTCACTGAATTGGGCTGATAACCCCAACTGCATAATTACTTTCTGTACCCAATATTCATTCACAAAATTTTTTCTTTCATCTTAGAATAGATACATGGGCTATATTCTGAAAGGTTTGAGGACCATGGTACAAACATGTGGACAAAAGACAAACAAATTTTTATTATAACTACAGTATATTTTAACTTTTAAGAGAAATGTTTTATGTGCCCTTTAAGAAAGCATAATGGGTTGGTTGTTTATTTATTTATTTTGAGACAGGGTCTCATTCTGTCGCCCAGGCTGGAGTGCATTGGCGCAATCTCGGCTTATGGCAACCTCCGTGTCCTGGGTTCAAGTGATTCTCATCCCTCAGCCTCCCGAGCAGCTTACAGGTACCCACAATGACACCTGGCTAATTTTTGTATTTTTAGTAGAGATGGGCTTCACCATGTTGGTCAGGCTGGTCTCGAACTCCTGACCTCAAGTGATTCTCCCACCTTGGCATCCCAAAGTGCTGGGATAACAGGCATGACCCACCGTGCCCAGACGCATAATGGTTTATTTTATATTATTTACTACTTTCATATTTTGCATATAATGGTGATGACTGTAGAGCTCATCAGAAAGAAAACCCTATTTAAAATTACTACGTGGTGTTTTATTGACAAAGCACAGTTGACTTCTACACACATATGCCCACATCACACAGAAACATATATTTTACCTTCTAATTTACAATAAAAGAGTAATGAAATATAAATTATAGAATATCTTTAAAACAAATAATTAGCTAAGATATTTTTCTGTCTTAGCTATTGCCATTTAATGACTTTTGATGTAATCTATGATTAATGTAGAATTGAACATCTTGTTCTCTTTAAAACTTCTTTTTACCAAACCGAATTTCTTGATTCCATTCTATATTTAAAGCTCAGCTATGTATATTGATCAAACTGACCTCACCCAAAATAAAACAGAAATATACGTAATCTGGACATATGATTTTGCTCTTACATTCCACATTAGGTATGTCATTTGTATTTGAAGCACAATATTGACCTCAAATTATGAGTCACTCATTCACAAAATAATACAAAGATATGGCATTCCCCTGTCTCTGGCGCAGCTTTAGAGTTGCCAACCAGCCATATAAGTTAACACAATGAAACAGCATAAATGATATTGTCAACTTTTTATTTGTAATTACTTAATTCACATTTTCCAAGGATATAGGTAACAGAAACTTGTGGGCCTTCTGTGATGGATGACTCTCAGTGTAATATTTGATTACTTCAGAGGACATCTCATTATAAGTTGGCTTCATTTCAGAACTTCTTTTAGGATGAGAGGAAAGAAAACATAAAATGCACTGAACAGGAAGATAAAATTGATTTTCAAGAAAAGATAACACTATAAGTCATTCACCTCACATAATCATGACAAGGTTTTAAATACACATAAATCCCTAAAATATTTTAGAGAAAAAAGTGAAATTAGCACTAAATAGAACAATAGTAATTTTTTGGAGAACAAAAATGCAGCAGATAAATGAAATATGATGTTCAAATATAGAATAAACTAAGGTTATTGGTTTAGAGGCAGGGTTGAAAATCATGGCACATAATATGTACAGGGGACTATTTTCACCAGCTTATCCTACAGTAATTGAAAACTGAATTTATTTTTAAGTAATTATCTAAATAAGAATATGTATGTTAATATAATATGTAATATTTATATAATAAAGACTAGGAAAACTATTACAATGTAATCACTGCTCTAAGGGGCAGTTCCACTCTGGAATAGAAGCAAAATATCTTTGAAATCAGTTCCCTACCAATAATCTTATTTGTTGTAACAAATTTTTATTTGATTTAAATATTTCAGTTATTGTTTTATGGCAATTCACACATTAGTTTGCATCACTTGCTACCTTTCACATGAGCTGATGACATAGGAATGTGAGAAATTCTTCTCAAGAGCATATCGTTTTCATAAAAGTAGGTAAACAAAAATGATTTTCTTAGCATTAAGCAATATCCCATCAAACATTAAAAATTACATGATTTTATTATCCATTACATTTGTGTCACCACTGGATGGATTTATTTATTTATTTATTTTTGACATAATTATAGATTCCCCTTCAGCTGGAAAAACTAATACCGAGAGAAAATCTATATACCTTTCACCCAGTTTCCTACAGTGGTAACCTCTTGCATTGCGGCAGTATATCAAAACCAGAAAATTGACATCGACCTGATCCATCCATTTTATTCAGATTTCACCAGATTTACATGCATTCTTGCATGTGTGTGCATGGATATGTGTGTATGTGACCTTAGTTCTATGCGATTTTGTCCCATCTGCAGATTTGTTTTACCACCCCCTCACAGTCAATATACAGGACAGCTGCATCATAAGGATCTCCTTTTGTAACCTTAGCCACTTCTAACCTCTGCTTCCTAATCCCTGGCAATAACTAACCTGCTCTGAATCTCTGTATTTATATTATTCCATGAATGTAATATAGATGCAATTGTACAGTATGCAACCTTTCGAGATTAGCATTTTCACTCAGAATAATTATTTTAGCATTATCTAAATTGCTATCTCATTTTTACTGCTTTTTATCACTGAGTATTATTTTATAGTAAAGATACACCACAGTTTGTTCAACTATTCATGTATTGAAGGATATTGGAATTATTTCCAGTTTTTGGCTATTATGAAGAAAGGTGCTTATAAATATTTACTTTCAAGCTTTATGAATATAAGTGTTCATTTTTCTGAATTAAATGCCCCAGAGTACAATTCCTAGAATATATTATAAACAAATGTTTAGTTATGTAAGAAACTGCCACAACCTTTTCCAGGTGACTGGTCTGTTTTAACATTCTGGCTAGCAATGTCAGCGTGGTCGAGCTGGTTACTTCATATGCTCATGAACATTTGATGTTAATCCTATTTGATTTTCCTCATTCTAAGTGTGTAGTGATATATCACTATTGCTTTAATTTGCCTTTCCCTAATGGTTAATGATGTTGAACATCTTTTTTATGTGCTTATTATCAACTGTATGCACTATTTGGAAAATGTCTCTTCATCTATTGCCCATTTTCTAATTGGACGATTTGGTTTTATACTGTTGAGTTTTGAGTGTGTTATATATTTTAAATGAAATATGTTTGTTGGATATATGGATTGAAAATATTTTCTTTCAGTCTATAGCTTAGATTTTCTTTCTCTTCACATGAGTTTTCACAGGAAAAAAACAAGTTTTCATTTTATGGATGTCCAGTTTATCAATTTTTATTTTATGGATTGTGTTTTTAGTGTTAAGACCAAGAACTCTTCACCTAGCCCTATGTCTTAGCTATAGATGTTTTCTTTACTATTTTATTTTTTCTAAGAAGTTTTTGAGATTTGCGTTTTAAATTAGGCTCATGATTCTAGTTTTAGTTGATTTTTTATAAAATATGTGAGTTTTAGGTAAAGGTTCTTTTGTAAAAGATTTTGTACTTACGGATATCCAATTACTCCACTACTATGTACTGAAAAGTTTCTCCTTCTTCCATTGGATCATTTTTACACTATTGTCAAAAATCTGTTGGTCTAATTTTTTGAAACTCTGTCTGGATTCTCTGTTCTCATGGTTCTTGCTTCTGTTTCATGGATCTGAGCCTTCTACTTCATGAATACCACTTTCTTTTACAAATTGTACTTTCACAGTAAGGCTTAACATCTGACAGAGCAATTGATACCACTTCTTTTTCAAGATAATTTTAGCTATCCTCTGTTCTGTGCTGTTTCATGTAAATTTTAGAATGAGCTTCTCTGTGCTTTATAAAGCATCACTGATATTTTGATGGACAGATATAGGAACCTATAAATTATTTTGGTTTACCTACCCATTTATACCCTATATTTATCTATTTAGGACTGCTTTGGTTTATTTCATCATGATTTTATAATTTAATTTTTAGCCTATAAATACTATATATATTTGGTTAAGTATAGAGCTAACTACTTTCTTTGAAACACTAGTAAATAATGTTGCACGTTTAATTTCAATTTTCACTTGTTTGTTGTAAGCATATAGAAATAAAATTTATATTCATATATCAATTTATGTAGCAACTGTATTTTTTAATCAATTGTATATATCTTTATACAATTGCTCTTATATCCTATGACTTAACTCATGTATTCATTCTACGAGATTGTGTGTGTGCATGTGTGTGAGAGTGTGTGTATGTGTGTGCGCGTGTGTCACCCTTGGGATTTTCTACATAGACAATCATGTCATCTAAAAAAAAGTTTTATTTCTTTCAATCTGTATGCATGGTTTTTTTTTTCCTTTTTTTCCCTTCTTACAGTGGAATGATCTTCCAGTATTATGTTGAAGAAATGTTGCAAAAGCAAGCGCCCTTGCCTTGTTCCCAGTCATAGAAAAACACCATTTGACCTTCACTATTAAGTATAATGTTAGCTGTGGGTGTTCTGTAGATGCACTACATCAAGTCAAATAGGTTTCCCTCTATTTCTAATTAAACAAAAAGTCATTCTGAATGGATGTGGAAATTTGTACTGTGTAAAATGGTAATATTACTCTGATTCTTTTCTTCAGCCAATTTTATGAAGATTTCATCAGTTTTCAAATGTTAAAAAAGTCTTGCATGACTTGAATAAAGTTCGTTTGGTCATGGGGTATACTGCTTTTTGCACATTTCTGGATAAGATTTGCTAATATTTTGTTGATGGTTTTATCATCTATGTTTACAGATGACATTGTTCTCCAGTTTTTTTTTTCTTTTTAAAAATGTCATCTTTGTTTAGGTTTGGTATCAGAGTCACAGTAACTTTACAAAATAGTACGGAAGTGTTCCCTTACAATAAACTATAAAAAAAGGAGCATAGTTAATTATTCTTTATTTGTTTGATAGAATTAAGCAGTGAAATAATCTTACTCTGGCCATTTTTTAAACAGATTTTACTTATAAATTTAACAGCTTCAATAGTTACAGAACTGTTTACATTGTTCATTACATCTTGGCTAAGTTTTGGTAGATTTTAGTTTTCAAGAAATTGATCCATTCTTCTGAGTTAATTGAAATTATGCATGTAAAGTTACTTATTATCCTTTTATTAAATGCAGTGTCTACAGTGATATCTCTATTTCATACTTGACATGTTAAATTATGTCTTCTCTTTTTATTGCTGTTCCTGCTAAAGTTTTATAAATTTTATTTTATGTGAGAGAAGCAGTGTTTTTGTTCCTCTGCTGGTTTATTTTTTTTTTTCAGTTTCACTGATTCCTGATCAAACATTATTATTTTCCTTTTTCCAGTTTATTTTGCTCTTTTCTTTCTAGTTTCTTGAGGATGAAACTTAGATGATTGATTTGAGAGCTTTTGTGGTTTAAAATGTAAACATTTAATGATATACATTTTCCTCTCAGCACTGTTTTAACTGCACCCAGTTATTTTGATTTGCTGTATTATTATTTTCATTCAGTCCTATGTATATTATTAAATTTCCTTGGACACTACCTCTTTGATCCATACATTATTTAGAAATGTATTATTGAATTTCTAATATTTTAGAAAATTTCCAAGGGTTTCTGTGTTTTTGAAATCTAGTTTGATTCCATTGTGGTCAGAAAAAAATGCTATAAAATTTTAACTTCTTTAAATTTGTTATAGTTTTATGGAATATAATATTTTCTATCTTTGATGAATGTTTTATGAGCACTAAAAAATTGTTGGCTAACGTGTTCTACATAGATCAATTAGATCCTGTTATTTCATTATGTTGATCATTTATTTCTTGCAGTAGGGTAGAGGCAGAAGTTCAGCTCTCTGCTGATTTCATTGTCACCACAGGAGGTTGATGAAACTAAAGTGTCATCTAGACCTATCTTCCATTTTCTTATTCTACTTTTTTGGTTGCTGGGTAGGGGTAGAGGATCAGCTCCCTCTAGGTAGGGGTAGAGGATTGCAATCAGTTGACTACAGGGTTGAAAACAAGTGGCGTTCTGACTGGCCCTCAATCCTATAGCCTTGAGTCTTGAGTTCAGTCTTGATGATGCCAACCAGATGAGTTTCAGCTCACTGTTAGTGCCTGCCAACAATATGCAAGGGTACAGCGAAGTGGTAATTAGCCCTTGCTTGCAATGCTTTATTAGGTCTCATTGTTATAAAGCGGGGCTGGAGGTAAAACCACCTTTGCAAAAATTATCTCAGTGAGAGAAATCTAATCTAACTGACTCCATCTTGCTTTTAACCTCACAAGCTAAATGCCTTTGTTAATTTTAAAATAAAGATGATAGTCGCTTTCCAAAACCAACTACCTTCTTGCTCAGGGACCAAAACCATCTTTGCAAGACTAATGAAAGTTCACTAGAATAGGATTATGGGAGGGCCCTGAATTCTGCTAAAATGTAGGCATAGTAAAATGATAACTGGTCATTGTCCTCTATCTTGCCTTTCTGTAATCACTTACTGCTTGAGAATCACATAGATGGAGGTCACAGGATTTGTAACTTCCCCAATTTCTCCTATAGAAAATGATACTGTTGTCAGAACTTAAATATTGGTATTTGAGGTATTTTTCAGATTTTTGCATTCTGGAAACCAACTGACTCTTTCTAGACCCATGATTCATACCAGGAAACTGACTCAACCTGTCTTGGAACCCCCTCTTAGAAACTCTCAGCACATGAAGACCATTTGGACATTCCTATGATTTCATCTCCAACCAATAAGCAGCACCCATTTCTTCATTTCCTGCCCACCAAATAATTATTTAAAGTCCTAGCCTCTGAACTTTCCAGGAGAAAGATTTGAGATAAATATCCCATTAATCTGCTTGGCTGGCCTTGTGATAATTAAACCTGCTTTGGTGCAATACCTGCTGTTCCCAGTTCATTGGATTTTCTGGGCAGTATGCAAGGTTAACTTGGCCTGTTACAGACGTTCATCACATCACTAACTGTATTCCAGTGACACTACCCTGGCATTAAGTTGGAGCACCATTTTCTTCCTCAAGAAGATCAGCCCTACACAGTAGGAGAAGCCATCCTGTCTCCTTCTGCCAAGCAACTGGGTGAGGTTAAATATCTACTTTATTCTTGGCACGAAAACCATGAATAGGGTATGATTGTTATGTTGGTGCTTGGCTACAGTTGGATCAGTGTTGCCAAAAAAGGCCTGTGGTGATGCCACCATTTTCCTACATCTCGGCTAAAAAGCAGTGCATAGTATAGAAATATGGAGCTTTTTTCTCATACTATTTTTGGAGCTTTTTTGTTTGTTTGTTTGTTTTATGCCTATTGGTTCTAGGACAGAGACCTTTATGATGCTCTGTGTAGGAAAAATGGAAGAGAAAAAGAAAACCTAGGGAATACAACACTGTGTCATTCCTCAAGCTCCTATGTCCTTATGAGGTTTACCTACCTCTTTGAAACTTTCAGTCTTCTTGACTATATTATTATGCTATGTGCTGGGTCTTCTACTTGTAAGAGAAACCACCTAGGGGAAATGGAGCTAATCTATCTTGGCTAGAAGCAGATGTGTATGGATTGAATTATAATGATTAATTATACTGAATAAAATATTGAAACTAAATGCAAATGACAAAATATTTATTTTGAATAAGGCGCTTTAATTTTTTTTTAAATGCTGCAATGTTCCACACATTTTGAAAAAAAAAATCTTTCAAAATTCTAAGCTTATAGTTTTGACATCTTTTCTAGTTTTGCTAAAATAGAAATATTACATGTGGGACTTTGAGAATAATAATTATGCCATTTTCTTCATTAATATTCTTGACATCCACTCATGTTGAGTTTAATGATTACTTTCTAGATTTTAATATCACCTATGTGAACTAATAAGGCATCTACTTAGAGTTTTTGTGTTGACTTAAAGATTTAGGCATTTTATGGTTTATGTATATTAATACTAGATGAATATGCAGTGGGCTTTATTTAAATGTTTCAAAGCTTTTCAAACATTGTAATAATGATTAATAACAAGTTTATATTCTGCTCATATTAGTTTTTCCTATATTCCTTAGGGATTTTAGAAAATATAATTTTAAAGGTAACTGAATTTTATTTCAACTTACATATGTACAGTTTTACATACAAATTCAACCAGTGTTTTCATTTGTAATTTAGAATGTGTTGCTTTATTTCTGAGCAGGGAATTCCTAAAATTTCTGTGTTTTAAAAACTTATCCAGTATCAGTAAATGAAAACAAGATGTCATCGTTCCATGTAACTCTACTATATATTTATCTTTATGATACAATCAGATTGTTTTTTAAATTAAAAAAACAAAAGATGTAAAGATTATAGGTGTCAAAAGTAGTTACTGGCCTTTCCTTTAATATAATGAGCAGAATTGGAGATGAAATATTAATCCATTTATGCCGATTATCTGCATAAAAACAGTTATCTCGAACTCAGGGTCAATTGACAATATTTAAGAATTATTGAAAGAAGCTTTTAAATTGAGATATTTAAAATAATTAAAGTCGATTTCAATCTTCTGTGGGGCTTACATGATCCCACTAAATTGAGCTCTTTTAACATCAAGCAATTTAAAGGAAAACAAAAGAGGGAAAATAAAAAGAGATGAGAAACCTTAAATATTTGATGTAGGGAAGAAAGAAAAAAAAGTAACTATTGTTAATTCACTTTATTCAACAATAACTGGGCTCAGGGTAAAATGTTTTCAGATCTGGGACGTCTTCTTATCAAAGACTTTAGCTTGCAATGGATGTGGTAGGGGTGATTCATCTTGGATAATGTCTGAATTTCTTCAGAATTCCTATTTTCAGTGGCTTATCAACATGGAGAAGAATTTGTGTAGAGTATCATAAGATAACTCAACAATATATCTGTGTTTATGTGTGTGTTTCTGTTTAAGGGGGCAGTAGTTCAATACTACTTTAAAAATAATACTCCCTAGCCGGGTGCGGTGGCTCATGCCTGTAATCCCAGCACTTTGGGAGGCCGAAACGAGGGGATCACGAGGTCAGGATATCAAGACCATCCTGGCTAACATGGTGAAACCCATCTCTACTAAAAATACAAAAAATAAGCTGGGCGTGGTGACGGGTGCCTGTTGTCCCAGCTACTCGGGAGGTTGAGGCAGGAGAATGGCGTGACCCCCGGGAGGCGGAGCTTGCAGTGAGCGGAGATCAGGCCACTGCACTCCTGCCTGGGCGACAGAGCGAGACTCCGTCTCAAAAAAAAAAAAAAAAAAAAAAAAAAAAAAAAACCTCCCTAAATTTTCCCCAGGAAAGTAGGACCTAAATTCCACGGAACTCTCTCCCCAGTGATGTTGACATTTGCAGTAAGAACTTTCTTGTCCTGCTATTCTTCACATAGAATCCTAGTTGTCATCATTATAGGAATATCTGCCTTATCGTATTTGGAGTAACAGGATTTTCTAATTCTAGGTATAGAATTATGAACAAATCTTACTTTTTGTATAAACCTTATTTTCTTAACTTACCTGCATTTAAAATTTTTAAAATATATTTTGGCTTTTTTTCCATTACAAAGATAAAATAGTCCTAAGTAGTATTTAGTTGGGAAGTCCCATGTTTATGCTAAATTTGCTTACTTTTGTTATTTTCTCAAAATATTTTCTTGAAAAAATTATTAATAGATTTTTCTAAAGGTAATTTTAAAAATGAACTGACATTTAAATAACGTAGTTAATTACATTTAGTTACCTATCATTTAAGCAATGGAATCCTAATTCAGTGGTTATTTAACTTCTATTTCACATAAGACATATCTCTCAAATAAATTTTCGAATTATTTTTGACTTTTATTAGACATAAAGTCTCACTATGTTTCACTGGTTGGAACTCCTGGGTTCAAGCTATCCTCCCACCTCAGCCCCCTGATTAGCTGGGACTTCCGGCACATACCATTGTATCCAGCAAATTTTCAACTTATTAAAAGCTTAATTACATTTTTTGATCATCAAGATTAAACAAACATTTTAGATTATTACATATAAGCATCTCTCTTTCTCACTCTTCACATATACACACAATAAAAATGAACTACCATTGTGGTTACTCACTCTATTTTAGATACTTATATCTTTCCCTTGTCAATAATTATATTTAATATATTTATATATGTTATGTTATAAAAAGTAAATATTAACTAATTTTCAATCGTTTTAAAATATAGTATCTACTATAAATGAATTCTATATCACTTATAAGCTAACATTGTTGCTGGAATTAATTTTATTATTTACTAATATTTATAAAACTCAATAGCTTTTCCTTCTATTTCAGACAAATTATACCTATTTTTCTCAATAACACATGGAAGTGAAAGACTTCCATTTATTGGTAAGTTTTATCCTCAACTGATGAATGCCCCATAATAATAGTAGACATGGTAAAGAAGAAAGAAATTATTTTTATAACTTTTTGTGAAAGCCCATGATTTAGAGACTAATACAGTGGAGCTTATTGTGCAACTTACTGTGAAATTTCATGATTTATTATGCAGTTCTTAGGCTTATTGAGTGTCCTTATTGTCACACTTCATGATTTACTGAGTAATACAGAAGAGCTTATCACATAACTTGATGGTGAAATCCTGATTTACTGTGAAATAGTTGTTCCAATATGTTTCTACAATGGGAAGAGTTTATCTAATGTTTTCTAATTACAGACAAGCCTCATCAGACACTTCGTTTTCAAAGCAAGTAATATCTATAAGAAAGCTTTGAATGCATCTTTTGCAATAGGAAAATTTCTCCCTTCAAAATTATCATTTATCCTAATTTCTGAAGCATTTAAGTCTGGGAGTTGGCCCCAAGAAAATGAAAGGCCATTTCTACTTTACTTCATAATGTACCATGATGACACAGCAGTTGATGATAGTTATTTTTCAAGAGACTAAAGTTAAATTTTTCTAAAAATGATAAAGTCACTACACTTGAATGAATTAAACGTCTCGAATTATTTTTGTAATACCTGGCTTAACTGTTTCTCTCTTTCACTTACCATTAAGCAAAGCCTTAATGGAGAAATTTTATAATTTGATAGCATGCAAAATTGTAAATTTATAAATTACCACTAAAACTGTAATGCTTTCATAATATGTTTATGCTAATTTTTGCTCAAATATATGAGGAAATTCTATAACATTCAATGTTTTACTAATTTTTAAACTCTTTTTTTGTTCATTTTTATTTCTTAAACTTTATATAAGCTTAATAGTAGTTAAAATTGTGTAATGCAAATAAGTAACTTAACTCTTGAGAGAATATATGACTTTGATGTTTAATTTCACTTATCTGAAAACTAAATTGTGCAAGCAAATGAGGATTATTTCATTTAATTTCATTTAATTTATGCATATATTTTGATATAGAAGATGTTAAATGTGGATTGTATGCAGTTACAAGAATCAATACTCTATATGCCCAAATATAATATCACTCCTATCCCCCAGGGAGCATGAAATACACAAAATTGTTTTTAACCATTAGCATGTCTACAATTAGAAAATATTGGATCTCTTGACATTAGGGAGAAAAGAGAAAGAGATAGAGGGTGGGACACAAATCTTTGGGGAAATTTTACAGCTAGGAACAAAAGAAGGAAAAGTAGTAACTGAGCAAAATGGAAAAAGAATAGTTATAGAGCTAAATACAGAATCTGAGGACACAGTGCATTTTTGGATACAGTGCATTTTTTCACCTTAAACTTAGTCAGTTTTGAATCCTCTGGTAAGGCTTATTATTTTCCTGGCAGCCAGTAGGCAATATGATGCAAAGCTAAAAAGCTGTTATAAAATAGGGTTGATTGACAGATAATGTGAAGGAAAAAATCATATTCAAACAAATAGTTTTACTAAAATATAACGAAATATATTCCCTCAAAATGGAGTTGGTAAAGACAAAGTAATTTCATAAGATGTAGATCCTATTAGATAATAATAGTACAAAAACTACAGAAGTAGACTATGCATAAAAATAGTTAATCTATTAAGAGAGCAGAAATGTTCATTTACTTTTATGAAATTAAAGACAGGGCAACAGAATCTTAACTAGGAAAACTAAAGGGAACTATATTAAAAGATGAAAACTACAATTCTTTGAAAAGCATTGTGTTGTAACAGGACAATCAAGAAATATGATGGCAGGAAGTGGAACCAAATACTGACTCCACAACACATCTTTCATCTCTTATGAATTGATGAATCCCTAATGAAAATGTATTTGTGGATATAACTCAGTCACACCATCTATTATATTTAGTAATCATTTCAGTAACAAATGCTTATCAAATTCACTTCAAATATATAGATGATTATTGTTCTAAAACTTTACGTTTGTGTATGATGTACCAATGAACAGAAACCTCCACTTCCACACACACACACACACACACACTAGCACACTCTTTCTTTCTTTTCTTTTTCTTTTTGTTTTTGAGACAGCGTCTTGCTCTGTCACCCAGGCTGGAGTGCCGTGGCACAGTCTCACTGCCGGCCTCTGCCTCCCAGGTTCCAGTGGTTCTCCTGCCTCAGCATCCTGGATAGCTGGGATTACATGTGTCCACCACCACACCCGGCTAATTTTTGTATTTTTAGTAGAGAGGGGTTTCGCCATATTGGCCAGGCTGGTCTCGAACTCCTGACCTCAGGCAGTCCACCTGCCTCGGCCTCCCAAAGTGCTGGGATTACAGGCGTGAGCCACCGCACCTGGCCCACACTTTCACGTAGACTTTTTCTTTCTTTCTTTCTTTTTCTGAGATGGAGTCTAGCTCTGTGGCCCAGGCTGGAGTGCAATGGCACAATCTCGGCTCACTGCAACCTTTACCTCCCGGGTTCAAGTGATTTTCCTGTCTTAGCCTCCCGAGTAGCTGGGATTACAGGCGCCCGCCATCACATCCTGCTAATTTGTGTATTTTTAGTAGAGACGGGGTTTCACGATGTTGGCCAGGCTGGTTTCGAATGCCTGACCTCAGTTGATCCGCCGGCCTCGGCCTCCCAAATTGCTGGCATTACAGGAATGAGTCACCACGCCTGACCCACATAGCCATTTAAACAATTTATCAAAAAGTAACATTTAAAATTTGTACTTTGTTATTTGAAATTCACAACCTTAGTCACGTAATAAAGCAGGGTTGAATGGACACTATTCACTCTGCTTCATATCTCTACACTCCCTAAAGATCACTTTTTGGCCTCTGGCTGAGATCAAGAGCACTACCTGAAGATGAAAGATGCCAGAAGCTGATTTGCAGAGCCTCTCCCTACACATTTTTGTTGTATTGAATTTGTTTCATTTTATTCTCTCATCTTTCATGGAATGTTACAATTACCTAAATTATAGACTAATACAGAAGTTTTTGAGCAAAAAAGTATATGTGCTGTGAAGGTCCACATTTTAAACGATCCTAAAACGTAATTGTTTTAGAACGAGCACTTGTCCGGGTCCCACTGAATGACTCATTTTATGGCATCACATTCAATATGGATTCTATCAAAGGAAAACCAACTCATTCTCAAGATGAAATTCTTCCTTTGCATATTATGTACCAATGACATCACTCATTCAGTGCCAATTATGGAAAAATAGGTTTCAACATAGAGTGGCTTGTACTGTTTATTTAATAAAACTTTCAGAATGTGTTTCCTTTATAATTTCCAATTATTGTAAGTGTTAAAGTAAGTCCTGCAATAGTCTTCATAACACAAGAAAAGGCTTCAAGGGAATCATATACTCAATAGTACTTGAGTGGGGTATTGAAAAAATAATGCCATTATTGCAATAGCAAACATCATCGACTATATAAATACCTTCTTGTCTCATTTGAAATATGCACAGGGCTTTATGTCATCATCCATTTTACAAGTGCATTATTGTCTCCCACAGCAGAGACCATGTAGGATGCTAAAATTTGAAAAGCTTTCTTATGCATAGATTGATAGATTATGCATTATTAGATGTATATTAGAGAATCATGTTTTTATGAAAAGCAGTAAGTGCTCTATTCAGCAAAAACGTTACTCTGTTCCTCAGACTATAGAATATGTCTGACTTCCTGTGGTAGGGTTTTTACTCAATTTGTTGGAGTCTTTCCAAGGACAGTCCAAATGAAATCAGGGGTTGCAGCATTTTAATATCTCTTTGAACCTAAGAATTGCTGAAGCACTCAGAAATCTGCAAATTTGCCAACTCTCTTGTGGGCCTTTGTAGAGTGTTGGTAGTTAATTAATTACTCCCTAGTAATCAACTTTGCAGTGTAATAGCAACTGTTTATTTTATTAACTTTATCAAATGCTGAATGAAAGATTAACCTGCACTATGTGCTGTATTCAGTTGTGAACTCTTATTAAATTTAGTCGAAACAGGTAGATACAAATAATAAAAAAGTTACCTGAATATAGATCGGAGAAAAAGGGAGTTTAAGTAATAGAATAGCCACAGTACATTTAAACTTTTGTTTTTGGTAATGTAAATTCGATATGCTCAACATATTACCTCAGGAGTAGTAATAGAGTACATAACTCAATTTCTGATTTTGCTATTAAGGGCCATGTCAATATTACACAATAAAATACATATTTTGTGCAGGAACAAACAAACATGTTTCTAGCATCAGAAGGAATATATTCATTGATAAAACTATGTTTGCTCTTTTGGATCTGACTAATATAACTCAGTTGGAGATGTATGCTGTCACTTTTTGCCCTCTAATATGAAGGTACCTGATATAAAGATACCAGATAGCCCTTGACTTTGAATTTAGACCTAGTACTTTTCATTGACCATTTGTTAACTCCAGTGAATTGTCTATGCAAGAATTGCTAGCCATATAGACATAGCAATTGGGGTGGCAGGGCAGAGAAGGCACAGATGACAACTTATTGCATCTGCCCATAATCAACTTCCATTGTTCCTATTTCGCACCATTTACTTTTTTATATTCGTACTGTTCTGAGCACAAAATTTTGAGTTCTACACAAATTACTCTTAAGACAAAATGAGCAATTCTGTGACCCTCGTATATGCCAGACAAGTGCTAAATTCCCAGTGTTCAAAAAAGATTTTTAAGTGTTCTTATTATTTTCATAATTAGAATAATTGTGAAAAATTAAAAATATTTTATTTGGGTGTGATTATGTTAAAAAACAAGTTATATGATAATATCCAAGGGTGCAACATGTTTTCATTATAACTTTTGCTTCCTTATCTTGTATATGAGTTATACAATAACTTGGATAATTGTCTTTAAAACTAAGTACATTGTGTTATGGTTTCAAATGCATGAATGGTATGTTAAAGAATTATTCAGGGAGCTGAGGTGGCTCAGGCTGGTTGTCCTGGCGCACAAGAAGGCGAGGCCATGCGTTCAAGGCCAACCTGGGCAACATTAAAACAAAAATTTTAAAAAAATTATTCAAATATTCTTAATTTACTTTGAGGATTTTATGTGTTACGTTACCAAAAAAAAAAATTGTTTTTAAGTATCTCACAGCCATTAGACATTTTACATTTTGCCTTTTTTTCTAATAAGATAAATCATATTACTACATTTATTTATAAAGTAATTCACAACAGGTTGAAAGACTAAATTATTATTGTTATGTTTAAAATGACCACCATTCTTTCTTATTTAAAAAACTATATATTAATTTTGTAATCACTTTTTTGTCAGCATTTGATATTAAACTTCAAAATATCAATACATTAAATGGGAATGTTTTCATCTAAATTTCTTTTCTGCAACATAAAAATGGTTTTCTATGATATGAAAATGATTTAAAAAAAAAAAAAAAACTTGCTTTAGTACCATGTTGGCAGGTTGCCTACCTTGGATACAATTCTTTGAAAGCTTTTCCTATCTCTTCATCCATTATTAAGTCTGTTTAAATTTTCCTTACTTTATAATTAAATTTCGATAATATGCTGGGGGAAAACTGCAGTGTCACACTCACATAATAATGATATACAGAGCTGTACTAGGCATCTTATGTTTATGATCATGATATTCCCTCTGTCTGAGATTTTATTGCCTTTCTAATTGTTCACTTTGTTAATGTGACTGTATAGAGTTAACAGGAAGAAGCCCAGCAACCTGCTGGAATCCTGTGTGGTTTGTCTTCATTTTTGGCTTTGTTTACTCAGTACAGCAGATTTTGAATACTGATGATCACCTGCCTGCAATAAAGAAATGCTAGGAAAATTCTGATCTCCTTTCCCTGGATGAGCTTACTTCAGCTTACTTCTATTCTTAACCTCCCTCAATTAGCTTTTTGTATCCTTCTACTTCTTTCTTTAACAAAGAAAATCTTTTTCAGAAATATTTTAATCACTGCTCTAATAGCAGATTTATCAACCTGGCCTTTGATATATTCTTTGATCAGTTGCCACTTTGAAGATAAATAGGAATTCAAAACAATAGTAACTATGTTTAGAGCTTCCGTGTGTGTGTGTGTGTGTGTGTGTGTGTGTGTGTGTGTGTGTGTGTGTGTGTGTTGGCCGGGAGGTGGTGGGTATAGAGTTTACAACATTGGCTTGATTTTTTTTTTCCTTCCGAACTCATGTAATTTTTTATTATGTCAGAATTTATTCAGTAAAGAAAATAGACAGCATATACTGTTATTGGCTGGATACTTTCCTAAATGTTTAAATCTTGATAAATTTACATTGATCCTCCAAATTTAGCAGATTATAGAGGCACACATTTTTTCTCAAAGATACGTGGCTCAGTCTAGGTGGTCTTGTGTTATTCTAGGTTCTTCTTCTCTTTTATCCACTGCAGGTTTTGAGAGCCTTCTCCCTGATCAACATGGCATTTTCTTACAGGACTCTCAGGCTCTTCTCGTTTCAAAATAAAAACAACTAATCTCGTGAGCATTACTGAGTCATGCTTTTCTTTTTTTTTTTTTTTTTTTTTTTTTTTTTTTGCTAGTGGTGATACTGAGAGGGTATAATGATGAGCAGGTTATGTCATTCTCTACTGGGGTGTTTGTATATGTCTATATTTTTCTTAAAAATCTTTAGACTATTTTTAAAATACCTTCTTGTTTGACAGCAGTAATTCTGAAGTTAGACTGTTTTAAAAATAATTAATCCCTTATTAAGTTATTGACTGGATATTGATTATATAGAGTCTATAATCACTATAACTAAAATTTCATTCGTGTATCACTTTTAATACTTTCAGTTATGTTTAAGGAATTATATTTGCTCATAAACCTATGAAGGGAAAATTTGTGATACAATATTTAGTGATCAAATTATTTGCTACACAATTAGGTGTTACAAAGCCTGCCTTACTGCTGACACTAAAAAGAAAAGAGTTTGACCCTTCACCAATTTTAGTGTAGCCATTCAGAAATACACACTAACATATGGCTTATTGGGTGAACAAAACATGAAAGGTGTATAATAATAGGATAAAATATAAATGTAGTACTAACACCTAATACTAATATATCACACTACTCAAATATTTAGGTTTAAAACAGTTATTAAAATTATGACAAACTCATTCTAAGACATAATAATCAGTTACTTTCAAATGAATGCAACGAATTACAAACCCTAATCTTCATTGTGTATATCCCTGAAATAAATATATATGTCAGACACTAGATAGAAATTTACATTCCTTTTTATTTTATTGTGGTGAAATATATATAACACAAAATAGACCATTTTAAATATTTTAAATGTGTCATTCAGTGGCATTAATTATATTTATACTTCACAACTTTTTTCTAAACTACAGGAGGTTACATCCTCTTTCAATACATTTTTAGCCAACACACACACACACAGACACACACACACATACACAAGATACAATGAGATGGTGATATTTTCATAAAGAAATGGTAATATTTTCTACCACATTGTGTTCCAAGATTAGTGAGAGATAGTGAAGAAGTCATAAATCCTCTGAATCTTTGTGTAAGGGAAATATGTTCTTGGTATTACTTTACAAAGTAGAGAATTTAAAGGAGAATCATAATAATTTCTTAATCTCATTATTAATTGTAACTGTATATCATCACTTATTCCTGTATTATATTTGTGATACACAATGGATATTTACTTCATATTATTTATTTAACTATGCCTCATTATTGGAATAATTAATAATAATAAAGATTTAATTAGTGATAGTCACTTGGTTTTATTTTGAGACATAAAAAGAGTTAGATAATGTATTATTTCCTTGTGTACTAGGTAAAATATTCAAAGAAGATGAGATCTTTGTCCTCTCTAGAAATTTATGATTCATTTTGTGGCCACACATGATGACTTTGTTTATCTATATTTGCATATGTAAAATATTTTAAATGTTTTGTTATTGTTAAACAAAACAATACATTTTCCTTTAAGATCACTCTCGGTTCACTTATAGTTCACTCAAAATTATACTTAGATATATAGATACATACATACATACATATCACCTTTACATTTGATTTACTAATTTTAAAAGAGCCTGTAGAAAACTCAGTAGTCTTACAAATATAGTAGTGTTGGGACATAATAAAAATGTATACATAAATATGTATTTTATACATAATTTATATTATTAGTAGCAATTCATCGTAAGTTAACCCAATGTCTACCATATTGAAGTATTATCTTAATTAAAAAGTTTTATTTTGCTTCATATTCTTACAAAACTATATACAGAAATATGTACATGAAAGTAACTCATGTTTATAATCATAATATCATATGAATCTTATTAAAGTGGCTTGCTATCTTGGAATACTTAATAGTGAAGTGATATCAAAATATTTTATGTTATTTAGTTACACAGTAAGCCAAAAAAGGGTAAAAATATCACCATGCCTCATGGGGCTCATGTGCTTTATTTCATCTATCCAATCCTACACTTTGCTAATGTGTTGGATTCAGGCACTTACCTCTCAATCTGTATTCATGGAAACTAAAGGTGGTCTCATGTGGAGCTCTAACACTTTGAAATATGTCAGATTCTACAGGTTAGTTCAGAGTAACTTTGACTATATCGGAAGAAGGAAAATAAAGATTGGGAGGAACAATTATTTCACTGTAGATAAATTATCAAAATTCCAAACACTGGGAAATGATATACCTATCTCCACATCTTCCTAAAATGAAATAGGACCAAAATCTCTCTCAGAGTGTTTATGCAGAACTGGGAAAATGTGACACACTTTGATCTAACTTAAATATATTACTTAAATTAAGTCAATAAAACAAATTATTTTAAAAAAATACAGGGACAATATTTAAATGTGAAGCTAAATAGTATTGTTTTCTTCAGCTAATTAACATTTGAATTATATTAGATATAATATATCTAAATTTGTATACAAAGTATTTTACCATGAGTTTTTTGTTATTTCAATTTTCAGATTCTCAGTGTAGGTAAAATAAAGACATGAGATATTTAGGAAAGAATGACACTTTGATAAAGTAAATGCAAATAGTCATCTTATTCTCCTCCCAAGATTTAATAATGCGTTATGTCTGTTAGGAATGAGCATTTTGGTAATGTAGCCTGAAAAGTAAAGCTAGGTGAGGGAGTTGTAACTTTGTTTTAACATACAAATATAATAATATTAAATCTTCCCCACACATCATATTTATTTAAATTAAGCAGTCAGGTATAGGTGATGCTACCACAAGTTATAGCTGTTGCTTATACTTTACTTTGCTATCTTTGTGAACGCTGAAAATCAGAGACAGTTCTCAGTTAATTTACAAAGTTCATTTTGCCAAGTTGAGGATGCGTGCTCAAGAAACAGCCTCAGGAGGTCAAAAGCACAATTTGGTGGTATATGTTTTAGGAGACATGAGACATCAATCAACATATGTAAGACTGGTTTGATCCAGAAAAAGTGGGACAACTCAAAGCAAAGGTGGGAAGCTCAAAGCAGGGAGGGGGCTTCCAGGTCACAGGTAGATAAGAGACAAATGGTTGCATTCTTTTGAGTCTCTGATTACCCTCTCCAAAAGAGGCAATCAGATATGTATTTATCTCAGTGAGCAGAGGGGTGACTTCGAATAGAATGGGAGGCAGGTTGGCCCTAAGCACTTCCCAGCTTGACTTTTTGCCTTTAGCTTAGTGATTTGGGGCCCTCAAATTTATTTTTCTTTCACACCTTTTAACCTATAACTTTATTATAAATATGGTGCCTTAAATCATATCATCAATGTATCTTTCAATTTCAACTTTTGGTCGTTTGCAATTGCTCTTCCATTCTTCAGCATGTATTATAGCATATTGGATAGTAGAATTCAATAATTCCAAAAGCTTTTGTTCACCCAATCCCAACCTTTTGACCTCAACTGTATCTTCTTTTCTATATTCTTTATTGGAGTTTAGATGAAGAAAACCCCAGTTCTCCAATTAATCATGTTTTTCTTCCATTACCTAAACAGGTATGCTGAATTTAGCATCTCGAGTAAATATTTTAATGTCTTAGTCTCTTTCAGCAAAATTTTATTTCAATTTATTCAATCTAGAATAAATAAAGATGGTATAATGGAGCCTTTTAGTCAAGGGTGATTGCTTGAACTGGTGTAACTCTCTCCCTCACAGACAGTGTTAATGTGTGAAAAAAATCTCCAGTAGTAAGCTCCTGAATATCCTTCTGTTTTATCCCTTTCTTTATGAACAACTTGACTATTTCAGGTCGGTTTAGCTCCTTCTTATTCCAATTTCCTTTCCATTATTCTATTTTTTACACTTCCTCTTTATTCAAATAGCATAAATCTTTCTTCATCATCATAGATTTTATGTACCAGACATGAAAGTAGTTTGGCTACAGTTTCTTGTGTCGCTCTTGGAGAGTCTAACAGCGTATGTTTCAACAAATGTTTAATGATTATTTCCCTGCCCCAGTCCTGGAATGAGGCATTTCTCTATTTAATTTCAGGGTTGATTTTAGTAGAAAGTAGTATGTAGAAAGCAAGATCTGGTTGCTGGATATGCTAATTGGTAAGAGAATTTTTTTGCTCATAGTTCCTCTCATTGAATACAGACAGAAAATAAGTATATGTGTATATATATGCATTTATGTATATATACACGTGTATATACATGTATTAGTATGTATTACATTTATTTAAATACATGTAAAAATACACGTATTTTTCACACTGCTATGAAGAATTTCCCCTGCTCAAGCCTGTAATCCCAGCATTTTGGGAGGCCAATGCGGGTGGATCATGAGGTCAAGAGATCGAGACCATCCTGTCCAACATGGTGAAAACCCGTCTCTACTAAAAATACAAAAATTAGCTGGGCGTGGTGGCACACACCTGTAGTCCCAGCCACTTCGGAGACTGAGGCAGGAGAATCACTTGAACCCTGGAGGTGGAGGTTGCAGTGAGCCAAGGTTGCGCCACTGCACTCCAGCCTAGGCGACAGAATGAGACTCCGTCTCAAAAAAAAAAAAAGAATTTCCCCGAGACTGAGTAATTTATAAGAGAAAGAGAACATTTCTTTTTCTCCTTCCCTCTGCTCATCTCATTTCTTCTTTCTTTCTCCCCTGCACCCCACATCTTACAATGAAGTTTGCATTTTATGTGTATGTTGTTAAGCATACTGTGCTCATATTGTATAAATGTCCAATTAGTAAGAATAACAATTCATCCATGATTTCGATGTTCATAGTTGTCAAAAAACAATATTTGAAAAGATTATTTCTAAGAGAAAACCTGTATGTAATGCTAAGCCCATTACCTAGTAAATACTAAATAAATTTACTTCTTATAGTTATTAAGAAAGTAGTGTTAAAATAAACATAATAAACTTGATTATCCCCCATCAATGTCATGAATATAGACTTTCTCTCTAAAAGGATAAGGAGTAAAATATAACAGGTCTTTGGTGTTATTTTTACCAATCAAGTGAGATTAAATGCACTGGGTGTTGGTAAGTTTTCATTTTTATCTTCATTATAAAGCCTATCTTTTCAAAGCTGCAGTTAGGAAAAAAAAGAAAGAAAGAAAAAGAAAGAGAAAGAAATGAGAGCATTTGTAAATTATACCAGATGCATCAGTTAATTTATTTCAGGCATGTAAGCCTGATAAAGCAGATTTTATATGTTCATCAGTTTTTTTGTTGTTGTTTTTTTGTCTTGGAAAGAAAGTGTTGATTATAAATTCAAAGTCAATTTCTAAAAAGAATAATTCAAGTATAACTGCAATTCCATAAAAGTATTACTTGGAGCTTTAGGAAATTGACTGTTGAACTGCTCACAGTCCAGTAGTATAGCAAGTCAATTTATTATTGTGTATCAGTAAGGATTCAACCAGAGAAATAGAACTAGTAGAATAAAGATTCAAAGATGCATTGCAAGGTATTGGGTTATGCTGTTGTGTAGGCTGGCAAACCAAGTCTGAAATCCAGCAAATACCTCATCAGAAAGGCATGCAGGAACTGTCAGGTACAAGCTAAAGCAGCTATGCACAAACATAAGTTCCTGGAAACCTCAGTGATGTCTTCAGGCTTTTCAACCAATTGAGTCACTCCTGCCTAGAATATCGAGGAGAATCCTGTTACTTGAAGTCATCTAATTACACACTTCAGTCACCTCTATGAATTACCTTCATTATTACACCTAAATTGATGTTTGACTAAATAACTAGAAACTAGAACTAGCCAAATTGACACATAAAACTGACCATTACAGAGTGCTCTGTAGACATATAGAAACAGGAAATTTAAAAATCAAGTGCCAAAAGATGAAGTATCACACTTCATAAATAAGGAACAGATATATTAATCAATAAAAAGTGGGGATTAGAAGCTAGAACTTCCATGACAGCTAACTGGACACGTAGCCTTCCATATCTTTTCTCCTACCATCCTAATAAAAAGAATCGCTCTAGGGCTTAGGATAGCATAAGAGAATGTAATAGCAAACAACATTTATTTAGAGCTTTTTAGGCAGTTTACATGTATTGACTGTCTTAATCTCTTAATCCTTAATAAATCTATATCATAACACTGCTCTAAGTACTTTTATGATTGTCATTTTATATAGGAGAGGATGGGGGAGAGAATTGAGACTTCAAAGTAATATATTCTATAATTTGTCAAAGTTACAAAGCTGGGAAGCAGTGGAGCTAAAATTTGAATTTATGGAATTTGTTCATTAGGGTACACTTTTAGTTTCTATGGTCATTATGCTACTACCTCTCTGTGGAATAGATTTTGAAAGTTTTGATACTAAGATTACAATATTGTCATGCCAAGGAGTACATTAGAAACAGGACTGTGCTCAGAATATACAATAAATAAAGGTCTAAAAAAACCTAAAAAATTATTTTTGAAAGCATATTTGGTAATATCTATACTAGTTTTTTACATACCACCCCTTAGTTTCACTTCACACAGAATAGTCTACAACTTATTCAGAAATGTAATGATGAAACATCATAGCCTGATATCAAAAGATATCTCTTTTTTTATCTTTCAAATTAAGAGGATAAACATTTATAGATTATATTTGTGAAAAAGAACATCAAAATTACCTACCGAACAAAAAGGTGAGGTCGTCACAGAAATGTTGGCTACTCTCTCTTTTTATGTACAAAATATCACTAATTCAAATAGGATAAATGTTAATACAAATCATCTTTAGATATAATAAAACAGAGAAACACCATTTCACTGCACTCCAGCCTGGACAGCAGAGTGAGACTCTGTCTCAAAAAACAAAAAAAGACAAAGAATAAGACATGTGGACAAGTGCAAGAAACTGTCATCTATATTACTCACATATATATGTATACAAGTATGCATACACTCTTACATTTATATGTATACATAGAAGTATGCATGCATGTATCTATGCACACAATCCATATATAGTTCATGTATGCATGCGAACATATATATATGCACATATGTGCATATACAGGCATGCATGTGTATACATACACATACAACACATGCACACACACATATGCCAAATACACACAAACGTGACATTTCACTAGAGCAAAACTTCATAAAAACATGGGACTCCCCTGCGCTAGGACTGTGCCTGCTATATTAGAAATTTCACATTAAATATTTGTTGCACAGGTAATAAACAAAAATCCTAAATTTGACTGCAACAAGCAGGAACCCAAATTCATATCATTTTATGTCACAGTTATATTTTTAGTTATAGTATAAAAGTATCAACAAGCTACTGCAATATTTTACTTAGAAAAATTCCATCATCAGATTTGTATTTTTAAAGCAAACTTTTTGTTAACAAAGTAGCTATGCTAGAAAAAGGCAGATTGGAAACACAATAGGAAGTTGGATCAGTCAGTAATATTTTGGGTGCAAAACAGAGAAGCCAGATTCAACATATATTAGAAAATAACAAGGAAACTTAATAAAAGTATAATGTTCAATCACAGAATGTTTTGATCAAATGAGGAACAATAAGCCATACAGCTCAGTTACATGAAACATCTGTTTTATATAAATAAAGGATCTATTTATCTATGTATCTACCTAGCACTCCTCTCCTCTTCCTGGGTTCTTCTTGCATATTTTTAATCCTAAAGAAAAAATGTATGATATTCCTCCTCATACTGGGGAAGAAGGCTGCTCAGGAAGCTTATTTTGTCTTCTGTGGCTGTTTGGCTAAAGAGAGATTAAATAGATTTGCTAAACAATATTGTGCTTATACTTAAAGCACTGCATTGTACACTTAAAGTCTATTAGGGGTAGCTATCATGTTAAGTGTTATCACAGTAATTAAACAAAATCTTCTTTAAAATTTCAGGGAAGTTATTGTATTTGTCCAGCCTGTTTAAATGCTGAGCTAATCATCTGTAATCTGAGAGTGAAGGGTGTAAAGCATATGGTAATAGTTCAAATTTCATGGTTGGAATATACAAACGTGGAGCTTTGCTAGTAGAAGGACTGGGAGGAATACTGCATAAATAAACAATATATAATTCACTACACTTTTTTAGTAATCACACAAATAAATGAAAACTATAACTTCCCTAATATACACATCTAAGAAGTAGTAAGTAGGAGGTATGATATCTCAAGGATAAAATTGATAGAATGGTGAGCAATAATCTAAGAAGTGAAGGGGAAGTTCCCTAGTGTTGTATCTTGGGGACTTGACTTGGAAGACAGACAGGTATTTACATGTGGACATACAGCTGTTACGGCAAAGCCATCTAGAGATGTCTTGAAGGCATTTGGGCACATACTCGGACTTCATGAGTAGCACCTTGCTTAGAGGGCTTGTTTAATTTTTGTCTATTCCTGATGAGACAGAGTGTGGACTCTGAGGAGGAAAGAAAGATTACGCTGAAACTCTAAATGGTAGTGTAAATAGGAGCAGGAGACGATCAATCTTTTTAGGCGGTCATAGTAACACAAAGAGAGATAGAGAAAGAGGAAAAAAAATAGTATCTTAACAACCAGTAAAAAGCAAGGAGTTTGAACAGTTTCAAATTCTAGAAAGAGTTTAGATGATGCCCGTCATGATGGCTCATGTCTGTAGTACCAGCATTTTGAGAGCCCAAGAAGGGAAGATTGCTTGAGACCAGAAGTTTGACACTACCCTAGGCAACAGAGCAAAACGCTGTCTCTACCAAAATAAGAAAAATAAAAAGTTATCCTAGTGTAGTTGTGCATAACTGTGGTCCCAGCTACTCAGAAGGCTGAGGCAGGAGGATGGTTTGAGCCCAGGAGTTCCAGGTTGCAATGAGTTATAATCACGCCACTACACTCCACTACACCGGGCAACAGAGCGAGACCATGTCTCATAGAATAATAATAATAATAATAATAATAATGATGATGATGTCTAGAATAGAATGAGTTTAGTAAAAACATTAAAAATTGTTTATTGTAATAAGCATTTGGGAGGTCATTGTTGAAACTGATGTTAGCAGCATATTAAGGAGGTGGAGGAAGAAACAAAACTTATAGTATATGATGCAGTGACTGAGCTTAAGATAGTGCAGACTACACTATCTGAAGCCTAGAAGTTATCACAACTAAAGAGGCACTCATTTTCTAGAGAGTGCTTTCCTATGGTACTATAGGAAACATTATGAAAACTGCTCATAATTTAAACCTTAAAAATAGAAAAATTTTAAAATTTTGAACATTCTCCCATTATTGTTTGACTTACATAATTTTTTAATTTTGAATTATAGCAAATCACATTAATTTTATGAAATTAAAATGCACTGCTCAATAATTTATCACAAATAAAATGTTCACGTAACAATAATGAAGGTTAAAAAGTAGGACCTTGTTGACAATTCCTAGAATTTCCCTGCAATCACTGTCTCTCTATCCTTAAATATAACCTTTACTTTAGATTTGTGTTCATGAGAGTGTGTGTGAGAGGATCACTTAGGATCACTAATTTCCGTGCTTTAAAACAATATATAAGTGTAATTTTAAAGAAAGATCTCTGACAACAGTATGAGTTCATCCACCTATAATTGATCCATATTTGCCAATTATGGTACATTTTTATAAGCATATGATATGTACTTAAAAATATATTTATTGAAGGCTAGTTATGTATGTCCATTATTTTAATATATATGTTTGCCGATCATATTTTTCAAATCTATATTTACTTAGTAATTACTTTCTGGCAGTTCTCAATTACTGAGAGGTGTGTGTTATTGTTCATTCTGAATGTCATTTTGATTCATCCTCTTCTTAATTTTGACAGTTTTTGTTTCTTTAAGTTTTTTAATTTATATAAATTTAGAATTGTAATTTCTTCCCAGTAAATGGAAACACTTATTACAAAATTTCTCTCTTTATTAAAGCTTTTTGTCAAATGTCAGTTTTCTCTGATATTAATATAGCTCTCAGTTTTATTTTGCTTAGTGTTGACATATTCATTTTCTTTCCTTTGTATTACTTTCTGTAGCTTGACATAGTATAAGTTTCTGTTGTAAAGATCACATAAGATAAACAGATAACCTCTAATGGTTTTAGCTCTAATATAGTCTACATGTACTTCAGTTTTGAATGCATATTTTCCATTTTTACTTGTCTAATCAGACTACTTTAAAACCTATGTTAATCCAGCACAGTACATTACCTCATGTGGTCATCATTGTTCTAGAATGCCTCATTTTACTTCTAAGTGCCCCTTGCTTTTGTTTACATTAAATCACTATTTAAAGATGAATAACTTCCTGTTAAAGTGATTGTAAACAGAAATGCAAGTTGAGTCTTGTCATTGCAGAGCAGTACTAAATTATAAGCTGCTCATTCAGATGACAGAATATACACTTATATAATTTTATATTATTTTATAATGAAAATATATGCACAAACTCATACAGGAATTTATGGACACAATAAACTTATCAACTCACATAGACGTTTGTGAACACCTAAGAATTTATTTCTAGGCACAAAATTGTCCTAAGAACACAGGTTGAGAAATTTGCTGATCTTAAAATCTAAATACCTGTCTGACATACATATGTGGATTCTTTCCCATTCTTCTATTCTCTCAAACACAGTCCAATCAGGCTTTTGCTGGAAGCGTAGTACTAAACACAGCTCCTGTAAAAGTCTCATGTCTTCTTTGATCCTAAAAGTCTATAGACAATTACTAATTTTTACCCTACTGGACCCATGTTTGTCAAAGGTAATTACCACCCTCCTGTTAGACATTATTCATTTAATAGCTGCTAAGAACACCAACCCCTCTGCTTTTCTCAACATTGTCACTTATTCCTCAGTCTCCTTTTCTATTTCCTGTCTTTTCACTGAATTCTCCATGGCTCAGTCAAATTCCTCAGGTTTTATCCCTTGCTCTTCATTTCTAATTACAGTCACTTTCCAGGCGGTTTTATTTGGGTCTTTCATTTATATTCATATATATGCTTAATAATAAGCTTATTTTAAAAGGAAATATATAATTTGTAATTCAAGTTATAGTATAAAACAAAGATTTTTCCAATATGTATATAATGAATATATTTTTATATCTACCTACAATTTTATATAAGCTGATAGACTTATTTTATTAAAAAATATGAAAATGTATCACATTCAAAAACCTCCTTTAATATATAGGCCAGAATATTTAATATTATGAAAAGTTTTCTTACTTTATAATTTTATACAACAATGGATAATAATCTGATAATTTCTAAAATTAATGTAGTTTAATTTGATTTAAAGTTAAAATAAAAACTTTTGAATATGTGCCTTGAATCACTGTATTATGTTAAGAAATAACTATAATTTTTCAACATATTTAAATTACAATATATAATGAATATACATATAATTTGGAAGATTATAAACGTCTATGTTATTAGTAAAGATGTATCTCATCAGCCTCAGATTTTACATAACTAAGAATGAGTATACTATATCCTACTTTTTAAAAAAGAACCTATGAAGATTATAAAACATACTTGCAAAGCTAATCAAAATGTCTCGTTATATCTATCAATGAATAAAATATATTATTTTAAAGTGGTTATTTATTTGGGAAAGAGAAGTAGCCATGTACATTGTTTATAAGTTATAGGCATCAAATAATTTGGTACTGGGTGGTGGTTGATCTGGGTTATAGGACTAGAGCTAGTTTTATTTTTGCTTTTTATTTTAGTTTAAGTTCTGGAGTACATGTGCAGAACATGCAGTTTTGTTACACAGGTATACATATGCCATGGTGGTTTGCTGCACTCATCAATCGGTCACCTACATTAAGTATTTCTCCTAATGCTATCCCTCTCCTATCCCTCCACCCACTGACAGGCCCCAGTGTGTGATGTTCCCCTCCCTGTGTCCATGTGTTCTCATTGTTCAACTCCCACTTATGAGTAAGAATGTGCAGTGTTTGGTTTTCTGTTCTTGTGTTAGTTTCCTGAGAATGATGGTTTCCAGCTTCATCCATGTCCCTGCAAAGGCATGAACTCATCCTTTTTTATAGCTGCAGAGTATTTCATGGTGTATATGTGTCACATTTTATTTATCCAGTTTGTCATTGGTGGACATTTCTGTTGGTTCCAAGTCTTTGCTATTGTGAATAGTGCCACAATAAACATAAATGTGAATGTGTCTTTATAGTAGAATGATTTATAATCATTTGGGTATATACCCAGTACTGGGATTGCTGCGTCAAATGGTATTTCTGGTTCTAGATCCTTGAGGAATCGCTCCATTCTCTTCCACAGTGGTTTAACTAATTTACACTCCCACCAACAGTGTAAAAGCGTTCCTATTTCTCCACATCCTCTCCATCATCTGTTGTTTACTGACTTTTTAGTGATTCTAACTGGCATGAGATGGTATCTCATTGTGGTTATGATTTGCATTTCTCTAATGACCAGTGGCGATGAGCATTTTTTCATGTTTGTTGGATGCATAAATGACTTCTTTTGAGAAGTTTCGGCTTATATCCTTTGCCCAATTTTTGGTGTTTTTTTTTTTTTTTTGGAAATTTGTTTATATTCTTTGTAGATTATGGATATTAGCTCTTGGTCAGATGGATAGATTGCAAAAATTTTCTCCCATTCTGTAGGTTCCCTGTTCACTCTGATGATAGTTTCTTTTGCTGTGCAGAAGCTGTTTAGTTTAATTAGATCCCGTTTGTCAATTTTGGCTTTGTTGCCATTGTTTTTGGTGTTTTAGACATGAAGTCTTTGCCCATGCCTATGTCCTGAATGGTATTGCCTAGGTTTTCCTCTAGGATTATTATGGCTTTAGGTCTTATGTTTAAGTCTTTAATCCATCTTGAGTTAATTTTTGTACAAGGTGTAAGGAAGGGGTCCAGTTCCAGTTTCCTGCATATGGGTAGCCAGTTTTCCCAACACCATTAAATAGGGAATCCTTTCCCCATTGCTTGTTTGTGTCAGGTTTGTCAAAGATCAGATGGTTGTAGATGTGTGGTATTATTTCTGAGGCCTCTGCTCTGTTCCATTGGTCTATATATCTGGTTTGCTACCAGTACCATGCTGTTTTGGTTACTGTAGACTTGTAGTATAGTTTGAAGTCAGGTAGTGTGATGCCTCCAGCTTTGTTCTTTTTAGTTAGGATTGTCTTGGCGATGCAGGCTCTTTTTTGGTTCCATATGAACTTTAAAGTAGTTTTTTCCAATTCTGTGAAGAAAGTCAATGGTAGCTTGATGGGGATAGCATTGAATCTATAAATTATTTTGGGCAGTATGACCATTTTCACAATATAGTCTCTTCCTATCCATGAGCATGGAATGTTTTTCCATTTGTTTGTGTCCTCTCATTTCTTTGATTAGTGGTTTGTAGTTCTCCTTGAAGAAGTCCTTCACATCACTTGTAAGTTGTATTCCTAGGTATTTTATTCTCTTTGTAGCAATTGTGGATGAGAGTTCACTCATGATTTGGCTTTCTGTTTATCTGTTACTGGTGTATAGGAATGCTTGTGATTTTTGCACATTGATTTTGTATCCTGAGACTATGCTGAAGTTGCTTATCAACTTGAGATTTTGGGCTGAGACGATGTGGTTTTCTAAATATACAATTATGTTATCTGCAAACAGAGACAATTTGACTTCCTCTCTTCCTATTTGAATACCCTTTATTTCTTTCTCTTGCCTGACTGCCCTGGCCAGAACTTCCAAACTATGTTGAATAGGAGGGGTGATAGTAGGCATCCTTGTCTTATGCCGGTTTTCAAAGGGAATGCTTCTACCTCTTGCCCATTCAGTATGATATTGGCTGTGTGTTTGTCATATTTTGAGATACATTCCATTAATGCTTAGTTTATTGCAAGTTTTTAGCAAGAAGCGGTGTTGAATTTTATTGAAGGCCTTTTCTGCACCTATTGAGATAATCATGTGGTTTTCGTCATTGGTTCTGTTTATGTGATGGATTATGTTTGTGAACCAGCCTTGCATCCCAGGGATGAAGCCAACTTGATCATGGTGGATAAGCTTTTTGATGTGCTGCTGGTTTCAGTTTGCCAGTATGTTATTGAGTATTTTCGCATCAATGTTCATCAGGGATATTGACCTGAAATTTTCTTTTTTTATTGTGTCTCTGCCATTTTTGGTGTCAGGATGATGCTGGCCTCATAAAATGAGTTAGGGAGTATTCCCTCTTTTTCTATTGATGGGAGTAGTTTCAGAAGGAATGGTGCCAGCTCCTCGTTGTACCTCTGGTAGAATTCAGCTATTCATTTGTCTGGTCGTGGATTTTTTAGGTTGGTAGGCTATGAATTGCTGCCTCAATTTCAGAACTTGTTATTGGTCTATTCAGGGATTCAACTTCTTCCTGGTTCAGACTTGGGAGGGTGTATGTGTCCAAGAATTTATCAATTTCTTCTAGATTTTCTAGCTTATTTGCATAGAGGGGTTTATAGTATTCTCTGATGGTTGTATTTCTCTGGAATCGTGGTGATATCCCCTATATCATTTTTTATTGCGTCTATTTGATTCTTCTCTCGTTTCTTCTCTATTAGTCTGGCTAGTGGTCTAGCTATTTTGTTCATCTTTTCAAAATACCAGCTCCTGAAATAATTACTTTTTGAGGGGTTTTTCGTGTTTGTTTCCTTCAGTTCTGCTCTGATCTTAGTTATTTTTTTGCCTTCTGCTAGTTTTTCAATTTGTTTGCTGCTGCTTCCCTAGTTTCTTTTAATTTCAATGTTAGGGTGTCAATTTTAGATCTTTTCAGCTTTCCCTTGTGGGCCTTTAGTGCTATAAATTTCCCTCTACACACTGCTTTAAATGTGTCCTACAGCATTTTTAAACAGGTATACAGAAATTCAAATATACTAGAAACAGATTCTGCTATAGCAGAATCCCAATACAGATCATCCCCTCCACTGATTACAGCTAAAAGCTCTGAACAAAATAATAATAATACATAATGCAAATGTGAATATTAATAAACTACTAGAGGACTCTATGCTGAGTAATCAAATATGAAGAATTTACTCACATGGGGAAATAAAGGCCAAATTAAGACATTCTCTGATTAAAGAAATCTAAGAGAAGTTTTGTCATGAGACACACTGCAAAAAGTGCTATGAAGAAAATTCTTCAGGCTGGAGACAAACTATATCAGATGGCGAATTACACTCTCAAAAGGAAATGAAGTAGTAACAATAATGATAGTATCTACCTGTATAAATATAATATACTTCTTTTCCTCATTTAAATTATTTAAAATGGGCCAGGCGTGGTGGCTCATGCCTGTAATCCTAGCACTTTGGGAGGCCAAGGCAGGCAGATCACAAGGTCAGGAGATCAAGACCATCTGGGTTAACACGGTGAAACCCTGACTCTACTAAAAATACAAAAACTTATCTGGGCATGGTGGTGGGCACCTGTAGTCCTAGCTACTCACACAGTGACAAAAGAGAATATTAATTTATGAATGTGTATAAGGCTAATAGTAGAGCCTTAAAAGATACAAGACAAAAATTCACAGATTTTATTGGAAGGATAGCAATAAATTATACATCTTTCAGCAATTGATAGAACAATTATACAAATATTTAGGAAGTCAGAAAAGATATAAATGAAATTATAAAAATTATTGATTTGATTAACATATGTAGAACAGAATGCTCCCTCCAACAACTGCAGAATGCAGATTTTTTTTTCCAGTGCACATGATACATTTAAAGACATAAAATATTTTAGAAACTGGAACTCCCAAATACATATTAAAAATATAAAAATCATGTGATGTGTATTCTCTGACAACACAGACATAAATTAAAAAAATAAATTATGCTAAGCTATATTGGAAACTCTAAAAATACATAAATTAATTCCCATTTAAATAATTAATGGCTCATAGATTAAATCACAGGAGGAATTAAAATATAATTAGAACTGAATGATCATTAAAAGATAATGTATGAAAATTTATGCAATGCAGTTAAAGTAGTGCTTAGTTGGAAACATAGCAAGCTATAAAGCCTAAAATAGAAACAAAGCAATTAATAACATATATTAAAATTTAAAATAGCAATGAAGAAATATCAAAAAACAATGATCTTACATTCTGTCTTAAAATATACAATACATGGCCAGGCACAGTGGCTTACACCTGTAATTCCAGCACTTTGGGAGGCTGAGGCAGGTAGATCCCTTAAGCCAGGAGTTCCACACCAGCCTGGGCAACATGGTGAAATCCCATCTCTACAAAAAATACAAAAATTAGCTCAGCATGGTGGTGCATGCCTATAGTCCCATCTACTTGGGAGACTGGGGTGAGAGGATCATCTGAGCCTGGGAAGGTCCAAGGCTGCAGTGAGCCATGACTGCACCTCAGCCTGGATGAAAGAATGAGACCCTATCTCAAAAAATATATGTAAAATATAATTAACAATCCCAAAATAAGTAGAAAGAAGGAGATGGTAGAGATACACATAGAAAATAGAGCAATTTAGCAACACCAAAAGATGATTCTTTTAAAACAATTTTTAAAAAGTGGATTAATTGCTAGATTAATCAAGAGAAAAAACGAAGCTCAAAAATTACCATAAATGGGATCTAAGTATGGTTATCAACAGAGATTTGACAGATAGAAAAATGTGTAAATAGAATACTATGAATAACTGTGTAATGAAAACATTAAAACTCAGAAGAAATTTGAAAATTTCTTGATAAATGTAACTTGCCAAAACTGACTCAAGAGGAAATACAAAAACTAAGTAGTCCTATATCCTTTCAGGAATTTTAATTCCTTTTATAAAAGTTTTTATTGATATTTAATATTATAAATACTTATTATACACGTTTCAGTAAATGCATATAATGTGCAATGATCAAATCAAGGTATTTAGTTTATCCATCACCCCAAACATGTATCTTTTTTTTTTTTTTTTTTTTTTTTTTTGAGGCGGAGTCTCGCTCTGTCGCCCAGGCTGGAGTGCAGTGGCGCGATCTCGGCTCACTGCAAGCTCCGCCTCCCGGGTTCCCGCCATTCTCCTGCCTCAGCCTCCCGAGTAGCTGGAACTACAGGCGCCGCCACCACGCCCGGCTAATTTTTTTTTGTATTTTTAGTGGAGACGGGGTTTCATTGTGTTAGCCAGGATGGTCTCGATCTCCTGACCTCGTGATCCGCCCGTCTCGGCCTCCCAAAGTGCTGGGATTACAGGCTTGAGCCACCGCGCCCGGCCCAAACATGTATCTTTTATTTGTGTTGGAAACATTACAATTCCAACCTTTTAGTTATTTTAAAGTATATAATAAATTACTGTTAACTATAATTTCTCTACTGTACTATTGAATATTAGAACATATTCCTCCTGTCGAAATGCATTTTTGTATCTGCGAACCAATTTCTCTTTATTTTTCCTTCCCGTTATCCTTCAAAGACTCTAGTAACCACATCGCTACTCTCCATCTCCATGAGATCAACTTTTTTAGCTTGAGTATAAGAGTGAGACTATGCAATAACTGTTTTTCTGTGCCTGGTGTATTTGACTTAACATAAGGGCCTCCAGTTCCACCCACGTTGCTGCAAATGATAGGATTTCATTCTCAGTTTATGTTTGACTAATGTTCTATTGTGTATCTACATCACATTTTCTATCAGTCTATTAATGGACCCTTAGTTTGATTCATATCTTGGGAATTGTGAATAATGCTGCAATAAACATGAGAGTGGTGATATCTCTTTGATGATTTCCTTTCCTTTGAATATATACCCAGCAGCGGGATTACTAGATCATACAATTGCTCTATTTTTAGTTTTTGTAGGGAACACCATGATGTTTTCTGTAATGGCTTTACTACTTTACATTTCCACCAACAATGTAGGAATGTTTCTCCTTCTCCACATCCTCACCAGCATTTGTTATTTTTTATCTTTTTGATAAGTCATTCTATTGATTTTCCTTTACCTGATGATAAGTGATATTGAGTATTTTTATATATACTTGTTGGCCATTTGTATGTTTTCTTTTGAAAAACGTCTATTCAAGTCTTTTGCTGATTTTAAAACTGGATTATTTGCTTTTCTTCCTACTGAATTGAGTTACTTACATAGCCTTATTATTAATCCCTCATCAGATGGATACTTTGCAAATTTTTATGCCATTCTTTAGGCTGTCTCTGCCTTGTTGATTAATTCCTTTGCTGTATAAAAGTTGTTTATCTTGATGTAATCCCATTTGTCTATTTTTGGTTTTGTTACCTGTACTTTTGTGGTCTTATTCAAAAAAGCTTTGTCTAAACCAATGTCCTGTAGTGTTTCCCTGACATTTTCTTCTAGTCATTTCATAGTTTCAGGTCCTACATTTAAGTCTTTAATACATTTTGACTTGATTTTTCTATATGGTGAAAGATGAGGATCTAGTTCCATTCTTCTACATATGAATATCCAGTTTTCCTAGCAATATTTATTGAAGTGTGTCTTTACCCCAATTTATATTCTTGGCACCTTTGACAGCAGTAATGGTGCCATAAATTAGTGAATTTGTTTCTGTATTTTTTATTCTGCTCCATTGGTCTATGTTCTATTTTTATGCCGGTACTATACTGTTTTAGTTACTACAGATGTTTAGTGTAATTTGAAATGAGATGGTGTGATGCCTTCAGATTTGTTCTTTTGCTCAATTTTGCTCTCGCCATTTGGGGTCTTTTGTGAATTTATACAAATTTCAGGGTTTCTTTCTATTTCTGTGAAAAATGTCATTGATATTTTGATAAGAATTACATTGGAGCTGTAGATTGCTATAGTAGTAGAGACATGTTAGCAATAACATGTTCAAATCCATGAGCATTTGTTATTTGTTGTGGTTTTGATTTGCATTTCCTTGATTAGTGATGTTGAGCACTTTTTCATAAACTTTTTTTCCTTTTGTATGTCTTATTCTAAGAATGTCTATTCAGATCCTTTGTCCACTTTTTAATGAGACTGTTATTTTTGATGTGGATGTGTTTAAGTTCCTTGTAAATATTCTCGATATTAACCCCTTGTCAAATGAATGGTTTGTAAATATTTTCTCCCATTCTGCAGATGTCTCTTTATTCTGCTGTCTTCTTTGCTGTGCAAAAGCTTTTTTAGCTTGATGTAATTTCATGTCTATTTTTGCTGTTGTTGCCTTTACTTTTGAGGTCTTAAGCCATAAAATCTTTGCCTACACAATGTCCCAAAGCATTTTCCCAGGCTTTATATCTAATAGTTTTGTAGATTTCAGTCTTGTCTTTTTTTTTTTTTTTTGTAGTGTTTAATCCATTTTGAGTTGATTTTTGAACGTGGTAGGGGATTAGGGTCTAGTGTTTTTCTTCTGCATAAGGATATTCGGATTTCCCAGCACAACTTATTGAACTGGGTGTCCTTTCCACAACATATGTTATTGGTGTCTTTGTCAAAAATAAACTGGTTGTAAAAATTTGCATTTATTTCTGTGTTTTCTATTCTGCTTTAATGATCTGTGTGCCTATTTTACACAATACTATGCAAAATAAACACGCAGAAATCAGTACCATTTCTATACACTAATAACTAGACAAAAAAATTAAGAAAGCAATTCCATTTTCAATAACTAAAAAAAAACAAACTGGAAATAAATTTAACCTAGGTGATGAAAAACCTCTCAAAAAAAAAAAAAAAAAAAAAAAAAAACTGATGAAAGAAATTGAAGAGGAAACAAACAGAAGGAAAATCGTCCCGTGTTCTTGAGTCAGAAGAGTTAATATTGTTAAAATGACCATACATACTACCCAAAGCAATCTACAGATTTAATGCAATCTCTGTCAAAATACCAATTACATCTTTCAAATAAATTTTAAAAAAGAATCATCAAATTTGTATTGAACCACAAAAGAGCCTGAACAATCAAAGCAATATTGAGCAAAAAGAACAAAGCTGGAGGCATCACACTGCCTGACCTTAAAATATAGGGCAAAGCTATATTAACCAAAAGAGGTATTTGAATTATTTACTGAAAATCTTCCTCAAAAGAAAACTTCAGGACAAGATTATATCACTCATAAATTTAATTTAATATTCTAGGAAGAAACAACAACCTTACCACAATCTTTTCAGAAAATATACCTTAAAATATTGTATACAACCCAGATTATACTCCCTCGTATCAAAATCTGGCAAACATATTTTCTTGGACTTTTTATGAAGAGAAATAAGCAGTTTTTATTTTTGTATCCATGTATGTCATATGTCTTTCTTTCTAACCACTTTTTGTAAGACTACAATTACATAGATAGCAACTGTTTGATATTGTATCATTGTTTTCTTTAGCTATGTTCAAGTTTTTTCAGCCTTTTATTTTTCTTCTCTGTTTCAGTGTAGACAGCTACTCCTTTAAATTTGCTGGTTTTTCTTCTGCAATGTCCAATTTGTTGTTTAGCACAGCCAGTTAATTTTCACCATAATTATTATATTTTTGAGCTTCAGAAGTCCCTTTCTGTTTTTTGTATTCTCATTTTTGTCTGCTATTTGTGGTCAGTTTTTCCTGTAATTATTTGAATATAATTACAATTGCTCTAAAGTATTTTGTCATTTTTTAAATCACCTCTGCGTTTCCTGGAACTGTTTCTATGCATATATTTATCTACTAGTGTTGGATCATATTTTATGGCCAGTTGGCATTATTGAACAAATGTTACATTGTTTAGTGATGGATTTTGCTGTCTTCATTTAAACACTATTACTGTTTTCTCTTCATAGGCTATCATGTATTTGCAGATCAGCTTAATTCTTTTGAGACCTGCTTTTAAACTTTGTTAGGGTAGGTCTGGAGTAGCTTTTTGTTTATGATTTACTTAGCCCCACAACCAAAATATGTTATCCTACACAACTGAAATATTGGGTGTTCCATGAGATTTTGTACTCTGGTTGGTCAGAACTTAGATATCTCTACCTCACAGGTCCCTGGTAATTCTTCTTTGCCTAGCCTTGCAGAGTTTCATTCAAGTTATGCTTGGGTTAGAGTTCAGCCAAAAATTTATGGATATTCCTGTGCAAATTTCTGGATTACCTTCTCTGTATAGTGTCCTTTTTAAAGTACTTTGCCCACTAATTCCTAATACCTCAGCCTTCACTGATTTTGACCTATCGCTTTGACTCATTATGACCAGAATGGTATAGATTTATTTTTTCCTGCAAAGTAATTCCAGGAAGAAATACATAGCAATAGTAATAACCAACTGATTTATTCCCATTCTGTCAGGAATTGCCATCATGCGATGCACATTGTCTAATGCCTGACAGTTTATTTTTTCATTGTGTAATTCAATTTTTTGTTGTTTTTAGTTTTAGAAAGTCCAATACCAAGGAATCCATAATGGCTAGAAAAGGAACTCCATTGCTTTTCTTTCGACATTATGTCAGAATTACCGCTTATCCAAGGCTTCTATGTTGTATGTCTCCTAAACATTTTTAACAGATGATCCCATACCAAACTAATAATATAAGTTCTTATCTTTCTCCACACCAAGATATCTTCCTTTTGCTCAATTATTCTTTTCTCTCATGTTCAGAAGCCTTGATTGTTTTCATTTCACATTTAAAATTAAATTTTAATTATCTACTGTTGTCCCTATGTTTCTATACTTATCTGGCCCCCACCTCTTCTCTGATGACATCTCCAAATATTTCACCCTTTGATCACTATGCACAAGTCATACTGTCCTCTATTCTTTTCCAAGAAGACATAAAACTTGTCTCTTTCTTAGGACTTTTGTACAAGCTATTTACATACCTAGGCAACTCTTTCCCCAAATTCTGACATCAGAGTATCTTTTGATGTGAAAGTGTTATACAGGTGTGTAAAAACATAAGAAAAGGCTTAAGTACTACTCAAATAATTTTCATAAAAAATATACATCTGTGCAACCATAATTTACAGAATATTAAATTATTAATATCATTGAAACTACTTTATGTCCCCCTCAGACATTACTCCACAAACATAACCATTATTCTGACTACCATCTTAATAGCTTTTTTGATGTTTTTCAAATTTATATAAATAAAATTATGTAGTATGTAAGCTTTTCTGTCTAACGTTGTATACTTCCTAGTTATTTTAGTAGAATATATTTCAGCCTAATTGGTTTACTCTTAAAAATTCTGCCTTGTCAGGAGGATAGCTTGTGAGTCCAAGAATTTGAGGTTACAGTACACTAAGATGATAGCTGGGAATAGCCATTGCACTTTGGCCTGTGCAACAACATAGTGAGACCTCATCTCTGGAAAAACAAAATTCGGCTTTACGCACTTTTAAAATTAGTTACCTTATAATTATTTAATCATCTACTTTTTTTCTAGCCCCTTTCAATATCTGTCAGTTTATCTACCTACCTATTTATACAACTGTGTATCCCCCTTAGGAAAGATACTCCTTAAAGCCCAATGTCTAAAAATGTGCCTGAAACAAGTAGGTACTCAGTGAAGATCTGAGAAGTGAACCAATGGATATTTAAATCAGTGATATGGTCACGGGATCTTTGGGGTGTTGCTTTTCCAGCTAGAAATCTCTGTGGCTGGTGGTGCCTTTGCCTGAGTTTTACTCGGGCCCACTGGACCCATTCTGTCCCTCAGCCTAGCAGGCTGCGGCTTGTCAGGGCAAACAGCTCCAGCCACCAGCATAAGCATTGGTTCCTTGTGAGGCTACAGCTGGACCAGGTGTACCACAGGCGGCTTCCATGGCTGGCACTAGGGAACACGGTGGCACCTGAAAACTTGGAGATGCCAGGAATGCAGAACCCTAAAGAGGGTGTCACAGCCTGGCTCAGGGAACTCTTAGGACTGGGCTCCCTGAAGAGCCACCACTCTTCTCTCCTCTCTTCTCATCACCCACAAGGTGGTGAGCAAGAGGTGCATTTCAGCCTTGATTTTGTTACAGCTCTTTCAGCCTCACAATTCAGCGGGTCCTGAGTTCTTGTCCCATATTCAAGAAGAATGAAGTACACTGAGAAGTGGAGGGTGAGCATGGTGGAGAGGAGCCTTCCTGCATGACAGAACAGCTCAGAGGAGAATCGCAGTGTGCAGCTCCTCTCTGCAGGCAGGTTGTCCCTTGGTCTACCCTAGTCTGAGGTTTTTATGGGCTTCAGAAGGCAGGAAGTGCATGCTGATTGGTCCATGGGTGGCCATGAGTGGGTCCAGAAAAAGTACCATAAGTTCTCACTCTGATCCCCAGGCCTCAGGGTGTCCCTGGCCTAAAAGTGGGGTTTCAGCGGGGACCCACCCTTTTCCACCCAGGAGTCTGTCTGCCTCCTGCCATTGTTAACCTTCTGTCCACAGTGCCCACAGCACCCAGGCTGTTCGTGCCAAGGAATGCCTGCAAGCCCATGATAAGCTTCCCCCTTGGCACCTCTCTCATGCTCATTGGCACTCAAAGTCCAGAGGGGGATGAGGTGGCAAGGGGCTGGCATGACAGTGCTGCCCCAAGCATGCACACACCTAGCTGGGTTGTGACAGTGTCCAGGCTTGTCCATAACTTTGCTCCAAAATCAGAGTAGTTATTGGGAGTGAGGAGAGGCCAGGCATTCCTCACTGCTGCCGGCATCACGGCAGTGGCCACTCCAGACCTCCAGCAGTCGCAGAAGGCCACTGTTGCCTTAACTATGAAATCTCTCCCATCTTGTCTTTTCCATTAAATTCTTTGTAGTTTGTGGCATTTGAAGAGACTCAAATTTGCTTTTGGTTCTAACACCAACTTGCTACCATGTTTTTAACCCCTTTGTTACTTAGATAACATTGAGAACACAGGAGTATTCGATGCAAGAGTTCAAAATCTGAGCTTATCTAGAGCTTCTCACATTTGTCTTAGCTGTTTTCCTTACATCATTTTTTCCTTTTTGTCAAAAATGAACACTGAAATACTATGTAGCAACTCTGGAATCTAGAAAAATAGGTAAAGAGTTGTAAGGCTTACATGTGCACATTGGTATCTGACGACTTACATATACTGTGAACATCCATTGAAAAATGAAAGAACCATGCTTATTTAGTAAATTGCTACAAGTACCCATTTGATGTGGTTTGGCTGTGACCCCACCCAAATCTCATCTTGAACTGTAGTTCCCATAATCCCCATGTGCCATGGAAGGGACCTGGTGGGAGGTAATTGAATCATGGGGGCAGTTACCCCCATGCTGCTATTCTTGTGATAGTGAGTGAGCTCTCACAAGATCTGATGGTTTTAAAAGGGGCTTTCCCCTTTTTGCTTGGCACTTCTCATTGCTGCTGCCATGCAAAGAAGGGCATATTTGCTTTCCCTTCTGCCATGATTGTAAGTTTCCTAAGGCCTCTCTAGCCATGTGGAACTTGAGTCAATTAAACCTCACTCCTCAATAAATTACCCAGTTATTGATATGTCTCTATTAGCAGCATGAGAATGGACTAATACAGTAAATTGGTACTGGGTAGTGGAGTGCTGCAGTAAAGATACCTGAAAATGTGTAAGCAATGTTGGAACTGGGTCACAGGCAGAGACTGGGAAAGTTCGAAGGGGTCAGAAGAAGACAGAAAAATGTGGGAAAGTTTGGAACTTCCTAGCGACCTATAGAATGGGTTTGACCAAAATGCTGATATTGATGTGGATAATGAAGTCCAGGCTGAGGTGTTCTCAGATGGAGATGAGAAATTTTGGGGGAACTGGAGTAAAGGTCACTCTTGCTATGCAAAGAGACTGGTGGTATTTTGACCCTGCGCTTGAGATCTGTGGAAGTTTGAACTTGAGAGAGATGATTTAGGGTATATTGCAGCCATTTATAAATGGCTAAGCAGTCAAAAGGAAGCAGAGCATAAAAATTTATAAAATTTTCAGCCTGATAATGTGCCAGAAAAGAAAACCCTATTTTCAGAAAAGAAATTCAAGCCCACTACAGAAATTTGCATAAGTAATGAGGAGCCAAATGTTAATTACCAAGACAGTGGGGAAATGTCCCTAAGGCATGTCAGAGACCATGATGGCAGTCCCTCCCTTCACAAGCCTGGAGGCCTAGGAGAGAAAATGGTTTTGTGGGTGGACCCAGGGGCCCCTGCTCTATTCAGCCTTAGGACACAATGCCCTGTGTTCCAGCTGCTTCGGCTTCAGCTGTGGCTAGAATAGACCAACATACAGCTCAGGAAGTTACTTCAGAGAGTGTAAGCTCCAAGCCTTCGTGGCTTTTACATGATGTTGGGCCTTTAGGTGCACAGAAGTTGAGAACTGAGGTTTGAGAACCTCCACCTAGATTTCAGAGGATGTAGGGAAAGGTCTGGATGTCTAGGTAGAAGTTTGCTGCAACAGTAGAGCCCTCCTGGAGAATCTCTGCTATGACAGCACAGAAAGGAAATGTGTTGGAGCACCCACACAGAGTTCCCAATGGGGAAATGCCTAGTGGAGCTGTAAGAAGAGGGCCTTCTTCCTCCAGCCCACAGAATGGTAGATCCGCTGACAGTGTGCACCCTGCACCTGGAAAATCTGCAGACACTCAATGACAACCCACTAAAGCAACTGGAATGGGGTCTGTACTCTACATAACCACAGGGATGGAGTTGCCCAAGGCCATGGAAGCCCACCTCTTGCATCCGCATGCCCTAGATGCGAGACAGAGTCAAGGAAGATCATTTTGGAATTTTAAGGTTTAATGACTGCCCTATTTGGTTTTGGACTTGCAAGGGGCCTCTAGTCCCTTTGTTTTGGCCATTTGCAACTAATGTATTTACACAATGCCTGTACCCCCATTGTATCTGGGAAGTAACTAAGTTGGTTTTGGTTTTGCAGGCTCATAGGCAAAAGGGCCTTACCTCAGATGATATGTTGGACTTGGACTTTTGAATTAATGCTGGAATGAGATAACTTTAGGGGACTGTTGGATATTGTTTGGCTATGTGCCCACCCCAATCTCTTCTTGAATTTTAGTTCCCATAATCCCCTCATGTCATGAGAGGGACTTGGTGGGAGGTAATTGAAGCATAGGGGTAGTTACCCCCACGCTGCTGTTCTTGTGATAGGGAGTGAGTTCTCACAAGATCTGATGGTTTTATAAGGGACTTTTCCCCTTTTGTCATTTCTCCTTGCTGCTGCCATGTGAAGAAGGACAAGTTTGCCTCCCTTTCCACTATGATTGTAAGTTTCCTGAGGCCTCCCTGGCCATACAGATCTGTGAGTCAATTAAACCTCTTTTATTTATAAATTACTCAGTCCGAGGTATGTCTTTATTAGCAGCATGAGAACGGACTAATAGTCCATTCTAAAGAATATATTAGAAATTGGTTTCAAGTCTATAAAATTTAGTTGTAATATCTATTTAGAATAGGGGTTTAAAAATGTATTGTTTAAAAAAGCATACATATAAACCATTATTTTAAATAATAATAATATAATATATAATAATAAATTATTTTAAATAATGGTTTAAATGTATGCCCTCCCGTCAAGGCATACATATAAAAGGAATCTTCTGGAAGAAAATAGAGTGAATATAAAACTACTCATCTTAAGAACAGAATAATTTATGTCACCTTAGATTATGACTCTATTAGTATATGTATACAAAATTTGATGATGCACAACTAGAAAGATGAAAAATTGTGTCCTTTTAGAACATTCTTTAGCTGAGTTACATACTGAAGCTGAAAACCATAAGCAGGCACTAATAATATCCTTTATATTTCCAACCATAGTATGTTGATATTCCATGAAAGAATATCAAGTTATATAGTATGTAATAAAATATAGCACTCATAAATAACAATAGAAAAGAACTTTCAGCTCATATTTTAAAGAAAAATACTACTTAATTTTTAAGTGTATATTAATTATCAACCTAACTTTTCTTAAATAGCACTGTAAAAATACATATATAATATATATGATAAATTTTGCAATGATATAATAATAAGCATACATTATAAACCATTATTTTAAAGAATAATAATGAGGTCAATATTTTCTCATCTTGCATGTAAATACATAGATTCAAAAGATGAAAAATATCACCAACCAGTTAAACACAGGTAAAAAACTAGAATTTTGAAAACAAGTCCATACTCTCGAGCCTAATTCTATATGCCTTTTCACTACAGCAGTTACAATACAGTTAAATTTAAAATAAAACAAGAATGAATTTAAACTTTACATTTAAAATTTTAAATTTAAAATGTTACATTTAAAAATGTGTTCCTTCTATATATGAGAAATTATGCTTATTACCTTGTCCAGTGTTTTCTCAAATCTTGTATTTTATTCCCTCTAGTATGAAAACTTGGGTCTGTATCCAAGAATATAGGAGTGCAGCTGTTGTTTATCCTGAACTATTCACTTTTACTTCTAACAGTTCATGCACAGCTGTGGAGTTGAAGGGATTAAAAAGTTAGAATAGAGAAAGTTATGCACGGTCTACAAAAAGAACAACAATTTTAAACTCTTCATAGTTTACAAATGTTAACTTCTATCTCCTGAGGTAATCCTGATTCCATTATATATTCCTGGACTGCTAAAATGACCAACATTTTCCTTACTTTTGATGTTGGAAATAAAGTGTTTCTTGCCTTTAGCAATAATAAAATCTTTACAGAGAAGGCTGCATCCCACAGACGTGAAGCAGTATTACAAAATATAATTCTTTTAACCATGATCTAGTGCCCATAGCACTTGAAAAAAACTTTAGAACTAATATATAAATTGTGCTAAAGAAAAGAAAGGAAGAAACAGAAAGAAAGCTTTCAATTCTTATTTTAGTTTTGGGGTACTGTTTCTGCATCTAGAAAAACATGTTGTTTAAAAATCCAAACTTTCACAAATTTGTAATTAAACAGTTTAGTATAGAACATTGTACTAGAAACCAAGCAAAATTAATAGGAAATACAACATCCATGTCTCCAAAAAACTATCTCAAAAACAGATAACAGAAATTGAATTCTATTTAGAGAAGAGATCCAATACTAGCCAAACCAGAATTATACTTTAGTCTAAAACACATGCTAGATAAAACATGTCTCAAAATCGTAACTGCCCAAATTAACAAGTACACCATTCAGCATGACTGCATTATGAACAGGTTACAATCGGATGAAAATATTGATCATTTAGCTTTGAAATTAGTGAATGGTACTTTAGTCAGACAGGAATATATCCCACTCCTACAGAGGCTGCTCACTTCACATGGGCATAACTGCATTCTTTTACCCAAGTACACTTTACTAATTATATTGGTTTCAATGTATGGCACAAATGAAAAACTTTTTGAAGTATTATATTAACCATTCTGTGATATGTCATGGAAAAAGCAATCAATAGAGCATCCAAATGAAGAGAAACCAGATACACCTGAAAACATGGAAGATTATGAAGAAAGGGAGAATATATGGATACTATGGTTTGTCTACCACAAATCAAGAATAAACGTGCAGCAATCTAAGACACCAAGTCTGTTGTATATAGACAAAAATGTCAATGGAACAAAAAGAAAGTCCAGAAACAGACTCAAATATAGATGGAAACTTATTTTGCATAATTGTGACATGAAATGTGGGTGGGTGGGGAAAATAGTAATTAAGTGAATTTTTTTTTCTATAAGAATTAGTATTTCAACAAAAATGAGAAAGAAATTTGATAGTTATCCTTACACTTTCATTTAACATAAATTCGAGGTTTTTAATACTCGAATGTGAAAGGCAAGCTATTAAAGAATAGAGAAAATATAGGAAGTTGAATTAATAATTGTAGAACAGGAGTAAATTTCCTAAATAAGGGACAGAAAACACATAAATTATGAAAAAAGGATGATAAATTTTTCAGTGAAATTGCTAAGATATGTTTATAAAAGGCAGCATAAAGTCATTGAAAGATAAACTGAAATTACACATAAAATTGGCAACTAGAATACCCATGCACACTCACACATACATGTAGACATGCATGCACAGTTGTGTGTTTGTAGTCTGCAATTTAAGAGGACAAAAGATAAAAACATTGAAAAATTGGGCAAATACTTGAATAACCAATTCTGCAAAAGAAAGAGTCTTAGCTATATGAAAAAAGTATTTATCATATACATTAATCAGATGCTATCCAATCTAGTAGACCAGCAAAAAATTAAAAGGCGAGAGAATTCCAAGTGGTAATATGTAGCAAGATGAGTAACTACTTCATTGCTTGCAGTAGTATCAATTAGTACAACCATTTGAGGAAACACTTTACATTCACGCTATGACACATCAATAATAGTACTTTGTATGAACTACAGAAAAACACTTCTCAATATATATAAAAATGTTCACATGAATAACCTTCAGAAGAACAAACAACTGAAATGTCCATCAAGATTGTAACATGTAAACATATTTTGCTTAATTAATATAATGAATACACATGGCTTCATCACAAGCTCAATGTTGAGTAATTATTTTTTAAAAAATAGAAAAATAAATTATAAAATGTTTATAAAAAGAGAAAAGTATGTTATTTACAGATACATAGTTGGTAAAACTAGGAAGAAAAGTAAAGTAATAATTGACACATACTGTAAAATATTTTATTTTTCTGGTTGAGAGACTGGCAATAGTGAAAGGGAGAAATGATTGAGAAGGGCAAACAGATTCCCAGGAGAAACAGATAATATTTATGGCTGTACTTTGCAATGAAAGTTAAGTCTCTCCTGAGATGTGGTCATTAGCCAACTTGTCAGAGATTCTGAATTCTAATCCTTTTCTACTGTGGATAAAATACATTGATACAAATAAACATAGTAGTTTCCTTAGGTTTAGATTTTTCATAATCTTCTACAGTTTTCTGTAGGACATTTTCTTTTGTAGACTGCTCTACTAAGTATATTTAAGTTGATACCTGTTTATAGAAAACAATTTATTTTTATGTATGTCTGTTAGCTTGAAAATTAGAAAAGGAAGCTATGATAAGCTGAGCACTTTATTCTATAAAGAAAATAAGTTTTTCAAATTCTGTGTGCACAATTTTATCCATCACTTCTCTTGGAATGATTTGTCTGTCCACATAGAGTACAAGTGAGGGATGGCACCTTCTTAAGAATGAAAGCATTATTCTTATTACCATGTTAGTCAGAATATAAGATTATCCTACTAGAATATGCTAAAAATTCTATTCTAGCCCAGGCACTTCCAAGTGGAAAGTGAATGGCTTACCAAATTTTTAGATGCTCAATATTCACTAGATAAATAAGCAAATTCCAAAACTATAAACTATTGGGATATATTTTGTAAATATAGAATGATAGTATCAAATCTGTCTTCACAACAAATATACAAATTAATTACAAAGCAACAACATTGATCTACATACACAAGAAGAGCAGATGCCAGATACAGTAGAACCAGGAAGCCAGTGAACAATATCAAAGCTAAGAGCAAGACCTTCCTCAGTATGCACATGACTTTGATTTATGTTGTGGCATGATTGTTTTTTGTTCTTTTGATATAATTGTGTTGCCTAGTTCCATAGTACTGATTAGGTCTGTGAAGGAGTCTTACTATGATCTTTTTTGCTACATCAATTGATTCCCTTCTGACACTTTGAGAGTTTTGACCTATAACTTAGTCCAGGATATAAGATAATTTAGGTGAGCAATAAAAAGGAAAAATTGAATGTGGAATTAGTCAAGGCTGGGATATTTGAGTTTAGTGATTAACAATGGTTACAAAATTCGGAATTCTATGATTTTTCCAGTGTTATACTCATTATAGCTGTTCAGTAATTAAGCACCGTGTTTAAGCTGAGCTCTTGTGTTATAAAATGTGCCTCTGGAGCAGCAATGAATTGCAGATGTGCCAGCGTTTTCTCTTTCTGAGATTCTGAGCTCCTATAGATTATTGTCTTTCAAGAAAGCTTCCATATATAAATACATTTCAAAACTAATGTTATAATGAAAAGTATATTTATAAAATAATACTTTTTAAAGGTAACATTTTGGCTAGAAATTTTATATCAATCATTAACTCTATACCAAAATCCTAGCAAGAAAAACTGAAAGTGGTAAAGAAGCTGACCGAATATGTCTAATAGTTGACAATGATGATGTTCACATCAAGATACCTTAAGGACCAATTTCTATGCTCTAATTATGAAGTACTGTGTTTTACTACTACACAATTCATGGCGAAGTACTTCTTTACAATATTTTACAATAAATGACACAGATTTTAGTCATATTTTGTATTATTAAAAATGTGTAAGAGTACGCCTGAACTCCCCAGGAAAATGTTAATTTACAGAGAGGCCTATTGCTGGGCTAAAGATTAGCCTTGATCACAAGAACAGAGTTCGTGTCTCATGCTTTTCTTGAAATATCTATATCATTGAAAAGATTAAAAAATGTGGAATATACACATAATGGTACACTCTTAGCATTAAAAACAAAGGACATTCTGTGATTTGCAGCAGCGTAAATGAATTTAGAAGATTCATTTCTTTTTGACTATTTTTGCTTTTTTTTTTTTTTTTTGCTTTGAAGTAGTATATAGGTCATAACTGTGAAAATATACTTCATAGTTAGTACTTTTGTCTTTCCCTTATTACTACGTAGGATTTTTAAAGAGTTGGTACGTGGATACATTTTGATGAATTATAGATAGTCAAATCTCAATATTGAAAAAAGAACTTTCATGTTTATTAAAGTCTTAATATATTTCAGGCTCTGTAGTAGGTTAATATAACGCATCATATATAATAGTAAATGTTTGTCTTTTTCAGTACCATAGTTGTGATACGGAAATAAGAACTTTGATTTAATTTTCCCACTACGTTTTAAACATTGGCACAGGTATTTGTATTAATTATATAGACACATTTATTATAATGTTGGATTTAGTATTTAATTTACAAATAATTGTTTTCAAGTCATAATAACTTAATAGAAATATTTTATTAAAAAGCTCCCCTTCAATCTAGAAGGTGTGTATTTAATACAAAATTTATATTTTATGCTTTTATTTTTATACACTGGTTTTTGCTTTATTAGAAATGGAATGAGAATGCTAGCCTTTTCCCTAATGTGTCAGCACAAATGCTCTGCTCTAAATCCTACCATAACTAAGAATCTGAAGTTCCCAGAGGGGCACGCAGAACTCTGGCTTTTCTAAAACAATTTCCACGCAATAAGCCTAGAATAATATAAATCCTGCTTCTTTCTGAGGATGTTCTGATGGCTTTATTTTTTCCTAATGTGAAATTATTATGTTAAGAAATAAACTGAAAAGCAGTCTCAAAATGACTAAAAAGTTATCTTAATATATTAACACTCTCATTTTCCCATTAATAACTGGGATAGCTAATTCTTAAGTAGTCTTTGCAGTTGTAAAAGCCCAGGTGGTAAATGGAAAAGAGAAAGGCATACCCAGGATTCACACACATTTTATTTTTTAGGAAGGCTGAGGAAAATGACCCTCAGTAATATTTTAGCCCTATCATTTGTCTAGCACAACACAAAGAGAGGGGTGTTACATCCACACGATATTATTGTGCTGTATACACAAATTCCAAAAGGACATTTCTAAAATTTAAGATTTCCAAGTATCTCTTCATCCTCAAATTAGCTTAAGATAGAACTAACAGGAATTGACAAATTATTGATAATAATTAACAAATCAAAAACACAACTTGGTTGAAAAACAAATACAACGTTAAAACTATTTTCCAGTGAAGAACTGGATGTACTACTAGTTTTGTACATCTTTCCCAAGTTAATGTGTGCCAAAAATATTTGTGAAAGCAGGTATAATTTTATACCTCTTGTGTCCTTCAAAATTGAGGTAAATGTCACCAGGTTTTAGGGCTCATAAAGTAAAAGAAGTCCACATCTTTTTAAAATGTGTGCTTATACATCACATTGTGTGGCATGATACGACTTTGAATCACCTCTTTGACATCATCTTCTCATTTCTCAGGCACAGCTATTGTACCATTTTCTCAAACAGGCAGTTCCACGTGAAGCTGTTGCTCACATCCTTTGAAATCACTTAGATTTGGTTTTGGCTCAGGTATTACTGGCTCTGTGGGCTTAGGTAAATATTCTCTGTAAAACTCAGATTTTTTTATCTTCAAAACAGAATATTTTGTAGTGAGTTCCTCTATGCCCTTAGTGTACAGAAAGACTTTCAGAAGAAACTTTAAAAAGGATTGGTAAATTTGACTATATAAAATTAATTTTTTTTTTAGAAAAATATACCATAAGCAAAGACAAAAGTCAATTGACAAGCTACATGAAACTATTTTTAACATACATTTTAGATATGGCCTAATGGCGTAATATTGCAAATATGTAAAGAATTTTTAAAAGTTGAGCCAAAAAGACCAAAACAATATAGATAAATGGGCAAAATACATGAACAATTCACAAAAAAGATATCAAATGGTTCTAATATACACCCAATATGGGTATATATGAAAATAATATATTCAACATATATATGGCAATAATGTATTCAGTTCACTTATAATAAGGGAAATGCAAGTTAACTAGGAAACAAAATTAAAAGTGGAGCACAATTGCTTGCCCATCAAATTGGCTAAATTAGAAAAGAAAGAAAAGAAACAGAGAAGAGAGAAGGCAAGGAAAGGCAAGGGAAGGGGAGGAGAGGGGAGGACTGAGGGGAGGGGGGAGGGGAGGGGGGAGGGGGGGGGAGGGGAGAGGGGAGGGGAGGGGGGGGGAGGGGAGGGGAGGGGAGGGGAGGGGAAGGGAAGGGAAGGGAAGGGAAGGGAAGGGAAGGGAAGGGAAGGGAAGGGAAGGGAAGGGAAGGGAAGGGAAGGGAAGGGAAGGGAAGGGAAAGGGAAGGGAAGGGAAGGGAAGGGAAGGGAAGGGAAAAAAAGAAAGGGCTGAGTCTGTGGGAAAAGGATCATGTTGAGTTAAAACAAAACACAGTATGTGAAAGATTATATACACTGTGTTAATCTTTAAGTAAGACAGAAGGGAATATGAGAAAATGTAGTTTTATCCACTTATCTTTACAAAACTAAAAAATTAGAAAGGATAACCAGAAAACACTAAAATTGAATATATACAAAGAGTGGAGAGCAGTGAGATAAAAGACATGCAGAAGGGAGTTATACTGCTCTGTATACAGCTTTCCAGAATAATTTTAACTTTTGGAACTATGTATATATGTTCCATATTCTGAAGATAATGTTATAAATTAATCCACTTGTTTAAAGATAAATCTCATATTAAAACACTCACAGAAGCATCCAAAGTAATGTTTGATCAAAAGCTGGGCACCAGGGGCCTGCCAAGGTGAAATAACATTAAATACTACACTCACTATTCACAAAGTAAGGACTGCATTACTTCTACATCAAGAAAAAGGAAATCATTAAGTAGAAGTTATCTGAATATTCTGGTCCAATTTATTAATTCACTTTTTTTCTGATTGGAGCAGAGGAAAGGTGGAAATACACTTAAATGTAATGACATTTGTATTTGGATGTCTTTAAGACTTTATACACAGATTTTATCTTCCTGTAACTCTATGTTTTTATTTTTGTCAACTTCTTAACTAACATTTTCAACATACTGATAATTAAAAGATTCATATGGTGAATACACATATACCACCCCTACGTTGGTTCCCCAATTATACAAATGTTAATATGTTAATTCTCTCTCTCTCTCTCTCTCTCTCTCTATCTCTCCCCAACTTCTCCTTTCCAGAATAAAGGGTTGCCAATGATTCAAGTATTCCATCAGCTAAAGTTGTAAGACAAGCTGAGGTTCTGGCTGAGAGCAACAACAACAACAAAATGAAATAGGTCTTTGAAGAGCAAAGTCTAGATATTATCTATGATCCATGACCAACTACAGAAACACCAAGTGTAATAGCTTGTGTTTTTCCCTACTTCTTGTTATATTCACGCATTTATTTTATGTACTAATCAATCTTTTATTCCTTCTCTTTGTTGCCCTTGTTTTTGTGTATTTTATATACTAGTTATTAGAGGTTAATTTGCAATTCAGTATTAGGTAAAAGAATAGTCAATGAATCAGACTATTCATTTAAACCACCTGCCAATTTTGAGAAGTGAGAAATGCAGCTTTTTATAGATAAAATAACTGTTGGAAATGTGTGTCTTCTCATTTTGGAGAAGAGTGAGAGCTTCTCCACTTGTAAGGAGAGATGTGAGCCATTTAGGTATACTTGTAGAGTTGACTTATTATAGTGAGGAGTTCAAATATATGTAGAGGGATGCTTATTTGGAGTAACCAAATAATAAATAACAAGAACTTAAGCATGTTCTTCATTATCAATTCATTGCCTTTCAGCTCTGAATGTACCCTTCAGTGAATGGCATAGGATAAACAATAGTATCCCTTTGAATATTTCTCCTTTGAAGTGAACATGTTATTATGTTCTCTCAGGAGAGAGCTCTGCAAGGACATTGTAAGAGGAAGAGAATCTCCTGTTAATTAGTGTTTGGGTAGAGTAGGCCTGTTGATAACTTTTCTGTAGACATCTGGACACTGAAAACTACCAGCTGCACTGATCACCAAACAACTCATGTGGCCTACTCGCCATAATGTCTCTTGCTCTACTGGTGGTGCCTGCACTTCCTCTGTAAGCCTCTGTACAGCCTATCTGCAGCTTGTGGCCAGAAGGATCACCCATCACCTGCCACTCTTTCCACGGGACCTACACAGCCTGTATTCTCAGATGGCTACCTGCACCTACTCTGCTCAGATTCCCACTGCACACCTGTGATACCTGTTACTTATTCCTTGTTTTTTTTTTTTGTTTTTTTGTTTTTGTTTTTGAGACAGAGTCTCTCCCTCTCGCCCAGGCTGTAATGCAATGGCACGATTTTGGCTCACTCTAACCTCCGCCTCCCGGGTTCAAACGATTCTCCTGCCTCAGCCTCCAGAGTAGCTGGGATTAGAGGCACCTGCCACCACGCCCAGCTACTTTTTTTTTGGTTTTTCAGTAGAGACAGGGTTTCACCATGTTGGCAAGGTTGGTCTCAAACTCCTGACCTCATGATCCATTCGCCTCAGTCTCCCAAACTGCTGGGATTACAGGCGTGAGTCACCATGCCCAGTCTATTTCTTGTTTTCTTACCTGTACTCCAGAAGAGAAGGTGGCCTACTGCTTTCTCAATAGCAATAGACTAGCTCCAGCCTTGCCAAGCAAGTGAATATTGTAGACAGTGAATTATATCTTCTCCAGCTAGGTCTCAACCTCTTCTGAGATTATCTTCCCTTGGATACTCTCCCATGTTGAGCTTCCTTATATGCTATAGGTTTCATTTTATCATAGCTATTAAACCTTTACATTAAACTGCTTGTTACTGTGTGTTTTTTATATCCTTACTAGTTCTGAACTGCTATATAGAGAAGTATACATTAATGCAGATTATATAAAGCTTAAGGATGTTTAATATGAGGAAATTGGAACTCTTGAGTTTCATTGTTGTTGTTTGTTGTTGCTTGTTTTTTCCTTTATATGAAGAAAACTTGAAACATACATTTTGTACCAGATTATGTTTCACAATACTAACTAAAGTGGTGGCAAACTACATTCTCTCCTATATCTGTGGCATTAAGGATCCAGAGTGGTAAACTCTTAGAGAGAAGATTTGCTGTAAAATTCCTAAGTATTTTGTTGACTGCTGACAAAAAGTTCAAATCATTGAGACATATAAAATACTAGTTTCAAAACCTTAACTCAGAGACAGAGCTTGTATGCATTTTCAGCTTAAATCTCTGCATGAAAAGTATTTCTTGCAATATAATACAACAATCGATTCATATGAGGAAGACTGACTGAAATAAAAAAAAAACAAGGGAGACAAATATGTTTGCTTCTTATTGTGATCTTTGCACTTTGCCCTGGAAATATTTTTGTAAACATATCCTGAACAGTAATAACTATACAATAATATCAGACTAGCCCATAATGCGCAAGCTAAACTAAAACATTTCTGAATCTTTATAATGGTCTTGATTCCAGTTCCATAAAGAAACCTATCTCTAGATGATAATAAGATATTCTAACTAAAATAGTTAGAAATGTTTTTAAAATATAGTCATTATACAACCATCTGGGCTTTAAAGCAATACTGAATTTAAGTTTCAATTAATTGGAGAAAGAGAAAATTCACCTGAATTCTCATTTCCCCTTCTATTCTTCTAAAGAGTTAGAGAACCGAAATCTAACAAGTAGTAAAAGTGACAAATAAAAACATATAGAGAACCTGTAACATATTGTAGCAAACCATTACTAGAAATATGACAATGGTATCTCCTGATTTTATTTTATATTGGGCCTCTAAAATATTAATATCAATTTTAATATGAGCTTTAAATTATTTAATATGCTATTAATAATTTTGTTACTATCAAAAACTCCATTGCATGTACTCCAGACATCAAAGACTTATTCAAAGACTGAAATGCTTGTGAATATGTGTCTTTGCCTACTTGCAGTAGCTGCGAGACAGGAGGTATAGAGCTGTATCCCCGCGAAACCTTGTAGATATCTGTTCTATGACTATACCTGTATATACAAACATTATGTGAAAATGCAAACCATTTTTCCTCTGATATCTAATTCTCCCTTCCACTTTGTAATTTCTCTTCAATCTCACTTTAGAAAAGTTCTCCTCAAAAAGTATCTTCCTCGTGAAATTTAGTATATACTTCTTGCTATGGTAGTCAAAGGGCACAATGAACGGAGAAATTATGTAGGCATAGCTAATTATATCTTCGATACATTGGAACTTAAGTGATTGAAACAAAGTCCAAGCACCAGGAAATGTGTTCATTACAGTGACAACTGCAATGTGTTGACTAGTTTGTTTATCTCTGTGACCTTTGCTGTAGTTTCTGGTACTCAATCCTCCAGGGTTCCTCTGGGAACGGCCACTTCAGCAAGTCTAATCCTTCACCTTCCTAATGATTATAAGAGGCCCAGGTTTTTGTTGTTTTTTTTTTTTTTTTAATCACTGCACTTAAAAGTACACAGAGATATTCTGTTGTTTGAAGTCCATTGTTTGAGTATATTGCTTTCTCTTTCTGTCTGGGCTTGTCAGATAAATAGATCAGTTCTCAAAATCCCCCAAAATGAAACATGGGCTAGAATAGAGAATTTGGTCATATTTCTACTAAAGGTTTGCTGCAGCATGTTAATGGTTCTCTACATTTTTGTTTGTCCTTTGTACTACATGTATGATTTGGTTATTTTATATGCTTAGCTGAGATTTTGGGGGTTATTTTATTTAGCTTCAGCTACCAATATTTTAAATAAAAGTCAATTTATGTATTTTTTTCATTTTTATGTTTATCAGTAATCCCAAAGACATAAGAAAGTTTTATGCAATAATATCTTAAGCTTTAAGAAAGATAAAATACCCTTCTACCCTGGCGTATTTGACTTCACAATTTTTCAGTATTGTCTTTAATTATTAGATGCTCTTATTATTTCATTAAATGAACCATTTTAAATACTTATGTGTTGTGTATGTGTGTGTCTATATATTTCTGCATATATATGTATAAACACATATAGGTGTGTGTACATATATGTTATATATATACACATATACACACACACATACACACGTATGTTAAAGGTGGCTCATTTAATGAAATAAGAGAATCTAATAATTAAGGAAGATATAGGAAAATTGCAAAGTCAAATACGCCAGGGTAGAAGGATATTTAATACATAATACACTTCTTAATACTCTTCTATACATATAATACTCTTCTATATATACATTTAATTATATCTATATATATACAGAGAGAGAGAGATATCGGGGGAATGTTATGTTTGCAAAGATAACACAAAGGAGAGATCAGTCAGTTTGTGTTGAATAAATTTAGTTAACAGGGTAAAGTGATTTTACCTTTACATATCAATTGTGTATTACTGGTTGTGTTTGTTAAACTTAAATTATTATTACAATTTTGGGATATTTTATCTTTGTTCCACTTAAGATGAATTACTGGCCCCAAAATGGTAATGATAAAAATGCAACCACAGAACTCAGAAAAAGAAATACAGAAGTTTGTGGTGAATACAATCGTGCAAGTACAAATAAATCAGCAAGTATGAGTTTTTCACACAGGTATCTGAAAACAGGTTTGAGTTGGAACTTAGTGGCTCAGTAATCCATTTGTCTTTAATTTGCAGTGTGATCTCTTTGAGTAATTTGTTTTAACAAATGAATGCAATGTTATCAAGGTTTTCATTCAATTTTTATAGAAACACAGTGGCAGTTCTAATAAAATATATTTTCTATATTTTCTCTGAATGTGTTATGATTTTTCAGCTTAGGACAGAAAATTTAAGAAAATCAAAGAGGCAGTCTTCAAAGGTTATGCCCTTATACAGCAAAGATAAGTACGTGCAATGTTACTGCCAAGACGTTTATAATGTCAAACACAACAATAATACTAAATTATGTGTTATGTAAGAAAAACACAATGTGTTTACTAACAATTCTTTCTCAAATGATACTATTCAACATTTCACAATATGAATTACATAGTATCAAAGAGCAATTGCCATTATTTGGACTTGGTGGTAGGTATTTCAACTTACAATTTAATAAATCCTCCCAATGCAGAACATGAATTGGCTCCTGCCATGTTTGTATTCAGAAATAAAAGAAAGTACACAGTTTCTATTTATCATTGAAATCATTGTAGGTGAGAAGATTTTCTTTTTTAACCATGTTAGGTATTATTTGAGCTGTAGAACTTCTAGAAAGAAGTGCTTTAGGACAGTGCTGATAGAGCATCAGCTGTGTATAAAGCAAGCAAGATGAGGCATCCCTAAGCAAATAGAAGATGGAACTAACTGCCAGTTCACACACCACTGGATTATTCAATAAAACAGTGGGCGATCACCTGCACAACTCATCTGGATTCAGTGTTAAAGGAATATTTAAATATTTTTATATAATCAAATTATGGTCACAGATTATGTATTCACAACACATGGTGTCCACCCCAACAAACAGTGAAAACAGGATATAAGTGTTCACCTCAATAGGCTATATCTGTCCATGTTCATCTCCATACACTATGTCTGTCCATGTTCAGCTCCATATACTATGTCTCTTCTTGTTCACCTGGATACATTATGTCTGTGTATGTTCACCTTGATGCACTACATCTGTCCATGTTCACGCTGATGATGCACTATGTCTGTACATGTTCACCTTGATACACTGTGTGTGTCCATGTTCACCTTGATGCACTGTGTCTGTGCATGTTCACCTTGATACACTGTGTCTATGTTCACCTTGATGCACTATGTCTATGTTCACCTTGATACACTATGTCTATTTTCTCCTTGACTCACTATGTCTGTGCATGTTCACCTTGATGCACTATGTCTATGTTCACCTTGACTCACTATGTCTGTCAACTGCCCACATAGTTATTTCAATGCGGAATGAGGTTATATATTGTTGGTTAAGACCAGTTAATACTATTTCTTTGAGTTCAAGTGGCTTATTTTAAGGACCTGTCTCTCTGATCAGTGTCAGAGTAGGTTAAATACCCGTTTAGCTCATAACATATTTCTTATGAAGAAAGTGCAAACGTGCAATGTCTTTTTTATTATGGTATGTTTCTGTTTAGATACAAAGGAGCACAGAAAATGATATTCTATAAGAAATCTCTCCACGGGTCCATTTACTTTCTGAGCATTTAAACTACATGAAAAAGCCTTCAAGTACTTGATGTCGTGTCTGAAAATATAAAATCGTAAATTAGGTAAATCTAATATAGTAGTAACAAGAAATGCAAAAAGCACATGAGAAATCTAATCTAGAGTTTAAGTTGTCATACATTTCACATAATTGGTAAATATTATTTAAATATCAACTCTTAATAGAAGTCAATTATCATAATCAATTTTAATGCACCAACTATTTATAACTTAAGATACATATAGGCCAGGCACAGTGGCTCACACCTGTAATCGCGGCACTTTGGGAGGCCAAGGTGGGAGGATCACTTGAGGTCAGGAGTTCGATACCAGCCTGGCCAATATAGTGAAACCCCATCTCTACCAAAAATACAAAAAATACACCAGGCACAGTGGCTCACGCCTTGCCTGTAATCCCAGCACTTTGGGAGGCCGAGGTGGGCAGATCACTTGAGGCCAGGAGTTCAAGACCAGCCTGGTTAACATGGTGAAACCCCGTCTCTACTAAAAATACAAAAATTAGTCGGGTGTGGTGGCGCGTGCCTGTAATTCCAGCTACTCGGGAGGCTAAGTCAGGAGAATTGCTTGAACCCAGGAGGTGGAGGTTGTGGTGAGCGGAGATGGCACCACAGCACTCCATCTTGGGTGACAGAGTGAGACTCCATCACACACACACACACACACACACACACACAAAGCCAGGCATGGTGGTGGTGTGCACCTATTCTAATCCCAGCTACTCAAGAGGCTGAGGCATGAGAATAGCTTTAACCTGGGAGGTAGAGGTTGCAGTGAGCTGAGAGAGCACCACTTCACTCCAGGCTGGGTGATAAAGACAGACTCAGTCTCAAAAAAAAAAAAAAAAAGATATAAAGGATGTTTTGCTAAAATTGTTGCTTTTCTTATGTATTGTGAATGTCCATGAAATTGTTCCTGAAAATATTAGTAACTAAGTGAATAAGTTAATCATAAATTAACTGGTCAATGTTTTACAGCATGAAAACTAGCCCTTTTTAGAATAAGCACCCTGAAAATGAAATGACAATAAATAAAAGTAAAAATTTTAGACTATTCATGTCAACTCTGACATGAGTAAGCATGAGTAGCAATAATAATGATCATCTGCTCAAACCAAGTATAGTCTTTTATTTTCTGATCTAAATGACTAAAACCCTTTGTCATCTGTAGACGACAAAGAACCTTAAACATCAAATATGCCTGATAACATAATAATACATCCTAATGAATCAGGTGACACAAAATCTAAATAACCTGTTTTTCAGATGTAAAGAAGCTGCCATGTTACATTTTCTTATCTAGTAAGCAACTTCAAATAATACAATTTTTTTGTCAATTTAAAAAAGAGTTTAAAAAACAAATGAAAAAATCTGAATGTAAAAAGGGATGTCATATTTTACTAATATTCTAGTATATCACTAATATTTTGCTTAGAAAGCAAGAGTTAGTGCTGCAAAGACAGATGCTGGAGAAAAAATCTGTTTGGTTTGGGTTTGAATTAGGAACCTATCTTCTATTAGCACTACTTTATGAATGTTACTTAGCTGATCTGTGCCTTAGTTTTATTTCTATAAAATAGAATCATATAGCAACAGTGTGGTAATATCAGGAAATTTGAAAAATTTTGAAAGGATGAGAAGGTGATATAAACAGATCTTAGTGAAAGAGTCATTCAATTCAAATAAATAAAGTCATTTGCATTATTATGAAGATAGTCTATGTTTCACAGAGAATATTATCATATTTTAAAGACAGCTATTCCCAAATTAATCTTTAAATTAATATCCTAGTTGAATAAAAGAAAACCTCAATTTTAAAAAAGATATATGAAAGAAAGAATCATAGTCCTGAGATCAACTGATAACCACAATGGAAATTTGCTTAATAACTATATTAATACACACTAAAAAAAAACCTCATAACATTCAAGATAATTCTGCCAAAAAAACAAAAAAAAAAACAAAAAAAGAAACTTCTACAGAAAAAAAATGGAAAAGTATATAAATAAGCATATGAAGAGATGTTCAAAGTCACTCGTAGTTAAGAAAATGCAAATTAAAGCAATAATGGGTTCAATTTATCTTTAACAGAATGGCAAAATGTAAACAACTATAAAATGCCTTACAGCACTGGAGAATGTATGAATATGAACATTTATGCACTGAGGGTGAAAATATAAATTTATTTTACTCAGGCAAATATAATTCATTACCCCAAAATTTTATTCCTATTTATAAGGAGATACATCTTCCTGGAAAATTATGATTTAAAGACATATAGGAGAATGTTCATCACAATGTTAAATTGTTAGCTAAAGATTGGAGGCAATTTGGGATTTTTTTCACTTAGTAATGGATAATTAAAATATTATACATGTATGCTGAGAGTATAAGCTCAGAAATATGAATACACTAAAAATTGAGTGAAAAACAAATAGAGGGAATGATTTGATTTACTATTTACATATAGGCAAACATTCCTAGAAAACTGGGCATATGTGACTATATATATATATATGGCTTATAATAACTAAAAGTTCCATGGTGTTTAATATGAAAAATTGAGAAAATGAAAATACAAATTATACTATGTAGTAAGATTATGATGGACATTTTGATATTGAAGAAAAAAGAAACAGAGTACATTCTATAGTTTTTGATACAATCTGGATTCTTCTCCATATGCATATGTGTATGGATATACATCAAACATAATAAATCAAATTACTATATCAAAATGTTCCTTTATATATATACTCACAAAATGCAGACAAAAAAAGACTAAAAACAAATACATTGATATGGTTTGGGTCTGTGTTCCTGTTAAAATCTCATGTCAAATTGTAATCCCCAATGTTGGAGGTGGTGCCCGATGGGAGGTGATTGGAGCATGAGGGTGGTTTTCCTCTTGGTCTGCTCTCATGATAGTGAGTGAGTGCTCCTGAGATTCAGTTGTTTAAAAGTGTGTGGCACCTCCCCCTTCTCTATCTTCCTCCTGCTCTGGCCATGTGAAGATGTGCCTGCATCCCCTTCGATTTCGCCATAATTGTAATGATGCTCCCCAACCATGCTTCCTGTATAGTCTGCATAACCGTGAGCAAACCAAAACTCTTTTTTTTGTAAGTTACCAAGTCTCAGGTATTTCTTTATAGCAGCATGAGAATGAACTAATACATACATAAAATAAAGGAGTAAATGGTAGATAAAATGATAAGATGTAAAAGATTATGTTTATCTTATTTAAAATTAATGTGAATTCATTTTTATCAGAATAAAAATAGCCAAATTTAAAAATATGTATTATTATTTCATTTTTGTTACAAGCAATATACCAAATTAATTTTTTTTTATTGGTTTGTGTTTTGAGATGGGGTCTTACTCTGTCATCCCAGCTGGAATGCTGTGACTGACTGCAACCTCTGCCTCCCAGGCTCAAATTATCCTCTCACCTCAGCCTCCTAAGTAGCTGGGATCACAAGAGCATGCCACCATGCCCAGCTAATTTTTTTTTGTATTTTTGGTAGAGATGGCTGTTTCTACATGTTGTCCAAGTTGGTCTTGAACTCCTGAGCTCAAGCAATCTGCCCACCTTGGCCTCCCAAAATGTTGGGATTATAGGTGTGAGCCACTGTACCCAACCTAAATTAATTTCTTAATGTCACATCAATTAGAAATTGGGACCTCTAGAAAATATGTGTTTACTATCAATTCATTTTCATCAGGTTTAATTTTGGCTTGAAATTTTAGATATTTTTGCTCATTGATGTGGCAGTGGCATTTGATACTTTATAGAAAATATTACTTTTAACTTTTTAAATTATAAAATTAGATGCTACAGAAAGATTTACCTTTATTTCACTATAATTTCAAGACTATTTTATTTCCATTCACTTTATTTTAATACGTACTATTACTTAAATAGTCCTATCTTAAATTAAAGCACCCTCACATCTTGATAACACAAATAAAGAGAGGTGAAAATGCGTAGCATGCTAGCTATCGTTATTTTCACCTCTCTATTTATTTGTGTTATCAAGACATGAGGGTAAATGTTTTAATTTAAGATAGGACTATTTAAGTAATAGTATGTATAAAAGTGCACTTTCGTGTAGGTTTTATGTATTATTTTATTTTTACAACAAACTTTGGGAAAATAATCATTATGCTAACTGTGTTGGCGATTAAGGAAACTGAGATGCATATATGCCGTGCAGCTAGAGGATAGATTAGCTATAATCCAAACTGAGAACACCTGGCTTTATATTCACTGCTCTTGATACTTAGCCCTACTCTCAAACAGAATTTTGGTTTCTATAAAGAAGCACTGTGAATGATTTTTGTAAGTTGTCTCAGTGACTGATTCAAATATCTTATTTAATGTAATCTTCCTATTGAGAAACTAATTTTTGATTATCACTATGGACTACTGATGTAACAATTAATAGAGTGGTCTTTTAAAGGCGCCCAGAGTCTAGAGAAATACCTTAGTGCAAATGTTAAAAGCGTATCTGCCACCCAAAACACAAACATCAAAGAAAAAATAGACCAATTGGACTTCATTAAATTTAAAATGTGTATGTTTCAAAGGACAACATCATAAAGTGAAAAAAGCAATCTACATAATAAAGAAACTAATTTGTCAAGTCATATGCTTGACACAAGACTTTTATCTAGATCATATAGAACAAATCTTGTAACTCAATAGTGAAAAGACAAACACCTCAATTAAAAAAGAGCAAACAAACTGAATAAACAATACTCAAAAGGAGACTTGCAAATATCCAAAAAGCGTGTGAAAATATAGTGAACATTATTGGTGAATCTGGGACATGAAAATTAGACCCGGCCAGGTGCGGCGGCTCACGCCTGTAATCCCAGCACTTTGTGAGGACGAGACGGGCGGATCACGAGGTCAGCAGACAGAGACCATCCTGGCTAACACGGTGAACAACAGTCTCTACTACAAATACAAAAAACTAGCCGGGCGCGGTGGCGGGTGCCTGTAGTCCCAGCTACTTGGGAGGCTGAGGCAGGAGAATGACGTGAACCCGGGAGGCGGAGCTTGCAGTGAGCCGAGATCCGGCCACTGCACTCCAGCCTGGGCGACAGAGAGAGACTCCGCCTCAAAAAGAAAAGTAAAAAGAAAAAAAGAAAAGGAAAGGAAAGAAAATCAAACCCGTGAGATATCACTTCACACTCACTGGGATAGCTGTAATTTTAAAAATACAGATAATGACAAATGTTGGTAAATTGTGAAGAAATTAAACTTTTATATACACTGCAGGAGGAAATGTAAAATGGTGCCGTCACTTTAAAGCACAGTGGGGCAATTCCTCAAAAGATAAAACATAGACTTACTCTGTTAGACGGCAAGTTCACTTCTAGATATACACCGTAAGCAGGAGTCCCTATCTTCCCGGCTGCAAACCGGTATCTGCCTGTGGTCTGTTAGGAACTCGGCCGCACAGCAGGAGGTGACGGGCTGGGAGCCTTACTGCCTGAGCTCCGCCTCCTGTCAGATCGGCAGCAGCATTAGATTCTCATAGGAGCACGAACCCTATTTTGAAACGCGCAGGGGAGGGATGTAGGTTGTGTGCTCCTTAAGAGAATCCGACTAACGCCTGAAGATATGAGGTGGAACAGTTCCGTCTGTGGAAAATTGTCTTCCACAAAACCGGTCCCGGTGCCAAATAGGTTAGGGACTGCTGCCGTAGAGAAATGAAGGCGTATGTCCACACACATACTTGTGCACAAATGTTCATAGCAGCATTATTTCCTATAACCCAAAATGTGGGAAAGAATAAATATCCATCAACACAGGAATGCATAAACAGATATGTCATGTCTATTATGAATAATAAAATATCACTCAATCATAAGAAGGAACAAAGTACTGATGTTTCCTATAATATAGATTAACTTTGAAAACATTTTGCTAAACAGGGAAAGTAAGTCACAGAGGACCACATAATGTATGATTCTATTTGCATGAAATGTTCAGAATAGGTAAATTCTTAGAGACAGTAAGCAGATGGCTGCTTTGCTGGGACTGGTGGGGTGAGGTGGAGAAAAAAGGAGGTGACTGCTGGTGAGTACATGGTTTCTTTTAGGGGTGATGAAAGTGTTCTATAATTGACTGCAGTGATAATTGCACAGCTGTGTAAATATTATTTCTTAATCTTTTGTAACAAATTTAAATAAAACTATGCTTACATCTAAATTATACAAATAAATACAGAGGTTATAATAATCATGACTAACATATCGCACTTACTAGATTGCATACACATTTTTGTGTCTGTAAATTGTACACTTTAAATGGGTAAATTTTATGGGGTGTGAATTATTTTCTTTAATAAAACTACTAAGAGAGAGACACAGAGACAGAGAGAGAGCTCCATAATCTTAGATTTTGGACATGGTGAGCAAGACCCCTAGGATAGGCTGTAAGCAAAACTTGCAGGAGAGTGATGGGGAGCCTAGGGAGGGTGTGAAGCTGAGGAAGGTCTCAATTGGATTTCTCTGTTTGACAATCCTATTTTCTCCCTGGCGATCCCCTATCGCAGCACCTTTATTCTCTAATAGTGTGGTTATGTCATTAACATTATTTTCCCACCAACTCCACCCAATTAGGGGCTTCTGGACTCAGTACCTTACAGCCTTAATGACCAGCCAACAACCAAAACAGAATCTTCAACACATATGTATTGACTAAGTGTGCAAAAAGGTAAAAGAATTAAAAAGAAGTACAACTGCTTATAATAATATTTTATTACACTGATGGAAAATTATTACTATAAAGACAATTTTCTTTCCATTTAAAATGTCATTTCCACAGTAAAAAATAAAATTAAATACACGTAATGGTGTAAGTATGAAATTCAAGAGGAAGGGTTGAGAGGTTACAATTGATTTACTAACTGCCACGATTCCAGCCTATCAGAAAATTAAACTGGAGCAAATTGTTTAGTATTTCTGACTCCTGGTTTTCTCAGTTATCGTATAGGAGTAATAAAGGTACTTGTTTTCTTTCTTTTTTTTTTTTTTTTTTTGGCAAAAGAAAGTCCAATCAGTTATGCAAATTTCTTATAGTGGTGATCGTGACCCGTTCTTTTTCCTCTTTTTCTTTCCCTTTAACAGTAGCCATAACACCAGTGTACAGGAAATTTAGGTAATGGTTAAGTAAGCCAATGTATATACAACTTCACCTCCGTAAAATTATTATGACGTTCACCTACTTTCATTATAAATATATGTGTATGTGTGTGTTTGTGTGTGTATTTTCAAAGATCTGACAGGCAATGGAAAGGAAAAAAGAATTGTTGAAAGTATTTTTCCCGCTGGGCTTGTTGACTCACACCTGTAATCCTAGCACTTTGGGGGAGACCGAGGCGAGCGGATAACAAGGTCAGGAGATCGTCCTGGCTAGCACGGTGAAAACCCATCTCTACTAAAAATTAAAAAAAAAAAAAAAAACAAGCAAAAAAATTAGCCGGGCATGGTGACATGTGCCTGTAATCCCAGCTACTCCGAAAGATGAGGCAGGAGAATCGCTTGAACCCGGGAGGCGGAGGTTGCAGTGAGCCGAGATCGCACCATTGCACTCTAGCCTGGGCAACAGAGTGAGACTCTGTCTCCAGAAAATAAATCAATAAATAAATAATAAAAATAAATTTAAAAAAGAAAAAAGAAAAAGAAAAGAAAGTATTTTTCCCTATATTATGAACCTCTAAGACATTTTCTGATTTTAATATCCTTTAGTAGGAACTTTTTGTTTAAAACTCTGAACATAATCAGAGGATTCACCTAAAAATATTGTACCAACAGCAGAAAAATCATAACTATGTTTGTTACCACTTTGATTTAAGTTTTGGTAGATCCAAACATTCCAAGTAGAAGAGTTTTAACAATTAGGTGTTTTGGTATGTAAGCACAAACACATGATTACCTCAGTTAAGTGTGTGACTAACTTTAGCACTATAACTGCTAAAATATTTATTTTATGTAATCAAAGATAATCATTATTATTTTGAATGTTATTGCTGTTTGACTCTATGTACTACCATATATTAAGACTACATTCCATAATGATGAGGAAGAAATATTGGTATGATGGTGCCAAAATATTATTTACTGAAGCTGCAACATATGTCAATCATTCAAATACAACCTTTACCTATAATTCATTTATGATTTCTATTTTGCCGTTGAGGGGGCCCAAGTCTTTGAGTGATTAGATGAAATCCCAAAGGCAAGGGATAAATGTAGTAAATAATAGTTATATATTTTTACCAAGGCCTCATAAATTTTTCTAAATTATTTAACTCCTACATGTTATAAACAAGATACACAGACATATACACTGTACAGCTTTCACCCTTAATACATAAGAAGTGATACATTCTTCTCTTGGATAAATAAAATGTATTCTAATTTTATAAACTTGAATTTTTAATGTAATATACACTCAGTAATTCTAACTCAGCTTTAGATGTTTTATCTGTATTCAAATTTCCTGCTGTTTAAAATATTTTGTCTATAATAAAAGTGTTTCATAAAAGATATGGGAAGGTTGTCAGAATCAAAATGGAGTCATTACTATTAGAAGGAAAAACAAAAACTGACAAGTAGAATCAGGGAAGGCTATGAAGAGAGGATTCTCATGCCCGTTTGCCTGAAGACAAAAAACTGTAACAAAAATCACAACCTTGCGCAAAGATCACTGCAACCTGAGACGTAACAACGCTTCTGAAAGGACATCTACCCATCAACTACCTGTCCAACCCTGGGCTGGCATCACCCTCATTAATGATCTTCATCGCCAAGGATAATTATTTCAAAACAATTATGCAATTCTCTATATTTTCCTTTAAAAACCTTTGTCTTCTTTTACCTCCCAGAATATGTACATAGTTTACTGTAACACATGTATTCCCTCAATGTCCTATTCCTGAAAAAACATTGTTTCCTGTTAGAGAGCTTCTTTCTGTTTTATTTAGGTAGACAGATGCTTCATATTGCATAAAAACAAATAAGCCAAAGCTTCCTATCACTTGTAACGTGTTCTTTTTCAAATATTTTTAAATATTTTTGTGTTTTATTTTTAAGCTATATTTTTTCAATATTTGAGATGTTAAGGTTTTTAAAAATACATGTTGAGTAGATATTTTGCTTGACCTCATCAACATTTCACCAAAAATAAAACTTAGCATTATGAACAAAGCAGAAACTCAGTATGTTCACCAGGATAATTAACTGTATCATAGATAAAATAGCTCTTACAAGAATAAAATAAAGCAAATGAATGTCACATAACCTTCTTTTTTATTTCTTCTATTGATGTAGGGAGACAAAAATAAAACAGTGTGGAGAACAAAAAGAACCTCTCAATAAATTACTCTAAATCCTAAGTTAATATGCATTTTACACGTTGGATTCATGTTCTATCACTACATAACAAATTACCATAAATGTGATGCCTTACAACAATGTCCATTTATTAGTTCACAGTTCTTTAGGTCAAACTCCATGCAAGTTCCAATGTGCTTAGGAACTCAGAAGGCCACATTTGAACTGTTGGATGGGTTGGGCTCCTACCTGATAACTTTGGAGAAGAATCTTTTTTGGGCTCCTTCAAGCTGTTGGCAGAATTCAGTTGGGTATGTCTGTACTGAGATTGATGTTACTATTACTTCCTTGATGGCTTTTGACCAGGCATTGTTCACAGATCCTAAAAGTTGCTCTCTGATCTTTGCCTAGGCTTTATCCATCTTCAAACCCAGTAATGGCCCATGGAACGCTTCTCATGCCTCAAATCTCTTTGTCTTCCCATTCTGCTGCCTGACTTTAAAGTGCTCACATGAACAGTGCCACAATAAACATATCAAAGACTTGCAAGCAACCCAAATGCCCATCAATCATAGACTGGATAAAGAAAATACGGCACATATACACAATGAAATACTATGCAGCCATAAAAAAGGATGAGTTAATGTCCTTTGCAGGGACATGGATGAAGCTGGAAACCATCATTCTCAGCAAACTAACACAAGAACAGAAAACCAAACACCACATATTCTCACTCAAAAATGGGAGTTGAACAATGAGAACACATGGACACAGGGAGGGGAACATCACAAATGGGGGACTGTCAGGGGTTGGGGGGCTAGGGGAGGGATAGCGTCAGGAGAAATACCTAATGTACATGATGGGTTGATAGATGCAGCAAACCACCATGGCATGTGTATACCTATGTAACAAAGCTGCATGTTCTGCACATGTACCCCAGAACTCAAAGTATAATAAAATATATATATATAAAATGTGCTCACATGACTACATTTGGTAACATAATCACAGGAGCAATATCTCAGCATGTTCACAATTCCCATCCATACTCAAAGTGGAGAGAGTTGTGCAAGAGCAAATGTCATTGAGGGCCATTCTTTTTATTTATTTACTTATTTTCAAGATGGAGTTTCTCTCTTGTTGCCCAGGCTGGAATAATAATATTCCAGCGATCTTGGCTCACTGCAACCTCCGACTCCCAAGTTCAAATGATTCTCCTGCCTCAGACTCCTGAGTAGCTGGGATTACAGGCATGCACCACTCTGCCTGGCTAATTTTGTATTTTTAGCAGAAACTGGGTTTCACCATGTTGGTCAGGCTAGTGTTGAACTCCTGACCTCAGGTGATCCACCCACCTCGGCCTCCCAAAAGGCTGAGATTACAGGTCTGAGGCACCACGCCTGGCCAAGGGCCATTCTTGAAATCCAACTACTCATGCACATTTAGAGAGAAAGACAGAAATAGAATTAGAGATAGAGAAAGAGAGAGGGGACAGAAAAAAATTCAAAAGAGAGAGAAAGAGGGAGTGAGAAAGAGAGAGAGGGAGAGAGTCTAGAAAGAGAGTAACAAAGACAGGGTTGGGGAGAGAGAGAAGTGCAAGTAGCCTAGAATATACTATACTCCTGGATAACCAGGGATCCAACGATCCTTGAGGCATTAGAATATTACCGTTCTGGTGGGGCACAGTGGCTCACACCTGTAATCCCAGCACTTTGGGAGGCTGAGGCAGTTGGATCACCTTAGGTCAGGAGTTCAAAACCAACCTGGCCAACATGGTGAAATCCCATCTCTATTAAAAATACAGAAATTAGCCAGGCATGGTGATGCATGCCTGTAATCACAGCTACTCCAGAGGGTGAGGTAGGAGAATCGCTGGAACCCAGGAGGTGGAGGTTGCAGTGACCCAAGATTGTATCAATGGACTCTAGCCTGGGCAACAAAGCAAGACTCTGTCTCAAAAAAAAAAAAAAAAAAAAACTGTCTAATTAGAATGAATTAATTTTTACTTTTGCATTAAATTATATTTTTTATTTCTAATACTTATTCTTTTAAAATAGCCCTATATATATATCAAATATTCATATCTCACATTTTACAAAACAAATTTAAAACTAAATAAAAACAGTAGTAGTCAGAAAATTCATAATTTTATAACTAAATTGTCTTTTGTCTTAAGAAAACAAAATGTTCTGTTCTTCCTCTATATAAGTTTGAAGATGTTTTCATTTGTTTCTTAATGAATACATTGTTTTTTCTTTTGAGACAGGGTCTTGCTCTGTCACCAAGGCTGGAGCTCAGTGGTGCAATCATGGGTCACTGTAGCTTCACACTCCCTGGCTACAGGCATGTACCACCATGTCCAGTTAATTTTTAAAATGTTGTATGTGTTCTCCCTATTTTGCCCATGGTGGTCTCAGACTCCTGTGCTCCAGTGATCCTCCTATCTTGGGCTCCCAAAGTGTTGGTATTATAGGTATGAGTCACACATGTCCTGCCACATACATGATTTTAACTGGTTTTGTAAATTTGATCATATCTGATCTCTTTTCATTTTTCTTAAAACTACTATCTATAATTGTTAGCTATTGTCAAAATAATTTTTAATAACATACCACCCCAAAACTCAGTTTCTTAAAACAATTATCTACCAGTTTTACATCTGTTGGTCAGTAGCAATTTAGTGACACTAGGTTGACTGGACTTTCTAATCTGGGCTTCTGGATCTGCACATTGGGTTCAGATCTGTTCCACATGTCTCACACGATTTCTAAACCTGCTCCTACCCAGGCAATGTACCCTGTCTTTAAATGTGTCATTTTATAGCCCAGGATGAGGCGAGACGGCTACCTAGGATGCAGTCTTCTCATTGCAGTTTGTTGTAGCCCAATAGGATGAACCTCTGCTCATGTTACATTTACTGTCAACACAGTGGATGAATTCATTTACGTGATCCAACCCAAATAGTTAATTAACTGGGTCATACACTCTTCCCATACTGTGTTCATACCAACGGTGTGAGTGTATGAAGCTATTGCAAGTTAGGAAAAAAATGAAATCAATAATTTAGTCTATCAAACCATCATTAACTCTTTCAACCAATTCTACCGCTTTTGAAAGTTGGCTCTGAACTAAACAGAAATATAATTAATAATGCTCTTAGTCCTGTCTTTCCAGCATGGGCACCTGTTATCTTTTCTACTTCCATCAAGTTTCTATGTGTAGTTAGGTTCCCAAGCTAATTTGTTTCAAACACTTTTAAACATACAGAATTTACTCTTCTATTAATTTATAATACAAAAAAAAAATAGTTTAATGTGCTGTTTTGTGACACTCCTAACAACAGATCAAATTTGATTCCCAAAGAACATTTTCTAGTCATGTTACCATCAGGGGCATCTTAACTAATTTTGAAGCAAGTCTATGCATTTTATATAATAGAGTTATTCAAATCCTTCAATTTACTTAAGTTGCCTATAGAGTTTTGAGCATGGGTTAGTAAGTATAAAAATATTCTTCCAGCAGAATCTTATGTCTTACTTAATGGAATGCAAAACCCTATTGAATTACTTGGGGAGTAACCTCCTTTGCTTTCAGACATCATTTCTAGAAAATTTATGACATATATAACTATCTTAACCTTACTATAAGAAAATGATTTTTAAAGCTTTCTCATTGTGTTTTCTCTGGCACTTTCTTTCAATCCTAAAATGACCATTGCATATTTCACAAGACTTGCTCCAGTTGTATGCTATAACTGATATTCTTCTCCTTAAATAGTTGTGTGTTGAGCCCTGCGTTTTATGCAGATTTATCACCAAAGGACTCTCAGATCTTTTCCATGGTTGGTAGTTGGCTACCGGGATTTTCTTTAATTTACCTGTTTAAATCTCCTTAAGCACCAGATCCTTTCTTAAAACCTTTTATATTTTTTGAATAGCCATGTAATCATAATTTGTCACTGCATTAAGATCTAAAAAATTTAACTAACCTTCATGAAGTGGGTAGGGCTAATGTCAGAATAGATGTCTAAATAATTTTGTTAAGAGATGAAAAAAGCCTCTCTTCTTGCTAACAGTTTGGCTAGAATATCCTCTAAATATCTCGTTACTCTACAATATTGTGTCTTTAAGGTATTTATTTCTGTCCCATAAGGATTAAATGTTATATTTTTTTCATTTGTTGTCCCTGCTGTGTGAATTAGAGTAGGAAAATGAATAAAGGAAGTGTAAAAATATCACTGCGCAAGCTATTAATAAATTTTTATTATTCCTTATTCATTTTCCTACTCTAATTCAGTTTTCCAAGCATAGAAATGATTCTTTGACTGAAAAACTTTCATTTCAAATTCAGATACAAGAGAGAAAAAGAATCACAATAGAAACCTAATAGCAGTTTCTCTTTTTCTTAGTTCTGCAATTCTTCGGAGTGAATGGGTAGGATAATGAGAAATGATTATTTTTATTAAGAAGGCTAGATAATGATTTAGATGACAAAACAAAGCAGTTCTCTTAGTCATAAAAGCATATCAGAGATCTAATAGTTTTGTCTTTAGCTCTCATATGTAGTAGGCATATGCTTTTCTCTTACAATTTTTTTTAGGGGGGCTGGACAGAGTCTCGCTCTGTCGCCCAGGCCGGAGTGCAGTGGCCCGTTCTCGGCTCACTGCAAGCTCCGCCTCCCGGGTTCACGACATTCTCCTGCCTCAGCCTCCTGACTAGCTGGGATTGGGACTACAGGCGCCTGCCACCACGCCCGGCTAATTTTTTATACTTTTTTTGATAAAGACGGTGTTTCACCGTGTTAGCCAGGATGGTCTTGATCTCCTGACCTCGTGATCCACCTGCCTCGGCCTCCCAAAGTGCTGGAATTAACAGGCGTGAGTGAGCCACTGCACCAGGCCTTCTCTTACAATTTTTTGTATGACAAAAGCCAGTAAACAGATGTTTTTTCTTATCGTCTGTGTGTATTTTCTCCTTATGGTTTCTTATAGAACTATCATTCAATGAAGTAGAACCATGCTTTCTCTCTGCATGTGTCTGAAAAAAAATTGCTGTTAACAAAACACATGTGAAACAAAAGGCTAATGTTATTCTATAATTTCATTGAAGTTTATTAGAATGATTGCAGATAGCAAATGGTTTTTTTTGAGGGATGATAAATGAAAGGTAAGTAAAGTTTTATAGACTCACCTAAAGTCACATAGCAAAGCTGTATCTACAACTTAAAACACCAGGTCTTTCTTCTAAAACAATTTCTATTTCCCCTGACCACCATGATATAAAAATATGATAAATAAATCAAATTAAAACTATGCTGTCTATATGTCATAAGAAATATATTTTCATATAGGTATTTTTGAGCACTTTATTCATTTATTTCACAATCTATTCTATTGGAGTCTGTCATCGAGACACTAAGATAGAAATACCTGATAAAGAAAAGTTTATCCTGTCGTGAAGCTTATACTTGAGTGAGAAAAATAGAGAAAGTATAGACTGAACAAATAATTAAACATATTTACACATTGATATCTTCACTGGGGAAGACTAATTTAAAACAATGTAGATTTATGAAAGAATGCATTTTCATGAGGATTGTTAGTGGAAAACACACTAATGTGAAATTTGAAACTGGATTTAAATGATAAAATTTCGGAGGTTAAATAAGATTATTTGAAAAAAGTGACTAACAGACAAAAATGAATAGCTAATACAAATACTTGGCTACAGTACCTAGAATGCTGACTAACAGTAAATATTATGGGTTAAGTAAAAGGAAAGCTTAAGAATGATTCTATGTTGTTAGTTTTACCAACTAGACTAGTACCATGCATTTTTGTTTTGTTTTGTGAGACCGAGTCTCACTCTGTCTCCCATGCTGGGGTGCAGTGGCGTGATCTCTGCTCCCTGCAACCATCATCTCCCAGGTTAAAGCAATTCTCATGCCTCAGCCTCCTGAGTGGCTGGGACTACAGGTGCCTGCCATCACATCTGGCTAAGTTTTGTATTTTTAGTAGAGATGGAGTTTCACCCTGTTGGCCAGGCTGGGCTTGAACTCCTGGCCTCAAGTGATCCGCCAGGAGGGAGGATTAAGAAGAAATCAATCAGAGCTTCTAGAATTGAAAAACTCACTAAAGGAATTTCAAAATACATTTGAAAGTTCTTACATAATTTGGTTATTTCACCTGTGATGGCTTTATATTGTATCAATTTGGTTAGGCTAAAGTAAGCTGCCTGGAGCTCCTTTTCCTTTAAGTGTTTGCTTAGCGCAGGCTTGAATTGAGAAAAAAATATAAAGTTCATGATTGAACCTAACTCACTCTAACATTTAATGATGAAATCTCAGAAAAAGAGATTGAAAAGGAGTGGCTAGCCATGACAGGGGGAAGGGCAGGCTAGTATTGTGTTTTGAAAGCAAAATACATTTCTCAGCCTCTCAGAAATACAAATTTGTCAAATGCTGTTGTAAAGTCAAACATACTTGGATATGTTTTCTTATATAGAAAAATCTTGCTGTGAATATTAACAAAATAATTGTATGATTCCTTGAATTCAACATGGGGTTGAGAAAAGAATTTTTTTTTATCAATGGGAAATGAGAGAATGTGATTTTATACTTATAGAATTTATGTAGTAGAGACAGGAAAAAGATGATACTGAAAAATGAATTGTTTTAATAGTCAAATACTCTGGAAGGAGAGGTAAATATGTGGTTTATGAGAGAAAAGAGCCTCACTAAGGACAGAAGCACAGTGTACGCTGTAAATATCCATACAGTGATATGTTCATGCTAAAAGATGAGAGAAATCCTATATAATTGTGATTATATTTTTTCAACTTCTTTGAATGATTCAATAAATATATTTTTGACTAAACTCTGTAGAAAAAAAAGTAAAAATAAAATCAAACAAATTTCATGTGGCTTAAATTCTTTTGTATTGAAGGAGACATACAATGAAAATAGTATTTAATACTTAATACTAAGGAGAGATACAATAAAATTAATATTGAGTGCTAACTGAGCTTGTGGTATGTGTTACAAAAGAAATATATATCTCAGTTGCAAGGACAGTGATGAGACTGCTATTTTACATATTATGGTCAAAGAAGAACTCTCAGTGGAGATGACAATCGAACAAAAATGAGTCAAATGAGAAACAGGTCACATGATTATTTTGAGACAGCATTTAAAGAGAGAAAACATCAAGTACAAAGACACTGAGTAACTCTTAGTGTTCTTCAAAATTTGAATTGTGGCTGAAGTAGAAAGGGAGTGAAAAAGATTTGTAGAAAATGAGATCAGAGATGGGGCATGGAGACAATTCATTCAGAGTCTTACAGTCACGTAATTAAGCATGCATTTTAGCATAAATGTGATGGGAATGTAAAAAAGACTTTGAGTAAAATTGTGAAACACTCTATCGTGTATTTAATAAAAATTTATATAACCATGAATGACAATGATCTTTAAGAAGGAGAAGGTGAAATCTAGGTGAATGGTTAAAGAATTCAGGTCTGGTTACTTATCTAGATAAAGCAGCTATGTAGAGAGAAAGTGTGAAATATAATGTCCATGCAAAGGAATTTGTGTTTGAAAGGAAGAGTGACACCCAACTGAGCGATTTAACACATAGGGAAGGAAGTAGGTAGATTTAGGCATGTATCTGCTTTTTGAGTTTGAAGAGTGAATATGTTTTCCAGTTTCACATTATTTTTTCACTATAATAATTAATAAGGCCTCTTTTCATTTTCAAAAGTATCTAAGTTTAAAATAGTAATTATAGAGTCATCCAAAATTAAGAGTGAAAGCAGACATTCAATCTCAATAACCACCAATTATTTTTATGTAAAAGGAGGCCAAAATATTCCATGATGATATGTGTTGTGCCGTGTGTATGGGGTGGGGTTTTGGGGGGAAGCTGTATTTTGAAAGAAGGAATAAGGATCCTTGGTAAGATTTTCGAATAACTTTGGGGTAATGGGACAGGAATATATATATATATATATCATGAAGAGAGAGAAAGAAAGAAAGAAAGAGTGTGTCTGTGTTTAACTGAGTTTTAAAATCTGTGATGTAATATATAATCATAACCAGATATATGGCTCTTATATCTGAAAGTTTACCTTGCTAATGAAAGTCTAATTTCAAACTCTTGTAGCAAGTATATTATTTCCAAAGTAATTACTTTTGTGAAATTCTAAAAATGTATTATGTTAATGGACTGATAGCATAAATGAGTTCCCTTTTTATTACATGTACATATATTATACATGTGTGTATTTTTAAATATACATGTGTGTATTTTAAAATATATGTATTTCTGAAATTCTGTGTGTGTGTGTTTGTATTCTGCAATTGTGTTGGGTATCCTGTTACATAAACACTTGAAGTAGAAAATCTTATAGTTCTTCAATGATCAATTTAGGAAGAATCTTGAATTTTTACCTGTTTATCTCCTATTGTAATCACCTTTAATATTATTTCCAACATAAAATACACAATAAAAGATATTAAATATTATCTATCATTGAAATTAGTACATTCACATATCAACAATTGTATGTAGTGTTTATTCTTGAAACTGCTGAAAGAAGAAAGAGTAAACATAAGGCCATATATAGCAAAATTCTATTTGGTAGGAAAGTTTAGCTCTATTGCTGCCTTTTCAAGTGTCTATTAGTGGCATCTTCTGGTACATATATAATTAATTTTGTGCTCATAGTGAAGTAGCTGGAGGAAAACAATCTGCAAACTCAACTGTGCAGTAAAATATACCTTATAAATATCAAAGACAGAAATTAAGTCAAAATCAACAATAAATAAGCTTTTTCCTTAATTTACTACATAATCAGGATACATTTTTAGCCAGTATTTTAAAAAAATAGTTACATTATTTTTTGTGATTGCCTTAAGCTACAGTATATCAAAATACTCAGAATCACAAGAGAGGTTCTTAATCAAATGGGAAAAGTGATTTGCAAAAACAAAATGTTTTTGGAAAAATATATCTTTTGGGAGCAAATTAAATATGGTATTAAAGTAACAAAAGTAACATATTCCTTGGGATCTAGAAAGCCATGGGCATGTGCAAGAGTTTTCATTACCCATGAAAAACCTACAATGTCCAAAAGCTTTTTCTGTTTCTCTTACTTTAATGCTCTATGTTAGTAGGAAGTGAAGGCTAAGGCAGAGATACAAAGTGTCAGAAAATCAAAAGCATGTCTCAACATCCCTGTACTCACTCAAAGTTGTTTCGCAAAAGGTGAGAGACATATTGGTTCAAGACTTTGAAGAACATCTTTTGAAAACTATTAGCTGGTCACTATTCTGAGCAGTGACTGCACACAACAAAGAATATATGGTTTACAGAATTCATCCAGAAAATTAAACAAAATTAATTTTGTTTTGCATATGTTTCTATATCCTCAAATATAAAGTATAGTGGTTGGATGGTATGGTCTAGAAAGTGGAATGTTCAAATCCAGTCTCTGTTACCCTGTTATTTGGGCATAAATCAACTGCCTTACAACACCAATTTCTTATATATAAAATTTGAGTATAATAATATATAACTTATTCTGATACATAGCAGTTTATTAATATGAACTCTTATATTGTATTATAAATTTTACTTCTATCATCTCCTTGAAAATATGTGATGCTTCATTACTTTCTTTATCCTTAAATTTTAGCAGTGATTATTTTTTGCTAGTTGTTCAATAAATGTAAACTGACATTGTGTTGCTAAATATGCCAAATAATGTCCTTGGTATATGTTTTTAAAAATGTACTACAACATCATAAGTGCTTGCTTCCTATGTAACAAAGAAAAGCTACCATAAGTACCTAGGGGCTTTTAAAATGAATTAAAAGTGGGATGTTATAAAAAATATATATATATTTCTCATAGAGATACAGAGTAGAATGATGGTTATCAGAGACTGGGTAGGGTAGCAGGGAGGAAAGGATAAAGATAGGATGGTTAATAGGTACAAAATAGAAGCTAGATAGAAGGAATATGGTCTAATGTGTGGTAGCACTACAGTTAAAAATGTATTGTATATTTCAAAATAACTAAAAGTTATTTTGAAGAATTACATTGAATTGAAATGTTCCTAACACAAATAAATAATAAATGTTAGAGGTGATGGATACCCCAATTACCATGATTCGATCATCACATACTGTTAATTTGTATAAAAATGATTAAATTTAAATAAATTAAAAGGGATGAGAAATTGGGTGCAGTGAAACACATGTGTAATCCCACCTACTCAGGAGGCTGAAGCAAAAGGATCACTTGCTACCAGGAGTTTAAGGAAGACTTGGCAACATAGCAAGACCCCATCTCTAAAAATATGCATAAATAAAATAAAATAATAAATTTAAAAATAGAGTTGTGAAGAAAGAGTTAAAATTGCAGCAATAAGTGCAAAATATCTAACACTTTTACCCTAATTAGAAGCTAAGTTGTTTGCCACAGTTTCATGATTGTTGGCAGAAAACATGTGACTCTTGGATCACAGAAAAAGCACAAATTATTACTTACAACAATAGCAATGACCAGTTTTTCATATTTGTGCCCAATTCCTAAGCCCCAATTCCTATATAATGATTCAAGTAAGACTATGTGACTTATATACATATGTCAGGTTGTTTAACAGTAAAACTCCAAGTTTATGTAAATGGAATAATTTATAATAAAGAGTAAGCACAGCTAATGTTTGTTTTTGAGGAAAAATATCTTACTATACTGTGAAGTAAATAAACCTACCCTTTGTTCCAGTGTATGCAACTATCTATCTTCAGTGGCTGCTTACTATATAAATATCTTTAAAATACAGTTTAGGATAATGACAGTCAGTGTCTCTTTTCATAATTTGTTGCTGTTATTCAAAAATATATGTTGCAAATGGTAGAACCTTGATGGAAGAAGGCATATACCCAAGGGGATTATATTGGGTATTTACCAGCAGTCTCAAGGGTGGTAATCACTATTAACCCTCCTTTACTCCAGGTTTTCCTTATTTCAAACCCAAATCTACTTTAGACAATATGATTAAAGATTTAGAACAGTGAATTCTTAATTGATATTTGTTCTGGGCAAGAAAAACAATGGACTACTACCAATATACAGAAATGGGAAAGTATCTTAGTCCATTCATGCTGCTATATCAAAATAATACAAACTTGGTGACTGAAAAAATACCAGACATTTATTTCTTACAGTTCTAGAGCCTGAGATGTCCACAATCAAGGCATCAGTAGACTGAGTATCTGGTAAGAACTCACTCTGGTTCACAGATGGCACTTCCTTACCGCATCCTCACAGGGAGCAAACGGTCAACAAGCTCCCTCCAACCTCTTTTATACAGGCGCTAATTCCCCTTATGAGGGCTCTGCCTTCATTATCTAATCGCCTCCCCGAAGCCCCATCTCTTAATACCTTCACATTGGGAATTAGATTTCAATGTATGAATATTGGGAGGAATGCAGTCATTCAGACCATTTTATATATATATATAAAATACATTTTGTATATTATATATAACATATATAATACACACATATATACATATATACGTATTTACAGTCATATGCCATATTTCTTATGTACTTCAGAGGAGAAGTGCTGTTAGAAATCAGAATTGTCAATGGAAATATAATACACTTGACTTAAAATAGGAAAAATAAATTGGAAGTTTTAACTTAATCAATTAAATAAATGTATTCTAAAATTGAATAGGAAAGGAAGTTAGAGACTCCATTGGACTAAATGATGGGAATGAGAGTTTGCAAAGGACACATTAGGCAATTGTATTTTTTCCCACCTTACAGAAGTTTTATTTTACCTATATTAGTTTGGTTTTAAATTTGCCTAACAGTTCTGGATATCTGTCAAGAATTGTTAAAGGTAGTAGATGTGGCTAGATGCAGTGACTGGTTTCCGTAATTCCAGCTGCTTGGGAGGTAGAGGCAGGAGGGTGGTTTGAGGCCACGAGTTGAAGACCAGCATGGGAAACATTAGCAAGACCACATCTGTGGTCTAAAATAATAAAATAAAATAATATGAATAAAATAAGAAATAAAATGAAATAAAAATCTAGCCAGGCATGGTAGTGCCTGCTTGTAGTCCCAGCTATTCGAGAGACTGAGGTGAGAGGATTGCTTGAGCTCAAGGAGTCTGAGGTTGCAGTGAGCCATGATCATGCCACTGCACTCCAGCCTGGGTAACAAAGTGAGACATCGTCTACCAAAAAAAAAAAAAAAAAAAAAAAAAAAAAAAAAAAAAGAAAGAAAGAAAGAAAAGAAAAAAAGAAAAGACAAGACAGTAAAAGCGGTCCTAGATGTCTATTGCATGTTTCCTCTACTATGCTGCTTTACCCCACAGCTAACAAATTAGCCTGCTACAGTTACACGGATGCAGGCAGAAGAGATGAGATTCCTGAGTCTAGGGTATAGTACAGTTTATTTCTCATGTTATAAGCAGTAGCCAGAATATCAGCATTGTCTTAGGCCAGTTGTTCAAACTGTAATTTGTATAAAGGGACATACAGAGGGACAGATGACAAATGCACACACAGTGAGTTGAGTTAAAGAAAAATCCTGAGCTTAGGAAACTCCAAACTTTTTACAAGAGTGACAAATAAACCTAACTTTTTCCCCACAAGAAATATTTTCTTTATTATACTGTAGAAGAAAAAAAATCCTACCTCTTGCTCCGTGGGAGGACATTATCTCCAATTTTAATGTCCATCTACTAACTATATAATGTCCATCTGCTAACCTTAAGAATTTGGTTACATGGTTACTGATGCTTGCGCTCTCAAGAGGTCCAGAAACATAAAAGACACATGAGATTTCTCTCCCAACAATTTCAAAGGCAAAGATACAACATTGTTAGCATTGGATTTAACAGTATATAGTCCTAAAATTCTGTGAAGTAGTACATGATTTCATAATGTTAACCAAATTAGGACTGTGAATGTGGGCTTCCTTAAAAAGTGGCAGGGACAGTCCTGTGATCTTTCACCTGTCAAAATGTGGACAAATACTAACTATGTAGGCTTGGAAAGACTGATTATGTGGAAAAATTTGGGGGTTATTAAAACTAGTGACAAATGCAAATAAGAGAGACCATAGCAGAGACAACAAAGCAGGTTATAATTTTGAGTTTCAAAATGAGATCTAATTATTTTCACAGAAATGATTTAGAACAAGAGAGTGAGACTCTAAGCTAAACTATCTCAGATCTATTGCTGATAATGACTAAAATTGAAAGACATGTTGACTTGTCTGTGAGGGAAGAAGATTATCCCCTAATCTACATGTTCTCTGTATCTGAAGACTCCATATGGATTCTCTGGTGACAACAACCTAAAGATTACTTACATGTCTGAATTTAGGCCACAAATGACAACTACCATTTGATCGTCAGTGTATAGGCTGTGTTTTCCATTCTGCTTAATTTTCATGTGCCCTGAGAAAATTATCAATCAATAGATTGATAAGAAGCATAAGTAGATTTAATAACAAATTTCTACACTCTGTGCGAACATAAACTAAAATAGTACATTGCTAAGACAGTGTCCTGTATGCAGTATAAAACAAGTTATGAATATCAGCTTAGTTACATCACAGCTCTATACACACTTCTTTTGTGAAATGTGAATGTCAATGGGATTCATTTAAGGAAATATACATTTAACTCAGATATATGGATTTGGGTGAAACTTGGTGGCCTCAATATTGCGTGTAAGGGACTTCTAGAAAGACACAAAGGACATTAATCTAAACTATCTGGCATAATAAGACAATTTGGGGGTGGAATATCTGAAACTATCAGTCTCATGGGACACATACTATTTCTTAATACAGTCTATTTTCCTAATGGCATGATTTTTGTTAACATTCAATGGAAATTACAAATATGGTGACTCGTTTTGCACTGGCCCCAAATTGCCTTTTTTTTTTTTCTTTTCTTTTCTTTATTCTATTTTATTTTATTTTTTTCTGGAGGAGGTTAGAAACTGGTCTGAAAGTTCTGAGTCAGACCAAAACAATGTCCTTGGAGGCTTACTCTCATAATAAAAGAGACTTGCTAACCCAAAAAAGGTACATAAAATAAGCAAAAATGAAAAAAATAATTAAGATGTTCCCCAACAGAATACAGACTAGTTCTGGAAATAGAGAGAGAACAAAAAAGTATAATTGGGCTGGGTGTGGTGGCTCACGCCTGTATTCTCAGAATTCTTGGAGGCCAAGGTGGGCGGATCACCTGAGGTCAGGAGTATAAGACAATCCTGGTCAACATGGGGAAACCCCATCTCTACTAAAAATACAAAAATTAGCTGGGTATGGTGGTGCATGCCTGTAGTCCCAGCTACTGAGGAGGCTGAGGCAGGACAATCACCTGATCCCGGGAGGCATAGCCTGTAGTGAGCCAAGATTGTGCCCCTGCACTCCAGGCTGGGAGACAGAATAATACTCTGCCTAAAAAAAAAAAAATTAAAAAAAGATGATTAAGCATAATTGCATGACTAACTAAATATTGAGTTAAACATAGTACCACACTGTTGAGCAATGCTAAGAGTAGACATATAGTATATATTCATTCAGCAACAACTACTGAACATTCAAATCAGTTTAGAATTGCTTGTCATTAAAAATCAGAGGTTGCATATGGTAGAGAATGAGGTCATACAAATAAGTTTGTGGAAAAATTAAGATAAATAATTAGAATTTTATTAGAAATTCTGCCTTTTATTTTTGTTCTTTAATGATCTAGTTTCTAGAGATAACAGAGAATTTAAAGTTATTACTGTGCAATCAGTTGAGATTGCACCCAAATAAGCCACACCTGGTGATCCCTAATGGGGTGGGGGAGATAGGAAGTGTCACCTAATGGCACCTAGAAGCTTGTGGATGTAAAAACCTATTGTATGTATCTGAAGTATTGTTATGTTCACAAACCAGGCAGAATATGTAAATAGCTGAGCAATGGCTTCTAGTCAGCCCTTATTATTTGGAATATGTTGTACATGAGTAAAGCTTATTTCTGTCGGAACAGAATGAAAAGCGGTACTACAATTGTAATTGATTTATGGTGTGCCAAACATAAATTTAATCTATCAGACATAGCTAAGTAATGCAGCAAAGGGTTGCAACCTCACTGATAGAATTAAGTGAAAATTAATATTATGTAATATTTATTGCCAAGATAAGAAAAATATTTTAGAAGCTGTGATGAAGGCAGGCTTGAGGTAATACCTATAGAAAACAATTAATGGACAGAAGATAAAACATCTTTCACTTTGCATACATTACAAAGTCTAATATATATTCATATACATATAAATCCACACATATAGCCTATTAAAATAATTGATGAAGGAAAACAGTAACTGAGACGGTTAGACAGTCAAAGAGTTCTCAAAAATATCTGAAAGTATAGAATGTTGATTACCATACAAATGACTTCATATTCTCCATTGAATAGCCCAAATCCTGGTGACCTTTGAGACTTTGTTTTGTTCTTTCTTTGGAATATTGCAGAAAATATTGTAAGAAAAATAAGGAACAGATATCTGGGAAATATGCCCTAAGAATACATTGATCAAATTCAAAAGGTAGACTGGAAAGAAAAGTGTTAAAGCGGTTTTTCAGTGATCCATTTATTCCCTAAATAGTAGGAGCACATTTTAAAAGAAAGAAGGCAGGTGGCCAGGTCTAATTTTTTTTTTTTTTTTTGCAAAGATGCTAACAGTTGGCCTCCTTATAAGTATTATTTGATATTGTTAGGAGGTAAGTCTATATTTACGTAATGCTCTTGGAAAAATGCTCCTGAGTTCAGCTTTGTTTATGGTAAATAAACCTACTATTTGTAGATGTATTAGTCACAGCTTCCTGAAAATGTCATGTAAGCCCTTACATGGACTGGATATAAAATGAGGATGTTTCATTATCTAAACTCTCCCCACTGTATGATGTGGTAAGTCAATCTCACTTAGAGGTCTCAATTTATCCTCTGGTCAGAGATCATGTCCGATTTATAGAGCTTCATCTTGGGGATTCACAAACGATGTCACAGAACTCTCCTGCTTTTCTTGTGCTTCCAGATTTCTTATGTCCTTGAAATTATGTAAAACTTAACACAAAATTTGTAAGGTTTTTCCAAGGTATTCAAGAAAATTATGTAATATCTCATTACAGCCTTCAAATGAAATGAGACACAAATAATCTCAGGAAAAGAAAGTGTGGTCACTTACAAGGAAGGAGTAGGAATCACCCACAGAAATGTGGCATGTATATAATAATAGCTATGACTGGTTCTTGAAATATGCCTCCTTCATTTATCAGTAAAGTTATAACAGGTTTGTCAGATTTATTGTGCATTATATTAAGGTTGGTATGGTGATCTTTTCTAAAATCTATAAAGTTCATTTTTCAGTGCATTATGAATGGAGTTACTCAGCATTTCTGTCAGGCTCCGCCCCATTAATCTCACACCAGTTTTCCAACATCACCATAACTGCCTAGTAATGACTGCAGCTTGTGGCTCCAAGTCCTGTGGTAATCCTCACTGGGACATAAATATATCAGTATTAAATGATTTGTCTTGAAACAACCCTTGCTGTGAATAAATATAGTGTTTGATGATCTGTATAGACCCACATTTTTTCCTCTTCACATATCTTCCTGGTCACATATCTTCCTGGTCAAAACTCTGATGGGATGGTCTCATCAGTGGTCAACTGTGGTTCCCTACTGAGGGCTTAATTCACATCTAGTACTGAGGTCTATTCTGATCCTTTGAGTAGCTCTCTTGGAAACATTTTACCAGAAAAAAATGGCTCAGTTATGCTAGAATTTGCCACTTTCATGGCAGTTTCATTGTGTTACTGGGTACCTATTCCAGGGATAAAAAATTTAGCTGGAGTTGATTGTCCCTGATTAATTAAACATTCCTAAAATCTGTTTTTATATCTACTTGTTCCCATTTCCATACAAGAATCTACGAAGTCTTTTCCAAGTCATATGAGAATGTACTATTCTTCACTCATCCCTGTCTCCAGTAGATACCCATCTAAAATAGGCCCTTGGCTGAAATTGGATATGATTGTACTCTCCTGTTTCCCATCTCCTCACTAGTACTGTGCTCAGTCAAGGGTGTCTCCTGCTGTATTTGGACCCATAGTTTCTAGATAAAAGCCCATTAGTTTAATTATATCCTTACCTAGGGCACCAGAGAGTATGTAAGAATAAGAGTCTGAAATGGCTTGGGGTATTTCCTGCTAAGTCTGCAGAGCTATACCTTCCCTCCGGTATCTGGAACTAGTTCTTAAGCTTAAAGATGCAAGCATTTTTGTAGTTCCACAGTCAGTCTCAACTTCCGTTGTGACTGAGTAACAGGCCAATCTTGCAGGGGAATAATAATACACAGTTACATTATTATAGTGGCAAGACATCTGTTCTGCTATTGTAATTCTCAAAACTTGGACAAATGTACTGGGATTTGGTGATATAAAAGTATTCCATAAAAATAGGACAGGTGTATGCAGTGAATCTCCAGAATATCTAGTCACTAACTTTGAATGCTAGGCTACTAGGGACTCATGAAATATATACTGATATTAACCACAGAAGTTCCAAGTATTTATCGACCAAGAAGGAGAAGTGTGTTGTAATATATTTATATAAATTAACTGTCTAGAGGATCATATATCACACAGTTCATAAGAACAACTTTTTACTCTTACTTCCTTATGTAATATACGTTTTTTAATGCAAAACAGAAGGCTAAGATAGGGACGATAAATCTTAACAATTTACTTTTGAGAGAATTTCTAAGAACTGTTTTTCTGTTGTTTTGTGTACAGTGAATTATAATTACTAAATGTTACATGAGTTTTAGCAAATGGTACCAAGGATGGAGCTTTCAGATTTCCAACTATTAATGGAAAACGGAGACATATGATTATACTACCATTTTCTGAAAATGTCTCTTCAAAAACATAGTAGTAGAGCATATACTTGTATGTGAGAAATATCATATCAAACTAAATTTTGTTAATTACTAATTAACATTTCAATAAATGTTACATGAAAGTATGAGATAACTAAGTTTAGAAATTCCTGGGGATTAATTTCAAATGAAACAATTTCATTCATATGAAAGTCATAAACTCTTGGGTTTAATTAAAAATAATCTAAATCTCTAAAACTCAAAAATCTTTAGTTTTTTTTAGTCCATAAACATGGACTAAAAATTTAGTAGTGTATTTCACATGAGAACCATAAATAAGTTTTCTAGCTGGTTTACCCGTGATTTAATTTGAGTGAAGCTACATTAGAAATATGCCAAAGAGTATTAATATGAGAATATGTAAAGCCTTTTTGTGGTTATGTCATTATATTTATATATGTGTAAAAATTTCAAAAAAAGTTTAAAAATGCAAAATAATATTCAGCATCTGTTTAGAGTGGGAGAAAATCATATAGTATACTAAGATTGTTAAAGGTCAGATTTAGAATTATGTTATAGTCTGACTAGTTACTGCATGAAAGCAGCTTAATAAACTATTTAGTAGGATATTAGTTTTGAAAGATGATTAACTTAGGGGAAAGTAGTAGAGCACACAACCACATGTTAATATTTTGTATTGCATTGTGAAAAAAGTTGACAATATTTGTCAAATATTGAAAAACATGTTAACCAGAATAATGGTTACCAAGAGTTATTGACTAGCATTAAAATAATTTCATTCTCACATGTAGTGTGTTAGCATTTCTACCACATTAGTGATATGTATAAAAATGCACATTAATATAAGAACATTTAAGTATACACATGTAATTTATTTACATGAAATGCATTCTTAAAATTTTCAGAAACTCAATCTTTGAGGCATGAAGTCACATCACACCAGCATCTGTAAGAGAGGTAATACAGAAAACTACTAGTCATGCAATCAGGAATCTTGAATATATTTTCTTAAATAAGTAATAGATAACACTTTTTCTTAGAAAATATTTGATCACTTTGTATTTTGTTGTTTTTAATTTTATTTTATAAGTTCCAGGGTACATGTGCAGGATGTGCAGGTTTGTTACACAGGTAAACATGTGCCATGAGTGTTTGCTGCACCTATTAACCAATCACCTAGGTATTAAGCCCTCCCTGTATTAGCTATTTGTGCTGATGCTCTCCCTTCTCCCACCCCTCGCAACAGGCCTGCAACAGTGTGTGTTGTTCCCCACTCTGTGTCCATGTGTTCTCATTGTTCAGCTCCTACTTATGAGTGAGAACATGCAGTGTTTGATTTTATGTTCCTGTGTTAGTTTGCTGAGGTTGATGGCCTCTAGCTTCATCCATGTCCCTGCAAAGGACATGATCTCATTTCCTTTTATGGCTGTATGGTATTCTATGGTGTACATGTACCACATTTTCTTTATCAAGTCTATCTATCATTGATGGGCATTTGGGTTGGTTCCATGTCTATGCTATTGTGAATAGTGCTGCAATAAATATACATCTGCATGTGTCTTTATAACAGAATGAATTATATTCCTTTGGGTCTATACCCAGTAATGGGATTGCTGGGTCAAATGGTGTTTCTGGTTCTAGATCCTTGAGGAATCGCTGCACTGTCTTCCACAATGGTTGAACTAATTTACATTCTCACGAACAATGTAAAAGCATTTCTTTTTTTCCACAGCATTCCCAGCATCTGTTGCTTCTTGACTTTTTAATAATTGCCATCTTACTGGTGTGAGATGATATTTGGAAGCTTAGGGACTAGTATGCTTGAGAAATAATGTTACAGTCTTCTTACTCCTTAAGAAAATAATGTTACAGTTTTCTTCTCCTTAGTTCAGCTAGGTCCAAGTTTTTGTCCCATGACCAAGAAGAATGAGGCATGTGGACACTGGGGAGTGAGTAAGGCAGAGTAGGACTTATTAAGTGACAGAAACCTTTCAATAGCAAGAATGGACCTGAGAATTGGTTGCCAGAAATGGGGCTAAGTTCTGGGTCTTTTATGTGGCAGAGGCAAGGAAGTCTTCTGTGGGTTCCACCCAAATGGGACAGGTAAATTTGGCCCCTGGAGGTGTTTCATCTGTGCATGCCTAGGGTTGGCCATAGCTACTCCATCTTTGTTATTACCCATGAGTGCCTAAGCAAAACTTATGGGGGGCTAAAACTGCAATGCTAATGATATTACAACTACCTCTGGGTCAAGGTATGGACATTTAGTTGATTTATTGTGCCTGCACCTAAGTTGGGATAGTAACTTCTGAGCAAATATCCTGGCATAAGAGGAAGATCTTAACCATATTTCTTCTCGCTAGCTACAGGGTCAGTGCAAGTGTGCCCCCATGGCTGTTTTTTCTCTCCCAAGACCCTCCCCTTCTATCTTCCTAGCCATCCTCTAACTGTCTCCTCTCTCAGTATGACATATTTGTTATTATACAAACTATTTGAAGTGATGAATATAATTTCAAAAAAGTAAACAGATTTAAGTTAAGGATAAAATAATGCAGCTACACAATTCATAAGACAATAAAACAAAATATACTCATAACTGAAAGAAGAGCATTTTAGCTTTCTCAAATCCTTTGCTGGCTTGGATAGTTGCTCCTGCGATTGTTTGCACATATTGATGTTACCAGACTATGAAGAGCACAATTTTGCATATTCTCTTTGCTTATCTCATAAACCCTCCTGGAATCTACCAACACTTTCTGGAAATATGGTGATAAGTGCAAACAAAACTAAGTGAATTAGTGTTAAATTCCTAAGTGTCTCTGCATTATCATAATTATCACTAGGGGAGTTAAGCACTGTTGCTCAAGTCTAGTTCATTCCATCATTGATTTGGTGCATGGTTCACAAACATAAACTCTGACCTCTCAGTCTTACACCAATGCAATGAGGATATGGTGATGAAAGTACAACATCTTCCTAGCAAGTTTTTTTCCCTTAGAAGTCACTTCTTCAAAATTTAGATGAGAGGGAAAATAAGATGTGTTCTGCACTTTTGCTATGATTTAAAACTTAGATTTTAGACTCCGTATCTGATGAAACTCCAAAATTCCTGTGTATTATAAGCTCAATGACTCCCCTGTGATGTTTTATATAACTTTTCAGATGTACTTATTCCCTGCTTTATGAGAAATTAGTCATTAATGTTAGCTTCATATTATATAATAGTGTTTCTAAAACATTAAATTGTCAACTTTGAATGAGAAATCTGACATATTGTTGTATTTCAAAGATCTACTATCTTGACTGGCATTTTTGTATGTATGAATGGAAGAAAAAACGAATGAGACAGATTTAATCTTCTATTTTAAAGTATCAAGTAAATGTCTTCTCAGCTTCCCTATTACATTTTAAGCTTATTTTCAAGAATTAGATAATCTTTAATATTATTTATAGTTAAATTCTGGCTCAAATCTGCAAGGTTTCAGTATTTCCATATGACATAGCAAAGTTCCAAGGAGCTAGAGATTTTTTTAACATCTAGCATACATTATGACATTTAGTAGGCACTCAATAAAAATTTGTCGTGTAAAAGATTGTGCTGAGAAAAATGCATGGCATACGAGAAACACAGCAAATGCTAAAAATAAAATTATCTCCCTAACCATAAGTTACTTAAGACTCAACGCTTTTTTTTGGGAGGCCAAGGTGAGCATATTTCCTGGGGTCAGGACTTCAAGACCAGCCTGGCCAACATAGTGAAACCCTCCATCTCTACTAAAAAAGCACGAATTAGCAGGGTGTGGTGGCACACATCTGTAATCCCACATACTCAGGAGGCTGAGGCAGGAGAATCACTTGATCCCATGCACAAGCCGAGATTGCACCACTGCACTCCAGCATGGGTGACAGAGTGAGACTTCATTAAAAAAAAGACAATGATTTTGAGAAATGTACATTTAAGGGGGATGATACAAAGAGGTAACATGTAGTTAACATAAGTTAAATGCACACACACACACACAGACACACACACACACACACTGGTGAGGCTATACATGTGATGTGGTTTTGACTGTATCCCAACCCAAATCTCATTTTGAATTGTAGTTCCCCACATGTTGTGGGAGGGACTTCGTGGGAGGTGATTTGATTATGGAGGTGGCTCGCTTATGCTGTTCTAATGATAGTGAGTGAGTTCTCATGAGATCTGATGACTTTAAAAGAAACTCTTACCACTTCGCTCTACAATTCTCCTTCCTGCCACCATGTGAAGAACATGTATGCTTCCTTTTCCAACATGATGGTAAGTTTCCTGAGGCCTCCCCAGTGCTGCAGAACTGTAAATTAAACCTCTTTCCTTTATATTGGATATTTATATCTTGGATATTTCTTCATAGCACTATGAGAACAGATTAACATAGTAAATTGGTACTGCAGAAAGCAGGGCACTGCTGTAAAAAATACCTGAAAATGGAGAAGCAAGTTTGGTAACTGGGTAACAGGCAGAGTTTGGAACAGTTTGGAGGGCTGAAAAAAGACAGGAAAACGTTGGAAAGTTTGAAACTTCCTAGAGACATGTTGAATAGCTTTCAACAAATTGCTGATAATATGGAAAACGAAGTCCAGGCTGAAGTGGTCTGAAATGGAGACGAAGAACTTGTTGGGAACTGAAATAAAGGTGATTCTTCCTATGCTTTAGCAAAAAGACTGGTGGCATTTTGCGTCTGCCCTAGAGATCTGTGGAAATTTGAACTTGAAAGGGATTTAGGGCATCTGGCAGAAGAAATTTCTAAGCAGCAAAGCATTCAAGAGGTAACTTGGGTGATGTTAAAAGCATTTGGTTTTATGTATTCACAAAGATATGGTTTCAAATTGGTACTTATGCTTAAAAGGGAAGCAGAACATAAAAGTTTGCAAAATATGCAGCCTGATGATAGAAACAAAACAAAACAAAACATTTTCTGAGGAGAAATTCAAGGAGGAGCCAAATGATAATCACCAAGACAATGGGAAAAATGTCTCAGCGCATTTCACAGATCTTCACAGCAGCCCCTCCCTTCTCCTTCCTGCCGCCATGTAAAGAAGAATGTGTTTGCTTCCTTTTAAGGTATGATTGGAAGTTTCCTGAGGCTTCCACAACCCTGCATAACTGTGAGACAATTAAACTTCTTCCTTTATAAATTTCTCAGTCTTGAGTGTTTTTTCATAGCAGCATGAGAATAGACTAATACAACATGCTATGTGAGTAAGCTTCATGACAGCCTCGTAGACAAATAGCCTTGATTCTATCCAATTATCTCCTCCAATCCCCCTTCTACAGAAATTCTTGATTATCTGTATTATTCCTCACTGTTATTAACCCAGCATTTCTTGAATAAGGGGATACAATAAAAGGAAAATAGAAGGATCTTATTTTTTACAGACTAAATAGACAAGTAAAACATAGTATTATAGGGAAAGCATTAAATTGACTCTTATTGTTACTGTCCAAAACAACTCCCTAGATATAATTTAAACACATTTACAACTTTAATTGGGTCAAGTGTATCACTAAATGCCATGCTATATCACTTACATAAAAACATTTAATGACCAACAAAGGGAAAATTTTCTGAATTAGTTTACACTAAAATAAAGGTTATGATAATTTTTAAAAGGTATTAAAAACCTCTCTGTGCTATTAGGGGAGTCTGATACCTTTTATATTTCATAAAATTATTTTCTGGAGTTATATATGAGGTATACTTTTTTAGTCAAGTTTGAATAATTTTTCAGTAATATTTTATGTGAAACATTTGAATTCAAGGAGGCTAATGATATTTAAAATGGTAATAATAGTGCTATTTATTTTAATACATTTAATCTAATTATTGGATGGAATTTTCAACTTCAAGATGTAACTTTGTTCTAATTAAATAGATAAGAATTTGTATTTAGTACATTCTCCAAATGCATATGACTTATATTTTTATCCTTCTAAATTAAATACAATCATTCTTACAATATATACACAATTGTTATTCTTTTTTTGGTTACTAGTTAACATGTCTATAATCTATAATCATTCTTTGACAGATTCATAATCACATATATTGGTGATTAGTGGTTTTCAATACTTAGTAAAAAGTTAGTGGTTTCCAATACTACTTTTATATGAGATTAGCTGTGATTTTAAAGTTTTATTTTGTTTGTTTGTTTATTTATTTATTTATTTATTTATTTATTTATTTATTTATTTATTTATTTTTTTTAGATGGAGTTCCGCTCTGTCGCCCAGGCTGGAGTGCAGTGGCATGATCTCGGCTCATTGCAACCTTCGCCTCCCGGGTTCACGCCATTCTCCCGCCTCAGCCTCCTGAGTAGCTGGGACTACAGCTGCCCGCCATCATGCCCGGCTACTTTTTTGTATTTTCAGTAGAGACGGGGTTTCACCGTGTAAGCCAGGATAGTCTCGATTTCCTGACCTTGTGATCCGCCTGCCTTGGCCTCCCAAAGTGCTGGGATTACAGGCATGAGCCACTGCGGCTGGCTTATTTTGCTTTTAAGTGACAAATAATTTTACATATACATACACATACATATAAAAAATTATTATATATACATAGCAATTATATATACAAATATATATGTACACATGTGTATAGAGATGCACATGTATATATAAGTTGCAGTGTGATATTTCAATACATGTATACATTGTATAAATCAAATCATGATCGTTAGCATATCACCTCAAACACTTGTTATTTATTCATGGTAGGAACATTCAAAATTCTCTTTTAGCTATTTTGAAACATATAACACATTATTAACTGTAGTTACCCTATTGTGCAATAGAGCACCAGAAATTATTCCTCCTTTCTAACTGTAACTTTGTACCTGTTGACTAACATCCCTTCATCCCCCTTCCTCTCTGCTTCCCCACAGCCTCTCTACTTTTATGAGATCTTTTTTTTTTTTTTTTTTTAGATTTCACAAATAAGTGAGATTATATGGTATTTGGTCTTTCATGCTTGGATATTTTACTTAGCATAATGCCCTTTAGGTTCACCCATGTTGTCATCACAAGTGACAGAGTTTTATTCATTTTTTAGCGATGAAGAGTACTGCATCCACGTTCTACATTTTAAAAAATCAACTTATGTGTCCTTGCTGGATACTTAGGTTGACAACAATAAATATGGGAGTGCAGTGATCTCTTCAACACACTCATTTCATTTCCTTTGGCTATATATACAACAGTGGGATTGTTGAATCAGGTGGTAGTTCTCTTTTTAAGTTTTTAAGGAACATTCATACTGTTGCCAACGTTTAAATGAAATTCACAGTATAAACATCTACTGCTTATTTTCAGGTGTATATTTTAGAATGGTTTCTGAATGAAATGTAATTATAAAAAATTAAGGTAAACATTTGACAAATACATTTGCGACAAATTTTTTTTCCTGAACACTTTTTTTTTTTTTTTTTTTTGAGATGGAGTCTCGCTCTGTAGCCCAGGCTGGAGTGCAGTGGCCGGATCTCAGCTCACTGCAAGCTCCGCCTCCCGGGTTCACGCCATTCTCCGGCCTCAGCCTCCCGAGTAGCTGGGACTACAGGCGCTGCCACCTCGCCCGGCTATTTTTTGTATTTCTTAGTAGAGACGGGGTTTCACCGTGTTAGCCAGGATGGTCTCGATCTCCTGACCTCGTGATCCGCCCATCTCGGCCTCCCAAAGTGCTGGGATTACAGGCTTGAGCCACCGCGCCCTGGCTGAACACTTTCTAATAATGTACACTCTCAATTCAAGTGCATAGGTGACAGTACAATATAATTGTTGCCTATGCAGTTGAATGCAATATACTTTTCACCTATGTTCTTGAATTCAGAGTGTACATTATTAGACATTTGTCAATAAAATGTGACAAATTTTATGGTTTTAATCTATCAATAATTTGAATGTATTTTAATTTAACTAATTGATAAGCCTTTCTTTTTTTTGTTAACTATTGATTTTTGTATTTCTCTTTTTGGTTGTTAATACTTTGCTCTTAATGTATGAGATATTTGTGTTAATATTATCATTGACTTGCTTTCATGCTAGTTGCAAAACTTAAAAAATTATTGGCTTATTATTTTTAATTATTCTCTAGGCAAAAAGATGTTTCAAAAACAAAAAGTTGAAACAAAGATTAGATACATAATATTAATTTATAATACACACATATATGTGTATAATATATTAATGTGTGTGTATACATAATAAAATATTAATTTATAATACACACATATATGTGTATATGTACTATAAATTAATATATGTGTGTGTATACATATATATATATATATATATATGTGAATACTTTTCTTTTGAGACTCAGTCCTGCTTTTTCACCCAGGCTGGAGTGCAGTGGCATGATCAGAGTTCACTGCAAGCTCAACCTCCTGGGTTCAAGCAATCCTCTCACCTCAGCCTCTCAAGTAGCGGGAACAACAGGCACATGCCACCATGCTCAGCTAATTTTTAGTTTTATTTTTTTGTAGAAATGGCATCCTGCTATGTTGTCCAGGCTGGTCTCAAACTCCTGGGCTCAAGTCATCTGTCTACCTTGGCCTCCCAAAGTCTTGGGATTATAGGCGTGAGCCACAGCACCCTGCCAATACATATGTTCTTATTTTTGATATTTTATTTCTTGATTCACCTCAAATACAATATGGGGTATACTGTGTGAAAATGTTTTTACATTAGCTTTCAATCAAATAACTCATAATTTAAGCCAATATCAGAAATTAATTTATTTAATATTTTCACAAATGTATGCTACTAATTTTATCATACAAGAAATTATGATAAAATGTGTCAAATATATCAAGGCAATATATTTTAATTTTTTTCATTTCATTTAATCTTTCAATATCTGCGTTCAAAAATTTACTCGCATTTTTAAATCCCCTGGCTAGTCTTAAATTATGCCAGATTAAATATAAGACTTTATTTTGTTTATATAGAGATTATACAAATGCACAATTTAATATCCATTATGATATTTGGTATTTCTATTTACTATTTTTTTCTAAATCAGTATTTACATATGTATATAAAGTTACATTTACATATTTTAAATATTTGTTTTATTCCTGGTATAAATTGAAAAGTGTTCTGAAGTATTAGATTAACGTCATATCTATTATTGACATTCAGGCATTTTTGTGAAATCCTCTATTTAACTACTTTAATGAGTACATTTATTTCACAATTGTCACTTAATATTTAGTGGATCATAGTCTTATAACATTCATATGAATTACTTCCCTAGTAGCTATAACTTCATCATTATTTCTGTGTTGTGTTGTATTGACTAGGGTGCGCAGTACTTTTCAGATAATCTTGGCTTCTAAACTTGTGACTTCAAATTCTTATATTCATTTATGTCTCAGGCCTTTGCTCATCCTGCTTTTGTTTCACTCACTTGCTTTTGTCTTTAACAATTATGAAGCATTTTAATCACTATACTTTGCCAGGATCGATGAAGTAGTTTCCTAAGTGATTATTTTTTTGTTTGACTCTTTTAGGAAAGCGTTTTCTCTATGATTTTCTGAAGTGTCAAATTTGAAGAATCTAGCCCTTCATACTTCTTTTACATTATTTTTCTCCACTCAGCTTTCACTCTTTTCAGTGAATGAGTTCAAAAGTTCGCTACTGAACTGCTTGTCTTCTATAAACAACAGATTTTCTAGTACATCCATGACTTGGTTTGTATTTTCTTTTTAGTAAGACTTGTCACCTTTTCTACAGTAAGCATGTTCAATTCATCCTTCTCCTTCAAGATAAAAAGTTAATGAGTCATAATGCCCCAAGTGAGTCTTGGGGTATTTACAAAAGAATGTTAACACATTACGGAAAGTCCAAGGTTAAATGTATGCACAGTTTCATCGGGTAAACAGGCTAGGGACATTTTGATGGGAACACACCATAGGAGGTTAGGATAGTCAGGTAGAAGGGTCATAAAAAAGAGGTAGACAAAATAAAATATGAGAGCATTCCTCATACCTGCTTCATCCCCAGGAAATAAGAAGTGTATATAGATCTTGGTCCCCAGGAAAGAAGCAGCTGGTAAGAACAAGGGCAGAAAATGTGTCACTGAAGTTCTATGAGGGTGAATTAAGAGATTCCCGGTAACCACCTGATCTTGTCAGCAGTAGCAAGCAGCCTGGTTGCCTTACCTAGGAGTTCAGGAAGCCTGCTATTTTAAAATTCTGCTGATGCATTTGGGAACTTGGTAGTTGTTTCAAGAGGTACATGTTTTCTTAAGAACACTACTGATACCCAGTGTGTCCTGCAGATAAAATGACTGCTTCAGCAGCTCTGGGAGAGCAATAGCCTGCAGACTGCTGGGCACTCATGAAGATAACCTATGAGGGACTGGCTGGTAGGGAAGCACTGCCTGGAGGGACTCCTGTGTGGAGCCATACATGAAGAAAGATGCAGAAAGAAAAAACAACGTTCCAAACACAAACAAGAAATAAAACTATTACCTTAGGATTCCACAACTATTTTGCTATGAGTTCAGTAGCACTATCTTACAAATATCCACCGTTTTAGAAATAAAAAGCATTCTACTAAAATAAATGTACATTAAAAAATTAATCTCGTTCCACTGTATGTAATAATAGCATATATTCATAAATACTATTTTATTAGATACCATATAAAAATGAAATCCATAGCAATAAGGAAGAAAAATTGTGTTTTTTTTTTTTTTTCCCAGACAAAATGTTGCTTTTCAGTATCTGTGTCCTTGAGAAATGATACTTTGACATGGGCATTGGAGAAAAATAGATAAGTAGATGTTTAATACACGGATATTTCAAGGTTTTTGTTTTGTTTCGTTAATTTTGTTGTTTACAGTGTGTTAGGTACAATATCTCCTTTTTCTTTTTTTAACTAGACAGATTTCACTATGTGAAAATTTTGCCTAGGATAAAATTAGTTTCTTCTCTTATCATCTCTACCTAGAAATTAATTTGTAAGGCAAAAAAAAAAAATTATCAGGCTCTTTGGTGAATACTAACAGTTCCTTGCAACTTATATTTTTTATTTTTTATTTTTTATTTATTTATTTTTTTTTTTTGAGACGGAGTCTTGCTCTGTCGCCCAGGCTGGAGTGCCGTGGCCGGATCTCAGCTCACTGCAAGCTCCGCCTCCCAGGTTCACGCCATTCTCCCGCCTCAGCCTCCCGAGTAGCTGGGACTACAGGCGCCCGCCACTTCGCCCGGCTAGTTTTTTGTATTTTTTTTTTTAGTGGAGACGGGGTTTCACCGTGTTAGCCAGGATGGTCTCGATCTCCTGACCTCGTGATCCACCCGTCTCGGCCTCCCAAAGTGCTGGGATTACAGGCTTGAGCCACCGCGCCCGGCCAACTTATATTTTTTAAAGATTCAGTAATGGTTCATATTATTTCTACACATTTCAATCTGATTGGCTGCACCATTTATAAAAAGTCTAATAATTTATTATTATTTTCAGAGACTTTAGTTCTTTTTCTATTTCTTTTTTTAATGCTCAAAGATCCCTGTCAAATGTTACATTCACCTTCCAATTCAGATCACCTATGGCCAAGAGTGTGTAAGGCTTCAGGACCCTGGTTATCCCCTATAGTTTTATACAAAATTGGTTTTTGTTTTGTTTTGTTTTTACCACAAAATAGGAATGTGAATGTAAGCTCTGTAATTTTGATGTGCTTAAACACTGAAAGATAAGATTACAGCGCTTGAGGAGATTTTTGTCTTTTAACCAGTCACTGTCAAAATGAAATCTCACAGTGTGTAGCCTCAAGGAAATAAAATTTCTATCATGGAAAACAGACATTCACTATATGCAATGACAGGGAGGCCCACCATGGGGAAGGTGTGAGCCATGCAGACTTTCAGGGTATGCAAGTTAATAAAAATCTGTATTTTCTCACCTTGAGTCATGTTATTTTTCTAGAGATAGATGAATTGAATAAAGTTTTGGACAAACTTCTGAGGCCAGCTCATTTGTTTGGAGAATTGCCCTCATCCTACTCTAGAGCTCGTGGTAGAGGAACAGAATTGTGCTCAAGGATCTATAGATATGTCTGATTGTGAGTGTTATGTGTGCCTTGGAACAGGTAACTGTCATATATATCTGTATCCTGAAAATGCTAAACTTCTATCCATATAAATAGCACAATATTTTTAAGTTTTCTTGATACAGCATATGGTACCTTCCAGATATAGCATAGGCAAGTGAAGGAATACACATTACAGGCCTCTTGGTGAATACAGCAAAATTAATTGGGATGTATGTTATGAACATGCACAAATGCAGAAGAAAAAGCAATTACTCAAACTCAACACAAGCTAAGAAGTCTTCATGAAAGCTTTGCAAAGCATAAAGCTTTTCTTCCACTAATAAAGGGTCTCTGATGGGATAGAAATAGTTACTTCATTAAAAATCATTTGCATTTGATATTCTTTATCAAATATTGATATTGATATTGAATATTGATACTTTGCCTATAGTTAGCATTTTACTTCTATGGAAAGAATAAATATTTCTATTATAGCATACGAGTCATACCAATTTCCATAAATTTTTTGTTTCAAACAACACAAATTTATTGTCTTATTATTCCGTAGGTCAGAAGTCCAAGCTGGGTCTCCATGGGCTACCATCAAGGTGTTGGGAGGGCCGTGTTCCCTTCTGGAGGCTCCAGGGAAGTATGTGTTTCCTACTCTTTCTGGCTTCTAGAGCCATATGTTACCTTGTCCTTAGAACTTGTCTTCTCTATTCAAAGTCATGATTATTGCATATTTAGAACATGTATTTCATAGTTATCTATGTTTTTTACTCACCTCAGCAGAGATTTTCTACTTTTATGTACTCTTGTTCTGAGTTCACCCAGACAATCCAGGATAACCTCTCCCTCTCAAGATCCATAGGCTCAGTTACATTTTCAATGTCTCCTTTGCCACATAAGACATCTTATTAACAGTTTCCGGGAATTAGGGAGTGGATATCCTGGAAGAGGGAGGAGGAGTTATTCTTCCTACCCCACTTCTCAGTAAGATTATTTCTAAATATGTGGTTCTTAATATTAAAAATTGTTAATGTGTCTTAAGCTGCTTCACGTTCATCTAGAATGATATAAAACATTTTCACTGATGTCTTTTTCCATCTCAATAGCTAATATTTTAATTCAAAATATGTAAAAGTTGGAATAAAATATGGGAAGATACTCTCATAAATTTAACTTTAAAAATTTAAATTATAATTCTAGTTAGAATATTGAATATCACCAGAAATCATTGCTTTGATACTAAAAAGTGTAAGTTGAATAAACTATAACAATTAATGTTTTAAAAACATTAGAGACCTAAAGGTGCAAAAAAAAGTAAGTTAAACAAATTCCAAAAAAAGGGATGAGCCCCACAAATGAAGAGATGTTTTTCTAATATGAGCCACAGTCCTACAGAGGGTGGAGGTGTGAATTCTTGTGGAATGGGTTAGTAATTAGCCAAATTGTAATTGCCTTGATGGGCTAGTTTGAGGAATTAGAATTCCCAAGAACTCCAGTCATAAAGTCTACTGTGAGGCAAGACCTAAACTTATGATGTAATGTTATGTGCTGTCTTGACACCTGATAAAGTCGGGGGTTGCTTAACGGCCTGATACGGTTTGGCTCTGTGTCCCCACCCAAATCTCATCTTGTAGCTCCCATAATTCCCATGTGTTGTAGAAGGGATCCAGTGGTAGATAATTGAATCATGAGGGTGGGTCTTTCCCATGCTGTTCTCATGATAGTGAATAAGTGTCACGAGATCTGATGGTTTTGAAATGGGAATTTTCCCGCACAAGCTCTCTTTGCCTGCTGCTATAGTGTAACACGTGATTTGCTCCTCCTTGCCTTCCACCATGATTGTGAGGCCTCTCCAGCCATGTGGAACTACAAGTCTATTAAATCTCTTTCCTTTGTAATTTGCCCAGTCTCGGGTATATCTTGATCAGCAGCATGAAAACGGACTAATACATGGCCTATTTGCAAGTGCAAGTTCATCTCCCACCTCTGCTCCTACACATATGGTCTGTTAGCCACCCAATCCTCCTTATCAATATTCCAGGTGTAGTTCTTGCTACCCTCAGTAGTGGTTTTCAATTCTCTGCCAACCTGTGGAACTATGTGGAGAAGCCAATTACATCCTGCCATGAGCACCAGTGGGCACCTCACCCACTTGATACTATAAAGTCTGCCTCCCACTTCTCCTGATTGTTAACTCTTTTCCCAAAAGCAACTCCTCTGTGGCCTTGAATGACATGCAGAGTTATCCTCTCTTGGGTGAGTATATATGATCAATAAACTGCTGTCAGTTTTGTCTGTCCAGCACTGGGTGATGTGTGGTCAAAGATTCTCATAACTCTAGGATGAGAATCCCTCTGTCACCAACAGGGTGAAGAGGAAGTGATCAAAGCACCCATCCACAGGGCCAACATGCATTCTAGGTGAACATACATCCTCAGTGAGGCAATACCACCCTGGAGGGGGTGAAAGCTGGTTCTTGTGGAGTAAAAGAAAATCCAACTCTTTTCATATATAAAACACAGATATGCACACAGTATATAAATAGATACACAGTTACATGTGGCATTAAAATGCCATGAAGGGCAATTAGGAAAAAAAATCTTAAAAAAATGAGAAACTCTTAATTAGTGTAGGATGGCATTACGCCAATAGCTTGAAGCAGGACAGAAGGACCACAAGAAACCTCCACCTCCCTGTATGGTTCACGAATCTCTCTTACAGTCAGCTAGAAATCAGCTGAAGTCTTGAGACACAGCAGAAGAACTGCAGACTTTCCAAGTTGAATGGGGCCATTCAGAAATGCATCAGTGGCCCTTAACAGACTGGAGAAGAGCAGAAAGGTTGAAAAATCTCCCACCAGGCACACAAAGCTGTCCTTGAGTGCACAGCTATTACAGCCCAACCAAACAGGTGAGTAGACACACTAGGAGAAATGCCCCTGACGGGCACAGGGCTCTACTCAATAAAAGCCATAATGATCTCAGAGAGAAATCCCCCTAGGTGTTCAGAGTCTTAAGGCAAAGCAGTGAAAGCATCGAAAGAATTTCCTAAAGTGGTGAAACCAGCAAAATAACTGAGGAGCAAAGTGACCTCAGCAGCAAACTAAAAGCCGGTGCTGGGCTGCAGCACAGAAAGAGGTCTCCTATAGCTAAGAAATCTGGTATTTGGATTGAACACGTTCTGATTCCACTCTCAAAACTTGTAAGCCATGGGCAACTACATCTAATTCATGTTACAACAAATCCCACATATTTGTTTTCTACCACTGCATAACGCTCTGTCACAACGGAAAAGCTTAAAGCAATACAGATTTATTACCTCTAAGTATAGGTGTCTGATCTGGTCCCACTTCATAAACAGCACCTTCTTGCTGTGTCCTCTGTCCTCAACAAGGTAGAAAGAGTGAGGGGTCTTCCGTAGACCTCTTTTATAAGGGCACTAATCTCACTCACAAGGGCTCTGCCCTCATTATCTAATCACCTCCCAGAGTTTCCACCTCCCATATCACCCCTTTGGGGGTTAGGATATCAACACATTAATTTTGGGGAGACATAAGCATTGGGTGCAGGTTAACTGAGTCCTCTTGTCAGGGTGTCACAAGTTGTCAGCCAGGGCTGAGCTCTCTTCTGAGGCTTGGAGTCCTATATCCAGCTAGCACAGTTTGGGCAGTATTCAGTTCCTTGAGGTTGTAGGACAGAGGTCCCTCTTTTCTTGTCAACTGACGTCCTGGGGCTGCTCTCAGCAACCACCAGCCTCCTGCAGTGCGTTACCCTGTAGTTCACAAAACTAACATAGTAGGTTATTTGTTCTAAGTGACTGTGAGAATCTTTCTCCCTTTGCATCTCTGACCCTTTGAAATTCTCTCATCTGAACAAATCAGACCCATCCAAGTTACTCCAAGTTACTCTCCCTTTTGATTATCTCGAAATCAACTGTTTTGACACCTTAATTGCATCTAAAACTTCCTTCAGTTTTGTGATATATTATACACTAATCACAAGAGTGATGCTCCGTCATATTTACAGTCCCACCCACACTCAAGGGCAGGGGCATATACACAACATGTGCACCTGGGGAGGGATCATGGGCGGTGGCTCACACCTGTAGTCCCAGCACTTTGGGAGGCCGAGGCAACCAGATCACCTGAGGTCAGGAGTTCAGGACCAGCCTGGCCAACGTGGTGAAACCCCATCTCTATGAAAAAAAAAAAAAATAGCTGGGTGTGGTGGCGGGTGCCTGTAATCCCAGCATTCGGGAGGCTGAGGCAGAAGAATAGCTTGAATCTGGAAGGCGGAGGTTGCAGTGAGGCTAGATCACGCCATTGCACACATCCCCATCTCAAAAAAAAAAGAATTCTGTATGGTAAATCTCATAACAAGCTCTTGTTCATGTAAATTTGACTTTTTCCTTCAACGTGGTGGTAGTCTTTCTTCAGGGGATACATTTTAATTGCATTAGGTGCTTCTCATGTTTTACATAAAATATCTAGAACAAAAAAACAAAGCAAAGTAAAGAAAATGAAAGAGTGCAATTCATAATCAATGGACAAAAGTCCCCAACAATGCTAATATAAAGAGACAGATAACCTAGATGTTGTGATTAGCAGCTAATGACTTAAAAACAGCAAGGTTAAATATATAAAGTTTGTCAATGGAAAATGTGGATGATGTACATGAAAAATGAGGGATTTCAGAAGAGAAATGGAAGGAATAGAGAGAACAAAAATATAACAACAGGATGAGTTGTCTTCTGCTTGGCATTGTGAATGTAATCTGTACCTAAGTGCCTAGAGTTATCTCAGCCTAGGCAGGTGCTCATCTTTCTCCTCCATGTCTACCTTCTCCACTCTTATTTCTTTTAAAAGAGTTATAGCAGCTAAAACAAAGGCTGAAATTACACATTTTCAGTACCAATAATCTATTGTTGATAGAAACTATTGTTGATAAACGTCAGGAGTCAATGGAACACATTCTTAAAACTATTCACATTTATCGAGAACTCACTATTCTATTTTCCATCTCAGATTGTACTCCCACTTTTCCCCCATTTTGTTCATCCAAGCTTACTGGACAGGGTTATAAACTGTGTTCCACATAGTAGCAAGTATTCTATTGGCAATCATTTAATATATCATAGCATTAAGGATAAACCCTATTTCTCATGTTCAAATAGATTTTCTAAACATTCTGCTTCCATAGAAAAACAAATCTCAATAAAATTAGGTCTCAGTTTAATTTTATAAAGTTAATTATTAGTGATATAAGCCCCCATTAATAGGTCTTACCCAATCCAGACTTGTGTGTGTCTGGTTCCCTATATAATTGATACAGGTTTGTCATATATGAGAAGATCTATTAACTTCCTGAAAACTTTCTAAGTGGAAGTTTTCAATTCAAACACTCTGAAGTGTCTTACTTTCCAGTGAGTCATAAGATACATTAAACTATTTCATCATGAGCCAACAGCTACAAAATTTACAAAGCATAAATAAAAGTCAGAACTAAATATAAACATTTCTGCCATTTACACTCTAAATATAAATTCCTTACACATTACTGTTCTCAAGGGTAATAGACAATTCATAAACCCAGAACTAACTGCAAATTCTGTTAATACTCCTGTTGCCAATTGAGTTTTAATAGTCTCTGGGGAAGAAATGCAAACAGAAAAAAAAATAAAGACAAAAAAATAGAAAACACCTTTGTTTCAGTTCGCTGAATCGTGACTTAAACCAATACCAGTTTTCAGAATCTAATATCTAAGGTGTCATTTAGGGGAAAAATTCTATTAAATATTTTATAATCCTATTATTTACAAAATTAGTGTTGTTGCTATATAAATGACTTCAAATAAAAATGTAATTACCATAAGAAAAAAAATCTAGGATATCCAGTATCTTATGGTGCTATTGCTTCCCATGCTGTGCTCTGTGTGGAAAAGCAGTAAGTTATCTGTCATGGTAATAAGAACCTATGAGTCAGCTGTTCATCTAAAGTGTGAACACACATTTTATCTTGATAACTGAGTTAAAATGTGAGATAATTCATCTATTAAGAAAATAAAGCACAGAGACGTTGAGCAATTTTCCCCAAATCACACAGTAAGTAGAGCCGAGATCCAGCCTGCCCCGAGAGGCTGCACTTCCAATCACACATTCTCTCACCAGAGCCCTTCTCTCTTTGGATGAATGAAAGTGTTCAACTCTGACCTTTCAATGAAGGATGTAAAATGGGACATCAAAGATTTTTCCAGCCAAAAGAGATTTCAGTATTTTATTCGGCAAATATTTTTGAAGCACCCATTATGTTTGAGGCACTGTTCTAGATGTTGGGAATGTATCAGTGAACAAAACAAACAAATAAACAAAGACACAGACCAAAAAAATTCCTGTCTTTCATTAGGTAATAATTTAGAAGGGAGACTGACAAATAAACAAAAATAATAAGTATTATGATACTATATAAAAATTCCTATGGATAAAGAGATAATGAAAAAGGAGATCTACAGTTCTCGAGAAATTATTTTAATTTTAGTGTGGTGGTGGCAGTTTGGGGGATCAGGCCAAGTCTCATGAATATGGTGATATTTGATCATAAACTTCTACTATGTCTCAGTTTAATATCTTGACCCCTTATTGGCTAAGAACAGGACGGTCTGTCTCTTATTTTTATTAGCAATGACAACAAAACTTGGACCAGTTGGAAAATATCTAGAGGGGAGGAAAAGAGAACAAAATTTTATTATATTATATTCCGTCCACCTATTCTACTAGCATTCTTACTGTGAAAAAAAATCATATCTGAAATCAGCCAGAGAACCTCTCTGTATGCCATCTGGGAATAAAAGGGTTAGTTACCACAGCTTGAATCTGGTAACAAGTCATAAGGATGTGAGCGTCCCCGTCTGGTGAGTTAGAGTGCTCCCAGTACAGAGAACTAATAATTTTTAGAAATAACATCAGGAAGTATGGTTGAATGCTTTCTGTGACATTCTCCAAAGTAAATATATTTTCTCCTTATCGTCACCTCAAGCCGAGTGACTGACAGGACTTCCCCATACATTATATTATTTTTTTCTTCCATATATTCCAAATTATGTTCTAACTTCTTGAATTGCACATTATTACCAAAGTGAAAAGAGAAAATGTGCAATAATTTTTAAATGATACATTTAAAAACTTTACTGACACCTTGCACCCAATGGAATTGTTACTAAAATATCTCTAAGTAAAAGTAGTTGGAAATAATTCATTACATATTATAATCAAGACATCAAATATTGGTATGTTTAGGCTACACATTAAAATGTGACTAGAATGAGGACCTAATGTACCTAGATTTGTCATACAGAAACCTGAACAATAATATAATACTAAATGTTAATAAAAAGTGGTGTCCACATAAATATTTTCTCCTTTTTAATATACAAGTGTGACTGTTTTGCATAACAATAGACAAACAGGACTAACTTGGTTCTTAATCTGGGAATAAATAATTGGACAAATCTGCTTAACAATGAGGTGAGTTCAGCTCATCTCCGTTCGAATGAGGGACGAATTTTGGCAGTTGAAATTACTATAATGCAAAACAAAGGCAAGCTTACCTTCATTCTAGAATAGTAAAATTTCAGTGTGTCATGGAGAATTAATGCTGCTGTAGTGTGGTGTCCCCTGTTCATCGGAGGAGCAAGGAGCCTCAGGAATTCAAAGCAAGCCTTGGCTGAAGTGATTACAGTGGGACTTAGGACAGACCCAGGAGCCCCCTTCTAGACCTGAATTAACATATATGTTAGATAAAAGATTAAAAGAAGATGAGCATGTCTTTGAAAAAAGTTGAAATAATATATTTTATAAATTGATTAAAATTTATACAAATTTATCTGAAAAGATAAAACATGTTTCTTGAACTATAGTAAATTTAAAAATATGTTATTCTTGTTCTAAATAATATAAATTATTACACGGAAAGCATGGCCAGACTTGTCTGACCAATAAAATGATAAAGAGTGGAATGAAGTGATTCTCTGTGTCTCTCTTCTGCCTCTGTGTGTGTGTGTGTGTGTGTGTGTGTGTGTGTGAGAGAGACAGAGAGAGAGAGAAAGAGAAAAAAAGAAAGACAATACTACAAATCAGTTTGTTCATAGTATTAAAGTTGTGAATGCCAAATGACTTCAAAAACATAAGAAGAAATTGCCAGTGTTTTTATTTAATCACATGAAAGGAAAACCATGTACAGGGACCCTAACATGTATACGGTCTGTATATCACATTTCTTTATAGATTTAGAAATCTACACATCTTCAGCTCCACAATTAATGATGCCAAATAGAACATTTTGGATTTCACTGACCTGGATAAACTGGATTCTTTGATATTAGACTTAGCATTCCAGAAGTACAACGTGCGATCCATGCCCATCCGAAAGGATGATGAAGTTCAGGTTGTACGAGGACACTATAAAGGTCAGCAAATTGGCAAAGTAGTCCAGGTTTACAGGAAGAAGTATGTTATCTACATTGAACGGTGCAGCGGGAAAAGGCTAATGGCACAACGGTCCACGTAGGCATTCACCCCAGCAAGGTGGTTATCACTAGGCTAAAACTGGACAAAGACCGCAAAAAGATCCTTGAACGGAAAGCCAAATCTCGCCAAGTAGGAAAGGAAAAGGGCAAATACAAGGAAGAAACAATTGAGAAGATGCAGGAATAAAGTAATCTTATATAAAAGCTTTGATTAAAACTTGAAGCAAAAAAAAAAAAAAAAAAAAAAAAAAAAAAAAAAAAAAAAAAAAGATTTAAAAAAATCTATTTTTTCAAACATATACAGAATATTTAATACATTAGGAAGCTTTCTTCAAGGAGCTAAATTGAAGAAATCTGCCATTGAAGAAGGATTTATAGTATCTGCTTTGAATAAACGCAAAAGTGGACATTTGTAATATTTCATATTGATAAGTAGTCCAATGTAATTCACTATACTTTAATCCAAAATATTGCATTATTTTTCCAATAATTGATTGTAATAGTTTTCTTAAATATAACTTTGCAAAATTTTCAATGTTAAATAATTAAAGTAAAATATTTGCTAAATGTTTTGTATAAATTTTACTGGAAACACTTCACAAATTTAATTTCACTTTAATTTATAAAATACAAGATATTATTTCAACTTTTTTCAAAGACATGCTCATCTTTTTTTAATCTGTAAAAAGCAAAATTTAAAAGAAAATATGATATTTCTATATAACCAGAAATGGAATTAGGAATGAAAAGAAACTTCTGGTAGATTTGACAAGTGTGATAACGTTTATGTGCCCAGTTTACTGAGTAATTCAACTCCCAGGAATTCATCCACAAATAAACTTTCACAAACATGCATTTTTATATTTTCTAGAATGATTGTGGCATTTGTTTCTAGGAATATGGCAAAACCTATGTACCCACATGATGCTAGTTAATTATGTTACTGAAGTATACCCCCCTCAAAAAATCCACCACTAACTGATATTAAAAATAGATTATATACATACATACACACATGCATGCTGAAGTAAGAGCACATCCAGAATTTTTGAAAAATGATTTTCAGAGTTTACTTCTCATACTGTTGGAAGCTGGTGCCCCTTTTTTTTAAAAGAGTAATTATGTAACAAGTTAGTGTTGTTAAAGAAAATAGTTCATATTGTCTTGAGTTTGCATTGACGGGGATTTATTTGGTTATATTTTAGTCTGTCTGCATGGTAGGAATGGACATGAATTAATTTGTGAGTTCTGAGGTTTTAGTTTCAATAATATATTTTTATAGTGTGTATCTAATCGTTCTTGACAGCTTTTGTAAGAAGACCTCACACACATTATGTTCAGTAAGTCTATTAAAGAAAGCCATGATGAAGTAAACTAGACAAGCTTTACTTTCCTCTCTTAAATACCAACAAAACTGAAAAAAAATTAAAACAGTTCTTTTTAGACTGCACCATTGGGTAGCACATGATTATAGTCCCTGTTAAAATGTTTTGATTCATCAAAATAACCTCACTTTATGTAACATGTTTATTTTGCCATTTATTTAATTTTATAAAATATCTTTTTATATTTGACAAGAATCAGATCACTAAATAAATGTAAATTGTATTTTATAATTTTTATTATTATAACCTCTAGGTAATCTGTCATGTTCAAAGGTAACATTCTTTTCTAAATTGAACATTATATTATGCATTCTATAATTTTGCTGAAAATAATAATAAGGTATCTACAAGTGGAGTGCTATACATATTGTTGTGTGAAGACAACCACTATTACGCTGCTAGTAGAAATTTAAATGAACTGTCTTATTTTTGTCTCTTGACATCCGTGACAATCTAATAACTGATTAATATTCTATCTTGGGAAATTTGTACGTTGACTGCAGTTTCTAAAAGTTTATATGAACATAACTAAAGCAATAATGAGCCTGATGTAAATCAATTCGGTGAGAGCTTTAATTTTCCTCTAATAACCTTAAAATGTCAACATAGATTGTGTAATATATTATAGGAGTATCCACAAGCAACCCTAAATTTGATGAATCTCAAAATTTTAATGATCTCAACTGTGTTTAACATCTTGAAGAATATTGGGTTTTATTTATAGCTTAATAATAACTTTGAAATGAAGAAAATTCTGAACTGTACATACTGCTACTTTTTTTTCAATTTAAATGGAAAAATGTGTGTGCCATATTTATGGCATATTTTCTCACTCCAATTTCAACACCAGAATGTGCTTATGAAACATTGTATTTGCCGGAATATAAAATAGCTATCCAAGATCATCTTGAATTGCTATCATATAAATGGTAGAATATAGGTATTTCTTAACCTCCCTTGAAATGGGATAAATGACAAATGTTTGGCTCATGTATAAAAAATTTAATCACATTAATTTTCTATATGGACACTATTTTATATAATAAAATTCAATGTCAGTGCTGCCCTTGCTAGTTATATGGAGAAATACAAGCACTATAATTAGCAATGAGTTTATTTTCTAGCATAGTAGGCAGAAATCTAGCCCCCCGCAGGAAGATAAAAATGGAAAAGCAAATTAAAATGGATTTGAGCCAGGACATTGCTAGATCAATACCTGGCACTCATAGACCTGCTTAGCAAAAGTTCCCTGGCTATTCAGCAATCCTGTTACTCCAACCAAATGATCAAATGCTACCTATGCATATTTTCTGAGAAGGCAAAGAATAAAATCAAAAAGGACAAAGACTAAGAGTAACTCTCAAGAATTACTCATATTAACATATCTAGAAGCAACTTTGCTATCAATCTTATTATTACATATCTCCCTAACTACATATATAATAGATATACATATATATCTATATTTATATATGCTGAACAGAACTTACAAAATTGAAAAAAAATAAAACTGTTTTTTAGACTTTGCCAATTAGGTAGCACATGGTTATAATCCTTGTCAAAATATTTATATTATTTACATATGTATATATATAAAAATTAGAAGTACTTTACAAGAGCATTTATTTGTACATCTTCAATGGAGATTTTTGTTTCTGAAACTCCATTTAACTCCTGTATGAATATGCTTCAGCTATGGATAGGTATGACACTGCCCCCAGCATTAAGTGTGGCCCTGGTTGGCCTATTACATAGTGTCTCATTCCGTTTTCCATATTGATTGGTTCAGCTTTGGACAGCATATCTAACTAAAATCTTCAATGCACATAATTTTCCTGTCCACAGTGAAAGGTACAGTGTTATGTGTATGAAAATAAGCTCATCTATCCATTATTTTTAATAGCCAAAAAGTACATATTGATAATGTACGACAATAGACAAAAAGTATATATTTATTATGTACCACAGGATGTTTCAAAATATGTATACATTGTGGAAATATGCAAACATTGTGCCAATTTGAGCTAATCAACATTATGAATTGCCTCACTTGTTTGTCATTTTTTTTTTTTTTGGTGAGAACACATAATATATTCTCAGCAATTTTCAGTAATACCATATGTAATTAGCTGTAGTCACCATGTTGTACAGTAGAACTCCTGAACCTATTCTTTCTATTTGAAATTTTTTATCCATTGACCAATATCCCAACCTCCCCACCCCATCCCCTATCCCCTGGTAACCACGAATCTACTCTCTGCTTCTACTAATTTGATTTTTTTTTTAGATTCCACATGTAAGTGAGATATTTTTCTTTCTTTCTATGGTTTATTTTTCTTAACATAATGTCCTCCAGGTTCACCCACCTTTTTGCAAATGAGAAGATTTTCTTCTTTTTTAAGGCTGAGTGCTATTCCCTTGTGTAAATATAACACATTTTCTTTTTTCATTCATCCATTGATGGACACTTAGGTTGATTCCACATCTCGGCAATTATTAATGATTCTGCAATAAACATAGGAGTGCAGATATCTCTTCACTCTGCTGATTTGTTAAAATATATAGCCAGTAGTGGGATTGCTGGGTCATATGATAGTTCTACTTTTAATTATTTGAGGAACTTCCATACTTTTCCATAATGGCTGTACAGTAGTTCTCTCTTTCTCATGGTTTCACTTTTTTGGTCAACCATGGTGTAAAAGTATTATAGACAGTAATATATTTTGAGACAGTGAGAGTCCATATGCATATAGCTTTTATTATAGCATATTGTAATCATTGTTCTATTTTATTATTTATTGCTATTAATCTTTTATTACACCTAATTCCTGAGTTAAACTTTATTATGGATTTGTATGTATAGGGACAAACATAATATGCATCTGTGGTTTCAGGGATCGACTGGGGTTCTTGAAATTTATGCTTTTAGAATAAAGGGGGGCTACTGTACTAAGTTACATTCCCACCAATAGTGTTCACATCCTCACCAACACTTATCTCTTGTCTTTTTAATAATAGCTATTCATTAATGTTTTAATGAAAGAAAATCTCTCTCCTCACTTTATGGGCAGTTATGAGAGATCCTATAGCTGTAATTGAACATAAAGGCAAAGAGGAAAGAGAGATGTAAAAAAAAGTTGGGAAAATTAGCAATATCACTGTTGGCTGGATAAAACTTATTGTATCGTTTCTAGCCTTCTCTACTTCTGAACTTTTCAGTTACATGAGCTAGTACATTACCTTTATTCTTAGCCAGTTGGAGTAGGGTTTCTAAAAAATGTACCAGAATAATATGTATGCCATGCCCTTGCTGAGTAATACCAGCAAGAAAATCATTATGAACACCTAATGCATATTTTGTGGGCTTCTTCATCTTTTCAAGGCCCCATTCAATATTGAGAATGACTAGCGAGAATCCTATAACCTGTAATTTTCAGACCAAATTATCTCATTTACAGCAGTAGATTATATGCCTCTTTCCAGCATCTACGCATTGCTTCTAGAACTGAGACCTGCATTCTTCTGAGATGCTTCTTTAGGTGCCTTATATGGACATTCTCTTGTTAAATTATTTGACTTGGGGAGGTAGACTTCTGCAACACTCCACCCAGTTAGAAAAAACAAAAACAAAAACTGGTTTCTTGACTCTAATAGATTTTTGGGTTCATTTTCATATTCATCTGTTGTTCAGGTCTTGTCACAGCTTAAAATATTGTGAGATTTTAAAATTCTTTAACACTTTAGCCTGATTTACCCTCTATAGTTCTACATGTCTGCTAATTATGTGGGTAGAATTGGACATTGAACTTGAATTTGACAGTGTCAGAGAATTGCTTTCTCAAAAGGAATGAGAAAGTGGCATATGATATTAGAAAAATTAATTGTGGTGTAGATTTTTCAGAACCTTACATAAATCTACTGATTTTTTCTCATTTCAGCTTTAATCCATGAGTTCTGGTATTACCTATATGGAAGTGTCATAGTGGGAGCCAAGAAAAGTGATGGGCAATTATTAGATTTAAATTTTTATATCGTTGAGCTAGTGTTAAGAAAGGAACATTGTGAGAAGAATTACAATTAAATGTCTGTCTGGATTTTAGAAACTAGATTGATGTTTCCAAACTTAGGAAAAGTGGGCTAGAAAAAGAGGAATTGTACAGCAGAGAAGATATTATATTTAGGTATGATGAAAGGCCCTGGAAATGAAAGCTTCTAATCCAGAACGGCAGTGGTGTGTGTGTGTGTGTGTGTGTGTGTGTGTGTGTGTGTGTGTGTGTCTGAGAGACCAATTCAGAGAAAGAGGCAGAGAGACCTCCAGAAACAGACAGAGGCGGACAGAAAGACAGACAATAGATACTTAAGCACTCCATTTAAGTTAAATATTCATCAGTAAGTAGAAGGGGCCTGTATTTCACTCTCTTAGTGAAGTGAAGGAGGGAATCTCATACGATAACTTGTTCCTTAGCCCAACATGAATGTAGAAATAACAGCATACGTTATGTAGTCATAATAAGTCAGAGAGAGCCCTTAGGTTTTTCTCTGAAACTAAATGCACAAAAGAGCATCTGTGAGGGATATGGAAGAGTTTGTTGATGGCCTAAAGATAACAAACAAAGAAACAAACCCGTTTAACTATGAAGAGTACATGGCAGTCACTATAAAACAGCAGATTTCACTGGGCGCGGGGTGGCTCACGCCTGTAATCGCAACACTTTGGGAGGCTGAGGCGGGTGGATAACATGAGGTCGGGAGTTAGAGACCAGCCTGGGCACCATGGTGAAACCCCATCTCTAAAAAACTACAAAAATTAACCAGGCATGGTGGTGAGTGCCTGTAATCCCAGCTACTCGGCAGGCTGAGGTGGAAGAATTGCTTGGATCCTGGAGGCAAAGTTGCAGTAAACAGAGATCGCGCATCGCACTCCAGCATGGGCGACAGAGTGAGACTCCATCTCAAACAAAACAAAACAAACAAACAACAAAGAAAACAGATTTCAGGATTGTTCTTAGTCTCCAGGTCTCTCCATCCATCCATGATAATATTCATACGTAGGCTGGCTCCCTATGGTATATAAAAATACCAAAGAAAGAAAGAGAGTATCCAGCCCTCACATTACACCAGCTTTAGCAGAAAGTGGAAATCAAAAGAAAAAAAGAAAAGAGAAGCAAAAACCAGTGTACCAAAATTCTAAGCAAAGGCAGGCATTTGCTGTGCTGTCACTAGCATATGTGATTTGCCCAGCTCAAACCGAATCTCACGGGTGACTGTGAAAAATGAAATGCATTAAGCATGATAATCTCATTTTCCATGAAATACTTAGGAAAATTCCCATGGATAGACTTGAAAGATACCAACATAGCACTACTATTTTTTCACCTCTCTCATGCAAACAAATGCAATTAACACATTTTGACTGTTACTGTCTTAGTTCAATTCTGATTGCTGTGGACATATCCCATGTAAATACTTTAATGTAATTACAAAAAAAATGCATATACTCAAAAGTTGTTATAAGAAATATATCTAAAATTTTAATAATTGTAATATTACCACTGAATAACCTAGAGACATCTGTTCATTAAACCTGCCTAACATGACGTAAGAGAGATATGGCCGGGTTTCTGCATTGTCAATATGTTCTTAATCAAAAGCAGTAATAAATGGATCACCTTGTTGTTACCAATTGTTTCTGTGCCCATGTCTTCCTCCAAAATGAATGCGAGTATGGGAGAGGTAGAATAAGATGAATCTCCCAAGGAAAATAACTAAAAGTATATGAGTCATATATGAACATTCTTTAGTACTGTTTTATGTAAAGCATTACAAAACTGTAGGAGAACACTCAGCTGGTGCAAGTATCTTGGTGCTCAATAATATTTTACTTTAAAATTGTTCCAAGACTAGGACTAGGATAAAGAAAAGTCATCTGTTTCATCGAACATGTGTTCTGATGGAGTTTTCAAGAAATCGCAAGGTTCACAGAGCCTTTTGGAAGACATTAAAGAGAAATAGGAAATGAGAAACTGACTTATAATAAAGGATGAGAAAGGCAATATAGTGTAAGTGGAAAGACAGAGAACAGCACATTAATTAAGAAGCACTCACTGGTTTCCTGAGTCCAAATCTTTGCTCTATCCATTAATGGCCGTGTGACTTTGAGTCAGTTACTTTTACCTTCCTTTTTCATCCTTAAATGGTATGCAACAATAACTACCACTTAAGTTGGTTTGTAGGAAATTGTGTGGTAAACATGGGTAGTGGCTAGGATTGTGGTTGACACATAAGGTGGGTAAAAATATTTAGTATTAATATTTAAGTTAATGGGAATAAAAATCAGACAAATGTTTGTTTTGACTTTGCAGTTTACTAGAAGTGTATACCTAGTATAACTCATGTAATTTTTTTCATGCTTATTTTCCCAATTTGTAAAGTCTGGATAATAATATAATAGATATCTTCATTGCTTGATGCTTATATTGCAAATTTAGTCCATTACTTGAAAATTACACATAATCAGAATTACCCTAAAAAACTCAAATGTCTCTTGACATTCTCTAGACATGTATCAGTACATCCAAAATGCGATTTTCTCCTTCACTATCAAGAATTCAGGGCTGGGCGAGAAGAGGTTTAATTGACCCACAGTTCAGCATGGCTCGGGAGGTCTCAGAAAACTTACAATCATAGCATAAGTGGCAGCAAACACGTCCTTCTTCACATGGAGGCAACAAGGAGAAGTGCCTAGCAAAAAGGGTAAAGGACCCTCATAAAACCATCAGATCTCGTGAGAATTCACCCGCTATTATAAGAACAGCATGAGGGTAACTGTGCTTGTGATTAAATTACCTCCCGCTGGGTCCCTCCCACAACACGTGGGGATTATGGGAACTAAAATTCAAGATGAGATTTAGTTGGGGATACAGCCAAATCATATCATTAAGCAAGAAAAATCTAAAAAGTTTCAATCCATTGAGTCTTGAAGATAGTTTCCCACTTGCAGTAATAACTTCAGGATATGTTGGTGGAAAAAAAATAGAAGGAGAAAATATTAGCATATAGTAAAAAATAATTTTAATCTTGATTCATTGAAAATATTCCAAAAAGTAAAAACATGAGTCAGAAGTAGGTCAGTTATGAACAACAAAATCTCACTAAAAATTACTTAGCATAAAAAGTTCTTTTCTTATCAAGTTTAAGCAATAATTTCTTCATTAAATATATTTCAAGCAAAGTACATGTAGAAATAAATTATTTTCTCAAAAATAGAATGTAAATGATGGATTTTATCATAACACATTAGTATTTCACTGCATTACAAATATGTCATAACTAATAATACAATAATGACTGTATACACATATTATTGAAGACTGGTTTTTACTAATTTCTATGAAGAATTATTTTATACTAAGTTAGAGTGAAAAATATAAAATTTATTTAATAGAACTGCTACTAACTTGGTACATTTGCTGTTGTATACAATATATATTAAGCTATCCCCAGCACTTTGGGAGGCCGAGACCAGCGGATCACGAGGTCAGGAGATTGAGGCCATCCTGGCTAACACAGTGAAACCCTGTCTCTACTAAAAAATACAAAAAACTAGCCGGGCGAGGTGGCGGGCGCCTATAGTCCCAGCTACTCGGGAGGCTGAGGCAGGAGAATGGCGTAAACCCGGGAGGCGGAGCTTGCAGTGAGCTGAGATCCGGCCACTGCACTCCAGCCTGGGCGGCAGAGCGAGACTCCATCTCCAAAAAAGAAAAATAAATAAATAAAAATAAAAAGATATCCAATATTCACTGATATTTCAATTACATTGTATATATTGGGTTTATGTGTGAATGTATACTTAAAAGTACAAACATGTATTACCCGTGGAAAATTACTAGTTATTGACTCATACCATTTGACTATACCACCCTTTCTCTTCATCTCATTCATAGCATCTAGAAAAGGCAGTTTGCTCCAGCTCATGTTTTAACACAATTGGCACTTAGCTAATAGTGTTTCTTTCCATCTCAGGTTCTGGTACAATCCTAATTATAATATGCAGATGCATGTTCCTTTCAATTTCCTAGACTGCCAATTTCTTTATTCATCTCTAGTAAATCATTTTTTAATTTATGTAAGCACCCCTTCTCATGATTTTTGGACCTTATCAGCTGTATTTTTTATGTCCAACATAATTAATTTGCACATGGTTTGCTTTTATAATGTATAGTATGAAAAATACTATTTTAAAAGTCCTTTATATTGCATTTGGATCTTCAGTGAATTGGGTCTACTACTTTTTCTCAGTACTGTCAACTGTCCTTTTCTCTCTAACACACACACACACACACACACACACAACACACACACACTTAGAATAACAAAACATTTATTGAATTTGAAGTAGGTAGAAGTAGCTGGAGTAAGAACCACATTTTTTTTTCACTTACAATATTTCTGAGAACTTAATAACTTAATTACACGTAGGAAAGAGCATATATTTCACATACATTATCTATATATAGGTAATTTGAAAATATTGAACTAGTCGCTTCTAATGTCTTTCAACTAGTAGTCATTTATTAGAAAGCACAGTAGGCAAACAATGTTACTCCAGAAATACATAAATTTTTTTACAATAAACAGAGGTATTATTTTGTTTTTCTAATTTATAAATGTATAAATCTATTGAGCTGAGAATGCAAACCATAAATAATAGTAAAATTGATGGTGCTGTAAAATAAATGGTCAGTTGTGTTACATTTATAGACTAAGAAATCTTGAAATTAATATTTCTAGCATGAATATATGTCTAGAAGAATCTTTCTGATCTGTATTTATTTTCATAGTTCACCTATTTGTATACACATTGTGTAATAGCACATATATTCATTACAAGGTTTTGTTTGTATGTTTAGTATATTTAACCTGCCTTACTGTTATGCGTGTTATATTGATGAAACATAACATGTTTGTTTAAGCTTATATTGATTTTTAAATCAACACTGATTTTGAACAGAGCTTTCCTCACAAGCTTCAACTTAATTTATATTGATTTTTTTGACTTTGTTATGTACAGCAACCTGTATTTTTCCTATTATCGACCAAAGACATAAAATGTATTCAATATGTAATGTTATTTGCAATTTAACTGTAACTAATTTTTGATTTCCCAAATTAATTCTTAACATTTATATAAAATTACATTTTAGACAATTTTAAAATATTAGTATTTGCACTCTATTTATAGGTGCTGAACTTCTTCAGAAAGGGAGCCTGGAAGTCTGGCTAACTTTAAAAAAATATGGGGCTACACATTAACTCTATGAAGCTATGGATATAAATCAAGCTTTATTCCAAAATTAAATTTTAGATGTGATTTATAATTGATAATGAAGATAATACAACCAAAATTGCATCTCATTGCCCTCCACACATTTGAAAAACCCATATCCAGTTTTCTATAAAATTTCTACTTCATTGCTTAAGATAATCTGAAATTACCAATAAAAAGAGCTGGAGTCCAAGAGAGTTGCTAGTAAAAATATTATTTATTTATTTTTGTAACTTATTTGATCTGTTCAATCTGAGACAATTATTAGAAATTGTGTATATGTGAGAGAATTTGTTATATATTGAAGGATTAGTTAATTTAAAATGGTATTTGTCCTCTCAGGTTTTGCAGTTTAGTGGTAGAGATAAATGTAAACAATGTTTCATTTTATTAAGTAAAACAAAAATGTAAACTTTTAAGTGGGATAAATGCTGAGAGAAGAGTAAGTATATTTGTTGTTAAATAAATATCACATAAATGATTTGGTTTAGATCATGGGTTTAAATTCAGATGCTCAAATTCCAGAGAAATCTTCCTCCAGTACTGTCCTGTGTGGATCTCATTTTAAGTAGCTATTGATGAAGAAGAAAGAGGTGTTGATTCCAAATAGAGGAAATAACATGAAATACACTGCCGTGGGTATGGGTGTTTGTGCATGTACGTAGTCACTATGTTTTTAAAGGTAAAGAATGACTTGGAAGAGGCCAAAAATGAATGATGGGAGATTGATTTAAGAGTTATTTTTGCAAATCAGGTAAGAAATGGTGGTAACTTGGATATGGAGTGAAGTTGATAGAAATGAATGGTGTGTGTCTGTGTTTGTATACACATCCATGCCTGTGCATGGGTGAGTGTATGTATCAAAATAAGACAGAAAAACTGATCATTAGACATGCAAGGTGACTGAGAAAGAAAATTAAAATTTAATTGCTAAGGTTAAGGTTTGCCTAACTGAATATTTAGCAGTGCTGTTTACTGAACTGGAGAAAGTAAATAAACTTGAACAGGGATGATTATGAGTTTTGTCTCTGGAAATTCTTGGTTGGAAATTTGTTTGTTTGTTTTGAGACATTCAAGAGAGATATAAGTTCACAACCACTTATTTCACTATTGTAAGTTAGAAATTCCTGGAAAATCAAATGAATTTTTCCTTAAAAAGTGTAGAAATTTATTTGGCAGCAAAAAGTTGATTTAAACTATATGAGGCCCTATAGGATTTTTGTTGTTGTTTTTGTTGTGTATTTTGTAATTAAGCTGACTTAATGCAAATATTTACAAATTTGGGATTTTTCCATGTGACAGTTGTAATGTTTCATAACACCTCATGTATAGGTCCTTTTAAAATCCAAAAACTATTTTTTTTATGCACACAGAGCACCAATTGTTTCAGATAAAGGACATAATCCACATTGCATAACAGTTGTGTTTGCAGCTCTGGAGCGTTAAGTACAAAAGCAAGACTGTAGGAACAGACTTGTGATTTATGTGCCACAGGCAGGGAAGAGCACATGGAATAGCAAGAAAACAAGATTAAATATAAAGTATTGCAGAACCACAACCTCTAAAGCCTTATTAGAGAAGAATAACACTGCAGAGAAAATTAAAGGGTGTAGTCAGAGTGGCAAGAAAAGTATCGGTAAAGTGGAGTTTGTAAAAGAGAAATTAATTGTTGCAACATGAAGGGAATAGTTCATTTTTTAACTGGATTACTACGTTTTTGCTATTGAGCTGTAAGAGTTCCTTGTATATTTTGATTATTGAGCACTTAACAGATATATGGTTTGCAATATTTTCCTCTATTCTTTATGTTGCTTTTATATTCCATTAATTGCTTCTTTTTTTTGTTTAGTAAATTTTTATCTTCCTATAGTCCCACTTGTCCATTTTCACTTTTGTTATCTGTATTTTTGGTGTCATATCCAAGAAATTATTGCCAAGATCAGTATCATTAGCTTTTTGTTTTTGTTTTCCCCTGTGATTTCCAACACGTGTATGAAAAGATGGTCAACATCACTGTATTAGTCCATTTTCAAGTTACTGATAAAGATATATCAAAGACTGGGAAATTTACCAAAGAAAGAAGTTTGATGGACTCCCAGTTCCATGTGCTGAGGAGGCCTCACAATCATGGTGGAAGGTGAAAGGCACATCTCACATGGTGGCAGACAAGAGACGACAGCTTCTGCAGTTAAACTCCCCTTTATCAAACCATCAGAGGTCACAAGACTTGTTCACTATCATGATAATAGCATGGGAAAGATTGGCCCTTTTGATTCAATTATCTCCAATCAGATCTCTTTCACAATATGTGGGAATTATGCAAGCTAGCATAACTTAGATAATACTGCATTCAAGATGAGATTTGGATGGTGACACAGCCAAACTGTGTCAATCACTAATCATTAGGGAAATGCAAATCAAAACCACAACATCACCTTACACCTGTTAGGACGGTTATTACATATATGTAACATATATTTACATATATTTTAAATATATTTATATAGATCCAAATATATAAAAACATATATATTACATATAGACACATATATATGTATATGTATATATATACACACATACATGAATATATGTAACAGAAAAACAAATATTGGCCAGAATATGGAATTACTGTACACTGTGGAAATGCAAACTGGCACAGCCACAATGGAAAACAGTATGGAGTTTCCTTAAAAAAATAAAAATAGAACTAGCATACAATCCTTCAATACCACTTAAGTGTAATTTTCCAAAATAGTTCAAATTAGGATCACAAAGAGAAATTGTAACTCTCATGTTGAAGACAGCACTATTCACAAGCACCAAGGATGTGGAAACAACCTGAATGTCCATTTTTAACATTACATCTATATGCAATGAAACATTATTCACTCTTAAAAAGAAAGAAATCTTGCCATGTGTAATAGCATGAGTAAAGTTTGAACACTTCAAGCTAAGTAAAATAAGACTGTCACAGAACAAATGCTGCATGATTCCACTTATATGAGGCATCTAAAATAGTCAAACTTCTATCAAAGTAGAGAATTGAATGGTGGTTGCAAGAGTTGACAGGAAAAGAGGAAACAGGAAGTTACCAAACAATGGGCACAAAGTATCAGTTATGCAAGATGAAACAAGTTCTAGAAATCTGCTGTACAACATTGTGTCTCTAGCTAATGCTGTACACGTATTGAATACTTAAAAATCTGTTAAGAGAGTACATCTCCTGTTGGTAATTGTTCTTATCACAGTAAAATTTAAAAGTAAGAAAAAAAGTAATAGTCAGCACAGTTTTATATTGATTGGAAGTCAAGGAATTGAGGATTTTGAAATGTATGATGAGGAAACCATTGTTAGCTTGATGACAGCCAGTTCAGGGTAGTGATGAGAAATAAGGCAGACTGGCGGTATGAATGGCAAGATAGTAATTTAATATTTTAATGTGAACAATATCCATGAAGACCTCACAGTGCAAAATTTTCTTTCTGAAGTCTAGCTTGCTTCCTACCCAAGTCTAGCTTGCTCCAAGTCTAGCAGGGAGTCCCTCTCTGGGACAGGAAGCAAGCTAGACTTGAGGAACAAACTTTTGTCATGTTATATAATTTTATTGTAGAATTAAAGGAATCAAAATGACTGCTTTTGTTATCATTAGCATTGTGATGACAGAAAATGTTTTCAATGCATTTAACCAAGACACCTTTAACTATTTTTCAGCTGAATCTTTACTACAACATTTACCATAATGAAAGGTATGCCTCCTTTAAGGATTTAAAAAACCCAAATCTCATAAGTAATCATTAATTTTCCTGCAGTGGTGAGGTGTGCATTTCAAATTAAGGTCTGTTTAAATCTAATAGAAATATTGTCCCAGTAAATACATTGCATTTCTTTTAGACCTCAAACATGTCCTGATATTGATATGTATATAATATACATAAAATAATTACAAATATTATTATTTTACAAAGCATATTATTTCTGCAATTTCTGGCTATATCTTACCTTAAATAATACTCCAGGGATTTATAGTAATCTTTTCATACTATTAGTTGTTGAAATAAATATCACAGCATCATTGTAAACTATATTTAATATCTGTTACAGTCTAAAATTATGAAGTATTTTGGATTAAATAATTGTGCATACTACCAGAGAAATATAGTTGTTTCATATTTAATGAAGATATTTTCAAAAAGAATTTTGAAACATTGTAGCCTATCCTGGAGCAGGCTATTTGATTGGAGAATATACATATATATATATATATATATGTATATATATAGACACACATATATATATGAAGAAATATTTAAAATATATAAGTTAAACAGGAAATATGTTAATACTTTTCATTCTGTTTGGATCAGTATAACTACGACCTTTAATTAATGTAACTCCAGCGTCTCCAGGCAATAATTAATTTTATTATTTTGGAGCACTAACATTATAAAACAATGAGAAATGTTGAAATAGTAAAATTGCATTATATTTAAATATCTTTATTGATATTTTCAGCACTTTAAAAAAAGTTAGTAAGTCTTATTTTTCACTGTGAAATTTATTAAATTGTATATGTTTTTAGTTAAATCCCTCTTAAAAAGCATCATCAGGGATATGGTGTTTTGGTCTACCAATGATAAAATACTTTTTGTGTATAGCGGTTCTATTCATTTTTTAACAAAGAAGGAATACAGTAAGTATTCTACTATCTTTGTTATTTTTAGTTTTTTTTACACTGACAGATAAATGTATTTACCATGTATAATATGATGTTTTGAAGTACATATACATTGTTAAATAACTACATCTAGCTGATTAATATATGCATTATCTCACATAGCTCTCCCTTTTGTGATAAGAACACTTTACATCCACCCTCAGTATCTTTCAAGAATACAATATATTATTAACTATAGTCACCATCTTTTAAAATAAATCTCTTGAGTTTATTTCTACCATCTAAATGAATTTTTTTTGATTTTTTGACTAATATCTCCTCTATTTTGCTCCCAACCATCTCATCCCCTGGTAACTACCTACCATTCTATTATTTACTTCTATGAGATCAACTAGTTTAGATTTCACAAGTTAAGTCAAGATCAGCCTAAAAGTCCTCCTTACAAAATTAAGTTTGGTCTAAAAATTTTTCTGTAGGTGGGGAACTATAGCCTAAACGGAGTTGTATAGGGACTGTATTCCACTCCTTTGCCAATCACTGAGTTTTAGCCAATCAAAGGTATCCGCTTGCTCAAATCATGTTCAAATGAGGCAAATGCTGAGCTGTAAGCAGTCCGGCTGTTTCTGCACCTCGCTTCCATTTTTGTCACATTCCTTTTTCTGTCCATAAATCTTCTTCTACCGTGTAGCTGCACTGGAGTCTCAGAGCTTACTCAGGCTCTGGAGATTGCTGGATTTGTGAATTGTTATTCGCTCAACTAAGTCTTTTAAATTTAATTCGGCTAAAGTTTTTTCTTTTAACACACAATTGAGTGAAATCATGCAATATTTGTCTTTCTCTGTTTACCTTATTTCACTCAGCATAATGTTTTCCAGGTTCACTCATGTCGTAAATGACAGGATTTTGATATTTTTTATGGCCGTTTATTATTCAATTTTGTATATATTCCATGTTTTCTTTATCCACTCAGCCACTGATGGACATTTGACCTGATTCCATGTCTTGGATTGGCTTATGGAGAATAAAAATGCAGTTAACATGAGAGTGCACATGTCTCTTTAAAATATTGACTTTATTTCCCTTAAATACATCCCCAGTACTGAGATTATTAGATAATAGAATAGTTCTATCTGTAATTTTTTTTTTTTTTTGAGACAGAGTCTTGCTGTGTTGCCCAGGCTGGAGTGCAGTGGCGTGATCTGGGCTCACTGCAAGCTCCGCCTCCCCGGTTCACGCCATTCTCCTGCCTCAGCCTCCCGAGTAGCTGGGACTACAGGCGCCCGCCACCACGCCCTGCTAATTTTTTGTATTTTTTAGTAGAGATGGGGTTTCACCGTGTTAGCCAGGATAGTCTCGATCTCCTGACCTCGGGATCCGCCCGTCCCGGCCTCCCAAAGTGCTGGGATTACAGGCGTGAGCCACTGCGCCGGGCCAGTTCTATCTTTAATTCTTTTGAGAAACTCTCATATAGGTTTTAATAACGGATGGCCTAATTTATATTCCTACTAATGATGTGCAAGGGTTTCCTTTTCTCCAAATTCTAACCAGTATTCTTTGTTTCTTAAATTTATTGTCAGCATTTTTGTTACATATGTACAACAGGAGTTTGCCAGTAAACCATACTCTTAAAATTTTTTTTGTTTATTTTTCTAGTTTTTGAGACAGAGTCTTACTCTGTATCCCAGCCTGGAGTGCAGTGGGGCGAATTTGGCTCATTATCACTTCTGCCTCCTGGACTCAAGCAATCCTTCCACCTCAGCTTCACAAGTAGCTGGGACTACAGGCACACACCACCATATTTGGCTAGTTTTTTGCATTTTTTGTAGATACAGGGTTTCACCATGTTGCCCAGGCTGGTTTTGAACTCCCAGGTTCATGTGATCTGCTTGACTCGGCCTCCCAAAGTGCTGAGATTACCAGTGTCAGCCACTGCACCTAGTCTCTTTTTCCAATTTTATAAAGAGAGTCCAATTTTTTAAAAATCATAGCAAATAGATAATGTCATACATCATTATTAATAAAAATTATAAATAGTATTTGTAATTAATAACCATTGTGGATGTGTGATCAGAGATGTTTATGATATTTAGAGTATATAATTAAATAGAACATATTTCTCTGAGATGTGTTCAAACCTCTGCTCATAGCTTACTCTATCCATTTTCTTCATCTCTTTGGTGTTCCAGTTCTCTTTCCTTTTCCACAGATTTTTATTTTTTTGAACCTTTATTTGTAAGATTTACTTCTCACAGAAAAAAAGAGACTTACTTTAAATGCACACTTCTCTCTTGCTCCCTTTCCTTGTTAATTTTATTTTTATTTTTGCATTTATCTTGGCCTCAGGAAGTCATCTTTTGATCCCTTTCTATATTTCCTTTTTTTGTCTCGAAAAAATGACCAAAATTATCCTTAATTTAACTTTTATCTTCTCTCAATTGAAATATAGATTCTCCTCTCCTTGTTACATTATTGTTACATCAAATGACTATCTTTAATTTCTCATTTGGCTTGATATATCTGAACCATTTAACATACTTGACCCATTTCTCCTTCTTGAAATGTTTATTCCATTGAGATTTTTATGTCATTTTGTTCTTTTTTTTTAATTGTTATATTATCTTCTTATCCACCATAATTGTCCTTTCTTTTTTGTGTGTTTTGTTTCTCTATTGATTTCCTTAATCCTACTAGTGTCTGAGAATTTTGTTTTATGCCTCTTCTTTAAAAAAAAAAAATTACCCTCTGGAGGATATCTCTGATGGGTTTAATAACTTATTTATAATGAGCTTTACATACATATATTTGCTTTCAAATTTCTTTCAAAATCTAAAACCATACATTCCACATCCTATGCAATACATATTCATGGATGTCTCAAAGGCACCAAATCTCAGCATGTACAAAGTGGACTTAACAATGTTCTCTTTACAGCGGCTCTTTCTCTAACATTTCTTTGTACAAGTCACCACCGTCATTCTTGCTAACCACAGAATAAAAAAAGATGTTAGATTTTATTTTTCTTTCACACTCATTCCATTTGACTGCAAAATCTTCCTATTTAAGACTTTTTCTTTCTTTCTTTTTTTTTTTTTTTTGACGGAGTCCCGCTTGTTGCCCAGGCTGGAGCGCAATGATGCAATCTCAGTTCACTGCGACCTCTGACTCCTGGGTTCAAGCAGTTCTCTTGCTTCAGCCTCCTGAGTAGCTGGGATTACAGGTGCCCACCACCACGCCTGGCTAATTGTTTTTGTATTTTTAGTAGAGATGGGGTTTCACCATGTTGGCCAGGCTGGTCTCGAACTCCTGACCTCAGGTGATCTGCCCACCTTGGCCTCCCAAAATGCTGTTATTACAGGCATGAGCCACCGTACCCATCCAAAATCTTCCTATTTAAGACTTTTAAATTAAGTTGGTTCTTCTTCATCCCAGCTGCCTATGATTTAACCCAGGACAGCTTCACCATCTGAGTAGGTTATTACAATATCTTTTGTACATTACAGTAGTAACTGATCTCCATTATTAAAGGGTTCTAAGCAAATTTTTCTCTCTTCCCAATGAATATTTCTGAAGCAAATATCTGATCAAATCTCATTCTTGATTAAAATATTTTAGCATTTACTTGCTTACTCAAATACAAAAATTAAATTTAATTCTGTAAGATATTTTCCATATTGACCTAGCTATGAGGATGATGTATCTGTTTTGTAGTACTCCTATTCTCTTAAATAAACAGATTTATCCTCTTGATCCCAATTTAGCTAATATTTATTGCGAATAATTTTTTTATTTGCACTGAGAAAGACCAGATTTATTGCACATCATATATACTCTTACTAGATGTCATATTCGATATTGTTGTTTTCTTTTATCCTAGTAGAAATATTTCATTTAAAACTAAACACCCTGTCCCGTTTATCTTTATTTTCCTGGGGCCCAGAGGTTTGTTTGGCACATAATGAATGCCCCACACATTCTTGCATGATGAATGGTGTAAATCCTATTCATTGTGTTGAGTTGTGCATACACACTAGTTAATCACAAAGGACACAACATTAAAAAATACAGTCAAATTATATATACATATACATACATATATATGTAAATCAAAAGATAATGAAGATACTAAATCAGTATTTTATTTTACAGTATATAATCAAAAAAGACAAAGCATAGCAATATATGTTAATTATTTTATCATATGTATTATGGGCAAGTTTTATTTTAGGAAAACTATATTTTAAATAAAAGTACCAAATTTATAATTTTAGGGATATTGCTCTGTTCTCTAGTATATTTCACAAGTTAACCTGAGAGAATGTAATAAATTGATCATAAGGTATTTCGAAACTTCCCCTTTTTTTAAGGTTATACATGGGCATATTTAATTGTGTGTTTGTGATTATATCTAATCATGTGTGTCTGAGTAGATCAAATACATGCAGGTTTATATGACGCTTGGATAGTCAGAAAGTAGGGGTGTGTGTTACTTTTGTTTAATAAAACAGAAATCACTCTCTGAGTTTTATGGATTAATGGGATTTAATACTGAGGCTAAGAGGCTTACTAGCTTATTGAAAGGGCAAGAGGAGCAAAGGCCAAATTAACATTTGTCTGGAGCAGAATCGAGCACTCTCTAGTATGACAGAGTATCATCTGCAGTGGAAAATCTCAGAAATTGCTGGAAAAACCACTTCATTCACTTGCCAATTCCCACATACCTAATTATTATTGTTCTCCTGAATTATAGAGCTTTTTTTTTTTTTTTCACCTTCCAAACATCCTGTGAGTATTGTTCTTCTCCTGTGAGTACTGCTCATTGGTGAACGTAACTCAGAAAGCTGATAGCAGTGGTCCATATGTTTTCAGTACTTTCTAAAAAAGGAACAATGTAGACAGAAAGAATCCCTGCTACCTACCAAAGACACTCAGATACAGTCAACCCTTGTGAGTACTCAGTAACTCTTCATATGAAACGTCTACTAATGCTAGTTGCAACAGCAGCCATTCTGACTCAAATAATCCACCAATCCATTGAACAAAAAGATACATTCTCCCTTTTCCCACAACAAAGATCCAGTTCCCATTAATCTCTTTATCCAGCTTATGATTTTTATTTCTTTTCAAGTATATATAGAATCCCTATGTAAGATTTTAACCTTAATGATTAGGACTTTATTTATCATGTAAGTTGATATTGTATACTAACCTAATGCAGTGTACCTCATATAAAAGAATAAATAAGTAGAAGTGGAAAACATGTCAGCTTATATATAAAAATACAAATTGCAACAATTCATATGGGCATTCTTACTGTTTTTTCCAATCCTCTCCCCTTCCTTCTTCCTTCTCCTTTTTTCATTTTCCCTTTCTCCTTTTTCTTCTTCTTCATCTTCCTTCTCTTCTTTTTCTTCTTCTCATTTGTCTTCTCCCCCCTCTCTCCTTATTCTCTCCCCAACAGGATGTGTTCCTTGCCATCAGTCAACACCATTTATTTATACGGTATCTTACCTCGTGATGAAACCCTCATTCTTGTAAGGTCAAAACCATTAATACTCCTATTAGTATTTGTGGTAGTAGCTAACTGTTGAAATTATACATGGAAATACCGAAAGATATTACAGGGAATTACCTAGATTCCCAATGGTATTGCACTTACCTCATTGTGCAGCAGCACTGTCATAATATAAAGAATCTATTTGCCCCGTATAAGCAGAACCAGTCGCTCTACTTTAGAAAAAAAAATTCTTCATTGTCTGTCAAACAAGTGGCATGAGAAGCTGGAATTGGCCATATGTAATCCTTTAACATCCAGTTCAATCGGATCAACATTATATTCTACCAAGGTTACTCTTTCTTAAGCACTAATCTCTCTAATTCAGTTGAATCTAAGAATTCAAGGAAGGAAAACAAATAAATTTTGTAATATTTTATTGTTTACTAAGAAAAATTCCCTAACCCTTTCATCCCAATTCTATTCTTTGCTTCATAGTCTAAGACATTACTAACTATATCGGTCTCTGGTTCAAAGGACATACTGCATATTATAATAAAACATACCAGCTTTAGAGGATATATTCTCCAAGCCAGTGGTATCACTATGTCATTCATAGGTCATTTTACAATTCTATGTGTACAGTTGGATTTGTCATATAATCAAGACTACGAACCCCATAGATGTGATACCAGTTCTTTCATGAATGATTATCACGGCTGAAATACTGTGGGCAATGGAGGGAATTCATTTCCAACGTAAGTACTTCTTCTAATTCAGAGAAATCACTGCCTTTTTTATGATGTTAGGAATCTGATGTAATCTCCCCACTTCCAGGTAACTGACATGTTTCTAGCATTTTTTAAAATTGTTGGCAGAGGTTGCACTCAGCAATTGTAAAAACCAGATCTGTTTATGGAAGTTGTTGAAGCCATGTGTGAAAGGTTGTTGAACCCATGCATAACTCTCATCCCCGCTGCCATGGTCATACTTTTAATGGGCCCATTTTGCATGATCTGGAGTGAAACTCTGCTGTGTGCTGCCACTAAAACAAAAATGAAAATAAAAAATACACAAGCAAGCAAACAAAACATTCGAAATACTTGTCTCTGCCTTAGTTTTCTGTATGGTTTAAAACACAGCATGAAACAAAAGGTTTGAGGTCATGTTAGGTTATATTATGCCAATAATCAGTTTGAATACAACCCAAAGGCCTACTGAGTCTAAGGCTCCAAGGTTAGCAAATAAGTATGTTTTGCCAGATGAAGGCTCCTCATTTTGTAATATTAAGAGGAAGCAGCAAGCATTAGTTGGCTTCAGTCAGAAGTTAGAACAAAAAGTGATAAGTCAAATATCAAAAGACTTTCAGTATGGAAAACTAACTCTTCTTGTTCATATCATACAAGTAAGACTGAAATATAAACCAAATCAAACTCTGGCAAAAATCCCTTAAAACTAGACTTTGTATCAAAACAAAAGATTATGTTAGGATGCTTCCTTTCAAATTCCCATAGAAAGGCAAGAAGATAGAACACACGTTTTCCATAGAAGACAATCAATTTGGTGAGCATCAAATATGAATGCCTTGAAAGCGCATTCCCTTTCTACGTTTTGTTGACTTAAATGAGACTGAGCCAGGATGCAGAGACATTTAGCTGATGTCAGGCACAGCTGTTTCAGGACCCTCACTGTGCAGACCCCATTACTTAGAAAAATTATGTGCCCAATCCCCTTTCAGACTGACCAATACATATGGAATGTGGTATGGAAATTAGGTTCACTATGTTCCTTGGAATGTTCTTGGTAGCAAGTCCAGCCTGACTGCTGAAGTATGGTACCCTTTTTAGGAATCTTGAACATAGCGCACTGAAATTGTCTAGGTCAACCTCTCCTGTGAAATAATGAGGGCTTGTGAGTCTCAATGTTCTCTTCTACTCTGCTGCTTGTAATTATTTCCCCAGCATCAACATTATATGGTGCTAGTCGTGTGAGTTTATGGCCTATTTCACAATGGGGCAAATAATTTCTCAGTTCTTTGCAAATAAAATCATTTTTTACTTTTTCCCCTAATACCTAGTTTCCTTTCCACTTTATTAACCTTTCCCCTGGTTAGCCCACTGAATACTGGAATATCAGCAGCCATAACAAAAAATAAGGTACTAGTGATTTCTTTAGTTGTGGTGCCATGAATTCTTCAACAACTAACTAGATTACATGTATGAATGCACATAAACATTGAAATATGCTTTTATATATTCTTATTTTTACAGGAGACATGATTTAATGCCAGACAGATGGCTTATAGTCTAGGTCATAGTACTTACTCATATTGTATGACTAGCTCATATTTCTCTCATGGACATATTGGATTCTGGCATTCTTTTTATGGATCAATAATCTTAGTAAGTAGATGCTTAACACTGTACTAATTATAGTTAATATAAGAATTTATACAAGGTCATGGGATGCTACAAGACAATCTATTTTTGGTTTGTAATTAAGAACCTATCATAACATCTAAAATAGGGTAATCACGAGGTAAAGTTATCAATTGGATAAATAAAATAATGTTTACACATTTTATTTTTGAAATGTGTTGACTTTTGAGAATTGAAAAAGTAACAAATTTAATTACAGATTAACAGGAGACTAAGGTAATATAAAATATCACATTAACTATTTAAATGTTAGTACATTTAGAAACTTGAAAACATTTCTGAATGATATGCCATAAGTTTCATTTAATAAAAAACATTTATGGAGAATAGAGGAGAACATCTTCAACCAATGATATTGTATTATTAAGGTTTCAGTTTTATTTGGCTTAAAATGTTGTCTGTTAAGAAGATATTAAAGAAAGAAGTAAGTAACACATGAAAGAAGCAGAATAAAGCATACACTAGCTTGGAAATTGGAGCAGGGAAATCTGATTTCAAGTATTTGTTCACTTATATTAATGTATATGACCTTAGGCATATTGCCTAACTTCACGAAAAGTCAATGACCACATGATATGGTTTGGCTTTGTCCCAACCCAAATCTCAACTTGAATTGTATCTCCCAGAATTGCCACGTGTTGTGTGAGGGACCCATGGGGAGGCAATTAAATCATGGAGGCCCGTCTTTCCCATGCTATTCTCATGATAGTGAATAAGGCTCAGGAGATCTGATGGGCTTCTCAGGAGTTTCTGCTTCTTCCTCATTTTATTTTCCCGACACCATGTAAGAAGTGCGTTTTGCCTCCCGCCATGATTCTGAGGCCTCCAGCCATGTGGAACTGGAAGTCCAATTAAACCTTTTCCTTCCCAGTCTCAGGTATGTCTTTATGAGGAGTGTGAAAATGGACCAATACACCACATCTGTAATATGGAGGTCTAAACACGCAACTCTTTTCTCATATGATTCAGAAGATGTGAAACATGCATGTGAAACTGTTCACATGTTATGTAACATGTAGATTGTATAATAAATGTTAGTTAAGATTATTATATAATTATCCAAGGATGTGAAAACAATTCTCAGACAAATGTATATATTCAAAATATGGCATCACAGATCTTCCAAAAATAAAAATCTAACTAAAAGGAGCATTTTGAAAGTAATTGTTAATTTCTTATTTTACTTTTTCTAAAAACTGACAGGAAAAAAGACCCAGTTCTCATTAGTTTAAAAAGTCAAAATGGAGAATGGGTAAAGAAAGCACTATTCAGAATATAAAGCTAAGTTTCTAAACATAGCAGTGAAAAAGCTAAAAATTTAACAGAATAAGTAAAGATTGAAGCTTGTTTAAAGATTTGTAAACGATAAAATTTTCTTAAAATTTATAAATTTAAATGAAAATATGTAAATACATTAAATTTAAATAAATTTAGAAATATTTTAGATATAACTAATCCCAAATTCGCTACACACACACATACACACGCACACACACGCACACACACACACACGCACGCACACACGGAGAGTGACAGGTACATTTGGAAAATATATAATCATTATAGAAAGAAAATATTTGTATAAAATCTATATCTGACGGAGAAAACTATGTAATACAAAGATTAATTTTATTTTTATTTAACTTAATATTTTAATTTTAATTTTAATCTTTTCATATTCCAAAAGCTGTTGGGGTACAAGTCCAAAAGTATAGACACCATAAGACAATGGTATTACTAATGTAATGTGAAAATTACTACATTTATATACATAATAGTTTCAATGCATCAATAGAAACTTATTAGCAATATAATAATATACCAACAGGTAGTTTTATAAAAAGTAATAATTTAATTTCCACCGTTCAATAAACCCATACAAATATGCATTAGTGAAAAATTAAGTGCAGTGTATCTTTATAAAATAATGCTTGTGTGAGTGAACTTGTTATGTGCTCTTCCTCCAATGCCAATCAACTTTTCTGCTGAGATTCAACTACACTCAGCTTTATTTAATTTTTTTTCCATTTTTTAAATATTCAAAATAATTTTCACAAGGCATCAGTTCATCTAGAAATGGAAATATGTTAAAGGACGGACACCTAAATATAGTTGAAAAGATCTTTGATACAATATTTTATACATGGTTTACTTTATCACATAAACATTAGCTTCTTTTCTGTGGGCTCACAGAAAAGAGGTATTAAAATGGCCCAGAGTGCTACAAAAATAACATCCTGTAAATTTAAATCAGATAATTTTTTTTATATGTGACACCAAAATTTAGCTGTTGTGAAAACGAACATGCCTGGTACTCCTGTTTCCCAAAAATCCAACATGTCATGATCCCTTCACTTATGATTCATTTATATTGACACTGTTTAGTCCAAATCCCAAATTTTGTACATGTTTAGTGTTTTCTTTGCTATTTATTTTATTTTATTTATTTTTACAGTTTACTATTATTAGTCAGTGCAGGATTAAAAATGACTATAACTTAAAATTTACATTAAAAATTAAGTTGTTAACATTTAACTTCATAGCTTTGTTTACTGAGAAACTTTTAAGTAATTTATTTACTATCAAATGTTATCAATTGCATATGCAAATTAATTCATATACATACTTAATAACAATATATCACATTTGAAAAATGTTATTCAAAAGTTATTTCAATAAAAGTAAAACAATTATAAATTATTACTTAAAATTATTTCTTTTTTATTGACACATAATATTTGTATATATTTATTGGGTATGTGTGATATTTTGTTACATATGTATAATGTGTAATGAGCATGTCAGGATATTTAGATGACCCATCACCTTGAGTAATTATCATTTCTATGTGTTGAGGACATTTTAAATAGTTACTTTAACTATTTTACAATATAGAATACATAGTTGTTAACTGTAGTCACCCTACTCTGCTACTGAACATGATAACTTATTCCTTCTAACTGTATGTTTGTATCCATTAACCAACCTTTCTTTACCCCCCTCACCCACACACACACTCACATTCTTCCCAGCCTCTGGTAGCTATCATTCTACTTTCTACCTCCATGAAACCAACTTTTGTTTAGTTTCCACATATGAATGAGTACATGTGATATTTGTCTTTCTGTATTGTTTTCTTCTCCTCCCACTACAGATTCAAATGTATTCAAGCATTGAGAAACTAACAGTTAAATAATTTAGGATCACTGAATTAGCATAGACTTTGAACTTTATGCAAATTAAAAATAATGAAAACTATTATTAGAATGTTTATTATGCATTACCCACTCACGTATTCATCAAATATGTGTAACCTGATCATTTTAGATGTCATTATATTTAAAAATAAGGATGTTTTATATATGTATGTATATATATTTATAGTAGTGATACTAATACATAGAATTTTATAAAGAGATAAAATATCAGTACATAAAACATAGTATAGTATAATCAGAAGGATGAAAGAGGAATAGACAAAATGTTATTGTGAATCATGGTGGAATTTCAAAGGCAGGAAATATATATAAGATTATGCTAACTATGAGAAGGTACAAAAACATTTACATGGTGCAGTGTTTGAAACAATTCCAAACAAAAGAGATTTTGTTAAATATATTTTAATTAAATCTACAAAATCTAAGGCCATTCTAGCAGATAAAAAAATAGTAGATTTGTATTTTTTAACTTGGAAAAGAGCCCCAAAGTTTTAAAGGATTGAATGATATGTGCAGAGCTAACTACACAAGAGTGTGTTAAGGGAGAAAAGAGGAAAGAATAATCAAGTCCCAAAATTTCCAGCAGGACACACTTGCTTTTCTCTATTTTTAAATTAATTTTTTTTTTTTTTTTTTTTTCCTTGAGACGGAGTCTCACTCTGTCGCCCAGGCAGGAGTGCAGTGGCGGGATCTCAGGTTACTGCAAGCTCCACCTCTCGGGTTCACGCCATTCTCCTGCCTCAGCCTCCTCAGTAGCTGGGACTACAGGCACCCGACACCATGCCCGGCTAATTTTTTTGTATTTTTAGTAGAAATGGGGTTTCACTGTGTTAGCCAGGATGGTCTCGATCTCCTGACCTCGTGATCCATCCGTCTCAGCCTCCCAAAGTGCTGGGATTACAGGCGTGAGCCACCGCACCCAGCCCACCAAACTTGCTTTTCTCAATGTTGCAGTAGACATTTGCTTGGAGGCTTAACGAGAATGACAGAAGATTGCAATTGTGAACACCATGAATGAGAAATTGTAGGTATGATAGAAGCAATCCTGACAACATTGTTCTAGAAGAAGCTGGAATTCACAAATTTATCTAAGAAGAGTTAATTTGTTTTCTTTTGCAACATTCCACAGAAATGAAATGGAAATGGAAAAACAGGTAGCAGTCAGGTGACTGATCAGAGTTACTCACGTGTCTTTAATGGTACCCTCACATTGACTGAACTTTAGTCATATTTCTTCCTAACTCTAGTCTCTACATCCCTCTTTTCTTAGAACATTTGCTTCAGAAAACTTGTAATTGTACTTTTCATCTCTGCTCCTTTGAAATGTAAATTATCTCCAAGCCTCTCTCTTTAGAACCTGAGAGCCATCACTTTGAAATATATACATCAGAAAGGAAGTGTCTCAAAAGAAGACATACTGATGGCCAACAGGTATATAAAAAAGTTGAATATCACTAATAATCAGAGAAATACCAATCACAATTACAATGAGATATAGTTTCACTGCGGTTAAAATGGCTTTTATCCAAAGGCAGGCAATAACAAAGCTGGTGTAGATGTGGAAAAAGGGGAACCCCCCTACACTGTTTATAGGAATGTAAATTAGTACAACCACTAAGGAGAACAGTCTGGGGGGTTCCTCAAAAAAAACTATAGAACTACTGTATGACACAGCAGCCTTACTGCTATGTATATACACAACAGAATGGTAGTTACTATGATGAAGAGCTATCTGCATTCTCATGTTTATTGCAGCACTATTCACAATAGTCAAGATATAGAATCAACCTGATCAATGGACAAATGGATCTTTCTTTATCCATTTATCCATCATTGGACAAATGGATAAAGAAAATGTGGTACATATACACAATGAAACATTATTCAGCCATAAAAATAAATCCTGTCATTCACAACAACATAGATAGAACTGAAGGATATTATGTTAAATGAAATAAGCCAGCAACAGAAGGACAAATTTCACATATTCTCACTCATGTGCGAGCTAAATTTTTTTTTTTTAAATGAACCCATGGGCTGGGGTCAGTGCCTGTGATCCCAGCAATTTGGGAGGCTGAGGAGGGAGGATCACTTGAGCTCAGGAATTTGAGGCCAGCCTAGACAACATAAGGAGATCCTGTCTCTACAAGAAATAAAAATAAATTATCCAGGCATAGTGACATGTGCCTATAAGCCCAGCTACTGGGTAGGCTGAGGCGGTAGTATTATTGAGCCTGGGAGGTTGAGGGTGCAGTGAGCCATGATCACACCTCTGCACTCCAGAGTGGGTGACAGAGTGACAGGTTTTTAATGTGTGAGTAACATCATTATTTTCTTCAAAAAATATTTACTAATCACTTAATATGTGCTAGATGCTTTTGTTATGGGGTGGGGGGCGGTCCTTGCTCCAAGAGCTCCCAAGATGGTGGTGGGCTGCTTCCAAAATGGCGGCAGGCCACTTCCAAGATGGCGGCAAGCCTAGTGTCTTCTGACCTGGTTCTTGGCCTCACAGATTCCAGGGAATGGAATCTTGGGCCATGCAGTGAGTGTTATAGCTCTATTAGAAGCCATGGGTCATGGAAGAGAACTGTGGAACCCAGTGACTGGTGTTCAGCTTGATTAGGACGAACCCAGGCAGTTCGCCATGCAGGAACAATGGCAAGCCTTTAGCCTGATCGGGAGTGACAGTGGGCGCCTCGCTGGGTCAGGAGCACAGCGGACACCCTGCTGGATCCAGAGGGATGGAAGTCAGCAGTGGGTCTGTGACGCAGGCAAACAGCAGTGGTAGACAGGGAGTGAAAGCTCAACTCGAGCCATAACAAAACAGGGACCAGAAGAGTGCAGTTGGCAAGATTTAATAGAGTGAAATAGAGTGAAAACAGAGCTCCCATATAAAGGGAGGGGACCCAAAGGGGGTTGCCATTGCCTGCTGGAATGCCTGGGTTTATATCCTGATCCTTGTCCCTCCCACTGTGCTCTCAGGCAACAGATGATTGGCTATTTCTTTACCTCCTGTTGTTGCCTAATTAGCATTTTTGTGAGCTCTCCTTACTGTCTGATGGGTCCTGTGTGAGCTAAGTTGCAAGCCCCAGGTTTAAAGGTGGAAGGGGTCACCTTCCCAGCTAGCTTAGGGAATCTTAGTCCGCCTAGGAAATCTAACTAGTCCTGTCTCTCACTTTCAGTATACAAATAAATTAATCAAACATCCATTTTTTTCTCAGACATTACTATGATTGGTCTATTCCAAAATCTTACATTAATCAAGACAGATCTAGTAATGCAGTATAATACATAAAATGTTATATATATTTTAAACACAAATATGTTTTAACTATGAAAAGACATGTTTGAGAATGACAGATTGTAAGTCAAAATGGTAGTTATTCTGGGGACAGGAAGGAGAAAGTGTGAAAAGGGAGAATGATGTACACAGGGTATTTATATTTGTATTGTTTAAATTCTTGCAATATGGGAACTTGAATATAAACTTTTCCATAGATTCAAAGCACAGATAGATTCTATGTTGTACTGACCACGTCTTTGGAAAGTTAACTTTTTAATGAGTAATTCAATGACTTTATATAAAAGTGTTTTAAGTAGGACAGATTCATTATGGCAACTAATGAAACAAGTTACTTCGTTGAGCTTTCAATAATTTGGGTGAACTTACCTTTTCTCCTCATGATAAATGTTAATGAGTATAATTCATTGCTCTGTCTACTCTAACTTAAAATAATTTTATTTATTTTAATGAAAATAAATGAAAGCCTACAGATAGAATTTGACTTGCAAAAGGAAATCAAATACATGTATGTTCACATATGATACATATTAATATTTATTCCCATTCTTACTACTTTAGAATAGGAAATTGGCTGTGGTGGTTAAATGGTGGTTACATGATGAATTGTCTAAATGTCACTTCATTATCTTTAAACATTGACGCAGTGTCTATAAAAGGCTGCATATTGGAAGATATTCACTAGTTATAAAAATCTAAAATCTGTATAATTGTTTTTCCTTCTGTTCAATGAATTCCTATTAGGTTTTTAAAGAAATAAAAATGTAAATTTTAGAAGTCACTGGTTATATATGTTCATACCAATCTGAATAGACAAAACTTTCTGACATATGTTAATTTTGACTTTCATTCCAAAAACTTTAAAAAACAATGATTTAAATACCTTCTAAGCAACTATTAAAATCAAGACATTGAATCAAATTACCTCTTTTAATAAAAAAGGTAAATGTATGTTTTATATTACTACTATATGTAATTAGTACATATGTATTCACATTTGAACACAATACAGTGAGTTACAACATAAAGTTATGAAGTTAGTGAGATATGTTTTGGGAAATTTAAATTACTACAAAATATATAAATATGTGTTATTTTTCTTCCAATTAAAATTATTAAATATGTTTTATTGGCCTAGGAATCACAATTTGATAGCCAGACAAAGATTTTCAGTCCCTATCTCTGTGTTTTTTCACAAAGATGCAAAAACTATGATGTTTTAAAATGTTTTGTATAGTAGTATATCTTTTGAAATATAGCATTTACTGTCTTGTCACAAACAGAAGGAAGAATATTATCGTAATAACCATCCCCTCATGTGCCATGAAATTCCCATACAGAATTTAGGACAGAATGAACATAAAATAGATATTTAATTAGCAAGTCAGGATCCCAGAATCCCAGTTTATTTTTCCAGCCACATGTTGCAGTTAAGATTGTTGATGTTCATATGCAAAAAATACTTTCTATGCCATAAGGCCTGGGCTTGACTGTAACACATGATAGCCATAAAAACCTTTTTTATGCGTGTACAACTGGCACAAAGGGTGTACTTAAAGACAGTAAGTAGTCCAGTCAGTGCCTCTCCTGTGTGCACATATCATAATCACTGCTTTTGAAATATTAATTTTCTCGAAAAAGCAAAGGAAATATACAAGAGAAAGACTATTAAAAAAGAGAGATATATAGGAATGGAAAAACAAACATCGTATGTTCTCACTGATTATGCAGGAGATAAGCTATGAGGACACAAAGGCATAAGAATGATACAGTGGACTTTGGGAATTGGGGGGAAGAGTGGGAGGGAGTTGAGGGATAAAAGACTAAAATTATGGTGCAGTGTATACTGATCTGTTGATGGGTGCACCAAAATCTCACAAATCACCACTAAAGAGCTTACTCATGTAACCAAAGACCACTTGTACTCCAATAGCTTATGGAAAAAATAAATAAATAAATTTTTTAAAAGGAGAGAATATTTCTTCTTCTCATTTTTTTCTGGTGTGTGCCTGTGTGTGTGATTGTGTGTGTGTGTGTTTATTCCATCCACTGTGCACCCCTTCCCAATAACCTGTCTCTGGTGAATCAGCAGAAAAAGATTTTTCCCTCCATTTAGGGCAATACGGCTAATGGTGGTGTTTTTCCTTCTACAAGAAAGATTATTCTGCAGCTTGCTATGTCTCATTTTTAACCCAATAGGTTGCAAATGGCTGTTTTATTAACTCACATAAAGTTATTCTGGAACAATAAAGTGAAAAATTCAGCTCTGTAGATCATTTTATTATTTAAGGTCATCTACATTTTCCAACCAAAATTACTAGAGTTATATATATTGCCAGACAAGAGCATAACCAAAATCATTATTTTACACGCCGAAATTTAAATATTTACCACAATTCCAGGCATTTTGGTAACATGGGTTTATAGTGTGTTTTACATTCCGAAGTTACTAATAGAGTAAATTTCGAATGTTCTCAACACAAAAAAAATGACAAGTATTTGAGGCAATTGACATGTAAATTATTATGCTCTAATTATTTCAAATTGTATTAATAAATCATAATATCATATTCTGCCCCACTTACATAAAATTATAATTCATCAATTTAGAATACAATTTAAAAAGACAGAAAAAGCAATTTTTTAAATGATTTTAATACATGATACATAAATAAACTGCCTCAAATACTCAAAAAAGAGTCAGTCTTAGGCAGAAATTAAATTACACAGAAATGCAGAGAGTAAAAATCACACATGGATTTTCTGGAAACAGATGTTGAGAGAAAGTTGACAATGAAAAATATTTGTTAGAGATCAACACTTGTAAAGGGGAAGAGGGCACATGATTGGCCACTGTAAGAGGTTAAATTGTGATGAATGCTCAATTTAGCCAAGGCCATTCTTGTATGGAGTTCTAGAGTCAGTATCGCCTATTAAGTAATCCTGTTTCTTGCCAAAATTGCTTGGCTCTTTACCCCCTTCTCACTGAGTTACTACATGTAAGTTGCTGGAGAAATTGTGACGTTCAGCAATGTGGTTCTCTGCACCTGAGGCAGATCTTGAATATCTGCGAGCTGGAAACTGCTTACTGAATATGATCTCTAAAATGGGCAGCAAGTTCTCCTTATAGGGGATTCTGGGAAGAAACTCTCTCTGTTATTGTTCAATCCTTATGACATGTGGATCTTTTTCATATACATTTGAGTACAGCTCCTCCATGATTCCCTGGGGCTTTTTTCCTGAGGGAATACTTAGAAGTATGCAGCTAATGGGAACAAAATAAACTCCTACCACTGTAGTTGTCTCAAGAACAATGACTATTCTCCATCTCCTCCCCCCACTATCTATTCCAGATCGTCTTTCCTCATTATCTTGGTGATTTACCTGGTGGTAGGACCCAAACTTTTATACACGAATGACCAGAGCCTGTAGAATCTCTTCTCAAGTTGGGTTTGCTGTGCATGTCCATTGAGTCACAATTAATCAAGTTTGTAAAATAATAAATTTCAGCAGATTATGTATTTTCCTCCCTTTCCCCAAAATGTAGTAATAGCTTTGCTCTCCATTGATTATCAAGACTAATTACTCTTTGCAGTGCAATGGAACTTCTTCTTTCCTGCATGTCTCTAGAAACAAAGCCCAAAGTGCTTAGGTGTCAGCTGTGGCTTATATATCAACGGGATTCTTGATGTTTCTCATTTGGTACCCTGAAGATCCCAAAGTTGTACAGAAAGAAAACAAAAAGCCCACTAATCATTTATTGGAAATTGTTGTAAGTGGGGCTATTCCTGCTTCTGTCCCTTGGCTCTTGGAACTATATATTCTTCTTCTTTGGGATGCAGCATCACATAGTAATTGCCCTAGCTCATTTGGGCTGCCATAGCAAAATATCATGAACTGAGTGATGTACACACAATGGAAATTGATTTCTCACTCTTTTGTAGGCTGGGAAGTCCACAATCAAGGTCCCAGAAGATTGGGTATCTTATGAGGATCTATCCTTCATAGAGGACACTTTCTCACCACATCCTCACATGGTGGAATGAGCCAATTAGGTCCCTTTGGTCTTTTATATAAGAGTACTAATTCCATTCGTAGGGCTTCATCAACATGATCTAATCACCTCCTAAAGGCTCACATCTTAATAAAATCACATTGGGGTTAGATTTCAACATATGAATTTGGGGGAGATACAAACATTCAAACCACAGCAGCAATCTTTCATTTAAACATGGATTTTCATTTCATTTAATATACTGCCTAGACAATGGCAGTATATCCTAATTGAGTATTGCCTCTGAGTTGGAGCTTATCTGTGCTTTCAATAAGGCAATCCAACACTTAAAGAGTCCGGAAGCTTCTGAGTGGTGTGGATGTGATACTGTCAGAAAATCTCAGGGACATGAGCCATCCTAAAACTTTGTTGCTATATAGTGGGTCCACTGATCTGATTATGTGGTACCCCATGCCCATGGGATAAACAAGCACTAATCCTTAACATGGTGATATTAACTGAAGTTCTATGGGCAGATAAGGCAAACTGATGTTCATAGTATGTGTCTATTTTTGTGAGAACACATTTCTGACTTTTTCAGAATGCAAAGTGACCAACATAGTTAACCGGCCATCAAGTGCCTACTGAGGTTTCAAGCCTGTGATACTATATTCAAATCATAGGCTCAGCATTGTTCTTTGTTGCTAGCAGATTATACAATCGGCATTAATCATAGTTGCATCAATAAGCCCAAGTTGTTGGGCCAACATATAGAATCAATCTCTCTCAGTGTGACTACTGTGTTCATATGCTTATTGTGTCAGCACTTGGGGGGCCGGTGACATAACCTGACTAATGTCAGTCAACCAGGTTACTTTGTCTGTTTGGTTGTTTAGTGCTTCTTCTACTAAGTAGTAGTTGTTCCAAATTATTAAACAAAGCAATCAAACCTCCTGTACTTTTATAGCCATGGTTTCACCTGATGGACCTTTCTTTTTCTAGTAGTATTGAGAAAAAGTCCAGGCATTTCAATTTTTTTGGGGAAAAGTGACTGCCAACTGTCAATATTTTGATTCCCAACTGTCAGTGCTTTTTGAAATCTTTCTTCTTTTGTATAGTGCCAATTTCTGAAGCAAGCATCTTTCCAGTCTTATACGTAGGGTATATAAAGTTGACCACAATGATGGAGGAATAATATATTGGAAGGGATTTGGGGGTTTTAGCCTTCAGTAACCTGACTGTCACATACTCCTCTAAGTTTTCATTAACGTATCTCACTCTCAACCTCAGCTGCACCTGGTAACTCTTTGAGTTAGATGTATTTCTGAAAATAGGAAAGGTAAGTGCAATTCTACATACTAAATTCCCCTTAATCTTCTGCAGCTCTACGTTCAGCCAGGGGTGAGATAATAGAATAAAGGAGTTTACAGTTTTATTATAAGGAGTTTCAATCAATCCTCCTGTTTTCAATGACATCATGAACCCCAGATTAACAGGTCTTGATGAGTTCAATTCCTTTGGTTTTTCTAGGATTTAGCCCTAGAAGTGAATCTGAAATCTATATAATTAAAATATTTCTTCAAGAATTATGCTATCAAGCAAATTTCAGGAAATATTTTGGATTCCAGTTTAAAAGTATATCTTAAATTCATCTATTTTTTTCAAGTTCCACTAGCCTAGTTTATGCTGTCTTGTTTTGGGGCGGTTTTCACAGTCACTGAACAAATTTCTCTGCTCTTCTGGTTGCCTAACTGTAATAAATTCTTCACATGTTAATCTGGGTCACTATTTTGTGATATAAATTATATTATGTCATTTTCTTTAATACCCATGTTTGGTTTTCAAGTGTAAAATCTTTCCACAGCTTCAAAACTTTCTAAGAAATAGTATTTGCTTACCTTTTCAAATAACATATCACCTTCTCCATCTGTGACAGATTGAATTATTATTTCAGTTTATTGCTCTCTTTTTTCTTTGTAAAAAAAAATTAACTTCACTACCCCAATGTTGAGCTTGGTTTTGTGTGTTAGCTTAGGTTGGAGGAAGGTGAGATATGATGTGCACCGTATCCCATTGAAGTTTAAATAGGTTTTCAAATGTGATTAACTGGTCCAGGTTAGTCTTTCCTCCTTCCTTTGGTCAAGAGAACATCGTCTCTCAGTGTCGACACCTTCAGTGCGGGTCCCAACATGAGAAGAGATGGGTATCATAGCATAGGCTACAGTAGGCCTCTATCTTGGATCAGACGTACAGTTGACCTAGTGTCTACATTTAATCTACATTTAACCCTACAAGTAATTTTTATTGTTTTAAAAAACAGAGTGCTTAGAACTGTAACTTTGGCGAAGTCAACCAAAGCACCCTCTTATATTCCAATCTCACCGGTCCTCTGTCACTCCTTACCAAATTCTCATCTGTTTCCCATCCTTAGGCCATCGTTTTAGTGTCTGCCTTTGCCTAGTTCACTCATTAGGCTTCAGATTCTTAAAGTCTCAGAATTAAATATAACTTCTCAGAGGTAACAAAACATCACATTACCATGTTCACTTACTTCAAACACTAACAATATTTGACAAGTTAAATATATTTAATTGTTTCATTTACTATCTTCTCTGTGACATAAGGGCAAATAATTTGTCTGCTTGCCTTTTGAAGTCTCACAGGTAGGAGACACTTAGGACGTATATGTTAAAATAATGAATAAGACCTTGGACATTTCCCACTGCTCAGTATGGTTCTAGGGAACTTTATAATAATGATAATCATAGAGATGCTTCTGAGAAAATAAGTAACCTCTTTCCTTTTCTCCATTGACTATCAGCTACAGACACTTCCTATTATATTTTGTATTATGCTGAATTTCAGCATTTTGAACTGTTTCTATTTTGGGTGTCAAAAAGTGAATATTCTCCAAGAGTACCCTAACCATTCTAAAATTTTTGGAAAATTGCCATTCATCTGTAAATCTTAATCAAAAAATATTTCTCTTACATATTTTGGGCATAGATTGTCCTAGAGAAAACAAACCCATCACCTGCGATTGTGGAAGCTTCTCCACTACTCATCTTTGCTATTTTACCCTCATGTTCCTCTTGAATGATAATCAAACTTTTTTCTATCACTGACCTCTGATACGCTCCACTTTTGATCTAGTGACAAATCGCCTTCCAGATTCTGATGAACTGCTCCTCAGGTAAAGTTGCAGCATAAAAGTTGCAAACTCTGATACTAAAACAGCTCTTTCTTTTACAGAACTCACTCCTTCCTTACAAAATGCACAGTCTTATCAGGGAGTAGTCGATTAGGGCGATTCCCAACATCAGTCACACAATGTAGAAGCCATTGTTTCTTCTGACAGTCAAACCTGGTCCAACTTTCACCAGAACTTCTTAAGAACATATACTTGTCGGTATTTGCTTGCACTCCGATTGTTGATAAACAACTTCCATTTCTTCTTTCATAGGGTTCTTAGATCTCTTACACATCACATAAAGTAGCTATACATCCATTGGACATGTTCTTAACATTGCTTAAGTGCTAATACATTTTCTGAGCCTTTCTTGAAGTATAGAAACCTTGTCCACTAGGAATAATCATAATACCTCTAGGCGGCAGTGTTGCCTAATACCATTAAGTCAGAAGGGAACCTCAGTCCTGACCCAAGCAGAAAGTTTTATTACAACTTGTGAGTAGGCTGTATTTAGTAGGTTCAAAAATATTTAAATGCCAATGATTGCAAACATCAAGTTAAGACTACCTGATCATAGCATATGTCAGTGAGAATCATTAACTCAGAGAAATGTGAATACAAATTTTTCATCATTAAATTTTATGATTTCTCAATAGCTAATGCATAGCTACACTAAACTTATGACTAGTTTTCGCTGAAGGTGTATGGATCTTAGATAATAATGTTTGTTCTTTCTAAGATATTCTCTTTTGCTCAAAATATTTAAAATTTTCTCTTTTTATAAAACAATTATTATTTATATAAAATAATTTCAAAACAAAAATTATTTCAATTTTTATAGTCTTTAATAAAATCTCTCATACACAAATATGTATATTCTTGGGAAAAATATTCGAATGTGCTTTTCAATCAAATATTTCTATTAGGTAAATTGGTAAATTACCCTACATCTCAAATAATATAAAGGTCTCCTTTACACAAAATATATTATGAGTTCATACAATTATGCCGTTAATTCGTTTATATGTGTATGTATTTAATTTTTAGTCTAATTTCTTTTAAAGACAATTGCGTAACAATATTTTTAAAGGAGCCAGTTTTAAAACATAGTAAAACTAAATTAAAATACATACTGATATGCTTGACAAAAAAATCAAAGAACAGAAAAATATTGACTTTGGGCTTCATACTTCAAATGGAATTATGCCTTTCCTACCTATAGCCTAGTCCAGGCTGAATTTATTTATTTTAGATGATCTAGTCTAGAGAAAAACAATCCAAAATAAGATAAATCACTGACTTCTTCATTTCATCATAGTGATGTTCCTGAAAGTTCTCTTCAGTACAGTTTCTGCTATTGTCTGTCTCAGAGTCTGTTTCTGAGGAAACCTGCCCTGGAGTGTCTAAGAATGACTTAAATGGATGAAACAAATACTGAAGCAAGTCAGGTCCTCTCCATCAAAACAAAAACAAACAAACAAAATTCCTTTTCCTTTTTTGTTTAGCTTAATGGATGAGGGGATCCTTCTGAATTCTATATATTGTATATTGTATTGATAATAACTAACTCAGTAACTAGAAAATACTAGAAGTATAATAAACATGCCTTAGATTAATATGTATTTTGCATCTAGCTATATTTCAAATAATATTAATGTAAATATTTTTTAACTCAGATTCATAAGAAAAAAAATACTCAACAGTATAGCAAAAGTGAATTAATTTTAACATTGCTTATACTAACAGCCCTTTTCTAATTAATGAATGAAAACATTATCAATATTTTGAATATTTCCATTTCACATTTATCTAAATGTGTCAATTTTATAAAAATGTAGCCCCCTCAACTCTGCTTATTTTTTTGTTTGTTTATCTTTTTAAAGGATAGGACATGTCCTCCATTGGGCCCTGGTGCTACTTTTCTAGATAACGTTTGGCAAGAAGTTTTATGATCATTAATATTTTTTTCTGAGTAGACACTCTTTTTTTCTTAAATGTTATGGATCTTTCTTGACACAGGGTCTTAAAATTCTCCTATATGTTATGATAGTTCATGTAACATAAGAGTTTGATTGATTGATGTAATCTGATATTTCCAAGGCTTGACTGATAATCAGAATTACTTGAAGAACTTTTGAAGAAACATATACTTCCTGGCCTGATTAAAAAAAAAAATTCTTTTTTGATATGTGGGCACTTTTTTGATATTCAATTGACATTGATTTAATAATCTGTTTTTTAAAACATCTCCATGATGATTCAAATGTACAAACATAGTTGGCAATAGAAAATTGTAACTGTGAAGCTCTGTTCTATAATACTGGTGAAAATTATGGAAATTGAAATTTCCTGAAGTTTTTAAGAAACACTTGGGTCTTCAGTAATTTTTTCTCTCAATTAGAGTGAGACATTTCTATAACATATTAAATTTCATTTTCTGGTTTAGATTAAGCTATTTGACAAATGAAAATAAGTTGATAAAATTATTTGGAAAATCAAATACATTTGTAAGCATAGATAAAGCTATGTTAGAAACAAAGTATATGCGTGATTGTCTCTGAATTTATTTAATTATGCTCATATTTCACAGTTTCAAAACAGCCATCTGTTTATTTGATGCAGCATGGAAAAGAATGTTTATTCTAGCAACTTGCATACTATCAAAATAAAAAGACAAACTAGAATAGAATAAGTAACTATCTACAAATTAAATGGCATGAATTCAAACTGTGAGTAGGATAAAATGAAGATAAAAGGGATAAAATTAAAAAGATAAAAGGGAACATCAGATGATATATGATGATACATATCTGTGTGGCCTTTGGTTAATGAATTAACAACATAAGGCAAAATGATACTAGGTTGTAGAATGACATGTTCTCATAATGTAATCCCTGCTATAGGATAATGCACAAGACTCCCAGCTCCCAGACCAAATTACTATTCCCCTAGCCAAGAGAACTGTGAGTTGTCAATGACTCACAGTCAAGTATCTCTTGGAAATTTCAATCAACTGGAAGGGCAGTGTGTATCTAATGATTAGTTGTTAAAAGGTTTCAAAGGACAGCCCCTTTTGCCCCTTTTCTTATCTATGAGAACTCTTTGTGGTGAGACAGTTCCTCATGGCAGTCCATCTCATTTGCCCATATTGCCAACAGAGGCGTTAACTAGCTAAAGATATGTGTACACTGAACCAACTTGAAAGATAGAGATAGGACAATTCTCTGAAAAAAGGGAAGGTTTACTTAAAGTCTTGGAAGATAGAGATAGTATCTCCTTCACTAGCAATGTACAGGCATACTTATTGCCAGTATATAAGATTTTATTTCCTTAGGTTCTGGGATCCTTGCCTATAACACAACTTACTTCATGTGTAGCCATCCATCTTCTTCCAATGCATCGCCCCAAGGAACTTGGCAAGGAGAACTGACACAAGTATTCTAATGCTCATAACATTCATTGCGAATAACAAAATGCTTGTTCACTGGCCAAGGAGTCTCATGTCTCTGCCAGCCTCAATAAAACTGTAAGGGAATAACTTGTTAGCTTGCAAATACAGTAAAATCTCAGACTCTTCACCAATATTGATAACCTGAAGAGCCATCCCAGCTCCAGATTTCCCTGTGGGATGAGCTGTGATCTGTGCTGCAGTCTCACTCTATATAAACTTTTTTACCCTGCCCAGTTTTGATTCCTTCATTCCTTTACAGTGATTTTCCTTGAAAGCACTCATTAATACAATTTCTATAAGCAATCATCTGTATTAAATATTATTTCTGAGGAAAGCTCATCAGAAAGCGTGTGCTATGAGTGGTATGATGAAACAGATTCTACGATAGGATTTTGTGACTGGATATGCTGTTAATGAAATGGGAATTAGGGTCTCATTACCAACAACCTGTGACATTTTACAGCAATGACACTGCTGACATTATTAATGTGGTAAACTCGAATTGTATATTACACTGGTGGAGGCTTTATCAGTCAGGGTTTAGTCATGGAAGAACCAGTAGAAGGTATACACAGTAAAAGTGCTACTGGAATTTGATCTCACCCAATTGTATATGAAAGCTGTTGTTTTTATAGTTGACAAGGAGCTTTAAGTCCATAGGTCAGGCCCTTAAAAAAAGACAGGTAAGAGCAGGAACTCAGGAGAACACATGCCAGTTGTCTCTACTTCTGTTCTTTGTGAAATAACTTTCCTAGAGGAGAAGCTGACAACCTCTGTCATGAAATTATAGAGAATCTGGATCAGGAGTCAGATAAGCTGAAGGAGGAATGTGGCTAAAATGGAGAGTTTATACTCATGGCTGCTGTTCCATGTCAATAAAAGTAAGCCAGCAGATACGTAACATGTGTGAGTTACAAAGGCACTTTCACTGCATTTCTGAAAGCAAAGAAAGCAACAGCAATGACAAAAACAACAAAATAATTCTGTTTCAAGTCTTCTCAAATCTCACTGAAAAATATATCTGTGGACCACTCTAACCAGAAGCTTAAAGGAAAGGGAGTTCTGAGAAGCATGCTTTAGCCTAACCAAGTTAACACAATATAAAGCCGTCACAGGTGAAATAACTAAGCTCTGTAAAAGCTTTCAATTGGATTTGGAAATTCCTTAAGTGAGTTTTTCAATTCCAGAAGCTCTGATTGACTTTTTTTAATGTTTATCTTTTTAATTTGTTTATTTAATTTAAAATTAAATAAAATTTAAAATTTAATGCTTGTGTTAAAACGTATTTTTAATATTTTATAGTAAAATATATTAAAATGTCTTTAATATATTTAATAAACATATTTAATATGTTTATTATGATTTACTTTTAATATGTTTATTCAGGGCAGTAGTGTTAATAAGGATAATAGCATTTGTAGGTTGTTGCTGAGTACTGTTGAATATAACATGCAGTGGAAACAACTAAATTGTCACGAATAATTAAAACAAAATGGGAAAGTCACAAGGTTTCCTTTGACACATTTAATATTATTATGATCTCAATTAGCCACAAGGAAATGCAAATAAACTGAGTTTAAGATCTAGGGATTAACTACATGGGTAGGAAAGTTGAATTATTTTTTGTAGGTAAGGGCTCTGGATTAAAATGTAAAAAGGCACAGAAGATTTCCAGGCATTCAGAGCACTTGCCTGCCTGGTTGAGCAGCCTGAGTTGCCCCACCACCCCTGTGCAGAGATCTTGATATAGCGCTCCCCTTTCGGCTCCACACCGAGGCAAATCTCCAGGCATGTGGAATACCCACTCTCTTGGATTAGGATTTTAGCCCTCCTCCACTTCCCTGTACAGAGAATGTAGGGCCAAGAGAGATTCCCAGCTCCACACCTAGGCACCCCTCTGAGTACTTGGTGGCTGCCCATTGTATTCTGCCTTAGTGCTAGTGCTTGTGCTGGCCCTCAGGAAACCTGTAGGCAGATCTGCCTGGTCAATACCCCACCTCCCTCGCTTGTGCCCTCCCCCACAGGGCCCAAGAGGCCCTGGCCACTGTGCACTCCATGGATCAACTCATTGTCTGAGGAAACAAAATGCCTCTGCCAGCAAACAAAGATCAAATATATACCCAGCTGTGTTTGTTGCAGCTGGCTTATACCTATAAGTGCCATCTAGTAGCTTATAGGTTGAACCGCACAGCTCAATATAAAACCTGCTGATAGAAGTGCCTAGATCTACAGAAACGAGGTCAAAATAACCTACCCACCATTCTCTACATTTGCTCCCCTTAGGGAAGGGAGAAAAAGCAAAGGAAAAGAAAAAATAAAAATAATACTATAAGAAAATAAAGAAAAAGAAAAAAATTGTACCTGTGTGAAAATAATTACAAAAATTAGAAGTACAAGTATTTTCAGATGAGATGAAACTAGTGCAAGAGTTCTTGCACTATGAAAAATCAGAATGTAGCGATAGCATGAAAGGATCACATTAGCTTACCAGAAATGGTCTCTAAGCAAATTTCACCTCAGAATGACGGATAAATAATTTAAAGCATGGATTGCAAGCAAGGTCAACAAGAACCAAGACAAGGCTGGAAATTAATGCAAAGAAACTTCTAAAGCAATCCAGGAAATGAAAGAAGAGATTCACATATTAAAAAGTAATTAATCAGAGCTTCTCGAATTCAAAAACTTATGGAATTTCAGAATACAATCGAAAGCTTTTTCAATAGGCCAGACCAAAGAGAAGTAATTTCAGAGCTTGAAGACTAATCTTTAGAACTAAACCAGTCAGACAAAAATAGAAAAAGTAATTTAAAAATCTGAACAAAATATTCAAGAAATATGGAATTATGTAAAGAAAAATTAACTATAAATTATTGGCTTTTCTGAGAGAGAAGAAGAAAAAGTAAACAACCTGGAAATCATAGCTGAGAGAATAATTCAAGAAAATTTCCCCAATTTTGTCAGAAAGGTAGACATCCAGATGGGAGAAATTCAGAGAACACCTGTGAGATACTATTCAAAATAAACATCACCAAGTCATATAGTCACTAGACTGTCCAAAGCCAACACAAAAGAAAATATCTTTTTTTTTCTTTTGAGATGGAATGTCGCTCTTATTGCCCAAGGCTGGAGTGCAGTGGAGCCATCTTGGCTCACTGCAACCTTCGCCTCCTGGGTTCAAGCGATTCTCCTGCCTCAGCCTCCTGAGTAGCGGGCAAGCTGGTCTGGAACTCCTGACCTCAGGCAATCCGCCCACCTCAGCCTCCCAAAGTTCTGGGGTTATAGGAGTGAGTCACTGTGCCTGGCCAAAAGAAAGTATCTTAAAGGCAGCTAGAGGAAAAAGGTCAGATTCTTATCACGCTAAGGGCACACTTCTCAGCAGACACTTTACAAGCCAGGAGATATTGGGGGAGTACTTTTCACATTTTTACAGAAAACAAATTCCAAGCAATAATTTTATATCACACAAAACTAAACTTTATAAAAGAAGGAGAAATTATAATTTTTTTTTCCAGAAAAACAAGTGCTAAGGAAACTAATTACCACTAGGTAAGTCTTATAAGAGACCCTTAAGGGAGTTCTAAACATGGAAACAAAAGAACAATACCTGCTACCACGAAAACACACTGAAATATATAGTCCACAGACTCTATAAAGCAACCACAGAATGGAAACTACAAAGCAACCAGTTAACACCTTCACCATGTACTCAAAACCTCACATATCAATGTTAACCTTGAATGTAAGTGGCCGAAACAACCCACTTAAAAGGCATGTAGGTGCAAATCAGATTTAAAAAATAAGACCCAACTCTCTTCTATCTTCAGGAGACCCATCTCACTTGTAAAAACACCAACAGGCTTAAAGTAAAGGGTTGGAGAAAGATCTACCACACAAATGGAAAACAAAAAAGAGCAGTAGTCACTATTCAGATATCAGATAAAGCAGATGTTAAACTAACAACATTAAAAAAGGACGAAATAGGGCATTACGTAATGATAAAAACTTCAGTTCAACAAGAAGGCTTAACTGTCATAAACATATATGCACTCAACATTGGAGCACTCAAATTTGTGAAACTAACACTTCTAGACTTACGAAGAAACAGCCGTGCAATAATATTCACAGACCTCAACATCCCAACGTCATCATTAAACAGATCATCAAGGAAGAAAACTTCCAAACTCTGGACTTAAACTCAGCACTTGGCCAATCAGACCTAAAAGACATCTAGAAGGTACTCTGCCCATCAAACACAGAATATATGTTCTTCCTGTCTGCACAGGGAACACACTCCAAGATTGCCACAAACAAGTCTCAGTAGTAAAAAAAGTTGCAATCATACCAACCGTACTTTTGTGCAACAGTGGAATAAACATGGAAATCAATACCAAGATCTTTCAAAACCATTACATCTCACAACTACATGGAAATTAAACAACTTGCTCCTGAATGACTTTTGTGCTAACAATGAAATTAATACAAAAAGAAAACAATTATTTGAAATAAATGAAAACACAGTCAACAGCAGACCAGCTGGGATCCAGCAAAAGCAGTGTTAGAAAAAAGTTCATAGTGCTAAACACCTACCTCAAACGGTTACAAAGATCTCAAATAAGTGATTTAACACCACACCTAGAGGGACTAGAAAAACCAGAACAAATTAACTGCAAAGCTAGCAGAAGAAAAGAGATAACAAAAATCAGATCAGAATTAAATGATACTGAGACTCAGAAATCCATAAAAAGAATCAATGGAACCAAAACATGCTTCTTTTAAACGATACACAAAATCAATAGACCACTAAGCAGATTAACAAGTAAAAAAGAGAGAATAGCCAAGTAAGCACAATCAGAAATGACATAGGTGACATTACAACCGATCCCACAGAAATACAAAAGATACTCAGTGACTACTATGAATACCTCTATCACACAAACTACAAAATCTAGAAGAAACTGATAAAATCCTGGAAACACACAGTCTCTAGTATTGAATTAGGAAAAACTGAAGTCATGAACAGACCGATATTGAGTTCTAAAATTGAATCACTAATACAAAATCAACCAACCAAAAAAAGCCCCAGACCAGATGGATTCAGAATCAAATGTACCAGATATACAAAGTACAGCTGGTACCAATTCTACTGAAATTATTTCAAAACATCAAGGAGAAGGGACTCCTCCCAAACTCATTATATGAAGCCAGCATCATCCTAATACTAAAACTTGGCAAAGACACAACAACAACAAATTTACAGGTAAATATCCCTGATTAACATAGAAACAAATATCCTCAACAAAATATTAACAAACTGAATCCAATGGCACATCAAAAAGTTAATTTGTCACAATCAAGTAAGCTTCATTGCTGAGATGTGAGGTTATCTCAACATATGCAAATCAATAAATGTGACTCATCGCATGAACAAAATTAAAAACAAAATCCATATGATCATCTAAATAGATGCAGAAAAAGTTTTCAATAAAATCGAATACTCCTTCATGATAAGAACCTCAAGAAAATAATCATCAAGGGAACATTCTTCAAAATAATACAAACCATCTATACTTCAACATAATATGAGCCGTAGTCAACATTGTATGGAATGGGAAAAAACTGGAAGCATTCTCCTTGGAAACTGCAACAAGACAAGAATGCCCACTCTCACCACCCTTCTTCAACATAGTATTGGAAGTGCTAGCCAGTGCTATCAGGCAAGAGAAATAAATAAAAACATTCAAATAAGAAAAGAAGATGTCAAGCTATCTCCCTTCACTGATGATATGGTTCTATGCCTATGACACCCTAAGGACTCTGCCAAAAGCTCCTGGAACTAATTAACAACTGCAATAAAGTTTCAGGATACAAAACCAATGTATAGTAATCAGTAGCATTTCTACACACCAATAACATTCAAGCAGAGAGCCAAATCAGGTATGCAATCCCATTTACAATTCCACAAATAAAATAAAACACCTAGGAATAAATCTAACCAAGGAGGTGAAAAATCTCTACAGAGAAATCTACAAAACACTGCTAAAAGAAATCATAGATGAAACAAACAAGTAGAAAAAAATTCCATGCTCAGGATTGGAAGAGTCAATATAATTGCAATGGTCATATTGCCCAAAGCTATATACAGATTCAATGTTATTCCTATTAAACTGCCAATAAAATTTTTCACAGAATTAGAAAATATATTATTAAATTCATATTGAACCAAAAAGAGTCCAAATAACCAAACTATCTTAGCAAAAAGAACAAAACTGGAGGTATCACATTACCTGACTTCAAACTATGCTATAAGGCTACAATAACCAAAACAGCATAGCACTGGTACAAAAACCAACATGTAGTTCAATGGAACAGAATAGAGAAACTAGAATAAAGCCATACACCTAAAGCCATCTTATCTTTGACAAAGTCAACAAAAATCAGCTATGGAGAAAGGACTCCCTGTTTAACAAATGATGGTGAGATAGCTGGCTAGCTGGTTAGTTATATGCAAAATAATGAAACTGGACCCCTACCTTTCACTATACACAAGATTAACTCAAGGCGGATCAAAGACTTAAATGTAAGACCCCAAACTGTAGAATCCTAGAAGAAAACCTGGGAAACACCATTCTGGACATCAGCTTTAGGAAAGAATTTGTGACTAAGTTATGAAATGCCACTGCAACAAAAATAAGAATTAAACTAGCTTCTGCCACGCAAAAGAAACTATCAACAGAGTAAAGAGGCAACCTACAGAATGGGAGGATATATTTGCTAGCTATGCATCCAGCAAAATCCAATATCCAGAATATATAAGGAACCTGACCAATTACACGAACAAAAACAACCCCATTAAAAAGTGGGCCAAAGACATGAATGGACACTTCTCAAAAGAAGACATATAAGCAGCCAACATATAAAAAATGCTCGGCATTACTAATCATCAGAGAAATGGAAATAAAAACCATAATAAGACACCACCTCACACCAACCAGAATTGCTATTATTAAAAAGTAAAAAGCAACAGATGATTGTGAGACTGTAGAGAAAAGGGAACACTTATACACTGTTAGGGAGAATATATAATAAATTAGATCAGCTGTTGTGGAAAGCAATTTGGAGATTTCTCAAAGAACTTAAAACAGAGCTATGATTTATCCCAGGAATCCCATTACTGGCTATACGTCTAAAAGAAAACAAATCCTTCTAACAAAAAGATACATACACTCACATGTTCATTGTAGCACTATTTGCAATAGCAAAGACATGGGACCAAACTAGGTGCCCATCTGTGTACCGGATAAATAAAATGTACATATACTCACCCCATGAAATACAACACATCCATGAAAACATGAAATCATGCCTTTTGCAGAAACATAGATAAAACTGGAGGCCATTTTCCTAAGGAAATTAATGCAGAAACAGAAAACAAAATATCACATGTTTTCACTTATAAGTGGGAGCTAAACACTGAGTAGTCATGGACATAAAGATGGGAACAGTAGAAACTGGGGATACTAAGGGAGGAGGAAAGGATTTGGGGCAAGTGTTGAAAAACTGTTGGGTATCACGCTCAATACCTGGATGACAGAATCATTTGTACACCCAAACCATGGCATCATGCAATATACCCAGCTAATAAGCCTGCATGTGTACCCCTCAAATATAAAACAAAAATTAAAAAATTAAAAAGAATAAAAAATATGGGACGCTGAGTCTTGGTATAGAAACCATGTTCCTCTTGTACTCTCTTGGCTGTAGAAATGCTTCTTATATCCTAATGGGACAAAGCCTTCATCTTGAAGTCCAATACAGGCTCTCAGGATTCTCCATAGCACCTCTTCCAGAGGTGTTCTGCTGCCAGAACAATAACTAAGGTCAAGTCACAAGCTAGCATGTCAGAGTTATCCTGGGTCTGCCACAGAAAGAAAGGAACTGTATTAAATGGAGCTGCAGGACCTAGTGTACAGGGGATAAGAGAGTATCAGTATCATAAGAATCCAAAGAGATCACATGAAATGGGATATAATCTTAAAAGGGAGTACTCTTCAAAAGGTAGTCACTGGCCCAAGATACATAAAGTAAACCCCGGATAAGAATTAATGTGCTATTATTATTTGGATCTTGGAAACATGGAAAAGCAGTGGCCCCCACTAAGAGAAACAGAAATGCCTGACGTGGCATTCATGAAGCAATAACATGTTGTTGTGCTGGTATAACAGAAATCCACTGTAATATTAATGTGGGAAATTCAGTATTAGGCACAAGCAGGTCCAGAGGGCGCAAATAAGCTACACAAACTGGTGCCCAACAACGTGCCATCCCGAAATGACTACAATGATGTCCCTCCACTGCTCACATCTACTAGCATGTGGTATTTTCTTACAATGAGCTGAAAGAGGAGGGGTGGGATTCTCTGATGAGTCAGCACAGTTTGTGTTGAATTTGCAATTGTATTGCACTATAGACCTGTTCAGAGATATAGTGAGGCTGTAATAAGACAAAACGAAGGAGTTAGGCAAAACTACCCCGGTGGCCAGAGCTTTTGAGTGTGCCTGTGTTCATTCATTCCAAGTAGAAAAAGAGCCGGCCTATGGTTAGAATACACATAGATTCGAGGGTAGCCACAAAGAGCTTGGATGGTTGGCTAGAAGCTAGTAAGGACAAAGATGAAAAGCTAAGGCATAAGGGGGTGTGTAAGAAAAAAAAAGTTCGTGGGTGGACTTAACAGAGTGGGTGCAAAGTGAGAGAACTTTGTATTCCATGTGAACTTACATCATGGATTACCTACCACAGAAGAGGTACTGAAAAACAAAGGAGAATGAATGACTCAGACAGTTTATATCAGTCAGTTTCAGTCATCTTATATTCATTATCCGAGATGAATTAAGTAGCTGGTGGCAGAGACTTGAAGCTATGAGTGGTTGCAATAGCATAGATTTGTTTTCACCAAGATGGATCTATCCACTGGGACTGCCAAAGTCCAACTTGCCAACCATGGAAAAAACTCTTGAAGAGAGAACCTAGTGTTGCTGGCAAGTTGATTGTGTCAGATTCTTTCCAGCATACAAGGAAGAGTGAATTATCTTGACTGGAATCAATACATATACTGCAGACATAGATTTCCTTTTCCTGTCAGTGCTGCTTTCTGAGAGTTGATAGTGTAAAACTTTAACACTACAAAGTTTTGTGAAAACTTTATATAGAATTCAAACATTAGCTTTTTAACCCATACTTCTTGAAGGATAAAGCTTTTATGTTTATATGTGTGTGCGTGTGTGTATATATTTGTTGTATTTTTATATATATATATTTCAATTTAACTCCTCTCAATAGTGTTATTTTTTTTTATTTTCTCTTCATTATTTCATGCATATCAAAATTTACATCCAGAATTATTTTCTTTCTACCTTAAAGACATCCTTTAGATTTATTTTTAGCAATTGTCTGCCAGTGGAAAATTCTATACTTTAACTTCTTTGGTCCTACTCAATTTTATTTTTCAAAACTAATATTTCTTGTTGCAAAGTATATTTTCTCTGCATTTTGAGTACATGGTGTTGATCCTTCCTGGTGTATGTTGTTGAGAAGTCCAACAACATTTTACATTCTGACTCTGAATGTATTCCTCCCTTCCTCTCTTTCTCTTTACCTATTTATTTATTTTCTTAATTTTGTTTTTTGTCTTATAAAACTGTCTCTGAATCTTTCTACATTTCTATAGAATCAGGACTTTCTGAGAATGTCTTACAGAAAGTAAAAATGACAGAAAAGATCATCTGAATTCTAGAGACATTTATTTCCCTCAATATGTGTATTCACATTTCAAGGGTGATTGGAAATTGGGACCACAAAGATGTCTCTGGATGGTAAGGCTAGAGACACTGGTCTTGTCTTCTGCTAGGAGACATGCATTTACATTGCAAATACTAAGATCCCTAAATGTTTTCCCTTTCTGTTCTGAAGTAGAATTTGTTTTAAGAGAAAGCACAACGTTTCTCTCCATTTATCGAGAGGGGTGGGGTTGGGGTGCACAGATCTCTCTCTCTTATGTTAACACCCAGATTCAGATTTTGTTGACTCCTGGACTATCTTACAAACTCCGGTGTCTATAAGGTGACATCTTGTCTGGCTCTCATATTCACCCCTGAAGGTGAATACTAAACATGAGGAATCAGCATGATTTTCTGCTAAAAGTGAAAAATTATCTGTTGCATTCCAAATACAAAATGTTTGCATTCAAATTAATGCAAATAAACATAGATATTAAATATATATATTATAAATATATATATTAAATATAGACAGTAAATTTATGTGAAATTAATATGTAATATGTTATACAATAAAAATTCAGATAGGTAATATAACATATTATAACATATGCATATACTTATATTAATAGAATTACTATATTATTATATATTGTGGCATATATACAATATATTGCAATAAAACATATAAATAACAGGTAAGTTATAAACAAATGAACCAAATATGAAAAACAAATACAGCATTACTAAATAAATATATAAGATAAAATACAGCTTAAACATAAGAACAAAGATATTAAATATAACATCTATATGTATATAAAATAAATATAAATATTAAAATACTTAACATTTAATGTCAATAAACATAGATATTAAAATCAACTCTTGGATTTCTTTTTACATATTTTAATTTTTTGTTGTATAACTTAAATGTTTGGTTATTGTATAATTTGAATGTTTTGATTGTTGTCTTGCCATTTCTGAAAATGTTTCCAATGTTAATTTGACAATTAGGACTGTGTCCATTTATTATATTCTTTCTTTTGAGAACTCCAGTTAGGTTTATATTACATACATTATGCATTATCCCTCCATATCTTTAGCTTCTGCTTCATATTTTCCATTTCTTTGATATCAGTGTTTCATTTGTAAACATTTCTTCAAATGTATCTCCCGGTTTATTAATTCTCTCATCAGCTATAGTTAAACTTCCATGAAGCCTATGTATTGATTTCCTATTTCAATTATTTAATATTTTATTTCTGATAGTTCTAATAGTTCATTTCTCAAGTCTGACTAGTCAATATATTTTCTCTTTATTCTGTGTTTAAAAACATGTTATTTTTTATTTTTGAAAATAGTAATTACACTTATTTTTCATTTTATATTTTCAAAGACCAATAACCAAGGTAAATAATTGGTCTTTGAGAATATAAAATGAAACCCAGCAGCACTCATTCTGCTGGTTTTTCACTCATGACGGCTTATTTTCTTGTGTGTGCTTAATAAATTTTTATCCTGAGTTGTTAAATTTAATTGGAAACTTATTTGTGATATTAATTTGAGTTTGACATGATGTAATGGCCTCCATAAAAACTCATCATTCCATATAATGATTAACTAATGCCTTTCCCAAGAATCAATTTCTCCTTATTTTTTGCTTAATAATTTTGGACCACCATAAATCTATGTAAAGAGTGGTCTATGATTAAATTTTTTCAAAAATGAGTTTTTGCTTTTTTCCCTTCTAACTTCTGATCAAGGCTAAGGTGAGTGATTTCCCTTAAATTTCCAAGAATATGGGTGAGGTTATTTTACATCATATTATTTTATGTTCACCTTTAATGTATCAATGGTTTAATGGAGGTAAATTCTCTTATTCAAGTCATACAAGATTGAAACTGGAGTTCTATTTTTGAATCCTAAATTCCGTACACTGATTAAAATACAAATCCCTTTTTTTTAATTCTGCAATTATCTTAGGGCCAAAGTCCTCTGCAATGTCCTGTTTATTTCTCTCAGTTACCAATTTTTGTTAGATTTAGCCTGATGATACACAAAATTTTAGTAAGCCTATTGAATTGACCATATTTTAAAATATTTTAAGCATTGTTTTCTCTCAAAGGATTCATCCAAGTGTACTTGTTTAAGTGTACTTAGTCAATAGTCTTCTAATCAATCAATACCTTAATTAACCCAGAGGTTTCGCTTTGGTACCAAAGATGGACTTGAATATATTCTCAATCAACTGCTTAGCTCAACTGCTCCTTCTATTTGTGAACTTTCAATTTTAAAACACTAAGCTTAAAACTAAATTGTTTACTATCCACTTTGAAAACAATCGTTTATCATTTATGTGAAATAAGAAAATAAAACCCTTTATATTGCACCAACCACCTTTGGCTCTCCCTTTTTATCTTTCAACTTATATAACTCTATGGCTACTTTGACATTGCCAAGGTTTGTAATTTTTAGAATCTGTTCATTAAGTACATTTATCTTCAATTTCTTTTTTCTGTAGGTTGATTGAGAAGGTAAATAGTCTTAATAATGATAGTGATATGAGTTTTATGTCACTATTTTTGTCTGTAGTATCATTTAATAAAAAAGTAGGAACTTGCAGATTTAGGTTGCTTAGCCTATAAAGTATAAATTTAAATTTCAAGCCTTCAAGCTCTTGAGTACAGAGCATATGCTTTTATCTTATAGCTTGATTAATTCACATACTATATGTGTGTGAGTGCATGTTTTCTTTATCTGATAGTTCCATTCAAATTCACTAAATAAGCTGTATTAATCACTTATATGTTAGACCCACAGAAAATCAATCATGTGCATACTATTAGATCTCTGTTCCTCTATGGAAATTGTTTTAGAAAACAGTGTCAGCTCAATTTTCTTTTTGCAAATCATAACAGTTATTTAAATATTTTGTATTAATCTACTTAAAAAAATATTTGTTTATTTTACTTTAAGTTCTGGGATACAAGTGCAGAACATGTAGGTTTGTTACACAGGTATACAAGGTATACATGTGGCATAGTGGTTTGCTGTACCTATCAACCCACCATCTAAGTTTTAAGCTCTGCATTCGTTAACTATTTGTCCCAATGCTCTCTCCCTGCTCAGCCCTTATCCCCTGACTGGCCCTGGTGAGAGTTGTTCCCCTCCATGTCCATGTTTTCTCATTGTTCAACTTCCAATTATGAGTGAGAACATGCGGTGTTTGGTCTTCTATTTCTATGTTAGTTTGCTGAGGATGATGGCTTTCAGCTTCATCCATGCCCCTGCAAAGGACATAATCTCATTTCTTTTTATGGTTGCATAGTATTCCATGGTGTACAGGTACCACATTTTCTTTATCCAGTCCACTGTTGATGAGCATTTGGGTTGGTTCCATGTCTTTGCTATTGTAAATAGTGCTGCAATAAACATATATGTCCATGTATCTTTGTAGTAGAATGATTTATATTCCTTTGGGTATATACCCAGTAATGAGAGTGCTGGGTCAAATGGTATTTCTGGTTCTAGATCCTTGAGGAATCACCACATTGTCTTCCAATTTACATTACCACCAACAGTGTAAAAGCGTTTCTATTTCCCCACAGACTTGTCAGCATCTATTGTTTCTTGACTTTTTAATAATCACCATTCTGACTTGTGTGAGACAGTATCTCATTGTGGTTTTGATTTGCATTTTATTTGCTTTTGTGTTTGAAATGAGCTTTTATAGGACGAATTTTGTTTAGCATGTTTATATTGGCAACATTTTCAACACCTATGTTTTTCTCTAATAGAGAAAATATATGCCTACTTTTCCAAAACAATGTAATTTTTGTCCTCCTAATCATGCATTTTCAAAAAACTATTTTTTTGTGAGAAAATGTATTGCTATCCCTTTGGATTCCTCTTGTAATACAAATCAGTTGTTGCACAGATATTTACTGTATATTCCAGCTAAGCAATCTATATTCTTTCTCTATGTTTCTTTTAAACAATCTTTATAAAGTTGTACATATTTTTTACAAAAGTGATGAATGACAGGGAAACTCTCTGAGTCCTTGATTATCTCAATGACATTTTTATGTTGTCCATTAATTTAAAATTTTTTTGGTATTTCAATAAGAAACCTGAGCACAAACAACCTGCCTTCAAAAAAACTCTGCTACATTTTATTTTAGTATTCAGTATTGCTCATAAGGCTGATCTCATTAAGATCATTTGTTTTTTGTTTGTTTGTTGTTTTTGTTTTTTGTTTTTTGAGATGGAGTCTCGCTCTGTAGCACAGGCTGGAGTGCAGTGGCATGATCTCAGCTCACTGCAACCTCTACCTCCTGAGTTTAAGCAATTCTCCTGTGTCAGCCTCCTGAGGAGCTGGAATTACAGGCATGTGCCACCACACCTAGCTAATTTTTTGGTATCTTTAGTAGAGACAGTGTTTCACTACGTTGGGCAGGCCGGTCTCAAACTCCTGACCCTGTGATATGGCTGCCTCAGCCTCCCAAAGTACTGGGATTACAGTCGTGAGCCACCACACAGCCAAGATAAAAATTTTTAAGCTGTTGTACATATCATGAAGACTTTTAGAATTATTTATTAGTGAAGTTATGTAATTTATTTTGGATATGTTTTCCTGTGCACTTTTCCATATTACATTTACCTAGCTGAAGACTAAATGAATGACTTTAGTATAATGTTTTATTTTTATTCAGTTGTGTGATATTTACAAACCTAGATGTTATAACCTACTACACACCCAGGCTATATGGGACAACCTATTGCTCCTAAGCTACAAACCTTTAGAGCATGTTACTATAGTCAATAATGTAGACAAATATAATAGTAAATACTTGTGTATCTAATCATAAAAAAATTACAGGAAAAATACAGTATTATATTCTTCCATCATTATCCAAAACATCATTATGTGGCACACGACTATATATACTTGAACAAAATGGGTTCAAATGGGGTGGGTCCACTTATATGTAATTTTAAAATATATATGTATTTTTTTAGTAATTTGCAATACTTTGAGAAAACTCACAGACAGATTGCATACCCTAGGAATATAAAAAATATTAGAAAAAGTTAGATGTGTCATTAATACATATAATATAGGTATAATCTATTTTATTAGGTACTACTATAAAAATAATTAAATCTGTAATAAAAAGTTAATATTTATCAAAACATAAACACATACTGTATGTAGGCTGCTCATAATAGAAATGTAAACAAACACAAGTAGTTAGTCACTACTACTTAAAATTCACTGTAGTACAGACTGTAATACTATAATAATTATGTAGACACCTCCTGTTGCTATTGCAATAAGCTCAAAAGTTGCAAATAGACACTTAAAGTGCTGTGTGATGCTCTCTCTTGTTTCTCCAGTGAATTTGTGTATCATGGTAAAAAGTGATCTCACAGAGTTCTCACCATATAAATCACATTTAGTGAAATACCTTAAATCTTAAATAACATCATGGGACCCGCATAAAATGTCACTAGTGATGCTGGAGGTTTTCCCAATAAGCCGAGAAAAGTCATTGCATTGCAAGAAAAAGTTAAATTACTTGATACATACCATAGGTTGAGGTCTGCAGCTGCAATAGACAACCATCTCAAGAAACAAACCCAGTGTAAGGACTATAGAAAGAAAAAAAAATGTGAAGCCATCACTGTAGCTGTGCCAACCAGCACAAAAACCCTGCACATTTTGCAAAATACCTTTTTATCTCATATTAAAATTGCAGTTTTTATGTGAGTACAGGATTGCTATAAGAAAGGCATACTTACAGAATCTAAAATGATTTTTTAAAAAAGCAACATCATTACATGACATCTTAAAGCAAAAGGAAGGTAAAGGATATTAAGCTGGATAATTGAATGCCAGTAAAGGATGGTTTGACAAGTTTTAAAGAGGTTTGGCTTTAAAAATATCAAGATTAGCAGGAAAAGCCGCTTTTACTGATGAAGAGGCAGCAGAATTCCCAGAAGCCCAAGATAATCAAGGAGAAAAAATATCTGCTGAATGGGTTTTTAATTTAGACAAAAGTGCCATATTCTGGAAGAAAAAAATTGCCACAAAGGACATTTATTAATAAGGAAGAGCAGTGAGCACAAGAATTTAAGACATTTAGTAGATCAACTCTACTGTTTTGTGCAAATGCACTTGGGCTTATAATCAGGACTGCCCTTATCTACAAAGCTGCTAACTCTAGAGCCGTGAGGGAAAAAGATACACGTCAGCTGCCAGCCTTTCTATTGTACAATATGAAGACGTGGGCAATAAGAAACTTTTTCTGAATTGCTTTCAGTGATGCTTTGTCCCTGAAGTGAGGAATTACTTTTTCAGTAAGGGACTGACTACTTTTAAAATTCTTTTGAGATTGGACAAAGGCTTGGCCATCCAGAACCCCAGGAGTTCAACACAGAAGGCTTCAAAATAGTCTACTTGCCCTTAAACACACATCCTTAATTCATCCTCTAAATCAGGGAATCTTAAAAAACCTGTAAGACTCATTACACTTAATTCTCTGTAGCGATGACTGGCAAAACTGTAGAAGGGAACCCTGATACAGAGAACACCATGCAAGTCTAGAAGGATTACAACATGTAAGGTGCCAACATTGTTCCAGAAAAAACGGTGAAAGCCATGAAGCATGAGACAATAAATCCCTGAAGAAGAAAACCATGTCCAGATATTGTGCACCCCTTCCCAGGATTCCAACAGAACCAATCAAGGAAATCATAAAAGAGATTATGGATATAGTGAAAAAGAAGTAGATGATCAAGGCTTTCAAGATAAGGATTTTGGAGAAAATCGAAAGTTAATGGAAACAAAAACAGAAGATTTAACAGACGATGACTTGATGCAGATGAGTGCTTCCAAATCAGGGTCAGACAATGAGGAAGAAGAGAATACGAGGTAGAAACATTGCCAGAAAACAAATTGATATTAGATAGTCTGTCAAAAGTGTTCCAACTATTCAGAACTGCTTTTGATTTTTTTTTTTTTTTTTTTTTTTTTTTTTACTACATGGACCCTTCTATGATAAAAGCATGGAAACTAAAGCAAACAGTGGAAGAAAGATTGCTACTATAATATACACAAGCATTTTTAGAGAAATAAGCAAAAATTCAGGCAGATACTACCATGTATTTCTGTAAAGTTACACTGAGTGTGTCCGCCTCTTCCGCCTCCCCTTCCACCTCCTCCGCTTCTTCTGTCTCTGCCACCCCAAGACAAGAGCAACTCCCCCTTTTCCTCTTCCTTCTCAGTCTACTCAGTGTGAAGATAACAAGGATGAAGATCTTTATTAAAATGATACATTTCCACTTGACCAATAGTAAGTGTATTTTCTCTTATGATTTTCTTAATAACATTTTTTCTCTAGCTGACTTTACTACAAAATACAGCATATAATATATACAACACACAAAATACTTGTTATTCAACTCTTTATGTTGTAGGTAATATTTCTGGTCAACAGTAGGCTATTAGTAGTTGTTTTGGAGGAGTCAGAAATTATACACCGATTTTCGGCTGGGCAGAGAGTCAGTGACCCTAATCCCCATGTTCAAGGCTCAATTGTGTGTGTATATACACATAGCATAGTCCTCACCTAATGCCATGGATAGATTCTCGGAAACTGTGACTTTAAGCAAAATGATGTATAACGAAACCAATTTTACTATAGGCTAATTGATAATAGCAAGAGTCAAGTTCCTATCGTATATATCTGTCAGAAAAAGACAACCAACTTTTTATAAAGACCTAAAGCACTTCTGATATAAAACATTAAAACCAATTAGAGCTATATGTACATTTAAGGAAAATTAATAAAAAGCAGGATAATGATATACCCAGTTATCACACTTCAGGTTCGTGGGTAACTAGAGTCGATCCCAGCAGCTAGGGATGCAAGGCAGGAATTTAACCCCTGGCAGAATGCCATCCCATGGCAGGGTGCACTCGCAGACTCCCACATTCACTCACACTGGGCAATTTGCACATGCCAGTTAACTGAATATGCACCGCTTCGTGATGTGGGAGGAAACTGGAGTACTTGGAGAAGACCCACGCAGACATGGGGAGAACATGAGAACTTCACATAGACGGGGGACCCTATCAGGAATCATTTATTTTTCTCATCAATGTTATAAAGAAATGTTGCTAGTCAAAGACCTGCCATATACATAAGTGGTTTATATACATACATATAACTTTATCCATATATAAATATATGGAAAACATATACATGGAAATATATATGCATATATGTGGAATGTATATACATACATTTATGCAAAACATATATATGTACATATATGGAGAACATACATATATAATGAAAAAATATATATCTTTTGTATATAAAATATAAGATAAAATACATAAAATAAATACATATAAAAATAAAAGATATATATGGAAAAAGAGTTCTGCTTTTTCTTTTCATCTCAATCTGCTTTTTACTTTTAAAAAGCAGCATTTCAGTCTGCTTTTAATTTTAATCTCAATCATCTCAAACTCCTATTCTCAGCACAGATAATTTTTGTATTTGGAACAAAAACAAAGCAGCTATCTGAAAAATTACAAAAGCCACTTTAAGGAACATGGAGTTCTTTATCTAATAATAGGTGATTATGATTGGAAAGATCTCTTTAATTTTTCTCAGACATGGAATAAAATAAGTCTACCGTGGGCTCCATGCACATTAAAGTAAATTCAAATACTTGCTTCTCCTACCTGCACAATACCCTTGGTTAGATATGTCATCTGACATGCTTAAGACATGTACAGTATTGATCGTTTCATATATTTTAAATAATAAACATAGTATTTTGTTCCAAGAACAGCAACTGAAAATACAGGAAAGAGCAGTGCAAGCCATGAAGCAAGAAACAATAAGTTCCTGAAGAAGAAAACTGTGTGTAAAATAAGAACTGTCTACAAAAACACAGTAGCTACTGTCTATTGAGCTCTTATTTCTCCCCATATATGTGTGAGTCTTTCCCAGGTACTCCAGTTTCCTTCCACATCACAAAACTGTGCATATTCGGTTAATTGGCATGTGTAAATTGTCCCAATATGAGTGAAAGTAGGTGTCTGTGAGTGCACCCTGCCATGAGATGGTGTTCCCAGGGTAAGATTCCTGCTTTACAGCCTGAACTGCTGGGATAGGCCCCAGCTATTATAGATAGATATAGATAGATAGATCAAATGAATAAATAGATAGATAGATAGATAGATAGATAGATAGATAGATAGATAGATAGATAGACAGATAGATATTCAGTATAGTTATAGATCTGTCAGTCTGTATCTACATCCATATCGATATCATTTCTGTTTACAAATTACACTCCCTCTACCTCAACTACTCACCTCTCATCTCTGCCACTGCAACATGACATTAACCATAGATGTAAACAAGGGAATATCTCCATGCTCCTAAAACAAAAATTAAAAACTCTGTTTATGAACATTGAACTTTGAATTTCATACACTTTTATGTTGTGAAATCATATTTAAATTTTTTTACAACTATTTTAAAACTGCAAATGTAATCTTACCTCACCAGCTACACAAAAACTGGTGTTGGCTGGATTTGTCTCGTGGGACCCAACTTGTCAACCTCTGCCATATATGAAGAAAAGAGAAGGCTCATTCATGTAGAGGGCTGCTTGGGGTTTTTATTTTATTCTCTATGTCTAAACACACAGGTCTCTGAACAAATCTGTCTTCTGATGGCATTTCTTACCAAGAATTTTGTGCACGTAGGGGAAGAAAGTATTTGGATTTACTTTAATGTGCATGGTGCCCACAGCAGACTTTTTTTTTCCTCTCACTTCTGAGCCAGATCGAAGAGATGTTTCCAATAAAAAATAATTGCCTACATAAGGATTCCATATTTCCTAAGGTAACTTTTTAAATTTTTCAGATAATTCCTTTGTGCTTTATTCTGAATACAAAATTTATCTGTGATGATAATAGGAGATTCAAATGAAAATAAAAAGCAGAACTGTTTTTCTTCATTAGACAGCCTGTGAATTACCTACCATGATTTTTTTTCCTTGCACAAGCAACTCTCTGTCTTTACCTCTTCTGAGCATAGGGACAATCATCTTGGTTTCTGTCTCCCCTGGAATGTGTTTCAGGCTGTGGCTTCCAATGTGTGAACCAGTGTGTTTTGTTCTTCGAGAAATTCACCAAAATATATAAATATTTATACTTCCTTTACCATTACCCTCACAAAACACAAACATGCACTCCATCTCCATACTATTATAGATTTTTCAGAGTTCTATTCACAAAGATTTGGGAGAGGTAAACATGTATTTTCAGTTAACGTTCTCAAAATGATATACCATGCTTATTATTTAAAATATACTTTATTAAATAATGTTGAACTTGTCTTAATCATTTCTGAAGCAAGTTTCTATATTGTATTCCTTAGTAATTTTTATTAGACAGTTGTAGCAAATTTAAATAATAATACTGATGATCTGAAAGCATATTAAATGCAAGACTAAGGCAAATCTGTTAGGAATTAGTGAAAAGATCGGTAGTATAAATGTATGGCGTTATTTTACTACCATTTTCAGAAGATAAAACAATATATACATAATTATTTGCCTAGATAATTTATTGATCTTTCCTGATAACTCTGAAATATATTGTATCTGTTTGGATATTCGTCTATCAATCTGAAGTTATAATTACAGAAAACTTACATTTTTACATTTCCAATAGTCTTGAGATTGACTTTAGAGCTAATACTTTCAAAGAAAAGTATAAAATAAGAATTCTATGCACAAATATAGTTGCCTTGTTTTTATTTTCTTGTATTCTATTCTTTTATGCATAATTGACAAGATTTATATAGTATCAAACTAAATATATAGTTTTAGGCAAAAAACGGTTATCAATATTATAATTTTATATGTAAAATTATATATCATAATGACTTAAACTTCTTTCACATAATAATACCTATAGAGAAGAGTAGGCACTTCATCCATATAATATTTGTGAAACTTTCCAGGAAAAATACATATATATATACACATATGTCTACATATACATAAATACATACTTGTATATATAGTTTTTCCTTATATATGTGCATATATATGTATAAATATGTATATATGTGCATATATGTATAAATATGTATATATGTGCATATATGTATAAATACGTATATATGTATATACATATACACATATGTTGAGAAGATGTGTTTATATATGTGTAAATATATGTATTTTACTATATATTTCTATTTACTAATTATATATTATACTATTTATTTCTATTATAATAATATACTATTTATTTCTCTATATATACAGAAATAAAAATTTGTTATGCTTTACTGATGAAGTTTTATGCAGTCATTATGAATCACTGCAATTACACTAAAGGCGTTGGTGTCAATTGTGGGTTTTCTAATGCACAGGATTTCTTAGGACACAAAATCATTTTGCCAATGGTGTAAATACTGAAATGTTTTTTAAGTTGCAGTAATTTTTTCGTGTCATAATGTTTGATATATTATTGTCATCATTTGAACAGTTATTATGTAACTTTTTTCTTCTACATTCTTCAATTTCAAAACTATGATGCAAATAATTCAGAAAAGGGATAATTAGAGCGATATTGCATTATGCTGTACTATTCTTGACAACAGACCAATCTATAGGGTTCTGACTAGAAAGCCATTATATTAAAATATAACTCCAGATCAGACTGCCAGTGTCACTGTCTATGAGTGTTCACTTAATTTCTGAGTGTTCATCTTCCACTATTTCGATCTCAAGCATCTGTACAATCAGAAAACTTATCCTCGTATCTCTCAGCTCCAGATAGAAATTCCAATTTTTTTGTTGTTGTTGTTTGTTTTTTGTTTTTTTTTGTTTTATTTTATTTTATTTTATTTTTATTATACTTTAAGTTCTAGGGTACATGTGCATAACGTGCAGGTTTGTTACATATGTATACTTGTGCCATGTTGCTGTGCTGCACCCATCAACTCGTCAGCACCCATCAACTCGTCATTTACATCAGGTATAACTCCCACTGCAATCCCTCCCCCCTCCCCCCGCCCCCTCCCCATGATAGGCCCCAGTGTGTGATGTTCCCCTTCCCGAGTCCAAGTGATCTCATTGTTCAGTTCCCACCTATGAGTGAGAACATGCGGTGTTTGGTTTTCTGTTCTTTTGATAGTTTGCTCAGAATGATGGTTTCCAGCTGCATCCATGTCCCTACAAAGGACACAAACTCATCCTTTTTGATGGCTGCATAGTATTCCATGGTGTATATGTGCCACATTTTCTTAATCCAGTCTGTCACTGATGGACATTTGGGTTGATTCCAAGTCTTTGCTATTGTGAATAGTGCCGCAATAAACATACGTGTGCATGTGTCTTTATAGCAGCATGATTTATAATCCTTTGGGTATATACCCAGTAATGGGATGGCTGGGTCATATGGTACATCTAGTTCTAGATCCTTGAGGAATTGCCATACTGTTTTCCATAATGGTTGAATTTGCTCTGATTCCTTCTTAGTTTTCTGCATACTTTTTTTCTTATGTATCACTAGTCATTTTCAAACTTTTTGGAGGCTAAAAGCACCTTTGAAATTTAAGGAAAAATATTCCCTTCCTGTCTTCTCATCAAAGTATCATTTACAAATGACATAGCACAATATTTTAACAAGTCATAATTAGTAGGTATATTAGTAAGGGTACATTAAAGGAACCAAAATCACAGTGTTACTCTGAATAGGAAAATTTTAGTATAAAATAATTAGTAATCAGAGATTCACTAATCATTTGAGTAAAGAGAACATTAAAGAATACAAGAAGAGCACATGTAGGAAGCAGCCCAATAGAGGACAGTTCTCCACTTCCCAACCCCTGAGACCAAGAGCTCATGCAAGAGTGTGAGGCTTCTATTTACTGAATGGCAGAGCGATATGCTAAGGTGCTGTAGGTTAAGGCTGTCAGGAAGGAAATCTGTCACTGAGCTATTGCTGAAACTCAGTCAGAAGCTGTCCACTGCGGTGCTAGAAACTTGGTAAGAATTACCCGTGGCAGTAAAGTAAAATTCACTAAGAAGCTCTCTAACTAGGTGCTCGAGAAACTTACCAAAGGGCATTCATTACTGGGTCTCTTTCAGACAACTGACAAGGAATCTTCCCACCAACAAGCAAACTTTCTCCTAGTAGCCATATCCTATGAGCAAGAGTGTATATATGTAAGTGCTTCACATAGAAGAGAGAGGCTCCTTCCTTTTTCAGTGATCCTTTGAACACTCTGTCCGGACAAAGTCTGACACTTTTCCAGCTGTCGAAAAGATGTTTATCAGATAGAGCTGCAATGTTACAAAGAAGGGCATGTAAGTGTACATTTGGAACAGGTAAGCAATCAACTTATAATTGGGACAGCCTATGCACTAGGCTATCCAGCTTCCACATAAACACTTGGGTACCCTTATATACTATTTAGATATTTACAGCAGGAGCATTTGTTTTCTATTTGAATGAAAGAGAGAGAGATAGAGAGAGAGAGAATCTGTCTTCATAGGGGGTTTCCAGAAGCCAACTCAAGAAAATGACTTAAATGAATATAACTTATTTGGGGGGTGATCCCAAAATTCACAATTTTGGGTATTTATGGATATAGGGAAGTAGGAAAGAAAAGGGTGCAATAAAAGTAAATGATACAATACAAGATGCATTATTAAGCCAGTGACCATTGTGGGTAACTAAGCTTAATACTAATGGAAGGCTCTGGGAGCAAATGAAAACAACATACTAGAGAATTGTTCCATATAAGTTTTGTGTGATTCAGATATGTACACAGTAACTCCTGTAAGTCATTGTTTGAGGAATTCTGCTGACAGTTTCAATAATTTGGCAAACCTAACCTGATTTGGAAATGGGGAAGAGGTCTCTGGAAATCAAAGAATGTCCTTATGCAAGTAGACGCAGTTTCTGTGGGTTGAACATCAGGCCTTTATGTACTAGAATAGAAAGACATCATTGAGATTAATTTGTAACTGATATATGTATCCATATTAACTCCGATCTCCACCAAATGTATAACCTATGCACGCTTCAAGTTTTGTGTGGTTTGAGGTCCAGTTTATTAATTCCTTTTACTATTAAGCAAGAATGAGTTGAGTTTCCACTAAGGGTGTGACACTATATGAATTTTTGGGCACATAGCAATAAACAGTATAGATACAAACATTTTCCTCAAGGAATTCGTATATTTAAAATACTTGCTTCAGTTGGCATAATATCAAAAGTTATGTGGGGATATAGTTTTTTCTCAAATAAAATAATATATAAGAAATATTTATATGATTTTAAACATGAAAACATTTGAATTATATTCAAAAATATTTCCTGTTATTTACAGATGTGTTTTAATTAAAATACAGTATATAAAGTTTATTATAATTTACTTTCTATATTATATGTAACATAATTTAAATTAAAAATCAACTTTTTACATCATGTCATCATGCCATTCACATATATGTGGGTATGTACATATATATATGGGTGTGTGTGTATGAGTGTGTGTGTGTGTATATATATATACACAAAACTTCTTCTATCTGGAGCATCAAGCTCTAGACACTTTTAAGCTCAAATGTAATGCTTAAGCAGACAGTCCTACTTTGGGTTAACTTGAAGTCTGTGAAGACAAATGAGTCCTAAATCACAAAATAATCATTGGTCACAAGAGCTTAGATAGAAGCCAGTTTTTAGAAAACTGTACCAGTAAATTTAAGCTATAAAAGAAAATGGGCAAAGAACAGAATGTAAACTAAAGGCATGTGTGTAATGCCGCTTACAAGATAACTCATAAGAAGCAATAATGATGGAGCATGTTATTATTGGGAGATAAAGTACATAGGAATTTTCAAGACTATTTAACTTAATAAATCAAACAGGAAGTAAAACATTAAACATAAAATTAAAAGTGAGACTATCAGAAAGATGAACATTAGAATAGTGATTATATGAGCACAATCACTTTAGCTAATATTCACCTGAATCTCAGTCAATGACGCTGCTACAGTTGATGCAAATTAGACATAATTTTATAATTATAATTATATATGGTTGATTAATTATGCACCACTAGACAATATTTAGTGAGCACCTACTCTATAACAGTTATATTTCCAGTTGCTTATAAACAAACAGTGACTAAAACAAAAAGGTTAGTGGCTTTTTTCCTCTAATGGGGTGGAAGAAAAAATTAAGGAAATGATGGCTAATAAATAATTAATTAGTATAGATGCCACTAAGAAAATGGGTAGTTATGGATACTATAAGGCTGTTTTAGATAACGTAGCCAGTAAAGACTTCTCTGAGGGCATGAATATTTTTGCAGGTCCTAAGATAAAAAGAACAAACCTCACAAAGATCTGGAGGAAGAGTTACCCCAATAGGAGGAGTAGATGCCACATTATAAGGTGAAGCAACAGAAATGACAGTCCAATTTAATCAGAGTGAGTGAGAAAAAGACAGGGAGAGGAAATGAAGGACCCAATATGAAAGCCTCACAGACTGTGGTTAGGAGTTCAGTTTGTATATAAAGCACTATTGGAGGGTTGAGACATAATCTGATTTATACTGTGCAAGTGTCATTTTGATATTGCAGAGGATCAGTTTAAGGAGACTAGGCACATGACTATAGAGATATGTTATAAAGACTTTGCAGTGATTTAGAAGTGAGATGTAGGTTCTTCATAGTAGCATCATATCCATGGCAGTATTAAAAATATTTATTTACCTTATAGGAGTTACTAGCATTTTGTGATGTGATACGTAGAGAAAATTCAAGGATTACACCAAATTCTTATGGAGCAGACAAGTGGATTGAGTTGCCCATTAACAAGAGATAGTTAGGAAGAAGCAAGTTTGGGGAGCAATTAAAATCAATGAATCATTTCTAGTTATATACCCAAAGGAATATAAATTGTTCCATCATAAAGACAAATGCATGCATATGTTTATCACAGTGCTATTCACAAGAGCAAAGACATGGAATCAACCTAGATGACCATCATCGGTGGACTGGGTAAGAAAATGTGGTACATATACACCACGAAATACTACACAGCTATAAAAAAAAATGAGATCATAGCCTTTGCAGCAACATGGATGGAGCTGGAGGCCATAATCCTAAGTGAATTATTACAGCAACAGAAAACAAAATATGCATGTTCACACTTACAAGTGGGAGCTAACCATTGAGTACACATGGAAACTAAGAAGGAAATAATAGACACTGGGGCCCATTTGAGGGTGAAAATTGGGAGAAGGGTGAGGATTGAAAAACTTACTATCAGATATGATGCTGATTGCTGGAGTGACAAAATTATCTGTACACCAAACTCCCACAGTGATATGTAATTTACACATGTAACAAACCTGTACATGTATCCCTTGAACCTAAAATAAGAAATGGAAAGAAAAAAATAAGTAAATAAAAATATTCCCCCCCCAAAAAAAAATCAAGGAGTCTCTTTCAGATTTTGTATTAGTTATTATTGCTGTGAAACATATCACTATAAACATAATTTCTTAAAACAACATACATTTATTATCTCAAAGTTTCTGTGTAACAGAAAAAACAGGCACAGCTTACCTTTAGGGTCTCTTACAATACTTCAATTGTTATGCAGTCCAGGACTCAGATTTGATTTCAGGTTCAACTGAGGAAGAATCTGCTTCCTATTTCACATGGGTATTGGTGTGATTCAGTTACTGGTGGGCTGTCAGACTGAGGGCCTTATCTCCTTGCTATCTTTCAGCAAGATGCCACCCTTAATTGTTTGCACTGTGGAACTCTGCATATGATGGCTTAGTTCATCAAAGCTTACAAGGGAAAAAAAAAAAAAAAGACAAATTCTCTAAGTAAAATGAAAGTTACAAAATTGTGATGCAATCACTCAGCTCACTGCTCAGTTCTAAAACAAAGCCTTATATTTTTAGACATTTATTTGAGTGGCCTCCCACTCCTTGTACCAAAATATGTATATGTTAGTCTGTTCTCACATTGCTATAAAGAAATACCTGAGACTTGGTAATTTATAAAGAAAAGAGATTTAATTAGCCCATCGTTCTGCAGACTGTACAGGAAGCATGGGAGCATCAGCTTCTGGGGAGGCCTCAGGGAATTTACAATCATGACAGAAGGCAAAGGGGAGTGAAGTGTCTCACATGGCAGAGCAGGAGCAAGAGAAAGAAGGAGGGAGGAGTGCCACACACTTTTAGATAACAAGATCTCATGAGACTCACTCACTAGCACAAGAACAGTACCAAGCGGATGGTGTTAAACCATTCATGAGAAACCTCCCCCATGATTCAACCACCTCCCGCCAGGCCCCAGCTTCAATATTAGGGATTACAACTCATCAGGAGATTTGGGTGGAAACACAGATCTAAACTATATTATTCTGCCCCTGACTCCTTTCAAATCTCATGTCTTTATCACATTCCAAAATATGATCATGCCTTCCCAACAGTCCCAAAAGTCTTAAATCCTTCCAGGATTAACTCAAAAGTCCAAAGTCTCTTCTGAGACAAGGCTTGTACTTCCACCTATGATCCTATAAAGACAAAAAAAAAGTTAGTTATTTCCGAGATACAATGGAGGTACAGGCATTGGATAAATATTTCCATTCCAAAAGGGAGAAGTTTGCATTGGTGGTATAGTGGTGAGCATAACTGCCTTCCACAAGGAAAAAGTGGACAAAAGAAAAGGGTTATAGGTCCCACACATATCTGATACCCAAAAGGGAAGACATTAAATTTTAAAACTCTAAAATAATTTCCTTTTATTCTATGTCTCACATTCAAGGCAAACAGATGTCATGGGTGGGCTCCCAAGGTCTTGGGCAGTTCCATTCCTGTGGTTTTCAGGGTTCAGTTCCTGCGTCTGCTCTAAAGGGCTGATGTTGAGTGCCTGTGGCTTTTTTAGGCACAGAGAGCAATCTGCTGGTGGATCTACCATTCTTATGTCTGGAGGATGGTAGCCCTATTCTCACAGCTCCACTAGGCAGTGATCCAGTGTAAACTCTGTAGACTCTGTGTTACAGTTCTAACCCTGCATTTCCCCTCTGCATTGCCATAGTAGAGGTTCTTCATGAGGTCTCTGTCCCTGCAGTAGACTTCTGCCTGGACATCTAGGATTTTCCATACATCTTCTAAAATGTAGACAGAGACTCCCAAGCCACAGCTCTTGCATTCTACACACTATGTGTAAGCCACCAAGGGTTATGGCTTGCACCCTCTGAAGCAGTGGCCTCAGTTGTATCTAGGCCCTTTTAAGCCATGGCTGGAGCTGTAGCAACTGGGATTCCGGGAGCAGTATCCCAAAGCTGTGCAGGGCAGTGGGGCAGAAACCATTCTGTCCTCCTAGGACTCTGGGTCTGTGATAAAAAAGGCTGCTATGACGGTCTTGGAAGGAAAAAACAAAAAACAACAACAAAAAAAACCCTTCAAGGCTTTTTCCCCATTGTCTTGGCTATTAGGACCTTTTTCCTTATGAAAATTTCTGCAGCCTACTTGAATTTTTTCCCTGAAAATAGGCTTTTCTTTTCTACCACATGGCCATGTTGCAAATTTTCCAAATTTTTATGCTCTGCTTCCTTTTGAAATATAAGTTCCAGTTGCAGGTTCATTTCTTTACTCATGCATAGGTTGTTAGAAGCTGCTAGGTCACATCCTGAATGCTTTTCTGCTTAGAAATTTATTCCACCAAATACCCTAAATCATAACTCTCAAGTTCAAAATTCCACCCATCCCTAGAGCAGGGACACAATTCCACAAAGGTCTTTGCTAAGGCATAACAAAAGTGACCTTTACCCCAGTTCCCAATAAGTTCCTCATTTCCATCTGAGACCTCCTCAGCCTGGACTTCACTGTCCATATCACTATCAGCATTTTGGTTACAACAATTAAACAAGTATCTAGGAAGTTTCCAATTTTCCCTCATCTTACTATCAACTTCTGGAGCCTCCACACTCTTCCAACCCGGGTGCATTATCCAATTCCAAAGTTGTATCCACATTTTCAAGTATCTTTAGGCAATGCCCCACTCCTGGTACCAATTTTTGGTGTCAGTCCATTCTCTGTTGCTATAAAGAAATACCTAAGATTGGGTACTTTGTAAAGAAACAAAGTTTCAATTGACTCATCGTTCTGTTGGCTGTACAGGAGGCATGATGTCATCAACTTCTTGGGAGGCCTCAGGGACTTACAATCACGACGGAAGACAAAAGGGGAGTGAGGCAATTCACGTGATGGGAGCAGTAGCAAGAATGGGTGTGTGCCACACACTTTTAAACAACCAGATATGATAAGAACTCACTCACTATCATGAGAACAGCACCAAGAAGATGGTGCTAAACCATTCATGAGAAATTGCTCCCATGATCCACCACTTTCCACCAGGCCCCAGCTCCAACACTGGGAATTACAATTCAACATGAGATTTGGGCAGGGACACAGAACCAAACAATTTCAATGTAATAGCTTTCCCTTGCTGTATAACAAATTATCAGAAAGTTATTGGCAGAATTCATTTCTTTCTGAGATATAAACTGAGTCAGTAGAGTTTCTCAACTTTTTCTGGTTGTCAACAGGAGGCCGTCAGTGTTTTGTTATGTAGGCCTCTCCACATGGCCATTTGCCTTATTAAGGCCAATAGGGGAGGGATAAAATGGAGATCACTTTCTAGCAAGATAGAAATTGCAATCTTATGTAATATAATCCAAAATTGACATTACTTTACCTTTGCATCTATTTATTTATTTATTTATTTATTTACTTACTTACTTACTTATTTTTGAGGCAGAGTCTTGCTCTGTTGCCTGGGCTGGAGTGCAATGACACGATCTTGGCTCATGCAACCTTTGCCTCCTGGTTTCAAGTGATTCTCCTGCCTCAGCCTCCTGAGTAACTGGGACTACACGTCCCCGTTACCACGTCTTGCTGATTCTTGTATTTTTAATAGAGATGGGGTTTCACCATGTTGACCAGGTTGGTCTCAAACTCCTGACCTCATGATCCCCCCACCTTGCCCTCCCAAAATGCTGGGATTACAGGCATCAGCCACCGTGTCTGGCCACTTGATTTTCTTTGTTAGAAGTAAGTCACAGATACCACATTCAGGCAGAGGATATTGTACAAATGTGTGCATACCAGGAAATTGGGATAATTGGGGGAAATATTAGAGTCTATCTGCCCCATACCTATTCATTCTGAGATGTGTATCAGATACCTAAGTGGCTTTATTTTGTATTCTGTTAAATACGTGACTCTGGAATCCAAGGAATAATATAGGTTTGGAGACAGAAATTTAAGTTATCTCTAAATGGTGTTTAACTAATACAACTGTAAGAAATGGCAGCATGTATGCAAGTAGAAAAGAGATTAGGATGAATCAGATCACCACAACATTAGAAATCCATAAGAATTAGAGATTAAGCAAAAAGCATTTTAAAAGGAGCATACAGTAAGACTGGAAGAGAACAGAAAGACTGTGTCCTGAAAACTAAAAGCAAAAATTAAGACAGAGTACTTATGTCAAATCATGCTGATAGAACAAGCCATGTAAGAACTAAATACTGCCTTTTGAACATGCTAGTTTCAGCAACAAGATTATTGGCGGACATAAAAACCTGATTGCATTGGCTACAAGCCAGAAGTGGGCTGAGGAAGTACAAAACACAAGAATAATCACAGTTTTGAGATTTTCTATAAAAAGGAGCTTAGAAATTGGATAACTTGGAAAAGGTGTGATGACCACCTTAGGCTTATTTTATAACGAAGCATATCACTGCGTAAGTGTGCAACAGCATATTAATTATTACTTTATCATTTTTCCTGGGAATTAGGACTTTTGTGCAAAATGTGAAATCAAAAGATAATAATAACTACATGTTCTAAAGAAAGAAGGTAAACACATTCTGAAACATTAACATTGTTGCTTTAGTCATTATAAGACTTGAGTTTCTATTGCTTTCTGGTCACAGCTAATTATGAACATGTGTGAGCATGACCATTCTAGATATAATCTTTAACCTCTTGAATTTTTCCCTAAGTCAGGCATGTCCCAAAGTTCATGTCCAGAAGGAAAGTAAAGGTGCTGTGTTCTCATGTTTCCTTGCCTCACCATCCTTCATAATTGTTCTTTCACTTCTTGAGAATTTTCCAGGATAGTGGATGGTAGAATAATTAAATTAAACCAAAATAAAAGATTTTACTCAGTTCCATCTAATTTTTCCTTTGCCTGCAAATAATCTCAAAAAAGGTTTATTTGCACATTTACAATCTTCTATTTTTCATTGAGATGCATTTTTAAATTCCTCAGGACTTCACACTCTTCCCATCTCCCACTCTAGGATGTGACTTTAGTGTACTATTTCCAGATTTATGGAAGTCTCACCAACACGTAATTACTGTGGTCTGGCAGTTAGCCCTACTAAGTGGGTAGTTTCAAGATCATTTTTGCAATTTTTTAAATTTACATCATCTAATTTGTTCAGGACAAAAATCATACATTCTATCTTCATCCAAAAAACATGTATCTGATAGCATTCATATCTAAAGATGCTGCGACACTGACTCCATAGCCTGTTGTGCTGGCTTTCATGGGGTTTCATTTTCCTGTGAATTTTATTTTGACCAGGAACTATGGAACTTCTGAAGCTTTGGTTGAAGTTAACTTCCTTCAAGGGTAAATTTGCTTCTGTCCCAAGCCTTAGAAGCATTATCAATATAGAGACATTTCAAACTAGAGTTTTAGCTAGAGATTTGTTTTTGCTGTTTTCTGGTCACATATGTAGCATATATCTGGGCCCCAAGCACACATAGGGGTTGCGTTGACTTCACGAATTCTCGGTGGATTTAACTCTCCCTTCTAGCCAATGCCAACATCAAGATAAATAGGTTTCCTGTTCATCTCCTTCTGTGAAGAGCTATGAGAAGGAAGACAGAAAACATGCAACCTCTTTGATGTCACACTCTGGGTTTTGTGTTTAGTATGCTTAAAGGTATGAGGGCATTAAAATAAGAGTAGAAAATGAGGAAACACAAAAAGAATATAACAGATTAAAATATTTTAATGATTAAAATAAAATGTTTAACTATATAAATTAAAAATGTAAACAAAATATTAAATAATTTACAGGTATATGTCTGCAAAAAATAAAATTGTATTAATCAAAGACTATAACACTCATGTCCATAAGAATCTGGCAGGGTGCCAGGGGACCCTGGCATAGGGGACCCTTTGTTTGCTAGCATCTGTATCACTTTTCAGTCTTATTTCTTTCCTCCAGACATAAAAAATTTGTGGAGTTCCTTGAATATTTTCTCAAAAGCTTTTGTCTACATACTAGATTATTTCATGTGTCATGTTATTTTGTAAATTTTTTTATTTTTTATTTTTTTGAAATGAAGCCTCACTCTGTTGCCTAAGCTGGAGTGCAGTGGCAGAATCTCAGCTCACTGCAACCTCTACCTCCCAGGTTCAAGTGATTCTCATGCCTCAGCCTCCCGTGTAGCCAGGATTATAGGTGTGTGCCACCATGCCCACTAATTTTTGTATTTTTAGTAGAGATGGGGTCACCATGCTGGTCAAGCTGGTCTCAAACTCCTGACCTCAGGTGATCAGCCCAGTTTGGCCTCCCAAAGTGCTGGGATTACAGGCCTGAGCCACTGAGCCTGGCCTTACTTTATAAATTTGATTGCATGTTTTTCTCCTTGCTAAACTATGAGCTCTTTGATAAGAGGGAGGAAAAATCTTACTACAATTGATAAAGGATTAATAAACAAAATATAAAGAACTCTAACAACTCTGTAGAACACAAAAACAAATAATTCAATTAAGAAATGGACAAGAAACTTGAGTAGACATTTCTCAAATGAAGATCCACAAATGGTTAACACACTTGAAAAAAATGCTCAGCACTACTAAGCATTTGAAAGATTCGAATTAAAATTACAAGAAGATGTCACCTTTTACCAAAATTTTGGATGGTCTTGATCATAAAGACAAAAGATAGGTGTTGGCAAGAATGTGAAGAAAAGAGAACTCTGCTAGTGAAAATGTAAATTAGCACAACTGTTATGAAAAATAGTAGGAAAGTTTCTCAAAAGACTAAAAGTAGATTTACCATATGATCCAGCATTCCCACTTCTGAGTATTTATCTGAAAAATTTGAAATCAGTATTGATATGGTTTGGCTGTGTCATCAACCAATTCTCATCTTGAATTGTAGCTTCTAGACACATGTTGTGGGAGGGATCTGGTGGGAGGTAATTGAGTCATGGCAGTGGGCCTTTCATGATAGTGAGTAAGTCTCATGAGATCTGATGGTTTTATAAATGAGTTCCCCTGAACACACTCTCTTGTCTGCTGCCATTTAAGACATTTCTTTGCATTTCTTTCATTTTCCACCATGATTGTGAGGCCTCCCTAGCCATGTGGAACTGTGAGTCAACTAAACCTCTTTCTTTTATAAATTATCCAGCCTCAGGTATGTCTTTATTAGCAGCATGAGAACAGACTAATATAAGTATGTTGAAGAGATGCCTGTACTCCCATGTTTATTGTAGCACTATTCACAATAGCTACATTATGGAATCAACCTAAGCATCCATCGAGGAATGAATGGGTAATGAGAAAGTGGTGTATACATAATGGAATAGTATTCAGCCTTAAAAAAGGAAGAAATTCTGTCATTTGTGGCAACATAGAGGGAACCGGAGAGCAATATGCTAAGTGAAATAAGTCAAATACACAAAGACAAATGCCGTATGTTCTGCTTACGTGTGAAAACTAAAACAGCTGAGCTCTTAGAAGCAGAGAGTGGAATGGTAGTTACCTGAGACTGGGGACTGGGGAGTAAGGGTGCAGCCCATTGAGGGCAAGCCAAAGCAGAGCAGGACGTCGCCTCACCCAGGAAGCGCAAGGGGTTGGGGGATTTCCTTTTCCTGGCGAAGAGAAGCTGTGACAGACTGTACCTGGAAAAATGGGACACTCCCTCCCAAATACTGTGCTCTTCCCATGGATTTAGCAACTGGTACACCAGGAGATTCTCTCCCATGCCTGCTTCAGTGGGTCCCATGCCCACAGAGTCTTGCTCACTGCTAGCACAGCAGTCTGAGATCGACCTCTGAGACTGCAGCCTGGTGGGTGGTGGGGTGTCCGACATTGCTGAGGCTTGAGTAGGTGAACAAAGGGGCCAGGAAGCTCAAATAGGGCAGAGTCCACTGCAACTCAGCAAGGCCTATTGCTTCTATAGACTCCATGTCTGTGCCAGGGCATAGCTGAACAAAAGGAGCAGAAAATTCTGCAGACTTAAATTTCCATGTCTGACAGCTCTGAAGATATCAGTGATTCTCCCAGCATGGTGTTTGAACTATGAGAACAAACAGATTGCCTCCTCAAGTGGGTTCCTGACCTCCCTATAGCCTAACTAGGAGACACCTCCCAGTAGGGGCCAACAGACACCTCATTACAGGCAGGTGCCCTTCTGGGGCGAAGTTTCCAGAGGAAAGATCAGGCATCAATATTTGCTGTTCTGCAATATTTGCTGTTCTGCAGCCTCTGCTGGTGATACCCAGGCAAACAGGGTCTGGAGTGGACCTCTAGCAAACTCCAACAGACCTGCACCTGAGGGACCTGACTGTGAGAAGGAAAAATAACAAACAAAGAAGGCCATTACATAATGGTAAAGGGATCAGTTCAATAAGAAGAACTAACTATCCTAAATATATATGCACCCAATACAGGAGCACCCAGATTCATAAAGCAAGTCCTTAGAGACCTACAAAGAGACTGAGACTCCCACACAATAATAATGGGAGACTTTAACATCCCACTGTCAATATTAGACAGATCAACGAGACAGAAGGTTGACAAGGATAGGACTTGAACTCAGCTCTGCACCAAGAGGACCTAATAGACATCCACAGAACTCTCCACCCCAAATCAACAGAATATACATTCTTCTCAGCACCATATTGAACTTATTCTAAAATTGACTACATAACTGGAAGTAAAGTACTCCTCAGCAAATGGAAAAGAACAGAAATCACCACAAATGGTCTCTCAGACCACAGTGCAATCAAATTAGAACTCAGGATTAAGAAATTCACTCAAAACTGCATAACTACATGGAAACTGAACAACATCCTCCTAAATGACTACTTGGTAAATAACGAAATGAAGGCAGAAATAAAGAAGTTCTTTGAAACCAATGAGAATAAAGACAAGAGAGGGGGCGGAGCAAGATGGCCAAATAGGAACAGCTCCAGTCTCCAACTCCCAGCGCGAGCGACACAGAAGACCGGTGATTTCTGCATTTTCAACTGAGGTACTGGGTTCATCTCACTGGGGAGTGCCGGACGATCGGTGCTGGTCAGCTGCTGCAGCCCGACCAGCGAGAGCTGAAGCAGGGCGAGGCATTGCCTCACCTGGGAAGCGCAAGGGGGAAGGGAATCCCTTTTCCTAGCCAGGGGAACTGAGACACACAACACCTGGAAAATTGGGTAACTCCCACCCCAATACTGCGCTTTAAGCAAACAGGCACACCAGGAGATCATATCCCACACCTGGCCGGGAGGGTCCCACACCCACGGAGCCTCCCTCATTGCTAGCACAGCAGTCTGTGATCTACCGGCAAGGCAGCAGTGAGGCTGGGGGAGGGGCGCCCGCCATTGCTGAGGCTTAAGTAGGTAAACAAAGCTGCTGGGAAGCTCGAACTGGGTGGAGCTCACAGCAGCTCAAGGAAACCTGCCTGTCTCTGTAGACTCCACCTCTGGGGACAGGGCACAGTAAACAATAACAAACGCAGCCGAAACCTCTGCAGACGCAAATGACTCTGTCTGACAGCTTTGAAGAGAGCAGTGGATCTCCCAACACGGAGGTTGAGATCTGAGAAGGGACAGACTCCCTGCTCAAGTGGGTCCCTGACCCCTGAGTAGCCTAACTGGGAGACATCCCCCACTAGGGGCAGTCTGACACCCGACACCTCACAGGGTGGAGTACACCCCTGAGAGGAAGCTTCCAAAGCAAGAATCAGACAGGTACACTCGCTGTTCAGAAATATTCTATCTTCGGCAGCCTCTGCTGCTGATACCCAGGCAAACAGGGTCTGGAGTGGACCTCAAGCAATCTCCAACAGACCTACAGCTGAGGGTCCTGACTGTTAGAAGGAAAACTATCAAACAGGAAGGACACCTACACCAAAACCCCATCAGTACATCACCATCATCAAAGACCAGAGGCAGATAAAACCACAAAGATGGGGAAAAAGCAGGGCAGAAAAGCTGGAAATTCAAAAAACAAGAGCGCATCTCCCCCGGCAAAGGAACGCAGCTCATCGCCAGCAACGGATCAAAGCTGGACGGAGAATGACTTTGACGAGATGAGAGAAGAAGGCTTTAGTCCATCAAATTTCTCAGAGCTAAAGGAGGAATTATGTACCCAGCGCAAAGAAACTAAAAATCTTGAAAAAAAAGTGGAAGAATTGATGGCTAGAGTAATTAATGCAGAGAAGGTCATAAACGAAATGAAAGAGATGAAAACCATGACACGAGAAATATGTGACAAATGCACAAGCTTCAGTAACCGACTCGATCAACTGGAAGAAAGAGTATCAGCGATTGAGGATCAAATGAATGAAATGAAGCGAGAAGAGAAACCAAAAGAAAAAAGAAGAAAAAGAAATGAACAAAGCCTGCAAGAAGTATGGGATTATGTAAAAAGACCAAATCTACGTCTGACTGGGGTGCCTGAAAGTGAGGGGGAAAATGGAACCAAGTTGGAAAACACTCTTCAGGATATCATCCAGGAGAACTTCCCCAACCTAGTAGGGCAGGCCAACATTCAAATCCAGGAAATACACAGAACGCCACAAAGATACTCCTCGAGAAGAGCAACTCCAAGACACATAATTGCCAGATTCACCAAAGTTGAAATGAAGGAAAAAATCTTAAGGGCAGCCAGAGAGAAAGGTCGAGTTACCCACAAAGGGAAGCCCATCAGACTAACAGCAGATCTCTCGGCAGAAACTCTCCAAGCCAGAAGAGAGTGGGGGCCAATATTCAACATTCTTAAAGAAAAGAATTTTAAACCCAGAATTTCATATCCAGCCAAACTAAGTTTCATAAGTGAAGGAGAAATAAAATCCTTTACAGATAAGCAAATGCTTAGAGATTTTGTCACCACTAGGCCTGCCTTACAAGAGACCCTGAAGGAAGCACTAAACATGGAAAGGAACAACCGATACCAGCCATTGCAAAAACATGCCAACATGTAAAGACCATCGAGGCTAGGAAGAAACTGCATCAACTAACAAGCAAAATAACCAGTTAATATCATAATGGCAGGATCAAGTTCACACATAACAATCTTAACCTTAAATGTAAATGGATTAAACGCTCCAATTAAAAGACACACACTGGCAAACTGGATAAAGAGTCAAGACCCATCAGTCTGCTGTATTCAGGAGACCCATCTCACACGCAGAGACATACATAGGCTCAAAATAAAGGGATGGAGGAAGATTTACCAAGCAAATGGAGAACAAAAAAAAGCAGGGGTTGCAATACTAGTCTCTGATAAAACAGACTTTAAACCATCAAAGATCAAAAGAGACAAAGAAGGCCATTACATAATGGTAAAGGGATCAATTCAACAGGAAGAGCTAACTATCCTAAATATATATGCACCCAATACAGGAGCACCCAGATTCATCAAGCAAGTCCTTAGAGACTTACAAAGAGACTTAGACTCCCATACAATAATAATGGGAGACTTCAACACTCCACTGTCAACATTAGACAGATCAACGAGACAGAAAGTTAACAAGGATATCCAGGAATTGAACTCATCTCTGCAGCAAGCAGACCTAATAGACATCTATAGAACTCTCCACCCCAAATCAACAGAATATACATTCTTCTCAGCACCACATAGTACTTACTCCAAAATTGGCCACGTAATTGGAAGTAAAGCACTCCTCAGCAAATGTACAAGAACAGAAATTATAACAAACTGTCTCTCAGACCACAGTGCAATCAAACTAGAACTCAGGACTAAGAAACTCAATCAAAACCGCTCAACTACATGGAAACTGAACACAACCTGCTCCTGAATGACTACTGGGTACATAACGAAATGAAGGCAGAAATAAAGATGTTCTTTGAAACCAATGAGAACAAAGATACAACATACCAGAATCTCTGGGACACATTTAAAGCAGTGTGTAGAGGGAAATTTATAGCACTAAATGCCCACAAGAGAAAGCAGGAAAGATCTAAAATTGACACTCTAACATCGCAATTAAAAGAACTAGAGAAGCAAGAGCAAACACATTCGAAAGCTAGCAGAAGGCAAGAAATAACTAAGATCAGAGCAGAACTGAAGGAGATAGAGACACAAAAAACCCTCCAAAAAATCAATGAATCCAGGAGTTGGTTTTTTGAAAAGATCAACAAAGTTGAGAGACCACTAGCAAGACTAATAAAGAAGAAAAGAGAGAAGAATCAAATCGACGCAATTAAAAATGATAAAGGGGATATCACCACCGACCCCACAGAAATACAAACTACCATCAGAGAATACTATAAACACCTCTACGCAAATAAACTGGAAAATCTAGAAGAAATGGATAATTTCCTGGACACTTACACTCTTCCAAGACTAAACTAGGAAGAACTTGAATCCCTGAATAGACCAATAGCAGGCTCTGAAATTGAGGCAATAATTAATAGCCTACCAACGAAAAAAAGTCCAGGACCAGATGGATTCACAGCTGAATTCTACCAGAGGTACAAGGAGGAGTTGGTACCATTCCTTCTGAAACTATTCCAATCAATAGAAAAAGAGGGAATCCTCCCTAACTCATTTTATGAGGCCAACATCATCCTGATACCAAAGCCTGGCAGAGACACAACAAAAAAAGAGAATTTTAGACCAATATCCCTGATGAACATCGATGCAAAAATCCTCAATAAAATACTGGCAAACTGGATTCAGCAACACATCAAAAAGCTTATCCACCATGATCAAGTGGGCTTCATCCCTGGGATGCAAGGCTGGTTCAACATTCGCAAATCAATAAACATAATCCAGCATATAAACAGAACCAAAGACAAGAACCACATGATTATCTCAATTGATGCAGAAAAGGCTTTTGACAAAATTCAACAGCCCTTCATGCTAAAAACGCTCAATAAATTCGGTATTGATGGAACGTACCTCAAAATAATAAGAGCTATTTATGACAAACCCACAGCCAATATCATACTGAATGGGCAAAAATTGGAATAATTCCCTTTGAAAACTGGCACAAGACAGGGATGCCCTCTCTCACCACTCCTATTCAACATAGTGCTGGAAGTTCTGGCTAGGGCAATTAGGCAAGAGAAAGAAATCAAGGGTATTCAGTTAGGAAAAGAAGAAGTCAAATTGTCCCTGTTTGCAGATGACATGATTGTATACTTAGAAAACCCCATTGTCTCAGCCCAAAATCTCCTTAAGCTGATAAGCAACTTCAGCAAAGTCCCAGGATACAAAATTAATGTGCAAAAATCACAAGCATTCTTATACACCAGTAACAGACAAACAGAGAGCCAAATCAGGAATGAACTTCCATTCACAATTGCTTCAAAGAGAATCAAATACCTAGGAATCCAACTTCCAAGGGATGTAAAGGACCTCTTCAAGGAGAACTACAAACCACTGCTCAGTGAAATAAAAGAGGACACAAACAAATGGAAGAACATACCATGCTCATGGATAGGAAGAATCAATATCGTGAAAATGGCCATACTGCCCAAGGTAATTTATAGATTCAATGCCATCCCCATCAAGCTACCAATGTGTTTCTTCACAGAATTGGAAAAAACTGCTTTACAGTTCATATGGAACCAAAAAAGAGCCCGCATCTCCAAGACAATCCTAAGTCAAAAGAACAAAGCTGGAGGCATCACGCTACCTGACTTCAAACTATACTACAAGGCTACAGTAACCAAAACAGCATGGTACTGGTACCAAAACAGAGATATAGACCAATGGAACAGAACAGAGTCCTCAGAAATAATACCACACATCTACAGCCATCTGATCTTTGACAAACCTGAGAGAAACAAGAAATGGGGAAAGGATTCCCTATTTAATAAATGGTGCTGGGAAAATTGGCTAGCCATAAGTAGAAAGCTGAAACTGGATCCTTTCCTTACTCCTTATACGAAAATTAATTCAAGATGGATTAGAGACTTAAATGTTAGACCTAATACCATAAAAATCCTAGAGGAAAACCTAGGTAGTACCATTCAGGACATAGGCATGGGCAAAGACTTCATGTCTAAAACACCAAAAGCAACAGCAGCAAAAGCCAAAATTGACAAATGGGATCTCATTAAACTAAAGAGCTTCTGCACAGCAAAAGAAACTACCATCAGAGTGAACAGGCAACCTACAGAATGGGAGAAAATTTTTGCAATCTGCTCATCTGACAAAGGGCTAATATCCAGAACCTACAAGGAACTCAAACAAATTTACAAGAAAAAAACAAACAACCCCATCAAAAAGTGGGCAAAGGATATGAACAGACATTTCTCAAAAGAAGACATTCATACAGCCAACAGACACATGAAAAAATGCTCATCATCACTGGCCATCAGAGAAATGCAAATCAAAACCACAATGAGATACCATCTCACACCAGTTAGAATGGCGATCATTAAAAAGTCAGGAAACAACAGGTGTTGGTTAGGATGTGGAGAAATAGGAACACTTTTACACTGTTGGTGGGATTGTAAACTAGTTCAACCATTATGGAAAACAGTCTGGCGATTCCTCAAGGATCTAGAACTAGATGTACCATATGACCCAGCCATCCCATTACTGGGTATATACCCAAAGGATTATAAATTATGCTGCTATAAAGACACATGCACACGTATGTTTATTGCAGCACTATTCACAATAGCAAAGACTTGGAATCAACCCAAATGTCCATCAGTGACAGATTGGATTAAGAAAATGTGGCACATATACACCATGGAATACTATGCGGCCATAAAAAAGGATGAGTTTGTGTCCTTTGTAGGGACATGGATGCAGCTGGAAACCATCATTCTTAGCAAACTATCACAAGAACAGAAAACCAAACACCGCATGTTCTCACTCACAGGTGGGAACTGAACAATGAGATCACTTGGACTCATGAAGGGGAACATCACACACCGGGGCCTATCATGGGGAGGGGGGAGGGGGGAGGGATTGCATTGGGAGTTATACCTGATGTAAATGATGAGTTGATGGGTGCAGCACAGCAACATGGCACAAGTATACATATGTAACAAACCTGCACGTTATGCACATGTACCCTACAACTTAAAGTATAATAATAATAAATAAATAAAAATAATAAAATAAAGAAAAAGAGAATAAAGACAAAATGTACCAGAATATCTGGGACACATTTAAAGCAGTGTGTAGAGGGAAATTTATAGCACTAAATGCCCATAAGAGAAAGCAAGAAAGGTCTAAAATCAACACCCTAACATCACAATTAAAAGAACTACAGAAGCAAGAGCAAATAAATTCAAAAGCTAGCAGAAGGCAAGAAATAACTAAGGTCAGAGCAGAACTGAAGGAGATAGAGACACAAAAACACCTTCAAAAAATCAACGAATACAGGAGTTGGTTTTTTTTTTTTTTTTTTTTGAAAAGATCAATAGGCCGGGCGTGGTGGCTCACGCCTGTAATCCCAGCACTTTGGGAGGCCGAGGTGGGCGGATCACAAGGTCAGGAGATCGAGACCATGGTGAAACCCCGTCTCTACTAAAAATAGAAAAAATTAGCCGGGCGCAGGGGCGGGCGCCTGTAGTCCCAGCTACTCGGGAGGCTGAGGCAGGAGAATGGCGTGAACCCGGGAGGCGGAGCTTGCAGTGAGCCGAGATTGCGCCACTGCACTCCAGCCTGGGCGACAGAGCAAGACTCCGTCTCAAAAAAAAAAAAAAAAAAAAGAAAAGATCAATAAAATAGATAGACTGCTAGCAAGACTAGTAAAAAAGAAAAGAGAGAAGAATCAAATAGGCACAATGAAAAATGATAAAGGGGATATCAACACTGATGCCAGAGAAATACAAACTACCATCAGAGAATACTATAAACACCTCTATGCAAATAAACTAGAAAATCTAGAAGAAAAGGATACATTCCTGGACACATACACCCTCCCAAGATTAAACCAGGAAGAAATTGAATCTCTCAATAGACCAATAACAGGCTCTGAAATTGAGGCAATAATTAATAGCCTACCAACAGAAAAAAGTCCAGGCGCAGACAGATTCACAGCTGAATTCTACCAGAGGTACAAAGAGGAGCTGACACTGTTCCTTCTGAAACTATTCCAATCAATAGAAAAAAAGGGAATCCTCCCTAACTCATTTTATGAGGTCAGCATCATCCTGATACCAAAGCCTGGCAAAGACACAACAAAAAAGATAAATTTAGACCAATATCCCTGATGACCATTGATGCAAAAATCCTCAATAAAATACTGGCAAACCGAATCCAGCAGCACATCAAAAAGCTTATCCACCATGATCAAGTTGGCTTCATCCCTGGGATGCAAGGCTGGTTCAACATACACAAATCAATAAATGTAATCCATCACATAAAGAGAACCAATTACAGAAACCACATGATTGGATGGGCACGGTGGCTCACGCTTGTAATCCCACCACTTTGGGAGGCCAAGTCAGGGGCATCACGAGGTCAGGAGATTGAGACCATCCTGGTAACACGGTGAAATCCTGTCTCTACTAAAAACACAAAAATACAAATTAGCCAGGAGTGGTGGTGGGGGCCTGGAGTCCCAGCTACTCAGGAGGCTGAGATAGGAGAATGGCATGAACCTGGGAGGCAGAGCTTGCATTGACCTGAGATCATGCCACTTCACTCCAGCCTAGATGACAGAGAGAGATTCTGTCAAGAAACAAAAACAAAAACAAACAAAAAACAAACAAAAAACCCCATGATTATCTCAATAGATGCAGAAAAGTCCTTCAACAAAATTCAATAGCCCTTCATGCTAAAAACTCTCAATCAACTGGGTATTGATGGAATTTATCTCAAAATAATAAGAGCTATTTATGGCAAACCCACAGCCAATATCATACTGAATGGGCAAAAAGTGGAAGCATTTCCCTTGAAAACTGGCACAAAACAAGGATGCCCTCTCTCACCACTCGTATTCAACATAGTGTTGGAAATTTTGGCCAGGGCAATCAGGAAAGAGAAAGAAATAAAGGATATTCAATTAGGAAAAGAAGAAGTCAAATTGTCTCTGTTTGCAGATGACATGATTGTATATTTAGAAAACCCTATCGTCTGAGCTCCAAATCTCCTTAAGCTGATAAGCAACTTCAGCAAAGTCTCAGGATACAAAATCAATGTGCAAAAATCACAAGCATTCCTATATACCAAGAACAGACAAACAGAGAGCTAAATTATGTATGCACTCCCATTCACAAATGCTACAAAGAGAATAAAATACCTAGGAATCCAACTTATAAGGGATATGAAGGACCTCTTCAAGGAGAACTCCAAACCACTGGTCAAAGAAATAAAAGAGGATACAAACAAATGGAAGAACATTCCATGCTCATGGATAGGAAGAATCAATATTCTGAAAATGGCCATAATGCTCAAGGTAATTTATGGATTCAATGCTATCCCCATCAAACTACCAATGACTTTCTTCACAGAATTGGAAAAAACTACTTTAAAGTTCATATGGAACCAAAAAAGAGCCCACATAGCCAAGACAATCCTAAGCCAAAAGAACAAAGCTGGAGTCATCACTCTACCTGACTTCCAACTACAGTACAAGACTATAGTAACTAAAACACCATGGTCCTGGTACCAAAACAGATATATAGACCAAAGGAACAGAACAGAGACCTCAGGAATAACACCACTTGTCTACAACCATCTGATCTTTGACAAATCTGACAAAAGCAAAAAATGTGGAAAGGATTTCCTATGTAATAAATGGTGCTGGGAAAACTGGCTCTCCATATATAGAAAGCTGAAACTGGATCTCTTCCTTACACTTTATACAAAAATTAATTCAAGATTGATTAAAGACTTAAATGCTAGACCTAAAACCATAAAAACCCTAGAAGAAAACCTAGGCAATACCATTCAGGAGATAGGCATGGACAAAGATTTCTTGACTAAAACACCAAAAGCAATGGAACAAAAGCCAAAATTGACAAATAGGATCTAATTAAACTAAAGAGTTTCTGCACTGCAAAAGAAACTACCATAACAGTGAACAGGCAACCTACAGAATGGGAGAAAATTTTTGCAATCTACTCATCTGACAAAGGGCAAATATCCAGAATCTACAAAGAACTCAAACAAATTTACAAGAAAAAAACAACCCCATCAAAAAGCGGGCAAAGATATGAACAGACACTTCTCAAAAGAAGACATTTATGCAGCCAACAGACACATGAAAAAATGCTCAGCATCACTAGCCATCAGAGAAATGCAAATCAAAACCACAATGAGATAGCATCTCACACCAGTTAGAATGGCAATTATTAAAAAGTCAGGAAACAATAGGTGCTGAAGAGGATGTGGAGAAATAGGAACACTTTTACATTGTTGGAGGGAGTGTAAATTAGTTCAACTATTGTGGAAGATAGTGTGGCTATTCCTCAAGGATATAGAACTAGAAATACCATTTGACCTCAGTAACACTCATTACTGGATATATACCAACAGGATTATAAATCATGCTACTATAAAGACACATGCACACGTATGTTTATTGTAGGACTATTCACAATAGCAAAGTCTTGGGACCAACCCAATTGCCCATCAATGATAGACTGGATACAGATAATGTGGCACATATGCACCATGGAATGCTACGCAGCTACAAAAAAGGATGAGTTCATGGCCTTTGCAGGGACATGGATAAAGCTGGAAGTCATCGTTTTGAGCAAAGTGTCACAAGAACAGAAAACCAAACACTGCATGTTCTCACTCATAGCAGGGAATTGAACAATGAGAACACTTGGACACAGGGTGGGGAACATCACATGCTCGGGTCTGTCAGGGGCTGGGGGACTGGGGAAGGGATAGCATTAGGAGAAATACCTAGTGTAAATGATGAGTTGATGGGTGCATCAAACCAACGTGGCACATGTATACCTATGTAACAAACCTGTACATTGTGCACATGTACCCTAGAACTTAAAGTATAATAAAGAAAGAAAAAAAATTGTTTAATTGTCAAAACATTACATTAATACAATGAAAATACCACATATTTAAGACGACACATGGACAACAATAGTGCCCTAAACATTATTTTTCCATTGGCTGCATATTGGAAATTAGACACCAACAAATACAGCAATTTCATTGAATAATAAGTATTTCAAATACATTTGTTTTAAATAAAAGCAGCCTTTTCATAACTTCCATATTTTTCATAATTACCAGCTATCTGTTACCACATTTTCTAATCTGACTTGGAGCCATTTGTAGGGATTCTCCTTTGCAAAAATATATATTATGATTAATATTTATCTCAATCACAGATATTTGGACCAATTTGTATTTCCAAGGGGGAGAAATCAATGAGTCCTATCAAAGTTAATCAATCAGTAACATGGAGTTTTATTGGATTAGCTATGACGTTTTTTCAATGGACTAGATTTTTCAGCTGTTCTTGTTGGCTCAGCTCATACCCCACTATTAAATGCCACTAATTGAACTATAAATATGTGAGCCTTTTTTACTACTCTAGAAAATGTGATCCCATGTATTTCACTCAGTGCCTGGCTAACATCCTCTTACCTTACCAACAGTTCAAGAAAATGTGAGCATTCAGGATGTTTTCACCCATCCCTTCCTTCAGGTCCCCAAACAGTGTTTTTGTTTGTTTGTTTGTTTTTGGTTTTTTGCTTGTTTGCTTTGTTATCCACAAACCAAAAAACAAACAAACAAACAAACAAACAAACAAAACCATGCTGCTATGACGACTACTGAGGAATAACCAAATACTGGTTAAATGTCATTTAATTTTGTTCGAGATAATGCTGGTAAGTGAAATTCAAGATTTCTTCTTTGAAAACGAGTAAGTGAGGGAAGGGATGGATTTTACAAATACAAGGAACTTCATTAGCTAAGGCAATTTGGAGAGTGCATTGGGTCCTTTGATAATTAAACGTTTTTGTATAGGATAACTGAAAAGCATTGTAAGACCATAAAGGAAGAGACACAAAGATCATTAAGGCTTAGCTATTATGCCAAATAGGCTAGATACTACCTTTAAACTAAACATTGATATAAGACTTGCCTTGGCTCTTCTTTAAGAGCTGCACTTGGATGGTTATCCCCTTGGTAAAGGTAATAAGAATTAATACAATATTTGGGAGATTTTCCTCATTGTAAAGTTCAAAAAAAACCCCAAGTTCCCTTTACCCACTGGAAATGATAGCTTATGTTTATCCTCACAGGAATATCAGCTGCTATCTTGTCTTACTGGACCATTTAAACAATGATTTTACTGCAAAACACAGGTGTGAATGTATGGATATGTGAATATGTGTGTGTGTATATGTGTGTGTGCATATCTGTGTGCATATATGTGATTTTCCCTGCTTAACAATGAATGTTATTCAGGTCCTGCTTCATGTTCAAACACTGCTAAAATGCAGAAAATACCAGGAAGTATTTAGATTGCACAAACTACCAGAAGCGATTCGTTTTATAAACCGAAAACAAAAATCATTCACCAATCTGACAAGGTTTTTAAAGAAAATCCTCTTATTGCTTGTAAGTATTAAAGGGATATTATTCAGCATAAAGTTATGTAAAGCCCCAAACTATAAAAATCCTGGAAGTCAACCTAGGCAAGGAAAAGACTTTTATGACAAAGATACCAAAAGTAATTGCAACAAAATCAAAAATTGACAAATGGGATCTAATTAAACTAAGCTTCTACACAGCAAAAGAAGCTATCAATGGAGGAAACAGACAACCTACAGAATGGCAGAAATTGTGCAAACTGTGCATCTGACAAAGGTCTAATATCCAGCATCTATAAGCAACTTAAATACCTTTACAAGAGAAAAATAAACAATCCCATTAAAAAGTGCACAATGAAAATGAACATACACTTTTCAAAAGAAGACATACATGCAGCCAACACTCATATGAAAAAAAGCTCAACATCACTAATCATTAGAGAAATGTGAATCAAAACCACAATAAGATACCATCTCACACCAGTCAGAATGGCCATTATTAAAGAGTCCAAAAATAGCAAATGCTGGTGAGGTTGTGAAGAAAAAGTAACACTTATACACTGTTGTTGGGAGTGTAAACTCTGTTCAGCCATTGTGGAAGACAGTGTGGCAATTCCTCAAGGACCAAAAGACAGAAATACAATTTGACCCAGCAACACCATTCCTGAGTACATAACCAAAGGAATGTAAATCATTCTATTATAAAGACACATGCACGTGTATGTTCATTGCAGTACTATTCACAATAGTAAAGACATAAATCGACTTAAGTGTCCATCAATGATAGACTGGATAAAGAAAATGTAGCGCATGTACATCATGGACTACTCTGCAGCCATAAAACAGAATGAAATCATTTTCTTTGCAGGTCCATGGATGGAGCTGGAGGCCATTATCTTTAGCAAACTAACAAAAGAACAGAAAACCAAGTATCGCATGTTCTTACTTATAAGTGGGAGCTAAATGGTGAGAACACATGGACACATAGAGGGAAACAACACACACTGGGTTCTATTGGAGGGTGGAGGGTTGGAGCGGGGAGAGGATCAGATCTAATAACTCATAGGTACTAGGCTTAATACCTATGAATGAAATAATCTGTGATGAAGTAATTTGTACAACAGATTGAAATAATGAAATAATTTGTGATGAAATAATCTGTACAACAATCATGACACAAGTTTACCTATGTAACAAAACTGTGCTTGTACCCCTGAACTTAAAGCAAAACTTGGAAAAAAAAAAAAAAAGAAGAAAATAATGTACAATGAGGAAAACCAAAAAACTCACAGAATCCTGGAAAATTAAATTTAAGAATGTTATAAAACAGAAGGTGAGCAGGTGAAAACACCATGTATAACGTTAGAAATATTTAAACTAGTTTTTCTGTATTTAATGCAAGTGATTCTTTTATTTTAACTGTGTTAGTTTGCTGCTATTTCTAAAGGCAAAATCTGTGTCGTTATTTTATGAAGCATTTTATCTGCTTATAACTCCTTAATATTAATGAAAAATAGAAATCATTCTGGCAGGTTATTACACTTTTGAATAGGCTATCAAAGAAAATTTGGCAGAGCTGAGGTTTCCAAAAAAAGAAAAAAAGGAGTAATCATTATTATCATACTTTACAAATAACTAGAAATACAAAGAAACTGGGAGAAAAATATAAATGATCTTTGCTGATTTCCTCAATTTCTTTGCTAGTTTGAATGACCGTCTAGCCATTTAGTTTTTATTTATTTATTTATTCTTTCTTTTTAATTATACTTTAAGTTCTAGGGTACATGTGCACAACATGCGGGTTTGTTACATATGTATACATGTGCCATGTTGGTGTACTGCACTCATTAACTCGTCATTTACATTAGATATATCTCCTAATGCTATCCCTCCCTCCTCCCTCCACCCCTCAACAGGCCCCGGTGTGTGATGTTCCCCTGAGTGAGAACTTGCGGTGTTTGGTTTTCTGTTCTTGCGATAGTTTGCTGAGAATGATGGTTTCCAGCTGCATCCATGTCCCTACAAAGGACACGAACTCATCCTTTTTTATAACTGCATAGTATTCCATGGTGTATATGTGCCACATTTTCTTAATCCAGTTTGTCACTGATGGACATTTGGGTTGGTTGCAAGTCTTTGCTATTGTGAATAGTGCCGCAGTAAACATACGCGTGCATGTGTCTTTATAGCATCATGATTTATAATCCTTTGGGTATATACCCAGTAATGGGATGGCTTGGTCAAATGGCATTTCTAGTTCTAGATGCTTGAGGAATCAACACACTGTCTTCCACAATGGTTGAACTTGTTTACATTCCCACCAACCAGTGTAAAAGTGTTTCTGTTTCTCCACATCCTCTCCAGCACTTGTTGTTTCCTGACTTTTTAACGATTGCCATTCTAACCGGTGTGAGATGGTATCTCATTGTGGTTTTGATTTGCATTTCTCTGACGGCTAGTGATGATGAGCATTTTTTCATGTGTCTGTTGGCTGCATAAATGTCTTCTTTTGAGAAGTGTCTGTTCATATCTTTTGCCCACTTTTTGATGGGGTTTTTTGTTAATTTATTGTAAATTTGTTGGAGTTCTTTGTAGATTCTGGATATTAGCCCTTTGTCAGATGAGTAGATTGTGAAAATTTTCTCCCATTCTGTAGCACAGCGCAATTTAAAAATTAATGGCAAGAGGCTGGGCGCTGTGGCTCATGCCTGTAATCCCCGCACTTTCAGAGGCCGCGGCGGGCAAATCACAAGGTCAGGAGTTTGAGACCAGCCTGATCAACATGGTGAAACCCTGTCTCTACTAAAAATACAAAAAGTATTTGCCAGGTGTGGTGGCATGTGCCTGTAATCCAAGCTACTCAGGATGCTGAAGCAGGAGAATCGCTTGAACCCAGGAGGCAGAGGTTACAGTGAGCAGATATCAAGTCACTGCACTCCAGCCTGAGTGACAGAGGGAGACTGTCTAAAAAAAAAAAAAAGCAAGAAAATTCAAAATGGTAAGTTGAATAGAGCTCACATTATTTCAACCCTCTACCTCAAGTAAGATACTATCCTGATAGACTAGTTCTGAATTAAAAGACATTTTAAATTGTCTTCATGTTTCAAAAATATGAGTACTGTTAAATAAATTAACTCCTTTGATTATCTTAAAGCATACTTTCAAAAGACCACTGCATATGGGATTGCATTGCATATATCATTGCATATAGTCAAGTAGAAAATTCAAGATCTCAGATTTTTTTCCAATTATATGGTGAGAATAATCAATAGGAAGAAAGTGTCTATTATTACTTTTCTTTTCAGTGTTATCTCAAACCTCTCTGAAACTGTCATTAATTATTGCTTATTCTTTCAGTGACCATTGCCCTAAATATAGTATCTATCACTTATATGTATTTTAAAATACTGTTTTTGATTATTCTGTAATGCTGTTTTAAGGAGATGCAAATTATTTTCCACAAAGTACCTCTGCCTTCTTTTTGGAGCTTTCTTACATCTGTTGCCTGTTAAATGCCTGGCTGCTTTTGGCACTTTCCTTCTCTACCTTTCTCAATGTAATATTAAATTATCATAGCAATTATAAAATCATGCAGAATAATAAATGTGTGGTACAAAAATCATTGATACAAATAATAGAAAAGAAAATGAGGTTTAGGCCTAAAGGCATTATGTGATGTAAATAATGGACACTAATTACAATAACAAATGTATCATCATATACCATATTGTCATCATAGCCATTATTACCACCATACATCTTTTAAATGCAAACAAAAGAAAGGGTGAATTTGTTGGTTGAGACATTCAATGCAATAGAACACAAAATTGTTTTATTATTTGGATATATTAATGATTTGGCAAGAAAGAAATAAATTTGACATTTCTAAATAATTACATAGCTGTTAAAAACGAGAGTCATGAATAGTGAAATGTATGAAAATAAAGGATGCATCTGAAAATGTCAATTATTCAGAAAAAATTTGAGTTCATTTCTGGTTTTATTTAATATCACCCTTCATATCACATTTGTTTCCAATTTGGGGGAAGATTCAATAAAAGAAATGAAGAGAAGTTATTTGATTATAAACTTTTCTGTCAGGAAATTCTCATGGGTAGAGAGAATCTTGGAATAAGGCAATTTAAATATGGCTTTTCTTTTCATCCTCAATACTCGTTTATTGGACTTTCTAGGGCTAAAGTACCACTGAGACTCATGGACATTTGAGTGCATGTTCTAACTTGAGGCTATGTGTGAGTTAGGGTCAGAATTGCCATGGGGCTTTATCTTTGTAGAATTTCCAAGAAAAACACTTGGAAATGCTCTCTACTGAATTTAGCCTGCCCCACGGTGATATGTCAACTAGATAGAAAAGATTAAAATCAGCCTCATAGACTGTGTCAGGCTTCTACTGATCCAAGAATCCAAAAATGACACAGAAGCAGAAAAACTTAAATACAGCACAAATAAACATTGTTTATAATGCAATTAGAGTATTAAAAAGCTAGTGTGTTCATAGAAATTTCTGAGTAGAATATGGAATAGATTATGATAAAGTAGAAGTAAAAATAACAATAAAGAATAATTATTTAACTGAAAATTGATTCTCAAATGTTGAAATAACCATCAAATTTAATGATTATTTACTAGAGTAAATGAATCATAAAGAAAAATCCCCTTAAACTAACTTTATTATGATCAACTTTCCTACAAAGGACAAAATAATCTATCAGGCATTAAGTTTCTTATCTTCTGACTGTAAACTTAGAATGAGTAAAAGATACTATAAAGATAGCTTAGAAAATGTCATTTTTATTTATTAAATCTTTTGGTTATTACTTCAGAAATATTTATTAAACATTTATTATTTGCCATGAACTCTGTACTGAGAATACAGCAATGATAAAACAAATACCACAAAATTCCACTTTCTTATGGAATTTATATTCTACTTATGGAACCCTAAAATAACTCCCAAAAGTATGTATTACACAGAAAAGCTGGAGATTATAGGCTTCACTAAGAGATATACAGCAGAAAGGGATAGGAAAATCTGAGGGAAGTAATTTTCAATAAGTGAGAAGGGCCACTGCCTACAGCCATGGCATTTTCACGATATAATATCCATACATTTCTGTTGACTCAACGAGCAAAAAAAAAGTAATGTCCCTTCCCTAAGAAACAACAGTACAAAAGGCCATTAGGTAGGAATGGGGTTTGCTTTTTCAAGGAATATCACAGAGAAGAGTGGTAGAAATGGTGAAAGCAAAGGGAGAATAGTAGACATGAGGTCAGAAAAGTCACTGGAGTCCACAACAAGCTATGAGCCATTAGGTTACTGTAAGGACTTTGGTTTTTACTTGAAAGAATTTGGGGACTCACTGCAGGGTTTTGAGCAGATGTGCTCCGTGGTTTAACACATAGTTTAAAAAATTCATTGTTACTGCCATTGGCTAACTAAAAGTGGAGCACAGATAAAGTAGAGAAACAGCAGGAGGATACTGAACATTGATTACAGATAATGGTAACCTGAAGACAGTTAAGAGGGTTGGAGAAGATTTTGGAATTAGGGTTTGATATGGGTTGGCTCTATGTCCTCGCCCAAATCTCATCTCAAATTGTAATACCCACGTGTCAAGGAAAAAACCCGGTGGGAAGTGATTGGACCATGGGAGCGGTTTCTTCCATGCTGTTCTTATGCTAGTGAGTGAATTCTCATGAGATCTGATGGTTTTATAAGAGACTCTTTTTCCTTCTCTCGCTCTTCTTTCTCTTGATGCAATGTGAAGAAAGTCTTTACTTTTTGCCTTCTCCCATGATTGTAAGTTTCCTGAGACCTCCCCGGTCATGTGGAACCATGAGTCAATTAAACCTCTTTCCTTTGTAAGTTACCCAGTCTCAGGTATGTCTTTATAGCAGTCTGGAAATGGATTATTGCAGGGTTATATTTTAGAGCCAGAGCTAATGGGATCTACTAACTGAATGAATGTAAAGACTAAAAGAAAGACAGAAGTCAAAGAATACCCCAGGGCAACCGAGAGGACTGAGTTGTCATTAACTAGAAAGAGAAAACTCATAGGGTAGGTAAATTTGGCAAGGGAAAAGTCAGTTTGCAATAGATATATAGTTATATATATACACACATATATATGTATGAATATAGTTATAAATAGAATATATATGTTCTTTCTATATATGTATGTATGTAGTCATAAATAGAACCTTACAATTTGATATCTATTTTTGTAAACTCAACTAAAATCTTATTTAACTCAATCTCCTATGTATCCAGCAAAAAAATACCCATTTTTTTTTTTTTTTTTTTTTGAGACGGAGTCTCACTCTGTTGCCAAGCTGGAGTGCAGTGGTGCGATCTCAGCTCACTGCAACCTCCACCTCCTGGGTTCAAGCGATTCTCCTAACTCAGCCTCCCAAGTAGCTGGGACTACAGGTGCATGCCACCACAGCAATCTATTTTTTCTATTTTCAGTAGAGACGGGGTTTCACCATGCTCACCAGGATGGTCTTGATCTCTTGACCTTGTGATCTGCCCTCTTCAACCTCCCAAAGGGCTGGGATTATGGGAGTGAGACACCGTGTCCTGCCATAAATACCGAGTTTTTAATGTGTAATTTTATGGTCCTGGGTATAAAAAGTCATAAATGGACAGTTTTAATTCTTCTAGGTTATTTATTATTTAATGCAAGTCCTGTGAATTTATATTCTAGAAATAAAATTTTCAATATCTGTGCAAGGTTTTGTTAATATGTGTGTATGTGTGTGTGTGTGTGTGTGTGTGTGTGTGTGTGTGTGTGTTTCGTTTTTTCTTTTCTTTTTTTTTCTCAGACCGAATATCGCTCTGTCACCCAGGCTGGAGTGCAGTGACGCTATCTCGACTCACTGCAACTTCTACCTCCTGGGTTCAAGTGATTCTCCTTCCTCAAGTAGCTGGGACTACAGGTGCATGACACTACGCCCGGCTAATTTTTGTATTTTTTGTAGAGATGGGGTTTCACCATGTTGGCCAGGATGGTTTTGATCTCCTGTTCTTGTGATCCACCTGTCAAGGCCTCCCAAAGTGCTGGGATTACAGTCGTGAGCCACCGCACCTGGCCCCACTGTGTGGTTTTTGCTAGCAAAAAAATTAAAAAGTGACCAGAAAACACAGGAAAATTCAACAGTGGAAAATCTGGATAAATCATCAACATTATGAGTAATTTTAAAGTAAATTATTTGAATTCTATCAGTGGACTTGAAAAAATATTCAAGAGGTGTTTTTCAGTAATATATTAAAAGTGTATATTCAGTTTATTAAAAATAGTCGCTGATAAAATATGTGTATATATGTTTATGAATATTTCTATGTTAGCATTTATTTGATTATATGAATATGGTTAAAATATATTGAGCGGGCAGAGAAAGCAACTGTGGTTTGTTACAGTTCCCATGAGGGCATAAGAGCAAGTAGTAAGGAATAAACAAAGACAGTGACATGACATAGAAAAAGTAAACCAAGACTATTAAATTATGTAAATAGTGTGTCTACATTTGTGAACTATTACATATGTGTGTGAATATAATTTGTGTGAAGGCTTTTAATTGTTTTTTAATTGAAGGTAAATGGGTGAAAATTCTTCTCAGTATTCTGGAATATTCACCAGTTAATTACATAGTTATAAGAGGCAATACCTTACCTATTCAAATTTGTTCTTACCAAAAGAAGCAGTCAAGGTTATATAAAGATTCATTTAAAGAAGAGATGACACAATGAAGGAAAAGAATTGGCATTAGGAAAACTAGATCTAGGATCTAATTGTTAAAAGACTGTAAAGGGTCTTCAATGCTAATCTTTTTTTTTTTCATCCATAATATTAGAAAATATTTTTAAAATTTATTGATACACGAGTCATCAAGGGTATAGGGAATCATCTACTTTACTACTTTGTCAGTGGCAGACTGGATTAAGAAAATGTGGCACATATACACCATGGAATACTATGCAGCCATAAAAAAGGATGAGTTTGTGTCCTTTGTAGGGACATGGATGCAGCTGGAAACCATCATTCTTAGCAAACTATTACAAGAACAGAAAACCAAACACTGCATGTTCTCACTCATAGGTGGGAACTGAACAATGAGATCACTTCAACGCTAATCTTTTTGTGTTGGTATGTCTTAATGCTTCCCTAATGTCTTTTAGATTGTTGGGAACATTTCTATAAATGAGTCCGCTTTACAGTATCTCTGCTGAGCAACATACAAGGAGATAAGTAATGTTCTGTTAATTTTAGTGTATCAATCCCAGAAAAGTTCTCTGATTGGTTTGACTTTGGTCACGTTCTGTGATTGCACCAATCCATGTTGCCAGAAAGATGGCCAATTCCTATCTTCACAATTACTCCAAATGTGGCCCAGAAACAGCTTTATTAATATTATCTGAAAATGTGTTGGCAATACAGAAGCTCAGGCTGTGTCCTAGACCCACTGAATCAGAATCTGCGCTTTAAAAAGATCTCTACACATTAAAATCTCAGAGGTGTTTCCCTAAAAAATTAAGCACCATATTCAGAAGAAAATTATTGTAATACATTCCATTTTTATTCTTATTTTTCTCTCCTCGCTTTCATTTTTATCTCATGTCTATTTAATGCTTCTGTCTGTTCTTGCCAAATAGCTAAGGAAATGTGTGGGGTGTTGAAAATTGCTGGATGTTGTCAACTGATACTTCTAAGCCACACAGTTCTATTGCACCAAAATAGCTTAATTCCTAAAATGTGTTTCTGTGAATAATGGTTCAAAATTCAATTATTTGGAAGATTCCTTTTCAAGAGCACTTCATATCTAGGAAAACATGAACATATTCACAATGATTTGGCATTTCCCAAATTAAGAAAATACCCAATATTTATATAAAGAATTAACTGTCTGACCATTGCAAAAGCGTGATACAGGTTTATGCAAGCAGATACACACACACTGAAGATTTAACATAGTTTATTAATTTGTGATTTATATTCAGCATCACAGTTTGTAAATTTATTTAATCACTTATGAATATAATACTACTAAATTTATCTATGAATCTGAATTTGTTTAATCACCTAAATTATTTATAATTCAAACATATGTTTGATAAATATTAGGCTTACTGGACAACCAAGACAATTAAATTATCAAGGAGAGAATTCACTTTCTTTTATTAATCATAAGCATTCTTTTATAAAAATGCTCACCATATTCATATGATTTTCAGGAAAGCGCTTATGTTTTTCACATAATTCATTTCTAAAAGACTTTTGACTTAGTGCCTAAAAAGCAATTTAGCAAGCAATTTCATTTTTGAAGGAAGTAATAAAGCTCTCCCATGCCTTTTGTTCTTGAGAAAGAAAAGAGCCTGAAATAAATAGATTACTGCCAAATTTAGTTGAAGTTCTTCGGGTAAGAAGTACTTTCCTAGATATTTAACTTTGAAAAGATAAATTACAGTGATCTTTATGTGATGGGGGAAAGATGTTCTCATGATTCAACACTTAATATATAGAACCAGGATAAAAATATCATATTCAATTCTTCATTAGAGATATGAAGGCTTATAACCAAATAAAGATCATAAAAGCCAAAATGTAATGCCTACAAAAATACTTACAAGTACTTGTTCCTTAAATATTTTTTGAATGTCTGATGATCAAGTTTATTATAAAGGAGAAAAAAAAAACTTACCAGTTTCTTTTTGTTTGTTTTTGTTTTGTTTTGTTTTTTGGACAGTGAGTGCTCTCGATTGGGATGCAGTGGGGGAATTGTAATTATTTTCAGACTTACAAGAGACTAGAGTAAAGCACTTTTCATTACTTCTGGGAAAAGGGAACAAAATTACTATCTTGGAAGTTAAAATTATATGTACCTCAGAAACAAAATAACCCATACTGGAAATTGAAATTCTACTGGAGTACACTGAAAGGTAATAGAAAGAACGGAGGTAGGATTAAGAATGACTCATTAGAAAATCTTAAATACAATTAGGTCCGTAGGGAATTTTTTCATATTATACAAAGGGAAATATAATTGTTACATACCATAAGCTTTGTATATATTTTGAAGAAAAAAAGTAGGTAAAAATATTTTCACTGAAGCAACATCATTAATATATTATCATTTTAATACAAAAAATTGACGTTTATAGACTAGATATATCACGGACAACCATAACCATATTTCCCTATATTAGTAACTCTTAAAACAAATGAAAAAAAGACAAACTATCAAAAGCATTTAACATTAATTAATAAAAATTTCAAGATGTGCAAGATGTAGCTACAGTGCAAATATAGAGTAGTATTGATATAAATATATTGATGTTTTGTAAAATGACATAATGTTAAAAGTCAACCTTTTTTTGATTGCATCCTACTTGAAAAACTGTTTCCATATTTAATCTTTAGTAGTTTAGACAGACTTATCTAAGAACTAAATAGCCTGAGCTAATTAAATAATTCATCTCTGTCTTTTATACAATCTCCAATTTTAGTATAATATGCAAAGAAGCCATAGTGGAAAATTTCTGGGTTTTTTTTCTTTTTCTTTTTTTTTTTCTTTGAGATGGAGTCTCGCTTTGCTGCCCAGGATGCAGTGCAGTGGTGCGATCTCAGCTCACTGCAACCTCTGCCCTCTGAGTTTAAGCAATTCTCTTGCCTAACTCAGTCTTCCTAATAGCTGCGATTACAGGCATGCACTACCAGGCTCGGATAATTTTTGTATTTTTAGTAGAGACAGGGTTTCGTCATGTTGGCCAGGCTGGTCTTGAACTCCTGACCTCAAACAGTCTACCCGCCTCGACCTCCCAAAATGCCGGGATTACAGGCGTGAGCCACCGTGCCTGGCCTACTGGCCTATTGTGGGAAATTTCAAATATTTGATATTAGCTATAGATTGGTGAATAAAGAACTAAAAACTAAGACAAATTAGCACAATAGGACACAGATTAGATACTCAATAGTTGATTAAAAGCACAAAGCAGGCTGCCTTTCTGCTAATACAGACAATATATTAGAACTTCTACAACTATATAATATGTATAAAATGATTTTTGACAATTATTAAATTTCTTCCTTTGCAAAGGGACTTTATTAAACTAGAAATCTATCATTCCAATACCTAAAATTTATAACAGAAATACAATTGTCAGAGCATAGTTTCTTAAAAAGTTGTTCTGACAAGTGACTTTAAAATGTTAAGGTACCAAATGTTGTTTATTGATAAGCATGCTGACCAAGTCAAATAATGGGTGAGAATAATAAATTTTAAAAAAGACTTAGATCGCCAATCATAGAGGAGAGTGAAAAGCAGAGATTTTGTAGGAAGCAGAACTGAGTTCCAACTTCAATACAAGACAGGTGCTTTTCCAACTCTATATTAATTTAGAATCCATGCTTCTTATTCTCCATGCTGTCTTATGGGATCAAGTACTGTAATTTTGCATCTAAATGAATTAAAACATTGTAAAATAAAAATATGGGTACTTATTTTTCATGTGTAAAATATTCATTTTACCAATGCACTTCCTAGATCTACTATACTTTTATTATAAAAGATTCATTAGGTATTAATATTTTACACATATGAAATATAAAATATGATTCAAATAATTGGACACTTTTTATTCAATATCAGAGTCCTTTTTTGTTTGTATGTGTGTGCATCTGTGTGTGTATAAAAACAGTATATTAAGTTCATTTATTGCAAATAATACTTATGAGTACTATGCTTATTAGTTAAGTGATGAAATAATCTGTACACTAAACCTCTATGACATGCAATTTACCAATGTAACAAACCTGGACAACTACTCCTGAAATTAAAAGTTAAAAAAACAAAACAAAACTATTATTCAACAATATTGGTATCTTTTCATCATTGAGCACTTCTTTAAAAACAGAATTAATGAGTACGTGTTCCTAAGAAATTAGGCATTAATTTATTTTATCAGTTTGATTTCCTTCACGGAAAGAAAGACACTGAATATTAAGGGGTAAGAATTATTTTTAATAGAAATTGGAGGTGACATAGATACTGGAGGCTAAGGAAATAAAGATTCAGACAGGGAAGTCAGAAGTCCAGTGACATACCCATTTGTTAATACTTTTGAAGCACTTGTGTGAGTGTGCATGAAAATCTGAGGAACCAACCACATCCAGCTGCCAAAATTGGATCATCTTCCCAGCACACAGGATGCCACACAGTGAACCTGGTTTTTAATTATTTTCCGGAAGGCTAGAGGGATAGAAGTACATAACCATTATAATGCATTGGCAGGGGCTAAGGTGGTCAGGCATCACAATGGGGAAATTAGTGACAAGATGGTCAGGGAACAGGTATTTGGATAGGCCTCCCTTAATTAGCACAGATGGGGAAGATACGAATGTGCGTTAGTCTGTTCTCATACTGTTAATGAAGATATACTTGAGTCTGGGTAATTTACAAAGGAAAGAGGTTTAAGTGACTCACAGTCCACATGGCTGGGGAGGTGTGACAATCATGGCAGAAGGTGAATGAGGATCAAAATCACGTCTTACATGGTAGCAGGCAAGAGAGCCTGTGTAGGGGAATTCCATTTGTAGAACCATCAATTCTCATGAGACTTATTCACTACCATGAGAACAAATGTGGGAAACTGCCGTCATTATTTAATTATCTCCCCTGGCCCCACCGTTGACACGTGGGGATTATTGCAAGTCAAGATGAGATTTGGGTAGAGACACTGCCAAACCATATTAGTATGCCTTATCTCACTAGAAACCAAAAAGCAACTTCCACAGAAGAGTGTCTTAAAGCCGGGCACGGTGGCTCAAGCCTGTAATCCCAGCACTTTGGGAGGCTGAGACGGGCGGATCACAAGGTCAGGAGATCGAGACCATCCTGGCTAACACGGTGAAACCCCGTCTCTACTAAAAAATACAAAAAACTAGCCGGGCGAGGTGGCGGGCGCCTGTGGTCCCAGCTACTCCGGAGGCTGAGGCAGGAGAATGGCGTAAACCCGGGAGGCGGAGCTTGCAGTGAGCTGAGATCCGGCCACTGCACTCCAGCCTGGGCGACAGAGCCAGACTCAGTCTCAAAAAAAAAAAAAAAAAAAAAAAAAAAAAAAAAAAAAAAAAAAAAAAAAGAGTGTCTTAATAATCAGGTAAAAATACAGTCTTTTCTGCAAAAGTCTGTCAGGTTCTTTCCCAGTCATCTCAATTTTTTTTCGACTGAGACCACCAAAAAAGTGAGATTCAGCTATAAGAGCAATGAATATCACCCAAAATTGGATAACATGAACGAAAGGATTTTATGTACCCTTTTTCAAAGACAAGGTTCACATGATTTTTTATTTCATGTAGGATATTTATATCATATAAGGAAGAATTGTGATATTTTTCAATGTCTTTATTTAGAAGTTAAATATGATTTAAAAGGGTGTATATTCATGCAAAGCTTACAATGAGCAGATGGTGTTTATTGAATTGCATTGTGTCAACTTTGTTAAGGTATGAGCTACATTTTGCAGAATCCTCTTCTTTATATAGTTCTTGCTTGAAAGTGGCCAAAAGAAGAATACATATGGTATTTTTAAGGTGGGAGTGAAGGTATCCCCATTGCTGTTTGAAAGTCTGCCCCATGAAACATGATGATAGATAGACACATAGATTCCCAAAGAATCCAGCTTGTTCTTGCTCTTCCTCACTTCACTGTCTAGCTCTATAATCCAAATTCTGGCCTTATCGACCAAGAGTGGCTTAATCCACCACCAGCTAATTGACAACAGCTTCAGAAATATGTTACTGTGCATAGGACACAGCTTTACAGAACTTTCCGCACAAAAGTGAACAATCATTTAATAAAATAAACATATCTAATCTAGATTGTTTACTTTAGTAAAGCTAATATATTTACTTTATAAAGAAAAATGTATACATTTTTCCACATTTTTCAGTGGCTGGAAAAATGGATGGAGGCTCAGGTGGAAACAAGAAAAATTGTGAACAAAATAAATTCTTTTTCTGAGTATATCTAAGATATAATGCAAATGAATTTGTGACTCTAATACCAGAGTAAATATAATAGAGTAATATATCAACATGTTATACCAAATAGCAACCATTTTATTTAAGATAAAATGCTAAAATCCAAAATATTAATAATACAAGAAATTTTTAAAATCATTGAGATCGATTCTGAAAAGTCACTTATTTCGACTGAGACCACAAAGTGTGATTCAGCTATAAGAGCAATGAACATACCCAAGATTGGGTGACATGAATGAAGGAATTTTATGTACCCTTTTTCAAAGACAAGGTTCACATGTTTTTTATTTCATGTACGATATTTATATCACATAAAGAAGAATTGTGGTTTTTTCAATGTCTTTATTTAGAAGTTAAATACGATTTAAAAGGGTGTGTATTCATGCAAAGTTTACAATGAGCAGAGTACTATAATATCTACTCTTAACATACGACATCGAATATGTCCAAAGTAATTGACACCAGTATGTCAGAGATATCTGTATTCCCATGTTTACTGCAGCGTTATTCACAACAGCAAGGATAAAGAATCAACTCAAGTGTTCATCAACAAATGAATAAATAATGTAATGTATATATACACCATGGAATACTACTCAGCCTCATAAAAGAAGGAAATCCTGTTATTTGCAACAACAGGGATTAACTGGGAGGACATTATATTAAGTGAAATAAGCCATGAACAGAAAGAAAAATGTTGAATGATGTCACTCATTTTGGAATCTAAAGTTGATCTCATTGAGGTAGAGAGTAGAATAGTGGTCACCAGTGGCTGAGGCAGTAGTGAGCAAGTGGGTTAAGGAGATGCTGATCAAACATTATGAAATTATAATTTGATAGGAGAAATTGGTTCAAGAAATCTACTTTACAACATTGTGACTGTAGTTAAAAACAATATGTTATATTCTTGAAAAAGGCTAAGAAGAGTAGATTTTAAGTGTTCTCATCACAGAAGTGACAACTATGTGAGACAATGCATATTTTAATTAGCTAGATTATTAATTCCACAATGCATAGGTATTTCAAAACATCATGCTGGACACAATACATGTATACAATTTTATCCATCAATTTAAAAAAAGTAACAACAGTTGAAAAAAATTACAACAAAAAGGCTGGTTGACACACACAAACACACACAGCATATGACACAGAAACATGTTATTTAAATTTGTAACTTATAACACAATTTGGAAAATTATACAGTGATATAAGTGAAAGCAAAAAGTCATTCAGTAGAAATATATCAACAATTCAGTGTTTATTTAAACCTAGTATATATTAAATTATTACTCCATATGGAATTTTGAGAAACCAATCAATGGAATTTTTGAATGCTTATATGTGACTCATTTGATTATCAACATATGATGATTGTCAGTAAATACTGACAAAGTTCTCTAGTCTCATAAGCAATCTGTAACATTTGAAAGAGAACTCAGATCAATTATAGTGATTATCCTCTACGTTTGACAAAATTTTAATGGTTCAACGATTTTCATGGCCTTTTGAATTCTATTTTAATTAAGAATGTGCCTATATACATTTTTAATCAAGGATGAAAATGTGAACTAAACACATTGTGTCAGTTTCAGGAAATAAAGACAAAACAATATTTAGCCGACATTTTCCTGCTTACAATTACTTTCTTGAGACATTGAAGGGAAAGCCACACCATTTTAAACAACTCTTTATATTACCAATAAATGCAGCTGATGCATATTTACAAATTTATTTTGCCCTAGATTTACCTCTATGTTTCTCTGAAAGAAGTCAACCAATTTCATTAACCCGCTGAACACATTTTTTTTTCTATAAATACAAGCCTGTTTTGTTTATCAATATAAGTGAAAAACAATATAGAAGATTATTCTAGGGAGACAAATATCAGATTATCATTTCTTTTAAATAAAACAAAATATTACCTGGACACAAAAGGAGAATCAAGAAAACATAGATAAAAAGACATTTCCATCAAAACTAGTGTGATAACTAATATTTATTGACTATTTTACAATCAGAAAACCACCTCTACGATAACTTTATACATTTACTCTCTTTAGAGTAATCCTAAGAAGTTAGTACTATTATTCTATCTACAGTTTAGAACATATACAGACATAGTTTAATTTGTGTTTGCCTAGTCCTACAGTTGTGCACTAGATTTATTTCCAAGCAACCTGACTGAAAATATATGCTCTTAAAATTGGCCGGGCGCGGTGGCTCTCACCTGTAATACCAGCACTTTTGGAGGCCAACGCAGGTGGATCACCTGAGGTCAGAATTTCAAGACCAGCCTGGCCAATGTGGTGAAATCCCATCTCTACTAAAAATACAAAAATTAGCCAGGTGTGGTGGCATGCACGTGTAGTCCCAGCTACTCGGGAGGTTGAGGCACAAGAATTGCTTGAACCCGGGAGGCAGAGATTACAGAGAGCTGAGATCATGCCATTGCACTCCAGCCTGGGCAACAGAGCAAGACTATGTCTCAAAAAATAAATAATAATAATAATAAAACAAAATTGTTGAATAAAATAAATCAATTACATTTCCCTTTATACTGGTAGAGTATACAATTATTTTAGGTAAAGTAAATCCTTGTTAAAACTCTGTGAATTGTATTATAAAACAACCTTTATGTTGATATGCATAAATTGAAATGATACATATTTCGGTGGCTATGTTAATATTATAAACTTATTCAAAGATATTAGGTTTTCATCAAAGAAAATACTTTTATTGTATTTATTAAATTTGCCATTTTATCACTGACATGATGTCTTGTAAATTTAAGAGCCAAAAAGTGCCACTGTTTTTCTGGTATACTTGAAGTAATCCCTTAATGTTGCAAAATTGACATGCTGAATGGGGAATTCTCTTTTTGATTCCTTCTACTGGCATTGCATCTAATATCTCTTGCTGGTCTTTGGCACAAAGTTCACATTTCCTTTGGACTTTCTTTTAAGTGTGAACCAAATGGGGGTAATTGTGCTTCATAACAAATAATAAGTATCTAAGGTATAGCAGTAGTTGTATTGTGCTCTAACTGGTGGGATGTACTCAGTCATCAACATTTCAGTGTTAAGAAGAGCCAGTGCAACCTATTTTAAATAATCATGTGCCCAGGCATAGCCCTCCGTGGAGCTCAAGTAAATTAAAATGAAAGGCGATTTTTATGTCTATTTTTAAAAATTAATAAAACTTGTACTAAGAGAAATCTCTAGAATTTAAAAATAAAATTTAAAGATAGTTTTGTAGCTTTTCTTTTTATTTGCACGCAATCTTCAAAATACTGCTTTATATGTTCACTAGGTTTTTCAAAATTTTTGCAGCAATAATGGTGCAGATAAAAAGTATTGCTGTAAGCTACATTAATTTATTTAACTGTTCATCTGAAATAGAAAAGTGGCAAATATGAGCTCTGTGGATTAAAATCTGAAGTAAAAAAAAAACATTTTGCTAATCATTGCTGAGAAATGCAGTCAAGAAAACCTCTGTTACTAACTCTCATTAGCAGTAGTAAATTTACACATAAAATTAGCCATGCAGTTATTTATTTGCTAAAAATGAGAATAAAACTCTATAGAGATGTCACTAGGTCAACTATAGGGACACTAGAAAACTTATTCCAACTAATAAATGAAAACAGTGAGCTAATGGAATATCTTTATTTAAGCAAACTGTGTGAGATGAACTACACAATAGATTTATAGCATACAGTCTACTTGATTTCAAAATCTCAGCTATTCTGGCAATAAAGTAACTTATTTTTTACATATCAGCATATTCTAATAACATTGAAAACCATATTAAAATTTAATTAAACAACAAGGTTTTATTTCCCTTGCTAGCTTCCTTCAGCAATTTTAGTCAGGAAAATTCTAAGTTATTTTAAGTATTTAAGTTAAATTTAGTTAACTATTAGAATATTGGAGACTTAAATGGCAATTTACCAAACCTAAAACTACCAAATAGAGGTAGATTCATAATAAATTGAACAGTTTGTTACATTTGAAATGCCATCTTAAGCATTCCACTTACATTATGTGGAAGAATATACTATACATATTAATTTTGAAGTGTGGGTTTTTAATTTTGAAGTATATCAAGATGTATAAAATGATAAATAAGAGAAAAAGAAACAGGATACATTTTCCAGGAAATCTATCTATCTATCTATCTATCTATCTATCTATCTATCTATCTATCTATCTATATATTTTTTGTGTGTGTGTGTGTGTGTGTGTGTGTGTGTGTGTGTGTGTGTATGAAACCAGCCTTCTGTATCTGGAAGTTTCACGGATTCAGAAAACCATGGATGAAAATTATTTGGAAAAATAAAAATTAAAAAATAACAATACAACAACATAAATAAAACAAATTAAAAATATAGTATAATAAATATTTATATCATATTAGGTATCATAAGTAAGCTTGAGGTTATTTAAAATATATGGAGGAGGAGTATAAGTCACATGCAAATACCATGCCATTTTCCATAAGAAACTTGAGCATCTGGGAGTCCTGGGAACAACCCCCTGCAGATACCAAGGGACAACTGTATTTTACAGTTAGACATTGTTGTTACCTATTATTTAGTTACATAAGTGTAAGGACTCTGAGTCATTTAATAATCATGCATGATATTCCTATCTTGTATTTGGAGTAAAAGCACGGATGTTACATTGCACAACTTTTAGCTGAGTCTTGCATAGCATAGTCTGTGTGGGTAGCAGACCCTGAAAATGCAGTGCACTTAATTCAGAATCTGCACAGCCACATGCTGTCAGCTCAGCCACATAGTATAGTCTGGATCCTAAAATGAAATATGGCCAGTTTTATACTTTGGGCCACAATGCATTATTTGAAAGTGTTATAAAATGCCTTGCAATAATATGAAATTTTATGTTTCCAAACAAGCAACATCATAATTAGGCATCATATTGAAATGAACAGTATACACTACAAAAAGAAGATACACAAACATAAAGAATCTGTAAATTTTAAATAGAAAAGTATGTACTAACATTTTAGAATAGTGTTTTTAACGTACATTAAAGAGTGATTAAATAATTCAATCACTTTAAAAGTACATTTAAAATGTTATTTATAAAAACAGTAAGTATAATGTGTTATATTTTCTTCCTACCATTAGATATAATAGTATTTTAACAGCAACATATCTTTCTCTCATTAAATATATTTTCTGGTACAATAAATAAAATTAAAGCTGAAGAGGAAAGATGACACTTTGGATTCAGGATATCAAAATTCAAACTCATATCTTATTTATCACATTAGCTCTTACTTTTGACTTATTTAATTCTGATAGTATCATCATTTTATCATCTCTCCAGCACTCAAAGGTTTACGTTTAATACATATAGGTTCCACTTCTGTTAATAAATTGCATGGGCTTTTTGGACTTGAACAAACTAAGAAATGTATTTAATTATTCTGAGATACAGGTTCTTCCACACAGGGTCTTCCATTCTAAAATGAAGAACCAAAAATATCTGTTACAGATACTTTGAAGATTAAAATATAAAAAAAGCAAACTGCCCAGTTGAACGCTAGTTACATAGAGAATTTGCCAGAAATTTACAGTATATTCTTGCCTGTGCCAGGAAATTTATAAGGATCTTCATTAACTATTTTTTCCTTTTATTCCTGTGTTCAGTGAATAATCACTTCCTGTAGAATCTACTAAACTGTGAATTCTTCAAGAACAAAGAAGATTGTTTAAGTAGATGGGAGGATGGGAATAAGTCACATGCAAATACCATACACTTGTATATTTCTTTTTCATCTCTGTAGTCTCAATATGAAATGATAATAGGTAAATATTTGTAAAATAGTCCCAGCATTTGGGGAGGTGGAGGTAGGAAGATTGCTTGAAGCCAGGAATTCTAGATCAGCCTGAGCAACAAAGCAAAACCCTTTCTCTATTAAATAATAATAATAATAATAAAGATTAGATGCCACAATGGCATGTGACTGTAGTCCCAGCTACTCGGGAGGCTGAGGTGGGAGGAGCCCCCTTGAGCCCAGGAGTTCGAGGCTGCAGTGAGCTGTGATTATATCACTGCACTCCAGCCTAGGCAACGGAGTGAGACCTTGTCTCTGAAAAAACCAAACCAAGAAAACAAAAGCAAAAAACTACACTCTTCATCCACAATATTTTTTTCTATATCTTATTATATTCCTTAAAAATATTTTATCTGCAGTTTACATCTTCTAGATTAAGAATAAGATAAATAAAATTTTGTATTCTTTCTCCTACATTCTTCTTTTCTTTATGTGTGACTCTCTGACCTACAACATTTTCTTCCTGAAAAACTTAACAGCTCTTGAAGGACAGAACTGCTGACAATGAATTTCCTCAGTTTCTTCTGAGAAAGCCTTTCTTTCTCTTTCACTAGAGAAAGATAATTTTGCTACATATAGTATTCTAATTCGGTGTTTTTTTCTTTCAACATTTAAAATCTCACTGCACTCTTCTTTCTTGCGTGGCTTCTGATGAGAGTTCCACTGTGATTCTCACCTTGTTTTGTAGAGAAGAGGTTTGGGTTTTGTGTTGTTATTTTAAATTTTTATTTTATTTAGATTCAGGTGATATTTGCTGAATTCTTTCAAGTCTGTCTCTTTGAATTTGACTTTCTGCCATTTTAATATGATCTGCCTTGGTTTAGATTTTCGTTGTTGTTACTTATACTGCTTGGTGTTCTCTGAGCTTTCTGGGTTGGTGCTTTGATGTTTGTCATTAATTTTAGAAAGGTCTCAGTCACTGCTACTTCAAATATTTCCTCTTTATCTTTTCCTTTTTATTTCCTTCTGGTATACCAATTACATGTATATTACATCTTTTGAAATTGCCCCATGGTACATATGGGCTATTTTGATTTTGTTTTCAATTTCATTCTTTTTTTCTTTTTCAACTTCAGTTTGAAAAATTTCTCTTGACAGACCTTCAAGCTCATTAATAATTTTCTCAGTTGTGTCCAGTCTACTCACGAGCACAGTGAAAGTATTATTTATGCTACAAGTTTTCATTGCTTCTGATATATAGTTTTGTGTTAGTGCTCATGTCTCTGCTTACATTACCCATCTTTTCTTGAATGTTATGTTTTTGCTGTTAGAGCTCTTAATGTATGTATCAAGGTTGTGTTAAATTCCCTCTTGCCTAATTTTAAAATCTGTATCATATTTGAGATCTGATTTCTTATGCTTGATGCTTAGTCTTTTTGGTTTTTTTTTTTTTTTTTTTTTTTTTTGGCTTTTAGCATACCTTGTTTTTGTTTTGTTTTTGCTGTACATGTTGTATCAGGTAATGAGAATTTTAGTGTAAGGTTTTATGTTAATATGGCTACCAGATGGGCTATGATTAATCTTTGCTGTAGCTATTGTTACTACAGGCTTCACATTCTTCCAGTACTCTAGTTTATTTTTCTCCTCCCTAGAGTGTCTCTTGCCAATCTTCCAGCTGTAATCCACTGTTCTTATATTGGAGTCCTGTTGATGTAGTGGTAAGATATGTGGGAAGATACCATTTACATCTCCTTTCCATTACTTTAGTGAATGTTTCATACACTTCCTATGTAATTTTTTTAAAACACAGATTTGTATCTTTAATTTCTTTCCTAAAGCAGCATTATAAAGCAAATAGTCACATAAACACCAGTAATCTTCCATTTCATCTATATAGACATGTTTATGGGGTTTCTAGTCAACTGGATATTATATAATTGTCCAGTCAGCTATGATCACTGTGCATGGATGAATCCTGGAATCCATAAATTCTGGAATCAAACTACAATAAGTTACGATTTAGTGTCATAGAAAGGCTTAAAAAATATTTTAAGAGACAAAAATGGAGTTGCATAACACAACTAATTATTTACCTATATATTCTTCTCTTTAGATATAGCCAAAATGATAATTAAAGTAATATTACAATGAGTTTACATTAATCCATAACTAATAAAATGCTTCTTCCTCCTGATTTTCTTGCCTCAGATTGAAACATCAGTTGTCCCAATCTGAGAATTGAGAGTTAGACTTCAGTTTTCTTTCTCATATACCACTCATTTCTCAGTAGTCACCAATCTACATATTCAACATTTTTTCATTAATCTATTTATTTCGCCATCTTCTATCATTGTTATAGTCTTCAATACTATCATGTCAAAATAAATCTTATAAGAGACTGTCTTACTGACGTCATCTTTTTTTTTTTTAATACCATGATTTGCAAAAACAATTGAGTGGATTTAATTATGTAATATTTCTGCAAGACTGTCCTTGGGGAAATTCAGTAATTGGTTTAAAATGACTTTCTTGTTCAAGGCTTTCTGTAACTCATTTCTTATTCTTTAATCTTTAATCTTCATCTTCTCCAACTACCACACAAAACTTTTAGATATCTAGATATTCCACGTAATCTGTCATTCTATCCATTTGTAAATATTGGACTTCCTTCCTAGTTTTATTTATTGTTCAATTATCAGCTAAAATGTTACTACCACTAACTTGTATTTCCTCACTTTATTGTGTTTTTTTTTTTTTTTTTTTTTTTTTTTTTTTGAGATGGGGTCTCACTCTGTAGCCAGGCTGGAGTGCAGTGGCACCATCTCGGCTCACTGCAACCTCTGCCTCCCAGGTTCAAGCGATACTCCTGCTTCAGCCTTCTGAGTAGCTGGGATTACAGGTGCCTGCCACCATGCCTGGCTAATTTTTGTATTTTTAGTAGGGACAGGGTTTCACCATGTTGGCCAAGATGGTCTTGATTTCCTGACCTTGTGATGTGCCCGCCTCAGCCTCCCAAAGTGCTGGGATTGTAGGCGTGAGCCACCACGTCCAGCCTTATGTCTTCCATGCACATTCTCATAACACTTTCCTCTTTCCATACCAAAGCATTTACCACTTTTTATAAAGGCATTTTTTTTTTTGGCCTGTCTCCTTGGTACTCTCAAGACTTTATAAATATCAGGTGTTTTTTAATTAATTGTTTTTCTCTCATGAATGGCCTAGTATCTAACATAACATAAAATAGGTATTCAATACAAATTTGTCATTGATTTATTGTTTACAGTATTTTTAGATAATCTACAAAATAAATGCTCTTTAAAAATATGGATTAATTTAGTTTATTTTGACATCTGAATCTAACTTATGCTTATTTTTGAATTGTATTTAATTTGAATTTATTCTAGGATGGATACATTATGCAATATTATAGGGATTTGTCTTAATATATTCACCTTTAACTGTACACTTCATTAATGTATGTGTGTTTTTGTTGTGGTCACGATTTCAGTAAGTTCTTTGACTAAATTTTGGTATGCAAATCAGAGTTTTTCCTATAACAGTGACCACTGTTTCCAAGAATAACAAAAATATCAAATATTTTTATAGCATTGTAACATGTTTAATGGTTAGTAGTCTTATGTGCCATAAGTAGATGTGTTATAAAAAACTTAATTTTATTATTTTTCAAAAGCAGTAATTACTGATAATGGTAGACCATGAGGTGGAGGTGTTGGGGCAAAGGTTGTCTTCTTGCTTTTATAATTAGCTTCTTTACTTTCTATTCCTGTTGAACTGATAGAGATCTCATTAACAGTAGCTGTGCCAGTGCACATTTTTAAAAAAAGTTATTAGCACAAAAGAGGACATTTAATTCTTCCTCAGTTTGGAATTGCTTGCAATGATTGTTTTAATTGTGAAACCCCCTATGGGGGTTCAATGTTAAGAATCCAATTTATATAAATGAAGCTTGGAAGCTTGGTCAAAGACTGGTCATGTTATTCACTTTTATCACACATTTTATGGGATATACAAAAAATGATTTATTTATCAAACATATATTTTGGTATATACTGGATATAGTTCATCTCCTGAATACACTGTCTGTATACTGTCAATTCTATCTTAATAGCTGCTTATGTAAAGGCACAGGCTTTTAACAGTATTTTAAATCAATTGGTATGTGTTGAACTTTCAATATACAAATAAAGATTTCCAGTTAGGATAGCTTCTAAAAATGATAATAGTGACAGCACTTTTGATGTAACACTCTAGCTTTTACTTTCCCAAGACATTATTGTAGATGGGAAGTTCATTTTCAGTTTTTCATGCCATTATGCTTACATGTTATAATCACCATTGAAAGTAATTATTTTGGAAGTTTACCACAATAAAATTGGTACAGGGCTTGAGTTAAACATATGTTTTCCTTTCCTAGAAGTAATAGTTCAACAACCAGGACCTTTGGTAATGAAGTTGCAAAACCTTAATTGCTTACACAGCTCACAAAAGAAGTCGTGAGTAGAATGATTCTGGGTCAGAAATAATTTGAGTAACATGAGAATAGTCTGAGGAATATACCCATTTTTCCTTTGGTGTAAACTCCATAATATTTTCCTGATGCTTGTTTGGGAGATAATCTTTCTTGGTAATTTATTTATAGGATTAAAGAAAATTAAAACTTAGAAAATGCTTGTACACCAACCAGAGTTAGTTATTTGATTTGAAAAATACAAGTAATAAAAGTAGTTTCCACTAGAAAAAGTACATAGAGATGTAAAGGACTAACATCAATTGATCAATTATTATGCCCTACATATTGTTTTGTACTGATGTGCCATTTAGTGCTAGTACCTTCTTTTAAAGAAGTCCATAAACCTTTAAAAACTTAACAGTTTTAAAAAAGAATAAGTAAACGACAAGTTTTAATATTGCTTTATTCAACTTTCAGCCTCCCATGTTAAAACATAAATTATAATGTATCTTGGAAGCAAAGGCTCATAAAAATCATAATATATTTATCAAAGAGCTCTTGGTCTACACAAGAGTTGGTGGGGAACAAAACTGGCATATGTACCCAAGTAGTATTCAAAGGTTCTGAATCAGTGTTAAATGTATTCTGCAATTCAGAATAATTTCTCATGGAACTATTTTGTGGAGCGTTACATAGTTCTTATAAAAGCTCTTTTCCTATTCTCTCTTACATTTAAGACATTCTGGCTGCCTGCTTGTGAGCACTCTAAATAAATATAGATGTTATTATTGTTTTGACCTCATTAATTACTCAGGTTAATTATGGTTCAAGAATAACTTTCTAATTTAAGTGGACACATAAAAAAGCAAGTAATTAAAATACATTACATGATTAAACATGTAAACATGTTCAGCTGTGAAGAGACATTAGGAAAGAAAGGACATACTCAACCATGATGTTTAAAAAAATAGCTTACCATTGTTGCTTTAAATAATTTATTTACTACTGGAACCATTCTCTTTTGCTGATCCCTTTTGTTTTGTTGTCAATGTTTGTGCTTTTTTCCCAAGATAGAATGAGGCTACATCCAAAAAGAATTACCCAGGAGAATAAGCAGGAGATTCTTCTGGATAATTTTTCTAATACCAAAACTATTTTTCATGGAATAGTTACATCATATATTTTTAAATTTTGTGTAGAATTTTTGTTTAAAAAACTGTAGTGGCACATCTGCTTATTATTCACATTATTATTTAAGGATACTAAAAGTTACTTGAATCTTCAGAGATAAATATGTTTAGAAACGCCCTTCCTATGTAGAATTAGAGACCAGTATACAATTTTGAAAAGTGTAATCGATTTCTGAAGAATGTCTTAAATCTGTTAACTACAAATAAATATTATTTTCAAAAGTTTCTATATCTCATTAATACTCTTAATTTTCTTCTAAGTTTTATCCCGACACTTCCCTACTTACATTATTTGACATTTTCCATGTCTACAAACAAACTTCTAACCTCAAGAATATTTCCCATTTTGGGGTATCTTATTTCTCTTAATGATGCTAATCTTCTGTAAGAATATTTTAGGATTTCATAGTCTTTAAATACACAGGTTTTCTATTCAGATCATTGGTTTGTCTGATCTATTCTTTCTTTTGCATTTCTATTGTGAGTGCTTCAGAACATCAGACTGACATCTAGCTTATTTTCTCACCCACATAATTGCTCTTCCTGTCTCTCAACTTTTTTTCATCCATCTTTCCCCTTCCACAAACCCAATATATTTGTATTGTAATATGTTTATAAATATACTGTGGCTGATGAAAACATTCTTTGCCTTGGCGTAAGGCCCAGTTTTCACCATTTTCCTCATAGCTCTAACTGATTTGGGCTTCATTTACATTTATACTTTATATTACCTCGCATTTAGATTTTACAGGTTAATTTTTGAATTCAGATTACATGAGTCCTCCACTTTAGTCAAGCAGCCCTGTTTATATTTCTTCAGTCGTTACTCGATGTTAAATATATCTATGCTTTTCTCCAGTTATCCAACACCAGCAATTGCTTCCTATTGACATTTTTCTCACTATGACATTGATCCTATTCTTCAATCTTTATTGAATCACAAGCCTGTGAACAGATTATTGAATAAAATTATTCTTTCCTTTTCATAAATTCTCTAGTATGTGTTATCTGTAAATATTGCCTATAACATTTCATTTGTGACTACATTGTGTTTGTGTGTCTCCATGATTTCTCTCCTTTTATAGAAAGTAAATATTTTCTGTAAAGAAATAAATGTTTAATAGTATATGAGAACAAAAGTTAGACATCTAATGAATGCCAAAAATACAGCCTACATAGCCAAAGCAAGACTAAGCAAAAAATAGCAAATCTGAAGGCATCACATTACCTGACTTCAAACTTTACTACAAGGTCATAGTCACCAAAATAGCATGGACTGATAGAAAATCAAGCACATAGACCAATGGAACAGAATAGAGAACCCAGAAGTAAAGCTAAATACTTAAAGTCAACTGATCTTTGACAAAGAAAACAAAAACATAAAGTAGGGAAAGGACACCCTATTCAACAAATAGTGCTGGGATAATGGCCAAGCCACACGCAGAAGAATAAAACTGGATCCTCATCTCTCATCTTATGCAAAAATCAACTTAAGATGGGTCAAGGATTTCAATCTAAGACCCGGAACCATAAAATTCTAGAAGATAACATCAGTAAAAAACCTTCTAGACATTGGCTTAGGCAAAGACTTCATGATCAAGAACCCAAAAGCAAATGCAACAAAAACAATGATAAATAGGTGGGATTTAATTAAACTAAAAGGTTTCTGCACAGCATAAGAAACAATCTGCAGAGTAAACAGACAACCCACTGAATGGAAGAAAATCTTCACAGTCTATACATCCAACAAAGGACTAATATCCAGAATCTACAAGGAATTCAAGCAAGAAAAAAACATACAATCCTATCAAAACATGGTTTAAGGACATGGAAAGACAATTCTCAAAAGAAGATATACAAATGACCAACCAACATAAAAAATGCTCAACATCACTAATCATCAGGGAAATGCAAATCAAAATGCAAATCTTAACCACAATGTGATACCACCTTACTCCTGCAAGAATGGCCATAATAGAAAAATCAAAAAATAATAGATGTTGCTGAGAGTGTGGTGAAAAGGGAACAATTTTACACCACTGGTGGGAATGTAAAAGAGTACAATGAGTATGGAAAAGAGTGTGGACACTCCTTAAATAAATAAAAGTAGAACTACCATTTGATTCAACAACCCTGCAGCTGGGCATCTATGCAGAGGAAAATAAGTCATTATATGAAAAAGATACTTGCACATGCAAGTACTTACAACGCAATTGCAAAATTATGGAACCAGCCCAAATGCCTATTAATCAATGAGTGGATACAAAAATTGTAATATATATGTGTGTATATATAAAATATGTATATATACATATATAATATATATACATATATTATAATTTTTGTGTCCACTCATTGATTGATAGGCTCATTGATTGATATGTGTATATATAATATATAATATTATACACCATGAAATACTATTCAGCCATAAAAAGAAACAAAATAATGGCATTCGCAGCAACCTGGATGGAATTGGAGACTGTTATTCTAAGTGAAGTAACTCAGGAATGGAAAACCAACCATAGTCTGTTCTCACTCATAAGTGGGACCTAAGCTATTAGGATATGAAGGCATAAGAAATATATAATGGACTTTAGGAACTTGGGGCAAGGGTGGAAGGGGAGTGAGAGATAAAATACTACAAATTGGGTATTGTATTTACTGCTGGAGTGATGGGTGTACCAAAATCTCGCAAATCACTAAAGAACTTACTCATGGAATGAAACACCACCTGTTTCCCAGAAACCTATGGAAATAATAAATAAATAACTAAAAATCAATTTTAAAAGAATATATTTTTATGTTTAATTAATAAAATAAGCATGATACAATTAATAAGAATATGTTGGGAAAGCTATTCTCATTATATTTTGCCTTAGCTTTGTTTCATTTTTTACCAAGTAATATAGGTTGACAAACAGATATATAGAAAATAGATGAGATATGCAGATGATTGACTGATTGATAGATGCATAGACATTTATATAGATGAATACATAATTTTTAGCCATAATGCTTGTTTATTGTTAGATAACTATCTATGACTATGCAAATTATCTTGTCTATCAGACAATACTATTTACCATAATAAATCAAAAACCTAATATTTGCCGTTATATAAATATCTCTTATAAGGATTCATAGCCATGAATGAACTCTGTTAACTTGAAGAAAATAATTTTACAGCAAATCACCAGTCTTTGGGAATATCATTTCTTTATTGTCAGAGAATCTCCTTTTGAATAAAAAAATCTGTTTTTCATTTAATCTATCACCATTCTCTTTTACACTTAGCATTCTTTAAAATATAGCATGCTATATGACTATGTATTTCAGTTCATTAATTTTTCAGTACATAATAAATGGCTGCACGGGCATATAAATCATTTTATTGGTTTTCAAAACTTGGTTTTTCTTGATATGCATTCACCAGAAGAGTTACTTGAAGGGGTTTGATCTGTTGTTAGTAACATAATGTATCTATGTTTATAGATAACAATTTATGAAAGACATTTCACAAATTAATATGAATGTCTCATTGACAGTAATAAAATGAAATTTTATAAAGTATAAATATGTATATTTATATTTATTATTATTTTTGCTTTCAATTAGATGACCAATTAAATTTAGCTAAATTGTTTATCACATTTTAAAAATAAAAATAGAAATTCCCAAATAAAGAATACAGTCCAGGAAATATTCATTCCTTAATTATCCCTTCCTAATGATTATAAACTTCCACAAGAAAGAATATGATGGTCTTACATATAATTTATTTTATGTGATCATACACCTCCCTGGCACAAAGTTAATATGTGTAAGTGGCAAGTACAAATGAACATTTAGACTGGAAGTGACTTAGCCATTTATCAAAATATTGTAGCATAAAACAGCTCTTTACATTTTCTGCAAAAATGATCAATATCTACATGTCTGTCACTTAACAAATTATGTCTGTAATTTTAAAATTTATTGACAAACCCATCAGATATCAACACAGACATTTCTTACTTCACCTATTACATATGTATCTATAATTCTGAGGATTGGGAGGAAGAAGAGCATCAAAACAGAAAATAAAGATTTCCAAGAAAGTATATACAGTCTGATTTTCACTTTCATTGCATCCTCCTTAATTATAAAATCTAAATACCTCGAGTTTGGAAAAGGAACAGATCATACATATTAAATATTTATTAACTGTGACAAAATAGTAACTTTTATATTCCACATCAATGAGAATTGAGTTAGCTTAACTCCTCAGTTATCAGAATGGATTATTTTGTAAGTAGAACAAAACAATAGATCTTTCCAGAATATACAATTATATATTTTAAAAGTTCCTTTGGAAAGCACAAGTTGTCAGAAAGTACTTTTGAGGACATATGGTGCACAAGACCAGCTCTATTTGCAACTGCTCCAAAACCTTTAAATATTTAAGTTATTGATATACCAACATAATTTATTGAGTTATATTTCTCTAAGAAATATAACTTATTTCTTATTCTTATCTCATTCTTCCTCTGGGATAGTATCTAATTGGAAATACAGTTAAAAAGTATTTTTTTCATAAAACACCTTATAATTGCCTCTTACTTACATCACTCCTGTTGTTTGTCTTAACCTTGCCAGACAATCTTAGACTTTATAAACCTTTGTTATAATTTTGCATTATTGGAAGGCACATATAAAAGATACTATATGAGAGAGGGAGCCCTGCAAGTGACCTTATTGTACATTCATTTTTGGTTATGGAGGGGAGAATAGAACAAAAAGTGGCTGTACATTAAACTAGATGTAATGACTAAAGGGTGCTATGTCTCATTTAACAAAAGTACTAGAGATTGCTTTAGTCTACTAACAGGTGACATTTTTTATAATTTTGCATCATGAAATATTTGTACTTATACAAGTTTTATTTTTGTTTTAATTTTTGTTTTTTTCTTTTTCTTTTGTCTCAAAGTTTAATACCTTGCCCAATTCTTGTAAACATATTTAGCTTCTAAATTTAAATGAATAGTTATCCTTATTATATTTTATCTTGCTATACTTTAATCTTACTCTGGGAATGATTGCATACTATTGTAAAAGAATCTATTTAATTACACTTAAAAATAAATTCTAAATATAATAATAATGGCTTAATAATGTTGTAATTTTAGTATTTTTCTATTTATTTCACGTGTATTTTGGACCCCTTTTCCTTTCCTTTCTTGCATACTTATGAATTAATCAAGGAATTGTGTGAATATGCATTTCCCCTTGAGCTTTTTAAGTTGTACAATTGTTATTTTCTATATTTTCTAGAGATCATAATTAGTATTTTTCACTTAGCATCTATAGTAAATAATTTTAGTAGTACATAACAAATGTGAGGATCTTTTGACAGAGTATAGCTGTTGAAATTCTGAAGTATTTTGTTTTATTGCGTTTCCATCTCCAATTCAAATATATAAACGCATAAAATCTTGTTATAATTATTTTATGAAATTAGCATTAATTTTGATTTGCTACATATTAGACTTTCCAGTAATCCATGTTTCCTGCATCCACGTGCTCTATTTACTATAATTTTACTTTGGCCTAAGAAATTCCCTGTCGTATTTCCTTAACTGCAGGCCTTTTAATAACAAATATTTTTATGTTTCTTTCCTTTTGTAAATATATTTCTTAATGTGACTTTCATTTATTAACATAGATGACATAGATATAGGTATATAGATATCTATATTAACAATTATAGAACCATATCCTTTCATCATGTTAAATACATCAACCCACTGTTTTCTCGTCTCCAGATTTGAGTCAGGTCCATCTAATTTGTTTTCCTTTGAAAATAGTGTGTCTACTGTGATACATGTGCTTCTGGGGCCTTTAACACTTTTTCCCCTTTTGATTCTATTTTGTCAGCAGTTTGATTGTTTCTACGTAAGGTTTTATTCATATCTATCCCTTGGGCTTGCTGAGCATTTTGAATCTTTGGATACTTTTAATCAGCTTAGGGAAAAAAAATTAATTATCTCTTTAAAATTGTACCTTATTCTCTCTTCTCTCATTTTATGACTCCAATTACAGGTATGTTAAATATTTTTTGTCATATTACATGTATTTTAACTATTTAAAACATAGCCTTCATCTTTTGTTCAGTGGTATAAATGTGTATATTTCTAAAGTCACATTTTCCTCTTCTCTGTAAGATACCCGAAATGACCACTTAGCTTTTTAGACACCTCACATCTTCTTTTTTCCTGCTTTCCAGGAGATTTTCCTTGTACATGTTTACTTTAGGAGTCAGTCAATGCTTTGAGGGGAAATTATGCTCAGAACATAGGCTTCTGCAATGTATATTCTTTGCTCCGGGAAGTTAATTGCTCAAGTCTGGCTGCTATGTTTATTCTCAGCTATTGTTAAGAATTTTTAAAAATCATATATATGTTTAGTGAATCGATTAGTCCAAATCCAGTCATGCTGTCACTGTTGAAAGTGGCAATTATTCTAATTTTGTATTAAACACTCCCAATTAAATTTTGTGCCTACCACTTTATTAAAAGAACTCATGTCAAGATCATCAATAGTCCCCATAATACAAAATAAAATGTTCACCCTTCACTGATTGTTTGACTTCATCTACCAGCACTATGAGGCACAATTGATCACTCTTTTTTCTTGTAACCCGCTTTCTTCACTGACCTGCCAGTAAACCATTGTCTCCTGGTTTTTCTCCTACAGGAGATGTCAATTGATAATTGATCCTTCTCAGTCTCATTTGCTAATTTCTTATCTCCTTATTACCAGCTAATTTTTAGCTACCTATGGCTCAATTATTTTCTTGTAAATTTATTTTCTTGAAGATAATGGCTTTAAATACCCTTCATATACTGATGATTCTCAAATTTCTGTTATTAGCTGAGACTTCTTCCCATAAATCCACATGCATATATTAATCTTCCTAATGAGCATTTTCACACTTATGTATACTATACACTTCAAGTCATCATTAATAAAATTAAACTCCAGGTGTTCTGCCCAAGACCCTGCTCCTCTCTGAACATTTTCAATCTCACTTGAGAGCAACTTCATCCTCCCAGTGTTTTAGCTCAAAATCCTTGAATTCATACTTGTTTCAATCTATCTCTTAATATCTCACATCTAGTCCTTCATGATCCATATTACATATATTTTAACATATATTCAGAACCCACCTATTTCTTCAGTTGCACTGCCATTAGCCTATTACCCTGGAAAAAGCTACCATTATCTCTCTCCCATATTACTTTCAAAACCCCCTAAGCTTTCATATTTTTACCCTTGTCATACCGTGGTCTGTTACTCATTTAAATCTTATTTCAGATCATCTCATTAATCGTTTCACAACTCTACAGTGATTCCCCCAAATAACTCAGTTTAAAACCAGCATCTTTACAACGGTCTGCAAGATTTAATACAACCCACCCACCACTTACATCTCTCAGCCTCTCTCCTGTGACTTTACAAGCTTTGTTTTCATTCTACCTCAGCTATAGTGTCCTCCTTACTATTTCTCAAAAAGTGAGTTCTACTGTTGAAAATGTTTTCTTAATATATCCATATGTCTAGTTGGTTCTTTTGCCTTTTTCAAGCAACAGGGATCATACTTATTCTCCCACATGCAACAACAACAAACAGGACAAGAATGTAAAACAATAGATTTCTCACACAGTATATTAGGAAATAAAGAACAGTAATCTCTAAGACATTGGAAACACATGAGGTCAGCCTTCAATTGCTGCCACCACCCACTTACTAACTCAAGGCAGCGTAACCAAGATGGAGTCCAAAAACTTCCCTGATGTGCAAAAACAGAGTCAAAACTTCAAGGAGATGAAGGCAGGGCTGAGTACTAGAAAGGATAAAGCTGAAATTAAGAAAATTGCAGAGATATGCAGAGAGATCCTCTAGAGTATTCAACAAATACATGGCTAGTACAGGTAGTGAAGAAAACATCCGAGGCTGGCAAAAGAAGGAACAATATTTAGCACTTATACAGAGCTGGAAATTATAACTGGTTTCCACCAGCCAAGTAGGAAATTTTCTAAGCCATTGAGATTTGCATAGATTACTCGAAAGGGTCTTGACTTAGCAGTGAGGTAAATATAGATCTAGGTTAAATGCTGCACTGCTTCCACCTAACAAATTTGTAGTGCATGACCTTAAGGGAGCAGAGAGATACAATAGAGAACCGCATCAAGAAAAAAGTTCAAAAATATTTATAAATATCTAGTGCCCAACAAGGAAAAATCTATGAGTTCTAGCATACAAGCAAAAATTACCATGTATGCTAAGAACCAGGAAAATATAATCTCTAATGAAATGAATGATCCATCAAAACTGACTCAGAACTGACACCGATATAAAAATTAGGAGACAAAAAATACATATTATAACTGCATACCAATGTTCAAAAAGTTAAATATTTAAAAGTTATTAAAATGACTCATATTAAATGTCTTGAGATTAAAATTGCACTGATTCAACTGGATAATGATATCCAGGTCCATCCATGTTGCTGCAAAGGACATGATATCATTCTTTTTTAATGGCTGTATAGTTGTCCGTGGTATATAGGTACCATATTTACTTTATCCAGTCTACCAGTGATTGGGACTTGGGTTAATTTCATGTCTTTGCTATTGTGAATAGTGCTGTGACAAAGACACACATAAGTGTGTTGTTATGGTAGAACAATTTATATTCCTTCGGGTATATACCCAACAATAAGATTGATGAGTCAAAAGGTAATTCTGCTTTAAGTTTTTGGGAAATTGTCCAATTGCTTTCTACTGTGGCTGAAGTAATTTACATTTTCACCAGTTCTGTGTAACCATTCCCTTTTCTCCACAACCTCACCAGCATCTGTTATTTTTTTGCTTTTTAATAATAGCCATTTCGACTGACGTGAGATGGTATCTCATTGAGATTTTGATTTGCATTTCTCTAATGATTAGTGGTGTTGAGCATTTTATCATATGCTTACTGGCCACGTATATGTGTTCTTTTGAAAGGTGTGTGTTTCTGTCCTTTGCCCACTTTTTAATGAGGTTGTTTGGTTTTTGCTTGTAAAGTTAAGTTCCTTATAGGTTCTGGATATTAAACCTTTGTCACATGCATAGTTTGCAAATATTTCCTCCCACTTTATAAGTAGTGTTTTTAGTATGTTGATAGTTTCTTTGGCTGTGCAGAAGGTTTTTAGTTAAAAAGATCTCATGTGTCAAATTGTGGGGTTTTTTTGCAATTGCTTTTGGCATCTTTGTCATGAAGTCTTTGCCAGATGCTATGTCCAGATGGTGTCCCTTGGTTATCTTCCAGGATTTTTGTACTTCTGAGTCTTATATGTAAGTCTGTAATCCACCTTGAGTTGATTTTCTTATATGGTATAAGGAAAGGACCTAGTTTTCATATTCTACATATGGCTATGCAATTATTCAAGTTATATTTACTTAATAAGGAATCCTTTCTTCATTGCTTGTTTTTGTCAATTTTGTTGAAGATCAGATGGTTGTATGTGTGTGGCATTATTTCTGGGTTCTCTATTTCGTTCCATTGGTTTCTATGTTTATGTAACAATACCATGCTGTTTTGGTTACTGTAGCCTTGTAATATAGTTTGAAGTCTGGTAATGTGTTCCCTTCTGGTTTATTCTTTTTACTTAAGATTACCTTAGCTATTCAAGTTCTTTTTTGGTTCCATATCAATTTTAAAATTGTTTTTTCTAATTCTGTGAAGAATGTCATTGATAGATTAATAAGAATATATTTGAATCTGCAAATTACTTTCTACAGTATGGCTATTTTGACATCCCTTTCTTATAGTTCTATCACTTTGTTGAAATTCTCCACTTATTTCATTAAGTTGTTTACTTTGCCCCTTGATAATGGATTGAATCTTCTTTGATTTTTATATGTCTCATAAATGTTACTGTATAATATATAATTCATGTAGAACAAGATAAACAGGTAAATAGTGTTTTTACCTGCAAATGGACACATGTCATCTCAGGCAATTGTATGGGGAATTGAGTCAATCATTTAGGACTTGAGATAAATTTGGATTTTAGTTGCTGTTACTGTTGCTATGGTTGCCTTCAGACTTCAGGTTTCCAATTCATCTAATGATGCCATGTGCTTTTGATAAGTTTGCCAGAGGGTTTTCCTCAATATTTGAATCTAATTCTCAGCTTTATGTTGTGTAATTGGGGTTTGCTTTTTGTTAATGTAGAATAGCAGACAAGGATTATACAAAAAAAAGGAAAATTATAGTTTAAATTGACTTGTGAAAATAGGTTACAAATATCTTAAGATAGTATTGCCAAATTGAATAAAACTATTAAAATTTAGTGCATTTTGATAAATTGATTTTATTCTGTGCATACAAGTTTGGTTTACTACTGGCAAATCTATTATGAAATTACACTGTACTAAAAGATTAAAATGAAATACTACTTAATCTTTTCATTAAAATCACAAATGTAAATTCAATAAAGTACAATGATGATTAATCAAAAAAAACTCTTAATAAACCAGGAGTATCAGAGAACTCTTATAAACTGAATAATGAATACCTACTTCAAACCTAGTGTAATTATCATGCTTAATATTAGAATGTAAGAAGCATTCTTTTAAAAATCAAGTGCACTAGAAGATACCAACTCTCATTCTATTCTTTATTGAATGTTGATTCTAGACAATGCAGCAAGACAGTAAAGTGTGGTAAAAATATAAGGGCTGGAAAGAAAGACTCAAAAATGTTATATTGCATTGATGGTATAATTATCTTCATAGGATAATAAAATAATCTAGTGCTGAGACAATTAATTTTAGATTGCACCTTTTTTTGCATTTCACACAAAAAATTAGTTCACAAAGAAGATTTTAAAAAGCAAATATGAAAAGTAAAGTTTTAAAACATTAGGAAAGGAATGACAGATATATCATTTTGTAGTAGACAGAAATATCTTAAGTAAGATTTTAAATTTTTGCTTGATAAAAGTATGGATACATACAACTGCATTATGTAACACTCTTCAATATACTGAATCCAAATATATTCAGTACATTTAACTAAAAATAATATTTAATAGATGATTACCTTATGAAAACCAATTTCAAAAAACACAGATAATGAACTATTAGATATTTTGCTGGAGAAGAAAGAAAAAATGGTAGAAAAAAAATCCAATAGAAAACTATTATTTCATTTGTGGAAATTTTTACTTTTTTATTAAGGGAGTTCTCCACTTTAGATTTCTCAAATATGAAAATATTTTATATTTTTGTTCCACTTATGCATTAAAATATCAATTTAATTATTTTATCTCTTTTTATTCTGTAGTCACTATAATTATCTTAGTATGTTTTCAGTCTCAATAATTTAATTATCAAGAAGTTTATTGTTTGTAATTTATGAATTATGTATTAATTGTTTAATCCCGTTTTCTATATCTTTGTCTTGTTTCTTTAATTTGTCCAAGTTCATTTTGTCTCATCAGGCTTGTTTTTTAAATTATCTCATTTCAAAATCTTGTCTTTTAGCACAAAACACCCAGGGATTTTTAGTCTGTTTCCCTAGCTATTCTTTCTTCTAAAATTTATTATCACTAATCCTTTGTATGCTTTATACTCTACTTTTCTTTTTCCCCTGGTATATTAGCAAGTTTTTTTTTTTTTAAACTGTATTTTCCTTCGTGGAGCTTTCTCTAGTATTCCATTTGCTAAGATATGACAGAAGTTGTTTTCTGTTTTTTTTTCTTTTTAACTCTGTTATATATGTGTTTTGTGTGTGTGAGTGTGTGTGTGTATTCAGAGAGCAATATTCAGAAATCTCTTGAGATTTTAAAGGTTAATATCCAACACATTAAAATTACAAGCAAAATGATTTATTCAGTAGACTTCTAAATCCAGCATATAAATTATGCCATTGCATTTATATATCAAGCAAGTATTAATAATTACATTTAAGGGTACTTTAACAAAGTCCATTTACAAACAGGCAATTAAAGTTTTAAAAATATTTTAAAATCAATTACAGGCTTTATTTTATTTTATTTTTTGACAGAATCTTGCTCTGTTGCCCAGGCTGGAGTGCAGTGGTGCAATCTCAGCTCACTGCAATCTCTGCCTCCTGGAGTGATTCTCCTGCCTCAGCCTCTTGAGTAGCTGGGATTACAGGTGCAAGCCACTCCGCCAGGCTAATTTTTGTATATTTTTTAGTAGAGATGGGGTTTCACCATGTTGGCCAGGCTGGTCTTGAACTCCTGACCTCAGGTGATCCACCCACCTCAGCCTCCCAAAATGCTGAGATTACAGGCATGAGCCACCGCACCCGGCCGGATTTACAGTTTCACTGTATTAATTCATTTTTTATTTTCTCATTCATCATCCATTAACTTAAGAGCGTAACATTCCTGAGTAGTCAAATAACATTTGTAGTTTGAATAAATTAACTATAAATATATTTTAAAATGTTATTTTATATATCCAAATTTTGTAGAGATTGTTCAGATTTCAGCTTATTATCCCAAATATTACTTAATCCAGTGTTTTTTAAAATTAAAATGACAAGTCTCACATACTTTCTAATAAATAACATTATCTTCAATATTGTCTATGTTTGGAATATCAAAATGTATATTTCTTAATATAATTTTTTTTTTTTTTTTTTTTTTTTTTTTTTTTTTTTTTTTTGAGACAGAGTCTCGCTCTGTCGCCCAGGCTGGAGTGCAGTGGCCGGATCTCGGCTCACTGCAAGCTCCGCCTCCCGGGTTTAGGCCATTCTCCTGCCTCAGCCTCCGGAGTAGCTGGGACTACAGGCGCCCGCCACCTCGCCCGGCTAGTTTTTTTGTATTTTTGTAGTAGAGACGGGGTTTCACGGTGTTAGCCAGGATGGTCTCGATCTCCTGACCTCGTGATCCGCCCGTCTCGGCCTCCTAAAGTGCTGGGATTACAGGCTTGAGCCACCGCGCCCGGCCTTCTTAATATAAATTTTTAATTTATAGTGTTAGTATCACAAATACACATATTTATGTACACATTTGTAAATTTTGGGGGGAATTATTATGCTCATAATATCAGTTGACTCTATGTTTCATATTAAATATTAGCCCTTATACTGATAGATTATTGATGATATTAATATAATACACCAAATCATATTAATAGTCTTGAGACATTGATGTCTCTGCCCTTCTTACTAGATGGTTTAAATTCTTGTACACCTATTACACATAGAATTCATTCAAATCCTGGGACTTTTCAGTCTCACTTTTGTTCCGAATATATGTGAATGATTCTCTAACAGTAAAATAATTTAAGGTTGAAAAAATTCTCACTTTTTTATATTCTTAAGAAATCACAACTTAAAGGTATTAAAATAATACATAAATCACTTTTCTGTATCGCTCATGATGTTGTATGACAATTCTCAATTTTCAACACATATACTTTTTAATAAATGTTTTTAATTTTTTTTTTTTTTTTTTTGAGACGGAGTCTCGCTCTGTCGCCCAGGCTGGAGTGCAGTGGCGCTATCTCGGCTCACTGCAAGCTCCGCCTCCCGGGTTTACGCCATTCTCCTGCCTCAGCCTCCCGAGTAGCTGGGACAATGTTTTTAATTTTATCAGTGATTTCGTGTTTGAGGTCTGGGTATTTCTGTCTATTTTTTTTCCATTTAACTGTTTATTTTAATTTTAAATTCAAATGAGGTTGTAAGAAATAATATAGAAAGGACATTTGTTTCTATTTATAAATTTCTCTTAATGATAAAATCTTGCAAAATTATAGTACAGTATCCCAACCCAGATATTTCCATTGAGAAAGTCAAGCTACAGAACATCTCCATCAAGACAGGAGCCCACATGTTATACTTTTATAATTAAACCCACTTCCCTCCTACATCTACCTTTTCCTTCCTGCCTGGCAACCACTAATTTATTCTCTATTTCTATATTTTTGTCTTTTCAAAATAAGTGTAATCATGCCAAATGCAACCATACAATTTTGAGAAATGGCTTTTTTATTCACTCAGCATAATTCTCTCGAGATTCATACAGGTTTTTGTGTGTATAATTAGTTAATTGCTGTGTGTACCTGAGTGGTATTCCCAGGTCTTAATATACTGCAATTTGTTTAACATCTTGGAGTTTTTCCTATTTTTGGCTATTTATTGCAAAGAAAGCCACTATAAACATTCAATTACAGGGTTTTGTGTGAAGATTAGTTTTTATTTTCCTTCAGTAAGTGCCTAGAAGTTCACTAATTCTGTCTTAATAGTTACATGTTTATTTTTTAAGAAATTGCCACATTTTTTTTCAGAGTACCTATAGTATTTTAGATTCCATCCAGGAAAGCATAACTTATGTGGTTATTCAGCATCATCACCAGCATTTGCTAATATCCCTATTTTTATTTCAGTAATGCTGAATTTGTGCACACCTATATCTTATTGTAGCTTTAATTTAATGTATCTAGTAACTGGTGATATTCAGTATATTTTTCTTATGTTTAATTGCCATCTGTATATCCCTTTTGGTGCTTGATAATTTATTTGCCTACTTTCTATTTCTTTACCTGTTAAGTTTGGAGTATTCTTTATATATTCTTCATGTAGGTCTTTTGTTGGACACACAGTTTGCAGCAGTATTCTTCCAACTGGTATTCGTCATTAAATCTGCTGACAGGGTTATTTGCAGAGCAAAATATTTCAATTTTAATGTAGCCAAATTTATCATTTTTCCCATGTTATTGATTGTGCTTTTTGTTTCCAGTCTAAGAACACTTTAAATTCGTAGTCCTGCATCATGAAGATTTCCTCCTTTCTTTTCTTATTCTTTTTCTTCATGATACAGTTTACATATAAATCCATAATCCACTTTGAGATATTTTCTTTAATAAGGAGAAAGGCTTAAGAGTTGAGTTAGTTTTTTTCTGGCCTATAGATGTCCAGCTGAAAATGCTTTACTTTCTCCATTTAATTGTTTTTGCACGTTTGTCAAAAATCAGTGGACATAGTTGCATGGATTTATTTTTTAATACTCTATTGTGTTACATTTATCCTTGTGTCTACCCTTCCTCAAAAGAACATGAGCATTGCCTTAATTACTGTTACTACATATGGAGTCTTGAAATTGGATACATAGATTTGTCCAGCTTTGTGTATCTTTTTCAAAATTGTTTTTACTCTCCTGGTTCTCTTTTTCCACATACCTTGTAAAATAACTACATTTGTAGTTATAAAATGTCTTGCTGAGATTTTTAATGGAAATTGTGCTATATGTGCATATCAATTCGGAAGGAAATGACATCTTTACTATATTGAGACTTCCAATTCATAATCAAAGTCCATTTATTTAGATAAGTGTTTTCTAGTTTTCACCATGCAAGTCCTATATATATTTTACTAGGTTTATAAATATTTATCTTCTAAAACAAGCCATTAGATATTCTTAGAGCACTTATATATTTTCATTAAGTTGGGCAGATTGTACAGGCATTTCTCATATAATCACTCTCATGCATGTTCACAATTCCCCCTGTTAATATCTTGAGTTATGAGGTACATTTCTTACAACGATAAACATATATGGATACTTTTTATTAATTAAAGTCTATGATTTATATTAAGGGACATTCTGTGTGTTGCAATTCTATGGGTTTTGATAAATCCAGAAAGTCACGTATCTTTCATTACTGAACGAAATAGATTAGTCTGACTACCCTAAAAATACTCTGTGCCGTACCTGTTTATCCGTCTCTGAGCTTATCACCACCTTCTCTATCTCTGGAAACCACTGAAATTGTTACTGTCTTTACAGTTTGCCTTTTCCAAAGTGTCATATAGTTAGAATCATCCAGTGTGTAGCCTTTTCAGATTTGCTTATTATGAGATATTTTCTCACTAAACTATATGCATTTTAAGTTCCTTCATGTCTTTTCACGGCTTTAAAGCTCATTTCTTTTTATCAATGAAGAATATTCCATTTCATGAATATGTCCAGTTTATCCACTCACCTTTTCAATGATTTCTTGGTTACTTCTTATTTTTTTATAATTATAAGTAAAGCTACTATAAATGTTTGTGTTCAGACTTTTATTGTTGACATAAGTTTTCAATTCATTTTGGTCAATACTAGAAGTGTGATTGCTAGACTATACGCCAAACTTTCTTCCTAGGTGGCTGTACTATTTTGAATTCCTACCACTAATGAATGATTTCCTATTGTTCTATATCCTCTCCAAGATTTGGTGTTATAAGTGTAGGATTTTAACCACTAGAACATATTGTTATTATTCTGCTGAACTTATTCCATTGTTTCTGCTTCTCTTAAAAATACTGGACTTGTAGAACTATAAAAGTTTGGTATGTGATGTTACTTATTTCACCTAATATATACCTTTTCTGTTGTACAACATAAAAGTACACTGTGGCATTGAAAAGTACAAAGAATGAACTTAACCCTTAAAATAACCTGGAGAGATACTTTTTAAAAAAATTTTTTTTGACAGAACCTCACTTTGTCACCCAGGCTGGAGTGCGGTGGCACAATCTCAGCTCACTGCAACCTCCTCCTCCAGGGTTCAAACTATTCTCCCACCTCCACCATGCCTGTCCTGAAGGAATATTTTTAAACAATCATAATAATTATTACAGCATAATTATTTGTAGAATGTTTCTGGATATGACTATTGAGAAAATTCCAACATATTCACATGCAAAAGAAGAACTACAGTTAAATTTCTCAGAAGAAGCAAGGATTTTCTCCCAAAGAGTAGATGCTAAAGTTAAAGGAGTTTCTATCATCACAAGATGAATAATATTATTTTCCCATTAAAGGCTGAGCAAGAAGTGTGAAAGTACAGATGGGGACTATGGAACATGAGGGAAGCACAGGATCATGCCAAAAGGAAATCTAAGCAGAGAAGACCTGAGATAGACAGGTAACTCATTTTGGAACGCCATTATCTGTAATTTATATTTCTTTTATTAACCTTAGTTCCTAGTATATTGCTTGGCAGAGAGGTAATAGTGAAAGAATTAATAGTACAATATTCTTGTAAATTAATTGTCTTAGCATGTGGGGGCAAAATAAGCCATCAGAGACAGGATTATGAGTGGGCGTCTTTCTGAGTAATTTTGGAATTTAATTGGTAGAAGAAATAACAAATGGAACAATTGATTTTAAGACTAGGTTTCCTGATAGCCTAATATCTTAGATTTCTAAATAGATGCCTCTCCTGTTGACATCATCAACCCCTACAAGAGTATCATTACTGCTAACTTGTTAGAGAAAAACAAGAGTTGGAAATTTGGTATACCAGATACAAGGGAAAAATTGGTTTCTCTAATTACATGCCATAAGTTTTCATTTTTTAATGAAAGTTGTAGCGAGTATTGACATAATGAAATTAAATAAGAGCAGTGGCCTTTTTATTGAACTGTTGATTCCAGGAAGACTCATGTTGGTTGCACTCAAACATTTGAAACTGGAATAATTTTATTTACCTGCATATGGATTTCCAATTATTTGGGAAGTAGTAAACCTGGAAATCATATACAAAATGGAGTCATAAAAGCAAATGTGGTTTAAGATTTTTTGTTGTACTGCTCGTAAAATGTAAGACAAGTAGATGTATTATCTTTATTTTCCCAGCTTGCTTAATATAGGAAGGTTATACCAGGTAACTGATTCCCTAAATCATTTCCATGAAGTTCCATATTCTTGCAAAAATCCCTCAGTGGGATGTTTAAAGGTACTAGTCACAGACATGAAGGTTTCTGAGTCCATATTCTCTTCCAAACAGAGCACTAAGTTTTAGGTTTACATGTTAACAAATAGCCAAGCATAAGAAGAAAGTTTATGTCATTAATAGTAATTGTAAGCATTCAACTTCGCTGCATACACCAGAGGACAGCATCTATGGTTTAGAATGAGAGGTGTATTTCAGTCCTGGTGAGTCCACTGTAATCTCAGTATTATATATGTGGAAAAGGTATAAGCTGAGCTACAGGTGAAACATCCTTCCATGTAAGGTAATATAACAGTGGTAAAGTATGTCTAGATATGAACTTTTCACATTACAGTAAATTTTCTGTCACACTTTAAAAAAAAAAATCATCAGTTTAAAGAGAGACAGCTTTAGGAAATAATGTCTTCATTGCTTTAATGAGTTAAAGCTATTTCCAAAGGGGAAAAACGCATTAGTAAAATTTAACTCTAGATTTGTAATGTGAAAAGCCTTTTATAAAAATAAATGTGAACTCTGCAGTAGAAGCTCATTAGTATAATGATTCGGCATAGATAATGTGCAATTTGAAAACACAAGGTCTTTGATCTTTAACCTTTCGAATCTCTGTTAGAACTTCTACAGCATTTTAGGGTCTATTAATGTGTCATTTTTTTCCTGGATTCTTAATTTAGCTCTAGATAGCATATGCAACAGAAAATAGAAACATAAAAATCCAGACAGCTATGTTTTATATTAATCAAAAATTTCTGCTTAGGGAAATATAATGCAAATTTTAAAAATACATTTGAATCTTGTATTTACCGTAAATAGCCTTATAAATTTTGCCAGATTTCTTAAAATTAATGAAATTCATCTAAGAATTGGAAAGAAACGGCCGGGCTCGGTGGCTCATGCCTGTAATCCCACCACTTTGTGAGGCTGAGGTGGGTGGATCACGCGGTCAGGAGATCGAGACCATCCTGGTTAACACTAACACGGTGAAACCCGGTCTCTACTAAAAAAACGCAAAGAAAAAAAATCAGCCAGGCGTGGTGGCGGGCGCCTGTAGTCTCAGCTACGCGGGAGGCCGAGGCAGGACAATGGCGTGAATCCTGGAGAGGGAGCTTGCAGTGAGCTGAGATCGTGCCACTGCATTCCAGGATGAGCGACAGAGCGAAAAAAAAAAAAAAAAGGAAAGAAAATAGTATCTATCTCATAAGTTTGTTATGATAAACAATATATAGAAAATGTGTAGATAATATATATAGACCAAGATGGCCTCAACAATCCCTGCAGCATGACTAAATTTTAGACAGACTTCCTGCATCTGGGGCCCTGATCTCTGCTCTCCCCCAACCCTGTCCCTCACAGAGCCAGTAGCCTGACTACAGATTTCATTCCCTTCCCTTCTTTAGTGTATTTACTTTAGAAAACTTGTAAATTCTTTTTCTGCCATTTTTATATGTAATATTTTTAAAAGACTTCTGATAGTTTTAAAATAAAAGTTTGTCTTTCTCATAAAAAAAACTGTAGTCATCCTTTTAAAATATATCTTCAAGGAAGATACCACCTGTATTTCCCAGTCTCTGTGGAGCCTCACTTCGTAGGAGCTCTTCCTCCAACTTGTATAACTACCTCGTCTCACGAAGATAAGGCAAAGTTTAGGTTTCCTTAGGGTAAGGCAAATTAGCAAATACGGATAATCTATGACCCTCCAACCCCATTCCAGCTTTTAAAATGTTTCGCAACTTTGGTTTTAAAAGGAGTTGAATTTGAACAGAGTTTTAGTTTCTCGCCTGTATTGCAATAACTTTAAATAAAGTCTTCTCCTCTGTTTAACTTTTTCTAGTGAAATGTTTGCCTTAACAATACCTACAACATTACCTGTGCTCTTGCCTGTACCTCCTTTTTAACTCAGTTTTTCCTGCTTGTGCTAAGAATCATAAAGTTCCAATATAAACTTATAATATCTGCTATAAGGATTAAGTAAAATAATTTATGCAAGAGTGTTTGGGAGACATTTATTAATTCTTTTGGTAATATATGAATAAAAATCCAGATATTCAAAATAATAAAACAATCAGTTAAGGATGGAACAGTCTTTAGTAACTAATATGAATCTAAAGCATTAATCATGAGTATATATCAAAATGTAGAATAAGAAACCTTAGATAACGTGTTACCAAGAATTTATATGGACTTGATCTCTGTTTAGAAGCTTTTTTCATAAGTTTATTACTTCTTAGAAACTAATTTCCAAGACATGGCCATTTAAATCATTATCATTAGCATTTTTTACCTCCTCCACATCATCATTAATATAATGTAATAAAATGTTCATCTAATTTTTTAACAACTCTATTTTTAAAGTATATCCCTTATTTGAATGTGGTGAGGAAATGAATAACAAAGTGGTTTTTAGCCATGATTACTAAAAATTCCAATTAATAAGAAGTATACCCACACACCACAGGATAACATGAGTTGGTGTATGTGAGTCTACAATGAGGGCAGGTGGCCATTAGCAGCTCAACGTTATTTAAGAGTTTCATAATGATTGGGGACAGATGAGGCCATATTATAGATCACGATATTCACAGAAGGCACCTGCAAGGAAGAAGGTGCTGAGATAAGAGCCTCCACTAAGCTGGGCAGGGTGGCTCACGCCTGTAATCCCAGCATTTTGGGAGTCTGAGGCGGGCAGATCACCTGGGTTCAGGAGTTCAAGACCAGCTTGGTCAACATGGTGAAACCCCATCTCCACCAAAAATACAAAACTTAACTGGATGTGGGGTGCATACCTCTTATCCCAGGTACTTTGGAAGCTGAGTCAGGAGACTCACTTGAACCGGGGAGGCAGAAGCTGCAGTGAGCAGAGATCACATGCCACTACACTCCACCTGGGTGACAAAGCAAGACTCCGTCCCCCTCCACCCCCAAAACGAGCTGCCATTATAAGAAAATAGAGACATTAGAGCAGAACCGAAGAACACGTCAAGCTTTTAATTGTAGGAAACAGAAACTGGCATCTGAGTTTTCACACCAACAAGAAGGATTTTATTGAGATGAGCTAGGATTTTTGTTTCCCTGAATGAAGACAACCCAACAAAAATCTCCTTCCATTTTGGCATCTGAAAGTACCTATATTTTATTACTACAACATAGTCACATATTTAAAAACACAGTGTCTAGGTTGAATAAATAACACACTGAATATTTTTTTCAGCCCTCATCTGAGATGAGAGGCCTATTTGAGTCATAGTCCACTTCTACAATGGCAGATGAAACTCATGCCGGCTTTCTATGTTTGAAAAAACCTAATCAGTCACTCTTAAATAGAAAAGAGCAAAAAATGCCTTGGAAAGGTAAAAGCAAAACAGAAGTAAGCCACACTGAAAAAAGAAATTAGACCCTGAATGAATAGTGATGATTTAGGAAATAAAATAATATTATTGAAAAGACAAGATTTTCAGAGGAATTTAAGAAATTGTTAAAGCCACAAAATACGACCAATCTGTGATGAAAAAGAGGTACTCAAAATTGGAAATCTTACTTGAAGTGTATAAATATTATTTCAATCAAATTACCTGATTACATACATATATATGCATAATACAAATGTATTATCCAGATAATGTATACATAATTGTGTTCATGTAGTTCAGTCACGATAATTTGATAGTTTGAACATAATATTTTTAACAAATTGTACTGGCACAATGTGAAAGAAATGAATCACAATCCTCATCTCACTCCGAAAGCAAATTTTAACTAGAAATGGGGCATAGACCTTAAATGTAAGAGCTAAAAATATCAAACTTCCAGATGGAAACATAAGGAATTAATCTTGTTTACCTTAAATTATGCAAAAATTTAAATCTTAAACAGGATACACACAAGAGAGAGAAATATATAAGAATAAGAAGAGAAAGTAGAAAGAGAAGGAAGAAGAGGGATTTTTAAATTGATAAATTATACTTTTAAAATTAAGACTTTTGCTTTTCAAAAAGAATTGTTAAGGAAACAAAAAAGACAAGCTAAAGGTTGGCAAAAAATATTTGCAAATTTTTTAATCAATAGCACTCTCATATCCAGACTATGTAAGAAAATGGTTACAACCCAATAATAGGAAAATAAATAACCCAATAACTAAAGAGCAAAATCTTTAAGCAGACATTTTACCTAAGAAAATACACATGAACAAATCAGCCTGTATAACTGGATTAATGAAAGACCCTTTAATCTGGTCTCCCTGGTTATAATCTTGTCTTCTTTTTTATTCTTAACATTAAACCAGATTATGCACGTACATGTATTTCTGTGCATATATGTGTTTGTGTATATATATGTGTGATACATATACATATATATGCATCTATAAGTACATTTACAGAAATATATATATATTTATACATATACATATATGCACAGACATGCATCCCTTAATGATGAGGATACATTCTGCGTTAAGCAATTTAAGCAAAATTAAGCAATTTTGTCATTGTGTGACCATCACAGAATGTACCTACACAAATCTAGAAGGTGTAGTCTGCTACACATGTAGGCTACATGACATAGACTATTGTTTTTTAGCTGCAAACCCGTATAGCATGTTACTGTACTAAATATGGTAGGCATTTGTAACGCAAAGGTAAGTATTTGGGTATCTAAACATATCTAAACATAGAAGATGTACAGTAAAAAATAGTAGAAAAAATTTTGAAAATACATGTTTATAGGGGACTTAATATGATTGGAACTTGCAGGACTAGAAATTGATCTGGGTGTGCCAGTCAGTGAGCGGTGAGTGAATGTGAAGCCCTAGAACATCGCTGTATATTACTGTTGACTTTATAATCACTGCACACGATTTCACCATCTTTCACCGACGCTTCACCATAATTTGATGTTTTTTTCCTGCTTCAATTTTTTTGGACCAGAATTCATGTAGGTCTGTAGCAGAATTCATGATAGGGGCTCTTTTTAAATTGACGTCTTATTCTTAGCACCTCAAACTAGAAGCCATTCTAACATGTTACAGCAAGTTAGTTTCAGTTTATTTTGGCACAAAAATGTTTTTAAATTCTTGCGTAGTTTTTTCATGCTGTACATTTCTCGTGAACTTTTTGAAAACCCTCATATACAACGTAGTTCTTTATTATCTTCCTCAAGTGTTATTTACTGTAAATAATTGTATTCCTATTGGCAGCTCAGTATAGGAGGTTTGTTGACTCCAGCATTACCACAAACATGAGAGTAATCAGTTCTGCTATAACATGATTATAGCCTCAACATCACTGGGCAATAGGCATTTTCCAGCAGTATTATAATCTTATGGGACCACCATTGTACATGTCATTTGTCATTGACCACAATGTTGTCAGGCGGTGCATGACTGTGTATACACACACACACACATACACACTGCATAGCTATATTTCTTTTCACATAAGCCCAAGGCTGTCACTCACATCAAAACTCTATAATGGCTTTTTATTTCATCCAGTGAAAAGGCCAATTACACCTCTCACTCATCCTCTCCTGCTCTACTGTTTCTCATTCACCTGCTCCAGATCCACTGCAGTCTTACTTTCTCCGGAGCCCTGTAGTTACCCTGTCACCATAAAGAATTTGTACTGGTTGTTCCTCCAGCCAAATCTTTCTTTATCAGAGGCATATTTCCCAACTTGGCTCAAATCTTTTATCTAATGTCACTCTCACTAGAGAGGCCCTTATTTTAAAATCAATCATACCCTGTCTCCCCCACACAGCACTTCACTCCCCATTACACTGCAAGACATTTGATTTCTTCCACAGTTCATATCATTCTGTATTATATAACATATAACGTATCTATTATGATTGCTGTGTGTGACCTGTTTCTTTCCAGTACAGTGAAAATACCATAAGGCCAGGTAATTTTGTCAGGTTTACTTGCTAATAAGTCCCGATTACTTAAAACAGTGTCTAATACATAGGACACTGTCAAAAGAAAAAAAAAAAACGAGTTAAGTGAATACATGGATTTAAACAGATTTACTTGTGTATGTCCTATGGTACTTTAAGTCCTGATTTTTTTACCCCTTGTTCTGAGCACTATGTCAAAACATCTGTTTCAGGCGATTAGATGTTTCAAAATAGTACCTAAAAACAAAATTAAAGTAACTAGAATTATCTATCAAGGATGTGGAATGGTGACTTAAAATCAATATTTAAGCCTAAGAAGCAAATTAGAACAGCATAAAATGAGCTTTTATCTCTAAAGTTACATTTTAGTTCTATTTGATGGAGTCATATTTAGTAATTTTAGTTTAATTGCAATATACAAGTAAGAATCATACTTAAGCAAATTACATCTGCACAAAAAAAATTATCAAAAAAAGTCAATGATTCTTTTGTCTTCTCGACTCTGTGACCTATATTTGTTGCCTTACCTCTGCTACCACAAATGTCATTATCACCGGTAACAATAATAAAACAAGTAGCATGAAACACAAAGCATTTTACACCATTTATTACACGTGAACTTCACAATAAACTAGAGTTTTGTTAAAGTAGATGTTAATACTGATGTGACAGGTTATACAAAAACAAAACAAAACAAAACAGTGGACCTTATTTAAAAGCCTATGATGAGACAAATCCACATGGTTAGAATGGGTTGAAACTAACACCCAAACCAACCCTCTCAACTTACGTGTCTATCAATGGATGAATGAATAAGGCAAATGTGGTACATACTCACAATGGATATTTAACAGCTCTAAGAAAAGAATGGCCTGGGCTCGGTGGCTCACGCCTGTAATCCCAGTACTTTGGGTTGCCGAGGCAGGCGGATCACCTCAGGTGGGGAGTTCAAAACCAGCCTGACCAACATGGAGAAACCCCTTCTTTACTAAAAATACAAAATTAGCCGGGCATGGTGGCACATGCCTACAATCCCAGATACTACTAGGGAGGCTAAGGCAGGAGAATCGCTTGAACCTGGGCGGTGGAGGTTGCGGTGAGCCGAGATCGTGCCATTGCATTCCAGCCTGGGCAACAAGAAGAAACTTTGTCTCCAAAAAAAAAAAAAAAAGAGAAAAGAATGAAATTCTGTCATTGTCATTTGCAACAACATGGATGGTACTGGAGGTCATTAAGTGAAATGAGCCAAGCAAATATCACATGTTCTTGCTCATATGTGGGAGCTAAAAAAGTGGATCTCACGGAGGTAGAAAGTAGAATTGTGGATACCAGAGGTTGTGAAGGATAGCGGGGAGAGGAGGAATAAAGACAAGTTGCTAAAGGGATACAAAAATACAGTTATCTCAAAGGAGTAAATTATAGTATTTGATAATACAATAGGAAAACTACAGGTAACAATTCTTTATTGTATATTTGAAAATAGCTGGAGGAGATTTTTTATGTTCCCAATACAAAGAAAACATAAATGTTTGAGGTGATAGGTGGATATCTCAATTACCATGATTTGATCATTACACAATGCATACAGTTATCAAAATATCACACCCCCAAAATATGTACAACTATTATATATCAATAGAAACAAAAAATTAACTAATTTAATAAAGTCATACACAATAATCTAAAAGGTACCGAATACTCATTTAATGGCATAAAAGGTCCAAGTTTATATGTACTTAATGAGAAAGTTTAAAATATGAAATGTTCAATTACAAAAATAACAACTTTGTGCATTCTATTCAAGTATGTCCAGGCATGAAGAAACAGAATAGATAGATATGAGAAATGTAAGCTAGAAATGCTGTGAAATATTTATAAACAGAATTAAAAAGTAAATGCTAACATTCAGAAAGTTACGCCTGCAATACTTGAGAATTTGGATATTGTTAAGATCCAGAAAATCAAAATATTATATTTATTCTTCCATTTCTTTTTAGGTAGAGGATATAATTAAAATATAATAGCTAGTATTTTCCAGAGATAATATTATGTTTTACCTTTGGATAAATGCTTTTCCCTTTTCACTTTCCTGGAGGCATCCCCACAGAGTCCAACTTGAAGAGATACAAAGCTTCTACCACTCGTTTTCCTTCTCTTCTATTCCTTCAATTACTTAGCATTTTATAAGTCCCTAATGATGAAGTTTTCCAAGGGTAAAGTAACCAGCCCATTTTAAAAAAATAAAACTTTAAAAAAGTTAGAATATTTTCTAAGTTGATTTTTGATAGACCATATTCTTTTAATCAATAAAACATTCACAAAAACACAGATTTAATAGAGTTGTTCCTTATTCTAAATTCCTTCCAAATTCCTCATAGTTTATTTCATGAAGAGATACTCTTTTGTTATTATGAAGATTGCTCATTACAGAAGAGGTATTCGGTATTGTGTGCTGCTGAAGATTTTCAGCTAAGAGTTACTTGACATGGAAGAGAGTTCAGCTCTGTAGACAATACACTTCTTTTGAAAAACTTACATTGCAAGCAGTGGTCATATTATGATTTGATGAACTAGAAGTGCATAGTATGTTGCATAAAATATATTGACCAGAAAAAACACATCATTAGTTTATAAAAAAGGTTATTAACTTCATAAAACGTACATCCTAAATAATGCATAGGTCTGGTCAGGAACATTCACACAGTAAAAAAAGACAGAAAATGCGAGCCACCCCCATATAAAACATTATTTCTCAAAGACTCACTATTTTTTTTATTTTTATGGAGAATACTTCCAAAAATCTGAACATATGCTTATGATTTATACAAGTTAAAATAATATATAATTATTTCTTGCTATTAAAGAAATATGTTATAGAACTTTCTTATAATTTACTCATGCTTTTCTTTTTTATTCTTTCTCCTGGCAACTTATATACGTTTAAATACAAATGTAAATTTATTTATCAACTGTAATGTGTTTCACTTATTTTCCACCTATAACACATGGATTTTTAGCTTATTTATACAACCTTTCTACAAACACCTACAATTCTTAACACATTTTTCACTTTTAGTCTAATTTTGATATAATCATATTTCATCTTATTTATTTCAAAAGTTTATTTTTTATAATTGTACACACATGTTTCTTTTAAACTCATTTTTACATAGCAGTTCACTCTAAGGCAAAATTTGATTTTATCGCCCCATAATAAAATTATTTCATAGTTACTCACTGATGATCTGTAAAATACCCAGACATTGAGTATACTAAACAGAATTCTTCACAATCATTCTCTGCATACTAACCTCTTCCTATGTTCTGGGAATGTAAACCACATGCTGCACCTTTAAGTGACTGTGTACTCAACTCATCTCTCTTGACCTTCACATATTCTGTCTCCTATGCTAGAATAGCTTTAAAATTTCTTTGTGTTTCACTTGTAACTACTGCCTTCAAACCCTGTTTAGGGTATTGTCTGTTCATGAAAGTGTATTCTGAACTCTTTCACATGATTTCATGGTATTCTTTATAAGTTTTATGAAAATATTGCATATTACATATATATATCAACTAGACATGGAGCATTTTTTGATTAAGGCTAAATATTATTTAGTTTAATACCCTTTACAGTCTTGATACTTAGAAAGTAATTAATATTTACTGAAAGGATTATTTATAAATAACCAACATATACTCTTTTAAAGTATCGTGACCCAAGTTATAATCATTTGAATTTTGTCTTCATAATTAATTTAGCTAATTCTATTCTTGCCCTGTAAAATTCATTCTTTTTTTTGAAACACAGGGAAAACTTATTTTTAAACTTAAATCATATTAAACTCTGTTTAAAATGCCCCCAAAATGTGTCATTAAACTTAGAGGAAATCAGAAGCACTTTAGCCCCATTTGCAAAACTCCTACCTTGCCAATCTATTTTTTTACTGACTATCTTTAATCACTCTGATCCAGATATATTGACTTTCTTTCTCCTCCTCAGAATTTCCTTTTGACACTAACTGTTTTCCTTTACCAGATTGCTCACTTTCGGGTCTTGTTCGGGTATCTGTCAAAAATGCCATATCCTCATGTAGGCCTTCTATAGCAGTTATCTATTGCAAGAATAATGCTGTGTAACAAATCATCCAGAACTCAGTGTCTTAAATAGGATTTATTTAGCTCACGCATCTGTAGATTACTGGCTTATACTGAGATCAGCTGTGGCTCTTCATTTCATATTTAGGCTCTGTCACATATATATTGACCCGCTAAATTTTAGCAAGGCCCACAGGGATGATCTGACCATTTGTCTCTGATCTTCCAGGCATTCAAGTCTAAGCACACATGATTTATTTAGCTCATGTGTCTATATATCATTGATTTTCAGTGGGAGCTGAGATTAAAAAGCATAAATGAAAACTTTTGACTGTGCCATATATGCTAACATCCCATTAACCAAAGCAAGTCAAACTGCCAGACTCAGAGTGCAACGGTGGAAGAATTAGACTCTACCACTTTAGTGAGATAATCTTCAACACAACATATCCAAAAATGTAAATACAGGTAGAAGTGAAGAATTGTAACCATCGATAAAATTAATAGACCATAGTCTGCTCTCAGGCCAAACTATTCCCATCCCTTTCATATACAAATGCCCTCATTACCTACTAAATCCAACTAAGTTACATTTAATCAGTTCAAGCTCAAAGTGGAGGACCTCATGATCAACATTAAGCCCAACTGAGGCTCAACTTAATCATGGGTTCTAGGAACTAAAAATACACCCTCCATAAAATCTAAAACATGCAGTAGTGAGAGAGAGCCAGAATAACCACAATGAACATTTCATTTCAAATACGGACGAATAATGGAAGGTACAGAATATTGCTACACAGCAATATTCAGATCCTGCTGGCACAGTGTTGTGTGGGCTGCCTATTCTGGGAATGAAAAGCATCCCCTGAATAAACAATGCTATTTCATGGGAGTGGGTTCTCAGCCTGTTTTCCTCCATTTGTCTCGACTTTACCTCCTTGGACATCATCTGTTCTTTGTCTATTTGTTTGAGACGGAGTGTAGCTCTGCCACCCAGGCTGGAGTGCAATGGCGTGATCTTGGCTCACTGCAACCTCCGCCTCCTGGGTTCAAGCGATTCTCCTGCCTCAGCTTCCTGAGTAGCTGGGATTACAGGTGCTCAACCCCATGCCCTATCAATTTTTGCATTTTTAGTAGAGACGGGGTTTCACCATGTTGGCCAGGCTGGTCTCAAACTCCTGACCTTGTGATCCACCTGCCTCGGCCTCCCAAAGTGCTGGGATTACAAGCATGAGCCACCACACCTGGCCCATCATCTGTTTTTACTAAACTCCTTGAGCACTTCTGTAAAAGGTATTAGAAAACATTGCAGAATTTTCTCAGCCTTTTTCTTAGCAAAATTTGGGGCTGCAACATTTGTTTTTTGAGCAGATTCAATATATTCAGACTGTAAAACATTTTTTCATTATTTCCTGAAAGTTTTTGTGAGCTTTAATATTCACTGATTATAATCCAACCTATACAACAAAATCGGTACTCATAATTACTTTCCTATAGTGCCTCCCTCTCTAGATGCATTTTCTGCTATTTTCAGACCAGGCTTCTAAATGCTATGACTTAAACCTCCGTACAATCTCTATTAGAGAAATGAAAGTGTCTTGGAGGCACTGCCTTAATTTTTTAAAAGGTCTTGACAAAGAGTTTTACTACTAGTTGTGTGATGTATACTCTGAAGCCATATCTTATTTCAGGGTATTGTAATGTCCCAGGTAAAAAACAGTGTCTATCCTATCCTACCAAGTGTAAATCCTTTTTACAAATTATATCCCACTAATTTTTTTTTTTCAGAATATCCCTTTCTTATAGTGTCTTCTATTCAATTTTTAAAAATCAGTAATTCTTCCAATATTTAGCATGGAGAACCCTTAACCAAATATAAAAGTTCATTACATAAAAATTTTCATCTCCTAAGTTACAGAAGGCCACAATTTTACAAAATACTCCATTGCTACATAGCACAGATCACCAGTTTTTCAGGATCCGTAGTGATATTATGATCATTTTGCAGGCCTCTGTTAACCAACACAATATATTTTATGGAATTTTTATTATGATAACACTCCATTTTAAACTACTGATTCCTCTATCAGATTGACATTGCTGCAATGATGCTGTATAACAAATGATCTCAAACCTCAATGGTTTAAAACAGTAAGCATTTATTACCCCCTAGAGGGTGCAGGTCAGACATTGTTTCTGTCTGTGTGGGTGTGCAGTTCTTCTAAGCTTGGCTCACTCTCACAGCTGTCCAGCAGTCAGTTTTCTGTCAGATTGTGTGACAGGATGATTATTGTGTTTCTCACTCTCACTTGTGTTTCTCACTCTTTAGATGTGGGTACAGGCATGTTATCTGGCAGTAACACAGCTTCAAAAGTTGAAGCAAAATCCCCTACTTAGATGAAATTGGCTTTTATAATATTGCAAAAACAAGCCCAATGCCTGAATTCAAATTCCTCATATTTAAGCATTGGAAAAACAAACACTGCCTCTCTTTAGTGAGACAGCTTGCAAAGTCACAGGATAAAGTTCATGGCGAAAGGAGAAGAACTGGGACCAGGAATTTAAGGAATCCACATCTTTCTTTACTAAATAAGAGTAAGTACATCGCATGCCCTAGGGTGTCCAACATTCTCCTATTTTATTTCCTAGTGTGCCCTGCAATTTAGAAGTTATCTGATTTTCGTCCTTGGAGTTTTTGTTAACATTGGACCCTTAGATCCATCTACTTCATAATTTCTGGACTGCCATGGACATTTATTATTGTAGTCATTGTAGAATTACTGGAGTGTTTGTGTGAGATTGTAATGAGCGTATAGAAGACTTAAGACTTATCCATGTGGCAAGCGCTGACTTATCTCAATCAGATGCTACATAAAGATTAAAGGGACCAATGAGCAAATATGATCACAAAGCACCTCTTCCAGAGTAGAATTCTAAGAGGAGCAATAAGAGTGAAGCAGTATATGAGAAATAGTTTGGCACTCATTTCAAGGACAGTGTACAATTATAATTTAAAAGGCCATTAAATCAGTCAGCAGCTTCTGCAACTAAAGGTTGTTTAGATACCTACCCAGTGGTGCAAGAATCTTTAATTTATCATTGTCAACATTTTATTATAGATATTATAGTATTAATTGATATACAATGGAATCAAGGTAATTTGACATTCATCTCAGAAAGAGCCAATCGGACAAAAACATTAAAATAAACAACAAAAACCCACTCCGAATTTAGAAGCAATGGCACAGCTGTTGAAAATTTGTGAAAAGACACAAGAATAAACCATTTAGAATAATGGATTAATGAGGGAGGTGAAAGCTCTCTGTAGTGGTCAGATATTTCCAGCTTAAGCGTTTGGATATACCTATTGCATAAGGTGGTAAGAGAATGTACCTATCAAATAAGGTTGTAAACATTTTGAACTTGGCCGTGCAGTCGCTGTGGCGGATGCAGCCCCTACTGGCCTCGAGTGCCGAGTGGGAGGGTAAGGGATGATTACTTCCATTCAGCACTGCCATCCGAAGAACTGCTGGTGAGGACTGCAGTTCTGAGCACCCTCCTGCTGAGCTTGGGTGCTCTCTTGCTGAATGGGCCTTAAGGGTAAAAGCTGTTAAACTGGAGAAGGAAGTCCAGGATTTAATGATGAGATACCAGAGAGCTGTAGCTGACTGTGAAAACGTAACGAGGCGAACCCAGAGATGTGTGTGAACTCCAAGATATTTGGAATCCAGAGTTTCTGTAAGATCCTGGTGGAGGTGCTCCATATTTTGGAGAAAACTACAGAGTGCATTTCTTAAGAATCAGAACCTGTGGACCAGCAGGTCACTCTAGAGAAAGTCTTCCAAAGGGTTGTCACTTTTTACTACCTTATCAAATAAGGTAGCAAAAAGTTATCAAATAAGGTAGCAAAAAGTTAAAAAGAAACACGTGCCTTCTGGGGTGATTACTGACTAGTCATTATTAAGGATATACACTATTTTATAGAGGAAAAAAAAATTTTAAATGTCACAAGGGCCACACAGAACTTCTGGACAGAAAGAGAAAAAAAAAGAAGAAAAAACAGGAGAAAAAAAAGCAGAGTTGTTAAATTATGTATATCTTTCACAAGCAAAACATTGAATGAAATAAGATAGATACAAAAGTATAAATATGTACTAGTTCATTCGTAAAAAGTTAAAATATATATGCAATATTAATATGCTGTGTCAGAAATTATGTTAGTCGAGATTCCTAGCCAGCATATGCTAAGCAGAGGCAGACAGGAGGAAATTTTTAAAGGTTTGCTATCATTTTATTAATATTGTTGTTGGTTTCCCAGGTGAGTTTCATTTGTTAGAACTAATTTAGCTGTATGCTTTTCACTTTTGTACTTTTTGATAACTATGCAATGCGTCTGAAAATATGTTAATTACACAATCCCACAATGAGTTACCATTTTACACCCATAGTTTGGGAAAAAGTTAAAAGTGTGATAATAGCTAGAAGTAGGAGCTAATGTAGTTAATGTACCATTTTATTAAAAGTCCATATTATTCACTAAGGTCAAAAATACACATGCATATGATAATAAAATTCTACTGATTAGTACATATCTTAATGATCTCTGAGGTATGTGCAATATTAAACATGTATATGAATATTCATATCTCATAATACCAGAAAAGAAAAGCAATAAAATGCTGATGAAATGTTACTTGGATACATAATATATATTATAATCAAGTGGTGATATACAATATAACAATGAAATTAATAAGTAGCACTTTTACAACCCAAGTTGAATGAATCTATAAAACATAATGTTGACAAAAATAAGCAAGTCATGAACTAATGTAAATAAGATGTTTACATTTATATAAATTTCAAAATCAAGCAAATGATTGAACTAGTTAATGCACAGACCTTATATATATAGTAAACTGATAAAGCATAGTGCAGAAATAAATATATAAATATACCATATAGGTTACTTCTAGGGATGAAATGAGTGATTTTGATACAACTGAGAGGGACATATATATGTATATGTACTTAAAGGCAATAGTAATGTTCTACTTGCAAATTGGTAAATAATGTTTATGAACATTCACTTTATTAATTACTCTTTAAAGTATGCCTATGGCTATAAATAATCCCTCTTGAATAACTGATATTAACACTTTAATAATCTTTACATTTGTCAATTGAGAAAAATAACAAGTCTCAATCGTTTTAAGAGATTTATTTGCCAAAGTTGAGGACACGCCTGGGAGAGAGATCTATGCCTTTCTCCCAGGACGATTTTGAGGGCTCCAAATTTAAAGGGGAAAGGGTGCGATAGTGAGAAGTACACAATTTTCATGTAAGAGCGAAGTAAGGAAAAATAGTGATTCACGTCTGGCTCAGTGAATCTGCATTTTTTACATAAGATGACATAAACAAAAGCCTCAGAGAAAAAAATGCGAGGAATTTGCGTTTTACATAAGATAACACAGACAAAACAGGACAGGAGAACAATCAGATATCCATTTATGTCTGGTGTGGCAGGGAAGGGGGGCCTGGACCTGTAAAGATAAGGTATCAATCTGCATTGCTGTGGTGAAATTGCAACAGCTCACTAGGAATTTCCTTGGGGCAAAATGTGAGGGAGGCGTGTTGCTTTTCATTGGTATCCATCTTATTTACGAACCAAAAAGGGGGAGGTAGTTTTGCGTGACACACTTCCCAGCTTGACTTTTCCCTTCAGTTAAATGAGTGCGAGGTCTCAAAATTTAATTTCCTTTCACACATTAAAACTTCATAAAATTTATATCAAAAACATAAATGAAATTAAAGCTCCATTTTTACATATAGAAATGTGGAACAAAAGGAAGTAAAAAAGGTACATAGATAAATAACAAAAATACACTGAGGTCAGGTGCAGGGGCTCACGTTTGTAATCCCAGCACTTTGGGATGCCAAGGCGGGTGGATCACTTGTCAGGAGTTCAAGACCAGCCTGGCCAATATGGTGAAACACCGTCTCTACAAAAAATACACACAAACAAATTAACCAGGAGTGGTGGCCCACGTCTGTAATGCCAGCTACCTGGGAGGCTGAGGCACGAGAATCCCTTGAACCTGTGAGGCAGAGGTTCCAGTGAGCCGAGATCATGCCACTGCACTCCAGTCTGGGTGACAGAGCAAGATTCAGTCTCAAAAATAAAATAAATAAATAAAAATAAATTGAAAAGCACTTCACCAAACAATCACAAAATAATACCATCAATACTAAGTGTATGTACTCTTACTCTGTGACACAAGCATGAGAGAACTCATTGACATTATTTGGCAGCTTTATTGAAATATAGCTTACATAACATAGAATTAAACTATGTTAATAATTTTTTAAATTTAGGTAATTGTGTCACCACCTCTATAGTTCAGTAATAGAACACCTCTACTAACCCAGAAGTTTCTCTAATCAATATTTGCAGACAATCTTCACTCCTTCTGCAGGCCCCAAGCAAACATTGGCTTGCTTTCTTTTTATCTAAGTTTGCGTTACCTAGACATTTTATATCAATGGAATCAAAATATGCCATCTCCTGTGTATGTTCTATTTGACTTATAATGATTTTGAAGTTATTTTCAATGTTGAGTAGTATTTCATTGTACAGATATTCTACATATTGTATGCACACTAAACAGTTGGGAGATATTTGGATTATTTTCAGTATTTTGCTATTATGAAAATTGCTGCTATGAACATTCACATAAAAATCTTTGTATGGACATATGTTTTTAGTTTGCTTGAACTGACATACTAACTGATATTAATGCAATTAAAAGGAAATACTTGAAGACAAAAGTGGGATTTAAAAATACGTAAGTACAAAATTGTAAAATTAGCAGTATTATTTTCATTTTCAAAGTCTAATCTTATGTATACAGTAAAATATAATTATAATGAAAATATAGAAGCCAATAAGTATTGCCAAATAATAAATGAGTCACTGGTAAAAATTATTTGCATAATTTGCTAAGGTTTTATTTTAAAAATATGACTAAAAAATCTAAATATCATTCAATCATATTATAAAACAGAACCCAAAGATCGAGATGCAGAAGCAAGCAAGTTAATAAAACACCAGAAGTCAGTATCAGAGATAACTAGACCACAACAGCCAAAGTACAGAGAGCAGAAAAGAGAACAATTTCAGTGGGAACTTAATAGCATCTGGAAATTGCATTCTATTTTCTGGTCCATAGGTGATTGTGACTCTCCTTTAAAATACAGCATGACCGGGCATGGTGGCTCGCACCTATAATCCTAGCACTTTGGGAGGCTGAGGCGGGTGGATTACTTATGAGGTCAGGAGTTCGAAACCAGCCTGGCCAACATGGTGAACCCCTGTCTCTACTAAAATACAAAAAAAATTAGTCCGTTATGGTGGCGGTCGCCTGTAATCCCAGCTACGCGGGAGGCTGAGGCAGGAGAATCGCCTGAACCCAGGAGGCGGAAGTTGCAGTGGAGCTGAGATAGCACGGCTGCACTTCAGCCTGGGGGACAGAGCGAGACTCTATCTAAAAAAAAATAAAAAGTAATAAAATAAAACACAGCATATACAAATATGGATTGGAATATTTGGACCAAATGTTCCAAAGAAAATATGGCAATATTTTTCAAATTTTCAAATTTTATTTTCTTGATGCAGGAACTTCAATTTAAAAATAACTAAAGTGCAGACGAAATTATTCAGACTTATGTAGTGTAATATTTAAGACAGTTTTGCATACAATAATAAAAATTGGAATATAACCAAGGTGTCCATCAGTTAGAGATTGTTAAATATTTTATACACTCACATAATGCACTGCAATACAGCTGTTAAACCACATTGAAATATATTAGTGTGTCAAGATGCCTTGAGAAAATGTTTAAAGTTTAGCACTTTATTATCATTATTGTTGCCATTAATTGCATAAAATATATAAGACATAGTTCCAAAATTCTCAACTCTATAAGGAAGATTTTATATATGTATGAGAACGATACACACACACACACACACACACACACACACACATTATTACAATGTATATTCAACCTTCTCATTCACATACATAATTCAATTGTTTTAATTTTCAGCCTGCACAGATGAATAAGAACATGGAAGGTTTGTCTTTCTGTGACTGGCTTATTTCATTTAACATAATGTTCTCCAGTTCCATCCACGTTGTTGTAAATGACAGGATCTCATTGTTTTTATGTCTAAATTACTATTCTATACTCCATTGTGTATACATACTACATGTTTTTTATGCATTCACCTTCCGATTGACACTGAGGTTGCTTCCAAACCTTGGCTACTGTGAATAGTTCTGCAATAACATGGGAGTATAGAGCTCTTTGATACAGTGATTTCCTTTTTGCGGGGTATATATCTGGCAGTGGGATTGCTGGATCACATGATAGTTCTATTTTTAGTTTTTTGAGGAACCTCCATACTGTTCTTTATAGTAGTTGTACTAATGTACATTCCCACCAACAGTATTATGAGGGTTCACTTTTCTCCACATTGTTGCCAACATTTATTATCACCTGTCTTTTGGATAAAAGTCATTTTAACTGGGGTGAGGGAATATCTCTTTGTAGTTTTGACTTGCATATCTCTCATGATCAATGATGTTGAGCACCTTTTCATATGCTTCTTTGCCATTTGCATATCTTCCTTTGAGAAATGTCTATTCAGATCCATGTCAATATTTTAATAGAATTATTGGTTTTTTTCCTATGAACTAAGCTCTTTATATATTCTGGTTATTAATCCCTTGTCTGATGGAGAGTTTGCAAATATTTTCTCCCATTCTGTGGGATGTCTCTTTACTTTGTGAATTGTTTCATTTACTGTGCATAGGATTTTTAAGTTGATGTGATTCTGTTTGTCCATTTTTGCTTTGGGTGCCTGTACTTGAGGGAGATTACTCAAGAAATCTTTGCCCAGACCAATGTCCTGGAGAGTTTCCCCAAAGTTTTCTTGTAGTAGTTTCATTGTTTCAGAACTTAAATTTAAGTCTCTAATTCTTTTTCATTTAATTTTTGTATATGGTGAAAGATAGGAATCTAGTTTTATTTTTCTGTGTATAGATATCCAGTTCTCCCAGCACCATTTAGTGAAGTGACTGTCCTTTTCTGAATGCATGTTCTTAGCATCTTTGTCAAAATGAGTCCATTGTAGGTGTGTGGATTTGTTTCTGCGTTCTCTACTCTGTTCTGTTGATCTCTGTGTCTGTTTTTATGCTAATACCCTGTTCTTTTGATTACTATACCCCAGTAGTATAATTTGAAGTCAGGTAATGTGATTCCTCCAGTTTTGATCTTATTACTCAGGATAGCTTTAGCTATTCTGGGGCTTTTCTGGTTCAATAAAAATTTTAAGATTATTTTTTGTTTCTGCGAATAGTGCCATTGATAGTTGTTTGTTTGGTATTTCACTGAATATGTAGGTTGCCTTAGGTAGTATGATCATTTTAACAATATTGATTCTTCCAATCTATGAGCATGGAATGTATTTCCATTTTTGTGCATCATTTTTAATTTCTTGCATCAATGTTTTATAGTTTTAATTAGAGATCTTTCATGTTTTTGTTAAGTTTACTTCTAAGTACTTTATTTGTAGCTATTGTAAATGGGATTGCTTTCTTGATTTCTTTTTCAAATTGTTCACTGTTGGCATGTAGAAATACTCCTGATTTTTGTATGTTAATTTCATATCCTGCAACTTCACTGTATTTATCAGTTCTAATAATTTATTTGATGGAGTCTTTAGGTTTTTCAAAATCTAAGATTATATTGTCTGCAAACAAGGATATTTTGACTTTTTCCTTTCAAATTTGGATGTCTTTATTTCTTTCTCTTGTCTGATTGCTCTAGCTGATACTTCTAGTACTATGTTGAATAACAGTGGTGAAAGTGGGCATACTTGTCTAGTTCCAGATCTTAGAGGCAAGGCTTTCAGCTTTTCCATGTTTAGTACAATACTAGCTGTGGGTCTATCATACATGGCTTTTATTGTGTTGAAGTATGTTTCTTTTTTGCTCAGATTTTTGAAGGATTTTGTCATGAAGGGATTTTGAATTTTATCAAATGACTTTTTAGCATCAATTTAAATGGTATGGTCATATGTGTTTAGTAGTACATCATGAAACTTCTATCCACAAGTTATTTTATTTTGTCATTTAAATTTACCTGGAATCTATATAATATCTGTCAATTAAATATTTTGAAATAAAATGTAAGTTAAATTCATATTATACTAGTTTTCTAGTGTGTCCCTTTTATCTTCCATCTTCTTTGAAATTAAATCCATGTCTTCCCATCTGTGTACTCAACCTACTTCCAAAGCTATATCTCGCCTCTCTTCATTAAACATCAGCTACCTTTTAATTTACCTAATTTAATTTCTCCAAATGAATTATACTTTTGCATCTTCAGATCATTGTTCATGGTGGTCACTCAGCCTGGTATAATCTACTTATATTCTTGTAATTAAATCCTCCTCATTGTTCAATAGTCATATCAGGCATTATCTCCTATCATTAAAAAAAATCCCCAGATACCTAATTTCCTGCGGTTCAGTTAAGTGTCTCCCCCACAGATATTTCTACACATTTGTATTAGTACTACTTGGTTTAGCTTTCTTTGTAACTCCCCTAGTTGATTGTAATACGAAATAAAGACCATGAAAATCTAACCAATTACTTTAATTCCTAACATTTAATGAAATGTCTGAATCATTTTAAAGCATCAACAAATGGTTAAAAAGCAAAATAATTTAATGATACATTATTTTCTTTATATTTATTAAGTCTCTTTTTTTTGGTTAAAAACATAATTGACTCTTGTGATACTATCCCAATACTTATTGGCACCAATATCTTTTTTAAAGTATATGCTTTTATTTACAATATTTTATGTATTCCTTGAGCTAAACCTATATAGTATTTTTGCTTAAAATACAACTAAGGGGGAACTGTGATACATTTCTCTAATTGGTGGAACTAGCTAGCCTAAAGATTTAAAAAACTCTCACCTGATAATCAAATAATATGTAAACAAAAGTTGTTAATTATTTTAAGACTGAATATTTTGGCACAGGCCAGTGTGTGTGTGCGTGTGTGTTTGTGTGTGTGACACAGTGCATTCCAGCAATTTGTTACTTTCAAATGAGCTGGTTAAACAGCATGTGAAGAATGAATGCCCTCCTCAAAGAGAATCTAGGGCTGATCCTGCTTTGCTTTAAATCTTGATTTACTGTAGTTACTGTCAAAAGTCTAAGTCCCCCCACGTAATCCATCACTTTTGGATTCTCTTTCCTTTACTGTCTGGCATCCTAACTCTTACGATGCAGAGGCATTGAAAACCTCTTTCTGTATAGGCCATACAAATGCCCTTATGGTGAGTGTTTGATACACCCCTTGAAAAGCCTGAAGATGGAATAGGTGTTAACCTTCCTCCTCATTTTCAGACCTTTCCTCACCAACTTCACCTAAAAGACAACAAATATGAAGGTCAAAACATTCAAACCTTCGTCTCCTCTTTTCTGTAGTTTACAGATCTCCCACCCATCACACTTTTTACTTTGTACTGGGACACATTATACATATTAGGATATAAATATGTAATATTTACTATTATATATTTAATATTATATAATATTCACTAAGATATATTTATTTATATGCCATATTATATATTAATATATTAAATATATAAATACATGTTTATATACATGCATATAATATAATTTATAACCTGCATTATTTTATCTTTTTGTTTGTTTTCACTCTGCCTCTTCCACTAGAAATTATGTTCATGAAGGCAGTCTAGGAGTAACCATTTTATTCCCATTTTCTCTCAATGGCTGATACATAATATGTGCTCAACAGTGGCAATAATAGTCATAAATATGTAAGGATGCATCTCAGTTATCAAGTAAACAAATTAACTAGTGATCAAAGAATTATTTAAACACACTGGAATACGATTATAAGGTTTGGAAGAAGTTGGCTCAAAGACCTGTGTTTCGAGTTGTAGGTTTCATATTAGCAGCAGGGAAATAAAAAGAGCAATCAATGGTGTTCTTCAACCACCAAGTTGCTGCATTTTGTAAAGTTATGGTTTTTCTTTGACCAATGACTCACATGAATCTATTCTAGTTTATAAAGTTAAATATTTACTTATTTAAAACATTTTACAATTATATTAATGTAGACATATATGCATATATTTTGAAATTTTGAATGTCTTTGCTTCACTAGAGTCACATCTATGTTGGTCTGACTTTTCTCTCATGAGTAAAACACCTATTATTTTTAATTTGCCTTTCTATATGTCATGTTAGCCTATATCCAATTAAAATAAAGCAATGGTCAATTTTATTATTTATATTTAGCATTTACTAGGTAGCAGGCACAGTACTGAGACTCTGAATTAGTTATCACAAATGACTATATGAAGACAATATCTTTCTTATAACATTTTTGACAAGTAAACTAAACTTTGCAAGTTTAGGCAAATTGCCCAGATTACACAGTTGGTAATAAGAGTACAAAGGCTTCAACTCTGTTTAGTCTAAATCAAATACCTGTGTGCATTACAATTAGTATTTTTCGCTAATGTTGCTCTCTGGTCTCTAGATATCACACTATTTTACTAGTGAAATGTCTAAAGATGGAGGAACATTAACTAATTTAGTGTCCTGTTTCCATTTTTCACAAGAGAGAAATATAACGTGAGGTCAACAAAAGGAAGGACTGAAGAAATATGACTTTTTTGTCAGCCATTTCTTCTGTATATTTTTAGTGTAGTTGTTTAGCTTCCATTTTTATATAGAAAATAATGTGAAAAAAATAGCAAGATTACTTTTTAAAAATTTAGTTTTATAGAATTACTGGGTACACATACAGGTTTGGTACATGGATATATTGCATAACAGTGAAGTTTAGGCTTCTAGTGTACTCAACACCAAAATAGTGAACAGTATGTCCAACTGGCAATTTCTGAACTCTCAGCTCTCTCCCAGCCTCCCCGATTTCAGAGTCTCCAGTGTTTATTATTTTCATATGTATGTGTGTACCCATTGTTTCACTCCCACTTATAAGTAAGAATATGCAGTATTTGACTTTCTGTTTGTTAGTGTTATTTCACTTAGGATAATGGTCTCCAGCTGCATCCATGTTTACTGCAAGGGACTTAATTTCATTTGTGGGGGGAGTGTTTGGGGCGGGGAGGGGGGAGTTCTACATAGTATTCCATTATGCATACATATTACATTTTATGTTTCCAACCAACTGCTAGTGGACACTTAGTTCGATTCAATGTCTTCCCTACTGTGAATAGTGCTGTGATGAACCTGCAAATGCATGTGTCTTTTTGGAACACTGTATTTTCCTTTTGGAAGCTACCCATGGGATTGTTTGGTTAAATGGTAGGTTTGTTTTAAGTTCCTTAAGAAATGCCCAAACTGCTTTCCACAGTGGTTGAACTAAGTTACATTTCCACCAACAATGTATAAGCTCTTCCTTTTGTCTGGAACTTGGCCAGCATCTGTTATCTTTTAGCCTTTTAATAATAGACGTTCTGACTGGTGGGAGATAGTAACTAACTGTGGTTTTGTTTTGCATTTCTCTAATGATTAGTGATGTTGAGTATTCTTTCGTATATTTGTTGGCTGCATGTATCACGTGAGAAGTATCTGTTCATGTCGTTTTCCCCATTTTTAAAAATGGGATTATTTAGTTTTTTGCTTGTTGAACTGTTTAAGTTACTTATAGATCCTGAATATTAGATCTTTGTTAGAGGCATAGTTTACAAATATTTTCTCACATTCTGTTAATTGTCTGTTTACTCTGTTGAAGGTAACTTTTGCTGTGAAGAAGCATCTTAATTAAGACCCATTTGTTTTGTTTGTGTTTCTGTTGCAATTGCTTTTGAAGACTTAGTTATAAATACCTTGCCTAGGCAATAATGTCCAGAAGTAATTTTCCTAGGTTTTTTGGGGGGACTTTTATAGCCTCAGGTCTTACATTTATTCTTTAATGCACCTTGAGTTAATCTTTTAGATAATGATAAATATGGATCAGCTTCATTCTTCTGCATATAGCTATTTATTTTTTCCCTGATGATTATAGATCCAAAAACACTCAACAAAATACCAGCAAACTGAATCCAATTGCACATCAAAAAGATAATACATCATGATTAAGTGGGTTTTATTCCAGGGATGCAAGGATAGTTCAAAATATGTAAATCAATAAATATGATTCACCAGATAAACATAATTAAAAACAAAAGTCATGTGATCATTACAATAGATACAGAAAAGTGCTTGATAAAATCTAACATCCCTTCATAATAAAGACACTCAACAAACTCTCAAAAATATAAAATAACAAACTCTCAAAATAATAAAAGTCATGTATGAGAAACCCACAGCCAACATCTTACTAATAGGAGAAAAGTTGAAAGTATTCCCCTTAAGAACTGGAACAGGCCAAGGATAACCATTCTCACCACTCCTATTTAACACAGCACTGAAAGTCCTAGCCAGAGCAAGAGAAAGAAATCAAAGGCATCCAAACTAGAAAAGAGGAAGTCACAAGATCTCTGTTCACTGATGACATAATCATATACCTCAAAAATCCTAAGGATTACTTCCTAAACCAAAACATGACTCAGAAAGCTTATTATTTACATGTTTTTGAAAATATTTTATGCCAATAGTACTCTTCAGTGAATAAATGACCCCAAAAATAAAATGCTGCATTCCATATATGAGGATTTAGTAAAAATTCAATTAATGAGGATGTTAACGTGCTTCCCATAACAAATTACAGTACTTTTTCATCAACTATCTTCCAGGTTGCATTTATACCTGACTTTGAAGCTCTTAAAGTTATATAAAATATATTGCTAAGTTACTATGCTTATGTTCGGTTACAACATACATTAAAAAGTGATTATATATGAAGATCACAACCTGAAGGGATGTTTGGTATGTCTACTAAAAGTTTATATAGAACTTTTTTTTAAGTTAACAAGGATATTTGTTTCATATTTCAGAGTATTATTTTCATTATATGATTTGAGAGGATTGATAACATAGAATTATGCTTGTTTATTTTAAAAACTGCTCTTCTATATTGAAGATTGTGTTAGCAGATATCACACAGGAAATTTATGTTTTTCTGTATTATTATTCTTTTAATATTTGTGCAGTAAGCTTTATAAATACTCTTGTCATTAGACCTTCAAATTAAAAAATTAAATATATATATATATTTGTATACATTCTTAGGTCCTAGTTTGTACTAAAATAACTTGACATTTTTATTTTAATGTTTAAAGTGCTCTTGTCAGAAATATTTATTCTGCGTATTGTTTTGCAACATGGCTTATGGAAAATCCAATATGCACAGAGACTGAACAACACAAATCAATATTTTAAAATTACTGACAAAATAAAATGGTAAACTAATCTTAGAATAAAGAGAGAAATGCTCACAATGACCTTTAAGTTTCTCCACTGTCAGTGTTCATTGCATCCAAACTCATCTTTTTAAAAAAAAAAAAAAAACAATTTTCTTTTAAGTTCAGGGGATACATGTGCATGTTTGCTACATGAGTAAATTGCATGTCACTGGGATTTGGAGTATGAATGATCCCAACACCTGACTATTGAATATAGTATCCGATAGTTTTTGACTCTTGTTCCTGGTCCCCCTCCCCTGTAGTAGTCTCCAGTGTCTATTATTCTTATATTCGTGTCCTTGTATACTCAGTGTTTTACTCCCACTTATAAGCCCGGTTATGGGATATTTGGTTTTCTCTTCCTGTGTTGATTTGCTTAGGATAATGGCCTCTAGCTGCATCCACATTGCTGCAAATGACATGACCTCATTGTTTTTCATGGCGACATAGTATTTTATGGCATTTATGTACAAACTTTTCTTTATCTAGTTCACCACTTATGGGCATCTAGCTTGATTCCACGTCTTTGCTATGATGAGTAATGCTGCCACGAACATACAAGTGCAGGAATGCTTTTGGTGGAATGATTTATTTTCTTCTGGATAGACTTATTTTCTTCTGGTAATGGGATTCCTGGGTCTAATGGTAGCTCTGTTTGAAGTTCTTTGAGAAAATCTCCAAACTGCTTTTCATAGAGGTTGACCTAATTTGCATCCTAACCAACAGGGTGTAAGTGTTCTCTCTTCTCTGTAACCTCACCAACATCTGTTATTTTTTGTCTTTTTAGTAATAGCCATTCTGGCTGGCATGAGATGTTCAACGTGGTTTTGATTCGCATTTACCTAATGATTAGTGATGTTGAGCATTTTTCAGATGTTTGTTGGCTGCTTGTATGTCTTCTTTTGAAAAGTGTCTGTCCAAGTCCTTTGACCACATTTAAATGGGGTAATTTTTTTTTTTTTTACTTGTTGAATTGAGTTCTTTATGAATTCTGGATATTAGACCTCTGTCGGATGCATAGTTTGTGAATTATCTTCTCCCATTCTGTGGATTGTCTGTTTACTTTGTGGATAGTTTCTCTATCTAGCTGTAGAAAATAAATAAATAAATAAAGCATTAAAATAATGGTTTCAGAGTAGATTGCAGTTGTCAGAGGTTGGGAAGTGGGGAGGATAAAGAGAGGTAAATATACAGATATCTAGAAGAAATAACACCCGGTGTTCAATAGATCAGTAGGATGGGTTATAGTTCACATTAATCTATTGTACATGTCAAAATAGCTAGAACAGAGTAAGTCTAATTTTCCCAGCATAAAGAAAAGACGAATATTTAAGGTGAGGGATATCCCAAATACACTGATTGATCTTTACAAATTATATGAATGCATTAAATTACTGTTTGTGAGGCTGGTGTGGTGGCTCATGCCTGTAATTCCAGCACTTTGGGAGGCCAAGACAGGTGGATCACTTGAGGTCAAGAGTTCAAAATCAGCCTGACCAACATAGTGAAATCTCATCTCTGCTAAAAACACAAAATTAGCCGGGTGTGGTGGCACATGCCTATAATCCCAGCTACTTGGGAGGTTGAGGCAGGAGAATTGCTTGAACCCAGGAGGCGGAGGTTGCAGTGAGCCAAGATCCTGCCTTTGCACTCCAGCCTGGGTGACAAGAGCAAAACTCCTTCTCACACACGCAAAAAAATTACCACATCTGCCCCAAAACTATGTAAAACTATTTACATCAATACACCAATAGCAAATTTTAAAAGACAAAAAAAAAAAGAAAAACCAAAATTGTTTTGTTAAAACAGCACTTCACATAAAACAATGAGTAGATAATAACATAAGAAATAATTGTAATAAACTTGAATGAGAAGTTTATTTATGTGACTCTTGGTTTTAGACATTTTACTTTTATATTTTGAAAATTTCATATATATTTAAACTTTAAAAAATGAAACAATAGTAAAATAAACTTTGAATGAAACCTTTAGCTGGACATGGTAGAGTGTGCCTGTGGTCCCAGCTACTAGGGAGGCTAGAAGTAGGAGAATAGCTTGAGCCCAGGATTTCAAGGCTACAGTGAGCATGATGGTACCACTGAACTCTAACCTGGGCAACAGAAGGAGACCCAGTCTCAAAAAAGAAAAAAAGAAATCTTTATACACATCAGTTGTTTAGATTTTGTCACATTTGTTTGTCTGTGAGTTCCTAATTTTTAACCACTTGATTCTAAGCTTGAAATATACCTTTCAGCAAAAAAATGAAATTCAGTGTGTATTCTCTGATGAGCAAGAATGTTATTTAAATTTAGGAAATATTGACAGAGTAGTATTTTATCAGAATTTGACATTTGGTCTTTTTTCATTTGTCGCATTTATTCCTTTATATCTTTTCCTCTAGTGCAGTATCAAATCCCAGTACATTTATTCATTGTATTGGCTGTAGTATCTTTTGTCACCTTTGCATTATTCAACAGTATAACATATACAATAGTGTATACTTCAGTTATTTTATAACAGGTTTCTAATTTGTTTTTGTCTAATGTTTCTTCATTTAAATTCAGACTATGCATTGATGCAATTTGTTCATACTGCATAACAAAATGCCAGAGGCTGAGTAGCATATAAACAACAGGAATTTATTTCTCACAGTTCTGGAATCTGGGAAATCCAAGATCAAAGTCCCAGCAGATTTGTTGAATCGTGAAGGTTCATTCTCTGGTTTATAGGCACCTGGTAATTCCCTCCCCGCATGGGGGAAGAGACAAGGCCGTTTGTTGTAGCCTCTTTCATAAGGGCACTAATTCTCTTCATGAGCTCCATCCTCATAATCTAATCACCTCCCAAAGACTCCCATCTCCTAATATCGTCACATTGGTGATGAGGCTTCAACATATGAATTTTGGAGGACATAAACATTCAGATAATAGCATTTATTTTTCCATGATTAATACATAAGCAATTTGCCTTTGTCTGATGCATCATATCACTATGCACATGTTGTAGGTTAGTCTCAAAGTTGGCAGTATTGTTATGTTAATGACAACTAGATTTCTCTTCTATAAAGTTAGTTGTGTTTTCTGATTAATTTGGCATCTGTTTGAAGATACATTGAAATTAAGCAAATAATCTATTTCTTATCAAAATCTAACTTGTTCAGTTTAGCATTTATTTATGGTTCTTAATTCCATCATTCGCCTATTATTATTAGTTGGAATTTTAGCTTATGAAATAAATTTCTCTTTGATTGATGAATATCACAGTGAACTCACAGATATTTAAAATATGCAAAATGTTATAAACTAATAATACAATTGTTGATTGATTGATTGATTGATTTATATTTGAGACAGAGTCTCGCTCTGTCACCCAGGCTGGAGTACGGTGGCACAATCTCAACTCACTGCAACCTCTGCCTCCCGGGGATCAAGCGATTCTCCTGCCTCTGCCTCCTGAGTAGCTGGGATTACAGGTGCCTGCCACCACGCCTGACTAATTTTTGTATTTTTATTAGAAACGGGGTTTCATCGTGTTGGCCGGGCTGGTCTTGAGCTTTTGACCTCGGGTAATCCACCCGCCTCAGCCCCCCAAAGTTCTGGGATTACAGGCATGAGGCACCGTGCTCAGCCTCAATTATTTTACAATCAAATTTTTCTAGATTAATGGAGTGAGAAATTCTCCAATCCCGTTTCTGAGTCTTTTTGATACAAGTTGCTTTATTGTGTGAATATGCTTTTAATTTCTGGCGCAACTGGATATCCTAAATTTATCAATTTTTCTTTGCTTAATCCCTGTCAATTTATGTAAATATACCTGCTGTGAATATAGTTGAAATTGTATTGCATCTATATATTAATTGGAGTAAAAACAGTACTGAGTTTTCCAATCCATGAACATAGAATGCCTTTTCATTTTTTCATGTCAATTAAAATGTGCTGTTAGCAATATTTGCTGTTTTTAGAATGTTTGCACTTCCTTGTATTTTATTCTATATTTTAAATAGAATAGAATTTTTGTTTCTTTTCCAGTTGTTTGTTGACCGTATGTAAAAATAATATCAAAATTTTATACGAATCCTGTATTTTAAGTATTTTCTAAAATAATTCTTTAAAATATTCAATCATTTGTACTGTGAATAGAGACGGATTTACCTTTTGTAATTTAATCCTTATCCCTTAAATTCACTTATCTTGCATTACTGCTCTAGCTAAACTTTCAGAATAGAGAATATTGTCACCTTGCTTTTCATGCCAGAGAAACAAAAAAGTCTTTTTTCCAGTAAATATTGTGTTAACTGCTAATATTATGTTATTGCACTTGTTTTTATAAGATTGAACTTCTCTATTATTTCCAGTTTTCTTTGAACTTTTCTTTTTTCACCTGAATTCTTGTTAAATGTTTCAAATGACTTTCTACAATATTAAGAGTATCACATGGCTGGGCACGATGACTCACGCCTATAATCCAGCCCTTTGGGAGGTTAAGGTGGGCGGAGCGCTTGAGCAGAGGAGTTTGACAGCAGCCTGGGCAGAATGGGGAAACGCCCGCGTCTCTACCAAAAATACAAAAACTTAGCTAGGCGTAGTGGTGGGCAGCTGTGGTCCAGCTACTTGGGAAGTTGAGGCGGGTGGATTCCTTGAGCGTTATGCACTGCCCTCCAGCCTTGTTATGCCCTGCCCTCCAGCCTTGGTGACAGAGTGACTCCATCTCAAAAAAAAAAAAAAAAAAAAAAAAAAGGGTTGGAGAGTATCACATGATTTTCTTGTTATTCTATTAATGCACTGAATTTTGTGCTTGTTTTTCAAATGTTCAGCAACCTAGGCCATTTTACTTCTCTCTCATTTACAACCACAGATACATTGGCATGAGTACTCAAGTGATATTCAAGTATTTGCTATTTCCAAATGAAAGATTTTCTCTGCCGTGTTACCTATTTTATTATACCCATTTAATCTTTTGCTTGTGATTAAGGCCTTCTACTCTTTCTCAGTGATTGAAATTACCTGAATTTAGTGTAATTTGATTTAATTACAGATATTTTAATATGCATTCACAGTCTGATATATCATAGACACTATATTATGTAGCCTCATTGGGGGAGATTGAGAATATATCATAAGAATATATCACTGAACAGAGTTTTTTGGTTTGCCATCATTTTCTTCATTTATGAACGTATCCTGTTTATACTAGGGCCATGTTCTTTTGTTTTATTGGCCCCATTCCCACATATAAATCTGTCTATCTAACTGATCATGTACAACTCTTACCTGCTCTTACATACCATATTATATTTCTAAATTTATTACAGAAAAAATTGTTTCTAATACACATCCTGTGGAGAGTGACAAACTTTGTTGAATTTGTTAATTAGGCCTATTTGATTTATTGTAGCTTTTTTATTGTATAATTTGCAAAGACAGATAGTTTTAAGTCTTCATTTCTAATTTAGATGCATTTTATTACTTTTTACTTGTCTAATTGCTTTGAGCATATCTTCTAGTACAATATTGAACAACAGTGGTGAAAGTGGACATTTATGATCTTACAGGTAATACTTTCAGTCTTACAACAATGAATATGAAGTTAGCTTGGATTGGATAAATGCCCCTATTCATGTTGTTGAAGTTCCCTTGTAATCTTGGTTTTTGGAATTATTTTATCATGAAAAGGTATTTAGTGTTGTCAAATATCTTTATTGCAACAACTGAGATAATGATGAGTGTTTATTGTTTTGTTTGACTAATACGATGCATTAAATAAAAGACCTTTCTAATGTTGAATCACATTTGTATTCCTCATATTAGTCTCACTTGATCATAGCATATAATCCTTGTGTATATGTTGTTGGATTCAGTTTGCTAAGACTTTACTAAGAACTTTTACACTAATATTAATAATGGATATTTGGTCTTTAGATTTTTTCCCATATCTTTATCTGGCTTTGTTATCAGGATAACTATGGCTTCATACGATGACTTATGGAATATTTCCTCTCCGTTTATGTTTTGGAAGAGTTTCAGAACTGGTGCTAAATCTTCATTAAACGTTTGGTAGAATTCATGAGTAAAACCATCTGTTCCTGGAGTTTTCTTTTATGAGAGGTGCTGTGATTACTAATTCAATGTCTTTACTTGTTATAGGTATGTTCAGTATTTTTATTTCTTCCTGAATCATTTCGTGTCTGTTTCTAGGAATCTGTCCAATCATCTAGGTTACCTAGTTTTTTGGTGTTCAATTATTCTAGTATTATATTATACTTGTTTTATTTATTTAAGGCCAGTAATAATATTCCCACTTTCAGTTCTGATATTATTTTGTGTCTTTGCTCTTTATTTGGCACTCTAGCTAAAGATTTGTCAATTTTGCTATTTGTTCGAATAACAATCTTTTGATTTTACTTTGAATCTATTATTTTGAATTTAATCTTTACTCTTTTTGTCCTTAACCTAGCTTTGAGTTATTTTTCACTTCATTTTTATCCCCTCAAACTATTAAATTAAGTTATTGGTTTGAGTATTTTAAAATGTTAGTATTATAGTTACAAATTTTCCCCTGAACGCTGCCATCACTGCATCCAGTAAGTTTTGGTAGGCTGTGAATTTGTTGTCATTCCTCTCTATTTTCTGGCTTCTCTTGTGATTTTTTTCATTGACCCATAGTCATTTAAGAATGTTTTGTTTAACTTTTACATGTTTATGAGTTATCCAGTTTTCATTCTTTATTAATTTATAACTTCATCCCATTGTTATTGAAGAACATACTTTATATGATTGGATCTTTAAAAACTATTGATTTAAATTTGTTTTGTGGACTAAGAAATGGTTTGTCCTGGAGAATGCTCTATGTGCAAGTGAGAAGAAGGAATTCCCTGCAGTTGTTGGTTGAAGTGTCCTATATATCTCTATTGGTTTTATAGTGTTGTTCAGGTCCTCTGTTTTCTCTTTGATCTACTCTGTCAGTGTGTATCCCTTCTTAAAAGTGTAATATTGAAGTCCCCACTTTTATTGTAGAACTGTTTTCTTCTCCCTTCAATTCTGTCCATGTTTGATTTTTATATTTTGCTGTTTGTTTTATAATTTTGTGGGCTATGATGCTAGTTACATGCATGTATATAATTGTTTCACCTTTCTAATGAATGGAGCCTTTTATCAATATACTAGTTCCTTTTTGATCTCTTGTAATAGTTTTCTAGTATAATAATAATAATTAAAAAATAAAATAAAATAAAAATAAAATAAAAATTAAAAAGTTTACTTTCTCTGCTATTATAGACTATTCTTGTCTATAATTGTCTATATTAACTTGTTTATTAATATGGACTATTATTATATTAGTACCGACATCCAGCTAACTTTTAGTTACCATTCATATGGAATATTTGTTTTATTCTGTCCTGTTATAATTATTTGTTTCTCTGGACCTAAGTGAATCTCTTAAAGAAGGCATATCACTGACCAGAAGCTAATATGAAAGGGAAAATTCAAAAATTCAAAAACATGAGGATATTAAATAACATATTCCTGGAAGACTAATGGGTCAAAGAAAAAAAATTTAAAAAATTAACTTTTTCGTACAATCAAAAACCGAAAGATAACATATCAAAACTTACTGGGTGCATAAAAAGTCATTGTAATATTAAATTTGATATCAAGCAAAACCTAAAACAAGAAAAGAAATATCTCAAATATACAACTGACCTTTAAACCTCAATGAACTTAAAAAAAAAAAAAGTGTAAGCCTAAAGTTAACAGAAGGAAGGAAATAACAAAGATCAGAGCAGAATAAAATGAAACAGAGACTAGAAAAACAATGTAAACTATCAATAAAATAAGAGTTAGCTTTTTTGAAAAGATAAACAAAATGAACAAACCTTTAAACAAAGTGGAAAAAAAGAGAGAAGACTCAACTAAAATCAGAAAGAAAAATGAAACATTACAACAGTTACTACAGAAATACAAAGGATCATACGAGATTACAATAAATAATTATACACTAACAATTTGGATAACTAGAAGAAATAAATGCATTCCAGGACCCAGACAATCTAGATAGATTGCATAATGAACAAATAGAATATATGAACAGACTAATAAAGAGTAAGGAGATTAAATCTGTAATCAAAAGTATTTTGACTAATAAAGAATAAGGAGATTAAATCTGTAATCAAAAGTATTTTATCAAAAAAGAGCCCAGACCCTGCTGAATTCTGCCAAACCTTTAGAGGATTAACTACAATCTTTCTCACATGAAACCAAAAAATTGAAGACAAGAGAATACTTCCAAAAAAATTTTATGAGTACAACATTACTCTGAAAGTCAGACAAAGACACTACAAAAATAACACTACAGACCAACATCCTTAAAGAAAATAAATACAAAAATGTTCAGCAAAATACTAGCTAAAAGCAACACATTAGCAGGATTGTAAATCATGATCAAGTGTTATTTATCCCAGAGATGCAAGGATGGTTCAATATATGAAAATACGTAAATGTGACATACCACATTAACAGAATAGAGGACAAAACAATGTGATCATCTCAATAGATGCAAATAGAGCATTTAAAATTTCAACATAATTTCGTAACAAAAACACTGAAAAATTAAGTGTAGAAGAAATATACCTCAACATAATAAAAGTCACATATTACAAGCCCACATACAACTTCATATTGAACAGTAAAATGCTAAGATTTTTCCTTTAAGATTAAGCACGAGACAAAGATGTCCATTCTCATCACTTCTGTTCAACATACTATTGGGAGTCCCTGGCAGAAAAATCAGGTTTAAAAAAAAGAAATAAAAGGAACCTAATTAGTAAAGGAAGAAATAAAATTGTCTCTGTTTGCAGATGACATAATCTTATACATAAAAAAACTAAAGGCTCCACCAAAAACTATTTGACCTAATCGGTGAATTTAGTAAAGATGCAGGCTAGAAAATCATTATACAAATATCATTCCCATTTCTCTAAATCAATAATAACATATCCAAAATATAAATCAAGAAAATAATCACATCACAATAGCATCAACATGCACAAACACACACACACAAACACACACACACACCATTAAGAGTAAATTTAACAAAGGAGGTGAAAGATCTGTACACTGAAAACTAAAACATTGATTAAAATCTTAAAGAAGACACAAATAAATGAAAAGATATCCTGTGTTTGTGGATTGGAAGAATTAATACAGGTATTGCTAAAATGTCCATACTACCCAAAGTAATCTATAAATCCAATAAAAAACCTATAAAATTACAATAGTGTTTTTCACAAAAGTAAACCAAAAAAAATCAAAAAATTAATACAGAACCACACCAAAACACAAATAGCCAAGAAGAATGAAGCTGAAAGGATCACACTACCTAATCTTAAAATATACTCAAAAGCTATAGTAACCAAAATAGTATAGTACTGGCATAAAAACAGACACATAGAACAAAGAAACAGAATAGAGAGCCCAGAAATAAATCCGTACATGTATGGTAAGTTCATCCTCTACAAAAGGGCCAAGAACACATAGTGGGAAAACAAATAGTGTCTTTAATATATGATGTTGGGAAAACTGGATATCCACATGCAGAAAAATAAAATTTGAACCTTATACAATAATCACACCATATGCAAAAATCAACTCAAGGTAGCTTTTGCCAATTACTATCAAAAACTGCAATTACTTTTGCACCAACCTAATAATTTAGTAGAGCCATTTAGGAAAACAATATGGGGGTTCCTAAAAACTTAAAAATAGAATTGCCATATTATTCAGCAATCCCCTTCTGGGAATATAGTCAAAAGACATGAAATCAATATCTCCAAGAAATATCTCCATTCCCATGTTCATTAGAGAATTCTTCACAATAGCCAAGATATGAAAATAACCTGTTTCCATCAATAAAAGAATGGATAAGGAAAATATCATATACATATACATGAATACACACACACGCACACACAATGGAAAATTACTCAGCCTTTATAAATGCAGAAGTACTTTCATTTGTGACAATATGGATGAACCTACAGGACCTTACCCTAATTGAAATAAACCAAAAATCAGAAAGACAAATATTGCCTGATCTCACTTATTTGTGAAATCTCAAAAAAAAAAAAAAATGTGTTTACCAGGGGTAGGGGATGGGAGAAAATGAGAAAATGTAGGTCAAAGTGTACAAAGTTGTAGATAGGTAGGATGGGTAAGTTCAGAGTTGTAATGTACAACAAGAGGACTACAGTTAATAATATTGTGTGTTATATTTGGGATTTTTCCAAAAGAATAGATTTTAGGTATTCCTGATGCACACAAAAAGTGGCTAACTATGTGGGATGATGGCTATGTCAATTTACTTGTATATAGATAGGTTCACTATATGTATATAAAAACACTATGTTGTCCATCTATAATACACATAATACATCTTTTTTTAAATAGGAAAGAAAACAGACATATCTAATAATTTGTGACTAAGAGTGTTCTGGTCTCTTTAGAACCAGGAACTAAGGTCTCATACCGGAAATACAGACTGCTGCTGCTTCAAGTCTGCCATTGCAATACAAAGGAACTTTTCAAGGCAACATAAAAATGTCAAAAATCTTTCCTACCATGTCAAAGTTGTCTCTTTCTCTATTTGGTGTTTTCTTGCTGCCAATGTTTACTGTTTTCCAAAGTTTTAACAATTTAGTTATGATAATTTCTGGTTAACTTTCATTTTGTCTGTAACATAATGAGTTTAAAGCTCCTTACTCTACCATTTTGCGAATGTCTTTAAAGTAATTCTTAATTGTATGTATAAGCATAGCCTTTTGACCTTGGAAGACAATACCACACAAATAAATATAAAATATTAAGGTAGTTTTACAAAGCAGATATTTAACATCAAAGGAATGATAAAAAGAAATAGTTGTAGGATTTCATAAACAGCAACTGAGCAGATTTTATGCAGAAAAGAGTGTAAGTCTTCTAAGAAAAATAGAAGCCCCAATTTCTCTTGAGAATTTTGTCAGATATCTAGACAGGGAGATAGATAGATAGATAGATAGATAGATAGATAGATAGATAGATAGATAGATAGATAATAGATAGATAGATGATAGATGTAGATATCTTCAAATTGCATATATATGTGTGTGTGCACATATATATGTATAGCAAAATTATTACTTTCAATCAAACTAAAATATAGTATTATTATTACACTTACTAAGTCAATGAGGCATGAGACGGTCATGCCATAAAATCCTAAATAAATTCACAGATATTTTGAGAATTTTTTCCAATGTGAAAACTTTGAATTTGGTGAAGAAATCATTCTGCACTTTGGATAACTTTATTATTTAACAAAATATTTAATAATTTAAATGAATATTTATTTCTAAAGGGGATATAAAAGAGATTGAATGACTTACACATTTATTATAATTTACATTTTCACTGATCAAGCAAAAATAGGTTAAAATATGACTAATTGCGAATACCTGGATATGACTAAAAATATAATGTATTGGAATTTTTATATTATACTTACTGTTTACTGAATTTATAATATTTTAGTTGAAACACCTCTACTACTATAGTCTACAATATATGGGGAATTAAACATAATTCATTCTTTAAAGAGAACATAAAATTAAATGGAAAAATTAAACATATTCATAAAATATATGACTAAGCTCCAAATGAGGTTTTAACAAGCAAATGGAATACTAATATAAGTGAGTTTCAGTCAAGAAATTATTTCTCATTAAAGGCATTTAAAAATAGAAATAAAATCTAATCCAAACAATCTCATCATCAACATACTCATGATTTATTTTGCTGGAAAAAATTTTTTAATGCAATAGTTTTCCCTTTCTAAATAAATATGAAGTTTATTTAACTTCTAACTTACCCTGCTCTGATTTGGTCTTAAAATATATTTGTAAGTATAACTGTTTCTAATGCTTTTCTCCTAAGTGCAAATAAAAAGTAATGTAATTCTGAAGAGAGAAGATTTGTCCTCCAAGCAAATTAATCTGCTTATGTGATAAAATTAATAATGCATTTTAATTTGAAATACACAAATGGACTTATTTCCCAATTTCTCTTTTCTAAAATTATAAATGCTGCTTTCCACAAATATAAATACTTTAGCTAAATGGAAAATTTTTTCACAGGTCTAGAGAACGTTTTATGATTTGTCATTCTCCATTTGTACCTGAATGCAAGTTGACAAATATGTTACAAATATACCAATTTTTATTACTTGAATTATAGGTAAGATATACTAGGACTGTAAGATAGACCACATACTGTCTTTTAGGTATTCTTACATTATTTAATCCTTTAGTATGATTATGTTTAGGTCTTTGCAAAGTGCAGTTTATTCAAATAGCAATTAATTGTTGCATAGTTAAGCAAAAATTACTATCCTCAACTACAAAATTACTGATCAACATCATTTTTTGTAGTTTTAGTAAAGATGGGTTTTCACCATGTCGGCCAGGCTGGTTGCCAACTCCTGACCTCAAGTGATCTGCTGGCCTCGGCCTCCCAAATTGCTAGGATTACAGCCACTATGCCCAGTCCCAAATGTTTCTCTTTAAGGCATGGGTTCAAGAAAGCAAATATGAATTTAAAATAGTTAATTTGTTGAATGTCATCAGAGAAACATCTATGCATGTGGGGGTCGAGGATGCGATTATTATCTACATAAGGAGTTGTGGCAAATGAAGGCTATATTGCAGAAATAATCATACAACAATTTCTGAAAGATGAACGAGAGTTACCTGGATAAAGCTGGGTGAAGAGGGAAAAGGAATGCATGTAAACAAAAAATGAACTTCATTACTCACGAGAAGTCCACAATTGATAATACTTGAAAATAGCTTTGTACCAAACTATGCCAAAGGAGTGTCTTTTTTTTTTTTTTTTTTTTTTCCTGGTTTGTCTGTTTGTTTTCTTTGTGGGGAGCATTGAGCTAGTTATTAAGGTAAAAAATGCCAAATTAGAGATTTTAATTTACCTCTAGATATCAATTATTATATTATTTTTACATTTCTACATAATAAATCACTACACACTTAGAAGTTTAAAACAACACATATTTATGATCTTATAGTCTTTGGGTCAGGACTCTTAACACAGCTAAACTGGGTCCTTTATTAAGGGTCTCCCAGTCATTGCAATCATTGTCTTGACTCAGGCCATGGTTTCATCTGAAGTCCAGGGATCCTCTAAAAGCTCATGTGGTTGTTAGTAGAACTCATTTTTTCTTTAGCTGCAGAAGTCATGGTGGTGGGATCCATCACTACTAGAAAGAGTCTCCAGTCTCTAGACCCTCTTTCAAAAGGGATCATCTGATTATGTAATGCCTATACAGAATAATTTCCCTATTATCTGATGAGAGATCTAAATAAAGTCTGCAAAATATCTTTACCTTTGTCAAATAATGAAGCATAATCTCGAGAGTAACATCCCATCCTCTTTCCCATATTCTGTTGCCTTATTCTGTCTAGAAGGAGGTGACAGGTCCCACCCACAATCCAACAATCCAGGGGAAGCCATTGTCCAATGGCATGGTCATTGATTCTCAGCATTGCTTACCACAATAATGAAAATGGCAATACATTCTCAATATTTTAAAAATTCACTCATTTACATATTCAACAAAATTCCATAGAGGGTTATAAGACGTGTTTCTATTTGCAGAAGATACTCATAGTGAACAAACTGAACAGAGTATCTATACTCCTAGTCTTTACCCTGTAATCCCAGCACTTTGGGAGGCCGAGACGGGCGGATCACGAGGTCAGGAGATCGAGACCATCCTGGTTAACACGGTGAAACCCCGTCTCTACTAAAAAAATACAAAAAACTAGCCGGGCGAGGTGGCGGGCGCCTGTAGTCCCAGCTACTCGGGAGGCTGAGGCAGGAGAATGGCGTGAACCCGGGAGGCGGAGCTTGCAGTGAGCTGAGATCCGGCCACTGCACTCCAGCGTGGGTGACAGCGCGAGACTCCGTCTCAAAAAAAAAAAAAAAAAAAAAAAAAAAAAAGGCCACAGGGCAGTGTGCTTAGGAATAGGAGGGAGGCTAAGGAAACTGGTCCAAAATGAGAAAGGAGAAGAGGTTAGGAGATTATGTGAGGTTCCTTTCAGAGGTATGATAATGGAAAACCACAGGGGGACGGACTCTTATTTTACATTACATGTGATGCAAAGTCCCTTGTGCTGCAATGTTGAAGAATGAAGTGAAAAGGAGTCACACATTGCTAGACTTTTAAATGAATTGTGCATACTGTGTGGAAATTCAGTTTGAGGGGCAAGATAGGAAATTTACAAGGCATTTTGGTATTGAATATAATAGTTCAAGGAAGGATGATAGCACTTGTAATCACAAATACAATGAATAAAAACAAATCAATCTATAACTTATGGAAATCGTTTCACATTAATGGCCTCAATACCTGACAGTTTCTAAAACATGCAAATGTTTCTTCTGGACCTCCCATGTGTCTCTACTTTTCTCTACATCTATTTGCATTCTGGAAGGCCTCTAAATTTGTGTTATGGTTCATCTCCATGAAGACACAGTTGGTTTTGTGTCCCCTGCCATGGGTTAATCCATAATTGTTTTCTGAATGACTGGTGACACAATTATAGGGAACATAAATTTAGGTAAAGGTGAATATTTTGGTAAAGGAGAATATGCTGCCAAAATTCAAGAAAATAAGTTTTCAACATCCTATTCCTTATGAAAGAACATGGCAATAGAAAAATAAAACACTTCGAAATCTATATAACCATAATGTATAGTATAGTATTCACTAATAGAATATATCCTATTTATTTTACCCTTTGCTTCAGCTATTTCTTTTTTTCTGTTAAACAATTAAGCTCTTTTCTTTTTTAAAGAGCTTATAAATATTTGATGAGTTTTTAGCAAAAGACTATTTTTGGTTTGTTTTTACCTCATGGCATGCTAGAAAATTCTACTTTTCTCCTACAGTGAAACAATGTAAATGACATGAACCAAGCAGTGAGATTTTGGTGTAAGGATAGCTTATCTAGTTTTCAATAGACTTTCCAACAAATATTGCAAAAAAAAAAAAGTTTTTTATCTTTTTTTTTTTTTTGAGGTGGAGTTTCACTCTTGTCACCCAGGCTGTAATGCAATGGCACAATCTCGGCTCACTGCAACCTCCATCTCACGAGTTTAAGCAATTCTCCTGCTTCAGCCTCCCAAGTAGCTGGGATTACAGGCACCCGCTACCGTGCCCATCTAGTTTTTGTATTTTTAGTAGAGACAGGGTTTCACCATGTTGGCCAGGCTGGTCTTGAACTCCTGACCTCAGTTGATCCACCCACCTGGGCCTCCCAAACTGCTAGGATTACAGGCGTGAGCCACTGTGCCTGGCCCAAAGCAAGTTTTATAAAATAAGTGAGTACTATGTGTGAAAATAGTTCTCATCAAATTTTGGGTTTCAATGGAGTATAAAACAATATGGATTGGTTCTATAAAGGCTCCCAAACATTGCTCTGCCAATGAACTGGTGAAGCTAATTAATATAAGAGAACATTCCCACACAGAGTGTTTCTGAAGGGAGTATTAGTAATACAATTTAGTGAGTGTTGTAAACATTGGAACTCATGATGACTAAAACAATGAAATGTGATCTTTTATGTGTCTACACTTATGCCACCCACTGATCTTGAGCCTTATGCATTTCAAGAAACTGGATATTGGGGGTGTCTAGAAGCAGCAATTGCTAGGCACTCAGTACAGGGCTGGTATTAGAGTAATCCTACTTTTTGTTTTTTTTTATTTCCATAGAATTAAGTGCTTTCCCCCTATACATTTAAGTTTTGGTCTATACATGCAATGACTGTTTTAATTTGGTGGAGGGATATCTAAATTTTGTAAAATAAAAATTTACGTTAAAAATGATTTGAAATATTTAAGCTACAAACTGCTTCATTGATTTTACTTTTCTCTAATAACACATTTGATTATCTGCTTGTTTTTCCAATTCTTTGTGTTTAGCTGTAGTGTGCGTGTATACACACGATTTTTTTGTTGTTGTTATTTGAAGTTTAAATACATAGGTTGGGTTAAATTTATTTTTAAAGTCATATTATGTTTTATTTTTAATGTTACGTGTTGACAACTCAGAAAAAGTCATATTGACTGGACATGCATGTTAATATCAAACATTTAATATTCTACAATTCTAACTGAAATATGAAGAAAAATTGGTCTTACCCTGATATATAACATTTTATAGAAACTGCATGTGTTTTTATTTCATATAGAAACTAAATTATTACTTAGCTATATTTGACTCATTTTGATTAAATATGACAGTATCTGTCCCATATGCTCAGACTATTCACATTAAATGTTAGCATTGAAATGGTTGAATTAAAATCTACCACTTTTCCATATCTTTTCTGTTTGCCACCTTTTCTCTTTATCTTTTCTTTTCTCAATTATGTTAATCAAACATTTTTAAGGATTCTACACTATCACTTTTAGTGACTTACTATGTTTAGTTCTTTTTGTTATTCTTGTTATTATTTTTTGATCATGCCCTAGTGTCTACAATATATGTCTTTAATTAATCAGTGTCTACTTTCAAATAATATTACAAAATTCCAACTGTATATTCCCAAATACTTCTTTCCATCTGCCCTAAACACACAATGTGGTACTGCAATATTATCAGTAGTCTTTTCTGGGAATCAATTGTAAATGAGTAAAAATGAATGTTTTTGATTCAAATGAATTCTACCATCATCATTCCGTTTCCATTGATATTAGTTTCATTTTATATATACAAATTCTGACATCTTGTTTTATCCTGAAGAAATTTTTCTTAATTTTTTACAAAGTAGATATGTTGTGATTAATTTCTAAAGTTTCTGTTTTGTCTGAGAACGTTATCACTTCTCTTTCAATTTTGGAAGATATTTCATTTGGCTATAGAATTTTGCTAACATGCAGATGTTTAAATTTTTATTTTTTAACACTTTATAGGTGTAATTCTATTGTCTTCTGGCTTTCATGGTTTTTCCAGTCATGGAGTCTGTTATGTTCAGCCCTCTGTCTCACCTTGAATTTTTGTTCGTTTGTATGTAGCCTGCCTCTGTATTTCATGTTATTTTCTCAGGCTGCTTTCAAGAGATCTAATCCTTGGTTCAGCATATGAGGGACAGCATGCAAAATAAGAGCCTAATCAAAATTTTCTGCAATAATTTAAGAGCTAAATCCTTAATCCAGTGAGTTTGAAGGTTCAGTTTTTCTGTATCAATTATTATGCTGACTAATAAAGTCCCCAACCAGACCATAACCTCCATAGAGATCATGTCAGATGTTATTCTCACTATATTACATAATCAGCATCTAGCACACTCTCTGAAACTTAGTATTTGCCCAAGAAATATTGGACTGAAAAAATGAAATGGACAAACATCTGTATGCTCTGCTTAAATTATTAATTAAGAATGATGACATTTTAAATCTTAGGCAACAAATGTCATGAAGGAAGTCACTAACAAAAATTGCATACTCCTAATTGAAAAGATATAGTTTCACAACCTATGTAAAACAGCATGTGACCAATTTGTAGGTTTAGCTACTGAAGCATAGGTATAAAATATAATTAAACATATTTTTGTATGTGAAAATATTATTCTAATAAAATGCCCAAATACATGAATATATCTTTAAATGCTGCTCAGTTACTTCTCACAAATGACCAGTTGAAAATAATCTCCAAGGATGCCAAAAGTAATGAAAAGAAAATAAAAAGGAGAACGATAAAGCAAATTGTCCAGGTATATAGCCCACCTTTTATCTGGTCTGTCTTCGTGTTCTGTTAAAGCATATAGAAGCAAAGATCGCATAAAAAGCATATTGCCTTTTTATAGCATTTAGGAAACAAGTAATGCTGTATGAGCTAGGTTAACTACATTCTGCAGGGTAACTAGTTTAAAAATTTTATTATGGCTCAGTACTATGGTACATTATCTAGACTGTAAGGTAGTTGACCTTCCAAAATATATGTAACATAAGGGAATAATTTTTGTATTATATTTTCATGGTGTATATATTAAACATGTCATGGTAATTAGTCAACAGATTTGTTCTTATTGAAAAATCATATTCAATAGATATGATTCAATATTCAGTACACATATAACATACATTTAATCAAATACAGCTAAGCAGAAGACAGACAATTTAATATACACTAAGTGAGCTTTCTCTTCCAAAGTGAAAAAGTAAGAAATACAAAGTTTGCGTCCTACTTCCAGATATAAAATTAAAGGTAAATAGATTATTTAATTATATTTTAAACCTCTTTGATAAATTTGAATACTTATTGTGCTTTATGTCATTTATCACATTATTCTTCTATTTTACGGTTTAACTTCACTTCGAGGATATCTTAGGTGTTACAATTACATTGCCAGAAGCTTTTACAAAATATTTCTTAATTAATTAATTAATTAATTTACTGCGATGGGGTCTCACTCTGTTGCCCAGGCGGAGTGCAATGGCACGATCTCGGCTCACTGCAACTTCTGTCTCCTTGGTTCAAACAATTCTCTTGCCTCAGTCTCCTGAGTAGCTGGGATTACAGGCAGCTGCCACCTTGCCTGGTTAATTTTTGTATTTTTAGTAGAGGCAGGGTTTCATCATGTTGGCCAGGCTGGTCTCGAACTCCTGACCTCAGGTAATCTGCCTGCCTCGGTGTCCCAAAGTGCTAGGATTACAGGCATGAGCCCCCGCACCTGGCCTTCCTTAAGTTATTCTTATGAGCAAACAGAACAATCCACATAGCAAAAGAAACACAGTTCTCAAATGATGTTATCTGTAATCTAAATGACAGGGCATCCTCATGAAATGCCAATGCATCTGGCAGAAATAGGATGGGTTAGCAGAAAGAGTAGAATAACAGGAAATAAAATGAGATTAGTGATGACTAGCGTAATCCTCAAAAACTAAAATTATTACTAACAAATTGTAAGGTCTTCCAAAAGAGAGGATGATAAATTTATTGGGAAAAAAAGATGAAATAATTTGTAAAGAAAATCTTGAGGAACATGGAAAAAGTCTCATTGGTCCCTCCAAACTGGGACGCAAGGACCACAAAACAGACGAATATTGGGATAAATTAAAATGTATGCTAGTGGTATGGACATCAAGAATCTCAGAAATTTATATGGTTCCTGACTTCTGATTTCTTGACTTTAAAATGGTGCCACATTCAGTAGAAACCTTACTTTGATCACCCATACAACCATTCCTTTTTTTTCTTTCACTTGAATATTTTAGTGCATTATTCAAAAAATTACATGAGCTACTGAATACTATTGTAAAATATGCTTTTCATTAGATAATGTTGCCCAACTATAGGCTAATATAAGTGTTTTGAGTACATTTAAGGTAGTCTAGGGTAAGCTATTTTGTTCAGAAGGTTAGGTGTATTAAAAACATTTTCAACTTCTAATGGGTGTATTGAGATGTAACCAAATCATAAGCTGAAGATCATCTGTATCCAACCAAATAACCTGTAAAGAATATCAAAAGCTCATGTGAGGTATTATCAAAAGAAATCAACCAAAAAATTTAGCAAGGCAGAGCAAATGAGTCAAACAATAAAGATTCCATTTCTGGAAGTGGCAAAATAATCAGAGTCAGACTTCCACTCCTATCTAAAAACCAAAAAACAAGACAAAATAACGCATCAGTTTTAAAGACATTGAACATCAAGCAAGCAAAGAGAGTGATCTCTATGACCTGGGAAACAAAGAAACCATACAGTTCTACTAAGTTACTGCCATGGGAAAATTTCCAGGCTCTGTTTCGGGAAGGGTAACCCTAAGTTGAGCCAAGTTTCTTCCCTGAATTCAAGCTGGTAGGACAAGCAACCAAGACACATAACATTTACAAGAAAGGTGTGATTTTTCTTGTTATGGTTTATTTTTTATTTGATCTTAAGATCTGTTTGTTGAGGGTAGCCCTAAGTCAAAAATAGCCACTCTCTTGAACAGCTCTCACTGGGAGGAAAGTTGGTTCAGATGGTGGCTGGGATTGGTCAGGTGAGACATGGTGAGGAGGCAATACAACAAATACGTAGAAAGTAGAAGCAGTATTATTAGATGCATATTATTACTACAGCTCCAGAGAGAAGAGGATATTGTGGTTTTCAGCACCAGTGGGAAGTGGGGAGCTGTCTGAGACAAGCCTGCTCAATCAGCAACTAGGGAGCAGGAAAGACAGACTGAGGGACTTGTGGGTTGAAGCCTTTATTGGGGTCCAGGGTGTTGCCCAAGCAGATTTCCACTTGGAGTTTGGTGGATTTAGAGTAAGTAGGCACAAGTTTCTATGGAGTCACTCTGTGACTGAGAAGTAGTCACTGTAGCAAATCTCCACAGTCCTTGCTGGTGTGAGGGTCAGTAGGGCAAGTCAATTAGGTTGCACATAGCTGTCCCCTAGGGAGTTTGCCACCAGGAGGTGGTTGCATAAGGCAGATATCTGGATCGACCGCATTAAGAAACTGGGAGGAATTTGAGAACTGGAAACTGTATCAGAGTTAACTAAGTCTCGCTTCTAGTATGAGAAAGTTTAACTTATGTTCAAAACAAATGTCAAGGCAGCATAAAAGTAGAGGATCTCACTACAGCAAAGTAAGAGAAGGGAAGAATTTCGAACTACAGAGTCCATCTCCAGTCTTTAGCTGATGAATACATGTATGTGAGGAAATGCCCACCCCAAAGGATTAGAGGGAAAAGTCTTCTGAGATCACACAAGCCTGTAAATAATTCGGGATCCCATCAGCTAGAGCAGAAAACCCCATCACTGAGAAGCATTGGGTTAAGCGCTCAAAAAGATAATGCCTAATAGTTAGGAAGAAGTTAGAACTAGAAGAAAGAATGTTCTGGATCCAGATATCAAAGCATGAAAGCAAATATTGAAAGGATCCCACTGTTTACAGGTTATCTGACTGCATACAGAACAAACCTCATGAACATTTGTGTGTATCCAAAAATGTCAAAAAACAAACAAGGCAAAAGTTACAATAACGGACATTAAATATAAAAACTTTAATGGATATGTGCAGTAATAACTAAAGGGGCAAATACTCTGCATTGAAAGTTACCAGGCATCTAAAGCAGGAAAAAAACATAATAAAGAAAAAATGAAATTAGTCAGAATATAGAAATGATGTAGATGAGATGAGGTAATTAATAAACAAGGACATTGTTAAAGTAAATTAAACGAAGGCCAGGCCTGAGGAATTCCGCAAAAGACAAAGCCAGGCAGGCCTCTTAAGCAACATTAACTTTGCTTGGTTTGCAAACTTAAGCGAAACTGAACTGGAGCTATTTCTTGTAAAAGTCTAGATTAAAGAAAACAATTTAAGCTCAACCAATCAGTAGGGGCTAACAAACTTAAAACTATGTAACTAGAGGACTTCCCAACAAGATAAAATGCATATCTTTGTATTTGCAACTGTATAACTGTAATGAATCAAATATTCTCTTTCCTTTACTACTTGTTCATTCTGTAAAAGCCTTCCCTTTGTGTTAACTCTGTGGAGCTCCTGAACCATTTCTGCTTTAGAGTTGTCAAATTTGTGAATTGTTTTTGCTTAAACACATTAAAACTTCACAGTCCTTCAGTTTACCTTTTGACCCATTGCATGGTTTAACATTAAAACAGTTATTAATATTGTATATATTATGCTCATGAACCCAGAGAAAAAATTGAATTTTTAGTAGCTATGTGGAGATATAAGATATGTAATGTGTAAATATGTTATATATATGAGAGCAGATATAAAAACTACAATGTCTAAGGATGTAAACATTTTAGGATGATCTTAATGGCATATTAGATATTGTAGCTGAAAGACTAGTGAAGTTAAAAATATAGCAATAAAAGTTTTTCGGCTGGGCGCGTGGCTCATGCCTGTAATCCCAGCACTTTGGGAGTCCAAGACAGGCGGATCACGAGGTCAGGAGATCGAGACCATCCTGGCTAAGACAGTGAAACCCCGTCTCTACTAAAATTACAAAAAATTAGCCGGGCGAGGTGGTGGGTGCCTGTAGTCCCAGCTACTCGGGAGGCTGAGGCAGGAGAATGGTGTGAACCCGGAAAGCAGAGCTTGCAGTGAGCTGAGATCCGGCCACTGCACTCCAGGCTGGGCGACAGAGCGAGACTCCATCTCAAAACAAAAAAAAGTTATGCTTTTTAAACTTTACAATGGAACACATAAAGAAAAAGACAAACAAAAATAACAGTGATCTTTAACAAGATAACTGTCTAAAATATGTTGCATAAAATAAGAGGTGGAGAAAATTTAAGAGTTTAGAAAAATAAAGGCTGAAAAATTTGGCAATTTAATGACAAATACAAGATCAAGAAACTCCAACCCGTCACCCCCAAAACAGACATGTAAAATGTCTACCTTAAGGCATGTGGCAGTGAAATACTTTGAACCTGGTGACAAAGAGAAATTTTAAAAGAAGTCAGAAAAAGACATATTTCGTACAGAAGAAGGAGGAATAGAATTACACTCAATTTTCTGTCCAGAGGAATGCAAACAAAAAGACAACCAACATCTTAAAGTACTGAAAGTAAATAATACAAGACAAAACTTAGAATTCTATACTCAGGGAACATATCTTTCAAAAATCAAAGACTTCTTTGGAATATACAATTGGAAAATTTTATCACAAGCAGAACTACATTAAAAGTCTTTAAAGTAGAAGAAAAATGACAACCTAGAGAAATACCCGTCTTTAAAAGAATGAAGAGCATAAGAATTGGTAACTGTGGCTACGTCTAAATACTTGTTTTGCTTATTATATGTCTTACCCCATTTAGTGTTACTATAAGAGAAGACTCGAGGCTGGGTAATTTAGAAAGAAAAGAGATTTGTTTGGCTCACTATTCTGTTGGCTAGAAAGTCCAAGAAGTGTGACACTGGCATCTGCTTCTTGTAAATGTCTATATTAAAGAAATACTAAAGAATGTATATCTATATAAAAATACAGCATATCACAGTATGACAAATGAGATCAAAATTCCATATCAGTAAATACAAATTAGTTTAAGATATTGACTTTTTAAAAGATTTCAGTAGTGAATGAAGCAGAATCCAGCCCCTCAAGCTGCATACAGAAGACACTTAAAACAATGTGATTCAAAAAGTTTAAACATAAAAGGATAAGCAATGTGTAGCAGACAAATGCAAACAAAAAGAAATGTCATATATTGACATTAAACAAAGTGGAATTTATAAAAATATGATGTTGGACAAACAGGGCATGTGATAGTGAAGCTAACAATAAAAATTAAAATACAAAAATATTAATATCATTGAACTAAAAAAGCAGTAATATTTATTTATTTATTTATTGAGACAGGATCTCACTCTGTTATCCAGGCTGGAGTGCTGTGGCACGATCTCTGCTCACTGCAATCTCTGCCTCCTGGGCTCGAGCGATCCTCTCACCTCGGCCTTCCGAGTAGCTGGGACCATATGCAGGTGCCACCATGCCCAGCTAATGCAGTAATTTTTATAAGACATAAACAGGAGCAAAAGAAAGCAGAAATAAAATAACAAATAACAAACGATTTTAATGCACTTCTCTAGAGAGATAAAGGAAGAGAAAGTGTAGTAAATAGTATAATCAATAATGACAGCCTTTATGAATTAAACTTGATATTTTTATCATACATAGTATCTATTTGATTCAATTTTACATAAAAGATTATAAAAATTAACCAGATACTAGTCCAAATAAAATACCAGTGAATTCTAGAAGTAGAAGTAAATACTAACAGCTTTATTTGCAATAAAAATAGTAATTAATGAAAAATCTTATCGTTTGTGTACTGACATAACCTTCATTTTTTGTGTGTGTTTATGCATGTGCATGCACACACACAAATAGTAAGGGAAATTTTATACACACACAAGTTAAAAGATATGATAAAAAAGATGATACAATTTACAGTAGCAACAAAAATGATTAAAACACCTAGGCATAAGAATAACAAGGTCTAAGGTATATAAAACAAAATACCTAAACAGGATTGTGATGACTAAATGTGGTTTAGTAAATATGTTGACTTGAAGCGATGAAAAAATACTACATTCTGGAATAGGAGAACAATATCATGATGAGGCCGATTCTTAAATTAATGTATTAATCTAAAGCAATCCACATTAAATAAACAATTGTAACTCAATAGCAATAATCATTCAATGAAAAGGCATGGATCTTAGATACAATTTTTCAATCAAATCTAACAGAATTTCTTAGAAGATTTACAGATTCCACGTATTCAACAAGAAATGCAAATATGAGATTGGTACATCTGAAGAGTCACAGAAAATAATCAAAGGTGAACTGATAATTTCAAATAGATACAGGAACTAAAATATCAAGATTTCCCAGGCAACAGACATGAAAATTTTAACATCCAAGAGTCAAGTTGAAGGTAAATTACTAAAACATATTAACTGCACAAACTTCACAGGTTTATGCTGATACACACATGGAGAACAAAAATATCCAAAAATTTGACTTTTTTTTTTTTCTTTTTGAGACAGAGTCTCGCTGTGTCACCCAGGCTGGAGTATAGTTTTTTTTTTTTTTTTTTTTGAGACAGAGTCTCGCTGTGTCACCCAGGCTGGAGTACAGTTGTGCAATCTTGGTTCACTGCAACCTCTGCCTTCTGGGTTCAAGCGATTATTCTGCCTCAACCTCCTGAGTAGCTGGGACTACAGGTACGTGCCACCATGCCCGGCTAATTTTTGTATTTTCAGTAAAGACAGGGTTTTGCCATATTGGCCAGGCTGGTCTCGAACTCCTGACCTCGTGATCTGCCAGCCTCGGCCTCCCAAAGTGCTGGGATTACAGGCGTGAAAATTTTTTTTAAGTCAAAACAAAAAGTGTCATGGAAGCTATTGGAAATAAACTGATACAATTTTCCTAGTCTCATGCTGGCAGCTAAAGAAAATGAAAAAGCTTCAGGTCTGTCTTTGCAGCAGAGTAAGTATTTCCTGGATATGAAATAGCCTCAGTAAATAGAAAAATAGTTTAAAGGAAAAGTTTACATAATAATTGTGGAAGGAAGACTGAAAGAAAAATCACAATTCTACAACTCCCAATGAAATAAAAATTTCATGAATCAAGGAAATGAAAATTTCATAGAAAATTAGCAGTGGAGAAATCAGGATCTCAACATCTGGACGTATGGTTCAATTTAATGTCACCAAAAGTGGGGCAGGTGTCACGCTATTGTTAGGTTACGTACGATCCTTTCTGCAGAAGGGGAAGGTGCACAATAATCTGAAGCGACCACTGCACTATTTTCCACATCAATCGAAGTGACATTTTTGTCACAATAAGAGACACTTGGCCGGGCACAGTGGCTCACGCCTGTAATCCCAGCACTTTGGGAGGCCAAGGAGGGCGAATCATGAGGTCAGGAGTTTGAGACCAGCATGGCCAACGTGGTGAAACCCCATCTCTACTAAAAATACAAAAATTAGCTGGGTGTGGTGTCGTGCACCTGTAATCCCAGCTACTCGAGTGGCTGAGGCAGAAAAATCATTTGAACTGGGAGGCAGAGGTTGCAGCGAGCCGAGATCTCACCATTGCAATCCAGCCTGGGCAACAAGAGTGAGACTCCATATCGGGGGAAAAAAAAAAAAAAAAAACCAGCGAAATATTTGAGAGATGAATGAAGAAATTCATCTCATCACCGCTGTCATATTGACACCACCACTGAGGAAAGAAGAGAGGTTCTAGGACTTTTCTTGGGCCCTGTTAGGCCTATGAAGTTGGGCATATGAATTAATTAGCCACTAAGTTTTGTCTTTGTGTTTATCTTTATAGTTATCCTTCTCATTAAATGTCTTGCTCACACAGTTCAACAACCATCACCAATTAGTAACAAAGGAGTCAGTAGATCCTTCATGAACAAATTTAATGAGAAGGAGATCTATTAATCTTCTTTCCTTGAACAAGGGGAGTAAGTTACAAAGGTTCCCTACTTGAGCATACTTGAGTCAGGTTCCTTTGAACCCCCTTCCCTCCTAGGTCTCATCGTTGGCCTGTTGAGTCTAGTTTAGTGAGAATCTCTCCATTTGTGACATCTAATCCATCTCCTTCCCCTCCCACTTGATATCTAATCAATTTCTTCTTCTTCCAACCCTTGATGTTTAATCATGTTTCTCTTAGTAATTTTTTCTCTGTCCTTTGGCTCTGCATTTCTACCTCCTTTTGCAGTATTCAGTTAAGCTTAATTCTGTGTTGAGGTCTATCCCTCCTACTACAGCTGCTCAAATTAAATCTCTCTTGCCGTTTTTAACTAGTGTCTGGTGCAATTTATCTTTAACAAGAGATATCCTAAATATTGTGGAGGTATAAATTATAAATGCAAACAAAAAGTGATTCATGAATTCCCAGAAGAAAATGAAACACAAAACAATTAAGATTGCTTATCTCTGAGAAATAAGAATCTAGGTCAAGAGTGTTATAAAGATTTAGATTCAATTCTTATAGATACAGTGGCTGACTATGTCTTTGTGCATGTGTGTGTGTGTTAGTGCATTAGTATAATACTGTATAAAATATTTAAAATGTATTTTTCAGAGAGTTTAGAACAATACAAAAAAATTAAAAAGGAACAAGGATAACCTAACAGGGAGATACACACGTTCTGTACAGAAATACATTTATTCTTTTTACCTTCAATTCAAAAGATTCCTCCCCAAGGAAAGTAAAAGTGACTGGTACCATAATTAGAAAATAAACATTTTTGTTATCCTTTCCTTCCCTAGAGGACTAGGTCTCATTTCAAGGAAAACCTACACACCTTTAGGTTTTCACTCAGGGAAGCAGGTATAAAATCTATTAATATTTCAGGAAGACTGAGGAGTGAAAAAACCTGGTTTCTTTCTAGTCTTCAGAAACCTGGGGATATTCTGGAAATGATACATAGGTTTTGGAAATGTCTGTGGACTAGATCAAATCCTGCGACATTGGAGTGAGTCAAGGAGTTGGCATAAATCAGTTGACTTAAATCTTAAAAATCATTAAAAATAGTTGACAAATCAGCATTTAAACTCATTTAAGCTTTCCATGGAATAAAATATCTGTTTCTTACTTTTTACCATAAGTGTCTAGGAAAATTTACAGTTAGTTCTCATTTAGGCAGTTTAACATAAAGCTTCATAATTACTTTGTATGGCATGTTCTTTTCCCACCCATCAAGTATTATAAAATATTTATTACCAAACTGAACCTTGCATTAGTCTGTTTTAGAAAGTAGAGGTATACCAAAAGAAATCCCAACTTTCTCCTAAAAATATGAACATTTTACATTATACTAATATATGTGAAATTGAAAATACATTAGCACTAGAGTGAATTTTAATTTTGATTAATACAGTCACTTCACAGCAAGTAAATACATATTTGTTATGTCTAAATGATTTACATATAAACATCTACATAGTTTATTATCAACATGAAACAGAATAATTGAAACACTGAATGCCACTTCTAGGACTACTTTTATCTCAATTTTTCTCTTTTCATTAATCTGTGCCCATCCTTAAAATGTCTGTTCTTCCTGTAACCAGTATATTATACCCTAAATTATACCCATTATATGCAATATAGCAATAAGTTGATTACATTTTTCTCCATTATGAGCAATACTGAAAAATCTTTGAGGTAATAATATCTCAATCCTCTAGTTCCTGAGAAGAGGAAATTAAAACAGACAAAAAAAAACTACTAAATTAAAAAATCTAAGTATTTACTAAGTTCTTGATCTTCACTGCCATACTCAGAAATAAGTTTATCATCTTTAATATTTGGAATAACATGTGTACACTGCCAGTTAGTTTAGATGAATAAAGAATGTTTTAAATTAATGAAAATATTTTAATTAAAATTCTGCAGTTGCTTGGCAGTAAGCATATGCCTCTACTGTAATATACTTTAAAAACTCAATATTTAGGCAGGGTGCAGTGGCTCATGCCTGTAATCCCAGCGCTTTGGGAGGCCAAGGTGGGTGGATCATCTGAGGTCAGGAGTTTGAGACTAGCGTGACCAATGTGGAGAAACTCCGTCTCTACTAAAAATACAAAATTAGCCTGGCATGGTGGCACATGCCTGTAACCCCAGCTACTACGGAGGTTGAGGCAGGAGAAGGGCTTGAACCCAGGAGGTGGACTTTGCTGTGAGCTGAGATAGTGCTATTGCACTCCAGCCTGGGCAACAAGAGCGAAATTCCATCTCATGAAAAAAAAAAAAAAAAAAAAGCCTCAATATTTATATATTGTGTGTGTGGGGGGGGGGGGGGGGGGGGATGTTTAACTACAGTTTTTAACAATGGAGGAGTATTTTAAGTACAATATATTGATTGGTGGTGAATAAATGCATTGTAGGGTACACTTAGTATTTCTAAGGAGACAAATTAAATTGAAGAGATTAAGCAGTTATTATACAACTCAAGAAAAAAGGGAATACCCCAATATTTGGCAATGTTTGATGCTGTGCTATAATTACAGAGATTTATGACCTGTATTGATCACATTTGGCATGTGATTCTTTTGCTTTCTACTTCAATTTGCCTGTGTAAAACATGTTTACTGAAGAGAGAGTAACCTTATCATTTTCCTTCATTTACCAAAATCTGTGACCTTTTATTTGTTGTTTAATGTCCCGATAATTGGTTAAAGTTGATAATTTCAAATGACCTAACTCTATTGTGATTCCACACAAAATAAATAGAAAACCGTAGAGTACACTTACATCCTATTGTTACCCTTTCTTACAATATTTTACTAATTATCTTAATATAGATTAGCAACTCAAAATTTATATTTATCAGTTTATAATAATGATTTCTAAGGTGAAGCATATATTGCAGAATAGATTTGTGTGTAATAAGCAACACGATGTGCTTCTTTTTGACAGAAGAGACATAGTAATCATAAAGTGCTAATAAAAAGAAAAATCCGTATTTATGCTCTTAACCAATGTCTTAATTCAATTTTAGAAGAAAAATATAACTGCAGGCAAAATTTGTTCTTATTTATTAAACTCATTAGGACAATTTGTAGAAGCTTTATTTTTTTTTTACAATTCTTTCTATGCTTACATTAAATTAAAAGGTGTTCTATGGCTACAGGAAAACAACAAAAGAAAGTTTCTCTATAATTCAGAAAATAATAAAGGTTCTCATTCTCACAAAATTGTTGTTCCTAGCTATAAGAATTATGTAAATAAAAGGCAAGCAAACATATTATGGAAATATATTTCTCAGAGATAGTGAGTAATTGCATACTTTGAGGATCAGCTAGATCCTATCCACAGTCACAGAACATTCATCATAGGTGATTTTCAATTGCAACTGGAGAAATTTCTCAAAATGTATAGAATAACAAATAGCTTTATTGATTAGATTTACCTGATTAGCCTTAATATTCATTGCATTTAAGTAAATATATTTATGCTATATATCATTAAAGGTCTTTTTTAAATTTGCTTTAGAAGGAGGTAATATTTATATTTTATTATTGAAATCTCTGAAAAATTATTTAAAAATGGCTGACACAATTATGATTGCAAGATAATGATTTTTTAAGATGTATTTTTGTTTGTATTTTAAAGTATCATAAATTGGTTAATTCATCTTTTATTTGTTAATAAATATATAAATAGATAATTATTTGCTAATTTGTTTATTTTTGTTATTTTTCTCACTGATTATTGATAGGGTTACACCTGTATAGATTCTTGACCATTTTTACAATTTCTTCTCTGAAGCATTTGTTTGCCTATCAACAAGTGTATTTGTAATTTAATATCTGTAATTTTTTAAACACTTTAATAACAATAGTGAGTAATTTGCTTAGTTGCTTTGCTGTTATTATCATGGTGCTTATTGCCAATAAATGCAGAGCCATTTATTAGCAAATAATTAGCTGTATACCTCCCATTATTATTTTTAATAAACAATCTCATACTTATACACATGATTATTGCATTATACATTTTAATTAAAATTTATTTTCTCATCACAAAATTATGTTTCATACTAAATAACATTTGACAAATAACATATATATTATGTGTAAATTTAAAGTTTTTATGGAGAAAAGAACATTTGAAAAATTTATAGTAGAAATTTGTCTAGGATATATAAATATTTCTAACACTTTTACCATGCACATAATATTTAAAGACTCCTTCAGATTCAAGATCCATTTACCAATTTTTAATTGGTCTCATGATTTTGAGAAATAAATTAGATAAACTTGAGTTCCCTTGAAGTAAATCGTAAGCGTACTAAATATTTACATATATAATTTGATCATAAAAGCACTATAATCCTAAATAATAATCGCATTCTAAGAAAGTGGAAAGTACAAACCAATCAGATTTTCCCACAAAACCAATGTTTGGCTTATTACAGAAGAATCAGGTTTTAACATTTGTCTTACACTTACCATCCAGCTAAATTAAGTACAAATAACGGTGTTTTTTTTATTTTTCTCTTTATTTCTTTATCTTTTTCTTCCTTTCTTCTTTCCTCCTTTCCTCTCTCCCTCCCTCCTTCCCTTCCTTCCTTCTTTCTGCTTCTGAAAAACCAGGGTTTTAGTTTAGGTTCTGCTGCTCACCACACGGAATGCCAATCATTGAGATGGCAAGGATTGCCAGGAAGAAGGCTTTAATTGGGTGCTGCAGCAGAGGAGATGGGAGCTGAGTCTCAAATCCATCTCCTTGACTGAATAAAACTAGGGATTTATATAGCAGGGAAGAAATGCAAAAATGTGTAAGAAAACAGGAACTAGGGAGGAGCAAGGAGGCATCTGGTGTGGTGATCAGGTGAGTTTCAATTCTTTAATACTTTTGGGAGAGGTGTGAAGGTCCTTTTCTGAGGCAGGAGCTCGGATAAAACAAATACAAATATCGAGCTTTAACGGCAGGTGGATCGATTTATATGTTTATCTAAAAACAACTGTCTATGGGACTAATGGGCACATTTTCCCCCTTCCCTCCCTCCCTTCTTTCCTTCCTTCCTTCCTTCCTTTCTTCTATCCTTGTAGAATGATTGACATGAAAAAGAACTAGCATTTGTTTATTATTGTAGTGTTTCTTTGCTTCACAGTAGTTACCCTAGAAATTATCTACTCTGTACACAAATACCCATTAAAATATTTCATAAAATTGCAAATCAGTCACTACTTGAAAACTTCCAGTAATGGCAGAAATATACTTATAAGCTTACCTACTTTAATATTATCTTTTTATGGCTTACAAAGGTTTGGTTGTCTAAGATTTATTGTTTATGTTATTTTCCATAATTATTACATAGAATTCTGCTTGGTATGAAGTCTGCATATGGTTTCCTTTTCAACAGACAGAGATAATAAAGCTTACAAAATCAATGTAAATATTAAAAGAGTTCATGATTGTCTAATTGTTAGACAGATTAGCAATTGAGAAAGTAGTGGAGACTAGGCCTACAAAATCTGATTTCATCCTCAATGCTGAGACTGCTGCCAGCTGCTAAGAATACTGCAGACAGACGGCTGGCAACTGCAACCCTTACTGGGATTTGCCCTAGGCCAAAAGGGTCTACCTTCCTGAAGATTAGGCCCAGTGGTATGCTGGATCTAGCTCCTGATGACCAAGAATACTAAAATATTGAGAAATTTTGCTAACCAGTTGCTAACCTGATGATAGCTTTAAATCAACCATGCAAATCACGGCTATTTTTTTTTCTTTTTGTTCTTTTTGTTTCTGAATATATAGTTTAACAATATACCACTTGGCATAGACCCTGGGCAATGTAGCATGGGAATACTACCTCATTTCAATGCAACTTGATATAGTCATCTTATCTCGATTGTCCCCAGTGGATCATACAAGTGTTCATTTGCCACCAAGTTTCAGATCATTTTTTTTCATCTGCCTAATCTTGTGTATTTTAAGGACATGCCTCAGTCAGTTTTTTGTATGCATTTTATTCTAAGTGTCTATTTCCCAGGAAACCAATATTTTTGGTAGCAGACTCTAATATGAGAATATGGAGATGCAACTCAGAATGGTTCTCTTAGCCATGAAGAACTCATTATTGATGTTAAGTGGAATTTAGATGACCTTAAAAATAGTGGTGCTGGATCTCTTTCACCAGTTTATTCTTACATATTATAAAAGTCATATGTATATATATCAGAAAAAGGCTTCAACTTCCCTTCTTATTGTTAATTCGTCTTTAGCCATTTTAATTCTCTTACTAAACACTTCCATTTTTATTGTAGCTAACATATTTTTAGATTTCAAAAAACCTTTATTATGTGTGCATTTTCTTAGTATTGCCAAATCTATTAGATATAATTTAAATATTTTCCTCTAATTTCTGAATTAGTACTATGTCTACAATATTAGTTGCTCAGTATTTTGTTGGTTCACTTGTACAGCTAATATTTATTTACCTAAATGATAGTCCAGATGCTTCAAATCTACATAAATAAAAAATTGAACATAAATTACTGCATTTTTAAAAGTTAAAACTTTGATGTGATTTATATTTTGATTTCATTCATTCAGTTTGAATGAAACATTAAATTGATTCATTCAGTTAGCTTGATAGGTTTCCTCTCATGTGCAGAGTCCAATAAGGCCTTAATTTTTTGGGGAAAGCTGAGTGATGGGTCTAGATAACTTGGGTAGCCTGTTGCTGGTCAGGTTCCCTAGTGTTTGCCTGTGTAGGACCCTGCTGTGCAGCACCCCCGCAGTTTTTTCTGTGAATTACTTGGGCTACGTTATGCAAATTATGTTTATCCAACCCTATTAGCTTTCAGCACTCAAGAATCCTTTATGTTCTTTTGGTTAGTAGTTATACACTTCCCATTTAACACAATTTTATTAAGTTATTCACAGGCATCACAATTAGTAATACACACACATCATCCCTGTTCATGCTGAAACCCTGATCTTAATGTTTTTGAAATTTGGGACAGGCAAGAGTTATTTTCAGAAAGATAATAATTTTCTATAATACAAGCTATGTATGAAACTGATGGTAATGAAATTATGGAAGTGGGTATTTCTGAAACATATAATAGACTATCACAATTTTGTGTTACCTACCCACTTAACATTTATTTAATGTACTGTGCAGCATAAATGATGTTAACTGATTGAATAAAGAGTTGTCATGTAAAAACAACTAAACATAATATGTTACTCAAATAACAATAATGTAACAAATTTGGATCTTTAATTAGCAGGGATTTATAGATATAGATATAAATATGCAACTTTTTGTATAATTATATAAATATATGCATAAAATTAAATGTATAAGCAAAGTATATCTTAATCATAAAGTTTGGGCTTCAAATTTATATGCAATATGTATATTTTTAAAATCTTATATATAAAACAGATGACTATATATTAGGGTAGAATCAATATAAATGAGAATAAAAATGTTATGCATTAATGAAGGTATTATTGATTTCCAGGGAGAACACTAAGAGTAAACTATATGTAAAATATACTATTTACAAGTGACTTCTATAAGAAAATGGAAACTACATTATTATATTGATAATGTAATAACTTGAAACAAAAATTCTGCTTCTTCTTACTAAATACTAATACTTTTACTACTATCACTACTAAACTGTCTTCATATCTGTCTCTACCAAAAATAGAAAACGATGCAGAAAATTTCTACATACTTAAAAAGAGTGAAATTTTAGAACACCTTAAAACATCTTCTTCTGGGCCTGTGAGGTATATATCTCAATTTGGACAGTCTGATCAGTTATTCCAGGTAACAGAAATGCTATTTGACGTGTTACAGCATTACTGTGGGATCCATAAAAGCTAAAACACTTAATACAGCTTTCCAAATTGCCTAAATGTTATCCAACTCAAGCACTTGATTTAAAAAAAAAAAAGATTGGCTGCAGTTTTGTTGTTGAGTTTGCTCCAAAAATCTTTGAGATATTATAGATCAATGCACATTTTCAGCTGACATCAATATTTTCATAAAAGGAAGAAAACAAGGTATTCATAGATTTTGCTCTTGGAGGAATTGGGATAAAATCTCACATTTGATGTAAGTACAATGACATGACATCAGCTATTTGCCCTACCAATTATATAGCTTAGGCAATGGTTTGGCTCAATATCTTTTTAAAAAATTATTAATTCAACTAAACAACTTTAAAGACCTCTACAATTAAAATAGTGTAACTGAGATGATCATCATCTATTCTAGCATATTACACCAAAATAATATAGTTCCTGTGAAAATTATTGTATTTGAAGAGTAACTCAATATTCACTTGGCTTGGTTAATTGTGTTGATGTATATATTAAATTCATTTTTACTTGAATGGTATAGTAGGATGCTACCCGTCCTAGAACTTCATGTATATTTTGTATAAAGATTAATATTCTGTGAATGTTGTTCTATTGTAGGATTTTTAAATTGTTTCGGTGCTTTTTTCCCACTAATATACATTTATGACCTAAGCAACTCACTCAAGAGTCAGAATGGCTTCACATATAACGAAAACATAACAAATTCACTTGAGAGGATCCTTGCCTGGGCTTCTCATGCACACACTTAAAAAAAAAAAAAATTCCAAAGCATTCACAGGATCCTCTTCATTTGATCACCAGTTTTCCTAGTATTTATAAGAGTGAAAGTGTGGAGTTATTGTAAATTTGCATTTTTTAAGTATTGGCAGATATAGAATAGTGTCCTTGCAAAAGTGTTATCTTTCCTAAATCTATCTGCCTTTTGTACAAATCCAAAATGCTTTCAATATTAAAACAACACAAAATGTTTTTATATGTGCCATGACAAGACTCCCCCATTGTATATTATACCTCTTTTTCAATATTGTTTTGAGCATTTTCCCTAATTACTTTTCCAGGGGAGATATAGTATAATTTTCCCAGAATATTTGATAGTTTCGCTTGTTTTATGAATTATTTGAGGAAAATAAGCTTAGTTTATATGAGTTTTACCCAAAGTCATCTACCAAACATGTGGCTTTTTAATTATCTAGTACACATTTCTTTTTTGTTTTTTTACTTGTTATTAATACTTTTAGTTTTTTAGTTTTCTTTATTTCCATTCTTATATATTACTTCCTTTTTATCTAAATTACGTATTTTGTTTTTAATAATTTGAATTGGCATCTTCTTCATCTCTTTCCATTTTCTTTCTCTTGTAATGAGGAACATGTTTGAGCTCATGTGCTTTTTTCTCTTCAGTATAAATTAGGCAATGTCCCATAGGTACACTATCTTCTTGATAAGAAATGTGCTTGTGACATCAATCCTACTTATGATTTGGAGGTCCTAAAGTAGAGATAATATTTAAAAGATCAGTATTTATGATCAAAGGATGGTTTTTCCAAATGTTAAGATTGCATATGCAAGGCCACTGAGACAGTGACACCCGTATCTTGATCATGAAGTTTCAGCAATTCTGTGTCTCAAAATATTTCTCCTTTAAAGGACTGCAAGATAAAGAGTAGGTTCAGAAGAGAGCCATGTTTTACTAAAGAACAGATGACCTAAAGTATGTTTGTGAATCACCTGAAAACATAGTCTAATTTTGTGTAAGATAGAATTGTCTTACAGATGGACTGGTATAGCTCTGTGTTTGTCTCCAGACATCTAGAAGTCTGGTAATGACACTTGGCCAGGATATATATCATGGACATCATAGTTGATAATATTTTGTTTAAAGCCTGAAGTCTGAACACAACTGAGTATAGCTTGTTAACTTTTTGAGGGATGTATGGATTAAAATTAATGGCTCGTTCCTGGTTTAACCCACTATGCAGTCTAGTTCAACTATATGGCCAGTGCAAACCTCAAAAGCACTTCTGTAAAGTTTGTCGGAAATTAACTCAGAGCTGAAGTATACTCCATGCAGCTGAGAAAACATTAGAGAACTGCTACTGAATTGCTCTCGTGTTCTCATTGTTAGCTTTCATTTTCATTTTCCTGTTGTACCATATTCTTCAACTTTATAGGAGCCTCAAATAAGAATACCGTGAGCAATTGTGTGAGTTCTTTTCATTATGTGACTCTGTAAGTGATTCAAGTATATTAATCAAGAACAGCTGAAATAATTTTTTTGTCACAAGAGAGAAATCCAAGTCTTTGTAGGAATAGGAATTTCTGCCCCCACCCCCCTAAAAGAATTCTTATTCTTATATTCTGGTCATCTAAATTTTACATGTGATTTTTTTCAATATGATAAAAAAATTAATAACAGTCCCATGATTGAATTTTCTCAATTCTTTAATATTATGCCACACACTAATAACTATTAAAGTGTTTAACATCAAGGAAATTCTGATAGCTGCAACCCATACCAAATTTCACAGATTTGCTACTCGAATTTCCAAATAAAGAATGTTTCTATGATAACCTCCACTACATAAAATAATTAGGGGAGTCTAATTTTCTATATTTCATTATAAAATATGAATAGATCTATGCTTTATTTTCAAAATGAAAAATTATATTTTGATATTAAATATAAGATTTTAAACCATACATACTACCTCTCACTTTTACATGCTCCTTTAAGGAAGCTTACCCATCACCATCCATCACCACTCACCCACATCACCATCATAACAAATTAAATACCTTTGGAGTCCTGAATAAACTAGACCTCAGTCTATCACAGCTGAGTACCTTTCTGCCTTCAACTTCAAATCCTTGCACATAGCAGCTTATGTGGATTCATTTCTTCTTCTAGGTGCAGTACTATGTAACAAATGCAATTCAGAATTCCTATTTTTTAGAATTTATGTAATCAAACATTGTTACTCTTTACATGTGTGTATTCATGTGTGTTGGTTGTGTCTATGTCAAATTTTATATATGCAATTAATAATTTTATAAGAGCTTTACATTAATTATTTTTGTGTTTCCTAATCACCCTATGAGTCAACATTAAGATAAGGAAAGTAAGGCCTGCAATACTTACATCTCAATTTCTGGGTTTCATTAACAGAAATAAGCTGATTGGTACTTTAGATCCAGCTCTGTCAGACTCAACCATGTGTGTATCTAAAACTCATGTTATCACTTTGATTTGACATCAAGTTATGCCATTTTTTCTGGGATGTAAGGCTAACATTTAAAATACTACTGTCCAAGATACAGTATATTCTTTATTACAATCCCCAAAAAAAATCAATTAAAATGCTTAGGCCAAATTGATATACATCCTACACAATTATAAACAGGTGAACATTTGTTACCGGTCAGGATATAGAAAGCAGCATGAGATCGCCAATCTTATGCTAATTAAAAACAAAATTTTCAAAAGCCAGAAAAGCTACAAAATAGCAGGTTTGAAAACCTATTTGAAAGCTGAAAAACAAATAAATCGTAATGAACTAAATGCCAGGATAAGAAAAACCCTCTCCACAGAAAATATTTGAATTGCATTTGTCTTTACATGGTGAGATGGTGGGATGAAAATGAGTCCCTTACACAGATGACAGAAAGGAGAAACCAGCCATTGAATTTCTCATGCCAGTGAAAGAGGAGGTTGAGGTTCTCGCAGATCACCACTGAATTTCCCAGGTAAGTATTCCAAAGGCATTCAACAGAAGAGTCAGCTGAGAGAGAACCTGGAGAAACCACTGAAAGGATGCTGGGGTCTCAGCTGCCAAATGCAAAAGACAAGAGAGCTCAGAGGAATGTGTGCCAGTGCCTCAGGGTTTCCAGCTTCTAAAAGCAGGGGTCAGGCAGGGTAATAAGGTAATGACAGTGTATAGCACAGCCCCTACTGATGGTAAATATATGAATGCAATTAAGTAAATTTGTAGCATGGGTAGAAAGTAAATGGAACACAGAAGTGTGATGAAAAAGGGAAATGAATTATTTTGTCATATGTTCTGATACACTAAAAATGTATTTTGAAATACCGATAGCTTTATTTTCCAGTAGAAATATAATACAAGCCAGAAAGGCAAGTCAGATATGCAATTTTAAATCTAAGTCCACATTTTAACAATAAGTAAAAAAAGTTAAATAAATTGTAATAATATTTTATTAAAAAGCATATTTAATATATTATAGGAAATATATTCAAATTTTCATTTAAATATGTGGCTGATGTAAAAATTAGACTTTTAATACTAAATCTTTGAAATCTGCTCTGCTTTTTACATTTGGAGAAAATCTTGATTTAGTCAGTCACATTTTAAGTCCTCAAGAGCTAAAGTACCTTGTGGTTACCGTATTGGAAAGAACATTCTTAGAGAAAAAAAATAACTCAAAATGTCAAGAGATAAAACTAAATTTTAAATAATACATACTTAAATATTCTTATTTGTGCAATGAAAGTAATAATGGTGATTTACCTCAAGTAATTTTTACAAATATTATATGAATAAATTACATGTACACTAATTATTGTCTGGCAAATGTAAGTGATATAACTTATAATGTAAGTTAATATTAACATTAGCTCTGTTAAGATGTTTAAATATGACTTAAACACAATAATAAAAGTGCTCACTGTAGTACATAGGCTGTTAATGAGCACCAGTACTCCACACCTTAAAAGTGAAAAAACTACAATCATCACTCGGTATTTATATATACTACATTTAGTACTGAAACTATATATCCCGTATTTTTTGATCTTATAACTGATGCAGCTGCTAAGTGAAAAACAAGCAGGTAGTGTAGACAGTGTGGATTCCCTTTTGCAGAGTGAGATTTCATCACTCTGCTCAGAATGTCACACAATTTAAAACCTAGAAATTTTTTATATCTGATAATTTTCATTTAATATTTTGGAGCTGCAGTTGACCATGAGTAGCTAAAACCACAGAAATCAAAATGTGGATAAGGAAGAACTACTATACATACATAGCTATGAAAAAGTCTAATTTATAGATTAGGTACAGTTAGAAATTAACAATATCTAATAATAAAATAGAACAATTCTAACAATATCCTGCAGTAAAAGTTACATGAATATGATATCACTCTCTCTGTTTCTCTCTCAAAATGTCTTATTCTAGTGACCTCACCCTTCTCATTGACTATTCGTAAGTGAAACCACAGAAAACGAAACCATGGATGGGGAGAACTACTATGTGATCACTTACGTAGTTTTATTTGCTATATAGATCTGAATTCATAGAAAGGATGCCTGAGCAGGTAACATACATTTCTCATTCACTTATATGCATACGTATTAATTTAAATAAATACCTTATTTCAATCTATTTATTAATTTATATAGTTGTTTTAGTGTAATGACTTTAAAAATCTGCCCAAAGGAGCAATGGCTTCATAAACTGACTTTAAGTCTATTCTGGTTTACTGGGGTCAGGATAATAGTGTGTAGCTAAGGTCATTTTTGTAATGCATTTCCACTTCGGATACTTGGATTTTCTCAAGTAACAGTTAATGTCATTGTGTTTTCTCTGTTTTCAAAGTGCTGCAATCTGTAATGTTGGAAAATTATGCTAGTAAGTTGGGAACATAGAGAACCCTGAGACAGCTTAGTCTATAGTAAGCAGAAGGCCTTAGGAATACTTTGTGGAAGTACTACTTGAATAGAGGAAAAAGGAACATCCTGATAATGCTTTAAGTGAAAAATGAGTATTCTGTAAGAGGACAGATTAATGGGGTAGCAAAGAAAGAAAAGTAGGAAAGATAAATTAGGAAGTAATGGGTAAAATATAAATAATCAAAAATGACTGAGGCTTTGAAGTCCTTTAGAAATAATGCATACAAACTGAACACAAATTATCTTTGCAATCTTTAACACCACCATGCTCCCCCACACATAAATATACCTAAGAAATATTTTGTTTGAAAAATCTTCAACTCCATATGTGTTGGCTAAAGAAAGGAGGCAGTTACTTATAAGTACTCAATAAGTGAGTTGATAGTTTGCAGATTATTTGACAACAGAATTGTAACTGGGTATTTTTTTGAAGGTAGATAATCTCTTCATTATAAAATGATGATTGACAGTTAAAATACCTGCTTGTTTATCTTTTTAAAGTCTTTCTTTCTCAAGTAAATAGATTACTTCACTATACATTAATTCAATTACTAATGCATCAACAATTTTACAAATTTTTAAATAATTATAATTTTTATTTTATTTTATTATATTTTAAATTTGCTAAACTTCTAACTTCAGGGTTTTTTTTTGCATAAAATAGAACAGATTCAGAACAGGTAATTTTTGTACCTGTTATATAAGATTTTCAAAAAATACTGGTTTGGTTTTTCATACAGTTTTTAATATGGTAAACATAAAACTTCAAGAACATGCATATATATCATGATTTCCAATTTAAATGCAGCAATATATGATGATATATGTCACAAAAAGCTATCTGAAGTATTTAAATTTAAATATTATATTTTAAAGGGACAGAAATTTTTTAAACATTGCTCTAATAGCATTCAACTACTGTTGAAGGAAAAGCTGTAAGGTACTCCAATAAGAGTTTACATTTTATAACACAGAGAGGCCAGTTTGAAGGTCAACCAAGAGTCTATCATTTGCATCGCCTCTTCTGGGAGATTGAATCCAAACATGCAAATATAAACTTGGTATCTAAAGAAACAAATATTAGATGTTTTGTTTTTTGTTCTATTACTATTAAGCACAACATTAGATGTACTCATCGTTATCGTTAAGGTATTATAATCACTAGACATGTCACAGAATTAATACTACATTATTTAATATGGTTTAAAAATAATAAAAACTCACTGAAAAATGTAATACTGTATAATGCCAAAACATTCTCACTGTAATAAATAATCCTCTTTGCATTCCATTTATCATGAGCTTTTAATTGTAGTTAAAAATAATTAAGAGGGAAAAAACTTATCAGATGTTTTTCTTCATAGTGAAAAAAACAAATACAATAATCGTAAATAATATATTAACGATTTGGGGGCTTTGGATAATAGGCAGCACACTCCTGTGAACCCTGAGGCAACAGAAACAAATGAGAGGAACCTGATGATTGCTTCGACTTAGTACCTGTAGCTAATTTCTACAGAGCAGTAAAGAAAAGGAAAACACAAACAGAGCCCAGGAACATTGACAAGTTGAAAAGTTATTGGAGACCAATGAAGCTAGAATTTGTGGGGCATAAGAACAGAGAAGGTAGAAGTACAATGGAAGAGAGCAAATGGTGCCTTTAGGTGTTTGGGAGAATACTGAAATTTACTTGTATAAGAGGAAATACCCAGTGGTAGAGAGAAGACCATCAGAAAGCAGTGGAAAAGTGTTTTTAAAAACAACTAGAAATAATAAATGTTTGCAAGTAGCCACAGACGGAAACCTTCATAATACATAGGATACTGGTAGAGTCCTCCTGAAGGAATATTGAGCAAACTTATTTGTTAGTCTCTATCTTTATTAAAATAGTCTTAAACAAAGTCTTCCTTGCCTGTTTAGCTTTTTGCTTTGACAAAGGAAATCTTGAAGCATAATGGAGGTTATTCAATATATTTTTTAAATATACAAATAGTTTCAAGTTGATGGCTGTGGCAGCCCATCTGGAACAGGCGTTGTGAAGATACCAGCTGCAGCAGGGGAGGCATAGCCAGGGCTGTGGCTCCGCAGAGCTAGCAGGGACCAAGAACAGGCAGGAGCCCCAGTCTCTACTGAGTTGGCGGGGTGAAAGCCCTGTGCCCCTGGGCACAGCTAGAGCCCCCCAGCTGCAGCTCCACAGCCTGCCGTCCCTCCATTCTTGGGGGCCCAGGAACTGTCCCCCTACCCGGCCCAGCCCCTGCAGGCCTGGAAGTGTCTACTCCGGCTCCCTCTCCCCACTCTTGGCTCCATTCTGATTTTGGAGCAAAGTTGTGGCCAAGTCTGGGCACTGTTGTGACCTGGCTGGGTGCATATGCTCTTGTGGCAGCGCTGACACAGTAGCCCTCTGCCACCTCAGTCTCCTCCAGACTTTGGGCACCAATGAGCATGGGAGGGAGGCCTGGGCTGCTAAGGGTAGCTCAGTGCAGGCCTCCAGGCACCTTTCTGCACAAATACCCTGGGCACTGTGGACAGCATGTTGCTGGTAGGAGGCAAACAGGTTCCTGGGCAGAAAAGAGTGGGTCCAGTGAAGCCCCACCTTCAAGCCAGGAACCACCTGAAGCCTAGGGGCCAGGCTGCCAGCTCGGAGTGGAGTCTGAGGCCGGAGCGAGAAAATCCCAAGCAGACGCGCCACCAGCCACAGAGGTTTCCAGTTGTTGAAATGACCTCCTAAAGATCCTGTAACAAAATGTGTAAATTAAAATGCATAGTGAAAATAACATTTTGTCCTTTTTGTTTTAAAATTAATCTAACCTGTAAAATTTTCTTAATTGCATAAAGAATATAAAGACTCTTTTAGCTCTAAAAAATACAAGTCTTATACCCTACTAGGTATAAATACATCAGGGTAAATGGTTAAAAATCAAATTATTCTTCATATGACAAAAAATTAAATCAAAAATACATTTCTGATCAATATCCTAACAAATGTAGCTTCCTGTTAGAAACATACAAATATACATACTTTGGAAGACATAAAATAAAAATGTCTTGAAATTTTAAATTGCATTTCTTTTAAAACTGTTATTAAAATACTGTACACATATGAAAAGTGCAAAATCATAAGTGCACAGCCTGATGAATATTCAGAAAACAAATACAAGCAATGGAATGATCAACAGGACGTAAGCTAGAACTACACCAACAAGAGAAGCCTCTTGGCAGTCCCAATCACTACCCACATATCCACAAAGACAACCTGGTACACACGATTAGTTCATCTTTCCTGGTTGACAAGATTAATTTGATATAACACTGCTTTCCTCCAGAGAAGATAAACTTTAGTTTCAGTATGCGATTAAACTACGGGAAGAACACAAAAATATAAGACATTGACCAGATTATCTTATTTCTAGGCTCTGTAAGTGCAGTTACATTTGTAGTTTTAACGTACTGACTACTACACTGAACAATCCACACTAAAATCAGAAATATTACCAAAGTCCTTTCCATTGTAATGAACCCCCAAATGCTATTTTTATTTCCTAAGTGTATCTTAGAAGGCTTCTCAAAGTTCTGATCAGTCTTGAACTTTTAGTTGATTCTTGCAAATCGGTAAATACCTGGAAAATTAGTGTTGAATGTCAGGTCGTTTGCTGCCTCTCTTCTGTCATAAATCTCACCCCCAAATGTGTTGCTTACATTGATAGTTCTCCAATGCATTCAGATAACCATCCCCAATCCCCAATCTATAATGTCAGCTTTTCTAGTTATACTCATGAGCACTAAATAATGTTTTTAAAAAAGTAACAGAAGAAAAATTATACCACTTCTGAAACATGTAAGATAATGTTTAGCATTTTTTAAATAGGCACACAGAAGTAGCTTTTATTTAAATGACAGTGAAAATTTAGATTTTATATAAATTTTATTTGATAACAAATAGTATCTAATGTCTCTCTTATCTTTGAAACCACACTGTTCTTGTTCAGCTAGTAAATCCTGTTTTCCAAATTTCTTTTGTATGTCATCCAATGTTCAAAAGATTTCTTAGATGTAATTGGTAAGTATAGTGTAAAGCATAACCATAATTTTAACCAAGACACAAAGTAATCAAAGTCTTTATGGCCTACAATGTGTTGGTGTCATTTTATATATATATATATATATGCGCATTATATATACATTACATTTACATTATATATTTGTATTATATATATCCAAATAATATGTAAATACTTTAGAAATCTTACTAATAACTATGTGCAAGATTTTAAGCAATGTTAAGTTCTTTTGTTTTTTTTTTTTTTTTTTTGAGACGGAGTCTCACACTGTTGCCCAGGCTGGAGTGCAGTGGCGCGATCTCGGCTCACTGCAAGCTCCGCCTCCTGGGTTCACGCCATTCTCCTGCCTCAGCCTCCTGAGTAGCTGGGACTACAGGCGCCCGCCACCGCGCCCGGCTAATTTTTTGTATTTTTAGTAGAGACGGGGTTTCACTGTGGTCTCGATCTCCTGACCTTGTGATCCGCCCGCCTCGGCCTCCCAAAGTGCTGGGATTACAGGCTTGAGCCACCGCGCCCGGCCAAGTTCTTTTGTTTTTTAAAATAAAATGCAGCAATAGAAAATAAATACTTTTATAATATTACAAACAGATTAAATTTTAAACATTTCTCCATAACTTGTATACAAAATAATAGCCTTTACTCTATCATTTTTTCATCCTCAAAAGAATCTCATTTCAAATAATTTACTTATTATTGAGAATTTACTACCATTTTTTTCTGAGTAACACTTTTATAGAGCTACCTATATACGTATATATATTTATACATTTTCAGTTTTAGGCATGCCTTTTGATTTATCGTTATTGACTGCAAGAATATTGTAAATTTCCCCATCTTACACAATTAATGTATTTTTAAAATAATTTTTACTTAAATCAAAATTTTGAGTTTATATTTATATAAATATTGAAGTTGCAGACAGCTGAGCCATGTAGAGTTCTATTAAAACACTTAATTTCATATTCATCATTTTGTTTTTCCTGAATAATTGTCTTCCTTTTTCTTGATTAGTTTATTTCTCCATTTTTATCTTTTGAAAATTTTACTCTAGTTAATTTAAACTTTTTATAACTTCATCCCCCCCCCAAGTTTCTCTGATGTTATTTAGCTTTAAGTTACAGTTTATCTGTTTTCTTTTTTTATTCACTGGCATAATTTAATTTTCTGAATCTCATTGTTATTCCCTTTTTTTTTTTGACGGAATTTCGCTCTTGTCACCCAGGCTGGAGTGCAAAGGCAATCACTATGTCAGCTCACTTCAACCTTGCCTCTTGGGGTCAAGTGATTCTTTTGCCTCAGTCTCCCCAGTAGCAGGGATTACAGGCGGCTGCCATCCCACCCAGCTAATTTTTGCATTTTTAGTAGGAACGTGGTTTCATCATGTTAGCTAGGTTGGTCTCGAACTTCTGACCTCAGGTGATCCACCTGCCTTGGCCTCCCAAAGTGCTGGGATTACAGGTGTGATCCACAGTGCCCGGCCTGTTACTCTTTTTAAGGTCATTTGTTACATCATGTTATTCCTGTGTTATAGATATTATATTATTATCCTTTCTCTCAGGAATATTATTGTATACGTTGCATGTTTTCTCATTCCTTGCTTGTCTCTATCTTCCCCAAATTATTTTTATTCTTAGCTGTTTTTCTTTGTTTTATACCAAATATTTTCCTCAAATGTCTATAATGTTTGCCTCATTTATTTAAAAATTGTATTAAATTATCAGATTTTATGCCATTTATGAAAGTATGATGGGAAAAGCAAAAACAGTTTACATCAGTCTGACTCCAAGATTTCAGAGCTTTACCAATAAGGCATGCTGCCTCCCTTTTTTATTTTATTTTATTTTACTTTTTGAGACGAAGTCTTTCTCTGTTGCCCAGGCTGGAGTGCAGTGGCGCAATCTAGGCTCACTGCAAGCTCCGCCTCCCGGGCTCACGCATTCTCCTGCCTCAGCCTCCTAAGTAGCTGGGACAAGTGACCGCCACCATGCCTGACTAATTTTTTTTTTTTTTTTGTATTTTTAGTAGAGACGGGGTATCACCATGTTAGCCAGGATGGTCTCAATCTCCTGACCTCGTGATGCATCTGCCTCGGCCTCCCAAAGTGGTGCGATTACACGCGTGAGCCACTGTGCCCGGCCTATTTTTCAATAATTAAATTGTGTTATACTTAAAGCAAAACATGCTACTTTTATCAACACATAACACATAATAAGGTTCTAAAAAGTTATGATTGCTCATTTAAAAATCAAAATTGCATTTGAAATATGTTGCATTTCAAATAATAACAGCATTTTTATTAAATTAACCTATCAAAAATGACACATAAAATTATTTAGTACATTTTTATAATATAATCTTTTTATTATACTGAAGATTTATTAACATGAACTTATACTATGAAGTAAAAATAAACCTTCCCTCAGTTTACACATAGTTTCTTTTCTGGGAATTTGAAGTATAGTAAAAGTATGTTAAAAGGGTTTCACTTGAGTATACAATTGAGTTAGGCTGGAAGGTTAAATAACGCTAAATGTGGATTCCAGCCATATGATTGATTATTGGAACACTGGAAATTTAGGCAGTGTTTGAGACAATTCTGCATTGTGTGCATAACATCTAACAACCTTAGCAACCAAAATGTTCACCAAATCACCTTGTAGCATATAACATTCCCAACAGCAGAACTCTGTTCTACATAATCGATCTCAATTCATAATCAAGTAGAATGCAAAGTGAAAAGTTAAAAATAATATTGGGTGCATGCATGGAAATAAGTGGTATAAATATAACTTGTTTTATATTTTTAAAATGCAAGTGGCAACTCATTTTTCAAAGTAGGTTATTTTAGTAAAAATTTGCACGATGTACAGTGAAATGAAAAGGACCTGCTGTGAGACAAAAGAACCAATTCAGACAAGAGAAAGTGAGTTTAACATCGTCAAGAAGAAATAAAAATGATAGGCTTTCTTAAGCCATTGCCAAGAGACAGTTTCAAAAAATTTTAAACTAATTATAAGTATGAGAGTATTAAAGATAATTTGAAAATTGCTACAAATAATAGTTGGGTAAAGCAACTATTGGATAAAGAGTTCACTTTATCCTTGACTCCTGGATCTCCAGCAGGCCACTTCTCAGATGATTAAATGTTTGAGTTCTATTGCATTACTGAACAGAATTTGACATGGCTATCACCAATTCCTCCCTGACTCCTTGTTCAGAGGAAACTCATATTGCATTCTTTGACCACCTATGAAATACTGTAGCATCTCATCTTAACTCTAACTCCCAAGAATCTCATTAGGCCATCGAGGGCTACTTTCCAGGTTTCCTGGGGTAGAGGTCAGACCCCAGACTCTGCAGGATAAATAACATTCTTTGAATGATTCTGTTATAACCAACCCTATTAAACTTACACTTGAGTAGTATAAGTAGACAATTCCTATATGTCCCATGGGGAAGATACGGGTAGAACTTACAGAAGAGCCTGTGCTAAAGAAATTCTCCTCAGTAATTCCTCTCTCTCCCACTCTCCAATTATCCAGCCCCTTTTAGTTACATATTAGTGGTAAAGTCATAAAAACTCTAAGGCTGATGAGTTGATACAATATTTGAACATCTGCATTTCTCTCTGGCAACATGAATTTGTATCAAATCATCTTAGGTTATTAAACAGAATTGCAATTTTAGCATTCTCTTCAGTAACTATCAACATGGTCAAATATCAATGACAGGCTGGGAAACAAAGACAAATAAAAGTTCACATAATATTAAAAAATGAAGTTATTGATGATTTTTATAAAAATAGTAGAGGTAGAGCATGATGGTAAGGGATATAGTTTTTTATATATATTAATTTATATATATAACTTTATTAAGTTTTTAAACATTTCATTATTTAAAAGAGTAGGACTTGCAGATTTCAGTTATTGAGACTCCAACAACAACTTACAATGTCAGATTCTTGCTTTGCAAAGGTAATTTTGACTGAATTTGTGAATATATAAGAGTATGTGAATAGATTTAAAAGGTAGGATTTTTTAAATAAGTAATAGCATATTCCATGCATGTAAACTAATGACACCTTGACTCAGAAAATAGGACTTCATAATTTACAAGGATATATACATTTCAACTCTATATATCAAATATATTTCATGAGTTACTGTGGTGCTGAGGAGTCCAAGCTAATATTAGGGCTGAAAAAGAGAAAGAAACAAGTAAGAATGGAATCTTATAAATATACATGGTGATAGTGTTGTATGCCATGTTTAGCACAGGTCTTGAACCTAAAGTTAATACAACACACACACATAGGTAATAAAGACTAATGCTATGGCCTAAAAGTTTGTGTCTCCCCTCCGGAATTCCCATGTTGAAAGCTAATCCTCAATCCAATATTATTAAGAGAAAGAGACTTAGGGATGATTAGATTATGAAGGCTCAACTCTCATAATGGTATTAGTGCCCTTGTAAAGTAGGAAGGGAGCTGGTTTACCTCTTCCACCATGTGAGAACTCAACATGAGGATGCTGTTTTGAAGCAGAGATCAAGCCTTCACCAGACACTGCATAAGCTTATGCCTTGATCTTGGACTTCTCAGCCTCTAGAACTGTGAGCAATAAATTTCTATTGTTTATATACTACCCAGACTAAGGTATTTAGTTATAGCAGCACGAACAGACTAAGACAATGAACTCTTGCCATGAATTGCTGCTATCCAGCAGCCTGTCTCAGGCAAGATCATAAATTACTTATTCCGTTACTTCTTTCAACTTTCTATCCTCTCTGCCAAACACCCTAATTTTAACCCTTCCCCCCACCACATCTACACACAGAAAATAGAGGTAGTTACTGCACCATGCAGTTGCTGGATGTGGTGATCTATTTTTATCATATCTACTTAGCATATGTAACTTCCTTGATTTTTGGTCAAACATTTTCAGAACAGCCACACCCAGACTGTTTCCATAATAGAAGAAGAGAATAACTACTGATCAAGCATTTCTTGGGAGAACATATAGCCAGATTGGGTGGATGGACACTTTTCTCCTTTACTTCTACAGTGGAACTCCAGTATAGCCTTGTAATTCTTACCCCATGAAATGGGGTTGCTTGTTACTGCTAGGGTGGCTGATTTTCAGATTTCATTTCAAGCTCTAGGAATATCCATCTCAGAGAGGCCCAGTCAGGCAGGAATTTCACATCTAGTCCTAGAGTAGAACATCAAAAAGAAGATACATTGGATGAGGTGGGAGAGGCCTGGATGCTAAAAAGGGAAAATTCTTGTAAGAGGAGAATGAGCTTCCTGTTATTCCAAATAGGATTTGCACTCCAGAATCCTCCCAATATTTACAGTTAAATGTGATATCACAGGAGTCTTAGCCTCATATTCTAGATAGTATTGTAGGAAACACAATGAAACTATTTATTTAATATAAGTGATAGGGTCAGACCATGAAAAAACAGGCAGAGTGAAATTGCACTGCACAAGAAAGTGAAAAATATCAAGGAGAGCTCTACAGATAGTAACTAGTATGATAGGTGTGTTCGTCCATTTCACACTGCTGTAAAACATACCTGAGACTGGGTAATTTACAAAAGAAAGAGGTTTAATTGACTCACAGTTCAGCATGGCTGGGCAGGCCTCAGCAAACTTAGAATCATGGTGGAAGGGGAAGCAAGGCACCTTCTTCACAAGGCAACAGGAAGAAGTCCAAGTAAAATGGGAAGAGCTCCTTATAAAACCATCAGATATCATGAGAACTCACTTACTATCAGGAGAACAGCATTGGGGAAACCACCCCAATGATTCAACTACCTCCACCTGGTATCTCCTTTAACATGTGGGGATTAGAAGGATTATGGGGATTACAATTCAAGATGAGATTTGGGTGGGGACACAAAGTCTAGCCATATCAATAGGTTTTGAAAGTTTAATCTAATAGGAGATATTAGGAGAGGAAATGTTTCAATGCTGACTTCAGGTAAAGCTTGATGATATTCCCATATAAAGACTTCTAGAATATTTGAACTCTATATAATCTCAATCTCCCTTCTGAGATTTACATTATTGTATCATTTAGAAATTATAAAATAATATATACACACACACACACAAACACACATAAAGTTGTCCATTGGTATCCCTGAAAGATTGGTTCCAAGACTTCCTAGGAATACCAAAATCTATGGATGCTCAAGTACTTAATATAAAATGGCATAGCACTTGCATGTAACCTATGCACATTCTTTCGTTTACTTCAAATAATCTCTAGATTTCTTATAATAAAGTAAGTTTACAAATACATTTAAATACACACATCTTTCATTGTATTCTGTTTTACTTTATGACACTTCTCAGATATTGCACTTTTCACAAATTGAAGGTTTGTGGCAATCCTGCACCAAGGAAGTCTATCAGCTCCATTTATCCAACAGTATATGCTCACTTCATGTCTCTGTGTCACAATTTATTAATTTTCACAATATTTGAAATATTATTTTCATTATTATTATATATTTTATGGCAATCTGTGGTCAATTATCTTTGATATTACTATTGTGATTGTTTTGGGGTACCACTGACTACACAAATATTAGATGATAAATGAATGTCTTTGATTGCTCCACTGACCACCCATTTTCACATTTCTCCCTCTCTCCTTAGATTCCCTGTTCCATGGAACACAAAATTATTAAAATTAGGCTAATGATTTCACCTTGAAATGGCCTCTAAGTATTTAAGTGAAAGGAAAACTAACTGTTTCTTACTTTAAATAAAAAGCTAGAAATGATTTAACTTAGGAACTCATGTCAAAAGCTGAGATAAACTAAAATCTAGGCCTCTTGTGCCAGTTGGCCAAGCTGTGAATTAAAAAAATTTTTAAAAATGGTTCTTAAAGGAAATTAAAGTGCTACTTCAGTAAACATACAAATGGAAAGAAAGTGAAATGGCCTTATTGCTGATATGGAGAAAGTTTTTGTTACCTGGCTGGAAGATCAAACCCACCACAACATTTTCTTAAGCCAAAACCTAATCCAGGGCAAAGCCTAAGTATCTTCAAATCTGTGAAAGCCAAGAGAGATGATAAAGCTGCAGAAGAAAAGTTTGAAGCTAGTGGAGGTTGGTTCATGAGGTATAAAGAAAGATGTCTTAGTGCGAGGTGAAGAAACAGGAGTTTAATTAATAGTTGCAGTAATTAATCCACAAGGTTGAGCTAAGATAATTAATGAAAGTAGTTACACCAAACAGTAGATTTTTGATGTAGATGAAACAGCCTTCTATTGGAAGAAGACGTTATTTAGGACATCATCGATATAGAGGAGAAGTCAATGACTGGCCTCAAAGCTTCAAAAGACAAGTTGATTCTTGTTAGAGGTTAATAAAACCAATGAAAGTAAATTGATGCCAATGCTTATTTACCATGCTGAAAATACAGGGCCCTTAAGAATTATGCTAAATCTACTCTGCCTGTGCTGTATAAGCAGAACTAAAAAAGACTGATGACAGTACATCTATTTACAGTATGGATTCCTGAATATTTAAACCCTGACCTATCACTCAGAAAAAAAAAAAAAGAAAGAAAAAGATTCCATTCAAAATGTTACTGCTCATTGACAATTCTCCTAGTCACCCTAAAACTCTGGTAGAGATGCCAAGGAGATCAATGTTGTTTTCATGCCTAATAACACAGCATGCAGCCCACGAATCGAGGAGCAATTTTGACTATTAAGTCTTATTATTTGAGAAATATATTCGTTAAGGCTATAGCTGCCATAGTGATGGATCTGGGCAAAATAACTTGAAAACCTTCTGAAAAGAACTCATCATTCTAGATGCCATTAAGAACATCCCATCCATTAATCATGGCAGGAGGCCAAAATATCAACATTAAAGGTGTTTGGAAGAAGTTGATCCCAGTGTTAAGGACGACTTTGAGGAGTCCAAGACTTCAGTGGAGGAAGTAATTGCAGACATAGTGGAGTTAGCAAAATTCCTAGAATTAAAAGTGGAGACTGAAGATGTGGCTGAATTGCTGAAATCTCCTGATTAAACTGGAATGGATGAGGAGTTGCCCTTTTTGGGTAAGCAAAGAAAGGTTTTTCTTGAGATGGAATTGACTCTTAGCAAAGACACTGTGAAATGACAAAAAAGGGTTATTACTTATAGAAATGACAAAAAACGATTGAGAATATTATACAAACAAAGCTGATAAAGTTGCAGCAGTTTTTGAAAATTGACTGTAATTTTGAAAAATAGTTCTGTGGGCAATATTTATCAAACAGGATCACATACTACAGAAAAGTATTTCATGAAATGTAAAGTCGATCAATGTGGCAAACTTCATTGTTGCCTAACTTTAAGAAATTTTTACAGCAACCTCAACCTTCAGCAACCACTATATTGATCAGTCAGCAGCCATCAACGTAAAGGCAAGACCCTCCGCCATTGAAAATATTACACCTTGCTGAAGACCCAGAAAATCATTAGTATCTTTTAGCAATAAAATATGTAACATTACAATTTTTAGACATAATGCTATTGCACACTTAATGGACTGTATATTACAGTGTAAACATAACTTTACATATGCACTGTTAAACCAAAATTTTGTGACTCACTTTACTGAAATACACAGTTTATTGTGCTATGGAACAGAAACTGCAATATTTTCAAGGTATGCCTTTAGATGTTATACTATATTATTTAGGAAATAGTGACAAGAAAAAATATGTGAATGTTCAGTACAGAAGTAACCATCTTTTTTTTATGTGACTATTTTCAAACCACACTTGGTTGAATCCATGGATGCAGAACCTGTGGATATGAAGAACCAAATGTGTCTATATTTTTTCTACATTTTGAAGACATTATTATTATTGCATTTAAACATCTAAATATAGTTTTAAAATAATTTCAACTTCTATTTTAGATTTGGAGGTACATGTGCAGCTGTGTTACATGGTTATAGTGCACTATGCAGAGGTTCGGGGCGTGACTGATCCTGTTACCCGGGTACTGAGTATAGTAACCAACAGTTAATTATTCAGCCTTTGCCCCTCTCTTGATCTCCTCCCTCTAGTCTAGCAGTTCTCGGTATCTATTTTCACCACCTTTATAAACATTGTTAAACAGTCTGCAAACTCACTATATCATTTTTCCCTACTCAAATAAGTAAAATATTATCTAATAGATAATCTTTCTTGGAGTATATTAAGGTCAAGAGATTTTCCTTCAATAAAGAGACATATTAAAAGTAGGGTGTTTTGTTTTTCTTTGGTTAAAAATATAACTGTTTAAACATGTTTTATGAAAGTTTTGAGAATAGTTTGAAAAGGTCATACTTTTAAATAAGACTAAATATTTTTTCTGACTTTCAACCAAATTTGCTGTGTTGTTCCTTCTGTCTTATGTATGTGCACATATATGTATGAATTTGTGTGTATATGTGTGTGTGTGTGTGTGTGTGTGTGTGTGTGTGTGTGTGTGTGTGTGAGATGGGACCCAATTTTCTTATATCGGATTTTAGAATATGAGAATATGCTAACCTGATAATTTCTCATTATGGTTTAAATTCTTCAATTGTTTAATACAGTATATTCAATTGTTTTCAGTTGGAGAATTAGTCCATATGAGTTTGCTCACATTGTTAGGAATATACTTTCATTAGAATAGTCTTTATTTTCCTCATTGTATTTATTAAAACCATATTCAAACAGCTATATAATTAATTAAATATAAGAAATACTACCCTCCAAGTGATATTTAAGAAGAAAGTAGTATTGTAACAGAGTGCCTTAACACAGGAACAAATATCTGAAATAAAGAAAAGCAAAATAAAGTGAAAGTGTTAAATAAGAAGACAGTGGATTTAATCTCCATAGTTCTCTGAAAAAATAAGATTACACTTTAGTTCTTGTAATCACGTTTTATTACAGATTTAATTATGATAAATTTGTTTTCCTCATCTCAGGACCAAAGCTTTAGTCAAAAAGCTGTTAGAAAATTAGTCATAAAATGTTATCTTGTTTAAAATTTTTATTTTCAATATGCTGGTTAATGATAGCATTGATTATTAATGATATTAATAACTACAGCTGTAGTTATTTCTTAAGTAGTTTTTTCTTAAGATAAAAGGTAAGAAAGAAAAAAAGACTTTCTGGCTGAAGAAGCATTCCACAGTTTGACTTCCTATTTTTTTGATTGTTTTCTCTGCTTCACAGAAGCTTTTTAGTCTTATGTAGTCTCATTTGTTTATTTTTGTTTTTGTTGCCTGTGTTTTCGATGTCATATCCAAAGCCAGTGTCAAGAAGATTTGTCCCTGTGATTTTTTCTAGAATTGTTTGAGTTTCAGGTCTTACATGGAGTCTTTAATGCATTTTAATTCTTAAGTTTTGTAACTGGTAAAAGGTATGGTCAGTTTTCTTTTTCTTTTTCTTTTTTTTTTTTCCTTTTCTGCAGGTAGATACCCACTTATACCAACATAATTTGTTGAAAAGACTATTCTATTTCCATTGTGACTACTTAGTGCCCTTGTCAAAGATTAGTTAACCATATATACATGAGTTTATTTCTGGGCTCTTTATTCTGTTTCATTGATGTATATGTCTGTTTTCATGCTGGACCATACTGTTTTGGTTACTATAGCTTTGTAATGTAATTAGAAATCAAGAAGTATAATTCCTTCAGCTTTGTTATTTTTAAACAGATGTCTTTAGATATTTGGATAGCTTGTGGATCCATACAAATTTTATGGTTTTAAAAAATTTCTAATGAAAAATGCCTTTGAAATTTTAATAGGGGTTGCACTGAATCTGTAGGTTACTTTGTGTAGTATGGACATTTTAACAATATTGACTTTTCCAATCTAATAAATATCTTCCTATAAATTTGTGTCTTCTTCCATTCCTTTCACAAATCTTTTATAGTTTTCAGTGTACAGATATTTCATTTCCATAAACTCTTTTCTGAGTATATAAATTTTTTGATGATATTATAAATGAGTTTGCTTTCATAAGTTCTTTTTCAAATAGATTACTGTTAGTGTAGAGAAATGACTAACGTTTTAGTATTGCTTTTGTATCCTCTAACTTTGTTGTTTATTAGTTCTAACAATTTTTCACTGGAGTTCTTGGGGTTTTCTATACATAGGATTGTGTCTTCTGTAAACAGAGACAATTTTATTTATTTTTGTTTTCACTTTGCATGTCTTTGTTTTTCCTGCTTAATTGTTCTCACTAAAACTTCCAGTACCATACTAAATAGAAGTGGAAAGAGTAGGTATGGTCATCTTGTTTCTGATCTTAGAGGAAAAGCTTTCAGCTTTTTACTGTTAAATATAATTTTAGCTCTAGCCTTGTCATATGTGACCTTTTCATGTTGAGGTACATTCATTCTATGCAAGATTTGTAAAGTGTGTGTGTGTGTGTGTGTTTTTTGTCAGCAACGGATATCGTTGGAAAATATTTAAAAGCCATATATTTCATAAAGTGTTAATATCTAAATACATAAGAAGCTCATACAACTCAATAGCAAATAAACAAAAAAAAGTTTTAAATGGATAAAGTAAAAAAACTTGATATATTTTCTAATTAAAATAGACATAAAAATGGAGAACAGGTATATGAAAAGATGTTTAGCCTCACTAATAAGCAGATAAATGCACATCAAAACCACAATGAGATATAACCTTACACCTATTAAGATTGCTATTATCAAAAAGGCAAGAGATAACAAATTTTGGAGAGTATGTAAAGAAAAAAACACACTTGGACACCGTTGAGCAGAATGTAGACTGACATAGTCATTGTGTAAAAAACTAGAGAGTTTTGTAAAAAAATTAAAATAGAACTACCATATAATCTATAAATCCCACTTCTGGGTATACTTCCAAAGGAAATAAAATATCTCAAAGAGATATTCGAACTCTCATATTTATTGCAGCATTATTCACAAAAGCCAAGATTTGGGAATAACGTATGTGTTCATTGACAGATGAAAGGATGAAGCAATTTTTTATATATATATATATATGTGTGTATATATATATATACACACACACACACACATATATATTTCATGTGTTCAATAGAGTATTTTTCAACCTTAAAAATGAAGGAAATTCTGCCATTTGAAACAATGTGGGTGAAAGTTGAGGCCATTATCCTAAGTGAAATAAGCCAGACACAAAAACACAAATACTGTACCATTTTACTTCTATATGGAATCTACAAAGAAAAAAAATCAAACTTATAACAATATGGAATAAAATGGTGGTTGCCAGGGAGTGGGGCAGGAGAAATGGGGAGTTGTTAAAGGGTTTGAACTTTCAGTTTTAAGATGAATAAATCCTGAGTATCTAATGGACAATATGGTGGCTATAATTCATAATTCTGTATTATGTCCTTGAAAATTGCTAATACAGTAAGTAGATTTTAAGGAGTCTCACCAAAAAAAGGAAAGAAAAAGGAAAAGTAAAGTTACTGTATAAGGTGATAAATGTGTTAATTAACTTTACTGTCGTTATCATTTCACAATGTGTACACATATCAGTATATCGAGTCATCAAGTTGTACATGTTTAATATGTACACTATTTTCTTAATTATACCTCAGTAAAAGTGGGGTAAAAAACATTGTTCTATGAAGCACATAGATCCCTCAGTTACAAAGAAATTATACATTGATTCTGTACTTATTTGTTATTTTGAAATGTATTTAAATATCACAAATGTATTTAAACAGGTATTACACACATTTTCTTAAAAGCCTATTTGATTTTATTATTTGTGATTAGTCTTTTCATAAGGTAGAAACCAAAAAACGATTCGAAGTAGCTGGATTCTGAAACTTAATAGCATGACCAGTTTTTTTCTGGCCAATTTACTCAGAATCTGACTCCTGGTTAATTCCTGAAGATCTCAATAAATTAGGAGCACTTTCTAGTGTGAAAAGAGACCTTAGTTGCACACAGTTCATTAATGCCACTAATGTGGTCACTCTTTACATCAAGTGTTGAATGTCACATTAATTTGGTATAGAATCTAAATGTTTCCTATGTGAATTAGATTTGTTAACCTCACATTTAATTCTTCTACAACAATATTTCCCATTTAATGGAATTAAGCACGGATAAATACTATAATGTATTTTCTAAGAGTCATTTACGAGCATAACGAAATTATTTCTAACATACATCAATTTACTTCATTTTACATTTTATAATCTCTTAAAATCTCATTTTTTAAATTAGTGAGATCATAGTGTTAAATACATCAAATGTCATTATTTGATCCAATCTGAATTTGAGAACATAGTGGCCAAATCCACTTGGAACTTAAAATATCTAGAGTCCATTTATTTTCTTACCTATAATTTCTAAACGGAACACTTGTTAGTTGAATTCTAACAACTTTTCTTCCCATCATCCATTGCCAGCATCCCTCTATTCATATCAAGGCATCAAGTGATGGCGTTGAGTCTGATTTCACAGCCAGACCTAGAGCTATGTGATGCCAGTCATTTTATTTTCTCCTTTTGTCTCCCCATTTGGTTCAGAGATGAGCATGTGACACAAATCAATCACTCTGAATCTCAGGATATATTTTGTGTAAGCCAGGAGAAAGATACTCTCATTTTGTGAAACAAGAAGCAAGACAAATGTACTTCTGTACAAATATACTTCTGTGAGATGCTAAAGGAAATATTGGAGCCATGGATTCTTAGGATAAAGCAGTAATCGATATATGAAGATTAGAAATGAAAAGAAACATGGTCCTTCTTAATACTGGTGATTCAATAATCAAATATTGCCTACAGCAAGATCTGACCTAATCTTCGATTGCATAAAGCAAATCAACCACATATTTAATTAAGATACACATTAACCAAAGTGTGTAAAACATAAATGTATGGCACAATAAATTATCACCCATGAAAATACTATTCAGGTGAAGAAACACAATATTATCAGCACCCTCAAACACACTCACTGATGCTCCTTGTCAATCACTATTTTTTACCGCTTACACAGAGAAAACCAATGTACTACATTTTTCCTGAATTTGAACTGTATATGCGTGTATACACACACACACACACACATATACAGTCTGCATTAATTTCTAGCTTCTTTCCCTTAAAATTATGTTTATGAAAGTTTCTACATGATGTAGTAATCATTCGTTTACATTGCTATAGAGTGTACCTTTTCTGGTTGTTACACACCAATTTATCCATTCGGTGGATATTATTGTCCATCCGACAGTAGATTTTTTTGTTTTTGTTTTTTTGAGATGGTGTCTCGCTCTGTCCCTCAGGCTGGAGTGCAATCGTGCAATCTCAGCTCACTGTAACCTCTGCCTCCCAGGTTCAAGTGATTCTCCTGCCTCAGCATCCCAAGTAGCTGGGATTACAGGAATGTGCCACTAGGCCTGGCTAATTTTGTATTTTTAGTAGAGACAGGGTTTCACCATGTTGGTCAGGCTGTTCTCAAACTCCTGACCTGAGGTGATTCACCCGCCTTGGCTTCCCAAATTGCTGGGATTATAGGCGTGAGCCACCGTGCCCAACCATGTTAGTGGATATTATTGTATACAACACAGATATATTACCTTCACATGGCTTTGTATGTCTATTTCTTACTATTTTAAAGTTTTTCCATGAACAACGGTTTTCATAGTTTTTAAGAGAAATCTAACTTATCATTTAAGTATTAGTCTTTTTACGTCCTTGTAAGTAATTTTTGCTTACTCTGAGGTCATGAAGAGTAATAATATTCAAAATTATCTACTAAAAGATTAATCATTTTACTTTTCTTGTTCCGTTTTCAGTCCTGCTAAAATTTATTATTTGCATATAGAGTGAAATAAGAGTCAAGGTTATTTTTTATTATTGCTGATGTTTGTTTGTTTTCACTCATAGGGATGTTCAACTGATTTAATACCATTCACTGAAAATTTTATTTTTTCTTTTTGCTTTGTAGTCCATCTTTGTTAAAAACCCAATGTCTTCAAATGCATGGGTCTGGTTGAACTCTATTGTATTCCATTTTTCCTCCTTGTCCCTTTTGAAGTCAATATTACACTAACCTTAGCTTTGTTACAAGTCCCAGTATCCAGGAGTGTAAACTTGGTAAGTTGGTTTTCTTTTTCAGAAGTACCTTAAATATTTATAAACTTATAAATTTTAACAAATGATTGCTACATTATTTTCCCATTTCAATACTTAGTTAATCAACTACCAGAATCTTCTGTAATTTGGTGTTTGGGTAAAGCAGATGTGACTGTTCAAACTCAGCACAGTGGCCTGTCTGGAGAAGCACCTGCCACGTGAGATGGGTCTACAGCAGACACCTCCTCTCTCTAAATGTTCAAATTATTGCTATAGTAACCTGGAGTTTATAATAGAAACATCTGTAATCTGTATGTATTTGCTTTCTCTTAATTTATTTTGTAATGAGAAACAAATCTTGCATTCATAGAATTTGGCAGAGCTGGCGAAAAATCGCCAAAATACAGACAACACTTGTAAAGCAGCTGTCCAGGCAGAAACAACATGTGACTAGTTCTTGCCAGAAACATGTGAGCAAGGGTTTCTGCCCTGGTTTAAGGCCAAAGTGATTTAAAAAGGGGCCTGCTTTCTCTGTGCTTTCTTTTCCCTTCCACTGGCTGGACTCAGGTAACTGGATTAAAGGAATTCTGGAGTCACTGTCTGGCAGGGGGCCTCATTGCAACCAGGAATATCTAATCAGAATCAAATGCCACAAAACTGATTTTTTTTTTCTTTTTTACCTAAGACAATTATTTTACTGATTCCTCTACTGTCTTCTTGAGATGAATATTTCGCTATTTTTTGACCTTTCTTTCTTTAATACAAGCATTTAAGGCTACATATATTAGATTATTTTGCTATTTCTCTAAAATTGCAATACATGATATTGTCATGATTTTGAGTTAGTTGTAAATTTTTTCTAATTTCCATTCTATTTGATTCATGATTTCTATTTAATTTTTTATTTTCTGTTTGATTTATGGTTGATGAAAAGGATCATCCATACTGTGTACACTATTTTAATTATATTTTTGACACACAACTGCTTTATATTGTAAGAAATAAGTGTGTTACATAACATAAATTCTAAGTATTGCACAAGTAATTTTCACAAGCATGTCATATGTTTTTCTATAACTGTTGCTTTCAGACTCGTACATAGGTAAGATATTAAAAATTTAAAAACTTTAATTCCATTTATCAAATTTGCTATATGCCTGTAGGTTTTTGTTATTGCTGTTGTTTGAATTAGGTTGAACTGACTACTAAGAAATATCAGATGTTTCATTTTGATGATCAATTGGTCTATGATTTTATGTATAAAATAAGACTAAGCTTTTAGCTATAATTATTTTTCTTGTGTAAATTACTATTCATATAGGAATTCTTTAGGTTTGTGTATTTAGATTTGTATTCATTCTCTTTTTTAAAAAAGGCTGGTTTAAGAATAATTTCTTCCAAAAATTATTTATATTTGTTTCTGTCAGAAATTTAAGGTCAGCCACCTGGGATTATAATAAACCACATGTTTAGGCTGTTTTTCTAGACAACATATATTACATGAATTTAGTGTAACAACACTTTTTATCACTGGTTTATGTTGAAGATTTCTTATAAGAGATGTTTTTCCATTTATTTTTGAATTTCACAGTCAGTGCCAAAGATGGAATTCTAGTAATCCAGTGATGGTTAGGGGAGTGGAGACAAAGGGCTTATGGACAGTGTTAATACAAATTTATAAGGAAGTAGTCTTTGGGCACCAGACTGTCAACGTTTTTTATTAGTTTCGCCACTGTGCATGGGACCTAGGCTTTGTCTGCCAACCTCCAAGACTTGAGACATTATGAAAAACTACTCATGATTTCACTAAATTTGACAAATACTTTCAAGGTGAATGTCAACTACATGACTTGTTTTATATCTCTGAGTTATAGCTTTCTCTTAGATTCTGGCCTTGATGCTCCTTACTTTATTTTGCTAGTTCATAGATGCATTTAAAAAGTTATTTCTTAATACATCATTTGCATTTTTATTTGTTTTCAACAGCTATTTGAACCATACTGTGAGACACAAGAATACTATGTCTAACATATTGTGCCAGTTTTTGTACAGATTAAAACATACGTTTTTCTGATTTCATCCACCATGACATCTAATAATAAAGATGTAATTAATTTTTGATTATTATTTTATTGATATTCAAGTCACCTTAGTTTAACTGAAATGACCATGTACATAGCTAGCATGCTTCTCTGTAATACAATGTAACTGTCTTTATGGATACGTCAATCAGGTGAGAAAGACCTACCCATGTGAATGTAAATATAATAAAGGGAATATTGACTCATTATATGTTTTAGATAGTGACTTAACTAGTGCTTTAGCTATTTTTAAAGTTCCGCCTTTTTTCAGGATATATTTTAATGCAACCTGTATAATAAGCTACAAAATAAAAATACACAAAAATAAGCATATTAGGATTTTACATAAAATAAATCTTTGTGGCCCTATATGCTCTATTCCTGGCCACTTTTAAGATTGTATCCCACTTTACTACTCTACTGGTTTATTCCCTACTGAAACTCAGGCTGACCCTGGCACTGGCCATGTTCTTTCCTAACACAGAGACTTTGCATATACTGTAACAACTAACTGCAATCCTTCTCTCCAAGTCTTCATAAAATCATTACATACTTTCTACTCAGTCATCCCCTCTCCAGAGAGGTATTTCCGGTTAATGCTCATAAAAGCAGGTATTTTCCTCTATTATAATTTATTATCCTATCCTAAATATTCTTTAGGAGTACCTGGGATTATAACAAGCATTTTAATTGCTTAGTCATTGTGTGCCTTTCCTAAAGAATTTTTTTATTTTTATCACTCTAATACAATAGATTAATGATGAGACCAAAGGTGCTCAATAAATGACTGTAAAGTGAGTATATAATGCAATATTGCATTATTTACACAGGTTCACAAAATGAGCATTTTCCTGACACCTAATAAAAGAAACATAAAACCATGCAAAATTGAAAATCTGTATCTACAGGAAAGGAAAAAAGTTTTAAATAAATAAATAGTCTAAACACACAAAATTACAGGAGATAATTTATACTGCCATAAAACCAACAAACAAAAAGAACACCAGGGGCTTAAAAATGTTTCCTAGTTTGGGATAACACTGCATTACTAATAGGGCTAATTGGAGAAAATCTCAAAGGGTCTCACAATGTCTAGTTTGAAGGAAGATAAATAACAAAGGGCTTGCATTGCCAAGATACAACAAATTTATTTATCTTGGAACAGAGGTGGCTACCACAGAAGAAGAGGTGATACTTGGTCAAACATTAACTCCTGGCCAATCAAAATCTCTGCTTTTCTTTCTCTAATCTCATTTTTCAATGAGTGAAGATGATAACTGCGATAATCAACAATTTACTGAAAAAGGGAAGCTTGCATAGAGAAAAGCACGTGTTTATCCATGCTATGGGCTAAATTATGTCCGTCAAAATTAATATGTTGAAGCCTTAAACCTCAATGTGATGGTATTTGGATATAAGGCCTTCTGGAGATAATTCTTAAAGGTGGAGCCTCGGCGATGGAACTGGTGTCCTTACAAGAGAAAGATCTCTCTCTCTCTCTTTCTCTGTCTCTGTTTCTCCCTGTCTTTTCCATGTAAGGATACAGCAAGAAAACAGATATCTGCAAGCTAGAAAGAGAGACCTAACCAGGAACTCAATCATGCTGGCAACCTGATCTACCTGATCTCAGATTTCTCAGCTTCCAAAAGGATAGGAAATAAAACTGTATTGTTTAAGCCTGAGAAGAGTTAAGACAACCTGTTAAATAAATTAGAATTGTTATTTACCTTTTGTTGTCTTTTTACAAATGTAGTTATTCTATGTCTAAAATTTGGGGTTTTATTTATTTATTTATTTATTGAGACAGGGTCTGGCTCAACAAACTCCAGATTGGAGCGCAGTGTCATGATCTTGGCTCATTACAACCTCTGCCTTTGTGCTCAAGCCATCCTGCCACCTTGACCTCCCCAGTAGCTGGGACTACAGGTGCGCATTAACATGCTCAGCTAATTTTTTGCATTTTTTTGTAGAGATGGGCTTTGGCCATGTTGCCCTGACTGGTCTCAAACTCTTTTGCTCAAGTGATCTGCCTGCATCAGCCTCCCAGAGGACTGGGATTTCAGGGATGAGCCACAAAGCCCGGCCTCTAAAACACATGACTGAAAAATGGAAGAGGCCCTCATCTCACCACAGGACACAATTCAACCCTACGGGAGATGGCTTTTCAAACAATAAAAGAAATGAATGCTCTTCATATCAACTTCAAACCCTAAGGATTAGCTCTATATAGAAAAAGAAGAGAAAAAAATAAGTAGCAGGTTAGGAGAAAATAGCTTTGTCACAAGATTAACACAAATATATTACAAGAGTGAGAAGTATATTGCCCACAAAGATATATCAAAATATGTTTTGGTCACTTCTGTTACTCACGAGGGTATAGACTTATTATTTTTCTACTCATGTTTTCTAAACAACTGAATACGAAGGAAATTATTAAATGGATTTTTTTTAAAAACTCTGAAAGCCAGCAAGCAGATTGTCTCAGATCTCAGGACTTGAAGAAGTACAATGTGGTGAATTCTCTGGGTTTCGTTTTTCTTTTTGAATATCCCAGGATTGTAAAGTGCAACACCAAATCACTGACAGTCCTAAGCAAACGAACAACAATGAAATAAACAACAACAAAAAACTCAAATAAGAATAGTCTATTCTTTCTGGCTTTATAAAGGATCTAGAAAGCAGAAACCCAACAGAGACCTAGCAGAGAATTCCAGTTCTGACTCAACTGGAAACCTGAGTCAGTGTCAGGTAAAAATTTGTTCAATGTTGATGATCTTACTCATTAGTATAGGAAGTAACAATAAATGCTGAATTCATCCTTGTCTCTGCGCAATATCCAGGAAACCACTGATGAATCTGACAAAAATCACAGTGATGCCCTGACCATCCCAGGCCAAGCTTCATAACCCAGACCTGGTGGGTAGATGAATGGATAAGCAGCTGTAGTGGCCAAGGGTTCATGGTTTGTCCTGGTCCCCATCCTACAGCTAGGTTACCAGTAACCAGACCAGTCCCTCAACAGCTGCAGCAGCTGCAAAGCCCTGCATCTTCCTGCTCTCTATGAAGAGACCCAGGCCCAGTGGCTTATGACCGCTTCCCTCCAAAGATTTCCCACTGTCGACAGGCAGCTCATTTAAGTTCTTTCTGTCTCTGCAGGTGGCACCAACAGGGATTGGACAGGACCCCCTGGAGCACGAAACAAATGAAGCAGAGCAGAATAGCTTTGCTAGGGGAAGAAAATGAAACAATCGGTGAAACAGCAACAAAACTGGCTACAAAACGGGGGACTGTCTACTAAAATAAATAATTGAAATAAGATCAAGATTTTCCTAACATAATCACCAAAATGTTCAAAGCACAAGTGAAAATCAGTCGCTTGTTATATGAAAAATTAGAAACACCTCAATTTGAATGAGAAAGACAATAAACTAACACCAATACTAAGAACATGATGCAGATATTATTTGATAAGGATTTTACATCAGACATCCTAAAAAATCCTTCAGCAATCAATCCCACATTCCCTTAAACCAAACACAAAGTAAAAAATTGCACCAAAGAAAAAGAAAAACATGTTATAAGATAGAAACAAACAGGGGACTTCCACTTCCAAGAAAATGAAACATTAGTACTATTTTTATTTCTCCCTAAGTACAATGAACTTGGACATTATATATAAAACTGACATATGAAAACTGAACATTGGAGAGAACGGTCAGACTGGGTAAGGCCTGTGTGACCTGAAAACAACATGGTGGTGAGTTTCAGAGTTTTCTTATTGCTTCATGTTTCCAAAAATAGGTCCTGAAGTATCCAGCAAAATGAAATGCCCATATATGTAAATAGCAAATGCCCTAACCAAAGCCAGCCCTCTGTAGTGAAAAACAATAACAATAACAACAACAAACGACAATAGACAAACAACAAACAAACAAAAACAGGAAAAAGCCAGCTTAGAAAGACAGAAAGTAGTTAGAAAAAAACAACCAAACACCCTATAATAAAAATGTAGCTCTACCTCTGTCTATGTCAGCAAAGGCTGAGCGATTTTTTGAAAAGATAACCAAAACTGAAAAACCTATTGCTAAACTAAGAAACAAACAAGCAAAAAAGAGATCTTGAATGAATAAAATCTGAGATAAAAAGGGGGAGTATTACAACTGACACCACAGGAATATGAAGTATTGTAAGAGACTATTATGACCTATTATACATCAATAAATTGGAAAACTTCAAAAAAATAGGTAAATTCCTGGACACATATAAGCTACTATGAACTTAGTATTGAACTATGAAGAAAGAAAATCTGAATAGACCAATGAGTACAGGGATTGAATCAGTAGTAACAATTCTACTATTAAAGAAAAGTCCAGGAACTGATGGTTTCACTGCTGAATTCTATCAAACATTTACAGAATAGCTAATATCACTTCTTTTAAAACTATATAAAAAAATAGAAAAGGAGGGATTTCTTTCTAACTCATCCTACAAGAACAATGTTACTCTGATTCCAAAACACAAGAAAGACAAGGACACAAGAAAAAGAAAACTACAGGTTAATATCCCTGGTGAACATAACAAGAACAACAACAACAAACTGGTAAATCAAATTCAACAGCACATTAAAAAGGTTATTGGGAACAATGAAGATTTATCACAAAAATGCAAGAATTATTCAATATACACAAAGTAATAAATGTGATACATCATATTAACAGTGAAGGACAAAATCTATGATTATTTCAATAGACACAGAAAAAGCATTTAATAAAATTCAATATTCCTTCACATAGAAACTCTCAACAAATTAGTTGTAGAAGGACTGTAACTAAACATAATTAAGGCCACATATACAAACTCACAGCTAATATAATACTGAATGAGGAAAGTTAAAGCTTTTCCTCTAAGATCTAGAACAAGATAAGAATACTCACTTTTACCACTCCAATTTAGCATAGTACTGGAGATCTCAGCCAGAGCAATTAGACAAGAAAAGGAAATAAAAGGCATCCAAATTGGAAAGTAGAAGGTTAAAATGTTTGTTTGCTAACAATATGATCTTATATATAGACAACCCTAAACATGTCACTGAAAAGCTGTTAGAACTAATAAACAAGTTCAATTAACTTGTGAGTTATGAAACTAAAATGCAGAAATCAATAGAATTTCTATAGATTAATGGAGATCTATCTGAACAAAAAAATAAAAAATAATCTCATTTGCACTAGCTCCAAAAGAAATACGTAAGAATACATTTAACCAATGAGGTAAAATATCTCTATAACAAAAACTATGCAATATAAAAATTCATGAAAGAAATTGAAGATGGCACAAATAAATAGAATGACATGCCACATTTATGGATTGAAAAAATTAATATCATTAAAAAGCCCATGAAAACTCAAAGCAATCTACAAATTCAATGAAATCCCTATCTAAATACCAATGACATTTTTCACAGAAATGGAAAAAACAGTCTTAAAAATTTTGTGGAACCACAGAACACCTGAGTATCTAAATCAATCTTGAGCAAAGAGCAAAGCTGGAAGCATCACTCTACCTGACCTCAAAGTGTTCTAAAAAACTATAATAACTGAAACAGAATGGCCCTGGCATATAAATAAACACAAGACCAATGGAACACAAGAGAGTCCAGAAATTAATCCCCAATTTACAGCCAACTTGTACTCAACAAATGTGCCAAGAGCACAGCTAGGACAGTCTCTTCAATAATTGATGTTGAGAAAGCTACAGGCATCGACATGCAGAAGAATGAAAAAAACCCCTATCTCTCACCATATACAAAAATCCACTCTAAGTGGATTAAAGACTTAAGTGTAAGACCTGGAACTATGCAATTACTCGAAGCAAGCATAGTGAAAATGTTTAATAACATTGGTCTGGGTAAGGAGTTTTTAGATAACACCTCAATAGCATTGGCAACAAAAGCAAAAATAGACAAATGACATTATGTCAAACTAACAACCTTCTACACAGCATAAGATACAATCAACAGAGTTAAAAGACAACCTACTAAATGGGAGAAAATGTTTACAAACTCTACATCTGACCAGGGACTAATGTCCAAAATATATAAGAAACTCAAAACAACTCAATAGCAAAAAAAATCCCACTAAAAAAATAGGAAAAACACCGAAGTGACCTTATGTAAAAGAAGACATACAACTGGCCAAAGGTATATGAAAAATGTTCAACATCACTAGTCATCAGAGATGCAAATTAAAATCACAGTCAGATCTTTTCTCACCCCAATTAAAATGGTCATTATCAAATATGCAAAAGATAACAAGTTGAAGTGAGGATGTGAAGAGAAGGGAATCCTTACACACTGTTGGTGGGAATGTAAATTAGTGCAGACATTATGGAAAACAGTATGGAGTTGTCTCAAAAAATTTAAAAATAGAACTACCATATGACACAGCAATTCCACTACTAGGTATATATAAGAAAGAATTGAAATCAGTATGTTGAAGACATATTTGCCCTCTCATGTTTATTGCAGCACTATTAATAATAGCAAAGAAATGGAATTAACCTAAGTGTTCCTCAAGAGATGGATAAATAGAATGTGGTATACATGCACAATGGAATACTATTCAGCGACAAATAGAATGAAATCCTGTCAGTTGCCCCAACATGGATGAGCCTGGAGGTCATTATGTTAAGTAAAGTAGACCAGTCACATAAGACAAATTACATGTAATCTCATTCATATGTAAAATCACAAAAGTTGGTCATGTCTAAGTAGAGTGTAGAATGGTGTTACCAGAAGCTGGGGTGGTTAAAAGGGAGAGGGAGATGGGAAGATTTTAGTTAAATGATACATACTTACAGTTAGAGGGGAGAAATGCTTTTCAAGAAATCTATTGTACAGCAAAGTGACTATAGTTAATGAAAACATTATATTTGTGAAAAATGTAAAGAGAGTGGATGTTACATGCTTTTTACCACAAAAATAATAAATATGTGAATCAATACATTTGTTGGTTGGCTAAATTTAACCATTCCACAATATGTACTTCAAAATATCATGTTGTACATAATAAAACCATAAAATATTAACTGTCACATTTATAAAAATAATAATTATTTATTTTTAAATACAAGTTTCCTCAAGTAGTTCCATAGCAATTCAACATCCATAGGCAAACTCATTATATAAGAATAGCTTATTATTTGAGCCTAACTTATCATACAAGAATAAGGTCAAAAATTACATATATTAAATGTAAAACATAGCACTTTAAAAGAAAATATAGGGAAATTTTTAGAATCTTGTGCTGGCTAAGAGTTCTTACTCTTGGTGCCCAAAATAACAATCCATACAATTAAAAAATGCCATATTCCATTAAAATTAATTATTTTTGCTCTGCAAAAGAGTGTACTGAGAATATAAAAGGACAAACTTTGCATTGGGAGAAAATATTTGCAAACCACATATCCAAAGGAATAGAAGCTGGAACATAAAAAGAATACTCAAAACACAATAACTAAGGAAAAAAAGGAAACAATACAAAGAAAATAGGCCAAAAAAAAAGACATTACAGCAAAGAAGGGAAAATATACATATATACACATATGGTAAATAAACACATGAAAATATATTCAGTATCAGTAGCACTTAAGACCATGGAAATAAAATTATAACAAGATATCAGTACATGCTTGTCAGAATAGCTTTAAAAAGTGATGACATCAAATGCTGGTGAAAATTAGTAGGATACCGCATACGTTGCTACTAGGAATATAAAATTGTACTGATAATCTACAAGATATTTTAGCAGCTTCTTAAAAGTTAAATATGACTTTACCTGACATCACAGTAAATGCTTTTCTGGGCATTTATCCTAGAAAAATGAAAATTTATGTTTACAAATATCCCATAAACAAATGTCTATACTAGCTTTATTAACAAAAGCCAAAAGCTATAAACAACTCGGAGGTCTTTCAGTGAATGAATTGTTAAACTAACTCTGGTACATAAAAAACATGGAATATTTCTCATCAATAAAAAGGAAACAAGGACTAATCTATGCAACAACCTAGAATTAGCAAAGCAAAAACAAAACAAATTTCTAGTGAATTATGCTGAGTATAATCACCAGTTTTAAAAGGTCCCACACTCAATGACAAAATCACAAATAGAAATCATGAAATTATAAAAATGAATGCTCGAAGAAGTTTAAAGAGGGAGTGGGAATGTGAAGGAATTGGACACATATAAAAGGGCAATCTAAAAATCGGTTTGGTAATTGAAATGTTTGTACTTTGGCCAATCAATGTCAACTTTCTGGCTGTGATAGTGTACCTGTTTTGCAATGTACAAATATTGTAGAATACTGGGAAAATGGTCTATAAAATGTCTTTGTACTATTTCTGACAAGTGCATGTGAATCTGTAATTGTCTCAGCATAAACAGTTTGATTTAAAATTAAAGCACTACATGAAAATATGAAATTTAAATTAACAATAATCAGTAAAAAGAAAAATATTGTTGTGTAGCCCCGACAGTTGAATGGTTGAATAGAAATAACAAAGGTAGAATTTCTATGCTTGATGACAAATTAATAGAATTCACTCCATCTGAGAAAATACAGAAAATAAATTTTACAGACAACTCATGAGCTGATCTCAGGGATCTCTGGGAAAATAAAAAAAAAAAAAATTCTAACATTCTTATCATCATTATTCTTAGAAGGAAAGAGAAAAAGCACAAGGCCGAAAAGGTATTTAATAAAATAATGGCTGAAAACTTCCTAAATTTAGGGAAAGATATACATTTATAAATACAGGAAGCTGAGTAAATTTCATAACTGATTATGTTTGCATCAAGAATAAACCCAAAGAAAAGCAGAATAAATCACATTATAAGGTAATATCTGCAAAGACAGAAAAATGCTTTTTATAAAGAGAATAAGAAATAAGTCATTGCTTTAAAAGCAATACCAAATTGAACTACAGCTGATTTCTCATCTGAAACAAAGGAGATCAGAAGGAAAGGACATAATGTATTTTAGTGCTGCAATTAAAGAACTGTCAACTCAAAATCCTACATCCAGTGAAACTATCCTTTATCAATGAAAAAATTAATAAATAAAGATATTATCAGACAGCAGGAAAAAAAGAGAATTTGTTGCTAGCAAAACTATCCTTAAAATGGCAATAGGAAGCTCAAGAAACAGAAATAAAAAGAAAATAGAATAAGGCTGAAAGCTTCAGAAATGAAAGAATAATAAAATAGGTAAAGAGACAGTAAATATAACAGACTACTCTCCTCCTGAGATTTAAAAATCGTATGTTAGAGTTGAGACAAAAGCTATGATGCTAACTGATGTGTACTAGATGTGTGTTGCAGAAAGACTTGCAAATTGTTTTTTTAATGGGAAAGAGAAACAAACAAAATTGAAAAGATTTCAACACTTCACTTGAATAAGTAAAACATTAACACCAGTACGCTGTAATAAGTTAAACCTGTGTATGACCATATAGACAGCAACCACTAAGCCAAATATATCAAACGATAAAAATAAATTAATTAATAAAACAAAACTAAAATGTTTTTAAGTATTTCAAAGAAATGTGAGAATAATGAAACAGAGTAATGGACAATAGGTGAAAGAAGTAGAAAAAAGTTATGAAATGGTAGACTAGATTAAAAATAATAGATTTAAATGTAAATAAGTACATCCATTAAAATACAAATTGGTAGAGCAGATTTTTAAAGATGAATGAAGTCTCTGCTACTTACAAGAAGCTTATGTTAAACATAATGACATGTGGCTTGAAAGTAAAATAATGGAAAATGGCTATATTATGCAAATTAATATTAGATAAAATATGACTAAAAATAAATATAAAATATTAGACTTAAAAAGAAAATTACCAGGAAAAAAGAGGAATATTAAACATTTATAAAATAATTAATCCACCAAAACCAGGTAGCAATTCTAAGCATATATACACTAAAAACAGACTTTCAGAACAAATTAGGAAAAATAATAATAAAGGTGAAAGGAAAAATAGACAAAGCCAAAATTATAGTTGGGAATTTCCACAAAGGCTAGAAATACTGAGAGACATTCAGTAAAGACATGGTTGAAATGAACAGTATCATCAATCAACATAATTAAATTAACCTTCATAGAACACTCTACCCAACAATAACAGAACACACATTCAAGTATCTGTGGAATAAATATTGACCAAGATAGATCTCATCCTGAGTCACAAAAAAATTCTGATCAGTTTTACATAATTTAAAGTGTATAATGTATTTTCATTTAAATCTCTGACAATTGAATCTAATTGGAAATCAGTATCAGAAAGGCAACAGGAAAGCTCTAAACACTTGGAAATTCAACAACATTCTTTTAAATAATGCAGGAATCAATGAGGAAATTTTAAGGAACATTAAAAAATACACAGAAAAACAAAAATAAAAACACACAAAGATTGTGGGATACAAAAGGCTATGTTGAGGAAAATTTGCAGCAATTAATGGTTAAATAGAAAGTTATAAAATCAATCATCTATGTTTCTACTTCAAGAAACTAGAAAAAGAAGAGCAAAATAAACACAAATCAAGTCAAACATAGAAAATAATAAAGAACAGAAATCAATGATGTTGGAATCAGGAAAGCAATAGAGAAATCAATGACAAAAAGTTTTCTCTTCAATAATATCAGTGAAATTGATAAACTTGTAGCAAGTTAGATAAAGATTAAAACAAATATTTCAATCAATAATATCAGGAATGAAATGGGGTACTACAAAATATCCTGAAGCCATAAAAAAAAGATAATATGAGACTTGCAGTTTCAGGTCCATGTGTAACAATTTTTCTAAGTCATTCCATTCTTTCAGCAAGAAAAACCTAAGAAAAACAAAAAACCAACAGGTTATTTTTGAGCCCATCAGAGAACTGAGAATGCCCAGTAAACCATCACCCCTAAAACTGGAGAAACAGGAGGATCAAAGAGAGTCACAACTGAGATCTGTTTACCTGGAGAAGAAACTGTGGATTGAACAGAAACCTAAAACGGAAAATTTGAAGAACTTCTGCAGGTAGAGTTTGAACTAGGATGAGAATAAGAAACTCCCTGGCCCTGCAGTTTTGCGAGGAAGCCACACAATTTTGTGGGATTTATCAAGAAGAACTCCATTGTATTCTCACAGTGAAATGTTCCTCAGAGCTCACTCTGGCAGAAGCAGGGGAGAAAACTGGATCATTGTTAAATACACCTAGAACTTTCTTTAAAACAAAGCTTTATATTCCAGTGGAAAAGACTTTGCAGAGTCTTATTGGAGCGTGAAAAACAAAAACAAAAACAAAAAGTGTTTTTCCTACTACAGTGTACTCTGGCATTCATGTCTAACATGCAGGGAAAAAAATGGCTGATAAATAAACACTTGGAAAGTTCACAGCCCAGAGAAACAAGCCCATTAGAAGACCAAGGTTTGACAATAAAAATATAAAACTATTTTTCCCTTATAACTTTGCACTACAACAGGACTCTAATATAACAGTGGATTACAGTGGAAAGAACTGTTAAGACAAGGCCTCTCTAAGGAGATATTAATGTTACAACAATAACACTCCACTGAGTGAGTGTAGCATTTAAACATGTGATATGAGTGATAGCAATGTCATAAGTAATGGGAAAAAAAGAACTGGAATTCTATTATACAAGGTACCTAGAGTGGAATACTCTTATTAGAAGGTGAATATAGATTAGGTAAAAACATACTGTCACAGGTTCCTTGTGGTGCCCCTTCACCAGTCAGAAGTCTGTGTGGCCAGTGGTGCCTTTGCCTGAGTTTTGCTTGGGCCCATTGGCCTTATTCCACCCACTTGGCCTGGCAAGCTGTACTTAGCTCTTGCTACCAGCCCAGATCCCACAACTGCCAAGGGTGAGTCAGGTACAGAGTGGAGAAGGGTGAGTGAGCGAGCAAGCACACAGTCCTGCCACTATGCACAGCTGCCACTGTGCATAGCCACACACACCAGTTGTGGCAGGGCAGGCAGCTCCAGGCACCAGCATGGGTGCCAGCTCCCTGTGAGGCTATGGCTGGACCAGGCAGCTTCCACTTCAGGCACCAGGAAACACAGTAGTGTCCAGAAACTTGGAGATACCAGGAACCACAGAGGCCCAAGGCTGGTATCACCACCCTGGGTTGGGGAGCTCCTCTCTGGGGTCCCTGAAGTGCCACAGCTTTTCTTTCCTCCTCTTTTTTCTCCTTCTTGTCACCCACAACATGAATGACGGGCATGTTTCATCACTGTTTGTGTTACAATTCTTTCAGTCCCACCATTCAGTGGGTCCTGAGTACTTGTCTCATAACCAGGAAGAATGAGAGTATATGGACAACTGAAGGGTGAGTAGGGTAAAGAGGTGCTTTGTTGAGTGATAGTACAGCTCTCAGGAGACTTGAAGTAGGTAGCTCCTTTCCACAGAGAGGTCATCCCAACAAATGGAGGTCTGAGCAGAGAGGAGATCCAGAGTGGGTAGTTCCTATGTGCAGGCATATCATCCCAACGTCTGCCCAGCTCTCAGCTGACAGGAGACCGGCAGTGGGTAGCTCCTCTCTGCAGGCCGGTCCTCCCGATGTCTGCCTGAGTCTGGCTGAGTCCAGAGCTTTTATGGGCTTCAGATGGGAGGAAGTGTGTGCTGATTGATCCATAGGCACTTACAAGCAGGCCCAGAAAAAGCACTATAAGTTCTCACTCCAGTCCACAGAACTCAGAACTGACAGCCCAGCCCCCATGCTCCAGACCATCCCTGGTCTGAAGGTGGGCCTTCACTGGGATCCACCCCTTTCTGCCCAGGAGTTTGTCTGTCTCCCATGGACATCAACCTGCCATCCCCAATGCCCAGGCTATTCATGGTGAGGGATGCCTGCAGGTCCATGATGAGCTGCCCTCAGCCCTGCCTTGGCCTCCATCCCATGCTTATGGGCTCCCAAAACCCAGAGAGGGCTGAGGTGGTATGGGGCTGGAGTATCAGCACTGTTCCAAGTGCATGCACACCTAGCTAGGTTATGACAACACCCAAGCTTGGCTTCATCTTTGCTCTGAAATCAGAGCAAGAACTGGGAGCAGGGAGTGGCCAGGCAGCAGGGGCAGATATTTCTGAGCCTATGGGGACAGAGTGCTTCCTGGGCCTGAGAGTGCAGAGATACCCCTGTGGCTGGGCAGCTGCAGCTGTGCCTGGGAGGGTAGGGCTTGGAAGGGAGCCAGGTTTGCATGGGGGTGGGGCTTCTTCTTGTTTCTGGGTCCCCCTCCAACCTTCCTCCGTGGAGTGGGCAGCACTGGCCCTGACTCTCACATGGCAGCCGGCATCATGGCAGCCCACTCCAAAATGGGCTGCAACTGCCATTAGTACATTTTATTCTCTAGGGCAACCATTGTAAAGAGGTGTAATTGATGTCTTAGGATTCTACAAGAGAAACAGAACATGTAGGAGATAAGTATTTAAGATTTATTGCAAATAATTGTCTTATGTGATTGTGGTAGACGGCAAAGCAAATCCTAAATCCACACAGCAGGCCATCAGGAAGGGCCATCTGGAACTGGGGTTATGTGTTATTTGGATGCTGTGATTATGTGATTATGTGTAATTTTGTTTCTGTATATTCTCTATTTCTTAAATTTGTATGGTTTATATATTATGTTTATTGTATATAAACATCACAAGCAAACAGCATAAAAAATTAAACTATATTATGTCTATTTTTCATTTTGATTTATAGATTATTTCATGTTAAATTACTGTGGGGGAGGGAAATAAAGAAAACGTATAAACTAAAAAATCCACTTACATATATTACAAAAATTAAATAATTTATATTAGATATAAATATGACATAGATACAATGATTTGTGGTTACTAGAAAGATGCAGCCCAGTCAGAACAAATTCAATTAATTACTGATAGTTATAAAATAGCATCTTTCAAATATTTTGTTTTGATACAATTATATTCCACAAGAAATATATAACCATTTCACTATGCTGACACAAATCATATTGTTCTCTGTTGATTTTAGAAAGTGCTGTTTATTCCATGAAAATCCTCAGATTTCCCAGGAGAAGTCATGCCTGACAATTTGTAACGACATAAACCCAATTTGACTTGAACTGAATCTTAAATTCAAAAAACAAAAAGAGCTAATCTAATGTTTGGTGAAAAGCAAGTGTCATGAAAGTGGATTAACAGCTCTGATGACTAAAGTATTTTATTTATCAATTGACTGAGAGAATTAAATGGTCAATAGAACGTAGGCAATTTAAAGCTCAGTCAACCATAAACCTAAGGGGCCAATTCTAGGAGTTACTGCGTTATTCAGTTTTAATATTCATTCAGTCCTTGATAGCTCTGTTGAGGGATGTGAAGTAGTCACTGAACACTGTGATGCTGGTTTACTATTATTATTATTAGAATTAGAATTATTTAATGACTTGCCACTGAATTGAATCCAATGACTTCTTTCTCAGAGCTTAATGATCAATAAAGAGTTCCTGAAAGTTTGAGTTTTAATTTATGAAATTCAAATAATTACCTATGCATGTATATAGTTACTTAGATTTACCTATTCTATCTACCTTTGCATTACATATTTGCCCTAATTAACAGTACATATTTACCTCCTTCTGTGTTTTCTTCTTTGGGCAGGGAAGTTTTTCTAATTATTATTATTTTTATTCCACAAATTTGGAATGTTTCTGTACTTCAGTGATTACACTGAACAGTTTAGCTTTCATGTTTAAAATAGGAAAGTATAAGATATGTCATAATCTTTGTTCTCTTTCTGAACAATAAAATAAACTGAAAATGTTTTAGTGAAGATTGTCTACCTCTCAATTTGCATATCCAGATTTACCATATGTTCCAATAGAACATACTACATATGGATTGTTATAAGAATTTTGAAAACTCACTAATAATTTGCCTTATCTGTGTGGTTCATATGCTCTTAGTGCACTGTTTTTACAGACCTATAGGCCTTATTTCTGAAGTAGATCTTTAAAAACTCTTTAATGAAGTTCTGTCACTAGTGAATGATAATCAAGCTTTATTAAGATGAAATGGCTTTTTTTTAGCCATGTATTTTCTGGATATGCCATTCTAGATTACAGTTCCTTTGTGATACAAAGGACGACAATCATATAGAAAATATCATTAAAATTGAACTCATTAAAACTGAGAACTTCGGCTTATAAATAAAAATATACCATGAAATCAAAAGGTAAATCAAAAACTTGAGAAGATATTTATAATTTAATCTTCAAGCGGTGATCAAGAAATCGATAAAAAGGTAACCAATTTAAAAGATAACATATGTGGCTACAATACATATGAAAATGTACTCAACCTTTGATAAACCAGAAAAATATAAATGAAGATTACTCAATATATAACTTTAGAGTCACCATGTTGGTAAGATTTTTTAAAATTATCAATTACAACTTTTGTTAAGATTGCTTACAAAATTCTGCTTCATAAATTAGAAATGGAGTATACACTGATACAACTGCATTAAGGAAACCGTTCCGTTCTCTAGTAGATGTCAGTTGGCTTTTACTTTACAATCAGAAACACTACTAAAAATATACTTCCTTAACATGTTCCTCCAAGATACGTATGATGATGTTCATAAATCAGGAATGGAAAATCAAACATCATATGTTCTCACTGATACGTGGGAGCTACACTGTGAGGATGGATGAAGAAACAATTTCATGGAGCAACAAAAACATCTCTCAGCAGAGAGCCAGTTGAAGAGGAGATAGGAAGGTCAGGTCGTCTTCCCTGAAGTCAGATTATCTCTCCCTGAAGTCAGATTGTTTCTGTCAGTGTGGCTGAGTCTGGCGTTTTTATAGGATCAGGATGGAGGAAAGGGGAGCTGTAAGTAGTATTGGAAAAGGCAATATTTGATTGGTTAAAGGGCATTATTCAGAAAGACCCAATAAGGAAAGAGAAACCAAACAAGAATAGAAGTCCTCACTCTGAGCTGTGAGTTTCAGGCTGCTTTTGGCTTGAAGATGGGGTTTCACTGAGGATCTACCCGGGTCTGCCTAGGCTTTCTCTGCCTTCTGACTCTTTTAGAATGATTAATTTTTTCCAAGGATTTTCAATTTATTTTGCTCAGATTCGTCAGAGGAATAACAATCTATGTCAGCTATAGCCTTAGAAAACGTGTTTTTAAAAAATATTATGACATTTACTAAAACTGGGAGACTAGCAAAACTTATTTGAAAGCATTTACTCATGAGTATTCATTATCATGCAAATTTTGATGTGTATTTTACAGATTAGTTCTATTTAATAGCAAATGTCATTTACTTTATGAATGCAAAGTCATACAGAAATCCTTGCTGAAAATTGCAATGCATCATAAAAATTAATTTACTTTAAGACTAGGGTAAATTTATCCCTAAATATCTAGAAATATAATTTGTTTAATATAGAGCAAGAAAGGCAAAGAAAGAAACAGAGGCTGAGAGAAACTCAGAGATACGTAAATGTGAGTGATGCAACCATACTAAGAAAGAGGGAAGTCAGGGGGAAAACACACAGTGAATTTGTCTATCTGGTAAAATAAAATTCCAGTATAGTAAGAAGTTTATGAAAGATGTAACTTCAAAGTCAATTTGAGAGAAAAAAGAAAGATTGGCACTGTAAAAATCTATTTGTTACTAGGGCTTTAAAACTTCTAAAATTATTCTTACTATAAGTATTTTACATATATGAGCATTTTTTAAATTGAAAAAATATTGAAGAGGGTGTGGTCCTATAATTATGCTATAAACATATATTTGCAGACATATTTAGAAAAATTTGTAATCATAACATCCAAATATTGAGTTGGAACTAATAATAGAACATATGCTATGATCTACATAACAACATAAGTATTTCATCTCAAAGTAGCAATAAAATACATTCAAGCATTTGCAAAAGCTTTAGCATGCCTAGTAACTGTAGTGAAATATCTTGTCATCAGCAGTGAACTGATGGCCATTTTATTTTGAACCTTACATGCTCAAGGCAAAATACTTGCCAGCTTTGTCCTCTTTAATTTAAGTTTAATGGTTACTTGTAGCTGGAAGCTAGCTGCTACTAATGAATGAAATTCAACCAAATTAACACCTGACCTTTTTTCTGCATTATTTATTTTTACTTTCACATCTGGCCAACTGCCTGACAGTCACAATGAAATGGAAAAAATAATGCTTGCAAAGTTACTTATTGAGTAAAAGTCTTAATCTGTAAATATTTAGGAATTTTTACACTTATGTGAAAAGATGCACCTCCTTTTTTGCGTAAAATGTAAACATAAACACTATTTGAATCATGAAAAAGAGGAAAATAATTTTAAAGAGTCAACAGGAATAATACTTTACTTGGACAAGGTCTTTACAATTGTTCTCCTATTAACTATAACTAAAAGATAAAAGCAAGTACTTCCACATAAGATAATATAATTACTTATTAAAGAGAAAATATGTAAGAATTTCATGAATAGATAAATTTATTTAAAATGTACAAAGTTGTCAATGTATTATTAATGTGCTAATTTGTAAAATATATATTTAAAGACAAATCCTAAGCTAATGCATTAGAAAATGGTTATTATTGTTACATAAAAAATCATAAAATGTTAAGCCAATTTAAATTTTTGCATCATTGTAAGGCTTGTGCCTAAAACACATTACTTATTGTATAAGCATTAACAATATATTTCCTACAGTAATTAACAAGACCTTAAAAAAATTTGAACATGCAATTATATAATGGTATATGAAAAAGGAAAGAAGTTTCTCAGTAGAGAAGGAGAAACACACCTATTTGCTTTTCTTATTTCACCAATTTTGAGTGATTTCTTAAACTTGCACACTAGAATATTTCAATTTATAAATGTAAAGCTTTACAACATAATTATGCCCAATAATGCTATACAGGAAGCTATAATTTTTATCCCACTACATGAGTAACAATACCCAAAGAGCAAATAAAAATACATTTTAACAGCATATATTTTAATCAATTGATATGTGGAACATTTAGATTTCAAATGACTTTGATATTCAGAATGGCTATTTCAAATGAGCCACACTATTTATGCTTTAGCAAGCAATTACACACACTCTTGAAATAAATAATAACTATTTAAACATTCAACAAAAAATAGTAGATATAAAAACCAAATAAAATCATAGAACTAAAAATAAAATAAACAATTAAAAACTCATTGTATAGACTCAATAGTATATTGGAAACAACTTAGTAAATATTCAAAGAACAAAAACAGATCAATAAAAATTACTCAACCTGATCAAGAAGAAGAAAATAGAAGGAAAAATATGATCTCATGATTTTGAGATAATACGAAATACCTATTATTTATGTCTTCAGAGTTTTAGGAGAAAAAGAGAAAAAGTAAAGGGCTTAAAATTTTTCAACAAAGTAATAGCTAAAAATTTACAAATTTTGTGAAAAGCATGAGCAGACAAAAAAGAGAGTAAACCTAAACAGAATAAATTCAAAGGCATTCACACAGAGACACATCCTAACAAAAGTGGTGAATATTGGGGAAAAAAAAAGAAAAAGAAAATATGATCTCATTAAGAGATAAAAGATGTATTACATATGAAACAGGAATGATTCGTTTGATAAAATTTCTCATCTGAAAGCATGCAGGCCAAAAGAAAGTGACATATATTGTTTACAAGTTCACACACACACACAAAAAGAACTGCCAACCCAAAATTTTATGCTATAGATACACATGGTGCTGATGTTAGGATGATTAGACTTGCAAATTTTTGACTTTACAATAATATGAAGGCAGTACAGATTCAGTAGAAACCATACTTTGAGTACCCAAACAACCATTCTGTTTTTTTACTTTCAGTACAGCATTCAATGTGGTACATGAAATATTCAACAGTTAATTATAAAATAGACTTTGTGTTAGATAATTTGGCAAACTGTAGATTAATGTATTCTTAGCATGCGTAATGAAAATTATAAAACGTTAAAAAATTGAAGAGGACGCACACACAAAAAAATGGAAAGAAATTCTATGTTCATAAGTTGGAAGAATCAAGACTGTGAAAATGTTCATACTTCTCAAAGCAATCTACATATTCAATGCAATCCCTATCAAAATATCAATTGACATTATTCATAAAAAGAGAAAATGTAATCTTAAAATTTATATGGAACCACAAAAGACGCAGAATAGCTTATCCTAAGACAAAAGAACAAAACTGGAGGAATCACATTACCTGACTTCAAATTATACTGCAGAACTACAGTAACTAAAGCAGCATGGTACTGGCATTAAAATGGACACATAGACCAATAAAACAGAATAGAGAAAGATAAACAAATCCACACATGTATAGTGAACTCATCTTCAACAAAGGTGCCAACAACATACACTAGGGAAAAGACAGTCTCTTCAATAAATGATTCTGGAAAAACTGGGTATCCAAATGCAGAGGAATAAAACTAGACCCCTATTTCGCATCACATATAAAAATTAAATGAAAATTGATTAAAGACTTATATCTAAGACCTCAAACCATGAAACCACTACAAGAAAACTTTGGAGGAACTCTCCAGGACATTCGTTTGGACAAAAATTTCTTGAGCAATATTCTGCAAGCACAGTCAATCAAAACAAAAAATGAATAAATGGGATCACATCAAGTTAAAAAGATTCTGCACAGCAATGGAAACAACCAATAAAGTAGAGAGACAACCAACAGAATAGGAGAAAACATTTGCAAACTACTCATCTGACAAGAGATTAATAACCAGACTATAAAAGGAGCTCATACAACTCTATAGGAAAATATCTAATAATATGATCAATAATTAAGCAAGAGATCTGAATAGACATTTCTCAAAAGAAGACACACATATGGCAAATAGGCATATAAAAAGGTGCTCAACACCATAGATCATCAGGGAAATGCAAATCAAAACTACAATGAGATATAATCTCACCCTATTTAATTTTTTTTTTCTTTTTCCAAAAGACAGACAATGACACATGCTGGGGAGGAGAAAAGAGAGTCCTTGTACAGTGTTGGTGGGAGTGTAAATTAGTATAGTCACTAGGGAGAACAGTTCAGCAGTTCCTGGAAGAACTGAAAATGAAGCTACCATGTGATTCAGCAATTCTACTGCCGAGTATATACCCCAAAGAAGGGAAATCAGAGTATCAAAGAGATATCTGTGCTACCATGTTTATTGCAGCACTATTCACAATAGCTAAGATTTGGAAGCAACCCAGTGTCCATCAACGGATGAAGAAATAAAGAAAATGTGGTACATATACATAATGGAATACTACTCAGCCATAAAAAAGAATGATATCCTGTCATTTGTAACAACATGGGTGGAACGGGAGATCATTACATCAAGTGAAATAAACCAGGCACAGAAAGACAAACATCACATAGTCTCACTTATTTGTGGGATGTAAAAATCAAAACAATTGGCCACAATAGAAAGTAGAAAAATGGTTACCAGAGACTGGGAATGATAGTGAGGGACAGTGGAGGTGTGGGGATGGTTAATGGGTATTATAAAAATTTTTAGAAAGGATGAACTAGACCTCATATTTGATTGCACAACACAGAGACTATAGTGGATAAATAATGTAATTGTACATATTAAAACAACTAGGCCAGGTGTGGTGGCTCATGTCTGTATTCCTAGCTCTTTGGGAGGATGAGGCAGGCAGATCACTTGAGGTCAGGAGTTCGAGACCAGCCTGGCCAACGTGGTGAAACCCTATCTCTATAAAAAATTACAAAAATTAGTCAGATGTGGTGGCAGACACCTGTAGTCCCAGCTACTTAGGAAGCTGAGTTGGGAGAATTGCTTGAACCTGGGAGGCAGAGGTTGCAGTGAGTTGAGATTGCACTACTCCACTCCAGCCTGAACGACAGAGTGACATCCTGTCAAATAAATAAATAAATAAATAAATAAATAAATAAATAAAATAACTAACAGAGTGTAATGGATTGTTTATAACTCAAAGGATAAATGCTTGAGGGGATGGAAACCCTCATTTTCCATGACGTGTGTTTTTGTTTTTTGTTTTTTTTTTGAGACGGAGTCTTGCTCTGTCGCCCAGGCTGGAGTGCAGTGGCACAATCTCGGCTTGCTGCAAGCTCGGCCTCCTGGGTTCACGCCATTCTCCTGCCTCAGCCTCATGAATAGCTAGGACTAGAGTCGCCTGCCACCACGCCTGGCTAATTTTTTGTAATTTCAGTAGAGAAAGGGTTTCACCATGTTAGCCAGGATGGTCTCGATCTCCTGACCTCGTGATCTGCCTGCCGAGGCCTCCCAAAGTGCTGGGATTACAGGCATGAGCCAACACACCCGGACTTCCATGATGTGATTTTTACGCATTGCATGCCTGTATTGAAATATCTCTTATATCCCAGAAATATAAATACATGCTATGTAACCACAAAAATTTAAAAAGTTTTAAAAATGCACATGTACTTAAAAGCACTGTAGACACATCAAAAGGTATATCTAAATATCTTCAAGCAGCCTACAGAAAGGCAAGAAAAAATAGAAACAAAATACAAGTGGAAGCAAAAACAAATATCATCCATCTTAAGCCTAAACATATCAATAATTACTTTATGTAAATAGTCAGAATGTATCATTCAAAAGAGTGAGACTGGCAGAATTCATAAAGGAAAATAAACCAAAACTATGACCCAACTTTATGTTGTCTTTAACTGAAACTCACTTGAAATATAGTAGTATAGGCAGATTGAAGATAAAAAGATGAAAAAATATATAGCATATAAACATCATCGTTTTAAAAGTAGGAGTGGCTAAATTGATGTCACATAAAGCAGACCACAAAACAAATAAAAGTATGAGAATTATAAGAAATTAAATTTTTTTTTTTTTTTTTTTTTTTTTTTGAGACGGAGTCTCTCTCTGTCGCCCAGGCTGGAGTGCAGTGGCCGGATCTCAGCTCACTGCAAGCTCCGCCTCCTGGGTTTACGCCATTCTCCTGCCTCAGCCTCCAGAGTAGCTGGGACTACAGACGCCCGCCACCTTGCCCAGCTAGTTTTTTGTATTTTTTAGTAGAGACGGGGTTTCACCATTTTAACCAGGATGATCTCGATCTCCTGACCTCGTGATCCGCCCATCTCGGCCTCCCAAAGTGCTGGGATTACAGGCTTGAGCCACCGCGTCCGGCCTTAGAAATTAAAATTATAAGAAATTATAAGAGCAGGACATTACATAGTAGCGATGATGAATAAGGAAAATGAAGTAACTTCAAAATGTAAAAAGCACTAACAAAGGCCGGGCATGGTGGCTCATGCTTGTAATCCCAGCACTTTGGGAGACCAAGGCGGGTGGATCACCTGAGGTCAGGAGCTCAAGACCAGCCTGGTCAACATGGTAAAACCCGGTCTCTACTAATAGAACAAAAAAAAACTAGCCGGGCATGGTGGTGAGCACGTGTAATCCCAGCTACTCGGGAGACTGAGGCAGGAGAATTGCTGGAACCCAGGAGATGGAGGTTGTAGTGAGCCGACATAGTGCCACTGTACTCCAGCCTTGGTGACAGAGTGAGACTCTGTCAAAAAAAAAAAGCACTAACAAATAGAACTAAAAGGGGAAATCAACAATTACTCTTAGGGACTTCAATACCCCTTTATCAATATCATCAACAATTTATCAACTAAGATGATAGAAGAACTGAAAAACATTATCAGCCAAATAAATTGAAAAAAGAAAGTAGAAAAAATTCATCTTCCCCAGTATTAAGGTTGAATGTATAGGTGTAGTAACTGGTAGATGGGTAGTGTACAGTTTATCATAATGTTTCACTGGTAGATGGGTAGACATATAGATAAGTGGCATGGAGAACCCGAAAATAGAGCTGTACAAAATTACCCGACTAATTTTTGAAAAATGAGCCAAAGCAATACATTGGAGGAAGGATAATCTTTCCAGTAAATGATGCTAGAACAATTGGATGCCTGTAGTTTAAAAATGGAAAAAAGGAAACTTTATCTTAAACTCAATGCTATGCAAATTTACTTGAAAAATGAATTATAAATTTAATTGGAAAATATAGAAAAATAAAACTTTTAGAAAAAGACATAGGATAATACCTTTAGAATCTATGAATAAGCAAAGACATCTTACATAGGACACCATATGCACAAATCAAAACAAACAAATTATGACCTATTGAAAAATGTTTTAAAATAGCACTGTGAATTGTCCATTGGTAGAATAAAATGACAGGCTACTGACTGACTAGAAGAAAACATCTGCAAACCGAATATTTGACAAAGATAAACCCAAAATACGTAAAGAACTCTCAAATCTCAACAGTATAGAAATGAACAATTCAAAGAGAAAATAAGCAAAGAATGTGAACAGCAATTTTACCACAGAAAATATACAGATGTGAAATAAGCACATGAAAATATGTTCAACAGCATTAACCCTTCAGGAGACACATTTTAAAAACTACAGTTGAGATATTATTAATTATCTAATAGATTAGCTGAAAAAAAATTTACAGGATTGTGGTAGACAGAATAATGCCCCTCAGAGGTGCTTGTGACCTGATCTCCAAAGCCTGCAAAAGTGTTACTTTGCATGGAAAAGGAACTGGGTAGATGTGATTAAGGGTATGGACCTTGAGATGGGATAAATGCCCTGTTTTATTTGGGCGGGTGAAATGTAATCTCGTGAGTACTTAAAAGAGGAGAATTATTCATGGCTGGGCTAGAAAGAAATGTGATGAAGGAAGACAAATCAGAGATATGAGATGTTGCTGTCTTGGAAGATGGAAGAAGAGGAACACAAGCTAAGGTGTAAGGGCAGCCTCTTAGAAGCTGAAAAAGGCAGGGAAACAAATTCTCCCCTAAAGCCTCAGAGAGGAATGCTCCTGTGCTGACATACTGGCTTAAAGCAGTGAGACCTGTGTCAGAATTCTGCCCCACAGAACCGTAAGATGCAAAATGTGTGTTGTTTTAAGCTACTGAGTTTGGGGTAATTTTAAATAAAAATAAATAAATAAATAAATAAATAAACAGATCAGAGCTACAGTGTAACATTCATGTTTATCCCAATAAGATATCAGCTAATACCCTACTACCACTTATAAAATTTCCAAAATATTTTCAGAGAGGGAGAGAGAGAGAGAGAGAGAGAAAGAGAGTGAGAGAAAGACTGAGAGACAGAGAACCCCAAAGGAATATCATTGTAAATATTACAGAATTAAAATGGTAATTCTTTAATATTTTTCAATATTTACATTTAGTATCAGTACAAATATTATGTCTTTGTGTTACTACAGCAATAATTATTTTACCACCACCAAATTAAAAGGATCAAGTAGATAAATTTTCCTAAACTGTGAAATATAGCCCCTTAAAATTTTATGAATAGAAATGAATTTTATTTCCAAATACAGTTTTCATTTTAAATGTATTAACACAAAAATTACCTCAAACATAATTTCTCAAAATATAGTACACATGTATTTTCCTATTGACATAAAAAGTATTTATTTTCTTTCCCATATGAATTTTTATTTTACCATTTCTAGCAACTGCTTGAAAACTTTAACAAGCCTGAAAAATAAGAAAAGATCATTTATGAAAGTTCCAATTTGCATAGAAAAACACAACACTCACATTTTCCAACTCCCTCTATCTTTAAAGCCATTCAAGGTACATTGTGTTTTTAAGCTAATAATGTTTATGAAACTCTCACTACCTTGAATAGAGCACATTGTTATACATTTCCTGCATTTACATTTATGTACAGTAAAATTTCTAAGATGATTTGTTTTTCCATTTTATACATGTAATTAATAATTTAATCATCTAATGTTAAAAATGTGCTCGCAATTTTTCTTTAATCTGTTGCCTTACCAAGTCCTGAACATATAGCTATCTTTTCCACTGTGTTTGGGCATCATTAACTTCAGTGTCAAATTAGAATCTGAACTGGAGTTGGCTATAGCTACCATTTAGGTTGAGTACTTCTCTCACTACGTCTTATTCCTCTAAGTGATCTTCAACCCTCAGGGGGCCCCAGTAAAAACATAATTTTCAATGTCTTGCTTCTTTCTCATTGCTGTTGGTTTTCGGCCTTTTCTTTGCCCTGTAGCATCTCAGCTTCCAGCTATAACTTATTGCCAAAAGCACTAAAATAAGGATCATAAGACTGACAAAAAGAACTTTTTGTGGCAATAAGATACCAAATTATAAATAAGACCTACAGCCACATCAGTGAAGGATTAAATCATGCACCCCTGCACTTAAAAGAACAAACTATGTTCTAACTGCCACAGGGTTTCTCAGTTTCTCTAGCAGCTGAGCAGGCATGGGCCTTGAGATAAGTAATATTGCAACAATTGTGGCTCACTTTCCACCAGACACTGACTAACTCACCCCATGCAACCCATCCCATCCTACAAGTCATAAAGGCACCTTCGACTGGACAAGAGACTGACCTCAGTAGCTTTCTCCAGATAAAAGAGCACTGACCATGGAACGGTTTTGGCAGGTATCAAGATTGTTCACTGAGTGCCTTTGTATCCTCTGCTTCACCTTTTGATGTATACGGCCTAATTAGAGTACCTGTAAATATTAAGTCTCCACCGCAAACTGAAAAAGCATGCATGTTTGCTTACTACACATATGTGCCTACACCACTTCATGAATATTCATAGCTCCTCCCATAGCCTATTAAATATGTATAACTAACCAACCTGCTTGGTATACAATTCTGTTCCATCTTTCTCTCCCTTGAAGTGCCTACTTTAGGCCTCTAACAGAGGCTACAGTTCCCAGCCTGTCAGGATGTCTGGCGGGAAACCTGCAATCCTTAGGAAATAAAGCTCTCTTTTCCAAATGTATAGATCTCATAATCTTAACACAAGAGAGCAAATGACATAATGATGTACAAGCAGATCATATAAGACAGATACAGTACCAAAGGGAAATAAACAGCTGGATTTTTAGTTGTAATTAATAAATATTAGAAGCCATTATTTTTATTCTGATGTTTAATAGGAATCATCTCTTTGGAAGTGATCGTCAAGCCTCAGTGGGGTTGCTGTTTTCCTTGTACCCGACATATCTATTTTATTTAAGCCCTTTTCTTCGACAGTAAAGTTAGATTATCCTTTCCTCCAAGTTGTTTCTTCACATCATGTTTCTCTTTGGTTCCTCTTCACATCAGCTGGCTATCCTATACCACCTGCCTTTAGTATCAGGCTCAAGCTGTTTGTAACAGTGCATCAAAGCACATGCCTAGAATCGTTGCTTTTGTCTCATCTGTGAGAAGGGAGTCAATATTTTCCAAGTGCCCTCCATAGTAAAATGTTAACCCTCTTGATTATATAATAACCTTGGTTATAGAATTTATCACTTTATTGGAAATAGTGTCAGGTGTACAAAAATATTTTTAAACAATAATTTAAAATAGGGAAGATATTGAAATAAGAGAATATTGATCTGCTTCATTTTTACTTGTATTATTTAAAAACAATTACAAATATTTATTAGATACCATGTTCATTTGATAAGCATTTTCTCTTTTACTTCTCACAAGAAACATTTTGAGAACAATAGAGTTATTAGAACAAATTACTGATAGGAAAATTAAAACTTAAAGGGTCAATGCCAAAAATCACACAGCTCAAATATGTGGGCTATGTATGCTATGTATCCAGGTACTATAATTCTACAGCTGACTTTTTTTTTTAATAAAATATGTCATTATGCTTGTTGCTACTTTATATACAACACAGTTTAAAATTTGCCACTTTAAATATAATTAAAATATAAAAAGATATATAGAGCCATTACAGAGTTGTGACATAAATTTAAAATCATAATTTTAATGTTGACTCTGTTGCTTACTGGCTATACAACATTAACCAAGTCATTTAAGTCCAATATATTTGAATTTACATACCAGTAAAAAAAAGTTTGAGCCTTAACACTAGACAACATGCTCTTTAAGTTGAAATTCTAATGATTGTATAATTTTACATTTATTTGTAAAAAAAGTCAGTGATAAAATAAAATTTCTAAAAAAATGCTTAAATATAAATTTTGCCTATTTATAATATTGTTTCATATAAATGTTGGTTTCCTTATTATAAATAAGTAAATTGGAAAAGACTATTTCTTAGACATGTTAACATTATTGCAAACAATGATATTCTTTTATTTTAATACTTACATTATGTTAGTAAGTCTCAATAAAAGTAGCTTACAAAGTCAAAATATTGTCTTTAGACAACAGAAATGTTTGTTCCAAAAGTGAAATATCTTCTTTATTGTTAGTGAAACATAAACAAGATGGTTATTAAATCCTGAACCTTTTGTTTAACATTCTTGCTAGCTTGTATTGAGTGACTGCATTGTGAAAAACACAATCTAGGTTTCAGTGCTTTTATAATTTTATGTATGGTTACTATTGAATATTTAATGACAAAAGCTCCAAAGTACAAACTTTCTAAGGACAATATTAAAAATGTATAATTTTGACTTTGTTATTCTGTTATGTCCGATAACATGAAATCCTAAAAAGTAAAATTTACAGTTTCACACCCGAAATAACAGAGTACTCAGATGAGGAAAGTTTCTTTTCAATTACTCATGAAAAAGTGGAAGCACAAAGAAATGGATGTCCTATGCTTAAGCTGAAGGAAGATCGTAGAATTACAAATCTATCAAGCTATATGTAAACATTAAGGCTAGGGAGGCCTATTATTCAGACCTTTTAAAGTTCTTGGGCACTAACGTTACCATAAAATGTAGGCAAATTCAATAGCATCAATAAGCAAATTAATAATAATGGATTACTGTTGTAACCTACTTGGGTTCCCCCATTAATGTGGAGAGCTGAAACTTCTGTGAGGCAGTTCACATCTGAGAAAGTCCTACTAATGTTTTATTGAATGAAAAATTATTTTTCCAGAGAAGGCTGTTGCAAGGAAAAAGTTTTAAAAAAATTTTAAAGTGATGCAGAAAGTTAGTGGTGAGGGAAGAGAGAGACCCTCTCACATTGTTTTATATTGTTTTATACTCAGTAACTGTTTTAAGAAAAAAACCAAGAAAGTGAAACCAAAGACAGGCAGCCCGGCGCCAGGCTCGAAACCAGGCCTGGGCCTGCCTGGCCAAAACCTAGTAGTTAAAAATCAACTACATTGTATAGAAGAACATTGTGAAACTCGCTGTCCTGTTCTGTTTCTTTCTGACTACCAGTTCATGAAACCCCTTTCATGTATCCCCTAGATTGCTCAATCAATCACGACCCTTTCATGTAAAATCTTTAGTGTTGTGAGCCCTTAAAAGGGACAGAAATTGTGCATTCGGGGAGCTCAGATTTTAAGATGGTAGCTTGCCGATGCTCCCAGCTGAATAAAGCCTTTCCTTCTACAACTTGGTGTCTGAGAGGTTTTGTCTGTGGCCTGTCCTGCTACATTTCTTGGTTCCCCGACCGAGAAATGAAGTGACTGACGGATGGCCGAGGCAGCCCCTGAGGCAGCCCCTTAGGCAGCTTAGGCCTGCCCTGTGAAGCATCCCTGCGGGGGACTCTGGGCCAGCCTGCGTGACACCATCCAAAGAGCGCTCCTGGGTAGGCAATCGCCCCGGTGGAACAGCTCGCCAGAGCAGCGCATAGCAGGCCCCCACGGAGGATTAACACAGTGACTGAACACCGGGAAGGAATTGGCACTTGGAGTCCGGATATCTGAAACTTGGTAAGACTAGTCTTTGAAACTTGCCCACTCCATTTGAGTGGAAGTGTGGCCTGATCACCCATGGCGTGCCTGTATCGGCACTTTTGTTTTGGTTTTGACTTGAGTTGAATTGCCGGATACTTTGGTTTTGGTTTTAACTTGACCTGAATTTCTTGGTATTCTGATTTTAAATTCCTTGGTATTCTGACTTTGGTTTGGTATAAATGATAAAAGTGTGTGTGTGCCCTCTTTACCCATTCTTTGGTTTGTGGTGAGTGTGTGTGGTGTGAGTGTGGTATTTTGTCTTGAGAAAGCATGGGTCAGGCACAAAGTAAGCCCATTCCATTGGGAACTATGCTAAAAAATTTCAAGAAAGGATTCAGTGGAGACTATGGAGTCACTATGACTCCAGGAAAACTTAGAACTTTGTGTGAAATAGACTGGCCAGCATTTGATCCAGGTAGGCCATCAGAAGAAAGCCTAGACAGGTCTCTAGTTTCAAAGTTTTGACACAAAGTAACTGGCAAGCCAGGACACCCAGATCAATTCCCATATATAGATTCCTGGTTACAGCTAGTTTTAGATCCCCCACAGCTGTTAAGGGGACAGGCAGCAGCAGTACTAGTAGCAAAGGGACAGTTAGTTAAGGAAGGTTCTTGCTCCACCAGCCAAGGGAAGCCGGCACCTAAAGTTCGGTCTGACCCACAGCCTGAAGACTCATGGCAGGAGATGGCACCCTCCCTTATCAGGTGGAGATGCCCCCTTCTCCTGAGCCCACAGCCCCTAGACCACCCAGAGTAGATAAGAAAGGAAGTGAAGCCGCAGGAAAAACTCCTCCCTTGGTGGCCTGCTTATGGCCCAAGACTGGACTCCAAATGCCCCTGAGAGAGCAGCGATATACTGGGCTAGATGAGGACAGACACATGGTGGAAAGGCGTGCCTTTGTGTATCACCCTTTCACCTCTGCTGACCTCCTCAATTGGAAAAACAACACTCCATCTTACACTGAAAAGCCTCAAGCTCTAATTGACTTGCTCTAAACAATTATCCAGACTCCTAATCCTACTTGGGCTGATTGCCACCAGCTACTCATGTACCTCTTTAACACAGATTAAAAGCGAAGGGTGCTCCAGGCAGCAACTAAATGGCTAAAGGAGCACATCCTCACCGATTACCAAAATCCCCAGGAATACATAAGAATTCAGCTGCCAGGAGCGGATCCTCAGTGGGATCCAAATGAAGGACCAGCTATGGAGAGGCTAAGACGGTACCGAGAGGCATTAATTGAAGGTTAAAAAAAAAGGGGCTCAAAAGGCCACCAATGTAAATAAAGTTTCTGAAGTCATCCAAGGAAAGGAGGAAAGCCCAGTCCCATTCTATGAAAGACTGTGTGAGGCCTATCGTATGTAGTACACTCCTTTCGATCCGGATAGTCCTGAAAATCAGCGTACGATTAATATGACCTTAGTTAGTCAGAGTGCAGAAAATATCCAGAGAAAATTGCAAAAACAGGCTGGGTTTGCAGGAATGAATACCTCACAGTTACTGGAGATAGCTAATCAAATATTTGTAAATAGAGATGCAACAAGCCGCCAAGAAAGCAGTAAGGAGGGCGAACACCAGGCCAGGCGAAACGCTGATTTGCAGGCTGCGGCAATTAGAGGAATGCCCCTGAAAGGGCAAAAAAGGGAGGTTCCGGGAGGAATGCCCAGTCCAATCACTCACATCTGCAGCATAACCATCGTGCCTACTATAAAGAAATATGACATTGGAAAGATAAATGTCCCCAACTAAAGGAAAAGCAGGGTGATGCAGAACAAAATATCTCAGACAAAGACGAAGGGACTTTGCTCAATCCGGCTGAAGGGCTACTAGGCTGAAAGGGACTGGGCTCAAAAGCCCCCAAAGAGCCCATGGTCAGGATGAAAATAGGGGGCAAAGACATTAAGTTTTTGGTCGATACCGGAGCTGAACACTCAGTAGTAACCGCCCTGGTGGCCCCCTTATTTTAAAAGACCATTGATATAATTGGAGCGACAGGAGTCTCTGCCAAGCAGGCTTTCTGCCTACCACGGACCTGCTCGGTGGGAGGACATAAACTGACTCATCAATTTCTGTATATGCCTGACTGCCCCTTGCCTTTGTTAGGAAGAAACTTGCTTAGGAAGCTGAGAGTCACCATTTTCCTTACAAAACAGGGTTCTTTACAGCTGAAGTTACCAGAAACAGGAGTCATCATGGCCCTTACAGTTCCCCAGGAAGAAAAATGGAGACTTTTTCTAACTGAGCCAGGCCAGAAAATAAAACCAGCTCTAGCGAGGCGATGGCCCCAAGCATGGGCAGAGGAGAATCCTCTGGGGCTGGCAATCAATCAAGCCCCCGTATTCATTAAGCCTGGGGCCAAGCCAATCAGACAAAAGCAGTATCCACTTCCCGGGGAAGCCCTTAAAGGAATACAGACTTAACTTAGATGCTTAAAAGCATTTGGCATTATAGTTCCTTGCCAGTCTCCATGGAACACTCGCCTACTACCTGTTCCTAAACCAAGGACCAAAGACTACCGACCTGTACAGGACTTATGCATGGTAAACCAAGCTACAGTGACTCTGCACCCAACAGTTCCCAACCCTTACACACTGTTAGGATTGCTGCCAGCTGAGGACGGCTGGTTTACTTGCCTAGACTTGAAAGATGCCTTCTTTAGCATGAGACTACCTCCTGAGAGCCAAAAGCTGTTTGCCTTTCAGTGGGAAGATCTGGGGTCAGGTGTCACCACTCAGTACACTTGGACTCACTCGGCTTCCCCAAGGGTTCAAAAACTCCCCCACCATCTTTGGGGAGGCATTGGCTCGAGACCTCCAGAAGTTTCCTGCTAAAGACCTAGGCTGCGTCTTGCTCCTGTACTTGAACCACCTTCTGCTGGGACACTCCACAGCAGTTGGGTGTGCGAAAGGGACAGATACCCTGCTTCGGCACCTGGAGGACTGTGGGTATAAGGTGTCCAAGAAAAAAGCTCAGATCTGCAGACAGCAGGTACGCCACCTGGGAGTCACTATTCCAAAAGGGGAGCGCAGCCTAGGGTCAGAAAGAAAGCAGGTCATCTGCAGCCTACCAGAACCTAAAACCAGAAGCCAAGTAAGAGAATTTGTAGGAGCTGTGGGGTTTTGCACATTATGGATTCCAAACTTTGCGGTGCTAGCCAAACCGTTGTATGAGGTTACAAAGGGGGGCGACGAGAGCCCTTTGAATGGGGGCCTCTACAACAGCAAGACTTTTGTAAGTTAAAAGAAAACTTATGTCAGCCCCAGACTACATAGGCTACCAGATTTCACAAAGCCCTTCACTCTCTATGTGTCAGAAAGAGAAAAAATGGCAGTAGGAGTTTTAACTCAAACTGTGGGGCCCTGGCCAAGACCAGTGGCCTACCCCTCAAAACAACTAGATGGGGTTTCTAAAGACTGGCCTCTGTGTCCGAGAGCCTTGGCAGCAATGGCCCTGTTAGCACAAGAAGCAGATAAGCTAACCCTTGGACAAAACCTAAATATAAAAGCCCGCCATGCGGTGGTAACTCTGATGAATACCAAAGGACACCATTGACTAACAAATGCTAGATTAACTAAGTACCAAGGCTTGTTATGTGAAAACCCCCGCATAACCATTTAAGTCTGTAACACTTTAAATCCTGCCACCTTGCTCCCAGTATCTGACAGCCCTGTTGAACATAGCTGTGTAGAGGTGTTGGACTCTGTCTATTCTAGCAGACCAGATCTTCGAGACCAGCCACGGGCATCCGTAGACTGGGAATTATACGTGGATGGGAGCAGCTTCAACTCACAAGGAGAAAGGTGCATAGGATACGCAGTAGTAACCCTGTAGGATGTTGTTGAAGCTAAGCCATTGCCCCAGGGAACTTCGGCCCCAAAAGCAGAACTCATGGCTCTAACTCAGGCTCTGGAACTCAGTGAAGTTAAGACTGTAAACACCTATACTGATTCTCGATATGCCTTTCTAACCCTTCAAGTACATGGAGCATTATAGAAAGAAAAAGGCCTGTTAAATTCTGGGGGAAAGGACATAAAATATCAACGAGAAATTCTACAATTATTAGAAGCAGTGTGGAAACCCCAAAAGGTGGCAGTCATGCATTGTAGGGGACCCGAGCAAGTTTCTCCCTCGGTGAGTCAAGAAAACTCCCGAGCAGACACAGAGGCTCGAAAAGCAGCATCTACTCCTTACCAGGCATCAGTCACAGCCTCACTACTCCCTCAAACGCTTGATCTGGTGCCTACTTATTCAAAAGAGAAAAAAGATTTTCTTCAGGCAGAGGGAGGACAAACAATAAAGGCAAGCTGGATAAAGTTACCAGATGGAAAAATAGCTGTGCCACAGCTGCTAGGAGCCGCAGTCGTGCTGGCTGTACAGAAACTACCCATTTAGGCTAAGAATCACTTGAAAAGTTGTTAGGCCGGTATTTCTACATCTCACACTTGCCAGCTTTTGCTAAAACAGCAGCTCAGCCATGCGTTACCTGTCCACAGCACAATGCAAAGCAAGGCCCCTCTGCGCCTCCTGGCATACAAGCCTATGGAGCGGCTCCTTTTAAATATCTTCAGGTGGACTCCACAGAGATGCCTACATGTGGAGGTAACGAGTATTTAGTGGTTCTAGTGTGTACTTACTCTGGGTGGGTGGAGGCTTATCCAACACGAACGGAAAACCTCGTGAAGTAACCCGTGTGCTGCTTCGACATCTCATCCCTGGGTTTGGACTGCCTCTACGAGTTGGCTCATATAATGGGCCGGCATTTGTGGTTGACTTGGCACAGAAGACGGCAAAGGAATTAGGAATCTCACGGAAGTTACATGCCGCTTACCGACCTCAGAGTTCCGGAAAGGTGGAGCGGATGAATCCAACTCTCAAAAATAGTTTAGGGAAAGTATGTCAGGAGACAGGATTAAAATGGATACAAGCCTTTCCTATAGTATTGTTTAAAATTAGGTGTACCCCCTCTAAGAAAACAGGATACTCCCTCCCCCTATGAAATTTTGTATCATAGCCTCCTCCTATACTGCAAGCACCTCCGGGTACTCCCCAAGAGTGAAGTGAGATTGAATTACAGCGGCAGCTACAGGCCTTGGGGAAAATTACCCAGACAACCTCAACTTGGGTAAATGAGAGGTGCCCAGTCAGCTTATTCTCCCCCGTTCACCCTTTTTCTCCAGGTGACAGTGTGTGGATCAAGGACTGGAATGTTACTCCATTGCCGCCACGGTGGAGGGGACACCAGACCGTTATCCTGACCACTCCCACAGCTGTAAACGGGGAAGGAATCCCAGCCTGGATTCACCACAGCCGCGTGACGCCTGGATTCACCACAGCTGCGTGACGCCTGGATTCACCACAGCCGCGTGACGCCTGGATTCACCACAGCCGCGTGAAGCCTGCGGCCGCTGAGACCTGGGCGGCCAAACCAAACCCGGACAATCCCTGTAAAGTGACCCTGAGGAAAAAGCAAGTCTTGCTCTAGTCACACCCAGAAGCTGACTGTTCTAGGCACGGCCGAAGCATGAGGAAAATCATCGTGGGACTTATTTTCCTTATAACATGGACTCGTGTGTTAAAGCTTCCACTGCTTCTGCCCACACAGAGGACTGTCTTCAGTGCACACATCAGGTCACTGAGGTAGAACAACAAGGTAAGACAATTTTTTTTTAATTTTACAATTATTATGAATGCCTAGGAACTCCAGAGGGAACCTGTTTGTACAATAACACTCAGTACAAAGTATGTAATCCAGGAAGTGACCAGCCCGATGTGTGCTATGACCCCTCTGAACCCCCCATGATCACAGTCTTTGAAGTAAGACTAAGGACTGGTCCTTTTGCAGGTGACGCAAGTAAGGTAATCGCTAGAACAGAAGAAAGAGGGGTACCCAAAAATGTAACCTTAAAATTTGATGCTTGTGCCGCTATTAATAGTAAGCAGCATGGAATAGGATGCAGTTCTCTAGACTGGGGGAAAAAGTAACACAGCCAAAAAGAAGTATATCTGTCAAGAATCATATTTATGTAGGATGTGTCCAAACTGGTCTTGTGTCACTTGGGTTACTTGAAAAAAAGATAAAAAAGATCCTGTTTGGCTCCAAAAAGGAAAAGTCAGCCCCTCCTGCATGAGTGGGAGCTGCAACCCTTTAAAATTGGTAATCACAAACCCCTCAGACCCAAAATGAAATTTAAAAAATACGTATCATTAGACATTGATGAAAAAGGACTAGATCCTAGCGTAAGCCTCCTAATAAAAGGAGAGGTGCACAGACGCTCTCCAGAACCAGTATTTCAGACTTTCTATGATGAACTAAATGTGCCAGTACCTGAGATTCCAGGAAAAACTAAAAATTTGTTTTTGCAATGAGCTGAACATGTAGCCCAGTCTCTAAAAGTCACTTCATGTTATGTTTGTGGAGGAACCATAATAAACCATAATAGGAGATCAATGGCCTTGGGAAGCCCAAGAGTTAGTTCCTATAGACTCAGTTCCTGATGAATTCCCAGCCCAAAAGAACCACCCTGACAATTTTTAGGTTCTAAAAGTCTCGATTTATTAGACAGTATTGCATAGCTAGAGAAGGAAAAAGATTCACTCATCCTGTAGGGCGGCTTAGTTGTCTTGGGCAAAAGCTGTGTAATAGTACTGCAAAAACAGTTACATGGTGGATTTCCAATTACACAGAAAGAAATCCATTCAGTAAATTTCCAAAGTTGCAGACTGTTTGGGCCCACCCAGAATTCCACCGGGACTGGACTGCCCCCACTGGGTTATACTGAATGTGTGGACATAGAGCTTATGCTAAGCTGCTTGATCAGTGGACAGGTAGGTGTTTAATTGGCACCATTAAACAATCTTTTTTCTTACTGCCCATAAAAAACAGGCGAACTTCTGGCCTTCTCAGTCTATGTTTCCCGCGAAAAAGAAAGCATAGCCATAGGTGATTGGAAAGATGATAAATGGCCCCCTAAAAAAATCATACAATACTATGGACCCACCACTTGTGCACAAGATGGCTTGGGGGGATATTGGACCCCCATCTACATGCTCATATGGTTATGAGCTGTTTTAAAAATTATTACTAGTAAAACCGGTCAAGCCTTGACTGTTTTTGCCTGGCAAGAGACTCTGATGAGAAATGCAATCTATCAAAATAGACTAGCTCTTGACTACTTGCTAGCAGCTAAAGGAAGAGTCTGTGGAAAATTTAACCTTACTAATTGTTGTCTACACATAGATGATCAGGAGCAAGTAGTTAAAGATATAGTTAAAGATATAACAAAACTGGTACATGGGCCGTCCAAGTGTGGCATGGATTTAATCCGGGAGCCATGTTTGAAAATTGGTTCCCAGCAATAGGAGGATTTAAAACTCTTATAATAGCAGTAATAATAGTAATAGAAATCTGCTTACTGCTCCCTTGTTTGCTACCTGTACTTTTCCAAATGATAAAAAGCTTCGTCGATACCTTAGTCCACCAGAATGCTTCAGCACAAGCATACTATATACATCACTATCAATCTATTGCAAAGAAAAACATAAATAGTGAAAATAAAGGTGAGCGCTCCCACTAATAAAATGAGTGAAAGTCTCAAAGGGGTGAAATGAGGGAAGAGAGAGACCCTCTCACATTGTTTTATATTGTTTTATACTCAGTATCTGTTTTAAGAAAAAAACCAAGGAAGTGAAACCAAAGACAGGCAGCCTGGCGCCAGGCCCAAAACCAGGACTGGGCCTGCCTGGCCAAAACCTAGTAGTTAAAAATCAACTACATTGTATAGAAGAATATTTTGAAACTCCCTGTTCTGTTCTGTTTCACTCTGACCACCAGTGCATAAAACCCCTGTCACGTATCCCCTAGATTGCTCAATCAATCACGACCCTTTCATGTAAAATCTTTAGTGTTGTGAGCCCTTAAAAGGCACAGAAATTGTGCATTCGGGGAGCTCGGATTTTAAGATGGTAGCTTGCCGATGCTCCCAGCTGAATAAAGCCCTTCCTTCTACAACTTGGTGTCTGAGAGGTTTTGTCTGTGGCCCGTCCTGCTACAGTGATACAAAGAGTATTTTTGGAGAAAGGCATAATGGTAGTAATCATATAAAAATCCTTGGAGCTGAGGATTAAAAGATAACGTTAAGGGAGGCAAATATCCAAGTAAAAATCCAAAGTGATGTAAGAATATGAACATAATGCATCTATTTATGTATTTAACAACAAACAAAAATCTTTGGTCCTACTCTATTAAATTTCCTCTAATGTAATTGCTTTAATGAAGGACATATAAAGTTTGTTCTTCCTGAATTCTCCCTCACCTGGTGTCTCCTACCTCTACCCCCCAACAGCTTACATCCTCCAGATATATCACATCTGATTCTAATTCTCATTCTACTGTCCCACTTTACATTTTAGATCCAACTTATAGTAGACATATTTTATTCAATTTATGCAGAAATCACTTTATTGTAAGAAAAGATGATGAACTCACTGACTCAAGCAGAAAGGGAAGTGTTTTGGAAACACACCTATTTCAGGGAATATAAGAAGAATGTGCTCAGTCAGCTTCATGAAGTGGTAGAATAAATGTCTGAAAACAACAAAGAACTAAAGCACACCCTTAGTCCAGTTAAATATGTGGATTCAAGACCATTTACCAATGACAAGTTTCTGACTTCCCAGAAAGACATTTATGTACTGGAAAGAAAAGACAACAAAATTTTCCCTTACACTCCTGAATTTTCTGTTTCTAACTTCTATCCACCAGAATCAAGTGTCTCAATGAAAGAGACAACTTTCATTTCTATATCCAAAATAAGAAGCATATATCAACCTTGCAATAAATGAATTTTAAAAAACTGATCGACAAATATATCAGTTTATGACTTCCCTAGATGCTCAAGCCTATAAAAAGATATAAGCATTGTCGTGGTGGTATGTATATATGTACATACACATGCAAGTGTGTGTATTTGTATGTGAATTGTTTAGAGAATGTAATTAAAAACAAAATCTCTTTCTCATATGTGTGTGTGTGTATATATATATATGCAAGTGTGTATATTTGTATGTTAATTATTTAGATAATATAATTAAAAACAAAATCTCATTCCAAACCACAAAAGTAGAAGAGATAGAAACACCATTTTATTTTCAAATAAGCATTAAACCACAATGTGATGCACATCAAAGACAATTGCTAAGGCATTTGCAAAGGGAGAAAGATGTCTCAAACTTTTATAGAGCCAAGCAGATACAACCCAACACATACATGTTCTCCAAGATAAACAGTAACTTGCTCTCAAGTAAGAGGATGTGACAGCACTATTTGTCACACACAGTTCATCCTAAATTCTCTTTGTATTTGTGGTGACCATCTGTGTTAGTTAATTTGCTTTATCCAAAGGAGAAATAAATTTCCCATATCTGTGTGACAGGAGGTAGTTTTAGAGCAAGAAGTTAGGCTCTACTTAGTTAATAGAAACTGGGAGATACAGTGCTATCTTCCTTGATGAAAACATTCATAGAGATAGTTTCCAGGCCTTGAGAAAAACATTCCTAGGTCATAAAGCTGACAAGAGCCTTATTTCACTTTTAAAAATATTTACATGCATTTCAAAGAAACAGTGAAATAATTTACAATAACAAGTTTTTTCAAGTAATTGCTGTGAAATAAGGGGGATGTTTCTTCCTTTATTTTCAACAGGCAGAATTATGCTACTTATTTTTAATTTGCATTTGCCCTCACCCGTGTGTGTATGCGTGTGTATATGTGTGTGTGCACACGCGCATGCATGTGTTTCTCTAGAGGGAAAGCAATCCATGTTTAACGTTTGTATTGTATTGCTGAGAACACACTATAAAAAGAATATATCATATCTCTTGGCACTTGGAGAATAATTCAAATCTTCAGAATAAAAGGTTTTCCCAGTGTTAGGTGAATCTTTACTTTAAAGTCTTATTACAAAACAATTTGTCCATTAACTATACTATTGCTTAAAGAAAATGAATTTCTTTCCACTGTGAAAGGAAAATATCTTGGGCCACGAAAATTACTAAGCTAAAGGGAAAAGTCAAGCTGGAAGCTGCTTAGGGAAAACCTGCCTTTCTTTCTACTCAAGACACCCCTCTATTCACTGAGATAAATGCATATCTGAAAGCCTCCTTTGGAGAGGCAAATCAGAAACCCAAATGCATGCAACCATTGTCTCTTATCCACCTAGGACCTGGAAGCTCCCTCACACTTCCAGTTGTCCCACCTTTCCAGAAGGAAGCAATGTTCATCTTACACATGTTGATTGATGTCTCATGTCTCCCTAAAATGCATGAAACCAACTGTGCTCTGCCAATCTCGGGCACATGTCATCAGGACCTCCTGAGGCTGTGTCATGGGTGCGTGTCCTCAACCTTGGCAAAATAAACTTTCTAAATTAACTGAGACCTGTCTCAAATTTTCAAGGTTCACACCACATAATTTAAAAATCTTTACTGTCAAAGACAAAGGAGCTGATTAAAAAGAGATTATGAGGATAAAACACCTATTCAATCGTTAAACAATGAATTAAATATCTATTTTATGAAAAAAAAGGTACTGGACAACAAGCATGTTTTTAACAACTGAAATCAAACAAAAAATTATTGAGGAATTTTCCTCAAATCTCTTTGCTGTCCCAAGACTAATTATAATCCAAGTGAAAAGGAAAAATGCTAATTAGCTTGCTATAGTTTAAAATATTTACAAATAAGTCATTCACATGTATTGGATATAGTGTCAATATGTTTCCTGGTAAAACTCATAATAGCAAGCCACTGATCACACTTTTGTAGTCTGACACAAAGGAAAAATAAAATAAAGGCAAAATAGTTTTCTCAGACAGTAAATTTTTCTGCATTTGCAATATCAACAACAGATTTCCCACCCAATTTAAAGACATGTCAGTAAAATATATGTATTTACATACAGGTAGCTTTACTGTTACATTTGCATGGTCTCAAGATCCTTGGAAAATTCTTTCACTCTTGAATACATATTGGTCTAATTTAATTTATGATATTTTTGAATATATATCTGTCTATGTTTGAAGGCATAAAAACAGTGTTAGTTATTACTGTAATAAAAACAATATTCAAGTTGGAGTACAATTTCTAAGATCTAAATTGCTTTGACACAGATGGAGATTTGTTGGAACAAGATTGTTATTTTACAGCACTTGCAATTGTATATATCAAGAAGAGTAATAGGGTCTGATGTTAAAATATTGTAAAATTCTTCAACTTCAAATATCTTTTTGCTTAAGTTCAATATTTCTCTTACATTGGCAAAATAGCTTAATAAATCATTCTTAAATTAATAATTTGGTATTATGGGATATTCAACTTCATATTTATTATTTAGAGAACCTTGACCAGCCATATTTGAAATGATAACTCATTTAATGAATTTAAAGATGAAAAGAAATGATCTGGGATCCTTTACTTGACTGGAGAATAGTCTCATGTTGTCTGTGATTGTTCTTTTTTATTTTTCTATAGATGCTTCAAGAAAAAGAGTTTATAACCTATCCTTAATACTTAAATATGACAACGTATTTACTGTGTTTTTAGTCCTACTTTATTTACACCCTGCCACTAAATAGTCTCAAAATAATTCTCAGTATTGAAAAAAATGTTAAACTAAATTGAAAAAAGCTATAGGCCTCACTGACCTTATGTAATTATAATGGAATGGTAGTAATATGCTGATAAATATTTGAAAATATTTGTCTATTATCATTTGACTATAAAATTATTATACTTAATTTTAAATGCTGTTGGATTCATCCTCATGTATACTAATAGCAAATTTGTCTGGATTTAAATACTGGCCATATTATATTTTCAAATATATTCTACATGTCCATAATGTTAATAATGCCCTGGAATTATTTCTCATATATAGATAGAAATATTATGATACATTACACTTAGTATACTTTTGTTAAGAATTTCCTAGAGAAAATTCTATTTAGGTTGCACAGATTACACATTGCTAATTTAGTGTTTATATAAAGAAATTTGCAATGAGTTTTACAATATTGATGGCTATATAGTGGTTTGTTATGTTTATATGCAACATGCTTAAGTATACACTTAGTGAACTATAAGCAGAAGATACTATCAATTTGTTTAAAAGACCCATTTTATAATGACATAGCAATATCCCACTCCTGGTACCATTTTTCTGTATTAGTTCATTGTAGCACTGCTATGAGGACATATCTGAGAATGAGTAATTTATTTTAAAAAGAAGTTTAATTAGCTCCAGATTCTGCAGGATGTACAGGAAGCATGGCTAGAGAGGCCTCAGGAAACAAAATCAATCATGGTGGGAGGCCAAGTGGAAGGAGGCATGTCTTATATGCCTGGCACAGGAGGAAGAGAATGAAGGGGGTGGTGCTATCGCTTTTAAACAACCAGATCTCATGAGAACTCTATCATGAGACAACCCTAGGGGGATGCTTCTAAATCCTTATAAAACACTGCCATGATCTAATCACTTCCCACCAGGCCCCTCCCCCAACACTGAGGATTACAATTCAACATGAGATTTTGGTGAGACCATAGAGACAAACCATATCAACAGTAATAAATATTTTATGAAATTTAATTTTGCAGGTAAAACCAAAGAAATTATGTTATTTATGAAAGGCTGGGCAAATGGGTTGAGTTTGAATTTGTATTATCATCTTTCTTATTTCCAAATTAATTCTCCAGTCTACAAACTTCAAGAAATACAAGCATCATCTATGCAATGGAAATTCTGACGCCCATTTCTCAGAGATTCAGATTTTGTAATTCAGATTTTTGTCCTGGTAATCTACATTCTAAGAAGCACTCCATGTGTTTTTAAAACTAAACAAATACATGTTGAATTGCAACAATGCCTAATATAATGCCCTTTCTTCTTTATTCCTCTTCTTTGCATACATCTTGATGACCTGAAACTATTTGTCAATCCTATTTGTATGTTAAGTTACGAGAATACTACCAGGGTTCCGGTTTCAAGTAAAATGGAGTAAACACAGTCATCTTTCTCTCACCCACCAAATGCAGCTGTTAAATCTGAAAATAATAAAATTTGAAATTATTCAGGAATTCCGAAAAGTAAATAGAAACAACAGCTTAGAAAAGAAGACGAGCATATAAAAATGATTAGCATATTTATTTAAAATTCTTGGTCAGATTTATATAATTTCCTCAACAAAGATCAGAAATTACTTTTCTTATTGTTGATTGTGTTGGCTGGATTTTAGTGCTGAATTTCTTGATGAGCTTTGTCATTTTGGTTTAGAGGTTTATTTTGATGTGAAGCTTTTTCTTTGAGAGGTTGGGGGATGGGGCTGCTTGTTTCCTGTTTTTCTCTTTCTCTCTGTGTGAAACTCTCACTGTCTAATGATTTGTATTTCTGTCACTATTTCTGGGCCCACACAAGAGCACCAGGTTTGAAATCTTCCTTCAGCATTATTTCACAGAAGTGATGTTGAAACTGTGCAGATCTCATTATAAATTCAGTGGGTCTATAACTCAGTCCTGGAAAACCATACTGTGCTCTTATCTCCTTCTTCCTTTCCCCCAAATTCCAAAGTGATGTCTTTAAAATGTAAACAGATTCTATCCTTCATTTCCAATCTTTCATGAATCCTTTCAGATGTCTATCTTAAAAACACTTCCTTGGACTACTAAAACATGTTCTGTTGTGTTTTAAAATTTGGGTTAATTTCATTTATACCTCAGGAACCACAATCCCAGTCACACTGGCTATTATGGACTTGGAAAACTGAGAGCTAAGATTTCAACCCAGCTCAACCTTTGTATTTTTGTTCTATCTCTGGTTCACAGAAATAGTCCTTGTTCATGTAAAATCAATTATACCTTTTGTTTTTCAGTTTTTATAAAATGTATCCTTCACTCTTACGTGTTCAATAATTAAATTTTCAAACATGACCTACTAAACTAAATTAACAATATATATCAAGGTTTTACTATATATGCTCCTTCCACTCTTCTTTTCTTTTGGGTTTGGTTTTTCTGACACCAATGAGAAATATAATCCTACTCCAGCTGTCTACCATTTAGGAAAGGAAAAGTCAATGTGGCTGATGAATCTATACTTTATTAATGAGCTCAAGTTTGTGAGTTTGCATCACTTTATCCAATGATGTTTTGCTCTCCAGAGCAAACACAGGAATAAATTTATGGGATTTTGTTAATTAAATCATAGCTGTGGAGTTAAACGGAAAAATACAAATTACACTTCAGTACAGCTGAGTATGAGAAAAAATGTAAATAGAAAAAACTAGAAATGTAAAAGAGAAAAAAAATTTAGTAAAATAACTGGCCAGAATTAAAAGTAAAGAAATGTAAACGCACACTAACATTTAAATAAAATAATAATAATGTTTAAGGGGCCTAATACCAAAATGAATATTGGATATCTAGAGAATATTGGCATATTAAGACCCTGAGATGATATTAAGGTTAGATTATATTATTTTTCAGTACATTATATGTCCCTCCCTCCCAAGATGCCTCTGTCACCGTCTGTTTGATGTCATCATTGGCCATGGGACATTTTGATCAGTCATCACTCATTTCCCTCTTCATCAATTCCACTATGGTTCCAAAAGGAACTGTTCCATTATCCTGGGCCCCTGAGATAAGAGCCGAAGTAACCTGCTATGGAGGTTACTGAGCAAAGAGTAACAGGTTAGTGTGGCTGGAGCACAGGAAATGGGAGTGGAAGGAGAAGAACAAGGTGTCAAGGAGCTAATAAGCTCAATTCATAAAGAGCCTTGTAAGATGTAAACAATTTTCATTTTATTTTGAATAAAAAAAAGTCATTTCAACATCTTGAGGAGAGGAAACAATGTAACCTAATTTATAATTTTAAATGATTACTCCTATTAGTTTGTTTGGGGCACATTACAAGAGGAAACTGGGGGAAATAAGAGATGATGGTGCTTGGACCAGAGTAGTAGCAGTAGAGAAATAAGGTTAGTTAGATTCTGGATTGATCTGGAAAGTAAACAAAAGTTTTTGTTGACTTGCATGTGAGTTATGAAAAGAAAAATGACAAGAATGTTCTTGGTATGAGCAATTAGAAGGGGATTGTCCACAATTTTATGCCCCATTGAAATGCTTTGCTAGTGTCACCCAAAACTTGCAAATGATTAAGTTCTATGGAATTTGTTAATTTCTTATTTTATATTACCTACCATCAGCTTTCATCACTGTTTTCAACTCTTTCTGAAATACTTTCTTACACTGATTTCTGTGGACCCGATTCTCCAGGGTTTTTTACCTTTTTTTTTTTTTTTTGGTACAAATCCTTTATTTCTTTTCAGGCTTATTCTCCTTATTCAATTCATAAATTTTTAACTTTTTCAAGACTACATTTGTATTCACTTACCACTTTCCATTGAACATTCTCTTTAAGGAATCTCATCCACAAACATGTCATTGAATGCTATTTATATCCAGAGATTCCTACTCTTCTATCTGCTGTTCAGACCTTTCCTCTGTTGTCTAGATACATACAATAAAAACCTGGTTAAAAACTCTACTCTTGGCCTGGAGCAGTGGCTCACGACTGTAGTCCTAACTCTTTGGGAGGCTGAGGCGGTGGATCACTTGAGATCAGGAGTTCGAGACCAGCCTGGACAACATGGTGAAACGGTGTCTCTACTAAATATACAAAAATTAGCCAGGCATAGTGGCACATGCCTGTAATCCCAGTTACTCAGGAGGCTGAAGTGGGAGAATCGCTTGAATCCAGAGGCGAGATGGCGCCACACTGCACTCCAGCCTGGGTAACAGAGGGAGACTACATCAAAAAACAAACAAACAAACAAACAAACAAAAAAAACCTCTACTCTATGTCGAAGAGGCCTAAAATCAATATAACAAGAACAAACATATGTTTTTCTATTTACCGCTATCTTATAAAATTGGAAGCCTTTCAATTCAATGCAGTACTATCCAGGAAAGTTACTATTCCAGAAAAATATTATTTATCCTTTTCTCCTTCCTCGTCTTCATCACTCGCTACTTATATACAGATTCTAGTCCATGATTGGTACATACGGTTTCTCCAGCTCTATTAAAAATGTGCCTCCTCTCTCAGAATGGTCACTTCTCTGGACTATTGCAGTAGCTCTTAACTGGGCTTTCAACATCCACTCTACTCTTTATTAATCAATATGATTATTTATTTTCAAATAAATACATTTTTGTAACATATTTTAAACCTGCTTCATTATTGCTCTCCAAGTTTAGAAAACAGTATCCTAAAGGATGTGATATAATCTCTGATACTCCATACATCATTAGTTCAAACCAACCTCACCGTCGGTCTCACTCTGTGGGCTTCACTAAGACAGGACTTTCAGCAACTTGAATGCACTTTTTCCTTCTAACAGCAAGGACATTGGGTGTTCTGTGCTCTCTGTCTGAATCATGCTGTTTACCCACAAATATCACATATGCTTCAAATTTCAACTGTGACTTGCCGGTAAAGCATGATGCTTTATAAATAGCTTAGCATTACTCACAAGTTTACTGTATGTATCGAATTATCTGAATAATATGTTGTCAGTCCTAAGAGACTGTATATAATTTTGTTTTCCATTATACTCTTAATACAGAACACAGTGCCTAACATTGTGCACAGTATTTATTTAGAGGGACTTAATGTGATTTACATAGCTGCATGCTGAAGGAAATTAATAATGTCTTCCCCTGAACCTGTCAACAAGTGTTACCTGTACATATTCGATTGCGTTCATTTTCATTAAACACATAACACATGCAGAAAAGGGACACATCCCTAATGTCATGCTCTGAGGACAAGAATATTGAATATAGAATGATGCAGAACCATCGTTAAGAAGAAAATAAGCTAAATAGGGAATTTTTAAATAATATGGGCCATTGTTCTTTTTAATTGTACCACTAATAGGGTAATACATAAATTGATTATTTATAAATAGAAATTAAACGATGCATTTGTTTCTAAATTAAAAGGCATCAGAAGCAATATTTAACCAAATTAAGGTTAATTTTGTTATCTTGGAATATATCCATAAAAATAAAATGCATGCCATATAGAAAAGGAAAATGTTACAGAGTCTTAAAATCATTATTATAGCAAGTTCAAATTATTTTAATATTCAATTTAACATCATTGTAAAGGGAAGGAAGACTTGAATTAGTGGATTAGCAGCTCTACTAAATTGGTGGTTTTTAAAGAAACTGCTCAATATGTAAAAGAGAAAATCAAATCCTATAACCTTCTTCAAAAATACATTTTTATATTGTATTATTTCTTCTAGGAAAATTCTTAGAAGTACACATACCATACAGAAAACAAGAACAAACAAACAAAAAACCAGATAACACTTTCTAATTATTGAAATAAAATAGTGGATGTCACACGCTCTTTGTCACATGTCACTTTTATCTAGTACTTTTAAAGGGTCACCTCAAATGAGAAGCTCAGTATTATATTAGACACTTAAATTGAAAGTGTTACACTTCTCCAAATGAGAACCAGATATATTGGGGCACATGTATATTAAGCAGCAAGTGTAGCAAAATTTTAATATTATTAATTTATGGTAACAAATTAAAAATAAGTTATCATAGAAAGTATAGTGAAAGAGCTTAACGTATTTATTGAATATATAGTTCTCACCTTGTTGCAAACTGTTCTGTTTCCTATGATCTGAAATGTCAGTGGTATATATCATATTTGAAAGAAATTTGTGTCTCCAAGTTTTTAGCACTGAAACCTTGTAGGACTTCTATGTCTTGACTAGGAGCAAAACCCAGATACACTAGCTGAAATGTGTCTCTACATAGAAAGTCTAAAGGGAACAATTTTGTTCCACATATGTTGGCACTTAACTTGTTTTGATGGGTTTCTCACATTCCAGTGAGTTGTAGTCTTTCTTTTGGCAAATAAAAGATGCATGAAATCTGAATGCTTTAAATGCATATCGTTTATTTCCATTTAAAATACTTTCTCATTTTCTTTCAAAATCAAAACTACAGAATCTCAAATAAATTACAAATGTATAATATTTTTGATAATTTGGGATATAAAAATCTGAAAAAGGGATAGATCTGGGCAACTTGATTTATAAGCCATTATGAAATCAATAAAATTATGCATATATAGGTTAGCTTTATTGAAATGCTCATAACATTATTTTCCACATATAAAATATAATTATTGTAAAAACATAAATGTTCATTTTTATGTGTTGATATATATCTGTGCATGTATATGACTGTGTAAACATATTAATCTATTACTTAGCTATTGATAAAAAAGACTACTTATATAAATATATGAGAGTTAACTATATTTCATAGTTAAAATAATGTATTGTTTATAAAACTGAACATACATATTGAAATCTGATGATAAGGGCTTTGCAAAGAAAAGATGCTTAATCAATATCTGGTGAATAAATAACTATTACATATGAACTATTATCTTTTTAATAATTTCATTATCTTACCAATATCATAGTATGAATGTTTTGCCTTTGACTTTGCCTAGTGCACTAAAAGTATAGATTTGTATGTAGAGTTTTGGGATGAAAATGCAAGTACCTACAAGGAAATAATACATTTGAGTTTGATCCCAGGCTATCTTTAAAATGAAGTAACTGGGAGACCAGCAAAGCCGGAACTCTTTCCTAAATAGATTTATTCTGCCTCAGTGATCTTAAGAAAATGACACGTTATAGCAGAATGGGAAAAAAAAATGTCTAATTGTGATAAGTGTTTAAAAGCACAAAGATGCCTTTTTTCCAGCAACATGGATAATCTTAGCGAACATTATACTAAGTGAAATAAGCCAGTCACAGAAGGACAAACACTGCATGATTCCACTTAGAAGAGGTATCTAGAATAGTTAAATACATAGAAACAGAGAATACAATAGTGGTTGCCAGGGTCTGGACAGTGGAGGAAATATAAATTGTTGTTTATTGGGTATAAAGTTTGTTATGCCAGATAATAAATTCGAGAGATCTGCTGTACTTACAGTTAACAATATGGCATTATGCACTTTAAAATTTGCTAAGAGAGTAGATTGCATGTTAAGTGTTCTTGCCACAAAAACAAGCAAGCAAGCAAGTAAGCAAGGGAACACAAGAAAACTCGGTGAGGTGCTGCATATTTACCTTGACTATGGTGATGACAACATGGGTGTTAGCACAAGTCCAGACTCTTCACACTGCACACATTAAAACTGTACAGTTCATTGTATATCAGTTATACCTCAATAAAGTGGTTTTAAAAAGAGCATTAGGATACCATCTTTTCAAGTTTGAAAATGTATTTAATTGAACTGTATTCAGTAAAGAAAAACTAAGTACAGCAACATAGCCTCAACTCAGGCTTTCAAGGATATCTAAGAAATAAATGAATTTGCTCAATTTGGGGTACTTTATTTTAGGGGCCTCTTGAAGAAAATGCAAATCCAAATGATTTCTAGCTAAATGTATTATAATAACTTTTTTAGATCTAAAGCAAGTACACCCACACAAGAAGTATAACTCCAGTAACCTAAAGTGATGCTGCTATGGTTTGACTATATCCCTGAAAAAGCATCTGGAAACTTAATCCTCAATGCAAAAGTGTTTAGAGTTAGGGTCTAATAGGAAGTGTTTATGTCTATGTCTAGCTGTGTCTCCACATTGTCAGCTTCTTCAGCTTTAAGTCTTAGAATTGAAACAGAGGAAGAAAACCAGGGAATATACCAGCATACTGTTCATTGGGTCCTGAGGTCCCTAGTTAGTACGCCTTTTTCAAGGTTTTCAAATACATCTTCCTAAAAATGTAATTCTGTCACTGCTATTTTACCATTTTAGAAGCAAACCAAAATGCTGGTTTATATCCTTTCTATTAGTACCACTTTTTCTTTGTTGTAAAAGGCAAATGGAATAAATTATCAAAACCATTTGTGTTGCCACTTCTCTGATAATGAGACCAAAAGAGAATTGATTTGCTGTTAATATATTTATAGCATGTAAATATGGCTCTAGCCTCATGAATGGATTAATGCTGATTTTTATAAAATGGCTTGAGGCTGTGAGTTCGATCTATTGCTCTCTCTAGTGCATGTTCCCTCGCCTTTCCCCTTTCTGCCATTGGATGACAAAGCAAGAGGCCCTTGCCAGAATGGGTACCTTGACCTTGAACTTTCTAGCCTCCAGAACTGTAAGAAATAAATCTCTGTTCTTTATAAATTACCCAGTCTGTGGTATTCTGTTATAGCAACACAAAGCAGACTAAGACAAATGCTTTGTTATAAACTGAAAGGAAAAAATTATCCCTGAGGCTCTTTCCGTGAACTATAATGGTGATCATACCTTCAGCATGTAACATTATCTAAACTTACCCAAAATTGTTGAAAGCCTTATACTGTTTTGTCTGGAAACATATTGTGCGTATTTCTGGAAAAGTTGGATTCAGGTTGAAACAGTGGCATCTTTTCCTCTTTGTTCAATAAATATATTAACAGCAAATTGATTTCCTGTTTGGGTCTAATTATCAGAGGAGTTACAACACCAAAGGTTATGGTAAATTATTCCATCTGCCTTAGACAACAAAGAAAATGTAGTATTTGTAGAGAATCATATTGGCCAGTCTTTTTTGGTTTGTTTCTAAAATCTCAAAATGAGAATAAGAGAATTACTTTTCCAGGAAGATGAATTAGAAAAAATTGAAAACGGCAGACTAGTCAGGGATCTCGGAACCCAAGGAACAGCATTGTGGAAATTCCCTTGTTTTCTTTTTCTCTCACATATCCAACACTTGGAGCTGAAGAGTTTGGCAGTATGGAAACACAAATAGACATAGAGTAAAAAACACCATATAAAGTCTGCTCTCCATAGCCAAAGGACCAAATATGGGGTAGCCTCACGAGACCAGAAACATTTAGACAGTCAGTTGCTATACTCTATCTCAAGACCACAGTCAAGACTGTGGTTGCACCCCAGGCTATCTCAGCAAAAATTGAGTGGGAACCTAGACTTTCATCTTTGTGATGCTGGAACAAATTGCAACAACACACCCACTGAATGGTGTTCCAAAGGGCCAAGTAGGAACTCCTGGCCTAAAGCCACCATGTGGTGAGAAAGCATAAACTAGCCCATGTAGAAATAGCACAGGGAATTCCTGAAGCTACATAGATAGAGAAAGAGATGTTGTCCAGCCCTGAGCATTTCAGCTGGAGCCACTGTCTGCAATCCCATACAAGACCCTGAGCCAAAATGGGTCCATTAAGCCTTTCTGGAATTTCGGATCCACAGAAACTGCAGTAAAATTTACACTTAACATATATTGTTTTAATTCAAGGGTATTTTTATGACTCCCTGACTAGATTCTGTAAATTTGCAGCTAGTAGCATACAAACACCTTACACATCTTCAGACCGTCACTTTTTAGCCTACTTTTAGCATAGACTTGACACTCCACTAAAGAGAGAAAGCCAAGTGAAAGGGTAGTGCTGTTGTTTTCCAAAGGCCAACATTATACTGCTGCTAATTCTCATGTGATGAATATACTCACAGATAAGTATTACCTTCAATAGAATCTTGTTTTCAATATCCTTTTCTCATATCCTTTTAAAATATGTTTGTTCAGAAGTAGAGGATTTTTGTTGTATGTAAAGTCAACTGTCAAAAGTGAGTGTAGCCGCATGTTCTCACTCATAGGTGGGAACTGAACAATGAGATCACTCGGACTCAGGAAGGGGAACATCACACACCGGGGCCTATCATGGGGAGGGGGGAGGGGGGAGGGGGGAGGGATTGCATTGGGAGTTATACCTGATGTAAATGACGAGTTGATGGGTGCAGCACAGCAACATGGCACAAGTATACATATGTAACAAACCTGCACGTTATACACATGTACCCTACAACTTAAAGTATAATAATAATAAATAAAAAAAAAAAGTGAGTGTAGGAAGAGTTACATTATAAAACTTATAGATTTTTGTAACAGGAAGTTTTAAAGTGTGTTTTTCATCCCTATAAAGGTTTTCATATGTGTATGCAGAGACAGAAAAAAAAAAAAAACCCCAGCATCTATAGATATATGCAGAGCAGCCTCTATAAATAGATGCCTATGGCAGGATTCTATCTTTTTGCACTATGAAATCATTTTTTCCACAGCATTTCTGTATGATTAATTCATTCTTCAAGCAGTTAAAAGCTGAGTAGTATGGAGTTCTTTTGGATAATTTGGTTAGATGTCAATATTTTCAAAACTATGATTCTGTCAAAAAATTAAATGGATCTTTTCTTTGTCCCTTTAAATGGATTCTAACACTTAGCATAGTATAAGAAGAAAAGTATGCTAATTTTAAAATTTAGAAGTCTATAGGTTGCTTTTATATGGTTTTTATGTGGATATTAGTAATTCAACAGATGTTATCTTCAAGATTTCACTTGAGGTTGCATAAACAACAGATTTGTAAAATGTATCTGGCAACCTCTTTACAGGATAAGTAAGATCTAGACCCTGTCCTTGAGGCTAGTAGAGTATATAGAAAAAAATAATGAGAAAGATACAATCTGGTAAGTCTGATACGTACAAAGTGTTTTAAGTAGGAAGAGGTCTTTTTTGGAATGGCCTTTTGATCATTCTTTCAGAAAAAGCAAAAATGATTTCAAAGGGAATAACGAATGAAAAGCCCGTGTATGCTTTGCTGGGTTTCTTCATGTAAGAAATACCCTACATTTTTAACACATTGAAATGGTGATAAATGACAAGAACACCTTAAGTACTGCACTCTATTTCAACTTAATCAGGAAATTATAGCTTTAATCAATGAGTGTGCAAAAGAGAACACAAGGAATTCCTTATTGGAGTATAGCATTTTTGGAAAGACAGTTAAAATCTTGGCCATATGCTGCTTCGCATCATGAGTCTAAAGGAATAATCCAGGGGGTGCTGCAAGCCTGGATTATTGTGTCAGTTTCTTGGTATGTGCATATTCATATACCAAATGTTCTATGCAGAGCAAAAAAATCAGAGAGCTCCAAGGACTCATTGTAGCTAAAAAATTAGCTTTCTAAGCCAATATAACAATGCATTAGGGTTATAAAACTAAGCTTCCACGAGTCAGTGAGTGTAATTCGGATACAGATCTGTGCCTCAAGGATGGCTATTGTGGCTAGAGAGAGAAATCCAAGTGAATGTTGTGGATTGATGTTTCCCAAAGGTCAACATCATATCATTGCTAATGCTCATTATGCTTTTTGTTCCTATTACCAGCATCTCAGTACCATAAGAACATCATATATGCCTTCTGCCACCTCTCATTAATGTACATGCTCACAGAGAAAATAGCTTCCAGATAGAGACAAAATGGTATGTACTGTTAACTACCAGCACAACATTTGTACAGATCAGTAGAACTTATTTGTCTTGTATATCTGAATATTAATACCCCATCAGTGGTAACTCTCTATTTTCACTTTTCCCCAGCCCCTGGAAACCACCATTCTGCCCACTGCTTCTATGAGTCTATTTTAGATGCCTCATATAAGTGAAATCATGCAATATTTATTTTTTCTGTGACTGGCTTATTTCACTTAGTATATTGTCCTCCGTGTTCATCCACATTGTCATATATGGAATAATTTTCTTCTATTTTAAAGTTGAATAATATTTCATTACACGCATGTAACACATTTTCTTTATGCATTCATCTGTCAATGGACACTTACATTGTTCCATATCTTGGCTATTGTAACCAATGCTGGAATCAAACTGGGAACACAGATATCTCTTTGAGATTCTGATTTCAATTCTTTCAGACAGGCATTCAAATGTGGGATTACTGAGACATATGGTGGCTCTATTTTTAGTTTTCTGAGGGAACTCTATACTTTTTCTATAGTGGTTGCTCCATTTGACATTCTCAACAATAGAGTACAAACGTAATTTCATCACATTATTGCCAGTGCTTTATGTCTTTGTGATTCTGTTTTGTTTGTTTTTATAATAGCCATCTTACCATGTGTAAGGTGATATTTCATCATGGTTTTGATTTGCATTTCCTGATGATTAAGAATATTGAGAAACTTTTTATATACTTCACGTCCATTTTTTATGTCTTCTTTGGAGAAATGGCTATTCAAGTCTTTTCCCATTTTTAAATTAGAATTATTCATAATTATTATCATTTTGCTATTGAATTGTATTTTCTTCTATATTTCATATATTAATTTTTTATCAGATATTTTAAGCCATTTCAAAGCTGCTTTTTCACTTTATTGATTGTCTTATTTACTTTGAAGAATAATTTTAGTTTGACATAGTTTTACTTATCTATTTTTTGCACTTGTTGCTTGTGCTTTTGGTGTCATATTCAAGAAATCATCTCCAAGACCAATGTCATGAAGCTTTTATTCTCTATTTTCTTCTAGGACTTTTATAGTTTCAGGTACTGCATTTAAGTCTTTAATCATTTTTTAGTTAATTTTTGTGTATGATAGATATGGGTTCAATTTTATTATTTTACATGTGAATATTTAAATTTTCCAACATCATTTAATGAAAGGCTATTCTTACCCATTGTGTATTTTGGCACCCTTGTAAAGAATCAGTTGACCATATATCTTTGGGTTCTCTAGTCAGTTCTGTTGGTCTATATGTCCTTTTGTATGCCAGAACCACATTGGTTTTATTACCATAGCTGTGTAATATATTTTAAAATCAGAAAGTGTGATGTCTCTAGGTTTATTCCTTTTTCCCCAAATTTCTTTGGCTTTGGAGCAACATTTGTGGATCCATATACATTTCAAAACTCTTCTTTCTATCTCTGTAAAAATGGCATTGGGGTTTTGACAGGGATTTCGTTTAATTTGTGTATTTCTTCAGATAGCATGGTCATTTTACCAACATTAAGTCCTCCAATCCATGAAGATAAGTGTCTTCAATTTATTTATGTCTTCCTTCATATTCTTCATCAATTTTTCATAATTTCTAATGTTCTAAGTACACAAGTCTTTTACCATTTGATTAAGTCTATTCCTAAATATTTAATCACTTTTGAAACCATTGTGTCACAGTCAGTTTGGACTGCTCTAACAAAAATACCACATACTGGTGCCTTAAAACAAAACAAACAAAGCAAGACAAAAAGCCTCAGGCCAGGCTTGGTGGCTTATGCCAGTAATTCTAGCACTTTGAGAGGCCAAGGCAAGAAGATTGCTTGAGGCCAGGAGTTCAAGACTAGCCTGGGTAACAAAGTGAGACCTGTCTCTTCAAAAAATAAAAAGTAAAAAATAAAAAATAATTTAGCTGATCATGATGGTTTGTGCTGGTAGTCCCAGCTATTTGAGAAGCTGAGGTAGGAGGATCACTTGAGCCCAGGAGGTTGAGGCTGCAGTGAGCCATGATTGCACCATGGCATTCCAGCTTCGATGACAGAGCAAGACTCCATCTCAAAAAGAAAAAAAAAAGCATTAATTACTCACAATTTTAGTTGCTTGCATGTTCAATACCAAAGTGCCAGTTGCTTTAGTTTCTGGTGAGGTCTTCCTGTTTTGTGGGCAGGACTCTTCTTTCTGTGACCTCACATGGCTAAGAATAAGAGAAAGGAAGACAATTGTCTCCTATCTTTCTTTGTTATAAGGCAACGTAGCCCATTACAGGGCTCCACCCTCATTGTATGATTACATCCCAACAGCCTCATCTCCAAATTCCATCAAATTGGATATTAGGGTTTCAGTATATGAATTGTGGAGGAATGTAAATATTTAGTTCACAGCACTCCACCGCTGCCCAATCCTCAAATTTAATGTCTTCTCATATGCCAAATACATTCATCAATACCAAAGGTCCTCCGAGTCTTACCCATTCCAGGCTTCAATATAAAGTCTAAGTCTAGAGCTCTACCAAATATCATCTAAATATTGTTTATGTGATATTCAAGGTATGATTCTGGAGCAAAATCCCTCTCTAGCTGTGAACAATGAAAACAAACAAGTTCTGTGTTTTCAAAATACAACGGTGAAGCAGACATAGGAGAGACATTTCTTTTCCAACAGAAAGAAATAGGAAAGTAGAAAGGAGTGATGTGTCTCAAGCGAGTTCAAAATCCAGCAAGGCAAATTCATGAAATCATAAAGTACAAAAATTATCTGCTTTGGCATAATGCTCTGCTCTCCAGGCTCACTAGGGTGGGAAGATAGTTCTTACAGCTCAGCAGCGTGATGTACACCCATGGCTCTCTGCAGTGGTCTCAAACCCACGGCTTCTGTTGAAGACTATCTGTGCTGTTAAAACCTGCATGGTGATTTTATAATCTCTGAATCAGGGCCGTTCTTCCATTGTCTTAAATAATAGCTGAAGTTCTCAGCTGAATAGCTTTGTCATCCTGTCTTGTAGAATCGAAGAAATCTAGCATTCTATCATATTTCCTTTCCCTTCAGTTCAAAGTGATGATGTTTCTGCTGGGGTGGCTGATTAATTCTATAGGTTTTATTCTTATCAAACTTTTGCTCATGCACACCTCTAATGCTTTCTGCAGAATATTCTTGCTCGTTTTTTTGCAATACAGACAAGCTGATACTTTTCAAAATCTTTAAACTCTGTTTCCTTTTTGCTCAAAAATTACTTCTTCAATTCATGTCTCTCTTCTCTTGTTTTACTATAAGCAGTTAGGAGAAACCAGTTTTCTCCTTCAACATTGTTTCAGAATATCCTCAGCTAAATATCTAGTTTTATTATATGCAAGTTTATCTTCCACAAAACCCTAGAACATGCACACAATTCAGTCAACTTTTTGTTACCTTATAACAAGGCCCATCACTCCTACTTTGTCCAATAATGTGTTCCTTATTCTGTCAGATCTCATTAGAATTTTCATTTATGTTCATATTTCTACCAACATTCCACACATGATTATTTAGGCATTTTCTAAGAAAATAGAAGCTTTTTCTACTGCTGTCCTATTTTCCTTGTGAGGCTTCACCAGAATCCCTTTAAAGTTCCTTTATGACAATGTTGGTATTTTTCTACCATGTACTTCAAAATTCTTCCATTGCTATACATTATCAAGTTCTAAGGTTATTTCCTCATGTTTAGGTTATTTATTACAGCAATACCTAACTTATCAGTACCAGTTTCTGTCGTAGTTCAGGATGCTATAACCAAAATATCAGTGACTAGGTGGCTTAAAAAACAAAAGTTTATTTCTTACAGTTGTGGAGTCTGGGGAGTCAAATATCACCGTGCTGGCAAATCTGGTGTCTGGTGAGAACTTTCCTTCTGATTTTCAAATGGCCTTTGTGTTACTCTGTCCTGATATGGCTGAGAATGAGAGAGATGAAATAAGCTACCTCCTGCCTCTTCTCATAAAACAATAAATCCCCTCATACAGCTTTACCCTTGTGACCTTCGATCCTCTCAAAATCTCATCTCCTAATACCTCACATTGAGAATTAAAGTTTCAACATACCAACTAGAGAAAGGCGGACAGAAACATTCAGCATGTATCTTATTTTAAATGGGGTTGTTTTCTTCATTTTATTTTAAATAATTATTAATGTATGTAGACAAAATTGATTTTTATTTGTTGATTTTGTATCTTAACACTTTATGTAATTTATTTGTGCTGACAGTTTTGTGTATGTGTGTGTAGGGGGGCAAATCTTTAGGGTTCTCTATATACAAGATTATGTCATATATAAGCAGAGATAATTATACTTCTTCCTTTTCAGTTTGGATGCCTGTTAGTTATTTTCTTACTTAATTGCTCTGGCTAGTGCTTCCAATACTATGTTTAATAGTGGCAGCAAGAATGGGGTTTCTTTGCCTGTTCCTGATCCTTAAAATAATGATAATAACAAATATTTTTCACCATTTAGTATCATGTTAGTTGTGGTCTTTTTACAGATAATCTTTATTGTTCTAATTTTAGGTTGTTGACAGTTTTTATTATGAAAGAATTTTGCATCATGTCATGTGCATTTCCTGTATTTGTATAATAGAGAGAATATGTATTCTTCTGCTATTGTATGGAATGTTCTGTATATGCCTTCTAGGTCCATTTGTTCTAGTAGTATAGTTCAAGCCCACCTTTTTATTGAATTTATATTTGATTGTTGTATCCATTAGTAAAAGTAATCTATTAAAGTTGTTATGCCCAGACCCTCTATTCCCCAAAGAAGACCACCAGAGTCCAGAGTCAAAGCCAAGCGGCAAGGATCTTTACGACAAGTTCGAACTTGGTCCCTCCATTACACATCATACAAGAGGGCCCCGAACAATGCGAGTGTTTGCTTTTTATAGCCCGAAAGTTACAGGGGAACAAAGGAATTCTTTTGGTTCCCGCGCTTTCAGTAAAACTTTGAACGGCTGCCTCCTTATCGGAGACTTTTCCAGGTGGTGTTTGTACTGGGCTCAGGAAGTTTGAGAGATATATGGCGATATGTGGTGGGATGGGAGGATGGGATGTGTTTGTACTGGACTCAGGAAGTTTGAGAGATATATGGCGATATGTGGTGGGATGGGAGGATGGGATGTGTTTGTATTGGGCTTGTTTGTTTTGAGCCCGGGGCTGAGGAATGTGCCTGGCTCCTCTCAAAGTCTCTCATTCTTATTACATTATCTGTTTCTCCCCTCAGACCCATCAATGGTTGCTTTTTGTATTTGGGTTATCTAATTATGAATGCATATATATTTATAATTGTTATGCTTTCCTGATATATTGATTCTTTCATCATTATATAATTACATTTGTTGACTCATGGTAATTTTTGACTTGACGTCTATTTTGTCTGATAAAGGTATATTCACCTCTTCTCTCTTTTATCTGTTGCAGAGACTTTCTTTCCCCTATCCTTTCACTTTCTGCTTTTATGTACACTTAAATATAAAATAAGTCTCTTATAGATAGTATGTAAGTGTATACATAAGTCTCTTACAGACAGTATGTAGGTATATACATAAGTCTCTTGTAGATGGCATATAGTAGGGTCTTAAATATTCTTTCAGCCAATCTGTATTTCTCACTGGTGAGTTTAACCTCTTTTTGTTTAAAATAATTATTGATAGGACAGATTATTACATTGTTATTTTCTGTCTATTCTTTTGCCTTGTTTTCCTTTCCTTCTGTCTTTATATCACATAAAATTTTTAGTATTATGCTTTGATTCCTTTCTCTTGTACTTTGAGTACCTTCTTTTGTGCATAAAAGCATTTTCTTTGTGGTTATCATGAACTTACATAATACATCTTATAATTGTAATAGTCTTTTATAATAGTAACAACTTCCCACACAGGGAAGTGAGCCAGCCCGGCTGCCGCCCTGTCTGGGAAGTGAGGAGCGCCTCTGCCCAGCCACTGTGCAACCTTCCAAGTGTGAAGTGACAGCCTTGTGTGTGATCATTTCTGTCTTCCCCAAGTTTGCATTTTCAACATTAAAGTTTACCTTTTAATTAAAAGTTTTAAATTGGAGTATATAAAATATAATAATAATAATAACTTAAATTCAATTGCATAAAAAATGTTACATTTTACTTCTCCACCCTCGAAATTTTATGTTACATTTCAAAATTTACATATTTTATATTGTGTATCTATTTACACTTTTGTAGTTACAATTTTTTTAATACCTTTGTCTTCTACTAAAATTAAGTGATTCACAGACCACCATTAAAGTATTAAAGTATTTTATATCTTTCAATAAATTATCTTTGACTTTTATACTCTCATAGGTTCTTGTGTTGCTGTTCAATTCCCCACTTACATAACCAGTTACTTTTCTCTTGGTGCTTTCAACATTCTACCTTTATGTCTTGACTTTGACAGTTTTATTATAATATGTCCCAGTGTATATTTCTTTAAATTTATCTTATTTGAGGTCTTCATGGTTCAAGAATCTGAATGTCTATTGTTCTTTTCAGATTTGGGAAATTTTCAGGCATTATTTCTTAAAATAAGCTAACCACACCCCTCCTTTTCTCTATCTATCTATCTATCTTTCTCTATTTCTTGACTCCTTCTGATACTTCCATGAGGCATATATTGGTGCACTTGATGGTGTTCCATAATTCCTGTAGTCTTTATTCACTTTTTAAAAGTATTTTTCTCTTCTGGTCTGCCTAGATAATTTCAAATGAAAAATTAACTTCAGCGATTCTTTCTTCTTCTTGATTACAGATGTTATTGAACCCCCTTGTGAATTTTTCAGTTTTGTTATTGTATACTTCAGCTCCAGAATATCTGCTGGTTCTTTTCAATGGTTTCTATTTATTAATATTTTCATTTTATTCATGGCTCATTTTCTTGATTTTATTTAGTTGTATATCTGTGTTCATTTGCAACTCACTGATTTTTTGAGACGAGGTTGTCCAGGCAGGAGTGCAGTGGTGTGATCATAGCTTGCTGCAGCCTTGAACATTTGGGCTCAAGTGATCTTCCAGCCTCAGGCTTCCCATGGCTGAGATTACAGGCACATACTACCACACCCAACTAATATTTTTATTTTTGTAGATATGAGATCTTGCTGTGTTGTCCAGGGCAGTTGCAAACTCCTGACTCCAAGCCATCCTCAAAGTGATGGGATTACACTTTTGTGTTGAGCATAAACCACCACCACACCCAGCCTCTGATTTCTCTAACAGAAAATGTATGGATCTCTACTTCTTTAGAGTCAGCTACTGGAGATCTAATTTTTTCCTTTGATTGTGATGTGTTGTGTTCCTCTGATTCTTCATTTTCCTTTAGTCTTGAATTGCGGTCTGTGCATTTGAAAAAACATCCATCTCTCTCAATCTTTACAGATGGGATTTGATAGGCAAAATCGTTTGCTGATTAGTATGGCTAGAGACTCCGGGGGTCTTTCAAAGAGGAAACTACTCACCCTTTTATTTGTTTTTAGTTGCCTCTACCAAATTATACCAGTCTCATCAGCACTTTGGGTGAGGCAAGACAGAATCTGGGCCCTTGGGCAGCACATTAAAAGGCTGATAGATTTGTGTCATGCTCCATTCCACTCACTTGCTTCTGTGAAAGAAGCCTCAGGTTCTGCACCTCCTCTCAACTTGCAGAGCTGTATTGGCTGCAGAAACCTCTCATCTATTTTTATTTTGTTCTTAGATGTCCCAGGCATCTGGACTATGCCAGGTCTGTCAGCACCCCAGGTGAGGCAAGACAGAAATCAGTTCTTTTAGCAAGGCACCCAAAGGCGAGGAATACTGGAAGATTACTCCACTATCTTTTCCCCAAGGAAGAAGTCATAAGGTGAAAGTTCAGTATTAACACTGAGCTATGTCTGCTAGGAAAAGGCTGATATATTCAATTGCAGTTTTTAAACATTTCAATTTGGCAGTTTTTTTGATTGTGCTCATGTGGGATACTGCAACCTTTTAAGTGGATTTTGGACTTTTCATAAGGCATTATATTCTATATATCATCTTGAACTTGGCATTTCTGTTGTGGAACATGGGCTGAAACTTCCTTCCAATATCTCCCTGATGTCTCTCTACTATATGTATTGTTGAAGAATGTAAAAATGAATTTCTAAAAAAAAAAAAAAATCCAATGATATAGATACCAAAAGCACCATTTAATGGGCGTACCCTTTTGTCTAATTGCTACGAATTTTCCATTATACTGATCTAAAATTCATTTTATGAGAATGTTAATGCAATTTTGGCAAACATAAAGGCTAGCCTCTGTCACATTTAAAACAGAGAGAAAAGAAGAAAAAGTGTTGTTTTTCTGAAAAAATATTAAGATATGTGAAAATAACAATGGATACATCTTTCAAGTAAGTAAATTGCTGTATAATTTTTTGAACCTGGAAAATCCTGCTATTTATTACTGTCCCAAGTAAACAGTTTGTAAATAACATGTAATCTACTGACAATTCCTTCTGAATTTTTACTTTCAAGTTGCCTATACTCTAGTTGAGGAGATTAATTGCGTGTTTTAAATTTGATTATCAGATGAAGATTAATAGGGCAGAAAATAGGTTTGCAGAAAATCTTTCTTGCTTTTTGTTTTCATGTTTGTTACTGTGTTTTCAAAATATCAAATTTAATTACTAATCAATGTTGACTACAGAAAATTAACATTTAATTTTTACTTTGAACAATGTAATTTACTATGCAAACAAAAACAAGGAACACATTTATACAAAAAAGAACAGTATGATAAATAGAATATGTAAAACGAAATGTCAAGAAAGAAGAATAAACATATATATTTACCATAGCAAAAATCAGTGAGCTTAATTTTCACAAAAATAGCAGCCATGTGATGTTTAAAAAGCTATACCTAAAACAAAATGCCAGCTAAAAATTAGAAAAAGAGTAATATATAACTATAAATCAGGCATATGTACGCTAGAAATCAAAAAAACTGAAATACTATTGAATATTAACAGTATTAATGTAATTATCACCAATTAATTTAAGAGGAAAATTAATGGGAGAGTAATGCTTCTCGAGTTTAAAATGGTCACATAAAATTCTGCTTTCATGTAGATAGTATTAACATATGTAAATAAAAATCTTGCCTAAATAACACGATAAACTGCAAAAATGCAAATAATACTCATATGTATTAGTTTTCTATTGCTGCTGTAAAAATAATTTCAGTTTTAGTGGGCTTAAAACAACACAAATGATTATCTTGCAGTTCTTGAGGTCAGACATTCAAGATAGGTATCCCTAGGCTAAAATCAAAGTGTGATATAGTTTAGATTTTTGTCCCTTCCAGATCTCACATTGAAATTTCATCCCCAGTTTTGGAAATGAGACCTACTGAGAGGTGTTTGGTTCATGGAGGCAGCTTCCTCATGAATGGCTTGGTGCTTTCCCTTCAGTAATGAATGAGTTCTGGCTGTTTGTTCATATAAGACGGCAGTTAAAGGAGCCTGGCAGCTTCTCCCCTGTCTCTGTTGCTCCCTCTCTCATCATATGACACACCCTTTTCATCTTCCATAAGGAGTAAAAACTTTCTGAGGCCTCACCAGAAGCAGAGCAGATGCTGGTGCCATACCTGTACAACCCACAGAACCATGAATGCAATAATCCTCTTTTCTTTACCTGGTCTCAGGTATTACTTTAGAGTAGCACAAAGCAGATTAATACAAGGTGTCAACAGGTTTGTATTACTTTCTAGAGACTATGTGGGAGTGTCTGTTTCTTCCCTTTTCTGACTTTTAAAGGCTTCCTCATATTTTAATGCTTCATTCCTTTCTTTTTCTTCATAGCCAATACTAACCAGTTACATTTTTCTCACATTGCCATCTTGTTGGTTTGCCTTTTTCTGTCACCTTCTTTCAATTATAAGACCCCTGTGATTACACTGTTCTCACCTGGATAATGAAAGATTATTTTTTTTTTATCTCGACATCAGTGTTTAGCAACTCTAATTCCCCTTGTCATATAATGCACAGTTTCAGGGGATTAGGCTGTGAATGTCTTTGAGGTGGCATTTTTTTGTTTGTCTGAAACATCTTATCACACATATTTTCTAGAAACTTCCAGAACATTTAAACAAAAATAACTAATGAAAAAAATTAAATAGCAAAAACAGTGCACTTACAATAAGATATTGTTTATTTGCAACTCTCATTGGTTTTTAATCTATTTTGTATTTACAACTTTTAGAAGTCTTTATTACACATTTAATGTATAAGAAAAAAAGAAAATCACAAAGTTTATATTATTTGATGAGAAAGTGAGGATATTCATACTGTATTGAAAACAATAAGACAGTAATGGGGGTGTTGGGAAAATGTACACACGTGTTCATGGATAAGTATAAACAGTGGTATTTAATTTTTAAATAGACTTAATTGTTCTCAGCATTAAGACAATTGAAAATTGAAATTATAATTTATTATGAATAATTAAATATTAACAAATTAAGTTGTGAAAACTCTGAGATATCAAGAATGTGAGGATGAGAAAATTGATCACTGTGTATCTATGTCAAACTAGAAGAAGACATAGGTTAAGAAAGTAGGTCTCAATATCTCCCTTTTTACAGTTTACAGATACAAGTAATAACAATAAAGCCAACCAAAGAGCATACCAGAAGCAGTCAAATAGTGAAAGCACTTGTTAGAATGTACTTGTTACAAATGATTTGTTAGAGAAGAAGAAATATTTAAAGTAATAATAGCTAAGTTTTATCATACACCTATATACACAAACTGCAATAAAATTTAAGAACATCTACCTAAATGTTTAATAGTGTCCAATTCTGTTATGATAGCTTTAATAGAGAAATATATATGGGCATACATAAAATATTTAAAATTTCAAAATGTCTATGTTGCTTATAATGTAATTATATTGTTTTTAAAGAGTTTAAGCTTACTGAATAGGAATAAAACTGCCATAATTACTACTACCACTTTAACTATTAAAAATGTGGGGAAAAGAAAGAGAGATCAGCCTGTTACTGTGTCTATATAGAAAGAAGTAGACATAAGAGACTCCATTTTGTTATGTATTTGAGATGCTGTTAATCTGTGACCCTACCCCCAACCTTGTCCTTGCAAGAGACATGTGCTGTGGTGACTCAAGGTTTAATGGATTTTGGGCTGTGCAGGATGTGTCTTTGTTAAACAAGTGCCTGAAGGCAGCTTGCTGGTTAAAAGTCATCACCATTCTCTTAATTTCAACTCCCCAGGGACACGTACACGGCCAAAGGTCGCAGGGACCTCTGCCTAGGAAAGCTAGGTATTGTCCAAGGTTTCTCCCCATGTGATAGGCTGAAACAATGCTGCTAAAAGGTTTATGGAGATGTTTGCATATGCATCTCAAGGCACAGCATTTTCCTTTAAACTTATTCATGTCACAGAGGTTTTTGTTCATATGTCTTACTGCCGATTTCCTCCCTACAATGATCCTATTGTCCTGCCACTCCCTTATCTTTAAGATGGTAAAGATAATTATCAATAAATACTAAGGGAACTCAGAGACTGGGGCCGGCGGTCCTCTGTAAGCTGAGCGCTGGTCCCCTGGGCCTACTTTTTCTTTCTCTATACTTTGTCTCTGTGTCTCATTTCTTTTCTCAAGTCTCTCGTTCCACCTAACGAGAAACACCCACAGGTGTGGAGGGGCAGGCTACCCCTTCAAAAAACAGCTAAAATAGAGAGATAAATTGGAGAAACACAAGGAAAATCATTTAGCTGGGATTTTGCTCACTTCATTTAGTGAAAATTTTAGATACTTAGATAATACAGAGTAAGTTTGCAATAAAATTTTATTTTAATATTTTAAAGCACGTTTCTTGTATAAAGAAATATCTTACCTTTATTTATTTATTCTTATATATTATTTGTACTCTGGTCTTAGCTTAAGAAACAGAATTTACATGTTAAAAATCATATTTGCTGATTTAGACAGGAAAATTTCCTTAAGCATGGTAGGACAAAAAATAAAAATTTCAATTTCAATTGTGGAGCTTTTCTGGATAAGTTTGTAATACTTTTATTTATAATGGGAAATCAAGGTTTTAAAAATTAATTTAGCTCAGTTTCCAAAAAGGTAGAGTAAAAATGTTTTTCTGTATATTCCTCCTGCTAAATAAAACTGATAACTCTGGACATCCTACAATATACACTAAATATGATAAGCGCTAAATAAACTCTAAATGCTCTGAAATTTGGAGGGAAAAAATGGCATACTAGCTAAGGACTTCATTGTCTAGAGACTTCCGGATCCAAGGAATGACTGGGTGGTGGTTTTCTGCATTTTCTAACCATTTTGTATTTGCTTAACTTGAAACTGAAGAAACCAACACATGGAAATGTCAATGGACAGGCAAAATAGACTAAGGGAAGCCTGTTCTCCCTAGCTTAACAGCTAGGAAAAGAGCAACTTACCAAAACAGAAAACTTTTAGACAGGCGTTTCTACTTAGCCCCATCAGCAAAGGCAAAGTCAGGAGACTCAACTTCAATTACAGGGGAGAGCTGCAAGCCCTCAGGTGAGTGGCTGATTTCTTCTCTTTGTAAATGTGGCAGCAACCTTAACAACAGAGATCACTTCCAATTATATCTGCAACCAATTAAGATGCTCCATTTTTTGTATTTTTGAGATGGAGTCTCGCTCTGTTGCCCAGGCTGGAGTGCAGTGGCGCAATCTTGGGTCATTTTAACCTCTGCCTCCCAGGTTCAAGTGATTCTCCTGCCTCCGCCTCCTGAGTAGCTGGGACTACAGGCATGCACCACCATGCGTGGCTAATTTTTGCATTTTTAGTAGAGATGGGGTCTCACCATGTTGGCCAGGATGGTCTCAATCTCTTGACCTCGTGATCTGCCTATCTTGGCCTCCCAAAGCGCTGGGATTACAGGCGTAAGCCACCGCGCCTGACCCAGGATGCTCCTTCGTTTTCACAAATATTAATTTAACACTATTTACCATTTATTTTCTCACATTAATTAAGGTGTAATAATTATTTGATCTATTTTAACTCTTAAATGATATCAATGTTTTTAAGGGAATATAACATTTATTGTATTCAGGAATTGCTATAGGCATCAATATTTGTTATAAAATTTGAGAAACTGAGCAAATTTGGTTTAAGTGTTCATTCATTCAAACATTTGTATGTGTGTATGTTTTATGTGTCAAGAACCTTTTAAGCTCTTAGACTTAAGTAAGATAGACAAAAAAAAATCTGTTCTCCTGACATTATGAATATAAAATGAAAGATTATGTTAAATAAATTACATAGGATAATTGAAGATAGCAGCTGCATTAAAACAGAGTATTGTATGGAGCTTATGGGTGGGGATATGAGGAATGCATTTAAATAGGGTGGTCAAAGTAAATTTCATTGACTAGATTATGTTTGAGAAAAGATATTTGCGTTATATGAGAAATAATAAAATATAGAATATAGTGAGTGAAATTTATTATGTAAATTTACTACTATTGATTTTTTGACAGGTTTCTGTCTGTTGTTCAGGCTGGAGTGCAGCTCTACAATCAGGGCTCACTACAGCCTCTACCTGCTGGGCTCAAGTGATCTCCCACCTCAGCCTCCAGAGTAGCTGCTACAGGCATGTGCCACCCCACAGCAGGCTAATTAAAAAAAAAAAAAATTGTAGAGATGATGCCTCCCTATGTTTCCCAGGCTGGTCTCCAACTCCTGTTCTCAAGCAGACCCTCCGTCTTGGCCTCCAAAGTGCTTGGATTGCAAACATGAGCCATCACATTGGACCTTAACATTGCCTTGTACAAACATTTTACTATCAAAGGTAAACAAGTGTAAATTAAGCATTAGAGCTATAAAGTCTGGATGGAAATGTTAACTTGCCTGACATACATATAAGTAATATGCAACATATAATATATGATTTATAGTATGTGTGTGTGTGTGTATGTGTGTCTGTGTCTGTGTATACACATACATCATTTTCTGGATATACTTACAAATAACAATTTACAGCAATTTAAGATAAAAAAATTACCAAGTTATTCAGTGGTCATAACTATGCAAGTGCACTTTGGATTTATCTCACTTGAACTGGTTCAAATATTCATCACAGATTTTGTGATGTACAAATTGCAGCTGCCAGACGAAGCCGAATCGGAGAAACAAAACAAACCCTTGAGGCTCTTAGTTGTATCTGTGCCTTAATTGATGTCTTAATTGATATGACCAGATTGAAAAACGCTTCTCTTTAAAAAGGTATATTTAAAGAACCTAAAGAAGTAATGAAAATGCCACGATTGAGCAATTTTTTGGTTTAATTAAATAAGTTGTTTTGGAAACATTAATATATTTTACAGATATATGTACTTGAAAGACTGCTTAACTAGAGATATAATTGTGTGCTAAACTTTTGGAATTATTTCTTCAGAGATGTTAAAGAGGATCTCAAAAGATTGTAAGCAAACAAGGAGAAAAAGCAATGTTTTTTAATAGTAAGTTTTTATAAACTAAGAATAACTTGAAGCAATCTGTTACAGGCTGAATCAGAAATACATATAAATTAATTTTCTGTTGTAATTCTGATCATAATCTAACTCATATATCTTATTATCTATGTAACACATCCCTCAATAAAACCATATATATTAATATATGTTCAAGGGGAATAATAAAACATATTAAATAAGAAGGTAAGATTTAAGAGTTTAAGAAAAAGAGGGACTGTGCCATTCCTTGTGAAGCTACAGCCTAACCAGATTTTTCAGAACAATAGTATTTGTTATTCAGGGCTTCAGGTATGCTACGTTAAACTGATAGAGGTACATAAACCATGTTTAATTTTATATCCCCAAGTAGGAGAAATAACTGCAATCTCATTCTCATTGTATAAGCATTTAGCCATTGTTTAATCCAGTACGACACCTGGTGATCTCATTTCAAAACACTGAAATATAACACTTTAAAAATCTCCAAATTTTATCAGCAATCTGGCATTGCTTTTGATTCCTGCAATCCATTAACTGCTGGGCATTTCTACTTTGTTCTCTTGCAGTCACCTCAAATGGAATTTATTTTTAAAAGTGCATATTAATTCTCACCTAAAAGACCCAAACTAACAACTCCTCCAATGATAGTGTCTTATATGTTGTAATTGCACCTCACCCTTCTCATTTATATGTCCTCTTTATTTTTGCTCCAGCATGCATAGGATAACATGATCTTCTTTGAATTTCTCATTTTTAAGAGAAACTTACAACAGTTTTCCTTATATATAACTTTACTCAACCTAAATAATTCACCATTCTGTAGAATGATCAATCTATAAATTTTCCACAGGATCATTTTCCAACAATTGTCTTGGTTTGCCTTCACCAAACTCTTTGCATCTGCCATGAGTTCTGTGCTCCCTTTTTGCCTATTTTGCAAATAATATTATTTAAGACTCACTTCAAACTTTTTATTACACCTTTTTTATTGGCTACCAAATGTCAAAGTAATTTTCCTTTATTCCAGAATCATCGAGAATACAAAATAGTTATTTTATTTTATTTGCATTTTTCACAGCATTGAAATTGGCAAGATTTAAAGATAACATATGGAATGAAGGCTGCTCATCATACTGTTCTATCCGTTCTCTGTCATGGAAGATGAAAAATCAGGTTGATTTTTGTGTTTCTCTGAGTTGTAAAAGAATCTATACCTCAAAATTCAGAGTGAATTAGACCTAGAAATATGGACTCCTGGACAGACTCAAAGATCACAAAAATTCAAACCAATAATCCTCAAATAATTATTTTAATGGGGACAGAGAAAATTGGGTTTTTAATTATAAAATTTTCTTTTTCTCTCTTATATCTAAATTAGTCATTGATAAGTGTGTTTATTATGGAATGTCTGAAGCAAGCTATTTGTTGAAGAAAGTGGATATGAAACCATTTTAACATTTATATAATACATTTAAATCAGCCTTTACAGTTGAATAACATACTAATTTTCAATATTCAGATTCAGAAAGCCAACTGACAGTGATTACGTCTAAATTGTGGTAGGATACTTTTTAATTAATAAACCACATTTAGAGCATTATTAGGTTTACAGAGAATTAACCAGAAAGTACAGAGATTTCCCATAAACCACCTCCTGTGCCCCCCACTCCCCATGGTTTGCTTCATTATTAACGTCATGTGTTACTAGAATGTCGTCAATTATGGAGTTTGACAAATGCATAAAGTCACCTATCCACCTTGCAGTATCATACAAAATAATGTATTTATCCTATTTATCCCTCTCTCTCTCTCCCTCCCCCTGAACCCCTGGAAAATACTGATTTCTATAGTTTGCCATTTCCAGAATGTCATATAGTTGGCAGGCAAGAATTCTACTGAACCACCAATGCAAGATTGTCATATAGTTGGAATCACACAATATGTAGCCTTTATAGACTGCCTTGTTTAAATTATTAATATGCAATAAAGTTTTCTCCATGTCTTTTCATGGCTTGATACCTCATTTTTGTGAGTGCGTGCTGAATAATATTTCATTCTATAGATGTAACATGGTTGATTTATCCATTCACCTATTAATAGGCATTTGGATGCTTCCTACTTTGGGGTATTATGGACAAAATGTTTACTATAAGCATTCATGTGAAGTTTTTGGATAGATAGATGTTTCCAACTCATTTAGATAAATATCTAGGAGCACAATTGTTAATTTTATTGTATGACAGTGTTTAGTTTTGTCAGGAACTGTCAAGCTGTCTACCGAAGTGGCTGTATCACAAGCAATGAATGAGATTTCCTGTTTCTTCCCATGCTTCCTAACTATTGCTGTTGCCCATGTTTTGGATTTAAGGCATTCTAATAGGTGTATAGTAGAATCTCATTGTTTTGTTCACCATTTTCTAATATATTGTTAAGCATCTACTTATATGCTGTTTGCCATCTGTGTATCTTCTTTGCTAAAATATCTGTCCAGATTTTTAAATTTTCTTACCATTGAGGTTTTATAAAAATATCTTTTGTTTTATTGTAAATTGACAAATAATAATTGTATATATTTATGGGGTACAAAGTGGTTTTATAATTTATGAACACAATATGCGATGATTAAATCAAGCCAATTAAAACAACCATCACCTCATATATTTATTTTTTTGTGGTCAGAACATTCAAAATGTGCTCAGCAATTTTGAAATCCGCAATACATTTTTATTAACTATATTCACCATTCTGTGCAATAGATCTCAAAAAAACTCTTATTTCTCCTGTATAATTGACACTTTGTATCCTTTGACCAACATCTTTCCATTCTTCCAACTCCTCAGCCTCTGCTACCCATCATTTTACTCTCTTCTTCTATAAGTTTGATTATTTTAGATTTCACATATACGTGAGAGCATTTGCTGCTTGTCTTTCTGTGTTTGGCTTACTCACTGAGCACAACATCCTCCAAGTTCATCCATGTTGTCACAAATTTTATGTTTTGACAGAATTTTCTTCCTTTTTAAGACTGACTAGTATTTCAAGGTATATGTATATCATATTTTCTTTGTCCATTTATCTGTTAATGGATGCTTGAGCTTTAAATATTCTTTATGTGTTACACATGCATGTCCTTTTTCAGGTATGTGTTTTACAAATATCTCTCTTCGTTTGTGGCTTCTTTTTTTCCTCTTAACAGTGCCTTTTACAGAGCAAAAGTTTTTGAATTAATGAATTGCATCTTACTAATTTTGACTCTCATGGATCCTGTTTTCAGTGATGTATCTGAAAAGTCATCACTAAAGCCAAGGGCACCAAATGTTCTCCAAATTATCTTTCAGAAATTTTATAGTGTCATTTTTTACAATTTAGTTTTATGATACATTTTAGGTTATTTTGTGTGAGAGAGGTAAGGTCAGTGTCTAAATACACTTTTTTCATATTCTATAAACAGCTACTGTTTAAATATGCAGTTGCATATTGCGTGTTTAGATACTTTTTTTTTCTTCTTGGATTTCCAGTTGTTCCAACATTTATTGAGAAACATATTTTTCTCCATTGATTTGCCTTGTTATTTTTCAAAATTTACTTGACCTTATTTGTGTAGATCTCTTTCTCAGCTCTCTATTCTTGTCAATTGATCCATTTGTCTATTCTTTGTTTTGTTTTTTTTTGTTGTTGTTGTTTTTGGTTTTTTTTGAGATGAAGCCTCACTCTGTTGCCCAAGCTGGAGTGCAGTGGCTTGATCTCAGGTCAATGCAACCTCCACCTCCCGGGTTCAAGTGATTCTCCTGCCTCAGCCTCCTGAGTAGCTGGGACTACAGGCACGTGCCACCATACCCGGCTAATTTTTGTACTTTTAGTAGAGATGGGCTTTCATTATGTTGGCCAGGCTGGCCTTGAACTCCTGACCTCATGATCCACCCAGCTCGGCCTCCCAAAGTGGTAGGACTACAGGCATGAGCCACTGTGCCCAGCCAATTTGTCTGTTCTTTTACTCTTTTTTCTTTTTTAGATAGGGTCTCGCTCTGTCAGCCCGGCTGGAGTAAAATGGTGTCATCATGACTCACATCAGCTTCTGCCTCCAAGGCTCAAGCAATTCTCTCATTTCAGCCTCCTGAGTAGCTAGGGCTACAAGTGTGTGCCATCACACCTAGCTAGTTTTTTTAAAATTATTATTATTATTAATTATTTTTGTACAGACAGAGTTTCACCATGTTGCCCAGGCTGGTCTTGAGTTCCAGGGCTCAAGCCATCCACCTGCCTCAGCCTCCCAAAAGATTGGGACTACAGGCGGTGAGCCTGGTCGTTGGTGTATAGCAGTGTTATTGATTTGTGTACTTTTATTTGATAATAACCCAAAAGTAAGTTACTTGGATTTTTTACTTGTGTTTGATTAAATCTATAGGTCATGTTGGGAAAAACCACTTGATAGCATTGAGTCTTCCCAACCATAAATGTGAAATATCTCTAAATGTATTTAGATCTTCTATGATATCTGTCATCAGAGTATTAGTAGTTTTCTCATAAACATCTTGTGCATATTTTGCTAGATTTATACCAAGGTGTTTCATTTTTGATGCTAATGTAAATGATGCTGTGTGTTTTAATATCAAAATTTTTTGTTCAAAATAGATATAAAGGAAATGAATTGCCTTCTGGTTTACTAAACTTTTATCCTGTAGTCTTGCTATAATTACTCATTATTGTAGGAATTCTGTTGTTATTGTTTCTGTGGGATATTCTACATAAACAAGCATTCCATCTACAAAAAAAAAAAAAAAAAAAAAAAAAACCAAGGCAGTGGTATTTCTTCCTTCTCAATCCATATATCCTTTTTCTGTTTTGTTGTTGTTGTTGTTGTTTGTTTTGTTTTATCATTTTGGATTAGCTAGGACTTCCGGTATGATGTTGAATTGACACACTGAAAGGGGAAGTCTTTACCTTGTTCTTAAGACAGGAAGCTTCTAATTTCTCAAAATTAAGTATAATGTTAGCTGGAAGACTTTTGTACTTATTGTTTATAAGTTGGGTAAATTCCTTTGTATTCTTAGCATGATGAGATTTTTAAAAGTATAAATATTTTTGGATTTTGTAAAATAGTTTTTCTGCATCTGTTGACATGATCATATGACTTTTTTATTTAGCCTGCTGATGGGAAAGGTAGCCAACTATAACATGACGTAACTATTGACCACTTCAAATGTTGCCAGAATAACTGAAGAATTACATTTAAAATTTATAATATTAAATAATTTAAATTAAATAACTGAAGCAGTATAAAATACAGGTCTAATACTGCTGAGGAAAATTTAATATTCTACATGAGATGTTCTATAAATGTAAAATATACCCTGCAATGAAAAGGCTTAGTACTATAAAGATAAATATTTTATGAATAAGTTTATATTGATTGCACATTTAGAGACTAACGTGTTTTTAAGTGGGTTAAATATAATATTAAAACAAAATTTACCACTTTTAATATTGGAAATGTGGCTGCTAGAAAATGTATATTTACCTGTTTCTCAAATTATATTTTTATTAGATGCCATTGTTCTAAAGATGCTAATTTGTCTTAGGAGCAGCAAACAAATTATGATTTCCCATGTTTCCTAAATCAATACTTCTCATATGTTAATGTCCTTACAATTCATAGAGTGATATTGTGAAAATGCAGTTTCTGATTTCTTAGGTCTAGCCAAGGTCCTAAGAATCTACATTTTAAACAAATCCTCAGATAATGATGATTATACTATTTAGGACATTCATAAAAAAGAGAGATGTTTAAGAATTTTTTGGTAATTTGGTTAATTTTTATATAAGCAATTTTAAGGTTAATGTCCTAAAGTTATTAAAAAAGTAGAGAAAAGTTAGTTTAAAAATTATTTTTTGGGGCAACTGTCAGAGGCAAACTAATATGAAAAAGTATTAATAGACAACAACAATGACAATTGAAACGTGCATTTCTGTTTGGTCTCAGCCTAAGTCTTAGCACCTAAAAAAGAACTAAAATTTTCTCTTAGATAAATATTTCCCTTTATTTATTCTCCATATTTTCTTCAAATTATTTTTATTAACCTTCTACTAAATTATTATAGTTTATTTGTATGTTTTGTCTATTTCTTTCTCTCTAACTAGGATATATGCTTGGTAAGGGCAGGCATCATGTCTATTTACTTCATCATCATTGTAATCTAAGAACAAGTCACTGAGTAAGAATTTGGTAATAATTACTGATTAAGTTAATCTGCTTTTAGATAAATAGAAAATAGGAAGATATTTGCAAATGGTTGGATTTAGTCAGTATAGTAAACATTTATTAATGTTTAACTTTATTTTTTATTTTTTCTCATTCTTCAGTTTCTCAAAAATTATTTTGGAGAACTCTTTTCTAAATTTCTAGCTAGCAGTTATTTTAAGTGTTAAAACAAAGATATAATTCAGCAGAATATCTCATGTTAATCTTAAATATAGTCATTAGAAAACCCATCCTGCTTGTCTTCCTCCAATCTTCTGCCCCTGCCTCAATTACTCTCTCTCTCCGAATCACACTAGGACTTAGAGATATACACATACATGTATATGTGTATACATACATAATATACATACATATACATACATAATGTACACACATATATATGTGTGCATATATGTGTGTTTATATTAATACACATGTAGGAGTGAGTTCATTGGTACATCATAGCATTGAGCACGATATTTGGCAGCTAAATTTAGAAATATATATATATAGTGACAAAACGGAAGCCTTTTATTTTAGATAAATTTTGGAATCTTTACATATTTTGTAACACACTGACACTTATTTTTCAACTTATGTAAATAATGTTAATATTCCCCATTTTATAAATGCAATAATAACATCCAGAAAACTTCCCTTCAACCTTAGTTCCAATCTTTCTGTCATTATACTCAGAATCCTCAAAAATCATTATAAAATTTATCTGCACATTTTTTATGCCTCTTAATCTCTCCCCAACCTACTGAAGTCTGATTTCTACTCTTTACACCATCAAAATTTGTCCAGCAATATCACAAATTAATGAATTGATCATGAAAATGGGTTATTTCAGTCTTCATCTTACTTGACCTAATTTTGTTATTGGGTACTCTTGACTAATTCCTTCTTCCTTACTGCAAATCTCTGCTGAGGTATTGGTTTTAGTTCTTTATGTTGTTCTTGTTATTTGTTGTCTCCTCTTCCACTTCTTCTATTGTGTCCTAAAAACTGGTTCTCTCTTAACTAATTTGCTTCTCAGATTACTTATTGTTGATATGCCATTTAATCTGTTTATATGGATTATATTATTCTCTCTATAAAGTCATTCCAAATCACTATTTACAAACTAGCTGGCCCTTTTGAGCTGAAAACTTACATGTTTATGAAACCACACCCTCTAAAACTACAACATTTCAGCATTGAATTTATCTTTTTTTCTCCCAAACCTTCCATTTCTCACTAAGTAATAGCAGAAGTTATGACTGCATCGTGCTCCCAGCCTCTAAAGCTGGGCAACTATTTATCCCTTATTCTAAAAGCAAGGCCAACTGATTTTTTTCTTCTTAGACTACCATACCTATCTCCTTTTCTCTCTCTGCTCTGCACTAGACTCTTAATGTTACTTACCATAATGATTGCTAGTGTCAAATATTTTATCTGCTTTGGTCCCAAACTGTTTCAACCAACTTTCCTGTTTTTTCCTAAAATACAATTATGTTTATATTTTCTCCTTAAAAAGGTATTCAATAGCAACAAATTGCGTGTATAATCACATTCAAATTTATCTGTAACACAAAACTCATTTCATGATTTTAGTTTTCTCTACCTCTTTTGCTTGCCCTCTCCTGATGCCATTTCCCCGCTTAAACTGGCTGTATAGTGCTATTGACAGTCTCATTGGGAGACTTTATGTTGTGTCTTTGTTCAGCTCCATCTTCTTTTGGCACCATATAGTACTTTACATATGGCTGCATTCTCTCATAATTTAAAATTTTTCTGAGTTTATGAGAAGCTACATGTTGCTATTAAAAGTGCAAAGATTATAAATTAGAAAACTGTAATGAATCCAGAAATTGAGTTTGTTTTATTGACTATGTTTAGTGACTAGTATAATGCCAAAACATAAATGAATACAAGGTGAAAAAACAAATGAATTAATGTCTCATTTCAGTTTTAGCTCCATAGCTTACTATGTATGCCACTGGAAAATTATAAATTGTTTTGTGTGCATTGGAATATCAAGGCACTTCTGTATTCATACATCCTGGCCGATAAGCAGTACCATAACACAAAAACCAAAAGTGAAACAACATTTAGAAACCACATTTTATTGGGGAATAATCATAATTGCATATTTATAAACAGGATTTCATCAAAAGAGGAAACAGAAACAAAAATTTATCTCTGTATGAATGTTAATTAGAAAAAACTCAGATTTCTCTAGCTTTCTATACACATATGCTTATAAAATCTTTGAAGCTACTTGGAATAATATATGTATGAGCTGACATTTGATGAGAAATAACTGAAAACTCAATAACTTAAATATTGTTACTTAATTATTTTAAAATAATTTCAGTTTTTGCTACAAAGGAAATAAAACTTAGTGCAATGGAAAAAGATTCTTAGGAAACCTAAAGATTTTAGTTTCCTCTATATGAGCCATTTTAGCCAGTATATATGTACGTATCATACACAACTTTAAAGAGATATTCTAATTCACAAAACGTGAGAGCAAATTATATATTTTTTCTAAAAAGATTTCATTTCTAAACAGCATTTTTAATTTCTTACATATATGCATGCTAGAAATATTTCAAAGTACATTATCAAGGTACTTGGAAAAAGGTGAAGATAATACACACAAAATAAAGTCACAGATGTCATTACTACAAAAGATATATGTTGAGACATTGGAATCCTAAGAGAAAACAGTCACCATTTTAGCTCTATGGGTTTTGTTTGTTTGTTTTGTTTTTTTAATCAGTTATCAAAAATAAAATACTTTATTTATAGTGTGCATAAGATAAAATTTAAAAAATAAATAACTTACATTAATTGTAGTATACATAAGATAAAAATCAATTACTAAGCCTTGAGCCATTTTCCTCCTGAATTCATTTGAAGAAAACATTTTTATTATTGTAATAAAAACAAAAGTGAGTTTTATAAGCTTTTCATTACAACGATGTCCCTGAGAGCCTGTGTCATAGTGTCTTTGTGTAACGCAGAAGAATGTTGTTAGGACAAGTCCTTGATAAGATGTAAACAATAAAGCTGGCTTCCTTTTTCATATTCATCAACAAAATAAATGTCATGTGAATGAATATTTAAGCATGTCAAAAACCGTAAAATTGCTAGGAGAAAATACATGCTTAATTACATTTTGGATTATTCAAACATATATTGGTAAGAAACTTGAAAATTTCAGGAAAATCTCACATCCTTTTTGACTTTATTATTCTTTATATTTAACATTAGGTGTAATTTCTTCTAAGATTAGAGTACCTATCAATTATTTATGGCAAGATCATTTTATCATTGCAAGATCATTTTATTATTTTTGCTTTTTCTGGGACTTTAAGGCTTTGCTGATATTTAGGATACAAGTATTGCTTTACATAAAAAATACACATTTAATATAAGATAATTAAGATACAATAGAAAAATGCCATAAATGTTCAAAACATAAACTACATATGCCAAAAAGTTACAGCACATGTTAACAAATTGATAATTGTTATATTAAATAATAATTTATATAATTAATAGTTACAAATCAATAAAGATATAATAATTCAATCAAATACATGTAAATAAGATACTAAAAAAGACACTGGTTTTATAAATGCAGGAAAATGCTTATTATAACATTTATTTAAATAAATAAATAATAAACCAAAGCAAAAATATCCATGTGGTATTATCGTATTGGCAGTTTCACATGCTCTTTGAAGAATGAATTGGAGAAGCATTTCAGATGAGGACTTTATATTATTATCCAAAACGCAAGATGCACATAGGTTTGGAATTACTTATTCAACCTCAAGATGAAATATATTAATTTTCATTTATTGTTTTATTTCATAGCCCTGCTTCAATGTTGCCTAGCATTTCATTTTTATTTCAAAATATCCCATTTTTGCCTTGTTCTCCAGTTATATGTGAACTTATGGAAGAAGAAATGATGGACTCTGTTGGGAAGCGCTTAAGGGCCATCTGATTAGGAATTCTCTTTGGTTTCTCTTGGACTCTTGATTTCTCCTGTTTGCTTTAATTCCTTCACCACTACTTCCAGAAACTGCCTGTCTCTTCCACATTGACTCCTTCTAGAAAGTGGAACCTGCTCGAGACTGCTACCATTTGCTCTGCATGCTTTCACACGTCTATATGTTTGTTTACCCAGTAGCTACTAGGTAAACCTGGTCTCAATATTTCCTCAAACAAGTGAAACTCACTTTCTGTAGGTTAGTGTACCTGTGTCTGCAACCACTACTTCCTTATTATAAATTTTCATATCTGTGTTCTTAAAAAGAAACATTTTTAGAAAAATAAAAGCATGTATCAATATATTATTTAAAATAATTTCATTTTTTGCTACAAAAGAAATACAAATTAGTGCAATGGAAGAAAATGCTTAGGAAACCTAAAGATTTTAATTTCCTCTATATGAACTATTTTAGCCAGTATATATGTATGTATCAGACACAACTTTAAAGAGAGAGATTCTAATTCGCAAAATGTGAGAACAAATTTTATATTTTTTTCTAAAAAGACTTCATTTCTAAAGAGCGTTTTTAATTTCTTACATATTTGCATGCTAGAAATGTTTCAAAGTACATTATCAAGGTAGTTGGAAAACGGTGAAGATAATACACGCAGAACTCAGACTGCTGCACTACTTGATAGAGTTACTATGAGATGATGTATGTCAAGTGTATTTTTAATATAAAGCATGCAGTAAGCTGAGTAAATGGCTCTCCTTCACTACTTAGTTATATTGCACTTACTGCACTGCAGTCTACTGAAAATTGTTGCTGGGATATTGAAATTAATGGGGAGCAAGACATATCTTGAAGTTTGCTAAAGACAATTTAAAAAAAAATTTTGTTAATTTTGGTAGATAATACATCCAATTACATCTTGGACTATTCAAATATATATTGGTAAGAAACTTGAAAATTTCAGGAAAATCTCACATCCTTTTTGACTTTATTATTCTTTATATTTAACATTAGCTGTGATTTCCTCTAAGATTTGAATAGCTATCAATTATTTATGGCAAGATCATTTTATCATTTTTGCTTTTTCTGGGACTTTAAGGCTTTGCTGATATTTAGGATACATTAAATACTGAAAAAAACACAAAATCTTGGATATCATATAGATATCATATATCTATATGATATCTAAGTAGTACTTAAGTAATAAAAGTGTTATTTTTAACCTGTGTCAATAATGGCTATTAATATATTATTTTAAATAAACTATCATTGACAAAATCTTGTTCAAATATTAAGACTAACACTCTCCCAAAGGATGTCTTTACTTTTTAATCTACACGTAGGATATTAAATCACATAGAATTACAGTTAAAATAACCTGTATGTCAAAGTTGTATGTATGCAGGAAAAACACATTTTGAATCATTTTTACATTTTATTTCAACTCAATTTCACTCTTAGAAAGAAAGTTATTTAGTCAGTATTTAGTCTGCGTAACCCAATCTCTTCTATCAAGAACCAGAATATTGGTGTCTTCTATCCATTTAATTTATAAGCAGAAACACAAGTATTATTGTCTCAATAAATTTAGCATGATTTCTTTTTGTTGTTTAACTTTTAAGTTCAGAGGTACATGAGCATGTTTGTTATACAGGTAAACTTGTGCCGTGGGGGGTTTGTTGTACGGATCATTTCATCACCCAGGTATTAAGCCTAGTATCATTAGTTATTTTTCCTGATCCCCTTTCTCTTCCCATCCTCCATCTTCCAATAGGCCCCAGTGTATGTTGTTTCCCGCTATGTGTCCATGTGTTGTCATCAATTAGCTCCCACTTATAAGTGAGGAAATGTGATATTTGATATTTTCCATTCCTGCATTATTTTGCTAAGGATAATGGCTTCCAGCTCCATTCATGCCCTATAAAAGTCATGATCTTCTTCCTTTTTGTGGCTGCATAGTATTCCATGGTGGTGTACATGTACCACATTTTCTTTATCCAGTCTATCATTGATGGGCATTTAGGTTGATTCCATGACTTTGCCACTGTGAATGCTGCTGCAATGAATATACACATGCATTTGTCTTTATAATAGAACAATTTATATTTCTTTGGTTATATACTCAGCAATGGGATTCCTGGGATGAATGGTATTTCTGTTTTTAGGTCTTTGAGGAATTGCCACACTGTATTCCACAATGCTTGAAAAAGTTTACACTCTCACCAATAGTGTATAAGTGTTCCTTTTTCTTTGCAACCTCACAAGCATCCATTATTTTTTGACTTTTTAATGATAGCTATTCAGATTGGTGTGAAATGGTATCTCATTATGGTTTTGATTTGCATTCCTCTAATGATCAGTGACGTTGAGCATTTTTTCTTTCATATGATTGTTGGCCACATGTATGTCTTATTTTGAAAAATGTCTTTCTTTCAAAAACTAAGTAGCAGCCTTAATATCTATGGTGATAAATAAATAAATTCTAGTGATACTGATATATCTTATTTAAATATATCTCTAAGATGAAGATTTCCTCATGATTTTTTTTCTCAGAACTACTTCAAATTATATTCGAGCCAAATTCTATATTGAGCAATGTTGTAGAAAGGATTAACATACGTGCATGAGTGTGTGTTTGAGTCTGTGTGTACAGGTAGGGTAATTCCACTATAACTGTAGGATTGTAATAAGAAATATTAGCACTGAGCAAAAGTCTAAAAAGTTACTAAAATCCCTTCCAATTCTCATTGCAAGTCATGCTGGGAGACTTCACAAGAATTCCAGGGATTTTAGGCATTTTTGTAAAGAATAAATTTTATAATAGCATCAACAGTGTGTATGTGTGAGAGGCTCTTGGTGTCTTCATTTATAAGAACAAAAACTGGTAAATCTGTCTAAATATTTGAAATTGTGTCAAAGAAAGGGATCTTGATACATTTATTTTTCTCAGCTCCAGCATGAGGGAAAAGAAGGGTTGGTGAGTCGCCCTTCTGAAAATGTGGCTTAGCCAGTCGTCAGCAGTTCCTGTCACAGTAGCAGCAGAAATAATGGAGAAAAAAATTAGTTTTTGCAATCATTCCAATTTGTGCAGGTACAAAAGCTCTTTACTTGATTCATTTTTTTACAAGTCAGGGAAGATGAAAGATATACTCCAATCTAGAAATCTTTTGACTAACTAATGGTAGTTAAAAACACTAATTGAACTTATCCAAAGTACAATTCAGCTTTGGAAAAAATATGTATCCAGGATTTAATATGTTTATGAGTTTCATCAAAATCATAAAAACGTGATAACATAAATTATGCTCTTTTATCGATATTCCAAAAAAAAGATACAACTTCCTGTAGCTATTTTATATAATTAAAAAGTATTTAGAAATATTTCTGTTGCTTGAAGATTTTGAACAAATTATTTTCAAAAGGAAAATATATTTAATGTACTAAGGTGGATAAAGAAAAATTCAAAAGTCCTTGAGGGGTTTATAATATAAAGAATAAATCACATACTGCATTTTTCTGTTGACTGGTTGTATTTTCAATTCCTTTCTCCATTAAAATTATTTTTATGTTTCATTATGCTTGTGTCTACTTTACCAATGTTTTGCTTCCACCTTATTTTCTTTATCTTTCCCTCCTTCCTTTCTTACTTTTTGTGACTTCAGTTGAATATGCCATATATTTAACAGCACTATTTTTCAGTCTCTAAGCTAAGAAGACCGGCACTTAGAGATTCAAACTTCTTCCTCCCCACTTTCAAAGCTGCTTCTCCTCCTCATTATTTTATCTTCAGTACTTTTTGTTATTGATATTGTTGTTATATGATTGATAGATGTGCTCACAAAGGAGGCTCAACATAACTAAGAGTTAAACATTAAGTATGTACTTACTGAATACAATTTTTCCAGCACACAGGAAAGACAATGTATTCAACACTAGATAGAATAAATTCTATTAGCCACTGGCTATTAGCATAATACCATGGTTTCCTAAGTGGATAGTCATTCATTTTGAAGTAGGGAATAAGCGATATTGTATTTTAGCGTCATAAGTCCACAGATATATCTTGCAAGAGAATGCTATGGTTAGAATATTTGTGTTCCCCTCAAATTAATACATTGTAACCTAATCCCCACTGCAACAGTATTAAGAGATGGAGCCTTTTGGGGGGTAATCAAGTCATGAGGGTGAACACTTGTGACTGTAATTAACGCTCTCATTAAAGAGACTCAAGGGAGCTTGTTTGCTCCTTCAACCATGTGGGGACACAGCAAGAAGTTGCCATCTTGGAAAACAAGAACAAGCCCTCACCAGATACTGATCTTTACTGATCTGCTGGCACAATGATCTGTGACTTCCCAGCCTCCAGAACTATGAGTGATTAACGTCTGTAGCTTATAAATTATACAGTCTGATACATTTTATTATAACAATCCAAACAGACTAAGATAAGTACCCTATTAATTAATTATGAAATGTTTTTTGAACTTTTGTATGCTTAAATGATCTTGTGCAAGTAAACAATCCTGCCTTTCATATTTCACTTTAATATTTTTTATTAAATTTTATTTTAGAAATTTTATAGAGAATAAAAACTAAATATATATCTGAGGCAAACTGTGTTTATCTTTATATCATTATTGGAAGTAACTGCTAGTCCAGTCAATGTATATTAATTGAGTAACAGGCATTGTTCTCGACATTGAGGAAAGGCACGTATAATACAAAAATGGTTCTTTCCTTCATGGAATTTACTTTTAAATAGAAAAGAGAAACAATACATCCTTAACACACACACACAGAGTCATATACACAGTCACACACACAGACACACACATATAATACTGCAGATTATGTTAAGGAAATGTTCAGGTATGTGTGAGAGAAAGTAATAGAGAATATGTATTTATATAGGTAAGTCAGAAGTGTCCTTTCTAAAGAAGTAAGGTTTCCATTGAAATGTAAAGAGTAGGATGAAAATCAGTCGTATGAAAAAGCTGTAGGGAAAATAATACAGACATGGGTACAGACTCCGTTCAATACCAAGGTGCGTAGACTACATTGGAGCATAACAAGAGATGCCAGATGTGCATATAAAAATTTGAAAGACTGAAATTCCAGCACTTTTGGGAGGCCGAAGCAAGTGGATCACGAGGTCAGGAGTTTGAGACCAGTCTGGCCAACATGGTGAAACCCCCATGTCTAGTAAAAATACAAAAATTAGCCGGGCATGATGGCACACACCTGTAATCCGAGGTACTCAGGAGGCTGAGGCAGGAGAATCTCTTGAACACGGGAGGCAGAGGTTGCAGTGAGCCAAGATAGTGCCATTGCACTCCAACCTGGGCAACAAGAGAGAAACTCTGTCAAAAAATAAAAAATAAAAGACACTTGTGGTCATGAAATTGGGTTTTATTGTAGTTGAAATAGGAAAGATTTAGTTGGGTTTTAACAATATAAAGACATATTTTTAAAAACACATTTTAGGTAGGCAATTATATAAGCAGGGACTCTGGTTAAAGAAGCAACAGTAGTTCAGAGAAAGAGGATGATAGCCATAATTGGTATGGTGGAAGTGGAGGTTGAGAAATATGGCAGAACCATTAACTTTACCTTTGGGAGTAGAATAAATTAGATCTTTGCTAAGAAATTGATAACATGGACATTTCCACTAACTAATTGACTTGAAAATCGGGGAAGATTCAGTATCATTTTTGAGATAGTGCCAAATGTGGTAGGAAACATTCAGATTATTTCTCCTAGCCATGTTATATTTGGGATGCCTATAAAAATTAAAGAAAATATTCCAAATAGCCAGCAAGGTACGTGAGATCAAAAGATAAATATAAACCAGAAATTTGGTAAACAGAATAGCTATTATTGTATTTGTGTTTAAAATTATAGAATTTATTAAGCCCACTCAGAAATAAATTGCAGATGAGAAATCCAAGTCCTGAAGAAATTCATATTAGAATGTCTTTTGAAAAAGTAAGAAGATAAAAATTGGAGAACTTCATTTTGAAAATCCTAGAAGTGTTCTGGACCAAAAGAAAAAGAAAAAGGCCTGGAAGTCTATTGTAGGTGGAATTCCTGGGGAGCAGAAGTATGAATAATGCAAGGTAAAGACTATCAATTCATTTCATCATTATCGGTATACACCAAGGAGATGAGAGAAAAAGAAGGAAAAAGGAAGGGGCTCAAAAGTACATGCTGATGATTATAGATTGAATCCAAAGGTTACCTTGTGAATGAGCTTCTCATGGCACATAGACTGACACCTAATGGACTGTCAAGGGCAGCACACTACCATGAGAAAAGATAAAACGATTTGGGAGTGGTGAACAAAAGGAGGTAAATACAATGAATTATAAGAATTAATCAGATTGCTACAAAAAGATCACAGATATACCACTTTATATTTTTTTAACCCAGTTTGAGCTTGTTTTTGCTATTTCTGCCCTCAGTGCACAACAGGTTTTAAATTCTTTTTACATTACGTTGTGTTGAGGGTCATTTTGTTTGCCAGAAACTTTTCTCAGTGTCTGCTCTTCCCTTTGCTTTAGATTTTCTCTTTGCATTGAATCTCAGTAGTAGTTTCTCTCCGTCTTGTTCTATCACTTGCTGATGTCTCCACTGTGATTGATGACAGTTGAAGAGTTAGTTTTCTAATTAAACCCAGGCCTTACGCCAGCATTCATCATTGTATATTTGGGGTGTTGCTGTGTCAGTGAGGATTCCCCAGTTGTAATTTTGAGCTCAGACAGTTTTGCTTTGCTTTCTCAAGCTCCCTTTCCCAGGTGTAATGTATTTTCACAAGTGTTAAAAACCCCAAACTTTTACTGCCCAAAGTAAATAAATATTAACACTATTCTTTACCTGGTAACTCCACTAATAGTTAACATTTTATTTTAGTACCTCTTACCTTTCTATTTAGTTCAGAAGTTTAATTTTATTATAATATTAAGGTAAAAAACACACTTTTATACCTAGTTTATATATCAGAGTTTATTGTATTTTATGTTTTAGAGGGATTTTTATTCTTGAAACTTGTATGTAGTATAGTAAAGAATCCATTAGGTTACTGTTAGAATAAAAATTCTCTAATTGTTCTATACAATGATATAACATCCTTGAGAAACAATCTAGTGTAGAAAGCAGTAAGTCTGACATTTTGTTTGTGTGTGTTGGTCAGAGTTCACCATGATATTTAAATAAAAATTAATGAAACAATGCTTATGCAACATATGTAATGCAGAAATAAAGTGCCTAAGGGAAATGTTTATAGTGGGAAAAATTACAGGGTATATGAATATAAATTCTCTTACTCAAAAATTTCTTGGAAGGGCTATTTCAAGAATTTGCAGAAAAGCAAATTATACGACTAAGAATTTACATCTTTGGATATGGATCCATTAAAATTCCAAATGGAAATAAAGAAAAGATATGCATTTTTTTCTGGAGGTATTAATATATATCTTCCTTAAAATGAATGAATGAAATTGTTGGTGGATAGTATCTCAATTTCTATTAATTTGTGTTTAATCACCAATAGCTTATCCAAGTGAGAAAGAGAAGAGACACAGGGAGAAACAGAGAGAGAGAGGGAGAGAAACAGCAAAAGAGAGAAAAAGATGTCATTAGTTGGTTAGTAGGGTAATTAACCCATTTTTAAACACTTGATATTTTAGAGAAGTTTTAGTTTCATAGCAAAATAGGGAGGAAGGTATAAATATTTTTCATATAGAAAGGGACTTAAAATGTCATAGAACGTGAATACTATGAAAAAACTATGCATGGATTTCAAGATTTTTTTTTTGCTAAAATAACTTTATACTAACCTGTAGTAACAAGTTTGAACAGACTCAAAGTCTGAATCACTAAGAAGGATCAGACATCAGTCTGAAAAGAGACCCTATTAGAGTAACTTAAATTTTACTAAAATTTAAGCAAGAGCAAACATCAAATTTATGGTGAAGCTTGCATAGAAAAATAGTGAAATCACTGATGCTTTATAAAAATTTTATGGGAATAATGCCCCACATAAATCAAACAGATAACTTGTATTGAGAAGTAACAAGACAATGTTGACATTGTTAAAGATGAAGCTCACATTGGGCAACCAACTACAACAATTTATGAGAAAAAAATTAATCTGTTCTTGCCCTAATTGAAAAGGACTAACAATTTCACAGCAGAAACAATGGTCAACACCATAGGCATCTCAAAGTCCAGCTTATACAATAATGACTAAAAAATTAAAGTTGAGCAAACTTTTCACTCAATAAGTGGCAAAACCGTTGTGCCAAGGTCAGCAGTAGACAAAGGCAGAGCTTTCCATGGAAATTTTCAAAAAGTGAAATCAAGATCCTGAAACATATCCTTGAATAATTATAATCGGAGATAATACATGGCTTCACCAGCACAATTCTGAAGACAAAGCACAATCAAAGCAACGGCTACCAAAATGTGGAAGTGGTTCTGTCAAAGCAAAAGTGGACCGGTCAAGAGGAACGATCATGGCAACAATTTTAGGGGGTTCTGAAGTATTTTGCTCATTGACTTTCTGGAAGGCCAAAGAAATATGACATCCAGTTATTATGCGAGTGTTTTGAGAATGTTAACCAAATCTCTGGCAGAAAAATCCCCAGGATGCTTCATCAGAGATACTTCTGCTCAGTATTGTCGTCATCAAACCAGAGCAATTTTGTGACTTTCTATGGCAGACCATTAAACATCCACCTTACAGTCTGCAACCCTGATTTGGTTTCTTCTGACTTCTTTTTGTCTCCTAATCTTAAAAGATTTATAAAGGATTTTTATTTTTCTTCAGTTAATGATATAAAAACACCTGCATTGGCAGTTAAATTCTCAGCACCCTCACTCAGTTCTTTATGAATGAACTAAACGACTGGTATCATCACTAACAACAATTTCTAAACATTGATGGAGCTTCTGTTAAGACAAAAAGCTTATGTTTGTTTTCTTTTAATTGTATTTTCCACAAAATTTATTGAAATCCCCTATTACTGCCTGCTAGCTACAGCACATGCATAGCCTCCTGTATTATCTGGGGAAATGTATAATGATATGTAACCATCATCATAGCATCATACAGAGTATTTTCATTGTCCTAAAAATCTTCCGTGCTCTGTGCTTTGCCTATTCATCCGTCTGCCTCCAACCCATATTTCATATTTAAGATCTCTTAAAATATCAGAGTCTTCGTGATTACAAACTTATGCTTTAAGCTAAGAACTATATTCCCAAGGGTTAAATCAGAAAAAAAAAAAAAACTATTATGTGAATAACTGTATGATATTATAATAGCCATTATCATCACAGTAGATAAGGATAACAAGTAGAATACTCATTATGGGACCATTAATAGTTGTCTATGGAAAAATAATTGCTAATTATATTTATAGAAATACATCATTTTTACTCACTTTCTTTTTGCTTACCAAATCCCAAACTGACTTAACCTTAGCTTTCTTTATGGTGATGTGTTGAAGTTGACAGCCTATTAAAGATCTGTGTGTGTACCATCAGAGCTCACTCTTTGGCTTTTTTTTTTGGATTCAATCTGTAACAGTCAGAATGAGCTTTTTACCATCTTTATTTTCCTCATTTCTTTGTTCCCCCTTCTTTCCCATCTTCTTTATGTAATGGTAGAACTGAAATGAATTGGCAGTCTTCTCAGATCTCTGTCCTTCTATAAATTCCACCTTGGGGGGAAATCCAGAGCATTTTCTGTAAGTGGAATTGCTTCCAGGATTTTGTATTAGATGAATAGGACTTGACATATTGTATGCTGACGATAAATATACTAACAGGTTTTTTTTTTTCCTTTTTACCAAACATTTAATACTCTTGTCATAAATTATATTAAACTTGTATTATGTTATATATTATATGTTATATATATAAATTAGTTTCATAATTTACTTTTAGATTGTATTTATTTTTATGTCTATGTCTTATATGTGACGGGGTATGTCTATAATTTTTTATTTTTTATTGATGAGAGAATGAGAATAATTTTAGAGTAACACCATGAAAACACTCTAGATTCGTAGATGAATGAATGAATTTAAAAGAAAAGCATAATGCATTGTTGACATTTGCTCCAAGACCATATTGGTGTTAAGATAAATTTTGGATTCTTTGTCATTGCATTCAAATGTAGCTAGTCAAACGTATGTACTGTCACATCTCTTTAGAATATCCTTTCTTCTGTCTTAATAAAATACTTTTGGCTTGTCTAGTTGGCATGGTGAAACTCTACAGAGTGCAGAGTTTCTCAGCCTTGGCACTGTTGGCATTTAGTATTGCATAATTCTTTGCTGAGGGCAATGGCCTGTACATTGTTGAATGTTTAGTGGCATCCCTTGCCTCTTTCTATGAGATGTCATTTGTGTCATTGTGCCCCCGTCCCAGTCCAGTTTTAGAGATAATCAAAAATGTCTCCAGACATTGCGAAATGTACTGGTGTTGCGGGGGTGGAATGGGGACAAAACTATCCACAGTTAAAAATCACTGATGTAATGGAAAGAAACCAGTACTTAGTGTTATTTATACCTATATTTTAAATTCCTATTTTGCTACGGATACATCTTGGGTAAATTACTTAACTTCTCTAGGCTTCAGTTAAATAGCAATTACCTTACATATTTGCTGCAAGAGTTAGAGGACTATATACAATATACGTACATCAGCTTACATATATTAGCTTGTTGACTGCCTGAAATATAGTAGATACTCCTTAATTCTTTCAACACTTGGCCACAGGTCACTTTTCTTAAAGAATCAATTTAAGGCCATTTACATTCAGAAGTCTTCCTTTTACACTGGACATTTTAGCATAGCATATAATAGACTTTATAATCCATTCCCACCCCTCCCATGAGTTAGTTGTTCTTTGTCTGCCATGGCTTCTGAGTTTTAATCTATCACCTTTCCTCTCACTGACTAGGTGTAAAATGTTTACTTTCCTATATATAGATCTACAAAATAACATCCGAGAAGTTCAGGAAGATTCCTATTTGCTTCTTTATTCCTGCCCCCTGATCAGAGGTTGGCTTGTCATACATGAAGATGTATATAGACAGAAGTATTACTCTCTGTGTGTGTTTCCTAGAGCCTTACTAAGTGGTCTTTGTACGGGCTGGTTTTCTAGCCTTCACCAGCACCTTAACATGAGACATTCTGCTATTATGTTATACATTTACAATTTCAGAAAACAGTAAGTACCAAAGTGAAATAAAATAAGAGCAATGACAATAGAAGCTAGAACAGTAAAAACATGTGTTTTGTTTTCAGGTGTTATGAAGCAACTCTTTTTCAAGTGTTATGAAGCTGTGCACCCAAAGTTGTTTTTCAGTCTTAATTTTTCTGGCCGTGCCATCCTCTTGAAATAATTCCATTGACATTAACCATTGCACTCTATTTTTTATTTGTTTGTTTTCTTTTGATTTTATGTCACTTGTTGTAATCAGGAATAAAATAGAATTCCCCAGTATTGAAGAAAATGTGAGGGAAATTGAGGAGAAAAAATGTCTAAATCTAAAAAAGTTGAAAGGCAGAAATTATCTGGAAGAGTAAATCAAAGATTTTTTTTTAAAAAGAAAAGTAAGTAAACTGTTGTTATAATAACATTTCTTGAAAATATTACTTTTTCTCATTACTTTTTGATTGCTTTTATATAAGTAACTTTAATCTATAAGTGTGGGTCTCTTCCTGAATTCTCCATTTTATTCAACCATATCTATCCTTATGCTATAACCGTGTTTACTTAAATAACATATCGTTAAAGTGAATGCCAAAATCAGGTAGTGTATTTACTTCAAAAGTGTGCTTTGCAAGATTATTTTTATTATTCCTGAATCCTCTGTATTTTCATTAATATTGTCAGGCATGTTTGTCAATTTCTAGGAAAAAAAAAAAAGCCTCTGCAATCATAATTGGGATTGTATTGAATTAATAATTTAAGAAATAAAAATACTTTAAAATATTTAGTTTTTCTATTCATGAACACAGTATATCTCTGCATATATTTAAGATTTGCTTAATTTCTCACTGGATTGTTTCATAGTTTTCAATGTAGAGGTATTGCATCCATTTGGTTCGGATCATCCGTAAGTATTTTACACATAATGGAATTTTAAATATTTCCAATTAGTTGCTGTTTGTTTATGGAAATACTTTTTATTACATATTATTTTTGTTTAGTGATATTTTATACCATATTCTTGTCAAATTCTTTTTAATAACTTTATTGAAATATAATTAATATACAAAAAGTGCACATTTTTAATGTATACAATCTGATGACTTTTGATATATGTGTATATTCATAAAACCATCAACGCAATCAAGGAAATATTTATCACTTCAGAAGTTTCTCATGCTTCTTTGTGTTTTTCATGTTTGTTTTCTTGTTTCTAACGTTTAGTGCCAGATTTTCCTAGAAATTTATACTTAACATTAGACCAACTTTCTTAGTAAACATTTTAAATGCAAGATCACGTATTGCTAAGTGTAAGCATATGTTAAACATATCTCTAAAACTTAGTTATCTCATATAGCTGAAACTTCATACCCAATGAAAAAATATTCTTCATTTTTCCATTTTCTCATCTCTTGATGACCACCATTTTCCTCTTTATTTTTATGTGTTTGACTATTTAAATACCTCATGTAAGTGGAATCATGCAGTATTTGTTTTTCTGTGACTTACTTATTTTACTTAGCATAACGTCTCCAGGCTCATTAACATTGTCACTCACGGCAAGATTTTCTTCGATTTTTCAGGCTGAATAATATTTCATTTTGTGTATACACCAAATTTTAAAAATATTTTCATCCATCAATAGACATTTAAGTTGTTTCTTATCTTGAGTGTTGTGAATAATGCTACAATTAATATGTGAATAATGCTTCAATACCCTGATTTCAATATTTTTGAGTATATACCCAGAAGTGGAATTACTGAATCATATGGTCGTTCTATTTTTAACCTTTTGAAGAATTTCCATGCTGCTTTCCATAGAAGCTGTACAATTTTACAATACCACTAACAATGTGTAGAGCTCATATTTTTCTACATACTCACTGACTTTTTTCTCTTCTTTCTTATGAGAGCTATTCTAACAGGTGGAAGATAATATCTTCTAGTGGTTTTGATATACTTTTCCCTCCTTATTGGTAATGCTGATCACATTTTTATGTAGTTGGTGTCTATTTGTATGTATTCTTCAGAGAGTGCCTTTTCCAGTTTTTGCCCATATTTTAAACAGATTATTTGTTTTTTGTTATTAAACTGTAGGATTTCCTTATGTATTTTGGATATTAATCTCCTTTATTAGGTATATGGTTTGCTGATATCTTCAATTAAAACAAAGGTTTCCTTTTCACTCTATTGATTGTTTTATTTGATGTGAAGGTTTTTAGTTTGAAGCAGTCTTGTTTGTTTATTTTTGCAGTCTTGCTTATTTATTTTTGCCTTTGTTCCATGTGCTTTTGGTCTCATATCCCAAAAAATTATTGCCAAGACCAATGTCATGGGGCTTTGTCCCTATGTCTTCTTACAGGAAGTTAATGACTTCAAGTTTTATGTTTATGTCTTTAATCTATTCTAGTTGATTAAGTGATGTAAGATATGGGTTCATTTTTATTTTATTTTTTTGCATGTGAACATCCAGTTTCCCAATGCCATTTATTGAAGGAACTATGCTTCCTTCAGTGTGTGTTCTTCATATTCTTGTAACAGATTATTTGAAAATGTATATATGGGTTTCTGTCTAGGATCTTTATTCTTCTTCATTTATCTATGTGCCTATTTTTATGCCAGTACCATATGATTTTGATTACAATAGCTTTGTAATATAGTTTGAATCAGAAAGTGTGATGCTTACACCTTTGTTCTTTCTCAAAATTGCTTTGACTATTTGGCATCATTTGTTGTTCTTTATGAGGGGTTTTGTTTTCCCTATTTTTGTAAAAATGCCATTAGAACTTTGATGGGGAGAGCATTGAAATCATAGATTGTTTTATTTATTTATTTTATTTTTTTATTATTATGTTTATTTTTGAGAAAAGGTCTTACTCTGTCACCCAGGCTGGAGTGCAGTGGTACGATTACAGCTCACTGCAGCCTTGATCTCCAGTATCAGGGGATTCTTCCACTTTAACCTCCTAAAGTGTCATGCCCTTCCATATATAACCAGTATACATCTTACATGTGTTGATTGATGTATTATGTTTTCCTAAAATGTACAAAAGCAAGCTGTAACCCAACCACCTTGGGCACATGTTGTTAAGACCTCATGGGACTGTGTCATGGGCACACATCCTTAACTTTGACAAAATAAACTTTCTAAATTGATGGAGACCTGTGTCCAATACTTTTGGGTTCACAGGGGCAATGCTTAACTCATACAATGAGTTTGGATGTGTTCCATCCTCTTCAAAAAATTTAAACTAATTTAAGAAGACTAATTGTAATTCTTTAAATGTTTTACCAGTGAGCATTCTGGTCATGGATTTTTCCCTATTAGAAGAAATTTTATTATTTACTCAATCTCATAATTCATTATTGGTCTTTTAAGGTTTTCTATCTTTATGACTCAATGTTAGAAGATTGCATATTTCTAAGAATGTATCCATTTTTCTAGTTATTCCATGTATTATATATTGTTCATAGTAGTCTTTTATGATTCTTTTTCTGTGGCATTAGTTGTAAGTTTTTTCTATGTTATTTCTGAAGGAGTCTTCTCTCTTTTAATTAGGTCTTGCTAAGGGTTTGTCAATTTTATTTAACTTTCTTTTTTAAAACACATCTTTTGATTGTATATTCATTTTAAAAAGTAGCTATAGTTATTCTTAACACTTTTTTTAACTATAATGCTAAAAGTTAAAAATGAGTCACATGCCACCATTACAGTAGTATGGCATTTGTCTGTATATTTAACTTTGAATTTTATACTTTTTTATGCTTTCATGTTGCTGTCTTGCATCCTATAGCTTCAACTTGAAGAACTCCCTTTACAATTTTTGTAGAGGAAGTCTAGTGATGATGAACTCTGTCAGCTTTGGTTTGTTCAGAAAATTGTTTATCTGTCCCTCACTTCTGACTGACAGTTTTAGTAGGTATAGCATTCTTGGTTTTATGCATTTTCCTTGTTGTTGTTCATCCGGGGCTTTGGAAATACTAACCTACTCTTTACTGGCCTACAGGGTTTCGGCTGAAAATCCACTGACAGTCTTATGGAGATTTTTTTGCATGTGATGAATCACTTTTTGTTGCTGTTTTCAAAAATTTTTTTTCCAGTTGACTTTTAATAATTTAATTACATGGTTTGAGTATCCCTAATCTGAAAATCCAAAATTTGAAATGCTTCAAAATCCAAAACATTTTGGGTACCAACCTGAGGCTCAAAGAAAATGCTCATTTGAGTATTTCAGATTTCAAATTCCATATTAGGAAAGCTCAACCAGTAAGTATAATGTAAATATTCCAAAATCTGAAGAAAATCCAGATCTGAAGCACTTCTGGTTCTAACTGTTTGGGGTAAAGAATACTCATCCTGTATTGTGTCTTGGCAAAGACCTCTTTATGTTCAATATATTTGAATTTTTTTGGACTACATGAATCTGGACGTCTATTTCCCTCCCTAGATTCAGAAAGTTTTAGCCATTAGCTGCTTAAGTTTGTTCTTTTCTGCCTGTCTGACTCTCTGAGATTTCATAATAAATATATTAACTGGCTTGATAACGTCTCATACGTGCCTTAGTGTTTTGTTTTGTTTTGTTTTACTATTTTTTATTCCTTTTTTTTTAGGTTCCTATGACTTCTGCCTGATCAAGTCTCCTATTAATGTACTCTATTAAGATTTTCAGTTAAGTTATTTCATTCTCCAGTTATAGAATTTTCTTAATGATTTTTCTCTGTCGGTATTTCCATTTTTCTCATGAATTCTTTTCTTTATATTACTTTCTATTTGTGTTCTCTTTTAACTTAGTGAGGTTTTTCAAGAATATTATTTTAAATATTTTAACAGGCAATTTACAGATCTCCATTTGCTTAGGGCCGGTTACTGGATATTAATTTTGTTTATTTGGTTGTGTTATATTTCATGATTATTCATTATTTCTTATAACTTTGTGTTGTTTGGGCATTTGAAGAAATAGCCATCTCTCTCAATTATTACAGACTGATTTTGACAGAGAAGATCTGTACCCATCAGCACAGCTAAAGATTTGTGAGTCGCTGAACACTTTTTTTTATAGATATTGTATTAGTGCGTTCTCACATTGCTATAAAGAAATGCCTGAGACTGGGTAATTTATTAAAAAAAAAAAAGTTTAATTGGCTTATAGTTTCACAGGCTATACAGGAAGCATGAGGTTGGCATCAGCTCAGCTTCTAGGGAGGCCTCAGAAACTTACAATCATGGAGCAAGACAAAAGGAAAGCAGTCATCTTACATGACAGGAGCCAGGAGTAAAGGTTGGGGAGGTGCTACACACTTTTAAACAACCAGATCTTCTAAGAACTCACTCAGTATCATGAGAACAGAACCAAGAGAATGGTGCTAAAGTATTTATGAGAAATCTAGTCCCAGGACCCAACACCTCCCACCAGCTCCCACCTCTAGCATTAGTGACTACAATTTGACATAAGATTTGGTAGGGACATAGATCCAAACCATGTCATTCTGCCCCATACTTCAAATATTATGTTTTTCTCATATTGCAAAATAAATGATGCCTTCCCTACAGATGCCCAAAGTTTTAATGTATGTCACCATTAACTCAAATGTCCAAAGTCCAAAATCTCATGTGAAACAAGGCTAGTCTCTTCAGTCTATGAGCCTGTAAAATCAAAAACAAGTTATTACTCCCAAAATACAATGAAGATATAGACATTGGGTAAATACTATCATTCCAAAAGGGAAAAATCAGCCTAAAGAAAGGGCCTACAACTCCCACACAAGTCTGAAACCCAGCAGGGAAGTCATTAAATTTTAAAGCTCCAACATAATCTCCTTTGACTCCATATCCCACATCCAGTGTACATTGGTGTGAAGAGTGGGCTCCCCAAGCTTTGGACAGCTCCACCCATGTGACTTTGTAGGGTTCACCCCCATCACTGCTCTGAGAGGCTGTCATTGAGTGCCTGTGGTTTTTCAGACTGAGGGTGCAAGCTGCCAGTGGATCTACAATTCTTGGGTCTAAATGATAGTGGCCTTCTTCTCACAGTTCCACTAGGCAATTCCCCAGTGTAGAATCTGTGTATGGGTTTCAACCTCACGTTTATTTCCCCTTTGCACTGCCCTAGTAGAGGTTCTCCATGAGGACTTTGCCTCTACATTCAGCTTCTCCCTGGACATCCTGGCTTTTCCATACATCTTCTGAAATCTAGGTGGAGACTCCCAAGCCTCAACTCTTGTATTCTGTGCACCTGTAGGCTTAACACCACACGGAAGCCACCAAAGCTTATGACTTGTGCCTTCTGATGCAGCAGCCCAAGCTGTACGTTGGCCCCTATGAGCCATGGCTGGAACTCAAGTGACCGTGATGCAGGGAGCAGTGATCTGAGGTTGCACAAGCTGGGGGACCCTGGGCCTGACCCACAAAACCATTCTTTCTTTCCCAGGTGTCTGGGCCTGTGAAGGGAGAAACTGGCACAAATGTCTCTGAAATGCCTTTGAGGCCTTTTCCCCGTTGTCTTGGCTATTAACACTTGACTCCTTTTGACTTATGCAAATTTCTGCAGCCTGCTTAAATTCCTCCTCTAAAAATGGGCTTTTCTTTTCTACTACATGACCAGGCTGCAAATTGTCCAAACTGTTACACTTTGCTTCCCCTTTAAATATGAATTTCAGTTTCATATCATTTATTTGCTCATGCATATGAGCATAGGTTGTTAGAAGCAACCATGCCACATCTTGAATGTTTTGCTGCTTTGAAATTTCTGCCAGATACCTTAATACATAACTCTCAAGTTTAAAGTTCCACAGATCCCTACGACAGGGGCACAATGCAGCCAACCTTTTTGCTAAGGCATAACAAAAGTGACCTTTGTTTCGGTTCCTAATAAGTTTCTCATCTTCACTTGAGACCTTATCAGCCTGGCCATCTGTGTCCATATCACTATTAGCATTTCGGTCACAACCGTTCAATAAGTAACTAGGAAGTTTCAAGTTTACCCTCATCTTCCTGTCTTCTTCTGAGCCCCACAAAGATTTTCAGTCCCTGCCAGTTACCCAGTTCCAAAGCCAATCTGATATTTTCAGGTACCTCTATAGCAATACTCCACTCCTTGGTACCAATTTTCTGAGTTAGGCCATTCTTGCACTGCTATAAAGAAATACCTGAGACTGGGTTATTTACAAAAAATGGAGAGAGCGAGCAAGAGATTTAATTGGCTCACAGTTTCTTGGGCTGTACAGGAAGCATAATGCTGGCATCTGATTAGCTTCTGGGGATGCCTCAGAAAACTTACAATCATGTCACAAGGCAAAAAGGGAGCAGTCATCTTACATGACAGGATCCAGAAACGAGAGATGGAGGAAGGGGGTGATACACACTTTCAAACAGCCATATTTCATAACTTAATCACTTTAACAAGAATAGCACTGACAGAATGGTGCTGAACCATTCATGAGAAATCCACCCCCAAGATCCAACCACCTCCCACCCACCTCCAACTCTGGGAACTAAAATTGGACATGAGATTTGGTGAGGACACAGACCCAAACCATATGAGTATGCATGATGCACTTCTCTTCTTCATTCTGGAGTCAGTCTTGGTGTTGCATATCTTCTACGTGTCACAGAGCTACACTAGCTGCATTTAGCTGTCCATCCCATTTCCCCAGGACAGATCACTGAAATGCCAAACATAGACTGCATATTCAACCTCTCCCTTCATCCTGGGGAAAAAAAAATCACGTTGTTGTGCACCTTTTCTCAATCTCACAGAATTGTGCCTGTTATAGTAGGTGGCACCTCTTTTTTTTGTTTTCAGCTTTGCCCAGAAATTTGAACTATGCCAGTTGCAACAACATTCCATGTGACCCAAGACAGAAACTGGTTCCTAGAGCACACTGAAAGGCTGGAACTTGCATACATTCTCTTTCCTCTCATTCCATAAAGTGAGAATTTACTGGAGAGGACAATCTCTGTCAGTACTGAGCTGTACAGGTTTTGGGGAGGTGCTGATACCAGTAAAGTGAAATTGCTGATTTTACCAATTTCAATGTGATTGGTCACAGTTTTGTTTACGTCTAAGGTATTGCAACTTCATTATTGGAATCTAGGCCACGCATAAAGGTATTTTGGTCTGTATATTGTTGTTAATTCTGTGTTTGAATCAACCAACAAATTAAGAATACAATTTTAGCAAGATCTGGGAGAATGATGTCAGCAAGATTATGATTTTATTCTTAATTTGTTGGTTGATTCTTAAAATTTTCTACGATTATGAGATCTGCAAGTCAAGACAGTTTCTATTCTTTGTTTCTAACTGGACTTTCAATTAAATGTTATTTGTATTGCTCAGAATACTGTTTAATAAAATTGTTGAAGATGGACATCCTTGCCTTGTTCCCAATAATACAGAAAATGTGTTTAATATAAAAGGACATGCTGATCAATTTGCATAAATACATTTTATTAAAAATATGTAAATTATTACTTCAAAAGAAAATGAAAATTTTCTTTTTTAAACTTTAATACCACCACTGTATAAATAACTTTTTCAAATAAATGAAAAACGAGACTGAAATATAAAATTATATAAATATCATGAAGAGGCAGTACATAAAATAACAAACACAAATTACTTATCACCAGATAATAAATTATCAATCTCATTCTTAATAAATGCATATAAAACAAAACTATGAGATAATTTATTCCATGAATATTCATGAAGAAAATATGCGAATACTTGTAAATGTCTTTGGAAATACAGACTTTCATATTTAATGCTATTGCGTATATTATACTTTACACTTCTCTGTAGAAGAATTTTGAAATACATTCAAAATTCTCATAAATAATAAAGCCTTTGTACCAGTACTTAAAACTGTATTGTAATATTTTGTAATAAGGTGAAAGAACAAATATTTGTGGACAAGATTGTTTATTAAAGAGTTATCTTTGATAGTGAGTATAAAAAACATACATTCTTGAAAGTAAAGAATTTGAAAAAAATGTGATTTGTAAGTGAAGTGGAATATTATATAGCCTTCAGTGCCCTTTACACTGCAATTTATTTTTACCATTTCAATTCACTTAAAATATGTGATAAGTCTTTTTATGTGAGGGAAACTTAAAAGTCTCGTTGAAATTAGAGTCAGTTGTTGGGAGGTTTGAAATGTTAATATAGGTATGTTAAATTTATTCTGTTTTCAACCTTGTACAATTCTGACTTTAGTGTTGTGCCTCAAATAACATCCCATTAACCTATAACTGCAATCCCCCTTTTCCCTTGTTCATTAATAACACTGAGTACTCCAATTAATTATGTATTAAGTCACATAATGTCACATCACTATTTAAAATTATACAAATTTTACCATCTCACCTTAGAACAAATTACATAGTTTTTGTCATGTCAAAAGAGGTATACATTATCTGGTCTCTAGCTTCCTGTGTTTCCTATCACTTTGCCTGAACCATATGGCTTCTGCCATATTGATTTCCTTTCCGATCCTGTAGTAAGTGATCCCATTACACCTACCCCTCTGCTCTGCCCTTACTTTTTTCTCTCCTTGGAAAATTATCTTGCAGATATCCTCATGGGTCATTTCTTCATCATGTTCAAATCTCTGTATAAGTAACACCTTATCAGAGAAGTATTTATGAATAAATAAGGTATGGAGCAGGCCTTTCATCACTTCAGTTGATTTTTGTTTGAAAACCTGTCAACTTCGACATGTTTATCTGCTTGTTTTTTTGTTTATGTAAGTTTTTGTAAGAAAAAATGTAGATTTTATTCCTCACTATATGGGCTTTGTTCCCTGTGTCTAGAACTTACCTGGGAACACCAAATATGATCAATACATATTTGATACATTAATGATTGAATGTTTAGAAATTTTTTTCACAATTTCTCTAAGTAAACATTGGAGACAAATGACATATTTACCCAATATTAGATTATTAACCAGCGGGGAATGCACGCAGATATTTAATGACTACATGACTTACCAAGGGTTCTTGACACAATAAGCATTTTCTTCTCCACGATGTACTTTCTTAGATTGGTTTCCTGTACTATACTTTCTTGAGGCTTTGTTTGTTTGTTTGTTTGTTTCTTATTGTGCTGCTTTCTCATCTTCTCCTTTGATGATTCATGTTTTCTCCCTATCCTCAAAAAATTGAAATGCTCTAATTCTCAGTCCTTGTCTTCTTTTACACATCAACTATACCAACTCTTTCAGTCACTTTATACAGTCCTAAGGCTATAATACTGACTACATGTAACTATAACCATGACTCTTATGTTTATACTTCCTACTCAAATACATCTTTTAAACTTCTGCTCCTTGTACTTAATACTTTCAAGGAATCTCTAACAGTCAAGATAAAGTCTTCCTGTAAAAACCATGAATTCCACCAAACCTCCTTCTCAAGCAAGCTTCCTATCTTAGTTGATGGCTCCTATTCTCCTTCTTTTGCTCATGCTACACAACTTGACTTGTTCTTTTCTCAAAAATCTCATCGCCTCTAACCTCTCTTGCCTATAAGAGTCTCCAACGTTACTCTCTGCTTCAATCCTCAGTCACAGATTACTTTCCAAAATATGTCAAATCATATTACTTCTCTGCCCAAACCCTATAATATCTCCCAATTTCATTTTACAATACCTCTCTATGTCTTTACAATGGCCTGTAAAATTCCATATGATTTATCACTGACGTTCTGAGTCATCTATTGCTATTTTCATTTTTATTCTTTCAGCTCTAGTTGCATTAACTTTCTTGAATACAAGTATACTTGCATTGTAGGATTCGGATCAAACTGTTCCTAGCCATATTCATCTTCTACCTACTCCGTAAGTTTTTAAAAATCTTTTCTTTTCAATAAAGCCCAAACATACAATTTAATAAAACAAACTATGCCACCGCCATCACACACACACACACACACACACACACACACACACACACACACACACACTTAACACTCCAGATCATCTGTACCTGGTTTACTGTTGTGTTGTTTTATTTTTTCTGTAAAACTCATTGCCTTCTTACATACCAAGTAATTTGTTTATTACCTAGGTTTAAAGTTTGATGTTTATCTTCTCTTGCTTGGTATGCCCTGAATGGGCAAGGATCTTTGTTTTTTTTTTTTTTTTTTTTTTTTTTTTTTATTGATATATCTCAGGCCCTAAATGAATACATTGTACATGGTATGTGATTAATAATCAAATTACTAAATAAATGAATTATTTCCTTTATACTTTCTATCGTTCTGTATTATGACCTCACACATAAATATTCATTATTTAATATGTGTACAATACGTTTTGGTTTTCAGTCTTTGTGTCTTCTGTCATCTTATTTGAACTTAAATTAAGCCATTTTTTGCTATCTAGCTAGCTTGCTTTCTTTTTTATTTTTTGGTTAACACAATTCTAAATTTAAAATATTTGAAATTCATTTATAATTACAAAAAAAGAAGCATGTATAATCAGTCAGAACATAGTTTACACCACAATTTTTGTACTTTATTGTGATAGCTTTGGACCATTAATGGACAAGAAGCAGACTGAGAACAGACAGAAACCTCCAGTTTAATAGGAAAGAAATGTTGTCCTTGCTATCTGTTTGGACATAAATAATATGTCTGTGAAGGTATGTTTTTGAAAGAGTAACAGTCTGAATTTCAAAAGTGGTTTTTAGTATTATATCCAAAATTAGCCTTCGTATGGTAGTTTATTTGAAAGGAGCTGGTACCTTTGGGAGATATTTAGAGACAAGCAGCAGTCCTAGAATCTGCTAGTGTACAGGAAATATTTCCATCCTTTCATTTACCATGTGGCCTGGCATATTTTAGGTACACAATCATTGTTTATTTTAACTATACGAATGATTGTACTCACATAGACCAAGGTCCCTGCAAGAATGGGAAACAAACTGATGAAGTCTTATCTGAAAATTAAATAAAAATAAAGATTTTTTTAGAATGAGACCTGCATGAGCACAGGACTCATCTGTGTTGCAACTAAGAAGGGATCATTGAATATCCCAGCACTAGGCCATTGTAAACCAGGTACAAATAGACTTCATGTTTAGACTGAATGATTAGGTTTAAGCAACAGTAGACAGATAATATTGATGTATGCTTTCTGTTTTTTTCTCATAATTTACATCCCAGTGAGTATAAGTGTGTAGTGAGGAGTTAAGCAATCTTGTGGAATTGAGTACATGGTTTGGAAAAAGCAGGTATCCTCAGATGGTCTAATATCATTAACTTCCATTTATTTTCCAGTAAAACCACTTCCAATTTTTCAAATCCCTAAAATGCAATTGTATTTGCCTCTTGTACCTATTACACTATTTTTACTCTTAAAGTTGACTTTAGTATTTTATACATTTTTTTATAACTATACTTACAGTTCATGATTTTATCATCCTTAGCTCTTTCAGTGTATCTCTTACCAGTCCTTTAGAGAGTGGTATCTTGTAAGTAGAGAATTTCTCTCTTCCACTTAAGATGGCATTCGCTTCTCCAGGTTTCCCCAATGATTAAATATTCAATGAAGTCTGGATTCTGTGCCCCACTTTCTATATTTTCATATAGCACCTTATAATGAAATCACCCAGAGTACAATGGAAAGGATTTTGCTACCTCTTCACTTTATGTTAAGTCCTTAAAATCATGTTCTCTAGCTTTTAATTGTATGTAAAGCAAAATGTCAGTTGTGACAATAATCCATGCACACACAAAGAAAAGAGATGCATATATGAATGTAAGGTGGTAGTGTTTATTTTTTAAGGTTATCAATATTTTTGAAAAATCTTGATTATTTTTATTAACAACATATTCCAATGTTTATTTTTTAAATGCAAATCAAGATTATAGTGGAAAGGATGGTATTCAATCAAGCTCAAAACTTTTGTTTTGCCACTTCTTCAAGAAAAGCAGGCTTCATCACATCAAATAACATATTTAATTCATTTCTTTATTTTTCACTTGATGAGAAATTAAAAGCAATTGAGATAACAATTCAGTTACAAGGAGAAATAACTGGAAACAAAGTAGTGAAAATTAAAATTGACCTCATTTAATTACTTCAATTATAGTTTATAATTATAATTTAATTATGATTTAATGATAGCAGAATAATGCTCTCCATTTAAATTAAATGGAAAAACATGCTAATTTTTTATTGTGTTAAAGCTGATTGGAACTTGTCAACATTATAATTCTGTAACAGTAATTTTTTCTTTTCTTTTATAAATTTTATTTTTTAGAGCAGTTTAGGTTCACAGCAAAACTGAGCAATTGAGCAGAAGGTACAAAGATTTTCCATATACTCTCTTCCCCCACACATGTGTAGCCTACCCATTATCAACATTCTGTACAAGTGTGGTATATTTGTTATAATTATTAATGATATTTTACATTAGGTTCATTGACATATATATATTACATCCATAGTTTACATTAGGGTTGCTCTTATTGTTGTACATTATGGGTTTGGACAAATGTAGTAATTATAATGGCATATATCTACCATTATGTTATTACACAGCGTATTTATATTGCTCTAAAAATATTAGTTGCCCTAGCTACTCATGTTAATTTATTTTTCATGTTACAACTAATTGGAAGTCATCAATATTATAATTATATAATAACAAATGTTTTTAGGTGTCTGAGTTTTGAAGATTATGATTTGTCTGTAAAGCAAGTAAACTTAATCATTTACACACACGTATTACATATATATGTATATATATTATATATGTGAACCACAAATAAAATAGGTTCCATTCTCTGTTACAATTTACTATCTTTTAAAAATGAGGAATTTTATTTCATATGTTTCTTTGATTGATAAAATTTTATAGACTATTTTTTATTCATTCAATAATTTAAGTAAGCTGCTAAAATATTTAGGAAGGCTTTTTAAAATGTTGTTTAATAATTTCTTGAGTATGAAACTGAATTATATTCAGCACAATGATACTGTTGGAGGATTAACAAATTTGTATGCCTGCTGTGCAGTAACAGACCAATGCACTGAGACAGCAGTGTTTGCAGCAGGAAAAACATTTATTAATCATATGACAGCTAAGTAAGGGGACAGAAAGGACCCACAAGTCTGTCTCCCAAAGAAGTTATGGGCTGCATTTTGTAAAAGAATTGTGAAAGGCATAGGTCCAGAAAATTGGGGTTGTTGATTGGTCAGTGTTAGGGAGATGAAATCATCAGGATCTGAAAACTGCCTTCTTTGTTGAGTCAGCTTCTCATGGGGTCCTATGCAACAGCTAGTATCAGTAGTTTTACTGGTATGCAGGACCTGAAGGAATACCTCAAAAGGAAAACAAGATTTCACAATGATTTAGTCATTATCCACAAAGAACTTAAGGGGAACTATAATATTTTGACAGGATCTACATGATTCTGGGACAATAGGTAGTAAAAACTATGAGGAAGCAGGTCAGAGAGCAAGCTGACCTAATGATTAATGCTGAATGTACTGCAAGCTTGCTTCGTTTTCATGTTTTCCCCTTCCTTCTTCTGTGATGCATTTTATAAAGTTAATAGGGACAGTTTCAATATAGCTATGAAAAACAGAGCTATAATCATATTTAGTTAGAGGTGTAACTGAAATCAAAATACGTGTTTTTCCCTTCACTGTTTAGAACCATTCAGAATATTCAAGGAGATAATCAGCCCTTTAATACAATTTGAAAGTTTCGCTGTTCAAAAGTGGTTTAAAGCAAATTTTGTCATACAAATTTATCCATGCCTTTTCTTTCTTTCTTTTTTTTTTTTTTAATTATTATACTTTAAGTTCTAGGGTACATGTGCATAACGTGCAGGTTTGTTACACATGTATACTTGTGCCATGTTGGTGTGCTGCACCCATCAACTCGTCAGCACCCATCAACTCGTCATTTACATCAGGTATAACTCCCAATGCAATCCCTCCCCCCTCCCCATAATAGGCCCCTGTGTGTGATGTTCCCCTTCCCGAGTCCAAGTGATTTCATTGTTCATTTCCCACCTATGAGTGAGAACATGCAGTGTTTGGTTTTCTGTTCTTGTGATAGTTTGCTGAGAATGATGGTTTCCAGTTGCATCCATGTCCCTACAAAGGACACAAACTCATCTTTTTTTATGGCTGCATAGTATTCCATGGTGTATATGTGCCACATTTTCTTAATCCAGTCTGTCACTGATGGACATTTGGGTTGATTCCAAGTCTTTGCTATTGTGAATAGTGCCACAATGAACATACGTGTGCATGTGTCTTTATAGCAGCATGATTTATAATCCTTTGGGTATATACCCAGTAATGGGATGGCTGGGTCATATGGTACTTCTAGTTCTAGATCCTTGAGGAACGCCATACTGTTTTCCATGATGGTCGAACTAGTTTACAATCCCACCAACAGCGTAAAAGTGTTCCTATTTCTCCACATTCTCTTCAGCACCTGTTGTTTCCTGACTTTTTAATGATTGCAATTCTAACTGGTGTGAGATGGTATCTCATTGTGGTTTTGATTTGCATTTCTCTGATGGCCAGTGATGACGAGCATTTTTTCATGTGTCTGTTGGCTGTATGCATGTCTTCTTTTGAGAAATGTCTGTTCATATCCTTTGCCCACTTTTTGATGGGGTTGTTTGTTTTTTTCTTGTAAATTTGTTTAAGTTCCTTGTAGGTTCTGGATATTAGCCCTTTGTCAGATGAGTAGATTAAGCTATCCATGCCTTTTCACAATATCTTGCCATGATCAGAATCTAAACACTGAGCTGAATATATATATAAAAATATATAAATATATATTATATATAAATATATAAATAATAATTATTATACTTTAAGTTCTGTAAATAATTATTTATATAAAAAGTGAATATAACCTTCCTTACTTTTATGAAAAATATAAATACTTTCAGATAAGGATTTTTAATTGACTTAAATGTTCTACTAAAGACCTTAAGTTTACGAGAAAAATTCCCAGTAATAATTTGTCTTAAAGGCAGAATGACTCAATAGTTTATTCAATAGTTACATTTTTCTTCTAAAATAATTATAATTTTTATTTTTTTAAAATGCTAAAATTAAAATACAAAATTAAATTTTTGCAGATATCTATGTAATTATGATTCCTAGTATGAGAAATTTTGCATTTTAGAAAATTATAATTAAAGTAAATAGGATAGTTGCCTGAGAAATAGGTGCTTTCTATTTTCTTTAATTTTGTAATGTATTGAAAAAACATATATTTTAATTGTAAGTGGCTGTAACTTATGGTAGAAAGAAAATAGTAGAATCGAGAGATCTAATTTTACTTACTAATTTAAAATGTATGTCTTACCTAACCTATTTCTCTAAAGAACATGAAATTGTGCAAAACAATTACAAACGCTCCAAAAACAACATTGTTGAAAAAAATTTTAATTTATTGATTAATCTATTTTCACCAGAGTATGTACAATTTTAAAATTCTGAACATTAAAAGGTTGACTTTGGCAACCATTTTTAATATGAAAGACAGTTAACTTTTGCTTAAGCAATGCTAATTTGCATCTTGTCTAAATTATTAAATAAAAAGTTACTCTTAATGTAAAAAAATAGTAAGGCAAAATTTCCCTGTGAACATATGAAATTATTTACATGATTGTTTTGTTTCACAAAATTCGAATGTCTTCTCTAATTGAGAAAAAATTTAGGAAAAGAGTTATAACTTTGTCAAATTGGCACACATAAACACAATGAATGAACGAATAAATGAATGAATGAATGAATGAGTATTCAAAGAGAAAAATATGTGCCATACGAAAGATTGTTCTATATAAGTATTTGATAAAAAATGCAAATGTATTTTCACATATTTTGGTTTTCCATAACTAGTGAAAGATGGTGGAATATGTCTCCAAAATATGCCACACTAAAGTGGAGTCCTTATACTAAAATTAAGATTGTTTTAAGCTAGACACTTGAAAAACAGCAGATGCAAGAAGGGCATTTAAATCTCTTTCATTCTGAAAAAAAGGAGATGAAATCTTCCATGTGAATGATGCCCTTGGTGTATCAAAAGAAAATAAATATTCTTTGGAGAGTCATAGTGAGATAATTCTGTACACACAGACCTTGTTAAAATAATTTTTATCTTCCTTTAACCTCTCCACAAAATTAGTTACTTTTCCACAATTGTCTGTCTTGTTCAACTTAGTATTAAAAAATTGGGGGTTTTCCATTTCTTTTAGTATTCATTTTCTCATAAGAGCCTCCATTTCATATACAAGTTAAATTCGTTAATCTATCTTACATCCATTTAATTTTCAGGAACAGCTGGGGACTCTAAGAGGGTAGAGGTAAAGTTTTGCCTTTTCTACGTTGATGACAAGTAAGATGGTTTAATTTTTGCTTTGTATTTTTCAGCTCTCACATAAGATACAGTAATTAGGAATCTAAGGCAATAAGTGAAAAAAAAATACAAGACATATCCACAAAATCTTGTCTGTAGTACCTTAGGAGGGAGTAATTGCTATAATAAAAAAATAAGGTAATAAAGGCTATAGGAAGTGTTAAACTGTCAGTGGGATGTTATCTAGAGTGTAGAAACTGTTCACTGAGAAGCCGACAAGGAAGCAAAAAGCAGAAGTAAATGAAGGTGTGAACCATGAGCAAATTGAAGGAAAGAGCATTCCAGACAAGGGAAAGAAGAACAAATGCCAGCCTTTCCAATAAGATATGGAACATGAAAAGGATGCCCACTGACATCACTATTATTCAGCATAGTACTGTGAGTCATAGCTAGAGCAATTGGACAAGAGAAAGATATAAAGGGCATCCAAATTGGAAAAGAGGAAGTCAAACTATCCTTGTTTGCAGAACATAATATTTTAATATTTGTGAAAACCTAAAAGCTCCACAACAAAACTATTAGAACTGGTGAATCAAGTTAATTCATGATACAAAATTAACAGACAAAAATCAGTAGCATTTTTATATGCCAACATTGAAATGTGAAAAAGAAATTAAAAAGTAATCCCATTTACAATAGCTACACATAAAATTGAATACCTAGAATTAACTTAATCAAATAAATGAAAGATCTCTTCAATGAAAAGTATAAAATACTGATGAACAAAATTGAAGAGAACGCCAAAAATGAAAAAAAATTTTATGTGTATGGATTAGAAGAATCAGTCATGTTAAAATGTCTATACTACCCAAAGCATTCCACAGATTCAATGCAATCCCTATCAAAATACCATTCCTCATAGAAATGGATAAAAACATTGTAAAATTTATATAGAACTACAAAAAAACTTAGAATAGCCAAAGGTATCCTAAAAAAAGGAACAAAACTGGAGGAATCACATTACCTGACTTCAAATTATACTAGAAAGTTATAGTAACCAAACACTACGCTACTGGCATAAAAACTGACACATAGACCAGTGGGACAAAATAGAGAACTCGGGAAAAAATCCACACAACTACAGTGAACTCATTTTCGACAAAGGTGTCAAGAACATGCACTGGAAAAAGACAATCTCTTCAATAAATGGTGCTGGGAATATCAGATATTTATATGCAGAGGAATAAAACTAGACCCCTATCTCTCGTCATATAAAAAAATCAAATCAAAATGGATTAAAGACTAAGACCTAAAACTATGAAACTACTACAAGGAAACATTGGGGAAAATCTCTAGAATATTGGTCTGGGCAAAAATTCCTTGAGCAATACCCCACAAGCGCAGGCAAACAGAGCAAAAATAGACAAATGGGATCACATCAAGTTAAAAAGCTTCTGTACAGCAAAGGATACAATCAACAAAGTGAAGAGACAACCAACAGAATGGGAAAAAATATTTTCAAACTACCCATCTGAGAAGAAATTAATAACAAGACTATATAAGGAGCTCAAACAACTCTACAGGAAAAAATCTAATAGTCCAATTAAAAAAATGGGCAAAAGATTTGAATAGACATTTCTCAAAAAAGGACAAGCAAATGGCAAATGGGCCTATAAAAAGATTCTCAATGTCCTTGAGCATCAGAGAACTGCAAATCAAAACTATGATGAGATATCATCTCACCCCAGTTAAACAGCTTTTATGAATAAGTCAGGTTATGACAAATACTGGTGGTGATATGGAAAAATGGAGCCCTTGTAGATGGTTGATGGGAATGTAAATTATTACAACCACTATGGAGAACAGTTTGGAGGTTCCTCAAAAAACTAAAACTTGAGCTACCATATGATCCAGCAATCCCACTCCTGGGTATACACCCAAAAGAAATATATATATCAAAGAGATATCTGTATTCCTACGTTTGTGGCAGCACTATTTACAATATCTAAGATTTGGAAGCAACCTAAGTGTCCAACAACAGATGAATGGATAAAGAAAATGTCATACATACACATAATGGAGTACTATTCATCCATAAAAAAGAATGAGAATCAGTCATTTGCAACAACATGGACAGAACTGGAGATCCTTATATTAAGTGAAACAAGCCAGGAACAGAAGGACAAACACCATATGTTCTCATTTATCTGTGGGATCACAAATAAAATTAAACTCTTGGAGACAGAAAGTAAAAGGATGGTTATCAGAGGCTGGGAAGGGTAGTGGGAGTGTGGGCAAGGCTGGGGGCTGGGGAGATAAGGATTGTTATTAGGTACAAAAAAAACAGAATGAATAATACCTACTATTTAATAGTCAGACAGGGTGGCTATAGTCAATAATAACTTAATTGTATATTTTGAAATAACTTATGGAGTGTAATTGGGTTGTTTGTAATTCAAAGAATAAATGCTTGAGGGGATGGATACCCTATTTTCCATGATGTGCTTATTTCACATTGCATGCCTGTATCAAGGCATCTCATGTACCCCGTAAATATATATACCTACTGTGTACTCAGACAAAAATAAAAAAAAAAATTTTTTAAATGCCCTGTATCAGAAACTAGTTAGGCATTTCTTTTTTTAAAAAAGAAAACATTATAAGGAACAAAGTGTTCCTTATAATGGAACAAAATAGAAACTAGGATCAAAATGGAGTAAGAAGACAAATGTTGAATCTCTTGAAGACCTTTGCAAAAAGAAATGACATGGGAAGTGATTGGAGGATTTGAAACAGAAGAGTAACATGAGCTGAATTAAGGTTTTAGTAAAATCACTCAGAATGCAGTGTTGAGAAGAGACTAAAATGGAGCAATGATGAAAGCAGGAAGACCAACCTTAAAATAATTTGCATTTACATATTTAAAAAACAATATAGCACATTGGAAAGCATGATGACATTTATCCTTCAAGTTAACTTGGTTAATTTTCATTTCATTTTCAGAAATATATCAGATCTCATTTGTAATAATTTTATGCAACATGTTTCTTGCTTTTATAGTTCTAAAATTTAAATCACAGAAACTACTAAAATGAGGGGAGGAATTATAGAATAGATTCAAAATTGTATGAAACTTCAGTTACCAAGATGTTATAAAAATATGAAATATGTCAACTATCAAACTACACATAAGAATGTGTGTATACATGGATATTTGACTAAACAAGTAAATAAGTAGGTTACAATTATGTCTGTGCATCCAAACTACTAATAGATACCTGTGCATGTTAAAGGCTGACCCAAATCATTCCTAAAATTAAGTAAAATTCTACAAAGTAATTCCTTAAGGGTAATTTGTATTGCAATTGCAGAACTGAAAAGGCCTTCCTTCAAACATAAGGGTCAAAGCATAACAACAAAAATTTAACTTGAAGCAACCCAAATTAATATCAATATTTACCTAAAGAGTAAGAACAAATATTGGTTAATTGAATGATTATCTGGTATTGGAAAAAAAACTAAGCCCTATAATGAACCTGGCCCGATAAAACAACTAACAAATAGATCTGCACTCTAAGACCAATGTTATGACATGATTGACATTAATTGAGAACATAATGAAGCCGCAGAGACTTATTAAGGCCTCTGTCACCGATACCAGAGATGTCTACTCTCAAAGCATTATGAAACCAACTGTGATCTATCTGCGGGACTATGTGTATGCTGTGTGTGAGTGATTAATACATTTCCAAAAAATACAGATTCCCAATAATTTGTGTGATTGATAACTAAGTATTTTATTCAAGGTTTGAAATGTTATTCCTGAATTTTATATGTGAAGGAAGTGACACCCAAATATAGTAAATAACTTGCCCAAGGCCAAATGATTAATGTGAAATAAGGCTTAGAAGTTCAGTAACTATTAACAGGTCCTGTATATTTTCAAATTCACTAGGTCAGAGCTCCTAAACAAAGGTAATTAAGGTAAGTTTAATTAAGTAGTTGTTTGTGATAAGATGAATACAACGCATAATTGTTATAAATAGCTAAGAATAGACATTTTTTTCTGTGTTACATAGAAGACATGACCCAAAGTTGGAGAAGTTACTTTGAAGAAAACAAAACAAAATGAAATAAAACAACAACAAAAATCTCTGTTTTTGATTGAGTCTATCATTGCAAAATAGTATTTTCAAATATTTAATATGTAATTCAGTAATTATACAAATTGTTTTTGATAACTTACATATGAAGTGACGTCAAACTAATATTTTATTTTTCAACATTGACTTTTTCCAAAAATGCGTCATAGCTTCTAATATTTTCAAGATGATAAACATTTTCTGGCTGAGCATTAATTGTCATCTCATTTCTAACATTGTCATATTTCTTTGGAAATCTCATAAATTTCTGTGTTCTCTTATATACTGAGGAAATCAATATACCTGATTGAGCATTTAAGGTAAATAAAATTATAGTTCATCATACAAATACAGCAAAAAAGAATTACTGTCATTGGTTTTGAAAAAAAACTCTATTCAATTATAAACATACTCCTACAGAAAGGATAATATCAAACTTTCAGAACAAAGTATAACAAAGAAAAAGGTCAGAATAACTTTTCTTTATTACTACCTCATTATGCTGACTTTGGCCAAGGTCCCATAGACCTAGTTTAATGAAGGGATAATGATAGCTCATCCTTTCCCATTTTTTGCTCAGTCAACTCAGTATTGTTCAAAAATGCTTCTGACTCTTTTTTGGAAATTCACATTACAGAGAGTTCTCTTTTTTTCTTTTTTACAGTTTAATACACAGGCATACAATTTACGGACTGTTTTTTAACTATATGACTTAAGCACGTTACATAACACACTTGGTATAATTGGATTACTAATAGTTCCTACTTAATAAAGTTGCTATGAATGTTAAATTAATTAAACCACGCAAATCATATGTTTGGCACATTGTAGAGCTCAGTTTACCCGATTTATTTGCATTCTTGCTAATAATGATAATTTTTAGAATACTGAATTAAATTATTCGAGATGAATGTGCTAGATTTTACAGCAGATAGGATGAATTAGAATTGGTTCCTACCTTAAAGGATCTTGCATATTTCCATAGAAATGACTTAGACATTCGGGAAAAAAAATCCATCAAGTCATTTTGAGTGCCAAATAAAATGTGCCAAAATTTCAATTAATGTACCCACAGAGCTCTGAAAATGTTGATTCAGCTTCCCTGAGATGTTCCATGTAGCAAAACTCAATTAACTCTTATAGGTATCCATAGTGTGTTTATACAAATATAGCCTCATTTCTCAAGGAAAATATCCCATATGTTTTTACGTCCTTATTTTCAACTGTCACTTTTCTTGCTGTGCCCTTCATTTATCAGGTTATTTGAAAATATGAAAACTAATGGATACCAAGCTACATCCAAACAAGACTTTTGATGAATTTTCAATAATTTGTACAGATATAATTAAATCATGAAAGACATAAAAATAAAAGTCAAGTAAAAATTATTGATGATAAAAATAGAAGAATGAGGTGGGCTGGAGATAGTGTTTATTTAGAAATAGATACTTAGAATACCTCCATTGTGCAGACTTGGTCTGCAGATGCCAAATGGGACCAGGCCAGGCCAAGGATATTCAGGCCTGCCGTAAAAATGTTCCCACTAGTTTCAAATTCAAACCTTGGTATCCAGCACCGTAATCTATAGAAATCATGTTCATTGAAAAGGCCTGACCATCTTAGGAATCAGGAATCAGTAAAAATAAAAACCAATACAATTTATCTGCTTACAAACATAATGCTCATAATATAATATCTTAAAATTTCATTAAAGTACAAACCTTTTTCTGAGTCCTCTTTTCTCCCCAACTCTCCCTACCCATTCAATTTTTTATCATCTTGTCCTCTTTTTTCGTTTTATATCTTCCTTTTCTCCTCCCTCTGGAGAGAGTAATTATTTGTGAATTTTTTAGGCAATAGTAAGAAATTTAAGTTATGTTTGCAAAAGTAACATAAATTCAGTTAGCAGTGGATATAGGGCCTAATGTAAGAAAATTCCTTAAAGAGCTGAATGGAGAAAAGACTATCAGATATGGAAGAATAGTGGCAGCGAGACCAGATAGGTTTCTTCAGTAGTCCAGACCAGACACTCTGGGATGTGCGGATGTGTTTGCAAATTGCAGCTTTTAAAGAAAAGTGATACGGTGCAGTGGCTGTGAAATGCTCCCAGCAGACAAAGACTTTGATTGTCATAGAATCCCTTCTTCTAAAAGAAAACACTGATTCCTTCTAAATTTCACCCAGTGGTTATATTTGCCATCTGGAGCAATAGAAAATAAATCCTCATCTTCTAGCTATTTGACAATAACATTTTGTCTCACATTTTATCACCTTTTAATCTCATTTTTATTTTGAGCAATACCTTGATTACATTTAAGAGGCTGTAAAACATACATGTGTCAAGAATAGTAACACATTAGAAAAACCTTATATAAACTATTCTATCAAAACATACTTTTGTTCTACCAAGTTTATCACCATCCTGACATTAGTCATAATTTTGCCCTTGCTTTCTTTTGAAGCATTTTTAGTAGAGACTTGGTTTCATCACGTTGGCCAGGCTGGTCTTGAACTCCTGACCTCAAGTAATCTGCCTGCATTGGCCTCCTAAAATGCTGGTGATGTGGATCTTCTTGTACTGGCAACTATTCTTTTAATTATTTGCTTTGCCATGTAGATGCCTCTGAGCGTGACGTAATGACTTTTTCTTTTTTTATTAAATTTTTTTGAAAGGCATCAATAATATGAATTATTTTGCTAAATTAAACCAGTATTTTTGTGAACTATCATTTTTCAATCGTGTGAAATATTTTATAAACTTGTTACAAATTGTTACATATCAACTTGTTACATATCAACACATTATCATACTTCATTATTTCGCCTAGCAAAGAAGAAAAAAAAAAATTTGACATCTATGGTTTCTGTTTTATTGTTTTTAATATCTAGAATATACCAATACAAACAATTTATCCTATTCAACAGGGGACATAGAACCAGAAAGAACAACTTTTGTTTTTTTCAAAAAGCCTTGCCAATTGAATTTCTTGAAGGATTATGGAAATCAGAGTAGACAGTCCAAGCCCAGAGGCTATAAAGACCAAATACGTATGTTCAAAAGTAAATCTCTATACTACGTGGAGCAATAAGGTTCATAATATAACAACTAATATCTACTTATGTTTGATTTTGACATTTCAAGGTGAACAGAATGTAAATACTTTAAAAGTAATCAGGTGGTGGCAGGTTGTGTCGGAATATTCTCCATCTTCCCCAAATTCTACCCTTCCCCACAGTACACTATGCACCAAGACCTCCATGGGTTATTTAAAATGTCCACTTCGATCTCTGGTTTTCAACTGGGCTCAGTCGCAAAGAAATACCAGCAGAAGATGATGAGACAACGCAGTCTTCAATAGAAATTCTGTCATTGCCCTCCACAAATCTGAATGTATCTATTCTGAGTTGTGGGTTGACAGCGGTTGTGTTTCTCTAAAAAACAGACAGCTCACCTGCTGGCTAGAATAAATACAAGTCACTTCGCGTTCTGGTACTGTTCTCTTCAGGTCTAGGGGTAGTCATAAGGGAGATTCATCCTAGGGAGTTATCCCTTATTCGTTTGCCTTAATCCAGATCACCACTATGTAAACAGCCTCTTCACTGAACTCTCCACTTATTTCCTTCCAGAATTCTTGTCTCCCCAAATTACCTCCATACTTTATTGAGTTTATATTCTTCATATCACTGAAGAGTGAGTTCTAATATGATTTTTGGCCTATAAAATCAATCTTTTTCAATCAAATATTGGACATTTGGGAAAAATAAATAAAACAACCATAACGTATTTTATTATATCGTATCTCCTTAAATTATTATTCAGTTATGAGAGTGGACATTTTATTGTTTGATAAATTCAGATCTTCCAAAAGATATGCAAGGACTTGTATTTCAAAAAGTATGCAAGTACTCATATTATACATAAAAGTAATGCGATACTTTAAAAAATAATACTGTAATGAATATATAATAAATAGTATAACCAATATATGATTACATTTTTATTGTAGGAAGTGGTTTATGTTATTCAATTTCAGTTTACTGCAACTCCACACAGAATAGTTTTACAAAGTCTATATTCCTTACTCATTAAAAGCTTATTCCCACCCTCATCAGTTTGGGAATCTTATTATTAAAGATGCTCTCAAATAAGTAGAGAAATATAAATATTTTTATCAACACGATAAAACTAGAACTTTAAAATTATGCTGACATTTAATAAAAACCTGCTCACTTTTCAAGAACTTTCTTTTAGTTTTTCAATTATTCTTTGTTAAAATCTGGGCAACATGGACTCTGCACTGTCCTAAAAAGAGAAGACATAATATACACATTCCCAAATGCTGATCTGAGTTTTTGAGAGCTTAATTTATAATGCTTTGCCAGACATCTTTGAGGGGTTAAGAAGAGCAATGAAATAAAATTATCTGAATTTTATAAGACATGTTATTTATTCACATATAATAATAATTGTTTTAGCTATAAACTTTAATACCAGGAGCAAATTCATTAATAAAGATAACAAAATATAGCATTAGACAAAAGATATTTCATTCTTCTTCATGTAATTATTATAAGTTCTAGTGTTTAATAGCGTAGTATCATGACTATAGTTAACAACAGTATTTTGTACATTTCAATATGGTTAGTAAAGAAAAATTGTAATGTTCCCAACACAAAGAAACAATAAATGTTCCAAATGATTTCATTTTGATTTGATCATTACATGTTATATACATGTATCATAATATCACATGTACTCCATAAATATGTACAAATATTGTGTTTCAATAAAAAATATTAAAATTAGCCAATAGATGTTCATATAATCTATGAATGACAACATGTGTTATGTATGAATATGTGTGTATACATACACACACATTCCTAGTAAGCCTGCTATAAATAATATTTATTATTCATATTTAGTCATTCAACAAACATTAACAAAATTGGTTCTGTGCGCCAGGAATTTAACAGTCCTGCATAATATTAGATGGCTTATTAAGACTAGATATGGCCTATAAACATGTAAAGTTCATTTTCTACTTACTATAAACATCACATCATGATGAGATTTCAGGCACTGTGACTTCAGGCACTAATGAGTATATGGTTTAATAGATCTTAAATTATTTCTTTTTCTGTTAGATGTTTAAATATAGAATATGTAGAAATAAAGTTTCTTCTTAAGAAATAATACCTAGAACATATTTTAGCATTTTCTCTATACATTTTAAGATAGAATTTTAGTTGGGGTTTACCTTGAACTATAATTTGTTTACTTAACAGATTTATATATTTTAATACAACATATTGTAGTCTATACTAACTACAAATAGTATAATAGTTACAGTAAATGAGAATATATTTCATTCATTAAAGAAGACAATTGAGTTATTATGGAAATAGAGTATTACATAAACTAGGAAATCTTCATTTACATATATTTAGAATGTTCAAAAGATGCTGAATTTGAAAATTTGAGCCTCTTAAGTTATTAGAGTTCTAGAGTTCATGGCATATCCTTTCCACTTAAATTTAAATATGTTAGAACAATGCTATTTAGCCCTCTAGAAGAATACTACATTAATTAGTGGTGCCCTACTTCAGACTGCTAGTGAGAAGGGCAAGCTAATTAACTTATAGCTGCTACTCTCTCTTTACCATAAGCAAAGATGTATCATTTAGGTCTGCCCTGGCTTAAATGTGAAATAAAAAGGGAATACTTCATATATTCTTTAACGTATTTTTATTTTGATTTTAGCTTTCTTATTTGTATAGGATAACCAGATGCAGAAAAAGAAATTACATGCCCCTCAAAAAATAAAAGAGCAAAAAGTGAGATGAACTTTTAGTAAATACAATAGCACTCTGAATAAACCATTTTCCCTTTTTTCTGATTTAGTATCTACACATATTCACACTTGGTAAATTTGTAATATATAATCCATAGGGCATTCATGTTTTCAAATTAAGCACATTAAAACTAACAACTTTCATATCATTTCAGGAAATTTTAACTTTCTTCCAACAAAGTGCTTATAATTTGGGAAACTATTTTAATGTGTTAAAGTTTAAGTTTACTCCAAGTTGTGTGCAGTAAATCCTCATGACTTGTAAATTATTTTTACTCTTGCAATGCCATCATTTATTTTTCTCAAAACCACTTGTTAAACTATATTTACCTCTAGCCCTTGCCATTAGGTTTACAAATCCATGTGATATACTTGTGCCTTCTGCAAAATCCTGCCTTCTTCTCACAAAATTTAAAATAATGCTCCAGTTGAGTATACAATGAAGAGATGGACACTTTTAAAATCTAGTTTTGTGAAAACTAAGGGAAACATTTATAAACAAACAACAAATGAACACACACACACACACACATATACACAGACACACAAAGTAGTGAGACAAAAGTGATTATAAAGAAATCATCTTTGCACTGAAGAGATCTATGTATGGAAGGTGGTTTACTTGGAAAAGATTTATTAAGAAAAAAGGAGGGATAGTTAACATTCTATACAGCATACATTTTCTCTCCAGTGGGTCATTCTACTTATGATCTAGGATCCTAGAAGGAGAGCATGTTTTTTGAGAGAAATAGGTTACAAAAATCCCAAACAACCAACGACAAAAATATAACTTTTGACTGTTCTCTTGATTTTCATAAATAACAGTCACTTAAATAAGACACATACAGAGTTCAGGGATAATAAAGCCAATACGCAATTAATAAAGGATGATACTTCATTTAAAGGTTGTAAACTGTCTGTAAAATTTATTCTTCCTTCTGTCTAATCACTACCATACATTATAGTATACATAATGACAAAGCATATACATCATAATGATGAAGACAACTAGCAAAGTATTTTCAGTGGAAAATAAGCCAAAATGTATACATATATACATATGTATTTTAAATATATGAATTGTAAATATAAAGCTACATGTTGTATATACAATGTGACATCTTTATGGGGAAAAACAAATGGGTATTATGCAATAAAGCAAGGCAGAGAATAATTTATCTAGAGAAGTAACAGAACAGAATATATCAAAAATAAGCTAGAGCAGCAAAGGTGGATGGTAAGGAAATGTCTCTATATAGAATTTTACATGCACCGTAGAATATCTTTGTCAGGCAATATCCATCTCCCCAATCTATCCCCACCCTAAAACTGGAAGATTCACTTTAGAGAAATACAAAGTGTCTAGGAAACTTTTGTGGAGTTCAGTAATTTAGGGAACTTAAAGTAATGACTGTCTCCCAGCGCAATTATCCTGGAGCTAAGCCTACTAGTCAAGAGCCCCAGGCATCTTTAGCAGGCTCTCAATCAACTCCATCATGCTTGATCTCATGTATGATGGAAGGTTAAAAAGAACCAGACATTTAAGGGCAGCTTCATCATGAAACAAAGGCAAAGATCAACAGAGAACATGGTCCTGTAGAGAGAGATTGAATAACAAAGTAAGTGGTAACATACTGCTCCCGCTCTGGGAATGCGCTTCAGTTAGTGTCATCATAGCTTGGCCATTAGTATTCATATTCTTGTACCCATGACATGAAACTAATGACTAAAGAGAAAATAGCAACATTATGCTTGAAGAAAACTTTCTCAGCTATGGCCTGCATAGTTCATCTACAGTAGCCTCCACTCTGAAAAACTACTTATGCTGAAATTTGAATAGAAACAAAGATATATCACGAAGAACTTGCCCTATGTTGGAAAAAAAAGAAAAAATATATATAAAAACAGGTTAATGGAATAGAATATATATGCTTGAAATATCGTTTTTACATGGACATAGAAAGTGATCTCAATTAAAAAGAAAACAAAGAGCAACAAACAAACATTTTAATTAATGATATATATGAGAATATTAAAACAAAATTTCATTTCACATAATGCCATAAATTAAACTCCATTTTAGAAAATTAGTAAAAGTAGATGAATTACCACACTTTTGGTGAAGATGAAGTTATGAATAAAAGTAATAGGTCACAAACCTATTATTTCAACTAGTATGTATTTACACCATCATAAACCATAGGCAAGCTGGGGAAAAATGCTTACAAAATATGTGACATAAAGATAACCATTCTTAACATATGAAAAGGTCTATAAAACATGAAAAATCAATTTGTTTATGAAATAAAAATTGTGGCAATCAAGTGATTAACAAAATGTTAATGTGTTCCCTTTAGTTATAATTGAATATATTAAATAAATTATAAAGCATACTTATCTACCATTTGTTAATCTAATTTTATGTCTCTATATAGTTTACAGCATCAGTGCATCAGCATAATATAATATTTTGCTAATATCTTATAGATTTTAGTGTATGTTACCTGACGGGTAATTAGTTTGTTTTCCTGTCATGAACAAAAAAGAAAATTAAACTCACCATCAAATCTTTAAAATATTTAAAGTATGAGAGACAGAAATCATTTCAAATTTTGTTGAAATAAGAGCAAAAGACAAAAGAAGAGTTGCAAATATACTTACTTTTATAGGGAAATTTAGGAAATTAAGAGAACTCTTCACAGATGCCTTCTAAATTTTCTTTCAAGTAATAAATAAGTAAATTAGACAAGAACAAAGAAGGAAAGAAAGAAAAGTTATGAAGAGAGTAGAGTTTGCTTTATGTAGACTCTGGAAAAATAGGAGAAAGAGCATGGTGAGGAAGACAGGAGGACTACTGTGACATGTTGAGGGAAGTATTGGTTGTGTAATGTTGTGTGATTCTGTAATTTTTCTAAGAAACACTTCCAACCTGGTGCATGCTGGGAAAGAAAAAACAGTTTGATTAATCCTGTGTTCAAATTTTGCCAAATTTCTAATGGAAATATATTGGTACAAGTATAAGTGCAAAGATAATGGTCAAATAATTATTAAGAATTGAGAAGGTGAAAAACATAGTTAAAGACTTGAATTTTTTATTATAGTACTAGAGAGCATAAATACTCAGCTATGCTGCATTCGTTGGAATTCAGCTCTATACCTTATAAATACGGTAACCTTGGACAAGTGATTAATCTCCTGGGCCTCAGTTTCTTCGACTTCAAAGTGTCTGTAATAAGATTTATCTAATCATTATGATTTGAGAATTAAATATAAGTATTATAAAACACTTAGAATAATGGCTACGATCTAAGAAATGCTGTATGCATTTGTTGTGTCTCATTATTGTTGAGAGTACTTGCAAGAATAAGCCGAAATATAGAAAGCTGCTATTAAAAAGTGGGATGACTGAATAAGTAATTTCGGCAATAAAGCAGCTACCTGCTGCTGACAAGGCACAGGAGAGGGTAATGAAATTATGTAATAAATGATCTTGCTGTAAAAAAAAATAAAAAAATTAAAGATTCAAGTTTTTAACTCTTATCATCTTTACTGATACTTTTATATTAATGGAATGATTTGGAGTTAGAAAATAACACTTTCAGTCCGTTATTAAAGATTTTGATGGAAGCAGTTTCTAGGGGTTAGTATGTATATACAGAGGGTGATAAAGTTGAATTACTTAAAGACGTAATGGCTTTACATGAAGGCGGAAGAGTAGTGGTCTAAAAGTGCAGCGGATAAGGAGGCCTCAGATTCACACCATTGAGAGGAAGAACTCCCAGCACTAAGATTACAAAAGAAGTGTCAGCATTTTATCTCTGGAAAAAAACAGTTTGTGTTAGTGTTTGCATGAATATGTGGAAGTCATTAGGCTTTGTTAACATTGTAGCAGTGTTTTCAAGTATCAAATACAATCATTGGGAATGAAATGAAAAAGAATCGGAATTCAGGATAGTGAGAACAGAGGGGACATATTTTTTAGGGGTAATCATACTTGTATTCAATTGTATTATGTACAGTGTAATTTCAATTAGCCATAACAATGCAAGTCCTAGAAGTCCTCAGATAGAAGTGCTTTTTTTTTTTAGCACTCATCTGCTCTCAATAGATTACACTACCTAAAGAGAGAGAGGGGGAGAGAGTGTGTGTGTGTTTGTGTGTGTATTTTCCAGATTTCAAGAGTAGCCTGTATGTTTTGAATTTGAGGGAGCACAAGAGATTTTGGGATCAATTATACAAAACTCTCTGGAAAAAAAAAAAAAAGGTATGATGAGCTGAATGGCTAGAAATGTGACCAAACAAGGACACTAATACTCTGGATGGAAATAAATTTTATTATGAGTTAGATAGGGTCTGTATTACTGAGTTTTTGTTTATAATCCCTTAATCACCTTTTTCTAAGCATCTCTAAATGTACATAAAAGCATGTAATTATTTCTTCCTGTATGTGTTTTCATCAGCATTCTCTTCCTTGAGTAGGTTTGCAGAAGAAATAATACTCATTACTATCTATACCTACTATCATTAATAAATTTTTAGTATGACTTTCTCATATAAATGTGCTCATTTGTTCTGAATAGATGGACTATAGTAAAATGCCTTAAATCTCATTAGAACACACAGAGTATTTTACTTCTGAATCAAAATCAAGTATTCTGTAATAATTGAGAAATTCTTGTTATATATAAAACCACACTACTACAGCAATACAAGTAAGTTAAAGAGTCAGGATATTAAACTTAAATAACAAATTACTATTGTCTTTCAATGGCTATATTATTACATATAATTTTGTTGCTGTTATTATATATCTGCTATTAAGTTTCAGGGAGTAAAGTCTTTCCCCAAAACCTTCTATGTAGAAATTATCTCAGGTAAGTGATTTCCTCTTTGATATAACCTAGTAAATTACAGGAAATATTAGTGGCAATCAACCATTAATTTCGTCTGCAATAATAACATTAAAATCGTTATATTTTCCATATAAAGTCAACTTTGATTCAGTCACTTTATTGGCAAATCTGAACCATGACTGCTGTTTTCTGGGAACAAATTTTAATCTTATTTTAAAAAAGAAATATCTTTGTGTGTTTAGAAAATAAATTAAATAAACCTAGATACCCACTTCCATTTCAGGAAGTAGATCTCCATTAAAAACATAATAGATATATAATTGAGAGCACTGTTCTTTGTGATAGATATGCTTAATGTACAAACTCCTATTAATGATATCACTTAAATATGCTACTCTAACTTGAAGACTATATAAAAGTTGAATTGTTTGTTTGCAAAACTAATGTCAATAGTTGCCAGTAATTTGTTATATCACCTTGGATAGAAACATACTTTATTTTTTTCTGGGGAATAAAAGAAGCATTTGCTTTGTATTAAAGAGGTGCTTGCTATTTTAAAATATACAATTGTATTGTCACTCTTTTATATGTTCCAATGACTAGTGGTGACAGTGTAAATTAGTTTCAGAATCTCTTAGTAAACTACAGAAAACTTCCTCCCGGTGTTTCTGTGCATTTTTTTTCCAGTAAAGTATATGGCAAGTCACAGGGAAAAAAATCACATAAATCAAATTTGTTAAGCAAAGCAGGAAAACTAAACAGCACATCTATTCCCAAAAGATTAGATAATTCCAATTTAAACAAATTTCAGGCAAGGCTGGCACTTCTAATCAGCAACTATAGCAAATTATTCAATCCTAAATATATGAGTTAAACAACAAATTGCTCAATTGCAAGACATGTGGTATGGAGATATTACTAACTGGAAACTTAAGACAATAAAGTAAAATTTCAGCTGACATATTAGATGAGTTAAAAATTTTAAAACAATTTTAAAAAGAGTTCTCAAAGAAATGAAAAATATAAAGTTATGTAAAGATGTTTATTTCCTAATTTTCAAATTAGTAGTCTATAAGCCTATATATTTTTCCATAAGAATATTACATTAGATCAAACTCAGCCTTAAAACACTGGTTTTAAAGGCATCAAAAGAGGCATTCTGAGTATTACTAGAAAAAATGAACAGCACAACTAAATTACAAAGCCAGTCTCCATCAACATGATTTATCACCTTTCTGCCTTTTAAAAAATTTTTGTGTATTTATGAACAAAGTACACATAGGAAATATTTGCATTATATTTTATATACAGATATTTACATTATATTTTATATCTTATTTTTCTTTTTTTTTTTTTTTTTGGAGGCAAGGTCTCACTCTGTCACCCAGGCTAGAGGGCAGTGGCACCATCTCAGCTCACTGCAACCTCCACCTCCTGGGTTCAGGCTATTCTCATGCTTCAGTCTCCCGAGTACCTAGGATTAATGCGCGTACCACCATATCCAGCTCATTTTTTGTGTGTTTTTAGTAGAGACAGGGTTTCACCATGTCAGCCAGCCTGGTCTCAAACTCCTGACCTCAAATAATTCGCCTACCAAAGTGCTGGGATTACAGCCACGAGCCACCGCGCCGGGCCTTATATCTGTTTTTATATTTGCTCAGAGTACACATTTCCATATGTTTAGATGGCACAAAAAAGGCTGTGAAAAATGCACAACATGTCGTAAACGCTAGCTAGTCAAGGCAAGGTGACATGTGAAGGAAATTCATTATTTATTCATATTATATATTTTTACTTTTGTTAATTTGTTAAAGTGAACATATGTTACTTTTATACCTAAAAGTATTATAACAAGTTTTAATAAACATTGAATTAGAAATCACATTTTTTGTATCCACTAATACAAAGAGTCAAATGTGTTTTTGTAATTAATAAAGTGATTATTTATTCACTTCTAAAAATGTTTTCTAACAATAATAATTTTAGGGTCTAACAATGTTTTATAAAACTAGTAATTTTAGGGTATTTTATTTTAGTCAGAATTTGAGGGAATTTTGAGATCCTCTTAATAACACTAAGCTAGGGGTATAGAGCTTTGATAATCCAAAAGTAAATAGTATTATTGACCCTTAGCTTTAATTTGTTTATAAACTGAAAAGAGCTACTCTGTAATTACATGCAATCTCCACTTCGAGGGATGCACCATAATTTCCATAGGTGATATGTGGAGTCTCTGTAATCATTTGTCTGCTTAATTAATGATAGAATCATGTAGGATAAAATAAGACCAAGAGATCTAGTAATTTCTATTATAAACAGTGAATGGAAAAGAAGTTACCTTTATTATATTACAAATGATTAAATGGTAAAAAATGGAATAGAAGAAGATAGTAAACACGTTTTGAAGTTTTAAGCAGAAAGGCAAGTAGCAAATATCTAAGCATTTCAATTAAGCCTTTTTTTTTTTTTTTTTTTTTTTTGGATACATGGTCTCTGTCACCCAGGCTAGAGTCCAGTGATGCGATCTCGGCTCACTGCAACCTTCACCTCTGGGTTCAAGCGATTTCTCCTGCCTCAGCCTCCCAAGTAGCTGGGATTACAGGTGCCCACCACCATGCTCGGCTGTTTCTGTATTTTTATAGAGACAAGGTTTCACCATGTTGGCCAGGCTGGTCTCAAACTCCTGACCTCAAGTGATCCATCTGTCTAGGACTCTCAAAGTGCTGGGATTACAGGCATGAGGCACCACAACCAGCTAAACCTAAAATCCTAACTGTCAATGAAGGAAGTCAAGAAGTAAATGACATACTTGAAAGAACTTCAAACATGTCTCAGAAATTAGATGATAACCAATACCTCTGAAGAGGAGATGGTGGGTAAACCAAAGATTAAAATAGCAATAATAGTTTAAATAGTGATGTATCAGATGTCCTCATTTACAGAGAATAGAGGAATTATCTGTAATTACATATACTGAAAATTGATAATCCCAGCTGTTCATTCATGTTTGCTTTTGTCTGTTATATGTTTATTTTTCTAGACAGAATGCTGGATAATTTTTCTCTGTGAAAACTTGTAAGAAATGTTAATCAAGTTTAGCCTAATGCTGCTTCCTTACATATTTAAAATTTGGCCTAAAAGTTTCTCTGTGTATTGTGAATTATAACAACTGGAGATGTAAACAGAGCTCAGCCTACACTTGTGTCAATCACTGAGTTTGGACCATCAATTTAGCCAACTGTACAAACAGTGTTCATATAAGGCAAACACCTAGCTATAACCATTCCAGCTGTTTCTGTATCTCACTTCCTAAGGTTTTCTGTATTTCAATTTCCTTTTTCGAGACGGAGTCTCGCTCTGTTGCCAGACAGGAGTGCAGTAGCACGATCTTGGCTCACTGCAACCTCCGCCTCCCACATTGAAGCGATTCTCCTGCCTCAGCCTCCCAGCTAGCTGGGACTACAGGTGCCTGCCACCACGCCCAGCTAATTTTTGTATTTTTATTAGAAATGGGGTTTCACCATGTTGGCCAGGATTGTCTTGATCTTGACTTTGTGATCCGCTCACCTTGGCCTCCCAAAGTGCTGGGATTACAGGTGTAAGCCACCACACCTGGTGACTTTCCTTTTTCTGTCCATAAATCTTCTTCCACCATGTCACTGCATTGGAGTCTCTGAGCATACTTTGGCTCTAGAGGCTGCCCTATTCATGAATCATTCATTGCTCAATTAAACAATTTTAAATTTAATTTGGCTGAGGTTTTATTTTATCAGAGGGGAAGCTTGAAGAAAACATATGCTTAAATGCCCCAGATAATACTATAAGTTAAATAAATGATGGAGGAATTAGAAGACAAGGAATCAAAATACCAATATCTGCAGATAACAGGACCACCAACATAGAAATGTCAAAGACATAAACACATTTTCAGAATTAATAGAATTTAATGTGATTGGTGGATATAAAATGTTAAAAAATTAACAGTAAATTTAATAGTTAAATATAGAAAAATACTATTCAAAGAAATTGTTTATAGAATATAGTAATCAGACTAAAAGAATTCATATAATCTTTAAGTAAAATTGTAGAATGCATGTAATGACATAAATCAATATTTGAATAAATAGCGAAATCTACAATCTTTGTCAATGGGAAAATATAATATAAAATATTTAAATCCACACCCAATGTCTACCAATTCAATAAATCCTAATCAAAATATTCACTTTTTGGTTTTATTTTTAAGGAAATCTATAAATTCATTCTGTGATTTACATGACAGTATATATATGCAAGCAAATTATACTCTGAAACAGAAATGTACAGAGAGGCAACTGAGCCTAGCAGATATTTTAAAATATTAGAATATCATAAGATAGAATAGCATGGAACCGATTTAGAAATACATTCAGAATGCTTTAAATGAACCCATATTTCTCTGATAAATTGATAAGTGATAAAGGGTTTAGGGAAAAGCTATTGGAAATGACAGTTTATTTACCAAATGTTACTGTATTTTATATGGAAAAAAACATAAAACAGACTGATATACCATATTCACAGTTGAACCTTTATATTTATTAGGAAAAATGTAAACTGAAAAAGCATTAAAGTTAATAGAATCACATTAAAGGAATATGTTTATGTAAGGAAAATGCAGATTATCCTTTGGAAAAAAATTATTGGATGAAGATTTTCTCAGAGACACTCCGAATGGCCATTGAGTACCTGAGAAAACCCTCAGTCCCATGTGTCTTTGGAAGGACCTGGTGGGGGGTAATTGACTCATAAGGGTGGGTCTTTCCCATGCTGTTTTCACAATAGTGAATACATCTCACAAGAGCTGATTGTTTTATAAGAGGAATTCCCCTGCACATGCTCTCTTGCTTGCCGCCATGTAAGATGTGACTTTACTCCTCTTTTGCTTTCCATCATGATTGTGAGGCCTCTCCAGCCACGTGGAACTGTGAGTCAATTAAACCTCATTCCTATATAAACTACCTAGTCTTGGGTATATCTTTATTCACAGCATGAGAACAGGCTGATATAACATACATACAATGGAATACTATTTAGGCATTAAGAATGAAATCATGTCTTTGCAGCAGCATGGATGGAACTGTTAAGTGAAACAACTGAGTCACAGAAAAACAAATACTGCTTGTTCTCACTTTTAAGTAGGAGTTAAATAATATGTACGCATGGACTGTGAAATGTTATTATTTTACACTTAAATGTTCTACTTCCTTTTGCTTAAATATTCTACAGTACTTATTGATCTTATGTAATTGAATATATCCCAAATCACAGGGCAAGAATTTAATCTTTGCTAGTAATTATTTACTTACATACAGAGCTTCCCTAAATGTTTAGAGAATTAAATGTAAAAATTCTATTGTTTGAGAATATATAAAATTCAAACACTCTAGCTTATTTAATTAATTGTATTAGTCCTTAATGATCTGCCATATGTGTTTAAATATTCCTTCAACCTCTTTTTATTAGTCAAATATAGTTAGATCATTAATTAATTTTAGTATTTATTAAAATGTGTTATTTGTTGTCAAATCAAAGTGAAATAAATAAATCAATTATACGTTATTTTAATTCCAAATTATCTAACATGATACATTTATATCTTTAGAATTTACTGAAAATTGACTCACATCATTTATTCTTTTATATATTTGAATTTTGTAAAATACCTGATTAAATATAGTAAAAGTTGTTATTGGATAAAGAGTCAATTATATTATGTAAATTTAAAATTAGAGTAAAATAATGATAGAGAGAGAATATGTATTGATTAGGTATTAACTAAATATAACATGTTTAATATACATGAATAATTTTAACATTTTCAGTATTTTATAAAAGTAATTATAAATTCTGGTTCAATATGGAAGACACATACAAAACAAGTTGTAATAATATAGGAAATAGATACAATGATGTATAATAAAAATGTATTGCAACTCTTGAAATTTAGGCTGAAGTCTACTATCAGACAGCATGATAAGAAATGTCCAGAAAACCAAATAAAGAGGTGGAGGAAGAGAGACTACCATCAAAACCCAATAACAAATGAATGGTCTACTCTATAGCCAAATACCATATTAAAAAACAAACAAACAAAAAAACCACACAGTGTTTTCAAACATGATAACTCCCTTCAATAAAACAATAGTAGATGCTGGGAACTAAAGGAGTCATGGGTAAACCACTAAGTGGAGAATAACTACCATAAGCCTATTTTTTTTGAAACAATAAACTCCAACATCTGCCCTCCAAATGAAAATCAGGAATACTGACCAGCAAAGTAGAAGTTCTGATAAAATATCTGAAAAAAAGGACTGGGTATTGGGTCTGAGTGGAAGGGGGTGACCCGGCAAGGACAGTAAATTTTCCTAAAACATGAAGGGAAGTTATTTATTTAAGAAGGAGGACGAAGAGAAGCAATCAGAGAAGGAGAAGAAGGAGGAGAAGTTAGAAGAATAACTGGTAGAAAAACAGCAAGAAAAAGAGATGAGGAAAAGGAGAGAACAAGGAGGAGGAGTTGAAGTAGAAGGAAGAGCAGGGGAAAGGAGAGTGAAGGAAAAAGTGGAAAAGAGGAGCAGGGGAGGAACAGGAGAAGGAAAAGTTGAAAGAAGAGGAGAATCAGAAGAGGAGGAAGAGGGGAAGAGGAAGAGAAGAGACTTGAGGAGGAGGTGGAGAAGTCCATAAGGAATGAGAAGATGAATATAATCACAGATGCAGAAAATATGTTTTAAAAATATGTGAGAATATTATGACATATTTTACTAGAAAGGTTATATTCTGCACAAAATGTATTTTCTAAGAAAATATATTTACAAAGTAAAGGTAGATTATCAAACAAGCCTTTCTCAAAACAAATGTTAAATGATGGAAAAAGTCAAACAACATTGGCACCATTTCTAGACAAAATTTATACAAAGAAAATATTATGTCATAAAAATGTATGCAAAAATAAGAAGACACAAAAATAAGTGATACCTCAAGCCTCAGTAGAATGCAGAATGAGTATAATACATTTTCAACACTAGAAAAATTCAATGTAACTGATGCATTATGAAATTAAAGATGATCATCTAAATAGATAAAATCTATGTTTTTAATATTAACAGTTATTTCTGGTGAAATTTTTGTGTAGAAATAAGTAAAATGGAGTATCTTTAGATTGAAAACAACTACTATTAATAGAAACTAAGACCAAATATTTTCATAATATTAAAATATTATATATGCATATATGCATATTAGGAAGAAAGCAGATTTAAATAAAAAGATCCTGTATATCAACAAAAAAGAAGAAACAAGGGACAGAAATGAATAATAAAATAATGTAATATACAAAATGCATTTTATAATTACAAATAGTTACACTTTTAACATTAAAATTGCCTCCCTGGTGATCCAAAAATGCTTTACAAGCAATAGAGTAGCTATAGATTCATATAAGATAGATATAATGTCAATATTATTGATATAATTAGAAAATATCAAATATTACAAGGCTTTTTTCCTTTCATGGGAACTTTACTGCTAATTTTGATGTAAATTTTTCATTCTTAGTAAAAGTGAAACGTGTAGTACATTATAATTATCAACATCATTATCAGCATGACATAAAGAACTAATATTTATTGCTCTTTAATTCTAAATAAGTTCCTGGTCTACATGGCAAATATTTATTCTTTATGAAAAACTCTTGAAGTAGATATCATTTATAATCTATTATTGTAAAGTAAAAATTTATACTCAAAGAGAGTCATTTTCACAAGGTTTTACATATATGTAGTAAGAGGTGAAACCAGACTTCAAACTGTTATGCTATCTAACAAATGTGGGTCTGCATAGCAGCTCTCTCCTCTTAAACACAAACTTATATTTCTGTCTACCTATTTGAGAACATTAGGTGGAATTCCAACTAAATATCAATTTTAGCGTGTTAATTATAAAACCAGGTTCTCACAAGTCACTTAAAATTAATAGGTGTGTAGTTATATCTCATTGCTGTTTTAATTTGCGTTTTCCTGACGACATAATGTGGAGCATCTTTTCACCTGCTTGTTTCGCACCTATATATCTTCTTTATTTAGGCATCTGCTAAGTTCATCATTTAATCAAGTTATTTGTATTCTTATTGTTGAGTTTTAAAAGTTCTTTGTATATTTTACATGACAGTCATTTATTAGCTATGTCTTTTGCAAATATTTTCTTTCAATCTGTGTCTTGTCTATTCATTGTTTTGACAGTGTAATTCACAGAGCAGAAATTTTTAATTTTAATTAATTCCAACCTGTCACTTTTTCATGGATGGTGCCTTTTGTGTGGCATGTAAAAAGTCATTGCCAAGCCTCAAGTAATTTAGACTATTTTCTCCAATAGTATTTTTAGGAGTTTTATAGTTTTGCCTTTTACATTTAATTCCATAGTCTATTTTGAGTATATTTATATGAAGCTATTTCTGGGCTCTCTATTCTGTTCCTTTGATCCTTATGTCCACTCTTTTGCCAATAAATCACTGTCTTGATTATTGTAGCTTTATAACATGACTTGATGTTGGGTAATGTTGGTATTACAATTTGCTCTTCTCCTTCAATATTGTGTTTGACTCTTCTGGATTTTTACCTTTCTATAAAAACTTTAGAATAAAGTACTTTGGTATCACAAAATAACTTGGTGACATGCTACTGAGTTATTTGAGTTCTTTCTATATTCTGAATAATAGCCTCTTGTTAAGTAAATCGGTTACAAATATTTTTTCCCATTAGGCAGTTTGTTTCTTTGCTCTGTTGATTGTTTCCTTAGCTGTACAAAAGCTTTTAGGGCAATGTAGTCCCATCTGTCTACTTTCATTTTTGCTGTCTGTGCTTTTGATGCCTTAGCCATAAAATATTTTCCTAGACCAATGCTATGAAGTGCTTTTTCTATGTTTTCATCTAGTAGTTTTATAATTTTGGTATTGGATTCAGTTTGTTAGTTTTTTTTTTTTTGTTTGTTTTGTTTTTTGAGGATATTTACGCCTATTTGTATCAAGGAAATCTGGCTGTAGTTTTAGTTTTTGTTGCATTCTTGTCTGGTATTGGTATCAGAGTAATGCTGGCCTCTGGGAATGAGAGAGTGAGGATTTCCTTCCCTTACATTTTTTTGGCATGATTTGAGGAGAATTGGTGCTTGTTCTTTGAAAGTTTGGTAGAATTCTCCAGTGCAGCTATCCAGTATTGAACTTTTGTTTAGAGACTTATTATTATTTGTTATTGGTCTCTTGAGGTTTTCTATTTCTCTCTGATTCAATCTTGATAGGTTGTATGTGTCCAGGAATTTATTTTATTTTCTCTCAGTTTTTCCTGTGTGTGTGTGTGTGTGTACAGTTGTTCCTAATAGTCTCTGAGTATATTTTGTATTTTTTTGTGTGTGTGGTATTAGTTGTAATGTCTCCCTTCTCATTTCTGATTTCGTTTATTTGGGTCTTCTCTCATTTTTTTCTTGATGAGTCTAGCAAGAGGTTTATCTTTTTTTAAATCTTTTCAGAAAATAATCCTTTCATTTCACTGATTATTTTCATTTTTTAAAAAGTCTCTATTTTATTAGGTCTGCCCTAATTTTTATATTTGTTCCTACCATTAATTTTAGGTTTTGTTTTGCAGATGTGCTTAAAATAAAGATCGGCAAATAGGAAGAGTGACTTTGATCATCTTGGTAGTACCTAAATGCAATCACATGTACCTTTAGAAGATGGGGGCATAGAAAGACTTGACACATATAAAACGTAATTTATTCAAGAAGAAAATGTTGGAATGATGTGGTCACAAGTCAAGGAATAATGGTAGCAACTACAAGCTTAAAGAAGTAGGAAGTAATTCTCCCAAGAGCCTCCAGAAGGAATGCAGCCCTGGTGTCACTTTATTCTTTATCCAATAAAATTGATTTTAGATCTCTAGTCTCAAGGACTGTGAGAGAATAAATTTATGTTGTGTGAAGCCATCAACTTTCTTACAGTAGTTTCAAAAAACTAGTATCACAAATAAACAGAAGTAAATTATTAATAATTTATTAGTTGATTATCTTTTCAGTAGTATCAAAATGACTTGAAATTCTACCTCTAATATATTATTTAATTATCTACTTCCCTCTGATTCACACCTTTTCATTATCTAATTAATGATATAAATTTCAAAGAAAAGTAAAAATCAGATATTTGGTATATAAATGTAACATAAGTTTTCATTGTTCTAAACATTACTTTTGAACAATAACAATTGAAGCTGTATTTTGCAAACTGTTATAATTAGAATATCCTCATAGTGACATTAAACTATAAATAATACCTTTGCTAATTATAGAAATACCTTTATTTCTTGTGTTTTGTTTTTAAAGTATTCTTAGATTCTCTTTCTGGTAACTATTGGTGAGTCTGTTTCAGATCAATCTTTCTGCTGATATTAACAATAATCTATAAATACCGCACAGCTAACAAGGTAGTAAGAATTTATATGGTTAAATATCTAAGAGAAGAGAAATCAAATGAGCAGACCTATGTGTCATTTAATGTTCCCAACCACTGAGAAGCAGAGAAACTGATCAGACTTTTCTTTTTTATCAGAATGAAAGAACTAGGGGTAATAACGGATTTCAGATTTACTAAACTTGAAGGGCCCTGGTGAACACTCGAAACATTTAAGATATCACCATGGGAAGAAATAAACAATACCATATTCTGACAGAAATTATGCTTTTAAATGTTTTAATCTCTGAATAGATTAAAATGATCTAAATTGGTAGTATGTCTAATCTACTTCTTGTCAGAAAGAAATGTAGAGCATATCAGGATCAAATGGTGTCTATAGCAGCTTTCTGCTTAATAGCCTCAAATTAGAAGCAACTAAAATTTCTATCAATTAAAGAGTGGTGAAATAATTTGTGATAAGTCAATACACTGGAATTTTTTATTGAATAAAAGAAAATGAAACTATAATAAATAATTATGAATACATATTATTATAAATATTACATTAAGTTAAAAATGGTAGAAGAAAGCAAGCCTACATAAATTATAATTTCCAATATTAACATTCTTTAAAAATGTAAAATTATAAGGAAAAAGATCAGGACCAGGATGCTGAAAGTGTTTCATAGCAAAGAGGCTTTAGGGAACTTTCTGCTGTAGTGGTAATAATCTGCGTCTAGATTGAAGAGGTAGCTACATGACTGTATATGTTTGTTGAAACTAATTAAACTTACAAATGGTTATTTATGTGATTTATATCTCATTAAACCTGATTTAAATACAAAAAAAAGAGATGGTGTAAAAAAATAAAAATGCAATGCAAAAACTGTAATACTTAAATCTAACAAAGAGCTTTTATCTGGAATATATAAAGTCATCTCATTGCTAAATAATAAGGGAACTTCGCTAGGAAAATGCTGAATATTAACTAATAATGAAGCAGAATGAAAGCAAATTTAACTCAAAACATTTAAAAGATTAATAAATGTTATAACAGCAGACATTAATAATAAATAGAAAATAGAAAAATGGCAAATTTGGCTATTTGAAAAGACTAATAAGAATGACAACTCTAAGGCAATATTTAACAAAAACTATATAATCTGAAAGCTATCATTACAAATAATAGGGGAAGCCAAAAAAGAAAGAATAAGTGAAGCGTAGTAGCAGGAAAAAAATAGTAAATTGCACATTACTATACATTTTACAAATACTGAGTCTCTGTATGAGTATATTATAAAATGTATGTTAATAACTATTATCATTTAGATGAAATCAATAAATCTCTAGAAAAATTACAAAATTGACATGGAAGAATTTTTAAGCCAAATATTTCTATGTCTCTATTTTAGTAAGTAAAATATTGATTTATATTTACTCACAGAAAAATCCCAGGCTGCTAAATTTTGTAAAGTTACCAAGCAGAAAAAACACTTCATAAAAATGAAAAATTAGAGGACATTTTTATGAACACAGATAAATATTTCTAAACAAAATATTAGCATATTGTATCTCTAACATTATTCAAATACAGTTATGATAACAGTTGTTCCGTCAATAAGTGATTCTATATTTGAAAAATCAGTTAAAGTAATGCACTACATTAAAGACAAAAACTAAGTTATTTCCTACACAGAAAAGAATTTTGTAGTATTTAACATCCATTTAAGTGAAAAACTCATAATAAACTAGAAATCAAAAGAAACTTCTGATAAATTATTTTTGTGAAAAAATATCACCTCTAACACTACATTACTTAACAATAAAAATTTGAAGATTTTCACCTGAAAACAGACAGATCTAGTAATGGCTTACTATCACCAAATATATTCAACATTGACCTAGATGCCCTAGCCAGTCCGTTTGGGTAGGAGAAAAACATAAAATAATGATATAATTGTGTGTATAGAAAACGCAAAGTTGACCTACTAATAGTATAAAAAAATATATAAATATTTTTCATGTTTCTGCATAGTTAAGATGTTTTAAGCAAAGAAATCTAGTCTGGTTTAAAAGACAAGATTGGGGAATTAAAGAGTGATTAGAGACTATTAAATAGAGACACAGATTTATCTACCCAATGGTATGTGTTTACACTTCAAAGGAAGATGAAACAGAGTAATTCATTTACATTCTAAAGAGCTGTAAACTAGAGATCTTCCCTTTCTTTTCAAGAGAGGATTTACTTACTATGTTTGGGAAATTAGATTTCTCCCCCTCTGGCAAAAGAAAAGATATGCAGAAGTATCAGAATTTCTATATAAACTCTCAGGTTTGTATTTTTATATCACTGATAGTACAAGAAACCCAGTTTTCATATACCTAGTACTAACCATCAAACTCTCACTGGATTGTTTTGAAGAGAGAGAATGGTGCGTGGAGCACTGATTAAATCACTACTACAAGGAATAAATCTAACTCCAGATTCAGAAACCTCATGTTTGTTTTTAAAATAACATAGTTAAAAATAGATATTTCTAACATATAAAATAGAAATCTAAAAAAATGAACATTGAATTTAACAAGTTTGCTACATGGGAGACAATATTAAAAATAATACTTCTGACAATATTTTCACACATTTATTAGATTGCTTAAAATCCCAAAACTGAAAATACCATTGACTGTTGAAGATGTGGAGAAACACGTGCTTTCAATTATTGCCAGTGGGAATGCAAAATGTTGTAGTCATTTTAAAAGAAAGTATGGCAGTTTCTTACAAAGCTGAACATAGTATTACCATACGACCCAGCAGTCACACTCCTAGATATTTACCCAAACCATTTGAAAACTTATGGCCACACAACAGCTTGCATGTCGATCTTTATAGCAGGTTTATGTATAATCACTCAAAACTAGATACAACCAAAACTCATACTATGGATTATTATTCAATGATTTAAAAACAAGATACGGAGTCCTGTAAAGACATATAAACCTTAAATGCATATTGACAAGTTAAATAAGTCAGTCTAAAATGAATACATATTGTACAATTCCAATTATATAACATTCTAGAAAATGAAAAACTGTAGTGATGGCAAAAAGATGTAATCACTAAGGATTTGGGGAGAAAAGATATTCAACGCAGTTTATTAACCAAGACTTAATAAACAAATATATAGATCTCCTGTAAATCAGTATAGAAAAGATAAGACATTCAACAGGGAAACTGGGACTTGTGTAGCATTTCACAGAAGAGGATATCCTAATGGCCAATATGATGACCATGTGAGATGCTTAGTAATCTAATTAACCATCAGGGAGATATATAATAAATCTACAATTTGAGAAATAAAAATAAAATTCTAAGCTCCCAACTGACTAAACAGATCCACTCTTGACTGGGGAGACCCCAGAGAAACCTTGGAATCTGAGCTCCCAGCCATAGCTATCTGGGAAGTCAGATAGGCCTCCTTAAACCCCCTCCCTCAGTAACCACAATTAGGCTTTCTTCTCTAAAGGCTAAACAGAAACCAGCCCTTTTATAAGACTCACACTGATAATGTCTGTTACTGACTTATCTTCCCAGGTACAGAACAAAGACAAGATGAGATTGATCATTCCTTTACCCCTCCCTGAGATGTTCGTTTTCTTCATATGTTCATCTTATGTTGTGTAAAATGTAGATTTACTGGGCATTAACTAAAGTCTCACATGCATATAACCATTTGTCTCACTGTCCCTCCTTTTTTTTTTTCAAGGAAAATGTATGAATACAAAACCTCTCGAGAACCTCTTTGGAATCAATAGCCACAGATGTGTCTGTTACTTGTGTTTTTCACAGGCAAGCCTTCTAGCTGGCTCAATAAACCTCAATTGATTGGGACACCTGCCTTGGTCACTCATTTTGGTTGTCGAATTGTTACCACTACACCCTTACCAGGTAATTAAAAAGACTGAAATCATCAAAAATGTTCAGAATTGAAAGCAATGGACACTTATAGACTGTGAACATGAAAAGGTGGTGGTAAATACCCCTTTACAAAGGTAAATGCCATGCCCTGTGACCCAGAATTTTAACCGCCCAATGGGTTCGCTTTGCCCTCTGCCTAGACAGAGCTGATTTATGAAGACAGGGGAATTTCAACAGAGAAAGATTAATTCACACAGAGCCAGCTGTGCAGGAGACCAGAGTTTTATCATTACTTAAATCAGTCTCCCCCAAGCATTTGGAGATGAGTGTTTTTAAGGATAATTTGGCGGGTGGGAGAAGGCCAGTGAGTCAAGAGCACTGATTGGTTGGATCAGAGATGAAATCATAAGGACTTGAAGCTCTTGTGCTAAGTCAGTTCCTGGGTAGGGGGGACCACAATATTGGATGAACCAGTTTGTCAGTCTGGGTGGTGCCAGCTGATCCATCAAGCACAGGGTCTGCAAAATATATCAAGCACTGATTTTAGGAGGAGTTTAGGGAGTGTCAGAATCTTGTAGCCTCCAGCTGCATGACTCCTAAGCAACTAGGTCCCAGGCAAGAAGCAGGTTTGCTTTGGACAAAGGTTGTTATCATCTTTGCTTTAAATGATAAACTAAATTCCTCCCAAAGTTAGTTCAGCATACGCTGAGGAAGGAACAAGGACAGCGTGGAGGTTAGAAGCAAGATGGAGCTGGTTAGTTCAGATCTCTTTCACTGTCTCAGTTATAATTTTGCAATGGAGGTTTCAGAATTTCATCTCCTATTATACACTTCTCCCCTAAAAATATGTAAATTATTCACCAAAACACATATACTACTATATTCATAGAACATTTTTATAGTGAACCTCTGGGAAATAACCCAAAAGCTCAATGTTTAGTAACAGTAGAGTAGCTAAATAAGATGTCACATGATCATGGAATAGAATTCCGTATAGTGTTACCATAGCTAGCTAGTCAGATATGAGCAGGACAGGAGATCACACCCCCAACCGGAAATGCCAGGTGACCATCAGGTAATGGTCAAGTGGTTGTTAACTGTCTCTCCAAAATAATTGTTCACAGCCAGTGCCAGGGAAAGGCAACCTCCCAATAGATGGAAACATCTGAAGCTGGTGATCAGCCACTTCCTGATAAGATGTCAGGAGCTGGGCGATTGGGCTCAAGCATGATCACTAGGAGGCAAAATTGTGGAGTTTAACTGGTATATGACTTTATAGGAATCATTTGACTGGTAAGGGGAGAAACCCTGAAGTAAGCATGCCTACAACTCCAGTAAATACACTGCACATGCAGCCCCTCCCAAGTGCTGGCAGCCCCTCCCAACGGCGGACAGCCCACCTCAAGGGAAGAATCAGAGGGGAAGGGACAAAACCCCTGGAAGCATGCCAACATATAAATCCCAAATCAAAATTCAAACCATGCACTTGATCTTTCAAGTTGCCCACTTGGCCCTCTTCCAACTGCACTTTACTTCCTTTCATTCCTGCTCTAAAACTTTTTAACAAACCTTCCCTCCTGCTCTAAAACTTGCCTTGGTCTCTCACTCTGCCTTTTGCCCCTCTGTCAAATTCTTTCTTCTGAGGCAAGAATTGAGGTTGCTGCAGACCCATATGGACTGGTCGCTGCTAACAATAGTACTTTATGTAATGAAAGTAAATTAAAAAGTTGACGTCCACACCCACTGAATAAATCTCATAAACATAATATTTAATGAGAGAAGCCAAACATAAAATACCCATAGTCTATATATTTTCATTTATATAAGGTTAGAGAAGAGTCAAAAATAAACTGTGTTCAATGTGCTGTTAAATGGATGTACTGAACTTATGATTATTAATCAAGATAACACATTTCTTTTTGCATTTTAAAAATATTTCTACTGCAAAAACATTTATTTTAATCTTAATTATAGACTACTATTTTTTAAATTCCTTGATCACATTTTTACTGAATACACCCTAGTGCTGTAGGTGAAATATAAGTAATTAATTCGTAACCTTAAGCAGGAATTTGAATTTATGAATTCTAATTTTTTTATTTTTTATTTTTATGTGCACACAGTAGGTGTAAATATTTATGGGGTACATGAGATGTTTTGATACAGGCATGCAATGCAAAATAAGCATAATCTTGGAGAATGGGCTACCCATTCCCTCAAGCACTTATCCTTTGAGTTACTGACTTGGTGACTAGGAAAGAATGCAAAAGTATAATCCATGTGCAAGATTGGTCAAAACAATGACTTGAGCTAGGGTGGAGGATGATTTCCCTTCATTTTACTACTGAACAAGAAATAAACAATGCAAACATCAGATTAGGGCAGATAAGTGGGTACAGCATTCAAATACTTTTAGCTGCTCAAAAAAAAAAAAAAAAGAAGTCCTAAATTTGTTGATCAGTTCAGATGCACAGAAAAATAAATCTACAGAAAAGCTCAGATCAATTGAAAAACTCTACTGCTTCCCATCAGGCTTGGGGAGGGTCAACATGAAGTAATTACTTGCTACTGGACTCTTGGTAACTAACTCCAAATTTCCGTATTTTACTTTGCTTTTCTGTTTACCATCATAGCTAAAATAAGCCTAATAGGGGTATGGCACACTCCTTTATCTGAAGTAACTGCAAGTCAAAAATATTTTTTTGATGTTAATGAAGTAGAATGTCAGGATACTCCATGTGTAGATTCATCTATACAATACTTAGGAGATAGACTCAAAATGTCTCATTAGTTATTAGCTTGTAAGTGTAAGAATGAAGTACGAATCATCTGTCGAAGATCAGGTTTCTGGCTTCTAGAAATTATAAATGATTACAGTGATATAATAAGCACAGAAAGAGAAAGGGACTTGAGAAATGAAGTAGAGAAGCCAAATTCAATTTTGGAATGTGAAGTTGAAGCTTCAAGAGAAATAATTAAATAGATACTGACAAAGATTCATGTTTGCTTCATGGTGAAATTATTTTCAATATAGGTTAAAATTATTTTTGATGTAGGTTGTTTATTTGTATTACAGGTATTTAATATTTTTCATAAGAAAGAAGAATCATTGTTTCTCTTACATCAAATATTCTTTGATTTCCTTCAATATTCTATTTTTTCAATATAAGAATATATACATACATTTCATTGTATAAATGTTATATTTCAACCATTATATCCTTTGACTAATAGAAAATAAATTCTAAACAATATAATTCATATAGTTTAGATATTTATATAATACTATGACTGATATGACTAATAATATGACTGATCTAAAATTGTACTAATTTTTATACTGATGATGACATACCCAATCAAAAAAATACTTAGAATATACTTTCTTAAGGACTGTGGTCAAAATGTTATAATGTAACCTGATTAAGCTGAAGCTATTTTTGACAAGAAAAACATAACAAAATATAGAGAAGGCTTAATCCATTTTAGAGTTAATAGTTATTGACCACTATTTAGGTACTCAAGCTGAATAATTTTTATTCAGCTTCAGACAAAATGGATATTACAACAGCCTTTAAATACTAATTATAAATAATATTTTATTTAACTTTAACTTTTCTTTAAAAAAAGGCTTTTTTTTTTTTTTTTTTTTTTTTTTTTTTTTTTTTTTTTTTTTTGAGATGGGCCCACGCTACAGTGCAATGGCACAATCTCGGTTCACTGCAACCTCTGCCTCCCGGGTTCAATCTCCCGAATTGAACTCCTGCTTCAGTCTCCGGAATAGCTGGGATTACAGGTGCCCACCACCGTGCCTAAATTTTGTATTTTTAGTAGAGACAGGGTTTCACCATGTTGGTCAGGCTGGTCTTGAACTCCTGACCTCAGGTGATTTTCCCGCCTCAGCCTCCCAAAGTGCTGGGATTACAGGTGGGAGCCACTGTGCCCAGCCCCCCGAAAAAGGCATTTAATCCGTGCATGCTGTGGATTTAGCTCTGTTGTAGTTGTGATAACAATGATATGCAATATTCCTGCCCTCAAAAAATGTACAGTGATAAGAACTACAAATAAGTAAAACACAATAATATTGCCAGGTAAAGCACACTGTAATAGGCGTATTCCTTGGAATATAAGGAAGCAGAGGGGTAATAGCTAACAAATGTGTCTACTGATATCACGGAGGCTTCTGAGATTGAGAGGAATTTGCGATAGAAATAAAAGAATAAGAGAGTTATTGGTAGAGACTAGCACACATAAAGAAAGGAAGATAAAGAATGACATATTTGGGAAGTAAGAAGACAGTTACTATATTTGTAACACAAAGTAATAGTGGTTTATAAAAGACTGAAAAGATAAACATGGTTAAGTTTATAAAGAAATACTTATATGTATACATGGCACACTAAAATGTTTGAACTTTTTACTGAAGATAATGGAAGCTCTTAAGTACTATTAGGTAGACAAGTGGAATGGAGATATTTGCATTTTAGAACAATTTTTATGTCTTCCCTAAGAAATATGTATAGTTGCCCAAAGGAAAAACAACAGTAAGAAGAGTTTAGAATGGATATGAGAATCAAACTGAAAAATGGTAATGGTGATGCATATGAATAAATACAGGTGGTATGTAGAGAAGTGGATGCATTTAACCAATAATTAGTGGATTGAATCAGTGGGAGTTGTTCATTTGTGGGCTCTCTATGTAATGCTACAAGGAGCTGTGTGGTTGATGAGGCTTGAGATTTTAGTGTGTGTAACTGTGGAAGAGGTCGGCATTCCCTGAGACAGGAAACACAAGAAACTAAAATAATCTGAAGGATGTCATGGGAGAAGGATAAGATCAGTTTGGGACTGAAGTTGGAAATTCTGAGAAACTGTCAACATGTTTTTCTCGAGTAGGCGGTTTAATTTATGGCTTTAGGATTAAGGAAAACAAACATCGACTACAGGTTTAAAATTAAAATAAAAAAATACAAGGAAAATCGACATAGAGATGGTGACTGAAGAAATGCATATGACCATCAGTTATGAAGGATGTTCCGAGAAGAGGGCTAAGGGCTAAAAACAGGAAAATGTGCAGAAAAACAGAAAAATCTGCAGGAAAAAAAAACGCACACAAAAGAGAAATAATATTATAATATAGTTGAAATATAAAGAGAGGAAACATGGAAAAATCCAGAAAGGAAAAGTGTATGGCATTATCACCATAGAATAATGAAACGCAAATAAATTTAAAAAAAAGAGATGAAGAAAAATATTCATTCGGTTAGAATTCATTAAAGTTTTCTGGTGAATTTGTTTAAATTTGGTAAATGTGTTTACATTTTTAAAGGTCTTTGGTTAAAGTAGAATTTGTTAAAGTTCTTTGGGTAACTGTCAATACCAGTTTTAGTAAAATCATGGGGGTGGACACCAGAGTGTAATAACACTGACAAACAATTATGAAGAAAGAAATTTGAGCGTAAATTTTAAGTTCTATTCACATGAAGTTTGTAGAAGGGAGGAAATAGATAACAATAAGTGGAATTGTCATGAAGTCAAGAAATATTTTCTAAGATGTAAGATGACAACTTAAGTTTAAATAAACATGTAAAAATAAAGGAGGAACAAAAAAGTTAAAGATAAGGAAAAAAGGGTGCTTAACATGGTAAAATATATTATATTCATTTTACATAAAGCATGTCCTATGAGCCAGAAGCATTAGCATCCTCCCAAAACTCATTAGAAATACAAAATTTGAGGTCTTATCCTAAATCAATATGCTAGGCAAGATCCACCAGTATTTTGTATGGTAATTAAAGTTTCATAAGGATTATTATCAGTAGTTCTTTAAAACCTGATTGAGGTCACTCATGGAGGCACTGGTTTTGATTAGGAGAAAAGGTACTTTTATTTTGTAAGAGGAAAGAAAATGTAGATGCGAATGCTAGTACAAATGCAGATGCGATCAAATATGAAAGAGTTTCCTAGTTAACGGTTTAATTCACCTTGGTCATTTGCTGATGTGAAAAAAGGCATCATGGGGGTGTAGTTTTGATAGTGGAGAAACTTTCTAATGCCTGATGGAGTAAATGTGAAAAGATAATAGTGAAACCTCGAGATTTTAGGACAGCTTTGTGGTGTCAGTTAAAATTGGACACCGTGTTTACTGGGAATATTCTGTATGAGTTATTTTCTCTAATAGCACTCAGAGACTTTGGCCTTAAAACAAAATTAGTCAAATAAGTACAGTGAGTCAGAGGTGGTATTTCTTTACTTATATATAATAGATATAAAATTTGGGCATCTTGACATAAATGTAGTCAAAGATCATAAAAATACTTCAGGGAAAGAAATGAAGATAGATAGAGATTGAATTGAGATTAATGACTGATCAGAGGGCTAGAGTTTGAAGAACAGTCTAAGAAACAAAATTAGACTGCTGTAACAATGAGAAATTATAATGCAAGGATGAAGAATTTGAAGCTACTGTTTCAAAGTAGAGCATTTCTAAATAAATGCAAGGTGTAGGTTAAGACTGTGGGAGTGAGTGCCTGAAGTACGTTGACATTGAATACGACTAGTGTTGAAAATTTCAAGCAAATGACTGGATCAGGCTGCTGAAACTTCATCCACTTGACTACAGAAATCATCATAAATAATGAAGTGTCTCTGATATAAAGGAAGACAGTGAATCAAGTACAAAGTTTACAATCATGAATAAGAACAACAGGTTAGTATGAAATTGCATTATGGCTTTTGTGGGCCCTGAGCATTTTTGTCTTTACGATTTCCTTTCTCCTTTTAAAAAAAATATATATATATATTACAACTGCACCAATATAAAGACAAGAATATGCACATTACATATTGGGACTTATTTTCACCTAAAAGCTTATTTATTTGTTTTTCTGATTTTAATAGAAATTAAAACATTCATGTGGGCATCTAAAATTATTGGAGGCCATAGGCACTGTGCTTAATAGGTAAGCTGTCCCTGAAGATGTAGGTATCTATGAAGTTGATTATTTTATCTGCTACTTTAAAACAATAAGTCAAATTTTTAAGTTATCACAGTTTTACTATTCTTTGTGTTATGATATATGTGTTCATTAGATTTCTTATCAAAAATTAATTGAATCTGAAAGATAATCTAAGGAATTTCTTCCTCCTTCTGAATATATGCCAAAAATTGACAAAATAAATAAAATTATAATTTTCCAAACACGAATGGACAGAAGCAAAAACTGACAACGATCCCTATGAGTTGAGAACACATAGGCTGAGTCATGTGTTACAGCTAAATACCTTGACAGAGTTTCCAGTTCATGGTTCAGGTTGGAGGAATCCATGCAATGCTGGCAGACTCAAGACGAGAAGTGAAAGCTGAGAGTTTAGGGAGACCAAGAGAGTAAGGTGGGGTATCAAGATGAAAACTTAAGCATACATGCCTACGTGCACATACCTACACACACACACAGACACTAGTGCTAACAGTGACTTGTGCTCACACACTGCCAGAAATAAACTCTGATTCATAGAATGGTAGATAGAGTAGTGGACAGAGAACTGTCTTACCTCAGGAGTAAAAAATACCCACAAACCGAACGTGGTTCCAGCCATAACTATCAAATAGTAAAAGCAAGAACAGAAATATAAAAATGTTTCCAAGTTACTTTATTAAATTTCAGAAAAATTTTCAAGAATATGCATAAGAATGAGAACTATCCTGCATACAGGAAGGTAATAGTCACAAAATTTGGCATCCAAAAACAAACAAACAAATAATCAAGAATGCAAAGAAGTAGGAAAAACAACATATAATAGGAGAAATGTGAATCAATTAAATCTGATTCCAAACTTAAATTAACAGATGAGGATGACAAATCACTTATCATAGCTATATCTCATATGCCAAAATATTTCATCAAAATATAGAAGATATATGAAAGAGCTAAATCAAACTTCTCATAATGAAATCTATGGTATGTAAGACTAAACATTCACTCAATGAGCGTGACTTCCAGAATGTCAGCATATCCTCCCCCTGAAAAGCGAAATGAAACTGGAGAAAACTGTCAAAAGCAACCACTCCATCACTCTAGAAATTGAATAAAGGCATACAAAGAATTTGCTAATATTAATTTAAGGAACACTACTGAACCTCAATCAGAACAGTTGAATAAAGGCATACAAAGAATTCATTAATTTTAATGTAAGGAACATTACTGAACCTCAATCAGAACAGTGAGATTACATGACACTTTAGCTAAAATCTGCTGCCTTCCTCCCACTGAGTTTCATGGCAGAGTAGTGATTCCAGAGCTGTGCAGGCCATGACTACCGCAGTTTTGCTGTTCAAGTGGCTGACCTGATTAAGAGAAGAAGAGAAAATCACCATGCCCATCGGAATTGTCAAAAATAAGAGATCCTAGTGTAAACATGAGGAAAGACTAACATCCCAGGTGCCTGAAGTTGTGATACTCATTAGGTAAAAATGTTAAAGCATACATTTAGGCAAGCCAGAAAGAGAACAGGGAAATCTAGATAATGAGACAGACACAGTGGGCCTTGATAAGCTCCCAAAGAGAGATCTATATTGCTTCAAAATTCTGAGCACATGTGTAAAGTAGCACGCACAAGTTCAGGAGAAATACGAAAGGGATCCAAGTCACTGAACATGGGGCCTTGCATGAGCAGAAAGTAAAAGGACAGGCAGACTGTAAAGTGCCTGAACTGGAATGTATTCCCCAAACCACAGACACAGCCATTACAAAGAATGGAAGCCTTAACTGGCTCAACAGGCTTGGGCACAACTTCCGACCAATCATCAGCCAATCACTGAATTATGCTGTTTCAGGATTGACCCTTAGGAAGCCAAGTTTTAAAGTAAAAACAATAAAAAAAAAAAAAAAAAGACAAGCATTTACATCACTGGCCACAGACTACAGGAAAGAGACTCTATTGAATTAGTCCATGAAAGTCACTGGAAAAATTAACAGTCAGACAAATAGCAGCACCATCAACAACTTTCAGTGCCATGATCATTCTGGATTGCTTCAGCATATTATCTAAAATGTCCAGTTTTCAACAACAACAGCAAAATTACAAGATAGGCAAAGAAACAGGCAAGTGACCCATACAGAGTGATAAAAAGCAATCAGTAAAACTGCCTCTGTAAGTCTAAGATGTTAAACTTAGCTAACAAAGACTCCAAAATAGCTACCATAAATATATTCATAGAGCTAAAAAAATGCTTAGAAAATCAAGTTATATTACAACAATAATCAACTAGTATAGATTAGTGTAGAGTATCAATAAAGAGGCAGAGATTTTTAAAAGCATCAAATAGAAATTATGGTTTTTAAATTACAATAGAAGAAATAGGGAAAAAAATCACTAAAAGAGCTCAACACAAGATTTGAGCTGGCAGAAGAAATATGGAACTAATTTGATGATATTTTAATAGAAATACCCAATCTGAAACAAAAAGGAAAAGAGAATCAAGAAAAATGCATAAATAAAAATATGGCAAAAATATACTAAAGATTTTTTTAAAAGAAGGGATAATTATTTTTAAGATCTCCCCTCCATATCTTCTGTTTGATAGTGTCAATTCCAGTGTGGTACAGGGAACAACCTCGCATTTCAGAAAAGCATGCAGCAAATAATTGAAGAATGTTTTTTAATTCATATAAGCAGAAACCTGGGTAAATATCATATAAATGGACTCTCAAAATGTTAGTCCAAGAATAATTTACTATATTGTTAGAATGAGTTGACTTTATTTATCTGGGTCTATTTAAATGATTGTGGATTTTAAAAGCTAGCTTACATAGTTGGCAATGACTCTTAACAGTTTAAAACATTGATTGAAACTTGAACTTAAATTGTGTTAGCTTAGATTCAATTAGGTTGAGATACTAAAAATGTCCCAGAGTAATGGAGAGGAGAAAACTCAAAAGGTTTAGGGAAATAGAAATGCTGGGGTATATTTTTCATGTGCTGCTGGCACAACCACCTGCTTGATATATGCTCTTGCAGGTCAAAAGCATACTCACTTCACTTAAGCTTAAGCTGCATTAATGAGACAAGCAACATTATCCTCATAAACTCTGCTGTGGTGAGTGTGTAGACCATAAATTATGTTGGGAAAGTCATCCCTAAAATGAATAAAGTGATTTCCATGAGTGTGATTACATCCAGAACAGCAGAACCAAGATATTAGTACTCAGCAATTAGAGACAAAGTAAGCTTAAATACAGTTATAGAAAGGAAGATGAGGCCGGGCGCGGTGGCTCAAGCCTGTAATCCCAGCACTTTGGGAGGCCGAGACGGGCGGATCACGAGGTCAGGAGATCGAGACCATCCTGGCTGACACGGTGAAACCCCGTCTCTACTAAAAAATACAAAAAAAAAAAAAACTAGCAGGGCGAGGTGGCGGGCGCCTGTAATCCCAGCTACTCGGGAGGCTGAGGCAGGAGAATGGCGTGAACCCGGGAGGCGGAGCTTGCAGTGAGCTGAGATCCGGCCACTGCACTCCAGCCTGGGCGGCAGAGCGAGACTCCGTCTCAAAAAAAAAAAAAAAAAAAAAAAAAAAAAAAAAAAAAAAAAAAAAGGAAGGAAGAATAAGATAGTAACTGAAATGCTTTGATCTACAGCTTCTTTGCAGTGATCAATGAATGACAGATTACTAGCAATAAAATATGGGGTCAATGTACTAAGTTATTATTTCCCATATATTTTAGAAAATTATCTTTAGGTTTAATAAAACTGTATTTGTATTGCCACATGGAGAGTAATAACCTTGCAATAAACTATGGACCTTAGTTAATACAAAGTTCTGTAATCACTTGATTCAATGTAAAGCTAGATTTCTTCATAGAAAGACCCTTATCACTGACAAATATATGCTATAATTTTGTCTCTAGTGCTATTCGTAAAGGAACTGAGGTCATTTACAAAGGCGACACAAGCTAGATATGGATACTATTCAAAACATTTGAGGCTTAATAGATGTAATTTTGATTTAATGCTATTTTCCAAGGATCAAAAGCAATACTCTGCCTATAGTCACCTGAAGATGAATGGAGTTTTGGTACAAGTTCATCTCACAATGGTATAAGGGGCTTGTAAGGACACCCTATAATTATTTTGGAAATTCTTAGATGAATAATTGAAATAAGCATAATCTATGGCTTTTAGAATCCTAACAAACATTAGCTCCTGAACCTATGGATTGAGAAACACTTATATTTACTCTACATTTTTGCCAAACCCAGTTCTCATCTTCTTGTCCAAATAGAGTAACTGCATTCCCTTTCACTCAGAAAAGTATTTGGGTATGCATAATAAATTAAAATGTTCACCCCAGCTATTATAGTATGAAAAATACTATAAATTACTCTTATCAGGATATTGAAAATATATGATAATAGCACATATCTTGAGGAAATGCAAAAATTAGTGCCACAATTAAGACTTGGAAGATACAGAGATGAGGATTCTTATTCACATCCTCATGTACCGAATCAGTACATCTAGCTATTAAAAAAAAGTTTTAAGTTTTAATCTTATTGTTTTCACATAGTTGTGTTATCCTCTTACCTAATACTCACTTGTAAGGTCTATTTAGTTTAATTTCATGTGACTTTATGTAATACTGATGACAACAAAACTAACTCCAAGATGAAAAGTATAGTATATTTAAGAGAAAGTTAAAATCCAACAAAAAAAAAGTACATTTGAAATACTGGTATAAATTCCAGGTGATATTCCAAAACAAAGATAAATATCTAGATAATTTAAAAGTAGGTATTAAGAAATATCAGGTTTTTATTGTATATAACATGAATAACATATGCTATACAGAAAAATAAATCCCAAGAGGGTTTAAAATATAAAATATTTAAAAATACCAAAAACTGGCCAAGTGCGGTGACTCACACCTGTAATCGCAGCACTTTGGGAAGCCAAGGTGGGCAGATCATCTGAGGTCAGGAGTTTGAGACCAGCCTGGCCAACATGGTTAAACCCTTTCTCTACTAAAAATACAAAAATTTACTAGGGTTGGTGTCAGGCACCTGTAATCCCAGCTACTCGGGAGGGTGAGGCAGGAAGAATTGCTTAAACCAGGAGATGGTGATTGCAATGAGCTGAGGTAGTGCCACTGCACTCCAAACTAGGAGACAGAGCAAAACTCCATCTGAAAAAAAAAAAAAAAAAAAAAGAAGAAGAAGAAGAAGAAAAAAAAGTTGAATACATCAAAGCTCTTGCAAACATGTATGTATGACAATATCTTTATGACTTTGGGATGTGGAAATGAAAAGCGTTCTTAAAGAACACACACACACATATATATCAGATAAAAATGTACAAGAACATCATATGGACGTGCACACACACATTCACATCCAAATAAACAAATAAAATGAACAAAGTGACAAACTGTGGGATGACATGTGAATTATATATAGCAAGTTATGTCTTTTCAGACTACAATTTCAGTAAGTCAGTAAGAACAGGACAAAATATTCAATGAATAAAATCACTTGTATTTTTAAAAGTTCACAAAATGGGAAATACAAATGACCAATGAATATTTTTAAAACATTGTCAATCTCCTTAGTAATCAGGGTAATGCTAATTAAAGCAATAAGGTGTAATTAGTTACTTGTAAGCTTGGGAAAAATTTAAAATAATCTAACAAAATCAACTGTTGGTAAGAATGTGAGAAAATGTGCAAGTTTATACCCTGCAGTGGAAATGTAAGTTAGTGTATGAATTTTCTATTACTATTTGGTCAATTTTCACAAACTTACTGACTTAAGACCACACATTTATTGTCTCATGGTTTCAGTGGTTTTAGAGTCCAAGCATACCAACACTCAATTGAGTCTTCTGCTCAGGGTCTCACACAGCTGAAATCAAGATGGTAGCTGGGCTGCATTTTCCAATGGATGCATAATTAGGGATAGGTTATTGGCAACATTTTATGTGTGTGAGTGTGTGACTGTAGAATATACAGTAAGTTGCTACCTCAAGGCTAGCAATGAACAGAGTCTCTGCTGGTTCAATTCTCTACCCTTCAGAATCCCTGATTATCTGTAGAAGTTAATGTTTAGCTCAGTTCCAGATACAATTATTTCCTTTTTGATTAAATTCAAGTCAAGTGTTTGGGTGCCTAATTACATCTACAAAATACCTTCATCTTTGCCCAATAACCTTACATCTTGGCAGTGATATTCTAGCACATTTGCCATACTCTGCAGGTTAGAAGAAAGTTTCAGGTTGTGATCACACCCAGGCAAAGGGAAATAACACAAAGCCTGGATAGCAGGAGGCATGACTCTCTTGGGTCATCATAGGATTCCACTTATCTAAATGTGAAGGCATTTATGAGAATAGCTTTTAGTGCCTAATTAAAGGTATGTGTATACTGCATTTCTGTAACACCATTTCACAGATACATAGCCATGAGTAACTTTCCCACATATGTGCAAGGAACTATGTCAAAGGATAAATGTTGCAGCATTCTATGCGACAGAGAAAAATAGAAATCAATCAATTATTCTGTTAGACTCAATGGCTGGAAAACTGTTTGTCAAAGAGAATGATTTAAATCTAAGTAGATTTAGATTTAAAAAAATTAATAAAAAAACTCCAAAGTAATTAATAGAGTACATATTTCATTTTTTTTTTCTTTTCTTTTTTCTTTATTTATTTTTCTTTTTGAGACAGAGTCTAGCTTTGTCTCCCAGGCTGTAGTGCAGTGGTGTGATTGTGGCTCACTGCAACCTTCACCTCCCGGGTTCAAGCAATTCTCCCGCTTCAGCCTCCCGAGTAGCTGGGACTACAGGCATCCACCACCACACCCGGCTAATTTTTGTATTTTTAGTAGAGACAGGGTTTCACCATGTTGGCAAGGCTGGTCTCAAACTCCTGACCTTGTAATCCGCCCGCCTTGGCCTCCCAAAGTGCTGGGATTACAGGCGTGAGCCACTGTGCCCAGCCTAGAGCATGTATTTCATGACAATGAAAATATACCTACACAAAGACAATATTACAGATTATTCATGCAGATATGTATATAACCGAGTTAAAATGACTTGAAGTATAAATCAGACTGATGTTCATGGCTCCTTTTGGAGACAGCTGTATGAAACTAAGAATGTGGCTTATAGGTGACTAATATTTTAATGTTTTAATTATATTTATGTATCAAAATGTAAAACAAATAATGCAAAAAGGACTCATTATATTATTGTTAGTATATAAATTTTGAAGTCGAACTGTTTAAAATGCTGATCCAGCCATTTACTAGCTTTGTAAATTTGAGTAAGTTCATTTCTAAAGAGAGATACTAAAGGGGTAATCATATTAGACATTAAAGCAGCTATTACATAGTTGGAATAAACTTAACTTTTTTTTTATAAAACAAAAAATGGGAAAACTGATTGGATATATTATAATATAAAGGAACTATGCTAATCAAGTGGTAAGAATTGTTTAAGTTGGTATTTGATACAAAATAAGGTGGGGAACTAAATAAAATAAAACTGACTTTTGTTGAACCTTAGATCTAGATAAATCAAAGTCATATTATTTCTTCTAATTGTGAATGTGTGTAAAATTTTTTATAATGAAAAGTTTTTAAAGAATAAAAAGTTAAATTTTTTGTTAACCAACCATCCCTCAATCATTGCAGGTGTTTATTAATATTTTATAACATTCTAATTTGCCATTTTGTTTTAAATTTTAAAAAATTAAAAGGACAAAAATCAGAATGTCTTTACTAATATTGGGTTAATTAACCCTATTAAACTTAGAACAAAAATAATTTACAAATGTAGTGTTAAATTATTAAAGATTATTTTTAAAAACTTGGCAATGCATGTGGCTTTACGATATTCTCTGTCTTGCAGTTTTGCCATTATTAACCATATATGCCGCACTGTAAACACAATTCAAAAATATCCCCTTATTGTTCTGAATATTCCCCTATCTTGCATCTTGCATGGATAGGAATATATTTAGTGGCAGTGGGAAAAAATCTTGAAAGTATCTCAAACCATGGTGTTTTTATGACTGCCTAGTTCATTGGTACTAAATGATTGAACTTAGAATCAATAAAATATTTCTGACATGTTATGATATCTGAATGATATCAGGTAGTAGATGCGAGCTATTCTCTTTTTCTTCTATTTTCAGATGTTTAAAATTGTAGGCAGATTTGGTGGTACTCAACCTCTTTTCTCCTCTCCTTTCTATCAGTGATAATGTATCTTTTCTACAGTGATTCGTAAGTATTCTGAAAATATTCTTATTACCTGCTAATGTTGTGTGTGTGAGGGAAGGAACATCTATCTCCCTGGGAGACATCTAAAAACATGGCATCCCTAAAACTATTTCTTCTATTATCAAATGTAGCAAGGAATAAAAAGAAATATAGTGACAACCTACAACTTAAGAGACAATCGAATACAGTGAAATGGACTTTATTTGAATCCTAAATCTAAACGTGGGAACTGACAAAATATATGATAATATAAAAGAACTATGCTAATAGAGTGGTAATAATTTTTTAAGTTGGTATTTGACACAAAATAGTAATAGAACAAGGAAACAAAATAAATTGACCTTTGTTGATGCTTAAGTCTAGAGGGATCAAAGTCATATTATTTTTCTACCTTTGAATATGTTTGAAGTTTTTCATAATGAAAAGTTTTTAAAGAACAAAAAATTAAGTTATCTATCTTAAACTAGAAATTTATCATTCTGAATTTCTGATTGACCTTGGAAAAAATATTTTCTGACATCCTTTTAAAACCTGTTATCAGTTTATATATGTTTTAGAATTATCAGAGGATATCGTTGCTTTAATATCTGACTCAACACTTAAGTTCAGACGTATTTAAAACCAACTTAAATAAAATAAGGCAGAAAAACTGTTAGAACGTACTAACAGTAATTCTGTCTGGACAGAAACAAGAAAAACCAGAATATTTCCTGCTAACGCTTGAGGGCTTTTCTATCATATACTCTAAGTAATAGTCATTCCATAGAAAAGGCCCCACTCGTTTATTGTTTAAACAAATTATGTTACATTGTTTATAGATTGTATCAGAATTACTGTAAAGGGTTATGAGTGGATTTGCCAGAATGGCACATTAAATACAGCATGATTGATTCTTTGGTTCATTCTCCCAAACATTTTTATCATTGACAGAGCTTCTCGGAATATACTAAATGTTACAATTAGATCATGACATAAAACACATGTATGCATGCATTTACAATTTTATGAATGCATTATTGCATACAAAAACTTTATGAACCTAAGCAGGGTTATTGAAATGTTTGTTTTAAAATAATGAAAATATTTCATATTTTTTTTTTAAAAAAAGAAATGGGATACTTCATCATATCATAATCTTCTTTGTAATGACTTCCCTGATATCATTTTTAAAATGACTTTCTTAATTGACTTACAGTAAAAATGTTTACAAAATCATTTTCTCATGTCTTTATAAAGATGAGAGTAGTCATCTTGTGTTTCTTCTTTACTTGGACATATTTCTCATTCTGGAAAAGAAATACATAGCTTATATTTTCTCTTCTTATATAGTACATTAGTCCATTTTCAAATGGCTGTAAAGAAGTACCTGAGACTGGGTAATTTATAAAGGAAAGAGATTTAATTGACTTACAGTTCCATGTGGCTGGGGAGGCGTCAAGAATCTTACAATCATGACTGAAGAGGAAGCAAACACGTCCTTCTTCACCAGGTGACAGGAGAGAAAAGTGCAGAGCGAAGGGAGAAGTGCCCATTATAAAACCAACAGATCATGTGAGAACTCACTCACTATCACAAGAACAGCATGGGGGTAACCGTCCTCATAATACAATCACCTCCCACGAGGTCCCACCTTCAACAAGAGGGAATTACAGTTTGGATTAAAATTCAAGATGAGATTTGGGTGGGAACACTGAGCCAGACCATATCACATAGTTTCTAAAATTCCGATGGCATTTGAAATTAAGAATAGTATACTTTCAGCAGGATAACTTTACATAAGCTATAGCTTTTCTTCTTTAATTTCTATTGATTTCTGGCTCATGCACTTTTTTCTAATAATAAGCAAGATTCTTAGACCAAATTTAGTTGGTTTAAACATGCTTAGGAGACCATCCATGATTTGTGGGTATGAATATTTGGCTAAATTTTTCATGAGATCACACCTGTTAAAAAGACCTTAATAATTTTGTGTTAGAAAAATTATTTCATTTTATCTGAACGATAAAAATAAGTAAATTAAAATATCACCTTTGTCTTGAGCCTTCAAATATGATTTTTATTTCCTTTACCAGTTCTCCTTTGGAACCAGTTGTACCTTTGATAATTCAGGAGCAGGTCTAAGAAAACATGACTGTGATAATAAAACATAACAATACATAATTGGATTTGATTAAACAATCAGCATATTAACATAATAATCTTGTTTAATTCAAATCATGGAGTCAAAATGATTGCTCTGGCAGCCTCTTGCTCATTAAACCATACATGATCCCTGTTCCGCACTTCTTACAATGACTTTTTCCTTAGCGGGCATCGCTTCACCTGTTGGGAATCTCACCTCAGGTTTAATCAAATTCTTTTGTAGTTTTGATTCAACATTGCCTTTTTAACATTCTGAGATAAACTGAAATTCTAAGCATTATTGAAAGTCAAAACTCTTTTAACACTTCACACGGAGCTGGTTTCTGAGAACTTTATTTAATATCGAGTTCTCCAGCATCTGTTCAACATACACCTTGAAATTTCTGAGTTAAAGCAAATAGATAAATGGTGCATGACCTCTACAAAAACTGTTCCCAGTGGTCTCTTCTTTCTATTTGAAGTCATATCAGCTTTTATTTCCCCACAGTTATCATATGCTGATATATTTTAGTGTAAAACACAAAATATTAAATTATAAGATATATTCAATAAAATAAAATTCAGTTTACTCTAAGATCTTATAATAAATAAGTATTATGCTTCAGAATCTAAGGTCAAAGGTTTTGTTTTGTTCTGAGAAGCTACAAGATTAGATCACACATGTTGTTTGTATCTTTCAGCTTCTACACAGAATAATCAAAATGTATGTGAATAGCCCTGTCATGAATAATGTTTTCAGGACTTTTGTGCATTCTGGTTTATCAAAGCATTTGTGCAACATTAATTTTAAAGCATGATCTCTTTGAGAAACTCCTTAAAACATAACTTTTTTAGTGTCATTTAAGTCTTGTCAATATTATGAAGTACATTACACCTATATATTCATAACATTTTTAAAAATGAACAAAACATAAAATAGGAAATATAGTAAAAATTTTAAGAAATATATGGTAAGCTTTTTACATTCATACTGATTCCATTAAGTCCCTTTGGAGCTATTTTATTAATATGAAAAAAATGTTTTCCTTAAATTGAAAGTTGTTTTAACAATAAGAGATATGTTCACAATGTCAGCTTTATTAAAAAAAGAAACAAAAGGAAAATAAAATAAAAGAAAAAGTATTGGAAATTTTCCTTCTGGGTCATAAGTTGAATGTAGAAAATGAGATTTTTGTCATTTCTTGAGCGTTAATGGATAGGGAAAAATCAGTTGAGAACAAAAATAACAGTTCTGAGATGCAGAATGTAGGCTGCACAGCTGGGCTGAGCAAAAAGCCAAATCATTGGCTTTAGCTTACGTAGCATCTTTGACGATCCATAACATAAATTCATGACCAAGTAATAACAGGTCACTTTGTATCATGAGGTTCAAATCACTTGCAAAACTTTTAAACTAAGAATATTAAACTTTTTGGCTGGGCACAGTAACTCATGCCTGTAATCCCAGCACTTTGGGAGGCTGAGGAGGGCAGATCACCTGAGATCAAGAGTTCGAGACCAGACTGGCCAGCATGGTGAAACCTCGTCTCTATTAAAAATACACAAACTAGCCAGGCAAGGTGGCGGGCACCTGTAGTCCCAGTTACACAGGAGGCTGAGGTAGAAGAATAATTTGAACCCAGGAGGCAGAGGTTGCAGTGAGCCAAGATCATGCTGCTGCACTCCAGTCTGGGTGACAGAACCAGACTCTGTCTCAAAAACAAACAAACAAACAAACAAACAAACAAACAACAACAAAAAGAACAGTAAACTTGAAAATTCCCAAGCATTTGCTATACTTTTGCACTTCAAATTAATTTTAAAAATGGGTAAAATATGAGTTGTCTGATACTTTTCATTGTTTAGAGTGGTATTACCAAACATATCAATAATCAGTAAAAATATCAATAAAAATATATAATCAATAAAAATAAATCTCTTAGTGGCTTAACATTGCAAAACATTTTTCCTCATTAATTTAATCTAAAATGATTTTCCCTATTTGGAAGAGGGTGATTCAGAGATATAAGATACTTCTATCTCCTGGCTGTGTGGAAGGGAATGTTTATAGGGAAAACTGAGCAGGACTCAAAAGGGTATATAATACTCCCATCCACATCCTTTTCCCTAATCATATGGCCTCACAGACAAGTAAGTGAGACTGGGGAATTTAATCCAACACTGTAACTAGGACGAAGGGCAAACCAATTTAATTGTCATCCAGAAGTCTCTCACACCCAACCTGCAGTACTTTCTGGTTCCATAAAAATGTGTGGTGGGCCTGTGCAGAGTTGGAGAAGCAATTTTACTGAACAGATCAAGAGTTCGAGACCAGTCTGGCCAACATGGTGAAACCCCGTCTCTATTAAAAATACAAAAACTAGCCAGGCAAGGTGACTGAATTTTGACCTAACCTGGTTTGTATGCTTATAAAATCAAATGGCAATAAGATTTAATTAAAAACTTTAAAAACTTGACATTTAACATTTTCAAATAAATGATTCTAAATCAATAACATCTGCTCTTCTGGAATATATTTCCACCTTGTTTTCTTGTCACATGTTGGAATCTCAAAGATAGGAATGTGTAATAAAATTAGTTAGTGAGAAGAAGATATATTATGTGTGTGTGTGTGTGTGTGTGTGTATATGTATTTTCCAACTCTCCACATCAGTAGCTGAATATTCAGTGCTTTGCTCTGTTAATTTGTTAATTTGTGTATATATACACACACACACACACACACACACACACACATATATATAGAGACAGAGAGCATATTATCAAGGGTAATAGATCCTTTACCTCTTAGTCTGTTTTACATAAATAAAGGTTGTAGCTGTGCTTACAGTAGCAGTTTCTAGTATCTTCTTACTAAGTGTGTATGCCATCTGTGTTCCCCTTGCTTTCATAAATGGAAACCTATATGTTTGGTTTATTGCTTATTGTAATTCAAGGGCTACTCAAATTCTAGATTAAATACTCATTTCATCCTGATTAGTTTTAAGTTATCAAATTATGCTTAAAGAAAAGATGACAAAATTGAAAAGGGTAAATATTTGTGAATCAGTATTAAATTAGGCTGTAAATCTGACCACCAGTCTCAGTTACAGACAATGTCTGTGAAGCTAAGAAACTAATAGCACTGAAGAATACATATTGCAAATTCAAGTAACCTTTTAAAGCAAAGCCTTTTCTTTTGGGGGATATTAATTTCCCATCAGATTTAGCATATTTGTATTTCCAACTAAATCTGACCCAGGTTTTTTACATAGTTACTAAATAAAAATTGTAAGAATTAATATTGAGGCATGGATCTCCTGATAAGCTGGGCAGGGCAGCTGAAGATGAGCTTAACTCCAAGTTGCTTCTCATGTCATGTCGGTGCATGTGCAAAGCAGTAAAACAGCAAGGATATGTGGTCACTAGTTAATAAGTCTTAACTAAAGTTACATACCATTAATGGCTAGGTATTTTAATTATTATTGTTTTCACCACGTTTAGAGCAAAAATAAAAACAGAAAGCAGTCTAGATGTTTCAATCGAGGGTATGGAAACAGCATATCTGTTGCAAAATCATTAGAAAAAAATCTATAGGGCAGGGAAAGAAAGAAACTCTTGCAGGAGGCAGGGCCAAGAGAAATAGAAAGGAGACACCTGTGGACTAGAGTATGTAAGTCATCACCCACTCTGCAGCTGAAGATAATGTTGCATTTAATTCCTTTTCTGCCTAGCATGCACCACCTCAAATTAGCCTAGAGTCACCGAAATTGTCCTGACTCTGTTCTACCCACTGAGGACCAGAAGAAAAACTGACTTCTGCCATGAAAGCAACAATTATTAGAATCAGGGCCAGAAGCTTTTGCCTATCTTGAAGCCATCTAATTTTTTTTTTTTTGCTGACCTAGCAGTTTCAGCAACATTGTGACAAATTTCCCACATAGAAGTCTATCCTTCTGAAATAAGGAGAATAGAGACTGTTTTCTTTTTGGTCAGGAGTGTGGTTTTTTTCTCTGTCAATGCGTAAGTCTCACAAAGGCATCTAGGATACTTGCTGCATCCAGATCACCAGTTCTAATTAGCATGCCAGCAGCAAAGTGGATGGGCATGATGTTCTATGGGCTGTTGAGAAAATCAAGGCCCATGAGTGATAATTACGAAAGACAGTCAGAATATCGACAGACTTTGATTTAAGATACTGCACGTGAACTGCTGTTCTGGACATTTGAAAGTACCTACTTCTGGTGGTCTTTGCTTGTTGATATAAAGGGGAAAAAAGAAGGCACAAAGTATTTTCCAGCTCTCCACATCAGTAGCTGAATATTCAGTGCTTTGCTCTCTTAATTTGTTCCAATAGAGAGATCACAGCTTGAATAGCAGCTACAACTGGAGTCACTAACAAATTCTCTGTAATGGATCATTCTCTATAATGGATGCCTGTGATGAGCACTCATAGTAGATACTAATATCCTTACACTCCATGTCATTATATTTATCTTTCTCAACTTCCTTTTGAATAAGCTTCTAAGCATGTTCTTTTTTATTGTCCTACATAGCTATTTGGTTCTATTCAATTAAATTGTTCATGAATCAGCATCAACCTGTTCCTCTTGCTATATCTCTATTGAGGCACAGTCAACAACCAAATGTACTTCTTGATGTTTTGCCTATTGGCAGAATTTTTCCTCCCTACAGTCCTAGGGTGGAGCCCTTTAGGGGACTGTGATATTTCAGCTGTATACTTCTGGTTCATGAGAACCCACCACAAAAAATATTTGAAACTCTATTCTTTTTTTAAAATTTTATTTAGTGAACTGGTTCTAGGGAGCATTAAATGCATCATCCGATATGTAAGGAAGGAAATACAGCAAGATACTGAAGTGCATGTCTCGGGAACCTGAGCCACATATTCTCTTAAGACCAGCCTAGGAAATACAGTGAGACCCTGTGTATTAGTCTGTTTTCACACTACTGATAAAGACATACCTGAGACTGGGAAAAAGAAAAAAAAAAAGGTTTAATTGGACCTATAGTTCCACATGATTGGGGAGGCCTCAGAATCATGGTGGGAGGCAAAAGGCACTTCTTACATGGTGACGGCAAGAGAAAATGAGGAAGAAGAATAAGCAGAAATCCCTGATAAACCCATCAGATCTTGTGAGACTTATTCACTATCACAAGAATAGCAAGGGAAAGAGCATCCCCCATGATTCAGTTACTTCCCCCTGGGTCCCTCCCACAAGATGTAGGAATTCTGGGAGATACAATTCAAGTTGAGATGTGAGTGGGGACACAGCCAAACAATGTCACCTTGTCTCTACAAAAAAAATTCAAAAATTAGCTGGATGTGGTGGCATGTGCCAACAGTCTTAATTACTTAGGAGGCTTAGGCAGGAGAATCACTTGAGTCCAGGAGTCGTAGACTGTTATGAGCTATGATCATGCCACTATACTTCAGCCTAGACTCAAGGATTCCTCCTGCCTCAGCCTCCCTAGTAGCTGGAATACAGGCATGTGCTACAACTCTGGGCTATATTTCCAGATTTCTTTTAGAAATGGGATCTTGCTATGTTGCCCAGGCTGGTCTTGAACTCCTAGTCCCAAGCTATCCTCCTGCCTCAAACTTCCAAATAGCTGGGATTGTAGGTGTGAGCCACAGGGTCTGGTGGCTTTTTAAAAAATCGTCATAAACTGTTTAAATGAAATGTTTTCTGTAGTGTGCTGCTATAAGACTGTCTTATGAACATTAAAGCAAACACAAATACCATTCAGTGAAATTGTTAATTACATCTTGGGTTATGTTAATTGAGTTAATTGAATCAGATGGATTTATATTTCATTATTTATTATACTTTACCTGAATATATTTAAGAAACTGTATACATATGGATTCCCAATTAATACTCTTTAATCTTAGGCTTTTAATAATCAATATTTGAACTTTTGAAATATATGTGTTTACCTGATTCATGAAAACTATTGTAGACATATATAACTTTAAAAAGTTAATTGTCATATGTGAAATACATGAAAACATAGGTAGGTATAAATGTTTCTAACACCTGTTTTTTTAAAGGGTTGTTAGAAAGATATGGAAGTTAAGCAAAACCATCCTCTGTGCAATTGAAATTGACATTAAATTATTGCTTATTAAAAAATAAGTAAGACTAAGATGTTAGACACATGTGTTTCTTATAGTTCAAACATTCATCTATGGTAATGTCTAACATTATAACAATAATTATAATTATAGTGATTTAAGATATATCTATCAATATATTATTTATAACAATTTCCTTCCATAAATTTGATTGGAGCACAATAGATTTATCTGTTTTTAAATGTTGATCTTTTTGGAAAAATCATATGATTTCTTGAGGAAGATCCTTAAGCATCTTAAACAATAACTTTTTTCTTGGACAATCTATGAATGAGAATGTGAAATTTGGCAAAATAAAAAAATGTAAATGTCCATTTAAAATATCTACTTATGAGATTAATATAACATCAGAGGTTTTTAAAAATAGGCTGCAAGAGTTAACAGGGTATATTTAAAAAGTAAATTTGAAAACAGACTGTCTCTCAAAGATGTTGATTTAAACAGTCACATTCAAATAATAATGGTTAGTAGTTTTTAAATTAATTTAGTAGTTATACAAAAAAGGTTATTCTTAGATTCTGTTGCTGTTTCTCTAGGTTGACATAGGCCTGAAGTTTTGACCTTAAATAAAATCCTCTTTGTAACACTAGATCAAGAAATGTATAAGTTTATACTACTAGATCCAAGAAAAATGACATCCTGGCCATATTCCCATGTACCAGAGCAAACAACTCTACTTCCTGTTGAGGTTATTTATTGAATAATGAATAATCAGATGCAGCTACACCAGAAAATGGGCATTAGGCATGTAACCTTGAGGATGCTTTTTAATTAGCAAGAGAACACTCAGAAGAGATTCTGAGGGTTTCTCTGAACTGGAAACATCTAAACCCACGCAGTCTTATCACTTGTGAATACCCAGAATCCCAGTGCAGAGAAACTGTGAAGTTGTAATGTGTGCCTGTGAGTGCAGTGATCTCTACTTTACTATTGCCATACATGCCGTGACTTTGACTCATGTTTATTCATTCCTCAGGCTAAAGAAACTTGGTACTGGGTGAAGCCCATTTTGTCTCATAAATTGATTTTTAATTCAAACCTCAGGTCACTGCTGCTGGTCAAGTAGAGTGCACACTGTAGTTGTAAATGCAGTCCATTATCCATTGATCATAAAAGTAGTGAGTATTTCCTAAATGATGTGAGACAAGACTAGGCACTATAAAAACAATGAAGAAACATGACTAATGCTTCAGATAATCACATTCCATCCATTTGATGTGAGACACAATGTAAAACATTTTATAAATTTGATTAGGTAAGTGATATATTAGAACTGGAAAAAGATGTTGAAGGAAACATGATGAAAAACGGTATTATGAAAAAATACAAAGTGCAGGAAATCTGACAATCGTGAGCAAAATATGTGTCCCTTGTTTTCATGGAGCACAAGGCAAATATTGCTGAATATAGGATAAATGTGGGGGGATATTTGCAGTTTCTGAAGCTACAACTGCATCCAAGAGGAATCTCTTGACCATGCTAAGGGAGACAAATTTTATTTAGTCTTCCCATGTTTTTGCTTAACTTCCAAATTTTTTTTTAAAAAAAATATTTGGTAGAAACTGAGGTCCCATTATGTTGCCCAGGCTGGACTCAAACTCCTGGACTTAAGTGATCCTCCTGCCTCTGCCTCCCAAACTGCTGAGATTGCAGATGTGAGCCAACATGGTGGCCTTTAACATTTATTAATTTATTTATTTTAGAGACAGAGCCTCCCTCTCTCTCCCAGGCTGGAGTCCAGTGGCGTGATCTTGGCTCACTGCAACCTCTGCCTCCCAGGTTCTAAGCAATTCTCTTGCCTCAGCCTCCAGAGTAGCTGAGATTACAGGCACACACCACCACATTGGACTAATTTTTTGTATTTTTAGTAGAGATGGGGTTTCACTATGTTGGCCAGGCTGGTCTCCAACTCCTGACCTCAGGTGATCCACTCACCTCGGCCTCCCAAAGTGCTGAGATTACAGGCGTGAGGCACCACACCTGGGCTGTTTAACTTTCAAAGTGTCACTTAACTGACTTCCCATATACTCATCTGTCTAGAATCTCTAATTACATTTTTATATTATTTTGCTGAATGATAAATAGTATCACTGATACATAAATTTACATTCCTTCCGTTACAATTCAGAAAATAGTAAGTTGTTTTCTCAAAACCCACTGCATCATAAATAATCTGATTTCTGTATGGCAAAGACTGTGCTAAGTATTAGGAAAATAAAGATAGCTGGGTAATATCTGCTCTTCTTAAATCATTTGGCCGAGAATTCAAATTAGAGTAAATAAGAACCCTGGCCCTTTTCTATTCTCTAATTATTACATTATTTAATCCTACATAATTTAGAGTGGTTTTCCTCTGAATTGATCTGAAATATTAAGTTGCACAAGCTCTGGCCTCAGTAATATTTAGTACTTAAGATACTAAATGTATTAAAAACAAAGGGCAGTTTGTTTATTACAGCACTATTCACAATAGCAAAGACTTGGAATCAACCCAAATGTCCATCAGTGACAGATTGGATTAAGAAAATGTGGCACATATACACCGTGGAATACTATGCAGCCATCAAAAAGGATGAGTTTGTGTCCTTTGTAGGGACATGGATGCAGCTGGAAACCATCATTCTTAGCAAACTATCACAAGAACAGAAAACCAAACACCGCATGTTCTCACTCATAGGTGGGAACTGAACAATGAGATCACTTGGACTCAGGAAGGGGAACATCACACACAGGGGCCTATCATGGGGAGGGGGGAGGGGGGAGGGATTGCATTGGGAGTTATACCTGATGTAAATGACGAGTTGATGGGTGCAGCACACCAACATGGCACAAGTATACATATGTAACAAACCTGCACGTTATGCACATGTACCCTACAACTTAAAGTATAATAATAATAAATAAATTAAAAAAAAAAAAAAAAACAACAAAGGGCAGTTAAAAGTGTTATGTTAAATGTCATGGTCCCCATCAAATAACCTAAAACAAAATCTTATCACCATACATGTGAAAATTATTTGGTTATTTTAAATACAAAAAACTGTATACAATATACATAAAAAAATTATACATGTGAACAAGGACAGCAAAGCAAAATTTCTCAAGCATAAAAACAGTACATAAAGTAATACTTCAATTTTTCTATGTAATTATATATGGTGGTTTTGTTAATGAAAGAAAATTCATTTTCAAAAGTTAATTCCTGAACCTCTGCCCATGTCTATTTCATGACTAGAGTTAATATTAATTTAACATTAAAAGCAATTAATTATAAATGTAAAAGTATGTTAACATATGAAAGTTTATGGAACCATAGAATGAATTTTTCAGATGCAAAGGCAATTATAACATTAGGATCAATTTGAACATATAGAGTGGTCTAAAATTTCATATACAGTTCAATATATTTTAGAAGAAAATTTATGTCATTGAAATAAATAAATTATCATATTATTTTAGAATTGATTTTTAAGCATTCTATGAAGCCATCTGCTTGCTAAGAAAGCAATAAAAGTCAAATGCAAAAGATACCCATAATATATTCATGTCCTTCAGCACTCAGTAGATAAATCATTTTTATTCAAATGAAATCCTTGAGTTATTTTTTTTTTACTGCTCCTATGTTCAAGAGATATGCTATGGGTATACAATTTTTCAGAGAACACTCTGTCGCTCCATTTTTTTCCCCCTCTGAGGATGAAGAATGAAACTAATGGGAAGAATGCAACCTAAAATGAAGCCTCAAAGGATAATTCATTGAAAAATGATGCAGGACATGGACTATTTGGCAGAGAATTTTCACATATCTTGTTATTTCTAGCCACAAAGTCCTGTGAGATTTTTCTCTTTATCATACAGAATGTTCAATGTACTAACTAATGGTAAACTTAAGGAGAATTGAGACATTTTATAACTCTCCTATTACTGCAGCAATGTTATTTTCCTCTAAATTGGCTTAACGGTGATTGCCCAGGGACTAGTTTGAAGTATCAGAAAAAAACTTAACTAGGGCCGGTATCACCTACAGTGTATAGCTAAGGCAGAATTATTCACTGTAAACATGGTGACAAATTAAATGGAAGTCAGGTGAAAGGAGTCAAATATGTCTTAGCATTATAATGTCAGTGCTATTATGTTTTTAGAAACAGTAACAAGATTCTTAATGATGAGAAGAATGTGCTTTTTGTGTGTATATATATAAAATGTTAGAATGGATTATCTCCAGAAAAGTAGTCATAAATGTAATTATAATAAAAAATTAGGTTAATCCTCACATTTGTAATGTATATTTGATTTCTAAATTACTAGCATGGAAATCAATAAAGTTCTTTTATTCATTGGAGACTGTAATGAATGGCATTATGATATAAAAGATGAGCCAAAGCAAACATTTTCCCTTTCAGTCTAGAAGCAGATACAAGAGAGGCTCCATTTGCACCTAGTCAATGTCTGAGAAAGCTGCCTTTGCAAGACAAAGGTATTAAAACATATATATTTCTTCCCCTTTCTATGAGAAGTAGCTGAAATATCTAAAGAGAAGAAAAATCAGATTGAGGGTGTTCAAAGACGAGATTGCAAGAGTAAAGAAAAAGATTTAATGACATTAATACAATCTTTGACATGTGTCTATTTTATATTTGCATTAAAGTCATAATTTTACCTTTTTATAAATTATACTTCAACAGTTGTGTAATTTATTCCCAAGTCATACATGAGAACTCACCTGATAAAGGCAATAAACTGTGTGCTGGAGAAGTGTTCCTCATGGGCTGCTTAACTCGTACATGTCTTTTCTCAGCTTCTAAGAGTAAATACAAATCGGCTTCTTTTTTTTCTTTTTTCTTTTTTGTATATAAGGTTTCATATTTGAGTATAGTTCTTGTACAATCTGTTCTGACAAGGACACTATTATGGAACACAAACACTTGATAGGTTAAATCAATGCCCACATAACTCTCTCAAGGAAACCGGGTTGGTAGCTACTTGGAAGGGATCCTGTCTCTCTGGACAGGCAGCCCAAAGACCTTAGCAAATTTTTGAAACTTCAATAAGAAAGGTATTCACCCATATTTATAGAAACTAAACGATGGAGGGAATGACTTGAGCTTATTTTCTCTGTGTCAAAATAGAAGGGATAATTGTAGAATCTTTTAAAAGTTCAATCCAAGAGTCTGTGTGAAAATTTACAAATAGAAGTTAATTATCTAGTCTTAGTTTTCTCAATAACATATGTTTAAAAATAGTCTCTATCGTAATTAATACGCTTGGTGAATCTATAGAAATAAATAGGCCAAACAATGAGAATAGCCCTTTTGCGATTATGAGTAATCTTTGGAGATTATTTATGACCATACATGGTTTGATTGTCAGGACAATTATCAGAACCTGGGAGTAGGCTAAAGAAACTGATGATTTTCCTTGCAATGATGTACTGGGCTTGCCTCTTTAATAGATTTTGTATGTACTGATCCATCTTATGTTCTGTAGAAAGAAAAGTTAACATAGTAGATATTTGTCTGTTACACATGTAGATAATTTCTGTCCAGCAGGAAAGATAATCCCAAAGGTCATCATTTATTGCACTGTTGTTATTTAAGCAGTGTGTAGTTAAATAAAAGAATATTTAGCTAATATTCCTTTTCTAAGATATCTTTATTACATGGCCTATAAATACTTATCTCTTTAAATGCACTTAAAACTAGTTGTAGTATCTTGCTGATTCTTTTACCTTTGAAACACAAAAAATACATTAGCATCCATTGCATAATACATATTTGAAAATAGATAACATAATTTTGAAAAATATATGCTGAAAAGTGTGAACTTCTAAACATAAAAATACATTGTAGGCAGTATAGTTCTGAAATAAAAATAAATGACTCAGAAAAATAGACTAAAATATCCTGAACAAAGTGTGTGAAGTTCTTTTTATTATCAATTTGGTTTTAATTATAAGATAATATATGCAGATTATTTTAGTAAAGATGAGAGGCAATTTTATTACATATTATATGCAAATAGGTACACAATATATAAATGTTTAATGTGAGAGAATATGTCACTGATAAAATTAAGAAATTTAGACATTTAAATTTCCCTATATTAAAAACAAAATTTAAAATATTAAATTATATCAAATATTAAAGTCACGAGAGAAAATATTTTCATTTTATGAGATTAACTATAATTCAAATCATTACAGATAAATAACCTACATGAAAAATTGGATGAAAAATAAAATTATGAAATCACACAAATACTAAAGTTTTAGGCTTCCATTTAGCTAAATGAATGCAAAGTTAAACATTTTGTAGGATTTTAAAAAATGGTTACTTTTCAAATTGTTGGCAAGAGGGTGGGTTGGATAGCAGTAATAGGCAATGTTGTCTCAACCACTTCTTTTATAAATGGAATGAATTCCGGCTGGGCGTGGTGGCTCACACCTGTAATCCCAGCACTTTGGGAGGCCAAGGCGGGCGGATCACGAGGTCAGGAGACCGAGACCATCCTGGCTAACACAGTGAAACCCCGTCTCTACTAAAACTACAAAAAAATTAGCCGGGCATGGTGGCAGGCACCTGCAGTCCCAGCTACTCGGGAGGCTGAGGCAGGAGAATGGTGTGAACCCGGGAGGAGGAGCTTGCAGTGAGCCGAGATCGTGCCACTGCACTCCAGCCTGGGCAACAGAGCGAGACTCCGTCTCAAAAAAAAAACCAAACAAACATGGAATGAATTCCAATAATCTTGCAAAACATTTTATTGTACAGGAATAGACAAATGTATAAATTGTAGAAAGAACAGTGATTATCAATTAGCAAGTGAAGTATTTCAATGTGTAAATATTTGTGTGTTGTATGAATTAGTTTATTCTATATCATACTAACAATTTTACTGGACTGTAATTTCTATTGGTAGAAGGATAAAATTTTCAAATATGTGTATATAGCTATAGATATATATGCAAGGGTAAAAATATCAAAGCTGGAAATCAACACTTTGAAACACTGTTTTGTAGTTTCCTAATTCTGTAATTACCTAAGATACATTGTTTCACAATAAAATATGAAAACATCAGGGGAAAAGATTGGCATGTAACAACTTTTGATTTTTAAAAAGTTACAATTTTGTACTTCAATTTACTTAAATTTAAAAATTGATCTAAATTAAAGTTTATAATTCAGGAACTATAAGGGTATATAATAGTGGATATTATTGTTGAATGTTGAGTCATTTTACCTAATACTCTTAACATAGTGGCAATCTAGCTGCTAGTGTTTGATTCACAAGTATGATCAAATTATGGCTAAATATTAGCAAAAAGTATCATAAGAAATTAGCTGGAAGTCATGATGCTAATTGCTCCCAAATTCCACGTCAGATATGGGGAAACCTCAATCTTCCACATCTCTCTCTTTCCTTCCTCCCTCTTTTTTCTGTCATAAAGCATTTAGCCTAATTTGTTTTTTTGCAGCCATCCTACAACCAAGAGATTATAGAACCTATAGAACTGATAAAACATTGTGGATTTCACATTGAGACCCAGAAATACCTGTGTGCTTTGATGACATCATTAAACTGTTGGATCAGCCTGAATACTCTTCCTATTCTGGACTTTATGATAAGTGAGAATATACTTTCTCACCATTTGTGCCACTTTGATTTCAGTGTTACTTTGTTACTGATAAAGATTTTGAGACCAGGAAGTAATGGTATTGCCGTGAACATACAATGGAATGGATTTGTCAAAGCAAAAAGAAATGCACAGTACAAAGTTAAACAGGCAAGGGAAATTTTATTCAAGGAGATCGTGATGGGGAATTGAGGACAGAATTTAGCCTGAACTCAACTCTGCTGAGATAAAAGGCTGGAGGGTTTTAAGAGCTGGATGGAAGACTCATAGGCCATCTGTGTTTGCTAATTGGCCTTTATCCAAAGGAAAAGTAAACTTTTTAATACTTTCATAACAGGCAGTAGGTTTATAACTTAGAACGAGGTGGCCACAGAAGTTAAGTTCTTATTCTTTCACAGAAAATAAGAGATAAGGGAACTCTCTTTCTTGATGATTATAGATATAAGAAATGGCTGTCTGTCCTTGAGAAAGACTTTCCTGGATTGTAAAACTAGCAAAAAGACTTTTTAAAGATTTATATCACAAAGGATAGAAATAATTTACAATGACGGTTGTTCCAAGAAAAGAAAGATGATGGGCCTAGATTTAGGCTAAGGGGAACAGTAAGGCCTCTTGCTCGGGCTGAATGAAAAAAAGGGCAGAGGGAGGATAGTGAGGACCTCACTGTTCCAAGCCTAGGAGATGTCAGCACTTGTGCTGTTGGGGAAGTAGTATGTAATGTATGGCCTGGTGCCTGTTTCTTATTTACTGATGGAGTGGCAATAATCCCTGTTGCTGGTAATCAATAAGCAAACAAGCAAACAAACAAACAAATAAATGAAAACATTACATTTGGTATTTCCCAGGGCATTTAGTTTGTCACTATGTGTAAGGCACTTAAAGACAGAGAATAGAGGAAGTGTAGTTATTCCTAAAAAGACTGTTTTAGAGAATACCACTAAAATGTGTTGTAAATATGATATCCGACACTCTATATGATTTAAAACTAGAAAAATTTTCTTATCCAATAATGAATGTACCAGCATATACACAGAAGTAAGAAAAATTTAAAAATTACATTAAGAGAAAAACTAAGCATCGTGGATCATCTGGGCTTCTCCTGAGTCTCCTTATGTTACTCTCTTTACAGGAAAAGTAGAGCAAACATACTTATTATTCAGATGCTCCTAGAAGGTCAGTGGGGGCAGTTGCTTCCCTAATGTCAAGGGTATACTTTCAAATACCTGAATTAAAAGAACTTTATTAAAATCAGCACAAAAACATTAAGAAAGTTGGAGAAACAGGAATTTCAAAAGTCAAAAACCCATTTCTAGAACATTTCTCAGACTCTAGTTTTTAATTTCCTAGAATGGATCTAAACAGCAGGCTCATGCAAATATGGTTCACAGAGTGGCGAGGCCTCCTAAAATGTTTTTAATCAATTTGCTTGTAAATAAATACAGAATGAGAATGACTAGATGACAATCTAGGCAATACCATTCAGGACATAGGCACAGACAAAAATTTCATAATGAAGGTGCCAAAAGCAATTGCAACAAAAGCAAAAACTGACAAATGGGATCTAATTAAACTGAAGTGCTTCTGCTCAGCAAAAGAAACTATCAACAGAGTAAACAGACAACTTACAGAATGGGAGAAAAAAATTGCAACTTATGCACCTGACAAAGGTCTAATATCGAGCATCTATAAGGAACTTAATAAAATTACCAAGAAAAAACAACCCCATTCAAAAAGTGGGTAAATGACATGAACAGACATTTCTCAAAGGAAGAAATGCATGCAGCCAATAATCATATGAAAAAAAGCTCAACATGACTGAACATTAGAGAAAAGCAAATCAGAACCACAATGAGATACCATCTCACACTAGTCAGAATGTCTATTATTTTTTTAAAAAGTAACAGGTGCTGGCGAGGTTGTGGAGAAAAAAAAGGAACACTTATATACTGTTCGGGGAAGTGTAAATTAGTTCAACCATTGGGGAAGACAGTGTGGCAATTCCTCAAAGACCTAGAATCAGAAATACCATTTGACTCAGCAATCCCATTACTGGATATATACTCAAAGGAATATAAATTATTCTATTATAATAACACATGCACATGTATGTTCATTGCAGCACTATTCACAATAGCAAAGTCATGAAATCAACCTAAATGCCCATCAATGATAGACTGGATAAAGAAAATGTGGTGCATATACACTATTAAATACTATGCAGCTATAAAAAAAAGGATGAGATAATGTCCTTTGCAGGTATGTGGTTAGAGCTGGAGGTCGTTATCCCCAGCAAACTAACTCAGAAACAGAAAACCAAATACCACATTTCTCGCTTATAAGTGAGAGCTAAATGATGAGAGCATGAGGACACTTAGAGGGGAACAACACACACTGGGGTCTTTCAGAGGGTAGAAGGTGGAATGAGGGAGAGGATCAGAACAAATAAATAGTGGCTACTAGACTTAATACCGGGGTGATAAAATAATCTGTACCACAAGCTCCCATGGCACAAGTTTACCTGTGTAACAAACCTGCACTTGTACCCCTGAAATTAAAATGAAACTTAAACAAGAAACTTCTGTAATATTGCCTCAGTATCTAATACTCTGTGTTTTTCTTTTCATTTTTCTAGCAATTCACTTTAAATTGAGTTTTTCAAAATTGTATTCTGTTTTGTTTTGTTTTTGAGATAGGATCTCACTCCGTCACCTAGGCTGCAGTGCTGTGGTGCATCACAGCTCATTACAGCCTTGACCTTCAGGGATCAAGCAATCTTTCCACTTCAGTTTCCACTTCAGCCACCTAAGTATGCCCACCATGCTCAGCTATTGATTGATTGATTGACTGATTGTTAGATATGGGGCCTCCAGCAATCCTTCTTCCTTAGCCTCCCAAAGTAAAAATTAAATTTCTATGAGAGATCGGAAAAAAAAAAAAAACCTTCACAGATACATTTAGATGCATGAATCTAAAACAACTAGGTCATATACCTACTAAATATTTAAGAAAACTACATGGTCAAAGAAATTTCAAATTTCAAATTGATAACGTTAAAGACTTGATTCCTTTCTCAGGCTCCAGACTTACACCAACAGAAAGTTTTCTCATAAGGATGCACAAGAACAGTAGAAGTGGTGAATCCCCATCCCAAACAAAGCAAGAGATGACAATGTTCAAGGCAGAGTAACCCAGAAACTGTAACTGGGTCCTTGGGGTGTTGCTTTTCTGGCCTGAAACCTCTGTGATTGGTGGCACGTTTCCCTAGTTTTGCCTTGGACTATTGGGCTTGTTCTGCCCACTTGGCCTGGAAGGCTGCCCTTGGCTCATGCTCCCAGCCTGGATCCCATGCCTTCCAAGGGCAAGCCAGATGTGGAAGAGCATGAGGTGTGTGAGAGTGTGAGCGTGGGATCTGGCCACTGCCCACAGCCAGGCATGCCAGCTGTGGCAAGGCAGGCAGCTCCAGGCACTGGCACTGTGCACCGGCTCTCTGTGAGGCTGTGGCTGGAGCAGGCATACCACAAACAACTTTCATGGCTGGTACTGGGGAACCTGGTGGTACTTGGAAGCTTGGAGACACCAGGAACTGAAGAGCCCCAAAGAATGAGTCACAGTCCTGGCTCAGGGAGTTCCTAGGTCTAAGCTCCCCAAAGGACTGCAGCTCTTCTTTCCTTCTCCCCTCTCCCCTTCTTGTCACCTGCAACGTGGCAAGCAAGAGACATGTTTCAGTCCTGCCATTTGGTGGATCCTGAGTTCTTGTCCTGCATCCAGGAAGAATGAGATATGTGGACATGTGGAGGGTGAGCAAGGCAAAGAGGTGTTTATTGAGTGACAGAACATCTCAGAAGAGACCCACAGTGGGTAGCTCCTATCCATAGGCAAGTCATTCACATGACTGTCCAGATCTCAGCAGGGAGGAGACTCACAGCAGGTAGCTCCTCTCTGCAGGCAGGTTGTCCCATCTGCTTAGCTCTCAGCAGAGAGGAGACCCACAGTAGGTAGCTCCTCTCCACAAACAGCTCGTCCGTTTGTCTGCCTGAGTCTGGGATTTTTATGAGCCTCAGAGGGGAGGAAGTGGGTGCTGATTGGTCTGTGAGCGACCATGGGTGGACCTGGAAAAAGTACCATAAGTTTTCACTCCAGTCCACAGAACTGGCAGCCTGGGGCCCAGGCCTCAGGTTATCCCTGGCCTGAAAGTGGGGTTTCACCAGGGACTGCCCCTTTCTGTTTAGGAACCTGTCTGGCTCCTGCCTATATTAACTTGCCATCTACAATGCCCACAGTGCCCGGGGTGTTCATGCCAAGGGGTGCCTGGAGGCCCATGCTGAGCTGCCTTTAGCACCCCCTCAGCCTGTCTCCTGTGCTTGTTGGCACCCATATTCCAGAGGGACCCAACATGGCAGGGGGCTGGCATGTTAGTGCTTCCCCAAGTGTATACATACCTGGCCTAGTCATGACAGCACCTGGGCAAGGCCACAACTTTGCTACAAAATCAGAGTAGGCATCAGGAGTGGGGAGAGGCCAGGCGGTGGAAGCGGGCATTTCTGAGCTTGCAGGGGCAGAGGCCTTCCCAGGCCCCTGAGAGTGCAGAGATCCCTGAGTTTGGTGGCTGCAGCTGCACCCAGGAAGGCAGAGCTGCACCCAGGAGGGCAGGGCTCCCATCCCTCAAACTTGGAAGAGGAAGTGCTTATACCTGTTCCCAGGTCACACCAGTTCCATGGAGTGTCCAGCCCCGGCTGTGCCTCCCTAGCAGCCTCTGGCATCATGGCAGCAGCCACTCCAGATGAGCCACAGCTGCCATCAAAATCAGATCTTTGTGTATTAGTATATTTTCATGCCACTGATAAAGGGAAGAGACTGGGAAGGAAAAGAGGTTTAATTGGACTTACATTTCTACATGGCTGGAGGCCCCAGAATCATGGCAGGAAGCAAAAGGTACTTCTCACATAGCAGCAGCAAGAGAAAATGAGGAAGATGCAAAAGCAGAATTCCCTGATAATACCATAAGATCTCGTGAGATTTATTCATTACCACAACAACAGTATGTGGGAAACTGCCCTGATGATTCAAATTATCTCCCACCAGGTCCCTCCCACAACACATGGCAATTATGAGAGTACAATTTAAGATGAGATTTTGGTGGGGACACTGAGCCAGACCATATCATTCTGCCCCAGCCCCTCCAAATCTCATGTACTCACATTTCAAAATCAATCATGCCTTCCCAACAGTTTGGGAACCTCTGCCTACATTGCAGTTGGAAAGTTTGGGAGTCTGAAAAGCTACACTTAGATTTCAGAAGATATATGGAAATGCCTGGATGCTCAGGCAATGTTTACTGCAGGGCCAGGGCACTGGCAGGCTTAACACCATGTGGAAGTTGCAAAGGTTTGGGACTTGCACCCCCTGAGGCCCCAGCCCAAGCTCTATATTGGCCCCTGTAAGCCATAGCTGGAGCAGCTGGAGCAGCTGGGGCACAGGGCACCAAGTCCCTAGGCTGCACAAAGCACAGGGTCCTGGTCCTGGCTGATGAAACCATTTTCTCCTAGGCCTCTGGGCCTGTGATGGTAGGGGCTGCTGGGAAGACCTCTGACATACCCTGGAGACATTTTTTCCCATTGTCTTGGGGATTAACATTCAGCTCATTACTTTGCAAATTTCTGCAGCTGCCTTGACATTCTCCTCAGAAAATGGGTTTTCCTGTTCTACCACATTATCAGGCTGCAAATTTTCCAAACTTTTATACTCTGCTTCACTTATAAAACTGAGTGCCTTTAAAGCAGCCAAGTCACCTCTTGAATGCTTTGTTGCTTATAAATTTCTTCCACCAGATACCCTAAATCATCTATCTCAAGTTAAAAGTTCCACAGATCTTTAGGGCAGGGGCAAAATGTCACCAGTTTCTTTGCTAACATATAGCAAGAGTTACCTTTGCTCCAGTTCCCAAAAAGTTCCTCATCTCCATATGAGACCACCTCAGCTTCGACCTTATTGTCCATATAGCTATCAGCCTTCTGGTCAAAGTCATTCAGCAAGTCTCTAGGAAGTTCCAAACTTTCCCACATTTTCCTTTCTTCTTCTGAGCCCTTGAAACAGTTCCAGACCTCTGCCTGTTACCCAGTTCCAAAGTCACTTCCACATTTTCGGGTATTTTTTCAGCAATACCCCACTCTACTGGTACCAATTTACTATATTGGTCCGTTTTCACACTGCTGATAGAAACATACCTGAGACTGGGAAGGAAAGGAGGTTTAATTGGACTTATGTAAGTTCCACGTAGCTGGGGAGGCCTCAGAATCATGGCGAGAGGTGAAAGGCACTTCTTACATGGTAGCGGCAAGAGAAGATGAGGGAGCTGCTAAAGCGGAAACCTCTGATAAAATCATGAGATCTCATGAGACTTATTCACTACCACAAGAACAGTATGGGGGAAACTGCCCTGATGATTCAAATATATCTCACCAGCTCTCTTCCACAACACGTGGGAATTAAGGGAGTACAATTCACGATGAGATTTGGGTGGGGACTCAGAACCAAACCATATCACTTGGGAATATCAAATTGTCTGACTGTGTTAATCCTGAACCTCTAAAGGGAAGATGCCCAATGGTATCAAATGTACAAAGATTTTATTAGGGAAAATACCTGCCTCAAAGAAAATGGTGATGTATCTGGAAAAGGCTGAGAGATCCAAGGACAGTGATACAAGTTTGACCATAAGTGAAGGAGAAAGAAAGACAAGATTGGGTGGAAGCATGTAGACTGCTTCGAAGTCTAAGGAGGGTTTAACAAAAGCTGCAGGAATCACTGAGCCTTGAGTGGGCTGTTAAAGGACTCCCCAGTTTCCCAGGAATAGACCTTCTTTAGGTTCCCTTTGTCGTCTGTCACTGGCAGGCAGGAGCAAAGCAAACCTTGACGATCCAGGTGTGACTGGATCTCTAATTTATCCCGCTATCTTCACATGATCATCTTGTCTTTTTGTATCTGTGTCTTAATTTCCTCCTTCCTGTAAAGGTACCATATATATCAAATTTACAGCCTACTCTCATCTAGTATGACCTTGTCTTAACTTGATTACATCTGCTAAAATTCTACTTATAAATAAGGTCTCGTTCATAGGTTCCATGTGGACATAAATTTTGGGGAGACACTATTTAACCAAGAAAAATGACATTTGTATATACTTTTGAACCATGAAGAACTACAATGAAGATCTAAGATTACCAAAATGTCCTCTATATTTCCAAGAAAATAAAATAGCTGGATACTTGAGGAATTTTTATTTTCATTTTAACTGTTTTGAAAATTTATTTAGTTAACTTTATATTAGAATCTTGAACTTATGAAAAGATATTTTTAAGTATATGAGAAATATGGGATATTGACTGTGAAGTTATTTGATAAAATATTTTCACTTGGTACTCTAGCAAGTAGGCAAAACAGCCACCACTCAATCCCTCCTTAGCTAACTTTACCTGAAATCATATTTTGCTATATTTATTTGCTTATATTTTTACCTTTCAAAAATTTTGTATCTGCTTGTCTATCTCTCCCACTGATATTTCAGTTCCATTAAGGTAGGAACTTTGCCTTATTAAACAAAGATGAATAAATTAGGGAATAAATTAGAGGGTCCTTAAAAAATCATTATCACCTATTTTGAAAGAAAACTGAAAGACAAGCAAATATTAATCAATTGCTCAAGAAGCTTTCAATGTTATAGAGCAATAAATCTCTTATGAGCAAATAAAGTAAATTAAATAAAAATGTATATTAACTCCATTTTATTATGAACTCTTAGTAATAAAATTTAAAAATCATACTTCCTTTCACTCTTTCAATTTAATAAATTGACTTATAAGTCATTTAAATAAATTAAGAAAGTTAGATAAACATTCTGAATCCATTAAAGTCTGGCTAAATGAAAACTAGTCATAGACACTAAATAAAATTTCTTATTCCAGTATACCATGTATAGCATCTGGATTTGACATCTTAATCCTCACATTCATTTATATTTATTTATAAAAGCAATTTTTAAAGACATTTTGAATTTCTGTATACTACATTTTAAAGATCCCACAATCTCTTTAAGATTTGTTTAATTTTTGTATATTTTATGTAGAGCAGAACTTCTTGCGTAGTCTTAATCATTGAGTCTATATTTTATCTCTTTTTATACCTCTAACACTGTGCGAGGCTCATAATATATAGTATAAAATTTTGGCTGTGTGTGGTGGCTCACATCTGTAATTCCAGCACCTTTGGAGGGGGAGAGGGGAAGATCCCTTGAGGTCAGGAGTTCAAGATCAGCCTGAGCAACATAGTGAGAACCTGTCTCTATGAAAAAACAAAAACAAAAACAAAAACAAAAAACACGTATGGTGGTGCATGCCTGTACTCCCAGATACTTGGTAGGCTGAGGCAGGAGGATCACTTGAGCCCAGAAGTCGAGGTTATAATAAACTATAATCACACTACTACACTCTAGCAGGTGATAATGTAAGACCTTGTCTCCGAAAAAAGAAAAATTAATAAATTCTTATAATGTTGATTTATTCTCCACCTACAGAAGATATTCTTGCTAGTTCTTCTAGTGGTAACCAACCCTATTGCAATTCTAAAATTACAAATAATGCAGTCATACAGTCTCAAAATGAATTTACAAATTGGGATTAAACTCTGCTAATTTATTAATATTTTCAAAGATATTTTAAAGCTTCATATTGTTATACACTATGGAACACTACAGAGTATTAACATTCTTTATAATATTAATACATTAAATATTTATGTAAATTCAAACATACCATAAAATCATACCTAACAAACCTATAATACCTGCAATTTCATTCACACATTTTTCTTTTTCCCACTGTCAGAATGGAGGAAGTATCTCTCTTAATTTCTAAAGCTAATCATCTGTTCTGAAATCCATCTTTTCTTCCCTCCTCTGACCTCATTTTGTGCTGCTCCTTCATGTGCTATTGTATAGCTTTGGGTCAGTGTTTTCTGGTTATTGTTGTATGTGATTTGATCACTGAGTCCCTTTGTCATGTGCCCACCGCATCACCTGCTTTGCTAAAATGTATGCCTTCATTCTAATACAAGTAACCTGTTTTGGTGAATCAAATACTGTAACCTCACTTAATGCTTCTACATGAGGCTCCGATGAAAAGGCAACCATACTTGGATAATGTTTACAAACTAGTTGAGAAGAATCACTGCCCTTCCATGAATCAACTTGGTAACAATTGGATGGCTTATTTTCTCAAGGTATGGTGCATTATATGAGTGATGGACTTGTGGACTTATTGTGCCAATTCTGACGAAGGTGTGTTGACATCAACTTTTCAAGTTGTCTTATCTGCTTCATTGTTAATGGTGGCTGCTTTCTGTTTGGTATTCATACAGGATTCATACAGGATGTTCACACTAATGTATACTCCTGAAGTTTCCACTCTCTGCCTCTACACTAAACCTCCTTCTCTTTATCTACTAATCATTTTTTTTTCTAACCACCTAATCATCCAATCCAAACTAATGACTTCAAATATTCATATTTAGAGTCGTTTTTCTTTCTGGAACTAAAAAAAAAGGAGGCATGACAACAGTACTAATGAAACTTCTGCCCATAAGCAGGTTTTCTTCTCATCTCTCTTCTGTATTTTAGGGTCATAACTGGATGGACTATAGGGTAAGAACTGTTTATTTTGAATTGGTACTTACATGCTGAGCATACAAAGGCTGAGAGAAAGTAGGGATAACAGATTTACAAATGCATCTAAGCTGATGTTCTCACTGCCTTACCTTAAGGTTTCACATTTTCCAAATATGAAATATTTGCATGGAAGACTAGTCTTTGTGCCTCAAGAGCATTCTATAATACTTAGTTTTATATGAGTCTGCTGTTTAATGAATTATCTATTTTTGTCTGAAAATGACTTAATTAGGCTTCTTCATTAAATGATGTTTTAATTGGATAAAGACTTTTAGGATGGCACTTACTAACTTTTAACATTTTAAAGATAAATATCTTTTGGATTCCATTACTTCTGTTACAAAGTCAACTATTAGTATTATTTTGAGTCCACTGAAGGAGGTATGTGTTTTTTTGTTTTTGCTTTTGTTTTTGTTTTTAATAAGCCCTCAGGCCGATTTTTAAAATTTTCACTTTGTCTTTCACTAGTTTTTATATGATGGGCCTAAGTATAGTTTTATTTGAATTTATCCTGTTTGGGGTCTTCATATCTTCTTCAATCCTTATCTTCAGGTCTGTAGTTAGTTTTGGAAAATTCTCAGTTCTTAACATTTTAACTATTTCTTCCCTCTTAACGATCTCTTTCCTATTTATCTGGGTTTTGAACTACACATATGTTAGAACTTTTATTACATCCTGTATTTTCTTATGCTTCTGCTATTTAAGAGAACATTTAGTTCCTTCTATCGAGCAGCTAGTAGATAACATGAATCCAATAAGAAATTGAGATAATTCACAGCTGGTTTTTCTTAGTTACCCTTTATTCCCACGTTTTGCCTTTATGTGACCCATTGAAAGTAATGGACTCCAGCTTTTCTCTCATTCCAATTTCTGCCAAAAGTTTTCTCCAACCTCTCAGCCGCGGTAGTTTTGATTCTGCACATACCTCAAAAGTTGAAGGGCCCAAAGTCCTTGGATGTTTTGGGTTTTCTTCTCTCCTGATATATGCCCTGTAATTTCCTGCTACCTTGGTGACATCCCAAAACATCTGAATAGATTTTAAAAATCATCCTGTTCATACTCTCTAGTGGAAGTGCTGGTCAAAATCAATCTAATCACCATTACAGGAAGCAGATTGTTGGCAAAAATAGTCAGCCCTTCCTAATTGCATGTTATGCAGCTGTAGATTCAACCAACCCCTGATCAAGAATATTGGGAAAAAATATATAAAACAACACAAATTTGAAAAATACATTGTAACAATTACTGACGTAGCATTTACATCGTATTAAGTGTTATACATAATAGACAGATGTTTTGAATGGGAAAATATGCTTAGATTATTTGCAAATACTAACACCATTTTATGTAAGGGACTTGATGGATTTTGGCATCCAAGTCGGGGGTGGCAGGTGGCGGGGGTGGGTTCTGAAACCAATCTTCTGTGAATACCAAGGGACTGAAACTGAAACGGGAGAGTTGCTTGATTCTCCTCGCAGGACTTATGACAGGGGTGTGGCTGGCCAGTTCGGTTCCCATGCTGCTCAAACCCCCAGCAGGACGGGGAGCATGCAGAGGGGCAAGCGCGGAGGCCAGGAGGAGCGCTGTGGGCTCCTGCCCCACCGAAGTGTCTAGGGGTCACGGTGCCTGCCACCCCCGTGTTACAAAGCTCTTTCAGCTTTGCTGTCTGCAGATGGCTTGAGTGTTAATCAGCTCAGTGGCCCCTCTGCCTTTTCTCAAGGACAGAGTCAGTGTGACAGCTTTCTGTATTCGGAACTCTTGCCCAGCGTCCTGGAAACATCGGGTCACACACGGGCTTGAAGGATGAATAGGAGCTTTTACTGAGTGGTGGAGTGTCTCTCAGCAGCCTGGATGGGGAGCCAGAAGCGGGGGATGATCTACCCCTAGGGTAGGGCCACACAGTGACCCGGCTCCTCTCTAACCGCCTGGGGAACTCCTCTCAGCGTTTAGCTGTCCCTCCTCTTTGGTTCTCTGCCGCATCGTTCTGCCGTACATCTGCTGATCTGCGGGCTTGCTGGTGGGCTTCTGTAGCCTGGGATTCGCAGTTTATATGGGTGCAGGATAGGGGGCGTGGCGGGCCAAAAGGCAATTTTTTGGGTGTAAAAACAGGAACGCCTGTCCTCATTTAGGGCCGCGGGTCTTCAGGCTTAATGAGGCTTGAGAGGAGCGTTGGTGGGGTGGTTTCCTGGTAAACCACCCTCTTCTACCCAGTATTTCCCTGTCTCCTGTCGGTATCAGAACTACTATACAGTGCAACATGTAGAGAATGGGTTTGACAACGGGGAATCGTGAAATTGAGCCCTGGCTCTCTTATGCAGAAGCAGCTTTAGCGTTGTGTTTAAGAGAATAAGCATTGAAGCCAGAGTGCTTTGGGACTGAATAGGGAGTCCCTTAGATACTTGATGTTTCTTTTTATTTTATATTTATTTATTATTATTTTAATTTTTTGTGACACAAAGTCTCGCTCTGTTTCCCAGGCTGGAGTGCAGTGGCACAGTCATGGCTCACTGCAGCCTCAACCTCCCGGGCTCAAGCAATCTTCCCGCTTCAGCCTCCCAAGTAGCTGGGACTGCAGGTGTGTGCCACCATACCCAGCTAACTTTTAATTTTTTGTAGTGAGGAGGTCTCCCTATGTTATCCAGGCTGGTCTTGAGCTCCTGGGTTCAAGCAGCCCTCCCACCTCAGCCTGGGCAAGTTTCCTAATGTACCTCTGCCTCATACCTTCGTCCGTAATAAGGGAATGCTGTTAGCTTCTACCTCTTCTATTACTGTAGGGATTGATATGTTTAAGCAATTGTAACAACATCTGACATTAAATAAACAGTTGGTAAACATTAGGTTATTATTGCCCGATGTGTTCATTGGTAAAAAGGGGATAATAATGACTTGCTAGTAAGACTGCTTTAAGAAATGGAGGTTTTAAATAGGGTGCAGTATCAATCTGTAATCCCAGCCACCAGGGAGGATGAGGCAGGAGGATCTCTTGAGCCTAAGAATTTTAGTCCAGACTAGACAACATACTAAGAACCCATCTCAAGAAAAGTAGAAGCTTTAATATAAAAAAAAAAATCTTTTTTTCTGAAGCTTGGTAAACAGTATACACTATTACATAATATAGAGCATATAATAAATGAATGATGTTAGAAATTGTTTTCCCTTTCATAGTATCCCTGAACTCCTTTATGTTTCAGTAGATTACACTGTCAAATTGAGAGTTAAAGAAGGGCTGATTGATGCTCTGATCCTTATTTTTAAGATGATTACTTGTCATTAAAATCAAATTAGAAATGATAAGAAATTGAATAGTGTCTCATTGGAAAGCACTTTTTCATAACTGCATGATTGATCATGCACAAGCTAAAGAAAAATTGTATTTACTTTTCAAGTCAGAGGTCAGAGATCTGTAGGCAGTTATAATATTTTTAGAGAAAGTAACTAAAAATTTTATGCATTGATAAATTTATTTTATTAATAGTCGTAAGTGTTCTTTGTAAGTAAAAAGTAGTAAAGTTTCTCATAATAATAGACATATTATGACACAAGAATTAGATTATATATACTTTCGTCTAGCCTCATAATTACTATAACTATAGAATACTAAATTACGAATCAGTGTTATCATGAAAAATGATCTTTTATTGACACTATGTTTAGCAAGAATTTTATTAGTCTTTGAAGAAGCTCATCAAATGTGCAAACAATTAACCTCTGAGAGGATAATAATAGATTTTGGATAGAAAACAACAACAACAACAACAAGAACAACAACAACAAAATGTGTGTAATGATATATCTGTAACTTCTGCATTTAAAGTCAGAGAAAAAAACCACAATAATTTATATATATCGTCCAATAATTAAAAATGCAAAACATAAACCAGAACAGTTGAATTCAGGATGTTAAACATAGAAATTAGAAGACAGGTATTAGAAAACTGTATATAGATCTTACCTAAACTTATTTGATCTTAAATGTAACCTAAAAACAGAAGGCACAAAATAAGAGGTTAACAAATTATAATTTATTGTAAAATTTCAAAATATAAAAAGGAAGAGAGCAATGTAACAACCACCCTATGCCATTACTTAGGTTAAGCAAGTTACAAATATATGGATTAAGTATCCTTGTGTGCACCTAAACGAGCTCATTCCTCACTCAAACACTTACCTTCACGAGAGCTAGCCAATCTCCTAAATTTGGTATTTTTCATTTACATGCATGTCTTTAAACATTTACTTCACATAATTATATACTTAAACACTACATAGTATTTTTGCATATAACTTTAATCATGTGTTTTAAATTTAATTTATATTTTACCTTCTGGGAAATGATGTTTACATTATACAACTAACCTATTTCAGTCAATAACTATATGCTTTATCCATGCTGATATATGTAGTTTGAGGTATTTACTTTCACTGCTATATATTTCATTTTATAGATGTGCCATAATTAATGATTTATTTACTTGTTGATAGTATTTGCTTCCAATATTTTGCTTCCCAAACAGTAGACACCAGCCATGTGTAGTACTGTGTACTTGAACTGTACTCCTGTGGCTGAAGCACTGAATATTTACCTTTATTTAATTTTAATAAATACAAGTATAAATTTAAATAGTCACACATGCCTAGTGACTATGACACAGTACTAAGTACTACACTACAAAGGTACTATACTACTAGAAGTGGTACCACTGGAATAGATGTCTTTGTCACTTGGGCTGCTAAACAAATCACCATAGGTAGAGATTTAACATCAATTCATTTTTCACAGTTCTGGGGGCTGGAAATCAGAGATCATGATAACAGCATATTGGGTTCTGGTGAGAGCCCTCTTCAGGGCTGCAGACTGCTGACTTTTTGTATTCTCATGTGGTAGAAGGAGAGTGAACTAGCTCTACAGTTTCTTCTTATAAGGGCACTAATCCCATTCATGAGGGCTTAACCCTCATGATCTCATTTTCGCACAAAGACTGCATCTCTCAATACTATTTTATTGGGGATTAGGGTTTCATCATATGGATTTGGAGGGGACACAATCATTCAGTCCACGGTAATAGGTGTATTTATCTTCAACTTTACTATTTTAAATTGCTTGAAAAGTGTTCAATTTAAATTTTCGCCAGCACATATAAGAATACCTGTTTCATTTTCATATCTTCACCAATTCTTGGTATTATCTGTCAAAATGATGAGTTCAAAATTGTTTACCTTTTAAAATAAATTTTTTTGAGATGTAGCTTCTTTCTACCAATAAAGTATTATTTCTTATGATTATTAGCTATTTGATTTTCTTTCCTATAAATTTTCTATTTATATTATTTGCTAATTTTCTTTTTGGTTTATTTTTCTTATGAGAGCTTTAAAATACATTATTAAAATTAATCTCTCTTTAATTATATTCGAAAGCATGTCTTCACTTTTCTGGCCTGTCATTTTACTACTTAATTATATATTTAGGCTGAGAAGACTACAAATAAGTCATCTAGTTTAATTAATCAAAATTTCATAAGGTTTTGCTTTTAGGGTCTTTTTTAAGAAATATTTTTCTAATTTCAGGTCTTCAAAATCTATTCTATATTTTCTTCTAAAATAATTATATATTATATTTTCTATTTCATGATTTAACTAAATTGGAATTGACTTATGCATACAATATGAAAGATAAATCTAATTTGATTTCAATTTATATGGAAAACATTTGTTTCAATACCTTTTAATTGAAATTCTACTGTGTTCCCACTGATTTTGCAAAACCGTCTTTCTCATATATCAAATTTTCAGATATTCATTGATTTGCTTCTCATGCTCAGGTCTATTTTTCTCTTCGTGCACAAATATTGGATGGTATTACTTGTTCTACTTTTACAATTATTGATAAAAGGCAAAAATAAAAATAAAAAATAGTGCCCTCCATCTTTTCCTTTTTTTTTTTTTTTTTTTTTTTTTTTGAGATGGACTCTCGCTCTGTCGCCCAGGCTGGAGTGCAGTGGCGCGATCTCGACTCACTGCAAGCTCCACCTTCCTGGTTCACCCCCATTCTCCTGCCTCAGCCTCGCGTGTAGCTGGTACTACAGGCGCCCGCCACCGCGTCCGGCTAATTTTTTTGTATTTTTAGTAGAAACGGGGTTTCACCGTGTTAACCAGAATGGTCTCGATCTCCTGACCTCGTGATCTGCCCGTCTCGGCCTCCCAAAGTGATAGGATTATAGGCGTGAGCCACTGCGCCCAGCCTACCTTTTCCTTTTTAAAAAATTGATTTGGCAAATAGGGTAGGACAATCTTAAGATTTATTTAAAACCATTTTGTATATTCCCTTACCCGTGGTGTGCTCTTGGTTCCAAGCATCTTAATATTACTGGAACTCAGGGTCTATAAACAGGAAAACAGCAGCAGCCCCTAAACAATGACTGTGGAAACGTAGATATATGAAAGACCAGAGTCACTGTCTTGAAAGGAAACAATTGCGAGCAGTTAGTTTACTCCAGAACTTTCCTATGAAACCAGACTAGATCTGTTCGTTATGGTGATTTATCTGAAATCACAGCCTTGCTAAGTTCCCTTTTGTCCTTGCCACATTCCTCTCACCTTGGTAGGGAGTTTCTTCTTGTCACGTTTTGGTTGAAAACACTAGCACAGGAATGCTTACTTTTCAGGCTGCTTCTGAAGAACTGGATTAAAACAGCAGCTGCAAACCCTTTGTTCCTTAATGTATCTACATTCCACTTGTTTCTCACTCACATGCAAATATGAACAACACAAACACACACACCCCACTAGTGCACACAGACAGATAAATTATTTGGGATTTCTGATGAAAAAAACACTGAATTTATCAAATAATTAATCACATTGCTTCTTTTTCTCCAGGAACCTGTATCTCCACTTTTACTCAGTTCTATTTTAATCATTCAATTAAAAACACCTTTTTATATTAAAAGTCATGCATGTTTTATTAGATTTATTTGTAGGTGCCTGGGACTTTTGTTGCAATTACTGGTGGCATTTTGTTACCAATTTAAAAGAATTGAATTTGCACTAATCTAATATTTACTATCATTGCTAAACTCTCTTACTTGATACCTTTCTTTAGATTCTCTTTGTATTTCTAAGTAAATTAACATAAAATTTGAGAATGATAGTTCATTTTCTCTTATTGTATTCCTGTAACTTTTCTTACAGTGTTATTAATGAAATTATTGAATAGATTTTGTGATACAAGGTTGAGCATTGTTTATAAGTTTGTGATTTTTAAAAATTTACTATTTAATCTTTTGTTAAATGTGATTTGTAATTTAACTTGTATGTGGTGATTTTGCTTTACAGAAAGTCTAATTTTAAATTTATTAGCATTCATTTCTGTCATATATGTTCCATCTGTTTAAGAGATTCTCCCATACACTGATGTAATAAGCATAGTTTCTATAATTTCCTAATATGTTAAAGTTCTACTAAGTGAGGTATTAAGAAAACATAATTATTACACTTATAAAAATCTATTTTTAATTTTGTTTTATATAATGCAATTTATAATAGGTGAAAATAATTTAGCATCCTTGTATATTCCTGGTAGATTAAAAACATATTTTCATGTTACACACTATTTGCAATATTAATTTATAGTCTAATTTTTTTCGTCACATTCATATGACTATGTAGGTTTCCTTTGTTTCATATTTGCATGAAACTTATTTTGTAATTTGATCTTATGTAAATAACTTATAGTCATTTAAAAAATATTTACTCTTTCAAGTTTGGTCTTTGTATTAGTTTGTTTTCACACTGGTATAAAGAAATACCACCCAAGACTGGGTAATTTACAAAGAAAAGAAGTTTAGTTGACTCACTGTTCCATATGGCTGGGGAGACCTCAAGAAACTTACAATAATGGTGGAAGGGGAAGCAGGCACGTCTTAAATGGCAGCAGGTGAGAGAAAGAGAGAGCGAGACAGAAAGAGAGAAAGAAAGGGAAACAGAAGAGCTCCTTATCATCAGCTCTCACGAGAACTCACTATCACAAAAACAGCATGGGGAAACCGACCCCATGAACCAATCACCTCCCACCAGTGCCCTCCCTCAATATGTAGGGATTATGGGAATTACAAATCGAGATTAGAGTTGGGTGGGGACATAGAGTTAAACCATATCAGTCTTTTAACTGTAGAGCCTTTTAAAACTAGATTATTAAAATACTATGCTAATAATATAATTGAAAATATTTTTAGTTTATTATGTACCCTCTATTTATTTGATTTTTTTCTATGAATTTTTCTCTCAATCTTTTTTGTTCCAGTTAATTTTTAAACATACTTTTTCTGCATTACAGCTTTAGAAATTATACATTCAACTTTTATTTATTGCCCTTCAATGCTATACTTATTTAAAAGAATAAAAATTATTCATATTTTTACACTGCTTATAGATGTTTCAAAGATTTTTGGAGTCATCAACTTCAGTTGCCCATTTGAATTTTAAATGTAATTGATATCCAATAGTAGACTTACACGATTTCCCACTAAATTAATCATTAATATTATTGTTTGCATAGTTAATATTTACATTTTCCACACTTATTCCTATACTTCCCATTGTCTTTCACACCTTAGATTTTAAGTCCAGGCTTAATTTCCTTATTTTAAGAAATGTTATTTAAAAGGACTTTGGATTTGAATGTTTTTCCTAGTTTGTCATTTCATTAAAGTTGAAACTCTTTAAAAGCCTTGGATTTAAAAAGCATCCCAGGTTGTGCTTTCCAGATAATGTGGCCACAGGGCCTTTTTTTCTATTCCTGTTTTATTTACTAAAGCCTGTTTATTTTATAGGTAAGAAAAGCCTTATCTTTATTTTAAAGATAAGAAAAAAACACATTCTTCACTCCTTCCTTCCTTCCTTCCTTCCTTCCTTCCTTCCTTCCTTCCTTCCTTCCTTCCTTCCTTCCTCCCTCCCTCCTCCCTCCCTCCCTCCCTCCCTCCCTCCCTTCCTTCCCTGTCTCTATTTCTCTCTCTCTCTCTCAATACTGACTGTGTCTTACTTTCTTCTGAGTGTTTTCAGACAATTTTTGAAAATACATTTTATCAGTATTTGAAAGGTTTTTTTTTTCAGGGTTTTCAGGATATTTAGTTCATCATCTTATTAGAAACAATAAGTTTTGTCTAACCTATTAGGATTATGTACTTCACACATCTCCGATTATTCATATGTAAATAAATACCTATTCAATTTCATAATCTGAATGAAAGGTGAATGCTAGTGTTTTTTTCTTAATGTTTAAGGTATTCCAGCCATAAACTTCTTTTTGTCACCTTCCTGATAATTTAGCTTCAACATATTCTTGTTCTTTGCATTTGTCATAAAATGAAATATTCTTCTTATAAAGCTACATTGTTTGCATTTAGAGTATTTGTGTTTAGATGGCATTACCGAAAGCCCCAAATCAGAGTTATAGCAAGTGCAATGCTAGTCAAATGGTTGAGGCTAATTGTTGATAATAACAAGAGTTCTTCCTATTGCATTTCTTTTAAAAACTGCATTTATTACTGGATATCAAGATAAAACTGACAACTATAATAAAGAGCTAATAAGAGAGATGTACTGAGGATGCCATTCTGTATCTCTCTGTACACATAATTCAATTCTAAAAATTGAATTGAAGTCTTCCCCCAGCTTTTTCTGAAGCAGAAAACCATACATAAACCCCAATAATGTCCTTAAATTGTAACATATTTTATAGTAATTTGAAGTTAAATTAGCACTTTTACTTCAATGATTTCATGTGATTTGATTCTGATTATCTTTGTAACGTAGACAAATGGAGGCATTCTTGCTATTTGTCTGATTGAGAGAACTGAACTTCAGAAACGAAGATCAAATCCTCAGAGATTCTTACTTCTGTAAACACAATAAGGGAAGAGGTTTTGGGGTCTCTGTCTGCTGCATATTACAGAACAGCAAATTTTTCAAGTCTACTGTGCTTTTAGGCACATTCTGCAGGGGTTTAATAAGGAGATCTTAATAGAATGATTCTAACATGCAGAATGCGTATTCTTTTAGCATAACGGGGCAACTAATCAATAAAGTAAATGTACTCTTATGCTATCAATTTGAATTTAGTAAGCAAATTCAGGATGAGAAATCATGTTGAAAGCCACAATACTTTCTGTATGATCAGAGTTAAAGTACCAACTCACAAAACCGAATTTTTAAAATACTTTTGCTTCTATTATGCATTTGAATAAACACTTTCCACTGAAAGTATCAATGTGGCTATTTTATATATAAAGAGTAACACTACCATTTTTAAAAAACTTTACTCCATTCTTGATTCCTTGTCATTTTCTAATTTTTAAAAAATCAAACCACATGGCAACAGCAACTAAAAGGACTAAAAATGAAATACAGTAACACTTAATGGCAGTATCAAATTTTGTGAAAAATTTCAGATATTTGAGAAAATGACAAAGGTATGTGTGAAATCTTGTTTTATTTTTTAATCTGAAGAAATAGTAAAATCATTTAAAATATTAACAAAGAGAAGAAAAGAACCAGTGAAAATGTAGAGTTAAAAAAGGGAACAGGGTTAGGTGCAGTGGCTCCTGACTGTAATCCCACCACTTTGAGAAGTCAAGTGAGAGGATGGCTTGAGTCCAGGAGTTCGAGAGCAGCCTGGGCAACAAAGTGAGACCTTGCCTCCATAATAAATAAATAAATAAATAAAAATTAGTCAGGAGTAGTGGCATACACTTGTAGTCCAAATAATTCAGGAGGCTGAGGTGGGAGGAGGATCATTTGAGCCCAGGAGGCAGAGGTTGCAGTGAGCCATGTTCACACTGTAGAACTCCAGCCTGGGTGACAGAGTGAGACCCTATCTCAAAACAAAACAAAAAAAGGAAAAGATTCTTTTATTGAGGATGTGAAATATACCTCCAGGTCTTACATTTTGAAACAAATAGTACCAAAAAATTATAGTTTCCTAGTCTTTCCCTTATTTACAAATATCCTCCCATTTTGCTCCCAGTAAATTATGTTTTCCATCATTGAAGCCATGTTCTATTGAGAGGACCTAAATAGGTATGTTAATAAGGTGAACATAGTGACATCATAGTCCTTATTTTCACACATCATTAAACACTAAGCCATTGGTTATCATCATTTTTAAATGTGTATTAAATATCTGAATCTCAAATTATAAATCAACTATATATAAAACAGCATAAATACTTTATCTTTCAATGCTTGATGAGATTACGCAATGAAAAATCCTGAAAGTAGATTATAATTATTTTCTCTTTGTTGACATGCAAACATAAATAAACTGTATGCCAATTTAGTAAAATCCATGTAAAATTTTATGTAGTATTAATTATAAAAACATATATATGCATGTGTGTGTAGTATGTATGTGTATGACATGTAAATGGAAAATATGTCAAATTAGTATTAGTTAGGTTTCACTTGTTGTATCTGTAAAAGTAAAAAATTTTACTGGGGATGTAAAACCCATAGACTGTGAGTGGAAATGCAGATATCTGCTATATGATCCAGTCATTCCACTGGAACATAATTACCCAAGAGAAATGAATATACATACAAAGATTTTACATGAATATTCATGGCAGTGTTATATATAATAGTCCTATACTGGAAATTACCCAAATGGCTGTCAACAAGTGAATAAAAAAGCTAAGTATACTAAATCCATGTGAAAGAATACTACTTACCAATAAAAGTGAATAAACTATGGATATATGCAACAGCAGGATAAATTTCAAAATAATTATGCCAAGTGAAAGCAGCAGAGAAAAAAAGAGCAGGTACTATACGTTTCTAAATATCTCAACCTCTGGAAATGTCAATCTAATCTATAACGACAGAAAGCAGATCAGTTGTTACTGGTACTAGAGTAGAAGAAAGGGAGTAAGACAGAGATGGACATGAGAAAGAAATTCCAAAGAACCATGAGATAGCTGTTGGGAAGCTTGGATATATTCATTATTTTGATCCTACTGATGGTTTCGGTATGCATACTTACGCAAAAATTTACCAAAGTGTATTCTTTATGTATATGCAGTTTGCTATGTCAATAACACTTTAAAAAGATGGTATTTAAAATATATATATAGAACAAAGCCAAAATGTCACAGCCTCCACCCACTTCTCAGCTTCTCAGATGGGATTCAAGAGAGCTTATTCAAGAAAGACAACACCTTTATTTAACTGATGTGTAGTCTCCTAACAGTGTAATCTCCTAACAGATGTTTGTGGAAATCTATTTGACCCATCTCATAGGAGCCTAAAGAGTAAATGTGGTCAGTTACCCACACAGGCTTCTGTCATTTGTCTTGAGTATTTTTCTTCTACTCCATGAGGATAGCTGCCCTAGTGGGTACTGTGCTGCTTTTGCATGGTAGTGCCCTTCCTGTTACTAGAACTTCCTTCCCCTGGTGACATCTATCACAGATGGGCTGTCTCAGGCAGGATGGGGCTAGAGGATGGAGAAACCACTTCAGCTATTTTAAGCAGAAAGAAATTTACTACTGAAAGATTAGACTGTAATAACTTATTAGAAGGGCTAAAGAAGTAGATTCCAGACTAAACCTCCAAGAAATTAACCTTCAGGGGAAGTTCCTGACGAGGAAGTTGGAATTAGGAGGCTATCACTGGGACTCCTAACATCAATTTCATAGTATCGTTCAGTATGATCTGAGGATTAGGAAGACACTGCCTCTGTAACCTGAAATGACTCTCAGCATTGTCAAAGCCAGTGATTGTGGACTGGGAAGCTTCTGCAAATTCCCCAATAACTTTATTCCTACAAATGAGCAGGGAGAACATGAAAGTGTAGCAAGATTGACTCTGTCTTATCTTTGACCTTTCAGGTATGATTGGGGGTATTTTTATTTGGTGGAACCTGATTTACCTTCAAATCTCTTGATATTTCCCAAAGTCTAGAAGTGTAGACATATATATATATATATACACACACATATATATATATATTAGACAAATCTTAATGATAAACCCCATGCTGTGCTCTGAATTTTCCAACAATGCAGGCTTTGTCAGTAAGTCACGTTTGTCTCCCTAGCACTCAGCTATTCTAGGGTGAATTCTCATGTTCCATAGAAGTTGACTTGAAAGAGTTTGGCAGAATATGTTTCCTAAAATGGCACAACAATAACTCCCATTCCACATGCCCTATTGCAATGTGACCTTGACATTCCCCAATTAAGAGATGAAGTCTATTTCATCTCTTTTTGAAAATGTGCTGTCCCTGTGATTATTATGACCCATAGAACTCAAAGGAAATGGCATTCTGGGACTTCTAAAACCAAACATTAAGACAGCTTAACAGTGTCCAACTTTGTGTTCTGGGGTAATCATGGCAGCATGTAAGAAGTTGCAAAACCACCATGCTGTGAGAAACCCAAAGGTAGTCACATGGAGAGGTCATGCAGAGAGAGAGAGAGAAAGAAAAGAGAGAGAGAAAGAGAGAGAGAGTGAGGATGCCCAACCAGTTCTGAGCTATTCTAGTCATTTCAACTGAGGCAGAGACATATGAGTAAAGAAGCCATCTTAAAAACTCTAGCCCCAGTGTCAGTCCATACAGAACAGAGAGAAGCCATTCCTAATGAGCACCACCAAAATTTCAGAAATAGGAGCAAATAAATGATTGTTGTTTTAAGCACCTTCAATTTTTAGTAAAATTTTTAGTATAATAAAATGTACGTGAAGACTAAGCTCTGATTTTTTTATCGTGCACAAATTCCTACCTAAGGGGTCTAGGGAGTCATGCCCTACAAGCCATAAATTATAATCAGATGGGTTTTATTTGACTGTATATATTGTGACTCACTTTTCCATCTGACTCTTGCATAACATTACGAGACAAGGAAAAAATATTTAACCCCAAAATATATTCCCTTGTCATACCTTGAAATTGCCCTGCAAAGTCTCTTGTGGGAAAAATCCACATCCTACAGAGAAGCCCCTTGCCCCCTTTGTTTTCCTTCCTTTCTTTCCAGATCCAGGAGATAATCAACTAAGAGTCAGGCACCCTTTTAGGCCTGATGATAAACATTTTACAACCTGCTCTCTCTCTGAAGTCTGCTATCGGAGAGATTCCTCTGCACAGTGAAACTTGGTCTCCACAATCCTTTATCTTAATGTGAACATTCCTTTCCATTGATCCCAGGTCTTCAGATAAACTCAACCAACTGTCAACCAGAAAATGTTTAAATTTGCCAATAACCTTGAAGCCCCCGCTTTGAGTTGTCCGACCTTTCTGAATCAAACAATGTATTTCTTAAATGTATTTGATTGATGTCTCATGCCCCCCTAAAATATATAAAACCAAGCTGTACCCCAATGACCTTGGGCACATGTTCTCAGGACCCCCTGAGGACTGTGTCATGGGCCATGGTCACTCATATTTGGCTCAGCATAAATCTCTTATAATACAGATTTTGTCTCCTTTCATGGACATGATTATAACATGGTAAATAAGAAACTGATATTTTAAAAACAGTGAGTATATTTTAAGGTATTTTATAAGGTTAGATTAAAATATATTCTATAAGCATTATATTATGAATTAAAGTGTTTCCAACTTTTTTCTTAATGTTCCAGCCTATGATTGGAACTGATATTTCTTATCTGAACTATCGATTCTTACAAATTCTTGACTTTATAAATTCAGTATCGAATTATATAATTAGGAGTAAAATTTTGTTGCAACTTCTATTACTACCACTACATACAGTTAAGAAAATAGATTATATTTTACCTCAGCTGTATTTTAAGATGAATACAATTTGCAGTTGATAAGTAGTGTTGAGTCCAGTTGCCTAAATTAAAAGAAGAGCTTTAAAAGCTTGATCAATATTAGCTTTCCTTCACCTAGCAGTCCTGAGCAAATGGAAAGTTATGGTCACATGCTTAAAATACAGTTTATGTCAGTGAAGATTCACTTAGTTCTCTGGAAGTGTAATACATTCAAGGAACAACTGTTTTTAAAGTTAGAAAGTCTGTGCATATTTAAATATTTTAAATTCAATAGAGTAAAATGAATCAATTTTAAATAAATTTAACTGCAGTCCTTTCCTGGCAAGAGGTCTATTGAGTCAAAGAAGATGACTGGATCAGTGTAATGACTGGTTCTCTTGAGGCTAATGCAAAAGCTTTAGCTTTCTCTTTTCTTAGGATCATTTACTAAGAAAGCCTGCTTAAGCACAAACTGACTTGTGTTGGCAGCGAATTTCTGAATCCTGACACGACAGGAATGAATATCTTCTTTTAAATCTTCTTTCTTCTGGCGTGTCTGAAAAATCCAGCATTGGCCTGAGGAATAAAGTCACCAAACATTACTGTATTCCCAACAGAAAGAAGCTGTTCTGGGAGAAGTCTGTACCATTTAATTGGAGCAAATTTGACAAGACTCGCTTCCTCTTGGTCACAGGCTAATACTCTCACCATGTTCTGAGTGATCTTTGAAAAACATATTAGTGCTCCAGGCCACTCCCTGCCCCTCCCTATAGATAAGGCTGAATAGTTTGGAAGTTATCTTTGAAGGACTGAGCTGACAACTTCAGATAAAAGTGTTTCTAATTTACAGGGCTGAACTGGGAGGGGACGGGCTGACTGTGAGGCCAGAAAAAGAAAGCAAAGGTTGAGGGAAATTAGCCCGAAGTTCTGCAGAGGAATTCTCCATTACACCTTTCTTATCTGGTTTCTTAAAAGTTTGTCTAACTGTAGCTTGCAGAATCTAAGAGAAATGTATTGTTAATGTAGCATTTAGAAAGCAACAATAATGAATACATGTGAAAAAGACCCTGTAGATCGCAAATTCTGGGAAAATCAAGAAAACAGCTGATGATTGCTGGGACAACTATTGTCTTCCCAGTATCGCTAATTTTGCTGCAATGCAGTTAGGCAAAAGCTCTATCTCCTTAATTCTAAAACAGCTCTCACTTTAAGAGACACTTCGTAATGGCTTTACAGGGGATTTGGGAAATCTAGAAATTTATTTATTTACTTATTTATTTTATTTTATTTTTTGAGATGGAGTCTCGCTCTGTCGCTCAGGCTGGAGTGCAGTGGCCCCATCTCTGCTCACTGCAAGCTCCGCCTCCCGGGTTCAAGCCATTCTCCTGCCTCAGCCTCCCGAGTAGCTGGGACTACAGGCGCCCACCACCACGCCCAGCTAATTTTTTGTATTTTTAGTAGAGATGGGGTTTCACTGCGTTAGCCAGGATGGTCTCGATCTCCTGACCTCGTGAACTGCCCACTTCAGCCTCCCAAAGTGCTGGGATTACAGGCGTGAGCCACCGCGCCCAGCCAGAAATCTAGAATTCTACCTAAAAAGCTTAATAAGCATTTTTCATCTTATTTAAGTTCCGCAGTTTTAAAAGGCATGCTATTGGGATGCATCCTAGCCGCACTGTAAGAGATATATTAAGGTTTTGGATCTTTCATTTAATTGAGCTTAAAACCCATTTCTTTCAGTGGAGAACATCAGCTGAGTCACTACACTTGTTCTGCTTTCTTCTTCAGCATGTTTCTACCCCTCTTCCTAGCCAGTGAAGACTGTGCTTCACTCTGAGGATTTTAATTGATTTTTCATGATGTATGCTTAGTGATTTTTACTGATAGAGTCTATGTTTACTATATATGAGTAAAATTTAACACTACTTAAGATATTATGTGCATTATTTATTTAAATCATTTGTACTAATTTTTAATTCAACACAGAATTTGTATGGGATAGAGTTATATATACACAAGCATAATACTAGCAACAAATTAATGATAATAATAAATGTTTAGAAAGATCTAAAATTCCTGCATAAAGTATAAAACACAGACTAGCTCTTTATATTTAAAATAAACAATACACTCCATAGTTCCATGTGACCTATATATTACTGAATAGATAAGTTTCATTTAATTAGACCTGTGTGTTTACATTGAGTGTAAAATACAATTTTTAAGTAGGATATATTAAACATGCTACTTCTACAATTAAAAATGGAAATTATTTTAATAATAAAACCAGCAAAGATTGAAAGAAGGAACTATTTCAAGTGTTAAAACAAAATCATCAGAACTCTTTCAACAATATGTGACAAAATATTGAGAGGAAAATACGCATAATGTAGATTGAATCATACTTCGACTGGTTTTCCAAATTTGCCTCCCTTCAAGATTCAGCCCACTTTTTATTCTTTCACCATTGCAGATTAAACCATTAAAGACTTTATTCACCTGTGAGTCTGATAGAATATCTTATAAAAAACACGAACACATCCAGAGACAACATTTTCATTAAATAACACTTAAGTCAGAATTACTCAGCAGAGGTTTGATGACTTACTTTTCTCAAAGACATTTATGAAGAAACCAGCTCACACATGTTTACATTTGTTTTCATAAAGTATATAATTACCTTGGCATCAGGAATTTTAAGTAGTACTTTAAAAATTTTGTGTTATTAACACTACTCTTTAGATAAGTTAGTGTCATACTGACTCTTAATACATAGCTTTACACGCTTAATTGAAAGCTGCTTTACATACTTTTTTTTGGGGGGGATGGAGTCTTGCTCTGTCTCCCAGGCTGGAGTGCAGTGGCTAGATCTCAGCTCACTGCAAGCTCTGCCTCCCGGGTTTACGCCATTTTCCGGCCTCAGCCTCCTGAGTAGCTGGGACTACAGGCGCCCGCCACCTCGCCCGGCTAGTTTTATGTATTTTTTAGTAGAGACGAGGTTTCACCGTGTTAGCCAGGATAGTCTCGATCTCCTGACCTCGTGATCCGCCTGTCTTGGCCTCCCAAAGTGCTGGGATTACAGGCTTGAACCACCGTACCCAGCCTATATTCTTTATATATACCAAATGTAGCAAAAGTAAAATAATATTTAACTAGTTCTTAAAAAAGTTAAATTGTTTATGTAACATTAATCTCAACAGGTAATCTAATTGGTATACTAATAAATATTTAATAACCACACTCAAAAAGGTTTTTTTTAAATATAAACAATCTTGATTTTTAAAAATTTGTCAATTTTTGCAGTGTAAATCCTCACATGATGGCCACTTCCAAGCTGCCATCCTGACATTATTGAACATCGAGTATGGAAAAGATGAATACTGAGATGGTCTGAGTAGGCTTCAACACAATGCTGGGTAAGTCCTTAAACACAAACTTTGCAAGCAATTACAATCATTCCATACCTGACATGCCTGCTTCTACTGTTATAACTTTCTATAATTATTTATAATTTTATGGTATTTGTACTAATAAACTTTTAAGAGACCATATGAGATAACAATCACATATAAACTAACCAAATAAACTTAACCATATAACTAACAAAGTATCAAACCAAATACCATCATCATTTTTAGGTTGCTCTTTATCTTTGCATCTATTTCTCTGCATTTTACTCTTACAAAAATATTTTTTCTGCCATTTATTTAGTGTTTACAGCAACTAAAAAACATCATTTTTTAATAACTTGAGAATGTATCTTGAGGCCATTGAAGATTCCTTGATGTGTCAAAGTACCAGATAGGGGTAATTATTCAATATGTAAAGGATTTGGAGCACAAGAACTTTAGTGAGTGACAATAATATTCCATTTGAGGAAAGTTATATTTTTGAAAAATGTAATCATGGAAAAAATACCTTGAAACATAAATATTCATCATTTTCATAGTTTTACTCATTTGATCTTACAGTATTACTGAAATGTCACTTGAGAGGGAATAGAACGAAGTCTATTAACCTAATTTCATCATAACTAAACAGTAATACAAATGTAAGTCCAAAAATAGATTAATGGCATTCTTACTTTACTTTAATACAACCGCTTTTTATATATTTAAATTAAAGTCAAGCCATAAAATAAGCCTTTCAAAATTGCACATTAAATAATATTTATTCCACATTCCATACACATATATTTGTATGTTTTGAGTCCTGTATCTCTCTGGCCTGAGAATAATTTGTGAATTATGCTTACTTCCAAACTTGTCTCCTTATATCTTCAAATCCATAGTCTGGACTTCATTATAGCACCATCTCATACATTGTTTTATAACTCTCCAGGTCCAGACCATTTTGTAGAGGCCTTGTCCCGGCCTTAAGTGTTAAAGGTTTAAAATTTGATCTCAACCCAAATGCTTTGACTCATTCTCTATGTTGTAATTCCTTCTGGAGTTAATTCCACTAACTCCAAGATGTGCTCAATTCTCTTTACTCCAGTTTTGTTTACTGGCATTATTGTTATTGCTAAATAAATTTAAGAGCAACAAAGTTAAGAAGCTCTGGGAAGTGGGGCCAGGTAGTGGACCTAACACCAATCTCTGGGTACTTATACTAAGGCTTGAAATCCTTCGGATTGGTTTTGTTTCATTCTTGGAAACAAGTATGTGAGGTTCTACTGTAGAAAGAATATATATATATATTTTATATGTGTGTATATATATATAATGGAGTGACCTTTCTCAAGGTTACTCCATTGACCTTGAGAAAGCTGTACAACACCTATGAATTTCTTCTTTTCTACATGAAAAGAAATACCACAAAAATGACAAGTGCCAAATATCCTCAAATAATAAAATGTGTTTAAAATACTTGAAGTTCTTCCTCCTTTCAGAGTTTGCCAAGATATGTGACTTCATTTTACTATTTGGCAGAAGGCTACCCTTCAGTTATATGTTGAATGTTGGAAGATAGTCCCTGAACAATTTTTTACATTCAAGAATGTCTAGCAGGAATGGAATGTTTTTGACAGATTTATGATTTAACGCCCTATTTCTGAGGACTGAGTTAAATTCTTTTAGGGATACAAAAAATAAAACTCTACGTTTATTAAGACCAATTTCATATAAAAAATACACAAAATAAAAGATAAATATAAAGATTACAAGAATAATTTTAAATCAGAATTTAAACATTTGAAACCTTTGCCTGAAAATTGACACATACATAGAACTATGTTTTCATTCAGTAAGTTACTGAGATTTTATGACTATAAATAAGGATACTGAATAAAAACATTGTATATTATCATCAACACATTAATAATAGCAATGTGTTCTTGTTTTGGCATTCAAAATGAATATAAAAATAGAAAAACATACATTTTTATGATCTACAAACTTTATCAGAGACATATTTATTAGTTTCAAAGCCAATAGGTCAGTGAGGAAATTAAAGGAAAATTTAGAAGTTTTTTTAGCAAACAAGAATGGAAACATACCAAAACTTATGGGATATACTAAAACAGTTCAAAGGGAAAAGTTTATAACAATAAACAACCACATCAAAAGACAAGAAAAATCTCAAATAAAGAACTCAAATGATGGAACTAGAAAAACAAGAATAAATTAATTCCAAATTCAGTAGAAGGAAAGAAATAATAAATATCAGAGCAGAAATAAGTGAAATGGAGACAAGAAAAACAAGCGAAAAGATCAGTAAAACTGAAAGCTGGTTTTCAAAAGATAAACAAAATTGGCAAAACTTTAGTTAATACTAAGAAAAAGAGAACATTCAAAATCAGATATGAAAAAGGAGACATTACAATTCAAACAATAGAAATACAAAGGATTATAAGAGACCATTGTGAACAATTATATACCAACAAATTGGGTAATCTAGATGAAATGGACAAATTACTAGACACATACAACCTACTGTGATTTACTTACGAAGAAAGAGAAAATATTAACAGAGCAATAAATGGTAATGAAATTGAATAAAATGTTTTCCATGAAAGAAAAGCCCAGGACCTGATGGCTTTACTACTGAGTTCTACCTGACATTTCTCACTGCAAGCTCCGCCTCCCAGGTTCACGCCATTCTCCTGCCTCAGCCTCGGGAGTGGCTGGAATTACAGGCGCCCGCCATCACACCCGGCTTATTTTTTGTATTTTTAGTAGAGACAGGGTTTCACCGTGTTAGCCAGGATGGTTTTGATCTCCTGACCTCATTTTTAAAGAGAACTAATGGCATTTCCCCCAAACTCTTACAGAAAATTAAAGAGGTAGGAATTCTTCCAAACACATTTTAGGGAGCCAGCATTATCTTGATACTAAAGAAAGATAAGGACACAGTAAAAAAGAGAACTACAGGCTAGTATCCCTGATGATATCCTTGATGAAGCTAGATTCAAAAATTCTCAAGAAAATACTAGCAACCTGGGTTCAACAGCACACTAAAAGTATCATTCATCATGATCAAGTGGATTCATTCTATTGTTACAAGGATGGTTTAACATAAATCAATAAATGTAATACATCACATTAACAAAATGAAGGACAAAACCATATAATAATTTCAGTAAAAGAAGAAAAAATATTTGGCAAAATTAAACATTCTTTGATGATTAAACAACTGAATAAATTAGGTACAGAAGGGATAAACTGAACACAATAAGGGCTATACATGACAAACCCACAGCTAAAATAGTGTTCAATTGGAAAAAGTTAAAAGCTTTTTCTCTAAGATCCAGATAAGACATTGATTCTACTCTTGTCACTTAAAAAATCAGGCAGTACATGTGCAGGTCTTTTACATGGACATATGGACATATAGTGTATTGGTGGAGATTGAACTTCTAGTGTATCCAACATCCAAAAACAGGAAATGTTATACCAATAGGTAATTTTTCAACCCTCATGTGCTTTCCACCCTCAACCTTTTTGGAGTTCCTGGTGTCTATTGTTTCCATCTTTATGTCCCTGTGTACCCTTTGTTTAGCTCTGACTTAAAAGAGAGAACATTACTCTTGCCACTTCTGTTCAACATAGTACTAGAAGTCCTAGCAAGAGCAATTAGGCAAGAAAAAGAAGTAGAAGGCATCCAGGTTGGAAAACAGTAAGTTAAATTTTTCCTGTTTGCAGACAGCAATATCATATTTATGAAAAAAATCCTAAAGATACCCCTGAAAATGTACTCACCTAATAAACAAATTCAGTACAATTGTAGGACACAAAATCAACTTACAAAAATCAGCAATGTTTCTATGCACTAAGAGCACACTATCTAAAATATAAATTAAGAAAATAATTTCATTTACATTATTAAAATTGAAATACTTAGAAATAAATTTAGTGAGATATCTCTGCAATAAAAATTGTAAAATATTTTTTAAAAATTAAAGATAAAAATAAATGGAAAGATATCCTATGTTCATGAGTTGGAGTAATTAACATTATTAAAATGTTTATACTACTCAGAATGATCTACAGATGCAATGTAATCGCTACCAAGTTACCAACAACAGTCTTCACAAAACTAGAAAAAAATCCTAAAACTCATATGGAACCACAAAACTCCAAATGACAAAAACAATCTTGAGAAAAAATAATAAAAATAAAAACAAAGCTGCAGGTATCACACTATCTGACTCCTAAATATACTACAAAGGTACAGTAGCCAAAAGAGCAAGGAACTGACATAAAAACAAAGGAAAAATATAGACTAATGAAATAGAATAGAAAGCCCAGAAATAAATTCATGTATCTTTAGCCAACTAATTCTTTGGAAGGATCTTAAGATCACACAATTGGAGAGAAAAAAAAAAACAAAAACAAATGGAAAAGCATCTTATGCTCATAGATCTGAAGTATTGATATTGTGAAAATGACCATACTACACAAACAAATCTACAAATTCAGTGCAATTCCTATCAAAATACTGATGTCATTTTTTCACAGATATAGAAAAAAAAAAACTCCTAATACTTATATGGCACCATAAAGAAGACTGAATAACCAAAGTTATCCTGAGCAAAAAGAAAAATGATGTGACATCACACTACCTGACTTCAAAATATATTAGAGGCTATAGTAATCAAACTGGCTTGTTATTGGTATAAGAACAGAAATACAGAGCAATGGAACAGAATAGAGAACCCATTAATAAATTCACTTATTTACAGCCAATTGTAAAATCTGATTTTTGACAAAGGCATTAAGAACTTATATAAATAAATGAACCCTTTATAATAAATGGTGTGGGAAAACTGGATATTCGTATGCCAAATAATAAAACTACACCCCTCACTCTATATAGATACAAAAATTAACTAAAATACCTAAACATAAGACCTGAAACTATAAAACTACTAGAAAGAAAACAATGGGGGAAATATTACAGGATATTGATCTAGGCAAAGTTTTTATCACTAAGACACCAGAAGCCAAAGCAAAATAAAAATAGACAAATGAGATTCTCTTCAACTAGAAAGCTTCTGCATAACAAAGAAAACAATCAACAGAGTGAAGAGACAACCTGTTAAGTGGAAGAAAATATTTACAAACTGTTCACATAGACAAGAGGCTAGTATCCAGAATGTATAAGGAACTCAAACAACTCAACAGCAAAATCACTAATAATCCCACTAAAAAGTGGGCAAAGGACATATATAGACATTTTTCTTTTTTTTTTTTTTTTTTTTTTTTTTTTTTGAGACGGAGTCTCGCTCTGTAGCCCAGGCTGGAGTGCAGTGGCCGGATCTCAGCTCACTGCAAGCTCCGCCTCCCGGGTTTACGCCATTCTCCGGCCTCAGCCTCCCGAGTAGCTGGGACTACAGGCGCCCGCCACCTCGCCCGGCTAGTTTTTTGCATTTCTTAGTAGAGACGGGGTTTCACCGTGTTAGCCAGGATGGTCTCGATCTCCTGACCTCGTGATCTGCCCGTCTCGGCCTCCCAAAGTGCTGGGATTACAGGCTTGAGCCACCGCGCCCGGCCTATAGACATTTTTCAAAGGAACATGCAAATAGCCAACAAGTATATGAAAAAAAAATGCTCAATATCATAAATTATATGAGAAATGCAATGCACAATGAGATAACATTTTACCCCAGATGAAAAGGCTACTATGAAGAAGACAAACAATAACAATACTGGCAAGGAGGTGGAGAAAACAAAACTCTTATACGCTGTGGGTAAGAATATAAATTAGTACAGCCATTATGGAAAACAGTACAAAGATTTTTCAAAAAACTAAAAATTGCAACTATCATAAAATTTACTAAACCCACAGATATGATTTGACTGTGTCCCCATCAAAATCTTACCTTGAATTATATCTCCTACAGTTTGCACATGTCATGTGAGGGACCTAGTAAAAGATAATTGAATCATGGGGGATGGTCTTTTCTGTGCTATTTTCCTAATAGTGTATAAGTCTCACGAGATATGATAGTTTTAAAAAAGGAGTTTCCCTGCACAAACTCTCTCTCTTTGCCTGTTGCCATCCATCTAAGACGTGACTTGCTACTCCCTGCCTTCTGCCATGATTGTGAGGCTTCCCCAGCCATGTCGAGCAGTAAGTCCATTAAAACTCTTTCTTCTCAGTCAGAGGTATGTCTTTATCAGCAGCATGAAAAGAGACTAATACAGTGAATTGATACCAGTAGAGTGGGGTGTTGCTGAAAAGTTACCCCAAAATGTGGAAGTGAATTTGGAACTGGGTAACAGGCAGAGGTTAGAACTTTTTGGAGGGTTCAGAAGAAGACAGGGAAATGTGGGAAAGTTTGAAACTTCCTAGAGACTTGTTGAATAGCTTTGCCCAAAATGCTAATAGTGATATGGACAATAAAATCCAGGCTGAAGTGGTCTCAAATGGAAATGAGAAACTTCTTGGGAACTGGAGCCAAGGTGACTCTTGTTATGTTTTAGCAAAGAGACTAGCAGCATTTTGCCCCTACGCTACAGATTTGTGGAACTTTGAACCTGAGAGAGACAATTTAGGGCATCTGGCAGAAGAAACTTCTAAGCAACAAAGCTGCTTCAAAAGGTGACTGGGATGATGTTAAAGGCATTCAATTTTATAACAAAAGCAGAGCATAGAAGTTTGGAAAATTTGTAGCCTGACAGTGTGATAAAAAAGAAAATCCCATTTTCTGAGGAGAAATTCAATCCAGCTGCAGAAATTTGCATAAGTAACAAGAACCCAAATGTTAATCCCCAAGACAATGGGAAAAATGTCTCTAGGACATGTCAGAGGTCTTCATGGCAGACCCTCCCATCACAGGCCCAGAGGCCTTGAGGGAAAAGACAGTTTCCTGGGCTGGGTCCACAGCTCCCCTGCTGTGTGCAGCCTAGGGACTTGGTGCCCTGTGTCCTGACTGCTGCAACCATGACTAAAGGACTCCAAGGTACAGCTCAGGCTGTGGCTTCAGAGGGTGCAAGCCTCAAGCATTGGAAGCTTCCACATGGTGTTGAGCCTGTGGGTGCATAGGAGTCAAGAATTGCGGTTTGGAAACCTCCACCTAGATTTCAGGGGATGTATGGAAATGCCTGGATGTCCAGGCAGGAGTTTGCTGCAGGAAAAACCTGCAGTTTGCTCTCAGGGAGAACCTGCAGTTTGCTCTCAGGGAGAACCTCTGCTAAGGCAGTGCAGAAGTGAAATGTGTGCTCCCACATAGAGCCCTACTGGAGCACTGCCTAGTGGAGCTGTGAGAAGACCCCAGAATGGTACATCCACTACCAGCTTGCACCCTGCACCTGGAAAAGCCACAGACACTTAATGCCAGCTTGTGAAAGCAGCTGGGAAGGAGATTGTACCCTGCAAAACCACAGGAGTGGGGGTGCCCAAGACCGTGGGAACCCACCTCTTACATCACCATGACCTGGATGTGAAACATGGAGTCAAAAGAGATAATTTTGGAGTTTTAACATTTGACTTTCTGCTGGATTTTGGACTGGCATGGGGCTTGTAACCCCTTTATTTTGGCCAATTTCTCCGATTTGGAATGGCTGTATTAACCCAATGCCTGTATTCCCATTGTATCTAGTAAGTAACTAACTTGCTTATGACTTATGATTTTACAGGCTCATAGGTGGAAGGGACCTGCCTTGTCTCAGATGAGACATTGGACTGTGGACTTTTAAGTTAATGTTGAAATGAGTTAAGACTTTGGGGGACTGTTGGGAAGGCATGATTGGTTTTGAAATGTGAGGACATGAGATTTTGGAGGGGCCAAGGGTGGATGGTATGGTTCGGCTATATCCCCACCCAAATCTCATCTTGAATTGTATCTCCTAGAATTCCCATTGTTGTGGGAGGGACTCAGTGGGAGGCAATTGAATCATGGGGGCCTATTTTATTCCATGCTATTCTCATGATAGTTTATAAGTCTCACAAGCTATGATGGTTTTAAAAAGGAGAGTTTCCCTGCACAAACTCTCTCTCTCTGCCTGCTTTTATCCATGTAAGATGTGACTTCCTCCTCCTTGCCTTCCACCATGATTGTGAGGCTTCCCTAGCTATGTGGAACCATAAGTCCATTAAATCTCTTTTTTTCCCCAAGCTCTGTTATGTCTTTATCAGCAGTGTGAAAATGGAGTAATATACCCACTATTAGGTATTTATCCAAAGGAGAGAAAATCAGTACAAAAAAGGAATGCATGCACTTGCTTGTTTATTGTAGCACTATTCATAACAGCAAAGATATGAGATCACCTAAGCTTCCATCAATGAAGGAATAGACTAAAAAATGTGGTGTGCATATATATATGTGTGTATATATATGTGTGCATATATGTTTGTGTATATATTATACATATACGTCTGTGTGTCTATATATAGACACACACACATACAATGGGATACTACTTAGCTATAAAAAAAATGAAGTGCTATCATTTGCAGCAGCATGGATGGAACTATACATCATTACATTAAGTGAAATATACCAGGCACAGAAAGACAAATAGGTTTTCACTCATATGTGGGAGCTAAAATAATTGATCTAATAGAAGGAGAGAATAGAATGATAATTACGAGAGGCTAGGAAAGGTGTGTCTGTGCAGGATTTGAAGAGAATTAGGCTAAGGTAAACAAACATACCATTAGAGAGAAAGTACAAGTTTCAATATTTGATTGTGGAGTATGGTGACCTACAGTTAACAACAACAAACTGTACAAGTGAAAAAAGAAAAGGAAATATGGGGACCCCCCACAATTTTCATGCAAAGGGGAAACTTAAGCCTGTGAATTGAATCATGCAATACTGCCATTCTTATTCCCCAATCAGAGAGCTGTAATTTTGCAACCCTGTGTCATAGCATTATACATATGCAAGATTTCCACAAAAACAAAAGGAAATTGCTCACAAGGAAATTCCTTGTTACACCCTAAATCTTTCAGGATATACATCACCCTACAAAACAAGCACCTGCCAGATGTAATCTTTGGTCTGCAACCTAAGTTTAACTCCTAACACTAAGTTATTTTAAATATCACACTGACAATGCCAGTAACAGGATTATCTTCCCAGATACACAACAAGGATAAGATAAGATAAATCACTTTTCTGCTCATCCTTAGATGGCTGCATGATTGGCTCTTTCCTCTACTTCCTCTTTTTACATTTTTACTTTATGTGATATAAATAATAGATTTACTAAGTGCTAATTAGAGCCTCACAAGAATGTAATCATTTGCCTCACCTTACACCCCTCCTGTTTTTCTCTCCTGTGTGATATCTCCCCTTAAATACTGACTTCCCAAAACCCTCTTTGGAAAGCACAGGTCACAGATGCTGCTGTGACTTACGTTTTTTGCTGGCACATTTTCAAACTTTGGCTCAATAAACCTCTACTGATTGAGACACTTGCCTCAGTCACCTTTCTTTTTGTGTTAACATGTATTTCAAAATTACTAGTAGAGAGGACTTGAAATATTCCTAACAAATTGAAATAATAACTACTCAGGGCGATGGATACCCCAAATACCCTGACTTGATCATTACACATTCTACGCATACAACAAATACTCAAAAGTACACCATAAATACATAAAAATGTATTAATACAACACTTTTTAAAAGAACATACAATGGAAAAGGATTGTCTCTTCAATAAATGATGCAGAGAAAACTGAATATCCATCTGCAGAAGAATGAAAACAGACATTTATCTCAAACCATATACAAAAATAAACTCAAAATGAATGCAAGACATGAAACTATAAAACTGCTAGAGGAAAACATTGGGGAAAAGCTCCATAAAATTGGTCATGGAAATAATTTTTGATATGACATTAAAGGCACAGGCATCAAATGTAAAAAATAGACAAATGGGATTCTATCAAACCAAAATGCTCTGCACAGCAAAGAAAATAATCAAGAGTGAAGGTACAACTTGCAGAATGGGGGAAAGCATTTATACACTATTCATCTGATGAGGAATTAATATCTAAAATATGTGAATAATTCAAACAGCTTAATAGGAAGAAAACAAATAACCTGATTTAAAAGTAAACAAAGAATATGAATAGAGATTTATCAAAAGAAGACATATAAATAGCTAACAGGTATGTATGTATATATGCTAATCATGAATTTCATGAAACATCAGGGAAATGTAAATTAAAACCACACTGAGATACCACCTCACACCTGTTAGAATGGCTATTATCAAAAAGACAAAGATGACACATGGTATCACAGATGTGAAGAAAAGAGAAACCTTATACATCATTGATGAGAATGTAAATTAGCACAGCCATTATGGAAAACAGTATGACAATTCCTCAAAAAACTGATAGTAAAACCACTGTATAATCCAGTAATCCCACTACTGGGTATATACCCAAAGACAACAAAATCATAATGTCAAAGAGATGTCTGCACTTCCTTGTTTATTGCAGCATTACTCAGAGTAGCCAAGATAATTAGTTAACCTAGTTAATCAATGGATGAACTAATAAAGAAATTGTTGCATATTTACATAATAAAATACTATTCAGTCACAAAAAAGAACGATGTTCTGCCATTTATGACATCATGGATGAACCCAGAGGACAGTATATTAGGTAAAATAAGCCAGGCACAGAAGACAAATACTGCATGCTCTCACTCGTGTGGAATGTAAAAACTTGATTTAATAGAGTAGAGAGCAGAATGGCAGGGACCAACTGCTGGGGTATTTGGTGTGGGGGGACTTGTGGGAGTGATGTTGGATAAACGATAAAAAATTTGAGTTAGATTGGAGAAATAAATTTAAGCAATATATTTTATAACATAATGACTATAGTTAATAACAGTATATTGTATTCTTTAAAAATAGTAACAGAGTGGATGTTAAGTGTTTTCACCCCCAAACTGACAATGATATCAAGTAATATGTTAATTAGCTAGATTCATTTATTCACAGTGTAGATATACTTCAAATTGTGTTGTATACATATATATACAATTGTATCTGTCAATTAAAAAAAATACTTTTTTAAAAGAAAAAGTATAATGTCACAGTTTCTTTTTCTATTGTCATAACATAATACCTGAGACTGGGTAAATTCCAGAGGGAAGAAGATTATTTAACTCACCATTCTGAAAGAGCTGAGAAGCCCAAGATCAGGTGGCTGCATCAGGTCAGCTTCCGGCAAGAATTATATGGTTCATTGTATTAGGTTGGTGCAAAAGTAATTGCAGTTTTTTGCCATTGAAAGTAATAGCATGGTGGAAAAGGAGAAGGGGAAATGGGCCCATGCCAAGAGACCACACATGAAGGGCAGTCTTTCTTTATAACTCACTCTAATTCATCCAGTCTCACAGGAGTGAAAACTCATTTCCATGAGTAAGGCACTAATTCCTTTTAATGACCCAATCATCTTATCTAAATGACATAATCACCTGTTAAAGACCCCAGCCCCAAACACCACCACCTTGGGGAACAAGCCTCATCATGAGTTTTGGTGAGAATCAACCATATTTAAATCACAGCAATACAGAACACTATCATTAACAACAGAAAAAATAGTGCTCATTTCCAAAGATGTAAAATTTTATAAAAAAGATACAAGACAGAATTAGAAAAAGAAATCATTGTGTAAAAGTTTTCTGGCCACTGAAATTGTAACAGATGAAGATTATGGTTTGAAAGATAATAAGTGAGATAAACAAATAAATACATGTATAGATAAATAGATCAATGATAGATGATTAATAGTTATGTAAAAATAATAAAATTAGCATGTTATTTCAAAGAATAGACTTAGGAAATAAGATGAAATAATATAAACTCACACAAATATGACATTAAAAAGGTGAATTCTCTTGCTTATTCTCTCTCTCCCCATCTCTAACCCGTAGAGTAGGGCAAAGAATAAATTTTCTATATCTAAATTATTAAAAGAAAACTTATATAGCTGTTTCTTAAATTTGTATTATACACAAGACATTTCTAAAATATGGAGCAATTTGTACTACATAATCTTTCAAGTTCTTTGTAAATCCAAAAGACTGTCAAATGCAACATGGTTACTACACGGGTATAAACATAAACCACTACACATTCTTTCTTAATTATTCAACCCTTTAAAACCTTGAACAAATGATTGTTCAGGAGGTTAATATTAGACAATAATGAAAAGCAAACCAGGACCTCAAGTTAGTTTTAGAAAAACATCTTCAAATTTGAAAAGTCAGGCAAGGTGTGGTGGCTGATGTATTCTGAGCACTTTGGGAGGCCAAGGCGGGCAGATCACTTGAGGTCAAGAGTTCAAGACCAGCCTGGCCAACATGGTGAAACACCGTCTCTACTAAAATACAAAACTAGCTGGGCATGGTGGCACATGCCTGTAATCCCAGCTACTCTGGAGGCTGAGGCAGGAGAGTCCCTTGAACCCAGGAGGTGGAGGTTGCAGTGAGTTGATGCACTCTAGGCTAGGTGACAGAGAAAAAAAAAAAAAAATTCAATGCCAGGCAAGTGAAGATGAATTTTGTTTTCAGCAATATATATAAACAAACCTAATATGAGGTGCATTGGTATAAATTAAATAAAATATTTATTCAATCTTGTAATTTTTAGCTTGAATAAGAAAATGTATTCAAATAACAGATGAATTAAATTAGAAGACTGGAATCACTAGTCACTGATTTCCTTTTTCCCTCATGAATGCTAGTAATTACCTAATATACTTCTTAGTGTGGCAGTTTTTGTTTTACATCTTTTAAAATTAATATATTTTATGATACAACTTCAGATATTTTGTGCTAATTTTGATCTCTGGCCAATTTTGCTCATACATTTTCTTTTTCTTTGCCTCCAAAATGTTCATCCAAATTAGAGACCTCATTTCTGGCATTAGCCGTCACATTAATGTCAAGGAAAGAAACATTATAGAATAAAGCTTAGTTTATTTTCTATTTTCTGTAAATGTGATTTTATTGTTCTCTACATTCTAAAATAATTTGATCATCACTAGACAAACAATTGAAACTCATGAAAATTTATAATGTTGGCTTGAAGATTAAAAAGTATGGACATTTTCAATGATCCTTTAGATTAGGAATCCGCATGGGACAAACCTGGCCAAGACTATTAGGTTATTTTCAGCCTAAGGCTGTTTACCATGCTACATTGGCTGATATGAGTAGTTGTTGCAAAATAAACTGATCCACAAAGCTGAAAAAATGTATTGAAATAGCTTGCTAACTCTAATTTAGAAGGTAGCACTCAGAGAAGCCTTTTAGACAGTGGTGTCTACAGGGCTATTCTATTAACTTGCTGGATAGACTAGGGTAGACCTAGCCATATTTCCTGTTAACCAAGAATGACAACACTATTGGCATTATGTCCATCGTATTTGGATCTACATGTTAGTTTATAGATGAACATTGGGGCTCCTCAACCTATATTTACATATCTTAGAAAGTGGGTCTTGCAGAAACTCACAGATAATCTCAAATTAGATTTTTAAAGGATTTCACTGAATTATTAAAACTCCAAAATCACTATCCCAAGATACTTGTTCTAGGATGCGCAACTCTCCCTTCTACCTCTTCTCTCCCTCAATAGACACACTCTATGTGCAAAATTAAATAGATGTTCACCAATGTCTAATAACCCTATGCTATATTTCATGGTTCTATTTGTTAAAGTTCAATTAGGGAAATAGAACACTATGAGTTTTGTGAAATAGTAAATGGCATAAGATTTTATAAGTGGAAATTATACCTCCTGCAATTGAGAAAAGTGCTGGGGAGATAAAGCTAAGACAGGTACTGAGGAAAGCCCTTATCAGCATGAAGCTTACAAGATTCTATAGCTGCTGGAATAGAAATGGAAGAAGGACATGATCGAAGTTGTTGGCTCTTTGTTGCTACTCCCCCCTCTGTGAGTTTGCTGCAAAACACTTGGTGGTGGGCTTGAATCATCATTGGTCAGCAAGACCAGCAATTGAGAATTAGAACAAGATGGAAAGAAGCTAAAAACAGAATGAACTGGAGTTGCCAGACTACTCTGCCCTGGTTCATCAAAGGCTCAAGCAAGAGTTAGTGGAGATTCATGGCTGCTGCTTTACCATGCAGATGTTTCTGATGAGCAAACCTAACCTGGAATCATACATGGAAGAGAATGCTGGAAAACATAGTTAAAATACAACTAAGTTTATGAGGATGCATAGTGAAAAGCAAGGGTCAGAAAAAAACAAATGAAGATAAATTATAAACATTCTACTTTTTATAGCATGCTTTACCCACAGTGGCTATCTATCAAGCACATGTATATAGAAGAAAATCTGTATGGTAAAAACTACAACTAAGGTGCCTTTATAGGAAACATCCTACTTTTTCTGAGAGTCTTTATGTGAGAAAGTTGGCTAAAGAAAAATGATTGCATAAAGAACATAGAGTTCTTGTAAATATCTTTCAAATGCTCCACATCGAAATTGTTCACTTCAAGCCAGAACTAATATGTGGCTATATTTTAAATGCCAGAGCTATATGATAATTCTAAAATATTGATTCTATTTCCAGCCTGCAAATACGTGTAAAGTAAATTTACTCAAGGACACTCATTGAACAGAGTATTTGTGGATTTCAATTTTCTCTAACTGGATGTTATTCATTGATCTTTTTACCAGCTTTTTCCCCACTATGCTGCAATGTTGATTAAAGAGAATTGTGATTTGAGATGCAGTATTGCTATTTTCTATTTCTAAGGAACAGAAAATACCATTGCTATTTATTTCGTAAAGGGACTAAAATGTGTGGGATGACAAATAATCTGTCCAATTTTCTATTATAGTCAGCAGCTGCACATAAACATTATGTTAAGGGACTTTAACTATAATCAATTGTAATGATATTTCCAAAACAATTTCCAGAGTAGTGCATCACACTACATATCCCTCCCTTATTCCTACTATGGACAGAGATGGACTAGGTAAAATAATATTTACAAAGCAGTGATAAAACAATAGGATAAGCAGAAACATACAAATATATAAAACAAAAATGCAAAAATTAATCCTATGAATTTTAGACTGCTTTTTCAAATTGTTAAATGAAAAAACATAAAGCAAATAAAAATTGATTCAATTAATCTTGACAAAAATGCATTCTTTACAATGGTCTATTTTAAACTTTATGTATGCTATTTAATGCAATCTTCTGATTAATCTTATTTTTAAATTCACCTTTAATAATATATACTGTGCTTCTATACTGATTCCCTATTAATGATCAACACATTTATGTAGTATGTGCTAGGAAAATCTTTTTCTTTTCTTTTTGTATATTTGCATCTGCATCCTTCATTGAGAATTGTGTTTGGCTATAGAAAAAGCTATCTCACTCAAAGTTATGAGGCGGGCAGCCTGTGGCACATGACTAATGGATAGGAGGATTTAAAGATCCAGCCCCTTTGCTTTAGTTTGAGAGACCTTTGTGGAGCATCCCAGCTATCTATAAGATTGGCAGTTTCTAGAGTTGTAACCATATTTCCAGCCAGCTTCTTCTGCCCAATCTTGCCTACCTTACTCCCTTACAGATTTCTCTCCCAAGTTCTTTCTACAATAAACTTTCTGAACAGAGTTCTGTTACAAGTGTGATGGTTAATTTTGTGTGTCAATATAACTATGCTATGGAGCTCAGTTGTATGGTTAAGCATCAGTCTAGATATTGCTGTGGAGGTATTTTTAGATATTACTAATATTTAATCAGCAGCCTTTGAGTAAAACTGATTAACCTGTGTAATGATGGTGGGCTTCATTCAATCAGTTGTAAACCATAGAGAAAAGACTGGGATCACCTGAAAGGAGTTCTGCCTCTGGATTACATTTGGACTAAAAAAACTGCAATATTAACTCTTGCAGGAATTTTGTGACTGCTGACCTGCCTTATAGATTTTGGATTTGCTATTTTGCACAATTGCCTGAGCAAATTCTAAAATCTCTCTCTCTCTGTCTTTCTCTCTCTCTCTCTCTCACACACACACACACACACACGTCCTATTGATTTTGCCTCTAGGGAGAACCTTGACTGATATAAATTTTGGTACCAAGAAAGGTCCTACAGAACAGATTCTTAAGGATGAGGTTTTGTGAATTGTTTTGGGGGTTTCTAGAGTTGGTTTAATATTGCTAATAATTATACTATTAGATTAGAGTTAAAGTTACCAATAATTCTCTTTCAAGTAGTAAAGAGAGCACTTATAATCTATGGCATGATGTGGCAATGGAGATGCACTAAATGTCACCATTGGATGTCACTATTGGAGATGCAGTAAATGGTGATTGGATGTCACCTTTGGATACTCCTAATCAAATGCTTTTAAGAAGCACAGTTCAGGTAACTAAGTGTTTGATAGCTTTTAACATTTCTGTCAAATTAACAAGTATAATGAGATTGGCTGGCTGTTCCTAATTGCACTAGACAAAGTGAGGAAAGAAAAGAATGAGCTCAGGGATTTAAATTCTCAATTCAAATACTGCATAAATGACTTGAAAATTTCTGTATCTTCCATGTAACAAATTTTTATCTCCTATAGCTACAGAGCTGAGATTGGGTTAGTTTCATCCTGCAAATGGTGGAATAACAGAATAAATTGTATTTCAAACTTGCAGAGTATTTACTGTTAAAGCGAAGGCATTGCGTGGGAAAAATGGTGTTCTAAAAATGCTTTTCTGAAAAGCTTGAGTGGAGGCTCCTCACATATGAACCTTTATATTTTACTGAATCTTCCCAGTAGAAGCAGCTGTATCATCTCTGTCTAAGGATAAACCATACTTTGTCCAAGGAATCTATGATGGCCTTTTCAGTTGTAGTTGCCTTGAAACACACTACGGATCTCCTCAGGAACCACCCTGACAACTTCTGTTTCCTTGTAGTCACATAACTAGATGTAAACACCAGTAGGTCCTTCGGGTGAGGTATAAAATGTGGCCCATGAAGAGTCATACCACAATCCAAAACAACTATGTAACAATTTATACAGAACAAAATATGGAGCACATGTCTGGGAATGGATATTAAGGATGGAGGACAATTGTGAAATGGATATAAATTTGGCCACATATATTACTATTTGCTCCCTTAGAAAAAATTCTGAACTTAGTGTTATAGTTCAACACAAGCAACATAGTGAGTTAGAAAGGACTCAGCAATATGTTTAGTGGATTGGCTAAAACATGGGCCAAAAGGTAGCCTATACAAAATGAAGTTTAAATGCCAGAACTGCCTTGGCATACTATAGAAGAGGAAATCAGAATGCTTAGGGAGAATGGAATTTTACAGTAGCCTTATCACACAAGACCTGCTCATTGGTACCAGAAGGGTACAAGGACACAACTTTCAGTATGACTGTAAGAAATACATTTGTGACGGTAGTGGTAGCATTGTTGAAGATCTCTGTAGTTGTTCTTCTTGTAGTCACATAACTAGATGTAAACACCAATAGGTCCTTCAGGTGACGTATAAAATATGGCCCATGAATAGTCATACCACAATCCCAAACAACTATGTAACAATTTATACAGAATGAAATATGAAGCACATGTCTGGGAATGGATATTAAGGATGGAGGATATCTTCTTGATATCCAGTGTGAACTTCTAACGCTGAATTAAAACACCTAAACACAATGGAAATAATTGAATCCCTGAGTAAGAGAGGGCAAATGGTGGTATATAATCACCAAAAGTAAGGTTTATTACTGTAATAGACAGCACAGTTAATACACTAATCAGAATAGTATGATGAAAAGAGACCTATGGTGTTGCTTGTTGATGTTCCTAGAAGTGAAGTAAGTGGGCATTCACTAAATTCTTATTTAATTTCTACATGCGAAAAGGTCTAGGTCAACTTTAACTTAAATAATATAAAGAGTGATTCATGCCCCCTTCAATCAATTCTCAGACTTGAGCCAGTTTACAGATCCCAAACCACCTGAATGGAGAAGGACCAAGTATCTTTGAAGAAGCACGCTGCTATACTGCCAACAATTTATGCTGCTAATATTTCTTCCAGTCCTTCCCCAGAGGAATCTGTAACTTTTTGCCAGGTGATTGTGCATCAGGGAAAAGAAAATAATCAGACTTTGGGGAAATTACTTGACACTGGCTGTGAAATTACACTGACTCAAAAGATCTCAAAACGTCTCTATAGTCCACTGTTCGGAGTAATAGCTTATTAAAGTGAGATAATGAAGTTTTAACAGACCCACCTGCTTGTAGGTCCAGTGGATGACTGAACGCATCCTGTGGTTATTTTTTCAGTTGTGGAAATCACAATTACGATAGATACACTAAAAACTGGTAGAATGTCCAAATTAGTTCCCTGACCAGTTGTGTGAGGACTATCATGGTGAGAAAGGTCAAGTGAAAGCTCTACAACTCCCTCTACCTAAGAAAAAAAAAACAAAAGCAATACTACATTTTCTGGAGGGTTGTCAGTTATTAATACCACTGTTGAGGACTTGAAGTATGTAGGGGTAGTGATTCCCACTACATTTATATTCAACATACACATTTGATCATGTTCTTAAAACAGATGGATCTTGGAACATGACAGCAGATTATTGAGATTATTGTAGGCTTAGTTAGGTGATGACTCCAATTTCAGCTGCTGTATCAGATATAGTTTGATTGCTTGAGCAAATTAACACATCTGTTTGTACTTAGTATATAGTTATTGATCTAGAATATGCTTTTTTCTCAATACCACTTAGTAAAGACCACCGTGAGCAGTTTCCCTTCAGCTGGAAAGGCCAATAATACACATTTGCTAACTTACCTCAAGGGTATAACAACTCTCCTGACTTAAGTCACAATTTAGTCCAAAGGATCTTTGTAACCTTTCCCTCCACAAGATATCACACTGGTCCATTATATTAGTGACATCATCCTGATTGGACCTGGTGAGTAAGAAGTAGCAACTACTCTACATTTCTTGGTAAGATTTTTGCATGTCAGAGTATGAGAAAGAAATCTCACAAAAATTTAGGGGTCTTCTAACTCAGTGAAATTTGGGGGGCACAGTAGTATGGGATATTTTGAGATATGCTTTCTAAGGTGAAGGATAAGTTGTTGAATTGAGCCCTTTCTTCTGCCCGCCCCTCAAAAAAAGAAGAAAATCACAACTCTTAGTGAGCCTCTTTAGAGTTGAGAAGGCAATATATTTCTCATTCAGATATGCTACTCTGGCTTATTTACTAAGTGACCTAAAAAGTTGTAAATTTTGAGTGAAGTCCAAAACATAAGTAGGTTCTGCAACAGTTTCACACTGCTATGCAAGCCACTGTGCTAACTGGGCCATATGCTCCAGCATATCCAATGGTGCCTGAAGTGTCAATGGCAGATAGGAACGATGCTTGGAGCCTTTGGCTAATCTCTATAGGCAAATTACAGTGCAGGAACTTAGGATATTGGAACAATACCTGCTATCATCTGTACATAACTATTCTTTTTTGGATAAATATCTTTTGGTTTGCTATTGGGTCTTAGTAGAGATTGAATGCTTAATTATGGGATGTCAAGTTATCATGCAAACTTAGCTGCTCTTCATGAACTTGGTATTTTCTGCCCCATCAAGCCATAAAATTGGACATGTATGGCAGTACTCCATTATAAAATGGAAGTGCTATATTTATAAGATTGGGCTCAAAAGGCCCTGAAGGTGCAAGTAAGTTGTTAATGTATGAAGAATAGCACTAATGCTCATGGTCCCGGCTCCTGCTGAATTACATTTTCTGAGTGTACCTATGGCTTCATGGAGAGTTTCCTATGATCAACTGATAGAACAGAACTTGGGCATATCTCACAGATGGTTCTGCATAATATGCAGGTACCATCCAACAGTCAACAGTTTCAGACTAAAGTCCCTGTCTTTCTGGGGCATTTCTGAAAGACACTAGTGAAGAAAATTTATCCCAACAGACAGAACTTCAGACAGCTTACCTGGTTGTTACTTTTTCTTGGAAGGATAAATAGAAAATGATGAAAACCTGAAGATATTTATAGCCTATCTAAATGTTCAATAAAGGGTGTAATCAGCAGGGGAGAATTTTAATCATTAAGTGTTTAGAACAAACCATTTGCGGATGCAACTCAGTCTTTTTCCCCCAGCCACTTATATATTTTTTTCTCAATGGGCTAATGAATAATGTTTATTGTAATGCTTAGGGCAACCACTAGAAAAACCTCAAAATATAAAGTAAAAGAAACAACCAAGCTTGGCTTTAAATTGCTGTGGTAGAAAGTATCTCTTTTACACAAAAGAATCTATTAATGAAAAACGTTTTTAATGATAGAAGACATGTAAAATTCACATACCAATAGTAGGTTTAAGTCATTTTAAGCTATAATTATATTAAAGATATTATGGATTAAACTCCCCAGGGTAAAAACATCAAGAAGATATACCAATATATGCAACTAATAATAGAACCCCAAAATAAATGAAGCAGACTGACAGAGTTGAAAGAAGATACATCCACACAGCAATCATAGTTGGAGGTTTCAACACCCCACTTGGAATAATATTTTTATCAACTAGAGAGAAGTTCCAAAAGACAACAGAAAGCTTGAAAAGCAGTATAAACCAACAGATATATGTCAAACATTCGACCCCCACAAAACAGCAGAACACACATTTTTCGAAAGGGAACATGAAACATTCTCCAGGATAGACTATATGTTAGGCTATAAAACAATTAACAATAAATTTAAAACAATTTAAATCATACAGAATATGTTTTTAGACCATGATAGAGTGAAATCTAGAAATCAATAACAGAAAGATTAGAAAATTTGTGTATACATTCAACAGCACACTCTGAAATAATCAATGGGCTATATAAGAAATAAAAAGGGATATTTAAAAATTGAAAAATACTCTATTACAAAAACAAAAATGCAACACAACAAAACTAATGGGAATTTTTGACCAACAGTGATAAGAAGATTTATAGTTCTCAATTTCTACATAAAAAAATAAGGAATCTCTTAAAACAATAAAATAAGTTTTTATTTTAATTACTACAAAAGAAAGCAAATAAAACATTAATTCAAGAAGAAGGAAAGAAATAATGACTAGTTATAAATACAATAAGTAATAAAAATAGAATCAACAAAACCAAAAGTAAGTTCTTTAAAAATTTCAACAGAATTGACACTTACACGGACTTATAAAGAATAAAAAAGAAAAAGTCAAATGACTAAAATATTAAATAAAAGACATTACTGATGACCTAAAGTAATAAAACTACTTTTAAAGAGGTACTATAAACAATTATATAACAACAAATTATATAATCTAGATGAAATGTACCAATTTGTAGACTCTAACTACCAAAACTGACTCAAAAAGAAATAAAAAATCTGAATAGAACTGCAAGTAAAGAGACTTAATGAATACTCCAAAAAAATTATCCATTTAGAAAACTGAAGTCCCAGCTGAACTAATTGTTGAATTTTATGAAATCTTTAAAAAAGAATGAAAAGCAACCAGTCTTAAATTCCACCAAAACATACTAAAGAGAACACTTACTAATTTTATAATTTTATAAAGCCAAAATTACCCTGCTATCAATGGTAAACAAAGACTTCATGAGACAAAATAAAACAGAAAACAAGACCAATATCCATTATGAATACAGACAGAGAACTTTTCAACAAAACTCAAATAAATTAAATCCAATAGCTTATCAATAGAATTATACATCATACCCAAGTAAAATTTCTCTGAGGAATGCAAGCCTTGTTCCACATATGAAGCTCTATTAATGAAATACCACATGATAGTAAAATAAAGAAAAAGAAGATCATCTCAAATGTAGAAACATCTGATAAAATCTAACAGAATATTTTCATTACAAAAACTCACAACAAATTAGGAAAAGAAAAAACTCCCTGAATATGATAAAGAGCATTTCTGAGAAAAAACAGAGGTTGCATAATATTAAAAAATGAAAGACTGAAAGTTTTTCCTCTAAGGTCAAGGAGAAGATAAATATGCTGACTTTGCCACCACTATTCAACACTGCAGTAGAAGTTCTAGCCAGAACTCTTAAGTACAAAAAAGAAACAAAAGCCATCCAAATTGAGGAGGAGGAAGTAAAACTTTTTCTATTTGAAGAGAACACGGTCATGGTATAAAAAGCACGCTAAATAATCTACCTTAAAATCTATCAGAGTTAATATACAAGTTCAACAAAATTACAAGATATACGATAAATATACAAAATTAATTCTACTTTTTTAAACTAACACTAAAAAATTCAAAAATTAATGCAACAAAATTTTAAATTTATAATGGCATCAAATATAATAAAATTCTTAGAAATAAAGTAAATAAAAGGATTGTACACTGAAACTACAAAATAGTGTTAAAATATATTAAGGAAGAACTAAATGACTGTAAAGAGATTTTGTGTTAATGAACTGGAAGACTTAATGTTACTAAGGTGTTAGCGTTCCCCAAATTGATACACAGATTTGAAATGATCCCCATGAAAATTTCAGTTGTCTTTTTTTTTGCAAAAATGAACAAGATGCTCTGAAATTTAAATGAAATTGCAAGGGACCCAACATGACCATCCTGAAAAAGAAGAACAACGTTAGTGGACTCACACTTTCCAATTTCAAAATGTAATACAAAGCCATAGTAATTAAAATATTATTGTAGTGACATAAGAATCTACATATACATCAATGAAATGTAATTTAAAGTACAGAAGTAAAGACATATTAAGGTGATGATTTTTTTTTTCTTAACAAGGGTGTCATTCAGTGGGAGAAGAATGAGTCTTTTTAGCAAATGATGCTTGGATAACTGGAATTTCACATGCAAAAGACTACAGTTAGATCCATTTCTCACAAAATATGCAACACAGGTTGAGTATCTCTTATTCAAAATATTTGAAACTAGAAGTGTTTTAGATTTTGGATTTTTTGGGGGATTTGGAATACTTGCATTATACTTAGTGGTTCAGCATTCCAAATCCAAAAATTCAAGACCTGAAATGTTCCAATGAACATTTTCTTTATTTCTGTGCTCAAAGATTTTCAAATTTTGGAGCATCTGAGACATTGAGATTCTAGATTTAGAATGTTCAAGCTGTAATTAACACAAAATTTATGAAAGACCCAAGGGTAATTGCAAAAACTACAGAATACTTACAAACGTAAGTGTAAATGTTCATGGTCACTGTTTAGACAACAGTTCTTTAAATATGACAACAAAAGCTCAAGCAACAAAGGAAAAATAAATAAATTGGGCTTTGTCAAAATTGAAAAAAGAAACAAACAGCAAGGAAAAAAGCTTTGATATTTTGAAAGGCAGTAGCAAGACTTTGACTTTTTTTTTTTTTCTTGTTAAGAGAAAATGTCCTTAGAAATCTGAAAGAAAGTTGGGAGAAAATATTTGCAACTCATTGATATAATGTGGATCTTGTGCTTGGAATATATAAAGAACTCTAACAACTCAGTAATATAAAGACAAGAGACCCAATGTAAAAAATGAATTTGAATAGAGATTTCTCCAAAATATAAGTACAACTGGCCAACAAGGGCATGAAAACATGCTCAAATTTATTGAACATAAGGGAATCCAAATCAAAACCGCAATGAGATATCACTTCACATCCTCTAGCATGGCCATAGTAATAATAATAATATTGATAATAATGAAACAAATAACTAATAATGGTATTAATGTGAAGAGATAGAAACCATCATTTATTTCTGGTGGGAATGTGAAATAGTGTAATGACTTTGGAAAATGGTTTGGCAGTTCTTCAAAATTAAACAGAGTCTAATTAGTTCAATTATTTTTGCACCAACCTTGTGTGTGTTCACACAAACACTTGTACATGAACATTCATAGTGATATTATTCTTAATAGTGATAAAGTGGAAGCAATTCAAATTTTTACCAACTTGAGCATTCAAAATGATAAATGCATAAACAAAATGTGGTAAATCTATAAAATGGAATATTATTTATTAATAGCTACAAAGTAATTAAGTTCTGATTCATGAGACAACATGAATGAACCATGGAAACATTATGCTATGTGAAAGAAACATGACACAAAGGCCATATGGCCTCTAATTCCACATAGATGAAAGGTCCAGAATGGGAACATGTAAATACAGGGAAAGTAGATTATGGTTCACCAAAGACTGCAGGGAGGAAGCAGTGGACACTAACTGCTAATAGATACAGGGTTGCTTTATGGGGTGATAAAACATTCTAAAACTAGATAATGGTGATGGTTGCACGATTTGTGAATAGACTAAAACTACTAAATTGTAACGTTAAAATAGTTGAAATGGTAATTTTTATTATATGTGAATTTTCTCAGTAAAGACCATCTCACTTTTATTAATATTTTATTCCATTGGTATTGCCAGTTAAAAGTCCACATTCTTAATATTCCTATGAGATTACTGTAATGTGTCCATATTGTCCATCTGCTATTTTTCCTTATAAAATAATATTACTATCTGGTCCATGACTGTCTCTTGGCTAAGCAAATCAGTTCTATACTTTCATATTTGACTTTCAAATCCCATTAGCAATTGTCTATCTCGTAATTACTTGAGATTTTATGCACAACAATGAAATAAGGGTGGGCAAGTCATATTAATCTCTTCCCAGCCTATCTTAAGCAAGTTAATGCATATATCTCTGCATCATATTTTCATTATTACTGAAAATGACTTTCATCCTCATTTGCTTACAGAAATCTGAAATTACAAAACATTTAATAACCTTCAGCTAGTTTTTAAAAACATAATTAAACCCTCATTTTTGTTTTGTTTTTCTCACATTAAATAACTCATATTTTGCCAACTTATTATTTTCTCTAGTAAGTTAATAAATGACTTAGTACATGGAAAATACGTTTGCAGAACAGTCATTATAAATCTCTGAGATACCCATAAACTGAGATAAATCCTTAAAAATAAAGATAATACATGTATAGAGAGAATTGATTTAGCTCTCATGTCAGAAGCTTCCACACATTAGCTACCAGTGCCCCAAATCTAGAATTTTAGTTTTTTAGATCCATACAGAAGACAAAGAACAAGCCCATGAACCTGCACAATAATTGTTATTAAATTGCCTCTTCAAATAGCCAAGCATGATAAAATGACACCTTTTGTGTGAACTAGTAGTAGTAGTGATATTAGAAGAAGATGAAGAAGAAGAAGAAAATGAAGGAGGAGGAGAAGGAATAGATGAAGGAGAGGTAGGAGCCAGTGGCAGCAGCAGCAGCTTTTATGAGCTGAAAATTTTTGTTCTCCCAAAATTCATTAACATAATAAATAATGTGAATGTATTAGGAGGTGTAGACTTTGGCATGTAATTAGGTCACAGGCCGGAGCTCTCAAAAATAAGCTTAAGACCCTTGTAAAAGGAATCCCAAACAACTGCCTTGCCCCTTTTACCATATGAGGACACAGGTAGAAGGAACTGATATGGTTTAGCTGTGTCCCCACCCAAATCTCCACTTGAATTGTATCTCCCAGAATTCCCATGTGTTGCGGGAGGGACCCAGGGGAAGGTAATTTAATCATGGGGGTCAGTCTTCCCATGATATTCTCATGATAGTGAATAAGTTTCACATTATCTGATGGTTTTTTCAGGGGTTTGCATTTTTGCTTCTTCCTTTTTCTCTTGCCACTGCCATGTAAGAAGTACTTTCGCCCCCAGTCGTGATACTGAGGCCTCCCCAGCCATGTGGAACTGTAAGTCCAAATAAACCTCTTTTTCTTCCCAGTCTCAGGTATGTCTTTATCAGCAGCATGAAAATGGACTATTACAGTAAATTGGTACCAGGAGTGGGGTGTGGCAAAAAGATAACCAAAAATGTGGAAGTGGCTTTGGAACTGGAAGCAGAAAGAGGTTAGAACAGTTTGGAAGGCTCAGAAAAAGACAGGAAAATGTGGGAAAGTTTGGAACTTCATAGAGACTTGAATGACTTTGCCCAAAATGCTGATAGTGATATGGACAATAATGTCCAGGCTGAGGTGGTCTCAGATGCAGATGAGGAACTTGTTAGGAACTGGAGCAAAGGTGACTCTTGTTATGTTTTAGCAAAGAGACTGGTGGCATTTTGCCCCAGTTCTAGAGATTTGTGGAACTTTGAACTTGAGAAAGATGATTTAGCAGAAGAAATTTCTAAACAGCAAATTATTCAAGAGGTGACTAGGGTGCAGGTAAAGGCATTTGGTTTTATAAGGAAAGTAGAACATAAAAGTTTGGAAAATTTGCAGGCTGATTGTGTGACAGAAAAGAAAAACCCATTTTCTGCGGAGAAATTCAATCCAGCTGCAGAAATTTGTATAAGTACCAAGAAGCCTAATGTAAATTCCCAAGACCATGGGGAAAATGTCTCCAGGCCATGTCAGAGACCTTTATGGGAGGCCTCTCATCATAGGCTCAGATGCCCAGGGAGACAAAATGGATTCATGGGCTAGACCAGGGTCCCTGTGCTATGTGCAGCCTAGGAACTTGGTGTCCTGTGTCCCAACCACTCCAGCCATGACTGAAAGGGGCAAATGTACAGCTTGAGCTGTGGTTTCAGATGGTGGAAGCCCTAAGCCTTGGCAGGTCCATGTGGTGTTGAGCCTGTGGGTTCACAGAAGTCAACAATTGAGATTTGGGAACCTTGGCCTAGATTTCAGAAGATGTATGGAAATGCCTGGATATGCAGGAAGAAATTTGCTACAGGGGCGAGGCCCTCATGGAGAACTTTTGCTAGGGCAGTGCAGAAGGGAAATGTGGGGTTGGAGCACTCACAAAGAGTCCCTACTGGGGCATTGCCTATTAAAGCTGTGAGAAGAGGGCCACTATCCTCCAGAACACAGAAAAGTGGATCCGCTGACAGCTTGCACCGTGAGCCTGGAAAAGTCACAGACACTTAATGCCAACCTGTGAAAGCAGCCAGGAGGGAGGCTTTACCCTGCAAAGCCATAGGGGTGGAGCTACCCAAGACCATGGGGATCTACCTCTTGCATCAGTGTGACCTAGATGTGACCTGGAGTCAAATGAGATCATTTTGGAGGTTTAAGATTTTACTGCTCTGCTGGATTTTGGACTTGCATGGGCCTTGTAATTCCTTTGTTTTGGCCAATTTCTCCCATTTGGAATGGCTGTATTTACTCAATACCTGTACTCCCACTGTATCTAGGAAGTGACTGGCTTGCTTGTAATTTTGTAGACTCATAGGTGGAAAGGACTTGCCTTGTCTCAGATGAGACTTTGGACTGTGGAATTTTGGCTTAATGCTGAAATGAGTTAAGACTTTGGGGGACTTTTGGGAAGGCATGATTAATTTTGAAATGTGAGGCATGAGATTTGGAGAAGGCAAGGTTGCAATGATATGGTTTGGCTGTGTCCCCACCCAAATCTCAAAATTGAATTGTATCTGCCAGAATTCCCATGTGTTGTGGGAGGGACCTAGAGGGAGGCAATTGAATCACAGGGTCCTGTCTTTTCTGTGCTAGTCCAGTGATAGTATGTTTCACAAGAACTGATGGTTTTCTTAGGGATTTTTGCTTTTGCTTCTTCCTCATTTTTCTCTTGCTACCGCCATGTAAGAAGTGTCTTTTGCGCTCTGCCATGATTCTGAGGTCTTCCCAGCCATGTGGAATTGTAAGTCCAATTAAACATCTTTTTCTTCTTAGTCTTGGGTACGTTTAATCAGCAGCATGAAAATTGATTAATCCAGGAACTGTCTGTAAACTAAAAAGTAGACCTCCAGAACTGTGAGAAACACATTTCTGTTGTTTTTAAGCCACCCGGTTTATGGTATTTTGTTATCACACAGACTAAGACAGAAGTTAAAGAATTGTTTGTGTCAGTCTTGGCTTTAGGTGGACAAAGAACAAAAAAAGCATTCTCCTCATCTTCTGACAAACTGCTAGCACAAACTGGTTTCCTATGTAAATCTAAATTCAGAATGTATCATAACTTGTAATCCTTAGAGCCACAGAGAGATAGTTTAGTCTCACTTCAGGGATGCTCTTGTTTTCAGGCACCTAGTAAAAATAATGCATAACCGCTCAGGAGAAACTCACATAAAGCTTAACTTATGAACATTATTATTATCATTATTATTTATTATTATTTTTATTATAATAAAGGTTTTGCTATGTTGCCAAAGCGGGTCTCAAACTCCTGGATTCAAGCAATCCTCCTACCTCAGCCTCCCAATTTACAGGGATTACAAGCATAAGCCACCCCACTGCACCTGTCCTTTAAGTATTTTTTTGAGGTCGTATTTGTACACAATAAAAAATAAATACAAGAAGTATAGAATACAAGTTATGTTTACTGAGTGAGAAATAACTTAAGAAGAATCTGACTGCATACAAATGAGATATTAAAGATATAGATAACAGAAAATAAGTTTTAAAAAATGTTTTAGTTATGTTAAGCTGTAAGAGCAGGCTAAGACACAAAAGTAGCTCTGAAATTTAAATGTGTGTGTGTGCGCGTGTATGTAAATATATACATTAAATTGTAATTTCATTTTTGCATAAAACAATGCTAATTTACATGTTCAGAAAATGACACTTTAAGCAAAGGAGTTTTCTCTTACTGGGTTATGAACAATGATTAATACCTGAGCTCATCTAAAAGAAGAGAGGCAATAATTCTAAGGGAAAAAATAGTTTGATTGATTTACTTAGAGGCAGTCTGGATTCCAGGAAATTATTGAAAAGAACCCTCTGAAAGCTTTTGATATGTAATTCATAATAACAATCCATAATAAGTACATTTAAAAACAGATGTACTAGATGATTACAGGAAAAAAAGAGGAAGACTAATCAAGTATGACAATACCAGGAAAATATATGTACAATATTTCTAGCATTATTGCATCAGTTACAAGGTGTCACAATACTGTTAGATGTAGATATACTTATTTTCATGGTCCTCAGAGACCCCTCATAAAATATGTTACAGAATTATAGGAAGTAGGAGAAATACTAACATATAGAACAGAGAACAAAAATAGGTTAAATCCTAGCCAGATAAAATAGGAAATGTACATTGTTAATTAAAAGGAGAAAAAAAATCTCTAAACCAGGAAATAATGTGAAGGAATGATTAATACAGCTACTACATTTTAATCTAACAAACAAGGCAGAATGAAAATGTGACTACTTTAAAAGAAAATACAGATTTTTAAACTCAGTTATGCTTGTCTACAAAGAGCAGAGGAACATGGATCAAAGTGGAATACAGAAAGTGTGTGCCACAGCCACAGAAAAAAATATGAGGCAGAAAGAAATCTTTCTACTCTTTCTGGATTAACAAAGATTGCTAAAGGCCCAAAATAGTAAAAAAAAAAAAAAAAAAAAAAAAAAAAAAAAAAAAATATATATATATATATATATGGAAAGTCCAAGTAGAAGGGAAGAGCTTTGGCAGAAACAGTGATTCCCACTAGGTTCTTGGGAACCCACGTTGTGTAGGCATCAGTTTTGACAGCAGCTTCATTTTGAGTGCACTAAGAATAAGCTTCATGCTGAATCAAATGTGAATTATCAAGGGAGAAATTCCCTATCATAAATATATTATATACCTGAGAAACTCCACTCAAAAAATACAAGGGAAAAGATACTGTAGCATAGTTAAAAATGCACGGGTCTCCAAAGAAGAAGAAAAACAGAGTAAAATGCAGGATTTGGGATATATTACAAAGCCACTCTGTGAACAGAAACTTGGCTTCTACAAATGCAATTTATTGTGCATGGTGGCAGGAGAAAATAATATGTCACCTGACAGAATCCACACTCAATTTAGCATTGAAGTGACTGAAACAAAAGGCTAAGATTTATGGAAAATTAGAAGCCCTAAATATGCTTAGAGAATTAGAGAATATGGGAACTACTAGTAATACCAGAGATTACCACTGCACATCTCACACACACACATACACAGACACACACACGTCACACATACACACAGACACACATACACACACACGTCAAATAGCAAGGATTGCTATTCACACCAGTCTTAGGTTGCCAAATGTGATTAAGTGATCTTCCACACTTTCCATACTGATTTCATACTACTCCCAATAGTATTACATTTCTCAGATCATGGTCTCTAGTAAATTGTCATAGACTATAGAAGCTAAAACTGATTTTGTTTTCTTTTTTTTTTTTTTTTTTGTGAGACAGTCTTGCTCTGTCGCCCAGGCTGGAGAGCAGTGGTGCGACCTCCACTCACTGCAAGCTCCACCACCCAGGTTCACGCCATTCTCCTGCCTCAGCCTCCTGAGTAGCTGGGTCTACAGGCACTCGCCACCACGCCCGGCTAATTTTTTGTATTTTTAGTAGAGACGGGGTTTCACCGTGTTAGCCAGGATGGTCTCGATCTCCTGACCTCGTGATCCGCCCGCCTCAGCCTCCCAAAGTGCTGGGATTACAGGTGTGAGCCACCGCGCCTGGCCAAAACTGGTATTTTTTAGACTTTTCTGTTTGCTTTATCTATTGCTTATGCCATAGGCCTATGCCTATGAGTCTCTGCTATCAAATTTTAAAAAGTAACATCTTTTGGGTGGGAGTGGTGGCTCATGCCTGTAATCCCAGCACTTTGGGAGGCCAAGGCAGGTGGATCACGAGGTCAGGAGTTGAAGACCAGCCTAGCTAAGATGGTGAAACCTTGTCTCTACTGAAAAATACAAAAACTAAATGGAAGCGGTGGCAGGTGCCTGAAATCCCAGCTACTTGGGAGGCTGAGGCAGGAAAATCACTTGAACTCGGGGGGCGGAGGTTGCAGTAAGCTGAGATTGTGCCACTGCACTCTAGCCTGGGCAACAGAGTGAGACTCCATCTCAAAAAAAAAAAAAAAAAAATAGAGTAACGTATTTTTGTATTGTTCTATGCCTTGGTCTCAAAACATTATTTATTAGTGACGATGACATTCTTTCCCGAGTTTTCTAAATATTGTAGTTGTGGTGTGAGGCAATATTTGATTGTCCTATAAATTCTTTGAAATGTAAAGTGTGAGCCTGTTAAGAGTCAGTATTTAACAACTCCAATTTTGGGTGTTCAATAAACTGCCTCGTTCTCTTGGTAAACAATTCAGAATGCAGCAACTGTGGACACAAAGCTGATTGAGGATTAAGGCCTTTGGATTTAATTCCTATTTACTTTACTTTATAAGTAGTGGAAGTTATACTATTTGAACTTAATGATGGGGAATATGCTTTATGTTTCAATTTGTATCAATTTGGTCTCTTGCCTGCATATAAAATAAACTAATGCTGTTAAACACAAGAGGAAAGATCTATTAAAAAAAAAAAAAAAAGCAAGCAAGCAATCAGGGATGCATGGAATCATGGGAGCAGGAGTCTGGAATGCAGACAGGAATCAGAAAAGAAGAATGAAACAAATGTAACCATCATTTTTTAAACAGATATCTAGGTTGAATGCTGCTCTCACTACTAGTGGAAAGCATCGATCTGGAAAGCCTGAATGCCGTATCCTATTGCACCTGGCTCTCAATACTGTTTTAGTTACTTTGAATTAATTCATCATCTATTTCTATGTGCAATATCCTCTAGATTGAATTTTATACTCTCTAGAAGCATTCGATCATCTAAACCTAGGCCCTATATTAGTGCCTTGTCTGTTGAGAGCTGGATGGGAAAAGAGAATGAGGACCTCTTCCCTTTTGATACCTGTTTTATAGAGATTTGTCCCTTCATCCTATGAATATTAAATACAATGAATACTTTTATTTTCACCAAAATAGTTTGGGACTTTGATTTTTATCTATTTGTAATACACACATACGCAGGCATACACCTGTACATTTTTAGTTCCTTCAGCTGTCCAGTAACCATACACACTCGCCTTCCAAATCTCAGACTTAAATAAATAATTGTGCCAAATGTTTTCAGTAAGTAGATGCTGAAATTGAGTAGGAGAGGCAAAGTATAAGGGAAGAGCATTTGTCAGAAGCAGTCTTTCTCACGGCTTTAATGAAAACAGACAAAAGAGCAGGACTGGACAGGTGGATGCATTAGATTGTGATATCAAGCCAAGAAACTCTGCCAGTGTGTTTGGGATCTCCAGAATAAATATTTCAAAGAGTACCTCACTGAACAGACATGGCTAACCCCTTGCTTAACCTCCTTGTTAGTAATAACTGGGAGCTGCTTGGACCACTTTAAAGAAAACAGGCGGCTGGGCACGGTGGCTCACGCCTGTAATCCCAGCACTTTGGGAGGCCAAGTTGAGTGGATCACCTGAGGTCAGGAGTTTGAAACCAACCTGGCCAACATGTCGAAACCCCTTCTCTACTAGAAATACAAAAATTAGCTGGGCATAGTGGAGCATGCCTATAGTACCAGCTACTCAGGAGGCTGAGGCGGGAGGATTGCCTGAACCCGGCTGGCAGAGGTTGCAGTGAGCCGAGATCGCGCCATTGCACTCCAGCCTGGGCAACAGAGTGATTCCGCCTCAGGAAAAAAAAAAAAAAAAAAAAAAAAAAAAAAAAAAAAAAAAAAAAGGAAAGAAAGAGAAAAGAAATAAAGAAATGTATCAAAAAGAAAGAAAACAGGCAATAGGCAAGAGGGGAATCTGGTTTGAAAACTGGGGCAGGACCTGAAAAATCTAACAGCTGGAGTGTAAGCTGACTATACCCCTAGCAGATTGTTAGTGTAGCCTTTATTTGAAAGGGATTCTAAGTTTCACATCCCTGTGTGATTAACAAGCTTCACAATAGCATAATACAATAATCCTCTATACTGGATATTAAATTTGTCTTCAAATACAAATGAAAAATAGTTATGGTTGTTCCAAGTTACTTGTTATAAACACTAAGAAACCATGATGTTTTAAAGTATTAGAGTGAAAATAAAAATAATACATTTATGAAAAAGAACAGCAAACCAAGACATCCTGAATTTATATTTTGAAATATATATTAATATAACAAATATTTACATTAATATCTGGCAGTTTTTTTTCAAACAACAGAATTTTTATGTTCATTGTTAAAATTTAGCAGAGCTGGGTTTTGCAAGTACATGAAGTAAGATACACAAATCAAATTCCAGATGTAAAAAAATTAGATATAAAAAACAATGTAAAGTAAATAATTGATCATTGTGAACATATTCTGAAAGTAGGGAATGCTTTTCTTGTAAGTAGTGAATGTCAAGAATCCATTAAAATAAAAGCATGTATTTAGCATGTGAAATGTCAATATATCTCAGCCAGATACAAAATTATTATAAAGGCCTGGTAAAAGATTTAGGAAAAAAGTGTTATGATTGACACAAAATGGTTAACATTGTTAGCAATGATAATGCCATTATGAACAATCAAAGAATCTAATTTTTTACAGTATTTTATGTATTTGTTTAAATTTCAACTTTTATTTTAGACTCGGGATACATGTGCAGGTTTGTCCTATGGATATACTGTGTGATGCTGAGGTGTGAGGTACAAATGATTCCATCACTCAGGTAGGGAGCACAGTATTCAATAGGCAGGTTTTCAGCCCTTGCTAAGCCTCCTTTCTCCCCACTGCTGTAGTCCCCATTATCTATTCTTTCCATCTTTATGTCCATGTGTACCCAATGCTCAGCTCCCTCTTATAAGTGAGGCCATGCAATATTTGGTTTTCTGTTTCTCTGTTAGTTTGCAGGAGGAGGATAATGCCTCCACTTTCATCCATGTTGCACAAAGTAAATGATTGTATTCTTTTTCACAGCTGCATCATATTCTATGGTGTATATGTACCACATTTTCTTTACTCAATCTACACATTTCTTAAAGATAATTTGACACAAGAATAAATTCAAGTGACTAAAAGTACTTTAAAAAGCTGTTTACATTTTTAATATTTTAAAGGAAATGTAACAAGTATTTTTATAATCAGCTCTTTGGCAAAAATTGAAAATTGCTGACTTAATTCTAGACATTGGTTAATAATTTTATAAAATCTATCTACAGTATTTGTATGGATATCCATGGCATGTTTTCACACTAAAAATAAGTTGCAGAGTGCTTCCAGTCCAATAAAAATACAATAAAATGCACGTTTATAGGTTGTTTTTATGAATCAGTCGTGACTTGCTTCTAAAAATTGAATGTGTTAGAATAATATAGCTTGACTTCTGAGGCTAGGTTAAAAAAGTAATGCTACTTCCACTTTGCTCTACCTTTTGAGATACTTTTAGGGTGTAGCCACCCCTGTGAGAAAGTTCAGGTCACACGGAGAGACTACATGTAGGTTCTCCAGCTTACAACTCAGATAGTTTCTCAGTGGATAGCCAGCAACAACTGATAGCCATGTGGGAGAGTGAGCCTTCAGGTAATTCCAGTCCCCAACCTTTGAGCTACTCCAGGTGCTTTTTTCTTTTTTTTTTTTTTTAGTCTTCTTGTTGCCAGGCTGTAGTGGTGTGATCTCGGCTCACTGCAACCTCCGCCTCCTGGGTTCAAGCCATTCCCCTGCGTCAGCCTCCTGAGTAGCTGGGACTACAGGAGTGCCACCATGCTCAGCTAATTTTTTGTATGTTAGTACAGAAGGGGTTTAACCATGTTGGCCAGGATGGTCTCGATCTCCTGACCTCGTGATCCACCCGCCTGGGCCTCCCAACCCTTCACAATTGTCCACTCAAGTTGACACTGCTTTACGTGTTTAAATTCTAGAACATTTATTTATTTTGAGACGTGGCTAACTAGAAAACATATGTCCCAAAAATAAATGCTACATCATAAGACACAAACCTTTAATTATCCTAATCACTACTACCCTGACTTTCTGAATATCTGAATACATCTCCACACAAACGGTAGGGCAAAAAATGCCATTTCCTCACATTTTCGTCAATACGTTTAGAAACCACCTTAATATTTTCCCACGTAATGTGGAACGTAATTGTTTTAGTTTGCATTTCTCTGATTTCAGATGAAATTAACCATTTCTTTTGTAATGTTTTCATGCACAACATTTTTATTCTACTGATTTTCTTTCTTATTTACCGACATTCTTTGCTTTTCTAGTTATCATCCTGTGTCACATTTAGCTGCTACAGTTATCTTCCCCAGGTCCCTATTCAATGGTTATTTCCATAACTATCTCTTCATTAAGTAAAAATGCATTTGTATATTTTAATATTTATCTCTTTCTCTCATTCTCTCTCTCTGTTTTTACATGATGCTTTTGCTTTGGGAGTACATGTTAAACATTTCTTTCTATTTCAAGTTCATACATTGCTATTCCCCACAATTTCCATTTGCTTTATCTTTTGTATTTATGTTTTCATTTTATCTGATTTCACATTTGTATATTTTATGGTTTTCAATAAGTACATGTATTACTTTAAAATAATTAATTTTAACATCTATAAATTTTAAAAATGAAAAATATATCTCCTGTCTTCTCTTCTTTTGATGTAGCTAGAATCACCAAACTTTCTTTGAGACATACGTATTAGCAGATACGAAGTTCCAGTGGTATAGCTTGAAATAATATATTTTACTTTTTTACACATTTTAAATATAACTTCATTTAATTTATTAAAGAGACACAGAGAATGTGTTCCTTTGAACACGTATTTTTATCCTTTTTGTATTTAATATTAAAGACTTTGATAAGAAGAGTTTTAGTATTATTAAAAATTCAAGTCTTGCTTATTTGGAGCGCACTGTTGCTGTGATCTTGAGTGATTTGATGACAATTCACTGTTGCAATTTGTGATTATAAGTAACATTCAATTTATAGGAATTAAATAAATATCTATAATTTAAAAACTTTTTTTAGGTAATGTAATATTTATAAGAAAGCCCTCATAAGTCGGTATTTTCTATTCATTGTTAATGCTTTTCATCATTGAATAAATTATTTTTGTTATTATTTTCAAAGTGCATTTATGACATTCACATACATTTTATGGCTAAAGGGGAATGAGAAAGGAATCTGTGACTTTTCAGAACAAAGGAAAGATCACAATAACTCATAACTGTTTTTGTTTATAATTTACAGAGCATTTCCTAATATATTACATCATTTTGTCCTCACAACCCTGAGATAAATATTTTTTATTATAATTTATTATCATCATTTTATAGCTGACCAAACCGAATTCCAAAAAAGTTATATTGTTTGTCTACATAGCGAGTTGAAAGCCAAGATGAAAACCTCAGTCAATAGAATGTATATCATCCTGGAAAAGGTCAGGGAAAGTCAAAGTAACATTTATGGGAGACTTACAAACAATAAAGATTGGAACAGGGAATGTAAGGTTAATAGACACTTTGAAAGCTAAGGTGGGAGGATGAACTAGGAATTGGCCCTGACCTGTGCAGAAGAAAATATGTGGTGTTTGATAAAGCACTCACTACACAATGAGTCAGAAAACTTTGGTTCATTTCCTAAATATTTCACTATGTTCCTGACCAATCAATATTTAGTTTATCTTGGAAAAGTTTTTATATCTACAAAATTCAGGGTTTTACCAATAAAAACTTCTAAATCATTCACCACTTTACGACTTCATTTTGGAATGGACATGTTTAATAATAAAGCCAATTTTTCAACAATGCAAGGAACATATTTAATCTTCCATGACAACAGAGTCACCCAAAATACACAAGCAAATTTGAGGACTATCAAAATTCATGAAGGTATTTATCTTTATTTCACAGATATGAACATCCATGCATTAGATGTACATATCACTTTGGATACCAAAATGTCTACTAACATACAAATATTTTCAGCATGTGACACTACATTTTTGACATTAGGATCTATAAACAATTAGTTGGAATAAACCATTTGTGACTCTCAGGCATTGATTTAGCAGGTTCAAGTAAGTTCCGGAAGCTGAGCAGCATTAAGCCCCAGCATTCTAGAGATACAGAATGCAAAGTGCTCACCATCAAGTGTTGTCTAATTTTCTTGAGTCTCAACTTCATTAACTGGCTTTGAAAAATTCTTGGAACCCATAAAACCAATTACTTTAGTTTTTCTAATTCAAGATTCTAAAACTTTTCATGCTCAGGGGTCATATATTCACTCTTGAGCCAACATAAATTTGATTTTATCTACTTTATTACATTAAAACTACTGTCATTTGATAGCAGATTCCTGTACTGATAAAGTGATAACACTTGAATTCCATTGTTTTTTGTCTTAACCCAGTATTTTTATTTATTTTTTACTGTTAGTCCCTTGTAGCTTCTGTGATATACCAACCAGTATCATTGCTGACTAGTCTGTCTCAATCAGAAATGTGAGTTTCCTTTTCTCTGTTCATCGTCTGCATTTTGATCTTCCTAGGCATTCTTTCCCAGGCCTTCTATGCTTCTTACTTTCCAATAATGACTGTAAGTTCTACCAGACTCAAAGTCCCATATAAATTATGTATATTTTAATACCACTTTACTCTCCTAAAATTAAACATGAAATTTTCAGAATGAGCCAACCCATAGAAGCAGAAAGTAGATCAATGATTACTACAGAATGAAGTGAGGGATCTGAAGGTTATGGAGATTATTTTTGAGTGATGGAAATATTCTGGAATTAGATACTTGTGTTGACACACAGCCTTGACAACTTCTAAAAACCACTGAATTGCATACTTCAAAATGATTAAAATAAAAAAATAGTTTATGGTAATCTCATCTAAAAAAATCTAAAAACTTTAAACAACTGTCTCTGTATTTAGATAACAGATGTATCTATCTATGTAAATATATAGACAGAGGAAGAGAGAGAGGTAAGTGGGCAATGTATCGAGGCCTGAAGAACTTTGAGAATATGGCTAACTGGAGGCAGGAAGTACAACAAAACAATTGTTATTAAAATTTGGGGGAAAAGTAACCTATATTTTTTGGAGGCAGAAGTTTCATAACACTGTGGTCGGTAGCAAAATGGATAATAAAATGTGAGTATAATGAACTCGTCATTGAGGCTGAAGATTTTCAGAGAGCCTGTTGAACGTGCTGTTTGGCATCTTCTAGCGATCTAAGGCAGTATAAGAAAAAAGAGACATAAAATAATTAGAAACTGTTGTTAGATGAATTTATAAATATTTATGAAACCCGTATTCCCAGCCAACAAAAATTTTTTAAAAGAGGTATCTTTAAGAAAAAGATGAAAACCAGAGCGCTCCCTGTTATAAAGTGGTCTAAGTTTCAAGATGCCACGGACTCCTTTTTTTTTCTCCAATATCTCATCAAGATTTAAGGCATTACTTAATAGATACATTTGGTCAAAACAAAACAAAAATAATAAAATAATCTGAGGGCAAACCTTTTTAATCTTCTTGTTAGAAATAAAATCTTGTAGAAATTTTGGAGGGATTTCCTACATAAACTTCAATCTCCCCTTTTTTATAGAAGGATGAGTCTATCCTGAAGAGTTATATGGGTGCAGCTTTTTGTCAAACTGAATAAATAGTTTGATTCATTCAAAATTTATACAATTTTTAAATAAATTGTGTCTGCTAAGAAACAGAGGCAATTAAAATAAAATGGGCTTCTCAATACCTAACTTCTCACAGGCAACTAGTGGGGTCAAGAAGGACACCCAATGGCAAAAATGGAGCATTTTCATGGAAAAGAATGAATGACTCAGAGGACAGAGACAAAGCAAGAAAAATCACTATCAAGAAGCAGGAACATTGATGACATATCTGTCTGAATATTAGAATTGCTATGAAATAGTATATCACCCACTCCCAACCCTTTGAATGCAGGTATTTGTTGCAGTTGCTCTGTTTCTTTCTCAACATTATGCTTCATATCTGTGAGTTCAAGGAAATGAACCTGAGACGCTGAGCCCAGTGAGCCCATCTATACCTCAAACTGATTTAAATGATGGATTTTTGAACTTCTAAATAATGGTATAATTGGAAGAGAGGAAAGAAGAGTGTATAATTTCGCAAATGAAAATGTATTATTGTGATGACAGAGGGAACTGTGGTATTTTAAAAAGAATAATTAGTTCCCCCAAATTCTTCCCTTATTGAGCATCCCCCTAGATTTGGAATCTTCCTGTAACAATTTGATAAAGAGATAGTGGCAGAAGTGATGTTCAGAGACTTCTGATCCTAGGCCTCCTTAGGGTGATAGGAAGTATCTTTTAATTTTCATTTGGAAAACATTCTCTTGGTATGCTCTGACCACAACCTGTGAAGCAGAAGACTCAGTTAGGTGAGTCTATGCAGACACTGTGAAAGATAATAAAATAGGTGTTGTTTTAAAACACTAAGCTTTGGGTGGTTGTTGTGCATCAGTAAATCACTTACATACTTATACTCTACTATAGTGTAACATATAAATAAACCCTTAGTCATTCAATAAAATATGAGTGTGAATAAATGTAACCACGTTCAACAATATGGAATAGACTCACAACCATGATGTTAAACAAAATAAGCCACAGACAAAAAAAGTACACATTGCTTTGTTTCAATAATATATCATTCTGAAGTAGTCAAAAGTAACCTGATGTTGGAAGTTAGAATATCAATTTCTTTTGGAAATAGACATGATTAGAAATACGAACATAGGGGCTTCTGGGGACCAGGCAATGTAGCAATGTTCTGTATTTAATTGAGATGCTGGCTACAATTCTGTGTTTTTAATGAAAATACATCAAGCTGTGCACTACACTGTGTATGCTTTTATGTATATTTGATGTAGTTTAATAAACTTTATAATTGATTAAAACGTTTTGTGGTGTACAATTTGATTTCTTACTAGCAACATCAAAAACTTGCTAATGCAAAATCTTAACAAATGCTGCAAAAGTAAGAATTTTTGCATTGCTAGAATACATGCAAATTGTCACATTTTACAGAGAAATTTTACAGTACGTAACATTTGAAAATGTGCAAAGTCTAGAACTTCACAATGCTACCTGTATGAATGTGCCTTACTAAAATCTGTGCATATGTATACCAGGAAACATGTACAGTAACATTTACTGAAACATTTTTTAATGGAAGACATTTAGAAAAATGAAATAGGTATTCATCCATAAATAAAAGTGATGACATAAGTTGAGTTATAGTTGTAAAATGAATACTCTGTAACTATTAAAATGGAATTAGAACAAAATGTATAAACAGGAACATATCACAAAAACAGTTTAACTAAAAGAGAGGAATATAGGCTGATATAATTTCCAAAATAGTTAAAAAATACAATACTTTGTATAGTTGTTATGGATTCAAATACATTTAGTAATCGTATGAAAATACTTCTGAGGGTAACTGTAAAAAAAAAAAAAAAACACAAAACAAACAAACACCACACAGTCATTGTTTGGGGAGAAAGGAACAAGGGAAACAGAATTAAAGAGGGGAACATGTGGGTTTGAAATGACGTTTGCAATATTTAATTCCTTAAAGGTATTCTAAAGAAGATATGACACATATTAACATGTGATTTAATTTATATTCTAATAGATAAAAGTAAATTTATAAGCTATAGATTTTAGTATATAGGCTTTCTCATTGATGAACATATATACTTTAATTTAGGCACGTCATTATATATTAACTTAGGAATCTCAGTATATGTTTATTAAATTATGATTTTGTCTATCTGCAATATTTGGCAATTATAAATCTGACTGACACAAATGAATTTGTGTCAAGATCTCACCTTAAGAAAATGTGAGCTTAAAGTGTTTATAGTCAACTTAAGGATTTTATTTGACACTCCTCTCACCGATTATTTTTTACAAATATTTTGAAGCCATGCCTTTATTTACGCTATCTGTACTCAAAAGTGTTTTGTTCCAATGAAATTGTTTCTCTTTGGAGAATCCCAAAGGAGATATTTAAAAGCTCACCAATACTAATGAAAATGCCATTTTGATTACCAAGTAGTATGTAACACCTTTAGGATTGTTATCATGTCCAAAAGATTGTCTTTGAAATTCAGACAGACCACCACCAAAGTCCTTGCACATTATTCCCAGTTGTGCGAAATGCCAAAGGAGATCAATGAGTTTTGTGATCTGAACTACCTCTCTGTAGTTTCAATGTTCAAGCAATTTGTTGTGACAGTAAGTATTATTTATTCTCTGCTGGTGGTATACATGCTTCAGTGTATACTCAGATACAGCTTTAATGCTGTATAATTGCTTTGTCTGTAACTGAAACTGCCAGTGGCCAATATTTGGTTGCAAAATAAAAATACATTAAAAAATCAGAATCACAATATATTAAAACATAACTCATTTTCTTACAGCACAATTTCTTCATCCTTCTGCTTAAATTATACACTAACATCAGTTTCTGAATAAACTTTTGGAGGAACTCTGCCCCTAGGAGTTGGAAAACAGGAATTTGAGTATTCACGTAACAGTTTATTGAGTTCTTGTGATATGTTATGTTTTGAAGTGCTGTCCTTAAGAAGCTTATGGTCTAGTGAAGCATGCAATCGAGTAACAGGTGCATTACTCTGAAGTTAGTGAAGCATAGGATTAGGTAGTAAGTGCTGTACAGTGTAATAAGTACTTCCACACTGATAAGCAAGAGGTCAATGAGCAGTCATATGTAGAGATATTCACAGAAGACTTTAAAGGCTAGTGCTTTCATAAAAAAAGGACAGTAACTGCTCTTTAACTGGATATTTAAAAGAGGTATTTGTGTTAATCATGTTTGAGTTAAGAACTGAAGGAAAAGTGCCCTAGGAAGATAGCATAGTATCATCAAATGATAACAGATGCAACAGAGCAGAGCGGGAAGCAGCATGGCGTCCAGCACCAAATGAACAGTAGGTGAATGTGTGAGGAGAACTGATGGAAAGAGAGGAAAAATAAGGACTAGACCATCACAGGATCTCTATGAGGGGTTAGAAATAAGTCACTAGAATTTAAAAATAGAATCGATAGGACTTGATGATTGACTGAGTTTACTCAATTACCTATCAACAAGTTTTTCAGTAACTCCTCACCTTATGCCCAGATTCTTCAACATGTCATTTTGAAGATGATGGCAGGTGCCTGTCACCATTTAAAAAATAATTATAAACTGGGTGCCATGACTCACACCTGTAATCCCAGCATTTGGGGAGTCTGAGGAAGGAGCATCACTTGAGCCCAAGCATTTGAGACCAGCCTGGGAAACAGAGAGAGACCCTATCTCTAGAAAAAATAGAAAAAATTATCCAGGCATGGTGATACACACCTGTAGTACCAGTTACTTGGATGGTTGGGGAGGGAAGATCACCTAAGCCCACGAGATCATGACTGCAGTGAGCCATGTTTGTACACGGCACTCCAGCCTGGGCAACAGAGTGAGACTGTGTCTCTAAATAAATAAATACAAACCAAAGTTTTAAAAATACTTTGTAACAGAGACAGAAGGCGTTATATAAGAGAAATAGGTGGGTGTAAATTCCACAGAAGTGTGTGTAAAGCAGTTTTGTTAAAGGGTCCAATCACTGAAAAAGGAGGTATTTTAGAAAACATTGTTGTATTCTACCTTATTCATTAGAAATGCTAATTGCCTATAGTGGCTGACTGATATAGAGTGCCAGGGATGTTAGTGTGATCTGCAATGTGCAAATCACTGCAAAGAAATGAAATGTTTTCTCTAACCTGGAAGAATAATGAAATATCCCGTTGCATATCCATGTAGCTTAAAAAAAAAGCTTATTTTTTCTAAGCAACATTTAAATCTCTAAAGTAAAATTATTTTTGCAAGAGTTTAATATTTACACCAAATTCTACAAATGCAACTACTATGTCAGTTGAAGGAATAAGGCAGTTTGTTTTGTTTAAAATTAGACGAATTTTTATTATGTCAATAAAAGGTGTTTTTTTTTTTTTTTTTTTTTTTTTTTTTTTTTTTTTTTTTTTTTTGAGACGGAGTCTCGCTCTGTTGCCCAGGCTGGAGTGCAGTGGCCGGATCTCAGCTCACTGCAAGCTCCGCCTCCCGGGTTCGGGCCATTCTCCTGTCTCAGCCTCCTGAGTAGCTGGGACTACAGGCGCCTGCCACCTCGCCCGGCTAGTTTTTTGTATTTTTTAGTAGAGACGGGGTTTCACCGTGTTAGCCAGGATGGTCTCGATCTCCTGACCTAGTGATCCGCCCGTCTCGGCCTCCCAAAGTGCTGGGATTACAGGCTTGAGCCACCGCGCCCGGCCAAAGGTGTTTTCTTAATAATGCTATTTGTGAGGTTGAAATATATCATTTACCATTGCAGTGATTTTCCAGTTATTCTACGAGTAGGTGTAAGTACAGAATGACTTTGCCATATCTTCTAAGTTAGTCAGGTTGCAAATGTAAATAGTGGAATCCATATTATGTAACTACTAATTGCTTTCCTTTTATTTTGATTTTGTGATATATGTTAAAAACTAGAGAGACTATTGAAATTATTCTACTGTGGTTTTGATTAGCATTTTCAAAATAACTAATAATATTGATCACCTTTTCATGTACTAATTGGCCATTTGTACATCATCTTTGGAGAAAGTTCTATTATTTTGTCATTTTCAGTTGGGTTATTTGCCATTCTATTGTTCAATTATATGAGTTATACATGTGTTCTAGATACTAGGTTTTTTATCATATAAACAATTTGCAAACATTTTCTTCCACTTTATTGCTTACATTTTCTCTTTTTGCTGCTGTTATCTGATGCACAAAAGTTTGCTGTAACATAGTATGAAATCTTTTTTCACATACAAAATTAGGTTAATACCTTTTCAAAACTGAACAATATAGCCAAAATTTTATTGATTTAAAATTATCTGAAAATTTATGGTGGTGGGCACCTGCAGTCCCGGCTACTTGGGAGGCTGAGGCAGGATTATGGCATGAACCTGGGGGGGTGGAGCTTGCAGTGAGGGGAGATTGCGCCACTGCACTCCAGCCTGGGTGATAGAATGAGACTCTGTCTCAATAAATACATAAATAAATAAAATATCTGAAAATAAATCAACTTTCTCAAATTATAGCCATATTTGACTCTATAGGAAAAACAGGTATTTGTCTAATTTTCCCCTTTAAAAGAAGTAAGTGTTCCCCTTTAACAAATTAACCATTTTAGTTTTACATAATAGTATATATTTTATATATATTTTTATTTTATAAAAATGACTAAACGTTATTTTATATTAAAATAAATATACATTTTAAGATAGAAGAAAAATTCCTTAATGGAAGGTAAGATCAATACAAACAAATCTTAATACTTACAGGCCAAATTTGTAATTGTGAACACGTAATTCTATCCAGGGGCAGGAAGAAGGAAGAGTGGAGAACAAAAACAAAACACTATCCTCTCCATCAAAAGACCGTGCAAAGTCTTCAAAATAAGCCAGTGTGAGGACAAAACATTCCTACAGCTATATTCATCTAATCTTATACACTGCCATACTGGCAAGCCAATTTTATACCTACACTTCATATGGGCCATGCATTGTGTGAAATTATTTTTCAAACTCATAATATTGGGAAAAAACTCCTCTCCCAGCTTTTTTTCCTTTTTTTAGATTTGAAGGCTCTGTGTACTTTATTTTGCAGTAACAAAAAAAAAAAACTTTGAAGATACATGCATTACTCCCAATATTATATAACTGCACTATGTATTATGTGGCCATTAGCCACATCTGGTTATTTAAATTTATATTTTAATTAATTAAAATATAATGAAATAAAAATGTTCTCCCTCAGTCACAGTAGCCACATTTCAAACATTTACTAGCTACATGTGGCTGGTGAATACTGTAATGGACAGTGGAGTTATTAAGTTTTGCCATAATTGAAGAAAGTTCTGACTAGCACAGTCAAGGTCATAACAGTTTTTATATGCATTAATTTAATGAATCTAAATTTTGCCTTTCTATATGAGGAATTAATTAGAAATTACTAAGAAATAGGCCAGGTGTGGTGGCTCACGCCTGTAATCCCAGCACTTTGGGAGATTGAGGCGGGCGGATCACAAGGTCAGGAGATCGAGACCATCCTGGCTAACACGGTGAAACCTCATCTCTACTAAAAATAAAAAAAATTAGCCAGGCGTGGTGGCGGGCGCCTGTACTCCCAGCTACTCGGGAGGCTGAGGCAGGAGAATGGTGTGAACCCAGGAGGCGGAGATTGCAGTGAGCCGAGATCGCGCCACTGCACTCCAGCCTGGGTGACAGAGCGAGACTCCGTCTCAAAAAAATAAATAAATAAAATAAAAAAAGAAATTACTAAGAAATTAAGTATATAAACATGTATTCATAGTATTTACTGGGAAACATTTGAAAACACTGGAAAAATGTATCAGTTAAATTTTTTCACATGCATATATTCTCATGTACTCTATAGCCCACTATTTTTAAAAGCATTGCAAATGCAAGGCTGCTTTTTATATTCAAGATTGAATCTAATTAATGATATTTGAAATTATTTATTACTACTTGCCCAAAATTATACACACACATGCACAAGCACACACATTATATATATAAATATATATAACATTTCTCAAAATAAGTTAACTTACATACCATTTACTAATTCTGGAAAATGAAATATAAATCTGAGTTTAGGCATAATTTTGTGAAAGAATCCACAATATCTAAATTTACTTGTCTCTTCCCAGCTGCTGCTTTTCAAATGTATCAGGGTTCAAATTGAAAGAAAAACAAAATCAAACAGAAAATAGAGAATATTAACATCTATTAACATCTCTCTTTTTTATGGCACAAACTTTTCAGCGCATTTTAAAAATAGAAGATCTCATGGGATAGTTTTCAGGATCCAAATCTTGAATATATAACCAACTAACCATGAGAGAATTTGTTAAATTTGCATTAAATTGTTTAAGCCAGTAGGGTGCACACATTTTGCATTCTAAAAGTACCTAAATATAGTTTTCAATAATGAATAATGTACTGCATTAATCATTTAATCTTATATAAAATATATAGGCTATATAGCTTTAAAGAAGGTACCTAACACAGACACAGATACACACATACATTTAATATTTTCTGAATATACCCTTTGTCCACTAGTAGGAGGATTTCCATTTCATTTTCTAGAATTACTCATAGTAAGAAAAGTTCATTTTTCCTATTACTTTATTTTATTTCCCTTTATTTACAATTAGTTTTGCTCATAATAAGCCTTGTAGAAAAATAACCATTGATCTATATAGTGGCTTGAGGACTCTCAGTTTGAGAAGTTTGTGACCTAATTGATCTGTGGAGTTGACTTTGCTGATTTGAGTGACTGAGTGGATGGATTCTCCATTTTCTCTACTGGCTAATATCAGACAGACCCACAGGTGCATTTATTGTACAAGTTTGAGGAGCTCCTTAATGTATCTGAAAAATGTCTCACATTCTGCCTTTAAGGAATATATTTTTCAACTCTACTCCAGGATGAAATAGTTCGTGAGCTCTGTCCAACGAAACTAGGTTGCTGGGAGCAAGTAGAGTTTGAAGAGTAGACTAGAGAGATTAGTCTAAAACATGGAATATTGCCTTAGGAGGACATGTCAGAAAAGGGTCAGAAAATAGGGAGCTCTGAGTTGTGAGATAGTAAACAGTAAAGAAAATAGAGGCAGAAGAAAAGTAGGACAAGATAACTGAAAAAGAAAAGTTAGCATTTTCTAAAAAGTAGTACCACTAACTTTAGGCTTTACATTTAGAATCAGATTATACATTTTAAGGATCTTATTTTGTATTTTAAATATATGAAATTTAATAAAGTTAAATTTTTCTCTTATGACAATTTTTAGTGTATACATCTGTCATTTAGCATGTTACATAAGACTTAATGAAGGTTATAAGTAATTTGAATTCTTTCTGATTCACTCTTTCCTTATATACACAATATAATTAATGTTATTTATTATACGTATCACCTTATAAGAAGTCTTTCAATTACAGCAATTCTGGAATGCGTTTTAATAATTATTGCGTCTTCCATCATTAATCATAAACTGTACATTTCCTAGTTCTTTGTACAGTGTATATGAAATACTCTTTCAAAATGATTATTCTTTTATTAATATAAGTATTTATTGAATGTTTAGGATGAGTTACGTGCTCGATGTACAAAGATAGGTAGTAGTTCTGACCTCCAATGTTTCACATTCCATTTGGTCTTAACCAAAAGGAAGTATTTTTAAATAATTTTACTTTTTGCAATGTGATTTTCCAGTACAGAATCTCATTGGTCATAGAACAACGGCATCAATTTTTACATTTTCTGTTTTAAATAATCACATTGAACTTAACTGCCATATAGCTAACAGGGCTTCACGGATAATACTACACTCATGCTTATACTCACTGAAATGCTTTCAGATATACATAATATAAACACACGATACAAAGGAACTTTAAAAGAAAGAAAATTATTTTATTTCACACAAGAAGTACTAAGGTGGGTGTTTCCAGGGCTCTTAACTCAGCTACTCAATGATGGCATCAAGCTTTACTTTCTTTCCATCTGCTCTGTCAACAGCTTTGTTGCTGTGATATTCTAAAGATGGTTACTGTGGCTTCAGGCAAATGTTCATATGGAATAAAAAGGGAGAATAATCTTCCAAGGTGCTTGTACCTTGTTTTCAGTGAGAAGAAGCTTTTTGAAGTTTGCCAATAGTGTTTTTCCTATATTACAGGTGAGAATAATGTGATAGTTCCATTCTTTAATCAATTTGTGATGCGAGAAATGGATTATCATACTTGGCTGAAACGAAAATATTTTTATTTCAAGGAGTGAGTTCTAGTTTGCTGGATGGTTGTAGCTACACAGAGGAGGTTCAATTATTCAGAAACAAACAAAAACAAATATGAATAAACAAAGACTCCGGCTTGCCTATGGTGAAGAAAGATGAGAGGAGATATTTTACACTGTAGGCAGGCAACAACAGCGTCTTGTACCCTCTAATCCCTCACACCTTCTCTATCTGGCAGGTGCTACTAAACCATTTCTTTTGTCCTTTTAAGGTGCTGAGAGGGTCCACTTACCTTGTCTAAAATTATAGATAAAAAATTTTATCTACTCATTCTGTCACCAATAAGATTATTTTTCTAGGTACCAGCATTTCAATCATTAGAGTCTTTCTAATAAAATAGTCTTAAAGTATCTTCCCAAATCTCCCACAAATGTAGAGCAAAGATAAACATAGCCTTTCCCAATCTGCACAGATTGTAACAGAAATTACTGCTATTTTGTAATCTACTTTATAGTTAAAATTTTAATTCTGATTCATTGGTGAAGGTTTTTGAGACTCAGGCATTATAATAATTTATCTAACAGATTGATTCCTCTATTAAAATAATTTTTTTGGTTTTGCTGTTTGCATGGCAAGGAAATATTTTAGGACAAATGATCTAGTAAATAACAAAAGCTGCAGTTACTGTGTTAAAGATGGTTACAATCATATCATAAAAGTTGAACCCAGGATTGTGCTATCAAATTCTATGCTCCCCCAGAACATTATAGAGGAAAATCGTAACCTGAGATTCATGGGCTGATCATCTTTACTAACATTATCTTGAGTCAATTAGGAAATTTTTACAGTTAAGATATAGAAATCATAGGCTATAGACAGCTACAAGAGGCCATTACTTGCATCCTAAGTTTCATAAGCTACAAAAGCATTGCTTTTTCTTTTTCACTAGTGAGAAAGCTGAAGACATAAAAGAAGTCTAAAGGAACTAATTACTGGAAGTGAGAAGATCCATATAAGAAAAGACAAAGATGACTTACCTTACAAGAGCAGTGATAGAATCAATGAACTGAATATAATAAGAAACCAGAGAATGTTCTGTTATGCTTTTAATGGTTGCATGTGGTTCCAAAAAATACTAAGGTTCTCAGCCAAAGACTGAGTTGCAACTTGGCAATATTTCCTAGAATCTTCACTAAAGTAATTAGGGACAGTATGCCAAGAGATGGGGCTCAGGAGAAAATATCTCAAAGAGATCTTCTCTGAGGCAATTGCAGCTTCCTTAAGTGCGAAGTAGTCTCCCAGGAATGCAAGAGAGAAAGTGTGAATAAAATCAATGCTAAGTCCTCTGGAATTACAGAAGACAAAACTGAGGGAAGCATAAGAAAGCAGAGTGCATTAGTTCATTTCCATACTACTATGAAGAAATACCGAGACTGGGTAATTTATGAAGAAAAATAGGTTCAACATACTCACAGTTCCAAGTGGCTAGGGAGACCTCAAAACCATGGTAGAAGGTGAAGGAGGAGCAAGGGCACATTTTACATGGTGGCAGGCAAGAGAGCATGTTCGGGGGAACTGTCCCTTATAAAGCCATCAATGTTGTGAGACTTATTCGCTATCACCAAAACAGGATGGGAAAACCCATATCCATGATTCAATTACCTCCCACAGTGTCCCTCCCATGACACATGGGGATTATGGGAGCTACAGTTCAAGATGAGATTTGGGTGGGAACAGCCAAACCACATTATTGTGACCCTGGGCCTCCCAAATCTGATGTCCTCACATGTCAAAACCTACTATGCATTTCCAACAGTTCCCTAAAGTTTTAACTCATTTTAGCATTAACTCAAAAGTTCATGGTCCCAAGTCTCATCTGAGACAAGGCAAGTCCCCTCTGCCTATGAGAGTGTAAAATCAAAAACAAGTTAATTACTTCATAGATACAATGGGGGTACAGGCATTGATTTGTTCCAAATGGGAGAAATCAGCCAAAACGAAGGGCCTAAAGGGCCCATGCAAGTTCAAAATCCAGCAGGACAGTCAAATCTTAAAGTTCCAAAATGATCTCCTTTGACTCCATGTCTCACATCTAGGTCATGTTGATGCATGAGGTAGAGTCCCATGGTCTTGGGCAGCTCCACCTCAGTGGCTTTTAAGGAGACAGCTGCCCTCCTGATTGCTTTCACGAACTGGCATTGAGTGTCTGCAACTTCTCCAGGTGCATGGTGCAAGCTGTCTGTGAATCTACCATTCTAGGGTTTGGAGGATGGTGGCCCTCTTCTCACAGCCCTACTAGGAAGTGTCCAAGTGGGGACTCTGTGTGGGGGCGCTCATCCCACATTTCCATTCTGCACTGCCCTAGGAGAGATTCTCCACGAGGGTTCCATATCCAGGCATTCCATATATCCTGTGAAATCTTAGGTGGAGTTTGCCCAACCTCAATTTTTGACTTCTGTGTACCTGCAGACCCCAAACCACATGCAAGCTGCCTTGGGGGGGCTTCTTGCATCTTCTGAAGAGATGGCTTGAGCTGTACATTGGCTCCTTTTAGTCACAGCTGGGATGCAGGGTACCAAGTCTTAAGACTGCAAAAAGCAGCCAGGTCTTGGGTCCAACCCACAAATCCATTCTTTCCCCCTACACATCCTGGCTTGTGATGGGAGGGGCTGCTGTAAAGACCTCCAACATGCCCAGGAGACATTTTTTCCCATTGTTTTGGTGATTAACATTTGGCTCCTTATTGCTTATGCAAATTTCTACAGATGGCTTGAATTTCTCCACAGAAAATGGGTTTCTCTTTTCTATGGCATCATCAGGCTACAAATTTTTCAAACTTTTATGCTCTGCTTTCCTTTGAAATAAAATTCGCAATTTCAAACCATATCTTTGTGAATACATAAAACTGAATGCTTTCAACAGCACCCATATCACAACTTGAACTCTTTGCTGCTTAGAAATTTCTTGTGCCATATACCCTAAATTACCTCTCACAAGTTCAAAGTTCCACAGATCTCTAGGAGAGGGGCAAAATGCCACCAGTCTCTTTGCTAAAACATAGCAAGGGTCACCTTTTTTCCAGGTCCCAACAAGTTTCTCATCTCCATCTGAAACCACCTCAGTATGGACTTCATTATCCATATCACTATCAGCATTTTGGGCAAAGCCATTCAACAAGTCTCTAGGAAGTTCCAAACTTTCCCCCAGCTTCCTGTCTTCTGAGCCCTCCAAGTCTCTAGGATGTTCCAAACTTTCCCAAATTTTCCTGTCTTCTTCTGAGCCTCCCAGACTGTTCCAGCCTCTGCTTGTTACTCTGCTCCAAAGTCAGTTCTACATTTTGAGGTATTCTTATAGCAGTATTCCACTCTATGGGTACCAATTTATTGTATTAGTCCGTTTTCATACTGCTATGATGAAATACCTGAGACACGGTAATTTATAAAGAAAAAGAGGTTTAATGGAGTCGCAGTTCCACATTGCAGGGGAAGTCTTGCAATCATGGTAGAAGGTCAAGGAGGAGCAAAGGCAACACTTACATGGCAGCAGGCAAGAGAGCATTTGCAAAGGAGCAGCCCCCCTTTATAATACCATCAAATCTCATGAGACTGACTTACTATCACAAAAACAGCATGGGATAATGGGCCCTCATAATTCAATTACCTCCCACTGGTCCCCTCCCATGAGATGCAGGCATTATGAGAACTACAATTCACGATGAGATTTGAGTGAGGACACAGTCAAACCATATCAAGGCATTCTAACCTGACATAGTGTTCCTAAGTGCAGAAATTTGAATGCTAGACTGGAAAGCAAAGATGGCTGCAGTCAAACTTGCAGAGAGAGAGATTTCCAAAGTTCAGAATACTGGCATTGGCAGCTTTGCTCTTGTATTAGTCATGGTTCTCAAGAGGAATAGAAACAAAAGGGAATGCACATGCGTGCACATACACAAACACACATATATAAATGGCGGGGAATGTATTATGATTGCTTTATAGGAGTATAAAGACTGAGATGTCACACAATCTCTACAAGCTTGTAGGTCCAGCAATGCTAGTGATACAGTTCCAGCCTAAATCCAAAGGTCTGAGAATCAAGGGAGTCAATGGTGTAACTCTTGGTCCAGGACTGAGAGCCTGAGAACAAAGCATGCTTATGTCTGAGGACAGGAGAAGACAGATGTTCCATTTCAAGCAGAGAGCAAATTCACCCCTCCTCCATCTTTTCTTCTTATTTTCTTCTGTTGCTTTTTTTTTTATTAGACCCTTAACGGTTTGGATGAGATCTACCTTTATTGGAGAGGGTGATATCTTTTATTCAGTCCCCCAGTTCAAATGCTAATATATTTGGGAAACACATTCACAGATACATGAAAAAATATTTACCAGGTAAGAATCTTAGTCCAGTCAAACTGACTTCTACAATTAACCATCATAGCTGTATAGAGCAAATATGGGAAATACAATTGCCTATATCAGGAATGAAAAAGGTAACTTCACTATAGATTCTACAGATAGTAAAGGATAATTAAACACAACATTATAAATGACTTTATTGCAACATATTTGACAACTTGGGTGAAATAGACAAAACTTGCTAAAAAGTGACACAAGAAGAAAAAAAAATACTAACCTCATATATCTAGTGATTCAATAGAATGCCTATTCAAAAACTCACAGGAAAAGTTTCTAGACAAAAAGCCTTCATCAGTTAATTTCATCTATCCACAGAAATGATTTCAGAGAATAGATCAAGGTATAATTTCCAGCTCATTTAACAAGGCCAGCAAAACTCTGATATCAAAACTTAACAGAAATAGTATTAAGAAAGAAAATTAGGGAACAGTATCCCTCATGAAAATAAACATGAACTTGCTTCACAAACTATCAGTAAATTAATTCTTCAAAACACACACACACAGAAGTAAATATATCATGATCATGGGTGTTTAACATTTAATAATCTACCAGTATAAACTATCACAATAAAAAATATGAATTACACATAATAATTTCGATACATGCCAAAAAAAATTTTACAAAATTCAACACTTATTTGTTATAAAATACATTGAATCCCCTCCCTTCAAAATTTGAAGCCTAATTTCCAATCACTTTAATATAGGTCAGATTCATTTTCATCTAAACAAATGGGAAAGGGGGCAATATGACTAATTAGAAGCAGCTGTAGTCCACAGCATTCATAGAGAGGAACAAAAGGGGCAAGTGAATACAGCACCTTCAGCTGAAATATTGAAACTGATCAGGGAAACAACTCAAACCATGGAGAACAAAGAAAAGCAGGGTAGGGCAATGGCCCACCCGGGAGCAACACAAAGCCAAGAGAATCCCCTGCCAAGGAGAGCGGTGAGTGATTGTGCGACCCTGGAAAACCATGCTTCTCCCATGGATCTTTACAACTTGTGGATTAGGAGATCCCCTTGTAAGCCCAGGCCATAGGACCTTGATTCTGTGATCAGCTCCATACCGAGCTGTGTGGAGTCTCGACAGAGCAGCTGCTCAGGTACACATAAAGACCCAGTAGCTTTACGTACTCTGGCCCTGGCATCCCCAACAAATGTGTCTGAAACCCAGGCAATGTGGGAAGTCCATACATACCCCTAGGAAGGGGGCTGAATCCAGGAGTCAAGCAGCATCATTCTGTGGGCTCCACTTCCATGGCATCTTATAAGATAAGATCCACTGGCTTGGAATTCCAGTTAGTCACCAGCAACAGGGTGGAGCCTGCCTGAGACTGGACAGAGCCCCTGGGGAGAGGGGTGGGCCACTATCTCTGCTGTTTGGTCAACTCAGGCATTGCAGCTTGCGGGCTTTGGACAGTCCAAATGGTCTGGACAAGGAAGGGTCCTCCCAGTAGTGTAACACAGTTGCTTTGCCAGGTAGAGGTCAGAGTGGTTCTTTAAGTGGGACCCCTATCAATTCCTTCTGACTGGGCAGAACCTCCCAGTTAGGCCATCCAGAGACCCCTGTGCACACATATTCTACAAACAGAGCTCAGCTCTCTCCCTAAGACAGAGCGGCCAGGGGAAGGGGAGGGCTACCACCTTCACTGTTTGGACAACTCAGACATTCCAACTGGGTTTTGGAGATTTCCAGCTGACAGGGGCAGAGGTGGTTCCCTAGCACAACATGGCTATCTTGTCAAGGTGCGGCCAGACTGCTTCTTTAAGCAGGACCCCAATCTACTCATCTTCATCTTCGTGGGGTGGGTCCTCCAAGCCAGGTCTTCCAGCCACCCCCACTAGCGTTCTGTAGCTGACAGAGCTCTAATTCCTCCCTCGGGAGGAGTGCTGGGGGTGGAGCAGGCTGCCACCTTAGCTGATGGGGCTTCTCAACCAGTCCAGCCTCTGGGCCATGGACAGCCCAAACTTATCAGGGGCTGAAAGGATTTCCAAAACAACACAGCTGCTCTACCAAAAAGCAGCCAGACTGCTTCTTTAAGAGGGTCCTTGATTCCATTCCTCCTGACTAGGTGAGACCTCCCAACTGGGTTCTCCAGCCACCTTCTACAGGCAAGTTCAGGCCAGCAACAGGTCAGTACCCACCTGGGATAGAGCTTCCAGAAGAAGGGGCAGGCTGCCATCTTTGCTCTTTCATAGCCCAGCCTTCACTGGTGATACTTCCAGCTATGGGAAAAACCAGGTCAATTAAGGTCTGACCACCAGCAAACCACAGACCATCAGACCACCAGCAAATCACACCAGCCCTATGCAAGAGTGGCCAGACTCTTAAAATAAAAACCAACAAACAAACAGAAGACAAAAACAGCAACTACATTAACAACAAAAGATAAGTCACAGGAACCCCATCCCAGGATTAGCAAACTCAAAGATTGAAGGCAGATAAGCCTACAAAGATGAGAAAGAATCAACACAACACTAAAAGCTCAACAAGCAAAAGTGCCCCTTTTCCGCCAAATGACCACAACACCTCCCAGCAAGGGCTCAGGACTGGGCTTAGGCTGAGATGGCTGAAATGACAAAAATAGACTTCAGAATGTGGATTAAAAACAAACTTCCCTGAGGTAAAGATGCATGTTGTAACACAATGCAAAGAAACGGAGAATCATGATAAAACAATGCAGGAGCTCACAGACAAAATTGCCAGTTTAGAGAAGGACATAACCGACCTGATAGAGCTGAAAAACACACTACAAGAACTTCACAGTGCAATCACTAGTATTAATACCAGAATAGAGACAGCAGAGGAAAGAATCTCAGAGCTTGAAGACTGTCGTTCTAAAATAGGACACGCAGACAAGAATAGAGAAGAAAGAATGAAAAAGGATGAACAAAACCTTTGAGAAATACGGGATTATGTAAAGAGACCAAATCTACAACTGATTGGGGTACCTGAAAGAGATGGGGAGAATAGAACCAACTTGGAAAACATTCTTCAGTCCCTCTCCATGTATAGCCTTCCACAGAAATGCTTGAGCGCCCTTGTAACATTGCTGTGGAATTTCCCTAAAACAATTTCCCTAAAACAATGTTACCATCCAGGAGAACATTATCAACATTAACGACACAGGCCAACATTCAAATTCAGGAAACTCAGAAGCCCCAGTAAGATACTCCATGAGAAGATCACTCCCAAGACCCATAATCATCAGATTCTCCAAGGTCAAAATGAAAAAAAAAAAAAAATGTTAAGTGCCACTAGAGCAAAATGCCAGGCCACCTACAAAGGGAAGTATATCAGACTAACAGCAGACCTCCCAGTGGAAACTGTACAAACCAGAAGAGATTTTTAAAACAAAGAATTTATAACCCAGAATTTCATAACTGGCCCAACTAAACTTTATAAGCAAAAGAGAAATAAGATTATTTTCAGAGAAGTAAATGCTGAAAGAATTTGTTACCACCAGACCTGCCTTACAAGAGGTCCTAAAGGAAGCACTAAATATGAAAAGGGAAAACCATTACCAGCCACTACAAACACACACTGAACTACACAGACAAGTGCTACTGAAAAGCAGCCACATAAACAAGTCTGCAAAATAACCAGCTAACATCATGATGACTGGATCAAATCCACACATAACAAACTTTAATGTAAATGGGATACATGCCTCAGTTAAAAGATACAGAATGGAAAGCCACATTGGCTCAAAATAAAGGGGTGGAGAAAAATTTACCAAGCAAATGGAAAACAAAAAAAAGCAGGGATTGCAACCCTAGTTTCTGACAAAGCAAACATTAAACCAAGAAAGATCAAAAAGGACAAAGAAGGGAATTACAAAATGGTAAAGTGTTCAACAAGAAGAGCTAACTATCCTAAATATATATGCACCCCAAACAGAAGCACCCAGATTCATAAAGCAATTTCTTGAAGACCTTCAAAGACGCTTAGACTCCCACACAATAATAGTGGGAGATTTTAACACCCCACTGACAATATTAGACAGATCACTGAGAGAAAATTTAAAAAGATATTCAGGACCTGAACTTAGCTCTAGATTAAGTGAACCTGATAGATATTTACAGAATTCTCCACCCAAAAACAACAAAATATACATTCTTCTCATGGCCATATAGTTCTTACTCTAAAACTGATCACATAATCAAAAGTAAAACACTTCTCAGCAAGTGCAAAAGAACTGAAATCACAACAGTGTCTCAGATCACAGCACAATCAAATTAGAACTCAAGATCAAGAGATTCACTGAAAGCCACACAACTATATGGAAATTTAACAACCTGCTCTTAAATGACTTTTGGGTGAATAATAAAATTAAGACAGTAATCCTGAAGTTATTTGAAACTAATGAGATCAAATGTACAAGGTACCAGAGCCTCTGGGATGCAGCTAACGCAGTGTTAAGAGAACAATTTATAGCACTAAATATTCACATCAAAAATCTAGGAAGACCTCAAGTTAGCAACCTGAGCTTAACACCAAGGTGATGGAATGATCTGTGCAGCAAACTACTGTGGAACATGTTTACCTATTTAACAAACCTGTACATTCTGCAATGTACCGCTGAACTTACAATTTGGAAATAAGATAAAATAAACAAAAGGGATAGCTACTAGTTTACACTCTTAGTCTCTCTCTCGCCCCCGCCAACATCACCCCCCGCCCACCTCTGTCTTTCTCTCTCTAATTGTTTTAGGGAAATTCCACAGCAATGTTATAAGGACACTCAAGCATTTCTGTGGAGGGCTATACATGGAGAGCGACTGAGATTTCCTATTGAGCACGTGAACGAACCACCTATAAAAGAGGATATAAGACTGGCTAATAAATGTACAGAAAGTACTTACTGTCATTAATAATGAAGACATGCAAATTAATACCTCCATAAGACACCAATTAAACTCACTAGAATGTCTGAAATTTTAAAAAGCTGGCATGACAAATATTGGTGAGATGTAATAAAACTCAAAATTTCTTAAATGACTCAACTACTTTTGAGAATTGCATAATATTTTATAAAGCTACACTTACAGTACTGAATGATCCAGCAATTACACTTGTAAATATTTACTGATAATTGAACACGAAGTCGTATGCAATAATGCTTGTAAAAATCATTCAAAATGAACTCTGAACTGCAAATAACCAAATTGCCATCAACAGTGAAATGTAGCTAACGACCTGTCCATATTGTCAAAGATCTGAAAAAATACATGATTGGAAAATTGGCAACAAAGGTATTTGGACAGATCTGCCTGATACGCACAGTATATAAAGATATTTATATCCTATGCCAATACTCACTGAAGAATTACTCTGCTAGAAAAGAATTTTTAAAATGAAGTGAAAAGAATGACAATTTTGTGAATGCTAGGCAGACACTTTTCCCAGGAATGTATGTTATGGCTGACCGTTCTCCTGAATAAAGTGGCCATGATTATAGGAATAGAGATTAATCAACATGGACTTCCACTCACTAACGGTGATCTGGTTCTCACCACTGCTGAGTGTCAAATCTGCCAATGTCAGGAATCAAGAATTATTCCTCAGTATGGCAGAAATTAGACCTACCAACATGGAAGAAGTAGAGTTTTGTTTGTAGTGTAATAGTTATGCACTCTAGGTATAAGTTTAAATCTGTCTCCTCTGCAATGCTTCTCCCACAATCCATGAACTTACATATTGCTTTATCCATTATCATGATATTAGATTGGTGCAAAAGTAAATGTGGTTTTTGCCATTAAAAGTAATGGCAAATTTTGCCACTTTTGGTTTTTGCCATCAAAAGTAATTGCCATTATATTTTAATGGCAAAAACCACGATTATTTTTTGCACCAATCTGGTATTATAAATACCATCACGTGTGATCAAGGCACTGTACAGAAAGACATTATAAAACATATTAAGTATTCCCAAAGACCCGCTCTCAGGAAATGTACTGGTTTTCGTCATATGCTCCGGTATTCTGAAGCAATGACTTGATAGAGTAGCAGATAACCTTTTGAAGACTTAGACTTACATGCAGGCAAATGTCTTCTGGGGCACAGTAAGTGTTCTCAATTAGCAATGAATATATTGCCTTGTTTTACCCATAACCAGGATTTATTGGTGTGGGAATTAAGAGGTTGAGACAAGAGTGGCTCTATTCACTATCTCTCTTAATTATCCACTAGCAAAATGTTGGCATCTTGTTCCCAGAATTTTAATCTCTACTGATCTAAAGGTCTTAGTCAACCACAGTGAGAAATGCTTCCACAGGAGGCTATAACAGATTTTGTTGAACTGGAAATTGAGACTGGCACGTGGAGGTGCTGGGCTTTCTATAGCAACAAATCAACAAGCAAAAAAATATTTCACTATGTTTTCTTTGTTATGGATTTTGACTATTAGGAGAAAATTTCATTCTTACTATACAAGGGAGGTAAAAAGGCATACGTCTATACTGCAAAATATCCTGTGCATATACATTTTTGTACTCACATACACTGTGATTAAAGTAGTTAGAAACCTATGACAAATCAACTTAGGCAGAACTAATCTCACTGATTCTTCAGAAACTTAGGTTAATATTATATTGAGATGTTGCCTCACACTTGTTAGAATGACTATTACAAAAAAAGAAGAAAGATAACTTTTGATGAGGATGTGGAGGAAAGTAGAATCCTTGTACACTGCTGGTGGGGATGCAAATTAGTACATTCATTATGGAAAACTGTGGCGATTCCTAAAAGAAAACAACTAATCTCTTAATGAGCCTAAAATACTTTAGTAAACAGGTTTATTTGGAGAATGTGAGTTCAGGAGCATCTGCATTAACTCCAAAAATAGCTCCATTTCAGCTTGTATTAATCTGAAATGTTTAAATATTAAAGCCATGTTACTGGTCAAACATTAAAAAAAATATTCTCTCATGTAAGTTGACTCATTAAGTAGTATACAACAAAGCTTTTTAATTAAATAGAACATCTTAGAACAACATAAAAGGAATACAAATTTGTTTAAAGGGAAGAAATAGTGAAACCATGAAGGAAACTGGTCTTCCGGGAGACACCAAAAAAGCCCTAAGCTCAATTGAGTAGGTAGTTCTTCAAACTTTAATGTGTATTAGCCACTAAGGTATTCAAAGCTTTAGAATCACTTTAAAATAATGTTCCATCTTCTAAATGTTGTTTTGAAACAACTGTTTACAATTTTTATTAATACTCTGTATTTGGTAACTCACATGACAGTGAGTACCTAAAGAAAGAAAGACTATTATTAATTTAAGTGTTGTGGGATGAAAGAGTGACGGTCATGATCAACTCAGTAGGCCAATGGAGGCTACATGAGTAAACAGCAAACTGTTCTCATGAAAGCAGCTTGTTGGCAAACCAACTGTCTCTGCCACCCAGAAGGAATGCTGAGGGCAGTCACACCCCAGGGGCAAGTGTTTCTTGTAATTAGACACATCTGAAGCCTGTTAGCAATAATGTGAACCTGTGCTCAAGTAAGCAGCTGACCAATCATTACCTCCCGCTTCCTGCTTTTTCTGCCCAATAAATACGAAGCTCTGTAGAGGCCAGGGGGCTGCCTTTGCTCATTAGAAGCAGGGAGCCCTCTTCTTCTTCCCCATGTTACCCTTCCTTTAAAATATCTACTTTTAAGTTTTCACTTCTGCATTTGCCCCTCTTCATTCAGTCCCATAGTAACCGTGGCAAACCACGGCATTTATGTGTGCATATATATATTATTATTTTTGACACGGAGTCTCCCTCTGTCGCCCAGGCTGGAGTGGAGTGGCACGATTTTGGCTCACTGCAAGCTCCGCCTCCCGGGTTCACACCATTCTCCTGCCTCAGCCTCCCCAGTAGCTGGCACTTCAGGCGCCCACCACCATGCCCCGCTAATTTTTTGTATTTTTAGTAGAGATGGGGTTTCACCGTGTTAGCCAGGATGGTCTCGATTCCCTGACCTCATGATCCGCCCGCCTCGACCTCCCAAAGTGCTGGGATTACAAGCCTGAGTCGCTGCTCCCGGCCGTATATATTAATTTATACACTTATTTTATCCATGTTAATGTTACATATAATCAGTTACCAAATATGTGCTATATGGCAGGTATTGTGTTACCTGGTTTACAAAATTGTATTATAAAACTGGTATAATAATGACAATAATTCAACTAAGATTTATATTATGTAATCATAATGTAATATCTGTAAAAATTATGTAAATCAGATTTATATCATGTAATTGTAATAAATCTTCACACAGGTTTCTTTTGAATGTGTGATCAGTGCTTTTCTATAAAGAATGGAACTGTATACCTTTAAATAAAACCAAAAGCATCTTGTTGCTTTCAGAAGCAGTATTTCCATTTTGATTTATTCAAATAGTAAAAGTGATTAAAATATTAAAACACATGCTGGCAGTATAAAGAGGCCACCGTAACAACTATTTGGTTCAGAATATTCACCCTCTTTTTTCTCCTTTTAACAGTAAGCGATTACCACGCCATCAGTAGTAAATTACTTCAGGAATTCTTGGTTTAATCAATTTGATGCAGTAGGAATTATAAATACGATTAAACAAGTAGAATTAAAATTGAGATAGCAAGGATAAGAAAAATACAACTGAAAACTATTTTGTGTGTTATCATTTGCTTCTCGTAATTGTATAGTATGTGATACACTATTTCTTAACTTCATCACTCTACAATATAAGCTGCAAATAATATTCACGTTAGTCAAGGTTAATTCTTGGCTCATTAAAAAACTGAATTTAAAATGCCTTGAGCAAAAAAAAAAAAAAAAAATAGAACTAAAAAGAAGATAAATTTATTAAAACGATGTAAGTAAAGGATGCAACAGCATTTTATGTAACACAAGGGCAGACAGTACATTTAGGCCTCCTGAGGGCTGAGAAACAGGATGCAGAAACCTATCAAGGATCAAAGCTTCCAAATCATCAGTCTTTCCCTCTCCCCCTGGAGCCACATGACCTCTCATCTCTGCACCGCTTTGTATGTCTGTTTCATTCTTATCCCTGTAGACTGGCTTTCTCTCTTCCTCAGCAGATGAACACAGCTCTGCAATTTACATTACCTCAAGTCTAGACACAAATGGAAATATTCTAGAATCACTGAAATCAATTTTAAGTTCCTGAGACTATAATTGGCTTAATAAAGATGCAACACTACCATGCTTGATAAACAAGATATTATACTTTATACCCATTAATTTGGAAATAGAAAGTTAAGAAAAAGCACTCTAATCATTACACTAATAGATTCAAATGCATCCAAACATTTTTGACATATGTGGTTTAAGGAACAGTGTTAGCAAAACATTCAGTGTTAAGTAAGCATTAGATACCATCAGTCCTTAACTTTACATACAGAGGTCTTTTCTACTGAAAAATTTGCAAAAATAAAGAAATTGATGATACATAAAAAAGAAAAGATTTTTGGATTTCATAGGGCAAAGGTGTGACAGGTATAAAATACACACCTAAATCTATAAATCTATAGTACTTCTTAAGTCTGTATTCTTGACTTCAGTGAAAAGAATTATCTTACTTATAGGACAGAAGCGAAGGAGAAATAAAATAGTAAGATAAATGAATTTCCTTGAGAAGAGTTTTTCGTGAGATAATATCCTGAAGATTGAGCATCATAGAAAGTCATGTTAGAGATATGGTAATACCAAGACAAGCAGTGAATCATATGTCTCCCTTATGAAAGAAAAAAAAAGATTTAGCCAGTTTCTTCACAATCCTCAAATAAATAAATTGAGCAGAAGTTGAACCATGGTGTTCAGAATACCAAAACTCTCTCTCTCTATATATATAATATATATATGAAGATACAAAATACCTGGGAGAAAACTTTTCTTCATAATTTAAGACACCAGTCTCATTTAGACATTGGAAACAAAAATTGATTACAATTAAACCCAAAACCATTTTTTAAGAAAAAAATACTCCTATAATTCAATAAAAAATGATGCATTATCAGAAGAATGTGTCCACCAAGCAAATTAAAAGAGTAAAATGATGATTTAAAGTTCTATAGAGAAATACCAAGCTTTGTAAAAACACTGATCAGAATACAAACAATTTTAACATTTTTAGCCAGACAGCAGGAGGACATAAAATGGGAACTGACAAATACTTAGAAAACAATTAGAAAAACATATTCTTTTATTTTCAGAAGAAAAACTAAATTCAAAGAAAGCTAAGAAGAAATATGTATCATCGAAGACAAAATACATGCAAAGTAAAAACATTTGAAAATCAACATTTGGCAATTCTTCAGAAATTATTATTTCAGGATCAATAAGTAACAATTGAAATTTTTGAATGACTCCTTGATAGAAAATTTCAAAAAGAAAAAAAGAAGCTGTTGTCTTCTGAACCACAATTGAATCTTAGCTTCTCTAAAAATGGGCAATAGAATATTTTGTTTCCTTATGTAAAACAATATGAATCTCAGAGAATATCTATAAAGTGTTCATTTCAAATTTGTTAAAATAAACTCCAGATGTACCTTCAATTTTCAACAAATGCAGGGAATACGGAAAGTAGCTAAATGATTTTATAAGAAAATAAACAGAAACAGCCAGAATGTGGGGCATTCCAAAAGAAAGTAGGTTTGCACATAAAAAATAAATTTAAAAAGAATTGTTCTGGCCTGGCTTAGGGCATATCGCAACTACATGCAGTATGTGAACCTTGGTTAAAATCTTATCCAAAAAATAAATACTAAATAATTTGGAGAAAATCAGAAATACTCAGGAAAATACTGTAACAGAATAGCATCATAGTTACATGTGAAAATACCTGTACCATGAAAAACAAATATTGCAGTGTTTATCAACAAAATACCTTCAGCCATGGAAAATTTGTTTGAACTTATTTAGAGAAAAAAGGACAAGTAAATCAAATGAAGAAAATCGAAATATTTTGAACCTCAGTATCATGCACATACGGGGTTTAGTTTACTATTTTATTCTACTTCTATATTTGACCATTATTGTAGAAAACAATGAATATTAAATAAAAAATCTTGTGAGTTATAATCCAAGCAGTTCTCAAATGCAATATTGTGTTTCAAAGTATAGTTCTTAAGAGAAAAGAAAAAATAAATAAAACTTTAATATCATGAATCTAAGACAAAATAAAATAAAAATAAAAATTTTTAAAAATAAAAAGATAATTTAGAAATTTAAACCAACTAAAATACTAGAGTTATTAATTAAAACTTAGATTGGCTTTTTGACAACACAAAAATGTATGCATAGCTTTAGTAATATAAGAAAAATATTTAATATGTACACATAAATACATAATTTATAAGATGTATATTTTAAATTTGAGATGATACGGTAATATTTGTACTCAAATACTTTTTTGCTATATATCATGTGGATTATTTTCTCCAAAGTTATAACTTGCAATAAGCTTAAACAAACTAAAGAGACAAAATAAAAATTTGATTAAATAAAAGGAAAGGTAGCACAAGATCAAATCTAAAACTATGTGAGATCCACGTGGATTATTTATTAATTCATTTTGCAAAGTTAGATTAACAGGAGAATTAAAAGCCATATATTAAGAAAAAATTTAAAATGACACTTAAGAAATGAGTGGATCATTCTTTAAAAACAAAAGTAGTAAATTATGTACACATACGAATAACTTCAAAATTTCAAGGGATTTTTTTCATAAAACTATGTGAGATCCACGTGGATTATTAATTCATTTTGCAAAGTTAAATTAACATGAGAATTAAACAAAAGCCATATATTAAGGAAAAATTTAAAATGACACAAGAAATGAGTGGATCATTCTTTAAAAACAAAAGTAGTAAATTATGTACAAATACGAATAACTTCAAAATTTCAAGGGATTTTTTTCATAAAATATTAATTTTAGTTTAAAAATTGCAGGCTGACACCTCCACTAAAAGGAAGACAAAAAGCAAGAAAGGGAAGACCATAAAACAACTTGAAAACAAATAACAAAATGGGAGAAGTAAGTTCTTACCAGTCAAGAATAACATTGAATATAAATAGAATAAACTCTCCAACAAAAACCACGGAATGTGCAGGGTGCAGTGCCTCACTTCTGTAATCCCAGTAGCACTTTAGGAGGCCTAGGTGGGCAGATCACCTGAGGCCGGGAGTTTGAGAACAGCTTGGGCCAACACAGCAAAATCCTGTCTTTACTAAAAATACAAAAAATTGGCCAGCATGGTAGCAGGCGCCAGTAATTCCAGCTACTTGGGAGGCTGAGGCAGGAGAATCACTTGAACCTGGGAGGCAGAGGCTGCAGTGTGCCACTGCACTCCAGCCTGGACAACAAAGGTAAAACTTCATGTTGGAGAAAAAAAAAATATTGTGTGTATATATATTTACACACACACACACACACACACACACACACACACATATAACAAAACAAAAGCATGGAGTGGCTGAATAACAAAACAAAACTCAATCATCGCATCATCAGTTACCTACAATTCACCTATGAAGATACACATAGACTGAAAATAGGAATGGAAAAAAAATATTCCATGACAAAGGAAACAAAAAAAAGAGCAAGAATAGCTATACTTATATCACATAAAATAGATTTCAAGACAAAATCTGTAAAAGACAAAGTCCATTATATAATAATAAAGCAGTCAATTTAGCAAGAGGTTATAACAATGTTAAATATATATACATCCAGTGCTGGAGCACCCAGATATATAAATAAAATATTAGAACTAAAAAGAGAGAGCTTTATATTGTTTGGCTGTATCCCCACCCAAATGTCATCTCGAATTGTAGCTCCCATAATTCCCACATGTTGTGGGAAGGACCTAGTGGGTGATAATTGAATCATGGGAGCAGATTCCCCATGCTGTTCTCATGGTAGTGAATAAATCTCATGAGATCCGATGGTTTTATAAGGGATTTTCCCTTTCACTTGGCTCTCATTGTCTCTTGCCTGTTGCCATGTAAGACATGACTTGCTTCCCCTTTGCTTTCCACCACAATTTTGAGGCCTCCGCAGCCATGTGGAATTGTGAGTCAACTAAACCTCTTTCATTTATAAATTACCCAGTCTCAGGTATATCTTTATTAGCAGCATGAGAACAGACTAATACAGACCTCAATATAATAATAGCTGGAGACTTCAGCAGCCCACTTTCATTTATGGACAGATCTTCTGGCAGAAAATCAGCATAGAAATATCAGATTTAATCTGCACTGCAGAACAAATGGACCTAATAGATATTTACAGAGCATTTCATTCAGCAGATGTAGAATACATATTCTTCTCCTCAGCACATGAATTATTCTTGAGGATACACCATATTTTAGGTCACAAAACAAGTCTTAAAACATTCAAAAAAACTGAAGTCAAATCAAGCATCTTCTCTGAGCACAATGGAATAAAACTAGAAATCAGTAACGAGGAAATTTGGAAACTAAACGCATGGAAATTAAACTATATGCTCTGAAATAACCAGTGGGTCAATGAATAAATTAAGCAGAAAATTGAAACATTTTTTGGAACACATGATAATGGAAACTAAATATACCAAGGCCTATGGGATATACTGAAAACAGACTAAGAAGTAAATTTATAGCTATAAATGTATAAATGTCCACAAAAAAGAAAAAATCTCAAATAGATAACCTAATGATGCATCTTAAAGAGCAAGAGCAGACCAAACCCCAAATTGGTAGAAGAAAATAAATAATGAAGAGCAGAGCAGAAATAAATATGTGAATTTAAAATGAAGGAAATACAAAAGACCAAGGAAAGTAGTTTGTTGTTTGAAAAGATAAACAAAACTGACAAACCTTTAGTCAGACTAGCGAAGAAGAAGATCCAAATAAAATAACAGATGAAAAAGAGAGGCATTACAACTGATACTGAAGAAATTCAGATGATCATTGAATAATATGAGCAAGAATATGCCAATAAATCAGAAAATCTAGAAGAAATGGAATAATTCCTAGACACATCTCACCTACCCAGATTGAACCATGAATAAATTCAAAATTGAACAGACAAATAATGAATAACAAGATCAAAACTGTAATTGAAATGTCTCCCAATAAAGAAAAATCTGGGACCTGAGAGCTTCACTGTTGAATTCTACCAACGATATGAAGAACAAATACCAACCCTATTCAAACTATTCTGCAAGTAGAGGAGAAAGGAATACATTCAAAGCCAATCTGTGAGGCCACAATTATTCTGATACCAACACTAGACAAAGATACCTCAAGAAAAAAAAAGAAAGCTGTAGGACAATATCTCTGATGAATATTGATGCAAAATTCCTCAACAAAATACTATCCAAGTACATTGAAAAAGTCATTCATCATGATCAAGTGGGATTTATCCTAGGGATGCAAGGATGGTTTCAGCATATGCAAATAAATCAATGTCATACATCGTATCAATAGAATGAAGGACAAAAACTACATATTTATTTCAATTAGTGCTGAAAAAGCATTTGATAAATTTCAACACCTCTTCATGATTAAAAACCCTAAAAATACTGTGTATAGAAGGAACATACCTAAAAACAGTAAAAGCCGTATGTAACAGGCCCACAGGCCCATATATGGCAGCTAGTATTGTGGCTTTTTCACTCCCATAGTTCAGCAAGTGAAAGGAAGTGGGGCCCAGTGACCACTTTCCTCCTGTTGTTTGGTGAGCAAGAGGAAGTGTTACAGCTCTTTTACTCCCATCACCTGCAGCTTGGTGAGCAGGAGAATTACTTTTTCACTCCTACAATTCAACAATTTCCAAATTTGTGTCCTGAGACCAAGAGGAATAAGGTAGACAGACACCAGACAGTGAGTAAGGCAGAGCATAATTTCATTGAGCAACAGAAAGCAAGCTCACTGCTGCAAAAGGGACCTGAAAGTGAGTAGCCATCTGTGAGGCTGAGTCCGGGATTGTAATAAGCTTACAAATAAGAAGTGCATGCTGACGGGCCCATGGGTGGGCTTGGGAAAAAAAAAAAAAAAAAATACAGCATTTGATTCATTAACAGACATCATTCAGAAGGAACCAATCAAGAGAGAGTGGGTAAGATGGGGATGGAAGTAGACTCTATCCAGAACTGGCAGCTCTGTTTACAGGTTTTAAACTGTTCTTGGCTTGATGGTCAGATTTCACCAGGGACCTTACCCTGTCTGCCCAGAAATCTGTTTCCTGTCCCTATTAACCCCCGCTCCAAGTACATCTCACTGTCATTAGGTTAGGATGATGACTGCTTTAACTGCTTCATGCTAACAGGTGGTGGTGTTTTGGGAAACTGGCAGTCAGATCTCTCTTAGAGGCCTAAGGGACCCCAGTTAAACGGAAACATTTTACAAGGAGGTTAAGTATACATACAACTAATGTGGGTATTATACAAAGAGGGGCTAAAAAGCTAGTGCCAGAGATAACAGAAATAAGAAGTAAAATATACTAATCATTCTGCAAACAAAGTTGTGGCCAGAGCTGTTTCACCCTTGTGAAAGAAATTAAATTTTATATGGGGGAGACACCTTATAGTGAAGAACAGAAAAGAGACAAGGACGTCACGTATAATCAAGAGTATAAAGAAGATATCCATGGAAGGTTAATTATTCACACATATCTTTTATAATCTCTAGCTTGAGGCGTCCGATTTTTTCACATTTTGCTTCAGTCAGTCTTCTGGGTGAACAGAGGTAATTCTGTCAGTTCCCAAGCCCTTGAGTATAATGAATCCAAAAACCTATTCCAGTGACTTTCACTACAAAAGTTGTAGAGAGAAGTAGAGTCTAAGCTTTCTCCCGATCCAGTTCTAGAAAGGAGAAAGAGAATGAAGAGCCTTTATTAGTACTAAGTCCCCTGGGTTGAATAGAAGTAGTCCTAGTTCATAAGGTTGGGCCTCTGAGAGTTGTTCTTGTTGGAAATGGGCCAAAAGTTACATGTTTAATCAAATCAGAGGTTTCTTTGTCTAACAAGAAATCATTGGTGAGAAAAGGTCATCCACACATTATGTGGAAAAGAATTAAACCTAGCTTCGAAGGGGTGTTTCTAAAATATAGTAGGGCCATGGGAGAAGAGTAATCCAGGAGACATGAGTCTCTTGAGACAGTTTTCTGAGATGCCTTTTGATAATATTATCTGTCTTTTCTACTTTTCCTGAGGATTGTGGTTTCTAAGCACAATGATCATTTGTATGCCGAGTGCCTTTGAGACCCCCTGGGTGACAGCTGCCTTGAACGAGGAGCCATTATTGCACTGGAGGTGCTTAGGAAGTCCAAAGCAAGGAATTATCTCATTAATCAGTACTTTTATTACATCATAGGTTTTCTTTGTCCAACATGGAAATGCAGTTACCCAGTTAGTGAAGGTTTTACCCATCCCAGGAGGTACAGGATGTCCCTTATCTTTGGCATATGAGTGAAATCCATCTGCCAGTTGATAGCATCCCATTCTTCGGGTTCTAGGGAGAAGAATTTGTTGAGCTGGGATTATTTTTGAGGCAAGTCTCACAAGCATTAATGGCCTGTTTGACCATTTTTAGCAGATTTTTACCTGAGAAACACCATTGGGCCAATTGACAGGCTTTATTCTTTCCTAGGTGGAAGGCTTGGTGATTTTAAAATCTTTACATTGGATGGAAGCTGGTAGATAACGTCTGCAATCCTCTGATTGTAGCCATCCCTTCCTACCTCTGACTTTAAGGGATTTTGTCTCCGGTTAGAGGAGGAGGTAGGATCCTTAAGCACATGTGGACCAGTATGACAGTTATGGCTCAACCAATTTTCCCTTTATTTGCCTAAACTTCTGGATTAATATTGGTCTCCAACAAGGCGAGACAAAGAAATCTTGGAGCCGTAAGAAGGGTAGTTTTCATAAAAGCTATCTTTTCACAGCATAGGAGCTGGGCTTTTAGGCATGATCAGAATAGCATGAGGAAACCAGAGGTCTCTTCAGCTATAATAAGGGGTTGGAAAAATTATTTGGTTAAGGCTTTCCTGAAATGCCTCCTCAGGGTGATGCTAGAGGAGGAAGGGAGGCATGGATTGGAGGGAATAGAAATAGCTGCTCCAGTACACAGGAGGAAGTCCACCTTCTTTTCAACCTCCAGAATCACCCAGGTTCCTGGATGGTGATGGTGGTCTGAGCCATCGGAGCTAGGGAGAACAGCCCTGGGACCCATCAGTCCTTATGAAGGCATTTGGGATAGTGGCTCTGGAGTTGATGACCTGCATCTCTTGGGACTGTCCACCCTCCAGTTGTCCCCTCCACAGATTGTACAGGGTCAAAGTGTGTAGGAAGTTCTTCTTAAAGTGTCTTTTGTAGCAGTTAACAGGTGCCTCTTGGGGATTCTAGAGTTTGTAAGCCCAAAAGGTGGCCATTAGAGCTGATGCCTTTTTCTTGTGTCTCCTCTCTCTTGAACCTCCTCCTGATTCCCATTGCAAAAGATCAAGGTGGCCACTTTCAAGAGGTTCTCTAAAGTACAGTCTGGTCCTGTAGCCTGTTTCTGCAGCTTCCTCCTGATACCAGGGGGTTCCTGAGTAATAAACTTATCCTTTAAAATTACTTATACTTCAACTAAGTCAGGAAATAGATAGGTGTGCTTTACCAAGGTCTCTCAGCCATTCCAGGAAGGTAGTGGGATTCTTCTGACCTCTGGTCTATCATGGATAGTTAGGAGTGATTGAGAGGTTCAGTTCCAGTCCTTTGTAAGCCCTCCAATATGCACATCTGAAAGTGTTTCCTCCTCCAATATACCTTGTCATCATCAGGGTCCCTTTTAGGGCTCTCCAATGATACTGCTGCTTTTCCAACTGGATAAGGCTCTTCCTCTTCTTTGGCACTATATAAAATAAAAGCTCATCCCAACTTCTCTGCCACTTGCAGGGCTGTCTGCTTCTCAGCAGCAGACAGTATTTGATTAGAAACGAACATAACACCCTTCTAGGAGAGTTTAAATATTCAGATTAAGTTCTGGAAAGCCTCTATATAACTGCCAGGGTCATGTAAAAGGTTTTCAAGATCTCCCTCAATTTGTCTTCAGTCCTATAGAGAAAAGGTGACCATATTCATGAGGCATCCCTTGTAGGGGCATAAGTGAGGCTGGGACCCACCTAAAAGAATTTTTAGGATTGGATAAGCTGGAAAGAGAACCTGAAGAGGGAGCACAAGAAGAGGGAGCACAAGAACAAGGGGAGCTGACTTGCTCGCTGGAGGCACCACTGGCGTTTGCTTCCATAATTTCTTCGGATTGCTTTTTGCAGCTGTTCCTGAGATGACCACCAGGAGGTCTAGATTAATCCTACAATGTTGGCAAAGTTCAGATTATCCTGCAAGGCAAAGAAAGCCTGCACATATGGGACCTTGGACCATTTACCCCCATTTTTACAGAAAAGGTCCAGCTGCAGGATAGTATTAAAATACTTCCCTCCAGAGGCCAAACTTCTCTGTCCTACAGTTTATAATCTAGCCAAGTCCATGCGCAAGGGAACACAAGGCATTTTTTTTTTTTCCAGTGTCTGAGGTTCAAAAGAGTTCCAGTGATTCAGGGTACACTTGAGTGGAGTGCAGGCTGAAGATGGCTTGTTACCCATCTGGAAAGAAAGGGGGAAAAGTCATCCTTTATTTCCTGTTTTCCTGATAAATCCCAAGGTATGTGAGAGAGAGGAAAAAAGACGTTCCTCTTTCTTCTCTCCATATTTATCCAAGTCATTGTGGCCATCACAGGCATCACCAATGGATGCAAGTGTGATCTCCAACCATGGATCAAGAGGGTCCACAAGTAGGGATCGTCACACTTACCTATCCACACCTTGATCTTCTCCTGTTAGTAACCTGTGGGTTCCCTAAATCTCATCTATGCCATGGACCAAGCAAGTCCTCTACCCATGAAACAGGAAGGCCTGGTCAGCAGGGATAGTTATGCTTACCTGTGCTGTACCCTAGCTTTCCACTGGCTCTGGGTCCCACATACCTAGTTTTCCTTTTAGGGCTCCAAACTGAACCTTGGAAAATACACTGGAGTAATTAAGTTGTGGAACCAGATCATCCTCGAAAAAAGGAAAAAAAAAAGGAGTCTTGAGAATTGGGGACCTAGTCTAATAAGATGCCTCCCAAAAAGAAAAAATGAATCCCTCACATAGAAAAGCTCTTTGTATTCACAAGATATGTTGACTCCTGATATGGTGAAAACAAAAAAACAAACAAAAAGCCCTAAAATACAGAGGAAGGAAGAGACCTGGAGGAAACAGCCTCTTGCCTTATACTAATTTTTTTTTTTTAACAGGGAAAAGAAAACTCCCCTAATCATCTCATCCTCTTTTTTCTAAGAATAAATAGAAACAGTGTTGTTCTGGAATACACTCCTTATGACTCAGCCAAGTGGTCATTCTACTCAAGTAATATTATTTATTTGGGTTGCAAGAAAACCTGTAACATTGACTATAAAGAGGGAATAGCAGCCACGACAGTCTCCAAAGAAAGAAAATAATATAGGAAAGACTGGAAGTCTTTATTTGAACACCTAAATGGACTGTCAGGAACTGGAGTCAATCTAGGGGCTTCAGGTCACACCAAGCTGTGGCCCTGGCCAGATGCTTTCAGTTGCCCCTGCACATTGTTCTATTCCCAAGTGATGGCTAGACTTTCATGAAGGGACACTGGATTGGAACACAGCCAACATTCCCAACACCCAAGGTTGAAGGAGAATTGACAAAGTCCTCCCCGGCAAGCTGGTCCTCTGAGTCTTGTAGTCTGGCAGCCATGCTATCCAGTCTTAACTGGCTGACAGAGACCTGGTGTTTTATCTGCCTTCAGGAAAAATATCTGAAGACAAGAAGCCTCAGAATGGAAGTAGAGTTATAAGTCCTTTCTTTCTTACCCTTCTGAAGATCCTGGACAAGCCCCCAGGAATGTTATGGCTTTTTTACTCCCAAAGTTTGGTAAGCAGGAGTGGGTGGCATCCAGTGGTTACTTCTCTCCTGTCGTTCAGTGTGCAGGGGGAAGTGTTACATCTTTTTTACTCCCACAGATCACAGCTCAGCAATCAGGAACATTACAGCTCTTCTGCTCTCACAGTTTGGTGAGTTCTGGGTTCTTACCCCCTGACCAAGAAGAATAAGGTATGTGGACAATGGAGAGCAAGTAAGGCAGGGTAGAATTTTATTGAGTGACAGAAAGCAAGCTCTCAGCTTCAAGAGGGGACCTGAAAATGAGGAGCGGTCTGTGAGCCTGAGTTTGGGGGTTTTGTGTGCTTAGAGTAGGGGAGTGCATGCTGATTGGTCCATGGGTGGGCTTGGAAAAAGTACGATTTTGATTGGTTAACAGGCATCATTCAGAAGAAATCAATCGAGAGAGTATGATGGGGATGGAAGTTCTCACTCTTGGTTGTGGACTCTATCCAGAAATGGCAGTTCAGTTTTCAGGCTTTAAACTGTCCATGGTTTGAAGATTGAGTTTCACCAGTGACCCATCCCTGTCTCCTAGGAATCTGTCTGTTTCCTGTTGCTGTCAATATCATACTTAATTGGGAATAGCTAAAAGTTTTTCCTCTAATATCTGGAACATGACAAGGATGCCATGTTCACCACTGTTACTCAAAATCATACTACAGTTCCTAGCTAGAGCAATGAGATAAGAGAAAGAAATAAGGAACATTAAAATTAGGATGTTACTAGTCAAATTATTCTTGTTTGCAGATAATATGGTCTTATATTTGGGAAGAAGCTGAAAACTACACCAAATTATACTAGGATAAACAAATTTAGTAAAGTGCAGACTACAACATCAACATATAAAAATTTGCATTTCTCTATGCCAACAGCGAACAATCTAAAATAAGTCTATAAAACTAATCCAATTCACAATAGCCACAAATAGAATTAAATACCTAGTAATCAAACCAAGGAAGTAAAAAACCTCCACAATGAAAATTATAAAACACTGATAAAAGAGGCTGAATAGAATACACAAAAATGGAAAGATATTACATGCCCATGAATTGGAAGAATATTGTTAAAATGTCCATGCTACCCAAAGCAATCTACAGACTCAATGCAACCCCTATCAAAATACCAATGACATTACTCACAGAAACAGAAGAAAACATTCTAAAATGTATATGAAACCACAAAAGACCCAGAATAGCCAAAGCTATCCTGAGAAAGAACAAAACTGGAGGAATCACATTACCTGAGTTTAAATTATACTGCAGAACTACAGTAAGCAAAAGAGCATGATACTGGGTTAAAAACAGACATATAGACAAGTGGAACGGAATAGACCTCAGAAACAAATCTACATACCTACAGTGAATTCGTCTTTGGTAAAGATACCAAGATCACACACTGAGGAAAAGAGTTTCTTCAATAAAGAGGCCTGGGAGAATTGGGTATCTACACACAGAAGAGTGCAACTAGACTCCTATCTCTGTTCATGTACAAAATCAAAATTGATTAAATATTTAAATCTAAGACTTCAAACGGTGAAACTTACTACAATAAAACACTGGGGAACATCCCAAGGACATTGGTCTTAGGTGAAAATTTGAGATATACACCACAAGCATAGGCAACCAAAGCAAAAGCAGACAAGTGGGATCACATCAAGTCGAAAAGCTTCTACACAGCAAAGGGAAGAACCAACCAAATGAAAGGACAACCCACAGAATGAGAGAAAATATTTGCAAACTACCTATCTGACAACGGATTAATAATGAAAATATATAAGGAGCTTAAACAACTCTATAGAAAATTATCTAATAATATGATTTTTAAATGGCAAAATATTTCAATAGACTTCTCTCAAAAGAATACATACAAATAGCAAACAGGCATATGAAAAGGTGCTCAACATCATTGTTCATCAGATAAATGAAAATCAAAACTACAATGAGGTATCATCTCAACAGAGTTAAATGGCTTTTATCCAAAAGTTAGGCAACAACAAATGCTGGTGACATTGTGGATATAAGAGAATCCTCGTACATTGTTGATGGGATTGTAAATTAGCAGAACAAAAAAGAAAACAAACCTAAAAATAGAGCTACCATGCAATCCAGAAATCTCACTACGGCTATATATCCAAAAGAAATGAAACCAGTGTATCAAAGAGACATCTGTACTCCCACATTTGTTGTAGCATTGTTCACAATACCCACAATTTGGAACCAACATGAGTACCCATCAACAGATGAACTGATAAACAAAATGTACATATATGTAAATCAGTACTATTCAGCCATAAAATGAATGAGATCCTGTAATTTGTAACAACATGGATGAAAAAGGTTAAAATAAGCAAGGTATAGAAAGACAAACATCACATGCTCTCACTTATTTGTGGAGTCTAATAAAAATCAAAACAATTGAACTCATGGAGACAGAGTAGAAGGATGGTTACCAGAGGCTGGCAAAGTTAGTGGGGGAGTGGGAGGCCGTGGGTATGGTTAATGGCGCAAAAAAATAGAAAGAATGAGTAAGACCTAGTATTTGGTAGTACCAAAAGGTAACTATAGTCAGTAATAACTGTACATATAAAATAACTGAAATAGTACAATTGGATTTTTTTTGTAACACAAAAAGTGAATGCTTGAGGGGATGGATATCCCATTTTCCATGATATGATTATTATATATTGCATGCCTGTATCAAAGCATCTCATGTATGCCATACATTTATACACCTAGTGTGTACCTACAAAAATTAAAAATTAAAAAATGCAAATTGAGAACTTGCTGAAATGTGTTATCCACACAAATATCTCATGAAATGAAACAAAAAGATGCACTAAAGTAAAATATGTGCTACAAGTATGAATGCTTATATATATACTCTAAGTCAATTAAAGAAATTTTCTGTGTAACAGAAGCTGTTAAATATATTTAGAAGAGGAAAATAAAGAGAAAGACATAGCAGCAAAGCGAAGTCTTCACAAGGGAGGCCTGAATGCTAACACCTCTGCTCTCAGCCTGGTCAGTCATCCGCACAAGGAGCCATAAGCCCAGCTGGATGTGACTTTGCCAGAGATATGTGTTCAAAAAATGATATTTTTAAAAATGTCAATTGGTCTTATAAACTATTTAACAAACGTTTCAGAAGTTAAAATATAATTTTAAAAACTCAGAAGACTGCCAATTAAATCAGGGCTCTAATGATTAGTGAATATGGGTTCCAAAAGTAGAAAGTAAACAAAAGAAAACAAAACAAAAAGAAACAAAACAAAAACTGCAGTGCCTGAAGTTTTGATGGTCATTCTAAAAATTGAAAAGGACAAATATTTTTCCCTTTGAAAAAGAGTTTAAGAAATCCTCATAATTATTGTTCTAATAAGAATTTTTAAATAATTGATATGAAAGTTACTTTTGGGTTTCTGAAATAAGTGTACCAGAATATTTTAGATTATATTTAAAAGACAAAAAAAGGAAAATTTTGTCTTACCAAATAACAAAAAAATTTATAAAATATATTATCACAATAATATAATTGTCATAATAGAACTAAGGCATAGTGGAAAAAATCTGGAAACTTTATTATAAATACATATTAATTAAACAGTGGAAAATAAATTCAGAGAAGTAAAGGCATTTTTAATAATAATGCAGCAACGGCCATTTATTTCGAAAAATATAGGCTACAAAAACATGTTGGCTACAAAACTGGCAACTGGTTTAAATGGGTTAAACAAAAAACTACAGAACTGTTAATTGAATATATATGAAAAAGCTATCAATTTGGAATACCTTTTGCATTAGATGTCTATTGCTGCTGTAACAATTACTTTACCAATTTGATGACTGAAAGTAACACACATTTATTCTTTTATCATTTTATTGGCCAAAGTTCAAAGTGGGTTCTGTTAGTCTGAAATCAAGGTACCTGCAGGGCTTCACTCTTTTCTCAGGCTCTAGGAAGTAATCTGTTTCCTTGCCTTTCCCAACTTCTATAGCAGCATTTCTTGTCTCATGGCACCTTTCTCCACTTTTGTCTTAGTCCATTTGGACTGCTATGATAAAATACCATAAACTTATGAACAACAAAAATTTATTTCTCACAGTTCTGGAAACTGAGAAGTCCAAGATCAAGGCATGAAAATATTTCAGTATCTGGCAGGGGCCTACATTCTGGTTCATAATATTGCCTTTTAGCTGCGGCTTCTTTTGGTGGAAAAAGCAAGGCATCTCTTTGGGGTCTAAAAAGGCACTATCCTCATCATCTAATGACCTCCCAAAGGTCCTACTTCCTAATACATTGCATTGGATACATTTTGAGAAAGACACAACCATTAAGACCACAACAATCTTTGTTTAGAGCCATCAGTGCAGCATCTTCAAATCTCTCTCTGCTATGTTTTCAGAATGTCTTCTCTCTTATAAAGACCCTTGTGATTACATAGGACCATAATTCAGGATATCTTTACAATTCAAGATCCTTAATTTAGTCAAATCTGCAAAATCCCTTTTGCCAATTAAATTAACATATTAGGAAATGGAGATCTTGGGCATTATTAGTCAGCGTATCACAGACATCTTCTTTCTCAAGATAGTGTAAAAAATATATAAAAACAAGTACTGCTAGATTTCATGACATTAATAGTTAAACACCTATAAGGCAAAGGATAGTGCCATAAAGTTACATATCAAGAGGCCGATTCGAAGAAATTAGCTATGTTTAAAACAAGTATTTACATAACATATTAAAAATTTACCAAAAATTAAAAATTAAAAAACTTAATAGATGCATAGTCAAACCAAATATAAATGAGTAAAATCTGAAAAGACGATTTGCATCATGGATCAGAAAAAAAATTTTTCAAGTTATTACTTTTTACCATCAAAATTCAAAATAAAACCAGATTGAACATGTAATCATTAGTATATCTAGGTAAACATGATAGAAAAGTATTTTTTCAAATAAAATATGCCTGAATTTTGACACAAGACTTCCCTTTTTGATATTTACTCTTGAAATATGTTTGTCCATACACCCAAAGGAACATATGAAAGTATATACTGTCAGATCTTTCTTAATGTGTGATTGCACAATATCTGCAAAATCAAGATGGCTTTTAGTAGAGAAATCTTCAAATAGAGTTATGTAAATGCTACAGCATGCTATATAATAATGACGCAAAATGATATCGATATGAAATCTCTATCAATTTAAAAAGACAAGAATGCTGTATTTTGTTTATGATATATATACGTACATACACATTTATCAATTTCTTCAGAAACTAGAGTAAGGTTGCAGATTGAGCAAATATTTCAACACACAGTTAAATTTGGACTTTAGATAAACCGTTAACTATTCAATATATTTGACTTTTTGTGCCTCAGTTACACAATTTTAAGTTGTATTTTAACAATTTCAACGTCTTAAAAAGTTTCAAGAATCAATGCGTTTTGTCAATATTAATAAAAATGTAAAAACTTGTAATAACAGCTTACAGTAGCAGATTATACACAAATATACTGCTTTCATAATTAATGTAGCATTACAAGTAGTGCAATGTTCAATGCCTAATATTTTTAAAGATCTCTAACACTAAATCTGGAGTGTTTATTGGATTTGTAAATTATTTTGTACTACAAATTTTTTTATGTCACCGTAAGAACATATTTTTTTTCTCAACTATATTGCAAGAGCCTCAAGACAGGGCATTTATTTAATTTTTCCTCTAAGTACATCATGTATAATAAAATATATTTAGTAGACTTACTTAAAAATTTTGTTTTCTGACAAGTATTATAAATTTTCACACAAATTTTAAGGCTTAGATTTATCACAATTTCTGAAAGTGTTTTGAAATGTGATTTTTACTTTTTGGAGTGGTATTTTCTTTGAATTCTAAAATAGCAACTTTATTAAGATTATGTCATTTTTGATTACATAATAGTGTATTTTAAGTTATTTTTAAAAATTTATTCAGGTGAAATAATTTCTTTTATGAATACTGACTGAACTTGCAAGTTCAGTTAAAAGGAATTAAAGTAAAAGCATGTGGATGGATAGCTATCATGTTTCACCATTGCCAAGTGTCAATTGAAAGTGCAGAATCTTTGAATTCTGTACGCTTTAAGCTTTAATTCTTTTAACCAAAGATTGCTTACTCTATCTCTTGGATCTTTTTATTCTGTCCTTGATTTTTGTTCAGATATATTAAGCTGGTTGCATTTGTGTGTGCCTGTAGTTTCAGCAACTCAGGAGGCTGAGGCAGGAGGACTGCTTTGGCCCAGGAGTTTGAGTGCAGTCTGAGCAGCATAGTGAGACCCTATCTCAAAAAAAAAGAAAAAAGAAAAGAAGAAAGCAAAATTTGTCAACAAGCCTTCTTGGACCCTATTCAGTGAAAATCTATGGTAGGTGAGCCCTATATATTAATTCTGGAAAGCATTTACCATTGAAATGGCAGGTGAATGTTTAAACACTATCAAGTTATAAAAGAATATAGTTAGTTAAGACAGTGAAAACACAATCTTTATTGATATAAACACAGTATATCTTGTGGAAATTCAATGCTTTCTACTGTGGTAGCATTCCCAATCCAGAAAGAAGTTGGAGAGCTCTCAAAGACACACTATGTGGCAAATTTTTATGTGTGTGTATATACATATAATTTTTTAAAATTTAAAAATTTGCCAGTAGTTCATGGTATACTCATAAAGAATAATGCAAATAAGGAATAAATATTTGTCATGTACTATGAAACTAAGGAAACATCACTCAAAGCCTTTCTCCTTTCCTCTGAATTTTCTTCCATCACAATTTGTCTTGAGTCGGGTGAAATGGAAGACAGAAGAATTCTTTGGGATCCGGCTGAGAGAAAGGTGATTTGAAACTGGACAATTTTTATAACAACTTAGAAAAATGTTTTTATACATCAACTACAAAATAAGAATTAATGACGTCTAGCTTGGAAGCATATAGGTTGAGTAACTTCTTTTGCCAAATATAAACTTATGTTTATATTTAAAAATAAGAGAAAATAAGAGAAATTTGAGGTAAATGTAATTGGCATATAAAACAAATCTGTTATAAATTTATAAAACAGCATAACTTTTTTCTGATATTAAGAAGCAAATTCTAACATTTTCAGATTACAGCAAAAGCAGAAATTAAGAGAAAACAATAAATTATCACTTTGATTTTTAGATAATTCATAAAAATGAATTAGAAAATATATCAAAAATTGAAATCCATGAAAATTTGGCATTAAAATATTGAAATTTTAAAAATTAATATATTTTAACAGTAAAGATATAAAAATCAAAATGCTAATTAGTTATCTAAAGTGTGTTTTGAATTTGTTGTTGCTCAAGAGTACACAAAAGCGCAAAATATACTATAACTTATGTGTGAAAAAAATGTCTTCCAGTATTTGATACCAACAATAATTCTGCATATTTGCAATATTCCACTAATACAATCTGTAAATCTGATAGTTTTTATAAGACACCCTAAATAGTAAATTTTGATATACCATGCTAGAATAAATTTAAAATTTTCCCTTTAGTGTCTTAAATGATACAGTATGGTTCCCATATAAAATGATTATTAGTATAAAGCCAAAATTATCATTACAATTAGTAGCACATAATGAATTAAAGTAATATATTAAAATTTTTGTTAAATGTTTATTACAATAATTTTACATTTTCTTAAAATAAATCCCTTAATGATAGTAATAGGGCTTTGTCACATGTCCATGTTTAACTACTATAGGCATACTTTGGAGAGATTGTGTGTTTGATTTTAGACCATTATAATAAAGCCAATATTACAATAAAGCAAGTCACACAAATGTTTTAGTTTCCCAGTGCTTATAAAAGTTATGTTTACACTATACTATAGTCTATTACATGTGCAATAGCGTTGTATCTAAAAAACTGTACATACCTTAATTAGAAAATACTTTATTCATACAACATGATAACAATCATGTGATTTTCAATTTATTTTGCCCATGTCCATCAAGGAATCACTATTTATGGCAGCTACAGCCTTTTGAAAATTATTTCTCAAATAGTAACACCTGAAGATCAGAATTACTCCTTGAGCCATGGGCTGTAGAACGAATGTTCTGTTAGTGGGCATGAAAACAGCATTAATCTTTTTGTGTATTTACTTCAAAGCTTTTGGGCAACCAGGTACAAAGTTGTTTCTGAGCAGTAGGTCTCAACGTGGGCTTAAAATACTCAGCAAACCATGCTATAAACAGATATGCTATCATCCAGGCTTTGCTGATTCATTTATAGGGCATAGGCAGAGTAGATTTAGCATAATTTTTAATGTCTCTAGGATTTTCAGAATGATACATGAGCTTTGTCTTCAACTTAAAGTCACCAGCTGCATTAGTCACTAACAAGAGAGTCAGCCTGATCTCTGAAGTTTCTAAAGCCAGGCATTGATTTCTCCCTATGTAGGAAATTCCTAGATGACATTTTTTTTCCCAATAAAAGGCTTTGCTCTACATTGAAAATTGGTTGCTAACTCCAGGATGTCGGTCTTTACAAAGATTTTGAGTAAGATCTCAAAAGCACAAACAACCAAAGCAAAAATGGACAAATGGGATCACATTTAGCTAAAAAGTTTCCGCATAGCAAAGGAAACAATCAACAAAGTGAAACCACCCACCTAATGGGAGAAAATATTTGCAAACTACCCATTTGACAAAGAATTAATAACTAGCATATATAAGGAGCTCAAACAACTCTATAGAAAATAATCTGATTAAAAATGGGCAAAAGATATGAATAGATATTTCTCAAAATAAGATACACAAATGACCAAGTATATAAGAAATGCTCAACATCACTAATAATTGGAGAAATGCAAATTAAAATTATTATACAATGAGATATCATCTCACCCCAGTTAAAATGGCTTTTGTCCAAAACATGAAAAATAGCCAATGCTAAAAAGGATGCGGAGAATGGGGAGTAGTCTTCTTGTAGAAAAGAGGTTGTTGGTGGGAATATAAATTAGTACAGCCACCTTGGAGAACAGTATGGAGGTTCCTCAAATAACTAAAAATTAGAACTACTACATGATCCAGCAATTCTACTATGGGGTACATACCCAAAAGAAAGGAAATCAGTGTATTGTAGAGATATCTTCAGTCCCATGTTGATTTCAGCACTGTTCACAATAACCAAGATTTGAAATCAACCTAAGTGTTCATCAATGGTAAAAGAGAAAAAGAAAATATGGTCCAGATACACAATGGAATATTATTCACCATAAAAAATTAAATTCTCTCATTTGCAATAACATGGATGGAACTGGAGAACATTATGTTAAATGAAAGAAGACAGGCAGAGACAGACAAATATCATGTGTTTTCACTCATGTGAGAAGTAGAAAAACAAAAACTCATAGAAATTGGAAGTAAAATTATAATTATGAGAGGCTGGAAAGAATAGTAGGAAGGATGGGATAAAGTGGGGATGGTTAATGAGTACAAAAGTACAGTTAGGTAGAGTCAATTAAATCTAGTATTCAGTAGTACAACAAGGAGGCGATAATTAACAGGAATTTATTGTATATTTTAAAATATCTGAAAGAGTAGATTTGGAATGTTCCTAACACAAGAAAATGATAAATATTTGAAGTGATAGACTTGTTACCTTGATTCAATCATTACATTGTATGCCCATAGCAAAACATCACATGTGCCCTATAAACATATACAACTGGTATATATGTATCATAGTGAAATATTTAAAATTCCAAAGAAAGTGTTTAGTGCATCACCTTTATCAATGATCTGTTAGATTTTCTGAATAACTCGCTGCAGCCTCTACATCAGCACTTGCTGGTTCACCTTGCACTGTTACGTTATGGAAACGGTTTCTTTCCTTAAGCCTCATGAACCAACTCTGCTAGCTTCTGACTTTTTTTCAGCAGCTTTCTCATCTCTTTCTGCCCTCACAGAATTGTGGGGGATCGATTCTATAATTCATAGAATTGAGGAGGATAGAACTGAGGATTTTGCTTTGGATTAGGCTTTGGCATAAAGGCATGGTGTGGCTGGTTCAATCTTCTGTCCAGACCACTAAAACTTTCCCTTTACTATCAGTAAGACTTTTTTGCTTTCTTATAATTCATGGGTTCACCAGAACAGGACTTTTAATTTTCTTCAAGAATCTTTTATTTCCATTCACAACTTGGCCAACTGGTTCAAGAGGCTTAGTTTTAAGCTTCTGACACGACTTTCTCACAATGTTTAATAATTTCTAGCTTTTGGTTTAAAGTGAGAACCTCTCACGTGAACACTTACAGACTACCACAGAGTTGACTGGCTTAATTTCAATATCATTGTGTCTCAGGGAATAAAGAGGCCCAATAAAAAGGAGAGAGATTAGTGACTATCTGGCCAGTGGAGCAGTTGGAATACACATATTTTTCTATTAAGTTTGCTTTTTTATATGGGCTGGATTCATGTCTCCCTGAAACAATCATAATCATAACACCAAATGTCACTGATCCCACATTACCATAATAGATATAATAATGAAAAAGTTCAAAATATTGTGAAAATTACCAAAGTGCATCAGAGAGAGAAAGCGAACACATGCTATAGAAAAAACGGTGTCAATAGACTTGTACAGTGCAGGGTTGCCACCAACCTTCAATTTGTAGAAAACACAGTATCTGCAAAGCACAATAAAGTGAAGCACAACAAAATGAAGTATTGCTGTATTTGTTACTTGAATGAGACAGTACTCACCAATTTTATTCCTACATTCTTTTTTTTTTTTTAGGTAGGTGCCGAGAAAATGTGATCACAAAAACAGATGGTAATGGAAGCTGTTTTATTATGGCAAGGTTTCTCGGCTCTTTGCACTTCTTAATAGTTATGTGCCCCAAATTACATAGCTATCTATCTTCAAAATTATTTTTAATAATCTGTCATCTGACAACTCTATTAGGTTTTCCCTTCATTGTGTTGAAAGTAAATAATGGGAAACCTGAACAAAAGGATTTATTACCCAGCCATTAATGCCATTCACTTTTGCAATACCAATTTTAGCACTTCTATTTCTCTCTGAGGGTGTCTCAGGGTTGCCTTCCAGGGCAAAGCACCGTAGTTACAGTGACTATATAGTTTATCATCCAAATAAGGAATACACATAGGCAGTATTAATAAGTAAGCAAGAAAAACAAGCATAGTCCATACTCTCATTAGCAAATCAGCACTAACTATCACCCTATTGGTTAAAAAAAATAAAAATGGGCAAGACACAAGCCATTGTTTGTACAATTAGGAAAATTTGCAGAGAGAAGTGAAAAATGGCAGACTTCCCTTTCATGGCAATTGTATTTTAAAATAGGTATGTTTTACCTTTAGAAAACTACATATTTAGAAGTTGAGGATCTTAATAGTTCCAGACATTTATGCCTGGGAACATTAAGGCATTGCAATGTGTTAGAACATAAGACAGTGGCAGAACATGCAGGCCTTTGCTGCAGGAACCTTTGACATGATGTTAGTTTATTTTGAATTTATTCTTTCAGTAATGTGAAATTATGCTCTAAGGCTACTGAGATCCCTGCCTCCAACACTATATATCTTGAACTAGGCTAACCTGTATTATTAAATTGTTTGAGAGGATTGTATTGACAGAGGACACGTCCCAGTGTAATGAAATAAGTTAATGCCCCCACTCACCTTTAACTCACAGAGAACAATTTGCCCAGGTAGCTTATGTGGTCAAATGTAGTTGAAATACTTTCCCAGTTTACTCACTCCCAACACTAACTAGTAATATTCATTATCACATGGCAAAGTTGTAGAATGGGGCTGGTGTAGAGGCAGATGTAGAAAAATAAGCTACAGGAAAAAGCTCCCAGCTGCGAATTTTGTATTTTATTTTTCTGAAAGTGGTTTGTATTATGTTTGGGATATTTGTCTCATCATTTGGTATTTTTACATAGGTAATGAAAAAATTTGTTATCCCATGTCAAACCTTAGAAGTCTAAATATACTTAGTCTAAATACCTAAAATCGAAATACATTCTTTACAATCAAAATATATATGCTCCAATATCCTGACCCATATGTAACCTGCTTAACCAGTGTCTAAATAAATTTCACATCCAGACATTACCAGAAGTCTTCAAATTCAGTTTTCTAGAGTAAGTAACATAGAAGTAAAAAATATGAATATGAAAATCTGAACATTTAAACCACGCAGCATAAAACATCAGTCCTGTTCCCTTCCTCCTTTCTGTCTTCTCAAGGACTTACTCTGTTGGATCGTATGTTTATTTTCGCTTTCCTGTAACACTTCTTAGTGTTCTCCATGTGAGATGAGAAATAAATTTCCCTTGACCTCATATTTCTGATCTACAGCTACATCTTTCTAGAAAAGTATATTGAAGCATGTTGAAATCTCTTCTACTCAATGGTGTCTCCATTACCTGACTATACATTCTTTTTTCATCTACTGTTTATAAAAAGCGTATCCCTAATCTGCAAATTCAATCTTCACTTGCGTTCTTACTTCTTTAGCAGTATTCCCAGATACTGTGGTCACACTCCCTTGCAAAAAAACAAAACAAAACAAAAACCTCAGCTGATGTGTTTTCTTATTGTTTTTTATTTGTTTGGTGGCTGTATATTTGTTTTTGCTTTTTTAAAATTGTTTCTTTTGTTGCCTTAATAACATAAGTCCTTGGAAGTCAGAACCTTTTGAAACATTCATGGACGCAAAGAAAGTACCAAATAAATAGTGAATGACTAAGAAAAAGTTATTCTTTTGGAAAGTTTTATTGTATATATGGTATCTAGGGATCTGCAGCCAATGTAACGACTACTAGCTTAATCAATAAAGATAAGTTGATTTTAGTGATTGCTTCAAAAAAAACAAATTCAGCTCTCTTCGTGTTATCAGTTATTAAGTATCTTAGCTATTTTATTGATCTCTGATCTATTATTCCCTCCTAGTTTACTTCTATTTTTTTTCTAGCTTTGTTCTATTTTCAAACAGATGCACTTAAGGCTACACATTTCTCTTTATGCTCTGATATACCTACATCTATAATAGTATCTCTCATGTGTCATATTTTCATTATTTCAAGATGTTTTGTACAGCTTTGGGTATTTCCTCTTACAAGTTATTTAGAAGTATATGAGTAATGTTCAAACATTGAGATTTTATAGTTGTCTTTTTAAAATAATTTATTTGCAGTTTAATTTATCCCTAGTCAAAGAACACACCAGAGGTTGATTTTCATAATTTAGTTTAAAAAAAAAAATAAAAAGGGTTTCATTTGTACATTAGGTATCACCTCTGTATAACCTCCAGTCAGCAACTAGAAGTTTTTTTTTGTTACAACGCCTGCCTCTAACATCACCCTTTTACTGCCTCCAAATTGCTGCTTTTAATTTTCTGTGTGCTGGGAAATCAGATAAGCAAGCACTTTTTTTTTAAATGGTGTCTAAAATAAGAGTTTGTAAGACCTGAGGGACTCTTCTATGAAGACAGCGCTTGGTTTTTGGCTCACAATCTATGTCACATTTATTTTTATTGAGGCCACTAAGAGACATGTGTTTGTTGATTTTCAGGCTCATGCCTCTGTGTGATCTGATTAGTTGAAGTTTATCAAATTTATAGTGAGTGCCCACTAAACAGCAGGGACTGAACCTGAACTGGATTTACAATTGTGAATAAAGCAGTATTCACCCTCAAGGCTCTTTGAGTTCAGTAGGGGAGAGAGTCACTCACAGAAAATGTGCGTATACCACAACAATTTCAATTAAAAATATTCAAAGATTGTGAGAACACACAACTAGGCACCTAACCCAGACTGGTGGGTATGCGTGCTTGGAGGGATGTTCACAGAAGAGATAAGGAAAAGAATTATGAATATTAAAGAATTAATAGATAATAGAAAGAGTAAAAATAAAGCCATTCCAAACAGAAGGAAAAACATCAAAAGTGCAGAAGCAAGCAAGCAAAGAGCAGAATGTATGTGGGTTACAATATGTAGGACACTGTTGGTAAACAAAGCACATGTCAAGTGAGAAATAGTTGAAAAAAGTGGTCATTGCTCTGCTTGAGTTTTCATCTGTGGCTAAAATGTTTTGATATACACTAAAGAGAACAAGAGAGTTACTGATAGATATGACTACATTATTTAAACCATTCTGTAAAAATTAAAACCAAATACATAGTTCTAAGCACTTTTGTTCCCCAGTTTATTACATCTCAACACTCTTGTGCTTTGCATGTGGTATCTACTCACAATAAAATAATTTATCTAAAATATTACGAACATCAGATGATAATGAACTGTTATATGAACATATTTACATTCTCATATTTGTATTTTTGAATTGGAGGAAAAGTAAATTAATCGATTTACATAATCCTCAGTCTGTCTCACCTGAGCAAATGCATGATATGATTATTTCTTAAGAAATTTTGAGCCAGGTGAAATCAGAATTCATTCACTTAACAAGTTATTTGTGGAATCCTTTCCATGTGTCTGATGCTGTTCTGGACAGAGAGGGTAAAATGGTGAACGGATACTGGCATATTTCTGACACTTAAAATCATCGGGTCTAGTGGACAAGGCAGACATCCATCAAGTAATCACAAAAAATAAATGTTAACAATGTTGTAAGAGTTACATGACACATACAGAGATGGTAACAGGAAGATTAGACAATCTGGGAGTATTGTTTCTCACAGGCTCTAAAGAAAGCAAAAACGTTAACTGATCTAAATATTAATCAAAATTAACTAGGTAATGGGAGACACAGTAAAAGGATTAGAAAGGGTATTTCAATCAGCCTGGTCAATATGTGCAATTTTCACTAGGATGAGTGTGCACAGGCTCTCTCTGGAACGAAATGAAGGCTGAAGAATGTGTTATGGGGAAAGGACAGAGAGGAAGTGTGGTGTGATGGCAACAAGAAAGGACATGAGCAAGTCTGGGTAGCAACTCTAGGTGCCAGACAAAATAGAATCTTGTACTTAGTTCAACAATTTTTTATCTACATAGTTTTTGTTTACCTAACTTTTAAAAATTTGAAATTAATTTCAAACTCTCAAAAAGCTGCACAAATTAGTTCAAGGAAGAGCCTTATACACTTTACCAATTCACTTATTTGTCATAACTTGCCATTTGCTTTATAATTTATTCATTCTCTCTCCCTTCCTCTTTCTCGTGTGTGTGTGTGTTCCCGAACCAGTATGTGTAGTCTGACTGTCCGTGTTTTAGCCCTGAAAGTCCCATGTCCCAGGAAACTTGTCAGTTCAAGATTAAACAGAACAGTTAGTCACTCTAACGGGATCCAGCATATGATGGAGTATTAGACTTAGCTATCAGGTCTCTCATGATTTCCTTTAATGTGAAATTTCATACATTTTTAATTAAAGTTGTACATTTTTCTCAGGATATCAAATCTAGACATAAAATTTGAACAGCTATATATTAATGTTCCTCCTCTTATGTATTAGTATTTTATGGTCCAAACAAGGTGTTATCTGCAACACTTTACAAAACAATAAACTGTGTAAGAATGAGTTAAGAAAAGGAAAGTTAAGTTGGATTCAGAGCTCTGATAGATGCAGACGCAAGTAAAATATGAAAAAGTTTTCATTGTTCATAAAGAGTTGTTAAATATTATAGTCAATACACTGTAAAGTTACTATAAATTTATCAATGCTAAAGGAATACTTTAAGTACCTCTCAAAAATTAAGAAGTTTCGACTAACATCTGTAGTTCTCTTATAATGCCATGTGTTTATTTTGTCCATATAATCAAATATAATGACCAAACTCAATTTTTCCCCCTAGATTTGTATTATTGCTGAAACACATTACCATGAAACAGTTGCTTAAAACAATACAAATATATTAATTTACAGATCTGGAAACCAGAAGTCCAAAATTACTCTTGTGGGAATAAAATCAAGGTGTCCACAAGCTAGTTCCTTCTGAAAGCACCAGGGAGAATCTGTTCCTGTCTTTCACCTACTCATAGCATCATCATTTTTTGGCTTGTGTTCCTATCGTTCTAATCTCTGCCATTGTCATCACATTGCCTTTCTTCTGATCTCTGGTACCTGTGTCCTTTTAAGGATCCCCATGATTGCATTAGGCACACCTACATAATCCAAAATGATATCACAACTCAGTATCTTCAACTTAATCACTTATACAATGTCTTTTTGCAATATAAGAAAACATATTCACAGGGTCTGGGTCATGGACATTTTTGGGGTGCCATTATTCAATTTACCATAGCTCCCAAATTCTGTATTGAGTTCAGATCATATATGTAGCTCCTAAACATACAAGTACCATAAATGCTACTTGTCTGAAACTCAGCTCACTTGTGCCTACCAAGTCCTCCTCTAATTTATGTATCTCCATTTGAACTTTCTTCATTTTTAAATAAGCTTTCCCGATTAAAATTGATCACATCCAGAAATATGTTACTATTTAAGGCACTCTTTTCTTCCCTACTTCTCACACATATCCAGGGATTAAATCTCATCTGTCCTTCCTCCTTTGTATCTCTACTGGTGTAATCTCAGTTCAGGAAGTCACAAAGAACACTGAGATGGTGACTCAGGTGTCATTCCTAAGAACAACGTCCATTCTTCAGCGTCCGGATACTTTCAGTTTTTTTTTTTTTTTTTGTAGCTCATTAAATTTTATCAGTACTTAAGTACTTGCAATTTCCCCAATGTGTTTTCTTATTTTTTTTTTACTGCTATGGAAACTAGAGATCACATAGAAAGCTATAACTATTTGTAATGACTTCATACATACATGTAGTCTTATATGCACATATTTTAAAAATAAATGTTACTGTCATGCATAAAAGTTACTGTGTAACTTCAAATGTTTTGCCACAGACTGGTACAAGACTTCTTGATGGGGAGGACAATCCGAACTGCCAGTTCAGCTTGCAATGTGCTCCTTTGGAGTGAGCCAGCTCTGCATCACTGACTCTTTTCCCCAAACTATGTTTTATGGAACTCTGGGCCAAAGTATTAGAGCTACAAAAACAGTAGGATGTCAGCGATTGAACAATCTTAGTAACGGAGTTAACACACTAAACTGGGTTTCTTAATTGCAGGAATTTTCAGAGACTTCAGTATTTTAATAGTATTGTGATTTATCATGCAGGTATACACGCACTGCGTAAAATTATTCAAAGGTTTTAAAAACCAATTCTCCACTTATTTTCTCAGAAAATCAGCTATTGAACAACTATTTTCACAAAACACAATTCAAGCTACTATTTTACTTTAGCCCCGTACTAGTTTCTTGTGGCTGCTGTCACAACTATCACAAATTTTGTGGTTAAAATAAACTTGTTCTTTTATAGTTCTAGAGACCAGATACCTGAAATTTGTATCACTTAGGCTGAATCAAGGTGTTGTGAGAGCTGTGCTGCTTGTGGAAACTCTAAGAGAGACTCTACACCTTGCTGTTTTGAGCTGGTAGTGGCTGCCTTCATTTCTTGGCTTGTGGCCTCCTCATTCCAACCTCCGTCTTCATATCACCCCTTTCTCTGTGTGAGAAAAGTCTCCATCTGTGTTTTCTTTATGAGGACAAATATGATTGCATTTGGATCCACGCTAACCCAGATAATTCACCTACCTTAAAGGTGAATTATCTTTAAATGTTAATAATCTTAAAATATTAACTTAATCATACCTAAAAATACCCTTTTCTCCAAATAAGACCTTGCAGGTTGGGGTCAGCAGGTTATGCTCAATTTGCCCTCTCTTCGAAATTGTTAAATTTTTTTAGTTGCCATACGTGAAACACCTCCATCATACCCAAATAGGATGCATAACCATACACCGATTGACAGTGTAACATCAGTAGATCTGAACTCTTGACTAGGCAACCTGGGTGCTTACACTGTGTACCCTACAATAGTATTTAAACTATCTCTATATACCCAAGCTGCATAACTGCAATTCCTTTTTTGATACAGGTTTTCTCTCTGTTGCCCAGGCTGGAGTACAATAGTGTGATCATAGCTTACTGCAACTTCGACTCCCTGGGCTGAAGCAATCCTCCCACCTCGGTCTCTAAGAGTTGGGATTATAGGCAGGAGGCACCACGCCCAGCCCATAACTGCAATATTGTTGGGCTAGATTGAATTCTTTATCTTTTTTTTTAAAAAAAAAGAGTTCCATTTTTAATATAGCATGATAAACTATCCATTTGTGAGCACCTGTTAGAATATGAGCTCCACAAGGACAGAGCGCAATATTTCACTCACACTGGCATGTAATAGACAGTGAATAGGCATAAAATAAACATAAAAGTTACGTCTTTTATAAGAGAATGTAGTAAAATTTAAACATTGTGTATGTCTATACAAAAAATAATTTTACACTAACAACTGATTCCACGAGAGGCAAATTATCAAATAACCACTCATTATTTCTGTGGTTAAAAGACTACTTTTCTTTAAATTTAGTTACCTAAAACTTGGTGATAAAAATAGGAGTTGTAATATAGTTCATGCTCAAGTGAAGGACGGTCAGTTAGAACTTGGCTGCTCAATTATGTGAGTAAAAAAAAAATGTATTCAATAAAGCTACTTCTAAGATTTAGCAAAAGACGTAACTATCACTCCATTCAAGAGAACAGCATACAACATTTCTTCTGTTTAAGAAGAAATCTATCTTGCCATTTATTCTTCAGCTCTGAGATTTAGATTAAGTGTTCAATACAACCGGGCAGAGACTGAAGACATCAGAAAGCATGAAGGAAATATTGTTTATACCCAAGTAATCAACAGTGCAATGGAGGTGAGGGCTGTTATTATAAAGCGTTTGGAAACCTCTTTGTGAACAGACCAAAAAGAAGCTGCCAAAAGTGTGTGTGACAGGTATATGAGCTATTCATTGTTAGTGGTCTTGGACTTTCCCTACTCTCTCCCTCCCTTCCTTCCACTTGGGCAACTCAATTTCCCCCAGGCTTCTGCTACCCAGAACCTGGAAAAGCGTAAGGGAAAGGAGCCATAATCCTTTTTTTATGTAAAAAAAGAAAAAATAGCAGAAAACAAAGACCTTAGAGACTAAACGCAGGAGTTCTTGTAGACAAGACTGACGATGCACACACACAACAGTAAGTGTTTTGAGGTTCAAGGAGAATAAGAGGATCTAAAGAAGCTACAAAAATAAGAGACGATGCTACCGTAAGTTATGCACTATTTCTCAGCATACAGAAATGGTTAGGAGTGAAGTTAGAAGTGAGGGAGAAGGGAAATTTTTCACTTTATATCTGACTTTTAAAATTTTTATATAATGATCAGTTATGTCTTTTGTAAGAAAAGCCAAAAAGAGTGAAAGATAAGGTGGTGGGTAGGGGAAAAACAGAAAAGGAGAACAGCCAATGAGGCAGGAAGAGTTACACACAAATCTATGCATCTCTCATGGATTTACTATAAACAATCGGTAGCTTCAGAAATAATAATTTATCTAAAACAGATTAAGGTTATTACAAAAATCAAAATTTTTCTTTCAGTTATCTCCTAAGCTAGTCCCCAAAAATCAGAACAATTACACTCAACAGTTACACAAAAATGACTGAAGAATGCCTGATTACTTACATAATACTGTTGCAGTCAGCTTAGCCCTTAGTTCAGCTAGGATCAAGTTCTTGTCATATTCTGTCCGGAGTTGGTGGGTTCTTGGTCTCGCTAACTGCAAGAATAAAGCCACGGACCCTCGTAGTGAGCGTTACAGTTCTTAAAAATGGTATGTCTGGGTTTGTTTTTTCAGATGTGTCCGCGGTTTTTTACTTCTGGTTAGTTTGTAGTCTCGCCGACTTCAAGAGTGAAGTTGCAAACCTTCACCGGGAGCCTCACAGCTTTTAAATGAGGCACATCTGGAGGTGGAGGTGTTCATTCTTCGATGCCGCTCGTCGTCTCACTGGCTTCAGAAACCAAACTGCTGACCTTCACAGTTAGCGTCAACAGCTCCCAACAACTCACAAAAGCTGCAAGGACGCAAGTAGTCAGCAATAGCTAAATTAATCATAATAACGAAAACAATAAAGCTTCCACAGACTGGAAGGGGACTGCAACCAGTAAAAAGCAGGTGCTTTTATTCCCTTATCTGACCACCCCCCCCCCACATCCTGCTGATTGGTCTATTTTACAGAGAGCTGATTGGCCTATTTTACAGAGACCTGATTGGTCTATTTTACAGAGAGTTGATTGGTCCGTTTTACAGAGAGCTGATTGGTCCATTTTGACAGAGTGCTGATTGGTGCGTTTACAATCCCTGAGCCAGACACAGAGTGCTGATTGGTACATTTACAGTCCTTTAGCTAAACATAAAAGTTCTCCAACTCCCCACTAGGTTAGCTAGATACAGAGTACTGATTGGTGTATTTACAAACATTGAGCTAGACACAGAGTGCTGATTGGTGTATTTACAATCCCTTAGGTAGACATAAAGGTTCTCTAACTCCCCAGTAGACTCAGGAGCCCAGCTGCTTCACATAATGGTTTCTGCACTAGAGCCCAAGCCAAGCTTTCCGCTAGTCCCTCACGGGTGCACCCGCACTCCTCAGCCTTTGCGTGGTCCATGGGACCAGGGGCCTTGGCACAGGGGGCAGCACTCCTCCTTCCGGGAGGCTCCGGCATCGCCACAACCCACCGCCCGGCGGGGGCGGGGGCTGGAGCATGGCGGGCTGCAGCTCCCAGGCCCTGTCCCGCGGGGAGGCGGTGGAGGCCAGGCAAGAATTCGAGAGTGCGGGCGGACCGGCAGTGCTGGGGGACCCGACGCACCCTTCGCAGCTGCTGGCCCGGGTGCTAAGCCCCTCATTGCCCTTGGCTTGCGGAGCCGGCCGGCTGCTCCTAGTGCAGGGCCCGCCGAGCCCACGCCCGCCGGAACTCGCGCTGGCTCGCTCGCGCCTCTCCCTCCACACCTATCTGCAAGCAGAGGGAGCCGGCTCCGGCCTGGGCCAGCCCGGAAAGGGTCTCCCACAGTGCAGTGGCGAGCTAAAGGGCTCCTCAAGCGCTGCCAGAGTGGACGCCCAGGCCGAGAGCGAGGGCTGCTAGCAAGTTGTCACCTCTCACTATGACCAAGAAGAATGAGGTACATGAATACTGGAGAGTGAGTACAGTAGGACTTATTAAGCAAAAGGAAAGCTCTCAGCAAGGAGAGAGGGCCTGACAGCAAGTTTGCAGAAATGGGGTGGAGTTCTGGGTCTTTTATGTGGCAGAAGCCTGGAAGCCTTCTGTGGGTTTTGCCCAAATGGGAGGAGTAAACTTTACTTCTCGGCTGTTGCATCTGCGCATGCCTGGGTTTGGCCAGAGTGACTTCCCCTTGGTTATTACCTATGAGTGCCTAAGTGAAACCTATGGGTCAGGGGATTAAACCACAATGCTAATGTCATGTTAATGACATTATAATGAGCTGGGTTAGGTTAAGGACATTTAGGTTGATTTATTGCACCTGCGCCTGCGCCTAAGTTGGGACCGTTCCTTCTGAGCAACATCCTGGCACAAGAAGTTCTTAACCACATTTCTTCCTGTTAGCTGCAGAGGTGGTGGAGGTGCTGTCTTGTGGTTGTTCTTGTGAACGCTGCCCTTCTCTGTCCTTCTCCCGAGACCCTCTCTCTCTATCTGCCTAACCAGCCCCTTACTGCGTCGTCCTCTCTCAATACTCTTCTTCAGAATCTCTCCTCTTTTTTTTTTTTTAATTATTTTTTATTATACTTTAAGTTCTAGGGTACATGTGCATAACGTGCAGGTTTGTTACATATGTATACTTGTGCCATGTTGGTGTGCTGCACCCATCAACTCGTCAGCACCCATCAACTCGTCATTTACATCAGGTATAACTCCCAATGCCTCTCCTCTTTTAAATAATCAGCGTTTGCTGATTTTTTGAGACGGAAGACTCAACTTGGCTGTGATATTCTACCGTAAGAATATCCAGGTCTAATCCATACACAATTAAATCCTTGCATTTACTTTTCCTAACAATATTTTGTTCTGGAATCGTCTGTGAAATATTTTCCCTTGCCATAGAAATCAGTAAGACTCATTTTGCTTTATTCATAGATTTATTTACCTCAGATGGGAACTTCCTAAATTAGTAGTTAACCAACTACAGACTATATTTCTATAAGCAGATATTTTACATGTGAGAAAATTTTAGAACTTGCCTAAAGGCATTTATAGTAAGAGTTTCAAGAAAACGTAAGGTTTCAGTTAAAGTTTCTATAGCATGGCTGAAATGTGATTAAGACAGTGTTAGCTGAGGCTGGCCCCTGACAAATGAGAAGCGATGGGAAGTACATGTTAGGAAAAACCAAATACAATATTTTTAATAGCACACATGGATCTATGTTTTTTTTTCCAGAATATATCCTAAAACAAGAACTTCAAAAAACCCAGCTTGTGCTTTTGAAGAGTAAGATTCTGTAACTCAAGTTTCTAATCAATACTTTTAGATAGGCAGGAATAAAAAATTCTCTTTATGAGTACAATATTAGGTTCCAAGTTCCTCTAGAGAGGAATTTTACCCCACATATATAAAACCTATGAAAGCAGAAGCATACCTTATAAACTCCTCTGATGTTTTATTAGGAAGAATTTTGTGCTGATTCAACTAATATCAGTAAATCAGTTACTTGATATTTCAGGATTATGAGTTTGTTTACTTTTTATTTTTTTTCTGTGGGAAAATGCTCAAGAAAAGAATATATTTTATTATTTTGGGAAAAGAAAAGAGATATTAAGTGACTTGAAGTTAGCTTTCTGCTAAGGGTGAGCTACAATCGCTGTTAAGTAAGTGCACATGAGACAAATGTTCTTTTAAAAATCACAGTGTGACATTCAAATTGATGTAAAGATCTTCTTTTGAGAAATGTATATCAAATATGTCAGAGGAAATCAGGGAATTAACTACTATTGCATTTAACATTTTGTTCTAAAAATATTGTTTACATAAGGAGTTATTTTTAAAGTGACTTTTAGTCACTTTAAAATTATGATGTACAGAAATTCAGATTGATTTCTCGCTTTGAATTGTATACATTGAAGGATACCTCTGTAATTGTCAGGATTTAACTTATTACATCGAAATAGATTTACACTGGGTTAATCTTTCATTTTAAAACATGCTGCTTAATTAGAGTTGATTTTTTTTTTTCCTTGTGAAGAGCAGATCTTATGACTACTGGTTTTACATAAACAATCCCTGCTTGTAAACAAAACAAAACTTTATGCTTATGTTGTAAAATGATGCACTCATACTACAGTTGAAAAGTGAAGAAATATAAGTGCTAAAAATTACTTGCATTTTGTAGCCTAAAAGGCAATATGCAATTTTCAGCTTAGTATTGATGTCACGAATATTTATTAAAACTTATTCTGTAAACTGATGAAATATAATGATAAATATATACAAATTAGTATGAAATCTTTTTCAGACATACTAGCAATGACTCTGGAAAACTTTTAATTATATTTTTAAAACAGCTATGTTCATTTGTGTGACAAAAGTTTAAAAATCATATACTCTTTCTCGATTTCACTATCATACTACTTCACAAGAGGTAATAATAAAAATTGTGGGTTTTAATTTATGCTAAGAAGAAAACCACTACATCAAAGTAGTACTTTAATTTTAAAATTCTAAGACATAGTAAAAACATAGAAATTGTTAATATTACATTTATTCCAATAATTTACAGATGTTCTAATACTATTTTCAAAAATATTAAATGGCATGAAGACATTTTCTTTCTATAATGTTAAAAGAATGCATCATAAAACAAAACTATATATTGACTATGTTATAACTTGTGTGTGGGTAATTTTATTTTATTTATTTTTTATTTATTCATTTATTTTTTTTTTTGAGATGGAGTCTGGCTCTGTCGCCCAGGCTGGAGTGCAGTGGCCGGATCTCAGCTCACTGCAAGCTCCGCCTCCCGGGTTCACGCCATTTTCCTGCCTCAGCCTCCCGAGTAGCTGGGACTACAGGCGCCGGCCACCTCGCCCGGCTAGTTTTTTTGTATTTTTTAGTAGAGACGGGGTTTCACCGTGTTCGCCAGGATGGTCTCGATCTCCTGACCTCGTGATTCGCCCGTCTCGGCCTCCCAAAGTGCTGGGATTACAGGCTTGAGCCACCGCGCCCGGCCTATGTGTGGGTAATTTTAAATAGAAATTTAAGCACAATATGGGAAACACGTGTTTACAGTGTATAATTTTTGGTAACGTTATTTGGAGTGACTTGTCTCCTTTTTTTCTATGTATGTTCTGAATAAATCAATCGTTTACATTTAATATAAGTGAGTCACCTATTGAGTTAAAAATAAAGTGTGCTTTGAATATGGGACGTTTTATTAAAAATGATTCCTATAGAATATTCCCTATAAATACTTTTATGTGTTTATTATCTCCTGATAAACTATAGATTTTGAACTAAAAGATCTTAGTTAAAAGACAAAATAACGTGAAACTGTGAAATACAAATGGTATTTAAAATGGAAATTGTATCTTTGCTTTCTAAAATTATTATATAATTCAAATTATTCATATCAAGAAGTCTGAATATTACTCCCTTCCATGTGTAAAAACTTGTTAGAGAAAGGAATGATAAAACCTAGTCACTGCCAGTGATTCTTCATTGCAAAGAATGAGAGCCAAATGAAAAAAAAGGGCCCTTTCTTACACTGGTCTCCTTAGCAAGCAAATGCTTAAATTCACAAATGATGGGGAAATGAAGAATTGGAGAACTCTGACGAGTCAAATGAAAGGAAAGCGTATGGGAAAAGAAGAAGGGAAAGAGAGTGCTGTTGGACAAAATGAAGAGTTATGCAGACTTGGAATGCACTTGGTAGCCACCTGCAACCACAGGAGAAACCCGCATTAGGATAAATTTTAAACTCTGATTGGCATTTGAGAAGACGGAAAGATTCTGGTTTATTTACAACACTGCTAATATGCTGGATGAATTTATCCCTAGGTTTATTTTGATATAAGCTTATCCATTGCCTGTTTGTTTAAACTATAACCTTCATCAAAGGCATTCTAACGTCATCTTTAAGTAACCTCGGGTGGCAACCAGGGTTTCACAGGGATATAGGGGTATCAAAATATGCTACTGCATCTCTAAGGAAACTAGAACAGAAAACAGAAAGTCCATTAGGATAAAAATGCCTCTATAATTTCTCTATTTCTGTCTAAATATTTGAGGTCCTGACATTAAGCTTCAGTCTCCCGTTTTATCTTCACCTAATCTCTGTGCAACTTCTACATTTTTCTCTCCGCTGTCTCTTCACTTTGCCACATATTTTCCACATTATTGGAAATGTGATATTTCACATTACCTCTGATTTGCAACACACAAGAAAGTCAAGTAGACAACCTGGTTTTCAATTTCAGATTCCCAGGAGATGGATTACTGACATCTCCTGAATAATTGTTTGACTATTGCAAAGGAAAATTTTTCTTAATATTCCATGTGGCAGAAAGGAATTGACTATTGACTATGTTAAATTCAGTTGCTCTATTCTATATTTCTAAGTGATCAATTCTCTTCGCTTTTGACAGGAACAAATCATACTTATGCATCTATTGACAATTTGTATGTTACTTAGGTGCTTTTTGTTGATAATTCAACAGCCATTTCTTTTTGAGTGAAAAATGATATATGTATTTAAAGAACTTCCCTTGCATAGAGGTGGGCTTGATATCATGAAAACACTTTAAAAAAAAAATTAAAAACATAATTAGGAATTCGTTGCCTGAAGAGATTTAGCTGGTACAAATAAGGGGACAAGTAGTTGGTGTCTGTTCTAGCTACTGTTCTTGTATAATAATCCATACTAATTTTGAGGTATAGAAGAGTTATTTTATTGTACTCAGAAATCCTGAGACCTAAGATTTCAAGAATGAAGCGGTAATGACTTGCTCTATTCATTCATGTCTTAGGCCTCAGCAGGAAGATATTAGGTGATGTAGGACTTAACTGATATGAGCTGGAATCATCTGGAAACATCTTATTTCTTGTATCTGGCAATTGATGATGGTAGTCAGTGGAACCTCTACAGTCCATCAGCTGAAATATGGCCTCTCCATATGATTTCTTCATGTAGGTTAGTTTGGACGTCCTCACAAGGTGGCTTCAGGTGGATTCTAAAAGCAAGTGTCTGCAGAGAGTAAGAAAAGTATGTGCTATTTTGAATACCTAGCTTCAGAAGATATATAGTGATACTTCTAGCATACTCTTGTGTTTGAGGCAGTTATGATAGTTCATGTGGTTCAAGGGAGACGACACTTTGAAGGAATGTCAAAACTAAATCCTTAGAAGAGCGTGTGAGGTGGGAGATACTGAAGCTAATCTTTAGAAAATACAATTACCACAAGGCTTTTATTTATTCTAACAATCTTTAAGGATCCATGTTTGTGCCAAAATCAAAAGGCTCTTTCAGCATATGTGAGATGAGCACCCGCAGCTTGCCCATCTAAAGTGTTGTCAATATGTAGATGTCATAGACAGAGCTCTGAGTCAACACAGGGTAGTCTACAGATACCAACAAAGCCTGAGGAGTGGCTATGAATACAATTCTGGCAGCAAGTGTGTATTTTTAAATGATTTTTAATTCTGTCCTTTAGCTTCAATTAAGAGGGTACTCCATAAAACTGTGTATCATACATAGGCATCTAATAAGGCAATAAAGTTATTCAGATTGAATTCGTCTTGTACTACCCTATTTTTCTACCTTTTCTTTGATATTCCTTCAAGTAGCTAAGTATGCAACTGTGTTAATGATCTGTTTACATAAAAGCTTTATATAATTGTTACGAAATTTTGAAACTTGTCATGTGTACTACCACCTCAGGATGAAAAAGTTTTTTTTTTAATCTTTGCACTTTATCTTCTATTTAATTTTATAATAAACTAGGTTGTTCATCAGATTTTACCTTTTTTTCTTGGAACTGTGTGAAATTTCTATTTTTTGCATGCTAGTGTCTCTGGTAATATACTACAGACTTAAATGTGACTTAAAGGTTTTTAACAGTTGAAAGGCCAGTACTCAATATTTATCCTGAAGTTGCCATGGCTACTAATGCAGACAAAGTTTGCTGATCAAGTTCAAGATAGAGATAGCCAGAAAAGCACAAGGGGTTTCATTAATGGTTTCAACGATTAACCACAGTGAAAAACAGTGACTGAATGTTCTGTCTTGATTTCCTATTCTGTTGTTCTCACTAAAGATAGAGTGAGACTATTTAGGAAAACATCTACCTAAGTAAATATAGTTTGATAAGTGTCATTCATACTGTTGATAAGATGACAGCAAAAATTACTCTATTTTTACTCCATTATCACCTGAAAACACTAATGTAAATAATTTCTGACATACTTCACCTAATATCACAGGCCAGTAAGCCTCTGCTATTGACTAAATATTTGTATTATACTTTGAATGCATTAAATATTACTAAAAACCTATAACATTAGGAAAACATATAATTATGTATGTTTGTGTGTGTGTGTGTATGCGTGTGTGTGTATCCAATATAGTCTTATTCAGAATGAAAAGAGGATTTCTCAGGTTTAACCCATGTTTGTTTGTTTTTGCCATTTAAATATTATACTTGTTTATACTTTAAATTATCAGTAAGCCTGCATGTGGTCCTGTTTAAAGTTGATTGATCTTCAAGAATATGGTTATAAAGGTAAATTCATTTTCAATTTCATTCAAACGTTGTTGCTAATTAAATCTATAATGATTTTAGCATAGAACGATTTTATGCCGTTAGAATGCGCTCAGCTACTAGAATAGAATATCCAAATACTTTTTGGCTTAAGAAATAGAACACCTAAGAAACAGCCTGAGGTATTTGGATCTAGAGCCTGGGCACTGAATAATTTGATTTATTGAAGATTTACTGAATCTAAATTTTTCCTAGTCAGTACACTGTTGATTACCCTGTCCATAATTTGGAAGATGACAGTCATAGCCTTGAATATCACATCCTTGCTATTTATCAATATACAAAATTGCCTTCAAATCCGTCATCTTTCTTAACGTACTAAATTATTAAGTTTCACTGGGGGAGGGTAGTAATCTCATTTTGCTACTCCTTAAACTTGTTTATTCTGATAAATTGTCTCCTGCTTTCTATCACGATGCTTTAGCATTCTTTAACACCTCTTATCTACTCATAAACATGGAAGAATCATTGTTCGTTCTTGCATTAAATTTACACTGTCTACTCCAGCCCCAGTATTATGTATGTGAACAATTGCTCAAAATCCAAATAATATAGGACAACCTGGAAAACAGTGTTAAACTCCAGCTGGCCCCTGCTCATTGGGTTGGATAATACAGTTTTGAAAGTCATTTTACCTAATCCTAATGCACCTATATTTGTGAACCACCAGTGCTTATGCAGAAAGCTCAGGATGTTTGATTAATGTTGTTCTAATAATGTGACTTTTCCAAATGCAGGGTCTGACATCAACACTAAATGTGAAATATCTCTATTTCCTGCAAAAATGTTATTTTTTAATTATTGTTTCTTGGTGTCTAAAAGTATGCAGGCTTTTTAAATGGTTTACTATACAGTTTTGGACAGGTCATTGTTTGGAACAGGAAATTTTAAAATATAAATCTGTTCATAACTTATCATTAATATCTCTGGTAGATATCAGTGCAACTGCAGATCTTTTTTCTCCATTTACTGGCTGAGTGAATTTGAACATTTTTCTTGACCTTTCTGATATCATGTTTTCTCTTTGATAAAATGCATATTCTTTTTGAAAAATTACTAATCACTGAACTAGGTACCATAAAACCAAAAGCGAATCAACTGTCATGGCTCTCCTCAGAATTCTAGTCTGTAGGGGGAAAAAAGACACAACTCTTGATAAAAACAGAATGAACGACTACTTACATAGTATTACTACAAGAATGTTCTACAATTGTGAAGGACCATTAATGTTTAAGGGAAGACGGAGGATTCTTGAAGGAGAAAATATCAAAAGGAGTCTTATAGGTTGAGTAGTATGTGCTACTAGTAAAAGAAGGCTATTAAGACAATCTAGGAACAAGTATCTATATAGAATCCAGAGCTTTGACAGTGCAAGTAGGCTAACCAACTATTCCCAATGGCCTGGGACCAAAGAATTTCTCAGGATTCAGTATTTTGGTGCTAAAAATTGGGCAGTCACAGTCAAACCAGGACCATTTTTCAATATAAAAGTGCATTGTAAATTACAAAAATTCAATATAAAAGTGAATTGTAAATTTAAAAAAGGTAAGGACGCTAAACATAAGATCTACCTTTTTAGTACATTTTAAGTGTATAATACAGTATTGATAACCTTAGGAACTCTGTTGCATAGCGGATCTCCAGAACTTCTTATCTTGCATAACTGAAAGTTCATACCCTTTGACACTATCTCCCCATTCCCCCCACCCCAGCTCCTGTTGTCCACCATTCTACTCTCTGCTTCTGTGACTTTGACTTTAATAATAAAGGGATGGGAGTAAACTATGGAAGGTAATAGACATGTGTATGACCTTGATGGAGGAGATGGTTTCACAGATGGATATTTATCCTCAAACTCATCTAGTTGTATACATTGAATACACACAGCTTTTACCTGTCAATCACACCTGAATAAATTGGTTTAAAAATAAAGTCAATCATGGTGTGGTGGGCAGCTTCTAAATATGTCCCCAATAGTACCCCTGAGGAATCCTCACCCTCGAGTGTGAGCTGAACCTAGTGATTTGCTTTTAAAATCTGAACACAGTAAAAGTGATGGGATATTTCTTCTGAGATTAGGTTATTAAAGATCTCTGGTTTCCTTCTCACTTGCTCTCATTAACTCTTATTCTGAGGGAAGCCAGCCACCACATTGTGAGATGCCCTATATCAAGGCAAAACAAACGAGCAAACAACAAAATAAGAAAAGAAAGTAGACCTCCAACCAATAGTCAGCAAGGTATTAAAGCATTCCCACAATTTCATGTAATCTTGGCATGAATCCTCCCTCAGTCAAAGCTTCATTTGAGACCATGCTTCAGACATCTTAGTTTCAACCTCATGAGAGAAACGAAGGCAGAGTTACCCAGCTAAGCCACATTCAGATTTCTGACTCATAGAATATGTGAGATAATAAATATTATTTATAAAGTCTCTAATGGTTAGGTAATTTGTTACATGGTTATAGATAACCTATATATATATAGTATGGTTGAAGCAGAATGTGATCAGCTGGAGCATGGAGCATGATAGAATGTATGTGGTGGAAATGTGGTTTTAGGCAAGATTTTAGAATGATTTAATATCCATATGTAAAGGCATCTTTTTCTCTACCTTCTTATTAATGCCACATTTTTCTCTCAGTAATATTATCTTTTTTCTCCTGATTTCCTGCTTCCACTTTTCTTACCCTATGCAATAAATTATCTAAAGATACAAAAAATGATTTAAAATAAAAAATGTGTTAATCTCTTTTTCATACATTGCAAAGGAAGTCATTCATAGTATCATTATTATTACTCTACTTCTTTGTAGGATTAACATTTATGAGGAATCATTTATCTGTATATTTTCTTTCAAATTGCCTATCTCTATATAACTATTTTTGTTTGATTTCATCACATGTGTGACGGCTGTCCTATGCCTGTCACAAAGTAGGTGTTTCATAAAATTTTGTTTACATGACTGATTTAATATTTACATGTACATTCTGAAAAATTAAACCTAAGCTTCTCTAGGAAAACTGCATAAAGGAGTTCATGTCATATTAGGATATTCCATGAACTTACTCATCCTTTGGAAGAGAGTAGACAGTATATATATGTAATATATATGTGTATGTGTGTGTGCGTGTTTGTGCGTGTATACACAGATAATATATAGAAAATACAAATTATTGATAATAAAAAGGCTGTTAATTTAGAGAAAGGAAGAATATCCCTTCTAGTTTCTCCTCTATTATGGAGAATATTTTGTCCCAATCACAGTACAATTGTCATAAAAGAAAATTAAGTGAAGAGAACATATATTAATCAAATAACAATATGTAGACTGAGATTTAAGTATGATAGATTAAACATGCACAATGCATCTGAAGATAATGAAATTTTTATATCTCTATAAAGAAGTTCTAGTTTAATTTCTGTAAGGAAGATAATTTCTAAAACAGACTAGATACCTACAAACACTATGATTTTCTTGCCTATCCCCTTCTTTTCTTTCATTCTTCATTCATGTGTTCATTATAACACAAAAGTTTATTTCTTACATTTTTTGTACCATGTTCTGAGATAATTTGCTATAGATAGTACAATAAATGTCCACAGACCATGTCCTAAAAAATGCAATGATACATTGCAAGAGTAATCGTATGTGTCATTGGTCCATCCAAACATCCACAAGTGGGCATCATATCTATTAGCTTCCCCATGAATGATCTTCTCGTATGCCCTTCAAAAAGTTTACCATAACTTTCCAAAGTTTGATTCATATGAATGTTAATATTGTCAAGTGAATCTAGAAAATAGCACTGTCAAATTGTAAAGGTTTCTGTCCATTCTAACATATATCTTAAACTTGCATTTTGAACCGCTTAATATGTAAGGGAGAAAGATACAAAGGTCCCATAGATGTCAAAGTGTGACCTCTTATATTATGAAACTTTCTTTTCTCCCTCAAAAATGTACACTTAAAGCAAATTTCATCAAAGAAAATTTAGCTTTTAAATTTACTTCCACTAGTAAACAAGTTGTATCTTCCTAAGTGTTGGAGGTCTAAAACAAACATGATGAAGGATCCTCAGTTTCCCCTTTGTTTCCTACCTTTGTCTCCCTTCTTCCTACATCTCTTTCTGGTGAAGCTTGAAAAAACAACTGCTAAGCTTGCAAAAAGCGTTCTCAGAAGGTTCTGTTTTGATTATTATTAGGATCATACCAATGCACTAATGTAGTGTGAGAATGACCTTTGATGGGAAGTTTTACTTAGAGACAGAAACTATTGCTTCAGCCAAAAATTACAAGAACACATTATAAAAGACAACTTATAAACCTTACAGACACCTTATAAAATCCCAAACCTATTTTAATCGTGGGGCCATCTGGTCTCTGGTGCTCCCTTATAGGCTGATAGGTGCAAGATGAATAAAGCTTTACCTAAAATTTGAGTGTTTTATATATTTTTGAACATAGGAATGCAATCACCAACTGAAATACATTTTGACAATAAATAATTTGTGATGAGAAGCACATTCTGACTTGTATAAGCCTATATCATCTAACAATTTATTTATAATTATATTTATTAGAAAGTCTTTCTTTCAAGCTGTCTTCAAAATATATTACAAAAGTCTATGGTAACGAAAACAGCATGACATTGGTATAAAAACACAATCATTCATAGATCATGAAATACAATGGGGGACACAGAAATAATCCACAGTTAGAGCCTGTGGATTTATTTTACAGAGATTCCAAGAACATACATTGCTGAAAGGAAAGGCCACCCTCTTTAATAAATGGTTTTGGGAAAATTGAATATTCATATGCAGATAAATGAAACTGGACCATATCTCTCACCATATATAAAAATCAACTCAAGATGGATTATGCAGTTACGTGTAAGACCTGAATCTGTAAAAAATACTGAAAGAAAACATAGGAAGACTATTTCAGGACATTGGTCTAGGCAAAGGTTTTATGACTAAGACAACAAAAGCATAGACCACAAAAAAAAAAAATAGAGGAATAGGACTGTATTAAAGTAAAAACCATCTGCATAACAAAGGAAATAATCAACAAAGTGAAGAAACAACCTACTGAATGGGAGAAGATATTTGCAAATTATTTATCCAACTAATATCCAGAATATACAAGGAGCTCAAACAGTAAAAACCCCCACAAATAATCCTATTAAAAAGTGGGCAAAAAACTTGAATGTATATTTCTCAAAAGAAGACTTACAAATAGCAAACATGTATATGAAAACTTGTTTAACATCAGAGAAATGTCAATGAAACCACAGTGAGATATCCAGATGGAATGGCTATTATTAAAACGGCAAATAATAACATATTGGTAAGGATGTAGGAAAAGGAAACACACACTGTTACTTGGAATGTTAATACAGCTAATATGGAAAACCATACGAGGACAAAAATTAACTCAAGATATATTAGAGACTTAAACATAAGACCTAAAACCATAAAAATCCTAGAAGAAAACCTAGTCAATACCATTCAGGACATAGGCATGGGCAGAGGCTTAATGGCTAACACACCAAAAGCAATGGCAACAAAAGCGACAAATGGGATCTAATTAAACTAAAGAGCTTCTGCACAGCAAAAGAAACTGTCAGCAGATTGAACAGACAACCTACAGAATGGGAGAAAATTTTTGAAATCTACCTATCTGACAAAGGGCTAATATCCAGAATCTACAAAGAACTTAAACAAATTTAGAAGAAAAAATAAATACATCTCCATCAAAAAGTGGACAAAGGATATGAACAGACACTTCTCAAGAGAAGACATTTATGCAGCCAACGAACATATGAAAAAAAGCTCATCGTCACTGGTCATTAGAGAAATGCAAATCAAAACCACAATGAGATACCAACTCATGCTGGTTAGAATGGCGATCATTAAAAAGTCAGGAAACAACAGATGCTGGAGAGGCTGTGGAGAAATAGGAATACTTTTACACTGTTGGTGGGAGTGTGAATTAGTTCAACTATTGTGGGAGACAATTCCTCAAGGATCTAGAACTAGAGGTGTGTGGCAATTCCTCAAAGATCTAGAACTAGAAATACCATTCGAACCAGCAATCCCATTACTGAGTATCTACCCAAAGGATTATAAATGATTCTACTATAAAGACCCATGCACACATATGTTTATTGTGTCACTATTCACAATAGCAAAGACTTGGAACCAACCTAAATGTCCATCAGTGATAGATTGGATAAAGAAAATGTGGCACATACACACCATAAAATACTATGCAGCCATAAAAAGAATGAGTTCATGTCCTTTGCAGGGACATAGATGAAGCTGGAAACCATCATTCTCAGCAAAGTAACACAAGAACAGAAAACCAAACACTGCATGTTCTCACCCATAAGTGGGAGTTGAACAATAAGAACACATGGACACAGGGAGGGGAACATCACACACTGGGGCCTGAGGAGGGGTGAGGGGCTAGGGAAGGGATAGCATTAGGAGAAATACCTAATGTAGGTGACGGGGGTTGATGGGTGCAGCAAACCATCATGGCACGTGTATACCTATGTAACAAAACTGCATGTTCTGCACATGTACCCAGGAACTTACAGTATAATTTAAAAAAAATAAACACACACAAAACTAAAACTAGAGCCATACAATTCAGTAATCTTGCTATTAGGTATTTGTTTAAAGAGAAATGTCAGTGTATAAAAGGGATACCTGCACTCACAAATGTATTGCAGCACTATTCATGATAGCAAAGATATGGAATCAACCTAAAAGTCCATTAATGGAAGAATGGATAAAGAAAATATAGTATATATACACACTGGAAAATTATTTAATCATTAAAAAGAATAAAATCATCTTGTTTTGCAACTGGAGCATGTATGAATGAAACTGGAGACCGTTGTGCTAAGTGAAAAAAGTCAGGCTCTAAAAGACAAATACCACATCGTCTTACTTGTATGTGGGAATTTAAAAAGTTGATCTCGGGGAGATAGACAGTGGAACGATGGACACCAGAGAATGGAAAGTGTATTTGGAACGGGAGGATAAAAAGAGGTTGATTAATGGGTACAAATATACAGTTAGAAGAAGGAATAAGTTTTCATGTTTGCAGAATAGCGTGATAATAATTAACATCATTGGTTTGTATATTTCAAAAAAGCTAATAGGACTTGAAATGCTCCCAGCACATACAAATGATACTCAAGGTAATTGATACCACAGATAGTCTGACTTGATCATTACACATGCTATACATATCACAAAGTATCACATGTACCCCATAAATATGTATATTATGTATCAATAAAAAAATAGTGTGGTGCCAAAAAAGCACTTGAAAAATAAATGCTAAAAGTCTTGAAGACTTTTAAATATTCACATTAAAATATTTTATAGTATTTTCTATAGTGGATTTGAGGCGTTAAACTAGAATATATACTGACCACTATGGAATAAATATTGCTGCAATATTTTGATACTGTTTGGTATTTTTATCAATAATTTTTTTAAATTACTGCACCTAGGGTAGAGTGACAGCAAATTGGAAGATAAATATGTAATTCAAAGTGACAATAATGGCATCCATTATGTCCTAGATTCTGAGATGTTTGTTAAAAATCATTAAATGATAAACATATATATATTCCATGTGCCCATATTTGGAAAGGCCTATAACTTTGTTCAGTATATAAATGACCCAACCATTTAACATGTCACAAATTTTGTGACTTTGCTTAATTTATTCTTTGGTTAATGCTTTTAGTCATATTCATCATTCTGAATGGAATGAGATGAAGAGTTTATTAGAGTACTCAGTGTTTCCATAGGCAATGGAAACCTCTTCAATTTAGCTAGTAGTAATGTGAAATCATTTTTGGAGGTTATTCAATATATGCACAGATAATTTATGTTATGCCCTAACGTAGCCTTTAAAAAAAAACATTCAATATATTGCCACATTTTACCTACTTCAAATCAAAAAGTCAAAAAGTATTTAATTGTTAAGGATATTTGAATATGATTTGCAGTACTCAAGATACTGCAACAAAATCATTTATTCAACTAATAAATCTCAAGTTGAGTAATGTTTCTTGGTAATTCAATAGCACTTTAACATTCACAATTTTACACTTTTTTAAAAAGCTGATTTATTAACCATAATCTGTGTAATTATCATTAAATAAATATTGGGGGAGGATGGGTATTTGACAGATTTTCAGCGATATTACGTGGCTAATAAGTTATAAAACTGTGATTTCATCTTCCTGTTCATTTTTTGGTTAATTGTCCCACATTTTCATTTTGGAAATTTATAATTAAAAAATTGGTGTTTGAACAATTAATTCCTAAATTAAAATATAAAAGCATGATCAAAATTTTTATCTGTCTTCAGAAATATAAAAGGCAAACCAGCAAAGAAAGACAGGCTGCATGTTTGGCATTAGTACTTCTTGAAAACTTTAAACAGATTTCTTTGTTTTATGTGTTAAAACCAAATAATAAACGATGTAATAATTATATTTAAATTGGAATTTATATTCAGAAGACATTCAACAATAAATGGATTTCAACGGTGGTCTGTGATTCAAAAGGCCAAGCAAAAAGCAAAATAGAAATACATGTTTAAGACAAAAGAATATGAGATGTTATTATGTTGTTTTAATTACATATATTAATATATTGTTATATTTTAAAGTCATTACATCTTATGAATTACACTAGATGTAATTAATAATATTTGGGACTATTTATAACAATTATGGTGGTCATTTTTTCAGTTTATTTTATGTATAAACAAATATCTCTCTAAATAAAAACAGGGCAATCTGTTTTCAAGGATTAAGATATTCCCACTGGCATCGCCATACTGTTTTCCATAATGGTTGAACTAGTTTACAATCCCACCAACAGTGTAAAAGTGTTCCTATTTCTCCACATCCTCTCCAGCACCTGTTGTTTCCTGACTTTTTAATGATTGCCATTCTAACTGGTGTGAGATGGTATCTCATTGTGGTTTTGATTTGCATTTCTCTGATGGCCAGTGATGATGAGCATTTTTTCATGTGTCTGTTGGCTGTATGAATGTCTTCTTTTGAGAAATGTCTGTTCATGTCCTTTGCCCACTTTTTGATGGGGTTGTTTGTTTTTTTCTTGTAAATTTGTTTGAGTTCTTTGTAGGTTCTGGATATTAGCCCTTTGTCAGATGAGTAGATTGCAAAAATTTTCTCCCATTCTGTAGGTTGCCTGTTCACTCTGATGGTAGTGTCTTTTGCTGTGCAGAAGCTCTTTAGTTTAATGAGATCCCATTTGTCAATTTTGGCTTTTGCTGCCGTTGCTTTTGGTGTTTTAGACATGAAATCTTTGCCCATGCCTATGTCCTGAATGGTACTACCTAGGTTTTCCTCTAGGATTTTTATGGTATTAGGTCTAACATTTAAGTCTCTAATCCATCTTGAATTAATTTTCGTATAAGGAGTAAGGAAAGGATCCAGTTTCAGCTTTCTACTTATGGCTAGCCAATTTTCCCAGCACCATTTATTAAATAGGGAATCCTTTCCCCATTTCTTGTTTCTCTCAGGTTTGTCAAAGATCAAATGGCTGTAGATGTGTGGTATTATTTCTGAGGACTCTGTTCTGTTCCATTGGTCTATATCTCTGTTTTGGTACCAGTACCATGCTGTTTTGGTTACTGTAGCCTTGTAGTATAGTTTGAAGTCAGGTAGCGTGATGCCTCCAGCTTTGTTCTTTTGACTTAGGATTGTCTTGGAGATGCGGGCTCTTTTTTGGTTCCATATGAACTTTAAAGCAGTTTTTTCCAATTCTGTGAAGAAACTCATTGGTAGCTTGATGGGGATGGCATTGAATCTATAAATAACCTTGGGCAGTATGGCCATTTTCACGATATTGATTCTTCCTATCCATGAGCATGGTATATTCTTCCATTTGTTTGTGTCCTCTTTGATTTCACTGAGCAGTGGTTTGTAGTTCTCCTTGAAGAGGTCCTTTACATCCCTTGTAAGTTGGATTCCTAGGTATTTGATTCTCTTTGAAGCAATTGTGAATGGAAGTTCATTCCTGATTTGGCTCTCTGTTTGTCTGTTACTGGTGTATAAGAATGCTTGTGATTTTTGCACATTAATTTTGTATCCTGAGACTTTGCTGAAGTGGCTTATCAGCTTAAGGAGATTTTGGGCTGAGACAATGGGGTTTTCTAAATATACAATCATGTCATCTGCAAACAGGGACAATTTGACTTCTTCTTTTCCTAACTGAATACCCTTGATTTCTTTCTCTTGCCTGATTGCCCTAGCCAGAACTTCCAACACTATGTTGAATAGGAGTGGTGAGAGAGGGCATCCCTGTCTTGTGCCAGTTTTCAAAGGGAATTTTTCCAGTTTTTGCCCATTCAGTATGATATTGGCTGTGGGTTTGTCATAAATAGCTCTTATTATTTTGAGGTACGTTCCATCAATACCAAATTTATTGAGCGTTTTTAGCATGAAGGGCTGTTGAATTTTGTCAAAAGCCTTTTCTGCATCAATTGAGATAATCATGTGGTTCTTGTCTTTGGTTCTGTTTATATGCTGGATTATGTTTATTGATTTGCGAATGTTGAACCAGCCTTGCATCCCAGGGATGAAGCCCACTTGATCATGGTGGATAAGCTTTTTGATGTGTTGCTGAATCCAGTTTGCCAGTATTTTATTGAGGATTTTTGCATCGATGTTCATCAGGGATATTGGTCTAAAATTCTCTTTTTTTGTTGTGTCTCTGCCAGGCTTTGGTATCAGGATGATGTTGGCCTCATAAAATGAGTTAGGGAGGATTCCCTCTTTTTAGGATCTAGAACTGGATGTACCATATGACCCAGCCATCCCATTACTGGGTATATACCCAAAGGATTATAAATTATGCTGCTATAAAGACACATGCACACGTATGTTTATTGCAGCACTATTCACAATAGCAAAGACTTGGAATCAACCCAAATGTCCATCAGTGACAGGTTGGATTAAGAAAATGTGGCACATATACACCATGGAATACTATGCAGCCATCAAAAAGGATGAGTTTGAGTCCTTTGTAGGGACTTGGATGCAGCCGGAATCCATCATTCTTAGCAAACTATCACAAGAACAGAAAACCAAACACCGCATGTTCTCACTCATAGGTGGGAACTGAACAATGAGATCACTCGGACTCAGGAAGGGGAACATCACACACCGGGGCCTATCATGGGGAGGGGGGAGGGGGGAGGGATTGCATTGGGAGTTATACCTGATGTAAATGACGAGTTGATGGGTGCAGCACAGCAACATGGCACAAGTATACATATGTAACAAACCTGCACGTTATGCACATGTACCCTACAACTTAAAGTATAATAATAATAAATAAATCAAAAAAAAAAAAAAAAAAAAAAAAAAAAGATATTCCCACTGGCTCACTCCTGTTTCAGGTTTTGATTATGCTCCAAGTAAAAATCATATTATATGTATCTGTGGTGGTCAAAGTTGTGTGTGAAGGTCTTTTTTTTCTAAATGGAAAATGATATTTTGGTATTAATAAATAAGATGTAATGATCCTTTTAATTTTCCATATAACAGCAAATATTACAAGAAGTGAAAGTGCTACTTTGGTGGAAAACTGAAAATAATCCAGAGTGGAGTAAGATACCATTTAGTTGTAAATATTGTAGCAACAGAACAAAATGTGAGATCATGGCAATATTTTTTTATTTCCAGTTGGGAAATTCAACAATTAGAACATTAAACCTCAAGTAAACATTTTTGGCAAAATGTTTTTTAAGTTGTGTTGAATGATTGGAATAATCATAATTCATATCTGTGAATCTAGCAATCAACACTTAAAATCAATAAATAGAAATGATTTCTTTATTCTGAATATGTTGTCTATCGATTTCTTATATACTTTTGGAAAACATTGCTTTTTAATAATATAATAAAATCTTTATTGCTCAAACTGTGGAAGATTATATTTGTCTTTTAAATATGTATTACTTAAATGACAATGTAAATTAGTGACTCTTTTAGTAGATATTTACTGATTATTAGCATTATCACTTAACAGCATGAATACGTTATCAAAGCAAGCTTTGCAAATTAACAAACGTAAAGAAATTAAAACCTTAATAAATTGTTTTGATATCTTTAATTATGTAGCCATTGATTTTATTTGCATTACATAAATTAAATTCAAACCTTAGAAATCCGGGGTTAGACTAAGATTTAAAAGGTCAGCATTGTGAGGGCAACTGTGATTATGGTAGATGATAACATGTCTGAATTCTTTGATTTTAATTTAGACAGGGCCTGGCATTGTGGAAAATATATTATTGAAACACTCAGTATAAAGTTATTGAAACAATATAAAGTTCAATGAAAACTCAGTGAATGTTATTTTTTAACTAATTTTGTATGCCTTTGCTTTTGAAAGTCTAGATGGTTAAAGAAGCTAGATTATATTTCTGGTTTTGGAACACTATGCTCAAAACAGCAACAAATAATAACAATGATAAAAATATCCAGAAAAAAATGAGAGAACAAAATTAATGAGAATTAATAATGGGAAACAATGAGGAAAAAGGAAAGTCTGAAACTTTATGTGCTAATACAAATGAAAGAACATTGTAAAAACCCAATTCTTTACTGATTTTTACATTATAAAGAAACACATGTTGGCCAGGTGTGATGACTCACTCTTGTAACCCCAGAAGATCACAAGTGGCCAAGGTGGGAGGATTGCTTGAGCCCAGGAGTTGAGGACCAGTCTGGGCAAAGTGGCAAGGCCCCATCTCTACTAAGAATAAAAATTTAGCCAGGTGTGGTGATGTTCACTGTGGTGGGAGTTTGAGGCAGGGAGTTTGGGCCTAGGGGACAGAAGTTGTAGTGAGCTGAGATTGTGCCACTGTACTGCAGCCTGGGTGATAGAAACAGGCCTCATCTTTAAATAAATAAAATAAATAAATAAGAAAAGGAAAATTAATTATGGAAAATGTACTGAATAACCTAAAAATTTGAAAACAAATGGCTGTGTTTGCCAGAGCAACAATGATGATTAACACAATTGTTTATTTCATTTAAGTTTTAATGTATATTTTTAGAGAGATAAAAATCATAGAAGCCATATAAATCTTGGTATTTATGTTTTTCAACAACATTTTCCATTTTATTAATTTTTATATAATCATAACTCTTACTATTACACTATTAAGTGGATATACTGTGATACAGTTATATTTCTATTTTTTCTTTTATGCTTTGGATATTCTTCCCTAACATATTGTCTTTTTATTACGTCTATATTAATATATTGACCATTCATTTTGTCTGTATTTCTAGTTTTATTATGTGCTACATTGTGAAATTCCAGATCATATTAAGACATTATATTGCTCTAATTAGTGTCATGACATTTTTATTATGTAACAAACCTCTGTCAACCATATTTTGGTTTATTTTTCTACTTTTATCTTCCCAGAGAAAAATCTAGCATATTTTGTTAAACTGCATGGCTACACTCCTATAAAATGGGGATTCGATTTTATTTAAATATCTACTGATATTTAACAAAAGCTGACATATTTTCCATATTTAGTTTTCAAGAGTCAGAAGGCATACATAAAAGATGAATAATATACACAACAAGTAAAAAATAATAATAACAGTTTTAATTATGACCAAAATTTCTGGACCACTTAATGATAGATACAAAAACTAAATTCCAGGAGGTGTAGTGGCTCACACAATTTGTGAGGCTGGCTGAGGTGGGCAGATTGCTTTAGCCCAGTAATTCGAGACCAGCCTGGGCAACGTGGCAAGACCCTGTATTTACCAAAAAATTAGCCGGGCGTACTGGTACATACAGATAGTCCCAGCTACTCAGCAGGCTGAGGCAGGAGGATTGTTTGATCCCAGGAGTTCAAGACCAGCCTGGACAATGTGGCAAAACCCCATGTCTACAAAAATTTAGCTGAGAGTGGGCACTTACCTGTGATCCCAGCTGCTTGGGAGGCTAAGGTATGAAGATCACTTGAATCTGGGAGGTGAAGAGTGCAGTGAGTTGTAATCACGCCACTGTACTCCAGCTTGGGTGACAGAGTGAAACCCTATCTGAAAAAAAAAAAAAAAAAAAATTAAATTCCACTATGACAGATGAGGCTGCACTGAGGAAATTCTACACAAAAATTAGAAACTCCTTGAGAACCAATATTTTATAACTTTCTATTTTACTGGTTTTCATTTTTACAAATAGATAATTTTAGGACCAACTAGAAATCTAGATGGCCTTTTCTTTCTCAAGGCTCTAGTTTTAAATTGCAGCAAGATTTACTATTAATTTTATTACAAAGGTCACCAGTATCATGATTATTTTTAATACATTTATGACACTCTGTTCAACATTATAAAGAGGAGAAAAATTGAAAACTAAGAAGGTAAAGGTTGGACAAGAATAAATAAAAACGTAATCATTTATAGCTTATATCATCTATTCCCCCTGCAAAGCAGAATCAAACTCTTAGAATAAGAATCTTTTGCATGTTTGCCAACCTTAAAAATCAGATTCAACAAATAATAATAGGAAACTTACTAAATTAAGATACCATTCACAAGAGCCTATCATATAAATTGTGATATAAAGTGCATATTTTCTTATGCATTGAAAAATTGTCCTACTCCTTTGGAAATTTGGATTGGCTTCCAGTGTTTTACCTTTGCACTTCAAATGTCTTGAAGTACTTCAGAGTAAGTTTATTGTGAAAATTTTGGCTGACATCACTCCTTCTGGAACAAATTCATCTGATTTGTCAAACTACTTTTCTCATTTATGCCAATAAATCCACCTTCATCAAATTCCTCTGGTTGTATATCTAGAGTCCCTCCAACAGCAACAGTGTCAACATTCCCAGGGTCAGCTATTTCTTCTCTAATTCCATTTACATTTGGTTCACTTCCAGCATTATCATGTTTATTTTCTTCTTTTTATTTTTTTGCTGCACCTTCATTTTCTGTGGGTCAATTTCTCATTTGTTTATCCATTTTTAAATAAAGTCTCACATGAATATAGCATTAGGACACAAGGAGACAACACAATTAAATGCTTGGCTGTCTGTGTGTGAACTGAGAAAGAGAAGCACAGTGACCCTTCACCAACAGACATTGAAAGAAGAGCCGTGGTTAGTCTCTGAGCATGAGGTGCACCTCTTAGTCGAATGTGATTAACATGAGAGAAGCTTAATGAGATCCCATTTGTCAATTTTGGCTTTTGCTGCTGTTGCTTTTGGTGTTTTAGACATGAAGTCTTTGCCCATGCCTATGTCCTGAATGGTACTACCTAGGTTTTCCTCTAGGATTTTTATGGTATTAGGTCTAACATTTAAGTCTCTAATCCATCTTGAATTAATTTTCGTATAAGGAGTAAGGAAAGGATCCAGTTTTAGCTTTCTACTTATGGCTAGCCAATTTTCCCAGCACCATTTATTAAATAGGGAATCCTTTCCCCATTTCTTGTTTCTCTCAGGTTTGTCAAAGATCAGATGGCTGTAGATGTGTGGTATTATTTCTGAGGACTCTGTTCTGTTCCATTAAACTAAAGAGCTTCTGCACAGCAAAAGAAACTACCATCAGAGTGAACAGGCAACCTACAGAATGGGAGAAAATTTTTGCAATCTACTCATCTGACAAAGGGCTAATATCCAGAACCTACAAAGAACTCAAACAAATTTACAAGAAAAAAACAAACAACCCCATCAAAAAGTGGGCAAAGGACATGAACAGACATTTCTCAAAAGAAGACATTCATACAGCCAACAGACACATGAAAAAATGCTCATCATCACTGGCCATCAGAGAAATGCAAATCAAAACCACAATGAGATACCATCTCATACCAGTTAGAATGGCAATCATTAAAAAGTCAGGAAACAACAGGTGCTGGAGAGGATGTGGAGAAATAGGAACACTTTTACACTGTTGGTGGGATTGTAAACTAGTTCAACCATTATGGAAAACAGTATGGCGATTCCTCAAGGATCTAGAACTAGATGTACCATATGACCCAGCCATCCCATTACTGGGTATATACCCAAAGGATTATAAATTATGCTGCTATAAAGACACATGCACACGTATGTTTATTGCGGCACTATTCACAATAGCAAAGACTTGGAATCAACCCAAATGTCCATCAGTGACAGATTGGATTAAGAAAATGTGGCACATATACACCATGGAATACTATGCAGCCATCAAAAAGGATGAGTTTGTGTCCTTTGTAGGGACATGGATGCAGCTGGAAACCATCATTCTTAGCAAACTATCACAAGAACAGAAAACCAAACACCGCATGTTCTCACTCATAGGTGGGAACTGAACAATGAGATCACTCGGACTCAGGAAGGGGAACATCACACACCGGGGCCTATCATGGGGAGGGGGGGGAAGGGGGGAGGGGGGAGGGATTGCATTGGGAGTTATACCTGATGTAAATGACGAGTTGATGGGTGCAGCACACCAACATGGCACAAGTATACATATGTAACAAACCTGCACGTTATGCACATGTACCCTACAACTTAAAGTATAATAATAATAAATAAATTAAAAAAAAAAAAAAAAAAAACATGAGAGAAGCGCTAGCAGTGAAACTTGTGCTTTGTGAAATTACTCACGGTTAATGGACCTTGGTAACTAAATTTTGATTTGGTTGTGGAGAGATTGGTAATATTTAAATGAAGAGAGGGGAGAGAGCTCAGGGACAGCCTCAAGTAAAGACAAATCAGTAGAGGCTGAAGCATTTCTTTAGTAAATGAAATTAGAAAATGGGTTTCCTCCTTGGAGAAACATAGAACTGGATATTTCTTGTAACAGAAAAAAGAGGAAATTTTAAAAGTCTATGTTTTTAAAATATTTAAAGCAGGCTATAAAATTAACAAAAAAGTGTATAATACCTTTGTGAATATAGGTAAGAGAAATAATTATTTTCTTTTAAATATCCATTTTTTCTTATCCATTTTATTTCATTAAGTTTTTAAAAGCATTTTTGATTGATAAAATTTTATATACTCAGTGTGCAACATGTTTTATATATGTATAGATTGTGAAAATGCTAAATCAAGGTAATTAACATATGTACTACTTCACATACTTACCATTTTTTGCTATGAGAACACATAATTCAGTCTCAGCAGTTTTCAAGTATACCTACCATACATTGTTATTAACTATAGTCACCAAAATGTAAAATAGATCTCTTCAACTTATTCCTCCTGTTAAACTAAAATTTTATATCCTTTGACCAGTATCTCTGCAGTCTTCCAATTCCCAGCCTCTGCTAACCACCATTCTACTTTCTACTTTTATGAGTATAACTCTTTTAGATGCCACACATAAGTGAGATCAGGTGGTATTTGTCATTCTTTGCCTGATTATTTCACTTAACACAATGTCCTGAAGGCTTATTCACATTACAGTTCGTATTTGAGGAGGTAAAATGTTAACATGGCTCTAAAATCCGGTTTATACAAACAGGTATTCTCAGAGAATGTCCCTCTGCACATCCTTCCTACTCCATGCCGTCATTCCTCTCCTTCTCACGTTTTTGTTCTGCATAAATATTAAAGGAATTTTAAAGCATATCATAAACTGAGACAGAACATGCAGAATATATGTGATTGAAATACATAAAAAAACTTTTAGAAGTAAATAAGACCAAGTCAATGAATTACTAGAAAAATTGGCATTTATGTGAAGAATAAAAATAAAATATTCAATAACCATATAAAAAGGAGCTCATTATCCTAAATAATACTTATTTAGGTAAATCACATATTGTATCATATCTCCACCACATTTTAAAAAAGTGAATGACAATATTTTTGGTGAGTATATGGAACAATTGGAACACACACATTTTTTGTTGTGTAAATGTATGAATCACCTTGGAAGTCATCTTCTACCTCCTATTATCTGCTAAAGCTGAAAATGTGCATACAGCATTAAGCAGAAATTCCATTCTCATGAAGAATGATAAACATAAAATTCAGAAGTATGTTTACCCCTGAAGCAGGAGAGAAAGGATGAAATGGGTGATCCATTAAAGTTAAAGGATTTGTTTCATAAACCAATGAGTAGCTGCGCTGGTGTTCATCATCTCATTAATTGTAGAAGGTAAAATGATTCTCCAAAGATGCCTACCAGCTAATCCCTGGAACTTGTGAATAAGTTATAGTACATGATGAAAAGGCCTTACAAAAGTCATTGAGGTTAAGGATTTCAAAACAGGGAGATCATCCTGCATTATCTGGTTGAGCCAAATCTAATAACATGAACCCTTGAAAACAAAGATTTTTGTTTTCATTTCTTTTTCTACTTTTTTTTTTTTTTTTCTCAAGGTAGAATCAAATAGATGTGGCAGGAGGAGAGATTAGGGAGTTTCCAAGCATGAGTGGAATGCTACCTATCATTGCTGGAGGTGGGGGTAGGATGGATGTAGAAAACATGGGAGGCGATGCAAGCAGTTGCTGGGAACAAAGCCTCCAGGCCCATGGCTGACAGCCTGCAAGGGAATGGAGATCTCAACCCTACATGTGCGAGGAACTACATATGGCCAGCAACCTGAGTGAGTTTGGCAGCAAATTCATCCACAGAACCTCCAGAAAAAGAGTACAGCTTTGCTAATACCACCATTTTGACATTGTGAGCCTTTAAGCAGAAGACCCAACTGGGTTATACTATACTTGGACTTCTGACGTATAGAACTATGAGATAATAAATGAATGTTGTTTTAAGCCATTAAATATATGATAATTTGTTAAGGCGGCAATGAAAAAAATGCACTAGTATGTGTACCTTACACTTATATGTAAACAATTACTGTAATTTATTGATTTGTATAATAAAAATTTACCTCAAATTAACAAAAACTAGTAAAACCTTAATTTTTATATGTTACTAAGCTCAAAAGTTAGAATAGCAATTTTATATTAAGACATTAAAAAATAAAGGCATTAAATATTAATATTAAAAATAAGACAAAGGTTTACTCAATGAAAATCCAATCCTCCTGGCTTCCAGAATTAAATATGGTTTGCTACATAGTGGAGAATTCAATATTTCAAATTCACAAAGTTGATAAGTTTCAGGTTCTTGCCACTTCATTTGTGCTGTCTAGCTATGCTTTTCTGTTACAAAAGACAAAGTGAGTGCATACAGATAACTAATTTTATTTCTCAGTCATCTCCAATTTTCTTTGACCCTTACTTTCCACATTTACTGGCAAAAAAAGTTTTCTGTTTTGTATGTTTTCAATGAATGTGTAATAAAATAGCTTAAGGCATGAGTCAGCAAACTGTGACCGAAGAGCCAAATATGGAGTGCCACCTGTTCTTGTAAATAAAGTCGTATTGGAACACAACATCCACTTGTTTACTCATTGTAGATGGATGCTTGCATGCTACAATGACAGCTGTGTTGTTGTGACAGAAACCATAGGGTCTATGAGTCTTAAATGATTTACTATTTGGCTCTTTACAGGACAGATTTTAAACTTTGATTTAAGAGAACATGTAAAAGAAATGTTTCCAATATCTTCATATTTATATAAATTATCAAAGACATAAAAATTTATATGTATAAAAATTTATCAAAGAAATTAGCGATAATTTTAAAAACAAACATCTATGATCTTACAATATTTGAAAAATGAATAATTTAAATATATCTTCAAAATTGTTTATAGTATTTCAATTAAAAGAGATTCCCTGTCAAAAAAAGAACATGAAATAAAAAGATGGAAATTTGTGTCTGAAGGTATACAAGTATTCGGCATTGTATTCTATAAAGCTCAGCATGCTCTGCAATTTTCCATCTGTTTATTTCCCCTTTATAAGGGAAATAAGCATTCCCTTTTGCTTTTTCTGTTTTTGTTTTTTTTTTAGAAACAAACTTCTGGTCCTTGATTTATATCATTACAAGATGTTTCAATCATATATAATGATGGCTAGTTTTCTTCTACAAAATAAGGTCAAAAAGTGAAACAATTAAAATTTAATAAATATGTATCTTTTTTTCTTTATGGTATAAAAGAAAAAATTTTGCAGCTCACTGTTTTGTTCATAGAATTGCTAGAATGAGAAATAACGAACTGATTTCTCTGCAGTGGATAAAAGTGAAGGTTGAAATTGGACTATATTCTATGAGAAGTATAATTAGATAAAGTTAATGTTCCAAGCAGGATCTATATGTTCTGTTTCTAATTTTCAATCTTCACAGAGCTTCTAAATCTTTTCTGACTCTTGGCATAGATTTAATCATCACTTTCACTGAAAGTGATTTAAAATGATTTCATTCTGTGACTTATTTATGTAATAATTGAGCAAGACTCCAAGACTATTCATGGTCTAAAACAAATAGAGAAGAAAATATAAATAAGCAACAGTCAGCATATAGTATGCATAATTAAATTTTATTTGCACATTTTTTCATAAGTCACCAGCATTTGGAGAGATAGATTTTAATAAAATAGTTATGTATTGTTATGACCTCCTGAGTTTTTATCTCTCTTCTTTGCTAAAAATGGATGACTATATGGAACAATTGGATTTTTTCTTCTAAGAAGGAAGACTGAGCTGTAATATCGTCTTTAAATATTCACTTCTGAAATACATCCTAAATTCTCCATTGGACAGTCCTATGAGGGGGGAACAGGGATATATAACCAGGAATCTTTTTGCTGGTATGATCAAAGTAGTGGCTTGCAGAGTCTGTGATGGATGCAGAAAGTGGTTTGGTGAAAGAGGAAGATTAGAATGTTTTGTTCTGGCAAACTTGAAGGTTAAATTTAATTACTTCCTTTGTTCTTAATGTAATGAGTTAGTGTTCTCTTCTTACATGGAGTTCAGATAGGAATGATTCTATGTTCAGAAGCAAAGTGTACTTGGAAAAGCTAATTTAAAAAGGAGTAAGTTAAGGATTAGAAAGGAGCAGTAAACATTCTATTATTTATTCAAAGTATACTAAACCCTTATTAAGATGCAGAGAAATATCATTTCTCAGAATGGGTGATCTGGAACACTACATAGTGTACAATTTATAACCTATGATTTGAGCCACAAGTCTGCATGGACTCATAGCACTTTAGCAATTTGTATTCATTGCTGGACAAATGTTATAATTTTTTGGAAAAGAATTCTTAAATTGACAATTTTGCATATATACCTGGGATAATTGAATCAATAAAACAATGCAACCTGTCTGAATATAAATGTCTTAATCTGTAAAATGAAGGAGATATTTGGTATTTCAAGAAAGTATTTTGAGGATGAAGTGACAGTGTTTCAATTGCCGGCCTCTTGAATGCTCCTAAAACCTACCTAAATAGTTCATTTCTTTGGAATTTATACCTTGGGCATCTACCTTAATGCTATTAGAACAGTTTATCTATATGTAAATGTGATTAAATCGCAATTCCTCTTAATATCCAAGAAATGCCTACCTCTTCATGACTCTGATTTTAATTTTTGTGAAATAAAACATTAAAACATTTATGAGCTGGCCCTGTCTTCCCTTTTATGTTATTCTTATAAAACACTAAACTCCTTTCTTTTCTTTTTTTTTTTTTTTAGATTGCAGTTGACTACTTTAATATTGATCAAACATATTTAATACACTATTAGCATCTGCAAAGTGATGCACTTACGTATTAAAATGCCATTGATCAAGGGTGATAATTAGGTGTTGAAAAATTTAAGCATATTGTATTTTCTTTTTTTTGTTTGTTTGCTTTGTTTTTTTAATTTGAGGATCTTTTTTTTTTATTATTATACTTTAAGTTCTAGGGTACATGTGCATAACGTGCAGGTTTGTTACATATGTATACTTGTGCCATGTTGGCGTGCTGCACCCATCAACTCGTCAGCACCCATCAACTCGTCATTTACATCAGGTATAACTCCCAATGTATCCCTCCCCCCTCCCCCCTCCCCATGATAGGCTCCAGTGTATGATGTTCCCCTTCCCGAGTCCAAGTGATCTCATTGTTCAGTTCCCACCTATGAGTGAGAACATGCGGTGTTTGGTTTTCTGTTCTTGCGATAGTTTGCTGAGAATGATGGTTTCCAGCTGCATCCATGTCCCTACAAAGGACACGAACTCATCCTTTTTTATGGCTGCACAGTATTCCATGGTGTATATGTGCCACATTTTCTTAATCCAGTCTGTCACTGATGGACATTTGGGTTGATTCCAAGTCTTTGCTATTGTGAATAGTGCCGCAATAAACATACGTGTGCATGTGTCTTTATAGCAGCATGATTTATAATCCTTTGGGTATATACCCAGTAATGGGATGGCTGGGTCATATGATACTTCTAGTTCTAGATCCTTGAGGAATCGCCATACTGTTTTCCATAATGGTTGAACTAGTTTACAATCCCACCAACAGTGTAAAAGTGTTCCTATTTCTCCACATCCTCTCCAGCACCTGTTGTTTCCTGACTTTTTAATGATTGCCATTCTAACTGGTGTGAGATGGTATCTCATTGTGGTTTTGATTTGCATTTCTCTGATGGCCAGTGATGATGAGCATTTTTTCATGTGTCTGTTGGCTGTATGAATGTCTTCTTTTGAGGTCTGTTCATATCCTTTGCCCACTTTTTGATGGGGTTGTTTGTTTTTTTCTTGTAAATTTGTTTGAGTTCTTTGTAGGTTCTGGATATTAGCCCTTTGTCAGATGAGTACAGATGTTCCACTTACACCGTGTGTTTACATTACTCATTTTGTCACATATGTGGGAAGGTAAGGGTAGGGGGTTTTTATCCCTAGTCATTAATTATGTAATTATTCTAATTCTTTGAGAGACCTTAGATTTCACACTCGTGGTAAATGTCCCCTAATATAACAAACCAACATCAATCCCCCTCCACCAAAGACATAAATGGTTAGATGTTGTGTTCATCTTCTGGAATACTAATCCAAGCTCTATAATAGCACTTATTACATATAAATTAAATTGTATTTTAATATTTCTGTATTTTCATGGTTATAGTAAAATATTTGAGGGCAAGAAGAACAATTTATTCATATTTATAAACTTAGGTAATAGTGACTAGCCTAATAAATCCAATAGAACAAAACAGAAAACACATAGTATTTTGAGTAGCCAATAGTAGTAGTCAATATATGTGAGTTAAATATCAGTATTTTATTTTACTTTATTTTATTTTTAAAAACACTGACATTTATTATCTCACAGTTCTAGGGTCAAAAGTCCAAAATTAGTATCAAGGCTGAAATCAATGTAGCAGGATGGCCACACACTGTCCAGAGGTGCTAGAGAAGAGTCTATTTCCCATCTCTTCCATTCTCTCATAGGCTATCAGCATTCTTTGGTTTGTAGCCACATCACTTCAATAGCTGCCTCCATGGTTATCACCTACATTTCTGGATGGGTAAAATTTCTCTCTACCTATCTGTTACAACGACATTTATAATTGCATGCATGACTCACTCAGATAATGCAGGATAATTTTCCAATGTGAAAATCTTCAACTTAATATCTGCAAAGATAATTTTCTTAAACTTTTATTTTAGATTCAGGGAGTATATGTGCAGATTTATTACCTGGGTATATTGCCTGATGCTGAGATTTGGGTTACAAATGATCCCATCAACTAGGTACTGAGCATAGTACCCAAGTGTTAATTTTTGAAATCTGGCCCACTTTTCTCCCTCTCCCTTCTGGTAGTCCCCAGTGTATACTGTTGCCATTTGTTGCCATCTCTATGTCCATGAGTACTCAATGTTTGGCTCTCCTAAGCGAGAAAATGCACTATTTGGTTTTCTGTTCTAAATTAATTGGCTTAGGATAATGACCTCCAGCTGCATCCATGTGGCTGCTAAGGACATAATTTCATTCTTTTTTTATTGCAGCATAGTATTGCATGGTGTATAGGTACCACATTTTTTTATTATCCAATACACTATTCATGGCACCTAGGTTGATTCCATGTCTTTGCTGTTGTGAACTGCACTGCAATGAACATACAAATACATGTGTCTTTTTCTAAGAAAAAAATGGTTTTTTGGATATATACCCAGTGATAAGATTGCTGTGTCAAATTGCATTTCTGTTTTAAGTTATTTTAGAAATCTCTAAACTGCTTTCCACAGTGGCTAAATTAATTTACATTCTCACCAAAAGTGTATAAGCATTCACTTTTCTCCACAGCCTTACCAGCATCTGTTGTTTTTTGATTTTTTAAGTAATAGCTATTTTGACTGGTGTACAATAATATCCCATTGAGGTTTTGATTTGCATTTCTCTGATGATTTGTGATGCTGAGCATTTTTTCATGTTTTCTGGCCACTTATCTGTCTTCTTTTAAGAAGTGTCTGTTTATGTCTTTGGCCCACTTTTTAAAGAAGTTATTTTTCTTTCTTGAATTATTTAATTTCCTTAGTTTTTCAGATATTAGACCTTTTTTAGATGTATAGTTTGCAAATATTTCCTCCCATTCTCTAGATTGTCTATCTACTCTATTGATAGCTTTTTTTCTTCTGTGCAGATGCTCTTTAATTTAATTAGGTCCTACTTGTCAATTTTTATTTGTGTTGCAATTGCTTTTGAGGCCTTAGTCATAAATTCTTTCTCAAGTATGATGTCCAGGATGAGCTGAAGGTTTTCTTCTGTGATTCTTGTAATTTGAGATTTTTCATTTAAATCTTTAATCCATCCTGAGTTAATTTTTGCATATGGTGAAAGGTAGGGGTACAGTTATGTTCTTCTGCATATAGCTAGCCAGCTATCTCAGCACAATTTATTAAATAGGAAGTCCTTTCTCCATTGCTTATTTTTGTCAACTTTGTCAAAGATCAGATGGTAATCGCTGTGCAGCTTTATTTCTGGGTTCTCTATTCTGTTTCATTGATCTCTGTGTTTGTGATAGCAGCAGTGGCCTATCTGGAATGGCCTCTGTGAAGATGCCAGCTGCAGCAGGGGAGGCACAGCTGGGGTTGCATGTTTCACAAGCCAACGGGAGCCAGAAACAAGCAGAAGCTTCATTCTCTTCCAAGTTGACAGGGTAGGGAGCCCTGCCCTTCAAGGCACAGCTGAAGCCACCCATCTGTGGCTGCAGACCCAGGCATTCCTACACTCTCCAGAGCCTGGGAAGTCCCCCTGCCTCCACAGGCTCAGAAATGCCTGCTCCTCCTGCCTGGCCTCTCCCTGCTCCCAGTACCCACTCTGATTTCAGAGCAAAGTTGAAGCAGGGCCTGGGTGGTGTTGTGACCTGGTCAGGTCTGTGCACACTCAGGGCAGTGCTAACACACTGGGCCCCTGCTCCCTGGGCCCTCTTTCTGGACTTTGGGCACCAAAGAGCATGTGGGTTGAGGGAAGCTCAGCATGGGCCTGCAGGTGTCCCTCAGCATGAACAGCCTGGGCTCTGTGGGTGGTGTAGATAGCAGGTTGATAGTGGCAGAAGGCAGATAGGTTTCTAAGCAGAAAGGGGTTGGTCCCTGGTGATGCTCCACCATCAAGCCAGGAAGGGCCTGAAGAATGGGGGCTGGGCTGCCAGTTCCATGGACAGGAGTGAGAAATTATGGTGCTTTTTCCTGGCCTGCCCATGGCTGCCTGTGGACCAATCAGCACAAACTTTCTCCTCTCGAAGCCCATAAAGACGCCAAACTCAACCAGACTCACGCAGATGATGGGATGACTTGCCTGCAGATAGGAGCTACTTACTCTGGGTCTCCTCTTCACCTTTGGCTACACAGACATTGGGACAACCTGCTTACAGATAGGAGCTACCCACTCTGGGTCTCCTCTCCACCAAGAGCTGCACTTGTCGGGACGACCTGCTTGTGGAAAAGAGCTAACCATTTTGGGTCTCCTGTGAGCTGTACTCAATAAAGCACCTCTCTACCTTGCTCACCCTCCAGTTGTCTGCATATCTCATTCTTCCTTGATGTTGTACAGGAATTTGGAATCCACCAAATGGCAGGACTGAAAGAGCTGTAATCTGAACAGGGTTGAAACACACCCCCTCACTCACCATGTTCTAAGTGATGAGAAGGAGACAAGAGCTATGGCTCTTTGGGAATCCCAGACCTAGGAGCTTGCCAAGCCAGGGTGGTGACATCGTTTTTGGGGTTCTGCAGTTCCTGGCATCTCCAAGCTTCTGGGTGCCACCCTTTTCCCTGGTGCTCACAGTGGAAGCTGCTTGCAGTATGCCTGATCCAGCCGCAACCTCACAGGGAGCTGGCACCCATGCCAGCAGCTGGAGCTACCCACCCCGCCATAGCCAGCTTGTCTGGCTGTGAGAAGTGGCCAGGCCCCCCACACACTTGCTCACACACCCCTTGCTGCTCTACCTGGTTTGCCTTTGGCAGGCATGGGATCCAGCTGGTAGCCTGAGCCAAGTGCAGCCTCTGCCAGACCAAGTGGGCTGAACAAGACTAGCAGGCCCGACCAACATGGGCAAACGTACCACCAGCCACAGAGGTTTTTGGCTAGGAAAGCAACACCCAAGGATCCTGTGACCTTTGTATTTGTAGCACTACCATGCTCTTTTGATTACTGTAACCTTATAGTATAATTTGAGGTCAGGACATGTGATGCCTCTTGCTTTGTTCTTTGCTTAAGATTGCTTTGGCTATTGGGGCTTTTCTTTGGTTCAATATGAATTTTAAAATAGACTTTTCTAATTCTGAGAAGAATGACATTAGTAATTTGATAGGAATAGTTTCGAATCTGTAGATTGCTTTGGGCAGTGGGGCTATTTTCACAATAGTGATTCTTCCAATCTGTGAGCGTAGAATTTTTTTTTTCATTTGTGTCATCTACAATTTCTGACAGCAGTGTTTTGTAGAGATTTTTTTACCTTGTTTGATAGGCGTACTCCTACCTAGATATTTTATTTTTGTGTGTGTTTATCCTAAATAGAATTGTGTCTTGATTTGGTTCTCATCTTGAACTTTATAAATGTGTAGAAATGTTACTAATTTTATTTCCTGAAACTCTACTGAAGTCACTTACAAGTTCCAGGAGCCTTTTGTCAGTCTAGGGAGTTTTACTGGTATAAAATCATGTTGCCCATGAAGAGAAATAGTTTGACTTCTTTTCCTATATGGATGCCTTTTATTTCTTTCACTTGCCTGATTGCTCTGGCTAGTACTTACAATACCATGTTGAATGGGAGTGGTAAGAGTGAGCATCCTTTACTTTTTCCAGTTCTCAAAGAGAATGCTTCCCATTTTTGCCCATTTAGTAAAATATTGGCTGTTGGTTTGTCATAGATGGTGTATTAGTCAATTCTCACACTGCTATAGAGAACTACCTGAGACTGAGTAATCTGTGAAGAAAAGAGGTTTAATTGACTCACAATTCTCCATGGCTGTGGATGTTTCGGGAAACTTACACTTATGGCAGCAGTCAAAGGAGAAGCAGGGCACATCTTACATGGTGGTAGGAGAGAAAGAGAAGTGGGAAGTGCCACACATTTATCAAACAACTGTATCACAAGTGAGATAGTGAGAATTCTATCACAAGAACAACAAAAGAGAAGTTTACCACCATGACTAAATCACCTCTCACCAGGTCACTCCCCCAACATTTGGAGATTACAATATGAGATGACATTTGGGTGGAAACACAGAGCCAGACCATCTTATTTTATCCCTTACCTCTCTGAAATCTCATGTCTCTTTCATATTTCAAAATCAATCATGTCTTCCCAACAGTCCCTTAATGTCATAACTCATTCTAGCATTAACTCAGAAGTCCAAGTCCAAAGTCTCATCTGAGACAAGGGAAGTCCCTTCCAACTATGTGCCTGTAAAGTCGAAAATGATTTAGTTACTTCCAAGATACAATGGAGGGACAGGCATTGAGTAAATGCTCCCATTAGAAATGAGATAATTTGGCCAAAACCAAGAGGCTACAGAAACCATGCAAGTCTGAAACTAAGCAGAAACAGCTAGTAAATCTTAAAGCTCCAAAATCTCCTTTGACTCCATGTCTCACATCCAAGACACACTGATGCAAGGTGTGAGTCCCAAGCCCTTGAGCAGCTCTGCTTCTGAGGCTCTGCAGGGTACAGCCCCATGGCTGCTTTCTTAGGCTTTTAGTTTTGAGTGCCTGCAGCTTTTCCAGGCACATGGTGCGAGCGGTTGGTAGATCTACCCTTATGGGTTCTGGAGGATCATGGCCCTCTTCTCACAGCTCGACTAGGCAGTGCCCCAGTGGGGACTCTGTGTGGAGGCTCCAACCCCACATTTTCCCTCTGCAGCACCCTAGTAGAAGTTGTCCATGAGGGTTCTGCCCCAGCAGCAAACTTGTATCTGAACATCTAGGTGTTTCCATACATCCTCTGAAATCTAGATCAAAGCTGTCTTGCCTCAACTATTGACCTCTGTGCACTTACAGACCCAGAATCACGTGGAAGCAGCCAAGGCTTGGAGTTGGCACCTTCTGAAGCAATGACCAATCTGTTCCTTGACCCCTTTTAGCCACGGCTGGAGCTGGAACAGCTGGGACACAGGACTCCAAGTTCTGAGGCTTCACAGAGCAGCAGGACCCTGGGCTCAGCCCACAAAACAATTTTTACCTCCTAAGCCTCTGGGCCTGCGATGGGAGGGGCTGCAGTGAAGATCTCCAGAATGCCCTAAAGGTATTTTTTTAATTGTATTGGCTATTAACAGTTGGTTCTTTGTTACTTACTTGAGTTTCTGTAGCTGGCTTGAATATCTCTCCAAAAAATGGGTTTTTCTTTTGTACCTCATGGTCAGACTGCAGATTTTCCAAATGTTTATGCTCTGCTTCCCTTTTAAACCTAAGTTACAATTTCAGACCATCTCTTTCTTCACAAGTATGAATGTACACTTTTAGAAAAAGCCAGGTACCTTCTTTAATGCTTTGCTGCTTAGAAATTTCTTCTGCCAGACACCCTAAATCCTCTCTCCCAAGTTCAAAGTTCCACAGATTTCTAGGACAGGGGCAAAATGTTGCCATTTTGTTTGCTAAAGCACAACAAGAGTGACCTTTGTTCCGGTTCCCAATAAGTTCCTCATCTCCATCTGAGACCACCTCAGCCTGGACTTCATTGTCCATATCACTATCAGCATTTTGGTCATAACCATTCAACAAGTCTACAGGAAGTTCCAAACTTTCACTCAACTTTTTGTATTTTTCTGAGCCCTCCAAGCTGTTCGAAGCTCTGCCTGTTACCCAGTTTCAAAGTCACTTTCACATTTTCAGGTACCTTTATAGCAGAGCCCCACTACCAGTACCTTTTTGTATGTGTGTGTATTAGTCTGTTTTCATGCTGCTATGAAGAACTACCTGAGAGTGGGAAATTTATGAAGAAAAGAGGTTTAATTGACTCTCAGTTCTGCATGGCTGGGGAGACCTCAGGAAACTTAAAATCATTGCAGAAGGCAAAGAGGAAACAAGGCAGGTCTTACATGAAGCAGGAGAGAGACAGAGAGAAGGGGGAAACACTACACGCTTAGAAAACAACCAGATCCCCTGAGAATTCTATCGCGACAACACCAAGAGGGATGTCTGGCCCCTTGAATCAATCACTTCCCAACAGGCCACTCCTCTAACACATGGGGATTACAGCTTGAGATAAGATTCTGGTGGGGACTCAGAGGCAAACCATATCAGTTCGCTCTTATTATTTTGAGTTAGTTTCCTTATGTTCCTTTGATGATGGGTTTCTTGAGATCATTTATCATGAAGTTATGTTGAATTTTATTGAAAGCCTTTTCTGTTTCTATTGAGATGATCCTATGGTTTTGTATGTAATTCTGTTTATGTGGTAAATTGCATTTATTGATTTGCCCATATTGAATCATCCTTGCATCCCAGTTATGAAGCTAACTTGATCATGGTGAATTAACATTTTGATATATTGCTGGATTCAGTTTGCTAGTATTAGTTGAGGATTTTTGCATCTATGTTTATTTGGAATATTGCCCTGTAGTTTTTTTTTTTTTTTCTTATTGTGTCTTTCTCAGGTTTTGGTATCAGGGTGATGCCAACTTCATCAAATGAGTTACAGAGTAGTATCCCCTGGAATTTTTTCAATAGTTTCAGTAGAATTTTTATCAGCTTTTTTTTTTCTATGTCTGGTAGAATTCACCTGTGAATCTATCTGGTCCAGGGTTTATGTGATTGGTAGATTTTTTAATTACTGATTCAATTTTGGAAATCAATGTTAATCTGTTCCGAACTTTAATTTTTTCCTGATTCAGTCTTGGGAGCTTGTGTGCTTCCAGGAATTTATCTGTTTTTCTTTAAGTTTTCTAGTTTGTGTGAATAAAGGTATTCATATTCATAATAGTCTCTGAGGATCTTTTGCATTTCTGTGGGGTTGGTTGTAATCCAGCTAGTTGTCTATCAACCTTGTTTGAGATTTCATAGAGCCAACATTTGTTAATTCTTTGTATACATTTTTGAGTCTGACTTTTATTCTGTTCTCTGATTTTAGTTCCTTCCTTTTGGTAGCTTTACGGTTAGTTTGTTCTTGATTTCCTAGTTCCTGCAGGTGTGATGTTAGATTGTTATTTTGAGATCTTTCTAACTTTTTGAGGTAGGCATTTTGAGCTATAAACTGTCCTCTTAACACTAACTTAGCTGCATCCCAGAGATTTTTGTATGTTGTGTCACCATTTCATGTATTTAAAAGATTTTTTTTTTTATGTCTGCCCTAATTTTGTTGTTTACTCAAAAGTCATTCAGGAGACAGTTGTTTAATTTCAATGTAATGGTATGCTTTTGAAATATCTTATTTGTGTTGATTTCTATTTTTATTACACTGTGGTCTGAGAGTATGGTTGATATGATTTCTGTTTTTTTGAATTTATTAAGGCTTGCTTTATTGCCATACATTTGGTAAATTTTGGAGTATTGTCCATGTGCAGATGAGAAGAATGTCTATTCTATATTTGATAGATGGAGTATACTGTAGATGTCTGTTAGGTCCAATGGGTGAAGTTTTGAGTTTAAGTCCAGAATTTCTTCATTAGTTTTTTGCCTTGATTATCTGTCTTATGTTGTCAGTGGGTGTTAAAGTTCTTCCCTAATATTGTGTGGCTAAGTCTTTTTGTATGTCAAAAAGTACTTGTTTTATGAATCTGTATTCTCCAATGTTGGGAGCACATATTTGAAATAGTTGAGTCTTACTGTTGAACACTTTATCGTTATGTGATGCCGTCTGTGTCCCTTTTTACTGCTATTGGTTTAAAGTCTGTTTTATCTGATATAAAACTTGTTCTTTCTTTTTCTCTTTGTGTGTTAGGTCTTTCTCTAACTCTTTACTTTGAGCTCATGGGTGTCGTCATGTGTGAGATGAGTCCCTTATAGATAGCAGACTGATGAGTCTTGTGTTTTTTAATTCAATTAAATCCAATTTAATCTGTGCCTTTTAAGTGGAGTGTTTAGACAATTTACTTTCAAGGTTAATATTGATATGTGAGGTTTTTATCCTGTTGTTAAGTTGATATCTGGATGGTTTGTCGTTTCTATTGCATGGTTGCTTTACAGGTTCCGTGAGCTATGAACTGTGGTGTGTTTTTGTGGTAGCAGATATCATTGTTTCATTTCCTTGCTTAGAAATCCCATTCTTTCATTTTCTTGTTTAGAAATCTTGTAAGACTGATCTAGTGATAACAAATTTCCTTACTACTTTCTTGTCTGGAAAATATTGTATTTATCCTTCACTCATGAAGCTTAGTTTGGTGGGATATAAAATTCTTGGTTGGAATACTAGCAAACCTAATTCAGCTGCACATCAAAAAGTTAATTCACCATGTTCAAACAGGCTTCATAAGTGGGATGGAAAGATGGTTTAACATATGTAAATCAATAAATGTGATTCACCACATAAGCAGAATTACCTGTGAAAAACCATATAATTACCTCAATAGATACAAAAAAGCTTTCAAGAAAATTCAACATAACTTCATGATAAAAATTCTCAAGAAACTAGGCATCAAAGGAATACACCCCAAAATAATAAAAGCCATCTATGACAAACAAACAGCTAATATTATACTAAATGGGCAAAAATGGGAGGCATTCTCCTTGAGAACTGGCACAAGACAAGGATGCTGAGTCTTACTTCTCTTGTATAACATAGTATTGGAAGTCATAGCCAGAGTAACAAAAGGCTGATAATAGGCTCCCACTATCTCCTGTTTTATGAAATTTCTGCTGAGAATCACACTGTTAGCCTTATGGGGGTCCCTTTGTATGTGATTGTACCCTTTTCTCTAGCTGTTCTTATATTTTCTTTAGCATTGACCATGGAGAATCTGGTGTGATTATATGCATTAGTGATGTTCATTTTGTATAGTGTCTTACAGGTTGACATGGTTTGGCTCTGTGTCCTTACCCAAATCTTACGGGGAATTGTATTCTGCAGTGTTGGAGGAAGGGACTAGTGGGAAGTGATTGACTCTCCCTTGCTGTTCTCATGATAGTGAGTGAGTTCCCAAAAGAGCTGGTTGTTTAAAAGTGTGTAGCACTTCCCCTTTAACTTTCTCTTACTCCTGCTCCTGCCATGTAAGATGTGATTTATTTCCCTTCATCTTCTGCCATAATTGTCAGTTTTCTGGTGCCTCCCAGCCATACTTTCTGTACAACCTGCAAAACTGTAAGTCCATTAAACCTCTTTTCTTTATAAATTACCCAGTCTCAGGTAGTTTTTTTATAGCAATGTGAAAACAGACTAATACACAGGTGATTCTCTGGATTTCTTATATCTGGATGTCTCCCTCCCTAGCACAGTCAGGGAAACTTTCTTGAAATACTTTATTTTCTCCAATGTTTCCCAGGTTTTTTAACTTTTTCTTTTTCTCCCTCAGAAATTTCAATAATTTGCATGTTGACCAGCTTTATATAATTCCCTATTTCTTGAAGACTTTGTTCATCATTATTATTATTATTACTTTTTTATCTGACTGGATTAGCTCAAAAGACCAGTCTTCAAGCTCTGAAATTCCTTATTTTGCTTGGTCCAAACTGTTGATAAAGCTTTCACTTGTATTTTGAAATTCCTTGAGTGAGCTTTTCCATTCCAGATTCTCTGACTGATTCCTTTTTAAGATATTTATCTCTTCATTCATATTGTGAATTGCTTGAGAGATTTCTTTGTGTTGATTTTCAACCCTGTCTTTGTTCTTTTTGAGCTTCCCCACAATTCATAGTTTGAATTTTTTATCAGTCATTTCTGAGTACGTTATTTCTTTATCTGTCATTTCTGTCATATCTGAGTTTTAATTTTGGTTAGGGACCATTGCTAGAGAGCTAGTGCAATCCACTGGTGATGTCACTACATTCAGATTTTTTATGGTGCCAATTATTTTCTCCTGTTTCTTCTCCTTTGTAGATGTTGGCATCTGTAATTTTTAAAATTATTTTTATACAAGTAGGATTTTTTTTTCTCCATTATATTATTTTTTTCTCTTTCCTTTCCCTTAGCCTGCTCCCTATGAAGTGCAACTGTAGAGAATTCTTATTAGAGTCTTTTTTGCTTTTCTACTACAGCCCTATGCACTTCTTTCTGCAGGTTTTATACTTGGCTATAGCCTTTGATCTACAAGCAAGTAGACTGCACTCATAGGTAACAACCATCTGCAACCAACATGGCTAGCTATATACTTGATCCTTGTTTATAGGATCTCTGTTGCCTCAGGCAATGAGATAATTAATGACGTGTACAGTGGTCTGTGCTTGCTGCTCAGCACTGGAGGTATGAGTCCATGATTGGTAGCCATGTACTAAGCAGGTCATCCTATACATCTCCTGATGGCTGGCACAAGCATCAGTGTCAATAAAGAATCTAGTGGGTGGACCCCAAGTGCCCAGAGGTATGCCTGTGTTTGGAGCTAGGAAACCTTATTGGCCTAATTTTCTCTACATGCGAACCAAAGGCAGCCTAAGCTCCTATACCAGGAAAGTGGGTATTACAGATATCTGGAGATCTGCCTGGTTTGGAGCAGAGAAGAGTCTTCTGCAACAAAATTTCTGCCCAGGAGATGTTGGGCAACTGAAGCTGCTGAACCAGGCAAGCATATTCTCTGAAAGCCTGAAAATCTGCCTGGGCATAGAGTGGAGAGGCCCTTGCTGCACTACAATCGATGCCCAGAAAGTGTGTGGTGACTCATGCTGCTGAACCAGGCAAATGGATTCTCTGAATGTCTGGAAATCTGCTTGGGCATGAAGTGCAGAGGGCCCCACTGCACCACAGTCTATGTCCATGAAGAGTGAGGAATCTCAGGCTGCTGGTTGGGCAAGTGGGTGCTCCAAATGCCTGAATTTCTGCCTGTAGGTGGAGCAGGGAGGAATCCACTTCACCACAGTCACAGGGGAGCAGGCTGGGGCACCCAGTAATGACATACACAAACCAGTTCCAGGTACCAAAAGTGACTGTGGTTGCAAGTCTCACCACCCAGGATAAATTGCAGCTGTAGCAGTTTTTCTCCCACCCCAGGTTTGCAATGGGTAAAAGCACAACTTGAGCACCTACTGCTGAGGTGCTTTCCACAATTCTAGCTGCGAAGGAACCTACGCTGATCCAGAATAGGCACTCCAATCTGTGGCCCAAGACTGAAATGCCTGTGTGGCCATGCTGCTGGCCCACTAAAGAATGGTTGACTTTGTATGCACCTGGATTAAAAATAATGTTCTGCTCTCAGTCCTAGGTCTTGGAAAATGTCTGCAGCTTTTTCTAGTATCTTTTCCTCATAATATCTCCAAGGCTCTTCCCAAGTTAGCTCTAGGGTTTAGGAAAAACCAAGTACTCTCCTGCAAGTTAGGTTACTTGGATCTTCAGTGGAAAAGTGAGTCACAGAAGGAGGCTTTCTACATCTCTCACATACTAGGACTTCACTAAGTTTTATCAGCTGGATGCTACTTGACTGTGATCTCTCCTGGGGATGTGGAGCGTCCTTCACAATTCTGGTGGATTCTTGTTTTTCTTCTTAAGGCTAATAGAGTTGATCTTTATGCACTATTTTGCAATTTCCACATGTCTACTTTTTTCAGCCATGGTAAAAACCTATACTCTACCATCTTGGAGGAAACATCTATCAGCATTTTATGGATAACAGAAAAGGGGTGCAAAATAAAATTAATTTAAAAATTACCTTTATATATTCAAACTTACATAATTTATATAATTTGTTTTATTTCTATGAAAAACGAATGAGGGGAAAAAATTGGATGCACAACACTTAACATTATGGAATACATCCAATATATAATAAATCCAAAATATATAAATGTGTATTAAGGCCTAAAACTATGTAAGAAAGAAAAGATCTGTAGCTGACTGTGACCAGGTGGGTTTCATGAATAATTTTCAGAATGGCAAACCTAGTGTTGAGTTTAGTAAATTAATATCATGTCATTATTTCTGAATGCCACCAGTTGCTGTCTCCAGATTAGCAGAGGTAGAATCTACTAAAAGTAAATGAAGATTCTAGTTCTATAAAAAAATATAACTTGTTTAGTTACACAGCAGACTTCTGACATTCTACTTGAGAAGAATCGTCTTGAGCATGAGTGTACAGTCAGAGATGAATTTTCCATAAAGCTGATGTATCATCTCCAATGAGGAGATGATACATGTCTCCTCATTGCATAAGCCCCTTCACAGGCCTTTAGCAAGGTGTTCACTATGATTTTTATGTCTTTAAAATTTTTTATTAATGAAGATGGTATCTATTTTTACTCTTCCATTCCCTCTCTATGAGACTTAGCTTGCTGTTCATTAGCATAAACGTGGATGCAGGTGCTTTTGGAATAAGGTTATGATTAAGAAGAGTAAGGAATACATTTGGTTTCACTTTCGTGGCATATATTCAAATGGTTATAGTCAGGTCCACCTATAGTTAAGTAATTGTTAGAGCCCTCAGTTTGAAAATGGCTTCTAAGAATCAGGATGGAGTACTTCCAGTTACGTTCATCCATGAACTTTTAAATTTATTCAATATAATTTATTGAGGACCTATCATATGTCAGGAACTATGCCAGGAATTAGGAATAGAATGGTGAACAAAAAGATACTTAGCCAACTACTGATGTTTCTGACTTCATTTCTTACTGAATGTATCCTTGCTTACTTTGCTGGACACTTACGACTTTTTTCTTCCTATTCTTATTCCAGGTGCATGTGCCCACTTTCTTGGCATCATGACCTTAGTCTAGGTACAGAAGATGTGTCCACTATTTGCATAGATTCTATAGGAGGTAGTAATTGGATTACATAGATTTTGAAGGGGAAAGGACTGTTCACCAGACTGAATTATCTTTACTTAAGAAATATCTCAAATTATTTTTATAACCAGAGGTGATCAGTGAGTATTTACCTAAATGATACAGAAAAAAACTTTTATAGAAGTGTCAATGAGTAAATTACAAAGAGTATAATGATATTTTTCTGGATTTTGTGATATATATTATAATATGTAATAGTATATATATTATAAAATAAATAATTATTTTATTAGCTTTGTAATTGGCTATAATTTTACTCTTTATAAATAAATATTCATATGCATAAAAATTATTACTTATTATTTGTATCCTTTATTTCATATTGTATAAGCTTCGAAGTCCACAAAACCTGAATCTACCCATGGCTATATTCATGTAGGAATTTATTGTTTATGTAGTATTTTATATACAGTTTCTCAATTAGTGTCCTTTCAAATATGTATTTGGCATCTGCATTTTGCATCAGAAAAAGATATTAAGGTTCTGAGAGTTTAAAGATTTTTATTCCCCAAGGTCATACAAGTGACTTACGACTCAGACATATATTTTCCCATCCCAAGCCTGGTACTCTCCCATATACAAAATTTTTTCCTATTTGCATAGTGATAAAAAGCAGGTGAATTTGCTAATTTTCGTATAGCAAGGCTATTTATATTTCTAAACACATTTTAGGTAATAGTAGAAATGTTCTTAGATGTTATTTCCTTGACACAACAACATATTTCCAACAGGGTTCATAATGCATATCCTTACTATAGTGTATTTCATGAATTGGCTAAGGTCATTTATATGTGAAATTTTGACTAGAATATTGGTGCACTTAAAACAATCATGAAGATAATATTTTTTCTTTTTTCTTTTTTTTTTTTTGAGATGGAGTTTCGCTCTTGTCACCTAGGCTGGAGTGCAGTGGTGTGATCTCGGCTCACTGCAACCTCTGTCTCCTGGGTTCAAGTAATTCTCCTGCCTCAGCCTCCTGAGTAGCTGGGATCACAGGTGTATGCCACCACGTGCAGCTAATTTTTGGTATTTTTAGTAGAGACAGGGTTTCATCATGTTGGCCAGGCTGGTCTCAAACTCCTAACCTCAGATGATCCACCTGCCTCGGCCTCCCAAATTCCTGGGATTTACAGGCTTGAGCCACTGTGCCCGGCTGAAGATAATTGTTTCACAAGATAATCATACACTCCCTGAAAAACAAACAAACGACAACAACAACAAAACAAGAATCTATACCAGAAGAATTCTCAAGCTTTTGTGACGGTGTAAGTGGAATTTACCCACAAAACTGCAATGAATCATTTTATAATAATTTATGACACTGTATTTTTGTGTTTTTAATGTAAGGTTTTAAGGTTTTAACCACAGAGGGAGTAAAGATTAAGCCAGTGAATTGGAAAATCAGAAAGTTCATAGTGTATTCCATAATATTTCCTAGACAAACGTTTTATGAGCAGCTTGTTCCAGTACAATCCAAAGTAAGCTGATAGCGTACTTGTGAAAAATATTAAAACATTCAATAGCTCAAGAAAGTTGTAATATAATGTAATTTTAGGTAGAATAGTGAATAATAAAATAAGGTAAATTTAAAATTACATATATTAAATATAGAGAATTTATGTTTTTAAAATATAAAAATCTGGTAGCCTAAGATATTTTGTTAATCAAACAAATACTAGATAAATTCTATTTGATATGAAATGCAAATTCTAGAGGGAAAAAATGATGCAAGTGAATAATTTATTGAGAAAGAAAGTACAAATTATCCGAAGCCTGTTTTTAGTACAAGAACTTAGTTATAATTATTAACATATACCAAACTTTAGTCCCATAATACACTATTCTAAAATTAGATAACATTTATGTTTTATGCTTTCTGATATTATATGCAATTTTTATATAACCTTAGCACAAATAAATTTAACTCAGAATTTCAATTAATTTCAAGACCCTAAAAGTCTGGTCTTAGGATCACCTTTTGAGTCTCTTTTCAGACTCCACATATCATCCATTCTTAACACAGAGGTCTCCACCACCAACAAACATGCTGAGTCATAGGTGTTAAGAAGCAGGGAAAGATTACCATATTATTTGATAATTATAGTTATTTTAAATTCCATGTCTAATAATTACAACATCTGTATCATATCTGAGTTTAGTTCTTATTATTGACATTTACCCCTGGAGTGTATTTTTCCTTCCCTTTTCTTACATCTCATTTGCTATTCTTAAAAGACAGATGCCTTTGTCAGAAGGTAGTCCCTGAGGTAAATATGGGTTATGTTTGCTGATGGTCATGATTTTCCTTCTGATAGGCCTTGAATGTTGGATTTGTGTTTTGGAATTTAGTATAGTGTTTTTTTTTATGGTTACCATAAGTATACCAGAAGCTTTCAGTCTCTGTTTAGTGTGTGGGTGGTATACTGGAGGTTAATTTGTTAATATCTGTTTCCTCTGCCTTTGGGTCTTTCCTTTGCACTGTGGCATGGAGAGAATCTGTCTCTTGTAACTCTCTAAGTTGTATTCCACTGTTACTTTTACTCAGTGCCTGTGAACCTGTTGTGGAGGAAGTGGCCAGAGAATGTTTTCTGTTTTCATTAAGCATCAGTCTTAGGTAGGCACTATATTCCAGAATCTCATATGTGTGACTTTTCAAAATTTTTCACCCTCATCCACCCAAAGAGCTAAACATAGTATGTCTATTCATCCATTTTCTCACTGCTCATAAAGACATACTGGATAGGGTAATTTATAAAGAAAAGCAGGTTTAATGGACTAACAGTTCCACATGGCTGGGGAGGCCTCATAATCATCACAGAAAGTGAGAGGCACGTCTTACATGGTGGCAGACAAGATAGAATGAGATCCAAGTAAAAGGAGAAAACCATTATAAAACCATCAGATCTCGTGAGACTTACTACCAAGAGAACAGTATGGAGGAAAGTGTGCCAATTATTCAATTATGTGTCACCGGGTCCCTCCCACAACATGTGGGAATTATGGGAGCTACAATTCAAGATGAGATTAGGGTGCAGACAAAAGCTTGCAATAGGGTACAAACCCCTATGCTGATCCACTAGCATGCTCATGCTAACTCGTGCTCAGCCTTTAGCAGTTGATTAAATATTTTAATCTGAACTTTCCTTTATGTTGCAACCCATGGCCTCTGCCTTATAGAAGTAAATGTTCCAGCATTTTTTCTTTATTCAGGTGTCTATTTTGACTGGGTTTTGGGTCAGTTGTTTGCCTTGAGACCTCAGTTCTAAGATGGGGTCCAGAAAAATTATTAATTTGTAGTCTGTCTGATTTTTGCCTTATAAGTTTGGGAGTGATGTCATTTCAAACCCTCTTCACTGAAGTAAAACTACCTTGAGTTGAATTATTATTAACTTAAAAAATTATTAGCTTTATTTCTAATAAAAATGCCATTATATATTATGCATTTTACTTTATATATTTAGAATAACATATTTATAAATCTAACTCATTTAAAGTATATACATATACATATATACTTACAGGTTTATGAATTCACTGTCATTCACATATAATTATAAAGAGAAAGAAATGAAAAACAATCATGGATAGAATCTTTTTGATGCTGATTTTAAAACAAAATGTGGCTTAATATTTTATATATTAATGTTACATTTCTCCTTTCATAAGCAGTCTTTTTCTTAGGGTGGTATCCAGTAAAGTATTCCAATGACTATGCATTGCATCCTAATTGGAAGCTAAGTTTTCAGGAGAGTGGGTGCTGACAGAGACTCTCACTTTATTAAAGCTGCCTATTCTCTTTCATCCCCAGAAGAACATATTTTGTGTAACAAACTTCATCTCATTTTACATAATACTTCCTCCAGTGTATCTCTTCAATTCAACTTTTCCATCTTTATAAACAGATTCAAAATTTCAACATTAAAATAACTTTTTTTCTTTCCATCCCTCCCTTGTCCTCCACCTCACAACATGCAGAGACTCTAGCATGCGGTTTTCCAAAGTCCTATAGCCTAACTTAATTCATTTCTTTGTACTGGCATCCTACATTTTTACAATTTTTACAGAGATTACAACAAATTCTGGTTGTGTTTTACATATACATTTTCATGGTAGATATTACTATTTTAGAGACATTGATAGTATGATCCCAAAGTATTTGATTTTATTTTCTAATACTCTTACACTTGACTTCTTTGGGAGAAAAACACCTGTATACATAAAATATTTAAATAACTATATCTGATATAACCAACCCAACTGATAATTTCTCTTTCTCTCTACATACGTCCACTTGTTTTCTTGTTTAAAATTTATGCATTAAAATATAAAGTAGAATAATCAATTAATGTAGGTAATTATATTCTAATGTAAGAAATATTTTGAACTCAGAGGCATTTAACTCTAAAGGAAAAATGGAATAGGTTCTTGATTAGCAAATATTCAAATTTCATTGAAAGTGGTGTGGAAATAATCAAATATGAGAAATATATATTTTCCTGCCTGAAAAATGTGGTAACAATCATGCATGTGCTACACCACACTTCTTATCAATACCTAGATGCAAGTGAATGATAGTTTTTGCTTCTCTAGTTTCCATTATCTGTACCTCTAATTCTTCTGTTGTACATATTTTATTATGTTTCACATTTTTCCAGTTTATCACAATATATCACTAGTTTTTTTATTTGTTTGTTTTCAATTATTTCTTTACAGATTGTCTAAGGTAAGTTTCTTTGTCTTACTTCTTGCTAATAACTATTTAGACATTAGTTTTGGATTCTCAAATCTGTCCTTAATTGCCATGTGTTCTAGCTAAAATATAGTTTAATGTATCAAGTTTATTTAAAATGATACATGCAAGTTTCCACCGAAAAATTTAAAAAGAAAAAACTAGATAATTTGTCACTGGAAAAATAGGGTGGGAGGGATTTGAAGTGAAAGCTCTACTCGTATACTGATACTGCTAGATGTCACAGTTGTCAGTTTTTGGGAAGATAGTGGGAGACTGTAAAATTACTTAAATAGACACACTTTATTTTTAGTTCAATTTCCAAGAATTTATCTTGGGTAGAAAATCACAGACATACCCACAAAGTTTCAATGAAAATGTTCAGACATTTTAAATTTCACTGATTTGGGAATTTTAACACCTCAATGTACATCAACAGGGAATTGATAAATTAAACCGTGGTTTATTCCTGAAATTCAATTTGTAAAGCTAACTAAAATAACATTCCCCCAAAAATGAATTCCCTTTATAATATCTCCACCTACATATTTATCCTGTGGCGGCACTCACATTTCCTTCTACTCTTTTGCTGATGCCATATATTGACTGAAAATGTGAATATTTTGTTTATATATTCATACAATGTTCAATATAACCATCATACTTTGGTCACTATCATTGGATGATAATTAACTAGATTGAAATAGGAAAAATTTTCACTTTTCATGTTGGTGCAAATCCAAAAGTTTTAAAACTTTTGGTAAATTTAAGGCATACATTTAAAGTGGAGAAATTCAAGTTGAAAGTGTAAATGAGCTAGCTATAATTTGCTAAAAATATATGAATATATGTGTGTATGTGTATACATTTCATATATCGTTAATACAGGGAAGCATTAAAAATAAGAACACAATAAGAGTGGTAGATGGCAGAAGCATATTTAAATTTTCTTTGACTTGTCTGTTTTTGATGAGTTTCCATCAGAGCTGAGAAACACCCTTTGTTTCACAAGCATACCACAGTCATGTACTACTACTCCACAAACATACCTGTCTCCTATGCATATGTTTACTCTGGCTTTTGGCTGATGACAAACTCTAGTACATAAAATAAGTCCTGCTCTCTGGGCTGCTTTTATCTCCAGTAGAAGACTATATTCTAAAAGAGAGCTTAGATTACTGATAGCACATTCTGCTTGATAATATTAAATTTTGGTTTTGAAGTATCAGCCATCAACAACCAATATTAGGTCAGGGTTCTTCTCAATAGGAGTCTATAATACACCTGAGCAATATTTACAGAGAATTCCCTAACCAAGGTAAGAAAATCATGAAGTTCCTTTCTTCTGGTAGGGGCAGAAGAGTGGCAGTATCCAGGGTGTTGCCATACCAAATAGTAATGTAAGAAGGAAAGAGTAATAACATCTCATAAGAGGTAAATCAGCTGGCTGAAATGTGTTGTGTGTTCTCAGTCAGTAACAATGTTTCTACTTCATGAAGGTCACGGGTGAAATGGGGAGCCTAGAACTACTTCAGCAGAATCATAGAATTTTTCTTTGGCAGCTATTGTCCTAACATAGGAGAAATAAGTCTTTGTAATCAGATCAAGGGTAAGGCTATCGTAAGTAAGGGGTATCTGATGGTTGCCCTGAAGTTAAGTTAAAATTCCAAGAGCTTGTCCGGATTGCTCATGCACACATAGATGAAATGGCAATTTGTGCTTATGGTTGTCTAGATAAAGAGGCTGTTGAAACATCTTCTTTAGAGTACAAACGTTTGAGCCTGTTCACGTTTGAGCTTACAGAATAGAGCATAATGTACAGAAGACTTAGTCAATTCATAAAGAGGTGTAGCAGTCTCAGAAAAAAATGGCACTCATTCACAGCCACACTCAAATAGAGAAAATTTTTCAGTTGTCGTACTGTGAGGAGTATAGATAAATAGTTATTGGATAACTATTTTCTTATCAGGAGAGAATTTTTTTCTCTCTTCAGATAGGTCATTCCCTAAATAATTAACTGTTCTGTCAAAATTGTAATTTAACTTTTGAAACTTTATATAGTTTTTCTGCAAGGCTGAGAGCAAATAAATGAAATTATTTTTACAGGTTTCTTTGTTTTCTGAACAAAGTAGCAGATAATACATATTACATAAGTATTGAGTCACAAGGGAAATTTAGATATATTAAGTCTTAGATCTGGGAAAAGTAGGAGGAAATTTTAATGATCCTTGGGGCAGACTGTTCAGGAATACTGTTGTCTTTCTCAGGTAAAGGCAAAGAAACAAACTCAACTGGACTACTAGTACATTGAAAAAGGTAGAACGTAGATCCATTAAAGTGAAGTGGCTTCAGGAGAAATTGATGACAGGATGGTATTTGGTTTAGGTACTGTCAGAAAACAAGACATAGCAGTTCTGCTGCTGGTCTTGAGGTTTTGAGCACATTGGTATCATTGATGTCTTTGTTAATTTGGTTTCCTTACTGGCAGGATGAGAGTTAAAAAGACTCACTTTTTACAAAGTGCAGGACACAAGATGATATTTGGGTATACAGTTTCAACTACAAAATTGAGACTTTCTTTTGATTTTGTTTTAAAGACTATCCAGATATTTTGGTATGATTTATATTTTATAGCTCCTGTGCTGATTATTTTGCCTATGTCAACAGAACTTTTAACCCATAGAAAGGTGCAGGGACAAGATCCTTGTCCAGGTTGTATATTAAATGTAATGAGGAAAGGAAAAAATAACTAGAGTAGACCTAACTTAGTCATGAATACAAGAGTCTCTTCGACCTCAAGTAAAAGCCCTTTTGGTATGCATTTAATATTGAATTCAATTTGTATTGCTAAATTTGAAGGAGTTAGGTATCACAGAGCAAGAAAAAATGTTTTGCGGTCAAGGGCACCAGATTTATGGTTAAGTGTTAGGAGAAAAATCTGTCGGTTATTTGAAACACATACCACCTGTATTGTGTGTTTATTCTACGAAGAGGTTGAACAAAGGTAGTGGAGTTTAATGTGGCCAGGGTAGTAACCATATGTACCAGAAATTCATGAGAATGACCATCTATATTTATAGTTAATTTACTTTGAGTGTTTGAGATTATGACAGGATATTAGATGATTTTTCCTTTTTCAGAGCACCTCCTTTGATCTGAATTGAGGGATTTTTAAAATCTTGGTTTTTCTTTTGTAAAATGAGACCATCTTTTTTCAGTGTCCAGTCTGTTTACAATATCTACCAGTGTCCTTGTCAGTAAGCGTCCAATTGGGAGATGAGCCACCAAACAATTTCATGTGTAGGACTAAAACTTGATATTGGTTTGTCTCATATTTATTCCAAATCAATTTTAAAATGTGCTGCCAAATATTGTAGTTCAGGTAAAGGGATTATTTCCCTTTTTTCTTTTTAATTAGGTCTCCAATTTCAAGTTTCACTTTATTGACAAAGTGAGATCAAAGGGCTACTACTGTATTAGCACATTACTTAACTCACAAGTATTTTCATAAGGTATTCTCTATTCTATCCAGAAAATATCCTATTCTTTCATCTTTTGTTTGTTTGCATAATTAAATGATATATTAAATTTTTATTAGTCATTTTTCAGGTATGACTTTTAGGAGACTTTCATCTACTTGTCTGGCCTTTTAATCGCCTTCAAGTTAACTGTGGAAAGAAAGATCCTCTAGGTTCCTTTCCAGGAGTGTCAAATCAGCTCTTTCTATCAAACATTTAGCATCCAAGGTTCTGACTGACATTTGCGCAAGTTGATACTGGTCAAATAATCCTGGGTGATATGAAACCAAAGTAACTCTAAATTCACTCATAAATATTTGTTTGTCTTACTTGGGTTGAGGTAAATTTTAATTTTTAACTCTTATTTCAAGTTCAACATAATTGCCTACATTTGTAGTTCATGAGAGGGATGGATATTTACAGACCACTCGCATATTGGGATTTCAGGAGAGTTGTTGGGAAAATGTAGGGTTTTGTGGTCAAGGATGGAGGAGTGGACAGCAGTGCCAAAAGAGGGAGATCAAAAGGAAAAGAGAGAAAATATGAGTATAAGAAAGGAACTGGAGCTTAAGAAGAGAGGAGTTACTAGGCAAATGGATTTAGTTTGTCATTGCTTAAGTTTGTTGAATTGCTCATGGCCTTTGGGCCAAATATGTTTTAGTAAAGCAAATTTTAAATTAGAATTTTATTTGGAGGAATTTGAATATCAGTCAAAATATGCTATCCATTAGGTCTGAGAAATATTCCCTTTCTTTTCTAAGACACTTCTCAAGTGAACAATTTTATTTAAATCTGGCAGCCACCACAGTGGCTATATAAGATTCAAATCAGCCTTGGTGCAGTTATGAATTAGAAAGATAGGTACAAGTAGTAGAATTGTAATGAGAGTACATAGAAGAAACAGGAATTCTTTTCCTGAAAGAGGAGAGGATTCACACTTGAAAAAACCCCATTAGAGCTGTCAGTGACAATGAGGAATATAATTCTAGTATTCCTTTTGTCTTGGGCTCCAAATCTGACAATTGGTCATCTCTGAACACAAACTGAATTATCTATGCCCCATGGCAGGTGGAAAACCAGAAAGAATGCTTACCCTGAATCAAAGCCGACTTCTCAGGACAATAAAAATGAGATGGAAGAACTTCATTTGGATATATTGATCACTCACAGTTTGTTCAATTGAATGTGGATTCAGTCATAATTACAAACTCACCATCCTTGAAGCTGGTTTGAAAAACATGCTTATAGGATGTGAATAAATAGGAACACCTTTACACTGTCGGTGGGACTGTAAACTAGTTCAACCATTGTGGAAGACAGTGTGGCGATTCCTCAAGGATCTAGAACTAGAAATACCATTTGACCCAGCCATCCCATTACTGGGTATATACCCAAAGGATTATAAATCATGCTGCTGTAAAGACACATGCGCATGTATGTTTATTGCAGCACTATTCACAATAGCAAAGACTTGGAACCAACCCAAATATCCATCAATGACAGACTGGATTAAGAAAATGTGGCACATATACACCATGGAATACTATGCAGCCATAAAAAAGGATGAGTTCGTGTCCTTTGTAGGGACATGGATGCAGCTGGAAACCATCATTCTGAGCAAACTATCACAAGAACAGAAAACCAAATGTTCTCACTCATAGGTGAGAATTGAACAATGAGAACACTTGGACACAGGAAGGTGAACATCACACACTGGGGCCTGTTATGGGGTGGGGGACGGAGGAGGGATAGCATTAGGAGATATGCCTAATGTAAATGACGAGTTAATGGGTGCAGCACACCAATGTGGCACATGTATGCATAGGTACCAAACTGCACGTTGTGCACATACACCCTAGAACATACACTATAATTAAAAAATGAAAAACAAAAGAAAAAAAAGAAAAACATGCTTATAGTGCCTATGCCTATATTCTACTCTGGGTCTCTTCTTCTTACAGGAAGTAACACTTCTAGACAGCACAACATTAAATAGTAACACAAAAGTCAGCAAAAATAGATGAAAATAAATAGTATGAATCTACCAAGGATGTCAAAAAATATATAACTTATAACAAAACCTAAGTACCAAACATTGAATAAATAACAATGAAATCTACCACAGAGTCAAGTTCAGATCCAGTGCTGACACGACATTATTGAAAACTCAACCTGTGAGCAGCAAGTCACAAGCATCTTTTCTGAGTTATACACCTGGTTGAAGATTTGGGGCCACAGCATCAGACAGTGCAGAGCACATCTCAATAGAACCTTCACAATAACTGTAGAAATAAATGAAGGTCACCCAAATAAGAAGAAGTAAAGGCTATTTATTCAGAGTTTGCTATAGCAAGAGAGTTGGGAACCACCAACTGTGTTTTGGAAAAGACTCGAAGGAAGGCAGAGGAGTAAGAAAGCTTTATGATGAACAAAAGGGGAGAATTCTAGTGTGCCTTGGTAGGAACTGTTGGCATGGAAAGGCTGCAGGCAAGCTACCTAGAAGCGGGGCATCCTATGTAATTGGTTAGCAGCGCATATTTAGCATTTTGTATTTGAAACTAAGTTGGAAGTTGGGGCAAAAAAATAGGAAATCTTTTAGTTATTAATTAGGTTCTACTCATTTTTGACTATTACAGGGATTATTGTTTGCTTTTCTGTAATGGTTCCTAATGATAGTAGTTTGACTTCCTGACTGGGCACTTGATAGATATAGATAATGGTTTGGCTTACTGGATTAATTGCTATGGTTGTGAGTCTGAGTTTTATTTTTATATGTGATCTGGACATCATCCATTTGCATATTCAGCTTCTCAATGTACTCATCACTCTGCAAAGGATTTTAAATGTAGTAAATTATCCTGGTGTAAGTCCTATGATGCAGATATTGCTATTCTCTTTATTCTACACACAGAGAAGTTGAAGCCTAGGAAAGTTAAAAACCGTCTCTAAGTCACTCAGAAATTACGATAATACAATTTAAATAGTCTATTGTGTTGCTCTTAATCTACATAGACATGCTGGCCAATAGAACTCCTAATATGAAAACATTTATTATATGTGATGTCTAATATGACTAGTAATATTCACATGTGACTACTGAGCACTTGAAATGTGGCTAGTATGACTTCAGAACATACATTTTAATTATACTTAGTTTTAATTTAAATATTAGTTCAAATAGTCACATGTGGCTTTTTGTTTCGGCATGAAAGAACATAGCTCTATATAATTCTATGAAAACAAGTTTTCAGGGTAATAAAACTTTTTTAAACTTAACTAATTTGAAAAGAAAAAATACAAAACTGCATACAGGAGACTAGCATGAAGCATAATTGCTTTATATCATATATATGTATATGTGCATATATGTGTATTATATATATTCTATGTGTGCATATATTACACATTCTATATTTACTAGTAAATGTGTTGTATATAAAATGAGTAACAACATTTATAGCTCTAAGTATGGTATACTTAATAGGATATCTTGACATACTAGTAGTAGCAACAACAACAGTAATAAGGAATTAAGCTGAGCCACTATAATAAAGATTAAGAATTCTTGCTGTTGATGGAGCAAAGAGATAACTGAGTGAAATACATTGGATATTTGTACACCAAATATCATGTTGAAATGTAATCTGCAACATTGGAGGCAGGACCTGGTGGGAAGTGATTGGGTCATAAAGGAGGATCCCTCATGGCTTGCTGCTGTTTTTGTGATAGTGAGTTCTTACATGATTCGGTTGTTTAAAAGTCTGTGGTACCTCCCTCCAACTCTTTCTGCCACTTCTGCCATGTGAGAAGCCTGTTCTCCTTTCACCTTCTTCCATGATTGCAAGCTTCCGGAGGCTTCCCCAGAAGCTGAACTCACACCAGCATCATGCTTCCTTTACAAACTGCAGAATCAGGAGCCAATTAAACCTGTTTTCTTTATAAATTACCCAGCCTCAGGTATTTCTTAATAGTGATTCAAGAATGGCCTAATACAAAAAATTGGTACCACGAAATGGGGCATTGCTATAAAAATACTTGAAGATATGGAGGCAACTTTGGAATTGGGTAACAAGCAGAAGTTGGAAGAGTTTGGAGGGCTCAGAGGAAGACAGGAAGATGGAGGAAAGTTTGAAACTTTTTAAAAACTGGTTAAGTGGTTGTGACCAAAATGATCATAGTGATATGGACACCAAATTCCAGGATGATGAGGTCTCAGATGGAAATGAGGAACTTATTGGGAAATGGAGCAAACATCAAATGTGTTTTGCCTTAGCAAAGAACTTGGCTATATTCTCTTCATGCCCTAGGGATCTATAGACCTTTTAACTTCAAAGTGATGATTTAGGGTATCTGGTGGAAGCAATTTCTAAGCATCACAGCATTAAAGAAGTAGCCTGGCCTCTTCTAGCAACCAAACTCAGATGCAGGAGCAAAGAAACGACTTAAAGTTTGAATTTATTTGTAAAAGGAAAGGAGAGTGTAAACATATGGAAAAGTTGCATCCTGGTCATTTGGTAGGAAAAAAAAAATAACTTTTTCAGGAGATAAATTAAGGCAGGGTATGGAGCAATCACTTGCTAGAGAGATTTGTATAACTAAGAAGGAGCCAGATACAGATAGTCATGACAATGGAAAAAAGGTAGGCCTTCCCATCACAGGTCCTAATGTCTAGTCTGTGCAGTCTAGGGACACTGCTCCTCACATCCTGGCTGCTCTGGCTCCAGCCTTAGGTCAAAGGGCCCCAGATATAGCTTGGGCCACTGCTTCAGAGGGTGCAAGCCATAAGCTTTGGTGGCTTTCATGTGGTGCTAAGCCTGTAGATGCAAATAATGTGACCCTGAAGGAGACTTGGCAGCCTCTGCCTAGATTTCAGAGGACATACCAGAAAGCCTTTGTACCAAGGCAGAAGCCTGTCACAGGGGTGGAGGCCTCCAAGAGAATCTCTACTAAGGCAGTGCAGAGAAGAAACGAGGGGCTATAGGCCCCAAACAGAGTTCTCACTGGGGCACTGCCTAGTGGAGCTGTGGGTAGGGGGCCACCGTCCTCCACACTCCAGAATGGTAGATCCACTAACATCTTGCCACCCTGCACCTGGAAAAGCCACAGCCACTCAACGCCAGCCCATGAAAGCAGCACCAGGGGTTGTACTCTGCAGAGCCACATGGATGAAGCTGCTCAAGTCCTTGGAAGCCCACCATTGAATCAGTGTACCCTGGATGTGAGACAGAGAGTCAAAGATTATTTTAGAGGGTTAAGATTTGATGACTGCCCTGCTGGGTTTTGAAGATTCATGGAGCTTGTGCCCCCATTCTTTTGGTCAGTTTCTCCCTTTTGGAATGAAAATATTATCCCAATGCCTATGCCCCCCATTGTATATTAGGAGTCAATAACTTGTTGTATTTTATAGGCTCATAGGTAGAAGGAACTTATTTTCAGATGAGACTTTGGACTTGGACTTGGGACTTTTGAGTTAATGCTGAAATGAGTTAGGCTTTGAGAAACTAGTGAAAAAGGATCATTGTGTTTTGACATATGAGAAGTACATGAGATTTGTGGGGCCGGGGTGAAATGATGTGGTTTGGATATTTGTGCCCCCAAATTTCATGTGGAAGTATAATCCCCAATGTTGGAGGTGAGGCCTCACGGGAGGTGATTGGGTCGTGGGCATGGATCCCTCATGGCTTGGTGCTGTCCTCAAGATAGTGAGTGAGTTCTCACGAGTTGTGGCTGTTTAAAAGTCTGTGGTACCTTCTTGCCCCCATTCTTGCTCTCACTATGTGAAATGCCTGCCTCCGCCTTTGTGTTCCATCATCATTGTAAGCTTCCTGAGGCCTCACCAGAAGCTGAGCAAATGCCAGTACCATGCTTTCTGTACAGCTTGCAGAATCTTTAGCCAATTAACCCTCCTTTCTTTGTAATGTACCCAGTCTCAGGTATTTCTTTATAGCAATGCAAAAGCAGACTTCTACACTGAGTCACCAAAGATCTTTCTGTCCCAACTGTGCTATAGTCTCTGTAGGAACAGCTGTCACTGAGTTTATACAACATTTTATGATCTTACTTCTATACCCCATTAGTTGAGATTACCTGACATTTTCAGTTTCTAAAAACCAAATGAGTCAAATACATTACACTTAATGCATGTAATTTTTCATTGAATTAAACACTAATTTCCTGTTTAATATAGTATGCTTTGTATGACACACTGAGACTTAGACATTCTTTCTCCCTATATAGGCATTCAGTATATGAGAAATAATAATAATATACATAAAACAAACATATAAATGTAATGCTGCAGAAATAAGGACCTGAAGTTGTTATATCTGATGTATATCTAATAAGATGATATTATACACTTCCATTCAACCCTGACATATTCTTAGTGAAATATGTGTTCTCCTGTTATTGACAAATGCCAAACAGCAACTTCTCCTTTTTAAGTATTTTGCATAATGATAGATATTTTCCAGTTCAAATTACAGTCAAAAGTATATTGCTTAGAAGATACCATTTCTTATACCTCTATAATGGCAAATCATACTTTTGAAGCCACTCTATAAGAGCAATCAACTTTGATCATTACCTCTAATGCTGCTCCTAGAATTATGTTTTCCTTTTTGACAAGGAGCACTTTAAATTCTTCAAGAACCAGTTGTAAATTCTATTCCTCAGAACACATAAGATTCTGGCACATGTTTAAAGACAGAAAATCTTAATGTTTTTTACTTTTTCCATCACTTTGACTCAATCAACAGTGAATGATTATTTTTACCATGCATTAAGATAACTGTAATTTCAATCCTCATTTTAGTTTCTAGGTTTTGAAAAAATAGACAAGTAAATGTTCTTCAATATAATATATTCATTATATTGAAGGATAATGATAGCTTTATGTACAGAATGCTTTAGAAATGCAAACTTTGGGAGGCCGAGACGGGCGGATCACGAGGTCAGGAGATCGAGACCATTCTGGCTAACACGGTGAAACCCCGTCTCTACTAAAAATTACAAAAAAATTAGCCGGGCGAGGTGGTGGGCGCCTGTAGTCCCAGCTACTGGGGAGGCTGAGGCAGGAGAATGGCGTAGACCCGGGAGGCGGAGCTTGCAGTGAGCTGAGATCCGGCCACTGCACTCCAGCCCGGGCTACAGAGCAAGACTCCGTCTCAAAAAAAATCTCGGAAAAAAAAAAAAGAAATGCAAACATAGAGCACTTAAATAGCCTTTAAAGTTTATTGAAAGCATCCTCAGGAAGTACTATCACACAATAAAGCTAATAATGAAAGAAATTATAATATTAACAGCAAATGAAATAAAACAACATTATTTTTATTCACTCTTTCATGTTCCTTCTCAGATATTGCGAGTACAGAAATCATGAGACATTATTCAAAGAATATAGTTTCATATTTTGTTCCATCATTGATAGTTCTCTTTGAATGTTTTGAAGCATTGACATGCATTTGTTCCCTTAATATGGTTTTGATGATGAATAATCAATCCAGATTTACATTTTTGACAGCTTAAAAACAAAATATAGCCAAATAAATTAAATTGGAATCAAGACATGAAAAATTACTTGTGAATAATCTCATTTCAGCATTTTCAAATGTAGTTTTCTTGTCAATTCATAAATAATAAAAGTAAATTCATTGCTTACTGTCTGTTTTCCTAGGTGGAAACTCTGGATCATCACACTAAGATAAAATTACACTTTAAAAATATTAAATAACCCAATACAACAAGAATATATTAAGTATGAAATAGACTAACAGGTTTAGAACTCATTAATGAATTTCCGTAACAACTATTTACTGAGCACCCTCTACATATGAGGCAGTGTTCTAAGTGCTGTGGTCCTGACAGTTAAAATAAAAAACAAAGCAAAACAGAAAAAAAAAAATCTGTCCTCCTTCAGCTTACATGCTAACAGTGATCACCATTTGGTTTGAAAACCTTACATATTTTATTTCAAAATTTAAATTTTTATTGGCCAGTCTTTTGTTTTTCTAATTTCTATGGAAGATATTCAATTATAATACTATCTTCAGACTTCATTTAAAAATTTGCAGGCTATTGATAACTTTGACAAGGGCTAAGCTGGTATTCAGATATACAGGTCCAGAAATTGTGACTTATTCACTAACACTAAGAGACGATGTTCAATTTGTAGACTTTGCCTGCATAGAAGGAACTAATTGAAGATAGGTTGTTTGAGAAATTTAAAGTAAGATATTGGCTATTATTTGTGGTTATTTTCATAGCACTTTTATGAGTAGTTATAAATAACTCTGCAGACATTTCTTTAAAGTTCAAAAATTTAAATATACTTAATAAGGATAAAAATATACTTAAAAATTTTTTTTTTTCACTTTTGATTTTTAAATCATTTTCTTAGAGACAGGGTCTCACTCTATCACCCAGGCGGTGATGCAATCATAACTCACTGCAGTCTCAACCTCCAGGGCTCAAGCATTCTGCTTGCCTCAGCCTCTTGCATAGATAGGACTACAGGTGCATGCCACCACACATTGCTTTTATTTTTTTCTTTTTTTTAATGACACAGGGTCTCACTGTGTTGCCCAGACTTGTCTCAAAATCCTGGTCTCTAGCAATTCTTCCACCTCACCTTCCGAAAGTGCTAGGATTTAAGGTATAAATAACTGTGCTGGACCATGAAAGCTTCTTGATTTTTTATTTTTCCTTTATTTAGATATCACATAGACTACAGTATAGTGATCCCAGTAGGTTACAACACTATTGAGAAGATTATAACTCATGCAATTTGGGTCATCATTTGTGAGGCCTGAACTTTGAAGATATTATTTTGCCTTAGCAAAATATAGGCTGATGTAAATGTAAGAAACACAAGGATTCTTCACACAGACATCTGTAAATAATTATTTTGGCTTCATTTTAATTGCTAATATATTTTATTTTAAGGTTACTTTGATATGATTTGGATGTTTGTTCTCTCCCAATCTCATGTTGAAATGTCATTGCCAAAGTTGGAGGTGAGACCTTGTGGGAGGTGACTGGATCCTGAAGGCAGATCTCTCATGAATAGTTTAGCACCTTCCTCTTTGTAATAAGTGAGTTCTCACTCAGTTTATGCACAATCTGGTTGATTACAAGAGTCTGGGACCTCCTCCTTCCTCTCTTGTTCCTGCTTTTGCCATGTGATGTGCTTACTCCTGCTTTGCCTTCTGCCATGAGTAAAAGTCTCCCTGAGGCCTCACCAGAAGCAAAGCGGGTGCCAGTGCAATGTTTCTTGTAAAGCCCACTGAACTGTGAACCAAATAAACCTCCTTTCTTTTATCTAGTTTCAGGTATTCTTTTGTAGCAACATAAAATAAACTCACACACACTTATTTGACTTCAGTTTTAGAGACAGGATTTTCTTCCTTTGTCTTTAGTTTTTAGTGACCAACTACAAATGATTACCTTGAATTTGTTAGACAGAAGTAAAAGTAATAAGGAAAATAAAATTTAAAACGTTGTGGTAGAGTAATACTTCTTCTCTTCCCAAATTCTAGTCTTAGATCATAGAGAAAAGAACATCAGTGAATAGTTTTACATTCTTAAAGGTAGAGATAAAAAAGAGCTCTACTTTCCTGGCAACTTCAATTTGTTGCTCCCTAAGCACTGGAATGGGAAATTCATTGGTCATTCTTACAATCGGGGTTTCTGGTATTTTTCCTCAAAAGCAAGATATAGGCTCCTCCACCACTAAACTCAGGACACTCTAAGATGGGTGATGGGTGTGTTTTCTGTTTTCTTGGGACAAATTGACTTTGCTTCATTATTTCCTATTTGGGGTAGGGAACCAGGGGTGAGTCAGCTCACATTTCTGCTCAGTTGCTCTTCAAATCAAGGAATAGGGGATTGAAGCCACACATTTTGGTCTTAGGGGCAAGTTTCATTTCTTGACTTAGACTACTAACAAATTGCACAAATGCATTACTTATGTCTTCAATAGTTTGGTAATGGTCTTTGGTATTGATTTTTCTAATCAGATTAGGTCTAGTAGAAGTGAGGCTAGGTTTTGATTTGTGAATAGTCTTGAGTGTGGGGTCGTGCAGTGAATTGTGGCTGGGTAAAATCCTAGTATGTTAGAGAAGTTAAATGTTTGTGATGGGCATTTAAGTTTAAAGCTATTAGTTATAAAATTAAGTTCTACTGCTAGTGAAAAGCCTAAGATGGTTATGCCAAGGGTGGTAAGTTTTAGGTGGAGTGTCATAGTTGTTTGGGGGGATGACATAGGAATAATATTGTTAGTGATGAAAAATCTGGTGAAGATACTACCGAGTGATAGGCGCTTGATTGAGTTAATTAGGAAGGGGTTGTTTTTATTAATAATAGAGTTGTGAAGCGAGGTTGTCCTATCAGTGCGAAGAAAATGATATGGTGCTACAGACAACTGTCAAGCAGATGGCAATAAGAGTGATTAAAAGGGCTCAGGCATTGGTATATGACGTGTTTGCAGTTATGATGATGAGGTCTTTGGAGTGGAAACCTGTAAAGGAGGGTATTCCTATAAGTGAGAGGCTGCTGATAAGAAGGAAGGAAGAAGTGAAGGGCAGAGCCTTGAATAATCCTTCTATTTTTTGTATGTCTTGTTCATCGTTGATGTTATGGATGATGGACCCAGAACGTATGAATCGTATAGCTTTAAAAAAAAGTGTGAATACAGATGTGAAGGAATGCCAGGTGAAGTTGATTAATGCCACTTGTGACTATTATAAGGCCTAGTTGGTGTGATGGTAGGGTCTTGTTAACATAAACCCATTATATAATTTTCCAAAAAATCATCAGATTTTTAGTGATACTGTGATTCTACACTGTGACCTTCACAAATGTATAACCTCCCTTCTTTAGTTTAACCAGGGAGGCTAAAGCACCTGGAGTTAGAGGAATTCCTTTTCTCTCATCTTTGGTACGAGGTTCTGGTACCATCTTTACCCCGAAGAGTAGATGTTTGTTATCAGGAAGCTTCTATATGAATTTCATATGGATTATACTTTCTCCTAGCCAGAGCCAGATAAGTATCATTATCAGATCTTCAATGTGAGAACTTAATGGAATTCTGGAAGTTAAACCCTTGAAAGTGTGAGGAGGCTTCCACTAAGACAGTTGACCAAGGAGATTTTTACTTTCACTTCAGCCCATATTTAGCTTCCAACAATTCATCAAAATTACAGTTCAGTGACCCAACCAGTTTATGGGTACAATGGTTTCTGCTCCAATTTAGCGGATTCTAACTGGGGCTCTGGAGTCATCTGTCTCTCAGGATTTTGGTGTGGCTATTTTCTCTGCAAATAATTTCTTTGATAGGTTCAAGAAAAGTCATTGGTTTCACTTTGTCTAGATTTTTCTTGTTATTACAATGGGCATGACCCTTTTCAACCTCTTTAAAAGGTGGCACTGAAAATGGAAGTTAGTAAAATATTACCTCTTTAATCACAGTTTGGGGCAGTGACTCTTTTCCTTAATTCTTTTGAAGTGTTAGAATATTATGGGAGAAGGCATAAATATTAGTTCTTTTTTCTTACCTCCAACCCCAGAATAATGGAGTGTGCATGAATAAGAGTTATTAAAATCGGCTGGCTTTCGGAACAAAGTAGCAGATTATGAAAATCATGGAATTGTTTAATGATTAAAACTAATAGAGGCCTTATAAGTTAGATATTCAATATTCAGAATAAAAAATCTATTTTGGCTCAGCAGGCTACAAACCACCTAAAGAACGGGAGTGTGCCTGGTTTTAGCAAAATGGTAGAACAGAAATAATGTGAAGGATGAATTGTGGTCAGGAGAAGCACGTTTGGAGAATTTTGACTGAAATTGCTTCTTACTTCCATATAAATTGTTATGGCAAATGACGATCAGACAATAGGACTAAGGTAAACTAAAATCTGAAGATTATTATATAGACAGGCTAAGCAAGCTAATGTAAATTTAAGCAAATATTTTGATAAATTTTAATAGTTACACTGTATTTTAGGTATTATTAGAGTTAGACGATGAGGGCGTTGGAGACAACAGGAGTTTTCCATGTCCCCTTCCCATTAACATGATCTCATGTCAGATTGTTATTTGTTTTAAGCTTTAATGACAGTTATAGATTTTAGAAATGTAAACACTGGATTCTATACAAGTATTTGGAGAATTTTATCAATTGATAACGTGAGATAAGTGCCCTTTAGATATAGATAATAGTTAATATTCTTGGTTGACATAAAGGAAATAGTTTCTTGAATCATCACTATTCCAAAGGTTAATACTGGAACATTCTGCATCTAGGAAAATTAGAAGAGATAAAATGGGATGAATTAAAACAACAACAAAAGGAAATCAACTTTAGTGTGCCAACAGACCAAGAGCAGTAAGAAGTGAAAGAAAAATAAAGAAGAATGAAATGATTGAGCTAAAGTTAGAAATTATTTTAGGAGAAGCCAGAGCCTAAATTTTAGAACTAGCAACCAGCAAAATAGATATTCTGAACCCTTAAAGATGGTCCTGAAAGAGGTATTTATTTTAGCTATTAGGAGATTGGGAAACTATAAAGAATATATGGTGTTCAGAAATCACCAAGAAAAAATAAAATATAAGATCTCAGAACAGATATGATTCATCTAGAAGACGGAACCTAGAATCAGAAAATTATTTTAAAGTGGCCAATAGTGTGGACTAGAGATGTTGGCATGTAAGATCTAGGAATGTTATTAAGAAATATTTTCCAGAGTAATTTAGAATACTTAAAGCAGTATTAGTTGGATGTTAAAACATGTATTAGAGATAAGGAAAGAAAACGTACTAAACCAAATTTAAGAGCAAACCTGTTTACACACTCAAAATCTCATGGAAAGTAACAGAAATAATAAATCCCACAAAAAGATGCCAAGAAGAAAAACAATTAACTAGATTTACTATTTTACTATTTTTTTTAAAGACAGAGTCTCACTCTATCTCCCAGACTGGAGTGCAGTAGAGCGATCTTGGCTCACTGAAACCCCTGCCTCCTGGGCTCAAGCGATTCTCCTATCTCAGCCTCCCGAGTAGCCGGGATTACAAGTGTGCACCACCATGCCAGTCTCATTTTTATATTTTTAGTAGAGACAGGGTTTCACCATGTTGCCCAGGTTGGACTCAAACTCCTGACCTCAGGTTATCCGCCTGCCTCAGCCTCCCAAAGTGCTGGGATTACAGGCGTAAGCCACTGCACCCAGCATTGGATTTACATTTGTTCAACAATGAATAATAGAAAAGACATGTTATGGATACTATTCCTAGAGAGGGAGAAATTAAGTGAGCAGAAATTTTTTGAGAACGTCGTTTTTTAAATAAACAATAAATTCAATGAGTTCAGGGCCTTCATTTTGCATAAGGCCACAAGGTGAAAAGACAATAAGAAAAGCACAATAGAAAGACCTGCTTTGAGCCTCAGAGAAAAAGAACAAAAAGAAAATTCCTATAATCTGGGAACAGTGATAGCATTATATATGGTTAAGGAGAAAAGCACTCAAGCTAAGAAGTTTAAACATGTTTTAATGCCATTTCCAACTGTTTTCAAGTCATGGGAAAAAACTGAGAATCGAAAATCTAGAGGTATAAGATCATTTGAAAAATGAAAAGAAAATTTAAATAGGGAATGGTGAGGCTTCAAAAAAAAATAAGACACTACTTATTGGCCTTTATGAGAAATACGAGGATTCAGGGTTATAGAAGCACTAAAACACTAAAGACTAAAGTTTATCTAAGAGCTATTGTTATTTCGTTTGCTTGTTTTTTGAATTTTTTTGACCTCCACGCCTGTTTTTATACAGAAATACTTTTAATCTTTTATTTTGTTTTCACAATTGTTATTTAAAACATAAGGTTATTAACAAGTTCAAAATTGTTATTTGGAACCCTTGATGTTTATTAAATGTTAAGTTGATCTTGCAAAATAATCTCATTGATTGCCCTAAAATAATCTTGCCAATCATTTCCAGGATTATCAGAATAATTTTTTTGTGTCACAGACTAAAATATTTTTAAGCCATTTTAAATATTTTAAACACATTTAATAGATAAGTACTCTCTTTTGTAAAATAGTTCAATAATCTGATTTAATAGACAAAATAATTCTAAGTACCAAATAACTATTAAATTCAACAGATTAAAATACCCATTCATAGAAATGTATAACTTAGCCTAAAACATTCACAAGTTTTAATGAATTGTTCAGTGCATTCTACACTGGAGTTGTAAGGCTGTTATTGTAATAGCTTGTGTTCTTATATATTTTACTATATAAACCACCTAATAGTCACAGAACCTTTATTAATACCATGAATTAAAACCATGCTTGTTATTTTCTTAAGCTTCCCCTTGGATTATAGAGTAGAGGAAAGCCACCATTGAAAGGTATGAAATACGGTTTTTAGTTTGGTTTTGTTTATGGTGCCTCTCTTGCCCGAAGCTTGCACAGTGCCACACACAGATAATTCCCCTGAACCCACTGTTTCTATACTGAAAAAAGTGAGTTGGAGGCAGACTTTCAGTTTTGCCACCATTTTGGGACCCCTCACAAGAGGTTCACTCTTGTCTTCTTCCACAGTGAACACTGGAACCGCCGGCAGGGCTAGGCCACCTGGGATCAATTAGAAACAGGTGGATTTTAGTGGTTGTTCTGCATTCTGGCCAAAAAAGATACTACGCTTCAAGTAGGCCACATCATGCTGCAGGAAACACTGCCCATGTGTTTTCAGGCTTGAATCCCTAGTCAGCTAGTCAGCTTCCCCACATAACCCATGTGCTTTTGATAGTTCTTCCCCAGGTCAAGAGAGAACTATAGGTCAGCAATTACCCATAGAGAGAACATCTTCTGCCAAAGACTGCTGGCAAATACTTGCTCCATCTAAGCTCCAGTGCTCAGGTTACATCTTCCACGAGTCAAAAAGCAATGGCAGGTCAGCAGTTACCCAAGGAGGGCCTAAATAATACCCCCAATCTCTTTCCCTTATTGTATTCTCTTCCTTTTCTTTCCTCTTCCCCCATCCCCTTCCCTCCCGTCTCCTTCTCCCTTGTCCCTCCCCTTGCCTCCCTTCCCCTCCTACCCTCCCCATGACCCTCCCACCCTCCCCCTTCCCCTCTCCTCTCCTCCTCCCTCCCCTCCCCTTTCCTTCCCTTTCCATTTTCTCTTCATTTTTTCTTCCCTTTCATTAACTTTCTTCTCTCCTTCTCCTTTTTTTCCTTTCCTTTTTAAAAAAACAGTCAAACACAGGGAGTATTCAATTTACTGAAAAATGTGTTATGCCATGAATGATTTATATAAAGCATCTGAGAATCTATTCTGCAACAAATCCATTAAAATTAATTATGTTCACCAATTGTTGACAAGTTAAAGTTTTACAGAGTCATTGCTAACAGAATGGACACAATTTTCATTTGTCTAGAAGAATGATGAACATTCTCTGCTCTCATCTCAACAGACTGTTCTGTCAGGGTACTAGAAGAACAGAGATTTCCACAGAGAATAGAGATACAATAGGCTCAGTATAAAAAAGAAAAAAACATTTGAAATTTGAAGGCTGTTTCAAGTAATAAGCAACATCTTTATACAAATAAACTTCACTCGAGGTAAATGAAATAAAATAAAGATACAGAAATAATCATATGTGACCTAAAGGCTAAAGAAGTAATTGTATTACAAACTAGCACATGGAAAAAATAAATCTTTTAAAAACTGAGATACAAGAGGACATGGTTAGTAAAAACACCAAGTTCTAGCCACATTGGATGAGAATAAGATAGCTTCCTTGGAGATGTAGAACTGGATACTTTAACAATACATTGGATATCCAATATAATGCTTAGAAAAAGTCAATATATACTTTATACAGTTATTGTTATATGAACAAGATTAATTATCTTTATAGTTTCTAGTGATGAAGAAGCCCAATGGGTGTTTGTATATATAGTTAACAGTATTAATATAAAATTAGCTATTTTAACAAAAGCGTTAATTGTAAAATAGGAAAAACCAGGAAAGCTAATTACTGTCAGATTTCATCTGTGTAAATTCTGTCAGTCAGTCTTAGTCTATAACACATTTTCTCTCCTATTTATCTAAATGTGATTACTTTTTATGGGGTCTGGAAAATATTTTCAGTGATTTTTTTTACGAATTCCTCCTATTTCAAGATAGACTGGGCTTATGATATTAAGCAGGTGCCAGCATTTTTTGAATTAAATTGTGGAGCTTACTGAAGAAGTGAGATACCTGACCTTTTGATTTGAGTCAAGCATGAACTGCTTGCTACTCACCAAACCTTTTTGGGTTTTGTTTATTTTTAGTGATAAAAATTCCGAAACAACTTCAGAGGGCTGATTTTCAATGTTGTTTTAGCTCTCAACAAATTGATTTCATACAAGTTTCACTAACTCTTTTATCACTGTTTTCTAGATTGTCTGAATTTTATGCTGCAGATCTTGAAGGACTCTCTGTGAGGCATCTGTTACTTAGTTATCTAGTTACCACAGACTCTCTTACTTTTTGTCTTCTCTAAACCAGTTCACAGACTGTAAAGGGAATACCAAAACTTGATATGAGTAGCGACTAAGTAGCATAGCCTTTATTCTCAATCTCCCTTTGTAAGTATCTGATAACAAACTTTTTCCCAGAATTTATTTGTAATTAGATTCCCCAATTCTATGAACACTCTATAACAGATGTTAGATTTCTAGTATTTTACAATCAGGACATTAAAACCACTGGCAATGCTGAAAATTCAGTAGCTGATTTTGGCAACTGAATGTTTTAGTCTCTCCCTGGATTGCAGAAATCTTAGATGACTAAGTAATAAAAGACAGGATATTCACATCTGAGGGATACATTCACTATATGGAAGATAGTATGAACATTTGCTCTTTTGTTTTACATTCTTTAAAACTACTACCTGTCTTCTGATATACACATATTTGGCTGTAAATTTTCTAAAGTCAGTGGAAGTTTTCCGAAGTCAGTGAGCATGTGAATTAATATTCAAGGTATAAGCAATAATCACACCAGCTGTGGTATTTTATAACGCTATACATTCTACCATCTTCTCATGCTGCAATGGAGGAATCCTAACTTCCAGCTACCATGAAATGATAATATAGTCAATAAGTATCTATTGCTAGTAAATACCCTTCAAAGCATTACTATATAATTTAGGCAGGATTGTTTTTAAAAGAGAAACTCATTTCGAATTAGCTCAAAAGGCAAGTTATTTTTATTCATGTCTGTATATGTGTGTATAAATATATACAATGGATGTATACATAATAAATGGCATTAATACAATTAAATTATTTTTAGTTGATTTAACAAAAACTATCTTATTTCTCACAAAACCATATTTCTGTGCTCATTTACAGTTGCGCTGAGAGCCAGAGATTTAAGTAATTTTCTTGTAACAGCCAAAAACTAGTTGGCAGAAGTGTGTGTGTGCCTATAATCACAATGCATTTGGAGAATGCCATAGAATAAGATTACAATAAACATACTTTATCTCCACTGGAAGAAGTTTATCACCAAGCAGCTCATCTTTTGAGAATCTCATGGTCACATCTGCTTCTATGCTCTTGTCTCTACTCTCCTTGTTGCTCTCTCCCAAATCTACCATCTCTGTTTCATTCTACCTTTCCTAAATTCCTCTCGGTAGACAAGCTTCCCTTGGTTTAAAAAAAAAAAAAAAATTCTGCAATTTGACTTTTGTCTGTGTCTGACTTTATTAAACTAGCTTGTATATCTCATTTGCAAATTACCAAAATATAACTTAAATCATTTGAATTAGGTTCAGAGGGTGGTTGCTTATATATGTGAATTTTTGGTTCTATGAAAGTGGTGAAGAGGTCAATTTAAAAACTTTTGTTAAGCTTTGAGTTTTGACATAACTTTTCATATATTTTTGACCTGTAATATAGTGAAAGCCTTAAATGAAATAGTCAAATATTTTTATCTAAACCATTTGTATCAAATGTTTTAAAATATTATAAATCTCATATTTTCTCTATCAATTATCTCTAAACATTTATAGGCAGACAATGGTAAATGCTATATTTATTTCTCACTGTAGTAGTATTAGTCATCTCATGCTAATATTTCTTTTCCAACTTCCCTAGAAACACTATTATGTTTCTTCAAAGTATATCAGTATCTATACTTCCTTCATCTATCCTGTGTAGTGTTTGAAATGGAATAGGTATTATGTTGACACCCTTGTCTGCTCTGCTCTATTCAATTTTGCAGTAGTCAGAATTTTCTTAGAAAAATCTATCATTACTCTGAATTTATTTCACATAAAAACTCAAGAAATGTTCAAGCTGTTTATTTCAAAGACAGACACTCTAAATTAGGACTGGGATATACATGTTCTCTTTTATTCAATATTCTGCTGGCATATGCTATGACAAGTAAATTTCCATTTTGAGGTTGATATTAAGCAGCTTCTAAGCAAGTAGCAGTAGTATTAGCAGCATAAGGAAAATGCAATGATCCCATTATCAATGCCTGTGCTTCCAGTTTATTCTCTACCAAAACCAATCATTTTAACTGTTGCTATATAATCTTCCAAAATTTCCCTTTCACCATGTCATAGCACTGGCCAAAACACTTCAGTTTTCAAAATTCATTTTCTCAAAGAAAAATAATAATTTGCTTTGTAGGTTTTTCACTATCAGTTTTCAAACTACTATTTCAACTTCATATATTAATATTCTAATATAAATGTTTTCAATACTAACTAAAGTGTTCTACTTGAAAACCTCACACTGATTTTTTCTGACTTTACACCACTCCCTGAAATAATATCACTTGAGATGGTTTTCTGAAAGTCAAATCTTTTCTATTTCCAGATGGGAATTTCAGGAAATTTCAGAACACTTGTCTTTTTCTGAGTTCTCCTCTCCTGAGAAATCTGAAGCTGATTTTGTCATAAATTATAAAACCTCTATTAACTTGTGTGTTAAATAATGATACTGTTCAACATCTTTGTCTTAAAATGTCTCGTTTATGATGTAGGATTTGTGTGATTTAGTGTATACGCTGCTAAATTATTAATGTGAAATATTTGAGGACACTCAAGCTTCAATAAATCCATTAAAACCCAATTATGCTGCAGTTATTAATGAGGTTACAACAGGTCAAAAACTCAGAAGATACAAATTAAGGGACTAAACAGGTAATTGTAAATTTTTTCAAAATATTTTTCCTTTTAGTGTATTTCTCATCCTATATTATATATATACACTTATTGTATATATAATATAATTTATTATACACAATAAGTATTAGGTATATACTTAATACTTATTATATGTTACACATTTATTGTGGTTTTTTAAATACAGAAAATAAAATTAATAAAATTTAGTTAATTTGTTTGAGAAAATATTGATTGTGACCAACACTAGTTTGGAAGAGAAAGAAAAAAGAAATGTACAGGTTTTAGCCATCAAGAGGCACAGACTTTGATATCATTCAGGTTTCATGAAAATAACACATTATCTTAGGTCAAGTTGCTTATTGTCTGTTTTTCAAGCATCACAGAACACCAGTGAAGCACGACTTTCAGGCAGTGCTCTGGCAGCTATACCAACGTCACGCTAGGTCAATCTACAATCCTACTTCATCTATCAAAATTACCTTGACATTTTCCCAATAAAATGTCATGATCTTTCAATCTAAAATACTTCTATTCTTAATCTACTTCTTTTATAGTGTAATGTAATACATATATAATGTGTTGTGTGTATATATACATACATATATCTATATCTATATCTATATCTATATCTATATCTATATCTAGACTGAGTTTCACTCTTGTCATCCAGGCTGGAGTGTAGTGGTGTGACCTTGGCTCACTGCAACCTCCGCCTCCCAGGTTCAAGCTATTCTCCTGCCTCAACTTCCCTAGTAGGTGAGATTACAAGCGTGTGCCACCACACCCGGCTAATTTTTGCATTTTTAGTAGAGATGGGGTTTTACCATATTGGCCAGGTTGGTCTCGAACTCCTGACCTCAGGTGATCTGCCCGCCTCAGCCTCCCATAGTGCTGGGATTACAGGTGTGAGCCATCGCGCCCCACCAATATGTATATATTTTTTATTTCTACATATATATTATACTTTGAAGATTGGCATCTTGCCAAGAGGTGGTATGAGAAGAGTTTGGAATCTCTTTTACTGCCTCTAAAGTATTAGAAAATTATTCTGTATTTCTCTTCTTTTCTCCCAAATATAAAAGTGTAGGATTTAATATTTTGCTTTTTGTTTTCTCCAACTTTTAAGTTCAGGACTATATGCACAGGTTTGTTATATAGGTAAATGTGTTCCATGGTGGTTTGCTGCGCAGATCATCCCATTTCCGAGGTATTGATCCCAGCTTCCATGAGCTATTCTTCCTGATGTTCTCCCTCCCTGTCCCCACTTCCAATATGTAGTAGTTGTACTTCTATATGAGGCATAATGAATACACGTGTGGGAAAGGCAGGGTTTCTACCTTAAAGGTCTTAAACTCTAATAAAAGAATCCAATGGTTAATCAAAAACCTCAGTGTCTTATATGCAACTAGAAACGGAAATATAAAACCATAGATTTTTGCGCCACTCAGTCTCATAAGGTTGCAGTTGGAGGTTGGGTGTGTGTGTAAATAAAAACAGTGAAAAATAATGGTAATTAGCCTTCATTGCATATTTACTATAGAACAGAGTACATTATTCAATTTGATCCACAAAACAAAATGTTAGGTATATTGGCATTATAATTCAGTTATTGAAGGCTTAGACAAGTTCAAATATTTGGTTTAGAGCTTGTTATGTTTAGCTATTACGGTATGTCCTATCCCACCAAAGTTATAAATTATCTTTAAGCTGAGGTCAAAAGGATAAATCCAAGATATGAAAAACAGAAGGTGGAGCAGGAGAAAACTCTATGCAAAAATAATGTTATGCTCAAAGACCAGAAGCAAGGGTAACATAATACATTCCAAAACGTGTTTCAGGATCAGCTGTATGAAGATTAGAGTGAGAAATAGCCTAGTTCTTAGGCATCACATTATAACATTTTAATTTTCAATACAAAATTTTAAAAGCAGTGACATTCATAAGGAGCTATTAAAGGTTTTAAGACAAGTTTGTATTATATGGTTTGTGTATAGAATGATCATTCTACTGGCAATGTGAAAAATATATTTTAGGAACTTCCAATTCTAATGACAGTAGCTCAAATTACTTAGATCAAAGCTGAGGTTTTAAAAAAAAGTATTCCTGATAAATTTTAAAACAAATAGCCTAAAATATTGAAGAGATTTAAACGATTGGAAATATTCATACAAAGCTATGGATAAACGCCTGAATTCATGAAGTTAAGTAGAGTATTAAGGCATCACATTTAAAAAAAAAAAAATTGGATGGCATTTTTTTGTTACCATACACTAAGAGTTAAGATTCAAAAAGTTTCAGAGTTAGGAGGAAAAAGTCAAAACCAGAAAACTTCCCCAAATAGGGAGTCTATAGCCATATTATGCAGATATCTCAAATCTCTACACACAATCTGAATAATAGCAAAGCAGAAATAGATCATCCTACCCTATCCACAGTCAAATTGAGAGGCTGCTGATTAGAACAGAACAACCACAACAAATTTAAAAACGGGAGAAACTTCTCATAAAGTATTACTACATATTACGAAAGTACAAATTCCTACTCTTGATACACAAGACCTGCATTGATCAGGGAATCTCAAGCAAGGAATCTGCATTATATTGGTTTCTCTCTGGGGTGCAAAAGTAGGCAAAGCGACTTGACAGCATGGTGTTGAGACAATAGTCCTACCCACGCTTTGTAATATTTGCGTTATGAAATTATGTAGTAACATAAAAATAAAACAAACTATGGGCAATTATAATAACCATTATGAGGCTTTATTGAGAGATTTTTAAGAAGACAAATTAATAGGAATGTACACTATGGTTATGAATTAGAAGAATCAATATGTAAATCTATAATTATATGCACAATTAATACATTCAGTGCATTGTTAATAAAAATTTCAGCATTTTTTCTTATAAATAAATAAAGTAAAATGTATTTAAAAACATGAAGAAAACCCAAGACATTCTTGATGATAAAGAACACAGTAGAAAAAGAAATTATTCTACCAGATATAGAGATTTACTATAAAACAAAATGAGTAATACTCTGTTGTTTGGGCAGAAACATAGATAAATAAATGCATGGAAGAGAAAAGAGTCTCAAAACAAACCTGTGACATATGGTAACTTTATGTATAACAGGCATGTTATTCCAAATCAATGTAGGAAACAGAGGCTTTTTTCTGTAGTGGAGCTTATTGTTACTACAGTAGCATAACAATTTTATAGATAAAATAAATACCTAATGGCTTTTGGTAGCGTATTAACAAATATAATAGTTGAGAGGAAGATAAATGTACAAAGAAAACTCAAAAACATATTCAGGAAACTAAAAGAAAATAAGGAAAGTAAAGTATGACCCTTATGAAACCAAAGGCTAAAAAAAAATCAAGTATTTAGGAATGGTTAACACTGTCAAAATTAAAAAAAAAAAGAAAAAAACTTTCGGGAACACCCAATAAAAAATAATCAAACATAATATTGATGAAATCTTTCTCGGTGTAATGGTGAACTTTTTACGGATTTGAGGAACTAACTTATTGTGAAGAAAGGCTAGGGACAAAATATTCAACAAATATTTTGATGGGCTTGGTGTTAAGTATGAGGTCTGGACAGAAAGAGCTTTGAAGTGGGCTTTATTTTATCTGTTGCAATGCTTTGAGAAAACTATTATGTCAGTGTGAGATGGATATCATAACAGATTGTCACATCAAAGGTAGAGTAAAGAGCTGATAGCAACAGCATCCCCACCCTCCATTTTGCACTAAGAACAAACAAGGAGAATACTTGATGAAACAGGTAAAGATGGTTTTCCTGAGGTTCAGAATTTTCTAAAAAGAAAATTTATTATCTAGGTAGCCAAACTCAACCATGGTACTCTGGCCTCTGCCATGGAGAATGCTTTCCCTACTCCAAACTCTACAAATACCAAGCATTAAGCCTTGCTGCTTCTACCTTGAATACCTTACACGCTAAATATTTGGTACCTTCAGGAATAAACAAGTTGAAAAATAAACATAATAGGCTGGTCGCAGTGGCTCACGCCTGTAATCCCAGCACTTTGGGAGGCCGAGGCGGGCAGATCACCTGAGGTCAGGTGTTTGAGACTAGCCCGACCAACAAGGAGAAACCCTGTCTCTACTAAAAATACAAAATCAGCCGGTGTGGTGGCACGCGCCTGTAATCCCAGCTACTAGGGAGGCTGAGGCAGGAGAATCACTTGAACCTGGGAGACGGAAGTTACAGTGAGCCGAAATCGTGGTGTTGCACTCCAGCCTGGGCAACAAGAGCGAACCTCCATCTCAAAAAATAAATAAATAATAAACAAATAAATATAAACATAATAGCATCATAAATAAGAAGAATATATAAAAGTGAATATCTGTAGCAGGTTAACCAGGGCACTGTGACAGTACAAATAGATGAAAATATTAAATTAACTATAACACCTCAAATGGATGATACAGAGTGATTACATCATGAAGCAGGAAGAACTAGTAATAAAGAAGACTGTGGAAATATTGAAACTGGCCCACTTCTCCCATAGAATTGATGTTCATGATTTCCTTGGAATAAACGTGGAAATTGACCCTCTCAGTCTTTAGACTTGTGAAAGTTATGATTGTCTTATCTGAGTTATTTTCTCAGAAAAGTAACCTTCAGTCCTCCCAAATAGTATCATGAACCTAAAGCACACCAGATTACTGCATCTGGATAATGAAAAACCAGATCCCTCACCAGTTATGATTGTCTAACCCACCACCAGCTTCCTGTTCACCAATACCTTTTCCTTACCTCTCCCTAATTCCTGTTTTCCTACATGTGGCTACATGTTTTCCTGCTATATAAACCTCTGATTCTAGTCAGTCAGAGAGGTGGATTTGAGACTGGTCTCCCATCTCCTCAACTGCAGCACCCCATTAAAGCCTGCTTCCCTGGCAAAACTTATTGTCCCAGTGGCTGGCTTTCTGCGTGGCAAGCAGCAGGACCTAGACTGAATCTCTGACACTTGGCTAACAATATTAGGTTAAAAAAAAATAGTGAAGTAAATAAATAATTCAATAGATGAGGGAATAACAAAACTAATACTTTTTAATAATATGAATTGCACTCAAAATTTATTAAAGAAACTCTTGCAGAAAGCACATGACAAATAAAGGGATGGCATGAAATAAAATTATTAGATATAAAGATGTATTATTGTTAAGAAAATCTAGGTGTATAAGAAGAACAGAGAAAATCAAATATTAATATGGAGAATTGCAAAGAATAATAGAAACATAAAAGACTTCTGGTTGAAAGGAATCCCAAAATTTCAAACAGAATAGTTAAAATAAAATTCACACATAGCACTATAATAATGTCAGCAAAGAAATAGTTCTTTACAAAAGTTATTGAAGTTTATAATAGATTCTTACAAGGTAAACAATGTCAAATTAAGATAAATAGTCAAAGAACTGACAAGAAGACCAAAAAATAAGCACTATTTTCCAAGTTTTGATAAAAAATAATTTTGAATTACAAATGCACGTCTTACCAATTTATTATTAAAACATGAACACCAAATGCATATGTTCTCCAGCATAAAGTTTTAAAAAGTTTATTAAAGTCTGTCTTTGTAAAGATTTCTGGTAGAAATATCAAAAGTACAAAAACAAAAACAGAAACAAAGTCTTGAAAGAGAAGACTATGTATTTAAATGAGAAATAGAAATAAGTAAATATTTAGTAAAAAGACTGTAATGTTAGATAAACCTCTGAAGAACCAATTAAGTAATGAAGGAAAAGTAGCTAAACAAAGTAGAATTTAAAAGACAAAAACTCCAGGCACAGAAAAGATTAAAATGAAAAGGAATGTTTAGAAGAGTTATACATTAAATTTGGATCTTAATTAGTTAGAGATAACTACTTGAAAAAAATAAAAATAAAAATCATGATTTTAAAACTCTAGCACATAGACTTTAAATGGTCATCGTGATCCTTTCCTCTGGTGTTCAAATGTATCTGAAATCTCTACCCTTGGGTGTGTCTGGGCCCTTTGACTTGCTTCTGACAAACAAAATAAGGCAAACATGATGGGATGTCATGCCCATGATCATGTCATGTTGTTTAAGACTTTGTCTTGCTAGGAAAGTCACGCTAGAGATTCTCCTTGCAGGCTGTATGTTTTAGACTGAATATTTTTGATCCCCCAGAATTTGTATGTGGAATTCCTAACCACCAGTATGGCTGTATTTGGAGACAAGCTGCCTTGCAGAGCTGTGCGGAAGACTTTGCTACCCCTGTGGTCCTTGAGGACAGCACGTCAAATGAAAGACGAGACATCTTTAGCCTTAAGATCTAATGGAATTTGCCTTGCTAGGTTTTGGACTTGGTTGGGAAATATTACCTGCTCTTTCCTTCTGATTTTTCCTTTTTAGGACAGGAATTACTATTCTCTGCCTGTATCAAACTGTATTTTAGAAGCACATAATTTCTCTGGTTTCATAGGTTTACATTTTAAGAGGAATGTCATCTGAAGATAAATTATAGTTCAAGTCTCATGCATGTCTGATATTGATAAAATTTAGATGAGACCTTAGACTTTAAAGTTGGAAATTTAATACTAAAATGTGTTGAGACTTTTGGGACTATTTGGATGACATAAATGTATTTTACATGTAAGAGAAACATAATTTTTGGAGAGCCAGGGGTGTAATGTTATGAACTGAATATATACCTCCAAAATGTATATGTTGAAGCTTTATTAAGCCCTAGTGTGGCTATATTTAGAGGTGAGGGCTCTAGGAAGTAATTAAGATTGAATGAGGTAAAAGGGCATGACCCTAATCTGATAGGACTAATGTTTTCATAAGAAGAGACATCAAAGAGCGCTTTCTGTCTCCCCAACGCAACACTTCCTTGTGCACATTCAACAAAGAAAGACCAAGTGAGTACACTGAGAGAAAGCAACCATCTTCATATCAGGAAGTGAGTCCTCACCCTGCTGGATATTGATCTGTGATTTCTACCCTCCAAAGCTCATATATATATATATATTTTTTTTTCTGTTGTTTAAGCCATGCAGTCTATAATATTTTGTTATGGAAGTCCCAACAGATTAATACACTGAATGAAAAAAAAAAAAAAAAGACTAGGTATTCTGAGCAAAGCCCACATGGCAAGGAACTGCAGACAACTTCCAGGAGGTGATAGCAGTTTAATCCAACAGTCAGAAAGAAGCCAAGGTCCCCAGTTTTACTACTGCAAGAAAATGAATTGCACTAGTGAACTAGATGGTTTTGGAAGAAGATTCTTTCTTCATCAAACCTCCAGGTGAAAATACAATTTGGCCATCACTTGGATTACAGTTTTGAGAGAGAGTGTCAGAAGACCCAGCAAAGCTATGCCAAGGCATCTGGCCCACAGCAACTAAGAAACAATAATGTGACTTGCAGTAAATGATAATTTTGTGATAACTTATTACATAAGAATTGATAATACTATAATAAAATCTAATTTATTCATGTAATTTAACTCATAAAAATAAATAATTCATGAATGGTAAATAGATAATGCAAGCATATTTCTAGAAATGAGTATTAATATGTGACTTAATTACTCTGTTTTTGTGTGCTAAATTTACCAGTATAAAAACATTCCCAAATTAAACTTAAATATATCTACAAAATATACAGTTATATTACATTTAAAATATAACACCAAAACTAGAGACATGAAAGAATGATGTTGGTGAAAATGGTAGAAGAGATAGCTCTAAGGTCTTTTCCCTTCAAAGAATAATCCAAAAGTGAGCCTAAAAGTGTCAGAATAAAGTTTGTTATAATTGTGAAGAACAGTCAAAAATTTACAGCAACCAAATGAATGCTGAATCAAGAAAAAGCTTAATATGGAAGAAAAACTTAGGCATTTTACCTGCTTTTTCTCCACCTTCTTCTTTTGCTCAGCAATTACCTGGAAAAAGATGACAGCATGTTTCCAGTGTGGAATGCCAGTCCCTGGTTCTGTACAGCAGAACTTATACTGAAAGAATTGCATTTGTCTGTTCTAGCGTGCCTGGTGACTTCTTGAAGGACTAATGCAAGACAGTCATCTTTAATTATCCTAACCCAGTATTCACTCCAATTATAAAAGTGGCAGGCATTACTTGAAAACATTTTAAGGCAAGCTAATCAATTGCTGTTGCCTGGGGCAAAATATTATAGTTGAGGTTCAAAAAATAGTGCACCTAAAGTATAGGAGGAAATCCTAGAAACAGAGAGTTTCTTTGGGAAACTAGCATTCAAAAGTTTGTATGCATACTGGGGAATCTAGAAAGTCACATGCTTGCCCGGGGTAGGAGCTATGATTAGAATATGCATAAAAATACTTAAGTTTCATTTCCGGCTATTACATAGATTCAGTGCAAGCAGAAAATAAAGATAAGATATGAAGATATAATTAATAGTCTGGATAAGTGTTAAAGAAATGCCCAGCACAGAATTAATCAGCAAAGACTGGAAGACTTTGTTTACTTCTTTCCTTTTTCTTTTTTCTCTCTCTTTTTTTTCCTTTCTTTGGTTCCTGGCAGAGATTCAAGAAAATCTCTGTCAAAACGTTAGCTGAACACAAGCTAAAGGAGCATAAATTTCTGGGACCAAACATGAAGGAAAAAACTACAAAAAGAGTTTATAAAGGTCACTAAACAAACAAAAAGGTACAGCCCACAGCAAAGATGGGCAATAATATAATATCCAAATTATCACATTATAATATTCAAAATCTCCAGTTTTTAATAAAAAATGTAAAGCATGAGAATAAACAAGAACAGATGACCCAGTTAGAGAAGAAATTAATAGAGAATGTACCTTCAAAAAGCAGTCATTGAACTTTCTAGACAAAGACATTAAATCTATTATCTTAAATATGTTTGAGAGTTAAATAAAACCAGAAGATAGTATTAGAAGAAAAGAAAATATAAACGAAATTATGATAAACACATAAAAAGGGACAACATAAAAATTTTGGAATTAAAAAGAATAATAACTAAAATGAAAAACTCACTGGACTGGTTCAACAGCAAATTCGAGCAGGACATAAAACATAGCAGTGAATTTGAAAATAGGTAAATTGAAGTTATGCGCCATGAGAAAAAGTAAAAAAAGTGAATGAAGGAAAAAGAACAGAGATAAGAGATATAACAGATATCACCAAGCACAACAACATATGCATAGTGGAATTCCAGAGGGCAGGAAGAAAGAAAGGAGCAGGAAAAAAAAAAAAAAAAACACTTGAAGAAATGACAATAAAAAAACTTCCCAAATCTGACATAAGAAAAATATCTACACTTTGAGAAAATTATTCAAAGTGTAAATTCAAAGCAATCCACACTGAGACACATTATAGTCAAATTGTCAAAAACCAAAGATAAAAGGTATTGAAAGAAGCAAGAGAAAATATTCATTCTATTCAAAGGACACACAACAAGATTCATAAGTAATCCGAGAAGCAGATTTTTCATCTGAAACCATGGAGGCCATAGGGAGTAGGATGACTTTTTTTTTTTTAAGTGCTAATAGAGATAACTGTCAACCAAGAATTCTACATCCTCCAAAAATAGCCTTCAAAAATAAATGAAACATTAAAGCATTACCATCCAGGTCCAAGTCTGCTCTGCCCATATACAGTAAGTCAACTACTGTGACATGGGTTTTGCAAAAGAGAGATTTATTCACAAAACCACTGAGTGAGGAGGCAGGAAAACAGCTCTCAAATCCACCGCCGAAGATAAGACTTAGGGATGCCTATGTGGTAGGGAAGTGGTGTGGGGAAAGGTGATTGGCAGCGGAGAAAAATAAAGTAACAGGTTTGTTCTACACAAGCATATTCACAGTTCATGACATTTCAAAGGAAATATGTCCAGGAAATGGCAACATTAGCATGATCTGAAGGTGAAGTTTTTGGCCCTCCAATGTCAAAAGGCCACCTGTGCAAACCCAGTGGAAAGGTCCATGGTCTCAACCAGTTTGAACTGGCCAGCTGTTGGACCAAGTTCCTGAAAGACAACTGACAACATGGTGACCTATGACTGTTATCTATAAAGTAACCAGTGAAATTTAAGTTTCAGTTTTAAACAGTGAAAACTTCAGCTACTTTAGTCTTCGGCATCATGGAAAAAAGAAAAAAGTAATAATAACAACAAGCAAGCAATCTAAAGCAAGCAGGGCAGGCAGACTTCATCAAATTAACACTTCAGTTTCCAAAGCATTCCCCATTAAAAAATAAATAAATAAATAAAATCTGAAAGAGTTAACACTGGTAGACCTACACTACAAGAAATGCTAAAATATTTTAGGTTGGAATAAAAGGACACTATATAATAACTCTAAGCAATATAAAAAACATAAAGAGCTCCACTTGTACACAGGTAAAAGTAAAAGCCAGTATTATTGTATTTTTTATTGCAACTTCTTTTTTTATTTCCTATATAATTTAAAAGTCAAAAGGATAAAATAATAATTATTAATTCAGTAATGGTCTTACAATGTACAGTTGACCCCCTAAATAATATAGTTTTGGACTGTATGGGTCCACTTATACATACATTTGTTTCAATAAATTTATTGGAAAATGTTTTGGAGATATGCAACAATTTGAAAAAAATTTGTGCATTTAAAAATTATAGCTACGTATTCTTACGACTTCGTATTTTTGGGAATTGTATCTATAGAAATCTTTTGAGACATGTTGACTGAGCATTTCTTCTGGAAGGAATTGTGTTTGCTTCTGTCAGTTGCCTCACAATATTTAGACCTATTCTCATGTTGTTTGAAAAAGCATGTGGTCTGAGATAACTTGAGATTCAATAATCAAATCATGTGAGACTCTTGACAGAAGTAATATATTCTCAAGGGAGGCATTTTTTAGAAATTCTACACCCAAAGCTAGGGATGAAGCAGAACATTTCTCTGACTGTTCAGCCTTTATGGTGGAATTTCTTTTTCCTAATTCATTATTTTCCCAAGAGGTAAGATTGCTTTGCAAATCAATATGCATAACATCATCTTGAACTCAGTTCCCACTTGACATAGACCGTGGTACTAAATTTGTAGACCATCATCATCTATTTATGCCCCTTAGTATCTAAAAGCTTCAGAATTTATTTTATTCTTTGGACTTAAAGAGCTTCGCTCCTTTCTTTAGTGGATTTGCATATTGTCTTTAGGCTCTCTAACAACATATAAAATTGTAACTATTATTATATTTAACATACTTGTGTATAAAATAGCAGAAGAATATGAGCATCTCCCTCATCTTACTGAAAGCTGAGGCTGATAGTATTCTATATAAGTAAAAACTGATTAAAATAAAGTATGCATTATATTTTATCATGAATATGTCTATCACCACTCAAATATTCAGTTGAACAACTGAATTCTGTATTTTGCATTGGCGTTCATACAATAGAATATGCTGTATATAGTACGTGTTTTATAGTAACTGATAAATGGACTTCAAAAATTAGTATAGTTCTATGGAATTTCATTGGGAATGTAGTTTGACTTGGCCAATTGATCAACAATGCTTCTTGTAAGGTATGTTTCTGCATGAGGTTCATATTCATTTTGTGAAAATTAGCATATCTGACTAAATAGATATATGACAAATGGCTAATATTAATCTCTCTGAAATGTACACATAGTTGTAGCATAATTACCATAGGATGTATATAACATCTTGTTCTAAAATGTGTAAATTGTCAATTCAGGAATACTCAATAAAATTCTATGATCCAACATGTCTTTAAAACACATGTCATTTCTCAAATGTATTCTTCTGCATTTGTTTATTAAGAACGTATCTTCTGCTTTCTTAATAGAACATCAGTAAGCAATTGTATCAAGTAATAACCCAAATGTAAACAATGCTATGATATTGTCTAAATATTATTACCGGTGAATAAATTTAAATATCAATGATATATAATATAAATATAATCATAAATATGTAAATATATTTATATTAAATAGTAGTTTATTTTTAGATAAAGTGAGATTTTATTTAGAAGCTAACAAGAGCTTGTTGGTATGTTATACCAACAAGTTTCAATGCTCATATAACTAAATGATTATTAACAGTTAAAACAGTTTTTTCTTCCACTGAATCTCATACTGAGGTATATTTTTAAGAGTTAGGTATATTTTTAAAAATACATTTTTGTATTCATTTTCCTAAATAATATAATGTTGTTTTAGACCTGAAAATCATCTGTAGTATCTATTTCACAATTGGATAATGAAGACCATCTTCCAACTTACTGTGAAGACTCTAATTTTGATTATATCTTTTGATTTATGAGCATCTATTAAGCAAACATTTTATTTATTTCTCTATAATTTTTATTCTATCTATTTTGTGATTTTGTTTTGTAATTTTCAGAATTATTTTGTAATTTTATTTCTGTTTTTTCAATTATGAGTATTACCAGTTATATTATTATTTCCTCAAAACTTTGTTTTATTATTGAAACTACTTCAAATTTTAGAATATTTGCCTCTGTAGCTCAGAGGGCTTTTTGTTAGTTTTACTTCTTGTTAATATGACTAAATAATAATATTTTAACTTTAGATGCAACAAGTTGTTAACACTTTTGTCTTTAAACATAACTAGCAGAGCTTAATTGAGTTATAATTTAACTCACCCATGAATATGTTCTTATTTTCTTTCTATATTTTAAACATGTTCTAGACTTATGCTGCCATAGGTATTGCAATAGTTATTATTCCAGATTTATCTTTGTTCATTATATATTTAAGGTATTATAAAATTATCACAACTTTCGTCCTGAGCTTATTCACTCAACATATGTTTATTGACTGGTAATGTGCCAGGCACTGTTAAAAGGACTGAGGCTATCTTGAAGAGTAATCAAGGTGTAGATATGAGCAGTGACTTAACAATACAGTTACTGGGGTGTTCAAAGGAAACCAAATGCTTAAGTGCAAACATAAATCTAAGAACACTCTTCATTTACTTTTATTTTAATTTAGAAAGCATCAATTTCCTCCAAGTAGAGTGACATGATTTTAATAAACTGATATAGAAATAGTTTGGTTAGTTTAGTTAGGTTGAATAAAATGTTAAAAGCACTGCACCTCAGTTTTGCTGCCTCATAGCATGAGATAACTTTTGCAATGTTTCCTAAATTATTCCATAGCATGATATTTAACATTTAGATATACCAGAGGACTATCATCTCTATCTTTGAGCTTCCAGTCCTTTTTTATGTTCAAAAATATTAGACGGTTTACAGCAGTCTATGTGGTTGAAGAGTGAAAGTTTATGTACCATTTGCTGCTATTGACACCAGACAGGTCAGACGTTTTCCAGTTTTATTTATGGAAAAATGAACACTAGAATGTAGAATAATAAACACAAATACCCCTTGAGATTGCATTTTAAAATTACTATGAAGTTCCTTATATGTAAATCAATAAACAATATTTTCAAGAATGTATAATATATTTAACTATGAGCCATCTGAAGATTAAAAACATTATTTTAAATACATCAATGTATATGCGCCATTGTTGTTTTATTCAGGGTAAAATTAAGAAATCTTCTGTGGGGTAGTGTATTTACAAAATGAAGAACTTTTTTTTTTAATCAGTCATTTAGAACTAAATGTAGTCATTAAAAAGGAAAACGAAAGTAATGTAGTCAATATATTCATGCCTATTCTATTTAAATGAGCAATTATTTCAGATTTTCATTGTAGTGTAATTTTTACATAGGATCATCTAACTCATCAATATTAAAAATAAATATAGCTACTTCAATAATATTTAAGTAACTAATAAAAAAACTAAATTATTCTAAAAATGGAAATCATATCTGCAATTCCAATGTAGTGTGAATAACATCCAATTTGTGCAGTAGAATTCAAATAACCACTTTAAGGACTTTAAAATTTTATGACTCAGAAAAACTATTTGAATAAATATTTCATTTTTCAAATGCGTTTCTTTAATAACATGTAGGCATTAGATAAGAAACATTCCTATTCTTGTTTGGTCTGAATTTAACACTACTTTAAATTTCTTTGCATTGGATTAGCAGTGATTATGAAATTATATAACCAACTTTTCCTGCTACAGGACTTACATATAATTTAATGTCAATCATTTGAAGCACAGCATGTAACTATACCTTACTGAGTCTTATTGTTGAATTTTTAAATATTTTACAACTAAACAAAATACCAAATTCTCTTTTAAAATTCTTAGTATAATGTAAACAAATTTGGACATATTATATTTACTCAGACAGGAAGTACACCTTCAAAAAGCATAAAATATGGATCACCTTTCTCTTAAGATATGAGTAGAATTTTTACAAAGATTGAGCCGTTCTATATGTTGATTTTTTTGCAGAAAATAAATTCAAATTGTTCTCTGTAATCCTCTATTTACTGGGGATGCTTTCTTTTTTAAAAGATTAGTATTCTGAATGCCAAATAATAACACTACTGATGTTTGGGGAAGTTTTATAAAGAATATTTATGTCTTCACTTAGCAAAATACTTACCATTCAATCTACATTTTAGCCTACTCTGGAGACAAGAATCATGGAATTTTGTTTCCCTTATACTCAACATCAAGAAATCTGGCCATTACATATACAATGTAATTATGTTATATCACATCATATCATAGCATATCATATCCAGAGCACACGTGTTAATTTCCTGGGGATGTCAAAACCCAAGTACCACAAACCCGGTTGTTTAAAACAAAACAAATTAATTATCTCAACGTTCTGGATTTTAGAAGTTTTCTATCATATTTCGACTGGGCCATAATCTCTCTGAAGTCTCTAGGGAGGGATCCTTCCTTGATTCTTGCTAACTTGTGGGAATGGCTCGCAATCCTAGGTGTTCCTTGACTTCAACTGGTATCATTCTAATCTCTGCCTTTATTGTCACAGGGATCTCATTCTTCTCTGTCTCCTTCCTCTGTATCTCTATGTTTCTTTCTCTCTAGTCACCCTCTCTTTATAAGGACTTTAGGTGCTGAATTTAGGGCCCACTCTAATTCAATATTATATCATCTTAACTTTGTTACATCTGCAAAAACCCTATTTTCAAAGAGAGTCATATTCACAAACTCCCACTGAACAAGATTTTTTGGAGGACTCTATTCAACCCAGTAGATCACTTCATATCATATCATATTATCTTTATCATTTTATGTCATATGATATTAAAGAGATTTTTAAGCAATTCTTGCTTTATTAAAGTGATGAGCAGGTAAAAGGTAAGGAACAGGGGTAGGGTTACCTATATGTCAGTATTTCAACCTCAGCATTAGTGGCATTTTGCACTGGATGATCCTTCATTGTGCAGAGGTATTTTGTGCTTTGGAGGATGTTTGGCCACATCCCCTTGCCTCTATACACTATAATCAAGTACCCACTGGTAAGTTATGACAATCAAAAATATCTCCGGATATTGCTAAATGTACCCTGAAGGTAAGATCACCTGTAGTTGAGAACTCGGATAAAAAACCTTAGATCGTTTCCTCATTTTGCTTATTGGAACTCATTTTACTATTAACTCTTATTTTGACCATTATTCCACAGGAAATCTAGTTTATTTTCTTCTTTGGGCTTATTTTTACTTTGGATAATCTCTCTTAACTATTTAAACCAGGTCAAAAGAACATGACTTCTTAAAAGTTTACTATGCCTCCATAAATTAAGATTTCCTATGTCACGTGCTATATCAAGGCATTTGTGATACATAAGGCAACTAAACTGAAAATAAAAAGTTCAGAAGAATAATACGTGAAGCTAAAACAAAAATATTAATATAAATGAGAAATAAAACTATATATGCCATGTGACCATGTTGTTCTGGCTGCAAATTATTTTGTTTCATCCTGGCTCCTTGAGGAGACAAATGGTCAAGGGTTTGATTATAATGAGTGGAGTCAGAAAAATGAACTTAGGAAATTTGAATTTCTACCAGTCTTGCCTTTAGTGATGTGCCTGGCCTTGAAAGCCCAATTTGACAAGACAGAGCACCTGTTTCTCTGGAGTTGGATGAACATGTCAATTGTCTTTATGTGTTTAACTATTCTTAAAATCTTTCTCACTTTTTATTTTTTTTCTAATTTTATTGCCAACCATTTCATACAACTGCTGCATCTTTCATTTAGGTATAGTACTGTTTTCATCTTATTTGAAACAGTAACATCTTTCTATAACCAAATGACTTGAGGGAAATATTTAACATCTTATGATGCTTACTGTGGTCTGAATGTTTGTGTCTCTACAAAATTTATATGTCGAAATCCAAGATTTCAACAAATGAATGGGTTTCATTCATATGAATTTCAAAATTCATATGTTATTAGGAGGTGAGGCCTTTTGGGATATGATTAGTTCATGAGACTAATATCACCATGAATGGTGTTAATATCCTTATAAAATAGGCCAAAGGGAGCTCATTTGCTCTTTTTACCATAAGAAGACACATCAAGAAGGTGCCATCTATGAACTAGAAAGTGGCCCCTCACCAGACTCCCAATCTATAAGTGATCTTAGACTTCCCAGCCTCCAGAACTGTGATCAATAAATTTCTGTTGTTTATAAACTACCCAGTCCAGTTAATGGAATTGTTATAGCAGACCAAACAAGCCAAGGCAATGCTTCCTGGTCCATTTGTATTCACTGAATGGTTTGTATGATTTATATTTTTAAAAGGCTGTCTAAATTATAATTTACTAAAAGCGGTTCTCTGACAAACATCCAAAGTCCTCTTTCCCTAGCCATCAACAACCTAGAACTATGCATTTCCCATAGAAAGAATTAATCTTAAGGCCTGTATTAGCATGAATTAACAATTGAAGAAATGCTCAATATTCCTTATTTGCTAGGCCACAGATACAAAGGTATCTAACAAAGACAACCTTTTAGACATTTATCCCATTATAATTTTCCACCCACAATACCTAAACTGTTTGTGTTTATGTCACAGCATTAGTTCAATCTGTTATAACAGCATAGAATAGACTAAATGCCTTAAACAACAAAAATAGACTAAATGCCATAAACAACAAAAATACTCATAGTTCTGGAGGCTAGGAGTCTGAGATCCGTGTGGCAACCTGAGTGGATCCTTGGTGAAGGTCAACTTCTTAGTTTATAAACATCCATCTACTCACGGCATCCTCATATAGTGAAGAAAGATCTCTTGTCTCTTCCCTATTTTTAAGGACTTTAATCCCATAATGAGGGCTTTAGCTTTCAAAAGCCCCACCTCCTAATACCGTCATACTGGGGGTTAGAACTTGAACATATAAATTTTGGAGGGATACAAACATGGAATCCATAGCGGTTACACATGAGCAGTCGCTGTATTTGACCCAACAAAACTTGTCACTCATTCTCTGAAACAGGTTTTATGTTTTGCTCTTCTTCTTCCACTATTCACAGTGCTTCAGACCCAGTTTGTAGTACCCTTCTTGGTCTAGGCTCATTCCCTTGGTGATTTCCTCTTGTATTATTGCTTTAAATAAATGACCAAAAAAAAAAAAAAAAAACAAATCATGTCTGTAAATCAGAGATCTCTTATAAATTCCATCCTCCTACCTACAATTGCCTACCTGACACCTTTGCTTGAATGTCTCATGCACATCTCAAACATGACACTAAACCTCTGCCTATCCCCCCTCAGTGCTGCACCATCTTTGTTATTAATTGTGTTACTCCCATTATTCATAAAATACTTGGAGTTATTCTTGACATGTTTTTTGTTGTACACCCTACATTCTGTAGATCAGCAAATCCTGTTGACCAGATTTCAAGAATACACATATTTGAATCATTTTTTATGACATACTAATAACACCCTGGTCTGAGTCATCATCATCCCTCCCGTTCATTAGTAAAATGGCCTCCGATTTAATGTCTCTGTTTCTATTATTACATCTCCAATCCATTCTTCAGACATAATCCAAAGGGATATGTAGTGAAATATGTTTCAGAACTTGCTCTTTCTCTGTTTAAAGCCCTGAAGTGGCTTCCTTATGTGGCCCTACCTAGAGTTACCACATCTTATCTGAGCTTCAGTTACATCTTAAAAAATTGCCTTTGCCTTTTTTATCCTCAAGATATGATCAGAGTTTGTTTCTCCAAGTCATCAAGTGGCACTAACAATGTGAGAATACTTAACTTATATTCTCTACATAAGGTTTTTGGGGTACCATTTTTGTCATGTGGATTGAAATCTTAAATCTAAATGAGTATAAGCCTATGGTTCAAATATTCAAGTGAGCTTTTTTTTCCCCTTGTTCTATCTTTTGCCAAGATAGAGACAGCTAAGTTTCCTTGCTATATAACTTTCTGTTTTTTCACCTTTACTTTGAGATGGAAAATTACAAGTATTTTTACACTCTTATTTAATTGTGCTTTTTGAGATTTTGCTTGTTAATATTAAATAAAATAAAGGCACATGTTGAATTTGGTGAAATTTAATGTGACACACACAAACACACATTCTAAAACTCTGCTCATAGGAAATGCAGTCATTGCTTAGCACACCTTATAAAACCTTTTGCACATTCTCACGTATTTTATTTTTCAAAAGTAAAGGGATACATATAACATTCTGTGTTTCATTAACATCCTAATTTATACTAGAGACTCCTTAGTTAAGAATGGATATGGGAAGGCTTAATTTTTGTGATTATATTTTACTATGTTTTAGGAGAGTTTGGCAACGATTAAGTTTTATTTTTAATCAACAAATGATCGAATTAAATGATGTAAAAGATATTTTTAAAGGTACACGTACTTAGAGTGAGTTTTTTTCAAGTGGACTGCTCACAAGGTTCAAATTAATTAGCTAATTACAAACACTATTCTCCCATCTACTTGGGCTGGCGAATATAACCAGGCAAGAAGTTTCCTGAACTGGGAAGAAAACCTACATTACAAAATTTTGATCCTAGATTCAGTATTATGGTGTGTAATATTCAGTTGTATCAAAGCCCTGGATTTCTTGTGCCAAATAAAATAATCATCTAGGTGGCAAATTTATTTGCCATTTATGTCTAATTAATATTGAAAATAATTAGATGGTATGTTTTATGCTATCTACTCTTTTAGGCCTGTGTATAACTTCACTCATTATTCTAGAAATACATAAGATTTAATGAAGGAGAAGTCAATTACAAATATTCCACTGTGCACTGAAGAGAAAGCTGCAAATGAATCACCAAGAGGTGAATTGGGAGCTGAGTCTCAATAGTGTTAACCTTTGTCAGTGAGTTGTCAAGGATTGATAGGCATGAAAGAATAAATATTTAATTTATATTAGTCCAAAATCTGGGTTTCAGTGACTGACACCTGTATTAACTCTTTTGGAAGCAAAAAAGCTTCAATAAGCCAGGGAACATTCCAGAGGTTGGCAGATAGCAAGATCCTTCAGTCTCTGGAGAATAAAGAATAAATCAGTGTGTTTCAGATTAGCCATCCCTTTTAGGAGTAACCTGGTTCTAGTAGTCATTGTTGATATTTGCTTCTTAATGTATGTTTTATAAATTCCAGGAGCACCAATGAAAGATGCATATACACATTCATTCTTGCAGAAACTCTTAAAAGACTCAAAGACATTTTGAAATCTTCTCATGGCCTCCTAGTTGTCCATAGGCTCTAGAATAAGAACTTCTGCCTGAAAAGATTCTTGAAATCTACCTTGCTGTACATCTTGCAATGCTGAATTAGGGGCTTTTTTTTTTCAGTAGAAATCTTCCTAAGATATTGCTCACATACATAATGACAATGCAAATAGACAATACAGACAGTACTTCATTCATGAATATCAAAATTGTTTGTAAAACTTAAAATTAGCACAAAAGAGATCAAATTACAAAAAGAGTGTAATATTTTTAAAAGTAGAAATCTAGTGTTATGTAAGGAAGCTGTTGGGAAATAGATATATGGGTGTATATATATGTATGCACACACACAATTTTTGAGTGTATATCACATACTGCAATTAGATATTGAATTTTTATTTTTATATCTAATCTTTCATATATTTGTCTTACTGTGTCACCCTCTACTGTCTTACTTAACTCATGTAATTTCTTTATTTTTAAAAAGTAAGTAGTAGATAATCACTTCTAAAAGTAGGCAGAAGACAGGCTTTTATTAAGTGGTTTTAGAAGTTAAGGAGAAATGATATATTTGAGAAAAAGAGTTCAGGCCTAACAAACAGAAAATAACATAGAACAAGCAATTGGTAACTAGAAAGTCAGGTTTTTCAAGATCAGTATGAGTACTTATTCCATCATGCAGTATATTAAAATTAATATCCAAAGGACAATCACCTATAATGGCCCTCATTCATTTATTTGACACGAAACATCTTAAATTTTCATTGAAATTCTTGTATAATAGTATGTCAATTTACCATTCTTGATCCATTACCCCATGTTTTTCTTTGCATATCTGGCTTTCTGCCACTTGGTCAGGTTAAACTAACGCTTCTTAGCTGTATATTTCTCTTTGGGGAACTTACTTAACTTCTCTATGCCTCAGTATTTTCATCCGTCCAAAGGTGGCAATCTGAAATTATATTTAGTAAGATTGTTGGGAAGTAACAAAGATAAAACATGTAAAATTGCTTACATCATCAGTTCATGATATATAATAAGCACTGAAAAAATATATCAGTTGGCATTATTCTCTCACACTTGATGCTTTTTATTTGTTGTCACTCCATATATGTCCCCTTATATCATATATCTCTCTTATTAAATTTACTAGTCTGTTCATAATTTAAAATATTATGTAGTATGAGATCTAATTTAGCACCTAACACATTGTACATGAAGGAAGAAATTAATTACCAGATTTAAAATGTGCATACCTTTACTGGTAGATGCGCACCATATGACTCTGATCTTGTGAAATGTATAGTTTCATGACTATTTCAAAGCCTGTGTTAATAAATTTAACATGATTATATAATGCATGTTACAAAACTTATTATATGGTATATACAATAACAAGATACCATACTTAAGCAGTATATAGCCAAAGGCAACCTTATTTCTTAATTTAATGCACATTATCCTTGGATTGTAGACAAAAATAATTTCAAAATTTGCCCTCTCTGGTTATAATATAAAAAAACTACTAGTTGAATTAGGTTAAATATGCTTTAAAAATAATGCCAGTAACATCAAAACATATTCATAATTCTATGTAATAGAGACAGAAATCAAATAAAAATTTGAGTCACATCCATGTGAAAATCTGACAATAAAAATTATGCTTATGGAAAATTATGTTTATTTTTGTGTCTCTTTGTGTCTTTTTCTTTTTCTTTTTTTTTTTTTTTTTTTTTTTTGAGACGGAGTCTCGCTCTGCCGCCCAGGCTGGAGTGCAATGGCCGGATCTCAGCTCACTGCAAGCTCCGCCTCCCGGGTTCACGCCATTCTCCTGCCTCAGCCTCCCGAGTAGCTGGGACTACATGCGCCCGCCACCTCGCCCGGCTAGTTTTTTTTTGTATTTTTAAGTAGAGACGGGGTTTCACCATGTTAGCCAGGATGGTCTCGATCTCCTGACCTCGTGATCCGCCCGTCTCGGCCTCCCAAAGTGCTGGGATTACAGGCTTGAGCCACCGCGCCCGGCCATGTCTTTTTCTTAGTCAATTTTCTGTTACTTATAACAAAAACCTCATAATTGGTGAATTTATAAAGAATAAAATGTATTTCTTACAGTATGGAGATGAGCATTTCAAGGTTGAGGGTCCATATCTGGTGAGCGTCTCCTTACTGGTGGCGACTCTCTGTAGAGTCTCGAGGTAGTGAAGGGCATCTCATGGTGAAGGGGAGAAGTGTGCTAGCTCAGGTCTCTCTTTCTCTTCTTGTGAAACCACTAATATCTCTCCCGTGACAACTCATTAATCCATTAATTGATAAATTTCTTCATCAGGGCTATGATCCAATTATCTCTTGAAGGCGTCACCTCTCGATACTGTCACATTGGGGACAGAACTCATGCAACATGAATTTCAGAGGGGACAAACTTTCATGCCATAGCGTTCTGCCCTTGGAGCTCCAAAATGTATGTCTTTCTCACAACTTTAAATACATACACGTTTTTTTCCACCCTCATAACCCTGAAGACAACTCCTTTCAGCATCAGCATCAGCTCAAAAGTCCAAATTCCAGAGTCTTACTTGTAGACCTCTGAAATTGAGGCAAGTTATCTACTTTCAAGATAAAATGATGTTACAGGTATAGGACAGACATTCCCATTCCAAAAGGGAGAAATAATCAAAAATAAGAGTTAAAAGCCCCAAGCAAGTCCAAAACCCAGCAGGGCAAACATTTAGCCTTAAAGGTGGAGAATAATCTCTTTTGATTCCATGTAAAACATTCTAGAACACACTGGGACAGGGGTTGGTCCCTCAAAGCCTCAGGAAGCCCTGCTCCTGTGGTTCTGCTGGGTGCAGCTCATATAACTACCAACATGGATTGGAGCCTGGGGCCTGAAACTTTCCTAGGTGGGTGTTGCATGCTGCTGGTGACTCGACAGTTCTGTAGTCCTGTTCCCATGGCTCCAGTAGGAATTGCCCTGTGAGGATGCACTGCAGTAGCTTCAACCCCATGTTTCTACTCGGCACTGCTTTACTGGGGGCCTGCTGCAGTGGCTCTGCACAGCTACAAGCTGTGACTGCGACCACAGACTTTTGAAGACATCCTTTGAAACATATGTGGAGGCTGCCAAGCCTCCAGCTTTCTTGCTTTCTGCTAGGCAGTAAAATCAGCACCTTATGGACACTGCCAAGGCTTATGACTTGTACCTTCCAGAGCTGTGGCATGAGCCCCACCTGCAGCTGCATCAGCCTCAGGGTGGCCAGGGAGCACTGTGCTGAGGTGTGGGGAGTAGAATCCTAAGATGGCCCTGAGCTGCAAGCCCAAGAAGAGCAGCTGAGGTCTGTCCCTTGGAATCATTCTGCCTTCCTAGGCTTCTGGGCCTGTGATTGGAGGGGAAACCTTAAAGATAGCTGAAATGCTTTCAGCATCTTATTTTCATTCCTTTCTATCCATGTTAATCTCATTAGCAACCAGTCCTTGGGCTACGACTTTTGTTTCCTCTCCAGAACATACTTTTTCACTTTTTATGTGGCCAGTCCGAGAGTTTCCTAAATCTTTGTTATGCTTTCCTTTTAATTATAAATTCTGTCTTTAAATTATTTATTTGCTTAGAATCTTAGTGTGAGTGGCCAAAAGTAACCGTGCATCTTCTTTTATATTTTGCTTAGAAATTTCTTCTGCCAGATATCCTACTTTATCCTTCAAACGTTTGACTTTCCATAAAGCTCCTGAGCAGTGGCACAGTTCAGACAAATTCTTTGCTAGTTTATAACATGGATGGCATTTACTCTAGTTTACAATAACTTATTCCTCAGTTCCATTTGAAACCTCATGAGAATAGTGTTTACTGTCCATGTTGTTATCAGTTCTCTGCTTATGACCACTTAACCGATCGCTAAGGATTTCCAAACTTTTCCTAGTCTTCTTGTCTTCTAAGCCCTCACTAGAACTTAGGCATTTTCTAGTCTGCTCCTCTAAATTCTTCCAGTCTCTGCCCATGACCCATTTCTAAAGTTGCTTCCACATTTTTAGGTATTTGTTGTCATCAGCACCTTACTCCTCAGCACCAATTTTCTGTCTTAGTCCATTTTTTGTTGCTTATAAGAGAACACCTGAAACTGGATGATTTATAAAAGAAGAGAAATTTATTTCCTATAGTATAAAGGCTGAGTTCAATGTCAAGGGGCTACATCTGGTGAGTGCTTTCTTGTTGGTGGGGACTCGAGAATTCTGAAGTGGCACAGGACATCACATGGTGAGGGGGCTGAGTGTACCTGCTCAGGTCTCTTTTTCTCTTCTTATAAAGCCACTAATGCCACTCCCATTATAATCCATTAATTCATTAATCCATTAATCCAATAATTGATGAATAGTTTAATCCACTCATGAAAGCAGAGACCTCTTGAATCAATTGCTTCTTAAAAGCCCCACCTCTCAGTAGTGGCACATTGAGGATTAATTTTCAGCATGAGTTTTGAAGGTGAAAACATTCAATTCCCAGTACTCTCTTTCTCTTGCTCTACATACAAAAACTCACAGATACACATGTTTACTCACATAAAGGGAACTGGATGAAAGTAATGTGCAGAATATATTAAACAATGACAATAATTTGAAATGAAGAATTCCAAAAATTGGGTATATTACTGTTATAAAAACAGAATGAATATTATTTTCACGTTAATGATATTTTTATTTTAACCTTTATTCAAAGCATTTTTATTGAAATATATAATAGAAGAGTGTATCAACTGTAGAGAGTACTTTAACAAATGCAATAATATCTTAGTTTATATTCTAGATGAGCTAAGGCATTGGATCCCTTGCTAATATTATAAATAGCTCATTTTTTATTTCTTATAATTCTCATCTCATAGGTTCTATTCTATTTATTTTTCATACAAATATGTTTACATATACTTAACTTTATAATATAAAATATAATAATACATATATTATAAAAATATTCTCTAGGGAGCTATCAGTGTATCACTTCTAGAGGCATTAAGCTATCATTGCTTGACCCAGACATATTTTATGTGTACCATTGAGAAGACCTATAATAGAAATTACAATAAGAATTTCTTAAATGGATTTTTTTTTTACCTTCTCTTTTTTCCCTGTGGCTGTTCATGATTGAGCATTAATTAAATGCAAACATATTTCTGTTGCCTGATTTTGAATATAAATAAGTAGTGACAATTACTAATGTTAAGAATTAATTCATCTTTATTTTTTGTTTTATTTCAGTACGTTTTTGAGGATCAGGTGGTGGTGTTTACATGAATAAGTTCTTTAGTGGTGATTTGTGAGATTTTGGTGTACCCATCACCTGAGCAGTGTACACTGTACTCAATGTGTAGTCTTTTATCCCTTGTCACCCCGACCCTTTCCCCTGAGCCCCCAAAGTTCAGTGTATCATTCTTACGCCCTGTGTCCTCATAACTTAGCTCCTATATATGAGTAAGAACATATGATGTTTGATTTTTCTATTGCGGAGTTACTTCACCTAAAAATTATAATAAAAAAAGACATTGGCATTGATGCAGTCAAGATATAGAACATATCTATCATGACAAAAAAAGAATTATTTAAACATTTAGAAATTTTATACATTAATAATTTGATTAAATATCTTGTTTAAAATAAAGCAAAAGTAGATTTAAAAGTATAAAGTCCAGGAAATATAGAGAAAATACATTGTGTTATAAGATTTGTTTTTACATCCTGTATGTATTTTCATGTCTATGTACAGAAATTTTATAGTTAGTTTAAAAAACTTTTTCTAACTAATCATAATTTTCTTTCTTGACCATCTCACAAACATGTACATAAATAAGGGACAAATATGGTACAATATAGGATATCCAATAATGCCAAATTCAATTGATTATCTTGTGCCCTGCAGATTTGAATTGTGATTATGAAATCATGAACTGACCATGACAATTCCAACTACAAACAAAAGGAGGGGATAACATTCAGGTGAACTAGGCTATCAATGTGCTAAAATTATATGACATTTTTCTGGTGGAAAATAGTTCATTCAGGGATTGTGAATTACAGGTGAACTGTATTCTTGGCCTATTACCCTCTTTCTTACCTTCTCAATCTGGTGTTATACATATGCTTTATTAGTTTAGCTGTTAGTGGTCCTTACAAAACTACTTTTGGCTAATTTAGTTGACTACTTTAGGAACTATCTATTGGTGAAATGTTTTTTAGTTTATTTAAAATAAAAACACTCAAAGCTTATATGTGCAATTATGATTTGTCAATTTAATAGTAATAAAATTTAAAAAGTAATAAAAATACTCAAAGCTTATATTTTGCTAAATTGCAAATTTCCTCTTAGGAACTGGGCCACATAGCAAGAGGTGAGTGGTGGGTCTGCGAGAATTACCATCTGAGTTCTGCCTCCTGTCAGATCAAAGGCACCGTTAGATTCTCGTAGGAGTGTGAATCTTATTGTGAACTGCACGTGCAAGGGATCTAGTTTGTACACTCCTTGTGAGAATCTTAACTAATGCCTAATGATCTAAGGTGGAATAGTTACATCCCGAAACCATGTGTCTTCTCTGTGAAAAAATTGTCTTCCATAAAACTAGTCCCTGGTGCCAAAAAGGTTGGAGACTCTTGCTTAATAGCATATAATAATTTTGATGTTGTGATCATTTTATGTATTAACATGATTAGGCCACAGGTTTCCTAGATATTTAGTCAGGCACTATTATGGTTGTATCTGTGAGGCTGTTTGTTGAGATTAACATATATGGTAGACTGAATAAAACAACAGACTGTCTTCCTTTATGTGGGTGTTAATCATCCAAATCAGTTGAAAGTGGGAATAGAACAAAACATGTTTGACTCTCCTCTGAACAACAAGGAACTCCTTTTGCTGAATGGATGAGCTGGAACGTGGGCCTTTTCTAGTGTCTGGACTGAAATGGAAACACCAGCACTTGCTGGGTGTCCAGTGTTCTGGCTTTCAGACTGGAATTTGTACCATTGTCTCTCCTGGTGCTCGTTGGACTGGACTAGAACTACTTCTGATAGGTCTTCAGCTTTGCAATTGCAGATCTTGGGACTTGTCAGCTTCCATAATCATGTGAGCAATCCCTCATAATAAATTTCTTTCTCTCTTTGTATATACATTGTATTGGCTCTGTTTTCTAGAGAGCCTTAATTTAATGCCAGTCTCTCGCATGCTTGCTTCCATTTGGTCAGTGTGAGGCACCAGAGGAAATGGGAGGGTCTAAGGCATGTTCCCCTTTAGCACTAGTGGTTGTAAAAGATCCTTCACTGTTCCCATGACTGACTTTACAATATTAATTTTCAAAATATGAAATACATTATTGTGATATGATTTTTATCCATGAATAAAAATAAAATGTCATTCACTTAAAAATTATAAATCTGGCCAGACTCAGTAGCTCACGCCTGTAATCCCAGCACTTTGAGAGGCCAAAGCGGGCAGATCACGAGTTCAAGAGATTGAGACAATCCTGGCCAACATGGTGAAACCCCATCTCGACTTAAAATGTAAAAATTAGCCGGGTGTGGTAGCGGAAACCAGTAATCCCAGTTACTTGGGAGGCTGAGGCAGGAAAATCGCTTGAACCCTGGAGGTGGAGGTTGCAGTGAGCCAAGATTGCGCCACTGCAATATATATACATATATATATATGTGTGTGTGTGTGTGTGTATATATATATCTTTTCTTGGCTCAGGGAACTTCTCTGCTTCTGTTCCAAATATTAGGAAATATTCTTTCTAACCACATTGAAGACGAATTTTACAATGACAGCTCCTGGGTTTTATTTCTGCTACGCTTTGTGATTGATTGCGTTTTTATGCTTCATTTCCTTTGAAATATCTTTTTCCCCAAGTTGAGGAATCAATATAGATGTTACAGTTATATATAATTTAATAGGAATAGTAATTTAAAATATTAACCCATCATCATTTTTTTTTCTTAAATGCATTTCTTATGCATCCTTTCACTAACTAACTTGAGTCATGAGGGTTCTCACCACAGCGTAAGTAGTTTGGTGGTAGCTGATTACAGTAGGAAAGATGAGGATATTTGAATTGTTCTTTGCCAGTCCAAAAACAAACACCACAAAGAGAGGCATATCAAATAGTGTGAGGACAGGAAGGAAAATAGTATTGAGGCAGCTGTGTTTGGAGGCAAGAAAAAAGCTTGTATAAATACTCTGCAATTGTCTTGGCACCAATGTAGCACTGAATGGATCCAAAGTTCTTCAATACACCAGCACAAGATAGTAAATATCAGCAAGTGTCATACTGGGGTGATTATATAAGAGATTATTTAGGGAGAAGAAAGTGACCAGGTACTTGAGGGCTTTGTGGCAGTCGGTTCTGGCGAGGAATAAATTTGTGTCCTAGCCATATTTCAGAACATGCCAAAAAAGAACAAAGTGTGGCCAAGTCATTAGTGGAGGACCATAATGTACAAGCAACCCCAAAGAAGAGACCATATGTTCTCCAAATTCTAGAATCAATAACAGATGCCGGCAGAAATTCAACACTCAGTAGAAAAGGAACCATTGCCCCTGTGACCAGTATAGTCAACACATTGCTCAACTCCAGGATGCCTAGAGTGTATCACAATGTAAAACAGTACAATGCAGAGTACCTAGAGGTTTACAGACCCTGTCTCCTTGATACAAGCACGTGACATGAGTTCTTTAACCCACCATCAACATATGTACATCAAAATTCCACAGGGAATACAAAGAAATCTCAAAGACAGATATGCCCTTTCATTGCCCATAAAACCTAAGTTGATGGAATTCACAATTGATTCAAAATTGATGGAATTCAAATGTTCATGTGTAATGAAATTTTACATATTTTATCTTTGAAAATGTCTTTTCATGCAGAGGGGCACTGCCAAATGCTGATTTAAATGCACAGGTATATTACTTTAATAAGCATATTTATTAATTACAAGGTATTTGTAGAGTTCTGTTTTTTTTTCTTTCTTTCTTTTTTCCTTTTTTTAAGAGACAAAGTCTCACTCTGTTGTTTAGGCTGGAGAGCAGTGGCATGATCATAGGGAAACTATTATGAGGAATACTGCTAAATCTAAATGCTATTTTCATTTGATAATATGAAATATTCAGACAGCTCTATGGTAGATGTTGAATCCTTTCAATGAATGAAACTGTGAAAGTTCTGGTGATTTGAAAATGTGTCTTTATACATATTTATCACATGATTCTTAAACAAAATAAAAAGGCAAGATGATACCAATGATTTAGTAACTCTTTTATGTGCTTTGACATCTCTGCCAATATACACACCCTCGTTTTCCAACTATTTGGATTTAATTTTACTTAAAAGTGAACTGGATTGTTTCTGCTATAGGAGAGAACTAAATTCCTATTTTGTCTCTGCTTTCTGTAGATTTGTTTCCTGATATTAAGTTAGGTTTCTTGGTGTTAATTCTACATTCCAATTTTAGGGCTCTGCAAAATGGTAATAAAATATTAAGTGAATAAATTATATTTGCATTATGTGTCACATATCAATAGATAGGACAGATAGGAAGAAAATAAAAAATGGAAGAAAGAACAAATGAAGAAAGGAAAGAAGAGAGGAAATTAGGGAGGGAAGAAAAATAAATAAGAGGGAAGGAAGGAATAGACATATTAAAGATATAAATAATATTAGGAGGGTTCTCCCACTCCTTTCCCATGAGATATCTGTATAGCTCATGTTTTGCTAATGTTATTTGAACTTTTTGATTAATCTACAAGCTATACAGTGTACATACATCTCACTATAAGCATGACAGTTAAATTGTTAAAACAAATAAAAATTATTAATAAAATTGAGTTTTGTTTGGCTTTGATATTAACCATGTTTTGGTCCTCAAAATTAAGAAGAATCAGGCTGCCTTTGATATTTTTAATCTATCTCTTAAAATTAAAATTTCAAATATGCTAAAGTTTCCTTCACATATATTTCTTTAGAATGTACATTATCTTTTTCCTCAAATCATGTACATGTAATGTTAAAACATGGAAAATGTGGGATTTCTGGATAATGGAGATGCCACCAACATAACTTTATAAATTGCTATTGTCAGAAAAAGTTTATTTCTCTATTTTCTACATGCTATGAATGCAAAGAATTTAATGATATTATGATATATTTCTCATTTAGGTTTTAAAAATACCATTAAGTGAATAGAAAGTAAAACAATTGCAATTGCAAATTTATAATCTCAGAGCTATAACAGAGTATATTCAAATTGCATATGCTAAATATACACATACTTATATAATTTAAAAATATTTTATAAATTTTAAAATATATGTTATTTTTAAAACTATGTTTAATTTAAAATTTTTTAAAACTATAACCAAAAACACATTTCTGTAAACTGTGACAGAGTACACAATTCATAGCTCCTTTGCTAAGTTTTGGACATCTATAAATTAAATGGGGAATTTAGAAATAAGACAAATTCCTCTTTACAGTTTTCCTAAAGGTATGTTCAGTGATACTGATTTCTTGTCATCATTTTGAGGTAATATTTCTGTAAAATGTCTTGTTCATAATTGTGATTATTCTTTGGGCTACCCCAGATGCCTGTTGCTGAAGTTAAATCATGAGTATATGTGGCTGAGAATTGGAGGCTTTCTGCTTATTTTCTGGCCCCACTAATAGGACAGGGTTCTTTCATTGGCATAACACCACATGGAATACTGATACCAGGATCCCAATTAACCTTCTACTAACTTGTGGTTCCACACTAAGATAGGTCAAGTGTGACCTGAGCTGCTGCTATGTGTTGAGGGGAAAATATTGCTGTAAATGTCCATATTATGAAAACAAGACAAATCTCAAATCTATAATTTAACCTTGCCCTTAGGACATTGGGACAAAAGAAAAACAAAAAACTTGAAAGAACTGGAAAAAAGAAATTACAAATACAAGAGCAGAAATGAATTAAGTAAAGAACAAACAACAATGAAAAGAAATAAAAAGATGTCCTTTGAAAAGTTTAAGAAAATTGACAAATCCTTAATTGGATTGACCAATTGAAAGAAAGAAGACTCAATCTATTAAAATCAGAAGTTTAAAAAAGGGTAAAATACTGCCAATTTTGCTGAAATTTGAAAATAAGTAAAGATAAAGGAATACTGTGAGCAATTGTGTGCCAGTAGATTAGACAACTCAGATAAAATGGAAAATTCTCAGTAAGACAAAAATTATCAAAATTGACTGAAGAAGAAATAAACAATCTTTCTAGACTCACAATATATAAATAGAATAATTAGTCAAAATAATTATAATACCCAAAAAGAAACTTCCAGACCAACATTGCTTTGCTGAAACATTTTACCAAACATTTGAGAAATTAAATAAAACATTTAATTTTTCAAAAACCATTACAAAAAATAGGAAGAAACCCTTTCCAACTCTTTCTATAGCATGACTGTAACCTTGATATTAATGTCAGAAAAATACATCAGAAGAAAAGAAACTACAAATCAATATATTCTATAAATATGGATATAAAAACCCTCAACACACTACTAACAAACTGAATCCAGCAACATTGAAAAAATAATTGTATAACATGACTAATTTGGACTTCTCACAGGAATGCAAGGTTGGTTTAACACCCAAAAGTCTTTCAACATAATACATCACATAAATACAATTAAAAAGAGGCATGGTAATATCAATATACCAAGAAAAAGCATTTGGCAAATACAAAATTATCTTATAATAAAAGCAAATTCAACAAGAATTTAAAAAGGCTTTCCTAAACCTAATAAAAAGATTTATAAAAAACTCAAAGCTAATATGTTAGTTAACACTGAAAGATGGGATGCTTTACATATAGCTCTGAAACAAAACCAAGATGTCTATTTGGCCCATTTTATTTAGCATTGTACTAGAATTCTACCAGAGCAATGGCATGAAAAAAAAAAAATAGAAGTATCCAGAATGGTAGGGAAGAAACAAACATATCTACATTAAAAAATGGCATCATTACACCTATAAAATCTTAAGAAATACATTTAAAATACTTTAAATTAATAAATGAGTTGATCAAGGTTACAGGATGCAAGATCAATACACAAAAATTAGTTATATTTTATACACTTGCATTGAACAATACAGAAAGGAAATAAAACAATTCCATTTTATGTAGCATAAAAATAATAAAATATTCATAAATAATTTAACCAAAAAGTAAAAAGTATATGGTTTGAAAGCTATAAAACCTCGTTGAAACTAATTAAATATGATCCAAAAATATAAAAAATCATTCCACGTTCATGGATTTGGAGATTTCACACTGTCATGGTGACAATACTCCCTAAATTGACCTACAAGTTCAATATATTCTTAATAGAGTTTCAGCTACTTTTTTTCTATAAATTGATAAACGGATTTTAAAACTTACATTGAATTTCATGGGTCCCTTAATAGCCAAAACAACATTGAAGAAAAGCATATAAGTGGAGGACACACACTTCGTGATTTGAAACTTACTACAAATCAATAGTTATCAAGTTAATACGGTACTGGCATAAGAGAAGTCATATATATAAATGGAATAGAATTGAGAATTCTGAAATATATCTATGTCTCCGTGGTCAACTGATTTCTGAGAAGGATCAATAAGACTAAAAGGAAATGCATAATTTTTCATAAATAATGCAAGGACACCAGGATAGCTACATGCAAAACAATGAAGCTGGACTTTTACTGCAGGGCATATTCAAAACAGATCAGTGCCTTAAATATAAGAACAAAAACAGTATCATGTTTAGAAGAAACTATGAAGCTATATAGTTATTATCTTGAATTGGGCAATGGATTCATAGGTATGATGCGAAAAGCACAAGCAATGCAGGAAATAATAGATAAGTTAAACTTATAAAAAATAAACATACTTTTCTCTTAAAGGATACAATCAAAAGATAAAAAGATAATTCACAGAATGGGAAGAAATGTTTGTGTGTTACATATATAATAACAAACATGTATCTAGAATATATAAAGAACATATACAACTTAATAGTAAAAAGACAAATAACTCAATTGAGAAATGGTCAGAGGACCTAAATAGACATTTCTCCAAAGAATATATACAACTAGTTGATAAACATACAAAAAGATACTCAGTATCATCAGTCAGGGGAAAATGAAAATAAAAAGTGTGAGATATCACTTCACACACGCTAGGATGGGTTAATGAGAAATCAGATAATAGTAAGTGTTGGTCAGGATGTGGATAAATTAAAACTCTCATATACTGCTGCTGGAAATGTAAAGTGATTCAGTTACTTTGAAAAAGTCTGGCAGTTTCTCAAGTGGTTGAGCACATTAAACATTGAGTTAATATATGACCCAACTTTTTCACTTATAGGTGTATATCCAGAAATAATGAAAATACATGTCCTCAAAAAAAACTTGTACATGGATGTTTTTAGCAACACTATTCATGATAGCCACAAATACCCATCAATAGATGAATGGATAAACAAAATGTTGTATATCCATAAATGGAATATTATTTGGCCATAAAGAATCAAGTACTGATATGTGCTACATGATCAATGAACCTTGAAAACACTGTGCTAATTGTTAAAAGCCAATCACAAAAGACCATGGGTTATACGTTTCCGTTTATATAAAATGTCCACAACAGGCAAATGTATTTCGACAGACGAGATGTAGATTAGTCATCCCATAGGGCTGGAGGAATTGAGGAATAGTGGAGTGAGAGCAGAAAGTGTACAGAGTTTTTTTTTTAAGTTGTCACACTGTTCTAAAATTCACTGTGTTGATGGTTGTACTTTTCTGTGAATGTTAAAAACCACTGAATTGTACATATTAAATGCTTGCATTATGTGGTTTGTGAATTGTATCTCAATAAAGCTGTTACAAAAAACTTACAGTAGGTATAAAAATACTGTGAAGTTTGTCCCAATAAAATTCAGTGCATAAATTCACATATAAATTGTGTTATATGCGTATGGACACGTGTGTTTCTGAATATTTATACAGACATACACGTGTCCATATACATATAACACAAACTCAGTATTTAGAACTCAAATGAAATATATTTTCCATTGATACATGCACATTTTTATATTTATGTATGTACTCATGCTTGCTTTGTATATGCCAAAATGGCATAAAAGTAATTTTACAAAATGAATAGTCATAGAGTATTCACATGCTTAAACAACAAAGCATTTCACATATTCATTTCAAAATACGCTAAATAAAAATAAAATATAACATTAAATCTTTTTGTTTCCTCTGTCTGTATTCTTTATTTTCTCTACAATCATGGACAACTCTGATATAATTCATCAAAACTTAATTATAATTTTCAAGGCATTAAAATTTCATTAGTTTATCAATTGCAAAATTAACACATTTTGGCAAATGACTGTCATGTTACAATTTTGGGACAATTAATTAATTTGAACTTACAAAATTACATTTTGATTTTAAACATAACAAGAATAAAAAATAATAATGTAAGTTAAAAGATTATGGTACGTATCATGGTGCTGTTGCTACTTGAGTTTGCAGTGCCTGTTTAGGTCCAACGTTTTCTCCATCTACAAATCTGTTACAAATTAGCTTTTTGAAATCTCATTTATATATTTGCTGAATCTATTAGTAAATCACATTGTTATCTGTTTTTTCAGTAGGATTAAATTATTTTGTTTTGCTATTTTCTTAAGCAAACAAATTTAACTGCATTTACTCACCATTACATAATGTATTAATTGGTTACATTAGAGAAGATAATACAAATTAAGTGATGCATCTTTGATTTATGCACAACACCTTAGGAAAAATTAAAATTTAGGTTTTAGAATAATTTTCAAAAATGAAAATAATCTTATATTTTCAGAATCTGACCAAATTGTAGTTTAGTGAGATACTTAATTATTCTTAATTGAGATAAAGGTAAAATATTTGTAAGCAATTTTCTCCTGCTGGTTTTGCCTGGCATTGTCGTTTGCATGAATGTAGTATCAATAGACTTTATACTTATTCAAACTAGAAAATAGAAAGGATATGGTTAAATGATAGCTGATATAATTGGGAATCTATTCCTAATGAACAAAGAGGTGATTATCCTTTGGGATTTTGAATTTCCTTGTTATCACCAGATTCTTTTATTTTTTTTCATTTTTGAGACACTGCTACCATTGTACACATATAAACAGGACTCTAGGTAGAGAATGTTTGCATACATGTTTTGCTAAAATTGCCTGAGAGCTTCTTTGCTGTTTTCTGGAGTAAGTTATGCTTGTTTAGCTGTCAAAATTAGATTTTGAACTCTCTGCCACAGGAATATCCCTTTAATAGAAACAGATGTGTATCACTGAAAAAATGTATTTTTAAAAAACCCTTCCTTAAGAAAACAACCGTACAGAGTTAAAAATATATATTTTCAAATTGTTTCTAATAATAGTATTATATTTTGTACTTCCAAATTAATTTACCTTGGTCTTTGTTCCTGTCAAAACATAAAGATCTGGTAGGAATAACTTTTAGATGCAATAGGTTTTGGCCACAATAATTTATTCTATAAGCTTATCTTTTGAGTTACATTAATTAAAAGCAGCTTTTGAGCAGAATGTGCACAGTGAGGTAAATAGCAGCAGATACTGTTACACACATTGAGAGGTACAAAAACTTTCAGGTAGAGTTAGGAAGTGAGGCTGAAGATGGGCTCATGTCAAGAAAAATCTTTTCTGATCTAACTATTATATTCTGAGTCAATCTTCATTATCCATTACTGGAAAACGATAAAGCCTAAGACATTTATCCTTTCCCTATCTTATCTGCCTCTTTTGGAACATACCAATTATTTTATTTGATCTAAAATGCTACAGATATTCTTAGAATCAGTGAGTGATTACTCCCTAAAATGGAGAAGAGATAAGTTTATCACTAAAGCATAATTTATTAACATTGGTTGGGAGATTAAAAGGAGGAATTTAAGTCTTAGTCACTTGGGAAATGGCATATATTTAACATGGCAAATGCTTTGAGAGAAAGCTAGATGAAACTCTAAATAGAAGGAAAAGAGTAGTAAAAAACACAGAAAATGTCAAGCATTTTAAATATGAAAGTAAACATGTAATGCAAAAAAATTAAGAAAAATATGTAATTATTAGAATGGTAATGGAAGTGGAAATTATCTAGTAACCTGGATGTGACTTTTAGTATCTTTAGCATAAGTATGAATAAGAATTGTAAGGGGAAAATAAGGAATGGGTTTCTACTCAATGACACACAGAACACAGAAACCATTAGAATAAGTGTAAAACTATAAAAATACATATTTTATATGGTATTTTATCCTTTAAGATTTATAAGCAATAAATTCAATAGCAAGCCAATAAAGTGAGATTGGTGGGCCAGTAAAGGAGAATGTGTGTCCTGTTAATATCGTTCTCCACCTTGCTGAAGCAGACCATGTGTGTGAGATTTCCTGACCTTCACATACCTCAAATCTCCAAGGCAGGAGCAGAATCCGCTGGAGGCGAGAGTTAGTGCATGAAATCATGTGTACAACTGATAGAGTCAGCAGCCACACAAGCGAGGAATTTTAGATCAGATGTTCCCAGAAAATATTTTGAAATGTATGTAAAAAAACCTGTTATTTCTAGAGAATTGATGGTGAATTCACAATTACCTGTTAAAGAAAACAGAATCTTGGAACCCCAAACTTGCTATTTCAAATGGAAAGTTAAAATTGGGACCTGAGCCACACAAAACTGCCTTCCTATTGTTCTCAAATAAACAGCTGTAATTTCACAAGCCTATGTCATAACCTCATACATTAGCCAGGTTCCCACAGTGGTAGAAGGCCACGGGTGTTCCCAGATGGCCTGTCTCACAAATCTTGGACAAGAAAATTCCTTGTGGTCCCCAAATTGTTTAGAATACATTCTCCCCCTTGAAACTAGCCCTGAAACCAAGTTCTGTTAAATCTTGTCTCGACAACGTCAATTACCAGCTTATCTTCACAGGTACAGACAAGACAAGGACAAAATTAGAATTCATCCCTCTTCCCACCCTGAGATGAATGCATCATTGATTTTTTCCTCTATTCTCTGCTCTTTCACATGTAAAATGTAGATTCACTGAGCACTAATTCGAGTCTCATGAGAACGTAACCACTTGCTTCGTTGCTCACCCTCCCCTCTTTTTTCGTTCTTCTTCTGCTTGCTCTGTCCCCTTTAAATACTGAGGTTCTCAAAAGCCTCTTTGGAAAATGTACAGGTTACAGACGCTCCTGTGATTTGTGTTTCTCCTGGGCACATTCTCTACCTTGGCAAAATAAACCTCTAATCAATTGATTCCTGCCTCAGTCAGTTTTTCATTTATACACTGTACTCTTTATTTTTTTAAGACAAAGAAGACAACACATAATTCATTAAATAGCCCTGAAAAAATAAGCAATATTTTGTTTTTGAAAGTTAGAGTTTTACAAATTTAAAATTTAAATAAAATTTTGATTTTGGTTTCCAATGCCATTATTTAAAAACATCAAAAGAAGGAAATTAGAAAATTATCCCCAATAGATGCTGAAGCACAATTTCATTATAAAGGTGGCTTACTGTAAAAGTGCACATGTATAGGATGCATATATATATGTGTGTCTGTGGATGTAATTATACATACAATTATATGTCATATTAAATATTATATATATTCTTACATGTAATTTCCATCAGTAAACAAACAAACAAACAAAATTTGTGAAGATTAGAAGTTATTTCAAAACCAGAATATAAAGATGCATTAGGATTCTCCAAAAGGAGATTTAAGATCCTCTGTCTATATCTGTATCGACATTTAAATCTAAATCTATCTATTTACTTATCTATCTGGAGAGAAAGAGGGAGAGAGAAGGAGAGAAGAGATTTATTATGGGAGATTTCTTACAAGATTATGGAGGCTGAGAAATCCCATGATATTCCCCCTATGAACTGCAGAACTAGAAAAGCTGATGGTGTAACTCAGTCCCAGTCTGAAAGCCTGAGAATAAGGAACTCCTAAGTCTGAGAGAAGGAAAAGCTGGATATCTCAGAGAAAGATCTATAATTCACCCCTTCTTCAACTTTTTATTCTATTTGGGGCTCTCAATAGTTTGGATGAGTGTATAAGTTTTCTCACACTGCTATAGAGAACTGCCTGAGACTGGGTAATATAAAGGAAAGAGGCTTAATTGAGTCACAGTTTCAAGTGGCTGGGAAGGCCTCAGGAAACTTACACTTATGGTGGAAGTGGAAGCAAATATGTCCTTCTTCACATGGTGGTGGGAAGGAGCATACATGAAGTAAGGGATAAGTCCCTTATAAAACCATCAGATTTCGTGAGAACTCACTCACTATCATGAGAACAGCATAACCACTCCCATGATTTAATTACTTCCCACTAGGTCCCTCCCATGACACTTGGGGATTATGGGAACTATAATTCAAGATGAGGTTTGGGTGGGGACACAGCAAACCATATCAATAAACTACACCCTAATAGGTGAGGGCAACTCTTCTTTACTCAGTCTAGTGGTTCAAATCCTAATCTCCCCCCAGAAACACCTTCAGAGACACAACTAAAAACATGATTTTATCAGTGATCTGGTTATCCCTTGGCCCAGTCAACTTGACACAGAAAATTTACCATCACCATGGTGTTTTTGGAGTGAGAGAATCCTGAAAGTAGAACAGTAAATAGTGTACTGGAAGTTAGAAAGAAAAGGATGGAATAATCATCACAGATTTAGAATTATTAACTTGATCCTAAACACAAGACTGAAGGGGGCGGTGGATATCTGTGCTCTGCTAGTGCACGTTTGTTTTCACTTATTGAGCTCACATAATGGCCTGCTTATACTCGCTTTAAAGTTACATATGAGCAAGTCTGGGCTTGAGTGTGTATTACAAAAATACTCAAAAAGCACTGTTGTAAAAATGATAGAAGGCTATTTCTTGCGAATTGTCAAACAAGTATAGGAATCATGAATCCAAGACTTTTAATCCACTTGATGGTGAGACGGATTAGTTACTCTCGATCATAGTCCTGTACTTTCTTTAGTTCCTATTCCCAGATTTACCTCTTAGTACAAGATTATAGCTGAAGATTCAGCAGTTATACTTGGCATTTCAAACAGCAAGAGTAAAAGAAAATAGATATAGGTCTCTTCTCTATAAGAATACTTCTAAGAACTATTCTTGAGTGCCAACCCTATGAATTTAATCACATTACCAAAACTGTCTAAAAAGTCTGTAGTATATTCAGTCTGTACTTTGTACACATGCATCCAACTAGATTTTCATTAGTGAGAAAGAATGATTACGCACATAAACATTTCATAAACCTATAGAGGGACTTCTAACATCAATATTGGGTTGTAAATCAGTATAACCTTGAGTTAATAATAACATGGCAACATTGGTTTATAGACTATGAAAAATGCACCGTACTAACCTAAGATATTAGCATGCTCAGTGTTTCACATATTTCTAGGTAGAGTGTTGGAGATGCCACCTTGTTTCATCTGAATGCCTATAGTGAAATTAAGAAGGAGATACAAGAGGCTAAAATTGAATAAATATTTTTTAGGAATTGAAGCAAAAATTAATATTAATAAGATAATAAGCTGTCTGGGTTTAAAATTTAAATTATTTTTTCCTCTCTCCTATACAAATTTATCAAATAAAAAGGGGCTTCAGAAGTTAAATTCAGTATGTAAATATAGTATCATTGGCAAGGACCACAGAAAAATCCAAATTAATGCCTTAAAAATATTCAGTTGGACAAAATATTCATTAATTATTAGTCAGCATGCCTCATACTTTTCACTGAAGTGCATCTGAAAATATTAAGAAAAGTGTCCTAATCACCCTTACAGGAAACCCAAAGAAGAGAAAGTCTTATGTTGGAGATTTTTAATATGTCTTTTATCTAATGGAGCAAATAACCAATTAATTCATAAGACCCACAAAAATGTTATATAGAGCGATTTAAGCTTGAACTAGAAGGTACACAAACAGTGCAAAATTAAAGGGGATCTTTGGACCTTCAGATTTCTAAAGGCCAACAGCAGGCTCATGAAACGATTTCATTGGCCATCTCTGCACAACTGTGCTTCAGAATTGCTATGAATGTTTGTATCTTCTAGATGTCTGCCATCCTCTACCACTTTTGAGTGGGAGTGGCTATAGTGATTATTCAATTTCTGTTCCACCATTGTATTTGGGTTGTGAGGGATACCTTGTCTTGTGGGTTCTTTATTCTTTACTTGAGATAAACTAAATGTGCAATGTTTTACTAAAGGAAACATTTCTGAGGAACTCTACTGATACATGGGCTGGATTATCATGTGCAGACCTTGAACCTCAGGAATGAACTTGTCGCAGTAGATCAGAGGTCAGCAAACCATGGGCAGCACAAATGTGACTCCACATTTCCCTCTTGTACTGCCCTAACAGAGGTTCTCCATGAATGTCCCACCCCTGCAGCAAACTTATGCCTGAACATCCAGGCATTTCCCTACATCCTGAAATCTACAAGTCCTTTTTACCAAAGGAAACATTTCTGAGGAAGTCTACTGATACATGGCCCAGATTCTCACTTGTAGACGTTGAACCTCAGCAAGAACTTGTTGCAGTAGATCAGAGGTCAGCAAACTGTGGGCAGCAGGACAATTCTGACCCACATGTCTGTAAATGAGGTATTACTGAAACACAGCCATATACATTCATCTACATATTGTCTGTTGCTACTTTCAAGCTATAATAGCAGAGCTAAATAGTTTGGACAGAGATTGTATACACAGTACTAAAAATATTTACTGTTTCATATATGATTCTTTGAAAATGGGTCTTAGAAAGTGGGATATATATTTTTTATATGCAAGTGGTATAAATATCATGTGGCCAGAGGTCAACAAAAAGGTCTGCACATATTTTGGTTATTTTGGTCAATTCTCTAAACTATATTTGAGTATACTTACTTTCTCCTCAAATGTAGGGTCACCTTAATTTCTAATTTCTAATGTGTACACTGCAATAGAAGTAATATTTTCTAAAGCAATGTACTAAAAAATATTACAGCTCTTGCTGTCCTTACTTTTTCTCAGGACACACTGTCTTGGAACCCAACAACTATGCTATAAGAAAGCCCAAATTAGTTTACAGGGAGAGAAACATAGAGAAGTCCAAGCAGAGAAAAGTTGACAGTCCAGTTGAAAGTCAGCAACAACCACCAGATGGAAGTGGGAAGAAGTTTCAGATGATTTTAGCACCCTGGCAAATAAGATATGAATGTACAATCTTGAGACTTATTGGTGGTGGTAGATATCTTGCTATTTAGAAGTAGCCAACCTAGTAAAATGGTAGAATGCCTTATAAATCGGAGTTAATTTGCCAGCCTGGAAACAAGACCCTGTGTGTTGTGATGCTTTTCTCTAGGATGCAGCATATGAACTGAAATATAGTGCTGTGTCCCAAACTACTAGAATTTGTGACTTCAGGAGTAATATTGCCCCAGTTCTTTGTAAGTCCTTGTGACTCACCTGTAGAATTTTTGTTAAATCCTCACAACTTTTGGCTCTGCAAATTTGGGATACTGATTTTGAATTAGGAATATGAATACACATCTAATAAACCAAGTTGTAAGAATTTCAATAAACTTAAAGCTATGAATAACACTTGGTCATTTAGGACTCCTCATTACCTCATTAAAGATGAAAAAAAGACTGTATGAATACTTATTATAAGTTTAAGATTTTTTGTGGTTAACTATTTGAAAATTTTTGTAGACATTACAAAGACTTACAAAAATATATGTTCTGGGTTTGAAAGATTTAAAGCTCTATTGTACTGTTTTCTCTGTTTTTACTTTTTATTATTTTTTTATTTGTGATACACTAAAATTGATAAATCTGAAGGAGATTTTATGTTTCCCATTATAACTATATTTATGCTTTTTCAAATTATTTCTGCTTTTCTTACAGTTTTTGGCTAAAAAAAGGTGTGCGACTAAGCTCACTTGGAACCTGTATTAGTCTGTTCTTATGTAGCTGATAAAGAAATACCTGAGTCTGGGTAATTTATAAAGAAAAGGAAGTTTAATGGACTCACGGTTACATGTGGCTGGGGAAGTCTCATAATCATGGCAGAAGGCAAAAGGCATGTCTTACATGGTGGCAGATAAGAGAGACAATGAGATCCAGGTGAAAGGGTTTTCCCCTTATAAAACAGTCAGATCTTGTGAGACTTATTCACCACCACAAAACAGTGTGAAGGAAACTGCTCCCATAATTCAATTATCTTCCAGTGGATTTCTCCTACAACACATGGCAATTATGGAAGCTATAATGCAGAATGAGATTTGGGTGGGGAAACAGCAAAACCATATTATTCTGCCCCTGGCTGCTCCCAAATCTCATGTCCTCACATTTCAAAACCAATCATGTCTTCCCAACAGTCCCCCAAAGTCTTAAGTCATTTCAGCATTAACTCAAAAGTCCACAGTCCAAAGTCTCATCTGAGACAAGGCAAGTCCAGTCCATCTATGAGCCTGTAAAATCAAAAGCAAGTTAGTTACTCCCTAGATACAATGGGGATACAGGCATTTGGTAAATACAGCCATTCCAAATGGTAGAAAATGGCCTAAATCAAGGGGCTACAGGTCCCATGCAAGTCCGAAATCCAGTGGGGTTGTTAAATCTTAAAGCTCCAAGATGATCTCCTTGGACCCCACGTCTCACATCCAAGTCATGCTGATATAAGAGGTGGGTTCCCATGATCTTGGGCAGCTCCACCCCTGTGGCTTGCAGGGTGCAGTCTCCCTCCCAGTTGCTTTCAAGGGCTGGGTTTGAGTGTCTGCAGCTTTTCCAATCACACAGTGCAAGCTGTTGGTGGATCTACCATTCTGGAGTCTAGAGGACAGTGGCCCTCTTCTCACAGCTCCACTAGGCAGTGCCACAGTGGGGAGCCTCTGTGCACCCACAGCCTCAACACCACAAAAAAGTTGCCAAGACTTGGGACTTGAACCCTCTGAAGCCATGGTCAGAGCTTATCTTGACTCTTTTTATTTATTTATTTATTATTATTATTTTTTAATTTTTTTGAGATTCAGTCTCACTCTGTCACCCAGGCTGGAGTGCAGTGGTGCAATCTCGGCTTACTGCAAGCTCGGCCTCCTGGATTCATGCCATTCTGCTGCCTCAGCCTCCCAAGTAGCAGGGACTACAGGTGCTTGCCACCACACCTGGCTAATTTTTTTGTATTTTTAGTACAGACGGGACTTCACTGTGTTAGCCAGGATGGTCTTGATCTCTTGACCTTGTGATTCACCCATCTCGGCCTCCCAAAGTGCTGGGATTACAGGCATGAGCCACTGCCCCCGGCCACCTTGGCCCTTTTTAGTTGTGATTGGAGTGGCTGGGATGCAGGGCACCAAGTCTCTAGGCTGCACACAGCAGAGGGACCCTGAGACTTTTTCTCCTAGGCCTCTGGGTCTCTGATGGGAGGGGCTGCTGCAAAGTTCTCTGACATGCCCTGGAGACATTTTTTCCCATTGTCTTGGTGATTAACATTGGACTCCTCCTTACTCATGCAGATTTCTGCAGCTGACTTGAATTTCTTCTCAGAAAATGGGATTGTATTTTCTATTGCATTGTCAGGCTGCAGATTTTACAAACTATTATGCTTTGTTTCCCTTTTAAAATAATGCCTTTAACAGCACAGAAGTCACCTCTTGAATGCTTTGATGCTTAGAAATTACCTCTGCCAGATACCCTAAATCATCTCTCTCAAGTTCAAAGTTTCACTAAACTCTATGGCAGGGGCAAAATGTTGCCAGTTTCTTTAATAAAACCTAAAGAAGAGTCATCTTTGCTCCAGTTCCCAACAAGCTCCTCATCTCCATCTGAAACCACTTCAACCTGGATTTCATTGCCCATATCATTTTCAGCATCTTGTTCAAAGCCATTTAACAAGTGTCAGGGAAGTCCCAAACTTTTCCATATTTTCCTGTCTTCTTCTGAGCCCTCCAAACTGTTTCAACCTCTGTTACACAGTTCCAAAGTCAATTCCACATTTTCAGGTAACTTTTTAGCAGAGCTCTATTCCTGGTACCAATTTACTGCATTAGTCTGTTTTTACACTTCTGATAAAGACATACATGAGATGGAATAATTTATAAAGAAAACGAGGTTTAATGAACTCACAGTTCCACGTGGCTGGGGAGGCCTCACAATCATGGCAAAAGGTGAAAGGCACAACTTACATGGCAGCAGACAGGAGAGAGATTGAGATCCAAGTGAAAGGGGTTTCCCCTTATAAAACTATCAGATCTTGTGAGACTTTCTCATTCCCTACCACGAGAACAGAATGGGGAAAACAACCCCCAAGACTTAATTATCTCCCACTGGCTCCCTCCCACAACATGTGGAAATTACGGAGCTACAATTCAAGATAAGATTTGGGTGAGGACAGAGTCAAACCATATCAGACCCCTATAACCAGGAAGGACGAAGGTAACTTCTGCACATTTGTAGTAGACAGCAGGATGTTTGGAAGCCATATCTGAACTTTGTGTCAGAATTTTAAACATATTCTTCTCTAGCCTTTTCATTGAGTGTATTACCACAGTAGTCACAAAGTCAGATACATCACATTAGCAGAAAACAAAAAACTGAACATAAAAAATGCACACTATGATTTTTAAATACTAAATATAAAAATGCCTTCACTTTGAAAGCTATAAAATGAGCATTTAAAAAATATTCTTGCAAATAAGTTGAAGCAGAGATAACATTTGAAATGATGCAAATACTATATTTTTTATTTCCTGTAATTTTACGCATCTTTCCTTCTCTTGTCACATACTTTCTCTTTGTTCTAGCTTTGTGCCACACAGCCTCCTCCCTTCCTCCAGGAAGAGTCTATATATTAAGCTAGGAACATTTGTTTATTTCCAGAACAAGTTGGTAAAGGAGCAAAAAAAAAAAAAAAAAAAAAAAAAAAAGGATGTAAAATCAGAATTGAATCATATTTCCAAATTTGAGACAGAAGACAGAAAGTTGAAAACATTGGCCAAAAGCTATATCTAATTCTGAACATCCATTCATCTCTTCGTTTTAAAATATATTGTCAAAGATATTTGATTTGCTTTGTATTTGAAATTAATTTTCTAGATAATTTTTTAAGTATAATAATTTCCCTTGGTATAACCTTTTGTTTCACTATCACTACAATTCCCCTGAACAAAATTAATCTCTATTCTCTTCAGATTACTTTGCTGGCTGATAGCAAAGTGCTGATTTTCAGCAGGATAATATTTACAATATTAACTGATTATTTTCTTTTGAACATCCTTTTCATTTCCTCTTCCATGTTCAGTTTGCTCATATCTTTTTTCTCTCTCAATATAACAGTGAATGAATAGCATGATAGAATACAAAACTGCTTATCCTTGACTTTTTACTGAGAAAAGAGTTTGGAAAAACAAATTTTTTTTTCAATATCAAAACCAACATACTGAAGTGAAAATAAATGATGTTTATACCAGACATTAGAAACTGAGAATACCATAGACTATGAGGAAATAAAAGTAATATCTTGGTGGGAAATTGTGGTAAGCTACTGACAAAGAGAGCTAAATTTCGTCCATTCATCTTCCGACCTCCACTTACTCCTAGGGTAATGCCTACAGCATGCAGAAAGGAGTAGGGGAAAATATAAATCCAAAAAACATGAAACAAAAAGTTTTAGGAAAATGTGTATCAGAATAGGACAGTTCTGTACTTCTGGGTAGAATTTGGGGAAGCAGCAAAGCTATGCACTCATCATGACTCAGAAATAGCAGAAGCAGGAGATTTGAGATGGCAGACATGTCCTCAGATGAGAGTAACTATTTCCCACATACCAATGAGAGATGGGCTAAACAGCCTGGAAAGAACTTTTAGTGAGGAAGGCATACTGCAGTCTAAAATAAAGATTTGTCACAAATATCATTAGATGATGAACAAGGACAAAGATTCTCCCCTGTTTAAAAACAAAACAAACATATTACTTGATTTTCCTTAAGGGCTTTACAGATTATTCTGTCCTATCCAGAATGAGATGATGAGAAACTCTAAAATTTATTTATCGAGACTAAATTTGACAGACTGGGGGAAAAAAGATTCTAAGTAAAATTCAGACTCACTGAAATAAAAAATATAATTTCTTCCATATCTATATTTATGAAATGAGATATTTTTAATTGCTATATGCAGAAATTTAGGCAATTAAACACTAGTACTGTTGATTAAAAATGTTAATGTTGAAAAATATACTTTGATGTAATGTATCTGACTAGTACATGAGGATGGCGTTATGTGTAAGGCACAAAATTCAGTGTTTAAGAGGGATTTACTTACTTCAAAGAGTAATAATTATAAGTCACATAAAGAAACAAGTCACAAAATGCTCTTTTTTTTGTTGTTTTTTGTTGTTGTTGTTGTTGTTTTTTGAGATGGAGTCTTGCTCTCTCACCCAGGCTGGAGTACAGTGGTGTGATCTTGGCTCAGTACAACCTCTGCCTCCCGGGTTCAAGTGATTCTTGTGCCTCAGCACCCAAGAAGCTGGGATTACAGGTGTGCATCACCATGCCCAGCTAATTTTTTTTTTTTTTTTTTTTAATAGTAGAGACATAGTTTCCCCAAGTTGGCCAGGCTGGTCTTGAACTCCTGACCTGAAGTGGTCTACATGCCTCGGCCTCCCAAAGTGCTGGGATTACAGGCGTGAGCCACCACTCCTGTCCAGAAGTCACAAAACATTCTCTATGTGATTAGTTATTTTTAAAATTACAAGAGAAATCAAAAATATATTTAAAAATTAAAATTAGCTAAAATTTATTATATTAATCTGCTTAGGCTGTGATAAAATATCACAGACTGTGTGAATTAAACAACAGATATTTATTTTCCCATAGTTTTGAAGTCTAGAACTTCCAGATCAAGGTCTGGCAGGGATGATTTCTGTTTAAAGCCCTCTTTCTGGCTCACAGACAACCGCTCTTACTACATCCTCACATGGCCTGGCTGAATTTACATGCATAGATGGAGAGAAAATTTTCTGGTCTCTGTTTTCTATGGATATTAATCGATACAGTGTGGATATTTTTTTCTTCTAAATCGTATGAGTTGCGATTCCTAGTGTTGGAAGTGGGGCCTGGTGGGAGGTGATAGGATCATGTAAGCAGATCCCTCATGAATGGCTTAGCACCATCCCCTTGGTGACAAGTGAGTTCTTATTCTGATTTCATGCAATATTTTTTTTTGGTTAAAAAGAACATGGTATTTCCCCACACTCTTTTACTCTCATTCTTGCTGTGTGGTATACCAGCTCCCCTTTCTACCATAACTGTAAGCTTCCTGAGGCCTTTGCCAGAATTAGGTATTTCTGTATAGCCTGCAGAACCATAGGCCCATACTTCCTGTGAGCCTGCAGAACTGTGGATCAATGAAGCTTGTATTTCTTTGTAAATTACCCAGTCTCAGGTATTTCTTTATAACAACATAAACAGCCTAAAACAAAAAATTGGTACTCGAAGTAAAACATTGCTAAAAAGATACCTGAGCATGTGAAAGCAGCTTTGGCATTGGGTAATGGGCAGAGGTTGGAAGAGTTTGGTGGACTCAGAAGACGACAGGAAGATGAGAAAAACTTTAGAACTTCTTAGAGACTGCTAAAGTGATTGGGACCAAAATGCCGATAAAATATGGTCAGTGATGGCTAGGCTGATGAAGTCTCAGATGGAAAAAAAGGAAGTTATAGGGAATTAGAGTAAAGGTCACCCATGTTACATCCTTGCAAAGAGCTTGGCTGCATTGTTTCCACATCCTAGGAATCTGTGTAAGTCTCAACTTAAAAATTATGACTTAAGTTATTTGGTGGAAGAAACTTCAAACCAACAAAGCATTCAAGAAGCACTGTGGCTGCTTCTGACAACGTACAATCATAGATGGGGGCAAAACATGTTAGAACTTATATATAACAGGGAAGTAAAGCATAAAAACGTGGAAAATGTGCAGCCCGGCCATTTGATAGGAAAGGAATAGGCATTTTTCAGGAGAGAAATACAAGTGGGCTGCAGGGCAGCCACTTGCTAGAGAGAGTAGCATGGCTAAAAGAGAGCAACGTGCTAATATACAAGACAATCAGAAAAACGCCTCAAAGGCATTTCGGGGATATTCAAGGCAGCACCTCTCAGGACAGGTCTAGAGGCCTAGAATAAAAAAAAAAAAAGCCTTCAGGGGCCAGGCCCATGTCCCCATTTCCCTGCACAGCCTCAGGAAACTGCTCCCATCATCTCAACTGCTGTAGCTCTAGCAGTGGCTCAAAGGTCCCCAGATACACTGTGGACCAGCACTCCAGAAGGTACAAGCTATAAGCCTTGGCAGCTTCCACATTTTATTAAGTCTGCAGGCACACAGCATGCAAGGTGGCTTGGAAGTATCCCCTAGGTTTCAGAGAATGTATAAGTAGCCTGGGTTCCCAGGCAGAAGCCTGCCACAGGGGCAGAACCCTCACATAGAACCTCTACTAGGACAGGGTGAAGGAGAAATGTGGGGTTCAAGCCCCCACACAGGGTCCCCACCAGTGTACTTCCTAGTGGAGCTGAGGGAAGCCCTTTAGATTCCAGAATGATAGAGCCTCAAGAAGCTTGTGTTCCCGCCTAGAAAAGCCACAGGTACTCAATTCCAACCTGTAAGAGCAGCCATGGGCTGCACCCTGCAATGCCAGAGGAGGGGAGCTACCCAAGGCCTCAGGAACCCACCCTTTGCACTGGTGTGCCCCAGATTTGGGATGTGGAGTCAAAGGAGATTATTTTGTAGCTTTAATGACAGCCCTGCTGAATTTCAGACTTGTGTAGGGCCTGCAGTCACTTTCTTAAGTCCAATTTCTCCCTTTTGGAGAGGGAATCTTTACCCAATGCCTGTACCACCATTGTATCTTGAAATTAAATGACTTGTTTTGAATTTTCAGGTTCAGAGGAAGAAGAAACTTGGCCTTGAGTTGCAGATGAGACTTTGGACTTTTGATTTAGTTGATGCTGAAATGAAGTAGGACTTTGGAAGACTACTGGGAAGGGATGATTGTATTTTGAAACTTGAGAAGGACTTGAGATTTGAATGGCAAGGGTTAAATAATATAGTTTGGATGTTTGTCCTCTCCATGTCTCATGTTGAGATGTGATTCCCAGTGTTGGAAGTGGGGCCTAGTGGAAGGTGATTGGATCATGGGGATGAATCCCTCATGAATGGCTTAGCACCATCCCCTTTGTGATACGTGAGTTCTCACTTTGAGTTCATACAAGATTTGCTTGTTTAAAAGAGTGTGGCACCTCCCCTTTGTGATACGTGAGTTCTCACTTTGAGTTCATACAAGATTTGATTGTTTAAAAGAGTGTGGCACCTCCCCTTATTTCTTGCTCCTGCTCTCACCATGTGATACAACAACTCCCCTTTCACCTTTTGCCATGATTCTATGCTTCCTGAGGTCCTCACCAGAAACAGATGCTGGCACCATGTTTTCTGTACAGCCTGTGGAATTATAAGCCAATTAAACCTCTTTTCTTTATAAATTACCCAGACTCAGATATTCCTCAATAGGGACACAAATTGCCTAACACACTAATCTTATCAAATCAGGGCCCCACTCTTGTGACTGCATTTAATCATAATTATGTCCTTACTCTAAATATAGCCACATGAAGGTTATAACTTCAGCATATGAATTCTGGCAAAACACAATGTTCAGTCCATAGCAGTCACCATCCTGAGATGAATACAATAAACATAATTTTTTCATGAATTCTATAACATAGCTTATGTTATATTACACCTTAATTTTTTTGTGTTTTTGTTTTGTTTTGTTTTGAACTTGGGCACATATATTTACTGAAATGTATAAGGGCATTTTTTATTGACTCAGTTCTGAATGGCAGAGGAAACCTTGGGAAACTTACAATCTTGGTGGAAACCACCTCTTCACAGGGTGGCAGGAGAGAGAATGAGTGCTAGTGGGGGAAATGTCAGTTATTTATAAAAACCATCCCCATGAGAACTCACTCATTATCATGAGAACAGCATGGGGAAAACTGTCCCCATGATTCAATTACCTCCCACTGGCTACCCCCCATGATACATGGGGATTGTAGGGATTAAAATCTGAGATGAGATTTGGTTGGGGAGACAGGCAAACCATATCATTCCATGCCTGGCTCCTCCCAAATCTCATGTCCTTATATTTCAGAACACAATCATGCCTTCCCAATGGTTCCCCCAAAGTCTTAACTCATTACAACATTAAACTAAAGTCCAAGTCTGAAGTCTTACCTGAGACAAGGCAAGTCCCTTCCGCCTATGGGCATGTAAAATGAAAACCAAGTTAGTTACTTCCTAGATACAATGGGAATACAGGTATTGGGTAAATACACCCATTCCAAGTGAGAAATTGACCAAAACAAAGGGGCTACAAGGCCCCATGCAGGTCTGAAATCTAATACAGCGGTCATTAAACCTTAAAGTTCTGAAATAATCTTCTCTATGTCTCATATCCAAGTCACACTGATATAAGAGGTGAGCTCCTATGGCCTTGGGCAACTCCATCCCTGTGGCTTTGAAGGGTACTGCCCACTTCCTGGCTGCTTTCACAGGTGTCATTGAGTGTCTGCAGGTTTTCCAGGCATGTGGTGCAAGCTGTCAGTGTATCTACCATTCTGGGGTCTGGAGGATGGTGGCCCTCTTCTCACAGCTCCACTAGGCAGTACCCCAGTGGGGATTCTGTGTGAGGGCTCCAACCCAGATTTTCCTTCTGCACTGCCACAGCAGAGGGTTTCCATGAGGACACCATCACTGCAGAAGACTTCTGCCTGGACATCCAGGCACTTCCACATATCCTCTGAAATCTAAGTGGAGGTATTCAAACCTCAATTCTTGTCCTCTGTGCACCTGAAGGACCAACACCGTGTGAAAGCTGCCAAGGCTTTGGGCTTGCATCCTCTGAAGCAATGGCCTGAGCTGTACCATGCCCCTGTTTAGCCACAGCTGGAGCAATTGAGACACAGAGCACCAGGTCCCAAGGCTGCACATAGCAGGGAAACACTAGACTAAGCCCAGGAAACTATATTTTCCTCCTAGGCCTCCATGCCTCTGATGGAAAGGGCTGCCATGAATGTCTGCAACATGCCCTGGAAACATTTTCCCCATTGCCTTGGCAATTAGCATTTGACTTCTTGTTACTTATGCAAATTTCTGCAGCTGGCTTGAATTTCTTCCCAGACAATGAATTTTTCTATTTGACTGCATTGTCAGGCTGCAAATTTTCTACACTTTTATGCTCTGTCACCTCTTGAATGCTTTTTTGCATGGAAATTTCTTCCTCCAGTTCATCATCTTTCTCAAGTTCAAAGTTCCACATATCTCTAGGGCAGGGACAAAATGCCACCAATCTCTTTGTTAAAGCATAGCAATAGTCAATTATTTTCCATTTCCCAATAAGTTTCTCATCTCACTATCAGCATTTTTGTAAAAGCTATTCAACAAGTCTCTAGGAAGTTCTAAACTTTCCCACACCTTTCTGTCTTCTTCTGAACCCTCCAAAATGTTCCAACCTCTGCCTGTTACCTAGTTCCAAAGTTGCTTCCACATTTTTGGGTATCTTTATAGCAGCACCCCCTACCTTGGTACCAATTTACTGTATTAGTTTGTTCTCACACTGTTATGAAGAAATACCTGAGAGATGGGAATTTCTAAAGAAAATAAGTTTATTAATTGACTCACAGTTCCACATGGCTGAGGAGCCCTCAGGACACTTACAATCATGGCTAAAGGCACCTTTTCACAGGGCAGCAGGAGGAGAGAATGAGTATCAGCAGGGGAAATGCTAGACGCTTATAAAACCATCAGATTTTGTGACAAGTCACTCACTATCACAAGAGCAGCATAGGGGAAACTGCCCCCATGATTCACTTACCTCCCACTGGGTACCTCTCATGACATGTGGAGATTACAATTCAAGATGAGATTTGGGTGGGGACACAGCCGAACCATATCAAATAGATAAGCCACTAGTTAGACTAATGAAGAAGAAAAGAGAAAAAATTCAAATAAACAGAATCAGAAATGACAAGGGGAATATTAACATTAATCCCACAAAAATACAACCATCAGAGAATATTATAAATACCTCTATGCACATAAGCTAGAAAATGTAGAAAAAATGGATAAATTCCTATACACAGGCCAGGAAGAAATTGGATCCCTAAACAGATGAATAATGAGCTCTGAAATGGAGGCAGTAATAAATAGCCTACAAACAAACAAACAAACAACAACAACAGCAAAAAAGCCCAGGACCAGATGAATTTACAGCTGAATTCTATCAGATAAACAAAAAAGATACCATTCCTGAGACTATTCAAAAAAATTAAGGATGAGGCACTCCTCTTTAAATCATTTTATTGTATGAAGCCAGCCTCATCCTGATAACAAATTCTGACAACAAAAAAAGAAAACTTCAGACTAATATCCTAGACGATCATCAATGCAAAACTCCTCAAACAAAATGCCAACATACCAAATCTAGCAGAACATCAAAAAGCTTATCCACTACTATCAAGTAGTTTTATCCCTGGGATGTGATGTTCTTTCAATGTACACAAATTAATAAATGTGATTTATCAGGTAAACAGAACTAAAGACAAAAAACACATGATTATCTCAACAGACACAGAAAAGACTTTTGATAAAATTCAACATCTATTTGTGCTAAAAACTCTTCATAAACCAGTTATTGAAGGAACATACCTGAAAATAATAACAGGCATCTATGACAAACCCATGGCCAACATGATACTGAATGGGCAATAGCAGGGAGAATTCCTCTTGAAAACTGGCACAAGACAATGATGCCCTCTGTCACCACTCCTATCCAGCATTGTATTGGAAGTCCTGGCCAGGGCAACAGGCAAGCAAAGGAAATAAAGAGCATCCAAATAGGAAGAGAGGAAGTAAAACTGTCCATTTGCAGACAACATTATTCTATATCTATAAAACCCCATAGTCCTACCAAGTGCTTCTTAAGCAGATAAACAACTTCAGCAAAATCTCAGGATACAATGAAAAAATATTCCATGATCATGGATAGGAAGAATAAATATCTTGAAGATGGCCAAATTGCCCAAAGCAATTTATAGATTCAGTGATATTCCTTTTATACTGCCATTGAGATTCTTCATAGAGTTAGAAAAATCTATTTTAAAATTCATATGGAACATGAAAAGAGCCCATATAATCAGGGCAATCCTATGCAAAAAGAACAAAGCTAGAGGCATCATGCTACCCCACTTCAAACTATAATACAGGGTTACAGCAACCAAAACAGTAACCAAAATAGTATGACATTGGTACAAGAACAGAAACATAGACCAATAGAACAGAATAGAGAACCTAGAAATAAGACTGTGCACCTATGACAGTGTCTTTTCTACTAGCATATGCATTATATACCATTTTTTCATTAATTTTCAAGTTAATATTTATATATTGACAACATTTTAAGCCCTAAAATAGTTAATTATTAATTTGTATCTGTTCTTTGATTCTATAATGAAAGAACAGTATTTGGACCTTTATTTTATCATATCTGCCATGCATGCTTTCACTTATAATCATTCATCATTTTAAACTGCCTTTTACCTTTTCTTCAACAAAGCTGACAAAGACAAGCAATGGGGAAATGATTCTCTATTCAGTAAATGGTGCTGGAATAACTGTCTAGCCATATGAAGACGATTAAAACTGGACCCCTTCCTTACACCATATACAAAAATTAACTCAAGAGGGATTAAAGACTTAAATGTAAAACCCAAAACTATAAAAACCTGGAAGACAACCCAGGCAATACCATTGAGGACATAGTCATGGTCGAAGATTTCATGACAAAGATGCCAAAAGCAATAGCAAGAAGAGCAGAAACTGACAAATTGAATCTAATTGAACTAAAGAGTTTCTGTACAGCAAAAGAAATTACCAACGAAGTAAACAGATGACCTACAGAATGGAAAAAAATTTTTTGCAAACCATGCATCCAGTAAAGGTCTAATATCCAGCATCTACAAAAATCTTAAACAAATTTACAAGAAAACAAAAACAACCCCATAAAAAAGTTTCCAGGCCAGTCGTGGTGGCCCACACCTGCAATCCTAGCACTTTGGGAGGCCAAGGTGGGTGGATGACCTGAGGTCAGGTGTTCAAGACCGGCCTGACCAACATAGAGAAACCCCATCTCTACTAAAAATAAAATAAAAAAAAAATTAGCCGAGTGTGGTGGCACATGCCTGTAATCCCAGCTACTTGGGAGGCTGAGGCAGGAGAATCACTTGAACCTGAGAGGCAGAGGTTGCAGTGAGCCAAGATCGCGCCATTGCACTCCAGCCTGGGCAACAAGAGCGAAACTCCATTTCAAGAAAAAACAAAAGAAAAAAGCTTTCAAAAGACATGATTTGACACTTTTCAAAAGAAGATATACATGACCCCATCAATCACTAGAAAAAAAGCTTAAATGTTACTGATACTAGAGAAATGCAAATCTAAACCACAATGATATACCATCTAACACTAGTCAGAATGGCTATTATTAAACAGCCAAAAAATTATAGATGCTGGTGCAGTTGTGGAGAAAAAGGAACACTTATACACCTGCTAGTGGAAGTGTAAATTAGTTCAACTGTTGTGGAAGTCACTGTGGCAATTTCTTAAAGACCTAAAGACAGAAATACCATTCATCCGAGCAATCCCATTAGTGGGTATATACCCAAAGGAATATAAATTGTTCTACTATAAAGACACATGCATGTGTATATTCACTTCAGCACTATTCACAATAGCAAAGACAGTGGAATCTATCCGAACACCCATCAATCATAGACTGGATAAAGAAAATGTGTGCATGTGGAATTTATACACCGTGGAGTACTATGCAGCTTAGAAAAGAATGAGATTGTGTCCTTTGCAGGTACATGAATGGAGCTGCAGGCCATTAGCCTTAGCAAACTAAGGCAGAAAGAGAAAACCAAATACTGCATGTTCTCACTTATAAGTGGGAGCTAAATGATGAGAATACATGGATACATAGAGGGGAACAACACACACTGCGGCCTATTGGAGGGTAGGGGGTGGGAGGAGGGAGAGGATCAGCAAAGTAACCAATATGTACTGAGCTTACTACCTGGGTGATTAAATAATCTGTACAACAAACCCCCATTACACAAGTCTATGTAACGAGCCTGCACATATACCCCTGAACTTAAAATAGAAGTTAAAAACAAACTTCGCATTAAATACAGCTCTATAAACTCATGGCTAATCTTAGACAATATTCTTGTTATATTTGATAAGATTATTATCTGTGAATTCTCACATTGTCACTGTTGATTTTATCCCAAAATTAGTACACATAACTCTTGTGTGTGCTATTAAAATCTGTACGTCATTTTGCCTCATCTCTAAAATTTTAGTAATATGAAGGTATTTGGAGGAAATGTTATCTCTTTGTAAATAGTTAAAGTTACTCTGGTTTTTGAGCATCAGGTCCTCTTTCAATTAAAATGTCTTTTTTTGGGAAAGCAGCTAAACATAGATATTAATAGCATCCTCTGCACTCAGATTACACAGGTGCAAATCATCACTGTGGGGAGAATTACTTAACATTTCTATTTCTTAGTTGCTTTCTCTCTAAACTGGGAACACTAACATTATTGACTTCATAGCATTGTAAAGATTAAATGATGGATATTAGAATGTTGTTTGGCACATGGTAAGGAATGAAAATGAAAGTCAGGCTTTGGTTTGAGTTTGTGCTAGTGAAATTCCTGCCCAGTGTAACAACTATAAGCTTTGCTTTTATAAATTTGTCTCTGCTTTGAAATATATCTGAAAGGTATTCACACTGGGTAAATATGACACCTTTATAGCTGCATTTGTATTTTCGGAAAAGAAAATAAAATCCATCATCCAATCGCCCTTGTGATGCCTATTTATGTATAAGATGTACCAGAATTTCAGCACTGTAAGTTGTACTCTCAGGGTATAAATTAGTCATGTTTAGGAGCTAATGTAACACTCTGATACTTTCAAAACTTAGTATTTCAGTGAAATTTTAGTTCTTGTGTGCATGTGGAAGTTAATTTGCTTGTTGTACAGTGTCTTTTCTAATAGCATATGCATTAGATACTTAAAGCTATTCTTTCATTATTTTCAGGTTAATATTTATATTTTGACCAGGTTTTAAACCCTAAAATAGTTAAGTATTAATTTGTATCATATTCTTTGATTCCATAATGAAAGAACAGTATTTGGACCTTTGTTTTATCATATCTGTCATGCATGTTTTCAATGATAATCGTTCATCATTTTAAACTGCCTTTTACCTTTTCTTAAGATCCATTCCAAAGTAATCTGTATAGCAGAGCTAACTGCTCTTTCGTATCCTCACCTCAGTATGTGGATTGGTAAACTATACCCTATCTTGCATATATGAGCTGCATAACAGATTCTTTAATTAATATAAAAATCTGACAGGAGTATTGTGCAAATTTTATCTACCAGGGATGATAAATGAGGTTTTGACTGACAACAATTAAAGAAAAAAACTAAGACTCATTGGTTTAAGTACAGGGTCTATCAAAAGTGAATTATAGGCTACTAAATTTAACACTAATGAGCATGTTATTAGAGTTTCTAAAAAATCAGAATTCCAAGTTTTCATAAAAAAGAAATGATTCCTGAATTCTAAGTACTAACACAGTTTATAAATATGGGTAGTATAAACATGTACTTAACTGTGATATATTTAAAACTAGTCAAAAATAAATTTATCATGAGTTACTACAAATCACACTCATATTTATTACAAGTTATTTATAAAATACTGATCCACAAATACATAGTTTCTATATTGTGTATGCCTGTGCATATAAAATATCTATCCATTAAAAAATGGTGATGAAGAGGTGCTACACAGAAGTTACCTCTTTTCAATGCTGTACCATGATTCAGAGACTGAGAGAAACCAGCGTTCACTCTCTCTCTTTCTCTCTCTCTCTTTCTTTCTCTCTCTCTGTGTGTGTGTGTGTGTGTATGAGTTGGCTTATCCCTTCGATTTCATCAAATACAAGCTTTGTATTCCCACAACTGAATTTAATAATATATATTAGTTTGTTGCAAAAGTAATTGCATTTTTCCATTAAAAGCAATGGCAAAAACCACAATCACCAAGGATTCCCCCCACTTTTTTTTTTTTTTTGAAATGGAGTCTCGCTCTGTCGCCCAGACTGGAGTGCAGTGGCGTGATCTTGGCTCACTGCAAGCTCCGTCTCCCGGACTCACGCCATTCTCCTGCCTCAGCCTGCAGAGTAGCTGGGGCTACAAACGCCCACCACCTCGCCTGGCTAATTTTTTGTATTTTTAGTAGAGACAGGTTTTCACCGTGTTAGCTAGGATGGTCTCGATCTCCTGACCTTGTGATCCACCCGCCTTGGCCTCCCAAAGTGTTGGGATTACAAGCATGAGCCACCACTCCCGGCCCCGCCAATTTTTTTTTTTTTTCTTTTTCTTGAGAGAGAGTCTGGCTCCTTCACCCTGGCTGGAGTGCCGTGACGCGATATTGGCTCACTGCAAACTCTGCCTCCCAGGTTCAAGCAATTTTTATGCCTTGGCCTCTGGAATAGTAGCTGGAATTACAGGCATGAACCGCCATGCCCAGCTATCCAATACGTATAACTTAGCGTCAGTCATAGATTAGACAGGTGAAAAATACTTGTTGATTGACTTAAAATATTTCTCAGTAACACAAAAAGTACTTTATTGGAAGATATCAAGATAAAAAAGGGACCACTTTACAAAATAGTGAATTTTGAAGATCGCCGAATAGGAACAGCTCCAGTCTCCAACTCCCAGCGCGAGCGACACAGAAGACCGGTGATTTCTGCATTTTCAACTGAGGTACTGGGTTCATCTCACTAGGGAGTGCCGGACAATCGGTGCTGGTCAGCTGCTGCAGCCCGACCAGCAAGAGCTGAAGCAGGGCAAGGCATCGCCTCACCTGGGAAGCATAAGGGGGAAGGGAATCCCTTTTCCTAGCCAGGGGAACTGAGACACACAACACCTGGAAAATCGGGTAACTCCCACCCCAATACTGTGCTTTAAGGAAACGGGCACACCAGGAGATTATATCCCACAGCTGGCCGGGAGGGTCCCACGCCCACGGAGCCTCCCTCATTGCTAGCACAGCAGTCTGTGATCTACCGGCAAGGCAGCAGCGAGGCTGGGGGAGGGGCGCCCACCATTGCTGAGGCTTAAGTAGGTAAACAAAGCCACTGGGAAGCTCGAACTGGGTGGAGCTCACAGCAGCTCAAGGAAACCTGCCTGTCTCTGTAGACTCCACCTCTGGGGACAGGGCACAGCAAACAATAACAAACGCAGCAGAAACCCCTGCAGACGCAAACGACTCTGTCTGACAGCTTTGAAGAGAGCAGTTGATCTCCCAAAACGGAGGTTGAGATCTGAGAAGGGACAGACTGCCTGCTCAAGTGGGTCCCTGACCCCTGAGTAGCCTAACTGGGAGACATCCCCCACTAGGGGCAGTCTGACACCCCACACCTCACAGGGTGGAGTACCCCCCTGAGAGGAAGCTTCCAAAGCAAGAATCAGACAGGTACACTCAGTGTTCAGCAAGATTCTATCTTCTGCAGCCTCTGCTGCTGATACCCAGGCAAACAGGGTCTGGAGTGGACCTCAAGCAATCTCCAACAGACCTACAGCTGAGGGTCCTGACTGTTAGAAGGAAAACTATCAAACAGGAAGGACACCTACACCAAAACCCCATCAGTACGTCACCATCATCAAAGACCAGAGGCAGATAAAACCACAAAGATGGGGAAAAAGCAGGGCAGAAAAGCTGGAAATTCAAAAAATAAGAGCACATCTCCCCCGGCAAAGGAGCGCAGCTCATCGCCAGCAACGGATCAAAGCTGGACGGAGAATGACTTTGACGAGATGAGAGAAGAAGGCTTCAGTCCATCAAACTTCTCAGAGCTAAAGGAGGAATTACGTACCCAGTGCAAAGAAACTAAAAATCTTGAAAAAAAAGTGGAAGAATTGATGGCTAGAGTAATTAATGCAGAGAAGGTCATAAACGAAATGAAAGAGATGAAAACCATGACACGAGAAATACGTGACAAATGCACAAGCTTCAGTAACCGACTCGATCAACTGGAAGAAAGAGTATCAGCGATTGAGGATCAAATGAATGAAATGAAAGCGAGAAGAGAAACCAAAAGAAAAAAGAAGAAAAAGAAATGAACAAAGCCTGCAAGAAGTATGGGATTATGTAAAAAGACCAAATCTACGTCTGATTGGGGTGCCTGAAAGTGAGGGGGAAAATGGAACCAAGTTGGAAAACACTCTTCAGGATATCATCCAGGAGAACTTCCCCAACCTGGTAGGGCAGGCCAACATTCAAATCCAGGAAATACAGAGAACGCCACAAAGATACTCCTCAAGAAGAGCAACTCCAAGACACATAATTGCCAGATTCACCAAAGTTGAAATGAAGGAAAAAATCTTAAGGGCAGCCAGAGAGAAAGGTCGGGTTACCCACAAAGGGAAGCCCATCAGACTAACAGCAGATCTCTCGGCAGAAACTCTCCAAGCCAGAAGAGAGTGGGGGCCAATATTCAACATTCTTAAAGAAAAGAATTTTAAACCCAGAATTTCATATCCAGCCGAACTAAGTTTCATAAGTGAGGGAGAAATAAAATCCTTTACAGATAAGCAAATGCTTAGAGATTTTGTCACCACTAGGCCTGCCTTACAAGAGACCCTGAAGGAAGCACTAAACATGGAAAGGAACAACCAGTACCAGCCATTGCAAAAACATGCCAAAATGTAAAGACCATCGAGGCTAGGAAGAAACTGCATCAACTAATGAGCAAAATAACCAGTTAATATCATAATGGCAGGATCAAGTTCACACATAACAATATTAACCTTAAATGTAAATGGACTAAATGCTCCAATGAAAAGACACAGACTGGCAAACTGGATAAAGAGTCAAGACCCATCAGTCTGCTGTATTCAGGAGACCCATCTCACATGCAGAGACATACATAGGCTCAAAATAAAGGGATGGAGGAAGATTTACCAAGCAAATGGAGAACAAAAAAAAGCGGGGGTTGCCATACTAGTCTCTGATAAAACAGACTTTAAACCATCAAAGATCAAAAGAGACAAAGAAGGCCATTACATAATGGTAAAGGGATCAATTCAACAGGAAGAGCTAACTATCCTAAATATATATGCACCCAATACAGGAGCACCCGATTCATCAAGCAAGTCCTTAGAGACTTACAAAGAGACTTAGACTCCCATACAATAATAATGGGAGACTTCAACACTCCACTATCAACATTAGACAGATCAACGAGACAGAAAGTTAACAAGGATATCCAGGAATTGAACTCATCTCTGCAGCAAGCAGACCTAATAGACATCTATAGAACTCTCCACCCCAAATCAACAGAATATACATTCTTCTCAGCACCACATCGCACTTACTCCAAAATTGACCACGTAATTGGAAATAAAGCACTCCTCAGCAAATGTACAAGAACAGAAATTATAACAAAATAGTGAATTTTAATTTGATAGTGTCTTATTGTCAATTTTAATATAGACCTGGCTAGCGATTAAGCACCACATGGTCATTCTTCATGTTTCTTTATTTTCTCTACTTACTTTGGATGACAGTTCTGACAGTCATGCAAAAGCAGCTGTAAAATACAAACTCCATTTTTTAAAAAAGCCTGACAAGATCCTCAGAAAAATTAAATAAATTGTGTGCATGTGTGATACACATACACAAAGTGCTTTTCTTAACTAATTTTCACTTATGAATGGTACTATTACTTTCTATTCAAGAATGAACTATTAGAATTGACATCTGGCTATTAGTGCATATTATCTATGAACATTATAGAATATGATATTAAAAATTTTAATCAAACATGCTTATGCAACATATATTTATCTCTCTAAATTTTACTACAGATTACATGAAGTTCAATTTCCAACATGTAACATTAGAATTTGCATATGATTTTATGCAAATAAAATTATCCAAAAAATCAATATCCCATATTCTTAGCATTTCATATAAATAAAATGCTAATTTTATAATTAGCATTTTATAATGTTGTAATTTAATAATATATCACTCTTCAATCGACATGTGAAATAATAATGTAACAATGTAAATTTCTGACATTCAAACGTATTTAGGTGTAAGTAAATATATTATGGAACATTTTAGTGTGCAGTGGAGCTATGTCATTTGGATTTAAGTTAAAAATAATGACTACTAAAATACAGTAAAGCAAACAAATTTTTTTTATAAATTACAAATACGAGTTACAAATCATTGTGTATTCACTTGATCAAAATTTACACTTACACATTTGAACGTTAAATTGATATTTGATAAGACATTTTAATTAATTTTTTAAAGTGTGCTAATGATATTGTGTTTGTGTTTTTTAAATCAAACTGCATCTTTTAGTGGTGCTTACTAAATTTTTAGGATGTAATGGGGCTGGAGAAGCAGTGATTGAGTATTTATGTAAAACAAGATAGGCCATAAGTTGAGAGCTTTTTAAGTCAAGTGATTTATGCCTGCCTTTTTTGTTTTTTGTTTTTTTAATTTTTCTACCTACTGTTACATACATTTAAAATGTTTTTCTTAATAAAATATCTTAAAGACAAAAAATATCGAAGCAGAGTAAATTGCTTATATTTTAAATCAAAGCTATCTTAAATAATTTTATATAAGAAAATATAATATTATATAATATATTACAATGCTTATATAAGAAAGCACTGTAATCCTGACATTTTTACTTTAGGGATGTGTGTTACCAATTGCTTGCCCCTATACCTGTCTAACAGAATTCATCTTCCCTTAAAGTTGTTGTCAATCTGTTGTGATACAACTGGAACACACAGCTCTGCCAGGAGAAGTAGAATGCAAAAATTATTCTATAAACATGTTTGAGGAATTGTAGGCAGCAGGGACATACACTTGTGCCTAAACGTGAATCAAGCATATCTGGGCATAAATGATGTAATTCAGATTCATCCCATAAGTAGTAAATTTTCAAATGTTGTTTTAAATGGTTTTTTTTTTTGTTTTGTTTTTGTTTTTGTTTTAAAGGAAGAGTTTGAAAATATCTTCAGGGGAGCAAGTAATATGATACTCATCTTGGGAGTATTTTCAGGACCGGTTTCTTGACTTAGATCAGAGCCCAAAGTTTGTTGACCTAAGTTTTAGGGATTCTTTTGCAATGTAATATATGAGATAAGGAAAAAAAATACTCTTAAATGGCAAAATTTAGACTTACGGTGAAACATGTTAACCACTTCTGGTTGAAACTCAGTATGGTTTGGCTAACTGAGGGCTCCATTGCAACTTGGACAACTAGGCCATCTGCAGCTTGCCCCCTTAGCAGAGATGTAGCTTTTTCACTGACAGCTCCAAGTTCAGAGTCAGGGTGCACTTAACTTCAAGGGAAATAAGCACTGTGAACTGGAAATCTGTGCACTAGATATCAATGAGGGTGAATGAAGACTATATGTGAGGTCATATTTGATGGAAAAACCCAACAACTGAATGAAACTTTTGAACAGGGCTACAATAACCTCTGAATTATGAAGTTGGAAGCATGGTTCAAGAAATGTCATCTACTCCTATAAATGTGACCATATTAGAACAATCATCTGATATTGGAGAATTCTATTAAATGCACTCTATAAAGTACAAAAACATCTCAAGTCCACTATGCTAATGCAGGTCAAATCTACACAAAACATCATTTTGTTTTGTTTTGTTTTTGTTTTTGGACAGGGTCTGGCTCTGGCTCTGGCTCTGTCACTAAGACTAGAGTGCAGTGATGTGATCTTAACTCACCGCAACCTCTGTCTCCCAGGCTCAAGGGATTCTCCCACCTCAGCCTGCCCAGTAGCCGGAACTGCAGGTACATGCCAACACACCTGGCTAATCTTTCATATTTTTTTGTAGAGACAGGGTTTTGCCAAGTTGCCCAGGCTGGCTTTGAACTCCTGAGGTCAAGACTTAGACCCAATTTGGCCCCTCAAAGTGCTGGGATTACAGGCATGAGCCACCACAACCAGCCCATGCTTTTTTTGGAAAAAAGTGATATTAATGATGGTTCAGAGGAAAAGGAAAAATAAATATTGTGTAATTGGAATATCGTGTATGTCATTGGTATACTTCTACAAACACAGATTATGTATTTGTATAATATAAATAATAGATTAAAATTTAAAAATAAATATATATTTAAAAAATAAAGTTGTAATATAATATTAATGGAATGAATATCCAGGATATACTTCTTCCCTTACCAAACTTACTACCTCCCTAGTCCCCAAATGGTTGTTTCAATCTCTCTTAAGAACGAGGGCTGACTTATATCATGGTCACCATTGTACCTGTTGTATTGGCAGCTCATCAACTTCAGCATCCAGGTCCAGCTCAGTTGGAACCATGCAGACCCTGACTTTTCCAGTGAATGCCAGACAGGGCAAATTAATACAGGTCAAAAATGTGGGGGTGTTCAACCCCATGAGGCAAATTGTAACAATAAAATACAGGTGACATAAAGGAGTAGCCAGATAAACAGCTTGATTCACTTTCTCTAATACTTAAATGGACAATTCCAGACGGAGTAACTCCAAACATCCTGTTAAGAGATGCCTTTGCAACTCAGCAAGCCCTGTATTCCTTGTGAATTGATGGATGGTTATTCACTAACATATATTTCTTCCTCTCCTTCCTTCCCACATTCCTCATATTTGTTCCCTCAGTCTTGTTGTCCTGGTAATGCAGCAATCCTTCTACCACCTCTCACCCCTAAATCTATATATATGCATTTAGCATATATATATATGCTATATATATATCATATGTATACATATGCTATACTTCTGCATAGATTTTCAAAAGAATCTGTGATAAGATAATAGGTTACATCCAGTGGTCCTATAAATAAATCCCCAGAATGAGGTTTTAGCCTTGTGCTTATCATTGATCTGAAGTCAATAGAGAGATATTTCTGTGGGTAATTAGGGTGAGTGATAATCCCTGGAATTCGCAGGTATCATATTTACTAAGGCTTTCAGCAGTGATTAATCAGGAAGAAGTTCAGATGCAATGTAAGAAGTTAGAAGGTGACTAAACTTGTTTTGTATAGAGGAATGATAATTTAAGAAATGTCATATGGGGTGTCTGTTTTGACAAATTTGGAGACCTTGAACAAAACACGCACACACACACACACAGACACACACAGAGAGAGGGAGACAGAGAGAGACAGAGAGAGAGAGAGCACACTCAGGACAGATTTTTCTTTGACCTTAAGCATGCTATAAATATCTCAAGAATTCCTTGGTAGTATTAAAAGCAATTCTAAACTACTGTAGTCACTAGAAAGATTAGGATGAAAATCAGGCTGAAGATATGGTTGCAAGTTTGGAAACCCTGCAGTGAAGACTCAACACTCAGTCTTGGTATGTCTTGACCTTTAAAAGGAAAGAATGGGACTGTGACAAAAAAAGGGCAATATTTGAGATAAAGGGATTGAAAATATTGAAAACCTAAATTTTCCTGAACTCTGCTGGTCAGGAGGCCCCGTGAAATGACCTATTCTATAGCATGTGTCTTAAAAGATGATGATTTTCTTTTCAATATCTGCTGACTCTGTATGTTAGCCTCCAGATTTAAAAGAATCAGTTCTCAGCATAGAGTGCGGAAGCACAAACCCTGGTCAGGAAAAAAAAAAAAAAAAAAGACAAAACAAACAAACCAACCCAACAGCCTACACACCATGGGGATGTGGAACATTTCACCTGAAGGAATGGGGTGGAATATAAAAGAGTTGAGGCTCAAGTTGCTGTACAAGTTGCCTTACAACTGCATCATATAACACAGAGTATTTGATGGTCCTCTAATTATCCATGGAGGATGGGAATGCTAAATAATGTCTTTGGAAGGCCCAGCAGAAGGTGAAGGCTCCCAGGGTTCTATATCAAAGCCAATCATTGTAATGTTTGTTTTCTAGGGAATGAAAAATAAGACATAGTATACATGTGACTTATTGTTTCCTGTTGATTGAATTAAGCATGATTTTATTGTCTTTCATAACTATTCGGTTTATTAAAAGACATGTGTAGCCAATCCTTTCTTTTTCCTCAATAATTATTTAAGGAAGCCTATTAGTCACAATTATTTTACAATAGAGATATTACTGATAACAGGTAAGACACAACAAGTACATCTTTTGAGTCTTTAGATGAATGTTATAAATCAATGAACATTTAGGTTAAATTAGAATTTTACAAGCTGACTTTCAACCTAGAGAATATAACACTCTCATTATACTACACTGTACCTAAGTAACAAGATCAACATATCTTTAGAAACCCTCTTATTCATTCATTTCTATTAATGAACATCTGATCTACCATGTGCCAGCACAGCCCAAGGGCTTAGTATTAGAATGGAGTACAAGACAGACACTCCAATTAAGGAAGAAACCCACAGTCCACACTGCCATGACATACAAATCACATGTAAACAACTTGGAAATATCTTACCCTAGAGCTATGCAACAAAATCTGCATTTTGGGTATTAAATCTTATATGGTGTCAAATATACCATAAATAAATGACTTCAGAGAATGATCAGTTCTGTGGAAAAAAATTAAAAAGTCAATGAGATGAACATTGAGTAATGGGGAAGAAGTGTGCTTTATCTAGAGAGGTTGGTTGGAAGCCAGTTTAGCTCATTTGAAAAGGCCTAGCAATAGGAATCTCAACAGAAAATCATTCTGAGCAGAATTAATTGCCAGTGCAATGACTCAAAAGTAAAGTAGAGATAGCTTTGGCATCTTTGAGGGCCATTTTTTAAAGTCACTCTGAGTGGGTTGGGAATTAGGTAACAGTATTACTATAAAACAGTAGATAAAGAGGTAAGGTCCAGGTGATACAGGGTCATACATGTCATAGAAAAGGACTCATATTTCAGTTGCAGTCAAAATTTCTTGATTCATTTTAAGCATGTAACATGTGCTGATTTGTGCTATAAAGTTATTACTCTACATAAAATGAGAAGAGGAAATTGTAGGGGAGTTGAGAAGGAGTGAGACTTGTTAGGAAGTTAACTCACAGTTTTCAACCCCGAATGACTGGTGAAAGCATTAATTGAATGGAGAAGGCTGAAGGATTCAAAGATGTTGCAGTTTAGCAGATTTTCCTTAGGACACAGGAATTTTGAGGTGTTGCTTACGTATCAAAGTAGAAATATCAAGCAATTGTTAACAAAAATGCAAAGGGCTCTGTCTAGGTCCCGCTGCTCACCTCACAAAAAGCCAATCATTGAAACAATGAGTATTTCCAGAGAAGAAAGCTTTGTTTGGGTGCTGCAGCAAAAGAGATGAAAGATCAGTCTTAAATCAGTCTCCCTGACCAACTCTAATAGTGAGTTTATGAAGAAGGGAAAGAATGTAGCTACATGCAGGTAAACAGGAATTAGAGAGGGGTAAGAAAATCATGACAGATACGGGGCCCTGTTTTTCACTGTCTGAATATAGTGATCTGGGGAGTTTCAGCTCACTGATACTATCTGGAAGTCCTGAGGGTTGGTTTTCTGAGGAAGAAACTCAGGTAAGACAAATGTAAGTTTTAAGCTTTAGGACCAGGAGGGTCAATTTCTATGTTTATTTTAAAACACTGTAAACATCAGTTCTATGGGACAATTGGGCCTGTTTTAAGTCCCCTCTTTCTATGTATCAGTTCCTCAGTCCTGGGGAATTAGGTTAAAGATCTCTTTGATTGCTTCATGCTGAGGAGTGGCATTGTGAGATAATCACAAGGAATGAAAATATTACCTCTGTAATTGGAAGTACCATGAGTACCTGGTCAGCATCTGGCTTGTTGGAGCCTCACAGCCTGAGTACTTTTATTAATGGCTTTAGAACAGCATTTTAACCCATGTTGACTAGGATGATTAATAACATAGATAATCATAATTTAAAAATATCAAAGGATATGGAATGAATATCCTAGAGAATCCAAGAGAATTATCCTGAAAACCATATGTTCCATAGGGTATTTGGGTGGGCTTTGAATATTAACATAAAGTTATCCAACGGTTCATAAAACCAATCCCACAGGGACTGGTTTTATCTAAGTTTGGTGAATCCATGGCTTACCATCAGCTAATTTGACAGATTAATGGGTGTTTATAGTGCTTCAAAAGGCCTGACCCATTGTGGTTGCAACTGGTTTTCAACTTGTTCGAATTTCCAGATCTTCAGAAAGACCTGGTCCCTTAGTTTCAAAGAGTGACGAGGCATGTCTATAGGGAACTGAGGCCTGTTGGAAGCAAACTCAGAGAGACTGGTTAATATATCTCCTAGTTGTTTTATACATGACCCAGCTTCTTTATCCAAGTGAATGTCCCTTAATTTTAATATTGGTATACAGAAGGAAAGTAGTTTGAGAGAAATCCTAATCTAATTTTCTTAGAAAGTCTATCTTTTCCACACATTAAAACTTCCTACTCACATCACAGTTTTTCCTCATTAATTAAAGGAAAAGATCTGAAACCAAATCAAATTATTGATTGAATTGAATTACATTGGCAAAAAACACCATTTAAAGATTTCTACTCTCACCTACTTTTCCAAATAACAAAGCAAAGAATTGATTAGTTCTGTTGAGAACTTATAAAAATTAGTATTTTTTTTCCCTCCAGGAGATTTAAAACTCTGATAGCTCTCTAGATCATCAGAAGTAAGCAAAACCAATTGAATATTGAATGGCTGATGTCCTCTAGCAATTTTTGGAGGCTTGACAAATGTGGCTCTGAAACTTTATATTAGTAGAACAAATGATGAATTATTGGAAATGCATAAGAAACAAAATGACATTCCCTGAAAAAGCAGAAGTTTTTCATTAGAAACTGCCAGCATCAATAGCTTTACATATGTATATATAAGTGTTATCCAAAGGAGACTAAATAGCAAATGAATGAAAATTAGAAGCCAAACCACATAAGTAGGAAACCAATCCCATTTTTTACCCTCATTTTTTACCAAAAATATATAGCTTCATATCCATAACTTTCTTTACATCTCTCTCCCCTGCTTATTGGTTCCTCTCTACCTTACTTCCTAAATAACCTTTCCAAGCCCCATAATCTGAACTAATCTTTGGATAGCTTTTGAACTAGACAAAATGATTCTTTTTCTCAATAAAAACACATTTTTTGGTATGTTTTACATACAGAATTATACATTAACTAGAATTTTTATTCTTAGCAACTTCATTGAATTCTTAATTTTAGTGAAAATCTAGGAAGCAAGAAATCCTGAACTATCAGGTATTAGTTCTGATTGGATACTACAGTGTTAACCAGAGCCTTGAAAAGAACATGTGATAGATAGTTTGCTTCTGGTATACAAATTAATGCCTTTAGGTCTACTAAAACCATTATACATGTGTACAGCTAACAAATTCACTTCAGGCACATGACCAGTAAGTACTGTAATGCTAGTACCACCTTTGCAGAATAGCAAATATAATATGAAACAAAGCAATGCAGGCATTTTTGTGAAATTTGGCTTCATGCTAAATCTGGCTTCATGCTTAATTATATTAAAAAAGAATTGTCAAACTGCCAATATATTTCCTTACAATATTTCTTATTTTACCTTTATCAAGATTAAGAGCTTTAACTGTGAACAATGTCAACTGGCCAAATTTCTTGAATTTCCTATCAGGTGTCACAGAATATTTTACTATACAAGCTTTTGCAGCTTCCTGTTTTCTCTGTATGTGGATGAGGATACAGAGAAACAAACAAACAAAATACTGCATATGACTTACACATACCATCTATAACATGCTTAAACTTTGTTTTGTCCTAAATTTCCTTTTTGTTTTAAATAATTATTTTAAATTTATCATACAAGATTATTTTTCATACAACATTATTCTTTTTCTTTATAAACTTATTTTAGCAAAATACATATCTAGAAGGTTTTCATTAGAAACTGCCAGCATCAATAGTTTTATATATGTATATATAAGTAAAACCCAAAGGAGACCAAATAGGAGATTAATGAAAATTAGAAGCCAAACCAAATAAACAGAAAACCAAACCCATTTTTTACTTCCATCTTTTACCAAAAATACATATCTTCATATTCATAACTTTCTTTATATCTCTCTCCCCTACTTACTTCCTAAATAACCTTTCCAAGTCCATAATCTGAGTTAATCTTTGGATAACTTTTGAACTACACAAAATGATTCTTTTTGTCAATAAAAACACATGGGCTTTGGTGTCTTTTATATACTGAATTATACATTAACTTGAATTCTTATTCTTAGCAGCTTCGTCACTAAATTCTTAATTTTATTGAAAATCTAGGAAGCAAGAAATGCTGAACTATCAGATATTAGCATTGTATAGATAAGAAGATTCCATAATTTTCAAAAATATGTTTTCCCATATTATAACCTTTTCTCACTTGGAAATGACTCAGACAATTAAGAAGCATCAAAAATAATTGTAAGATTTTAAATGATATTGTACCAATGTGCATTGCATTCACTTTTCTCAGTTTTAACAGTTTTATCTAGATTACTTTTGAGAACTGAGATGTTAGAAACAGCTCATCATCATTTCCTTGTTAAACATTTTATAACACGTGAACACTTAGGACCTTAAAGTTACTCATGGGTATTTTCACTAAGATTTCAGACAATTCAGTTATTTTCATTAAACCAACAATATTAAATTAGTCTTAATTAGTTAAAAGGGTCACACAAACAAAGATCATTTTGTTTTGTCTGAGTTTATAATTTAATCACCTTCTGTGCCAAACTCCGACACCTCAAAATATCTAGCAGAGGCATACATAAAATTCAGACAGAAATACGTGCTGACAACTTCAAAGACATTGTATTTATATCTTACCAATAATTTTAAAGATAGTTTGTTTATTAATGATTTACTTAAGTCACATGAGCTTAAAAAAATGCTTGGATATATTTAATATATGAGTGCTCTTTCATTTATAAGTCAGTTTGGTAGACATAACATATGACATAATAAATGTACATACATATAAACTCATCTAAACATGTATATACACAAAGATTTGACAGCTTTTCCCTTGGAACTGTAGTCATGAGACAGCAATACAAACTCGCCAGTCTACAAACATGTTCAAATGGCTAAACGTTGTTTCCCACAATAGGTAATCTACTGAAGGCTGTGAACCAAAATTTCAGGTAAAGTAGTTTTCATGGCAGTATAATTTTTAAAGGCTAAAACCTCCCCAGACTCCAGAGAGCACTGGGGCCAAACAGCACCACAGAAGAACATCACATACTAACCAACCCCAACCCTGTTTAAAACTGAATGATAAAAGCTTAGATACACAGAACTCCATCTAATTTTCCCTTTCAGTCACAAAATGGATCCAGAAAGAGGCAAAACTTCCCTGGATCCCAAAGAGTATGGGGCCAAACAGTATTACAAAAGATTATCAGTTCATTAATTCTGATTTCCTTGACTATATTGATACACAGTCATCAAAACACAATACAACTGCTGCAGTAACTAACAAGCCCTAAGAATGTCCAAACTGAAACAGTCAGGGTGATTTATCCTCTCCCAGTCGGCTGGGCTTGTTCAACCTGTGAAGAGAAATTTTTTTGAAATTTCCCAAATTGAGAGGTGCAGATTCCACTGGCTGGTACCAAGTTAAGATACTCACTTGTCCAGACACAGATGACAAATTTCAAGGGATGTTCTTCCTAGGCAATCAGGAACACAGTTGGGGCTGGAAGTGGAGCGATCAGAGAGAAACAACAACCCAACTTCAGCCAATAAAAGGTCCTGGCAACTGCTTAGGAAGGCTGCTGAAACTTCAAGTCTGTGGCAGCCATGCCACAAGCAACATATTCCTAGTTAGGGAACCAAAGTCTGTTTCCAAAATGGGAGGAATTTGGTCCTGCTGTTCACAACACAGAAAGCCAATCACTGAGACAATGAGTATTATCAGAGCAGAAGGCTTTATTCAGGTACTGCAGCTGAGGAGGACAGCAGATCAATCTCAAATCCATCTACCTGACCAACTAAAATTGGGAGTTTATATAGCAGGGAGTGAATATAGTTACTTGTAGGTAAACAGGAATTAGGAAATAGTAAGAAAATCATAAAGGATGAGAGGTCTGACTTTTCATTATCTGAATGTGGTGATCTGGGGTTTTTAACTTCTTTGATACTATCCAACAGGCCTGAGGGTTGGTTTTCTAAGGAAGGACTCAGATAAGACAAATGTAAGTTTCATGCTTTAAGACCAGGAGAGTCCATTTCTATGTTTATTTTAAAAAGTTATAAACATCAGTTCTTTGGGATAATTGGGCCAGTTTCACAACATGTGTGCTAATGTAAGTAAGGTTAAAAATTCAGATAATATGATACATTCTGGAATATTTACTATGTAGATTAAATTGTAATCCCTTCCTTGCCCACTGCACAGACAAAACCAATTCACTGAGACAGCAGCATTGCAGTAGAAAAAGAGTTTAACAATGTACAGCTAGCCAAGAAGGAGAAAGGGAGTTTATTACTCAAATCAGCTTACTTAAGAACTCAGAGTCTAGGGTTTTTATGAATAATTTGGTGGGCAGGGAGCTAAGGAATAGGTGTTGATAATTGGTTGAGAATGACATTCAGGTGTGGAAAATGGTTCTCGTGTGCTTAATTGATATCTGGGCAGGTGCCACAGGACTGACGGAGTCATGAGTCATGAGTCTGGGTGGAATCAGTGGGTACCAGAATGCAAAAGTCTGAAAAACATCTCAAAAGACCAATCTTAGGTTCTGCAATAGTGATCTTATTTACAGACACAATTAAGAAAGTCAGAAATCTTGTGGCCTCTGGCTCTATGACTCCCAAGCAGCAGGGGATTATAGAAAAGCAAACTAGGAAACAATGGCTGGTTATTGTTTAACTATGCCTACTTCTGAGCAGTACTCAGGTCACTCCTATAACCCTAATTTTGTGATCTTTTATTCATCTTATAAAGGTCATTTCTATTTCCATACAAGGAGGGGATCAGTTTTAGGGAGGGACTATTATCATCTTTGCTGGTAAGTTAAAGTACAAACTAAGTTCTTCCCATGATTAGCTTGCTCTACACCCAGGAATGTGCAAGGTCAGCCAGCCTGAGAGAATAGAACCAAATTTAGTCAGGCATTCTAGACTTCTCTCACTGTCATAATTTTTGCAAAGTCAATTTCAAAAATCACCTGGTGCTTGGGGATTAGTAAAACAGACTGGAACCCAGTGACATAGCCTGGGTAATCAAATATTTATAACTGAACAAACAAGGTGCCAGGACTTTAGAAAGACAAAGAAAGTATACCACAAGAGTTTTGGGGTGCAGATACAATACTCCCAAGTTTGGTTCTTTGGCATGCTGAGTAATTTGAGTTAGAAGAAATTGGAAGGTCTTAGAAGCTGCCTCAGAACCAAGGACTTCCTAATCTTCTCTTGTTTCTTCCCACACACCCCACCCCCACGTGAAAGGAAGGACTATCTTTGGAATTTTCTTATCTGACTAAGGAGACTTCTTTCCAAGAGAAATGCAATTGTCTTAACGTCCCCTCCCTAGGAATCTCATCAAATAACCAGTAAAGATCAGCCTAGAAAAAAAGAGACTAAAAATCACAGTGCCCAGATAGATTTCATACCTATTCTTCTGAAGGAAGTTTTGAGAGAGATTACCTAGGAGATTTTACCTACATAAAAAGACAACCTTTATTCACAGTGCGGTTTAGGCCCTCACCTAACATGTTAGACCCATTGTGTTTTCTCAAAAGAATCATTTACAAGATAATGTCTGCTGCCTAGGTTCATTCATTTTCCCTAAAAAGTATTTATTATTATCCACCTAAAATTTCCTATAGCCCTCTCGGTTTCCTCTCCCCTAATAAGAGAATATTTAAGCCTCAATTATCAAGTCCTTTGAGTCTCATATTTGAGGGATTTTCATGTTCATATGCACATTAATAAACGTGTGACTTTTTCTCCTACGAATGTAACTATTGTAAATTCATTTTCAGTGAAACTTCAGAGGATAAAGGAGGAAACTTTCCGTATTCACCACTACAAGAGGAAGGTATCACAGAAACCTAGAAAACATTTCAAGAATGACCTGGTGGTACACTGTATTTAAAATGTTGAGACATTAAGGTAAGTTCAAGAAATAGAAAATTGGAGGCAAGGTTTCCCCATTTCCATAAGTGGCCTTATAGTGACCTAAGTCAAAAACTTGGAGTCATCTCTAACTCTATTGTTCTCACCCCACCTCCTACCTATCAGTACAATATGTTGCATCTATTTTAAAAGACACATCTGCAATGAGAACATCCACTGTAATCTCTAATGCTATTATCCTGGCCCAAGTCATAATAGCCTTTTGAGTGGTCTCCAAGTTTCCATTCCAGTCCTCTTTTATTCTATTCTAAACACTGTAATCAATGTGCTCTTATTAGCTTGAAAGTTACATTATAAAAGCATTCTACTCAAATCTTTCAAAGGCTCTTCATCTAATGACAGTAAAACTAAATTTTTTACAGTGTTCTATCAGCCTCTTCCCCTTTTAGCCTCTGTTGCTTTTTGTACCACTGCTCCTACTATAGCTTAACTCACTCCAGTTGTTCTGGTCACCTCTATTCTTCAAATATACAAATATCTTCTCCTTCAGAGTCTTTGCCTTTTAATGTTGTCCTGTGAGATATTTCTCCCAGACGTTGGCAAGGTTTTCCCCTCAACTCCTCTATGTTATCACTTAAAGGTCATTTTTTGGTGACACATTACTTGACCATTGTAGTAAGTCGGATAAAGAATATTCTAACCTCCATAATCTGCAAGTATGTTACTTTAAATGGAAAAGGGGACTTTGCAGATGTGATTTAGTTTTCTGACTTTGAGGTGGGAAGATTTTCCTGTATTATCTAGATGGACAATACTTTAATCATATAAGCCTTTAAAAGTGGACAATTTTATCTGTTTATATTCAGTGAAAGAGAGAACCAGAGAGATGGCAGTGTGAGAAGAACCACATGTACCTTTTTTGGCTTTGAAGATGGAGGAAGGGGTCATGTGCCAAGCAATGGGGGTGGCCTACAGTAGATGGGAAAGGGAAGAAAATGGATTCTCTCCTAGAGCCCTCAAAAAGGAATAAAGCTCTGGCAACACCTTAATTTTAGCCAAGGGAGACTTGTATCAAACTCATTACTTGAAGAAATATTAGATATTGTATTTTTGGTTTAGGCCACTAATTTTAGTAATTTTTGAGAGCAATAGAAAAGCAGTAGAGCCACACTATTTAAATTGCAAACTTCCCATCAAATCTTCCATTTTTTTCTGCCTTTTTTTCATAGCACTCATAGCCCTCTGGCTCCATTTTTATTCATTCATTTCATTTATTGACTGTGTTGTTTTTGAGACAGAGTATTTCTCTGTTGCCCAGCGTGCAGTGGAGTGCAATGGCATGATCACAGCTCACTTCAGCCTGGACCTCTCGAGTTCTTGCTGATAGCCTTTTACCACTAGACTATAGGTTAAATAAGGCATAAATTATTGTCTCTCTTTTTCCTTTTTTTTTTGTCTTTTTCAATTAAAAATGTGTTCTGCTATACCTCAGAATCCTTTTTTAAATGTTTTATTGACACATAATGATTATACGTATTTATGGGGTACATGTGGTATTCTTATGCATGCATACAATGTGTGTTGATCACATCAAGTTATGTAAGATACTCATCACTTCAAACATTTATCATTTATTTGCTTTGAGGACATTACAAATCTTGTATCAATTTTGAAATACACAATATGTTGTTGTTAACTACAGTCACCCTACTGTCCTACTGAACACTAGAACTTATTGCTTTATACCACAAAATTCTTAATGATCACAATCCACAAGAGCTCTTGAATTAAATCAGGGAAAATAACTAACAAATTAATAAACTAATATACTCTAACCAGATTTACATTTCATCATTCAAGTAAAACCACTGCAGCTGTGTCATCCCCAACTGAAAACTCCAATAAATAGTTTTGCAGGCTCAACTTTCTTGACTCCCTAAAAGTCAAAACTCACTGAAGAGAACCAAGTTTTTGATAACAAACACTGTTTCCTCTTCTTTTATGATTCTACATTCTCCTGTAATCTCTTATTTACTAAAAATATTCAAGTAAAATTATCTTAAGGACCCAAACTAGGTCTCTTTCTGCACATGCTCACATTAGCTAGCTTCATGGATTCCCACGTTAATCATACTGCCTATATGCTGAACACTAGCTGTACTTCTCCAGCCTAGGCCTGTTTTCTGGATTCCAGACATCTATATCCTAATGTTTACTAAGCATTCCTACTTGGTCCCACAAAAGGCATGTCAAATGCATCCTCTCCTGTTTGAACTCTGAAATCTTGCTGATTGAATGAAGACAGTCACTTTATATATTTAATCTAAAGTTTATAAACCAATAAAGTTCTGGAATCACCAGACATTTAATATTATACTATACTAAGATAATTTCCCCAGGAAAATTAAAAAAAAAAAAAAAAACTTAGACTGTGATAGAGTCAAGTGGGTTTAACACTATTCTAATAGAGTAAAAATCATCCTTTCTTCTGAACACATCGTTTTCTATCTATCATTTGGAATAGAAGATATTTCACCACTCTCAATCTTGGTATATTCACTATTATTGGAGATTGGAAAAAGGAAGGGAGATTAGGCTAAATTAATCTGTTCCCTGTAGGGCATACACTTTTATTGAAACTGCCAGTTAAGGTGATACTCCATTTTAGCTGCTAGGTGTCTTACGTTGGCCTTACCTTCCTGGGTTAAACGACTATCAGTTCTTTGGAAACAAACTGTCACTGAAGGCAGGTGATGCAAAGAATGAGGAGCTTAGGCAGCTCACTGGTGGAATCCTCCTGTTACTTGACTCATTTAGAGAGGAAATTATTGCCATTCTGTACCCTAAAGGAAAAAATAGAAGCAATATTAAAATACAATAAAATAATTTATAGGTAAGAAAACAGATATCATAGTTCATCTCCCCGTTGAAACTTAATTTGCTTAAAGACTTTCTTTAGGTCACTGGCTGAAATAATCATAGTATTGTTAGACAAGTATAACCAATAATATTATTAAACAAGTTTAATTTGAACTTGTTAGACAAGTTTAATTTGTCTGACCATATAGACAAGTTTAGTTCAAGATTTTCTTGAATAATTTTACCAAATTGTTTCTTTTTAAGCTGTAGGCAAAGGACTCACCTCTACTCAAGCACGTGAAGGCTTAGAATATAATAATAACAATCATAATATTTATCAAACACTTAATATGTGCCAGACTTTGTGCTACATACTTTACATATTTTGTCTTCTTACAGTATTCCATTTCTATATTCATAGAATGCTTTACACTGTGAATCTAAAATCTCCATGTGTTTTCTATTTTTTTCTAGTATTTGGAGGTTTTAGTCTAAAAAATATTTGTCTTCTTATTTCTCACATATCTTTTTTTTTTAATTTTAAAGTACTTTTCTGCCCTTTTAATATTAACATTTTTACCTTCAATTTCTGGCTTTTTTTCAAATATCTGATAATGTTTTGTCTTTCAACAAAATCTTACCTCAGAAAAGTATTGGCATACAGTAAGCAGTTAAGTGATTCTTAAAATTATTATTTCAAATTATAATTTTTCTTGTAATAATAATAAAAAATTAGTTATATAGAGGCTTTCCTCTACAGTGAGCATGAGAGGAACTAACCCTTATGTTCAGGTTTATCCAAATGCTAGAATAAGGAAGGCTATTCTTAAATTAGCAACATCCATATTAACTGTACACTCTTTCCCCAGAGGGATTATATAATCCATCAGAAAAGAATAGTATTTTTTTTCTCTCTTGGTAGGCAAATTCCTGGCTGCCCTGCAATCTCTAAATAAAGACAGAGGTGGGAAGTGTGAATGCATAATATACTGTTATGTAAATGACATTCAAGTTTGCAGTTAGGATTTCTGATTTCTGCCTCCACCTCTCACTCCTTTCCTCTGATAAACCTGCTGTCTCTAAGTCCAGAGTTCCTTCAGTTTCTTTGTTCTTCTCAGCATCCTTCATCAGACTGTGACTTTCTCTGCTCTAAGCCATCCATAAATAGTCTGTCATCCACTTTTCAAATTCTAGAAATTGGTTAAAATTTCTCATCCATAGAGATGCTCCTTTAATTATTATGAAATCATGCTCATTAAATGCTCCTCTATTGACTTAATATGGTTGGGAACAAGGAATATTATGAAAGCATGGACTCAGTCTTTTATTTTACTCTAGAAGTAAATTTGAGGATGTTTATGACTTTAAATTTTTATTAGCCTTCCAGCTTCCAATCCAGATTATAGAGACCTGGAAAGAACATTACTCCAATGCTTGCAAAAAAATGTAAAGTTATTTGGGCTAACAAAATTCACAATGTTTTTAACCTATTAAAGAGCAGAGCACAGAGCAACCAACTTGGACAAAATCTCGAGACAGTATGGAGGCAGTGAAAAAAGAACTGTAAGGATTCATTTATCCAAAGTAGATACAAGGGTAAGAAGAGTTCAGTTAGAATAGATGTAGACTGATGAAAGCTGAATCTGGGCTGGCAGGACAGAGTGAAACCACTGGGGGCTGAAGATAATGGAGTTTACACCCTCTTTCACACATCCACCACGAACCCAGCTGAGTGCTCAGAGAAAAAATTGGAAGAGGCCCTGGGAAGTGACCATGTGGTGCAACCCTAGGGTAGGAAAAAGCAGCTGCACAGAAAGGGCAAGAAATTCCATGTGGACTTGTTTCCCTCTCTGCTACTGAACAAAACCTTTACTCTTTGGGAATGAAGGGAAACCAAGAACTGCAATTCTTAGTGCAGTGGTGAAATCACATTGCAGTTGAAAAACAAATACATCAGGGTTGAAAAGCAAAAAAGACCAAAAGCTATTGTTTGAAAAGCAGTTGGATGATGCATAGAGCCCACAGCTACAGTCAGAAGACAAGCAGCAGGACAAAGGCGGCTATATCTCCCAGACCCTGAGACGTTGCTCCAGGTCAAATACTGAGGTTTAACTACTAGTTAGAGAATGCATCTCATTTTACAAATTAGAGAATGTACACCATTAAGTGAAGCAGATTCAACTTATAAGTGACAGCAGAGCATGCCAAGAGACTTTCTGATGCTCAGCACAGGGGCAAGGCCTGGGACTCAGCATTGGAGAGGCATTGCTCTGGAAAATCAACCTTGCTCTAAATACAAGGTATTTCTACAGAAATTTGAATCATGTGGTATACTAATAGTAACCATAGCAATAACCCTACAAAATCAGTATCACACTTAAATATGCTGATGCAGACTTTCCCATTAAATACTTAGGGGAAAGGTATCCCCATTTCCAAGTATACATATTATTTAGCTCAAACTGTGTTTTACCTACATATGATGTCACCATGAAAATGAAGTATGATGTAAATGTAAAAACAAGAAAAAACAATCTAAGAATAGGCAAAGAGAAATCTGAACCAGATTCTGATGTGACACAGGTTTTGGACTTGTCTGAGAGATAATTTTAAATCACTATAATAAATACCTTAAAGGCTCTAATTTAAAAGATGGACAAAATGTAAGATCAAATGAGTGATTTCAGCTGAGGGATAAAGACTCCGTAAAAGAATAAAAAAATGGGGAAAATAAAAACACAGCAACCAAGACATTTAATAGAGCCAAACAAAGAATCAGTGAATTTAACAAGCTGTCAATAAAAATTACACAAATTGAAACACAAAGTGGGACAAGAGAATGAAAAAAAAAAAAACTAGAAAATTCAAGAGCTGTGGAACAATATCAAACGTTCTAACTTAGGTGTGATAGGAACCCAAGAAGGAGAAGAAGGAAGTTTTTTTTTGAATAATCATGAAAACTTTTCAAAATTAATGACAGTTAATATAGCACATATCCAACAAGGTCTTGAACACTAATCAGAAACAAACAAACATCAAGTACCAAAAGACTAAGGACAATGAGAAAATATTAAAGGTTGCCAGAGAAAAAGAAACATTACAAAGAAGCAAATAAAACAATATCAGAAATTATGCAAGCTAGATGATACTAAAGAACCTTTAAAATGAGGAAAGAAAATACTTCAGTCTTCCTAACCAGAAATTTATACTTGCAACCCAGAAATCTATATCTAAAGAAAATAGCGTTTAATAATAAAAGGGCAATAAAGCCATCCTCAGAAAAACAAAAACTCTAAGAATTCACTGCTTACAGACTTTCTCAACAAAAACTTGGAAAATGTTCTTCACACTTAAAATATATGATGCCAGATTGATATTTGAATCTACAAAGAAATGAAGAGCTCTGGAAATGAAATAAATGTATGGTAGTGAATTAATTTTCTTACTTTTAAATACAAAAGATAACTGCTTAACTGCCCGCATTGTCCATTTACAAGACAGGTAAAAATAAAAGTCATTACAAAAACATCAAGATGATGAGATGGAGGATTGGTAATATACTGCCATAGGTTAATTAGTTGAGTATAAATTCTCATTATATAAATATTATGTTCTAAATGCTCAAATAACTACAAGTTAAGTCAATAGAGGAGACAAAATGGAATATTAAAGAATGCTGGGTAAGAGAAAAAAGAAAAAACAAAGAATAAATGGAAAAATTAAATACAGCCAACAAGATGGTAGATGCAACAATGATATTGTGAATCACATTAAAAGTAAATGATTCCAACACACCATCTAAAACTGATACAGGAAGGGTGCAGGGAAGTGCTGGGCAGGGACGGCTGTGGTCTCTGGCAAGGGCTCCACCCTCAGGCCTGTGCCCACGGACATAAGTGAGAACAGGTACTCCTGTTTTGATGCCCAAATGTTGCATTTTCCAAGACCACTCTGGCCTGTCGCACTCTCCCATCTTGTGCCCATAAAAGCCCGAGACCTTAGCAAGTACACACACAAGCAGCTGGATGTCAAGAGGACCAGAACACACCAGCAGACACTAGCAGACTAGCAATGGCAGAACCTGGGGGACTCTGAGGGTAATTCAGCTGGTGGCTGTCAGAGAAGAGTCCACTACTGGGCAGCCCGACACCGGGGGAAACCACCTTCCCACTCCATCCCCCTTTTGGCTCCCCATCCATGTCGCTGAGAGCTACCTCCACCACTCAATAAAATTTTGCATTCATTCTCCAAGCCCAAATGTGACCCGATTTTTCTAGTACACTGGCCAAGAACCCGGAATACAGAAAGCCCATTGCCCTGTGACAAGGCAGGGGGTCTAATTGAGCTGATTAACACAAGCCGCCTGCAGGCAGCAAAACTGAAAGAGCACATTGTGACACAGGCCTACTTGGGCTATGGGAATTGTGAACACTCACCCTTAGATGCTGCCCTTTGGGGGTTGAGCAGCAGGTCACCGAAGAAGCAAGCCACACCTGTGTTGCATGTCCCATGAGGGGTAAAGGGAACTCAACCCTTTCAAAACTAGAGATGATCAAAACGACTTTTAAAATGCAAGGTGTAACTGCTTTATCTCTAGGTTTAATTGCTCTATCTCTAAAAAGATAGAGGAAAATATAGCATGTAATCATATATCAAAAGAAAGCTGGAATAGTTATGCTAATATCCAAATAAATGAAATTTATAACTAAGAATATTATCAGAGATAAAAGGGATGTTAAATAATGATAAATATGGTTATCTCTCAAAGAAGACATACAAATCTTAAATGTTTATGCAACTGATAATACTGCATGCAGATTCTTGAAGCGAAACACTGTTAGAAATGAAGAGACCAATCCACAATTACACTTAGAAACTTCAACATTCTTCTTTTAATAGTCAATAGAAGAAACACATAGGAACTCAGGAATGATATAGAAAACCTGAACACTACCATCAAGTAACTACAGTAATCCTAATTAATATTTACAACATATTTCATCAAAAGACAGCAGAATATTCTTTTGTTAATGAGAATATGAAACACAGGACATTCACTAGTAGAGATCATATGCTGGACCATTAAAAAGAAAATGAATCAAAATGAAAATAAAACAAATAAAGCAGATATGTTCTTTCACACATTGTCAAATCAAGCTAGAAAGCAATAATAGACATATATTAGGAAATTGGTACAAATATTCAAAAATTATCAACCTACTTCTAATCAACCTTAAGATAAAATAGGAATTATCAAGGCAAATTTTAAAACATATTCAAACGAATGAAATTAAAGATGAAACATATTAACATTTGCGGCATACAGCTAAGTTAGTGTGTGTGTATTTGAGTATGTTTATGAGATTTCAAAATAAACTAATATGTTTTATTGCTGATTTCTTTAAAAAATATTTGATCTTTTATTTTAATAGCATAACATTAGCGAATGGTTAATACTCAAGAAAGAAAACACACATGCCCGTTTATGTATATATGGTATGTTTATGTGTGCATGAAGAAAACTAAATTATCACTTGATAAAGGTCTTTGACTTTTTTCAATGTATTTTTAATAAGATAAGAGCTTGATATGCATAAATTCAGCACTTCTCATGACCATTTATATTGTCTCTTACTCTTAAATTATTACAGTAAATTATTTCCTAAAAATTTAGTATATTTAATATTATCTATCCTTGTCTCTGCAAATATATACATAAATGTCATAAAAGTATGTGATACATAACTATTCATAATTATATATGTAATTACAAATAAGATGTGTTTGCATGTATTTTCAAGATAAGCATAAAGTTAGGCATGATAGCTCTTAAGTGCATAGAAATAAGATTCTTGAAGCATTTAGAGATTTACTCATTCAACAAATACTTCTTCACCATATGATTTCCAAACATTTGTTTAAATCCTGAAGTTACAGTTCTGAATGTACATAACTTGCACTTGCAAACTCTCTCTCCCTATTTTTACATACTCTGTCTTAAAGATTTTAAGGATTTTAAAGGAGCAAAGAAAAATATAAAGTAATCAAGGAGGTGATCTAATATATTTTAAAGTAGTAAATACTAAAGAGAAAAGCATGAAAGGGCCATAAAGATTGCAGTAGTGTTCCAGGGGTGGTTTTTCCATTTTTATGTAGGAGGGTTAGAAAATACCTCCTGGAGAAAGTGGCTTTTGATAGTGGCTGCAAAAGTCAGGGGACATGCCAAATGGACACTTGTAGGAAAGCATTGTCTACAGACCGAGGAACAGCATATTTCAAGGCCTTGAACCAGGAGAGTGGCTGGCACTTTATAGTAATATAAGGAAGGTTTCATGAGGGTGGAGGGTGCGGACACTGAGGGGGAAGGACACATGAGATCAGATACTTAAGGGATTGGTGGAGGGAGCGGATAATCTCCTCTTTGTAGGAACTTACAAAACTCTAAGGAACATTTTCTTGAACTCTCCAAAAAGTAAGATAAAAAAGAAATATATCAATGCCTAATACCATCTCTTTTTTTTTTCTTCTTTAAAAAGACAGGGTCTCGTTCTGTGCCGAGGCTGGGGTACAGTGATGCCACCTTGTAGCTCACTGCAGCCTTGAACTCCTGGGCACAAGCCATCCTCCTACCTCAGCTCCCTGAGTGGCTGGGACTAATGGTATGTACCATCATACTCATTTTTATTTTGTTTTTCATAGAGACAGGGTCTTGCTATGTGCCCAGGCTGGTCTTAAATGCCTGCCCTCAAGAGATCCTCACATCTGGGCTTCCCAAACTGCTGGGATTACAGGCCTGGACTACCTTGCCTGCCCCCAAAATGCTTTTTCAAAGAAACTTTTTATTCACTTACCAATGCTCAGGAATAATTGCCAGGTTGTTATGGATTAACTTTACTCAAAGGAGTGAAACCAAAGCTGTGTAGACCAATTATGCCTGATACCAAAAGTGTAGATATAGACTTGTTTTCATAGAGTGAAAGCTATTACAATTAGAATGTAAGATAAAGAAAGTTTATAAATGTCCTTCTTTAAAAGTAATTTGGTAATTTATACATTCTTCAAGTTGTTTTTAAACTAAACTCAATGATTTTGTAGCTAATTATATCAAAATGTTTTCATGTTTGAAATTCTGATGGTATTTAAAAAATATATTTCTTCATTGTAGAATATGCTTTGATTGGAATTTATCAAGCATGGGCTTTGATATGAAAACCAAAATTATTATCCAAAGATACTTAATTTTTATGGTTGAATTGCAATATATATTGTCAAATAAAGTAGTGTGGTGGAAAGATGACCTATGTAATAAAAGCTTTCAGGGAAAAAGAAACAGTTAGAAGGTGTGAGGATTCTCCTTCTGGCTTGAAACCAGAGTTAGACTTCTAAAATGCAAATAACCCTTGTCTCTCTTTTTTTTTTAATTTAAATGTTGTCAGAATTTTTGATTGCCTTAAAAAAAGTTAACACTGTTTGATACAGTTCTAGAAGTCGTGGTCTGTTTATCCTGCCTGCCTTATTTTTCTCCACCCATAACTTTTACCTCCTCTCACTTCAAAGCTATGGTTATATTGAACACCTCTCAGTTACAAGCATAAAACATCTTTGGATTCTCAAACAATTTTTCATCTGCCTCAAACAATTTTGGCCATTATACTTTAGTTATCAGATGAAATATAATTCCTACTGACCATCGCTAGGTTGATGTGTTAGATAATATTTTTAGATGTAATTTGTGAAGCTTTTTTTTTTTTTTCTTTCTGCCTTACCACATTTTCTTCTTTCTCTTTCTCTGTAATTTTTAGCATAGCGGGTCTCATGTCTTTGTGCCTCAGGGGAATTGTCTGCCAGGTAAAAAAATAAATAGAACAAGTCGGCAGGACTTCTAAATTTTGCCTTCAAAATCCTAAAACCCTCAAGAAAGGCTAGGATTGTCAGTAAAAAGGTGTACATTAGTTGAAGAAAGAGTATCGGCCCAGTCAATAACCATAGGAAAAAATTATACCAGCAAAGGAGAAGCAAGAGAGTAACGTTGGATCTGTACATCTCAGCACCTGGACTTTGTTCCCTGCCTTTGTCCAAGTAAGATGAACAGTAGAGATGATTTTTGCATCCGAAATATCTTAGGGGATACAGAGGTGCGAGAAATGTAAAAGTGTTTATTAAAGATACTTAATAAATGTTCTTTAACCATATGATTGCACCAAAATATAAATGCAGAACAGAATAATGCTAGACTTAATGAGGCAGCATCTCCTAGGAGCCTAGAGGCGTTGAAGAATTGAAGAAAAAATTGAATTAATTTACAGGAAATTAACTGACATTTCTTTATACCTGTGTGTCCGGGGACATAGTGATACTGCTAATAGTAGTATATGGTCCCATAGCAATTTATCACTATTATAATAAAATTTGCCACATTTTATGCCTACTGTTTAATTGTGTATGTTTTCCCCAGGAATGGGGACAGTTTGGGACTGTCCACAAGTCTATTTTGCTTTACAATTTATTCTCAAATGCCTAACAATAAATGACAATTAATAATCTTATGTTTAAAGAATAAGATGAGAGATGAATGAAAAGTTTGATCGCCTGGGATGAATTCTGGTTCAAATAACAGTATTGTTACTGGATATTTTAGAAACAACCTAATTCAGAGCTTTATCTGTCATCTAAAATTCACTCCACTCTGTGTAGTTCATATCGGTCTTCCTGAAACTGCAACCACATACCTTGCTGGCTGTGGTATGTAAAACGTGCAAAGCGATGCATACATTTGCTTTACTTTCATTGGTTTTGAAAGATAATTTTCTCCTGGATAAGAATTTAAACCTATTAAGAAAGTAAGACACACATGAAGATCACTTTGAGAAGATGATATATATCTGTGGGCGAGTGGGGTTCATAAAGCACTGACTATAGGGCTCTGACGTTGGAGACTGCCCTATAATGTTTTCACATGCAAAAGGAAAAGAAACTGTGTTGTCCGCAGACAGGTAGTTAAGAGAAAAAGAAAGTTGTTGAGCCAAGAATTCCTAGTTCATTATTTCCAAATTTATCAGTCAAGTATGTCAGAAACTTGGCTCATCTTACAATCACTGAAGGCTCGGTAGCATGTTGAATTTGTTGTCATTGTGTTTCCATGAGCATCAAACTTTCAGGATGGGCTGTAGCAGCTGGGAAGAAAATTCTGGGATAACAATTCTTAAAATTGTTATTTTGAGAAATGTGGCAAACCAAGCCTCTTGATTTCTCAGAGGTTGATATTGTATGGAGAAATATGAACATCGATGACTCTGAGTACAAATACATTTAAAACAGTCATCAGACCATTTATTTAATTTGTTTTCCTTCCTCATGTATACATATGAATAATACATAATAAATATCTAGGTCTAACTAAACTCAAAAGACTTCCTTCTGTAAGGATAAAATGAAACGGCAGCACAATCAGAAATCTTTCCATATTTGGATTTGTAAATTTTTCTATTAATTAGTGTTAACAGAAAATAATGGTGTGCCTTGTAATTGATGGCATCTTATATTAAAGGAAGTAAGATAGTTCATTGAAATACACTTGTAATTAACGAGTCCACATAGAGTGGGAGTAGTACTTCCTTAGCATTTCAAAGTTAACCACAGAACAGGCTCTTGCTCCTTTGGACAATTGCCTATGGATATTAATTTAATTCAAATAATCTATGTTAGTAAGTGATAAAGAAAATGCTATTTGAAGCAAGATTCCTGTGAAACATGCTGAACACTTGGATGGTAATAGCTTAACTGTTACTTATCTTTTTTTTTTTTTTTTAATTAAATTCTGGCCCCCAGAACCTACTTCTGCCTTCTAGAATGAGAAAGTGTGAAGACACATTTTATTTCTCTTCCCCTTTTGCTGTGAAGAAATAAAATGTTATTAGACTAGACAAGCTCCTTGCAATAATCTTGGCTATTGTATTCATGTTCTCTTCATAGGTCTTTTTCTTAGCAGATAAGAGTTAGATATTCTCTTTTCTAGCTAATATAATTTCAAGCTCTGGTTTCATTTTCCTTAATTTTTGGTATTCTGTGTGAATATCTTGGCCATAAGCTGTCCTCTTTGGCTCCCAGGTCTCTCAATTTTACTCTTATATTCATGTAATGGATCTGTATTTTCTACCATAGAGCCTTCTTTTTATTACAACTCAGCCTTTACCTTGGGTGAAAATTCTTCACTGAGATCCTGGACTCCACAACTGCTAGAGAGAGTCTTCTGTCTTCCTGGCAGACAGCAGAGTTCATTGGGCATGACCCACCAGTGTTTCTGCTTTAATAAATCTCTCATCTCTCACTGGTCTGGGACACTTCCTCAACTAACTTGTCCAGTTTTCCAACCACCTCTATTTTTACAGGTAGAATTAAGCTCTTGGAATCTGTTAGAGACTTTTCTGGTTGTGGTCAAAATAACTGTATATTTTAAGTTCCATAATAGTACAATATCCATTCATGTTGTCTCTTAAGTATCTGGCTTAACATAGTTTTGCATTAAAAAAAATTCTGAAGCTTCTTTTTATGTAAGTGCTTAGCTTATTGGAGTTGAAATAACTCTACTTTACTTTTTGGATATAATATCTCAGCTCCAGCTGCTATTTCTATCTTTCTCTCCTTCCCCTGCAATTTCTCTTTATGATGCAAACTACAGGATAACCCACAGGTTAGCAGTGTGCAGTCAAATAGTTTTTATCACACCTCTTAATTTTTTTTGAGTAGTTAACTTTCACTATTGTAGTAGCTGCTTTCAACTATCTATACTCCCAATTGCCAATCTGCTGAAATTTCTAGATAATATAAAAATTTTTATTAAACGTAAGTCAATATATATTCAGTTTTTCTAAACTCATGTCTTCATATACCAATATTCTTATCTTCTATACAAAAATTATTCTTTGTGAATCTTTTAAACACAGCATATCAGAATACCAGATATTGAAATATAATGTTACAATATAGTGTTCACATATAAAAACTACATGTATTTTGTGAAAAGGGGAATGTTTGGTTTATGAAAAAGTAAATAATGTTCTTAAGATATCAAACATCTAGCTTCTTCTCAGATCACAGTTATGGCAGTGTTCTTATTTTCCTACTAAGTATTTAAATCATATCAATCAACCATAGAACAACTAATGTGTACTCTCTTATTTTGCCATTGTGGAGGTCATGAAAATAACAATTAAGAAAGAACACTTTGTCTAAGAAATTTTAAAATGGAATTTAGACATTCAGCAAGTAGTATATGAGTGTTCATTCACCAAGAATGATTTTGAAAGTAAAGCAAGTATCTTGGAATTATTAAGAATAACAAAAATCACAAATTGAGGTTGTCCCAACAAACCAAGAAGGCAAAGTCTCCATAATTATAAATATATACCTGTCTAACATGTAAACACTTCTTGACTTTATTTAGTTTGCCAGAATGACATAGTTTCTTTCTTGCTTGCTTTCTTGCTTTCTTTCTTTTCTTTCTTTCCTTCCCTTCCTTCCTCCCTCCCTCCCTTCCTCCCTTCCTCCCTTCCTCCCTTCCTCCCTTCCTCCCTTCCTCCCTTTCTCCCTTTCTCTCTTTCTCTCTTTCTCTCTTTCTTCCTTCCTTCCTTCCTTCCTTCCTTCCTTCCTTCCTTCCTTCCTTCCTTCCTGGTTGGAGTCTCGCTCTGTCCCCCAGGCTAGAGTACACTGACGTGATCTCGGCTCACCACTACCTCTGTCTCCTGGGTTCAAGCGATTCTCCTGCCTCAGTCTCCTGATTAGCTGGGATTACAGGTGCACACCACCATGCCTGACTAATTTTTGTATTTTTAGTAGAGACAGGATTTCACCATGTTGGTCAGGCTGGTCTTAAACTCCTGACCTCGTGATCCTCCTGCCTTGGCCTCTCAAAGTGTTGGGATTACAGGCATGAGCCACCATGCCCGGCTGACATAACTTTTTTAAGAGCAAAATTAAACTATTGAAAAAGCTTATATGTATACAAATATATACATATATATGTATGTGTGTATACATGTTATATACATTGAATTGATTTATGAGCTCACAGAAAGTATGCATTTCAATCTTTGCTAATTAATCTCAAGTTGTCTTACAAAAGAACTGTACTTAATTATATCCTCATCATTGGTGGAAATCTTTGTCAACACTTAGTACTGTCAATGTTTCAAGTTTTATTCCTTGTTTTTTATTGTTGCCAATATGGCCATTGTAATATGTTACTACTCTGTGGGCTAGATTTACACTTATCAAAAAATGTAACGATACAGAATACACTTCTTATATTCAGTGACCATTCAGTTTTCCTCACCAGTTAAATTCTTGTGTTTCTCACCATGCTTGCCTACTTTTGTAGTGTTTTGTTTGTTTGTTTGTTTTTGTTTTTTCCTCTCTGATTTTTAGGTGCTCTCTATGGATTTGGAATTCTAATTCTAAGTTGGGATGTATCTTCTTCCAGCTGTAATCTCCCTTTCTATTTTTATGTTGTATTTTGGAGCACAGGCATTGGATATTTCAGTAGGTCACATTTTATAATTTTTCTTTTAAGTGTTATGCTTCTGTGTCATTTTCGAAATATTGTTACTTGTTTTAAATTCTAAAATTTATTATATAATCTTTTATAATTTAAAGTTTATTTTATATACTTAAGTCTATGAAACACCTTGAACTGAATTTTATAATTGCACCTGTCAATCAAGCAATTTTTAAAAGACATTTTATCAGTGTAGGTTTGGTTAGTAAATTGGAACCACTATAAGTATTACAGACACTAAACATAAGAAATTAGATGTTAAGTATGGTGGAAAGTGGCAGAATCTGGGTGAATGAAGATCTAGAAAAGAATAGAAAGATGGCAGAGTGTGTCACTAACAATTTAATCTGAAGCACAAGATCTCATGGAGCAGCTGAAGCTTGTGGGGAAATTTGAAAAGCAGCCTGTATCTGTCTTCCTACGTGAGGTTCTGAAGCAGGAGCTTGGAGAGAATCCTGCAAAAAGAATTCATCTTTTAAAGATATCCCATCTGATGAAACCATGGTGCCTAGTGAAGCTGCCACATCTGATTGCCATAACATATCAAGAATAATAACTTCTGTCTTACTTCTGCCTTCGCTATGGCACTTAGTTCCTTTCTAAATCAGGCTAGAATCTACAGGGCAAGGAATTATAGAAAATATATCGTGTAGCTTTATCCTGGATAGGTCGCACCAATTCATGGCCAATTCAGACAATTCCCAGAACTATTTATTAAATAGTTGAAAATTTACATACTGCTCTTCAGTTTGGCCACACATATGTTATAATATGTTTCCATGTATGGATATATATGTTCTGGGTTTTCTTTTGCTTCTTTCAAATTGCTCTTTTTCTCCTGTATCCGTATCTCAGTCTTAATTATTCTAGCTTTATGTTAAGACTTGATATCTGGTACAGCTACATCCCCATAATGTTGAAGAAGCATCTCTACTTTCCCCTATAAAATGAAGAATCAGCTTGTTAAATTTCAGTTTTAAAAATAAAAACCTGTTGGTGTTCTGAAGATAATTGTATAGAAGGTATACATTAATTTGGCTATATTTCCCTGCCAAACAATTCTGTCCTTTACCTTCCTCTGACTTTCTGAGTCTTAATTCAAAATCACTTCTTCTACTGATAGCTCAGGACTCTTGTCCTATCGCAGTGAGCAGGCACCAAAACAGTGTGTAGCCTATTAAAGAATTACAACTGAAAAATATTAGCTTTCTGGACAGACAGGTCCATGTATGACTTTGGTTATGAAGCTGGAAGGGACAAATTTTCTCCACTGGGACAACTACATCCCAGGCCCTGACTTTAAGAGGTGATTATAGATCTAATCTTTTCCTTAGATAGGATTCTGTAAACTCTTTTACACTGAAGAAGCCAAATTCCAGCTAACATTTTACTGTTTTCAGATCTGGAACTCAGCAGGCCTGCAGCCTCAGTGACTATTGATATTGGCTACATTTTTATTTTATTATTAAAAATATGTATATTCATGATCAGCCTGGGAAACATGGAGAAAACCCATCTCTACAGAAACTACAAAAATTAGCCAGATGTGGTGGTGCATGCCTGTAGCCCCAGCTACTTTGGAGGCTGAGGTGGGAGGTTTGCTTGAGTCAGGGTGGTTGAGGCTGCAGTGAGCTGTGGTCACACCACTGCACTCCAGCTGGGGTGACAGAGTGAGACCCTGTCTTAAAAACTACATATATGTATATATCATTTTCTCTCAGTTTTTTTTCTATTTGTTTTATATTTGATCAATGACTGCTATACTCCTGTAATAGAGGGAAGTCTCGCAGTGAGAATTCACTAATTGTTTTGTCTGAAATTATCATTGGTGGACATCAGCATCATCTAAATCCTTTAAAAGTGAACTTTTTAAAAATTTTATTTTCCATATTTCTTTTTTATTGTAATAAAATTTAAAATTCACTATATTAACTATTTTACAGGTACAGTTTAGTAGTTTTAATTATATTTACATTGTGATGAAACAGATCTCCAGAACTTACTGTCATTACTGGAGCTCTATACCCAGTAATAAACAACTCCCCTTTTTCTCCTCTGACCAGCTCCAAGTAAGCCACATTTTACTTTTTATTTTCGTTTTGGCAACTTTAGATACCTCATATAAGTGGAATCACTGTGTTTGTCCTTTGGTGACTGGTTTGTTTCATGTAGCGTGATTTCCTGAAGAATTATTCATGTTATAGCATGTAACCATATTCTCCTCCTCTTTATGACTATATAATATTGTATGTATATACCATATTTTCTATATCTATTTACCTACCAATGGACATTTGGGTTGCTTCCACCTCTTGGCTATTGTAAGCAGTGCTTCTATGAACATGAATGAGAAAATATCTCTTAGAGACCCAGGTTTTAATTTGTTTAGATACACAGTCGTGCATCGCATAAGGGCAGGGATATGAGAAATGTGTTGTTAGATGATTTTGTCATTGTGCAAACATCATAGAGTGTACTTACACAAATCTAGCTGGTATAGTCTTCTACACACCTAGACTATATAGTATAGTATTTCTCAGAATGTATATGTGGTCCGTTGTATATGTGGCTTGTCATTGATTGAAACTTTATGCAATACATGTCTGTATAACCAGACATGTGATTGCTAGATCATATGACAGTCCTGTTTTAAATTATTATTATTAGTTTTTGATACAGAGCATCACTCTGTTGCTCAGACTGAAGTGCAGTGGCAGAATCAGGTCTTATTGCAGCCTTGACCTCCCAGAGCCAAGTGATCCTCCCACCTCAGCCTCTTGAGTAGTTAGGACCACAAGCATGCATGACCATACCCAGCTAATTTTTAAAAATTTTATTGTAGAGGTGGAGTCTCTCTATATCTCCCAGGCTGGTCTCAAACTCCTGGGCTGAAGCAGTTCTCCTGCCTTGGCCTCCCAATGTGCTGGAATTCTGGGTGTGAGCCACCACACCCAGACTACTGAAGAACTACCATAGTGTTTTTCATAGAAGTTGCACCATTTTACAATTCCACCACAGTGCACAAGGGTTTCAGTTCCCCAAATCAATTTTTTTTTTGTTGTAGCCTTCCAAATGTAAATGTGTGTGAGGTTTTATATACATATATATGAGTGTGTATATATATGTGTATATATATGTGTGTATACATATGTGTGTGTATACATATATGTGTATATACATACATGTTTTAATAAAGCTCTTGGGCATCTCTTTATCATCATTGCAGAATTATTTATTCAAGTCCTTTTTCCATTTTTTAATTGGGCTTTTTAAAATTATTGAGTTGTATGAGTTCTTTATGTATTCTGGATATTAACCTGTTATCAGACATGTGACTTGAGATTATTTCTTCTATTCTGTAGATTTTCTTTTTACTCTAAAGATTTTATCCTTTGATGAGCAAGTGTTTTAAGTTATATGCAGTCTTATTTGTCTACACTTAAATTTTATTTTATTTTTTTGCTTGTGCTTTTGGTATTGTGTACAAGACTCTGCTTTTTTTTTTCTAGGAATTTTATAGTATGGGTCTTATATTAGATAGTTAATCCATTTTAGTTTTTTATGGTGAAGATAAGGGTAAACTTCATGCTTTTGCATGTGGCTATCTAATTTTTCTAAAACCATTTGTTGAAAAAAGTGTCATTTCTCCATGAATGGTCTTAGCATCTTTGTCAAAGATTTTTTTGATAATAAATGCAGGAGTTTATTCCTGAACCATCTCTTTTATTTTATTAGTCAATACATCTGTCTTTAAAGGATGTTGAATATTGTCAAATGCCTTTTCTTCATTAATTGAGATAATCATGTACTTTTGTCCTTCATTCTATTAATATGATATATTACATTGATTGACTTTTGAGTGGTGAATCATCCTCAAATTCCAAGAATACATCCCACTTGGTATTGATGAATCATCTTTTTAATGTACTTATACATTTTAGTTACTAGTATTGAGATTTTTGCATACATATTAATCAGGATTATTGGTCTATAGTTTTATTTTCTTACAGTGTCTTCATATTACTTTGCTATCAGTTTAACACTAGCTTCACTAAAAGCCTGGAGTGTGTGTCTTCATATTACTTTGCTATCAGTTTAACACTAGCCTCACTAAAAGCCTGGAGTGTTTCTTTCTTCAATTTTTTGAAAGAGTTTCACGAAAATTGGTGTTAATTCTTCTTTATGTGTTTGATTAAATGCTCTACTTAAGCCTCTGGCCTTGGGCTTTTGTTTGCTTGGGGTTTTTTGATTACTGATTTAATCTTGTTATGTTGGTCTGTTTACATATTCTATTTCCCCATAATTTCATAGGTTACTTTGGTAGGTTATGTGTTTCTAGAAATTTATTTCTTATAGGTTATCCAATTTGTTGGCATACGATTGTTCATCATATCCCCCTATAATCCTTTTGATTTCTGTAACATTGGTAGTGATGTTTCTTCTTTCATTCCTCATGTTAGTTACTTGAGTCTTCTCTCTTCTTAGTTAATCCAAATAAGGCTTACCAATCTCGTTGATCTTTTAAAAAATCAGATTCATAGATTCATCAATATTTTCTATTTTTTTCCTACATTTTATTTCTCTTTGCTCCAAACATTATTATTTTTTTTCCTGCTAGTTTAGTTTGGTTTCATTTTCCCAATTTTTTGAGACATAAAGTTGTTAGTTTCAAATATTTCTTCTTATTTAATGTTCATGTTTATAACTACAACTCCAGTCTGAGCTGTGCTTTCCATTCATTCCACAAGTTTGGGTTTGTGGAGGAGGTTTTGTTTTCACTTGTCTCAAAATATTATCTTTTTTTTTTCTTTTCTTTTGTTTTTTTTGAGACGGAGTCTCGCTCTGCCGCCCAGGCTGGAGTGCAGTGGCCCAATCTCAGCTCACTGCAAGCTCCGCCTCCCGGGTTCACGCCATTCTCCTGCCTCAGCCTCCCGAGTAGCTGGGACTACAGGTGCCCGCCACTGCGCCCAGCTAATGTTTTGTATTTTTTTAGTAGAGACGGGGTTTCACCGTGTTAGCCAGGATGGTCTCGATTTCCTAACCTCGTGATCCGCCTGTCTCGGCCTCCCAAAGTGCTGGGATTTCAGGCTTGAGCCACCGCGCCCGGCCTAATATTTTCTAATTCACTTGTATCCTTGACTCATTGGATGTTTAAGAATGTGTTATTTATTTTCCACATAGTTACGATTTTCCAGTTTTTCCTTGTGCTATTGATTTCTAGTTTTTTTCCTGTTGTAATTGGAAAAGATGCTTTGTAGAATTTCAGTGTTTTTAATTTATTGAGACTTGTTTTGTGGCCTAGTATGTGGGCTATCCTGGAGGATTTTCCATGTGCACTTGAGAAGCATGTATATACTACTGTTGCTTGGAGTAATCTTTACGTCTCTGTTCACATTGACTTATAATGTTTAAGTCCTTTATTTCCATACTTCTGTCTGGTTTTTCTTTTCATTATTAAAAGTGAGGAAATGAAGTCTACTATTAGTGTGTGGCCATTTATCTCTTAAATTCTGTCAGTTGTGCCTCATGTATTTATATAAATATAAATATTTATACTCATTATATCTTCCTGGTGAATTGACACTTTTAATATAATGTCCTGCTTTGTCTCTTGTAATAGACTTTTTTACTTATTTTATTTTGTCTGATGTTAGTATAGTCATCTTTGTTCTTTTCACTTACCATTTGCATAATATTTTTTATCATCATTTCACTTTTAACCAACATATGGGGTTAGACCTAAAGTGAATCTCTTACAGACAGCATGTAATTAGATCCTGGTTATTTTTTTTTTAATCCTTTCAGTCAAACAATGTATTTTGATTTGGCAGTTTAATCCCCTTACATTTAAAATATTTATTGATAAGTCTCTTATATCAATAAATACTTGCCTTTTTGTTCATTGTTTCTGAATGCCTTGTAGCATTTTTAAAACATTTTAGTTCAGGGGTACTTTTCCAGATTTGTTATAAACATAAACTTGTGTCATGGATGCTTGTTGTACAGATTATTTCATCAACCAGGTATTTCATCACCCAGGTATCAAGCTTTATACCCATTAGTTATTTTTCCTGATCCTCTCCCTCCTCCCATGCTCCACCCTCTGATAGGCCCCAGTGTGTGTTGTTCTCCTCTATGTGACCTTGTGTTCTCATAATTTAGCTCCCACTTATAAGTGAGAACATGTGGTATTTGGTTTTCTGTTCCTACAAGTTTACTAAGAATAATGGCCTCCAGCTTTATCTACATTCCTCCACAGGGCATAATCTTATTATTTTTTATAGCTGAATAGTATTTCATGATGTATGTATAATATATGTTCTTTATCTAATCTGCCATCGATGGACATTTAGTTTGATTACGTGTCTTTGCTATTGTAAATAGTGCCCCAGTGAACACTTATGTGCATGTCTCTATGACAGAATGATTTATATTCCTTTGGTTATATACCCAGTAATGGGGTTGCTGAGTCAAATGATATTTCTGTTTCTAGGTCTTTCAAGAATCACTACATTGTTTTCCACTATGTTTGAACTAATTTGCACTCCCACTAACAGTGTATAAGTGTTCATTTTTCTCCAGGACCTTGCCAGCACCTATTTTTGACTTTTTAGTAATAGCCATTCTGACCGGTGTGAGATGGTACCTCATTGTGGTTTTGATTTGTGTTTCTCTAATGATCAGTGATGTTGAGCTTTTTTTTACATATGGATGTTGGCTATACGTATGTCTTCTTTTCAAAAAGTGTCTGTTCATATCTTTTGCCCACTTTTTAATGGGTTGGGTTTTTTTCCTGTAAATTTGTTTATATTCTTTACAGGTGCTGGATATTAGATGTTTCCCAGATGCATGGCTTGCAGAATTTTTTTCCCGTTCTGTAGGTTGTCTGTCTGTTCTGTCGATAGTTTATTTTGCTGTGCAGAAGCTCTTTAGTTTAATTAGATCCCATTTGTCAATTTTTGCTTTTGTTGCCATTGCTTTTGGCCTCTTTGTCATGAAATCTTTGCCTGTGCCTATGTCCTGAATAGTATTGCCTAGGTTGACTTCTAGGTTTTTCCATTTTTGATTTTACATTTAAGTCTTAAATCCATTTTGAGTTAATTTTTGTATATATTGTGAGTAAGGGCTCAAGTTTCAATCTTCTGCATATGGTGAGTCAGTAACTTCAGCATCATTTATTGAATAGGGAGTCTTTCCCCAGTCCTTGTATTTGTCACCTTTGTTGAAGATCAGATGGTTGTAAGTATGTGACCATATTTCTGAGATCTCTATTCTGCTCCACTGGTCTATGTGTCTGTTTTTTATACCAGTACCATGCTGTTTTCTTTACTGCAGCCCTGAAGTATTGTTTGAAGTCAGGTAGCATGATGCCTCCAGCTTTTTTTTTCCCCCCTTAGGATTTCCTCGACTTTTGGGTTCTTTTTTGGTTCCATATGAAATCTAAAATTTTTTTCTAGTTCTCTAAAGAATGTCATTAGTAGTTTGATAGAAATAGCATTGAATCATCTGGAAATTGCTGTGGGCACTATGGCCTTTTTAACTATATTGATTCTTTATATCTATGCACATGAAATGTTTTTCCATTTGTTTGTGTAATCTCTGATTTTTTTGAGCTATGTTTCATAGTTCTCCTTGTAGAGAGCTTTCACTTCCCTAGTTAGGTGCGTTCCTAGGTATTTTATTCCTTTTGTTGAAATTGTGGATAAGAATACATTCATGAATTGGTTATCTTCCTGACTTTTGTTGGTGTATTGAAATGTTAGTGATTTCTGTATGTTGATTTTTTATCCTGAAACTTTGTTGAAATTGCTTATCAGCTCAAGGAGCTTTTAGGCTGAGAATATGGAATTTTCTAGATAGTGGCATCATGTCATTTGCAAGCAGGGATAGTTTGACCTTCTCTTTTCCTTTATTTCTTTGTCTTGTCTAATTGCTCTGGTTAAGATTTCCACAACTATGAGGAATAGGAATGGTGAGAGAGGGCATCCTTGTCTTTTGCTACTTTTCAAGGGGAGTGCTTCTAGCTTTAACTCATCTAGTATGACATTGGCTGTGGGTTTGTCATAGATGACTGTTATTATTTTGAGGGATATTCTTTCAATAGCTAGTCTATTGAGAATTATTTTTTAAAAAGGGTTGTTGAATTTCATTGAATGCCTTTTATGCATCTATTGAGATAATCATGTGGCTTTTGTCTTTGGTACTCTTCATGTGATGAATCACATTTATTGATTTCCATATGTTGAACCAAATTTGCATCCCAGGGATAAAGCCTGCTTGATCATGGTGGATAAGCTTTTTGATGTGCGGCTGGATTTGGTTTGCCAATACTTTCTTGAGAATTTTTGCACTGATACTCATCTAGAATATTGGCCTTAAATTTTTGTTGTCGTTTTGTCTCTGCCAAGTTTGGGTATCAGGATGATGCTAGCCTCATAGAATGAGTTCAGAAGGAGTCCCTCCTCCTCAAGTTTTTTGGAATAGTTTCAGTAGGAATGGTACCCACTTTTCTTTGTACATCTGGTAGAATTCAACTGTGAATCTGTCTGGTTGTGAGCTTGTTTTTGTTGATAGGCAATTTATTACTGATTCAATTCCAGAGCTTGTTATTGGTCTGTTCAGGGATTCAATTTCTTCCTGGCTGAGTCTTGGTGGAGTGCATGTGTCCAGGAATTTATCCATTTCTTCTAGGTTTTATAGTGCATAGAAGCATTTGTAGTAGTCTCTGATGGTTATTTGTATTTTTTAAGGTCAATGGTAATATCCCATCTGTCATTTGTAATTGTGTTTATTTAGAGCTTCTCTCATTTCTTCTTTATTAGTCTAGCTAGTGGTCTATTTTACTAATTAAGAAGATAAAAGCTCCTGGACTCAATGATATTTTGAATGGGTTTTTGTGTCCCAGTGTCCTTCAACTCAGCTCTAATTTTGTTTATTTCTTATCTTCTGCTAGCTTTGGGGTTGGTTTGCTCTTGGTTCTCTAGTTATTTTCATTGTAATGTTAGGTTTTTAAGTTGATATTTTTCTAACTTTTTTATGTGGGCACTTAGTGCTACAAATTTCTCTCTTAATATTGCCTTTCCTTTCTTAGAAATTCTGGTATGTTGTGTCTTTGTTATCATTTTGATTTCCACCTTAATTTCATTATGTACCCCCAAGTCACTCAGGAGCAGGTATTCAAGTCCCATGTAATTGTATGGTTTTGAGTGAATTTCTTAGTCTTTATTTCTAATTTGATTGCATTGTGGTCTGAGAGAGTGGTTTCTAGATTTCAGTTTTTTTGCATTCACTGAAGAGCATTTTATGGCTAATTATGTGGTTGATTTTAGAGTGTGTGCCATATACCAATGAGAAGAATGGATTCTTTTGTTTTTGAGTGGATTGCTCTGTAGATGTCTATCAGGTCCAATTCATCCAGTGCTGAGTTCAAGCCCTTAATATCTTTATTAATTTTCTCCCCCCATGATCTGTCTAGTGCTGTTTGTGGCTTGTCAAAGTCCCACACTTTTATACCCAGCCAAACTAAGCTTCAAAAGAGAAATAATATCCTTTTCAGATAAGCAAACGTTGAGGAAATATGTTGCCACCAGACCTGCCTTGTAAGAGTTCCTGAATGAAGCACTAAATATAGAAAGGAAAAGACCATTACTAGCCACTATAAAAACATACTTACGTACATGAACAAGTGACACTATGAAGCAACCACATAAGCAAGCCTGCATAATAACCAGCTAACATCATGATGATAGAATCAAATCCACACATATCAATACTAATTTTGAATGTTATTGGGCTAAATGCCCCAATTAAAAGGCACAGAATCACAAGCTGGATAAAGAACCAATACCATTGGTATGCTGTCTTCAAGAGATCCATCTCACATGTAATGACACCCGTAGACTCAAAATAAGGGGATAGAGAAAAATCTACCAAGTGAATGGAAAACAGAGAAAACCAGTGGTTGCAATTCTAATTTCATACAAAACAGACTTTAAAGCAACGTAAGGTCGGCCAGGTTTGGTGGCTCATGCCTGTAATCCTAACACTTTGGGAGGCCAAGGCAGGCAGATCATCTGAGGTCAGGAGTTTGAGACTAGCCTGCCCAGCATGGCAAAACCCCATCTCTACCAAAAATACAAAAAATTAGCCAGGTGTGGTGGCAGGTGCCTACATTCCCAGCTACTCGGGAGGCTGAGGCAGGAGAATCACTTGAACCTGGAAGGCGGAGGTTGCAGTGAGCTGAGATCGCACCACCGAATTCCAGCCTGAGCAACAAGAGTAAAACTCCATCTCAAAAAAAAAAAAAAAAAAAAAAAAAGAAAGTCACCTAGATTTATAAAGCATATTCTTAGAGGCCTTCAAAATGTCTTGTATCTTTTGTTTTTCCTTTCCTGTCTTATTGTCTTCCTTTGTGTTTCATTTATATCTTTTGTAGTAACATGCTTTTTTCCCTTTACATTTGTTTTTGTATCTAATTTGCAGATTTTTTAATGGTATTACCATTGCAATTACATAAAAATATCACGGTATTCTGTTTTAAACTGATAACAATGTAACTTCAAGTGCATACAAAACTGTACTCCTATGTAGCTCCACCTTCTTCTACTTTATTGATGTCACAAATTACGTCTTTATATATTGTACACCCACTGACATGGATTAATAATTATTTTTATTCTTAGGCTAGGTGCAGTGGCTCATGCCTTTAATCCCAGCATTTTGTGATGCTATGGTGGGTGAAGCTCTTGACCCCAGGAGTTTGAGATTACAGTGAACTATGTTCACGCCGCTGCACTCTACTCTAGGCAGCAGATCAAAGTCCTATGTCAAAAAGATAGTAAAACTTATTTTTATTGTTTTGCCATTTAAAGTCTGCCCAAGAACTAAAAGTGAATTTATGCACCAAATTCGTATAAATTAGCCCATGTGTGGCTTCAGTTGGCCCAGGTGTGATAGAGATTGCAATGACTACCATTCCATAGGGCACAGGTGGTAAACCTTGTAGGCGTCCTTATGGTGTCATTTACACAGATGTGAAGAGTACACAAAATATTAGGATGTGGTTAAATCTACCTAGATTTCACAGGATGGAGACAACTGGAGCATTGGATGTGCAAGCTAGGCAGAAGGTCACTGTGAAGTTAGTGCACCACAAACAGCCCCCAGTAGGGCACTGCCTAGCGAAACCATGGGGAGGGTAATACCTCCATTAGGCCAGTGACTTATAAACCCAAAGGGCCTAAGTGACCTCTGCAATCCTGAACTGGTAAAGCAACTGGTGTGCAACTCTAGCCAAGGAGAGCCTCAGGTGTGCACCTTTAACCCATGAGAGTGGAGACAGGGGCTGTGCCCATCAAAGCTATTGGTGCAGAGCATCCCAGAGCTTAGGGGACCCAACTCCTATCCCTGTGTGCTCAAAAGGTGGGGCATTGAGTCAAAGAAGATTATTCTGTAGCCTTAAGATTTAATGTTGTTTACCATTTTGGGCTTCAGATCTACATGGGATGCGTCATTTCTTTTTTCCTTTCTTTTCTGTTTTTTTGTTTGTTTGTTTGCTTTTTTGTTTTTGAGACAGTCTCTCTGTCACCCAGGCTGGAGTGCAAGGGCATGATCTCAGGTCACTGCAACCTCTGCCTCCCGGATTCAAGGGATTCTCCTGCCTCTGCCTCCTAAGTAGCTAGGACTACAGGCGTGCACCACGACGCCAGGTTAATTTTTGTATTTTTAGTAGAGACAGGGTTTTGCCATGTTGGCCAGGCTGGTCTGGAACTCCTGACCTCAAGTGATCCACCCACCTTGACCTCCCAAAGTGTTGGGATTGCAGGCACGAGCCACTGTGCCCAGCTTCTTTTTTCTTTTCTATTTCCTCTCTTTTGGAATGAGATGATCTGCACTATGCCTGTTCCACCACTGTGTTTTGAAAGCAGATAACATATTTGACATAACAGTCTCACAGCAAAAGGGAAATTTGTCTCAAAATGATTTGTAACTTGAGTTTCACTCATATCAGATTTAGATGATATTTAGGTGAGAATCTGTACTTTAGACTTTAATGTTGATGCTGCACTGAGTTAAGATTTTGGGGGCTAGTGGGATGGAATGCTATGGTCTGAATGTATGTCCCACCAGAATGTGTATGTTGAAGCCTAATATTTAATGTGATAATATTAAGAGGTGGTGACTCTGGGGGAAGTGATTAATTCATAAAATTAGAGCTCTCATGAATAGAATTAGTGCCCTTATATGAGAGTCCCAGATAGCTAGCTAGCTCTTTCCACCATATGGAGATGAAATAAGAACATGTCATCCGTAAGAAACAGGGCTTATGCCTTGATCTTGTAATTCTTGGTCTCTAGAACAGAGATAAATAAATTTTAGATGCTTATCAGCGACTAAGTCTATGGTATTTTATTATTAACAGTTCAAATGGACTAAGAAAATACTCATTTTGTCCATGCATTATTTTCCTGGTTTTGTGTAGTTGACCATCTGTTAGCTCATTTAACATCTTTAAGAGAGTTACATGATTTTTTTTTTTTTGTCAGACAACTCATATATTTGTAATTTTTTTATTTTTTTGAGACAGGATGTTACTCTGGCCCAAGCTCACTGTAGCTTCAACCTTCTAGGCTCAGCCTCCCAAGTAGCTGAGTCCACAGGCATCCACCAGCATGCCTAGTTAATTAAAAAATATATATATATATATATATTTATTTTAAAATTGTATGTATAATTTAAAATGGAGACCAGGTTTAGGCTGGTCTCAACCTCCTGGACTCAAGTAGTCCTCTTGCCTCAGCCTCTCAAGGTGGTGGGATTACAGACATAAGCTATCACACATGGCCAGATTTGTATTTCCTCCAGGTAACTTTCTGGAGATTAATTTTATTTCGTTTATTGAACCATGTTTCCCTGTTTCTCTGCATACTTTGTGTTACATTGTTGTTGTTATTGAGACTTAAGCATTTGGAAAAAAACCAAGTAGCTCCTCAGTGTTTCTGGACTGTCTTCTTGCAGGAGAAGACCTTCGTCTATCAGCCCTGCTAGAGATCTAGGAACTCTCAAACCTTTCTGAGTAATATCTTTTCTGGGTTTGTGCATGTGCTTTAGTTATCTGAAATTACCCAAAGAGGTTTTCACTACTTCTTTTCAGAATCGCTTGTTCCCACTAGTTTCTGCCTGTAAAACTGCAGTTTTAACATGCTGTGGTAATTGTGTCTGTTTTCAGTGGCATCCAAACAATGCCTTTAGTTCCATCAGTGTTTCAAGTCAGACACAACAAATATAAGTTCCTCAAGCGGCTCCCAGACTAGCTTAAATAATGGATTCTTGGTTCATTTTTCTGTTTCTGTTTCAAGGGAGGATTCCCACTGTGGGAGATTTTCTTCTGATCGAATCACACTACATCTGATAAAGAAAGGTAAAATTCTCCTTGCTTTTCTTCAACTATGTTTTCTAGTTATCAAAGTATACATTTTCAAGAGTACATTTATTTTGTTATACTTATTATTAAATATATTATTATTTTGATGCCATTCTTAATGGAACTCTTTCTTAATTTTCAGTTTTGTATTGTATTTGATAAAGAAAGGGATATAGAGAGGCATACACAGAAACTCTTCAGAGATAAATAATATTCCATTGTATAGATATGCCACATTTTGTTATTCATTTGTCTATCAGTGAACTTTGGGATTGTTTCCGCTTTTGGTTTATTATGGATAATTCTGCTATAAATATTTGACTGCCATTTTTTGAGGACATATGACATCATTTCTCTTAGATGTATAAATAGTAGTAAAAACTGCAGGTGAAATATGATAACTATGTTTACTCATTTGAAGAATTACACTGTTTTCCACAGTGTCTGAACTATTTCATATTCCCCCCAGAGGGTTCCAACTTCTCCACATCTTTACACTTGTTATCTGAGTTTTTCCATTTAGCCATCTTAGTGATATGTAAGTTTATCTGTTCATGGTTTTGATTTGCATTTGCATGTCCCTGATGACTAATGATACTGAGGATTTTTCCACGTGCTTACTGCCATATGCATATCCTATTTGGAGAAACATCCATTTAGATTCTTTGCCTATATTTAATTGGATTATTTGTCTTTTAATTACCGAGTTGTTAGAGTTGGTTATATGTTTCAGATAGAAGTATCTTATCATATATCTGAATTTGCAAATATTTTATTCCATTCAATGGGTTGTCTTTTCACTTTATTGATGGTGTCTTTTGAAGCAGAAATTTTTTGTAGCTGTTTGCATTTCCATATGAACTTTAGAATCAGCTTTCCAAACTCTACAAATAAGTCAACTAGAATTCTAAAAGGAATTGTGTAAGCGGCAGATCAGTTTTGGAAGGTTTCCTACATTAAAAATAGTGTCTTCCAATTCATGAATTTGATATTTTTTTCCTATTAAAATTCTCCTTGTTTTCTTCAACTGTGTTTTCCGGTTATCAAAGTATACATTTTCAAGAGTACATTTATTTTGTTACACTTATTATTAAATATGTTATTCTTTTTGATGCCACTCTTCCTTTCTTTTTCTTTTTTTTTTAAGATGGAGTCTCACTGTGTTGCCCAGGCTGGAGTGCAGTGGCGCAATCTTGGCTCATTGCAAACTCCGCCTCCCAAGTTTATGCCATTCTCCTGGCTCAGCCTCCCAAGTAGCTGGGACTACAGGTGCCCGCCATCACGCCCGGCTAATTTTTTGTATTTTTAATAGAGAGGGGGTTTCACCATGTTAGCCAGGATGGTCTGCATTTCCTGACCTTGTGATCCGCCCGCCTCAGCCTCCCAAAGTGCTGGGATTACAGGCGTGAGCCACTGCGCCCGGCCTTTGATGCCATTCTTAATGGAACTCTTTCTTAATTTTATGTTTTGTATTGTTTATTGTAAGCATAGACAAATACCATTGATTTTTACATTTTGATCTTGCATCATACAACCTTGCTAAGTTCGTTTATTAATTATAATGTTTTCACAGCAAAACCTCTCACGATTTTGTTATCTGTGCCTAGAGATATTCTTAATTCTTATTTTTCAATCTGGAAGCCTTTTATTTATTGTTATTGTCTTATTGCCCTAGCTATCACTTCCATTACAGTGTTGAATAGCAATAGTGAGAGGTGGTATCCTTGCATTGGTTCTTAAGTTGATACTGTCTAGTCTTTTGCCTTTATCTATGATGCTAGATTTGTGTATTTCCCAGATGCCCTTGCTTAGATTGAAGAAGCTTCCTTCCATTTTTACTATGTTGAGTGTTTTTATCATGGAATTGTAATGGATTTTGTCAAAGGCATTTTCTTTATATATTGAAATAATCAGGTGGTTTTTATATTTTGTTGCCATAATTGAATTAATTGACTATTAGATATTACTCCAACATTGCATCCTTATGATAAATCAGTTGGTCATAAGTATTTAGTTTTCCTCATTTTTTTTTTTCTTTCTGGTCCTGAGACTGGTTAATTTTAACTGAACTGTCTTCATGTTCACTGATTCTTTCTTTGGTCTACACATATTTGCAAAATTTTTTCTAGAACTGCATTCCTTGCTTCAAGAATCACAACTACTGTGTAGGGATATAGGGGAAACGTGAACAAATAACAAATGCAATGATATCACCAAGAACCCAGATTTTCACTGTAAAAGAAGAAAATACAAATGAGTATCTGAAGGCCAAGAATCTATGGGTAAATAGAATAGAATTTAAGGTAATACTTTTAATATATAATTTAATTAAAGAGCTCAGAAGTAAAGCTACTCTGATAGCAATGAGCGCAGCTAGCATTCAAATTTTGATTTATAATTTTATTACCCACTAAAGAAACTAGAGCTCCTTGGAGAAGTGGCTGATTCAAGGGCTAGGACAGGATAAGTCTAAGGTGATCCCTTAGCATCTAATTGTAATGTAAAGTAAAAAAGTGCTGTGCTCTTCCCCCTGCCAAAATGTTAGTAGGGCATGTTAAAAGAACACAGAAACAAAGTTGACAGGCCTCTTCCAGCCAAATCTGGGGCAATTTAAACATTACATTCATCAAGAACAATAATGAAATACAAATAATAAAATACATGTAAATAAACAGAAAAACGCAAACCTAACTACCAGTAAACTCATGATGGAAAAGGTAAGAATCTTCCTGATAGGAGAATGGTGACTGATCAATGTTCACAAAATGCTGAAGTTAGAAAATCATCATTTTCCAACCATCATAGTTTAGACTGCTCCAATCAAGAATAAACCAATGGATGCTAAAGCAGAGTCAGGGAGGTGAATGAAAGGTGTTAGGAGGAAGATATTCCCATTATCTCAAATGTCTTCTTACAGATCCCTTGTTATTTGCAAAGATAATGTAATAAGGATGTGGTGGTGAAGCCAGAGAATACTTTGATTAGATTATCAAATTTAAAATCACAAATGAGGAACAGAAGAAATGTGAAAAGGTCAGAAGTAACTTATGTAATGTTCTGACTTGAAATGCAGAATTTGACTCCAATCGTGAGAAATTATTTTTGATTAAAGGAGAATAAGGAGCTATGACAACCTTATGCAGTATGCTATCCTGGAACTGGGTCCTATACTGGAAATGGGAAACTGCTATAAAGGTCACTCATGGTTTTTAGGTAAACTGACAAAATAAAATGAAAATGGAAATTAAAGAATCATATTAATTCTAATTTTTGGTTTTGTTATGTAAGAAAATGTCCTTATTTCTAGTTAGAACTAGACAGGATATATCCAGAAAACTTCCAAATAATTGAGGGAAAAAAGTGTGTGTGTGTGTGTGTGTGTCTACACTTTCAGAGAGGGAATCATTTTTAAAATGGAAGAAAATATTGTCAATAAATATTTTTTGGTAAAAAATTTCATTGAGGTTTTTTTTAATTTTTTCAGCTCTTCTGTAAATTTGACACTATATTCAAATGAAAAGTTTCTCTATATATAAAGGAAAGAAGGGAAGAAATATGATTAACAAAAACACAAAACCATCATTAAAAAATTTACTATCAATCTCTCAGTTGAACAATCTCTCCGTTGAACAATTTCATAGCATTTTTATATTTATCACTGTCTTTAATCTATATTCGGTTTTTTTTTTTGATATGCCAATATTGTCTAATAAACATATTGAAGTATACAGCTTCAGACTTGGACACTTCTGAGTACATAACAATGATCTAACACCATTTACTAAAAGAAAAATGAATTAGTGAACAAAAGGAAAGATAATAAACATGCTTATCTGTAAGGATGTTGAGGCCCACATTGATAAACAATTTGCTTCACTTTCAGTATTACATCAATAAGTAGTTTGATTCCTTCTCCAAATGACTTCTCAATTATTTTGTTCTATTCAACAAATTTACCTGAAATGTACTGCTTGCAACAGAACTATCAGAATCCACAGCCATGTAAACATGACTTAATTTGCCCTCAGGTGACATTAAGCTCATGGTAGAAATAGTAAGACATTCAGCATGCCTAAGAAGTGGGAATATTTTAATTAGCTAAAATTAATTTTAAGTTATATTAATTATGTTGTAAATTTTTTTAATTGTAAATGTATTGCTGCTACATGTAAGCATTGTATTGTGAATATAATACACAGCCCACAATTATTTTTATTAAATCTTATCAATTATATTTAGCTCTGTAATTGTGAACTCTAATGATTACTTCTTTATAAACGTGATTTACATGAGTTTTGTGTTTGCTGTGACCTTTTCCTAAAAGGTCTAATTTTTTTTTTTTTTTTTTTTTTTGAGACGGAGTCTTGCTCTGTCGCCTAGACTGGAGTGCAGTGGTGCAATCTCGGCTCACTGCAAGCTCCACCTCCCGGGTTCACGCCATTCTCCTGCCTCAGCCTCCCGAGTAGCTGGGACTACAGGTGCCCACCACCACGCCTAGCTACTTTTTTTGTATTTTTAGTAGAGATGGGGTTTCACTGTGTTAGCCAGGATGGTCTCGATCTCCTGACCTCGTGATCCACCCGCCTCGGCCTCACAAAGTGCTGGGATTACAGACATGAGCCACTGTGCCCGGCCAAGGTCTAAATTTTTAATTACCTTACATTGAGTAGTCTTTTGGTGATTTTTTGTTACTGCCTTGAAAATATTTCCCAGAAAGGTTTTTTTTTTTTTTTTTTTTTTTTTTTTTTTTTAATTTTGTGATGTTGAAAATGGCTGTGAAGAGCTGTGGTGATATTGTGAATTGTATTCTGTCTATGTAACTTTTTTTTACCTGCCACAATCTTCAAAATATTTTTCTTTATCTTTGCAGTTTAGTATGTTACTGGAATATATTTTAATTGATTTGACTTTATTAAATTTTTCTGGAATATGGTGATACATGTCAATCTACAGATTCAAGCCTGAACTTTTACAATTTTGAATAATTTTCTGTGTTTTTTTATTTTGCTAATTTGTGTACATTAGTTATAATATGTCTGGTATTTATTGACTGCCCTTTTTTATACCCTTTATTTTTTTATCGCATTTATCTTTTTTTCTTATTTGCCTGCACATCATGCAGTTTTCTCATGCTTTCTCTATCAACTCATTTTCATTTTTCCTTTGGGTAAATTCTGTACATGGTTACATGTCACATGCATTTATATTATTCACACTTATAATGTTTACAATAAATTTTCTGCTTTTTAAAATTCTGTTGTTATTGTGGATTTACAGAGGAGAGAAATTTCAGATTACCCTCATCACAGATTTTGTTACCAGATTCCTTGAAGTAATTTTCTCCTGTTAGTTTGATTTCAGTCTTTTTCCAAAAATCTCTCTCATATTTCATTCTACATTCTGCTACACCTTTTAAATATAAAATATGTGTTCTTAAATAGATAGTATTTTCGATGTCTGTCTTTTACATTTTCATACTTGTTATTTTTCTATAAATTATCTTTTTAAAAACCTTTTCAAACACTGCTGTTTCCCTTAAAAATTTTAGCTATGTGTACATTTTCCTAGTAACAAACATTTAGATTACATTCAACTATCTTCCATGAGAAACATCACTATTGTAAAAATATAATCATAAATGCTATGGTTTTGATGTTTTCCCTCAAACTACATGTGGAAATTTAATCCTAACGTTGGAGGTGGGGCTTATGGGAGGTATTTTGGTCATGGGAAAACATTCTTCATAAATAGATAAACACCTTCTCTGAAGAGTAGAGGGGAGTGAGTGATTTTTTTTCTCTATTAGTTTACCTGAGAACTGGTTGTTTAAAAAAAAAAAAAATGCCTGGCACCTCCCCTCTCTCTTGTTTCCTCTCTCTCCACGTGTGATCGCTGCACTTCTGGCTCCTCAGCCTTCCACCATGAGTGGAAGCAACCTGAGGCCCTCATCAGATGCAGATGCTGGTGTAATGCAACTCATACGGTCTTCATAACTGTGAGCCAAAGAAGCCTTTTTTGTTTATAAATTACCCAATCTCTGTTATTTCTTTATAGCAACACAAAACAGACTAAGACAACAACATTTTTGAAAATTAGTTTGGAATATAAATCAATAGATGAAATTACAGTCTTCAAGTATACACATACGGATTTCACTGAATAAAACCAGATTATTTTCTACAAGACAGATGTTCCTCGATTTATGATGGGTTTGTGTCCCAACAACCCCATCATATGTTGACAGTATCATAGGTTGAAAATGCATTTAATACCCTAACATACTGAACATCCTGTCTACCTTGGCCTGCCTGAAAAGTGCTCAGAACACTTATTGCAGCCTAGAGCTGGCCAGAGTCTTAAAACATAATGTCTATTTTATAACTTGAACACAGGACATTGGAGAGTACAGTACTAATGAGAGCAGTATTGCTTGGCTGACTGGGAGCTGGGGCTCACTGTTGCTTCCCAGCATAACAAAATAGCATTGTATTGCCTATTTCTTTCCCAGAAAAAGAACAAAATTCAAATTTAGAGTGTGTTTCTACTGAATGTGTTTCATCTTCACACCATTGTGAAGTCAAAAAATTGTAAGTCAAACCATGGCAAATCAGGGAACTGTTTGTATATTTACCAGTTCAAATGCTCAGCAGCCTTGGAAAATAGTGCTAATCTCCCAAAATATGATGTTATTCAACATTCAAAGTTTTACAAGTTGACAGCTTTGAGGTACTATCATGTTTCAATTTTCGTTGATCAACTTATGAGTGGCAACACAAAACATCATCATATATAGCATTTAGTTATCTCACTTTTCCTATCTATTCCTGTTTCTCACTTGTGCTCATTTCCATAATGTATTTCTTTTTCTTGTTGATTCCTAGTTCTTTGTACATTCTACACATTAGTAATTTTTTTAAAAAATTAAGACACTGTAATCATGTTCTCATTATATTATGGCAACACTTAGATTTCATATCAAGTTTCCCATATGCATGTGTCTATTTCTGAACTGTCCAACTGTTCCATTGGTGAGTGTGGTTGTTTTGGCCCTACCCCCAATATATATTTTACTCTTGCTTTGCCGTTATTGTTTAATATTTGATACACTGAGTATCATTCTTTTGGGATTTTTGAAGTACATTTGCTATTTAGAAAGATTAATTCTTCTGCATGCATTATACTACTTTAATAGTTTATGGCATACACATGTATACATAAAATTATAAATAAAATTGCTATAAATTACCTCTCCCTTATCCTCTATGTATTTTGGAAGATCTCTGTACATACTTCTGTGGCATATATACTTAGAAAAAGCATAACTATATCATTGAATATGTATGTCTACAATTTTTATAGATAATGTCTAACAATTATTCAAAATGTTCATACGATTCACCTCCAAAGCAGTGCTTTGGAATTGCATTTGATTTTTGGCACAGCGTATTGTTAATCTTTCAAACATTTTTAAAATTATTTTTTAAAATACAGGCATTTTGGTGGGTGTGTTGTGGTTTCCCAGTTTGAATTTGTATTTTCTTCATGACTGTTGAAGCTGGACACCTTTTTATATGTTTCTTGGTCATTTAGGCATCCTGTTGCGATATGCCATTGGAAGCATTTTGTCTACATTTCTATAGGGTTGTATGCCGTTCTTTCTTAATTTAAAAAGTTAAAAAATTATAAGTCATTTGTTATATAGATGTAAATATTATATATGTTTTATATGTAATACACATCTTTTAATTATATAACATTTACTAGTATTTATAATATATGTAATTACATATGGTTATATGTATACATATTTCTATAAACATATATGTATTTGGGATTCAAAAAAGCTATTCTTGGGCATCTCTAGCTTTTTATGACTCACTAGTTAGATATAACATTATCGATGACAACAACAAAACAAATAAGACCATTTATGGCTAAGAAAACCTTCAAAGTGCACTACCCACCAATGGATAATAATGAATATATATTATAGTGTTGATATACAAAGTTCCTCATTGAACCATTATTTTACCCAGTAGTACAAATTTACTTTTCAAGTTCCTATGAATTACACACTACACAGAGTTTATATAAAGAACAAGATTAACTTAGGAGTAACAAGACTTTAAATTTTGCTTGAAACCCTAAAATCCCTGGAGCACAGTAAAAAGTATAGTTTCTTAGTCATTGGTGTGTAAATATATAAATCACAAAGGTTTACATAAACAGAATAATGTACATGGAATGGATAGATTTTCTATGTTCAATGTAAGTTTTGTGTTTGGCCTATACCTCCGTACTAAAACTCATACCTTAATATATTGGTGCACAAAAGGATGTTTGAAATGATAGAGTTTCATTCACATATTGAATACGCAAACTAAATGTTATTTGTTGTCCCCCAAAAAAAAATCAAAGAAAAAACTTATTGCACAATGTTTATGTTCTTCTAGCATTTTCTCTTTTTCTTCAGAGAGTTTATAGTATCTAACATCCTTAGTTAGAGCCTTTTGAAGTATAATTATTCTTTAAAGTTCACTATTACAATTCTCAAGGCAGTTAATACTATATTTAAATATTTTACTGACCTTGACATTCGAATTGTAATCTTTACTATTCTTTGTTTAGCAATTCATTACTTGGGCTCCAATGGTAGTTACTTATTATTCATACATGCCTCTTCAACTTGGATGACTTAACAACCCCTTTCCTTTGCTGTTTATCATTGATGTGATACTTTCAGACATATTCTTGCTTTCATGTTTCTCTTAGACCTGTCTTAAATAATTTGTAATATACCCTGATACTTTACCTTTTATGTAGTCTTTTACACATGATATACCCATTTGGTACAGTTGTAATTTAGATATGTTTGATGCTGAGATTATTTAGCAATTTAATTCAATATAACTTACTACTATTAAGCACCTATTACATGACAATAATTGAGTTAATTTTAATGAAGGAACAAAGTTGAAGAAGGCAGTCACTACTGAGAAGTACATATTTATTAACAAAGTTAGGTAATTAAGTAGTAACTGTGAGCAAAGTATGTATGGTAAGTGTCAAATCCAGGCAAAAATATCATAGTTAGGTGGGCATCTCTCTTTTAGACATATTTACATGCCATAATAAATAATCTAAAGAACTCTCTCCTCATGGATCATAACAATAAGAGACAATTCAACCTTAGCCTGACTCCCATACAAATTGGTCAATTAGATTGTTATTTAATTTTAATATATTTCTTAACTCCCACTATCCCATCATGTAGAAACTTTGCAAAAAATAATAATAAAGTATCTACCTTCAGACTTCTGGAAATACATTCCATTATATCCAATATAAAACAACATACCTTTGTTATTGGAAAAAGTTATACATTCATATTTAATAAAGATTTGATAACATTGTGATAACATGAACAGCAAATTGCTAATTGAATTTCCTAGAGAATATGATATGATCTAAAGTGAAAGAAATTATATTGTATTGTAAAGTGCAGAGGCAAAATCTGTTTTGTGGAAACACGTTGGCGTAAGTAACAGAGTGTCATAAAAATAAAAGCAGTGCCTAAGGCATAGAAAATGTAATGTATCAATATAAAATGTGTTGTAAGTAATTAAATCTAGATACACGACTCAGATATACCATATCATTGAAGATAGGATTAGTTATGGCAACTCTATAAGATAAAACCTACGCTATTGGATCTATATTCAATATGATTCCATTTTCAGTTTTTCCTTGTTTGTTTCATTGTAAATAACTAAACACACACACACACACACACACACACACACACACACATCCAATTGTAATCTGACATAAAAGAAAGACTCCAACAGTGCATATATGAAGTGTGTGTTTTTTTAAGTTGCAAAATATTTCACAAATGAAGGGAATGCTCATTCAATGTCATTTTGACTATGTTTTTTATATACATATTTTAAAATATTTGTAAAAAACACAGGTTAAGTTAGCTGTACTCTGCCAGCTATTACTTTTATATGAAAATACTGTATTAACGTACAGCAAATTTGTATGAATTTAGCTCAGCAGTGTAGCATATAACCTAATATTTCTTGGAAAGCATACATATGCTGTCTCTCACACACATATTAATACATGAAGTGAATTCCGGAATAATTTAATTTTTTAGAAGACTTAAGTAAAACAATGATTCTATGACTTGAGAAGGAAAGTCTGGGTTAACAGAGGGTATGTTTTACATGGATAGTAAGACAAGGAGTAATGACAAATGTAGTTAAAAATGAGGAGTATCTGGCACCCATAAGAGCAATTTTAAAGTAAAATATATAATTTCATCAGTTACAGCATTCAAATTTTATTATTGACTTTTATTAGATGAGAGAAAGAAGAAAATTCTTTTTCTTTCTAACTTTTCATTCAACAAAATATGTGTTCCTTAAAGAAGAATGTTAAAAGGGTAAGGAACAAAATTCCACTGGTGAAATACAGTTGAAAGGGGGAAAAATCCTATCATGGTAGAAAGAATAACCAAGACAAAGGAAGAGACACAGGAAACCAGTGTATTTGACTATTGTGATAGAATCTTCAGATGCTCTGCTTTTAGGTATATAGTTATCAAAATTTACATGGTTGCAAAATATAAAGATAAGCTCAATAATTAAAATACAAAACAACAGAGATTCAAGAAGATGGCCTCAAGAATGATGCCAAAAATTATCTGGTCTATTGGCATACTTCAAAGAAGATAAAGTACTGTTATAAACAACTTACAAATGGTAAAGCAAAACATTGTGATGGACAAATTACAAATGTCTCTAAAAGTAAAATGCTCCTCAAAATGGTAACATTGTTCTACTTAGTAACAAAAAATAATTTGCTCACTTTATTTTCTAATTAAATCTAGTTACCACAATATTATGCATCTATTTTAATTCAAGAAGGTTGCATTTCCTGTATTTTAGGAGGATTCAAAATGCCCAGTGAAAGGTGTGAGACGTTATATATTGTCTAATGAAATGTCAATTACTATTGAGATGTAACAAGTGATGTCTGGGAATAGATGCTGTGGCTAGAAAACTTAACATGGGTGACATTTCCAAAACCATGCAATTTGCTTATTAACAGATATTCTGTGACTAATGGCTCCGCTATTATTTACTAATAAGATCTTAAGGATGTTTTTACATTATGTGAAAATGTTGCTTTGCACTTTGGAACAAGAAAACATCATAATCCAAATCAGAATATGGATTCAATAACAAATGCTAACATCAAAGTATCTTTATTACAATGATAATTTTCATAATTATGAACTAAAACATTAATTAGCAGGTGCTATCCCCTCTTTTTTTCTTTGTTCCTGTTGCCAATGTACTTTACAAGTCGTCCCTCTCCCAATAATGCTATGTAAGCTTATTGAGGGTTCTCGAATTCTGAAACTGAGAGATTTATTTTAGATTATCATGTTTCACTCCATCATTTTATAGATGTAAAACTGAAGGGTTTCAGTAACAACACCTAGAGTTAGGGCTATTGATCTAGGCTATACTGCACTTTGCTATTTGCCAAAAACTATGTTTTATTGCTGCAATACTTAGATATACCTCCAAACTGTTTCCTCCTACTGTTTTCCCCTCCTCTTGAGAAACAAAAGTGCTGCTGAAGCCACAAATTGTCTTGGAGTTTTTTCACTGAAATCATTTTCTGCAATTGAAGCCCTACTATGATTGCATTATAATGTCAACCCATAAAAAATTATGAACTGATAAAATTAAACAAGGAGATTTTTAGTAAGATGTTCCTGTAATTAGAGACAAAACTGGTATGTATCTAGGAGACTCCCCTCCCTGATATCCTTAGTTATTTTTCTTTTCCTTAACTCCTTTTCCATTTTTCATAGTTATATCTAAATGAATTTATCTGTTTTTATAATTAATCCACACAATTACCATAGTGTTAGCATATTAGTCTAATATTTAATGTTTCCTCCTAAAAGGGTGAAATAACAAACATACATATTTAGAGTAAACTAATATAAAATTTAATTGTTTTCTTTTAAATAATGTCTTTGCTTACTAATATTAGCAAACCACTTGTTCTTACCTAAAGCCAATATTTTGTCTCTGTCCTATTTATTTCCTCTAGAGATACAATTCTGTGAACATTTTAAATGACTTTACTAACTGTGGTAAATCTTATTGCTGTTTTCGGTTTTTCACTCCTCTTTACCAAGTGACCTTACAGTGCACAAAAGTGGGTAGAGAATCTTCCCTGCCCCATTGATGTTTGGAGTCAACAACTGATGAAGTGTCGTATGTTTCCCTTTTTTATTTTGCAATGAAATAACCATCCACGAAAAAAACATACCCCAAGCAACTGCTGGTCAAAAAAGGTGGAAATAAATAAAGTAAGCAAATCTGCAGTGTAAATCCCAGACCAGTTACCCTGCAGTCTGAGGCAGAACCAGAGGTTGTTTGTTACATAGCTGTAGCTGACTAATACATTGATATTGATGGCATAGTCCCTATATGAACATTACTAAAAACTAAAGACCACATATAATTAAGAAATTATACTTTGTAATCTTTTTCTTTTTTTTTTTCCAAATGATGTTGAGTACTTTTTCCATGTAAAATTAGTAATACACAATGTTCACTGTGTAAATGCTTTGGGATTGGGGAAATGTGGCTTAGGAATAGACTTTCTGTTTTAATGAGACTGTATAATACATGGAAGTGGGCCGAGGAAGTCCTTTATAATAAATTAGTTTAAAAAGAGTCTATTTCAGTTCTCCCTAGTCCACTCATCATTATTCATTTTAATCAATTAATCTTCAACTTCAGACTTCAACTTCCTTTTTTTAAAAGGAAAAATAGAAAAAAAATACATGTAGGAAGGAGGGCTCTTTTCCTAAATCTCCACTCATTGGATGGATAGTGTCTCTAAATATTTTTGACCAGACAAAACAATTTGATTAGACAAAAGAAAGAGCAACCATCTTTGTGTTACAGATATTTTCAGTTCCTTGAATTTCTCTGAGGTGGTTAGAGGTAGCGAACATAGATTAGTCTCAAAGAATAATCCCAAACTTACTACTTGTTTAGGGCCTATTACGCTTATGTTAAATTCCTTAAGTTTCTTCTCAGTTATCTTATCACTGGTAGTTCTCTCTGAGTAATCTAGAAATAGAGTAAATAATATTAAGTAATAATATTACTCAGAGACAAAATTGATAATACTATAAATATAAATACTTGAATATCATTGGCTAGTATAATTGTATGTGTTATTGTGTATATTTTAAAGCAAAAGGACTTGGTCTTTGATCAATGTTTAGTATTTCTTATGATACTCTTTTCATGATAGAAGAGTCGTACTTGTCCTTGTATGAGTATAGTAGCCTAGAGAGGAAAACTCTCTGTATCTACACCTAAAAATGGCTAATTCCTTATTCATAAGAGGTTCATATTATCACAAATACATATTTTTTAAAAGCTTCTGCAGATCCTGAGTTTATCTAAATCATTGTAAAAGGAATATTTACCTATAAAGGAAAATAAAATCTTGGAACCCCAAATTCACTATAGCAAAAGGAAAAAGTTAAGCTGGAAGCTGAGTCATGGAAGAAACTGCTTTCCTTTTGTTCCAAAGCAGATGGCTACAGATAGAAGTCCAGATAGAAGGCCAGATGTCTCCAAAGGTAGCTACTCTGTGTTTACTTTATCTTACACAAAGTGCCAATTTACTGAGCACAAGACGAAGACATGATTGATTATTCCTCTATCCCCTCCTTTCACATGTAAAATGTAGATTCAGTGAATGATTATCAAACACTCAGAAGGATGCAACTGCTTGCCCTTTTTATCAACTCTTGCCTTTTTATTCCTTACTCTTTCCCCTACTGCTCACTTTCCTCTTTAATATTGGAATTTCCAAATCGTCTTTGGCAAAGCGAGAATCACAGGCATTCTTGTGGTTTTGTGTTCCTTTGTCTGGGGTGTGTCTTCAACCTTGGCAAAATAAACCTCTAAGTTGATTGAGACCTGTCTCAGATATTTTTTGGTTTACAAATTCTGTTATTCATAGTAACTTCAAAGTAGTTCCATTTGCTGCTTTTTAGCTCAATTTTCATTAGTCTCATATGTTTCATGTCATTCTTTAATGAATGTTCACCTATACTTGTTCATCTCCACATGTTGGCTTAGCTGAGCAACTTTCATGTATATCCAGAACATTTCATAGCAAACCAGAATTCAAAGTGAACCAAAACTCACAGTGAGCAAAAACTTTCATCACCAAAATCTAGGATGAATGATTGAAAATTTTGCTTTTTTAAAAGACTTTTACCAAATTCAGAAAGATCAAGACACTTCAGAGAAAAAGCACAGGATCTAATGAGCTATAAAACAATCCATGTAGCTCTTTGTAAAGAATAGAATACAATAAGCGTTATCAAATAGTCCCAATTAGGATAATGCTGTCAGGGTCTTTGATTATAAATATTAAGAAAACATATTGTTAACAAAGACAGTTTTATGAAAGTTAAATGTTAGGTCATAGCCAGGAATCAACATTTTAGGTTTTTATTTCCCCTGCATTCTGATTTCATTTTAGCAAAACACTTCAGGTATAAATTTGAAACAAAAAACGTTATACCTCAGTATAAGAGTAAACAAAATCCGCTCCCCCCCGCCTTTTTTTTAGCCTCTAGATTTCCTCATTCTAGAAAACTCTCACATTTATTTTCTGCTTATAGTTTTCGAAGACTCAGGATTAAACTCCTTTACCTTTCAATATCAACTTTTCAGTCAAGACTCTGTCTCATTTCACTTATTTTAAATTAAATTAAATCACATATTTTAAATTAAATCACTTATAGAAAACTTCACTTCATGCAACCATATGATAATAATGATCATCAAAAAGTTTAAAATGATTATCACATTACTGCTTTCTATTTTGAAGAGTGTTCAATACTATTAAATATCACAAATTGCTTCCAAAATTGATATTTACTTTTCCTTATTTTTCTAAAAAACTCTAGAAAACTATATTCTTTGTTATCAAAAACTGTCTTTCTTCCCACTTGGTTTGACCCTCCATAAAACAGTTTTCACCTTCTGGGATGTACTGAAACATCTTTAACCACTTTACTCTGTTCTTACCTTCCTCTTCAAATTTGCTTTTCTTGTTGGCATAATCAATCACACACTCCTGTAACGCCTTCCATTGCTCTATCATCTCCTGTTGTTTTTCATCTCCTGTTGAACTGGAAGTAGGCCTTGAGACAAACAAGAAAACTAAAACAGCAACAACTTTTTATGATAGTTAAAAATGATAGAACAACTTACACCTTGCTTTCATAAAAAAAAAACCTTAACTGAAAATAACAAGAATAACACAAAAGTATTTACACAGAAATACCTTATTTACAGTGAGATAACACTGGCATCATTTTTCTAACCAATATTACTTAAATTAAACTAATAAATTTATATATTTAAGAAAATTACACATTATTTTGTTTTCCCTTCTTGACTTTATATTTTTAATTGGAAATATAATTTATATGCATTAATTAAAATTTAATTGCATAAGCAAAAATTATTTAATAACCAAGTTATTTGAGGTTTTAAGACACCTAATAATAATACATTTATTATGTTATGTAAATACTAAATATATGTAAGAGAAAAACTAATCAGTTTTCATTTATAGACAGAACTAGGACAAATTTTACTACAATGTTTAATATTGAATATTTATTTATAGTCCATCTCTCAACAATAAGCTAAGTAATGTATTTACACATGCAATTAAAAACATTAGTTATAATAAATATTACATTTCTTTATGAGTGAAACCAGATGACTCATAGTCTTACCTTGCGATAGAGATCCACTTAAACATTAGTATCAACATGTAGAGAACTATTTGCATTTTTAAATGTGCCATTTAAGTCATTAGTAAAATGAATTGAATTGTGTCCCACCAAGATTCATAAGTTTATATCAGGCAAGCATGATGGATCATTCCTGTAATCCCAGCACTTTGGAAAGCTGAGTGGGGAGGATCACTTGAAGCCAAGAATTTGAGATCAGACTGGGCAAGAGAATGAGACCTCATCTCTACAATAAACAAAGAAATTGCTGGATGCGGTGGTGCATGCCTGTAATGCTGGCTACTCTGAAGACTGAGGCAGGAGGATTGCTTGAACCCAGGAGGTTGAGGTGGCAGTGAGGTAGAATCCTGCCTCTGTACTCCAGCCTGAGCGACAGAGCGGATTCTGTCTCAAAAACAAAAACAACAATGAAAAAAGAAGGTAACATAGACCAAAGACCTTAACAGACACCTCATCAAAGAATATATACAGATAGCAATTAAACATATAAAAATGTTCTACATCATACATCATGAGGGAAATGTATATTAAAACAATGAGATACTACCATACACCTATATAGCCCAAATCCAAAACACTGAAAACACTGCAGGCTGGAGAGGATGTGAAGCAACAAAAATGCTCATTCACTGCTGGTAGGAAAACAGAATGGTCTGGCCACTTTAGAAGACAGTTTGATGGTTTCCTAAAAACCTAAAACTACTCTTAATACAGGATCCAGCAATCACACTTCCTGGCATTTACTCAAGGGAGTTGAAAATGTATGTTTACACACCCACAAACCTAGCACACAAATGTTTATAGCAGTTTTCCTTAATAATTTTCAAAATGTGGAAATAACCATGGTGCCCTTAAGTAGGTAAATAGATAGATAAACTGTGGTATATCCAGAAAATGAAATATTATTGAACAGTAACAAGAAATAAGCTTTCATGCCATGAAATGACATGTAAAAACATTAAATGCGTATTACTAAGTGAAAGAAGCCAAACCGAGCAGGGTACTTACTGTATGATTTAAACTATGCAATGTTCTAGAAAATATGAAGCTAGGAAAACAGTAAAAAGATCAGTGTTGGCCAGAGGTTAGGAGGAAGGGAGGGATGAATAAGAGAAGCACAGAGGATTTATAGAGCAGTTAAAATACTCTCTATGATATTATAATAGTGGGTACATGTCGTTATATATTTTTTCAAATCTGTAGAATATTCAACAACAAGAGTGAACTCTGATTTAAACTAAGGATTTGTGATGATAATGATATGTTAATGTAGGTTAATCCATGTAACAAATGTACCACTTTGGTGTGGGGATGTTGATAATTGGGGAGAGCATGCATGTATGGGGCAGGAGTAATTGGTAAGTTTCTGTACCATCTTTTCAATTTTTCTCTGAACTTGAAACTGTTCTAAAAAATAAAGACTATCACAAAGAAAAAAGGCAAAAAAAGAAAAAATTGTATACCGAAGTGCCTACCCCCAGTACCTCAGAATGTGACTTTGAGAATAGGGTTATGGCCGACACACGTAATTAACAGAGTTAGATGAGACTGGAATAGGGTAGGTCCCTGATCCAATATGTCTGGCAGATATTTGGACATGGACATGTACACAAGGAGAAGCCCATGTGAAGATAAAAGCTGAGAGTGGCGGATGCGGAGGACTAGGAATGTCTAAGATTGCCAGCAAAGCACCGGAAACTGAGAAAGAAGCATGGAACAGATTCTTCCTCACAGCCCTCAGGAGGAATCAACTCTGTTGACACCTTGATCTCGAGCTTTTAACCTCCAGAGATGAGAGACAGTAAGTTCCTATTGCTTAAGCTGATCAGGAAAACCTTAATTTTCTGTTCAGCTCGATGAAACTTTAGACAGCGTTCTTCCTGACTATAGACTTGTCTTAGAGCTTTCACTTAAAAAACTTGCAATTTAAAATTTTTTCGCTGCTCTTTTGAGATATAAATCTCCTTCCATTCCTTTGCCTGTTTTACAATGGATGAAATCTTTCTTAAGGACTTGGGAGCCACCCCTCTGAAATGTAAAATAGACATCAGGATAGAGCCTCTGTCTCCCCTCCCTGATCTCAGTAGGAGAGTAGGAGTCTGAGTCTGTTTTATGTAGCAATTAGTAAACACAGATGACCTCATCATCTTGACCAAACTTGCTCTCTGTCGTCCAATACTTTTTTATTAGCTCACCGTAGTACCTAGAAACTCACTTACCTTTTGTTTTTTCAGCAAAGTTGAGTCAATTCTCTCCTATTAGAGTAGTCCTGAATAAAGTCTGCCTTCCCTGTTTAACTTGTCCAGTACAATTTTTCTTTGACAAAGTCACCCAGTTCATGGAACTTTGTTACAACAGCCCTCGCAAATTAATACTCCACGGATTGTGTACGGAATGTTTGGTAAATTAGTAATACTCAAATGCTAGATTTAGAAAGAGTGGGCATTAGAAGAGCAAGAGTTCCATATGTAGAACTGCAAAGCTAGTTATACTTCGCTATATATAGTTCATACAAATCTAAGACACAGTTTTGGCAGCTATCGAATAGCATAAAAAGAGCATCAACTAAGTGTATGTTGAGACATAAATGAGATAAGATATGCAAATTATTGAGGGCAGGGTTAGCATTCTTTTACAATCTCAAATGTTAGCACACATATTTTTGTGTATAAATATATAGACGTGTGTATACAGAAGTTTATATATACATACATATTTAGTCATATTTAGTTACTATTATTAAATGTAGATATTCCAAAATTTTTGTGTAGATGTAGGTGTGATTAATATTAAATTTTGTAAAACTACTGCTGAATGATCGTATGTTTTTTATTTTCATTTTCTTTGTAGGTAGATGTTAAAGGCGTTACCTGCTTATAACTCTTCAGAGAATCCCTCTCATGGAGAGAAATAAGACAATGCATACAAGTTTTTTCTTAGATATTTCTGTAGCGTCACATCTCACAACTCCCCACCATGCTCTTACAATATGCATTTATTTGTCATTTCCTTTTATACAGCATATTTTTCAGGCCATCCTTCTTTTCCTTATGGTAACCCCTGTTCGGAAAGCCCTTCTGTCTGTTCTTCACCAGCCATACTCATGCTCATTTCTTAGGTACCGACCTTAGGTACCATCTCTTCTACGAAATCCTCTCTAAATGAAGAGGTTGAAAGAATTAATGCTGTGGCGTAGGGTGATCTTTGTGCCTCCTTCTTCTCGAACACTTCCCATATTATATACAAATCATCAGTTTTTAAGCCTGGATTTCCTCAGAAGATTGTAAAGTCCTTGAGGGAATAGTCTAGTGCTGGTATTTTATAAATGTTCAGTAAATGTCTGTGAAAGCAAACAGAACTGTCAATTCTGGTTTTTTCTTGGTAACATATGGGTAAGTAAATATTTTGTATTTGCTTACAATCATATCAATTAATGTTACCAATATTATATCCAAATCAATGTAACCCATGGATTTAATGCATGTAACTTAAAGACTTTTAATTTAAATATCAGTAACCAAACCATTGTTCCTATAACAGAAAGTGGCTGTTTTCTTCCCTAAAACCTTCTAACTTTATATGAATACTCAAACATTTCACTTTATTTTCCAAAATTCTACTTTCCCACTCCTCCCTAGACTGCTGAACTCTCAAAGTGGTTGTGTCTGCCACTCATGTGTTTACAAAGTGAAGATAAATCATTCTCTGTGAGAAAATAAAAAGGATGAAGAAAAAATACAAAACACTGTGTATTACAACATCCAAGTCTTAGATATTTGACATGGTGTCACACAGTCATAATCTGATATACCAGTTGTCAAATGCTATCTTCAGCCCTGTTCATCTTTCTAACCTCTAATTCTGTGCAGTAGGATCATGTTGTAATTCATTAATTAGTGTAATGTGCTAATTAAATTACTAAGGATGGGATTTTCTTCTGAAACAACATTTCTGAGTAAATCAGTGTTCCCAAATGTATCCTCTGAGTCTCTAACCAAGCCACCACCCGTTACATCTGGATAACTGGAACCACTTCCTAACGCGTCTTTGCCTTCTCATTTCCACTTCGACGATCCATTCTCCACACTACAGTCAGTGTGAAATTGTACCACACAAATCAGATTATGTTTTTTTCTTTCTTAAAAACCCTCCAATGGCATTCTATTGCCTTAAAATAAAATCTAAACTTCTTCCCACAATCTTGTCGGCAGTACAGAGAAACCCTGCCTTACCGCTTCCCCACTCTCCCACCTCTCCTTCTCACACACTCGCTACAGTCCACAGGCTTCACTCTGATCCTCAAGCATGCCATGTTTTTTATTTTTATTTTTTTGTGGTCTTTAAAGTCACTGATGTCTCTACTCCCCAGAAAATTCTGATTGTAAATTTCTTTGAGTGTCTCCTCCTTCTCATTTTTCAAATTGCTACTGACAATGACATTTCTTGACCCCCAGTCTAAAGGATGTTGGTGGTTGAATAAATGAATAGGAGAAACGTAGCCTTTAAACATTTATTGAATAACTAATATATTTTTTAGAACTATTGGGACATTCATATTAGCTTGTTACACTATTATATTACTAGTTAGGCCAATGACTGGTATTTAATAGTGTAAAAATGTGTTTTTATATTATATTATTATATTATATCATATATTATTATAATGATATATATAATATATAATAATATATATAATATATACTATATATAATAATTGTACCTAGCATTATATAATAGTGCAACAAGCTAGCATTTATTGAGCTATAAGTATACCATGCAGTGTTTTAAGTTATAATTTTTAACAGTTAAAATATGATCTAGGTGCTATTTTATCCTCCTTTTATCAAGGAAGACATCTAGGCACAAAGAGGTTAAATAACTCAGCCAAGGTTGCACATCATATATGTGAGTAAATGGAGAGTCTTACACAAGCACCAGTATTCATATATACTACATTGAAAAACTACATTGCAAATATTATTCCTCCGCAATTCACCTATCATCATTACTATGAGAAAGTATGTAACTTTGCAACCTCAATTCAATACTACCGTAAATTGAGCAGTCTTTTTAATTCAGTCACAAAAGTGAAGTTCAATTTGTTAATTAAAATCGAGGGTAATTTTATATCTATTCTTAATAATAAAACAAATTTTTTCTTATGTAACTTTCCATGTATTTATCTTATATTTCTATAAAATATGTATATGCATAAATTGTGTTTACATTTCATTTTCAAGTATAAGAATGTGTTTTTGCTTGAGTTGGCACAGTTGAAGTCACTATGTTTAAAATAATAGCATGATATATAAATGCAAATCAAATGCATTTAAATGAATATGTACTTACCACTTACGTGTACTCAAAGACAAACTGGAGACAGAAAGAAAGTAATATAGAATAATTCCAATTTTAGGAAATATGTTAATACAAATAAGTGAACAAAAGATATAGATTATTATATATTTCCAGCAGATAATGATAAATGTCAATAGTTGCTGCAGTGTTCTAAAGTGATAAAGAACAGATTTGACTCAAGATCCGAGTGTTAAAGGGTAATAATATGAGATGGCATAAGAGGAAGGGTAGAATTTTAACAGGCAGAAATTAACAGGGAGCAGTTTGGGTTTTAACGCTATAATTCTTTCTAGGAATAGCAGATTAACTTGAGGAAGGGCTAGGGTCCCAAGAAGCTAAGGCACCCATGGTTGATTAATTAACCTGGGAAGTAAGTGAGTCTAGAAAGTAAAGTTGTAAATATAAGTCCCATGTCTGCATTAGTACACGGTATGGACAATAATGTTATAGTGTGTTTTGCAATCAATGAATGGTTCTGAAAAAAAGAGAAAGAGAGACAGAATTAGAGAACTAGAACAAAAAGTAGATTAAGTCTTTCCCTATTTCAAACTTTAGAATGAGGAAGAGTTTGTTCAGGAGGAACCATGGTTTATACACAAACACACAGGGATTTAATATCTTGCATGTGAGAAATTGTATTGACTATGAGCTCATTAGATCACAGTGCAAGTCTCTAGAAAGACTAGCTATTGTGAGAAACTAGAGTTTCCTGGAGCAGAGACAAATGAGTACATTTCACTTAGTAGAATTCTTTCAACAACAAATCTGAGAACTGAATCCAGAAAAGCACTTAATTCCAGTCAGCAGCTGGAGGAGATGAAAATATTTTGGAGACATAGCTTTCAGTAACTATATGTGCAGTTCAAGATGTAATACTGCATGCATTTTATAATCTTTGTGGTTAGCAAAACCTTTTTTTTTTTTTTTTTGGAGATGGAGTCTTGCTCTATCTCCCAGGCTGAAGTGCACCCATACAAATTCAGCTCACTGCCACCTCTGCCTCCCGGGTTCAAGTAATTCTCCCACCTCAGCCTCCCAACTAGCTAGGATTACAGGTGCATGCCACCATGCCCGGCTAATTTTTGTATTTCTTTTAGCAAAGATGGGGTTTCATCATGTTGGCCAGGCTAGTCTGGAACTCCTGACCTTGCGATCTGCCCGCCTCGGGCTCCCTAAGTGCTGAGATTACAGGCGTGAGCCACTGCACGAAGCCAACAAAAACTCTTAAAATAACTTTATGTCACAAGTTTGTCCTATTTTTCAAAAATTCTGAAAGTGCTGTTCAAAAAGCAAATATACTTCTTATGATATTTCCAAAAACGTGCTTGTTTGGAAGTTCAAGAGACAGAAAAATCTTTATTGGGAGTCAACAATTATTTTTCAGTGAAATGCTTGCCATTGGTGACTGAGCCTGGTTTGGAGGCATCGGTACCCTCATGATTAGGGCTGTCCAGTCTCCACAGCAGCATATTCAGCTATACTTCCCCTTGTTCTTTATCAGTCGTGAAGCCATAAAGTCACTTTCCACTTCAACTACAACTTGGAGGTGGTCACATTTAGATTTCTCAGTTTGAGTGGAAGAGGGATTCCAGCCTTCTAAGTACTTCTTTTTTTATTCATGGTCAGATTTACCCTCTGCTAAACACAGCTGGCAAAAATCCACAACGCTGAAAACTACTTGATTATATTAAGGGGAAAAAAAGAGAGTTGTTTTCTGTAGAAGAATGTTTCAATTTTCTTCTTTACTGTTGGAAAAAATAACCTCCAGTTGTTGTGAAATAGGGGAAAAAAGAAAAATAAAAACAATGATTTTAGCTATATAACTTGGTTCATGTGATCTCAGAGTAGGTTTTCTAAAAATATTGATCTACTTTCTGGATCAGAACTATTTAGTATTTGCTGATATTTAGATTCCTGAATCATACCATTTCTCTCTCTTTTTTCTTTCCTTTTTTTTTGTGGAAATGGGCTCTCGCTATGTTGCCCAGGCTGCTCTTGAACTTCTGGGTTCAAGTGCTCCTCCTGCCTCAGCCTCCAAATGTGCTGGAAATACAGGTGTGAACCACTGTGCCAGGCCCAAACCACTTCTCATTTGAATTAGAATATCTGTAGAGTAGAGGCTCTGTATTGTTTCATGTATTCCACAACTTATGTTATGCTAATTTATGCTAATTACTGAGAAATTTTGTCCAAAAACTCCTAACTGCCTAGAAGTCCAAATTCCATGATTCATGTGACAAAATAAATTGAAAACTAGTCCTACCACTTTTAAAATCAGTTTCCCTTTCACCTTATTTATTTAACAAAAACATGCATAGCACTAACCTTATGCCAGTCAGTGTTCCAGGCACTTTACAAATGTTAACTTACTTCCCATATAAACCTTATTATTTTCTTCATTATATAGATAAAGGAAGTAAAGTACAGGAACAATTTAGGTCACATGACTAAAGAGAACTCAGTATAATGAGTGTCTATCTCCAACATTTTGGTTTCAGAGTATTTTCCTTTCCCTCCACGATTATACTCTAAACTTCGCATACTGGATATACAGGCTTTTGTCAAACTTGGTAGATGTGGGTCTTTAGGAGATTTTCTTTATTCTGTTGTTTCTTCTTGGGAATTGGACATGGTAATTCTGGTTGCTTTTCTTAAAAAATATGAAATATAAATGCCTTTCCCTGATGGATCCTTCTTCAATCGCTTTCTACCTTCATCTCCAGTGATGTAGGTTCTTCCTTTCTAAAGAAGAAATAAAACACATCCCTTCATCTTTCACAGAGTAATATTTCATCATAGTTTAAGTAAGGAAACTGATTCCTGGTTACCTATATCACAACACAAGTGATGGTATTTTAGGAAATGCTTGGAGAAACCATAAAATAAAATATCAATAGGAGATGACTTAAAGAGGAATAAAGCCCAATATTTACTGGAGAGATTATCATGTGTCAGATATTATACTGAGTATCATTTTTCATATGTTAAGTATATCATAGCCTCTTAATGACCCTATGTATTGGGTGTCAATAGCATTACCTTATACCATTGAGGACACTGAGGCACAGTGAGGTTAAGAATAAAAGAGGCTAAGAACTAGTATTTGAACCCAGGCAGTCTGATGTTAGAGGACAAGAATATAACTTCAGCACTCTACTATTTTCAGTGGGAAATAAAAAGGAGGCAATGTTTGTGTGTCAGAGTTTATATTTAATCTTCTGGCTGGGTTTGGTGGGAATTCACAGTAAGGCCAATACTGCACAATGAACCTTATCGGGCAAATAAAAGATAGGAAAGTAAAAAGGAAAATGTATATGTTCTCTGTTAAAGTTAAATGATATCTTATGTCAGTCATCGTCAGATATACACCATTACGTGTATAAGTATGAATTAGAGACAATTGGTGCAAACAAATACCACTTACGAATACTTTTCAGGCCACTTGACATTAGGTAATAAAAACCTTCTCTGCCGATTATCATCTAAATATATTAAGCTTTTTTGAAGAAGGGTTCAGACATATATATTTATGTATATTTGATATGCACAGGAGGCAGGGAAATACTGGGTAGAAGAGGGTGGTCCCAGTAAGGGCCACACCCTCAAGTGTGGAACAATGCCCCAAAGTGAGAACATGCATTCCTATTTTCCCACTTGAATGTTGCTTTTTGGCCCACTCCACCCCCCACTCTGTACCCATAAAAACCCTAGGCTCCACTGGCAGAGGGGTGTCGGAACAGCAGAGTGGAAAAGTGGAGTAGCAGAGAGGGAGAGTAGAGAAGCAGCAGCCAGATGTTGGAGAGAACCAGCTTGACTTCAAAGGAATGGCTTGACAGTGAGACTTTGGAGAAGAGTTTGGCTGAAGACTGCCGAACTCCAGGAAAGACCACCTTCGCACTCCATCCCCTTTCCAGCTTCCCATCCCACTGAGAGCCATTTCCACTGCTCAGTAAAATCCTACACATTCACCACCCTTCAACCCATTTGTGTGGCCTGATTCTTTCTGGATGCCAGGACAAGAACTCAGATACCAAAATGGACGATGCAAAAGACTGTCACCCTGACCCTCCACTAAGCTGTTAAACACTTAAACCATCTGTGCATGGCAAAGCTAACACACGCCGTCTGGGTGTCTGGGGTCATGGGTATCCCTCTAGACACTGTTGCAGGGACGCTTGGAGTTCATCCTGGCTGCTGCACTCACTCACCTGCATGCTCCCGCTCCCATGAGGGGTTGAGAGCTATGGGCTGCATAAATGAGTCAACCTCTTCACAAGTCTCATGAAGGAGTCAATAGAACTACCCTGTTTTATCTTCATATTTACAAACACAGTCAAACACACATACATATATTTCTATTTTGTGAACAAACAAACCAGAGGGGCTTATGTCCACTACACTTTTCAATCACAGCTACTAAAATAGCATACTGGTTGCAGTTTAGAAAAGGACAAATAGTAGTTTTGTTTTCTAGCTCTATATCTCAAGATACATTTTAAGTAATTGTACATATTAAATAATAAAAAGAATGGACATTCAAAAACAGCTATGACCAGATGTTAGTCTAATTAATATAACAAATGTGGAAAAGAAGGCATACTTCAACTAAAAAATTGTTCAACATTAAAAGTTGTATAAAGATGGAGGCCAGTCGCAGTGGCTCATGCCTGTAATCCCAGCACTTTGGGAGGCCGAGGCGGGTAGATCACGAGGTCAGGAGATCGAGGCCATCCTGGCCAACATGGAGAAACCCTGTCTCTACTAAAATACAAAAAAGAAAAAAATTAGCCGGGTGTGGTGGTGTGTGCCTGTAGTCCCAGTTACTTGGGAGACTGAGGCAAGGGAATCCCTTGAACCTGGGAAGTGGAGCTTGCAGTGAGCCAAGATTGCACCACTTCACTCCAGCCTGGTGAAGAGTAAGACTCTGTCTCAGAAAACAAAACAAAAGATGATGGACGATGTGGCTCTGAGATACAGTGAAGCGGAAAAAGCAAGTTGATCTCGCTGATGTTAGTATGGTACAATCAAATTAAACACTAGGTAGGCAGTTAGATTGATTGTCTTTTAAAAAATTAAAACATATAGTATATTGCTTCTTTCCATGAATACAAGAAATAACACAATGTAGAATTAGGAGTTCTCATCTTAGAGCACAGCTCAACCCACTGAAGGTTCTCACAGGTGCAGATTTGTTTTAATTGACAAAAAGTGTATATATATATCTGTCCTGTGCAACATGGTTGTTTTGAAATATGTATACATTATGGAATGCCCAAAGGGTCTGCAGGTGTGGGAAGATGTTGGTCAAATGATACAAAATTTCAGTTAGGAGGAATAAGTTCAAGTGATTTATTGTACAATGTGGTGACTGTAGTGAAAACTGTATACTTGAAAACTACCAATAGAGTAGATGTTAAGTTTTCTAAGAATTAAAAAATGATAATTATGTGAGGGAATGCATATATTGATTAGCTCAATTTAGCCATTCCACAATGTATTGTGAAATTTCTCATACAAAATGGCATCAGTGTTTCAGAGCTCTAAAATGGAGCCTGGAAGTCATTCTAAGGACTCCCTGCATGACCTTGTGGAACTGTAGTTTGCCTTGAGCATTTCAGCTGGGCCGAATCACCACAACCACAATCTGGACAACAGCTGAATTTCACCAGGACCGCAACTCCTGAACAGCAACAATCATGAAGTATGGACTCACACTAAACCAACCACCTCCACCAATGATAATTTTTTCAAAACAAGCTGTCATACACCATCAGGGTTCTTTTAAATATCCCTAATCTCCTTACTTTTTCAGAACACAATTTGGCTTTTAGTCAAATCTGTATGTCCCAGATTGTAATTTCTAAGACCCCAAAGAATACCTTAGGTGCTTTTTGCCTTTGGTCTTTTATCTCTTCTTGGTTGGCAATATACATGTTTTAAATTTCTTTTCTTTTTTTTTTTTTTTTTTTTTTTTTTTGAGACAGAGTCTTGCTCTGTCACGCAGGCTGGAGTGCAATGGCACGATCTCGGCTCACTGCAACCTCTGCCTCCTAGATTCAAGCAATTCTTCCGCCTCAGCTTCCCGGGTAGCTGGGATTAGAGGCGCCCGCCATCATGCCTGGCTAAGTTTTGTATTTTTGTAGAGACAGGGTTTCACCATGTTGACCCTCTGGTCTTGAACTCCTGACCTCAGGTGATCTGCCCTCCCCAGCCTCCCAAAGTGTTGGGATTACAGGCATGAAACACAGCACCCGGCCTTAAATGCCTATTTAAGTCTATTCAAACTGTGAAATTCTGAGATTCGGACCTGAAAAATTAAACTGTTTCTAAAAGACACCAGATTACATTCTGTCATAAAAACAAAAAAGACCGCTAACACAGTTGTTACTTTACTAATAGAAATTTTCCAAGATTGTTCCTGAGGCATGTGCTTCTTACACATGAACATAAATATTTGTGTGAATATGTTTCTGTTTATGTGTGTTAGAGTAATTGCTATATTTAAAACTATTCAAAATATTTTATTTTTACCCTGATGGGACTCTATTTTAAAACACAATGATTTGCAGGTGGCAGCCACATTTATCTTATCTTTTGTGTTGTAAATGTAACATTTATTGTAAAAAATATGAAAACTTAATTTAGATTGAAAAGCAAATCAGGCCATAACTTAATTTTCACTTCTATACGTTTTATTGAGGTAGAAGCAAAGCCAAAATGTGTAATTGCTTTTGTTAAATTGGTAAGTGTATGAATTTGATTCTTTTTAAATTTATGGTTATTCATATTCCTAGGTGGATAACTGTTTTTTTATCTATATACAGAAGAAATCATACCTGATAAAGTTTGTGGAAAATGTAGCGCATTGTTTATATCTGCTGCCTAAATGTGTGTACTTTTTTCTCTCTCTAAAATGGTTTTATTATCATACTAACTTAATTAAAAAATTCAAAAACATTAAATATACAGGTAAAATAGAAAGCAAAGTACCATAAATATGAAAGCTGTGTAGTTGTAATAAGTTCTCCTTTCCCAGAAAATATCCTGGGATTTATTATACAAGGTCATGTCCGGAAAAAAAGATTAAATATTGCAGGACCATTACAGTCTACAATAGCTGCTCCTTGCACTTTTATTTAAAGGCTACATGATTGGCACATTTTATTAGCTAGCTCTATGCCTGCAGCTTTGTCATAGCAATTGCTAAATTAATTTACAAACTTCAGTCAACTTGTTGTATTTTTATCGCTGTCTCCCTGGATATCCTTCACAATACTAGAATTCCCCCTAGACAAAGCACTGCTGTTAAGACTTTCTTTCCTTGTTAAATAGTTGTGTTCTTTTGATTTTAGCATAGGTCTAAAGGGTAAGCTTTCCTGACACACATGCTACTTTGTCAATGACTAACTACTTCAGGAAGAAGTCAAATTGCAATGTGTATGGGATGGATTATTTACATTTTATTTTAATAGAAGCTATTATAATTCATTGTATTCCACAATAATTAGGTTTTAATGCATTCATTGGCAACAAACTCAAACTCAAGGAAGGGTAGCGGTGACTCAGAGCAAGCTGAAGATAGCTTGATGGTTACAAAAAATGTTTATAAAGGAAATATGGTTTATGAATAAATCAAATAAATTTGGAAAAAATACTCACTGGAAGAAATCTTCAACAATGAACAGGTACAATGTGATCCTTTTAGCTTCCTACTGATATCAAGCTTATTTTGTCTTAAAATAATTAAATGTTTATGTTATTTATTTTGCTTCAGATAATTAAATGTTTATGTTATTTATTTTGCTTCAGATAAAATCTTATTCCTTTGAGACTTACCTCACCTTTCCTGTACTAATACCTGTGAAATCATTTAGAAACATAGGAGACATACAGAGATTTAGACTATCAGTGTTTAAACATAGATATTATTGTTGATTGTTCCCTACTCTTCCATGATAACTTCACTGAAGGTAATCTCTTTCAGAAATTCACAGGGAGAGAAATGAAGCTGGGTGATGATGCTGGAATATATTTATGAACTGGAGGAGATGAATGAAGGAGGCAGGGTGATTCTGACATACTGAGACAATGTTAGGTAATAACAGGTTCTCTCAGTTTGGGCTTGCTTTGTGCTTTATCCTTTGGTGACTCAGGGGTTATACTCCAATGCATGTTTGCTAATTCTTTTAGTACTTGCACTCCATTTTGTTGCAGCTTGCTTTATTGCAAATTTTGTCTAGAAAACATGTTTTATGGTGAATATTATTTTGAGTTATTAAAATCAATTTGAAATTACCTCTCTTGAAAAATGATTGTGAGATCATTGAAGATGTTAATGGATGTTTGTAACTGTCTACTTCCAGTATTATTATTTCTTTTCCATGAGAAAAAAAAAAAAACTAAATTTGCCATGCCTCTGTGTATGAGGCTTCTAATATATATATAATGCAGAAGTCAAATATGTAAGCAGAACCATTCCAACTACTGGTGAAGGGCACAGAAAATTTCTGGATCTAACGAAGGCTGCTGTGTACTGACTGTCCTCTGAACTCACAATTAATCAAATTTGACAAGTGACTACAAAATGCAGATTACTTGGCAGATAACAACTTAGGTATCAAATATTCTCCGTACTCTCCTTGAACTATGTGTTTGTTTTTACTCCATGAATCTGGTGTTTTATACATACTCAATAAATCTATTATCCAAAGTTGCTTTAAATAGCTAATACTTACGTGTCCATTTAATTATCTGATATGTTAGCAATGTATCAAGTGACTTGAACTGCAGTGAAGAATGTTTGATTTCAAGGACACTTATTTTGTTTGCCAATACTCATGATGCATGTTTTGAATACGTGTAGAGTCCTATTTTTGATGGATAAAGGATAATTTATTTTTTATATTTCACAGCCATAATGAAAACAATACAACTGATTATTATTACTAATACAAATTAATTATAATTAAGTAAAAGATTTAATAATTTTCATAGCCAAAAATTATTTTTTCAACATATATTTAATACTAAACCCATCACTTAACATTAATCATCCGTAATCTAATTTTCCAAGTGTTATTTTGTAAAAATATATAGAGTGTTAAAAGGTGGCCATTATCAAAAATTGTTAAGAAATATGCAGAATAAAGACATTTACTTGAAATAAACGTGGAATGAAATGAATCATATGAGTTGACTAAGAAATAAAACAGTGAGAAAAAATATAGCAAATAGGATTATAATAATTGTCAAGCAAAATAATAAATACCCCCTTCAAAATACTGTGATTCCCTGTTGGTTTTGTTTTTTGAGAGTACAGCAGTGGAAAATGCATGGATGTGGATAAGAATTTGTTTGAAGATAAATGAATTGAAATACATTAAAGGGAAAGAAGCTTATTTGTAAATTAATTTAACTCACTCAAGTGCAGAATTATATCATGTCGATTATTGTTAATTATTATTTCCAAACTTTGGAGCAGGAGATACTTTAGATATAAATATGTACACATAATTAATTACTAGAGAACCAGATTTGGCTATTATTTTTCCTCTATGTATTATAAATAATCACATGAAACAAACAATCTGAGTTTGCTAATTGCCTTCTGAACTATAATTTTGAAATATACTGGAGGATTCCAGATACTAATGCTACTTATAGCAATGACTAATTTTAATCAGTCATTTTATGGAAGTGGTGATTAAAAAAAAATGCAGAATCAGATGATAAAAAAAAGACAGAGTGAAGTATCCCTTTAAATAGAACATTGCATAAACAGTAAAGTCATAAACTATTCTAGACTTTAGGACAAAATCAGCAAAATAGAATACTGTAAATACTGTAGTTTTATAACTGTAACCAAAAGATATAATGACCATATATATGGAGTTATATTTTAATTACTCTGCAAAGACCTTTCTACTTCAAGTTATCAGGTGGATATATATATCAATTTGTTACTGTAAAGTAGAAGTCATTCTACCATAAGTACAAATGAAAGGCATAAATATACTTACTTCATTAACATTTGAGTAGAACGTTGTCTAAAATATGAGATTGGCTTTTCTTTGTCCTAGTTCAGTTTTTACAAGAAAATATCTATTATTAGTTGCCATACTGAAACCTAGCTAAATTTGTGAAATTTGTGGCATGATGTGCAAAGTCAGAACCAGCAAGCCTCAGTCATTTTTATTATTTACATCTATGATCAGGAATAAATTCATAAATGTAAGAGTTTAATGATAGTCTTCGTACATGTATTCAGGGTCTCTGGAGAAAGAGAACCAATGTAGTATTTATTTATTTATTTATTTATTTATTTATTTATTTGTTGGTTAATTATAAAGAATTTGCTAACTTAATTATGAAGGCTAACTACCAAGATAGCAAGATGGCAGGGTGAGTTGGGAATCTGGAGACCCAGGAGAGCTGATATTGTCTTTCCAGTCCAAATCCAAAGGCCTAAGAACTAGGAAAATTGATGGCAACTACCTCAGGGAAAGGCATTACAGTTTCCGCAGCAAATGCAGGGTTAATCTTGTCAGATGGGAGCGGAGAGCCTGCTTCCCCTGGCAAAGAAGACTCATTGGAGTCTAGAGACTCAGTGGCTCCAGCTTGATCAGTTTCTTTTCACATCTCCATTTCAATTTTTAGTTTTTCATTCTTCTCAATCAATGTATTTATTTCAAGAGGAAACACTCTGAGACATGGGGAGTTTAACTCTCATTGGGATTCAGTCAGTTACAAGATGACATTCAGAATTGATTTTTAGCAATATCAGCCCTGCCGCTGCAGGAGATAAGGGTCTCCATCAGGGCCCACATAGAAGCTTTAAGGTTATTTATGTAGTGCTTGAGGTAGGAATTCGATTCACTGTGTTCGTCGTTTTATTTCCGTGTTTTGTCCAGGAAACTCCAGAAGCAACCAGCCAATGCCATTTTATTTGTTAGTTTGACAATGATGTTTAAAAGTATCATATATACAGTTACTCAGATCCTTATTTATAAGTGGTTGGTTAGGAGTGTGCAGTGGTAATATTTTGCTCATCTCTATTGCCACATCATACTATGAACTACTAGCTTTCTTACCACTGGAAATAGAGTTATTGGCATATTTAAGTATTATCATATTACATATCCAATTACAGAAACCCCAGACCCAATTCAGAAAATTTATCTTTAAAATTCTATTCTTCTAGAACCACTCTTGGTACTTAAATATGTATCAATCAAGATTTTCCAAGAAACAGAATGAATAGAATACAGATAGATAAACAGATAGTAGGCAGGTAAAAACATAGGATATATACACATATATATATATAATAGGATATAAATGACAAAATAATAGAATATATATGTATACATGCACACAAAAGAAGACTTATAAAAAACTGGTTTACATGATTATGGAGTCTGATAAGCCCCAAGATTTGCAAGGTAAATTTGCAAACCAGACCTAGGAGAGCCATGTATTGTTTCAGTCCAAAGGCTGGCAGCCTTGAAAACCAGGAAGAAGTAATGCTTCAGTTCAAGTTTGAAGAAAAGAAAAAGAGAATGTTCCAGTTAAAAGGTAGTCAGCCAGGAGGAATTTCCTTTAACTCAGGGAAGAGTTAGTATTTTTGCTCCATTCAGGCCTTCAATTAATTGGTTGATGCCTACTCAGATTAGTGGGGACAATGTACCTTACCTAGTCTTCCAATTTAAGTGTTCATCTCATCCAAAAGCACCATCACAGAAACATCTAGTGTAATGTTTGAGCAAATATCTGGAAACTCGATGGTCCAATTAAGTCGACACATAAAATAAGCCATCACAGCCTGTTTGCTCTAGCAATTTCTGCTAAATAATACGAGAAGAAAAAAAAAATATTTTTAGGTATACATAAAATGTTAGCTTTCAATTGCTGTGTAACAGATTACCATATTGAGTGGCTTAGAATAACATACATAATCTACTTGAGTCAGGAGTCTGTGCACAGCTAGAAGGGTCCTCTGCTTGAAGTATTTCACAGTTGCAATTAAACTGTTGACTGGGCTGTGTTCTCAGCTGGAGGCTCTGGGAAAAAAATCTGCTTTGAAGTTCTTTCAGGTTATTGGCAGAGTTTATTACCTTTTGACTATATGGTTGAAAGTCCACATTATTACTAACTATTAAATGTAGGCTACCCTCAGGTCCCACAGGTCTAGTGTAGTTACCAATCTGTTGAACCTTTCCACAAGTAGTTCATCACATGACTGCTTTTCACTTCCTCAAGGTCAGATGTATGGCCTTTCTCTCCATCTTGAATAGGTAATATCCTATCACTATTGTTATATAATGTAATCTAATAAAGTTAGTGACACCACATCATTACCATCAACATATTTTATTGATTAGAAGCAAGTATCATCTTCAATTCAAGAGAGGATATTATATGAAGATGTGACTCATTTAAGTTCAACAGGCTGTGTTCATCACTATAAGAAAACCTGTGGGGTTTTTTTTTTTTTTTTCCACTTGAAGCAAGAGCTGTTAAAATTAAGTTTTGTTATATGGTTTATTAATTTATTACATGTTAACAAAACACAACCCCATTGTAAGATAAGGAGTATCTGTACCTAAAAATGATTATGCAGAAAAAAAAGTCCAGACACAATTTAAAACATATAGCACTCTAAAATAAACATAGTGGTATTATGACAGTAAGTGGATTTTGTACTAATTTAGATTAGAACGACTCTTTATCAAAATGAGATTTGAGCTGAGGTATACATTTTTTTTCCAAAGTCAATTGGAAACCATCTGTAAAGGCTTTGTCAAGAAGAGATATGACTTAGTTTACATTTTCAAAGCAATATTTTCTTATAGAGAATATCTATAGAGAATGGTCATTGTGCAGAAGAGTATAAAAGTTTAGTTAAGAGGATATTACATAGTTTGTGTTAGGGATGATAGCAGATTTGAATAGGATGGATGTTAAAATAAAAAAGAGAAAAATAATCCAATATATATTCTATACACCAGATCTACAGATTTGATGCTTGACAGATTTGATATAGGAAGTGCATATTTCACAATGTTAAGAGATAACTAGATAGTTGCCCTAAAAGGTCAATGTTCCTCTTACATCCTTAAGCAAACTGCATTGACCACATCTCTGTATAAGAACAGAGGTGGAGACACTGTTTGATGTAGTTATTGTGCTTTTGAGATATTCAAATAAAAAATGGCAATTTATTGTATCAGTTAGAATGTGTGTGTGTGTGTGTGTGTGTGTATGCATAAAGTTCCACAACCTAGAGAAAAAAAGTAGGGTGTCTCTACAGTCACACAGACATGAAGCAATTGCCAGTTGCCAGTTTGGGAGAAAGTCTCCAGAAGAGAAGTAAATATATAGCATTCTGGATATTGTATTCTCTTTTGTTTCCTTCCTTCCTTCCTTCCTTCCTTCCTTCCTTCCTTCCTTCCTTCCTTCCTTCCTTCCTTCCTTCCTTCCTTCCTTCCTTTCTTCCTTCCTTCCTCCCTCCCTCCCTCCCTTTTTCCTCTCTCCCTGCCTCCTTCCCTTCCTTACTCCCTTTCTCCTTCCCTCCCTTCCTCCTTCCCTTCCCTTTTTCCTCCCATCTTTCCTCCCTTCCTTGCTTCCTCCCTCCCTCCCCTTTTCCTCCCATCTTTCCTCCCTTGCAACCCCGACTCTCTTTCTTTCTTTTTTCTTTCTTGACAGGGTCTTGCTCCGTTACCCAGGCTGGAATGCAGTGGCATGACATACCTCACTTCAGCCTCAAACTCTTGGGTTCAAGCAGTCCTCCCACCTTAGTCTCCTGAGTAGCTGGGACTATAAACATGTGTTATCATGCCTGGCCCAGATATCATGTCATATATCAGTTTTATAACCTGCATGAACAGTTAATATTCCAAAAAGAAATACCCTCAGAATCTGTTTTCATTTATAATTTGCTCCAGGTGTACTCTTATTGTCTACTATTTGTTTTTTTCTGAGAATTTATGTAATTGCTCAAACACTTGTGATTTTGGAGTGAGGAGGGAGAGGATCACAGGTCATTTTTTTCTTACTTTATATCTCCTTTTAAAATCCAGACTCAAACACAGAGAGGTAATAAGGTCTATGCACAAATATCTTAGATAATTGATTATATAAAGTTAACTTTTACTCATTAATGATAGAATGACTAGAGACAGATTAGACGGCACTGTTTCTTTTTTACATTCGTAGACTATTTTGCTGAGAAAATAAAAGAGATATTAAAGAGACCATACTCTATAAGGGCCTAAAATAAAGTTCAAATGAGTAATAAATTATGACATAATGAGAAAGAACACAGTTGCTATATGAAATATGGGAAATTATGAAATTACTCTGGGGAAGTTCAGATTCCAGCCACAGATATCTCATCAATTTAAAAGTCACATAGCAAAAGCCCTACTGTGAAGACAGAATGACATGTGACCAATGAAATGTGAGAGAACCCAGATAATTTGATGCCATCTCAGGCTGGCTTCATGACATATGACCAGTGCAGCCACATAGGGTCCTACATTTGGTTTAATTTTTTTACCATTTTCTAATTATATATATACACACATATATATATATATGCACATGCATTTACATATATGTATATATATAATTACATATATATTTATATATACTTTTAATATTTATTTTAATTGACAAAAATTGTGTATGTTTCTGATGTGCAGCATGATGTTTTGATACATGCATAAACTCTGGAATGACTAAACTAATAACATAACCATTACCTCACACATTTATTAATCTTTTGTTTTGTTTCTTTTTTTGCTGTGAGAACATTTAAATCTACTCTTTTTGTGGTTTTGGCATAAAAATGCTTTGTTTTAAACTATGGTTACCATGTTGTTCAGTATATCTCCTGAACTTATTCTTCCTGCGTCAATGAAATTTAGTGAGATCCACATGTAAGTGAGATCATGCAATATTTGTCTTTTTGTGTTTGGCTTATTTCACTTAGCATAATGTCCTCCAGCCTCACTAATGTCATTTAAAATTACAGGATTGTCTTCTTTTTTAAGGGTGAATAATATTACAAGGGTATATATGTCACGTTTTTAATTCTTTCATCTTTGATACACACTTAAGTTGATTCCATATCTTCGCTATTGTGAATAGTACTGCAGTGTACACGGAAGTACAGATATCTCTTTGACATAGTGATTCCTTTCCTTTGGATATACACCCAGAGGTGTAATTGCTGGATGATATAGTAGCTCTATTTTTGATTTTTGGAGAAACCTCCATACTTATTTCATCATGGCTATACTAATTTACATTCCCATCAAGGGTACAAGATCTCCATTTCCTCCATACCCTTGCCTGCACTTGTTAACACTTGTCTTTTTGATGGTAGCCGTCATAACAGATGTGAGGTGATACCTCATTTTTGCTTTGATTTGCATTTCCCTGATGGTTAGTGATGTTGAGCATTTTTTGATATGCCTATTTGCCATTTGTATGCTCTGCTTTGAGAAATATTTAGTTCCTTTGCCCATTATTTTAACTGGGTTTTTTTTTTTTTTTTTTTTTTTTTTTTAAAGGCAGAGTCTCGCTCTGTCGCTCAGACTGGAGTGCAGTGATGCAATCTCTACTCACTGCAAGCTGTGCCTCCCGGGTTCACGCCATTCTCCTGCCTCAGCCTCCCCAGTAGGTGGGACTACAGGTGTGTGCCACCACACCCAGCTTTTTTTTTTTTTTTTTTTTTGGTATTTTTAGTAGATACGGGGTTTCACTGTGTTAGCCAGGATGGTCTCAATCTCCTGACCTCATGATCCACCCGCCTCAGCCTCCCAAAGTGCTGGGATTACAGGTGTGAGCCACCAGGCTTGTTCTTTTATTTTGCTATTGAATTGTTTATGTGTATTATGTATTTTGGATATTAACATCTTATCAGATGTGTGGTCTGCAAATGTTTTCTCCCATCTCAGAGGTTGTTTTCATGCTGTTATTTCCTTATCTATAGAGAAGTATTTTAGTTTCATTCAGTCCATATATTAATTTTTGTTTTTGTTAACTGCGTTTGTGGTGTCTTTTCCAAAAAATCTTTGCTCAGACCAATGTCACAAAGTTTTTTCACAATTTTTCCTTCTAGTAGTTTTACAGTTGCAGATCTTGTGTTTAAGTGTTCAATCCATTTTGACTTAATTTTTGTACAAGTTGTGAGGTCAAGGTCTAACTTCATTCTTCTGCATGAGAATATCCAGTTTTTCTAAGATCGTTTATATAAGAGATTGCCCTGTCTCCACTTTATGTTCTCAGTCCCTTTGTTGAAAATCAACTGGCTGTAAATGCATGAGTTTTTTACTGGGCCCTCTTTTCTGTTCCATTGGGCTACATGTCCGTTTTTAATGCCAGTACTATGCTGTTTTGATTACTCTAGACTTATAGTAGATTTTAAGATCAAGTAGTGTGACGCCTCAGGATTTTTGTATTTTTTTTTTTGTTATTTTATTTTATTTTTGCTCAAGATCTGTTTGCAGATGACATAATTGTATATATAGAAAATCCTACATATTTTTTAAAAAATACTTATCAGAACTAATAAACTAATTTTTAAAGTCTCAGAACACAAAATCAACACACAGCAATCAGTAGGGTTTCCACAGAGTAATAACAAGATACCTAAAAAAATAAAACAAGAAAACATTCCCATTTGCAGTAGCACAAAAAATAGGACTTAGGAGTAAATTTAATCAAGGAGATAAACTATTTGTACACTGAAAACTATAAAGCATTTTTAAAGAAACTGAAGACACAAATAAATGGCAAGATTTGAATTGGAACACTTAATATAGTTTAAATGTTCATACTAGCTAAAGCAATCTATAGAGTCAATGTAATTCCTATCAAAATCTTGATGGCATTCTTTATAGAAATAAAAAGATAATTTTATAAAGTATATGGAGCCACAAAAGTCTCAGTTTTGAAACTTAATGATTTTATAAATAAGACACTCTACATTTTAAATTTTGTACCATATTTCATCAATTATGTGGCTGGTCCTAATGCCACTAAAGCCAAGAAATATAAGGAATTGCTCAATGGACCGAATGCAAATGTGTCTTCAAGAAGATGTGAATTTAAAAAAATCGGTTGTGACATCATGAAAGTCACTAATGACTTCACAACATGTCTTTGAGTGAATATTTTCGAGCATGAAGCCACATTGATTTTAGTTGAGAATTTACTGGGGCTCAGAAAATGACACTCTGAAGCGATGGCCTCAAAAGCAGTCTCAGAAGCAAAGTTTCTCTCTGATTTTTTCATGCCCTCCTGTCTCTCACCCCTCATCTGCCCTGAGACAAGCCACAGAAACAAAAATTTCTCTTCCCCAGGTAAGTCATAGAAACTAGAACTCCTTTCCCCCAAAGCCAGGCATAAAAACCTAAAATATTGCTCTAACTTTTCCCTGCCTTACTGTGTAAAACTGGCCATAACGAAATACTCTGACCTACCTTTTTGGATTGTAGGTGACAAGATTCCTTAGGCAGGGAGGATCCTGCGTCATCCCAGAAGGAAGAAATACAACACACAGAGACCAAGGAGAATCTGAATGGATAGGCCTTGCTAGGTCCTACCCTTTAGGTTATTATCATGAGATCATACCATTTCTGTTCAATTGCTGCTACACTGCTCCCCCTGCTCTTACGAAACCAAGCATAAAATTAGACAGCTTCCCCTGTATCTTTGAGTTTTCAATCTGAAGATGTTGTGTCACATAAAACTATGATCAAACACATTTGTTCTGGCTTTTCTCCTGTTAATCTGTCTATTGCCAGCTTATTTCAGTAGACTCAAAAGTGAACCTTTGGAGGGGAAGTTTAAACTTCTTACAAAGTCAAACGAGTGAATAACAAACATTTCAAAGAAACTTTTCTGTGAAGAAGAATAGAAAAAGAAAGAAAGAGCATGTGAGTACAGGATAAAAGAGAAATATGGGTTAGTAAAAAAGTATTTTCTGTGTTTATGTCTTTTTATATAGATGTTTCTAAGGCATGTTTGAACATCAAAGTTAAGAATCCCATAAAGAGGCAGAGGAAGATATGGTAAAATAAAAGTTAACCAAAAAGAATGAGAACCACAAAAGAAGTAAGTGGAATGATATTTGGAACAAGTATGGAAATGCTGGCATTTGAATGCATAGAGTCCCTTTACTTTGTTTAATGATAGGGAAGAGACAGAGATGTCCAAATGCAGGTAGAATTTTAGATGTGGCCATGGGAAGAGGACATAATTTCAGTATCAGAGCCTGCAGACTACCAGGTTAACAGTTTAGAGTGGCAAGAGAGGTGGGATATTGAGAAAAGTAAAAAAAGAAATAAAATTATCATTGCAGAAAGAGAATGTAAAGTAGAGTTTACCATTGATAAAGGGGAACTACTATTGAGCTTTAAGCACTTCTTTGTCTGATTGAAAGGAGGGGATGGACAAGGGCAAACCTGAGCTCTAGGCTCTCTTTGTTCAAATTAGCAGATATAGTACTGAGGGCATAGGACTTAATAAATTCAGACAAGGCTTTAGACTTACTTGCTTCGTTCCTTCCTCCTGTTATGCAGTGGCATTGAAACAAAAACTTAACTGTCTTCCTGGACATTTAACTCCCTTTGAAACCCACCACCCAAGCAGAGATTATGTTAAACACTTGTATTCCCATCTCCGTATTATATTTGAGTTAATCCTGTTTGTGCTGCGGTTTAAAAAATTTTTTTTAAATTAAAAGATGTAGTTAAAAAACAGAGCATTGACATATTTTGAACAAAATACAAGTTGTGCATTGCATCGTGGTTATTTATTTTTTCTCACAGGAAATTGCCAAACAACTTTTAAATTATTTTCTTCTACATCATCTCCTACTTGACACTGATACCAAAAGATATATCTAAATGTTTTAACTATAATATTTTTAGAGCATTACACACCCAGAGTGATACATTATAAGAGAAAGCACATTTCAGTTTTTTTAATCAGCTTTTTTTTTACTCAAATTGTGCTGTTTTGCTTTTTAAGGACATAAAATAAGAAATTAACCTTTCTTCCTGGATGTTACTGGTTGAACATTAGTGATTTAACTTTGATTATAGACTTTTACCTTGTGAATTTTTTAAATTGCATTTTTGAGGTTTTAATTGAAGTATAATTCATATCCTAATGAGCTCATTAATCATAAATTCACAGCTCAGGAAACTATTACAGAATCAAGGTAAGAGTGAAACTGCCCCTGGAGTTAAAAAAAAAAAAAAAAAGTGTTACTACCAGCACCCTAATTTATTACCTCATAGGTATATTTCGCGTGTTTAACCTGTGACAATTGAGTCATACACATATTGTTTTATTTCTGGTTTCTTCCACTCAACATTTGTTCTGTAATTACTCCACATTGTAATTATAATTAACTTACTATCAATGCTGAATAGCAGTCCATTTTATGAATCATTTATTTATGTATTCATCTCTACATGGACAATGGACATTTAAACTATTTCCAGTTTGTATGTAAAGAAAATTTAGCTACAAATGTGCATATCTTTTTTTTTTTTTTTTTTTTTTTTTTTTTTTTTTTTGAGATGGAGTCTCCCTCTGTCGCCCAGGCTGGAGTGCAGTGGTGCGATCTCGGCTCACTGCAAGCTCCGCCTCCGGGGTTCACGCCATTCTCCTGCCTCAGCCTCCTGAGTAGCTGGAACCACAGGCTCCCGTCACCATGCCCGGCTAATTTTTTGTATTTTTAGTAGAGACGGGGTTTCACCGTGTTAGCCTGGATGGTCTTGATCTCCTGACCTCGTGATCTGCCTGCCTGCCTTGGCCTCCCACTTTTTTGTCTTTTTTTTTTTTTTTTTTTTTTTTTTTTTTTGCGTGTGCAAACCCATCTTCGAGAAGTGAAAAATTTTATGAGTAGGGACGCAGTTCTTTCAGCATTTTTATTTTCTAAGATTATATAGTTGTAATCTAAACTTAAAGTTTCACATAAATGAGAATAAGTGTGTTGTGTTGATTGGGTAGGCCTGAGGCACAAGGTACAGACAATGAATCCACTATTTTTCAAAGATCTTGAAAGGCAGAAGTTATTAATAGACACATTTTGTTTTCTTTCAAACACTGGAAATATATCTAAGCCATAAAATGCAACAATAATTTCAATCAGGTTTGTGGAATTAGTGAAGCATATACAGGAAGTGAGAGACAGAAAGCTCCAAAAATTCTATTGTTTATAAAATGAAATGTAATTTATTTACATTGAGCATTTGTCTTTTAATATTTTCTGTTAATGTGCCATGAAAATACTGAAACCTATTTTCAGGAAAATGTTAAGATTAAAATTAGTGTGTATTAAGAAAAATATTTAATTTTATTTAGAAAATGAAGACAGTTTCTTTTTTTTTTTTTTTTTTTGAGACGGAGTCTTGCTCTGTCACCCAGGCTGGAGTGCAGTGGCAGGATCTCGGCTCACTGCAAGCTCCGCCTCCCGGGTTCACGCCATTCTCCGGCCTCAGCCTCCCGAGTAGCTGGGACTACAGGCGCCCGCCACCTCGCCCGGCTAGTTTTTTGTATTTTTTAGTAGAGACGCGGGATTTCACTGTGTTAGCCAGGATGGTCTCGATCTCCTGACCTCGTGATCCGCCCGTCTCGGCCTCCCAAAGTGCTGGGATTACAGGCTTGAGCCACCGCGCCCGGCCGAAGACAGTTTCTTTAATCTTTTGGTTGCATCAGAAAGTCCACCTACTCAAATATACATTTAAACTTTGACTTCCTATTACTAACTCAACAAATGGAATATATAGAAAGCAATTTTTTAAATTTAAGATATAGTTATTTTTTCCCATTAAAGAAAATAGTATTTGATATGGTTGTATTAATATATGTCTCAGAAATATGAGTGTTATAATTAGGGAATTACATGTCATTTTAATTATACATATGTAATTATAATTATACATACTTTGACTTATACTGTATATTATGTAATTATACATAATTTTAATTATACATTTGTCATATCATCTAAGAAGTTAGAGATAAAATATCTGCTAGGTCACCTAGTCTATCCTTTTTTTAGGATTCTACCCCAGCAATTTTCTTATCCTAAATATTTATCTCCTAAATATTTATTTTTATTCTTCAAATGAATTAATTAATGAGACTGACCTTTTGTGCTTTTGTGTTCAGTGAGCTTTTTTTTGTTTATAAGTTTTTTGTTTATATGTCGAAATTTATTATGCCTCTTAAAGCGTGTAGCAGCTCATGTGATATGATTGTTAATGTATATGTAGAGAAATTAAATTAAATGACTCTCATTTATAAATAAGTTTATGAACTGAAGTTGCCTGCAAGGTTTTTTCCTGGTGGTACCTGTGATGTCGATAATCAGAATGGCAATCTATAGAAGATTGTTGCTGAGGAAATGTCACCTCTAACACCTTTGGCTTATATTACAACTAGCCCTGCCTATGTTAGAAGTTTGGTTTTCTGCAGTCCTGAACTGATGACACGACTATCAGAATACTATGGTGCAGATAAGGAGGTCAAAGCTATGCTACCCTCACAACCACTAAAACAGCATTTAGTCTCTACTGGGATTTGACATTGAGATCTTTTGGGCAGATGCTTTTAACTTGAAAATAAATTGAATACATAAGTTAAAGCTTTTCACAAGCAGTGTTAACTTACATGATCAGCACTCTCTTAGAAAATCACCTCAGGGCTGACTAATCTTAGCAATATGTTTGCAGTATTCCCACATGGGTGGATTGTTCTTTTGTACTATTGCTAAGTTAGGAGTAAACATAAATTTCTCTTCTATGGCAGGCAAGGTAAGTGTAAGTATCTATACCTCGGCCTCTCTTTTTTCTGTGTGTGTGTGTGTGTGTGCACTTTTACATTTATATGTATATAATATACATGTCACATATGTATATGAGAAGCTATTTTTCTTTCCTGTGAATATGTTAGTATATGTATAATGTATATATGTGCATATGTGTATATATGTATTTATATTCAAATTCACAACCATCCCGTGGCAATTTCAGTAAACTGCAGACACATGCCTTAAATTTTGAAGTAGAAAAAAAAAACAGGTGTACTGCTCATGGCATGTACAGTGATAATTACTAAGATAACTCTTTTTTAATCAGAAAAGTCAAATTACTCATCTTCTTGTTAGTAACAGACTTCAAATCACAACAGACATCTACGATTAGAATGTATTCTATTTGGCAGTGTAGGAAGCTGCAATGAAAATGAGGTGAAATAGTCCCTTGACCTTTTTGCAGGACTTGTGAAGGGGTTGGCTTGTTTACTCGGCTACCACACTTAATCCCTTATGGGAGGGAGCACACAAGCAGACAGGTGCAGGAACCAGAGAGAATGAATGCTGGAACTGGACGGTCTTTCCTGTCTGAGAGGAGCAGGCTCTGTGACAGCCCCACAGCAGCATCCAAGCATATTACAATGCTGTTTAAGCTCTGCCATCCAGAAGGTGGTGTCTGTGAACCCTGGAGACCCAGAAGGCATATGTTACAATGAGTGCCTTTTAGCAGTTGCCATCTGTGGATGGCTAAGTGTTAACTAGTTTAATGGAGGGCCAGGGTGACACCCTTTTACACTCTGCCTTGGTACCTGAGTTATTGTCTGGCATCCAGGAAGAATCAGGTCACATGAACAAATTAGAAGGTGGTGAATGTGGAGGATTTTACTGAGTGGTGGAAGTGGGATGGAGAGCTGGAAAGGAGATGGAATGGGAAGGTGGTCTTCCCCTGGAGTTCAGTCGTCCCCTGCTGAATCCTCTCTGACCATCCCCAGTTGAACCCATCTCTGACCATAGTCTCCAACATCCAGCTGCTGCTTCTCCTCTAAATATGATTAGAACCCAAAGTTATTTTTTCTATATGATTTTATATATTGACTGAAATGCTGTCAGTCTTATAATTCGATATTGTATGTCATAAGGTGTGCACAATATCTGTTGTATATTGAGTCCCTACCAAATATTTGTCAGCTACCTGGATAATGCACAAGGAAGAGGGTGAAATATTTGGAAATTAATTATGGCTGTAGTGTGTTGTTTTTCACTGACTGCAAGCTGAGTCCGTGAAGGAGCTTTTTATTTATTTTTCCCTTTGTCTGAGTTTTTTAAAATTTCAAAGTACAATTTCACTTCATTTTCTGTACACTTGGAAAGACTGTTTAAATCACATTTATGGCTTCAAGCATGCAAGTTCCAAAAGTCTGTCTCATTCACATTATATGTCCAGTGGTCTCTTTAAGAAGCACTAATATATTAATGATCTTTAAATCTGTATACTTCACACCTATTTCCTAGGTTCTTCTCCCATATATTTGATGGCCACTGGACATTTTCCCTTTGATAACCACCTAGGTGTCTTGTCCAAAACTCAAATCATTTTTTTCACTTGAACCTAATATATTTCCTATCTTATTTAATAGTACTGTCACTCATCCAGTTGCCCAAGGCAATTTCTTAGGAATCATATTACATTTTTCTGTCTCCTTCTCAAACATAAGTCTCCTGTTTCTGCTTCTTTCCAATTCAAGTGAGAATGTGTTTTGGCTGTACTATCTCTAGTGTAAATTATGATGATGACAGACTGCTGGTCTTCAGCTCTCCAGTCTGTTCACTGTCCTGCCAATCCTCGACATTTCTATCAATGCCTTTGGACTAAAGACAAATCTGATTGATTCTGCTACTGTTCTACTTAAATTCCTCCTTTTCTCATGTCTCACAGGCTAACAATTAACTTCCTAGAAAAGTCTGTATGTGCTCCATGATTCCATACTTGTCTACTTGTTTAGTCTCATACAAATAACAAAAAAGTGCTGCAAGCATCCTAAACTGTATGAAACATACCAAACGAGACACATCCCATCAGACCCTTCACCTTTTACTCAGGTTTTTTCTTTCAGCCAATACTGATCTCTTCTCCTTTTGGTGCCTCCCATTTCTACTTTAGAAATCTAATTGAGGGTCTTCTATTCTATGGGTTCTTCTTAAACTGCTGAAATAACTTTCGTAGCTCCATTATATATTCTCCTAATTGCTAAAACATCATTTTGAAATGGCAAATAACATATACTGTAATTGTATATTTATGAAGCTTTCATCCCAGCTCTTCTGTGAGTGCTTGAAAAGCAGAACTACAGCCTTATGCTTGGCATGGTATTTGAGGTGTGATATAGAACAGGGGGTTAGTAAATGTTGGTTTACTGTATTAATGTATTAATAATATTTATCTAACTCAAAAAAGACTACAGAATACTCCTTCAGTGTCAAATGAGGGTGTTATTTAGTTAAGTCCACCTGTAAACTGTTTCTTTTTAGAATTTACCCATGGTTGGCTTCAAGATTTACTACTTGCTTAAAGCTCTAACACTATTAGGTTATATGTTAACTCAGATTTCTTGTCAGAAGAAAAAATAAGTCCAGTAGTTACGATTGCATTGTCCTGTAGGATATTCACCAGCTTTGCGTTGGATACAGAAACTATAAAAAATAAGCCTCAGCCTAGAGCAGAAAATTTCAAGTCACAGACTAGATGGATTTGGATGAAGTAACTATTCAAGTGCTGTTATTTAATGCTTTAAATTCTTATGGCCAATCAGCTGAATTGTACTTATTGCTTTCAAGTTAATTGTTGGTTTTATGAACTATGAAATATATCAATCTCAAATTATAACACCTTAGTATAGAAACAAAGGCCTCAGTTCTGGAAGGCAAGTCCATTCAATTCTACCCTTAAAAAATGGCATAAATAAGTGAGTCTCATTCTGCCAGTGTGGTGATAAATAAGAATAAATGATTACAAAGTGATAGTATTTCTACCTCCATTCCTATCTCCCTTCCAAGAATGTTTTAATCCTTTCATAAAATAAAATCCAATGCTTTGTATAATTAGAATTGGAATTCTTCAACATTTATTTGTATCTGAAAATGACCCTGTTGATATAAATAATAAATCTTTGAGAAAAAAATTATTCACAGGAAAATTCATATTGGTTAAAACTCATTATATTGAAATGGTTTTTATTTTATAATTTGATGTATATAATATCCAAATTCAAACATGCATGTTTGATCTATTTAGCAAAGAATTGAGTTCATCTGATGACGAATTGTGTATGGCTATGAGCAATTAACATAAAGCTCTGCATGACGGTTAAGCTTAAAGATAATAATAGTTCTTATTGGAAGACTCAACAGCTATATTTCTAGCTGTCTCTGTTAACCTGACAATATATTTTGTCACACTGATTGTAGCTCATATTTAATAATGATTTAATAATTGTATGTAAGCAACACATCCTAATAATAATGATGTTGTTATTCTCATTTTGCAGGTAAATTACAAAATGAAACCATCATTTCAAAAAAGCAATGTTACATATAATAGTATTAAACTCAGTTTTATGATAAATATTGATTTTCTATAAAGGTTTAACAAGTTTTATTTATGTTTGTAAAATACATGAATACATTTAAAGACATTGATTATCTAAAATTATTTTGAATTGATAGATTTCTCACATAGTTTATAATAGTCTCAAAATCCCAGTTCAGATTTTAATCAGACCCAAAACTTTCTCAGAATTCCCTAGACTGATTATTAGAAGGCATGAGAAGGAAACCAATTTATAGCAGTTTCAGAACAACTAGGGATAGACTGCAAATGGATCAATGAGATGTTACAGCCACCCAGATTACATCCTGTCAAAAGGTCCTCACAAACTAGTAATGAAAGACAACCTCTGTCAGCAGTAGTCATGAAGTTGTTACACACTTTTAATAGAGCAATTTTGAGATCATGATGTGCACAGAATCCTACTTAAAATGGCTCAAATGAGTTCACCTATCTCAGCCAAGGCTGTAATTGATTTATAAAAGACTTTCCACACACTGAAATTTGGCCTCCAGGTATCTTTAAATTTTGTCTTTAATTTTCCCAATTTTCTTTTTAATTTTCTTGAAACCCATCTCCTCCAAAAATGTAGATAAGAATGACAAAGGAAATTTTGGAAAGAATATCAATAAACGCAACTATCCTGTACTTAGTTTCCAGATCTTTTATTACATTTTCAAGCCTATAATTTTAAGATTTCAAGGTATTTGTCCAATATATAAATTTATTTGATTTTTTTCATGCAATAAAACTCACTGCTCCTTGGGTGGCTGTACATAAATGAGATAACACTCTATTTGATATGGTTTATATCTGGGAGGACCTTAGTTGCCTGAAAGTTGGGTAGTAACTAAAAACTTAAACATAATCACCTATTAGTACATTTAAAAATAAATTCCTCCGAGGTCATGAATTCTAGACCAGCCTGGCCAACCATGGCCAACGTGGTCAAACTCTGTCTCTACTAAAATACAAAAAATTAGCTGAGCATGGTAGTGCACACCTGTAATCCCAGCTACTCGGGAGGCTGAGGCAGGAGAATCACTTGAACCCGTGAAGCAGAGGTTGCAGTAAGCCGAGATTGCGCCACTGAACTCCAGCCTGACCAGCAGAGTGAGACTCCATTTCAAAAAATTTAAAAATAAAAAAATGAATTCTTCAGTAGTTTAAGGTTAAGACACTGATAGTCAGTGATAGTGTTCATCAGTAAATTAAAGGCTGCTAAAATTAATATGGAATACATTGTTGGGAAAGGAAATTTAGTAAGAGAGCATAATTAGACTTATTTGGAAAACAGATTCAAATTAGCTTTGAAGAAAATATAGTAAAACTTGGATCGACCATTAATAATACAATTTACAGAAACAAGAAGAAAATAGAACACAGAATTTGGGAAAACATGTAGATGACAATATGCCAAAGTCATTATCGTGGTGTGCAGCCGTGTCATCCATGTGCTTAAGCCTACAAAGCAAGTTCAAGCATATTCTCTCTCTCTCTCTCTCCACCCCCCCACACCCCACCCCCCCTTCTCTTTAGGAGACATCATCTTGTTCTATCACCCAGGTTGGAGTGTGGTGGCGTGATCATTGCTCACCGGAGCCTCAAACTTCTTGGCTCAAGTAATCCATCCACCTCAACCTCCTGAATAGCTGGGACTACAGGTGTGCACCACCATGAGCAGCTAATGTTTTAATTTTGAGTGGAGACAGATGGGAGTCTTGCTATATTGCCCAGGCTGATTTGGAACTCTTGGCCTCAAGTGCTGCTCCTCCCACTTCAGCCTCCGAAAGCACTGGGGTTGCAGGAGTGAGCCACAGCACCTTGCCTTTTATAAAACATATTTTCTTTGTTGTCAATGTGTTGTGTGAAGGCACAGGGCACTGGCTGTTGGTGAAGATAATGTTACCTGTAGATGTAGGTACAATGTACAAATATACATATTTCTTCAGTTGACTTTCTTACTCAGGAGATACAGAGTATTATCAACTTCTTTAAGAAAGGAGGAATTTAATGACTATTTAATAAACACCCCTCCTGGCACTGGAAAGGTATTAGTCATCACTTTTCCAATGAAAATATGTTAAAACATCTAGTAAGTTGCCTGGCATTTGTTAATTGCTCAATAATGGCTAGGAAAACTTTCATTTGAAAAACTTATTCTGCAGGAATTTCAAACATACTACAAAAGTTATCCATATGCCTGTTCCAATAATCATTTATAATTTCAGCAATATTCAAAATATTTAGCAATATTAGACAGAGCAAGAACAGATGGAAAGTGTTGTACATTATTTTTTATACATTGAAAGAGGCTCCTGGATGACTTTTGTGGTACCAAGTCTTAGCAAAGGCTTTCTTGGGCTCCTCAGGAAAAAGTGATATTGATGACATGAGAGTAATGTGGGGACTGGAAAAGCATATCTTTTCCAAAGTGTACAGAAATAAATGTCAGATTATTTAACAATTGTCAAGGCTACATTGGTTCAGAGTGACTTAATATGAACCCTTTTATTTTATCTGTATCTGTCTTTACCTATGTCTATATTTATACCTAATTTGTGAAACACACAAATACAGTAATTTTATCTTAACTAAAGACTATAACTAGAAAAGCTTAGCTAAAATTATCTTTGCTGTTAGAAAACCTGAGTTTTATTAGTCATTTCTTATCTGAGTAACTAACCTTAGGCAAGTCATTTAATCTCATTGCATTTAAGTTTTATAACTTGAATTACAGGTGTAAAATAATATCTGCTATATATCAGGAAAGTAAAAAGACATTATAATTGTGTAGGATATGATTAAATAGTAAAACTTTACTTTAGATTGTAAAGTAAAATAGTTATATATTACATAAAATTTATTTAGTGCACACTTTATGTGATGCCTCATTCACTTTTACTATCTCAAAAAGTTTTCAAAATACTATTTTTAATTACTCTTCAATAAAGACAAAAAATAAGTAAGCTCATACAATAAGTAGTATTTTTAATACTTCCACTGAGTGTACTTGAACTTCATTTGTTCCACTCTTACATTTGTCACAAATTTAATTTTTTTATCAGAACAAGATTATATTTCAATATACAACTTCTGTATAACCAAAAAATAAAACACTACAGTAAAATGAATGAGAAAAAACATATTTGCAATTCTAGACAAAATGTTAACATCTTTAGTCATAAATGAATTCTTCAGAAATCAGTACAAAGAGACTAATATTACAAGGGAAGTGAAAATAAAAGGAACCGAGGAAAATTGAATAGCACAAATGAGTTATAAGGCTATATATAGATGATATACTTAACATTAAAAGCTGAGATTGAAATTTCATTATAAATTACGTTATCGATCCTCACAAATATTGATATCTGATGTTTGTACAGCTTTAGGAAATGAAGAATGATGAAACACTGGGGAAACCTACTCTAGTCATGGGCGGTTTATCCAAAAATGTAGATTTTTGCATAAACTTGGCCCCGGCAGTTCCAAACTGTAGGAGTCACTCTAACAAAGCAGTTGGATACACACCCACACACATACATGTTTACTACATAGAAAGTGTGTAATATAGCCTTCCCCAAGAAACTATTTATGTATTAACTGGTTTATAAAATAATAGACTGGGGGCTAGAAATAGAAAAAGGCACTTAAGTAAAAATACTACATTTCACAAAATTCTATGTCCTTTGAATTCTTCTGAAACATTTTTAATACATCAATTTTATATTTACACTGTGATACAAATTTTAATTTTATATTTATTATTATTGGCTGAATGTTTGTGATCCTTTTCTCAAATTTATATGTTGAAATTCTATCTCCCAATGTGATGGCACTAAGAGGTGGTGTCTTTAGGACGTAATTAAGTCATGAGACTAAAACTCTTATGAATAATATTAGTGCCCTTATAAAAGGATTTCTAGAGGTTTTATTTAACTTTTTTTGCTATGTACAATACAACTGAGAAGCTGAGAGTCTGCAACCCAGAGAAGTCCCCCCAGCAGAACCCGAACATGATGGCACCCTGATGTTGGTTTTCCAGCCTCCAGAACTGTGAGAAATAAATAGTTATTAATATGGCAATTAATGTATGGTATTTTGTCATACCAGCCTGAACTGAGTAAGACAAATTTAGAAAGACCTCAAGATATTAATATTATTGTTTTGTGTGTTCAATGTTCATTTTCTTTTACCCATATATTTTCCATTCACATTGTGGTTTACTGTTTTCTTTAATTCCCTGTTTTCTTCTGAGAAGTAAAGAATTCTCATTTATTATCTCTTCCAGTGCAGGTATGTTCATGACAAATTTCTTCATTTTGATTTTTGTGAAAGGATCGTTTTTCTTCTTTTGGTAAAGATATTTTCACTAGATATAGAATTCTAAATTGTCATTTTTAAAATTTCAGTATTTTGAAGATAGATTTCATCATGTCATTTTTTTTCTGGTTTCTACCAATTCTAGGGATAAGTCAACTAACATTCTTGTTGTTAATCCCTCATAGAAAATATTTATATTTCCACAGGGTGTTCTTGAGATCTTTTCTGTTTTTGGTCTCTTCAGTTTGAATTTGTGCCTATAGACTGCTCTCATTGTGTATAATTTGGTGTTTGAAGAGCTTTTTGAATCCACAGGCTGGTATATTTCAGCCATATTTGAAACAATGATTAACTGTCTTTTCAGTATTTCTTCTTCTGCATCATATTTACCCTATTCTTCTTAGAATCCCTGTGTCACACTTGTTATTTATTCTCTTCATTATGTTCCAACTTTTTTTTGTATTTCTTGCCTTCAATTTTGATACTTTTTAGCCAGTTTTTAGTTCTCTCATTCAATTTTCTGCTTTGACTATGCTGTTTTTAAACTAATCTATTGATGTCTTAATATTACAAATTCTATTTTACAGGCTTAAAATTTCTACTTTAATCTACCTCTCTTCCTTGTATTTAACCCTTCTGAATATTTATTTGAGGATCTATTATTTTCAATAGAGGCCCTCCTTTTGGCATATCTTTGTCCACTCCTCTCCTAGAAACTATAAAAAGAGCTACTCTGCTTTTGAAACATTTTGGCTTATATATTTAATTACATACCACATGGAAATTCAGACTTCAGCAAAGCTGACTTTTTATTGATGATCTTCGTGCTGCTAATTTTGCTACTTCAACCTCAAGTGACAGACAAAATCTCTGCTTCTTTCTCTGTCCCTGTGCAATGGCGTTTTACACAACGTCACATTAGAATTTTTAAATTTTAGCTTTTGCCTAGAATGAGAAATTATCCTTAGGGAAAGAGGAGTTGTAGATTCTCAGCTCACCATTAATTGTAGAGTTCAACTGAGAGCCTATTATACTCATTGAAGCACCTTCCACTAGCATTAAGAGACTAGAAATAAAATCTACAGTTTTACACAAGTGTTTATTTTAACTTCTAAGTTACTTACCTTGTATAGGTTCATAATTAAACAGTTTTCCAAGGGAAAGACCAGGCATAGGGCTGAGATGTCTAGTCCCCATTTGTGATTTTTAATCCTGGTGACATGACAAAGACTCTGTTGGACACTCTGTTTGGCAGTAGCTGCTCACTATGCCGACCTTTAAATTTACTCTCCTGTTCAGTCCAGAATTTGCATGCTCACCTAGGAATAAAGCGTCCATAGATCATTAGCAGCTTTCCTGAGAACAACTTTTTTCTGAAATTTTAGCCCCATTTTCTATACTTTGATTCTGTAGTTTCCTGATGGGTTTCAAGATGTATTTTTATTTCCTTTCTTTCCTGGATCTGTCAATTGGCACATTAGTTTGCCAATAAGTGTTTTATTTCCTGTAGAAAAATAAAAATTAAAAATTTGTTCTAAAAATTATATCTTGAGATACCTTAAACTACTAATGAAATTTAACTCCATTTAAAATCTAGGGTGCTTTCTACTCTGAATGTGGGCCCTGGCTGACAAACTTGAAACAAACTTAAAACAAGTAACTCCTCATGTCTTCACAACACATAAATAGCTCTTGGATCTTAATCTGGAAACCCTCTTAGTTTTTTAATCCATATTTAAATATCATTTATGGTTTGGGACACTATATAATTGACAGACTTATTCAATTTATTTTCAAAATACAGTGAATAGATACGTTCTTTAGATGACATTGTCTTGGACAATTACATTTGCATTTTCAACAAGTTTTATTACACATATGTTTGATTTTAACTGAGATAATACACAACAGGTTTCATGTTTCATGCAAACAATATAATACAAATCTTCACAATATCTTTCATTCAGTCTAAAAGTCAATAATATCTCAGTGATGTTTTCATTTTCTCAAACTAATATAGGTCTTGCACTGCTATTTTCAATTACTGCTACCATTATAGAGTGTGGAAGTCTGGAGCTTTGTTAATAGCAGAAAGAAAAGTCATCAAATCAAAACTGAAGAGATATATAATTACATATAGCAATACGGCAACATGTTAATGTAATTTAATTGCGAAAATATGATTAAGATATGCTTCAGAACCCAAATTCGACTTTTAGCTAAAGCTGTGTTTTTTCCTCGTTAAAAAATTACACTCTTTGAAACTCTGCACAGGCAAACTACAGTTGATGGGTCATTAAATAAATTTTAATATCCAGTGTAGCCAATAGTTCTCCTAGTTGTCTATTACTTGACTCAAATACAGTGAACTATTATTACCTAAGTCAGCAAATTTCCTCATACCTGGCAACACTCAAAGCTAAGTGAGAAATGAATGACATTTTGAATTTGTTATGAAGGAAATACTATATAATAAAGCATAGATTTCCTTGTTGAGAAGTCAAAGTTAAATATTGATCATCATTAGAATTCCTTATAACAATATTCGTGCTCATTCAAAACAAATTTATTTCAATGAAAACCTAATTGATTAATAAAAACATACCTTCACTGCATAGTTTATTTGAACATATTACTGCTGAAAGCCATTAGAGCAACTAGTGACATTCATTTCTCCTAATCATAGAGCTTTATATTCATATGGTTAATTAAAATACAGATAGTATATAAATAAATGTGGTCTTCTTGAGGGGAAGTTTAGAAAAAAGTTAAACAAAAATAATATTGTGATAGCCAGGCACAAAGAAATGTCACCAGAAAAAGTATTGTTTTTCAAATGCTGAAATACTGCACTGTACAATATTACAAATAATATATTTTTGTTAAGTGAAACTACATAAGCAAACACAATTATATAATTAAACCAATTAATTTTAAGAAAAATATCTAAATATAAAAGTTTCTAATATTTACATGAAATATGTAAAAATAAAACATGCTTAATAAAATATAGAGGAGTATGGAATGGAAAATTTATCAATTCTAGGAAGCAGGATGGCGTTTTCATTTTCAGTAAGGATGAGGGGCTCCCAAGGAGTCAATCATCCTGTACATGTTGGATACAATCCAACATGGTATAATTACTCAAAGCTCCAAAAACAAAATGAAACAGTTAGATGTTTGAACATTGTTAAAACAGGAACAAGAGATGGTCACATTGCTAGTTGTCTCAGTTTATTCGTTTACATATTTGTGTGTTTGTTTGTTTAGGCTTCAGACTGAAAGCTTTTCCACATGGTTAAAACTACCTCCCGAAAACCTTACTTTCTGTCCAGGAAACAGAGAAGCCTTTTATCAAGAAAAAAAGCCGTGAGATAGTATCAGGAAAACTCCAGGAAGGAAAGAATTTGAAAAAAAAAAAAGGAATTTCTAATTGTGTGGATAGAGTAAACCCAGGCACCTGGCTGTTCTCTGAACCTCACATATGAAAGGAAGACTAAGTCCCTTGCAAATAAAGTTAAAACAACTAAAGCCAATTCTAAGCCTCTTTCTACTTCAGGTATGACAATTTGAATCTAAAGTTAATTTAAAAAAAATGATTTTTAAGAGTCAACAATATTTGGTACAACTAGCAGAATTCTCAATCTCTGAAATATAGCATTTATAATATCTATCACTCAATAATACAAGACTCAAACTATAAAGTGCCAGGGACTATGATCCATTCTTGTCAAGAGATCAACAAATGTCAATTCTGAGATGACACAGATAAGAAAAAATATATATATATATACAGAAGCCATTATTGCTATGCTCAATATACTAAAGTTATATACAATTTAAATGAATGAAAACTTAAGAATCTCAGCACAGAAATATATCATAAAATGGTAAATCATAGAACTGAAAAATTCGGTGTCTAGAAAAAATTAAAAAACAGATTGAAGTTGAAAGAAAAATGTCACAGAAATTTGAAGAAAAATAAATTATTCAATTTGAGTAAAAGAGATAAAAGGACTGACAAAATTAACACATAGCTTCATGATCTTTGGGAGAATATCACATCTAACATACCATTCATCTGAAACCCAGAAAGAGAGGAAAGAAAAAATGAACTGCTCCAGAATGAAAAACACGTAAGTGATAGAATAATGGACAAAATCTTCTCTCATATTTTGAAGGACATAGCTTTAAACATTCAAGAGCTCAGCAAAACTCAACAGAAAAAAAAAAGTTGAAGAGCATATCACTTAAACATATCAAAGTCAACTTCTGAAAACTGAGGATAAAGAAAAAAATCTCAACAGAAGTCAGAGAAAAATGATAAACCAATAAGAACCTGATCAAAAACAATAGAGAACAAAAGTCTATGGAGCAATATCTTTAAGATACTGAAAGAAGAAAAACCATTTATCTTTTTTTCTGGATTTAGCAAAAATATGCTTCAAGGTAAGCTCATTGAAAGGTACATTCACGAAAAAGAAAAGTAAGGTAATAATAGATTGTTCTCATATAAGAAGTACAAGAAATACTAAAAGTTTTCCAGCTTGAAGAAAAATGAAACTGGAAAAAATCACAATCTTTAGACTTGAATGAAAATATTGGAAATGTTAAATATATGGGTAAAAATAAAATATTTCATTTCTATTAATGTGTTTAAAATATACATGATTTTCCATAGCAAAAATTATGCAATATAATGGTGGGAATATATGTAGAATATAATATCTATGTCATTTAAAGCACAGAGAGTGGTGGGGGCTGGACCTAATATGGTTGCAAGTTTTCTATGTTTTATTTAACATTAATCTTAATAGGCTGTGACAATTTACATGTAATATTGAAATCACAGAGAAATTATGAAAATATAAAGATGTATAGCTAAAGCATCATTATATTAATAGTAACAAAATTGAATATTTTGCACAATAAAAATGGAGTTTAATACAAAAACAGAAGGGAAAGTAGTAAACATATAATAAATAGATGATGTAAGTGCAATCATATCAATCATTACTTTCAATGTTAATGAAATAAACTCTGCAATTAAAAGTCAGATATAATAATAGATAAAAACATAACACTCAATTATATACTATCTGCAAAAAGTTTATCTTAATCATAAGGCATAAAGAGGTTGAAAATAGTGAGTGAAAAATGCATACAATATAAACCACAAATATAGGCTGATGTGGCTATAGTAGCATCAGAGGGAATAAAGATGGAGACAAAGAATATTAGAAAGAAATAAAAAGGTAATTTCACAATGATAAAAGGATAATTTCTCAGTGTGACTTAAGTATCATAAGTTTTTATGCATCTAATTAAAGAGTCTCATTATTACAAAAGGCAAAACTTGGCAGAAACAAAGAAAGAAAGAAACGCTCAGAGTGAAAATTTTAACACTCCTCTCCTAGCAATTAAAAGCATAACTAGTCAAAGAATTATAAAATATAGAGTATTGAAACAACACTATCAACTGTCTTTGTTTAAATTATATGTACAGGGCACTGTAAACAATAAAGACAGAATATCTTCTAGGGTGCACATGGATCACTCACCAGGATAAAGATATGCTGGGCCAAAAGAACAAAGATTCAGAAAATGTGTTATGTTTGATATTATATGTAATACAATATGTAATGCATAAATAAATAGTAAATCAAAAACAAAGAGCAATCCAGGGACAGTTCAAATATTTTGAAATTATTCTTCATATCTTGAAATAAAAATGGGTCAAAGAAACAGTCTCAAGGAATTATTTTATCCAAATTCATGTCAGAAACAGATATTGCAAGCAAGATAAAACAAGACACTACTTCAGACTTATATCCCCCAATACCATAAATAAATAATCTTTCATAAAATTTAACTCATAGAATACAGCAGTATATATATAGTGAAAGAGTCAGGTTTATCTCAGCAATGCAGCGTTGACTTAACCTGCAAAAATTACATCACATAATATAATCTATTCGTAGAAAAAGAGGAAACTAAATCACATTAGCATCTCCAAAGGTGTGAAAAAAGATTTAAGAAGATTCAACACATATTCATAACTCTCACAGAAAAAGGAATAGAATTGAATTTTTTTCATCTAACAAAGGGATTTTAGAAAATTGTACTCTCCCTGTCTCTCTTTTTCTCAGACATACACACACATACACACACTGCAAACTACAGAATGCTGACATGCATTAAAGAAGACTGAAACAATTGAAAAGATATATGATATCAACAGTTTGGAAAATAAAATTTCAATTTACAAAAATTTGCCAATATACATACGTCAACTCCATGCAAATCCAGCAGGCATTTTGGTTGAAATTGGCAAGTCAATTCTATATATTATATGAAAATATAACTGCCAAAGCAAATTTAAGAAAGTAGAACTACACTGAAGTACTTACTGTACCTAATCTTGACTTATATAAAACAACAGGGTCTGGCGCAGTGGCTTATGCCTGTAGTTTCAGCACTTTGGGAGGCTGAAGCAGGTGAATCATGAGGTCAAGAGATTGAGACCATCCTGGCCAACATGGTGAAACCCTGTCTCTACTAAAAATACAAAAATTAGCTGGGCGTGGTGGCGCACACCTATAGTCCCAGCTACTCAGGAGGCTGAGGCAGGAGAATCGCTTGAACCTGGGAGGTGAAGTTTGCAGTGGGCTGAGATTGCGCCACAGCACTCCACCCTGGAGACAGAATGAGATTCCATCTCAAAAAAATAAAAAGTAAAGAAAATTAAGAGTTGGTAAAACAAAAGACATATAAATCAATGAAACTGATGAGACAGTCCAGAAATAGACCTTCACACATGTTCAATTGCTTTTTTTATTTTTACTTTCATTAAAAAATTTTTTAAGTTCAGGAGTACAAGTGCTGGTTTGTTACACAATTAATCTTGTGTCATGGGGGTTGGTTGTACAAATTATTCCATCACCCAGATATTAAGCCTAGTACCCATTAGTCTGTTATTTCTGATCCTCCGCCTCCTCCCACTCTCTGCCCTCCAGTAGGCCTCAGTTTGTCTTCTTCTATGTGCCCATGTGTTCTCACTTAAAAGTGAGAACATGCAGTATTTGGTTTTCTGTACCTGTGTTAGTTTGATAAGGATAATGGCCTCCAACTCCATTCATGTCCCTGGAAAGAACATGATCTTGTTCTTTTTTATGGTTGCCTAGTATTCCGTGATGTACCTATACCACATTTTCTTTATCCAGTCTACCAATGATGGGCATTTAGATGGATTCCATATCTTTGCTATTGTGAATAGCACTGCAGTGAACATATGTCTTTATAACCTGTAACTCCATAAAAAATGAGCAATGAATATGAACACTTTTCAAAAGAAGAAATACATGTAGCCAACAATCATAAGAATAGAAGTTCAAGATCACCAATCATTAGAAAAATGCAAATCGAAACCACAATGAGATACCATCTAACACCAGTCAGAATGGCTACTATTAAAATATTAAAAAATAACAAATCCTGGTGAGGTTGTGGAGAAAAGGGAAAGCTTGTATGCTTTTGATGGGAGTGTACATTGGTTTAACAATTGTGGGTGACAGTGTGGTGATCTCTCAAAGACCTAAAGACAGAAAACCCATTCAACTCAGCAATCCCATTACTGGGTATATATGCAAAGGAATATAAATTGTTCTATCAATTGCTTTTTGACGAAATTATTTCATAATTCAATGTGGGAAAGAAGGAAAGCCCTTGTAGAAACTGTGCTATGGGGGAAAAGAAAGTATCAACACTTAGCTTACAGAATAACTTTTTGTTTGTTCGTTTGTTTTTAAATTTGATTACCCTAAATGTGAAAGACCACACTAAAACCTCCTCGAAGCCCTCCCAGGACTTGGGTTTCTTATATAGCACACAAAAATAGTAAATTATAATATTAAGAAAAATGAAGAGTTTAAGCTTTATGAAAGTGAAAAACTTTCGCTCTTTGTTTCCATTAACAAAGTGAAAATACAAATCATATGAAGGAACAAAATATTACAACTCAATGTAAAACTCAATAATGAACAGTCCAACAAGGCAATGGTCGTGGAAAGTAAAATGTCACTACTAGTTTGAAAAAGTTTAATAGTTTCTTAAAATGTTAGTAAGCACTGACCATAAAACCCAGAAATTCCACTGCTAGGCATTTAACAAAGAGAAATGAAAATATATTAGAATCAAATACTTGTATATGAATATTCATAATAGTTTTAATCATAATGGCAAAATTTGCAAATAACGCAAACGTTCATCAACAGGTAAACAGAAAACAAAATATACTGTTTTCACCCAGCAGGACATTAGACTAGGGTAAAAGGAGATAGACTATTGATAAAAGGAACCCTAGTATGGATCTCAAAGGCATTAGGTTCTGTGTAAAACAAACCAATTTTGAAGGAGTACATACTCTACGATTCCGCTTATGTAACATTTTTGAAATGATAAAATTATGAAGAATGAGAACAAAATAGTGGTTGCCAAGTGACGATGGTGTGTGGGAGGAGTGAGAATATAAAGGGATAGAATGAGGGATTTCTTTATGGTAATATAATAATTTTATATCCTGATTTAGTTGGTGGTTATACGAATCTCTCTGTGGGACAGAATTGCATACAAATGTACACACACATGTGTGAATATATGTAAAGAAATGGTAAAAACTGAATATGGTATGTAGTCTATTTAAAGTTATATCACCGTTTTGATATCCTACTACGGTTATATAAGTATCACCTGTCAAATAAGCAGAGTGAAGCATTCAAAGGACTCTATGTGATAAATAGGGATGACTACTGTTACGCTGAACAACATAGATGAATCTCAAAATCATGTTGAATGAAAGAAACCAGTCACAAAAAATTGCATGCCATACGAGTGCATTGTATAAAAAGGCAAATTAATTATAGTGACATAAAGTAGATCAATGTTCACACGGGCCAGCAGCCAAGAGAAATATACACTGCAAAGCAATATAAAGAAGCTTTGGGGGTGATTGAAATGTTCTGGGTCTTGACTGTGTTTGTGCTTTTACAGGTTTGTGCAACTCTCAAAACTCACCGAATTGTACACTTTGGAATGATGCAGTTTATTGCATGTGAATTATTCCTGAATAAAATGATGTAAAGTAAAACACAGGAAGGAGGAAGGTGACATTGGGTGTTTCTATTCTACTCGTAATATATTAATAGAAGGAATATTTAATTTCTTTAGAAACATTGAATTTGCCTACAATTATATATGTATTTATTTGTATTAAAAATAATAGAAAAATTTTAAATTGATAAGAAAATGCAAGATTTTTAGCCTCTGCATAAAAGTATTTCAAAGATTTGTCAAAAATATATCAACAAGTAATTAATTCAATTACATTCAATGAACTTCATTTGCAGTTTGCAAAGTAAATGTTTTCTCAGTCAGGTCATAATATGCTATCAAGAGGAACCAGTTATTTTGTATGTGTGTTTTTACTGACTAATATAGTCAGCTATTTTTTAAAAATTATCTTTATTTATATAATGGATAGGGAAAGCTAAACCAGTGAATAATAATAAAGGTATATATTGCAACATTTATGGCATAATATTATCTTACTATCTTTAAGCTTATTTTACTCTAATTTATAATAAATTTCCTAGTGTAAATTTGTAACATTATTTTTACAATGAGCTAATTTTTTTTTTTTTTTTTTCAGTCTCACTCTGTTGCCCAGGCTGGAGTGCAGTGGCATAATTTCAGCTCACTGCAGCCTCCACCTCCCAGGTTCAGGCAATTCTCCTGCCTCAGCCTTCCGAGTAGCTTGGATTACAGGCACATGCCACTGCACACAGTGCCTGATTAATTTGTGTATTTTTAGTAGAGAGGAGGTTTTACAATGTTGACCAGGCTGGTCTTGAATCCCTGGCCTCAAGTGATCCTCCTGCCTCGGCTTCCCAAAGTGGTGGAAATATAGGTATGAGTGACTGCACCAGGACACATTGTGCTTTTTGTAGAATGGGTTTGCCAGAAGCAGACTCTGAGATGAAGACTATGAGGATGGTTTATTAGAAAGGAAGCATTTCCAGAAAAGACCAGTACAGAGTGGGAGAGTGGGCCTGAGAAAGGAAGAAGGGCAAGCACTTTTGTGATATTAAGTCCCACTGAGCTCATAAAGCAATGTAGGTTGTACTTCAGTGAAATCCAAATCAATTGTACCGAAGCAATCAGACATTAGCTAAGGACTGCCCCTGAGGCAATGTAAATTTGCAGGCACTTCCAGCTACACCTGCACTTGCAGAAAACGTGATCTCCAGGAGACTAAGGGCAGCTCTTCTATAAAGGCCCTCAGTTCCGGTTGTTGGTAATAAAAGCACATTGGAGAGCAGTGTGCACAAAACTGATGAAGGAATACGACAGTGAACAGACAAAGCAACACCAACATCTGTTGCAGCCATGGATACACTCATGCCTCACACTGGATTCTCTACACAGATTCTTCAGAATGATAACTCATCATGATTGCAAAGGGTCGAACACTACAAGAGAGCAATTACTGCGATGAACTGTAATTCCTGTTGCTGAAGTTGTTGCCAAGGCTATAATTGCCAAAAGATATTTCAAGCCTCATCAGAACAAATCATTGCACCTTTGAGGTTGAAAAGACAATCTCTACCATCCATTGTAGTCTATACTACTGTAGTGTATGATATTCTCCTGAGTACCCTTCAGGACTCACATCCCTGTACTTCTGGTAACCATTCACTTGCCTGATCATTACCTGACCACAGTTCAATAATATGTGGGATCATGAAGAGACAGACAGTGGATTCCCAAAGTTTCCAGACTGACTTTTTCCTAGTCACATTCAATGTCTAATATCCTACCATCTCATGATGATCAAGATTAAGAATTTGTTTCATTTATTTGCCTACTTGCTTATGGTAAGAAGTATATAAAAATGACCAGATGGCAGTGGTACATCTATTTTCAGTGGAAGTCTTAATGTGTTCCCTGGTGTTTCCCAGGAACTCTAGATACTGTGTTTAAAATTGCAAGGACAGGAAATATATATTATTCAAATAAATTCCTTGCAGTGAAGGTGAGAAGAGACATTCTTACTTCAGCCCCTGGATTCCCAGACGTGTTTATTCATTCTTTCAGAGGCATAGAGCTACATAGTGGCCATTGATTCCTGGCATATACTGCATGTTGAAAAACAGTATCCTAAACCCATAGTGTGCCATTGAGATAGGAGGCAGGACTCAACTCTGGAGGCAGGATTCAGACACTAACCAAATCAAGGACTCACTAAAACAGGGACAGGGCAGAAGAAGCAGCTTTCTATAAAGATATGCCCACCTGTGTGCCATGTTTGTTTACCATTGCCATGGCAACACCCACGCATGACTGCCCCTTTCCATGGCAATGATCAAATGACCAGAAGTTATTACCCTTTCCTTAGAAATTTCTGCATAAATTGCCCCTTAGTCTGCATGTAATTAAAAGTAGGTTTACATATTTCTGCAGAACTGCCCTGAGCTGGTTCTCTCAGCACACTCACTATGGGGTAGCTGCACTGCTCTGCAGAATCAGTCACAGACCTATAACACTGTCTAAGCTGTAATACCACTGGAGCCGTAACTAAAGCCATTTTCTTCTACCACCAGCTCATTCTTGGAATCTCTCCTGGGCAAAACAAAGAACCCTCCCAGACTAAGCCTCAGTTTGGGGTTCACCTGCTTTGCATCACCATCAGGAGCTTCAAGTTGGCACAGTATGTATGTCTTTAAAAGGTCTTTCTAATGTTCTATCAAAATGGCAGCCCTAAGTAATTTACTATGAGGCATGAGCAGTAGGTTCCACGATGTCATACTTCTCATTGAAGAGCAGATGTTTTGGCCTGTGCAGTGTCAGTATTGTGTGGGATCTCGTGACAGTAAAGGAGATATTCTCTTAGTCCTTGTGTAGTGCTGCGATTCCAATGTACTGTAGTCAAAAAGGCAAACTCTTACAAAAAACACAAGTTGATCCTTTTCAGAATAAAGTACTGCCCTTTAAAAGTTTGAAAAGCCTTACTGTAACAACTTGACACAGCTTCTGGTGGATTTCTTTGAGACATATGTTGGAATTCTACATCTCACAATTTAGATTTTCAGTAATGGGAATAACCAGATCAGCCTTGGTGAGAGGAAGACTATGTTGCTGGGCCTACACATAGCTGTACATCTACTTAATTTATGAGCCCACTGCTCAATCACTGAGAATAGAGGCTGGCTAATATCTATGTGATAAATATTTTTGTCCCCTTGAGGTTAGTGCTTCTTTTGAAGTGTATGATCTAGGTTCTGCATTAATTTGAGATTCAGCCTTTCTCAAACCTTGGGTACCATTGTTCCACCCACATGACTATTTCCCAGACCTCTTTATCTCTTTCTTCTAATATTGCTCCTTCCAAGCCCCCAAACCAACAAGCTAAGCTGTTAGCCATTGTCTAAGAGTTTATAAATACTCTTATCTCAGACTATATCACTCTTCACAGTGGATGGCCAGGTGCATCTCCTGAACTCTGTTATTTAGAAGATTTGTCACTCACCTCTGTCTTTGAAGGACCTCCATGCTTGGTGGTGGTGGTTTCTGGCAACAATCATTTTCAGCTCATAAAAACATACTGAGGTAAACTATACACAAACTAGGACCTGTTTTTCCTCCATCCGCAGATTCTAAAGAAATCCCTTCAGCACATAAATTTAAGCTAAAGGAGCATAATTAGTTGAATAGATGTTTATGACCTAAGGCACTGGCTATCTAGTACCATAACTTTCTTTGTCCTTGGAACCTAATAGTCTTTACTTCAGGTTGACCATTTTAATTTTTTAATTTTTTATTTATTTATTTATTTATTTATTTATTTATTTTTTGAGACGGAGTCTTGCTCTGTCACCCAGGCTGGAGTGCAGTGGCGAGATCTTGGCTCACTGCAAGCTCCGCCTCTCGGGTTCACGCCATTCTCCTGCCTCAGCCTTCCAAAGTGCTGGGATTACAGGCATGAGCCACCGTGCCCGGCCCGACCATTGCTATTACCTGGTAGACAGCTTGTGTGCCTACTCAAAGTTTGCAAATGACATATGGTTGTTTGTTGCAAACAGCACAGTTTTGTTCTTAAATCCTAGGTGTCTGCACTACAACTCGCTGTTGAGCTTTCAGTTTCCAAATGGCACACAATTTACCACTGATATCTCCAGTAGCACAACTGGATACATGAGGTCTCATGGAACAAAAAGAATATGCCATTGTACCCACTCACCACCGACAGCCTTCAAATTATCCAGTAATTATTCAGAGAAGTCCTTCCCAAAGCAGGCCAAAATCCAAACTGGCTTACCAAGCACAGAGTGGTGGTGTACGAACTCCAGTATACAAAGACGTTTCTTTCAGCCTGGAGGATATCTCTTGTCATCCTCCTCATTCCTGGTATTCTAAAAGTTTATACATTATGGAAATCACTAATGTTTTGTAGAGTTTATTTTCCACCCTCTGGATTTTATCTTAGAAAGACATCTAGGATTTTGCCACTATGTACTCTTCAGGTCTAACGGACACAATGTAACCAATGTATTTATGTGGTATGTACACATTTTCAAGGTCCTTTTGGAATATATTGTAGTAGAGGGCAGAAGAATAAGTGTAACCTTAGAACAATACCTTAAATTTGTAGTATTGTCCAAAATGAGTGAATGTGTTTTGTCCTAATGCATTAAAAAAAGAATATCTATACTAAATCCATAACATATAACCTATCAGGGCAGAGATAGTATTGATTAAGATTGCAGAGGTATACCATCATCTACAATAACCTATTTTTTCCAGGGGCTAGAATGTGAAATAAATGAAGACATGACAAGCACAAATAACCCTTTATCTTTGTGCCGTTGAAAGTGGTTTTGATCTCTGCCTTCCTTCTCAATATATGTCACTGCTTTTAATTTAAAATCTTGAGAAGCAGCAAAAATTAAAATTAATGCATTTTTACAGGTACTGTATATATCCATTGTGAATTTATACTGAGCCACTGCTAATTAGCTACCTTGGATGTATTGTAACTGATGAGAAACAAACTTTGGCCAGGCTTCTGCTTACTATCTGTCTTCTGTCTACCTCTGCACAAATGACAATCTATAGTATCAATGTAACTTTGACAAAATGTCAAATATCTCTTATAAAATTTGTGTATTCCTTTTTTCCCAGTCTACAGTTACTTAGGTGAATGACCACACATCTTTTTGGAACAGGAATGGAGGGATTATTACTGCATATATTTTCTGTGTCATGGTATGATTCTTCAAGAAATATTAGTCTTTTCAACTGATTATGTCTGGTCTGAGGAATATCTCAGATACCATATAAGATATTGCAATTTTTTCAGTGGAGCAGCAGATATCAACCTAATCATTCTCTTTTTAATAACAAATGTATCATTAGACATTTTTGACTATTAATGAATTTTTCACAAGGAACATTATACTCAATTGGCCACTGTCATAATTCTCTTTAGGTCATGTCCCGTGCTTTCTATTTGATCCCAGAGTCTGTTAAGGTGATTATGTCTGTCATACATCTAGTGGTTTGGTGCTGCCACCTGATCGCCACTTTTTCAGCAGCGTTTTATCTACTCTACTGATAAGGAGACCAGATTAATAAAAGCATCTCTTAACAGTTCCCCTGGTTTACTTAGACACTGGTGATTTGCTGAAGCTTAAACATTACCCTTCTTAGTAGTTCTGCTCACCTTATGATCAAAGCCTCTAAGTATTGGAGATAAAGGTCTCTGATCCCATGAAGACAATCTGAAATGCTCACTATGCCATGAGTTGGTAAATAGTTGGCTTGATAGCTTTGTTTCCCTCCAGGGCACCGGTGGAACTTAGCAAAACCAGTAAATGCAAAATCTTTTAGTTTTTAGACTTCAAGGGAAAAAATAAATTTGCAATTTTTAAAAAATTGCTTTGAGACGGGATCTTGCTCTGTTGCCCAGGCAGGAGTGCAGTGGTATGATCACAGCTCACTGCAGTCTTGACCTCCCAGGCTCAAGGGATTCTTCCCCCTTAGCCTCCCAAGTAGCTGAGATAATGGGTGTGTACCACCACACCTGGCTAATATTTTATTTTATTTTACTTTATTTTAACAGAGACAAGTTCTTACTATGTTGCTCAGGCTAGTATTGAACTGCCAGGCTCAAGCGATCCTCTTGCCTCAGCCTTTCAAAATGCTGAGATTACAGGCATAAGCCACTGTGCCTAGCTGCATTATGTCTTAAATTACTATTTTCTGCATATCTATTTAGTGGTAGATGTTTTTTAGAAACTATTAGATTCCCTTCAGTGTGAATCCCATCCCTATTACCTACAGGCATTCTCAGCTACAATAATGCTACCATATTGCATGAATAGTCAATACTCTACTTTTTTGGATGCCATGGCCCCTATTATTATCTGGCCAAAGAAGACTCGAGAATTCTATCCCGAGATTCTGCTACTTAGAACCACATTGGAAACCAGATGTCTCAGTTTGGATTTCCTAGAAGCAAATGCTGAAACAAGAATTTAAACAGAAGTGCATAGGAAATATTCCAGGAGGTAGGTGGGGTGCTATGAGAGTGAGAAAGTAAGAAATCTAAGGAGCTCAGGCAAAGACACAATATCAAGCAAAGTTCCACAGGTGGTAACTTTGACTAAACGATGCTTTGGAGTTTTGGAGATAATATAGATCTTACATAAGTTGTGGTTATCAGGAACGAGAAAGCCAGAATATTTATACCTCATTGCCTATTTATTATTGTCTATGGGATACCTGCTGGAAGACATGAATTCCCTGTCACTTAAGTATCTTAGTACACAGGGGCATAATGAGATATGGAAGTCTAAGACAAGTGTCTGGTAAAGAGATGCAAGTTCTGACTGTTGGAAGTGAAAGCACACCAGAAGTCCATGTGCATGAAGATAAGAAAGGCATCAGAGTAATCATTGGTGGAATATTGACAATATCTGAAAATGACATTTACATGTTTAGGTATTTGTGAATATTTTTAAAATGCTGAGTTTAAATAGGATATAACAATATTTTTAGTGGCTACAATTTATTAATAATTGTTATCTGTGCATTGAGATAAAATTATTTTTACAAGGTCAGCAGAGGGGATAGCTTACATACTTAGAATTCTGTATCAGTTGAAATACTCTGATATTATTTTCTATTTGCCTTTACTATTGTCTTTGTGTCAATCCTTGTATTATTTATTATCCTTGTATCCTTTGCATTCCAACAACAGTTGTACAGTTTAAGTAACCATGATAAATCATTAATATTATGATTTTCCCCCAAGCTGATGTTAGGTGGTCCATAAAACATTCCCTCTCAAGAGGTCCTGCATTGTGTTGTTTCCTTGTGTTTTAGTCCATCTGAAATATTACTATTACATTATTTTTACAGTGTCCATCATCAAAATAAGGTAATAGTTACATTTCAGATAGATTAAAGCATAAGAAGATATACTTTTGATAAATGAATAATTATTGCAATTCAAAATAATTACTTAAAAATTAAAATTTGGCCTATAATGAAGCATAGTGTCCCTACTAGAATAATAATGGATGTATTGGCTTGCCCTACTTGTGAAGGTGTGTGTTTATTATTGGGCTAGAGGATGAGGCCAGTCTAAATCTGAAGTGAATTGAAAATGTGAAACTCTATCCCCTCTCCAGAGGTTTCTTCAGATGGCTAATGAAAAGAAATTTTAAGTAAAATTTTAAAGTAATTATCAAGTATGGGTATATTTACTGCAATAAACTCTTTACTTTTCCTGAAAGTTTATTGTTTGAAAATTGATTCTGTCTAAGAAAATAGTGTTTCTCTGGCATTCTTCAGCATTCACTGGAGAATATCCATCAGTTTTCAATGAAAGCATCTACTGAGACTGAACAGAAGGGGATTTTGATACAAGCAAATAAAACACTTGTTAACAAGACAAAGAAGAAACAAATAGGTATGTAAAGGAAAACTAGAATTGTGTAGGATTTATGTCATGAATAGATAATTGCTCTTGAAGAGACAATTTACTATAGAGTGACCTCATTTCCTGTCATCTGTCAAATTCAGTCATTTTCATTGCAATGACATGACCTTTTCTTAGGTTCTATATATACAGGGAATGTGAAATGACAGATGAATATTTATTCAGTGACTTTAATCAATGTGGACAGATAGTTTATACATTCTTGTTTTTTAAGAGAAACAATTTGCTTTTTACTAATTATCTGGATAATGGTCTCCATTCTTCCCCAGATTTTTGACTCTCCAAATGTTTTCTCAGGCACTAATTTGCTGACAGTAATTCAATGCTCTATTTACTTCATTCTATGAAAGACAACTGCATATGTTTATATACTACGTTTATTTTCACAACTCAATTTCTTTGCCCATCTTTTTCTTTAGTTCCTTAGTCCATTACATTTCAGTAATATGCTAAAATAAAAATCCTACAACTTGAAATGTCTAGTTCATTTTTCTCATTGCATGATTTGTGTAATAGGGGTGGTGTTAACTTCCAGAAGCACAGTTCTTAAACATCAGAGTAGCTGATGATTCATTATCTTGGCAGATGTCTTTGCTGGCCTAACAAGAACGTCCTTGAGCTCTTATTTTAATATGATTTTATACACATTTGTTAATAATATGACTTTCATACATTATATACTGTTTAATAAAATATTTAATAACTGATATATACAAATAGAAAAAGGAAACCTCTAGGAATACTTAGATGATTCTAAAATTTCTAAGCAAAATTTTGAAAAGAACAAAGCTAAAGGCATCACACTACCTGACTTCAAACTATACTACAAGGCTACAATAACCAAAACTGCATACTATCGGTACAAAAACAGACAGACAGACCAATGAATATGTTAGAAGACCCAGAAATAAAGCCGCACATTTACAAAGCCATCTGGTCACTGGAAAAGTTGACAATAGTGAACAATGGGGAAAGGACTTCCTAGTCAATAAATGGTGCTGGCATAACTGTATAGCCATATGCAGAATATTGAAACTGGATCCCTTTATTTTACCATACACAAAAATTTACTCAAAGACTTAAATATATGACTTAAAACTATAAAATCCCTAGAAGAAAAACCTAGGACAGACTATTCCAGACATAGGCCTTGGTGAACTATCCATCCAACAAAGGTCTGATATCTAGAATGTAAAATGAATTTAAACAATTCAACAAATAAAATCAAACAACCACATTAAAAATGGGCAAAGGACATAAACAGACACTTCTTAAAAGAAGACATACATGTGGCCAACAAGCACATGAAAAAAACGCTCAATGTAAAACAGAACTACCATTCGACCCCAAATCCCAATGTACCTTTGGGGATGTAACTGGGTATATACAAAAAGGAATAAAAATCATTCTATTACAAAGATACATACATGTGTATGCTCATTGCAGCACTATTCACAATAGCAAAGACAGAATCAGCATAGATGCCCATCAATGGTGGACTGGATAAAGAAAATATGGGACATACACAACATAGAATACTATGTAACCATGTAAAAGAACAAAATCATGTTCTTTACAGCAACATTGATAGAGCTGAAGGCCATTATCTTAAGTGAATTAATGAAGAAACTGAAAGCCCAATACTGCATTTTCTCATTTATAAGTGGTAGGTAAACACGGAGTCCACATAGACACAAAGAAGGGAACATTAGACACTGGGGCCTACTTGAGGGTGGAGGGTGGGAGGAGATTGAAGTTTGAAAATCTACCTATTAGATACAATGTTCACTACCTGGGTAATAAAATCATTTGTACACCAAACCCCAGTGACACATACTTTACTCATGTAACAAATCTGCATATCTATCCTCTGAAACTCAAGTGAAAATAGAAAGATAAAAATAAATAAATAAATAAATAAAAATTTAAAGATGCAAAGGCAATATCTCTAGTTGCTTTAATTAAAGATGATGCTTTTACAAATGGATATTAGGAACCCATATAGGTATCTTATAATTTTATATATGTCACCAGCCAGTTGATGGGTTTGTGCAGTGTTACATATACAAAAAGATCTTGCTTACATGTAGTATAAGCCTTAAACAGAAAACAGAGGAGTTGGTCAATGAAAAGGAAGAATAAAAAGATGTGTAGAAATCTTGATCAAAGGTCACCTTGTAGAGAGAAGTTTACTGTAGCTAGAAACATAGGTCATCAATAGAAGCCAACTATTACTTTTCAGTGTATCAAAATATCTGGTTCTTTGACAAATTAATTAGAAAATAGCTCAATAGTGTTTGAATTAATTAACACGAATAGTTTCTTAAGTATAAAAAGAAGATTCAGACTGGGCACGGTGGCTCACTCCTGTAATCCCAGCACTTTGGGAGGCTGAGGCGGGTGGAAGGCTTGAGGTCAGAAGTTCAAGACCAGCCTGACCAACATGGGGAAATCCCATCTCTACTAAAAATACAAAAATGAGGTGGGTGTGTTGGTGGGCACCTGTAATCCCAGCTACTCAGAAGGCTAAGGCAGGAGAATCACTTGAACACAGGAGGCAGAGGTTGCAGTGAAGTGAGATTGTGCCATTGCACTCCAGCCTGGACCACAGAGCGAAACTCCATCTCAAAAAAAAAAAAAAAAAAAAAAAAGAAACAAAGAAAAGAGAGAAGTGACTGCACATTGTCTCCTCTATTAAGCATTCCAAGTTATGCAGAAATGAACTAATTTAGCCCCATTTTAAAAGTGCTAATATCTTCAAAATATGGTGGCTATTTCCTAATCAAAGGTTTCAAAAGACATGTTTTTAGCACATTAGAAAATAATGAATGAGAAATATTGATCAGCCAATGGATAAATCTTCTGGGAGCTCCATCAAGCGCATAACATGGTTTATCTTTAAAGTCTGTATGCCTGAGACAGAGACAGGCAGAGAAACAGAATTTTATGTCTTTAAATGGGAACCATATAAGAATAAAAATGTAGACAACTATTGTCATCAAATTCTTAGAATGCTCAGAATATTCGTTGACCTGATATCATTGCTGCAAAATCAAAAAACCTAGAAAGGAATAAACTAAATGAGTTCATATACATTGCCCTGAAGCATTGAAATCTGTCACAGAGATAATTTCCTTGTTCTAAGATGCATTTACTTTGGTTGTGAAAGTAGTTTATCTCTGTTTACCATAATAAACATAAAACCACATGCAAGTACCTAATAATAGTTTTCCGTAGGTGGAATGTGCCCAACAGCACAGAATTACATTAAGTTCTTCACTTTAATTTGCAAATGGTAACTAATCTAGTCAAAATGTTAGGAGTAATGTGATCATTATATCTTAAGTACCAATCGCTATATAGTGAGAAGTGAAGAAAGAAAATCTAACATTAATGATATATATAGTTTTCTTATAATAAAATGTGTCCAGTCAGTCTAAGTCTTGCCCTTTAAGCTTCTGAGTGTTTATCAGTAGGATACAGTCTATATAAAGTATGTAAGACTGTTGTCTTTGCATTTAGGGTGCTAGAGCCTGAACTCAGTGGCAGTCAGGAAGAGAAGATGAATGTGAAGTAGGGAATGGAAGGGAAAACTAGAACTTACAGGATCAATCTATAACCTATGAGGACAGAATGGAACACATATTAGTATCTCACCATCTTCAAGCTCCATGATGGTGGTGTCCTGCAAAAGAAACTTGTACCTTTCCTCACGGAACTATGCATGTGCCTGATTCAGCAGTCACAAAGGCTAAAGAAGGCTCTAGCAAGTTGGAGGAGCTGAAAACTCTGCTGCTTCCCCTCATCAACAAAGCGATTCAGCAGATAAAATAATACTTGAGTTAACTACAACAGTGTTTGCTGCACTTTTCTTAGTCATCTGGGTATAAAAATAACATGGTCATTGATTTACTTTTACCTTTCAAATCTCTTAGAAATGTCTCATGTGGTTTAGGATAACTGAAAACTATGCTAGGAAAGGAGTTAAAAGAAACAGTGCTAGTTTAGCTAAGGTGAAATAATACAAATTTCCAGACCATTTGGAAAGTGAAGAGCAAAAGGGTAATATCATAAGACATATTGCATGAGGGAGACATGCTGACATGAGCAGCCCAATTCAGTTCTGTATATTTGGATGCAAGTGAGTGATGTGTACTTGCATGCCCTGAAAAAGAACTTCTATTTGCAAGGAAATTAAACTAATTCCTAAAAGAAAAAATAACCCCACCTTAATTATCACTGAGAAAAACATAAGAAACTTTCTTTTGGACTTCCAATTTTAGAATAACAATGCATGGAACGTTATAAACCTACTCCACAGATCATCTCTCCAGAAGGAAAAAAAAAATGGTGAACATTGTGAAAAATCCACCATATAAATCTCTGAAATTGTCCTAAAGTTTTACAACACATGAAGAAACAATTAATTTCAAGAAAATAAATTACATCTCTGTCAGAACAACTGAACCAGGACCCACTCTCTCCTTTCTTCCTTCTCCTTCCCATGTCAGCACAATGACTATCCAAACTAAGTAAGTATGGCCAAATAAACAGGGCTTCCTCTCAGGGCCCAATCAAGGGATATGGCATTTCACCAGGAATGCAGCTGTCAGCGTTTATCATTGCACCAGCTCCAAATTGCAGGGAGTAAATTCTTAGTAACTGCTGTTTAAAGATTGGAGGCTTCCTTCCTCTACCCAGCTAACACTAATAAAGTAGATGTTCAACTCCAGGTATGCCAGGCTCAGAACATCAGTACCCCGCTTGCCTTGGGGTAGAGGTTTCAATGCAGGAGTCAAAAGCTGAGAAGACCAGAAGCTTTACTTCCAATCCAGCACCCTGCTCATAAAGTCGGGTGTGACTACAAAAAGATGAGGTATCCTGGTTCAGAAAATAAACTCAAAAACTTTCCTAAAAAACTATATCTGCAAAGGAGCTGGAGTTTAGTTAGATCAGATGGTGTCGCAATTTATTCTGCATATGGCTATAAAGTTATGCCAGCACCAATTATTGTATAAGGAGTCCTTTCCTCATTGCTTGTTTTTGTCAACTCTATTGAAGATCAGAGGGCTTTAGGTGTGCAACATTATTTCTGGGCTCTCTATTCTGTTCTATTGGTCTATGTGTCTGTTTTGTAACATGATAACATATCGTGGGATCATGCTATTTTAGTAACTGTAGCCTTGTAGTATAGTTTGAAGTCAGGTAATTGTGATGCTTCCAGCTTTGTTCTTTTTGTTTAGAATTGCCGTAGCTATTTGGGCTCTTTTTTGGTTCCATATGAATTTTGGAACAGTTTCATTTTTTTAATTCTGTGAAAAATGTCATCGGTAGTTTGATAGGAATAGTATTGAATCTGAAAATTGCTTTGGACAGTGTGGCCATTTTAACGATATTGATTCTTCCTATCCATGAGCATGAAATGTTTTTCCATTTGTTTGTTGACACAAATATTTGTTTCTGAGTTCTTCAAGCAGTGTTTTGTAATTTTCATTGCATAGGTCTTTCACCTCCTTGGTTAGCTGTATTCCTAGGTATTTTTTCCTTTGTGGCTATTTGTGAATGGAGTTGAATTTTTGATTCTGCTCTCAGGTTGGATGTTGGCATATAAGAATGCTATTGATTTTTGTACATTGATTTTGTATCCTGAGACTTTGCTGAAGTTGTTTAGCAGATTAAGGAGCTTTTGGATAGAGACTATTGGGTTTTCTAAGTGTAGAATCATATTGTCTGCATAAAGGATAGTTTGACTTCCTCTCTTCATATTTACTTATTTATTTATTTATATATTTATTTCTGTCTCTTGCCTGATTGCTCTAACTAGGACTTCCAGTACTGTGTTGAATAAGAGTGGTGAGAGAAGGCATACTTGTCTTGTTCTGGTTTTCCAGGACCATGCTTCCAGTTTTTTTGACCATTAATGATGATGTTGGCTGTGGGTTTTTAATAGATAGCTCTTATTTTCTGAAGTATGTTCCTTTAATGCCTAATTTGCTGGGAGTTTTTATCATGAAGATGTTGAATTTTATAAAAAATCATTTATTTCGTTTGTTTTGTTTTTGGTTCTGTTTATGTGGTAGATCATATTTATTGGTTCCTCCATGTTAATCGAACCTTGCAGCCCAGAGATAAAACCTACTTGATTGTGTTGGATTAGCTTTTTGATGTGTTACTGGATTTGTTTTCTTTTTTTGTTGTGTCTCTGCCAGGTTTTGGTATCAGGATGATGCTGATCTCATAGAATAAGCGAGGGAGGAGTCCTTCTTTCTCAGTTTCTGGAATAGTTTCAGTAGGAGTGGTACCATCTTCATACATCTGATAGAATTTGGCTGTGAATCCATCTGGTCCTGGGCTTTTTCTGGTTGGTAGGCTTTTTAAAACTGATTCAATTTTAGAACCTGTTATTGGTCTGTTCAGGGACTGAATTTCTTCCTAGTTGATGACAATATCTTCTCAAATACAGAAACTCAATAATAAAAGCAAAATGGAAATTTTGGATTTAAAAATTACAAACGAAATTAAAAGTTCACTAGAGAGGTTCAGCAGTCAATTTGAAATCCAAATGTCTCAAGAATTCACATTCTTATAATTTAGAAATATTTTTTGGAAAACAAATATTCGTTTAAAGTGTTGGTCCAATAAAAACAGCTCCATCCTCTTAGTTATCAGTGTTAACTATAATACTGAGCATATGTTATTCTGCTTGTGTAGGTTCTTCTTAACTTCATACAGGTTTGCTGTCCTAAGGAGCTATATTACATCTATTAAATGTGTGATACGAAAAATGTGAATTGATATTTAACTAAATTGACAAACTTTATTTCAACAGTCACTATATTTGGTAGTGTGTCAGATTGAAGGTATTTTCCAAGTTCTTTATATAAATTAACATCGTAAACTAAATTACGTTAGTAAATGAATACTCACTGAGTATGTAGATAATTTCTACGTAAGAGAGAATAGTGAAGCATTAATTGCTAAGCATAAGTTTAAGTTTATGTGGTTTCTGCTGCTTCATTTTATGAGGTACAGAGAAGGTACATATATATTTGTGTCTGTTAATAAATGGGATCCTTTTTCACACTCAGAAGTTGTAGTCTGAAAAAGTATATATCTATAAAAACTTTTCATATGTATGTTCATAAAGTCTGCTAATTGGTGCAAAATTCTGGCGTATGATAGACAGTTGAAATTACCCACATTCGAGTTCTCTCTCTGAAGCTGAAGTTACTATGAGTAAAAGTCATAATATCTGTTAGTGAGACACTTCTAGGATCAATAGCAACAGAAAAAAAGTTTTTTGTGTAAGTTACGCAGGGTGTGCTTTCATTACAGAAAAACAGTAGTTTTGTCTGAAAGTAAAATGACTGGTTATTTCAGAAAGAGAAAGCAAAATATTTAGAATGAAACCTGAATCGATTTAGAAAGTCATAGAGGATTCACAGAAGTTTGATTGTATTTGCCATGCTTAAAGCTAGCCAAAGTTAATGTATAATTTTTTGTCAATAAAAGTATCTTTTGTTCTTTGGTTTGAAAAGTTGTGTTGATGAAAAACTAAAACTCAGTTTTTTTGTTGTTAAAACCTCAAATATCCATGGATTATTGGGCTGCCCTCAATAGGACATTATTTTCTATATCTTTGAATAATCTGCCTAAGAAGCAGAGATTCTGTGTCTTATCAGAAAAAATGTCCTGTGCTTTATGTTGACATTTTTCGTGTCATTGATTATTTAAGTTAACAATCTCACTTTTAAAACAGCTAAGATTCTTTAAGATCATATTAACTCCTATGTTTTCTTTTAAAATCTGGCATTCTTTTAAATAGGCAGCCGAGTATTTTTTCTCATTAACTCATGATTCTATTTAATCAAATGTTGAAACTTCTGGACAACTTCTGATATTTTGCCGTTCCCAAATCAAACCCTAAATGATATCCTTTGCACATAAAGCTGTCTTTAATATTTCCCAGGGGTTCCTGGGCATATTTCACAGGACTTTTTTTTTTTTTTAACCGTATAAAAAGCTGTAAATAATTAGATTTACTTGATATGATTTGCAGGAGAATTGTTGTCAAATGATAACAAGTGCTAACTCCTTCCTGTGTTAAATTTATATGGGTAAAATGTTATTAATATAAATATTGCAGAAATCATATAAAATTTCTAGATGTGTCTGTGCACTTGCTGTCTATGATATGTTTCTATTTATCAGAGTCCTGGTGTTACTTTTGTTAGAGAACAATAGTATTGTATCATATTGTTCATTGCTTTTTAATATATTAATTTGGTCATGATTTTCTGTTTTAAATTTGATTCAGTATATTTTAAAGATTTTTGATTGGATATTAATGTGGGGATATGAGAATCCCTCACACTACTTAGGTTTGATCAATATACAGATGTTTTAAAATTCAGACTTACTGAATCTTTTGCTTGATAATCTTAATACATTTTGGTGTATTTAAGTGTATGCATGGTATATTCATAATATTTATGTTGCTGGATTACTTTTTGTTTTGCAAAGATACATTTTTTAAAAAAATTGTGAGTACATAATAGATGTATATATTTATAAGGTATATGAGATATTTTAATACAGGCATACAATATGTAAGATCACATCTGGGGGCCGGGTGCGGTGGCTCACGTCTGTAATCCCAGCACTTTGGCAGGCCGAGGAGGGCAGATTAGGAGGTCAGGAGATCCAGACCATCATGGTTAACACGGTGAAACCCCATCTTCACTAAAAATACAAAAAATTAGCCCGGTGTGGTGGCGGGCACCTGTAGTCCCAGCTCCTTGGGAGGCTGAGGCAGAAGAATGGCGTGAACCCAGGAGGTGGAGCTTGCAGTGAGCCGAGATCGCGCCACTGCACTCTAGCCTGGGCGACAGAGCGAGACTCCATCTCAAAAAAAAAAAAAAAGAATCACATCTGGGTTAACGGGGTATGTATCACCTCAAGCATTTATCTTTTCTTTGCGTTACAAACAATCCAATTATAATTTTAGCTATTTTAAAGTGTACAATAAAGTATTGTTGACTGTAGTCACCCTGTTGTGTCATCAAATATTAGATCTTGTATATTCTATCCAACTATATTTTTGTACCTATTTAACATGTCCCCTCTCCCCATACTGCCCTTTTCAGCCACTGGCAATAAACACTCTACTCCCTATCTCCATGAGTTCAATTTTTAAAAAATTTTTTGGCTCCCATGAGTAAGTGAGAACATAGGAAGCAAATGACAAGATCTCATTCTTTTTTAATGGCTGAATAGTAGTCCATTGTGTATATGTGCCACAGTCTTTATTCATATGTCTCTTGATGGACATTTAGGTTGCTTCCAAATATTAGCTATTGTAAATAGCACTGCAATAAACATGGGAGTGCTTGGCTCATGCCTGTAATCTGTGCACTTTGGAAGGCCAAGGTGGGACAATCACTTAAGGCCAGGAGTTTGAGACCAGCCTGGCCAACATGGCAAAACTCCATCTCTACTAAAAACAAAAAAATAAAAAATAAAATTAGTCAGGTGTGGTGGTGCACGCCTGTGGTTCCAGCTACTTGGGAGGCTGAGACATGAAAATTGCCTGAAGAGGCAGGAGTTGCAGTGAGCCGAGATCACACTGCTACACTCCAGTCTGGGCAACAGAGCAAGACTCTGCCACAAGCAAACAAACAACAACAACAACAAATGGGAGGGTAGATAGCTCTTCAATATACTGATTTGCTTTCTTTGGGGTATACCTAGCAGTAGGAGTGCTGGATCATACGGTAGTTCTATTTTTAGTTTTCTAAGAAACCTCAAACTGTTCTCCATAGTAGTTTTACTAATTTACCTTCCCACCCACAGTGTATGAGCATTCCATTTTTTCCACATTATTATCTGCACTTATTATTGCATTTTTAAACATAGAAGACATTTTAACTGGGGTAAGATGATATCTCATTCTAGTTTTGATTTGAATTTCTCTGATAATTATATTGAGCACATTTTCATATACCTATTTGCCATTTGTATGTCTTCTTTTGAGAAATGTCTATTCACACATCTTGCCCATTTTTGAATCAGGTTATTGGATTTTTTTTCCCATAGTGTTGTTTGAGTTCCTTATATTCTAGTTATTATTCCTTTTCAGAAGAATAGTTTGCAAATATTTTCTCCCATTCTGTGGGTTGTTGTGATTATTTTTGACAGGTTCATCTTTATCTTTCTACTCAAGATGATCAGTTCCACACCACAATGACAGTGTTATAGCAGTCTCTGTTTTTCTGTGTACTTACTATTATCAACAAGTTTTGCATATTCAGCTGATTTGCTATTGCTCAGTAACATCCTTTTCTTTGAGACTGAAGAACTCCCTGTAGCATTTCTTGTAGGTTATGTCTGGTATTGATAAAATCCATCAGCTTTTGTTTGTCCAGAAAAATCTTTATTATTTCTTCACATTGGAATGACATTTTTTTCTGGATATACTGTTACAGGACACATGTTTGTTTGTTCGTTTGTTCGTTTTTGTTTTTTCTTCAGCAATTTAAACATATTCCATGCTACTCTCTCCCGGCCTATAAGGTTTCCACTGAGAAGTCTACTGCCAGACATATTGGAGGTCCTTTGTGTGTTATTTGTATCTTTTCTTTTGCTGCTTTAGCATCCTTTCTTTATTCTTGACCTTTCAAAGTTTGATTGGAATGACACATTGGAATGACTGAGGTAGTCTTCTCTGGGTTAAATCTGCCTTGATATTCTACAAACTTCCTGTACTTGAATATTGATAGCTTTCTCTAGGTTTGGGAAATTCTGTTATTCCTTTGAATAAATTTTCTACCCGCTTTCTCTAGCTTTGGGAAATTCTGTTACCCCTTTGAATAAATTTTCTACCCAAATATCTTTATTTATCTCCTCTTTAAGGGCAATAGCTCTTAGATTTGCATTTTGAGGCTATTTTCTAGAACTTGCAGCTATGCTTCATTTTTTTTTATTCTTTTTTGTCCCTTCTGATTATATTTTTAAATAGACTATCTTCATGCACAATAATTCTTTCTTCTGCTTTATTAATTCTGCTGTTTAGTGATTCTGATGATTCATCAGTGTATTAATGGCATTGTCAGTTTCAGAATTTTGGCTTGATTCTTTTGAATTATTTCAATCTCTTTGTGAAATTTATCTAATATGACTCTAAATTCCTTCTCCATATTATGTTAGATTTTGTTGAGCTTCTTCAATACAGCTATTTTGAGTTGTCTGTATGAAAAACTCACATATCTCTGTCTCTCTGGGATTGGTACCTGGTGCCTTAATATTTTGTTTGGTGGGGTCGTGTTTTTCTGGATAGCCTTGATGCTTCTGGAAGTTTGTCAGTGTCTGGGCATTGAAGAGTTAGGTGTTTATTGAAGTCTTGCAGTCAGGGCTTATTTGTACCTGTTCTGCTTGGGAAGGCTTTCCAAGTATTTGAAAGGATTTGGGTGTTGTGATCTAAGTCTTTAGTCACTGCAGCCATATCTGTTTGTCCAGAAAAGTCTTTGTTATTATTTATATTTTTGTTAATATTTATGATATTTTTTCTGGATATACAGGACACATTTTTTTTTCCTTTAGCAATTTAAACATATTATGTATGCTAGTCTCTCCTGGCCTATAAGGCTGCTGCCAGACTCCTCAGTGGAAATCTAGCCCAGTAACTCTGTGGCTCTTGTACACTCATAGAGGCCCTGCCTTTGTGATCTTGGGTAAGATCTGGGACAATTCCATGGGTGACCAGGCAGAGATTCTCATTATCTTCCCTTACTTTCCCCCAAACAAATGAAGTCTCTCTCTCTGTGCTGAGCTTCTGGGAACTAGAGAGGGGTAACACAAGAACACTTACGGCCACCACCACTGGGACTGTGTGAGGTTAGACCTGAAGCTAGCACAGTGCTGCATCTGACATAGGGCCTGCAGTGATAACTGTCTGGCCACTACCTTTGTTCTCACAAGGCTTGGGCTCTGCAATCAGCAGGTAGCACACCCAGCTGGGCATGTGTTCTTCTCTTTAGGGTGGTAAGTTCCCCTCAGCCCTGGACAGGCTAAAGATGCTGTACAGGAGCCAGAGCCTGAGTAAGGAACCTTAGGAATCTACCTGGTGCTTTATTCTACTATGGCTGAGCTTGCACCTAAGCTGCGTGACAAAGTCCTTCCCCATTCCTTTCTCTTTTTACTAAAGTAAAAGAGTCTCTGAACATGGTCACCACCATCCCAGGCTGCAAGTGCTGCCTACCATCGATGTTCACTCAAGGCCCAAAGGCTCTTTTTTTTTTTTTTTTTTTTTTGAGATGGAGTCTGGCTCTGTGGCCCAGCCTGGAGTGCAGTGGCCGGATCTCAGCTCACTGCAAGCTCCGCCTCCCGGGTTTACGCGATTCTCCTGCCTCAGCCTCCCGAGTAGCTGGGACTACAGGTGCCCGCCACGTCGCCCGGCTAGTTCTTGTATTTTTTTTAGTAGAGATGGGGTTTCACTGTGTTAGCCAGGATGGTCTCGATCTCCTGACCTCGTGATCCGCCCATCTCGGCCTCCCCCAAAGGCTCTTTAGTCGACTTGTGGTGAATACTGCCAGTCCTGAGCCTCTTCCTTCAGGGTAGTGGGCTCCCTTCTGTTTCAGGACAGGTCTAGAAACGCTGTCCAGGAGCCAAGGTGTGGAATCAGAGATCCCAAGAGCCAGCTTAGAGCTTGACTCCAGTGTGGCCAAGCTGGTACCCAAGCTGCAAGACGTAATCCTGTTTACCCTACCCTCTGCTTTCCTCAAGCAGAAGCATTCTCTCCCTAGAGCCGCTACAGCTGGGAATGTGCTGGGTCACGCCTGAAGCCAGCGTGGCTCTGAGTCTCATCTAGCACTTCCTGGGTACTGCTCCTGATTACTCAGGGCCCAAAGGTTGTTTAGTTAGAAGACAATAAATTCTGCCAGGACTGGGTCCTTCCCTTCAATGAAATAGGTTCTCTTCTGGCCTAGGGTGTGTTTATAAATGTTTTCCTGGACATAGGGTCTGAAATGGAGGCCTCTGGACCCTGTCTGGTGCCCAAAGGAGCTTTTGTACTTGGCTAAATTGGTACCCAAGTTGCAAGTTAAAGTCCCCTTTACTCTCTCCTCTAGAGGGAAGGAATCTGTCCTCCAGCTGGGACCTTAAATGCCAGGAGTTGGGGGAGGGATGACGCAAACACTCCCTAAGCTGCCCGGGCTGGTGTCTCATTAGGTCACGCGGACCCTCAGTCCAGTGGCTCCCAGCCCAGCCTAGTACCCAGAATTGCCCAGGAATTGCCATCCTTGTTGTCTAGATTGCTTGTGAGGTTTATTTAGAACCCCATAACCCATTAGTCTATGGTGGTGGGCCCAGCTGGAACTCAGGTTCTGACTGATGGAAGAGACAATTGCCCTCTGACTAGGACTGGTCTAAATACTCCTTCCATGAGTGTAGTCTGAGTTCTACGCCATTTGCTTTCCACTGTGACAGGGTAGCGCTGATTCAATGCAAACTTTCCCAATCCCTACGTTATCCCTCCCACAAGCACAAGATTCTCTCTCTGGTCCATGTGGCTGCTGCCAGGTGATAGGGGAGGGGTAGTATGGAATTCAAGCCTGTCTTTCCTACCCTCTTTAGTTTCTCCTTCCATGATATGATGTTAAAACTAGGTTCTATGGTCTGTCACCTGATTTTTGGTTCTTATAAAGATGCATTTTTTTATGTGGTTAGTTGTTCAATTTGACATCCCTGCAGGGGGGATAATTACTCGGGGCTTCTTTTTAGCTACCATGCTTTACCTCCTCTCTCAAGATTGTTACACATCTGAATGCTTTTTTTTTTTCTGTAAATACCATGTTCACTCATTTTCATAAATTAAATATTATATCTACTCTTTAAAAATAGAAATATGTATTATGTTTATAGTTCTTTTGTCTAATTATTTTCCAAGTGACTTTGTTTTTATTTTTCTTTTAATATTATTGTTTTAAATTTCATAGATTCAGGGGCTACAGAGGTTTCTCTGTTACATGGACATATTGCGTAATGGTGGGGCTTGAGTTTGTAGAGTCCCCATTACCTGAGTAATGAATATAGTGTTTAGTAAGTAAATTTTCAGCTCTCACCACAGTCCAACCATCATCCCCTCTCTTGAAGTCTTCAGTGCTTGTTATTTCCTTCTGTAGTCCATGTGTCCTCATTGTTTAGCTCCCACTTACCAGTGAGAATATACAGTATTTGATATTCTATTTTTTAGTTATTTTACTTAGGATAATAGCCTACAGCTTCATGTATTTTGCTTCAGTAGACATGATTTAAATTTTTATGGCTGTGTAATATTCCATGGTGTATATGTACCACATTTTATTTGTCCAATCATTCACTGATGGACACTTAGTTTGATTCCAAGACTTTGCTATTATAAATAGTTCTGCTATAATCATACAAGTCCAGGTGTCTTTTGATGTAATGATTTTTTTTTTCTTTTGGGTAGATAGCAAGTAGTGGGATTACTAGATTGAATGGTAGTTCTATTTTAAGTTGTTTGAGAAATGATACTGTTTTTCTTGGAGACTGTACTCATTTATGTTTCCATCAACAGTGTGTAAGTATTCCCTTCTCACTGCATGCTCACCAGTATCTTTCGTTTTTTGATTTTGATAATGGACATTTTGACTGGTGTGAGATTGTATCTCCTTGTGGTTTTAATTTGCATTTCTTTGATGGTTAGTAATGTTGAGCATTTTTTAATATTGTTAGCCACTTATCTGTCTTTTGAGAAATATTTGTTCATGTACTCTGCCCATTTTTAATGGTGTATTTTTTTTTTCCTGTTGAATTAGTTGAATTCCTTTTGGATTCTGGATATTAGTCCTTTGTCAGATGTACAGTTTGCTAGTATTTTCTTCCATTCTGTATATTGTCTGTTTTCTCTACTGAATATGTATTTTGCTGTGTAGAATCTTTTTAGTTTAATTACGTTCCATTTGTATATTTTTGTTTTTGCTACATTTGCATTTGAGGTGTTAGTCATACATTATGTGCCTATGTTAATGCCAAGAATATTTTTTCCTAGGTTTTCTTCTAGGATTTTTATAGTGTTCAGGTCTTGCATTTAAATCTTTAATCCATTTTTGTTACTTTTTGTATATTATGAGAGATATGGTCCAGCTTCATTCTTCTGCATATGGCTGTACAATTTTCCCAGCACCATTTATTGAATAGAGTGTCTTTTCCTTTCCTCGTTGTATATTTTTGTAAACTTTGTTGAAGATAGGTAGGTTGTTGGTATGTGGCTTTATTTCTAGGTTCTCTATTCTGTTGCATTAATATAGATGTTGATTTTTATACCAATGTCATGCTGTCTTGATTACTACAGTCTAGTAGTATAAATTGAGGTCAGGTAATGTGATGCCTTCAGCTTTGCTCTTTTTGCTTAGGATTGCTTTGGCAATTCAAGTGCTTTCTTGTTTCCATATAAATCTTAGGATTGATTTTTCTAATTCTATAAAAAGTAACGGTAAATTAATATGAATTTTGCTGATCTGTAGATTGCTTTTGGCAGAATGGTCATTTTGATGAAATGTATGCTTGCAATCTTAAATATGTTTCTTCTCCCCTTTGTTTGTGTCATCTATGATTTCTTCCAACATCTTGTAGAGATCTCTCACCTCCTTGGTTAAATATATTGCTAGGTGTGTGTACATGTGTGTATGTCAGTGTGCAGGTGTTTGGCTACTGAAAATGAGACTTTGTTTTTGATTTGGTTCTTAGCTTGAACGTTACTGGTATGTAGAAATGCTACTGATTTTTGTATGTTGATTTTGCATCCTGAAACTTTATTAAAGTCACTTATTAAGTCTAATAGTGTTTTGGAGCTTTTAGGATATTTTATGTATAAGATCATGTTATCATCAAACAGAGATAATTTGACTTTCTGTTTTCCAATTTGAATGCCTTTTATTTCTTGCTCTTGCCTGATTAAATAAGGAATTTAAGGACTATGTAGAATAGGAGTGGTGACAGTGAGCATCCTTGTCTTGTTTCAGTTTTTAGGAGAAATGCTTTTAGCTTTTCCCCATTGAGTATAATGTTGGCTGTGCACCTGTTTTAATATGGTTTATATTATTTTGAGGTATATGTCTAATTTGTTAAGGATTTTTATGATGCCTGTTTTGTTAAGGGTTTTTGTCATGAAGCAATGTTGAATTTTATTGAAAGTTTTTGCCGCATCTATGGAAGTAATTGTGTTTTTTTGTTTTCAATTCTGTTCATATGGTGAATCACATTTATTGTTATTTATTGATTTGTGTGCCTTGAGCCATACTTGCTCCCTGGGTTAAAACTCACTTGATAGTGATATATCATCTTTTTGATGTACTGTTGGATTTAACTTGTGAAAGCAAAATGAATCTTGGGGCCCCAAAATCACCAAGCTCAATAGAAGAGTCAAGCTGAGAACTGCTTAAGGCAAACCTGTCTTCTATTCCTTTCAGAGTCATCCCTCTGCTCACTGACATAAACACATATCTGACTGCCTCCTTTAGAAAGGCTAATCAGACACTAAAAAGAACTAATCAGAAACTAAAAAGAATGTAACCATTCCAGGCCATCCTGTGACCTTGTACATCTTACATATATTAATTGATGTCTCATGTCTCCCTAAAATGTGTAAAACCAAGCTGTGCCCCGATCACTTTGGGCACATGTCATAAGGACCTCCTGAGGTTGTGTTAGGGGTGCGCATCCTTAGCCTTGACAAAATAAACTTTCTAAATTGACTGAGACTTGTCTTAGATATTCTGGGTTCACTGGCTTCCTAGTATTTTGTTGAGGATTTTAGCATCCATGTTCAACAGAAATATTGGCTGTAGTTTTCTTTTTTAGTTGTGTTCTTGCCTAATTTTGATATCAGGGTGATGTTTGTTTCACAGAATGAGTTAAGGAAGAATCCCTTCTCCTAATTTTTTAGCGATAGGTTTCAGTAAGATTGGTACTGGCTTTTCTTTGTATGATTAATAACTTTAGTTTGTTTTGTATGCCACAGAAACAGCAAAATTTTCTTGTCAGTTACACTATTCCTGTAATGAACTCTTATTAGATATTTTACTTTTGAAATTTATCATTAATAAGCTAAACAACAGTGATATTGAGTCTTTTGCCATCTAAATATAGTTATTTTGCTCTGATGTTTCTCTGAAAGCACTTGAAAATCAATGACAGTAAAGTGCTTCGACTTTAATGAAAAGTATATCAGAAACTTAGAAATAACTATGCTACCCAGGTATTCTTACATACACAAACTTCTGATGGCATTTCATAAATAATTTTGAGACCATACCAGTAGACTAACTCAGAATTTTCAGAACTCTCTTGCAGAAGCAGATGTGTTTGTGAGGTTGCTAATCCAATATCAAGCAAAACAAGGATTAAATACATAGGACTGAATGCAACTGATGAAGGATGATTATGGGTTTTTTTGAATATTGCTGCTATTTTAATATATTTTCTGGAAATACAGAACCATTTACTTTCTCTTGAGGTATCTATAACTCATAACAATTTAGTAGACTAAGCTTCTTATGAACAGAAATGAAATATTTATTTATTTTTTACCTGCTAAAACTCACAGAATTTGGAAATTGTTATTGAACATTCTTATGATCATGGCAATAAAGTTATTGGTATAGTTTCAATAAGTGTCTGCTCAACTTATTAACATGAGATAACTAGAAATTGTCTATGCAAATTTTAAATTCTTGCAGTTTCCTTCAATGTTAGCTACAGCACTCTAAACGAATGCTTCCAATTTAGTTCCAAGACTAAAACTTTAATGTTCAGACACTTATTGGGACTGTAAGGTGACTTACAGTAACCTTAGGTATTTCATAGCTGGTTTACCACTCCAGCACCTAAAAAAGGATTCTCAGCAAAAGCCCAATAATTTTACATAGTCCTTTAAGAACTCATCATTTCAGAAGATGAAGCATGGTCTGGATTTCTCCATGACTGAGCCAACGTTTTGACCACTATGTAAAATGCTTTGCTCATGCATGCTTTTATACAAATGATAATCAGAACTATAGGTAACATCTCCAAGAACATTGAATTATTTTTTTCAAAAATCTCGACGAGCAATGCTACATAACCAAAATATTTTTATCTACTAAACTCTTGGAATCTGCTAGACTAAATAGATTCAGGATTAAACTCCTGACTCTTTAAACAAAACTTTTATATTAATAAGTATTTTATTTTTATTCCAAGCATTTATCTTTTAAGAGGTACAATCTTCAGTACTCTAAATCAACTGATGTTTATCATCATGCCTCGAAAGAGTTTAACTAATGTTACAAAGACTGCACAAACAAGAGGCTGTCCAGAGACTATTTCGTAGACCCAAATTCACTCTACTCAAGGAGGCTTATGACTGTTTCTGAAATTTTTAGTGATGAATAATCACCATAAAATGAATGCCAATATTTTTACCTTGAGATGACAAACCAAAACTATAGCATGCAGCTAAAGCAGTGCTTATAGGAAAATTTGTAACTTTAAATGCCTACATTAAAAAAAGAACAAAGAATTCAAATCAATAACATAACCTTTTCATCTTAAGGCATTGGGAAATAAGAGCAAACTAGACCCGAAGCAAGTAGACAGAAAGAAATGATAAAGATTAGGATGGTTATGATGTTGTACTTTACCTGAGCCCTGTAGTCATGGAAAATAGTAATAATTAAAAATTTCCTTCATCCTCTAGTGGTCTGGGAACTGGTTTACAACAAAGAACTAACCTTTCCCATATTATTTAGAGAATACTTCCTCCTCATTCCTTCTCATGATTCCAGTCAGACTCAAAAATGACTCATTGATTTAATTGTGACATTGTCACACACAGATATTTTTCCTTTACCTGAAACTACTTAGGATGCCAGACATAGAACCACAAACTCCCTGTTTTATGCCTCATGAGTAATTAAACTTTGTCCCTGTGAAACTAGCTAAACACAGAGAGAAAGATTTCCTGTTTAGCTGATTGTGACTTCCCACCATCATAATAACAATACCAAATGTAAATTATCCAGTAATCAGTTCTTTATTTCTCCCTGTGAAGGCATAAAACAAAACCATCCTGCTGAGATACTGATGTTTAGATGTGGGGTGCTCACTCTACTGCATTAGGTTGAATAAAAGCATTTTCTTTACTTGACCAATTTTGCCTTTGCAGCAGAAATTAGTAAAATAGTAAAAATCAACAAAGCTACAAGTTGGCTCATTGAAAAGTTGAACAAAATTTGACAAATTTTTAGCTAGACTGATCAAGTAGAAAAAAAGAGAAAATTCCAATTACTAAAATCAATGATAAAGGAAGAAGAATTTACTAACAACTTAATAGAAATAAAATTGATTGCATGAACACTATGTACAACTATAGACAAAAAAATAGATAACTTAGATGGACAAATTCCTAAAAGGATACAAACTATAGAAAGTGGCTCAAGAAGAAATAGACAATCTGAATAAACCTATAACACAAAGTGAAATAGTAAATAAAAAATACCCACAAGGAAAGCTCAGCCCCAGATTGTTTAATGGTGAGTTCTGAACATATTTAAAGAATAATTAATGTCAATTGTTTACGGGATCATTCACAAAAGATAAGAGTATATTACTTCTCATTCTATGAAGCTAGTATTACAATAATACCAAAACTAGACCCAAAAAAAAAAAAAAGGCAAAAACAAAAACTCAAGGAAAACTATAGACCTATATTTCTTATAAATGTAAAATTTTAGAGAAAATACTAGCAATCTTAACTGAGAAACCATATAAAAAGTTATATACTATGACCAAGCCGGATTTATCCCAGGAATGGAAGGTTGATTTAACATCTTTAAAACAATACCTATAACATATTATTAAAATAAAGGAAAATAAACATACCATCTTCCAAACAGATGCAAAAATAACATCTGACAAAAATGAAACACCCTATCATGATAAAAATATTTAACAAATTTAGAATAAAGGGAGACTTTCTCAACTTTATAAAGGGCATCTGAAGAAAAACCACTGCTCACATGAATCTTAGTGATGAAAAATTGAATGTTTTTCTCCTAACAATATGAAAAATATAAGGACATTTGTGTCACCTCTTTTCAATATTGTACTGGAGGTTCTAGCAAGAAAAATCAGGAAAGAAGATTAAATAAAAGTCATTAAGATTGGAAGGAAAGAAGTAAAACTATCTCTAATTGCAGAACACATGATATTTTATGTAGGAAATTCTGAGGGATCCAGTGAAGAACATTATAGCCAGTAAACAAAGTCAAATCTATAGAGACAAAAAAATTGGTTAGTGATTTTTAGGGACTGGAAGGAGTGGGTAATGGGAAATTACTGCTAATAGGTATGAAGTGATGGAAATCTTCTAAAATCATGTTTGTGACAATATTTGCAGAGTTCTGAAATACTAAAAACCCTTGAATTTCACACTTTAAAGGTGAATTACATGGCATTTGAATTACATATCAACAAATTTATACCTTAAGAAAATAAAAATGAAAGAAATAGATTTTTCTGGTAGAATATATGGCAATGGGAAATAAAACTTACTATTTTTAAATTTATGTAATGCAATTAGTTCAGTTTCTGTAACTCTTGAACTAGAAAGTAAATTAAATAATGTAATAAAATGGTACATATAAAAAGTATACATTATATATACATATACTTTAATATACTTTATGTATAATTTTATTGGCATTCTGCATTATATTTTCTTACACAAACAAATTATTATAATTTTTACTTCTGAACTCAAAATGTACAGGAAACCAAAATGCAGTATATATAGTAAACAATGTGGAACGCATCTCAATTTAGGCTTTTCTTCACCTTATTAAATTTTATTGCCCTCATAAAACTCATAATTCAGTGGCAGGTTTAATAGTGACTGTTCTATGACCTGATCTTACCAAATGATTTAACTTACTTTTCAATAAAAGATATTGTTTTTTAATGCCCTCTTTCCACTAGTTTCTACAATAATTTAATAATAAATTTACAATGACAGAGGCAACCAGCATTTAAAACGATTGGGGACCAATGCTAGTTAATTGTGTTAGCCAAATCAGTCAAAACAAAGAGCAGAAGTGAGCATCCATATTAAATATTAGTAAATTAATTTTGTTATATTTATATGGATACTTTTAGGACAAAACAGACTATTTTAGTAAATATGGTAAATTGGTTAAAAGTTGGTTAAGATAATTTTTATACTAGCCTTTTTTGAGTTCAATTCATGAGAATTTATGTTGATTATGTAAAATTACGTTAAAGATTAATTAGAGAGAAGGCTGGATTGAAAACCCCTGTTGTTTTACATACAATAATAATTATCATTGGGCATAAGAAAAGTAGTTTTCTTAATCAAGATTAAATCATTTCAGTTAATTCCATAATGGTGATAGACTGTAAAAGGCAATTCAATTCAACTATATCTTCCTAAATTTTGGAAGCCAAAAAAATGGGATATAATTATTTGCATTCTGGAACACTTAGTAGAAATAAAAACACATAACTTATTATTCTTATTAATAGTTGAGGTTAGTCACCAGATATCACATCTTCTCAGTTGTACCAAGATAAATTATGTTGACACACCAGCAAGTCTTTTCTAATTAGGGTCAGTGGAGCTGGGGGAGGATTGTTACTCAGCTATTTGGCTTGGTCATGGAGAACTATGATTTATCTTTTAGACTTAGGCTAATACAGATAAAATAGATCTACATATGGTAAATAGCCATCATAGTCTGAGAGATGCCCAATATAAGAAGCTAAAATTTATGTGCAGAATTCTAAATAGAATTCAAAAGAGTTCCTGCCAAGCCACTCAAAATGTTATGCTTAATAAATTATTAAACCTATCTGAAAGAGTATAAATAATGTCAATAGGTATTGAGCAGTTACATGTATTTACAATCTACAAATTTATGGCATAACTTTTTGTCATTTAACCATTTAAAATTAGACTATTAATTGAAACAAGAAACAACTATTGTTACTTAGGTTTATTTAAATTATGAGAAAGTTTTAATGGCACTGGTGGAATTCAAAGGGCTTGTCTTTTCAGATATCATAAATCTTGTAAATTTAGAAATATCTTTGAAAAGGGAATCCCATTTATAGACTTAATCATTAAACTAATTATTACACTGATTGTAATTAAAATAGTTATTATATGAATAGTTATTAATGAAGCAATCTCCAATTATAGTTTGACTCCAGTTCATTTCCTATCAAGTGAAGTGTGATTTCCGATATAGTCTATACTAATTTTCCCAAATTTTAAAAATATAGTTTAAACGATATTTCTAAATCCACTAGAATCCACTAGAAATTCCATCACTGGTTCCCTTATTTTTTAAGTAAAGTCTATTGTGAGTTAAAAGTTCATATGAAACTATTGCAGTTCCTTTCTCCCACTAATACCTAACTACATTTAAAAATCACATCCCTGGAATAAATGAAGATGTTCACCATGTAGACATGTAGGCATGTCTGTTTATGTTATGCCTGCCATTCATTTCTCTATTGACCATGGCATGTATAATAAGTCTTAGAGAATGCAAGCAAACCTCTGATTGCCAATGCAGTGCATTCTCTGGCACTCAGCACCCATAAATTTGGGAAATTTATTTTTATATTTTTACTAAACTGTGATCCTCAATAGCAGTATCTTTTACCTGGCAAGTGTATCAGACTGCCCTTAATTTTCTTGCCTTAGTGACAAGTCAAATTTCCAGAACTGCAATATGTTCTAGTTATAGGGACCTAGAGCAAGTCATCATTATATGGGAGATCTTCTGTTTCACCGTATTTATGATGTAATCGTGATTGAACCTGCAAATAGCATTAATCCTGTTCTTAGTTATGTACCTAAGATATAAGTCCCGTAAGTAGTGCAAGGGAAAAAATATCCCATCAGGATACAGAAGTAGGCTACTATAGTGGCATGTTCCTGCATGTCATTCAGAGCCATTTGTGACACATGTGTCTTAAATGGTCATTAAAAATTCAAGCTTAAAAATAAGCTTGGACTGAGGGGAAACTATGTGATGGAATATATGCCTTAGAATTATAAGTACCCTGTTTCTGTGTTTTCCTTGTTTTTAATATTATCTCATACACAATGTAATTTATATTTGTTTTCTTCTACTGTCAATAGAATAGTGATTTTTCATCAGTAGAAATATAGCTTTTATGTGAGCGAAGGAAATGAAAAGACACTTCTCAAGAGAACACATACATGCAGCCAACAAGCATATGAAAAAAGCTAAACATCACTGACCATTAGAGGAACGCAAATCAAAACCACAAGGAGATATCATCTCACACTAGACAGAATAGCGATTATTAAAAAGCAAAAAGTAATACATGCTGGTAAGGTTGTGGAAAAAAGCAACACTTATACATTGTTAGGAGTGTAAATTTTTTCAAGCATTGTGGAAAGCACTGTAGTGATTCCTCAAATACCTAAAAACAGAGCTACAATTACTGGATATATACCCCAAATAATATAAATCATTCTATTATAAAGACCCATGCAGGTATATGTTCATTATAGCACTATTCACAATAGCAAAGACATGGAATGAACCTAAATCCCCGTTACTGGTAGACTGCTTTAAAAAATGTGGTGCATATACACTACGGAATATTATGTAGCCATAAAAAGAATGAGAGCATGTCCTTTGCAGGAACATGGATAGAGCTGGAGGCCATTATATATTGTTAACAAACTAATGTCAGAAAAAAACCACCAAATACCACATGTTCTCACTTATAAATGGGAACTAAATGATGAGAACCCATGGACTCACAGACAGGAACAAAATGCATTGGGGTCTACCTAAGGGTGGATAGAGGGTGGGAGGAGAGAGAGCCTCAGAAAAAAATAACTAATAGATACTAGTCTTAATACCTGGATAGTTAAGTAATCTATACAACAATCTCCCATGACAGAATTGTACGTATACAACATACCTGCACATGGATCCCTGAACTTTTCCCCTAAAGGGTTTTTTTAACCCCTAAAAGTTTTTTAAAAAAGAAATACACATTTTATGAATAAGGGCTTCCATTCTTACATTGTCATGTGTCTATTTTTAACATAGTCTGAGAATTCTCTGAAAATCTTACATGTTATATTTTTAAATACACTTATCTTTAAAAAACTTTCACTAAAAAAGATACATACATATATATACATATAAAGGTATGTGTATGTATGTGTATCATGTATATGTTTCTCTCTCTCTCCATAGAGAGATACATGTACATAAGCTAATAGGCCTATCTCTGTGGAGTTCCTTAGTCTAATTCTATTCTTAATTTATACAGAAGAGATAGATCTTATAGAAAAGCAGATTGGTCCACTAACATTTGGCTAACGGGTCAACTTAGAGAAAAACAATGTAATTTCATTTTATATGTGCTATTTTATGTGAACAAATATTTAATATTTGGTGTGTTTCATAGCAAAATCATAATACATTGATCCAGAAACAATATATTGAGAAAGGGGTTGAGATACTCTTGGTCCTTTCTGCCCCTGCTGATGATAGTGATTACAGCACTCACACTAATTCCTTTTAATTCTTCTGACTAATAATATTTATTTTATTGTATATAAGTTTTAAGACTAGATTGGGCGTGGTGGCTCATGCCTGTAATCCCAGTACCTTGGGAGGCTGAGGTGGGTGGATCACCTGAAGTAAGGTATTCAAGACCAGCCTGGTAAACATGGTGAAATCACGTCTCTACTAAAAATACAAATAATTAGCCAGGCGTGGTGGTGCATATGTGTAATCCCAGCTACTCGGGGGGCTGAGGCAGGAGAATCGCTTGAAGGGAGGTGGAGGTTGCAGAGAGCCGAAATTGTGCCACTGCAATCCAGTCTGGGCAACAGAGTGAGACTCTGTCTCAAAATGACAAAACAAAACAAAACAAAACAAAATTTTAAGACTAATGGGCAGGAACATTTTAATCAGAACACAATAATATATGCATTCAATTAGATGCTGACACTAGTGTAGTGTAAGTGAGACAAATGGGCAAAATGTTGGGTATTTCTTGAGGTAATTGACTTTTCCCTTTCTAAAATCATTTTATTGAGGTATGGCTGACATATAAAAAGGTATACATGTTTAACATAGAGATTTATGAATTTGGGGATAAACATGCATGCTTAAAATCATCATCATCCTGATGGCCATAAACATCCAACACCTCTCAAAGCTTCCTCCTTCCCTTTTTATTGTTATTTTAAATTTGTTTTTGTGGTAAGAACATTTCACAGGAGATATATCTTCTTAGCATATTGTTAGTCATAGGTACTATGATTTATAGTAGATAGATCTCCAGCTTATATTTTTCTTGTATAACTACATTTTTCTACTTTTTTTTTTTAAGATGGGGTCTCACTCTGTTGCCCAGGCTGGAATGCAGTGGCACAGTCTTGGCAGACTGCAGCCTCAACGTCTCTGGCTCAAGTGATCCTTCCTCCTCAGCCCCCTAATGACTGGGACTACAGGTGCATGCCACTACGCCCTGCTATTTTTTTTTTTTTTTTCTGTAGAGACAAGGTTTCGCAGTGTTACTCAGGCTGGTCTCAAACTTCCAGGCTCAAGCAATAGTGTGCCTCAGCCTCTCAAATTGCTGGGATTACAGGCATGAATTTTTTACTCTTTAAACATCATCTTCCTATTTTTCCTTCCCTGCAGTCTCCGGCAACCACCATTCTAATCTCTGTTTCTGTAAGTTGGACTTTTTAGATTCTACATATAAATGTGATTGTGCAGTACTTGTGTTTCTGTCTGGCTTATTTCACTTAGTACCCTTTAGGTCCATCCATATTGTCACAAATGGCAAGATTACTTTTTTAAGGCTGAGTAATATTCCATCCATCCATATTTAGGTTGATGTCAGAAAAGTATGGTGTTAGCTGTGGAATTGTCATATATGGCCTTTATTATCTTGTGGTACATACATTCTATATGTAATATGTTTATAATATTTTATGAATGGATAATGGATTCTGGCAAATGCTTTTCTCCATCTTTTAAGAGGACTACATGTTGTTTATACTTCATTCCATTAATATGGTGTATCACATTAATAGATGTGCGTATGCTGAATCATCTTTGCATCCCAGGGATAAATGTCACTTTAGAAAGCTGTATAGTCATTTTAACATGCTTTCCAGTTCAGTTTGCTAGTATTTTGTTGAGGATTCTTGCATATATGTTCATCAGATAAGTTGGCATGCAATTTTTTTTCTTGTAGTGTTTTTGGCTGCCTTTGGTATCTGGATAACGGTGCCAAAGCAGGTGGATCACTTGAGGTCAGGAGTTGAAGACCAGTCTAGCCAACATGGTGAAACCATCTCTAAAAATAATAATTTTAAAAAATGAGTTTAGAGTATTGTCTTCTCTTTAAATTTTGTTAAGGATTGACAATAAATTTTCTTTAATTTTTTGATAGAATTCTCCATGAAATGTATAGGGCCCTAGGGTTTCTTCATTTGGGGAGATTTTAAATTATTGATTAAATATCCTTATTCATTATTAGCCTGTTCAGATATTCTATTTCTTTATGATTCTGTCTTAGCAGGTTTCATGTTTCTAAGATGTCATCTATTTCTTTCTAGGACAAATTGTTGATGTGTAACTGTTTATAGGAGTCTCTTATGTCCCTTTTTACTTCTGTGGTACCAGTTATCTCCTCTTTCATTTAATTTATAACTTTTTATATATATTTTATAACTTTATATATATATTATTTTTATAATTTATATCTGTTTAAGTTTTCTTTTTTTCTTAGTCTAGCTATAAAAGTTTTCAATTCTGTTTTAAAAACCAAGTTCTTAATTTCATTAATTTTTTCTACTTATTTTTCTAGGTTTTATTTCTTTTATTTATTTCCACTCTATTTCCATTTTTCTACAACTTTAGACTTACTTTTTTTTTATAGTTTCTTGGAGTATAAAATTAGATTAATTGATATCTTTATTTTTGTTAATGTAGGCATTTATTACTATAAATTTCCTTCTTAGAATTGCTTTAACATCATTTCATATGCTTTTGTATATTTTGTTTCCATTTTTACTTGTCTCAAAATTTTAAACAAATTATTCTTATTGAAATTTTGTTTAACCCATTTGTCATTCAGGAGTGCATAGCTTAATTTCCTCACATTTGTGAATTCTCCAGTTTCTTCCTTTATTAATTTATAGTTGCAATTCACCGTGGTTCCAAAAGATACCCGATATGAGTTCATTCTGAAATCAGCAGACATGTTGTGTGGCCTAAAATATGACCTGTTATACTAGACAATGATCCACATGTACATGAAAAGAATATTTATTTTGTTGTTGTTGGATTGAGTGTTCTGCGTATGTCTATAAGTTCCAGTTGATCTATAGTGCTGTTCAACTCCATTTCTGCATTGATTTTCTATGGATGATCTATGTTGAAAGATCACCTTTTGTTGAAAGTGGTGTATCACTCTCTATTTATTCTTTCAGTTCTGTAAATTTCATTTTATATATTTAGGTGCCCTAAAGTGAACACATTCATACTTAAAATTATAATCATTTCATGTGTCATTATATAATAATATTCTTAATCTCTGACAGCATTTTTGACTTAAAGTCTATTATGTCTAATGTAATACAGCCACCCGAGCTCTCTTTGGTGACCTTTTACAACATGTTTTTAAAACGCTTATTTCAGCATATGTGTGTTATTCACTCTAAAGTGAGTCTCTTGTAGGCAGAATATAGATTTGTATTTTCTTAATCTTCTCATCGGCTTTCTGTCTTTTGATTGAAAAATCTATTTACTTTTAAAGTAATTATTTGTAGGTAAAGACTTACTATCACTATTTTGTTAACTGCTTTCTATAATCTTTCTTTCTACTGTCTTTCTTTGTGATTTGATAATTTTGGTAGTGATAGGCTTTGATTCCTTTGTGCTTATATTTCATGTATCTACTACACATTATTTTTGTAATCAGATGAGGATTACCTAAAACACCTTATAGTTATTACAGTCTGTTTTAAGCTAACAGCAATTTATTTTTTCCATACGAAAACTCTAGGCATTTGCTTTTCCCCTCTACATACACATTCTATGTAATTGATGTCACAATTTACATATTTTCATATTACATATTAAAAATATTATAAACATTGTAGCTATAGTTATATTTAATACTTTTGAGTTTTAACTTGTATACTGGAATTAAAAATAATGTATGACCTCTAATTGAAATATTAGAGTATTCTAAATATGACTATATATTTTAAAATAATTTCCACTTATATTTTAAATTCAGGGGGTACATCTGCAAGTTTGTGACATGGGTATATTCTGTGACACTAAGGATTGGGGTATGAATGATCCCATTACCCAGGTAGTGAGCATAGACCCTAATATGCAGCTTTTCAGCCAGTGCCTCCTCACTCTCCCCTCCTAGCAGTTCCCAGTGTCTATTGTTTCCATCTTTATGTCTGTATGTACCCAATGCTTAGTTCCCACTTATAAGTGAGAACATGCGGTATTTGGTTTTCTGTTTCTGTATAAATTCACTTAGTATAATGTCCTCCAGCTTCATCCATGTCACACAAAAACATGGCCTGACCAAACAAGCATTGTTCTCAGACATTTACAACCTTGGAGGGCAACTTTTAAGTTACCCACTCAGAATGTGACCTAGACTACCAAAAGTGCTACTGAGAGTAAAGAATGTTAGAATGGGTGGTAGATACTCAGAAAGGAGAGGATTAGTGTTTGTTTCAGATTTAGGATTAGCTGCATCAATCATCGGGGACTGTGGCTTGCCCTAATAATTATTCTTTTATTTTTATTACTTTTTGAGTTGTGACGACTTACTACTACTTTAGAAAATTGTTGACAGTACAGTGTGAATTTTATGTGGTGTATTTGACTGGATCCAGGCAGTGCATGATGGACTGTAGCGGATTCTGAGTCTTACTCATCCATACTCCCTCTACCCTTCCCATTTCCATCTATGCTTGCCCGACTTCCAGCTACCAAATCTTATGTGTCTTTGTCTGAAAGTTTTTTCTTTTTTCTTTTTTTCTGACACTGTAATTCTATCTGTTAAAAGTCCAAAGATACAGGGGAAATAGCAACTTTGAAAACAATTCTCTATGTGGCAATGGATAAATACCCTCACCATCTTATAGTTATGCTTGAGAAAACAAAATCATATAGTATACTCTGACTATAATGATTAGCAAGCAGAATTTACCTCTAGATATTCACAATGGTTGCTTGTCTAATAATCTACCTTTTCTCTTGACTTTCTTACCTCACTTTCATTCTCTTCTACCACAATTTCCTGGTATCTCCTCACACATAAAATATTAGCATCCAAATCATTCTTTCAGCGGACTCTAACATGGGCGACCCTAGCATAGAGTTAACTTGGATTCATGAAGGTTTTTTTTTTTTTTTTTTAATTCTTATAGAGACTTGGTAAATCACAGAAAGAAAAAGCGATATTCATAGGAAACACTGACATCCGAGGGAAGAAAAAAGGAGTAATATGTACAAAGACTCCAGGAAATAGAAAAACAGAAGGAAACACAGTGAGAATTTTCTGCCAACAAACTGAAAGAAGGAACATTCAGGGAGCCAAAATTTTAGAAATGTAAAGTATTTTAATAACTAAAAATTGTCCATTGTTTTTAGTACGTCGATTATTTCTGTGTAGGCAGCAATCAGATTCTGGTACACTTAAGAGATCAGTGAGAGGGTGATAGTGAGAAGGTCACAACGTGCTAGCAGCCCTCGCTTGCTCTCTGCGCCTCCTCGGCCTAGGCGTCCGCTCTGACCGTGCTCCAGGAACCCTTCAGCCCGCCGCTGCGCGATGAGGACCCCTCCGGGGCTGGCCGAGGATGCAGCCAACTCCCTCTGCACCTGGGAGGTGTGGAGGGAGAGGCGCGGGCGGAAGACCGGGCTGCACGGGGCGCTCGGGGGCTGGCGCGTTTCCAGGTGGCGGTGGTTTCCAGGTGGCAGCTGTTTCCAGGTGGCAGCGGTTTCCAGGTGAGTGCAGCTCAGCAAGCCCCGCACTTGGGGCGGCCAGCCGGCGCCTGCTGGACTTGATGAGGGAACTAGCTCCCTCTGGGCTGCCTACACTGGGCGCGGCTGGCTGGCACCTGCTGGGCTTGATCCAGGAACGAGCTCCCTCTGGGCTGCTGGAGTGCCAGGGCTAGGTGCCACAAAGTCCCACTGGCTAGCCACAGTGAAAGGTGAAACCTGCTTGGCTTTTGGGATGGGTGGGGACTTCGAGAACTTTTGTCTAGCTAAAGGATTGTCAACGCACCAATCAGTACTCTGTGTCTAGCTAAAGAGCCCTCTCTGTTTAGTTAATCTGGTGGGGACTTGGAGAACTTTCGTGTCAAGCTAAAGGATTATAAGTGCACCAATCAGCACTCTGTGTCTAGCTAAAGGTTTGTAAACACACCAATCAGCACTCCATCAAAACGGGCCAATCAGCTCTCTGTAAAATGGACCAATCAACTCTCTGTAAAATGGACCAATCAGCTTGCTGTAAAGTGGACCAATCAACTCTCTGTAAAATGGACCAATCAGCTCTCTGTAAAATGGACCAATGAGCAGGATGTGGGTGGGGCCAGGTAAGGGAATAAAAGCAGGCCACTGGGCCAAGTAGTTCCAACCCTATTGGGTTCGAATTCATTGCTTTTCAAGCGTTGTTGCTGCTATGCTCACTCCTCACTCCACTCGTTGGATGCACACTACGTTTGTGGACTGTAGCATTTTGTGGTGAAGGTTTGTAGTTTCCGTTCTGAAGTCAGCTGAGACCACTGAACCCACGGGGAGGAATGAACAACTCCAGAGCCCTGCTTTTATGAGCTGTATACAACTCATCCTGAAGGTCTGCGGCTGTTAAGCCACCAGGAGTGAACAAAGAATTGCGGATGGGTGCCTTTGAGAGCTGTCATGCTCACCGTGAGGGTCGGCAGCTTAACTCTTAAGTTAGAGCCGCGAACCCACCAGAAGGAAGAAAATCTGGCCATGTCCCAACAGCGGAAGGAACACACTGCGGACACGCCATCCTTAAGAACTGTAACACAGTGGGGGTCTGTGGGTTTGTTCTTGAAGTCCGCAAGACCATAGAACACACCAATTCTGGAGACAATAGACCAAGAACCTACCAATTCCGGACACACTAGGCTGAAGGTAATTTCTGAATGAATGACAGAGAAAGGCAGTGAGTAAATAGTTATTTGCAAGGAGTTGTAGAAGAAATACTTTAGAGACAGAAGGCTAGTAAAGACAGATAGTAATTGATAAACAGTAAGACACCTGAGAGTAACAGCGAGTGTAATCAAGGAATCTGAAAGGATAAGAATTTAGAGCAGAGAATGCCACACTTTAGACTTAGAAAAGTCAGAGGGTGGGAAACGGCTTCTTTGTGAAGGTATATATATATATATATATATATTTTTTTTTTTTTTTAGAGGAAAACAATTTGACATAAAATCGCAGAAACCTGAATTGGCTCTTTGAGATAAAATAGCCCCTGCTTCAAGTAATTACGGAAAAAAAAATTACATAAGATACATTTTTTTACCTGAATTTCAGGTATTCACAGCCAGTATAGCCTAGATTTCTGAAGTAAATAAAAGCTACTTAATTAAGGCTTGACAGAATTATTGCCTGCAGGGCTCCTTGGGCAATTGGCATTTGCCAAAATTACTCCTAGACAAGTCAGGTGGTATGGAGGAGTCAAGCAATTCATGTAGAATGTGTTACTAAATAATTGGTGACCTAAGTGTCCCAGGTTTATTAGGTAACAACTGCTTTTAACTTTTATTTCTATAGCTTTACATTGACAAATTTATCTTTAAGTTGTGAAGTGTATGACCTGTGTTCAAAAACGAAAATGTAAATACTGATTTCAATGGAGTATCATATAAAGACCCTGTGTTTAACCACCGCTCAGGAAAGAAAGCACCGTTTAGAAACACAAAATTAGTTTCACTTTCCAATCACTATCCATTCTCTACTACCCACAAGTAACTACTATCCTAACTCCTAAAATTATAAGTCAGAACTGCTTAATTTTGTACTTTTAAGTAGAAACGTATAGCTTTATATCTAATTTGCCCAATATGAAAATAATCCATGTTTATGTAGCTGTATTACATTATCTTTAAGTGAACTACAATATTCCATAGTGTGAATATAATGCTATTTATCCATTCTATGTATGACAGCTATTTGAACTTTATCAGTTTTTGTCCTGAAAATGTCTTCTGCCCGATGTGGCTTGTAATTGTTCTTTTTGTCATACTTAAATTTACATAATGAGTTTTTATTCATGTGATGTACAAATTACAAATGGCACTGGTGTGAATATTCCCTTACATTCTCTTGGTATACATAAACCTGTTCGGTAGCAGGTTACATATAAAAGTTTAATAGGCAAAGTTATCAGTGTGAGGGTTTTGGTTATTCACCATTCTATGCATACGTTAATATTGACATTTTTTAAGCCATTTTGGTTGTAATACAATGCTACTTAACATTTGATTTGAATTTGAGGTTTTCTAATAGTCAATTCCTCAGGCTCCCGAGTAGCTGGGACTACAGGTGCGTGCCACCACGCCCAGTTAATTTTTGTATTTGTAGTAGAGACAGTTTTACCATGTTGGCCAGGATGGTCTTGATATTCTGACCTCGTAATCTGCCCGCCTCAGCCTCCCAAAGTGCTGGGATTTACAGGTGTGAGCCATGGCGCCCGGCCAACCTCTTCTTATATGGACCATTTGTATGTCAATACAACCTTTTTTATATTGACCATTACTTACATAAGAAAAGGCCAACCTTTTCTTGACTGTTTCTTAAATTTTCTTACGTTGATCATTTGTATGTCTTTGATTTTTTTTTTTCCTTATTTTTTTGAGCACTAGTTTTGTTTTTTGGCTTTGTCTTACGGAGTTTGTTTTGAAAAGTAACCCGTTTTCAAATACATGATATGAAAATATTTTCTCTCATTTCTTGGGCTGCATTTGAAGAGATGACTGCACTCCTATGTTTACTGCAGCATTATTCACAGTAGCCAATGTATGGAAACCTCCTAAATGTCCATCGACAGACAAGTGGATAAAATGTCATCCTCTCTCTCTCTCTCCCCCTCTCCCACACCACAATGGCTGTTATTAAGCTTTAAAGAAAATTCTACCATTTGCAATATGGATAGACGTTAAAAACATTTTAAGTGAAGTGTCAGTCACAGAAGGACTAACACTGCGTGATTCCATTTATATGAATTATAAAAGTAGTTAAGCTTATAGAAGCAGAAAATAGAATGGTGGCTGCCAGGGAGGTATATAAAGTTATTCAATGAGTATGAACTTAACCATTATGCAAGGTGAATAAATATAAAAGATCTGCTCTACAACTTGGTGCCTATAGTTTAGGAAACAATATTGTGCACTTGAATATTAAGCAGATCTTACGATAAATCTTGACACACACAAAGGGACCGAAGATTATTTGGGGGATGATGAATAGGTTTAGGTTTATTACATTGGTTGTGATGATATCACGGATGTATGCATATGTCTGAACTCGTAAAAATTATATACGTTAAGTGTATACATTGTTTATCAATGATGCCTCAAAACTTTAAAAAGTAGGTAGAATAGAAATTTTGGTTTTATTCTGATCTCGGTATAATTTTTTGATAGGCATGATTTTTATTCAAAAGTGCTTTCTAGAATTCATTGGTAAAACAACATAGGTGTAGACGTTTTATCTGAAATACTTAAATTATATAATATTCTGTTCCATTGTTATATTTTGAGTTTCATTTTAAGGTATCGTTTAATTTATATTTTAAAATGTTATAATTTGCCAATACATGCTTTATAATCTTTTTAATTCGCATGTATTTGTATATTTCCTTTTTTCTTCAGTCTCAGCTTGGGCAATTTTACTGGCTTTTTATAGAATTTGTCAGTTATTTCTATTTAATCTTCAGTATTTTACCTTTCTCTCCTTCATGTTTAAATGTTTAAAAATATTTTAATATATATAATTGATATAACTTGGATATTTGTCCCGTCCACATCTCGTGTTGAAATGATTACCAGTGTTGGAGGTGAGGCCTGGTAGAAGTTATATCATGGGGCAGATTCCTCATAAATGGTTTAGCACCATTCCCTTGGTTATAAGCGAGTTTTCGCTCACTTAGTTCACTCAAGATCTGGTTATTTAAAATATTCTGGAACCTCATTTTCTCTCTTCTACACTCACCAGGTGACATAGTGGCCTCCCTTCACATTCCACCATATTTGCAAGCTTCCTGAGGTCCTCAGGACAGCAGATGCCAGCATTATGCTCTCTACAGCCTGCAGAACTGTGAGTCATTTAAACCTCTTTATAATTTACCCACACTCAGCTGTTTCTTTTTAGAGATGCACGAACAGACTAATACAAGAATCATCTTAGCCTGTGTTACTTTTCTAATGTAGACATTTGAAGCCGTAAACCTCTAAGCGCAGATGTGGGTAGATTACTAAAATTTTGATATGTCTTTGTTTCCGTTAAATGTTTTCTGATTTGTACTGTGATTTTCTTTACATGAGTTATTTGGAAGCTTATTTTTCATCTCCCAACTTATGGTGCAGTCACGTGACTTTAAAAAAATTGATTTCTAACTTATTTCACATTGGTCAGGAACATAACCTGAATGATATAAATCATTTAATATTTGAGACTAGTTTCATGGAATATGTGGTACTTTTTATAAATGGTCTTAGTGTTCCTAAAATATTTTGTGAAGTTATTAAGGTATTTCAAGTTTGTGTGTATAAAAAAATATACATGTTATACTTGTATATTTAAGTGTAATATATACATACATGAATATACACATTTTGTGTTTATCAGATGGTTTACAAGTCGTATTAAGATCTTCAAAGGCACTATTAAAGTCGGCTTGTATTTTGTTACTTAGAGGCTAGGTTAAAATACTCCACTTTCATTGTGAATTCTTATTCTATTTTTTTGTAAATTTTTGTAGTTTTTTACTTTCTTGAAGGGCAGTTTTACCTAGCACAGAATCTAGTATGTCAATCATTTTCTTTCAATACTTGAAGATACCAATTTTTTTTTTCTTTTGATGGAGTCTTGCTCTGTTGCCCAGGCTGGAATACAGTGGTGCCATCTTAGCTCACTGCAAGCTCTGCCTCCCAGGTTCATGTCATTCTCCTGCCTCAACCTCCTGAGTAGCTGGGACTACAGGTGCCTGCCACCACACCTGGCTAGTCTTTTTGTATTTTTTGTAGAGGTGGGGTTTCACCGTGTTAGCCAGGATGGTCTCCATCTCCTGAGCCGTGATTGATCAGTCCGCCTCAGCCTCCCACAGTGCTGGGATTACAGGCGTGAGCACCGTGCCCGGCCAATATCACTTTAATTCTTATAGACATCCAGTTTCTGTTGAAGTACTTGAGTTGTCCTATCATTACTACTTTAAAAATATTCTTTCAATTCCGTGTTGCTTTTTTTCCTTGTTTCATTGGGCTTCTAGTATTTTTTGTATTCTAATTTTGTATTAGCATTAAAAAATTGTGCCTTTTTTTAAAATTCAGAGTTTTGGGGATTTTTTTTAATCTGCCTTGATATATTTTATTTGAATATTCTCAGCATTTATTTCTTCAATTACTGCTTCCCTTTTTTCTGTGTTCTCTTGGTGTGACTTTAATTATAAATGATTATATGTATTAAAATGTATCTATTTTAATTCTTACCACCAGTGGCAATTAACTTAAGTGGGCTAGGCTATGCTGTTTGTTCAAATACTATAGATGTATATTTAAAAGGTTTCACATTTACAGTCCGTAAATGTTAAAGTTGGCTATCCTCAATAATGTAGGTAGTCCTCATCCAATCAGTTTAAAGCCTCGAGCAAAGATAGGTTTCCTGAAAAAGAAAAAAAAAAATTCTGCCTCAAGGTTGCAACATAGAGACCCAGCCTGATTCTGTCTGCTGCCCTAAGTTTCAAACTCAAGACTGCAATATAATTTCTTATCTGAATGTACAGACTGGCAGCCTGCCCTACAGAATCCAGGCCAAAAAAGTCTCATAATCTTATAGGCCAATTTCTTAAACTTTTTCTGTGTGTAAGTATATGAATATATGAATATGAATTGAATATGAATATTATAAATATGTAACATACACACATGCACACTCATTCTCTGTTCTCCAGAGAAATAGATGAGTATAATAGGATTCTATTGGTTCTGGTTCTCTGGAGAACCTTTAATACAGTACCTGCTTTTATTCCACCCTATAGTTTCTGTAGGCTTCAGTCTGGATAGTTTTTCTGATTTGTTAGTTTACTAATTCTCAACTGTTAGTTATTGGTTGAATTATTTCAGTTTCAGAATTTGCATTTAATTTTTAAGCATTGTTCTTCCAAAGCTAACATCATTTGCATGTATATCTTTAAACATATTAAACATAATGAAGTTAGAATAGTTAACTATCTGGAATCCAATAAGCTCTGTTTCTATAATCTATTTTTCTCATTTTCTCATGTTATGTCCTATGTCCCCTCTTGCACCTGATAAGTTACATAAAAAAAACACAAACTGAAGACTTAGAAAGGGTTACCTTCCTCGAGTAATTCATTATTTTTTCAAGCTAGTAGGTAAATGATTTATCAATTATGATTACCTTCATCCAATTTCAGGTACTGAAATGACTGTAAATGGCCCTGCTAGTTTGTTTACCCTTATTCCTATTGTCTATTCAATCCAGATATTGATAGTTTATCAGGACTCTCAATTTTGCTGAGCGCTGAATTCAAATTTTCAGTGTTTTCTTCATGACTCTGTTTAAAGATGATTTCCTTTGGTTTCCCAGCAGCTTTTCCTGGAATTGTCAGATATCCCTGGGGGAAAGCTGTCTGTAATAATGAGCTCCTCTCTCTATTTTTAAATCCTTGACCTTATTCCTATAATTTGTCACTGTATTTTAATCTTTTCAATGCCTTTCAATAGAATTCAAAACTAATATTTATTATACTTTGTAATGCTCATTTTGAAGCACTGATCCAATTTTAAGTATTCATTTCCAGAAGGGGATATCTTTTGAATGTAATATTACGACAGGTGATTTAAAACAATCTGAAACTCTTTACTACATTTATATTTAGTCGTAAAAGTGAGCATATCTAGAAATACACTTGGACATTTCATAGTAGAAAATATTCTATAATTCATCTAGCCTATCCCTTCCAGAATAATAATCATATTTCGAGTTAGACTGTAGTTAAGACTTCAAACATTCAGGCACATTATTTGACTTCTTTGAACCTAAGGGTTTTCCCATTTAAAACAAGACAAACATGATTTATCTCATAATGTTGACTTAAAACCATATTAAGTAATGGAATAGAATGGGAAGGCCGTTGGACAGTAAACATAGTTGACAGATCTGGTTCTTTGCACCTTTTATCTTTCAAATGTAGAAACAAGGCCAATCACTTAAGTTGATTACAGGTACATTACTAAAAATTTCTAACAAGCCCATGCTAAAAAGCAGGACATCCTAATTTACTCCCTAGCATTCCTCTAATTAGTGACGGGCATTTGTCAACAACAGCAAACTAACAGCTCATCTCGGTTGTGAAATAGGAGATGGACTCCCCAAGAATATCCTGTCAGCACTGGGTCCTGTCATCTCAACATCAATGTGAAAAACAGCAACTTCTGCAGAGAAAGATTTAATTTAGATCTAATGTCCATCATTCAAGTAGACATTTTTTACATCCCCTTGCAGTTCCTGCTACACATTCAAAAAAAATCTTTTAGTGCTGCGCTTACAAAATATATCTAAGCATTGTACATCCATCTATGCCCAGCTATTAAACATACGCAGCAAATTTTCTATCCATGTTCTTACAATGCTTTCATTAAAGTATAATAAAATTTTGATAGTTTTATTGATATTAAACCACCATGATTTTCTGTTTATTCATGGATTCTTCAGGCCTACTCTTAAGAGTTTTAAGTGCTTCACATAAATCCTTGGTTATGTAAACATTATTTGGCATATGTTTAAACAGACCACTCGCATTTATTTCATCATTCTATGGGATAAAATAAAACAATATTTTCTCCTTGGTTTCTTCAAATGATAATGTAAAAGATTGAAAATAAGTAGAAGAGTAAGTTGCTATTCAGATGCTCCAGACATGTTTCCTCTGAAGGTCACATTAATAATACAAATTTAAGGTAACTTGTATGCTTAATGAGTACAATTAGCCAGTCAATTTGCTGTACTCTTCTATCTGACCTTCTATGGATGAAGTTATAACCTAATACTTTTATTAGCTTTTGCTTTTTTTAATAATGCACATTTTAGAGTGACAGTAAGTCACACACCATGGTCTAATGATGCTATTAAAATTCAACCCACTGCTCATAAAACAGTTTAAGTCTCTTTGCCCTTTGTAAGCCACATTTCTGTAGCTGTATCAGTTGGAAGTGGAGAAGTTATAAAGGTGTCTCTAGGCTCTTCTCAGTAGGTTAGCATGATTCTTGAATATTCACTGGCACCAATTTCTTCTGTGCCACTGGCTCACCTGGAGCTATGTGAATATACTGAGGTGGATGACTTTAGTCATCATTGACTACTCTGGCTGAATCTTTAGTTTTTGGTTGAGGTCTGATACCTGCTTTTGAGCTTCATCCTGTGTAGCCTCTTTGTCGCTATGGAAAATACATTTGGATTGGATATTTTGTTGAAAACAAAAGCATATTAAAATTATAATGTCAGGTTCCTTAAAATACCCAAATACTTAGGGATGACACTCAAGTCTGCATGAAAAGAGCTAAGAGATATGTTTGATGTTTGGCACTAATAACATTTCAAATGGCTTCATGTGTCAGTCTGAGAAATACACTGAAAATCCTCTTTAATTTACATGTCACTGAAAATTTGTGTCACCTCTAAGTGTATATTTTATTATAACTGTTCTTTTAGTTTCAAACATGTTGCCTCCGGCCTGAAGACCTTTTACAAGGTCAGAGATCAAAGGGATTCCTCTAAAGTCCCACATCTTTCCAAAGTCCTATTTCAAACACATCACACATTTAAAAAGAAATCAGATTAAACTCATGAAATCTTGTCTCTGAAATCCTATTACTACAAACATAGCACATATTTTTAAAAATCTGATTAAATTCATGAAAGTTTTATCTACTTTGGAAGTAGTTTGATTACTTTCTCTTTTGAAAATGCCACTACAGTTACATATAAAACTCGGCATATGTTTATAACTTTTTGTGTATGAGAATCTTCTCAGTGAATAAACATGTTAGCTTCTATCAATTTTTCCTCTAATTTCTTGTGATATATTATTTCCTGGATTATCAATGAAAAGGGCACTACAAGCTGATATTAGAAAAAATACAAATGTAATTAGAAAGATGTATATCTGATACGAAGTGAATTCAGCATCAGAAAAGTTTTCTACTTTATGTGGCATTTATTCATTTACATTAATATAAGGTGGGTAGTGGAGGTACTTCTACCCTCAATAGGTATAGAAATTGAAACTGATATATTCAGATGTATTTATAATGTATATTTTAAATACAGTGTATGTCATATATGAGGTTATCCACCTGCACACTGCAGAAAGACGAAAAACTGACTTAAGAAAATTTAGATCTCTCATACAGTTGAGGTATTGTCATTCCAGGTTTGATACTGTAACTCTTGTTTTCGGTTCCCAGACTTTCTTGCTACTTTTCTTAAAATCCAGCTCTCGTCTTTATGGTTCAGTGTATCAGTTGGAGTTCAAATGAAAGAAGAAAATTGTATGTGGTGTGTGTATTAAAATATATTTGTATATATTCAAATGTATTTATATATTACATGTCATATATGTAACATACATAAGGTTATCCACCTGCACATTACAAAACAAGGACTTAAATAAGAATTTATCTCATACAGTTTACTTATGTATTATAAAGTACTTAAAATATTTATATGATAAATAATTTCATGACATAAGTTCATTATACATATTTATAATATGCTTTTATCATTGCCCAAAATGTAGTAACATGGCCACATTCAGTTGCAAATGTGGCAAGAAAAGGTGGTATTTTCACTCAATGAATACAATTAGTGCAAATAAGATAAAGGGGGAGATCAGATTGCCCAGTAGCCAAGTAAAATTATTTTCCTCACAAATGAATTACAACATTTCTCTAAATTTAGAATCTCTTGCTCTTTCCATTAATCTTCTCTACATATTGTACTATTGTTTCTCTCTGTGAATGTGAACTCTTGTATTTACTTTCACATATAATAGTTGAGGTAAAGGAAATATAGTAAAATCTAATAGCACGTGTCTAAAATAGTATATACATTATATGTTTTGCATTTAATATGTGAATCTGATTACATATGGTATAAGATGTGAAAAATAGGTAAATTTAAGGGACTATTTTCTTATGACAGATACAAAAACTATTGTAACAAAACATTTTCACATTTCAGTTTTATTTACAAGCATTCCTTAATGATGATCTAGCCTTATGTCTGGATTGCTTCCAAAAGACCCACAAAACATATTAAGGTCTATTCTGGACTTGATGTTAAGATCTGCTATACATTAATAACCAAAAATCACAATAACATTAACAGCTGCCTAATTTAATGGTGATAATGATTTTCAAATGCTGCATGTTTCTTTTATACTTATATTCAATTTGAAGTTAAAAAAAAAAAATTAAGAACATTTAAATGTGTATGTCAGAATTTTTAAGTGGGTGTCTTTATACTCCAATATCTTTAAAGAGCAACATATTCCTGTGTGTGCAGAAAAATTTATTCAGTTTGATATTCCCCCAGGAACTTTTTAAAATACACTGTCCTCCTCTAATCCACTTAAATAATATACTGCTATTTTCTTTAACTAAAATATAGTCTTAGTTTTACCATAGAGGGGGAAAAAAATCTATTTTAGTAAAACCTTAACTTTTCTCAAAAATTTAGGGCACAAAATTTTTAAGGCTATAAAAAACTCACCCAACCTGACGTATTTTTTTAAAGAAGACTTGTCCTCATCTAGGGGAGAAAACTGATTATTTTAAATTGCTAGTTAAGAAAATTTAAAATATGACTATAACACAAATTTAACAATTAGGTTAATGTATTTGCAGTGTTTTAAGAGATTGCAGAAAATTTTGTAAGATCCTAAAGTCAATCTTAATTACCCTGCATGATTTGAAAGGTTAATCTTGTTTTATATCCCTCCAGTACAATGAGAAGTAGAATAGGTAGTATGGAAATGTTAAGGAACTTAAAAGCAGCTCTAAAAAGTCTGCCTTCATCTATTATGGGCAGATTTCTACTCTGAGTATCATAAACTCACTTATACTCATTTTTCCCCCCCCTACAAGCGACAACTACAACCATAAGCCAAGATCAACCGTTTAAAAATCAGTTTCATGTCTTTAGGAATTGCAAATTAAAACATTTAGGTATTTCCACACACTTACCAGAATGACTAAAATCCAAAACTGACATCAAATGCCGACAATGATATGGAGAAACAAACTTACAAGTTACTGGGAAGAAATGCAAAACAGTACAGACATGTTATAGTTTGGTCCTTTCTGACTATAGTCATTATAGTCTTACTGCGTATTTCAGTAATCATAGTTCTTGGTATTTAACTGAAACTTACATCTACACAAAACCTGTACACAAGTATCTATCAGATTTATGTATAATTGCTAAAACTTGGAAGCAAGCAAGATCCCTTCCAGTACATGAATAAATCAGCATTCTGTGACACATCAATCCAATGAAATATTCAGTGATAATCTTATGGAAGAATCTAAAAGGTGGATCTCGTAGACACTAGAATAGTAGACACTGGAGGTGGGAGAGAGGAAGGGACAATGGGGAGAGGTTGGTCAAAAGGTATAAAGTTAAATGGGAGGAATTTGTTCTATTGCATAGTAAGATTATGGTTAACAATGCATTATATATTTAAAAATAGAAGAGAGGATTTTGAATGTTCCTACCACAAACGAGTGGTATGAGGTGATAAATTCGCTAATTACCCTGAATTGACCATCACATAATGTATACATTATAACTTCACATTATAACTCAAAAATATGTACTCCTATGTGAAATTTAAACTACAATTTAAGGAAAGGAAGAAATGAGCTATCAAACTTCAAAAAAATATGAAGCAACTTTAAATGCATCTTACTAAATGAAAGAAGCTAACCTGAAAATAGTACAGGGTGTATGATTCTAACTATATGACTTTCTAGATAAGGTAAAATTAGAGACAAAAAAATTGCCATGTGTTCGGAGGGACAAATGGTGGGATGAGTAGGTGGGGCACAGGGCATATTCAGGGCAGTGAAATTATTTTATAAGATACTGTAATGGGCCAGGTGCAGTGGTTCATGCCTGTAATCCTAGCACTTTGGGAGGCTGAGGCAGGCAGATCACCTGAGGTCAGGAGTTCAAGATCAACCTGGCCAAACATGGTGAAATCTTTACTAAAGTACAAAATTTAGCGAGGCATGATGGCACATGCCTGTAATCCCAGCTACCCAGGAGGCTGAGGCAGGAAAGAGACTGGAATCTGGGAGGCGGGGGGCTGCAGTGAGCAGAGATCATACCACTGCGCTCCAACCTGGGCGACATAAGTGAGACTCTGTCTCAAATAAGTAAAGATCATGTAATGATAGAGAAATGCCTCATTATGCATTTGTCAATAACCATAGAATGTTACTGAACAAACAGTGAAACCTGATCCAAACATGAACTTTATAATTTATTCATGTTTGCTCATTAATTGTAATGTACCACACTCATGAAATATGTTAATAGCAGGAGAACAGGAAAAATTGGGAAACAGAAGTTCTTTCAGCTCAAATTTTCTGCGAACTCAACCCTTGTAAAAAGTTATCTATTGGTTAAAAAAATAAAGCATCTCAAAATTTTACACTCTGATAGAATTAGGTAGAATTGCTGCTATGAAAAGGATAACGTAAAACATAAAATGTGGTTTGTAAACCAGTGTCTGGCAAATTCTGTAATTAAATGTGGATCAGTCCTAATGTCCTAAAATTTGAGTTTTTCTAATCGCTGTATATATTTTATTTTTGCTACATTTCCTTAGCTTGGTAATTCACTCAGTTAATCTGTTTCCTCAGTGGATCTTATAACATTTTATATTGGTGGTCCCTAAGATCAAAATAGCCATATCTTTGAAAAATTTTACATTTTAGGAGGTCAAAAGATTAAGCTTAAATATCTCTAAGGAAGTTTACACATCAAGTCTAAGAGTTTTTAAAATCATCCAAAGTTTGTTTTCATTCGGACGAGCACACCAGCACAGAGGTATTCTTCAGTTACTTTTCAAACATTTTTTTCACCAAATGTACGTACATTATAGTCTCGGTAAGCAGATGCTAAGAAGACAAACTTATCTGAAGCTTATGTGTTGAGGGAGACAGAGTTAACATGGAGACAAATGAATAAAATAGTAATTCTAGACAATGTTAAGTGCAATGAAGAAAAATATATGAGAATGGGAATTATTTTTGATCAGATATTCATGGAGGACCATATTTGCTTTTGATTCGTTATCTTCTCTCTCGGTTGAGATACGTGTTTGTAACCATTATGTTGCCTTTCAGAAATTGTAAATTGATACAAATTTTGTACCATAAAAATTTCTTAAAATAGCAAATATATTTGGGTAACTGTGGACCAAGTTAAATACATTGCTCCCATGTGGACATAATACCTTAACAGAGTTTACAACGAAAATCTCATTAAATAAATGTTGCTGAAACCTAAATCACTTATATTCAGAGATTACGATTGCTCTTAATCATTTATGTTGAGATATCCCTTTTCATGATGCCAACGTGGATTTCTCTTCACTCGTAATTCCCCATTTCCTAACCCTAGTCTGCACAGGAAAAATTTGATTCTCTTGCCAGTGCTTCTCTGGTTCGCTTTCAGCTCAATTTAAGCCATGTTAAAAATGTTCGTTAATCTTTACCTCAGGAAGAGGGGAGAACTGCCCTGAGAGATGTTTGTGTTGTCCAGAATTAGATCAGTTGAAATTGACAGTTCTCATTGCTTTCCTGTATCAGAGGTCCCTCATGGTATCCCAATAATTTTAATGTTAATCTTTTCTTACAAGGAGCCAGAGTTCAAAATATGCACATGTGCATGCACGCACATATATATATATATATATATATAGCTTATGGAATTAGAGATATCTGTTCTCAGTGGAAGCAGTATTCAATAGGAAAATTCAATGTATTTATAATAGTATACTTGCAAGTAGAAAAACTCCATGATTAAACAAGTGTTTAAATGATTTTATTTACAGCTGATTAAATTTGTTGATGTTTTCTCAAATAATGGATCAATGTAATAGGGAAAATAACTTACCATATTGGTCTATTAATGTAATATACTCCATTAACACTTATACTGATGCACTTTGAAGCTGTTTGGATCATTGGTGAGATAAACAGACTAACCTGGGTCCTGGTCTGTTTCCCATCAATTAGTTGGGATTCTTGAGTAAATTTGGTTATATCAATTAAAATGGTTTTACATTCCCTATGTCATAGTTTAGTATGTGTGATGCACATGAGCTACCACATATTAAACATAAATACTGATAAAATATTTTCTGTATTATTGTACTGATATTTTCAAATATTTTACTGATAAAATATTTTATATTTATTTAATTGTATGATGTAATATAGTCTAAAATAGTTTTCATTTTAACAATGGGCAAATGTGACCTCCTTATACATATTTGTTTTAATTGGCTGTGGGATAATTTATATTTTTGATGATACACAAATTTCAAAAGGTTAGCCATTATTGAATTCCAGTTTCACTTCTGTTTAATCAAGGGATGCCAAGTCAGAAAAAGTAAATACACATGAAGACCACGTTTCTTATGAAAGTTTCTCTTAATATTTAGTTTATAAGGGTTTATGTCTTCGCACATCAGTAAGCAACTTTTAACTTTCTTCAATGCTTAGTTGGGACTTTTTGATTCACGAGGTTTTATGTGAATAAACCCATGAATATTTAACTCATGTTAATAAAAGTTCAGTATTTGCATCTCGAAAGACAATCCAGGTAAACATCCTCACATGCACAGCAAGAGCTCTTTTCTGTTATATGTCACATGCTAGAGTTGCTAATATATATAAAACTTAAAGCAAGAAAATGATTCTTACTCTTCGTTAGCATGTAACATATTGCCAGTACTTAGTCTCCCCGTGTGCTCCTGTACTTTTCTTAACCACCTCATTCTCTGTTTCAATCTGTCTGTATCCCCATGTCCAGTGGCCCCTAGACACACACTTTGTATTTTTCTGTTTTTACACTCCATCGATAGAAAATCTTAGAGGATATATTCTATTTCTTGCTTTTTCGTGCTCAACATGACACATTCTTGGGGTAAATGAACTCTATTTGGTATGTTTCCTTTGATATATTACATAAACTTAGTTATCAATTTTGATAAATTAGTCATTCCAGTTATGATTTCATACTGATTCATCAATTAGTTTGGTATTGATGGCTATTTGGATTTTTTGCAGTTTTATTATAAAATATCTACTGTTGAACATGGGTTAGTTCCCTGTAATTGTCACCTGTTCTACAGGAGTCTCTTTGGCGCTCTCTCGCTCTCTCTCTCTCTCTCTCTCTCTCTCGCGCGCACACACACACACACACACACACACACACACACACACACAGGCAATTTCATCTTGCAAGTTCTTTGGAAACCTTTTTTTACCTGTAGTAAGAAATTCCCGTTTCTCAATTTGTCAACCACCTGATTTGTCTTTTCCAAGGATTACCAAAATGGTTAGTTTAGATGCTGTTTGTTATGGTTTTGTATGTCATTGTTTCCATCACGTATCACACACCCTCTTAAGTGGGAAGAGTTAATGGGATGACCAAACACTGGACAGATGAGACTGAGACTAGTCATATATATCCACAGCCCAGGGAAGAAGGCATCACTTGCCACTCAGGGCCATATATGTGTTGCTCTTGAGAAGCGTGAAAAACCAGAAGCTATGGGAAGCTGACTTTGTGATATCAAGATGATGAAGTGCCCCCTTGGACCCAGTGAGGGATGTGATTGGCATGTTTGCCTATTTCTAGTGGGTGGTGAGAAACTGAAACTCACTATTCAGTGATAAGCAGTACTTGACTTGGTCTAACTGGTAATGAAGGTTGATTGGCTAGGAGAACAGGAGAGCAGAGTGAGGAGGGGAAACTGATTAGGTCATAGTCCTTCTGATTTTTCCAGCTGTCAAAGCATAAATTGCTAGTTTTTAGACCTTACCACATTCGTTTACAATTTTCATATGGTTTTAGGTCACTGATTATCTGTGCATTGCTGGTTTTTTGACTCCTCCTACTTATCCTTACTGTTATTTTATATTTTGCTTTTTGATTGACAGATATATTTTACATATTCTGGATACTCTTCCCTTATTGCAAATTTGCTTTCCTAGTGTTTGATCAGTCTTCTCTTTCAATTTACATATTTTGATATACAAACATCTTAGTTTAAATATAGTCAAAGGTATATTTTTAACATTATTAGTAAATTCAGTGCCATGTTTACTATATCCTTAAACTCCCTAATATTAATCTGTATTGCATCTTAAAATATATAATTTTGACTTTTCCTTTTTTATTTTTAATTTACATGGAGTGAGTTTTTGTGAATGCTGTAGAGTAAGAATTCAATTTGGATGTTTCTTTATTCCCTTGCATATACACAATGGTCCTGAGAATACTTAATATATAGGGCATGCGTTTCTCAGTCGTTTATAATGCCATCTCTACAACAAAACAAATGTGCATATGTATATCCATTTTCAGATTATTTTGGTTTTTCAGTGGTTTCACATTGTCCTATTCCTGTGCCAATGCAACACAATATTAAAATATTCATATTATAAATCTCATTTTTGCCACTTTTATGGATACATAACAGTTGTATGTATGTATAAAGTACATGTGATATTTTGATACAAGTGTGCAATGTGTAATTATCAAATCAGGGTAATTGGGATATCCATCTCAAGTATTTATCGTCTAATTCTACTTCCCTAGTTATTGTGAAATACACAAATTATCGTTAACTGTAGTTGCCTGATTGTGATTAAACACAAGATCTTATTCCTTCTATCTGTATTTTTGTACCCATCAACTATCTTCTCTTTATCCCTCCCTTCCCACTACTCTTCCCAGCCTCTATCAACTTATTCTACTCTCTATGAAGTCATTTTCTTTTTACTTCCCACATATGAGTGAGAACATGTAACATTACTCCCTCTGTGCCTGGATTATGTCATTTATTATGACAGCCTCCAGTTCATCTGTGTTGCAAATTACAGGATTTCATTCTTTTTATGGTTGAATAATATATATATGTCTGTGTGTGTACATACATATATACACACACGTAAATATTCTTTATCCATCAATGGACACTCGGGTAGATTACATAACTTGTCCAGTTTGAATAGTTCTGCAACAAACATGGGTGTGCAGATGTCTCTTCAATATACTGATTTTCTTTCTTTGGATATATACACAGTAATGAGATTGTGGATCAAATTTTAGTTTCATTTTCAGGTTTTTAAGAAACATTAATACTGTTCTCCATAATAGCAGTACTAATTTACTTTCCCATCAACAGTTTGAGGGTTCTTCTTTCTCCACACGCTCACCAGCATCCGTTGTTATCTTTTTGATAAAAGCCACTTTAACTGGGGTGAGATCTCATTGTAGTTTTGATTTGCATTTTTCTGATTAGTGGTGGTGAGCGTTTTTAATACACTCGTTGGCTGTTTGTATTTCAGAAATGTCTATTCAGATCGTTTGCTCATTTTTTAATCACTTTTTTTCCTATTGAGTAGTTTGAGCCTCTTATATATTCCTGTTATTAATCCCTTGTCAGATGAGGAGTTTGAAAATGTATTCACCCATTCTGTGGGTTATCTTTTCACTTTTTGCAGATATTAGAAGGAAGGTTTCAGTTTTTTGCTCTTCGGTGTGATACTACCTGTGGGTTTGTCACATGTGGCTTTTGTTGTGTTTAGGCATGTTCCTTTTATACCCAGTTTTTAACGTTTTTATCATGAAGGTATATTACATTTTTTATGTATTTTAATGAATTTTAATTAAATAAATTTTAATTAAAAATTTAAGAAAGTATTTTATCAAATCCTTTGACATCTCTTGAAATAATGGTACGGTTTGTGTCTTCTGTTCATGTCGTGCATCACATTTATGGTTGGCATATGCTAAAACGCAATCTTTTCAGCCCTAGGATACCCCCTTTTGATCACGATGAGTGACATTGTTAATGTGTTGTTGAATGAAGTTGCTCATATTGTGTTGAGGATTTCTGCATCTATATTTGTTAGGGATATTGGCCTGCAGTTTCCCTTTTTTGGTTCAGTCTTTGTCTAGTTTTAGTATCAGGGTAATTAGTAGCTTTGTGGAATTAGTTTGAAAGATTTCCTTGCTCCTGGATTGTTTGAATAGGATCAAACCCTGGGCTTTTTCTTTGATGGAAGAATTTGTATTACTGCTTTTATCTCATTACTTGTTATAGGTATACTCAGGGTTTGGATTTTCTCATGGCCTTATCTTGGTAGGTTGTACGTATTTAAGAACTCATCTATTTCTTTTGGGTTTTCTAGTTTATAGGCTTTTAACTGCTCATAAGTCTCTAATCCTTTGCTTTTCTATGGTGGCAGCTATGGTATCTCCTTTTTTGACTGATTTTATTTGGGTCTTTTGCTTTTTTCTTAGTCCAGCTAAATGTAAATTTCATTTATCTTTTCAGAAAACTTGTGTGTATTTTGTCTCCATAGTGTATGTTTCTGCTCTGATAGTCATTCTTTTATTCCACTAATTTGGGGGTTCATTGTGCTCTTTTCTAGTTCTTTATGATACATCATTAGGTTATTTGAAGCTTTTTTCTTTTTTGATGTAAGAATTTATTGCTATAAACTTCCCTTTGATACCAGTTTTGGTATATTCCATAGATTCTTGTATGTTTCCATTTTCATTTGTTTCAATATTAAAAATTTTTTTCCTAATTTCTTACCCACAGTCATTCAGGAACATATTATTTTCCTTGTGCTTTCATAGTTTCCAACGTTCCTCTTGTTATTAGTTATATTCCATTGTGGTCCAAAAAGTTACCTGATATGATTTCAATCTTTTTGATTTTTTTTTTTTTTTTAAGACTTGTTTGTGGCCTAACATATGGCTTAGCCTTAAGAATATTCCATGTGTGAAGAGAGAAATATGTATTCGGCAACCTTTGGATAAAATGTTCTATAAATGTCTCATTAGGTTCATTTGGTTTATAGTACAAATGAAGTCTGATGTCTGCTTGTTGAATTGCTATTAGATAATATATCAAATGCAAGTGGATTTAGAAGTCCCAAACTCTGTTGTATTGGGGTCTATCTCCAATATTTGTTTTATGTATTTATGACTTTTCACTGGCTGCTTTTATATTTAAAATTTTATATCCTCTTGCCAAATTCAGTCCTTTATGATTATATAGGGATGTCTTTTGCCTCTTTTTACAGTTTTTTGTCCTAACATTTATTTTTTTTGATTGAAATATGTATACTTTTGCTTTTTTGTTTGCATTTGTGTGTAATATCTTTTTGTATACCTTCATTTTCAGTTTACGCATGTCTCTGTAGGTTAAAGGATTTTCCCGTATGGAGAATATAGTTGGGTATTGTTTTCATTATTCACACATTCTGTGTATTTTGATTGGAGTATATTTTTCATTTCTGTGTAATGTTATTTTTGGTAGGTAAGGACTTCTGTCATTTTGTTGTTTGATTGGTAATGTCTTTTTCCTCCCCCCCTTTTTTTATTTTTATTTTTATTATTTTTTTTTGGTCGTCTTTGTGTACTAGTGATTTTACCTGGCTATACGTTTTAACTTCTGGCTTTGTTTTTTGGTATTACGGGATTTTGCTTTGTGTTTACCATGATACTTAAAATAACATCTGATAACCAATTATTTTACACTGCTAACAACTTAAATCTAATCATAAAGAAAGCAAGCAAAAAGAAAATTTTAAAAAACCTCTGCACTTTAACTCCATCCCTTTCTTTTTTTTACTTTTTCTGTTCACTATTTAACTTTTTCAAATTATTGTCATTATTCCTCTGTGTGTAGGCTTATCTTTTAGTCTATTACTAAAGATATGAGCAGTTTACCCACCGCAATTATGATACTAGGGTATTCTTTGTCCCTATATTTTTACCAGTGAGTTTTATTCATTCATGTAATTTCTTTTTTTTTTTTTTTTTTTTTTTTTTTTTTTTTTTTTTTTTTTTTTTTTTTTTGAGACGGAGTCTTGCTCTGTCACCCAGGCTGGAGTGCAGTGGCCGGATCTCAGCTCACTGCAAGCTCCGCCTCCCGGGTTCACGCCATTCTCCTGCCTCAGCCTCCCGAGTAGCTGGGACTACAGGCGCCCGCCACCTCGCCCGGCTAGTTTTTTGTATTTTTTAGTAGAGACGGGGTTTCACCGTGTTAACCAGGATGGTCTCGATCTCCCGACCTCGTGATCCGCCCGTCTCGGCCTCCCAAAGTGCTGGGATTACAGGCTTGAGCCACCGCGCCCGGCCCATGTAATTTCTTATTGCTCTTTAACATCTTTGTCTTTCATACTGAACACCTTTTAGCATTTGTGTATAAGACAGTTCTGGCAGTGATAAATTCTCTCACCTTCTGTTTGTCTGGTATAGTCTTTATTTCTCATTCATGTTTGAAGGATAATTTTGCTGGACATAATATTATAGGTTGAAAGGGTGTGTGTGTGTGTGTGTACGTACGTACGTACTTTAAATATGTCATCCCACTCCCTCCTTGCAAGTAAAGTTTCTGCTAAGTCTGCCGCCAGATGTATTAGAGGTTTAAATGGTGTTTTTTCTTTTGCTGCTTTTGAGAATATTTTTATCTTTGACCTTGATAATTATATATGCCGAAATAGTCTTATTTGGGTTGAATCATCTTGTACGTGTCTATTCACATCTTTCTCTATTTTGTAAACTTCTGTTACTATTTGAATGTGTTTTCTACCCCAATCTTCCTTTCCCCCTCTCTCTGTCTCCCCCCATCCTTTTTTTTTTTTTTTTTTTTTTTTTTTTTGAGACGGAGTCTCACTCTGTCGCCCAGGCTGGAGTGCAGTGGCCGGATCTCAGCTCACTGCAAGCTCCGCCTCCCGGGTTCACGCCATTCTCCTGCCTCAGCCTCCGAGCAGCTGGGACTACAGGCGTCCGCCACCTCGCCCGGCTAGTTTTTTGTATTTTTTAGTAGAGACGGGGTTTCACCGTGTTAGCCAGGATGGTCTCGATCTCCTGACCTCGTGTACCACCCGTCTCGGCCTCCCAAAGTGCTGGGATTACAGGCTTGAGCCACCGCGCCTGGACCCATTCTTCTTAATCCCAATAACTCTTAGATTTGTCATATACATGCATGTATCATGGACTGCCTTCTGGTTCAGAATGAGTCTAGGAACATAGTCCAGGAGCAAAATCCAGGAATCACAGCGTTTAGGAATCTTCTTGGTGCTTTATTTTACTGTGCCTGAGCTGCTGGTACCCAAGTTGCGAAACAAAGTCTTCTGTACTCTCTCCTCTAAGTGGGAAATGCCATTCCATGAACTTCTCTGCCAGGAGTTGGGGGGAAGGTGGTGCAAACGTTCCCATGGCCACTGCAGTCGGTGTCACACTGGGTTACATCCAAAGTCCACTGCCTCTGAGACCAGGGCAGCTCCTTGGCTTGCCCAAGAATTGCAGTCCTGTGGACCAACTGCCACACAAATTAATTCAGGCCCCCACTATTTAAGTCAGCCAGTAGTGAAGCTGGCCAGGATTTAGTTTCCTTCCACTGGAGCAGAGGATTCTCTAGTCCAGGGCTGGGCTATATGCCTCCTCCAGGGGCGCAAACAGCTACATTATTATTCCACTGTGACAGGGAGGCACTGAGTTCCACTTCTAAGTTCCACACTCACTTTCCTCTCCTTCCCCCAGGCACAGCTTCTCTCTCCATGCTTACACTAGCTGGAGGAGAGGTGGTGCAGGCAATGTAAGACTGTCTTTGCTACTCTCTTCAAATGACTCTTTACTTGTTACTATGTTAAAAGTAGGTACTGTGATCAGTGACCTGAATTTTTTGTCCTTAAGAAGGTGCTTTATGTAGATAGCTGTTCAATTTGATGTTCCAATTTGATGCTAGAAGGTTCTACTCAGCCATCTGGTTCTGCTTCTTTCTCCCAAATGTGAATATTTTTAAGGCAAATATTTTTATTTTAATGCCTTTTTAAAAAAATTTATTAATATGAGCTTGTCAAGTTTCTTGTAGCCTCTTATAGAATTTTGATCACATTTTAAAAAAATATATTGTTTAAATTGACAATTTATAATTGTATAAATATATAGGGTACAAAGTAATATTATAATGTGAGTACGATGAGCAATAATTAGCTAGTTCACATATCCATTACCTCAAATATGTAACATGTTGTAGTGAGAATAGTTAATATTTACTCTTAGCAACTTTGAAATATATAATACTCTATTAACTACTCTCACTATACTGTGAAATAGAACTTAAGGGAAAAAAAACACACATCTTCCTCTTAACTGACACTGTGTACCCTTTAACAATCATTTCCCCATTTCCTTGAACTTTCTCAGCATATGTAATCACCACTCTACTTCCTTAGAAATATGTAAGCTATTTTATTCTAAACGCTCTTTGCCCTCTGATGATAGTATGTTTTTATTTTATCCACAAGAAGAAGCTAAAAGATTGAGACCAAAAAAACCACATGGAGTTCCATAATCATTTGTGTCATCAAAATATGCAGGAATTTCACAAGCTAATTAATTTGCTCTCAGTCTTCTTTATCCTACTGACATTTGTTTTACTTTTCCCCTTATGCACTCCTTCTGTCATAAAAAATAAATGTATTCTATGTGCTAAGAGAAACTAATTTTAACAGTAAAACTAATCAATTTTATTTTAATTATAAGATTACCTGAACATTCATTTATAAAAGGGATTTTTTTCTGAACTGAGTATGATTGTGAGTAGTCATATTGTAATCTTTGTACACTTATATTATTGTGGCTGAATGGAAAACTAAGAGTGGAGGTAATAGGTCAGGAATATGCCAATTTTAAATTGTGGTACATATTATCAAATAGTCCTAACGACTGTATCAGTATAAACCTCGATCAAAAATTTACAAGGGTAACTAATTTATTATGCCCTTATAATAGTGTATTTCAGTTATTTAAATTACATAATTCATATAATGACTTTTCTATCATTTCATATTTTAATAATTGTTGAATTATCCATTGTTTTAGAGCCATATAATTATATATATATTTAAGTTCTAGGGTACATGTGCACAATGTGCAGGTTTGTTAACATATGTATATATATGACATGTTGGTGTGCTGCACCAACTCGTCAATAACATTGGGTATATCACCTAATGCTATCCTTCCCCGCTACCCACATCCCACGACAGGCCCCAGTGTGCCATGTTCCCCATCCTGTGTCCAAGTGTTCTCATTGTTCAGTTCCCACCTATGAGTGAGAACATGTGGTTGATTTTCTGTCCTTGTGATAGTTTGCTCAGAATGATGGTTTCTAGCTTCATCCATGTCCGTACAAAGGACATGAACTCATCCTTTTTTTATGGCTGCATAGTATTCTGTGGTGTATATGTGTCACTTTTCTTAATCCAGTCTATCATTGATGGACATTTGGGTTGGTTCCAAGTCTTTGCTGTTGTGAATATTGCTGCTGTGAATATTGCTGCTACAAACATGTGTGCATGTGTCTTTATAGCAGAATGATTTATAATTCTTTGGGAATATGCCCAGTAATGGGGTGGCTGGGTCAAGTGGTATTTCTAGTTCTAGATCCTTCAGGAATTGCCACACTGTTCCACAATGGTTGAACTAATTTACAGTCCCACCAACAGTGTAAAACGTGTTCCTGTTTCTCCACATCCTCTCCAGCACCTGTTGTTGGCTGACTTTTTAATGATTGTCATTCTAACTGGTGTGAGATGGTATCTCATTGTGGTTTTGATTTGCATTTCTCTGATGGCAAGTGATCATTTTTTCATGTATCTGTGGGTTGCATAAATGTCTTTGAGAAGCGTCTGTTCATATCCTTTAGGCCACTTTTTGATGGGGTGGTTTGATTTTTTTTTTTCTTGTAAATTTCAGTTTTTTGTAGATTCTGGATATTAGCCCTTTGTCAGATGGGTAGATTTTAAACATTTTCTCCCATTCTGTAGGTTGCCTGTTCACTGTGATGGTAGTTACTTTTACTGTGTAGAAGCACTTCAGTTTAATTAGATCCCATTTGTCAATTTTGGCTTTTGTTGCCATTGCTTTTGGTGTTTTAGTCATGAAGTCCTTGCCCATGCCTATGTCCTGAATGGTATTGCCTGGGTTTTTTCCTAAGGTTCTTATGGTTTTAGGTCTAACATTTAAGTCTTTAATCCATCTTGAATTTTTGTACAAGGTGTAAGGAAGGGATCCAGTTTCAGCTTTCTACTTACGGCTAGCCAGTTTTCCCAGCACCATTAATAGGGAATCTTTTCCCTATTTGTTTTTTTGTCAGGTTTGTCAAAGATCAGAATGGCTGTAGATGTGTGGTATTATTTCTGAGGGCTCTGTTCTGTTCCATTTGTCTATATCTCTGTTTTGGTACCAGTATCATGCTGTTTTGATTACTCTATACTTGTAGTATAGTTTGAAGTCAGGTAGCGTGATGCCTCCAGCTTTGTTCTTTTGCCTTAAGATTGTCTTGGCAATGTGGCTCTTTTTTGGTTCCATATGAACTTTACAGTAGTTTTTTCCAATTATGTGAATAAAGTCATTGGTAGCTTAATATGGAGATGGCATTGAATCTATAAATTACCTTGGGCAGTATGGCCATTTTCAGAATATTGATTCTTCCTATCCATGAACATGGAATGTTCTTCCATTTGTTTGTGTCCTCTTTTATTTCGTTGAGCTGTGGTTTGCAGTTACTTTTGAAGAGGTACCTCACATCCCTTGTAAGTTGGATACCTAGGTATTTTATTCTCTTTGAAGCAATTGTGAATGGCAGTTCGCTCAATTTGACTGTTAGTCTGTTATTGGTATATAGGAATGTTTGTTGTTTTTGCACATTGATTTTTGTATCCTGAGACCTTGCTGAAGTTCCTTATGAGTTTAAGGAGATTGTGGGCTGAGACGATGGGTTTTTCTAAATATACAACCATGTCATCTGCAAACAGGGATAATTTGACCTCCTCTTTTCCTAATTGAATACCCTTGTTTACTTTCTCTTGTCTGATTACCCTGGTCAGAACTTCCAACATTGTGTTGAATAGGAGTGGTGACAGAGGGCATCTCTGTCTTGCACCAGCTTTTAAGGGGAATGCTTCCATTTTTTTTTCCCATTCAGTATGATACTGGCTGTGACTTTGTCATAAATAGCTCTTACTATTTTGAGATACGTTCCATCGATGCCTAGTTTGAGAGTTTTAGCATGAAGGGCTGTTGAATTTTGTCAAAGGCCTTTTCTGCATCTATTGAGATAATGTGGTTTTTGTCTTTGGTTCTATTTGTATGATGGATTACTTTTACTGATTTGTGTATGTTGAACCAGTCTTGCATCCCAGGGATGAAGCCAAGTTGGTTGTGGTGGATAAGCTTTTTGATGTGCTTCTGGATTTGATTTGCCAATATTTTATTTTTTGCATTGATGTTCATCAGGGGTATTGGTCTAAAATTCTTTTTTTGTTGAGTCTCTGCCAGGCTTTGGTATCGGGATGATGTTGGCTTCATAAGATGAGTTAGGGAGGATTCCCTCTTTTTCTATTGATTGGAATAGTTTCAGAAGGAATGGTACCAGCTCCTCCTTGTACCTCTGGTAGAATTTGGCTGTGAATCCGTCTGATCCTGGACCTTTTTTGGTTGGTAGGCTATTCATTATTGCTTCAATTTCAGAACCTGTTATTGGTCTATTCAGGGATTCAACTTCTTCCTGGTTTAGTGTTGGAAGGGTGTGTGTGTCCAGGAATTTATTTCTTCTAGATTTTCTAGTTTATTTGTGTAGAGATGTTTAAGGTATTCTCTGATGGTAGTTTGCATTTCTGTGGGATCGGTGTTGATATCCCCTGTATCATTTTTTTTTTATTGTGTCTATCTGATTCTTCTCGTTATTAGTGTTGCTAGCAGGCTATTAATTTTGTTGATCTTTAAAAAAAAAAAAAAAAAAAAAAAAAACCAGCTCCTGGATTCATTTTTGTTTTTGTTTGTGTCTCTGTCTCTGTCTTCAGTTCTGCTCTGATCTTAGTTATTTCTTGCCTTCTGCTAGCTTTTGAATGTGTTTGCTCTTGCCTCTCTAGTTCTTTTAATTATGATAGGGTGTCAATTTTAGATCTTTTCTGCTTTCTGTTGTGGGCATTTAGTGCTATAAATTTCCCTCAATATTGTTTAAATGTCTCAGGTTCTGGCATGTTGTCTTTGTTCTCATTGGTTTCAAAGAACATCTGTATTTCTGCCTTCATTTCGTTATGTACCCAGTAGTCATTCAGGAGCAGGTTGTTCAGTTTCCATGTAGTTGAGTGGTTTTGAATGAGTTTTAGTTCTGAGTTCTAGTTTAATTGCACTGTGGTCTGAGAGACAGTTATAATTTCTGTTCTTTTACTTTTGCTGAGGAGTGCTTTACTTCCAACTATGTGGTCAGTTTTGGAATAACTGTGATGTGGTGCTAAGAATGTGTGTTCTGTTGATTTGGGGTGGAGAATTCTGTAGATGTCTATTAGGTCCACTTGGTGCAGAGCTGAGTTCAATTCCTGGATATCCTTTTTAACTTTGTCTCATTGATCTGTCTCATGTTGACAGTGGGATGTGGTCTCTCATTATTGTATTGGAGTCTAAGTCGTCTTTGTAGGTCTCTAAGGACTTGCTTTATGAATCTGGATGCTTCTGTATTGGGTGCATATGTAGGATAGTTAGCTCTTGTTGAATTGATTTGTTTACCATTATGTAATGGTCTTCTTTGTCTCTTTTGATCTGTTTGTTAGTTTAAAGTCTGTTTTATCAGCGACTGGGATTGCAACCCCTGCCTTTTTTAGCTTTCCATTTGTTTGGTAGATCTTCCTCCATCCCTTTATTTTGAACCTATGTGTGTCTCTGCATGTGAGATGGGTCTCCTGAATACAGCACACTGATGGATCTTGACTCTTTATCCAATTTGCCAGTCTGTGTATTTTAATTGGAGCATTTAGCACATTTACATTTAAGGTTAACATTGTTATGTGTGAATTTGATCCTGTCATCATGATGTTAGCTGGTTATTTTGCTCGTTAGTTGATGCAGTTTCTTCCTTGCATCAATGGTTTTTTACAATCTGGCATGTTTTTGCAGTTGATGGTACCTGTTGTTCCTTTGCATGTTCCATGCTTTCTTCAGGAGCTCTCATAAGGCAGGCCTGATGGTGACAAAGTCTCTCAGCATCTGTTCGTCTGTAAAGGATTTATTTCTCCTTCAATTATGTAGCTTAGTTTGGCCAGATATGAAATTCTGAGTTGAAAATTCTTTAATAATGTTTAATATTGGCCCCCACTCTCTTCAGGCTTGTGGAGTTTCCGTCAAGAGATCCGCTGTTAGTCTGATGGGCTTCCCTTTGTGGGTAACCCAACCTTTCTGGCTGCCCTTAACATTTTTCTTTTTTTTCAGCTTTGGTGAATCGGACAATTATGTGTCTTGCATTTGCTCTTCTTGAGGAATATCTTTGTGGCGTTCTCTGTATTTCCTGAATTTTAATGTTGGCCTGCCTCGCTAGGTTGGGAAAGTTCTTCTGGATAATGTCCTGAAGAGTGTTTTCCAACTTGGTTCCATTCTCCCCATCACTTTCCATGGAAAACCGATCAAATGTAGATTTGGTCTTTTTACATAATTCCAAATTTCTTGGAGGCTTTCTTCATTTTTTATTTTTTTCTCTAAACTTCTGTTCTTGCTTCATTTCATTCATTTGATCTTCAATCACTGATACCCTTTCTTCCACTTGATCAAATTGGTTACTGAAGCTTGTGAATTCATCACATAGTTCTCGTGCCATGGTTTTCAACTCCATCAGGTCATTTAAGGACTTATCTAGACTGTTTGTTCTAGTTAGCCATTCATCTAATCTTTTTTCAAGGTTTTTAGCTTCTTTGTGATGGGTTCGTACATCCTCCTTTAGCTTGGAGAAGTTTGTTATTGCCGATCGTCTGAAGCTGCCTTCTTTCAACTCGTTAAAGTCATTCTCCATCCAGCATCTCAGATTGCTGTGCTAGCAGTGAGTCAAGCTCTGGGCATGGGACCCTCTGAGCCAGGCACAGAATATTATAATCTGGTGTGTCGTTTGCTAAGGCCATTGGAAGAGTGCAGTATTAGAATGGGAGCGTCCCGATTTCCCAGGTACCATCTGTCACGGCTTCCCTTTGCTAGGAAAGGGACTTTCCCTTCCCCTTGCACTTCCCTGGTGAAACGATGCCTGCCCTGCTATGTGAGCTGCAACTCCTGTCTGTGACAAGCCCCAGTGAGATGAAGCCGGTAGTTCAGTTGGAAATGCAGAAATCACCAGCCTTCAGCATTGCTCATGCTGGGAGCTGCAGACTGGAGCTGTTCCTATTTGGCCATCTTGGAACCTCCACACTGATTAACTATATTTCAATGTCAAAACATAATATATAAATATATACTAATACTTTAGGAAGAGTCACAGTGTGTCTGAATGAAAAAGGAAGTTCAAAGCAGTGTGTATTGTAGAATGCCAATTTGTAAATTACGTTAGTTTGTGTTTCTAAGTGCACTAATATGCACACATCTATCTATATATATACTGAAAACTTTGAGAGATACCACTGGTATTAATAACAATGGTAATTTTAAGAAGAATACTTAGACTTTTAAAAATTTAATAATAATCTCCAATAGTCATTGGCTTCCCTGGGCTTCTCAAGATGAAGCTAATACAGAATCTATGACGACTCTTACAATGTTACAAGTAGGTACTATGACTGCTACCTTCATATGAAGGTGATGTCTTGTGTTGATGGTTGTTCAATTTAGTGTTCTTAAAGGGGAATGATTGCTAAAAGGTTCTGCTCAGCCATCTGACTGTCTCCCAAATCTCAATATTTTTAAGGCAAAGATTCACACCTGTGAAATCTGAGCTTACTCACTGAAAATACAATGACTTAGTACCTACTGATAGAAAAGCACTGATGTGTTTTCATTAGACCGTAATTCATCACTAGGATAAATCTAGACAATGTAAACAAAGTCTGTTTCAATAGATGTTGAGCTCTGTTAATCTATAATGTAAAAATATATGAATATAATATGTATGTAACCTATTACATGTATTCATTAACTTGGATGCCAAAATTCTTAAATTTAAAATTTCAAATTTCTAATATATATTAATTTATGCTTCATAGTAGTTTATCTTAGAGATAAAATTACATTCCACAGTTGTAAAATTCACATTCCATATATCAACATTGATATGCTGGGCATGAAGAAATATGACTGTTCACTGCAATAACTTCTCTTGACACTGCACTCATGTACATGTATACGTTCATACATATCTCAAGAAATGTGTTTATTCCAGTGTTTACAGAACTGTTAGCAATATAAGTGTTTAATGATACTGATGGAAACAGTAAATTGAAGACAGAGTACAAGTCAATGTTCTGGTTCTGAAAAAATGTTTTATGCAAATGTGTTAACTCATGAATAAGTTATTACAACAGCGTTACTCTTTTTATATTTGCATGTATTATTAGCTTATTTTAAAGCTATCAGGCCAGTCCTATAATTTAATATACTATAAATTGCATTTTTATTTAAATTAAGTGGCATTTTTCTTTTTAAATACGGATTTACAAAAGAGTTAGATGTATGATGAATATCCTTAACCTTTGGATTATTAATATTCAGGTTTATCCTGAACTATTGAACAGAACAACTGGACTTTTCACTAAGTGGTTAAAAATAACTGAGTTAATAGAAGTATTTTTTGTTGCCATTTTAGTACTTGATTTTTCTCTTAAGCTCAAATTCACCTTTAATCTTTGCACCTAATAGTTATTCTCTTCTATCAAACTTTTTGACAAATACTGGGTATCTTTTTAGTCATAATAAGATATGATGAACAGAAATCAGAACAATGACACTTTTAACAAGTGCACGTCTGATTTATCTTCTCACTTAATAAAAGATCACTTTAGTGATTTACTGTCACTAGAATTTTGCCACATATGAATACAACTATTAAATTTTAAAATTATTTTTAAGTTTGTAAAAAGGCATTTATGGCCTTATCAGATATATTCTGATATTTGGTGATATAACTAGAAAGTGACTAACATAGAAATTATAAAGCTATTTTGGTACTTTCGCTGGAAATTTTTTAATGGCCCTTACACTATGAATGTAAGATAAAATCAAGTAAATATTAGTAAGTCTTAACTAGCATTGATGGAATTTATGCATGAGAATTAAAGAGAAAGAGTGGACTTCCTTAATTTTGAACATTAAAATAATGTGAGTATTTAAATTGAGTAAATATTTTCAAGAAATGTCTAAAAGCCTGGAATATTAGGGCTTCAGGTAATTTTCCCTTAATTTATGTTGTAGCATGATGCATTTTTCTTACTGTAAATTTGACCATTACCATATAAATCATTTATTCTGCTAACAATGGAGTGTGCCAAGTTCTTCCTATTTAAGACACCAATGCCATACAATGCAAGTTGGCTTAATGCCTACTTGTTTTTCAAGGTCTAGTGCTAATGTTATTGCTTTCCTGAAGCTTTTCCAAAATCCATCATTTCCAGACAAAATTAGTTATTAGCAAAACCTGTGGTATTAAACATGAGATTCACAACTTTAATATAGAATAAAGTGCTATGGATATAGTTCATAAGCTAAGAAATTATTATGTGAAAACATTTCTATATGTGTTAAGTTGAAGTATGTATCACATGAGGTGCCTTGATTTAATACGTTGGTAAGATTTTTAAGAAATTTCTATTGCTTTTTATTTAAAATTACTGTATTTAAAATTTCTTCAGCATTAGTAGCCATTAGACATCTTTTAGCTCAAGAGTCAGACTCTCATTCAGTACAGAGTAGAATTTGGGAAATAATACTCTCACAAAAATACCAGATTTAGATATTAGACATTAGAATTAGAGAAAACTTTTAGAGTACTATGGCAAAAAAATGTAACAGGAGGAAAAAAGAATCATTGCTCCCTTTTAGAATATAAAATTTTAGGATGTAATCCCTTTTTTGGGTAAGAAAAACACAACTTAGTCATATGTTTTCCTTTGGGAAGAGACCAGCTCTCATAAAGACATGGAAAATTCTCTCTGCCAAAATGAAAAAAAAAGGAATCTCTTGCCAATTTTTTTTTTTTTCTTCTTGGTTAAGCCTTTTTATTAAAGGGGGGGATAGAAAATTGATTAGAAGTATTTAAATATTTCGTTTGAATGACATTATTTTTGTTTCCTACTTGATACAAGATTTACTCAGATTGATTTAATATTATACTAATCTCCATTTTAAAATGAATATTCTTAAATGAATTATGTAATCTACACAACAGTTTTCTTGTCAAAATTTCTCTGTCAAAATTCTCATACAGTGTTCAGGCATTTTGTTACTATTCAGCATGGTAATTTAAATTAGCTTTTTTTATTTGCCTTTGCTTTTCCAAAATTTGCTGTTTGCCCTTCCAAAACAATGTCTTTTTGGCAGCCTCTCTCAGGAAAGGTTTGATTAACTTATGAATGGGCATCATGCCATGTAAACAGATGAGGTAGAGTATAGCCACTGTGCTGGTATAATCCATGATTTCTTTCTGAGTAGCTGTATTAACGTACATATTAAGCCATAGTCACCTAGAGCATAAACTCTTTAATGATGAACGGGAACTTTTAGAACCTGCTAAAAAAAAATTTATGCCTGTAGGATAATGTGCTATGTATTAAGGCAGCTTAATAAATTATACTAGCTAAAAAAATTTGCACTCTACCAGTCCATCGGTAGAGTAGTGATGATAGCCTAAAGTAGTCTAAATTCCCGTGCATCGTTTTCTTAATCAAGTATTAAGGTCTGCTAATGTTCAGGCAGTGTGATACACACTTAAAAATGTTCTCATTTACGAGGCACGAAATTCAATCGAGCAAATATTCCTATTTTTAGCAGATGAGGAACACAGGCACAGATTATTCTGCCTCCTCCTCTCTCGGTCATTGTAACGATTTTTGTATCTTTTCAATTATAAGTAAGAGTTTATCTTAGCTCTGTGTAAATCTGAATCGGCTGCTAATGGAGAGCTTGGATTTCTTTCAGAATCTAAATATGTGATTGAGTGTGGATAAACCATCTTAGGGTGCTGCTGAAATTGAAGGATAAAATTCCCCACAACTAAGATTGTGGTTTCAGTGAAAGTTGAGCAAAGTGTCGTTAAGTAAAAACAAGTACCTTCGATAGACACATGTTCACCTCTGAAATGGATGATATGCTATAAGTACTCAGAGTGGTCAACAAGTAGATGTTTAGGTTCCTGTTTCTCATTTCGGGGCAGAATCCTTGGACAATTTTCACTTGACACCAAGATTATGTAAATCAAGACCAGAGTAAGACAGCTCTCCCTTTTACCTTCCCAGTTACTTGAAAGTGAATAAAATTCTTAGAAACAAATTTCAATGTGCAAACCTTTACTCGCACAATATTCTGCAGCCGTTTCTCTTCATGCTCATCATTGAATCCTGTACATGAAAAAACAATAGGCTGGGCGCTGTGGCTCACGCTTGTAATCCCAGCACTTTGGGAGGCTGAGGTGGGTGGATCACCTGAAGTCAGGAGTTCAAGACCAGCCTGACCAACATGGGAGAAACCCCCGCCTCCACTAAAAATAGAAAAAAAAAAAAAATTAGCCAGGTGTGGTGGTGCATGTTTGTAATCTCAGCTCCTCGGGATTGCTGAGGCAGGGGAATCACTTGAACCTGGGAGGCGGAAGTTGTGGTGAGCTGAGATTTTGCCATTGCACTCCAGCCTGGGCAACAAGAGTGAAACTGTCTCAAAAAAAAAAAATTTAACCATGTCTGACTTCGTTTTTTAAATGCCATGTTTAATGGACGCAAAAATGGGAAAAAAGAGTCAATGAAATGAAAGGAGTTAGAATTTAAACCCTACCCTGTTCTACGTAATGAATAGTACTTAAGGTGGATAAAACTCAGAAAGGTGAGGTGTACTAGAGTTATAAAGTGAGACATTAAAAGTACTCCAAAACATTAAAGCATCAATCTGTTATTAGAGTAAATATAAAGAAGTCTGCGGTGCCCTGTCCGCACCAAGTGCTTAATAAGAGGTGCAAGTCTGGACAGACTAAGGAAAAGAGTATTTGCAAGTTTGGAGAGAATAAGGAGGAGTATTTACATGAGAAATAAAGCCACATAGCAATGTGCAGGTGGCACAGAAAATATGGTGAGTGCTCCCTGAATGCTAGCTGTATGAAGTGGCAAACAAAAATTTGTTTTTAGGTGGTAGTACTTGTACTCCATTTGTTCTCTTTCCAGCTTGCTTGCTTCCTCCCTCTCTCTCTCTCCCTTCTTCCCTCCCTTTTTTTCTCCCTCCCTCCCTGCCTCCTTCCCTCCCTCCCTGCCTCCTTCCCTCCCTTGCCTCCTTCCCTCCCTCCCTGCCTCCTTCCCTCCCTCCCTGCCTCCTTCCCTCCCTCCCTGCCTCCTTCCCTCCCTCCCTGCCTCCTTCCCTCCCTCCCTGCCTCCTTCCCTCCCTCCCTGCCTCCTTCCCTCCCTCCCTGCCTCCTTCCCTCCCTCCCTGCCTCCTTCCCTCCCTCCCTGCCTGCCTCCTTCCCTCCCTCCCTGCCTCCTTCCCTCCCTCCCTGCCTCCTTCCCTCCCTCCCTGCCTCCTTCCCTCCCTCCCTGCCTCCTTTCCTCCCTCCCTGCCTCCTTCCCTGCCCTCCTTCCTTCCTTTTCTTCCTTTGAATAATAATAGCTAACTAATCTTCAATATTCCGCCCCATTCAGTGCTTTCCTGTTACTATAAAACCTAGATCCCCCCAAAAGGTGAGTATTCCCAAATCTTAGTTAAGAAAAAACAAGTTAATTTCTTGAGTTGAAAAGGGATTACTTAGTTTTGATGCTAGAATAGGTATCAGTGACTTAAATCCTAATTTTGACTTACTCTTTTCTGTAAATAGCCAAAAGTGTTTAACATAAACTGGTTTGGGTTACATATGAATTGTGTGTAAATGACATTTGAATAAGGATTTATTAGATGGCAGTAACTTGAGTTCTCTAAAGAAAAATATTGAGAAGTCTTCATTATCTTGTAATAAAAATCATTTAAATATAAAATATAAAAATAAAACCTATTTTGGTACTTGAGCATACTATCATTGGCCAGTATTGGCTGAAAGCCATTACTGTACAGCTGTGAGCGTCCCACTATAGAAACTATCATTTCACCTTAAGTCATATTTCATCCAGACCTTGTTTATAGTCTGCTAAACCGATGTTTATTGCTTCACAAATGTCAGAAAATAATTTGTTCTCAAATAAGTTGGTTAAGAAAAATTTGTGAGTATTCCACTGTTTGGGTAATATGTTTTAGATAATTTGGCTAATCAACATTTTGGTACTTCTGCAAATGTAACATCAGTAAACGAGCTTGGCTACAAGGAGTTTATACATAACAAATGAACAACTTATTAATTGAATTATTTTCTGGGAAAGAAGGAAGGAGTTTATCTTCCTCATGGTAATATAAATGTATTTTTTAACAACAAATCAATATATAGTGCACAGTATCAGAAAACATGTTACACTGTGTTCTTATCCTGCCGTATGCCAGAAAACCTAAATATAAGCAAGATGTCATATATTTATGTTCTAACATTATAATGATCTAATACGCAATTTTTCAGTTGTGCTTTCAAGGCTTTTCTGTTTATATCGAGTGATAGTAAAATAGATTATCTTCTCTGTTTCTTACATCACTTTAGGCTACTTCAGAAAAATCAATGTAGAACAAAGAAAAATGACATTTTCTTTTCAGAGGACGTTTATGGTTAAGCTCTATTTTATAATATGCTAATGGATATTAAGTATGTTTTTACACTTGAGTTGAAAAACTCTGGCCTTATGTAAATCTGAAATGATCTGGCTAGCATCTTCGTAGCAAAGATTGACCAAGCATCTATGCTTTATATCTATATATGTATATTTATCTCTTGTCATTCTGTCTGTACACATTTTTGTATAAGAATATATACACACAAAATTGATATGTGCATATTTATAAAATTCAGGTATCTGTGTTAATATATCTATAAGAATACTTATATTTGTAGGTATTTTATCCATATATAGATAGCTAACATTACATATGATACAGTTGTAGAGTGTTGGTATTCAACTCATCTAATCACTGCTTAAATGTTGAACCTAGACTTACCTTTGGCTTTTCACATTGATAACCTGGAGTAGTAATGTGTTCCAGTTACCATAAATATATGCAGCTTGTTTGCATTAGGTTTCCTGTCCCTTAGACCCAACAATGCACTAAAGAACTTCCCATCAACTCCCGTGTGACTTAAAACTACTTCTACCTCGCCTGTAAATCAATCCCACCGTTACCATTCTTCAATAGTTTTTTTGTGTGTGTTTTTTATTATACATTGTGTTGTAGGGTACATGTGCACAATGTGCAGGTTTGTTACCTATGTGTACATGTACCATGTTGGTGTGCTGCACCCATTAACTCGTCATTTACATTAGGTGTATCTCCTTAATGCTATCCCTCCCCCCGTCTGCCCACCCCACAACAGGCCCCGGTGTGTGATGTTCCCCTTCCTGTGTCTAAGTGATCTCATTGTTCAGTTCCCACCTATGAGTGAGAACCTGTGGTGGTTGGTTTTCTGTTCTTGCGATAGTTTGCTGACAATGATGGTTTCCAGCTCCTTCCATGAACTTACAATGGACACAAACTCATCTTTTTTATGGCTGCAGAGTATTCCATGGTGTATATGTGCCACATTTTCTTAATCCAGTCTGTCACTGGTTGACATTTGGGTTGGTTTGAAGTCTTTGCTATTGTGAATAGTGCCACAATAAACATGTCAAATGAAAATTGTCCAAGGATTCTGCCCTGAAATGAGAAACGGGAACCTAAACATCTACTTATTGAGCACTCTGAGTACTTATATCATCCATTTCAGAGGTGAACATGTGTCTATCAAAGGTACTTGTTTTTACTTAACGACACTTTGCTCAACTTTCACTGAAACCACAATCTTAGTTGTGGGGAATTTTTCGTTTTCACTAAATATGTGATTTCACTCAATCACATATTTAGATTTTCAAAGAAATCCAAGCTCTCCATTAGCCGATTTTCAGATTTACACAGAGCTAAGATAAACTTACTTACAATTGAAAAGATACAAAAATCGTTACAATGACCGAGAGAGGAGGCAGAATAATCTCTGCCTGTGTTCCTCATCTGCTAAAAAATAGGAATATTTGCTCGATTGAATTTCGTGCCTCGTAAATGAGAACATTTTTATGGTATATGGTGAATAGGAGTGGTGAGAGAGGGGGCGGCATCCCTGTCTTGTGCTAGTTTTCAAGGGGAATGCTTCCAGTTTTTTCCCATTCAGTATGATATTGGCTGTGGGTTTGTCATAAATAGCTATTATTTTGAGAAGTCCCATCAATATCGAATTTATTGAGAGTTTTTAGCATGAAGGGCTGTTGAATTTTGTCAAAGGCCTTGTCTACATCTATTGAGATAATTATGTGGTTTTTGTCTTTGATTCTGTTTATATTCTGGATTACGTTTATTGATTTGTGTATGTTGAACCAACCTTGCATCCCAGGGATGAATCTCACTTGATCATGGTGGATAAAGTTTTTGATGTGCTGCTGGATTTGGTTTGCCAGTATTTTATTGAGTATTTTTGCATCGATGTTCTTCAGGGATATTGGTTTAAAATTCTTTTTTTTGTTGTTGTTGTTGTTGTTGTTGTTGTGTCTCTGCCAGACTTTGGTATCAGGAGCATAGTTTCAGAAGGAATAGTACCAGCTCCTCCTTGTACCTCTTGTAGAATGCGGCTGTGAATCCGTCTGGTCCTGGACTTTTTGGTTGGTAGGCTATTAATTATTGCCTCAGTTTCAGAACCTGCTATTGGTCTATTTAGGGATTCAGCTTCCTCCTGTTTTAGTCTTGGGAGAGTGTATGTGTCCAGAAATTCATCCATTTCTTCTAGGTTTTCTAGTTTATTTGCGTGGAGGTGTTTATAGTATTCTCTTATGGTAGCTTGTATTTCTGTGTAGTTGGTGGTGATATCCCATACTTTATCATTTCTGATTGCATCTATTTGATTTTTCTCTTTTCTTCATTAGTCTTGCTAGTGTTCTATCAATTTTGTTGATCTTTTCAAAACAGCTCCTGGATTCATTGAATCTTCTTTTTTGAAGGGTTTTTTTTTGTGTCTATCTCCTTCAGTTATGCTCTGATCATAGTTACTTCTTGCCTTCTAGCTTTTGAATGTGTTTGCTCTTCTCTAGTTCTGTTGTGATGTTGTAAAATCCTGTTTTTGACTCCACTAATTATACTTAGTACATCATCTCACTTTCTTCATTTCATTCCTTGTTTAGATTCATTCCTATACTGTTGTTGCAAAAGTAGATTTTGAAATACATTAAATTTCTCTGTGTTGATGTACTTCTAGAATACTTCTAACATAATATGTATTAGTTTGGACAGGTTAGTTTGATTAATGTACTCCAAGTGATTTCAGTGTAGTACTAGATGTCAGCAAACCTATGGTGTGTTGATTTGACTCATGGTCTGTTTTAGTAAATACGCATTTATTGAACACAGTCATTTTTGTTAGGGTTGTCTCTGGCTGCTTTTTCATTACAATCGCACAGTTAAGTAGTAGTGACAGAGACCTTGTAGCCCACAAAGTTTACATTATTTACTATCTTCCCTTTTTTTTGAATAAACAAGTACCTACCATTTATCACAATAAAAATTTATTTTCTGTTGGCAAAAATATTTTGAATAGGCATAAATTTTGCTGGAAATTTTTCTGTCACATGGTTATTCAGGAAACTTGTTTGATGGTCTCTCTGCCATCTTCAGCATGTAACTACCAAGGTTTGCTGACATACTTTTACCCCAGTCACATGAAAGAAATAAGAGCACAGAGGAATGGATGGGAATATTTCATGTGTCAGAACTGAACTTACCTAGGATAAATTTCACTGTTTTTGACTGGAAATCAACTGCTGGCCTTGTTCAGATACAAGGGAGAATGAAATAAGTAGCCCAGTTGTGTACTCCAGAAAAGAATACAGATTTTACTGAACACCCTGCAGTATTTGCCGCAAGCTATCTGTTAGATTGTTAATCTCGAAATACCTTAACAATGTGATTTTTCTAGGCCTCTCACTGAACAGTCTAACAATGCTGTAGAAATTCACAAAACAAGGTTAATTTTTGACACAATACAGAAAGGCATCAGATTCCAGTGGGATTTTCAACTTGTTCTAAAAATCATGTTAGAATTCTCTGGTGTTAGAATTCTCTGGTGAACTCTCATACTTCCAAGTAACAATTTCAAAAACTTTCTTTACTTTAGTCAACCTTTCACTTCTCTTTCAGCACTACCATCCCCCCTCTTAGATAACCTTATCACTGGCTTCAAGGGGAAATATAATTCATCAGATGGTCAGTCTTGAAAACTTCTGTACCAGTGATATCAACTTACTTGGCATCTGCAGCCAACCTTCACTTCTTCCCCCCTCTAATAAAACGGGAGTTCTTTCACTGAAGGACAAAACATTTACTTGTACTGGAGATCCTGTATTTCTTACTAATTAAGAATATTACATAGCTGACATATTATCCACCTGACAATAATTCCTCTGATAATAAGCTATGTAACTGATATTCATTTAAAATATAATTCTCAAGTTATAACCCTTTGGATAGTCTATTTCATCTTAAATGAAACCAAATAAATGAAATTATCCAGTCATTACCTTATGTAATCATCTTAACATGGCCTCTAATTTATGGCATTCTTTAAAACTAAAACTTAACTCACTGATCTCTACTTACATGATCTTAGACACAATATAGAGATGGTCTTTGTATCATTTCCTTTCCCCATTGTCTGCTCCAGATTCATGTATCATATTGTACAAAACTACATTAATTGCCATTCTGGTTATTCTCCCCATAGTTCTTCCTTTAATATTACATAGCTCAAGAAATGTATGGACACCCATTTGATTGAAATGGGAATCAGCAAACCCGGGGCCCATCTTCACAACTTTCTCTATCTTCATAATACATTTTTAAAACACATATCAATGTCAGAATATACAGTCTTAAAACACCTCAAATTTTGTACAAGTGTTTTTTTCTACTTTTTTCTATTTCGAGCTATTGTCATTTACTAGAAATGATAGAGTAATCTTATCTGATGACATCCATCAGTAAGCCACCCTTTCCATTTCTGTTCCCCACAATGTAGGCAGTGCAACAGTATTCACCGGCAAGACGATTACTTACCCACATGCAAATTTTACTATTTCCCTTTTCACATTCCACAAAATGTTTAAGACAAAGTTGTCCCCAATGCTGTTACTGTTGAAAAATGTTTATATACTGAATAATCAAGTTATTTCCTATCCTGAAACTCGCCCCTTGTAAGCCCCCCTACATTTTAGCTTCATGCATCTGCTTTTCTCCATGGCCACCTTTGTCCATCCTTTTTTTTTCCCTTCTGTTACTACATACCATTCTACTCTGAACAGTTTAAATCTGCTTAGCTACCAGAACTCGGCTCTAGAATTAGTTCCTCAAGGAAAGTTAGAATTATACCAGGTTTTTGTTTTGTTTTTTGGTATTTCTCTCTAATAGTACCATTACTTTTCTTGTATAGCACCTAATAGAGGTGTCATTTGGTTTACTGTAACCATTATTTATGTCCTCATTCAATTAATGTGTGTCTAAATTAGTAGATTGTGAATTCCAGGACCTTGATCTGACTTTGCTCTCCCTTTTATTTTTAGTGCCCTGGAGAATTCTTGAAACTGAGTAGCAAATAACAAAATCGTTAACATAAAAAAAAACTCACAAATAATCTGAATAAAATCAAAGCAACTAGACTGTTGAATAGACTCATGGCATTATCTAGTCCAAGCTTAGCAAATTTTCAACTCTCAACTCTTAACTTCTTATCAAATGTCAAAGTGTTTTTCACTTGTGCCCTTTTAGTAATACAGTATTTAAGAAGGCAGTGCATTCCATGGTTGAACTTCTGTAGTTTATTGGATCTAGCTTTGCTGTGCTGACTTAATCTTCTAAATTGTCACTCCAATGATACTGGGCCTTGTGTGAGCAGTAGTGTCTGCTTTATTGACCACAACATGATAAAAAATTTTTTCTTTGTATCCTTTTCATAATACTGTAGGGTAGAATTTTTAAAGACAAAAATTGGGTATTTAAAATTGATAGTTGTCGACTCACATGCACATATAAGGAATAATAGAGACAGAGCCCATGTAAAATTTTTGTGGCTCCTGCATGACAGCATTTCACAAAACTATAGTGCAGTTTCACAATGAAAATAGTAATTTTAATGAAACCTACTGATTACACTCCAATATCCTCAGATTTACCTTCATTCAATTTGTGTGTGTATTTACTTTTTCTTCCTTTTTTTGGGAGGCGGAGTCTCACTCTGTCGCCCCGGCTGGAGTGCAGTGGCGTGATCTCGGCTCACTGCAACCTCGGCCTCCTGGGTTTACTCCATTCTCCTGCCTCAGCCTCTGGAGTAGCTGGGACTACAGGCGCCTGCCACTATGCCCTGCTAATTTTTTGTAATTTGTAATAGAGACGGGGTTTCACCATGTTAGCCAGGATCGTCTCGATCTCCTGACCTTGTGATCCACCCGCCTCAGCCTCCCAAAGTACTGGCATTACAAGCGTGAGCCAACGTGCCCGGCCTTAACTGCATCTATTTCTATACAATTTTATCAGATATGCAGATTCTTGTATCCATCACCACATTCAAGTTACAGAAGGGTTCACACACCAACTATAACTTTGTTGTTCTATGATAGAACAGCTATTCCCATCACATCTCAAACTTCCAAACTTACCCCTAGAAACCACAAATCTGCTCTCCATTTCTACAATTGTCATTTCAAAAATGTTATGTAAATTAAACAGTATATATAACCTTTTTGGAATGACTTTTTACACTGATTACATGGTGTTATGTTGTAATTACGAATCATTCGTTTTTAGAGCCGAGTATTCCATGTTAGATAAATATATACTAGAATTTAACCAGATGTTCATTAAAATATATTGAGGCTATTTCCAGTTTGGGGCTATTATGAATACTGTTATGGGCATTCATATACAAGGTATCGTGTGCAGGAATGTTTTTTAGTGTCATGGGGTAAATGGCAAAAAGTCAACTACTGGGTTGTATGGTAATTGCCTAGATTCATCTTTTAAAAAAATGTACCCCTAAACTTTCATCACTTGTCATAATGTGATTTCTGAACAGCAGAATTACTTGAAAATATGATTAATATCTTTGAGTAGTTCATATGCATATTTTCTTTTAGAAACCTACCCCCAGCCAAGAGAAGTGGTTAGTGAAGGTACAACTCCTGGGAACCACGCTTCTCTCATGGATCTTTGCCACTCTCAGATTCCCTTGTGAGCCCACACCACCTTGGGTTTGACATCCAGAGCTGTGTGGAGACTCAGCAGAGCAGCTGCTCAGGCACACAGAGACCCAGGAGCTTTACATACTCCAGCTCTGGGATTCCCTTCAAGGCAAGAGGTCTCTGCATGTCCCTAGGAAGGGGGATGAATCCAGGTGGCTGAGCAGCGTGGGTCGGGGGCCTCACTTTGATGGCACCTTAGAAGATAAGATACCCTGTCTGGGAATGCTAGCCACCAGCAGCATTGGGGAGCCTGCCCTGAGACTAGATGGAGGCGCTCCCCCACAACACCACAATCTGCGCAGCTGGGTGTTGGAGGTGCCAGCCGGCTCTCTCTTATCTTCAGGGTCAGCAACTTAACTTTCCCTCTCTGTCTGGGCATGAGTGCACCTGTATGTACGGTGTTAGCAGGGCAATTATATCTTTTACAGGCAGTAGTGGTGTAGAGCCAAGTGATGACATTCCCATGTTATGACTGCATTGCTGTTTTCATGTTAAAGATGGAATTGTGTGCCTGTGCTACAAACTGAGTCATGCCTGTCCTGCAGTACAGCCATGTTCCTCACAAGATGGTAGCGAGGTTACAGAGAAAAGTGCTGTTATACTCTTGGTGGGAGTGGAAATTACTTCTGTTCAGGAAGACGGTGATTCCTTAAAGATCTAGAGACAGAAATATCATTTGATCCAGCAGTCCCATTACTGGGTATATATCCAAGGGAATATAAATCATTCTTTTATAAAGATATGTGCATGCATATATGTTCACTGTGGCACTATTCACAATAGCAAAGACATGGAATCAAACTAAATGACCATCGGTGATAGACTGTATAGAGAAAATGTGGTATGTATACACCATGGAATACTATGCAGCCATAAAAATGAATGAGATCATGCCCTTTTCAGGGATATGGATGGAGCTGGAAGCCATAATCCTTGACAAACTAATGCAGGAACAGAAAACTAAATGTCACTTGTTCTCACTTATAAGTGGGAGCTAAATGATAACACATGGACGCATGGGTGGGCACAGCACACACTGAGGCCTGTCAGAGGACAGGAGGCGGGAGGATAGAGAGGATCAGGAAGAGATAATGGATACCTGGGGGGTGGGATGATCTATGCAGTAAACCACCCTGGCACATATTTACTAATAAACCTGCACATCCTACACATGTTCTCCTAAACTTAAAAGTTGGAAATTAAAAAAAAAATTACATACTCTTTCCAGCCTTACTGACATAACACAAAAGTCAACTCAAAAGAAAAAAATTCTTACTGTCAACAAAGTTTTACTAATAGTTCAAATGATATGAACAATCTCGGACTACTGGTTAACAAACTGTGATATTTGAGACCAGCTTTTTGGTTTTTTTCTTCCCACATTAGGACAGGCTCTTATTCAGATTAATATGCAAGTTTCTAAGATACATTTCAGGGTACCACCTGCACAATGTAGTGATTTTAGCTGTGCGATTTTTTTTTTTTTTTTTTTTTGGATATGGAGTCTTAGTTCTGTTGTCCGGGCTAGAGTGCAGTGGCACGATATTTTATTTTATACTCTTGGCAACTACAAACTGCCACTATTCTGGCTTTTCCTATATTGCATAAATTTTGTTTGTTTTTAAGCCATTTAGACGGACAAGATACATTCTGTTCAAAATATTTCACAGATAAATCTCAGATTTCCACTAGTATGTACCATCAGGAGGTCAGATTAGCATGTTTAAAAGCAAAATCGATGACATCATTATTTTAATTTATGAGCATTTCTAGGGGAAATAGGGAATTTGATTTTATTCAAGCTATTTCTCCTTTTCGATCCACATTCTCAGTTTGGAAGATCCTAAATGTATTTTTATGAACATATTTGGAATATATTTATATCTCTATATGTGCCTCATGTACTTTTCATGGTTTAAAAAAAAAAAATTGTCTCCTGTCCATAACACCATTGTCCAGTGGTATTTTTTTCCCTAGATTTTACCGCAGCTGCTTCTGAGAGGAAAGTACTGATAACTCTCATTGTAAAGGTGTCGTCAACCTTTGCTCCCATCTCTAAAACTCATTTGCAATCTTGCGCTACGCCTAATTTCAACAACACTCCTATGTTGATGTGTTTGTGTGTGGTCATGTTTTGCAGTATCCGTGGTAGGAATCTTACATCATGTGCTATTGGAACGTTTTTGAGAAACCTCATTCTGCAGGACATCTTTTATTTAGTATTCAATATGAACTTTAACCTGAATATTGCAGTGAGTGTCATAAAACTGGCAAACATAAATTAATTAAAATAAGCATACATTTGAAAATAATTGCTGTAGCCAATGCCTCTAATATTGAATAAAATAAGCAAAATTTTTAAAAGGACACAAGAAATAGGCTTTGTGCCTTTTAAATAGATTCATGTATCAACTGGAATCCCATATTAAGTCAAATGCATTTCTTTAGATGAGTTATTTAACATACATGTTGTCATAATGGTGACACAGTATATTAGTTTAGAAGAAAAAGCAGTTTTGGAAGATAGGCCTGCTCAACTCTAATAACTGTATAAATATTTTTTCAATTGCATGGCCTAAGCTTTCTGTGTTCTAAAATCATTCATTTAAATAAATGTGTTATTAAGAGAAACATTCACTACATTTAAATGATATTTAAATGCTAACTTTGACAGCATCAGCAAAGTAAAAGAGAAAGGAAACATTAAAAGACCAAAGAGGGAAAGAGCAGCCAGCCATGTTAAATTCATAACATACACCAAACATTAAAAAATGACTGTCAAATAAACATGGAGGTATTTTCTACATTTGTGATATATTTACACTTAGTTTTTCTTTATGAATCATAAAGACAAAATTGAAAGTCACATTTCACTTTTGAGTGTATTTTGTATTTATATACTAAAATGTACTTTTCTTTGTTTTGATTTAAAAAGAGATCCACGCTTCTCATAGGTTTACTAGATATTTTTTTCATGAGCCAGAAGGTCGTCATCCCTAGCTGGGAAAAAACAAACCACATTTAAGCTCTTGAAGTTGACTTTTTGTGAAAATAAGGAACAAATAAGAAAATTCTTTTATTCTCAGACTCCCTAACGAGGCAATTTCCCGAGAATCCTTGTTTTGAAAGGTTGGGGGAGCTATAGAAACTAGACACTTTAAGATATTAAGCAAAAACAGTATATGTGAGTATAGATTATCTTTAATATCGCTACCAAACCTGATTCTGTATGTTCCTGTGATAGTCTTTTATAATAATTTAGCTAATGGAAAATGCAGTTATCAAAATATTACGTAACTATATCCCATCGTGAACTTACGTTACGCTACCCAGTCCCTCCATCATCCTGTTACACATGTATTAATTTACTAATCTGTTTCTCTTTATTCTTCCTTCTCCAAAACTCATTGAAAACTTGAGAAAATTTGCTTTTAAATGACTTACGGACATTTTGATACACAATTCTAACTCATTCTTTCAAATATGCCTTGTAGGTTTTTTGTTTTCGTTTTGTTTAAATCAATCTCCCTTTTCCACCGCTTTTTACAGATAATAAGCCTTGGATATTTCATGTAGTTTAAACTCAAATTTGACAACTAAGCTTTCAGCTTCTGGAAAACAAACATATTTTATTGATCTTGGTATGCTCACAGTATAGTACAGTACTTTTCCCACATAAACACAGGTGTTTTAACCCTCCACGTGCTGAACACATGATTGCATAACGGAACTGCAAATTATCCAGGTCAAAAGATTTGTCCAAGTAGGTTTACAGTACCATTTTTTAATCTCTGCAACTTCATTTTCTCACTTAAGAGGAAGACTCTTCTGAAAAATATTGAATGGAGACTTTCCTACAGTATTATCATAAAATGTTAAATATTCCCAGTGTTAAATATTTTTTTTTATTGAACACTGCAACCATCTCCAGAAAGATGGAAAGAAAAAGTCCAAATTGATAGGTCTCCACCCAAATCTTATCTTGAATTGTAGCTCCCATTAATTCCCGTGTGTTATGGGAGGGACCAGGTGGGAAATAATTGAATCATGAGGGTGGTTTCTCCATATGGTTCTCATGGTAGTGAATAAATCTCATAAGATCTGATGGTTTCAGAAGGGGTTTCTGCTTTCACTTTCTGATTCTCTTGCTGCCACCATGTAAGAAGTGCCTTTCGCCTCCTGCCATGTATTCCATAGGGAATAAAATATTTAGCCAGGCATGGTGGCCTCACAACTATAATTCCAGCACTTTGGGAGGCCAAGGTGGGTGGATCACCTAAGGTATCAGGAGTTCGAGACCAGTCTGACCAATATGGTGAAACACCCCATCTCCACTGCAATATATTGAGCAATATCAAACTGCTGGGATTGGTGATTTTCCTCTGACTAGGGCTGGTTTAAATGCTCCCTGGGTGGGCAGGCATCAATTGAGTTTGCTCTCGTTTTCCCTTTTTGCTCTAACAGGACAGCATTGAGTTCAGTGCCTCAAAATTGTTGTGTTCTCCCTCCCTCATTGCCCAGAGATGGTCTCCTCACTGTACCACGCTGCAACTCCCAAGGGCAGGAGAGGATGGGGATGTCAGAAATTCGGGACTACTTTTTTCTACCTCTTTACTGCTTCTTTCAGCAGTATGAAGTTAAAACCACATACCATGAGTCCTCACCTGATTTTTGGTTCTTTTGAAGACTGTGTGTGTGTGTGTGTGTGTGTGTGTGTGTGTGTGTGTGTGCGCTTAAATTGGTGTCCTTGTAGGAGGGATGATCGGTGGAACTTGCTACTCTGCCATCTTGCTGTTCCTCGTTACTACTTATGTCTAAATTTAGGGAGAATTTTTGTATGTTTGTTTTATATTTAGCTGTACACCAAACTCTAAAAAGAAAACGTATCATATTAACTTCTTAATGCCAACAAGATTAAAATCTCTGCCCATGGTCTCATGCACATGCATAGCAACTTTGTTGACCTGAATTGTTTGAATTTGGAAAAGAGAGAGCTGATGATTTCATACATTCTGGGTCATTTGAAAATTTCAGCTGTGCTTGCTATAGAGCTTGCCAATCAACCCTGCCATCACCTAGGGCTTTTTCAAAGGCTGAGTGGTCATGAATTTGGAGACCTAGTGATAAATAATAAGTTCACTTGGCAAAAATAGCATTAGTTAGTTTATTTTTAATTTATTTTGTTTTACAGATTATGTGACAGAAACAATAGCTTGTATTCTCGGTGAATGAATACAACATAACTTTTAGAGTTCCAAGTTTGCTTTATATGAAGAATATTATGTAGCATATTTTTGTACTCCCTGATCAAACCTTTGATTGTACTCCCTGATAAAAACTTCATTGACTTCTTGGTGCACTGGTGGTCACAAAGAGACATGATACTTAACGAAAATCTGGTCAAAAGGCACTGATGAATCAAAATCCGATAAATATATTCTTTTATTTCCTTTGTCTATAGGTTCAGCGTTTTAGGTAAGATAGATATTTATGAATTTTATAATTTAAGATTAAATAATGCAAAATTACTTAATCTAACAGTGTGGTCTTAACAACCAAACCATAGACTTAGCCAAGTCTATTTTTAGATAACGTAAAGTCTGGTCAATCCTAGAAAATGTCACCTTTTTCTGTACGCAATTCTGCCTATTTAATCCTAGATGGTTTATGTGTCAGAATCAGAAGTAAATTTTAGAGTTACCTTTGACATATCATGGAAATTAAGTTTTAAAGAATTACTAGTTTGAAAATTATAGTTTAAAAATGTATAACAATATGTATTCATAAAGTAAAAAATTGAAAAAGTTTGGATAATATGAAACTGCTTAGAAGAGACCTTTTCAAATAGTAAAGACACTTGATGAATTCCCCTCCTAATCTGAAATTGTGGCACATGTCAAAATTTGGTTTGTTCTTTCACACTGAAAGCCCTCAAACTTTAAATGAAATCTCTACCTATTATATAGAGGTTAGAGTAGATACAGATATTAAAGATTCAACTGATTTACTTACAGAAAACTAGGAAATGAATATGCTGAAATGTACTTTACAGGTAGTAGTTTAATATACCACAGACACTGTGATAGGTACAAACTATAAAACATAACTGTTACTAATATCCAAGATTCCTACACTAGTACTGCTGTCAAACTTATTAAATACATATAGCACTGTATAATATATGGTGTAATAGCACCATGTCATGGCTTCAGAAGTAAGACAATGTGTATTTCTGCCTAGAAAATATCAAAGGAGCAAATTTATGCAGATAATAAAGGAAAAAAGTTACTTAATGGTTAATACATTATTGAACTAAAACTGACAGTACAAATTTCGTTATGATAGCGAAGTAGATAATAAAACATAAATCATAATTTAAAAGTATATTTACTTATCTCTTATCCAGGGAATTGTCTTTCCCACAGCAATGATTCTGTCTCCCTCATCTTATTTACAACGGAAAGGCCATAAAATATAATCCTTCAAGTAATAGAGATTCTATACCTTCAGTGCGTATTTTGGAATTTTCCTACTCGGTTAATACCTGTTCTCATAGCAGACGTCCTCTGTTCAAATTGTTCACTTTCTTATAGCTTTTAATACAAAAATTTCTTTTAACTGGAAAATTTTCCTCCTTTTTTGTTTTTCTTGATAAACTCCCTCCCTGACATTGTTGTTGCCTAAAAAGATAATATGGTTCTCTGTAAGGCTCAATTTATTTATTTATTCTAACCTCTCAAATTGTCAGAGGTTATATAATCTGCTTGTTTTTAAAAAAAACAAAAAAAAATGCATTATGTGCTAATAAATTAATCTGTTGTAGAAAATAAAATACAGATGCTCTCTTCCATAAACTCAGAGGATAAAAAAATCATACTAAGATATTTATATCCTACAGATGTGTGAACATAATGACTTTTAACTTCTACTACAATTATCCTTCAAGATAATATGGTAAAATTGAGACCACTCCAACTGCCCAATAGAAATGATGTTTGTTTCCTTTTGAATACACATAAATTGATCATCCCAGTCTTAAAACTTGTTAAAATTGTCTTATCTGAGTTCCTTTCTCAGGAAACCAAACATCATGACTTCCAGATACTATAAAGGCACTAAAACTTAACTAGATCACCCTGTGTGGACAATGAGATTCCAGACATCTCATCTGTCATAATTGCCTAAATGACCACCTGGTTCCTGTTGACCAACTTTGTTCTTATCCCTCCCTAATTCCTATTCTCTCTCACATGGTTATATTTTTTCTCTCCTATATAAACCCTTAATTTTAGTCTATCCAGGGAGATGGATTTGAGAGTTATTCCCCAACACCTCGGCTACAACATTTGATTAAAGCCGCCTTCTCTGGCAATGCATATTGCCTCAGTGATTGGTTTTCTGTGCAGCAAAGCACAGTCAGTAACCCCTGGTATTTTGGTAAAAAAACTTATCTTTTAATGGGTTTAAAATACTAGAGAAACATGGGAAAGCAGTTTGTCTGTCTGATCCCTACTTTGAATGTATTTCAAGGGATTTAAGAAAAACAACCACAGACATTTTTCAAAACTTTATGGGTGACTTTTCTGCAATTAAACACATTTATTGACCTATGAAATACTATTGTCTGTCCTTTCCCCTATAAATTTTAAAGTATGGTATATGTTCTAGTTTTCAGACTAATAGCAAACATATTAATAATGTTGCCAGTGTTTGAAAATCTAGGTAATGAACATGACTGAGGGCCAAGATTTATTTTTTAAGTCTGAGTTACTGGAATATATAATGTTTAAACTTTTTTTTTTTTGTCCACCAGTCTTTGTGCTATGGATGGGACAAGTTTCTTACCTGTTTTTACTTATGAGTAATCTTATTTTATGTAAGAATAACCTCATTTTATTAACTTTTTCCAGTTAAAACATTTGATGTACAAACGAGTAATTTAGTAATCAATGTATTTATTAATACCTGCTTGTGTGTGCATTTTTTATATGCAGTTTATCCTATGTATAATTTACCTTGCACAGTTATGTGTTTTTTGTTTTTGTTGGTATTCTCATGGTTTACTTACGAGCACAACCTCCCAAAAGCTCATCTCATAGTACATATCGCTAACCATATAGGGTTGCTATATCATATACAAAGTAGTTCTTCATTTTCAAAAAAGTTTAGTGTACTTTTGGGGAGAATATGAATAAAGTTATACAAATATTTCAAATGTACCATGAATATTGAATTGTTTCTAATCTGATTTTTTTTTTGGAGGGGAGGGGATACAGAGTCTTGCTCTGTTGCCCAGGCTGGAGTGCAGTGACTCAATTTTGGCTCACTGCAAGCTCCACCTCCTGGGTTCACACCATTCTCCTGCCTCAGCCTCCCAAGTAGCTGGGACTACAGGTGCCCGTCACCACCCCTGGCAATTTTTTTTGTATTTTTAGTAGAGACGGAGTTTTACCGTGTTAGCCAGGATGGTCTCGATCTCCTGACCTCATGGTCCGCCCGCCTCAGCCTCCCAAAGTGCTGGGATTACAGGCATGAGCCACCGCGCCCGGCCTCTAATGTAAATTTTAACCCCAAATGCATTGGCTTTGAGGAACCTAATTAGTAATAAAGTACTGTTAGCATCATTGCCCTGGAGAGTGATACTGGATTACTCAAGGCTGTGTAAAATCACCAGGGTCTCAGCTTTTAGTAATATATTTTTAAGCAAATTCCTCAAAGCAGTGACATTTGGAAGATATGCTACAAAATTACAAATGATTGCACAAGGTTGTTGGAATCGTTCCTCATTTTTATAGACAATTTTGTGTTTATTATACAAACAGGAAATCAACACATTACAAAACATCAGAGTAAGTCTGAAACCATTACTATAGGCACTTACCCAGCTACTGGGTTTACTTATCGCTTGCGTACAGATTGCCTTGTCGTGTTCCTTCAAACAAAACAGTCGTATTTTAATGGTAAAATGTAAGCATGCTGAACATCATCAGTGTTTCTCCCCAGTCTTTTTCAATATTCATTCTTTCTCTTTTCCTTGGACGCAATATGTATTGCTGCCCTCTGGATAACTTAAGGTCCCCTCTACAGATGCTCCTGGCATCCAGCCAGAGCTCTTTGATTTGACACCCAAAGTTCAAATAGGAACATCATTTCAGTTTCAAAATACGGAAAGCCTGATAATATATGTGTATATGTGAGTGTTAATATACATAAATATATATACAAAAGACTCATTGTATTCTTGAGATAATGGCCTTCTGAGCATTGTTTACATTGTTTTTTTACAGCTTTAATTGACATATAACTGAAAAATAAAAATTGTATATATTCCAAGTATATGAAGTTATGATATATGTATATGAAGTTATGATATATGTATACATTGTGAAATGTTTACTGTGATCAACTTAAGTTGGCATATCCATCGTCTCATGTAGCTCCTGTTCTGTGTATGTTGATGTATGCTGAGGACGATGAGGATCTCTCTCCCTTGCTTTCCCTTGCTCTGGCTTTGCGTGTGTGTGTGTGTGCTTTTTATTAGGAAAATTTAAGCATTTTTCCAAATTAAAATGAATGCAGTGAAAAAACAGATCCAAAGTAGCAGTAGCTGTTATGTTTATCTCAATGTGTAATTAAAAGTAGTATCTGACAGGCCGGGGGTGATAACTCATGCTTGCAATCCCAGCACTTTTGGGAGGCCTAGGCGAGTGGATCACCTGAGGTCAGGAGTTCGAGACCAGCCTGACCAATACGGTGAAACTTCATCTCTACTAAAAATACAAAAGTTACCTGGGTGTGGTGGCGTGCGCCTGTAGTCTCAGCTACTCTGGAGGTTGAGACCACAGAATTGCTTGAACCCGGGAGGTGGAGGTTGCAGTGAGCCGAGATTGCGCCATTGCACTCCAGCCTGGACGACAGAGCGAGACTCCATCTAAAATAATAATAATGCTGGGAATAATGCTCAAAATCCTAAGGAGATTGAACACTTAAAGGGTTCTTAGCAAAGCAATTTTATTTTTGTGTAGAGGGGTAGTCACTACGAGAGCACACCTGAACAAAGGGGCACGAGAGCCTTTATTTCTGATGCAAGTCCTGCCCCTGTACCCTTTCCCCGTTGGCTGGTGTTGGGTAGCACAATCTGAACTAATACCAGTTGGCTGGACATCTAAAGTTTCTTTAGAGAAGGTGGCACGTAAGGGAGAGAGGGAAAGAAGGGGAAGGGGGGGTGTCTGCAATGAGCTAAAGAGCTAGTCTCCTTTCTAAATGAGGGAAAGGAATGTGAGCTGGTACTGATAAGCTGGTACTGTTGCGTGTCCAGGCATGTAACAAAGGCAGAAAAGAGAGAAAGGGTTGGTGGGGGCGTACTATGAATTAAAGAATAAAGGATTGATCAGGCTCTTTGAAGTGAAACCTCATCATATCCCACAATAATAATATCTGACTACATTAGGTGTCCCAACTTTCTGTGTGGTATATGCTTCTCCTAATTATAACTTAGACTACTGTTTTTAAGAAATCAACATTTAAAAACTGGAAGATAATTTATAGTACTTTAAACAATATTATTTTCAAAAAAAAAATCATTACATCCCTTTAACTTATTCAGTTATTCTCTGGGCTTAGTCTTTTTTAATCCCTCGGAATGAGTATGCTGACTTAAACTCAACATCAGTAGATTAAAAAAACATGGTTTTTAAATATGGCATGGACTTTAGAAAACTGGTCATCACCTAGATGGAATCTTTTTTTTTCCCCCTCTAAAATGTATAATTGTCACGTAAATAATTTATTTTGTACAATTATTTATTTTTCTAGCTTTGAATGTTGCCCACGGTCTGTATTCATGGCAGCATAAATCATCGATATTTTGCCATACTCCAGTCTCTGTTCTTTCAGTGAAAGTACAAACTTAAAACCATTTGTAACTGATCTTTCACGCTGACTGTTGTCATTCTGGAAGATGGGCTGTGATAGCTGCCGAAAAAGCATTTTAGGACCAAGAAAAGTCAAGGTTTGAGAGCCATGTGTAGAGTATGTATTACAACATTTTGTATTTTTGTCTGTATGAGACAAAACCGTGAAAAGTAGGCCAAAGGAACAGAAGCAAACTTAAGTTTTCTTCTCCTCCTGCCTTTGCCCTAGTGATAACTTCTGTGATTCCTCACACATCGATGAGACAAAACAGAAAAAAGACCACATTATTTCTCCCTAGCTCGTGAAATGTTTTATTTAATAATCTTGTTCATTTTTTTCTCCTGTGAGCACAAAGTATCACTCAAGACATTCTGCCTCTTCATTTTTTTTGCAAAATATATGATCAAGCAGTTTTTCCTATGCTATGTAGCAATTTTAGCATCGTGAATTTATATTCTGAATATATACATGTAAAAAATGAAGATTCCTGATCATAGATTATCCATTGTACTCCATGTGACTAAAGTACTCTAAATCCTGGACGTCTTTAGATTACTAGTTTCCATAGTTTATAGCATTTATTGGCCTTGTGTAGTGACTAAATCATTCATGCCATATTGATGAAAGCAACTAAATAAATGTATATGATTCACTATGTATTGAGTTATGACTGTACCAATAAAGAGGTGAGGGTACTTAACAGGTATCAGCATACATTCTGTAATTCCTGTATCCCATGTAAGCTCTTTGAGTTATAATAAAAATACAACACTTTAAACATTCAGGATTATAAAACATATGCCTAGTCTACTTCTGGAATATTTGTGTAAGCCTACCATAAACTTCTTATCTTACAGTTAACTAAAAACTGTGGGTAAAATACAAAAAGAAAATCAATATTCAATGGTTATACAACATGAACAAGAGCAGGTAAGTTTTGAAGCGATTTAAAATTTTGAGGGAGCTATAAACAAGGTATGAGCACTGGATTTTGTGGCTTTGTCACTGAGAGAAGACGGCGGTTGTTTCATGCAAGAAGGCTTAAACTCCAATTAATAGTTTGCCCTCTTTCTCAAATGAAGAAAAAGGGGACAGAGTCCAGGCAACAATGACTGCATGAGTATAAGTCAGAAGAAAGAGTAGAAGAAGAGGAATTGAGATTCAGTTGAGAATTAAATGGATGTTCATAAATTTTTCAGTTTGAATGTAAAGGAACTAAACAAAGCCTCAACATTTATAAGAATAATGTAGCAGAATCCACAGTCTTGATGCAATACTTAAGCTACAAACCAAAATGCCTGGTATACAAAGAACCAAGTAAATATGGGCCGTTTCCAAGTAATAGTATAATTACCAGAAGGGGGTCCCTGATACAACACATATTTTAGAATTGTTGGAAGATTTTAAGAGTAATGATAAATATATTCAAAGAGGTGAAAAAACGCACATCGTAAAATAACAGAAAATCTTAACAGAAATGAAAATTATATGAAAGAACCAAAAGAAATGTTAGAATAAAAAAAAGTTACGTGCTTAATAGCCTGATAAAATGAGAGAGAAAATAAACATGAAAATTAATGATTTTTGCAATCTGAAAATAAAACATTGAGAAACTGAACAGAATCTCAGGGACTTGTGAAATAGGAAGCACACCTCAATCTAAATACTGAAATCTGAAGATAAAGAACAAATCTTAAAAGTAGCAAGAGAAAAATAACACTTTAAATAGGAAAAATTAAATTACATTTGTTTCTAACAAATTATGAAGGTAAAAGATAATTTAAATTTATGAAAGAACTGTCAATGCAGAATTCTACATTTAACAATACTATTTCTCAAGTAATTAAGAATTCACTGCCATCACTTCTGTATGACAGTAAGTGCTGACTGCAGTTCCTTCAGGTTGAAGGGAAATAATTAAAATTTTGATATATATCAGTAAATGCATCACAAATGTTAAATACCTGTTTAAACATGAAAAAATTTTTCTTTGTCTTTCGACTTTATTTGTAATACATATTATACTTCAGCTTAAGTCATCAACTAAAACATTATGTGGAGTTTACAATTTTAAAACTTTTACATTTTACAAATATAAATAGCTTTCCATATAAAAAGTATCCAATATAAAGAATGAGAGGAGTATAAGCAGAATCCCATATTAGAAGTTTTTTATACTTTGTAAGGATGGATACAGCATGAAGTGCAAGTAGACTGGGAAAAGGTGTAAGAACATAATTTAGTACTGGCACTTTGGAAAATGTGACAGCCTCTCAGTTACATATACACCATACATCTATTATATAACCCGGCCACTCAACTCCTGGATATTTACCCAAGAAAAACAAAAAATACTCAGATTTGTACCACATTTTTATAACAGTTTTACCCAGAAGAAAATACAAACAATATCTACCAATAAATAAGTGAATAAAGGAAATGTGACATACAATTATTGATACACCCAACAACATGGATGAACCTCAGAATACTCAAGCTGAATGAAAGACGCCAGAAATAAGAGTAGATACTGTATAAGATAACTTACAGAAAAAGAAAATGAATATGTGCACACTAATCTGGAGTGACAGAAAGTGGGAGCTCTTGAGACCAGAGCTGTTTGGGGAGAGGGAGAGGTTACAAAAGAAACACTCGACAATCTTATGGGAGAAAATGATTTGAATATTGAATTTCACAGCCCTCAAAAATGGGTATAGAAGAGGGATGGCAATCTTGAAGAGCATCTTAAATTGTGCCTATTGTGTGTGTATATGCGTTAATACATATGTACACACATTCCTGCATGTTTCAGGGATGTGGAAGTTAAGAGTTCATAGTATCATGTGAATAATGGCTGTATATTTGCCGAAAAAAGGCAACTCCAAAATCACAGTGAATTAACACATTAATACAAAGCCACATGTTTATTGTAAGACGTGTATTTATTGAACGTCTCTATCATTTGCCTTCTAAGACTCAGAGTTGGGTATGGTAGTGAAAGTACTGAAGCACATTGCAGAAGAACAGAAACTCTTGTGTGGAAGAATCACACTAAGTATTTAATATTTTATATTTTGTTCTTTAAGATGTATTTCAATATTACTACTTGTTACAGAATATTACTACTTGTTACAGATATATATCTGTATCAGGTGAAGGATTTTCTAAAAATTATTTTTTCTGCCTTCCCCTGCAACTCAGTTGGGTTAGAGTTGCAGAAATGGAACAATTAAACCCAGGTGTTAGATCGGTGTAGTAATGCTTTTCAGATTGTGAGAGATTTAGGTGGAAAATGAGGTTTAGGTAGAAAATTTGGTAGAATGCTGGAACCAATTGCATTTTTTTTAATCTAGGAAATTCCCTGTCGGTTCTAAATTATTAAAGATACTGAGCTGTGTTTCAATGTATTCACTTATTTTCCTTCAAAGTCAAAAAATTGTAACAGTTTCTTAAACTGAGTGTTTCACACAATAAAAATACTCTGAAATAAGTGAAAACAATGGAGAAAACAAGAGAAATAAGATTTGTTAAATGTAAAAAAAGATTTATGGAAAAGAACAAAGGACACAATAAATCATGTATACATTCTTCACGTTGATGTAATTGATGCTGTAAATCGCAACACTTTCCAATGATGCATGTTTTTAAGTGTATGAAAAATTGTGCCACAATTTTCTTACTCGATTTGATCTCTTTATAATAATGTAAACATTTTGAATGCATTGTGATAGAAATAGCAGAACATTACTTAAAATTCTTTTAAAGCACATGTGAATGTAGTCTAAAACTGTTCTTTATTGTCTGGAAACCTGCATTGTTTTAGAGAAACTTGGAGACATATCTGTCATGCACGTCCATGTGTAGAGACCACCAAACAGGCTCTGTGTGAGCAACATGGCTGTTTATTTCACCTGGGTGCAGGCAGGCTTGAGTCCGAAAAGAGAGTCAGCAAAGGGAGATAAGGGTGGGGCTGTTTTATAGGATTTGGGTAGGTAAAGGAAAATTACAGTCAAAGGGGGGGGTCTCTGGCGGGCAGGAGTGTGGGGGGGTCACAAGGTGCTCAGTGGGGGAGCTTTTTGAGCCAGGATGAGCCAGGAAAAGGAATTTCACAAGATAATATCATCACTTAAGGCAAAGACTGGCCATTTTCACTTTTGTGGTGGAATGTCATCAGTTAAGGCAAGGCCAGGGCATTTGCACTTTTGTGATTCTTCAGTTACTTCAGGCCATCTGGTATACGTGCATGTCACGGGATGCGATGGCTTGGCTTGGGGTCAGAGGCCTGACTATCTATTTCTTTAAACTTCAATATCTTTTCTCTAGCTGATGTTTCTTCTTTTTCCTATTTTTGCTAAAGTTTGAAGTCTTTAAAGATAGGATTCTGAAACACCAAGCTGAGTTTATGACAACTACTTCTGTTCCTTTGGTTGTGTTATTACTTTTGTAACACATGTCCTGGAAGAGAAAAGGTGTTCTTAACCCACCTAAATCACAGAAAAATTTAGCATCTGGTGATGGTGGGAATACATCAGGCTTCACCAAGATGCTATAAAAATGGACTGGAAGAATGTATGTTGATTGTTTTAAATTAACTGTGAACAATACAATTATTGTTTACTGAAAAACTATAGTTAAGCATATTCACTTTTCTCATTGCAAAACGCAATTTACTTTTGCCTAAAGAAATTCCAGAAAGAAAGTTCTTACTGTCTCCCATTAACAAGGTTCCCAGAACTCTTGTATTTCCTCCAGTCTGTACAAGCTCCACATGCATAGCCTTTGGCAATCCACTGGAGTAATCAGTGCCACCTTTCAAAATGTTCCAATTTCAGGAACTTCCATTCTACATCATTTTCAGATAATCCACAATCTTCAGAACCTTTTCCTTTTTCCAAAACACTTTCAAGAAAAATAGTTTCATGTACACCATGGATATATTCAGAGCTCTCTAAACATTGGCATACTTTATATACCAAAAGTATTCTTCCTAGGGAAAAATTCCTAATGCAACACATACGAAATCATGTTGGAAGACATGAAATTGAAAAAGGAGTTTGAACTTGCAGAAGGGATTTCAGCAGGTTATTTGTTAGAAACACCACAGGAGCATTTTGTGTGTTTGCGGTTTTGTGCTTTCTGGATAGCTAAAAAAAAAAAAAAATAGTGGGGCTTTGTGTAGTTAATTCTTCACGAGGTTTTAAATACCTTCTCTACAATTGCACATCTCATTTTAAAGGTGTGCTTCTCTGATGTTGTATTTAGTCTTTGCTGTGGAATTCACTAAATTAAGATGTTAAACATTATCCATCCAACTATGTTTAGCTTTATTTTAACATGCTAATGTCTTTAATTAAAGCTGCACCTGTTACTATCAGTGAATGTAAAGGTCTCATGTTCCTATCACAATTCTAATTTTAGAACTTTTTCTGGCATATATCAGCTCTGTCAAACATTTTCAATTCTATATTGATTTAAGCTAGATGTCAATTAAGTAGCCATGAATATTTCTTCAAGCATCTCTTGTTGGTGTTACTGTTACCCTCCTTGCTTTGCTTTAGTAGAAAGTTTCCAATGAATTATTGGGACATTAGGTTTCTTTACAAAATAATGCATGCTGTCGAAGCTAAAACAGTCATTAAGCAACACCATTTTTTCTCACAAGATTTTTAATGAAAATACTACCTTTCACATGGGTTATCTTTTTTATTTTATTAAAAGGTATTCTCACCTAGGTGCGGTGGCTCACGCCTGTAATCCCAACACGTTGGGAGGCAAAAAGGGTGGATCACTTGAGGTCAGAAGCTCGAGACCAGCCTGACCAAAACACGTCAAAACGCCATCTCTACTAAAACTACAAAAATTAGCCAGGCATGGTGGTGCAGGCCTATAATCCCAGCTACTAGGGGGGCTGAGGCAGGAGGATCGCTTGAACCTGGGAGGCGGAGGTTGCAGTGAGCTGAGATTGTACCCCTTGCACTCCAGCCTGGGCAACAGAGCAAGACACCATCTCCAAAAAAAAAAAAAAAAAAATTCTCCGCCGTGACTAGCAAAGGATACTGCTGCATAGGATAAGCTCATAGTTAATATTTATTGAATTAGAGATAAGCTAATGAAAATCATAAAAACAATTTCAAATTCACACCTCAGTGTGTGCACAAAGATTTGGGGTTCCACATTTGCATGTAAGATGGCCTTTTTCTGCTTTCATATCTGAAGCAAATCTTTCAGATATTCATTCTGCTTCTTTCCTTCGATAACTAATTCTATACATTTTTCCCTTTTGTGATATTTTGTTCCTGCCTAGCATGGCTGTGTACATACTGCCTTTCAAAATACTCAATTTTTGAAATTTCTAAAAAAAAAATTACAAGTGTAATTTACCATTTGATGGCATATTCAATGGACTGAATGTTTGTGTCTTCCCAAATTTTTGCGTTGAAACCGTAATAAGCAGTGTAATGACACTTGGAGGTGGGGCCATTGGGAAATCAGATCATGAGGATGAAGCCCTTGTGAATGGGAGTAGTGCCTTTACAGAACATCCCAGAGAGCTCTCGCATGCTCTTCATGCTCTGAGAATTTACAAGTCAGTAGTCTGCAATCTGGAAGAGAGCCCTTCACCAAAGTCAAACATGCTGTGCCCTAATCTGGGACTTCTAGCCTCCAGAATTGGCTGGGGGGGGGGGGGGGGGGACTTTAAACAGCCAAGTATTATAACAGCCTTAAGTAAGACAGCTTATAACTTAACACTAAAGGGAAATGTAAAAAATGTAATGTTAAAAATTGCTTGAAGGCACCAAATCCTTACTTTAGAATCTTGTTTCCTACTGGATGGATACTGATTTTATTCATGAAATTAAAGCTCAGTATATCATGGGCTTCCCTCATTTGTTTATTTCATAAGTATTTAACAATGTAGAAGATCCACCATCAGAGAATAATTCTAGTAGTTTGAGGGATAATAGTCAGCGATGCTCTTTCTCCAGAACTTCCTTGCAAAAAATAAAACCTTTATATATTTGAGTTGAGTAGAATTGTATACACACAATTCGATACAAGTTATATATACAAACATTGATATCTCAGGTCTTCAGATGGTTTATTGATTTTATTCATTCAGTGCATATGTACTTTACATCTTTTCTGTGGAAAATTCTAAGACTGAAAGAGTGCTGAACAAAGCACTGTTTCATTCCTCAAGGAATTTGCCTTTTTTCAAGTCTGTAAAATTGAAAAATGTTAAAAAAAAAAAAAATAAAAATAAAAATAAACATTTCATGGCAACCAAAAACAGGTATTTCAGATAAATGTAATACCCATACATTTTTTCAGCTCTGAGATTTTAAGATTAAGATCCCATAATCTCTTTTAATAAAGATAAAATAGGGCCAGAAAATACGTCATGACAACAATGGCAAGGAAATAGAATAGCTAACAAAATATCTGCATTTAGTAAACCGAGCATATGTTTTCTAGGGAAAATAAAGACAAGGACTTAAGCTCACTATAGGTATTTTGCTGTATTCTTATTCTTTGAGCCAGAAAGTTACATCTGATTTGGACCACCTCTGGAGCATATTTCCACCTCTTAGCACACTTACTGCCTCCTTTCTTCTTTTTATATAAGCATCTTTACTAAAAATGTGTACAATTGTCCTCCTGTTGTTCTTTTGACACTCATGATATTAGATGCTCGAGCAGAAATGCTTCAATGAAGCTACATAGATTATTAGTAACTGATTCTTTATGAGAAAATTCCAAGTTATAATCATGAATTCCTGGGTCAAATAGTAATGAAGTCATTTATAATGTGCCGTTACAAATTAAGAAATTAATTTGAATATAATAAGAGATATGGATGTTCTTTGCATGGAAAAGAGTTCCAGGTTGTAGTTAATAGTACTTGCAGAACAGAATAAAAACAAAATCATTCACATGACACCATTTAAAGTAGAGTTTAGTAATGGCTGGGGGGGAGTTTAGAATATTTTTGGCAACTGTAATGTACAATTGATGAAACAATTTTAGGGCAATATTACAAATACAATTAAGTGCAAGTATTGAAGAATTGATATTAACAATGATGCAGGAGTCCACAGTAAATATAACAGGAACCGTGTAAGAAACTGTTATAAGAAATTCTTACACAATAACTATATAAGAAAACGCTTATCACCATCTGGAGCACCATGAATCCCTTCATTTATTCCATAACCATTGTTGACTATTTAGTGTATGAAAGACATTACGTATTATATCTGTGGGAGACTATAACCCTGCTCTGCCATATTGGAATTATAGTCGATTAGGGAGAAAACCAGGAAATGGGTCATTTTCAGAAAATATACTTGTTATTAAATAAGTGAAAGTCCATTATTCTGTGGGAAAGCTTTGAGGACCTCATTGAAGAGACTATTTTCTCTTGATTGTAAGTGCCTGTTTCCACAGATTACAATGAACCAGTTTTCAAAATTGATAGCCCTTTACCTCATAAAACAGTTCAGAACCCAGACTTTAGATTTGTGACAAGGGCTAAGGTTAATAAACTTTGGGGAGGTAAAATTTGCACACAACTTGCATGTGTTCCTTGGGAGGTAAATACGCATTTAAAATGCAGAGTTGTAATAGTTAAAAAAAAAAAAATGTGTATATATATATATATACACACAGAACTTCAAGACTCAAGATATTTTTCTGAGTTAAAAGTCAAGTAAAAGCAACCTCAGTTGGGAGTACAATATAAATTTCAGAATCCTTAAAATATTAACTATTTTCCAAGGTCAGTGCACCTAAACCTTTTTCAAGCCTATTTTTCACTGGGATATATAAAAATATACTTGTTATTATTTACCATTTGAAATTGTATTTTTGTATGAACTAAATATAAAAAGGAAAATAAGACATGTTATTTCTTTTCTTGAAACAGCCAGTGTTTTCCAAATTCTTTCCTTTCTCTCGCCTCTGCCCTACATATGCCTAAAGTGAAACCCTCACGGCAGGAGAAAGGCACTGCAAAATGTAAGAAACTATTTCATTTTCCTCACATTGTTAGATTCATGGTAGTGAAACTCTAGATGTGATGAAAACTGTCTCTACTTACTTGGCAGTGTGGGGAACACTGGCAAGATAACCTAAGTTCATGGAATACTCTATCTTTTAAATGCATAGGTCAAAAGACACTTAAAAAAGTACCTGTGATATCGGAAGTATTTGAAATAATCGATTGATAACAAAATGCAAGCTAGTAAGATTGTAATAGCTTGTGGCTTGACTTCAGGGAAATATGGAGAAGCATAACTAAATAAATTCTCCTTTTGAGAGGAAAGTAAACTCCAAAAGTGGGCATTCTCGTCGGTAATTGGAATCCTTTGTAACTTGTGTGAGGGAATGAGTAAGATCTAATAATTCGAACAAACTAAAAGGAGTCCAATCCATTCTAACTGTGGCTGACTTGAGAAACGCTGTTTTATTCTTCCTGGAAATGGGAAACCAAAGGCTGAAGAATAACTTACCAAAATCCTTGTAAACAAAATTTCAGTTCTGCCCCGAAGTGTTGTGAGATGAAAAGAACTATGGGTCAATGCTGTCATGCTTTTAGACAGGGTCTTTTTTTCCCCATTTCAGGGTTATCATTTCTGTTTTTTCTATAAATTGTCCTCATACCTGACACACACAGTAGGTAATGACTACACTCCGTGCAGGTGTTTCGGGTCACTTTGTTCTCCCCCCCACCCCTGTTTTTTAGCATCCTAGGTTTCAGTATACTTGAACTACACAGTAGCTGTTTCTCTTTTGAGTTAAAAAAAAAAAAAAAAATCCTCGACTAAGGAGAAGCCCATTTCCTCCTTGTATATGCAAAGCAAGAAGTTTCCTGGAATTCTTGTCACCACCTCTTCCTTTCTGATACGCAAACACCTTCATTATGCTTTACCTGAAGACTGATGGATGAGAGACCCTGAAAGCCTCTCTTCCCTTCCCTCAGCTCAGGCTAACCTGGGTTATAACTTACTTGTCAGCATTCTTCTGTGTGAGGAGGCTGAGAGCATATACACTGTGATTTTTACGCAAGATGGAAGTCTTTCTTTGTCCCTTTGGTCCTTTTTCTCTTGACACGTCTACAAAAATAATAAAAAACTTGTATCACTAAAATAAAGCAGCTAACGGTCGCTTCAAAAACACCTTACATAAAACATCATAGCCCATTCCTCAAGATTCCTTGTAACTCCTATTTTTCCCGTGGAACATTGACTAACCACTCATCCTTAATCACATATACAGACTGATGATGCTGTCAAGTATTCTAGAAGTGGTATGGAACCTTTGAAATCAATCCTCACCCATCTCCCAAAAATCTCTCTCTCTGTCTCTCTTCTCTCTCTCTCTCTCTCTGCGGCTCACTTCTTTGTTGGTATATTTGGTCTCCTCGATAGTATTACAGACTTACAAAAATTAAAGACATATCTTTCATGTTTTCTTTGTGTGTGTGTGATACACCTTGGTAAGCAGTGAGAAACAAGTCAATGAATACTTAATGAAAAAAGTCCTTATGAAAGGAAATGGAAATAAAAATATGCTTATTTTGTCTAGGCAAAATGAGGGAGGTTGACTCTAAAAGACATTAATTTTAAGGCCATGTAAATCATGAGTGAAATTCTGTACAGTTATCAAGTGAGTGAACAGGGATGGAAACGCAGCCTGTGTGACTCCGAGGTTAATGTACTTAGTCAATGCTTTCAACACAAGAATCCAGTGGCTCTTCTGAGTGAGATTGTAATGCTGCTTACTTGCAATAAAGCTTATACTAAAAAGATCAAAATTAGTTTATCCATCCAGTTAAATACTTGTCAAATAATGATGCTGAGCTATTCAGTTGGCTTTAAAAAATATGGGAGACTGTCTCAAGGAGATCAGTATCTAGTGAACAAAACTGAAGATAACATATTAAATATAGAAAATGTGATAGGACCTTAGGCTGGAAGTGTGTACTATATGTTTTGGGAACACAGAAGATATATTTTTAATTTCATCTGGGAGTGAGGATGTGTTTTAGGAGCCCTTTATCTGTTACCACTGTAGCCATGAGTCCTAAGGCTAAGATTGTTTTTTGTTTCAATTGAAATCAGAAGGATAATGACCATTTGTTATCTGGTTCCATTATAAATTGCTTACTCATAGTTTTATCTATGATTATTCAATATGACGGAAGTATTAATGGAAATTTTGATTTTGTTATTAAATAGATTTGCTATGGAAATCTTGATATTAGGTTGGTGCAAAAATGTGGGTTTTGCCATTGAAAGTAATGGCAAACCTATTACTTTTGTACCAACCTAATATATTGATGATAATCTCTGGTTATTTAGAATTTGCAACAATTCAGAATTACTGAAAGAGTTCACAAAAATATGAGAGATAAAAGTTTCTTTTTTTTCTTTCCTGTCACATAGAGTTGCCTCCCCTTATCCATGGGAGTTCAGTTTCAACACACCCACTGGATGCCCACAACCACAGACGGTACCAAACTGTATGTGCTATGGATTTTCCCATTACATACATACCTAGGATAAAGTTTACTGTATATATTCGGCACAATGAGAGATTAACATCAATAACAATAAAATAGAATTATTATAACACTGTGCAGCATCACTGCTGTTGTGCTTTGGGACCATCACTAAGTCAGATGAGGGTTACTTGATCACAAGAACTGCACTACCATGACACTCGATCTGAGAAAGCAAACTGCCAAGTGACTGACAGGAAGGTAGTGTCTGCAGCACAGAGACACTAAACATAGTGATGATGCGCGTGGGAAGGGGGACAGCACAGGACAATCCAAGATTTTGTCACACTACTCAGAACAACGTGCAATTTAAAACTTAAGATTTGTTTCTGGAATTTTTCATGTGACATTTTCAGACCACAATTGACCACTGGTAATTGAAATCTCAAAATGCTAGTCCAGAAATGAGGAGTGGATTACTGTATTTGACAGTAGTTTGAACAGCTATGAATCTATATTCGTTTTTGAAGCAATGACTAAAATTTTAAAATTGAAGAAAACACACTTATTCCAAGACAAAAAATTATGATGGTACATGAATACATTTTTAAAATTTTCTTTATACTTTACTGTTAGTGTTTTTTCTAAAATCTTAAATTTTTCCAATATATGTGTATGTTTGTGTTAGTAAAATTTCATTGAACGATATAGTAAGTTTATAAAATTTTAAATATAGAAGTAATAGCATAGCACAAATCATTTTGCATTCTCAAAGATATCTGAGAAGTTGTATTGGATGGACTGCAAAGTAGAAATCAGGAAACAGGATTGTACTGCTGATTAAAATTTTCCTTTGACAGTTGATTCATTTCCTTGTTCATCAAACAATTTGTGGTTGAAGCTGTGATGAAAGACCAACAGTAGCACTGTTATGGAGAATATAATGAAAATAATTCAGTAAATCACAAAAATGAAATCCACTGAAAATATGTGTATGTATGAACTTTGAAGTTATTTTAGCAGCAGCAAGTTTACTTCATGAGCACATAAATAAAGACAATAAGATATAGGAGAAGAGTATAATCTTCCATTGGCATGTCACATTTTTCATCCACGTGAAATATAAGGTAATGTATATTAGGCAATCACCAGCCAGTCATTTGCCAATTTGCCAATAACAACAAAGAAGCTTTCTCATATATATACGTATACATACACATTCTTATACACACACACACACACAGAATTTATCCTGTTCCCAACTATGTGCCAAGTAGTTTTCCAAGTATTCAAACATATGCATAAGCACAAACATAATGACTCCTGAAGTTGGCTTTTTTTTTTTAAATATAATCCTTATTTTGGGAGGCATGTTTCTAAAGTAAATATTTGTTTGAATGACTATTAAAATAAAGGAACTACAACAATTATTTTTCTTCTGACCAGAATACAGAAGTGTTTGTGCTTATTTATTAGAATAGCTGGTACAGTATTGATGTGTTCAAGGTAAATTACACTGAAGTTACACCTGGGCAGTATCATACATATACGGGATGTATATTAGGGAATTTGTAATTTAAACATGGTGTGTTTTATTTAATGGAACAAATTACTGTTTCATTAAACATAATAAAATAACTGTAGCAATCATTTATAGATTCGAAGCCTGATACATCAATACTTAATATTTTTCAAGCCATAACAAAAACCTTAATGCTTTTTTTTTTTAATAGCAGATTTTGTATTCTATTGTATATTTAATTTTGTTTGAAACAGTTTGGTGTATATGCCAACTGGGTATTTATTTCGGAGTGTATATTTTGTTTTTAAAATTTCAACCTCAAAATCATTTATTAGTGTAGAGCAAGATTATTTTGCTGCAAATCACGAAATCTATACTCTAGAATTGTATAAAATAGGTCCCGATCTCAATCACAAACTGCAGGATCTTATAATGAACAACTTTGTAATTTAGAATACTTTAATTTTGTTTTAAATTTGAAATTCCCAACATAGTTTGGCTACATTTTTCTAAAAATTCAAGGTTGATAAATACCAACTGGAGTTAGAGATGGAGAGGCAGAAGAGATGCAGTAGAAGAAGGAATTAAGGAAGATTTCAAAAGCTAGCGAATTTTGACACACTATTGCAGATATAAGGGGGGGCCAAAGAGGGACCTGTAGGAGGCAAATTTGGCCATCCTTGGCTGACATCCAGTTGGGAAACAAGAACCTCTGCCTTACAAACACAATTTTACCGACAACCTGACTGAGTTTGAAAGTAGGTTCTTCCTCAAAGCCTACCGAAAAGAAAGGAACTCAACCCTACTGACACCATAATTTCATTCCTGTGATACCTGTAGCAGAGGAAGCAGCAGTGCCACATTGTGGCCAGACTTGTGACCTGCAGAAACTGTGAGATGATAATGAAGTTGTTTGTTTTTAACTGCTAATTTTGTGATATTTAGATACATGGAATATTATCACTTACCTAGGGCAGCCATCTTGTTTTAAGTGTAAAGAACATTTTTACCGAATAAACATTATTTATAGAGTAAATACATTTAGTGTTACTGTTGGAAATAGAATTATTCAGTCACAAAGTAAGTTTTGTAGTATGTGAGCTGAAATTCTTAAATCACATACGTATGTCAAACGATATTTAAATCTAAAGGCTTAGTAAAAGTGTAAAGCACAAAATGCCACATATGGAAATTTTAAAGAGCTTATGAATATTACATGTTAATACTTGATTAAATGAGATGGGGACATATGGTAATATTGTATATAATAATTTTGTCAGTGCTATGCAATAATATATAAAATACTATAAGCAACCATTTTAAATTCACAAGACAAAATAGTAAAGAGATTCAGTTCAGAGAATATTCTCTATATTAAAGGTAACATAATAGTTTACTTTTTATTTTATTGTGCACTTTATTTTTTCCAGCTTTATTGATGTATACTTGACGACAAAAAATATTTATAATTTCACATATATGTGAAATCTGAAAATGCTGAACTCAAAAGGATAGTAGAAAAGTGGTTGACAGGGGCCAGGGAAATGGGAAGATCTTGATCAAAGGGTATAAAGGTTCAGTGATATAGGATGAGTAAGCTGTGGAGATCTAATATAGAGCATGAAAACTCTAGTTTATGATACTTTATATTTACTATGTAGCATTTTCTAAAAAGTATGGCTTTGATCCCTAAAATGAAAATCATTATAAGCTATCAGTAATATAGATATTAAAATATATATAACATGGTTTAATTTCAAGTATTCAGTGTAACAACATAATTTTGTAAGTTAGCTTTTTCCCAAGTTAAACATTTTTTTTTTTTTTTTAAACAAATCCTTTATTTAGGAACAATCACAGTGTACTTGTCAAAACAAAATGCTCGTAGTTTTGCCAAACATTTTCCAACAGAAATACTGGTATTTAATGAGAGAAACATCTGCTTTAGGACATGCTCCCCTCTGTTAACTTTGCCTTGGGAATATTGTTTGAGAATTTTTAAATAGTGGATAGTTTTAACTGTAAATTTCATACTTTAAGAAAATATAACCAAAAGTTTTCCTAAGAATACTCGAGTAAGCAGACATTAAAGAAGAATTTGCCTTATGGATGGCAAATAAGTTTATGAAAGGATGCTAAATGTCTTGTCACTAATGCAAAGCAAATTAAAAGACTTATTTAATGAGATCACTTGGACTCAGGAAGGGGAACATCACACACAGGGGCCTATCATGGGGAGGTGGGAGGGGGGAGGGATTGCATTGGGAGTTATACCTGATGTAAATGATGAGTTGATGGGTGCAGCACACCAACATGGCACAAGTATACATATGTAACAAACCTGCACGTTATGCACATGTACACTACAACTTAAAGTATAATATTAAAAAAAAAAACATTAGAAAAATGGAAAATCAAAAAGGTCACCTGTGTTCTTAACTCGGTCATGTCCATTTATCTTAAAAAGCCTAGATCTGCATCCATCTATCATCCATTGCATAAAGGTTTTTCTTTAAAATAAATGTTCACTTTATTAATCACTTTTAAATGTTATCAACCTTTTATCTATTTTTCCCAGTATCCTTTATTTCCAAATTTTCTACAATTAGTGTTATTTTTAATGAAAATGTTATAAGATAAATAAAGGTTACATGATTTTAAAAAAAAAAAAAAGACTTATTTAAATGGCTACAATTTAAATGATTGGTGATACCAAATGCTGTTACAAAGCTACAGGAATGTTCTTTCATTGCTAGAGTTTGCAAGAAATTCTAAATATACAAATGTTTATAGCAGCTTTATTTATAGCTGCCCCCAAACTGGAAGAAACCAAGATATCCTTCAAAATGAGGATGGCTAAAGAATTGTGGTACATCTACACACTGGAAAAAGTAGTCAATGATGAAAAAGTAAAGACATACAGATAAATCCAAAAGACATGCTGTGTGAGAAGAGACAAATTGAAAAGGGGTAACAAATACATAAATATGCAATTCCATTCACATGTCATTTTGGAAAAAGTGGAATTGTAGGTAAAGAAAGCAGATTAGTTTGCCAGAGGTATGGGGAGTGAGGAGTGTTTGACTAGGGGAATAATAGAGAATATTTTATGGTCATAGGACAAATCTGTGCATTACTGAGGGTAGTGAATCTGTGACACTATGTATTTTTCATGGACCACTAGGACTATGCAGCAGAAAGAGGGCAAATCAACCAGGAGGTTGAAGGGTCCCAGGAGATAGGACAAAATTTATTGAGATTCATACTTTATTACAAACACATTACCTAATGGATTTAAAATAAAAGATACTTAACTAGCCACATTTTATTTTAGGAGTTCAGTAATAAAAATAATGTATTTAGCTATCAAGAATATTATGCAAGTGAATATTGCCTTAACTTTGCTTACTTTGTTCATTGGTTAACTTTAAGCCAAAATTGTAATGACCGTAGTATTTTACAGCTCATACAGTTTTCTGTGCTTTATAGAGCCATGACATTGATGACTCCATACATTTGAAGGTTTGAAACAAAAGGTCAAAATGTCCTTTTATTGAGTTTCATTAGTTGCTGCTTGCAACATTTTTGAAGTTAGTGCCTCAGCTGACTCTTCAAGTCATTTTTTTGTTTATTTTTTGAGACGGAGTCTTGCTCTTTCCCCAGGCTGAAGTGCAGTGGCAACATCTCGGCTCACTGCAACCTCCACCTCCCGGGTTCATGCCATTCTCCTGCCTCAGCCTCTCGAGTAGCTGGGACTATAGGCCCACACCGCCACACCTGGCTGGTTTGTGTGTGTGTGTGTGTGTGTGTGTGTGTATTTTAGTAGAGACGGGGTTTCACTGTGTTGCCCAGGCTGGTCTCGAACTCTTGAGCTCAGGCAGTCCGCCCACCTCTGCCTCCTAAAGTGTTAGGATTACAGGTGTGAGCCACTGCCCCAGGCCTTCAAGTCAGTGTTAATGACTGTACAAATGACCATCCTAGTATGAACCCTTTTTATGCATTATTGACACGTGTATCTCTCTAAATGGAATGAAAAGAAACATATTCTCATATATCAAAGAAAAAATAGAATTTCACAGTGGTTCTAGGGTGGTAATTACATTTTATCATGGTGTGACAATTTTAGCAAATTAGTAAGTAGTAAAGTGCATTACTTTAACAGAGCATCTCTGCCAAAGAACACAGATAAAGCCACCCTGTTAACCCATTCCCTTAATTTACCCCAATCTCAGTGAGCTTGCTCAGATCTTGGACACAGGACAGTTCAGGTAATGAAAGCATTCACCTTCAATCAGAGATGTACAAGTAATGTTGATTTATCTATATTGCTCATGTATTATATAGTCTAAAAGATAAAAATTTCATGTAACCTTTGCAACAATCCCTGTTATAGTATTTGGAAATTTTTATTTTACTGCATAAGGAAGTATTGAAGTATGTAGACAAGAGTAGCAATGCATCTCTAAATCTGTGATACATAAAATCATGTAATTTTGGGTATCTTTCTACATATTGGAATAGTGAAGAAATTACCTATAGTCTTCATTTTGTATGCTCAATAAAATGCTTTCAGTACAAAATAGAAGACTCAATGGTCTTATAAAGTCACTTTGTACATAGATTTTAAAGACAAATTTATTATTTCAAATACTATTTAAAATTTCTGATCAGTAAAGAAACAAGACACATATTTTAGAAATCATTGTCCCTTTGATTTTCTTAAGATTTTCATTCTATGTATCTGAATTTTTGAATGATTTGGATAGATCTTGAAAACTAGAAACATTTCATAAAGGAACATTACCAATCATTCCTCAGGATTAACATTTTATATTAGTACATATAATATTTAGACAAAATTATTGGATTGCTTTCTGCAATATAAAATACACCAATTCTATCAAGATTTTATTCAACCATCTAGGCTTATAGACTGCTGCATCTAGCTAAATCAGTTTGCCTGGAAGGTACTGGATTGGATGCATTGTGTCAGATAAACACAGTTCTGATGACTGATAAGTTAAAGTACATTAAGAAACAGGAAATCTTACTTGCTCTCGCTAAAGTGACATATCTTAATTGTAGAAAGTTGGTTTTGCTACTTCCAAAAAAAGATTGACATTTTTCATATGAATTCTGATTTAGCCACTAACTCCGAGGTAAACTGTTATTGAAGGAAAATAACATTTTAGGTTACAAACTTTACATAAACTAGGAGTGATGGATATTTATAAATTCAACACATGTATATTGTAAAGCAATGAAAGGTTAAAATATTTGAGTTTCTAAAATAGATGAAATTTTTAATAAGCCATTGAAAACACTATGTTGAAGACTTTTTTTCTGAAGCTTATGATTGTCTTTGAAAGTTTTGTTTTTCCTATCACAAACATATAAAAATCTCTATATGGTTACAAAACTAGAAGATCTATTGAGGATAAATATGGAATCATCTGAGGATTCTTGAATATTTTTAGCCAACTCTATTCATGTCATAAACAAATGACAATCAGGGCAATAAAAATTGCTTAAGGATTTCTTGGAAAAATTTCTTGCTCCTCTTTCCCTGTAGGTAAGTACATAGAAAGGCATGTGGATAGATGGATGAATGGATGCATGGATGGATAGATGGATTTATGATAGACAAATTTAGATAAATATATATAGAAAGCTGTATTTTAATACTTAGATTGATAAATGTAGACAGATGCCACAATGTTGTTTATCAGATATGAGAATTGAAAGATATGATTTCTACACATTAAGTTGATTTCATTTTTTCAATTTTTATTTTTAGGTTTTGGGGTACACGTGCAGGTTTGTTACATAGGTAACTTGTGTGTTGCTCAGGTTTGGTGTTCAGATGGTTTCATCACCCAGGTAGTGAGCATACTATCAGTTTTATCGACCCTCATCTTCAGCTCACACTCCCCCCTCAAGTAGGGCCCTGATATAAACTATTTTTGTCTTTGTGTCGTTGTGCACTCGGTGTTTAACTCCCAGTTACAAATGAGAAAATGTGGTATTTAGTTTTCTGTTCCTGGGTGAATTTGCTTACGATAATGGCCTCCAGCTGTATCCATGTTCCTGAAAATGACATGGCTTTATTCTTATGGCTACGTAGTATTCCATGGTGTGTATGTCCTATGTTTTCCTTATCCATGACACCATTCATGGACACCTAGGTTAACTTCATGTTTTTGCAATTGTGAATAATACTACGGTGAATATAAGGGTGCATATGCTTTTTAGTAGAATGAGTTGTATTGCTTTGGGTATATACCTAGTATTGGGGTTGGTGTGTTAAATGATATTTCTGACCTTAGGTCTCTGAGGAATCGCCACAGTATCTTACACAGTAGTTGAACTAACTTACACTCCCACTAACAGTGTATAAGTGTTCCTTTTTCCTCACAACCTTGACAATATCTGTTACTTTTTTTGACTTTCAAACAGTCGTTCTGACTGGTATGAGATGGTATCTCATGGTGGTTTTGATTTGCATTTCTCTGATTAGTGATTTTGAGCTTTTTCTCATATGCTTGTTGGCCATGTGTATTTTTTTGAAAAGTGTCTGTCCTTTGCCCATTGTTTACTTGGGTTTATTTTATTTTGATACTTTTTGCTTGTAGATTTCTTTAACCTCCTAATAAACTATGGATTTTAGACCTGTCAGATCCATAGTTTACAAATATTTTCTCCCGTTCTGTGGGTTGTCTGTTTACTCTGTTGATTGTTTCCTTTGCTGGAAAGAAGCTCTTTAGTTTCATTAGGTCTCACTTGTCTATTTTTGTCTTTATTGCAATTGCTTTTAGAGACTTCATCATAAAATGTTTGCTAAGGCCTATGTCCAGAATGGTATTTTCTGGTTTTGTCCAGAGTTCTTAGTTTTAGGTCTTACATTTAAGTCTTTAATCAATTTTGGATTGACTTGTACAGGGTGAAAGGAAGAAGTCTACTTTCAATCTTCTGCATATGGTTATCCAGTGATCAAAGCACCATTTATTGAATAGGGTGTCCTTTCACCATTGCTTGTTATTGTTGACTTTGATGAAAATCTGATGATTGTAGAATGTGGTCCTGTTACTGAGGTCTCGGTTGTGATCCACTTGTCTTTTTTTAAAAGAAATATTTAACAGGACCATGTTGTTTTGGTTAGTGTAGCCTTGTGTAGTTTTATAGCTGTTAGTGTAACTTTGTTGTATAGTGTAGCTTTGAAGAGAAGCTCTTTCTGGTTGCATCTATTCAGACATCTTGGCTCTTCCTCTTGATTTTAATCAAGGTGGAGTCACTAGCAGTCCAAACATATTATGGCACAACCTCTAAGGGAAGCATCTATATCTGTCACTTTTTTTTTCAAAGAAATAAATCGACTTTCTCATGAGGAATGAATGGTTAAACATGCCAAATAGGAGCACAGACTTCCTCTCCTTTCTCTGGTTTCATGTAGTGAGAACACATGGAATCACTCCTTGTGAGTATAATGTAGCACAATGACAACATATTTAGGTGTACATTATGGGACATATTACAGACTGATTTTCAAAATTTGTACATGTTTACATACTGTATCTTCTGTGGTATAAGCCAGTATGTAGTGGCCTTAAGAGTATACTTAGAGAGGGTAAGGTAGTTAATCAAAATCTATATCTTTCGAGTTAATCTCAGCAGGTCTAAGGAAAACAGGAAAAAATTGTGAACATAGTACACTATTAGAAAACCTAGTAAGACTTAATCTTCCTCCTTGCCCTTTTTCCACTCAAGCTCCCAAGAAAAGAGACTATTTCATTATATTAACTCTTAATTACGCCATTAGACAGTATATCTTGACTTGCATGTAGAAGCACTTCATGTACACACCACTCAACATTAGCAGCATAAATGGTATTTATATTAACTATGTGAATGAACTCTACTGAAAACATGAGCAGTATGCATTAAAAGGTTTCAAATGAATATTTGTCCATGTTAATATTATATTAAATATAAAAATACTAAATATTATAGTAGATTTCCAAAGCACGTAGTACTACAGAATATAGTACTTCTACCTAGTTTTCCCTACATGCCAGAAAGTATTTCCACTTGCTCTACAAATATTAACTCATTTAATCACCTCCAAAAACTTCCTATTAGTTTAGTTATCTTTCCTGTGTGTACTGTTAGAAAACAAAAAGAAATTAAGAAAATAGAAAATTCACATGAAAGTTAAATCCCAGATTTAGATTTGGACTCTGGCTCTGGAATCTATTTGCCTAAGTAGCGCACCAACGCTGCCTCTAGATTAAAAAGGTGGATATAATCATTAACTTAAAATCATGTACTGTAATACTGCAATACATAATGTAAATTATAATGTAATATATTCTCTCCACATAAGATGACTATTCACGCTTAAAATAAGAAAAATTCCTTTAAGACAATAGTAAGCTTATTTCAAACCTAAAAAATTGGTAGAAAAATTATGCTTAATTGTGAAATTGGACATTACAATTTTCTGTTTGGTTAGGGGAAAGTGTTACATGATAGGTGGAGCTAAAATAAGAAAAAGTATTACTTGGTGAGCGGAGCTAAATTAATGAGGAAAAGTGCTTAAACTATATCAAAGATCAATATTAATGAAATGATTAGAAGCTTAATACAAAACTCAAGGAAAACACTAATAAAGCCAAGTACATTTTTATTTTGGCTAATGTTATTTTGGATATTTGAATTTAGATTTGTTTAAAAACAAGTTCTTAGGCATTTAGTGAGAGTATCTGGAGTCCTTGTATTTTAAAAATCAATTCAGGAACAAAGCGCATACATCAGTGTTTTAAATTTTCATTTAGTCATAAATGTTACCTAAATTTTGAAATCAAAATGAAAATGGCATTTTGTAACAGTAATACTTTATGTATAAGATGTATTTTAATATTCATTAAAAGTAAATTTCAAATGCATTGTTAGTCATATTAGAAGTAGCTACTAGCTCCTATCAAACAGTCAAGCAGTTCTAAGCAGCAGTGCAGTGACAGCTGCTAGGCTGGCATGTCATACTTCCATAGATTTCGCTAGTAAAGAGACAGCCCAAATGGATTTAGACAGGTAATTTTTCAGGGCATTACAGACGTCTTGAGCTTCATGCTAGCATAGGTTCCCAATGCTGCATAGTATTACGGGGTTAATGGGAAAACATGCCCAGGTGAATATAACAAAACCCAAATGTAAATTTATTAGTATTACGATTCTCTTAAATACAACATTTAAAAATTAGACTATAAAACCAAATAAATACCAATGAACTACTTTAATAGATACTTGTGATAGTCTTTGCTTTGATTAGTCTTGCTTTATTTGGAGTAATTTATTTTAGTCATTTTCATAGTCATTCACATATTTTTCTAATTTTATAATATAATTTCAAACCACAAATGTATTACTTTTCTTGGTCATTTAGTGAAATAATTTGCTCCAAAATGTTACACTGAAACATAATAAAAATGCACTTAATATGAACCTCATTGCATCTTTATTACAATGTAAAAGAGAATTGCTGTTAAAAAAAAAAAAATGGGTATACAAAAAAGTACTACATGGCATTTTGATGAGAAATATATCATCTGCCATGATTTAGCTTCCATTATATTTTTTGGCATGTTTACATTACTGTTTCATAATTATATTGTTATTTTTCTCTTTGACATACAACACAATTCTCTCTCCTGGTAGAAAATTGTTACCTCACGTAGCCTTCATTTGATGTAATTATCTTATTTGTAAATTAATCACACACCTGTTCTTATTAGCCCTCAGAAACTTAAATGTTATTTTTTCACCAAAAAGTACCATTTTATGAACAAAATAATGACATCAGTGTATTATGCAAATCAAACAATAAGGTCATGTAGTAGGGAAAAGATTATTTTGAGTTTTTACTCCAAAACATATTTGGACTTCAAAATTACACGTAAACTCTACGTGCCCATATTATTTTCAAAATGGAAATTCAGCAGTTAATGGGATACGTGAGAGTCCAAGAATGGAACATCTTACAACTAAAAATTAGCAATATCCAAAATTTACAGCAAAAATTTTATGCCAAAGAAACCTATATATAAGCAAAAATTTAAATTTAGTTATTTGTGGATTTAAGTAGTCAATAAGATAAAAATATTTGTTAGAGAAATAAATGTCTGGAAAAATCAAACAGATGTAAAATTTTTTATCCATGGATTGGGGCCCTCTTATATACCGGCACTGTGCTAGGTGCTTAAAGGGTGACTACGTTTGGCCTTTTCTAACTCTCTCAATGCTTTCTGTTCTTTAAAAGATTAAAGAAAAGCACAGCTTAATCTCATTAGAACTTCATTCAGTAAAGTATTGAGCACTTGAAAAGCCACCTTGTTTAAAATGGAGATACATAAGTAATTAGGAAACACAACAAGAATTTAAAAGTTACTTAATGTCCTTAAGTTTATTGAAAATGAAATTTGAATAGAAGATAGGAAGGTCCCCATGGCTAATGATGTTGACTCTTTAAAATAGAAGAGTCAGCATAATATTTATGAGATGATTTCCCTTGGCATTATTCTCTTCATTTTACCTCTGCCATCAAAAATAAAATACTAGTTTTGTCATCATAGGAAATATTCTGTAAAGTTTTTCCTTGAGCAAATGGTAAATATGTTTACACCAGGGCTGTCTGCCATCACATTTTCCTTGGATTATCTTCTTTTACAAAAAACAAAGGAAAAGCATTACTTACAACAACAGTGCTCACTGTGTTAAAGGTCTTTTTTCAATATTAGAATTAAATACATGGAGTCTGAATCCAAAACTCTGTATTGTTAGCAATTACCTTATATTAAGAAATTAATGGTGGCAATTTAAGGAATGTTGACATCTGCCGAAGTAGGTTTTCTTTTTTTTTTTTTAATGTCCAGATTTTGTTGTGGTTGTTTGTAGTTCAGTTTTCCAGTTTCAGTAATTTCATTTTGATTTTATTCTTTCTTCAAAATACAAATTCAGTAAGATAATAAAACACACTGTTGTCAAAACCTTTGTTAACAAAGCAATAACATTATCATTTTAAAAATTAATGATTAGTGTTTTACATTAAACCATGATTTTCCATCTGAATTGCCTTTTGGCAATTCAATTATGAAGCAAAATAGTATAATATTTCCTACTATACAACCCATATGTTAGTACTGTACAGTAAAAGCGGGATAAATTTCCAACCTACTTCGATTAACAAGGTAATAGAATGGAACAAGAAACATCTGCAATAATTCAATTCTCTGCTAGCCAGTTTATGACAAAGTATACTTTTCATGATTAAATTTCATGTTAATTGGCTGTTATTTTACAGCAGTCTTCCTATTGGAGAAAGTATAGAATATGCCTGTCTCATTAAAACGAAATAACAATGAATTCAAAGCATTCAAACAAAAACATGCTGTAGAGCAAAATGGTTTGCATATTAAGAGTCAATTTTTTCAAATAAGGTAAATTTTAGCAGTTGAATTTCAAAACTAGGAATTACTGTTCCCTAACGAATGGAAACATATTTCAGTTTTATAAGTACATACAACTAACTTTCTCCCCCAAAATAGTACCATTAATTGTGACCCAGAGATACTGTACTTTTAATCTGGATATATTACATGCAGTCTCTAGTTTGTCTCAGGAAGGGCTTGTGTATATTTTACATGCAGGAAGATGTGTAAAACAAACATGATGAACAAAATAGTTAACTCTGACATATATTACTATTGTTTTGCTTTGATTTTTAATATTCATAGCCATTCAATATTTAATATCATTTTTTCAATAGCCATTCACGTAGACCTTAGAGAAGACAAAAGGTTTTCCATCTTTTGTAGTTAGCCAAGGTCAAGAGACTATTTTATTACATAAAGAATGTAAGTTGAAGTGATATATGCATCTTCCAGGTATAAGTATAAAACATTTGGAATGAGGCTTGCCTGTTCCTTCTTGCCCTTTCCTTACTTGTTGAGACAACCAAGAGAGTTGTGTGGTTCAATTAAAAAGCTCTGAGGTGGTAGAAACTGTGTACACTGGAGTATCAATGTAGAGTGAATCTCCCATACTGCTTTCTCATATGTATGAAATGACAGTGAAATACACTTAAGTTGTTTATATAATGGTTGTCTATACTGATAAATTGAACATGTTGCTTTCAAAATTGGGTATCTTGGAAATTCAAGATATGAATTTGATATGTGTGTCACATGCAAAGGAATGTATGCAATTAATAAATAACTTAAAGGTACAACCATAAGTAATATTTACCAACAAGCCAAGTTAGTACTAGAAATTACCAAATCTGTTACAACTGTTTGCTATCCCATCTATATTAGCTATCGCAAGATTAGACTGCCAGAAAAAGACAAAACAACTATTTTAGTGGTTGACAAAAAATATTTTTTAAAATCTCTGGTAATAGTTCAAGATGAGCCTTGTAAATCGGAGAACTCTAATGGTCTTTGTAGACTGATTCTTCTATAATGTCCTTCTCCTATTCAAAAGCTATGATTCTTATTTCCATGGTTGAAATTGTCATAAAGATTACAATGTGGTATGAAGAAAAAATGTGAAATCTACCATACTATCTTCAATATATAATTAAATATTATATTTGAATATATAATTTCAAATTTCATGTATCACTGCCATTTACATCCTGTTGAATAGCAGTTGGTCTCACATCCACTCATAAGTTATCTCTGCCAGCTTGTCTAGTCTTATGACCTGGAAAAAGAGAACAGATTTTGGTGCACAACTGTGTAGGTTTGACACAACATCCACTTGCTTAAATTGCAGTTACCCATTCCCCTAAATGTTATGTTAGAGTAATTCATTTTTTATTCCTTAAAACAAGTGTCCCTCATTTATCTACATATATCCTTAATAAGCTGATTTAGTTGTGCTTGGTTTTGAAATTTATAGTAATTTCCATGTTGATACATTTTAAAATAAACATATTACTGCAATTTTATCTACTTTTACTGAAAGTTTAATTTTGAGCACTATATAAAATTCCATACTGTGATGTTAATGTACTTTATTTTGCGTTCTCCCACTAATGTAAATTGGTGTTATTTTCAGATTCTATTTCTGTAAAGAACACTGCTATATATGTTTTCATGGTTACATTCATATTCAAATGCAAGTGTATTAGTACATTCTCACATTCCTATAAAGAACTACCAGAGACTGGATAATTTATAAAAAGGTTTAGTTGACTTACGGTTCTCCAGGCTGTTCAGGAAGCATAGTGGCTTCTGTCTCTCAGGGGGACGTTTCAGGAAGCTACCAAGAATGGTCGAAGGGAAAGAGGGAACGAGGCACTTTACATGGCAAGAGCAGGAAGAAGAGAAAGAGGGCAAGGAAGGAGGTGACACACACTTTTAATGAGCTAGACCTTACAAGAACTCACTATCATGAGAATGTCACCAAGGGAGATTGTGTTAAACCATGAGCAACCAACCTCATGATCCAATCACCTCCCACCAGGCCCCACCTCCAACACTGGGAATGACAATTCAAGATGATATTTAGGCAGGGACTATAGACTCAAACCATATTGTTCTGCCCCAACCTCTCCAAAATCTCATGTTGGTCTCATGTTTCAAAATAAAATCATGCCTTCCCAACAGTCCACAGAGTCTTAAATCATTAAAGCCATTAATACAGAAGTCCAAAATGCCAAGTCTCATCTGACACAAGGCAAGTCCCTTCTGCCTATGATCCTGTAAAAACAACAACAACAAAAACTAGTTACTTCCAAGATACAATGGGGAATGTAGGCATTAGCTAAATACTCCCATTGCAAACAGGAGAGATCAGCCTTAAAGAAAAGGACTAAAGGCCCCATGCAAGCCCAAAACCCAGTAGGGAAGTCATTAAAATTTAAAGCTCCAAAAGAATCTCCTTTGACTCCATGTCTGATATCCAGGGCACAATGATGCTAGGGGTGGGCTTGCAAGCCCTTGGGCAGCTACACCCCTGTGACTTTGCAGGGTTCAGGCCCCACAGCTATTCTCAAGAGCTGGTGTTGAGTGCCTGTGGCTTCTCCAGGTGGGTGGTGCAAGCTGCTTGTAGATCTACCAATTCCAGGGTCTAAAGGGTGGTGGCCCACTTGTCATAGCTCCAGTAGGCAGTGCCCCAAGAGGACCTTGTGTGTGGGCTGTAACCCCGCATTTCCCCTCCACAGTGTCCTAGTTGGGGGTTCTCCATGTGGGCTCTGCCCTTGAAACAGACTGGACATCCAGACTTTTCCATATAGCCTCTGGAATCTAGCTAGAGGCTCCCAAGCCCTCAACTCTTGCACTCTGTGTACCTGAAGGCTTAACCACCACATGGAAGTCACCAAGGCATACAGCTTGCAGCCTCTGAAGCAGTGGCCTCAGCTATACCTGGGCCCCTTTGAACCACAGCTGGAGCAGCCAGAATGCAAAAAGCCATGCATGTCCTGAGGTTGCACAGGGCAGCAGGGTCCTGGGCCTGACCAAGAAACCATTCTTTCTTCCTAAGCCTCCAGTTCTGTGATGGGAGGGGCTGCTGTGAAGATCTCTGAAATGCCTTCAAGGCCTTTTCCCCATTATCTTGACTATCAGAACTTGCCTTCCTTTTAGTAATGCAAATTTCTGCAGCCTGCTTTATTTGCTGCCCTGATAATAGATTTTTATTTTCTACCACATGACCTGGCTGCTAATTTTCCAAACTTTTATGCTCTACTTTTCTTTTAAATATGTTTCAATTTCAGGTCATTTCTTTGCTCATGCCAATGAGCATAAGTTGTTAGAGCAGCCAGGTTAATTCTAGAACACTTTTTGCCACTTATAAATTGCTTGCACCAGATACATTGTTATCCCTATGAAGTTCCCATTTCCACAGATCCCTAGAGCAGGGGCACAATGCAGCCAGGTTCTTTGCTAAAGCATAACAAATATGAACCATATTTCAGTTCCCAACAAGTTCCTCATTTTCATCAAAGACCTCGTCAGTCTTGACTTTACTGTACATACCACTATCTGCATTTCGTTCGCAACAATTTCACAAATACCTAAAAAGTCCCAAATACTCGCTCATCTGTCTTCTGAGCCCTCCAAGCTCTTCTAACCTCTGCCTGTTTCCCAGTTCCAAACCTGCTTCCACACATTTTCTGGCATCTTTATATCAATGCCACACTCCTCAGTACCAATTCACTGTATTAGTCCATCCCCATGTTGCTATAAAGAAATACCTGAGACTCATTAATTTATAAAGAAAGAAGCTTCATTGGCTCATGGTTTTGCAGGTTATACAGAAAGCATAGCAGCTTCTACTTCTGGGGAGGCCTCAGGAAGGTTCCAATCATAGCAGAAGGAAGTGGCAGGGTGTGTCACACACTTTTAAATGACCAGATTTAATAACTATCACAAGAACAGCACCAAGGGGGGAGGCAGGGAGTTAAATCACGAGAAACCACCCCAATGACTCAATCACCTCTCATCAGGCCCGACCTCCAACACTGGGAGTTACAATTTGACATGAGATTTGGGCAAAGACAGAGACCCAAACCCTATCAGCAAAATTTCTTCCAGTATAAAATCTTAAGAGTAGAATTGTGGAAATGCAGTATATATGTATATACACACACATATATAACTAAAAAGACAGGGACAAAATTATTTTCCAAATTATTTTGACCATTTTTTAAATTGATGTTTATATAAATTCTAAACACTAATTACACTTCTATTCAAATACTTTAAACCCCAGCAGAGGTGTTTAAGTTGTTTATCTTCCTCCCTTTCTTGTTGACTTTTGCTTTGTGAAGAAATTCAAGTTATTCACTTCTTAAATATGTGCCTTCAAATTATTAACATTATAAGGGATAAAAAGACTTGAAAACTATGAGTCAAGAAATTTCATGGAATGGATGTGTATTGTTTGCGAAATACATCAAGCTGTATACATTTATTACGTACTGCCATTTGCATATGAAAATACATGAATATTGAAAAATATTTCATAGACTGGAAGTTTATTTTGCCCATATAGCCCCAATCAAAAGAGAAAAAAAATCTGTCAGAATACCTCCACTGTTCAAAATTCCACAGTACCACATACTTATTTTAAAAATAGCTACTGAATATAATGTATTCATTACTATAGTAAAAACTGGAGACATATAAATGAAAAAATCACTATTCTTTCGATAGTTTAGTGAAAGAGTTTAGAAATGAAGTAGATGTAGCTACTATAGGTATATGAGAAATAGTACAAAAAAAGTTGTAGAAGGCTTGTGTTTATACAATATCTTAATCGTAGAACATCACAGTGCTATGGGAGTTTGAAGAAGGAGTTTTCTAAACTTAAGATTGGCAGTTCATGTTAAACCAGATACATCATGAAAGACTGAAAATAGTACTTTGGGAGAGACTAAGCCCAGTTGGCTTTACTGCAGCTAAAGTTACCACAGAAAAAAGGCTATGCAAGAAACGTGGATGAGGGTAATATACCGACGATGAAAGAACTTCTTGCTAAATCATGAAGTTTGCTTTAATTTACAAAGAACTCTTGACTGAATTGATTAGATTTCCATCACTGTGGTAACAGTGACTTAAATAATAAACTTCAAATGAAGTCAAATCTCCATTCGTGTTTCCAAACTCAAAGCAGTGGAAATTTCATACTTAAATAGGGACAATATGTGAGAAAATATTCACAGCTAATGTTTTTTCAGGCATGTTTTACCTGGTAAAAGTCAATTATTTTAAAAAATTCATAATTAGGTATTACTATGCCATTTTACCGATGGTGAAATTATGGCCCACAAATATCAAGTAAATTGCCCAATGGCGTACAGTAGGTGATAGTACATAAACATAGAATGCAAAGCCAGGCTCAAAGAGCAAGCACAAGTAACTATAATATACGGAGAACAACATTTAAAAGAATAGAAAATTATCATCTTTTAAGGCAAGTAAAATCAAAGGTACAATACAGCAAGATAAAGAACCAATGCATGTTTCTTAAATGCTTATTTGCCTCTGAATCCAATCTTCCAGAAAAAAAATCTTTTAAACAATGAAGACAACAAAAAGTGAGACATTTCAACTGATCTGCTTCTATGTGATTATAGATTGTGTCTCTTGTGAGCATTCTATTGTTAGAAGATTTCTTGTGTAATTATAAGATGAAAAACAGATTGTAGATATTACCCTCTGCGATGGGACTCCTTGCTGTTGCAAGTGGAAGATTTTTTTGAGTTAATTGAAAGCACAGCTTGATGTCTCATGCAGTTTAAATACAGATATTCAAAGCAGAGAAAAATAATAAACTCTGCTAAAGTAATATTTGAATTGAAATAAATTGGTTGAATAAAGAGAATTCTGGATCATATTTTAAAGTCTTTCAATATCTCTAAACATATAATGTGTGTAATACATTACTGATAACTTGAAGATTTATCCTTAAGTAAATGTTCATGATCTTGAAACAAACATGCAAATTAGCACTGGCATACAATGACTAAAGTGACTGGGAATAAAAAGCCTAGGTAAATATTAAGCATTCTTATGTTCTTTTTAAATTCAGTAAGTCACTATGGAAATAAATTATTAATCTGTGGAGATACTTTTTTTTTTTTTTTTTTTTTTTGAGACGGAGTCTCACGTTGTTGCCCAGGCTGGAGTGCAATGGCGCGATCTCGGCTCACTGCAAGCTCCGTCTCCCGGGTTCACACCAGTCTCCTGACTCAGCTTCCTGAGTAGCTGGGACTATAGGCGCCCACCACCGTGCCCGGCTAATTTTTTGTATTTTTAGTAGAGACGGGGTTTCACCGTGGTCTCGATCTCCTGACCTTGTGATCCGCCCGCCCCGGCTTCCCAAAGTGCTGGGATTACAGGCGTGAGCCACTGCGTCCGGCCTGGAGATACTTTTCTTATCATTTTTCAGGAGAGAAAACATTTGTAAAATGATAATGCATGTCAAAGAGCTCAAGCCTAACTGATGGCAGAGCCAGAACAACATTAATGACTATGTCTCGTTCTTTTTTTGTTTAAAATCAACAGATAAAATTGTATATATTTATTGTGTACAATATGATGTCATGAAATACATATACATTGTTGAATGATTAAATATAGCTAATTACCATGTGCATAACCTTATCTAGTTATTTTTGTGGTGAGAGCACTTCATATCCTCAGCATTTTTAAAGAATATAACATTGTCTACTGTAATCACTTCCTTTAAATTTATCTAGAAAATAAATTTTTGAGTCAAGTACTCTTGTAGGTTCTAAGAAGAAAGGCAAAAACTGAAGTCATAAAGCTGATAATTTGGTTAATGAATACATGAATAAACAATGAGCATAAATATGTACCATAATTTATATTAATAAAGTAATACATATGGAGGAGAAATAGTGGGGGCATGATATTTCTCACGAAGTTATCAAGAAACACTGTAAAGTCTCATAAAAGATCTCTTCATGAAAGTCAAACTTGAATGAAATGAAGTAAACAACAAAGGTATCATTCCAGTGTTTGTATATTATGCCTTTTCTTACATGTATGTTTTCATTATATATATCTAGATATGTATATCTATATAGACATGGTTACCCTTTAGTATCCATGGGGGACAGAGGGGATTAATTCAAATACAATATGTAGACACCAAAGTCTGTGGAAACTCAAGTCCCTTATGCAAAATCCCAGAGAGGATGTGAAGAAAGGGGACTGCTTGTACATTGTTGGTGGGAATATAAATTAGTACAGCCCTTACGGAGAACAGTATGGAGATTCCTAAAAAAAACAGAAAATGGAACTATTATACAGCCTCATTGTGGAAAATTAGAACTATTCCACAATCCCGTTGATTGTTATACATCTGTAGAAAATCAGTATATAGAAGAGATAGTTACACTTTTATATTTATTGCAGCACTATCCACAATTGCCAAGATATACAGTCAACCTCAGTGTTCTTCAGTGAATGCATGGATAAAGAAAATGTGTATATACAAAATGAAATTTTATTCAGGCTAAAAAGAATGAAATCCTATCATTTGCAGCAACATGGATGGAATTAGAAGAGGTTAAGCAAGATAAGCCAGACACAGAGGGACAAATACTGCATGTTCTCATTTATGTGCAGGAGCTAAAATATTTGAGCTAATGAAGGTGGTTACCAGAGACTAGGAAGGGTAGTGAGAAGGGGATAGCGAAAAAAGTTGGTAGATGGGTACAAAAATAGAGTTGGATGGAATAAATACATTCTAGAGTGCAATAGAACAATAAGTTGACTGTAGTTAATAATTTATTGTATATTTTAAAAATAGAAGATTTGGAATGTTCCCAACACAAAGAAATGACAAATGTTAGAGATGACGGATATCCTAATTTCTCTGATTTGATTATTACACACTGTATGCTTGTTCAAAAATCACATGGACCCCATAAATATGTGCAAATATAAATTTTTAAAAAGCATAGTATTTTTGTATTAGCACATTCTAAGAATTCAGTGTATCATCAGCTATAATTATCCTTTAAGTTATTTAAGAAATAATTTTTGAACCAGGTAACCTTATAGGTGCAAAGAACAAAACAAAGGCCCAAATTGTAGCCATAAAACTCGTGTTTGGTAAATGACATATAGGCCCACCTCTCATATACTTTAACCATCTCTAGATTACTTTTAATACCCAATACAAAGTAGATGCTATGTGAATAGTTATGTAGTATTTTTTATTTTTGCTATTTTTATTGTTGAATTTTTTTAAACGTAAATGATTTTAATCCAGACATTAAATCTGTAGATAAGAATTCTGTGGATATGGAAGGCTCTGTATGTATATAGATGTTTGAATGAATATATATTCATATATAAATATAAATGAATGTAATTTTAGATGAGAAAGCAGAAAATATATATGTTAGCATATACTGTGTATGTTTGTGATCAAGGTATTTCCATATATATTTTTGTCCGTATATACATGTATGTGTGTGATATGTATGCATAGTATTAACATGTATTCCATTCCTATTCCAAAATGTCAATCTAAAACTCCCAGTATCATTTTCAGAGAGATTACCAACTTGTAATTCCCCAATTCCTGACTATCCAATCAAAACATTGCTTCTCAATTACAAGTACCATAGTTTACATTTGGCCAACTGTATTCAGACAGTGAGGACTAACAAATGTATTCTTAAATGTATTCTTAACTTTAATGGTGTCTTTTAGGGATGCTTCTGATGTCTCAGCCCATTCCCACTTAGAATCAAAATACTGTGCAAAAGTAAGACTTGTTAAAAAGTTTCAACAGACATTCCAAGAACTCCCCATGCGAAGGTAGATGTGGTTTGAGGTAGAGGGTGGGCAGCTAGGAGGTGATACCATGAGAACATGAGAAACATTTATGAAATCTACTTACGCCTGGGGTACTGCTTTAGCTCAAGCCTAGAGCACATACAGACTTTTCAATTAAAAGCTGCATTTTCGTTAATCCAAAGCTTTTAATGTGATCAGTTTTAATTTATAATGGGCACCTCAGGTTATCTGGGCATCTTATGGCCAAAAGACAGGTGTTTTTTAAGGCCTAATAGCAAGCTGTGAAGAATACACCATACATCATAAGATGATCCTAAATCCCCAGGAATCTTCTCTGTGAATTTCTGTTGAGGCTTTTCAGAGGTTTAATATGACATACCTACTTAAACTATTAAAGTACAATTAGATCTGCTGCATTATAGGACAAGTACAAAAGAAAAGCTTGCGTTCAGCCCTGGAATTTTTGCAGAGCCTTTTCTTGCTCAGGGTTATACTCAGAATCTACAGTCTTATGAATTACCTGAATCCAAGATATGCTGCTCTAAAATGTAAGGGGACCAACCAAGGGTTGTGGGTTTTTTTGTTTTTTGTTTTTTAATGGTTTTGTTTTGTGATGGGTTTTGTAGGTAGCAGCAAGTTGTCACCCAATTTGTAAAGAATATCATAACAGCTTTTTAGACTATTACATACTGAGAAATTTCACTAAAGTGGAAGGATCTTAAATTTCTATGACATCTATGTCTCACCCTTTAGCATGCATGTGTCACAACTTATTTGCTAACTTATTTTCTACTCCCTCTTTCTCAGGTCTAGTCAGCATGCTGTTACCAATGTAAGAGAGAATCTGTATTACATTTTGTGTTATGTCAATTAAACTAAGATCTTTGTAACTAATGCAGAGAGAAGGAAAATTAGTATAGACCTGTGATAGTCCATGACAAAGTGTTATTTTCCTTTCTAGGTAAAAAACTGCTTCTGGGAGTTTTTAATTAATATAGTGAAAAGAGCAATGAATGATCAATGGTTTCATATTAACTGATAGAGGCCTTGTGTGTAAAAATATTACACCTGAAACTGCAGCCACAATTGAAATCAGTCCCAAGTAAAATTTTACTGCAACCAGTAGCCATTCTTAGAAGCTAATAAGCCTCTGCACAGACCAAACCTGTAATTTAATTGATAATGTGATAGACACTAATACCCTCCTTTCTTAAAGTGTGGTGTTTGTGTTCTAGTAATATTAATTTACTGAATTCTCCCAGCTATGTGGTTTTTTTTTTTTTAATTTATTATCCTGGTTAAGAAAAAAAAAAGAGGCCGGGCGCGGTGGCTCAGGCCTGTAATCCCAGCACTTTGGGAGGCCAAGGCGGGTGGATCACGAGGTCAGGAGATCGAAACCATCCTGGCTAACACGGTGAAACCCCGTCTCTACTAAAAATACAAAAAACTAGCCGGGCGTGGTGGCGGGCGCCTGTAGTCCCAGCTACTCGGAGGCTGAGGCAGGAGAATGGCGTGAACCTGGGAGGCGGAGCTTGCAGTGAGCAGAGATCGCGCCACTGCACTCCAGCCTGGGTGACACAGCGCGAGACTCTGTCTCAAAAAAAAAAAAAAAAAAAAAAAAAAGAGTAATAGAGCTCCCAATGAGCACTTCTTTTATAATAGCCCGGGTGCATGGTTTAGATAGCCAATATGAGTAATTATTTATTTCCAGTAAGTTAATTCCAATTCAGAAACAAGAGAATTAATGACAGATAGGTTCTATAGACCCAGTGACCTACCCATGTACAAGACCTAAGCCCAAGTTTATTACCTGATATCCACAGAAGTCCACATTGATTGGTGGACCACAGCCAGAGTGGGTGTCTCAGAAAATACCAACTCAAAACTTGTGTCTACTAGAACATGGTATTTCTATTTTGCCATGATAAAATTATCTTAGTAAGTGACCATAGCTCCTATTGCAACTTAGAAAACATATAACTTTCATCAATTTTGAATGATCTTATCACAAGGGAACCGTGACTTAACTTCACTTGGGAAGTTCCAGGTAAGTAAACTAGCCTAGATGTTGGACTTCAATTGAAGACTAAAATATTCCATTATATCAGTTGAGTCAGATTTCTGCCTTCAGATGTAGAAATTATGTAGTTGTTTAATAAAGTATCACTGTAATATATTTTCTAAGTATTTTATTGATAAATGTTTGTTCTGTCACCACCAAAATCTCTGTAGTTTAAGACATTCTGTCACTTTTGTTTATCCCTGCTTCTAAATATGGTAATGCCACCCATTTTATTGATGGAGGTTGAATATAACAATGAAGCCTCTGTTACTTTCAAATGAACATTGAAATTAGAGATATTCTTAATAGCAGCATTTCCTAACATCCCAAAGTAAAGGTCCCAGCAAATACAGAACTTTATAAAGAAGCTGGTGCTTATTTCTCCATAACTGCATTTCTCAATTCCTTAGTAAAGCAAGTTTCTTCTGAGTCCCATCTGAGTGTGAAACAGGGTGTATATTTCCATTCTTTTAATAGTTATTTCCAACTTTTTCATCATCCTAAGCGTTTGATTTTTTTATCTCCATTATATCAGTGTTAATACTTAACTGCATAGAATAATCATCACCATTGTGTTCAGATTTCAATCAATTCACCTCACAGTAAGTTACCTAGAAAGATAATTTACTCCCAATTTTATATTTTATCTTTCTTATTCCAACATCTTTTTAATACAGTTCTGCACATTTTTTCATAAGCCTTCATAAACAGAAGTTAGTACAGATTTTCAACTATTATTGAGAATAAGCTATCTTTTCCTTTGTCACATTTGACACTTAAACACTTACAGCATATTAATATATGATTCCAGTTACAGAGGCAATAAGGAAAAAGAACATATATTCAGAAAAAGAACATTCTCTTGAATAATTTCCTAATGACAGGTAATTACAATGTCATGTAAAGATAAAAAATAAGTTGTTTCCTGTACTCATCTGTTTTGCATGAAGGGAATACCTAAGACTGGGTAATTTATAAACAGAAGAGGTTTATTTGACTTACAGTTCTATAGGCTGTACCCAGAACATAGTTCCAGCATCTGTTTCTGGCAAGGCCTGGGGAAGCTTACTGTCATGGTGGAAGGCGAAAGGGGAGCCAGCATGTCACGTGGTGAGACTGGGAGCAACAGAAGGAAGGGGAAGGTTTCAGACTCTTTTAAACATCCAGTTCTCTTGTGAACTCATTACCACAGGTGGGGCACCAAGCCATTCCTGAGAGATCCACCCCCATGACCCAAACACCGCCTATTAGGCCCCACCTCCAACCCTGGTAGTCACATTTCAACATGAGATGTGGGGGAGTAAAATATTTAAACCATATCATTTCCATTGACATCGGAAGCTCAGGGTGCTTGGGGGAATCGTAAGTCTCAATTATATTTGAACGTCCAAGTCATGAATCCACGTCTTCCCCAAAGAGGTTTTGGTTGTTATAAATAGATGCTTGACAAGTCTTTGGTTTACACTGTAATTCTTCAACATGCTCAATCACATTTACTTTACAACTTCAAGAGGTTTACCAACAAATAACTCTGGTTCTATTACTGTGACTTGAGCTGAAACTTTTCTTTCTGAACCTGCAATTTTCTTTATAGAAAGTCTGCAGTTAAATCATAACAAAAGCATCCTAGCCCACTAATAGCTGTCATCACTCTAATGGTTATGTACAGCAATCACTTGTTAGACAAAGCGTGCTGTTCCTCAGGCACTTCATTCTATGCAAGCAGTGATGGTTCAATTCATCAACATACCAACGCATGTCATATTCCCTGTGGACCTTTTTCTCTTATAAAGAAACTCAATATGATGCAAAGGCCACTTGCTAAAACACAACAATCTCAGATTTCCATTGTTGAGAGTCTATTTTCTGACCTTATTGTATCCATCATTGTTCCATTAATGGTCCTGTCAGAACACAGAAGAAAAATGTATGGTGCTGAAGTTGGCTTATAATGATGAGTAGATTGTGTACTTATCTTCCTAATCTGTATTTTGACATCACATTTGTAGTTTGAATCAGACATGATGAGAGTATTTACATCTTAAAAATAGCAAGTTCTGCAAATCAAGGTTGCTCCTTTACCCTATCCATACCAGACAGCCAGTTGCTGAACATTCACCATCACCTCACGGCACTTATATATTTTAAGTAGATGACTTTTAATAGACTTGATTAAACATACATTGGATAACTAAGAGAAAAAAGTGTACCTGTAAATATTCAGAAACCAATAATGGCAAGAATAATTTCCAAATGTAGGTGTCAGGAAATAAAGAGAAGAGGTGTCCTTCTAAGAACTTAATGGTAGAAAAGAGTAGTTCAGTGAGCTGTGTGTTCAGAAGGGATCATTGCACTCCTAGTGCTTGTATGTCTAAGGTGGTTGTTTAAATCACAGAAAAAAGCAACCTGCTCCCAACAGGCTGCTGTGAGGGGAGCAGCCTACTATGGTCTCAGACAACACAGTTTGTTTCTCAGTGGATATGTGAGAGCAATGTGGCTGGTGCTCTGCTTGACAATAGGCATGGCATCTTTGCTTTTGGTACCTCGAAGTGAGCCCAGAGATGCTGGTGCTGGGAATGCCACCAGACCTTGATGGTAACTGATCACTGTCATTCAAAGAATATTGAATGACAAGGACTTGAATTCAGAGAAAAAAAAAGTGTTTTACTTTCTTCACATTTTCTGATCTTACTCTATGGTCACCTGTTAGTAGAACCTATTAGAAAACCAGCTGGTCAAAGAAACTGGGAAGTACAATTTATGGGATAAAAGCCTAGGAAAACAAATCTGAGTATAAAAGCAAGCTATAGAATTAGGATATAATAGGCAAGTAACCACGACTTGGAGCATTTGCATCTTGTAAACAGAGTTTGGAATTTTATGCTGAGGCAATAGAAAGGGTGTGAAATTCTTAGTAGATAGATAGGAATAAACTAACCAAGTAATACTTTAGAAATAATTGTATTCTTCAAGGTCAGGTTTGTCTACTTTTCACTCTGGGTTCTACTATTTGCAGATAGATCTCCAGAACACCCACCTGGAATCTTAGAACAAGGATGTAAAAAGCAGTGTGAGAAATGTTGCAAGTGTGGCTCCACAGGCGTATCCAAAGTTCAGGAGGAGGTTTGCCCATTATGGGGAACTTTCCAAGTCTATATGCTTCATAGTCGTCTCTGACAGCTCAGTCCTGATAGTCTGACCTCAGAGAGAGAGAGTGGAAGATGGTGGAATAGAACTCTGTAGCAATCATCCCCACATAGAAAAATCAGTGAACCGCTATCCACATGCAAAAATACCTTCACAAAAGCTAGTAAAACCAGGTAAGCTATCATAGTGCCTTCTTGTACCACAGTAGTAAGAGGAATGTATTAAAGAGGGTAGGAAGAAGAGTTTTACATTATCTGCATTACCCCCGCCCTAGGCAGCACAGTACAGACACAGAAAAAATTCGCTTTGGGTAATGAAAAAAAGGTGAGCATAGGGCTTTGCTTGTACCCCAGTACTGGGCCTCCAAAGTGCAAAACAAGCACTAGGAAAACCTCCATAGACTCACATTCCATGTTGGTACCCAAAGACTGAGCCCTCTAGCCTCACCTCAGTCCCTGGGAGGACCACACAGCTGCAAACTTCAGGCTTGCATGGCAAATTTAATTTCTGGCTTGCACCACTGCTGGACCAACTCTGTGGCTCCAGGCTTCAGATAACACTCGTCAACAGGTAGGCCTCAACACCTTGCTGAAGGCACACTCCAACCCTGTACCTGCCATAGCAAACCCTAGGCTGCTGTCAGTGCTGTACTGACTGCAGCTGCCCAAAGCATCTGCCATGCCCTAGCGCCATGCCTTTCCCACAATCCAGTCTGTGAAGAATGGAATAAGTACCTACCTTTTCAAATGAGCAAACATAGACACGTGACCTCAGATATGCAGAACATTCAGGAAAAGATGTTATCAACAAATGGACAAAAATAAGGTAATAGTGACTGATCCTGAAGAAATAAGGATGCGTTATCTGTCTGAGAAAGAACTTAAAATAACTGTCAAAACAAAGTTTAGCAAACTTCAAGAAAATACAGAGAAATAATTCAAGAAAATAAGAAAAACAGTGACTAAAATTAGAAATTTAATGGACAGACTGAAATTTTAAAACTATCAGACAGAAGTCCTGGAGCTAGACAAAACAATGAAATGAAAAATGAAATATTATCCAACAGCAGATTTGATCAATAAGAAAAATCTGCGAACTTGAAGATACTTGAAAATATACAGTGAAACGTCAAAAAATCTTGTGAAATTTATGCTTTAAGGAGGTTCTGTTTTGATGTATTTTGAGGATTTGTTTCAAGATTTAGAGCTGCTTTTAGTGGTTCTTGTAGTGTTGGCTTAGTAGTGGCATATTAGCTTAGTATTTGTCTGAAAAAGACTGTATCTTTCCTTTATGAACCTTACTTTCACTGGATACAAAATTCTTGACTGATAATTGTTTTATAAAGTAGGCTGAAGATAGGGCCCCAATCCCTTCTAGCTTGTAGGGTTTCTGGTGAGAAATCTGTTAATATGATAGGCTTTCCTTTATAGGTTACCTCATGCTTTTGCCTTACAGATCCTAATCTTTCCTTTGTCTTGACTTCAGATAACCTGATGCCTATGTTCCCAGGTGATCTCTTTGTGATGAATTTCCCAGTGTTCCTTGAGCTTCCTGTATTTGGATGTCTAGATTTCTAGGAAGGACAGAAAATTTTTTCTCAATTCTCCCAAATGTGTTTTCCAAACTTTCAGATTTCTCTTTCAGGAATGCCAATTATTTTTAGGTTTGGTCAATCAACATCCCAAAATTTTCAGTCTTTGTTCATTTTTTAAAAATTCTTTTTTTCTGTATCTTTGTTGGATTGGGTTATTTTGAAAACCTTGTCATCGAGCTCTGAAGATTTTTCTTCTGCTTGTTCAATTCTATTGCTGAGACTTTCCAGTGCATTTTACATTTATATAAATTGAAAAAAAGCAATGAAAAGGAAGTGAGAAAGCTTATGGAATTTTTGAGACAGGAGAAAAGGTCAAATGATTGAGTCACACAAGTTAAAGAAAAACAAGAAGTACAATGCTTTTAAAAAATTAAAAATTAAAATTTTAATAGAAAACTTTCCAAACCTTGAAAAATGCAAACATCCAAGTACAGGAATGTCAAAATTTACAATTAGATTCCATCCAAATGAGACCACTGCATGATACATTAGAATCAAACATATTTGATAAGGTTTGGCTGTGTCTCCACTGAAATCTCAACTTGAATTGTATCTCCAAGAATTTCTACGCGTTGTGGGAAGGACACAAGGGGAGGTAATTGAATTATTGGGGCCTGTCTTTCCCGTGCTATTCTTGTGGTAGTGAATGAGCATCACGAGATCTGGTGGGTTTATCAGGGGTTTCCACTTTTGCTGCTTTCCCTTTTTCTCTTGCTGCCACCATGTAAGAAGTGTCTTTGGCCTCCTGCCGTGATTCTGAGGCCTCTCCAGCCATGTGAAACTGTAAGTCCGATTAAACCCCTCTTTCTTTCCAGTCTCAGGTATGTCTTTACCAGCAGCATGAAAACAGAACTAATACAGTAAATTTGTACCAGCGGAGTGGGGTGCTGAAAAAAGTGACTTTGGAACTATGTAAAAGGCAGAGGTTGGAATAGTTTGGAGGGGTCTCAGAAGAAGACAAATGCGGGAAAGTTTGGAACTTCCTAGAGACTTGAATGACTTTAGCCAAAAGCCTTGATAGCAAGCAACATGGACAATAAAATCCAGGCTGAGGTGGTTTCAGATGGAGATGAGGAACTTCTTGGGAACTGGAGCAAAGTTGACTCCTGTTATATTTTAGCAAAGACACTGGTGGCATTTTGCCCCTGCTATGGTGATTTGTGAACTTGAGAGAGATAATTGAACATATGTGGTGGAATAAATTTCTAAGCATCAAAGCATTCTAGAAGTGACTTGGGTGCTGTTAAATTCGATTTTATAAGGGAAGCAGAGCATAAAAATTTGGAAAATTTGCAGCCTGACTAATTAGAGAAGAAAAGCCCATTTTCTGGGGGAGAAATTAAAGCTGGCTGTAGAAATCTGCATAAGAAGCAGAGCCTAATGTTAATTCCCAAGACAATGGGGAAAATGTCTCCAGGCCATGTCAGAGACCTTTATGGCAGGCCCAGAAGCCCAGGAGGAAAAAGTGGTTTCCTGGGCCAGGCCCAGGGTCCTTGTGTTGTGTGCAGCCTAAGGACTTGATGCTCTGTGTCCCAGTCACTTCAACCATGGCTGAAAGAGGGCAACGACAGCTCGGGCTGTGGCTTCAGAGGGTGGAAGCCCCAAGCCTTGGCAGTTTCCAGGTGGTATTGAGCCTGTGGGTGCATGGAACTCAAAAATGGAGATTTAGGAACCTTTGCCTAGATATGATGTGTGGAAATGCCTGGATGCCCAGGCAAAAGTTTGCGGCAGGTGTGGGACCTTCATTGAGAACCTCTGCTAGAGCAGTATGGAACAGAGTCCCTAGGCAATGGGGCATGCGGCATTGCCTAGTGGGGCCATGAGAGGAGGGCCACCATCCTTCAGACACCAGAATCCATCCTTCAGACACCAGAATAGTAGATCCACCAACAGCTTGCACCGTGTGCCTGGAAAAGCCACAGACACTCAACACCAGCCTGTGAAAGCAGTTGGGAGGGAGGCTATAGCCTGCAAAACCATAGAGACAAAGATGTCCAAGACCATGGGAACTCACGTCTTGCATCAGTGTGACCAGGATGTGAGACCTGGATTCAAAGGAGGTCATTTTGGAGCTTGGAAATTTGACTTGCCCAGTGGATTTTGGACTTGCATGGGCCCTGTGACCCTTTTGTTTTGGCTAGTTTATCCCATTTGAAATGGCTATATTTACCCAATACTGTACCTTCACTGTATCTAGGAAGTAATTAGCTGGCTTTTGATTTTATAGGCTCATAGGCAGAAGGGACTTGCCTTGTCTCAGATGAGACTTGGCTGTGGACTTTTGAGTTAATGTTGAAATGATTTAAGACTTTGGGAGACTATCAGGAAGACATGATTAGTTTCGAAAGGTGAGGACATAAGATTTGGAGGGGTTGGGGCAAAATGATATAGTCTGTGTCCCCACTGAAATTTCAACTTGAATCATATCTCCCAGAATTCTCATGTGTTGTGGGAGGGACTCAGGAGAAGGTAATTGAATCATGGGAGCCGGTCTTTCCCATGCTGTTCTTGTGATAGTAAGTCTCGCTTCTCAGTGGTTTCTTTTGCTGCTTCCTCTTTTTCTCTTGCTGCCACCATGTAAGACATGCCTTTCACCTCCTACCATCATATTGAGGCCTCCCCAGCCATGTGCAATTCTAAGTCCAGTTAAACCTCTTTTTCTTTCTAGTCTTGAGTATGTCTTTATCAGCAGCATGCAAATGGACTAATACAATATTATAATCAAGAGATAAAGAGAGGAGGAGCTTGAAAGCAGCAAGAGAAAAGAAGTAAATAACATAAGGCATTGTAATAGAGCTAGCTGTAGATTTCTGAGCAGATACCTTACAGGACAAGAGTGATTAGGATGATATGTTTAAAGAACTGAAGGACAAGAAACTGCCAGTGAAGAATACTGTATCCAGCAAAGGTATCCTTCAGAAATACAGGTGAGATAGTTTCCTAGACAGACAAAAGCTGCAGAGTTCATTAACACTAGACCTGTCTTACCTGTCTTACAATAAACACTCAAGGGAATTTTTCAAACTAAAATAAGATTAGTGAGTAAATAAAAAACATCTGAAAGCATAAAACTATTAAACTTGTAAAAGTAGGCAGCCAAATTTAGAATACTCTAATACCGTAATGGTCATGGGTGAATAACCTATGTCTTTCACATGCAGGTCAAAAGACTAAACTATCAAAAACAATAGCTATAGTAATTTGTTGAAATATGTAAATTGTAAGTCAAACATTTTAAATGTGTGTTGGGGTAATTAAGTACAATTATAGAGTGTGTGTGTGCGCACGTGCTCAAAGTTATCAGCTTGAAAATACCTGTTATAAATGTTTTTGTAAGCCTCATGGTAACTATCAAGCAAAAGCCTACAGCAAATACACTGAAAATAAAAGGGGAAAAAAATCATATCGTTAGAGAAAACCACTCAGCCACCAAGGAGGACAGCTAGAAAGAAAGAAAAAAAGGAATTTATAAAATGCCTAGAAAACAGAATGAAAGTAGTAATTAGCTTGAATGCAAACCATTAGATTACCTATTGGCTACATGGATTGAAGAAAAAAAAACCACACACACAGCTTAAGACCAACTATGTGCTTCCTACAAGAGACTGACTGCACCTGTAAGTACATACATAGACTGAAAGTGAAGGCATTAAAAACATGTATCCCATGCAAGTAAAGAAACAGAAGAAAGCAGCAATAGCTGAAAAGAGAATAGCTGTATCTATACTTATATCAGGTAAAATGGACTTTATTTCAAACTGCAAAAAGAACAATAGAAGGCCATTATATAATAAAAGAGGTCAAATCAGCATGAGGATTCAACAATTTTAAATATGCACTCAATATTGGAGGCCCTAAATATATCAAGCAAATATTAATAGATCTAAAGGGAGAGATAGACTGCAATATAATAGAATCTTTAACACTCCTTTTACAGCAATAGATTATCCTGACAAGAAAACAATAGGAAAACATCAGCTTTAATCTATACTCTAGATCAAAGGGACCTAACAGACATACACAGAACATTCCATCCAATAGTTGCAAAATATACATCATACATCCTTCTTAACTGGACATGAAACATTATCCAGGATATGTTAGATCACAAAAGAAATCTCAACAAATTTAACAAAATTGAAGTCATATCAAGTACGTTTTTGGACCACAAAGTTACAGAACCTAGAAATCAGTAGTAGGAGAAACCTCAAAAATGAACAAATACATGGAAAAAATAACAGCATCCTTCCAAATAACCAATGGATAAATAAATTAAAAACTAAAATATTTGCTGAGAAAAATGAAAATGGAAACATTTTCCATCAATAGAGCAAAAGCAGTTCTATGAGGGAAGTATACAGCATAAAAATCTACATCAAAAAAGAAGCTTGCAAATAAACAACCTAACATTGCAAAAGATATGCCAAAGATATGTTCATACTCATGTTTGTTCTGGCATCATTCACTATAGCCAAGATGCAGAATCAACTTGTTTCCATCAATGGATGAAAGAAGAAATATCATGTATATGTATGCAGTATAATATTCACCCACAAAAGAGAAGGAAATTCTGTGGTTTGCAACAACATAGAATATGTACCACATTGTTAAGTAAGCCAGGAACAGAAATACAAATACTGTGCAATCTCACTCATACGTGGAATCTATAGGAATTGATCTTATAGAAGTGAACCATAGGCTGATGGTTAGGAGCAGCTAGGATGGTTGGAGACTAGGGAGTTGGAAAAATGTTGGTCAAAGCATGGAAAATTTCAGCTACACAGGAAAAACAAGATCAAAAGTTCTATTGAACAACATGGCAACTACAGTTAATAATGTATTCTTAAAACAATGCTAAGAGAATGGCTATAAAGTGTTCTCACTACAAAAATATAACTGAGTTATTGTTAAATATATTTAGTCATTTTATATGGTATGTATATAGTTAATTTTTGAACAACATGGGTTTGAACTGTGTGGGTCCACTTACATTCAGATTGTCTTCCACTTCTCTGATCCCTGAGAAACCAAGGCCAATGCCTCCCCATCTCCTCAGCCTATTCAATGTGAAGATAATGAGAATGAAGACCCTTGTAATAATCTATTATGTAATTAATAAGCAGTAAATAAAATTTCTCTTCCTTTTGATTTTCTTAACATTTTTTCTCTAGCTTATTTCATGATAAGCATACTTTAACAAATGTACAAAATGTGTTAATCAACTGTTATGAGTAGGGCTTCCAGTTAACAGTTGACTATTAAGTTTTGGGGCAGACCAAGTTATATGTGAGTTTTTGTTTGTGTGGGGTTTAGCGCTTCTAACCCGCATGTTGTTCAATAGTCCGTTGTACTTGAAGACATCATTTTGGACCTGGCAAATATATACACATTTATCTATCAATTAGACGTTTAAGCATATTTTTTAAAAAGTAAAATAGTTTCACATGAATGTTCAGAATAAGATAGAATTATTGAAAAAGAAAGTAATCATAAGTTGGTTGCAATAACTTAGAGAAATTTTGAGGACAATAACAGTGCCAGTGGGATGGACAGACAAGGTAGTTTGAAAAGCTTCTCGGGACATCAAAGTTCATGTGTCTTCATCCCATGAAGGTAACAATTTTAATAAATGCTAGATTTAACTTTGTAACTTGTATTTCTAATGCAAAAGAAGTATATGTTTTTAACATTCAATAGCATATGTTGTACACAGTATTTTTAGGTGTGCTTTAAAAAGTTCACTTTGCAATAAACTATAGCAGTTCAGGTTAGAAATGCCACTTTCACTTCTACATAGTGAAGTTGAATATGACATTTTAAGTCAATTATTTATTGAATAAACATGTAGGTTTAGGATTTTTTATAGTTTCATAGTAATTTATGACCTAACAGATATATTTAGTTCCAATGCAAAGTTTTCTTTCATTTACTTTTCATTTTAAGAATAAATATCCTGTAACACTTAAAGTCCTGATTACTCAGATCAGTATTCTGGAATTTTTATATAATCAGTGTCGCATATATAATTAAAGATGTTGATACAGTCTCTGAGAATAAATGTGCACTATGTGAGGAAACTTTTATTGATAAGTTAATATACAAGAGACTCTTCAGCCTATGCACCGCTATGGCTTCAGAAAGCCAGAGAGTTAACAGCAATCTAACAGAAATATAGGAATAACAATTGCAAAGGCTAGTCTCATTGTAGATAGCCAATTAGTCAAATGAATATGGTCTTAAAAATTAGTAGTTTGGATACTATTCAGGTAATTATTGGCCTCCAGAGTTCCAAACTAATAAGTAGAAGATAAAATCAAGTTATCCTAGGCAGCAGTTCAATTTTGAAAATTGGAAGAACATGCCAAGGCAGAAATCCAATGCTATAAATGGATTCAGTCTTGGGAGGGGCACATTATGAAGTACTACAGCTGGGCATGACATGCGTTTTTGTTCATCCATCTGATTAATCAAATCATGGTTCTCATTAAAAGCAAAGGAGATGCCAAGGACTGGCTTCTGTTTTCCTGATCTGAGAACCCTTAGCCCGTCTGTACTTCTGGGTTGTAAGGCCGAAAGAGTCTGTTGATATATGCACAGTTTCTGGTAGGGACTGATTTATAAAACAGAAACAAAGCTGGACCAACAGATGGTACTCTGCAGAAGATACTGCCACGAAGATAAAGACAAAGGTAAAACAAAATAGGGTTACCTGATAATGACAAAAAAGTAAATCAAGAATTACTGAAGACATAACAATTACAGGACTAGATTTAACCAATGATATTCAGTTATTTAGAGAAAAGGAATACTCAATTTATTATACATGTATAAATGGCAAAAGCAGTGGATATAGTAGTAAGTTGCAGAAACTCAGAAAATAAGATGTGGTACCAGAAAATGTTAAGACATAAAAACTGAAATCAGTTAGAAAGGCAAATCATCATCACAATTGTACCATGATGTATAAGGAACCTTAAAAACAAAAAGAGAAAATGTGACATTTACACTCTTTAATAAAGAGCTACTGTAAGTCTGAAAACAAAATAATTGAAATGTATGCTTTCAAAAATAACACCGTTTGAATTTATTAATATAACAATAAAAGTGGGTGTCTTTATGGCTGTTTCAACATGTTGCTAAATTGAGATAAACATCCAAAAGCAATGACAAAGCAATTTAATTCTTTACAACATTCTTTCAAAAAGTGTTAAGAGATGCTGCAATTCATAATACCTTGGAGAAATTTCTACAAGTACTTGCCACCCAATTATCTCTCCAAAGCCTGAAGCATGGATACTGTATATATCCACAAATTCCTTGCTGAAATCTTCCCTGAACACTTCCCCAAATTCAGCCCAAATACCTGACTTTTAAGTGGCACTTCCAATTCTACTTTGTGTATAGTCTTCTACCAGAAACAATGTTCTAAATTTTCCAATGTGAAGTAGAAAAAACAATTTGAGTTCCATTCAATTATCCCGTTCAAACTTTACCCTGATATAAACAAAAAGGTCCAGTAACAGCATTATATGGTTTGGCTCTGTGTCCCCACCCAAATCTCACCTTGAATTGTTACAATTCCCACATGTCAAGGGCAGGATCAGATGGAGATAATTAAACCATGGGCGCTTGATTTCCCCATGCTGTTCTCATTATAGTGAGTTCTCATGAATTCTGATTGTTTAATGAAGGGGCTTCTCTTTTCCTGGGCACTCATTCTCCCCATTGGGATGAAGTAGTATGTCTAGAGTGGCTAATCTTTAGCATTCCCATCCCCCTAAGCGTTTTTATCCCTTCCTCTACACAAAACCAAGGGAGACTGGGCATTTCCAGCTCTCTCACAGTGGACCATCTTTTGATCCATGTTTCAGCTAACCAAGCAAATAAACTATTAGAACCTTTTTTAACTCTCTGAACTGCAACATTAAATGCAGAATCCCTGCTTATTACTCCCATATCAGAAAGCTCAGCCTGACCCAAGTTTTTCTTCCACCATTATCCCACACCCTTCATAGCCATTCCCATGGCTGTTTTCCAGATTTCTGCTTATATAAATCAGAAAACTCAAGCAGGTCTTTTGGACTGTAGCACACCTCCCCATGGACCACATTCTGAATCTCACTTCTAGGAGCCTGCCAGGAATTTAGCTATAGGTCTAGAAGCAAACAGCGGTTTTGGGGGTGGGTCCTGAGGGAGAATCAGCATTGTCTTGCCTGGCAACTGTCTCAGGTAGTGCATGATTAATCTCCTCAGACCAACGTGGAAAGATTGATGGCAGTGTGGGTGGGAAAGGTGATGTTGCCACCACTGGAGGTGGGGAGTCTGTTTCTTCTGGCAAAAAAGGCTCTTCAGAATTTAAGACTTCCGTGCCCTCAGCCTCATCAGGATCCTTCCACATGTTCGCATTCTAAGTGGCATGGTCCAGATCTTTTTCCAATCAGTGCCTTCCCTTTAACAGTAGACACCTGGCAAGGATGTGTGTGCACCTTTCACTGCATGATAAGAGCTTACGTCTGATTTTCCACAATTTTAGCCCTTTATGTACACGAAATAAGACTCTCAGAGCCATCTTAGAAAATTTGAAACTCAGTGTTTTTGGAGCTGTGAGTTAGAATCCCTGAATTCATCATTTTCTTCCATCACTTTGTCTAGCGAACTTAGGAACAACCAGTCAACTTCATTATATTCCTTGGTTCTCCACATGTGGTGGAAGGTATTAGGTATAGAGTCACTAAACTCCTTGCCTCTCACAAGCTGTGAATCAGGAGTTACTCTTTTTTTTTTTCTTTCTTTTTGGAGACAGAGTCTCACTCTATTGCCCAGGCTGGAGTGCAATGGTGTGATCTCGGCTCACTGCAACCTCCACCTCCCGGGTTCAAACGATTCTCCTGCCTCAGCCTCCCAAGTAGCTGGGATTAGAGGCAGCTGCCACCACACCCAGATAATTTTTATATTTTCAGCAGAGACGGGGTTTCACCATGTTGGCCAGGCTGGTCTCGAACTTCTGACCTCATCATCCACTTGCCTCGACCTCCCAAAGTGCTGGGATTACATGCATGACTCATCATGCCCAGCCCTAACGCATTTATTTCTCATAACTCTAAATAGTTCACACCAGGGACTATCAGTGTTCTGTATACTATTAGAAGTAGAGTCCTTGGCATTTTGGGTTCTAATCAGATTAAGCAGTCAACTCCAGAAACCCTAAAACTAAACAAAGACATCTATTAAAATTTGGTTCTATGTTTGCTCCTGATTAAAAAAAAAAAAAAAAAAAAAAAAACTGTATTAGGGTGCTCTAGAGGGACAAAGCTAATAGAATAGATGTATATGTGAAGGAGAGTTTATTAAGGAGTATTAACTCACTGGGTTACAAGGGTGAAATCCCACAATAGGCCACCTGCAAGCTTAGGAGCAAGTAAGGCAGTCCAAGTCCCATATTCTCAAAAGTAGGAAACCTGACAGCGCAGTCCTCGGTCTGTGTCCAAAGACCCACGAGCTCCTGGCAACCACTGGTGTAAGTCCAAGAGTCCAAAAGCTGAAGAACTTGAAGTCTGATGTTTGAGGGAAGAAAGCATACAACACAGGAGAAAGATGAAGGCTGTGGAAGGCTCAGCAAGTCTGCTCTTTTTAGCTGCTTCTGCCTGCTTTACTCTAGCTGTGCTGACAGCTAATTAGGTGGTGCCCCCCCCCCCAGATTGAGGGTCAGTCTGGCTCTCCCAGTCAACTCAAACCTTGATTTATTTTGGCCACACTCAGAGACACACCCAGAAACAATACTGTGTGTCCTTCGATCCTGTCAGGTTGGCACTCAATATTACCCATGACAGGTGCCTTCCACTATGATTGTAAGTTTCTTGAGGGTGCCCCGGCCACGTGGAACTGTGAGTGAATTAAACCTCTTTACTTTGTAAATTATCTAGTCTCAAGTATTTCTTTATAGCACCATGAGAACGGACTAATACATCACACATTCATTTATCTTATTGCTTGCTTTACAAGCAGATATATCTCCTGAAAATTACTCAAATTTATTTCCCATTGCTTAGTTTATAATCACACTGACACCCAAACTACCTCCATATAAGTGTATATAAATTTGAAGTAGAAACTACATTCTCAAAGGAATATGTCTGCATGTGTTTGTTATACTCAACTCACCCTCAAATATCTTACTGTACATATGTGTGCTATCTTGGAAAGACGTTGTATGTAGCTGATCTTTAAAACTACCCTTCATTTGTGATGCTCTTCCAGCCTTGGAATCTTTTAAAGTATTTGAGCTTGTATGTGTGTGAGGATGAATGTAAAAATGCAGTCTTCAATCAACTATTTAAAAATCAAACAAATGGAAGTTACAACAAAAGCTCAATAGATTCTCGTTTCTTGTAGATTTTAAAGAAATTCACTACAGATTTTTCAGCAGTTCCAACAGATAGCATTCTGACATTGCCAGCTGTGAGGATTGTATTTCAGATAAACAACCTTGGTCCCATTGTAGTCAGTCATCATATTACAGCTGCAGAGTGAAGAATTTTAGATTTCTTTAATTTTCTTCCAAGAGAGAAGGTCATAAACACTGAATGAATTAGTAATGAAGGCATTTTTTTGCATTTCATTTTTATTTCAATATAGAAAAATGTCATATTTCAAATCTTTCTGTGTACTCAGTGGTCATAGTGAGTCTTACTACAACATTAAAGAGTGATGCAAAAAGTACATTCTGGATTCTAGAGCATTTTTGTTTTAAGCTAGAAAGCAGTGACCTCAACGAAATCATTACAGAATTTTTAAGCAACTTAATATAACATAGTAGAATAGACAGTTGACAATCAAATATAAATGATCAGAGTACATTTCAAATGGTAAGAATGAGAATTGTCCCTGATATTGAATGTATTAATACATATTTATAGGCAGTGCTTTTCTTTTTATTTGGTCTCCTTTTTAAAACTAAGGTACAGCTACATACAAAAAATGCATAAATCTAAATTGTGTGAGTCATTGGGTTTTGACCAATCTATTTACCCATGTAATTAATACCTCAATTAGATTTTAGAGCACTCTCTTAAACTTTCCCTCAAGCACCTTTCAAGTCTCTCTTCCCCTTACACAGAGGCAACCACTTTTCTCATTTCCATAGATCGGTTTGCAAGTTCCGGAACTTCATATCATTAGGATGACACAGGATATGTTCCTTTTGGCCATTTGTCTATTGATGTGGGTTTGCTTTTCTTTTTTTCAGACTCTGAAGATATCTTAGAACATTTATATTAAACATTACATTTCTAATATAATGAATTTTGATAGCACTGTTTCAGCTTCATCCCATCAAATTTGCTATGTTTTGTTTTCATTAGTGTGTAGATAACAATGGAAATATGTTATTTCCATTGGCCAGTAGGTTATTTAGAAGTATATTGGCAAATTTTCAATTAATTTGGGATTACCTAGATATGTTTTTTATTAGCAATCTTTGATTTAATTACATTGTAATCAGACAGCATATTTAGTAACATTTCAATATTTGAAATATATTGTGGCTCATTGTGTTGTGAACTAGCATGCAGTTTATATTGAAGATTCATTGACTGTTTAAACCACATTTGATATGTTTATTAGGACACTCTCAAAGTTTATAGTATCTTAATTTACAATGTATCAAATATGTATTTTTACTATTTTATCTTATATATTTAGTACCAATGGAAATAAATATCTTTAATATTATTGTAAACAAAGTTTTTTAAAGGCCATGAAGTAATTGAAATTGTTCTCCTTGATCCTTACAATTGATTTGCATAGTTTCAACTTGCACATTTTTACGGTGAGGATGAATTACAGTTCACAAAATTATTCACTAGAATTTTGTGGCCAAATTGAGGTTTAAATTTCACATGGCTAATAAGTCTGCCTTATTATAAAGCCACACAGTATACCATGACTCCCAAATAACCCCCTTTTAGACATGTACTCTGATTCACAAAACATACAAGATGGTGCGGAAGATGTCTCACAAATTTCCATCCTAAAAAATACTCCAAATGACTACTCATTAATGTACAGTGTTCTATTAGCATAGCATGATACTCCTAAAATCTTTAACACAAAATAGAAAACAGTATTTTTAAATTGTGATTAGTAACTCGTAGTGGTAGAATACGTATCAAGAAAAAAAATTGTATGTGAACAACTTTTAACCTGTAAGAGTGACTTGTTTAATAGAGTATTGTTTCAAATTGCATACATTTACAGAAAAGTGTTTCCTTTTATTAGTTTATAAATAAATTTATAAATTTATTATTTGTATTCTTAGATAGGGCCTCACTCTGTCACCCAGGCTGGAGTGCAGTGGTATGATTTCAGCTCACTGCAACTATGTCCTCCCGACTCCCCCACCCACACACGGGGTCAAGCAATCCTGCCACCTCAGCTTTCATTGTTTTTAAATAATGCTAAGAATCTTATGGTATAATAATAGACATGCTACACTACTTATTGTAACCCATTATATACAGAAAAAAGATGAATAAATTGTTTAACGGTAGCATTAAGTGCATATATAAATCTAAGTCTGTGACATCTGAAAATTGAACTACTATTAGTCAAACTTTTTACCTTTACCTATCAAATACAGGTCAACAGCTGTATAAGTTTGATAAAAAGATTTTCACATATTGCATTCCACATCATTATACAACTTGGTAAGGTAACAAAAGTCGTATTTTGTGTAAAGTAAAAAATCTAAATACTGTATGCCACCAGTTTGTGTAGTTTGACTTTATATTCTTTTCAAAATCATTTCGGTAAGCATATCTATTCATTCAAAAGTGTATGTTAAGATGCATAATTTTTATACTCTTGCTGCAATACAAATATATATGTCATAAAGGGGTAATTTAGCATATATATAAGAAAATCACAGATTTTTTAATAGAGAATAATTACTTTTAACAGCCATTAAATTTACTCAAAATAGTGACTAATTTCTACAGGATATGACTCTGCAGCAATCCAGCAGTTGAAATTTGCAGAATTCTCAATCTAGTTAGTTACATATAAATGGTAAATTAATGCTTATTCAAAGAACAACATGAAAGAAAATGCTAACAATGACTAGATTGATAGATTTATTAAGTCTCCCTCACTAGTGTGGGCACTGTGCCCAGATAGGGTATTTTCTGGAAATACGGCGTGATCCTGTAGCTTCAGATTCAAACCACCTGTCTTCTTCATTGATTGAAAAGAAAAAATCTGTTTACCTAAAAAATCAAACAAATCTGGCCCTTATTGGCCTGGATTGCTTCATGTGCTTATCCATGTGAACAGCAGCATGTAATGCACTAACTGGTTAGTTTAAAGCATACAGTCCATGCAATCTGAAGCATATGGTTGATTGTGAGATAAGTATAAAGTGAAGAATTATGCCCAATTTCCCAGGACAATTATAGTATTCACCTGATGTCTCAGCATAATCATACTAACTCATTCTCCAAAGTCATTCAATTTAAAAAATAAATTACATGGCCACTTCAGTAAGGAGTGATTTGACAAAAATCAAGATAATGGCATTGTGTGCTAGAGGAAGTACAAATAACTTTTGGGCTTAAAAATCAATATCCATTACACTAGGCAGGAAAAGTATTCTTAGCAAATCACAAATTATTTACATCTGTGTATATCTCGAATAAAATTAAAGGAAGATAGAAGGAAAGGAAGATGAAAGACTGGAAAGAATTGGGCGAAGTTCACTTGACTAAGAAAGGAACTGCAGTAAAGGATCATAATAGCGATATTCCTTGTTCAGTATGTATTCGGTATTATAAATATTTAAGTTTAGTCTCTGTTAAAAATATTATTTTGAGGGGCACAATGCCACAACAATTTTTGCCCCCCCCTTCTTTTATCCAGCAGAGTAATATGGAAAATTGCCAATAGAAGAACAAAGATATTTGATCTGATCAAACTCAAAGGAAATCTAACAATTTGTTGTATTAATGACATTTATCATTATTTCTAATTCTATATTATGTTTTATCGACTCCCTTAATTTTCTTATTTTTTATGAAGCTCTTATTTAAATTTATTATACTATATATACTACATTGAGTCATAAATTTTCTTTGTAAGTGCCAAAATCAGAGTTAGACCCACTCATCGTCAATGTACACTTCCAGACACTGAGCAGGATACTTTGTATTAAATTATTCTTAAAAACAGACTGATTTTATTGATTCAAACTGATATCAAAAAAATCAATTTACAAGTAAATATCAAATTAATCAACTGTTTAGTATAAAATAGTTTACAAAAATTATAATTACATAAATATTTTCAGTTGAGGTTTAAAGATAGTTGACAAGAATGGTAGCATGGTAATTCTTCAAAAAAGCTTACATCCATTCAGGAATATTTGCTGTAAAGCTACAAGAAACAAATTTTTGTCCTACTTAAAAGCACTACAAACATCACCGTAGAAATTTAGTTTTTGTAAAATAACTTGTCAGCTCTGCAGTCGTGAAGGAGTTCCCTGAATGACAAGTCTAAAGACAAAGGTAATAATTTGAAAAGAGAGTGAAACTTTAATTTTACCTGCCAGGGTCCCACCTAGGCATTGTCATTTTCAATAACTGCGGTTCCTCCATAAAGCCAGTTTCAAGTGGTACCCTAGTTCTACTCTTTCTTGATTTATCCAGTGGCCTTCATTTGTTACTTCAATTCAAAAACATTTCTCAAGCATTTTGGGACCATCAATCCAGTGATCCTACTCTTAATCATGCCACATTCTGCTCATTTGCCTTTGGATCAGCTATCTATTGCCACATAATAAATTACTCCCAAAATCAGGGGCTTAAAACATCCCACATTTATTGTCTACATTTTTAGAGAACAAAACCCAGGCATAATCTACGTGGGTCTTCTGCTTAAGGTCCTTACAAGGCTGCAATCAAGATGGCAGTCAGGGCTGTGATACAATCCAAAGGCTTGACTGAAAAAGGATTCACCTTCAGACTCAAAGAAATATTTGCAGATATAAGTTCTGCAAATTCTGCAGGAAATGAGGGCTTCAATTTCTCACTCTATGTTGACTAGAGGATTCCCTCAGTTATTTGTGACATAGAACACTCCAACATGGCAGTTTGCTTCAACAAAACGTGCTATCCAAGAAGACAGTATATAGAGAATACCAGCAAATTGAAGTCTCAACTTTTATTACCTAATTACAGAAGGGTCATCTCATCACTTTGCTTATGTTCTACTCATTAGAATAATATACTAGGTTCATTTCACAGTGTAGGACAGGAGATTATACAAGTGTATGAATACCACTAGGCAAAGATTGTTGGGAGTTTTCGTTAGCTACCTGTAAAAGTCCTCATGGCACTCCAAACACAATTTACCAGTGAATCATCATTATACCATTGCATACTTTCCTATCTAAATCTAATTATCTACCTACTCTTTTACTGTACCCCTAGTGATTGACTAAATATGAATGGAGAAATATGGTCTAAAGTAAGTTTAAATCCATAACCATAAATGTTAAAAGTGCCTCTAATACTTTTAAAAATCATACCATATGTTATGATTCACTCATTCTCCTCAAATCCTCAATATCTCCTTTTCCAAAGTCAATCTGTTTATCATTGACTTGGCTTCTCATTCAGTTAATAATCAGGTGAATTTTTTTTTTTTGAGACTGAGTCTTACTCTGTCATCCAGGCTAGAGTGCAGTAGCACGATCTCACCTCACTGTAACCTCCGTCTCCCGGGGTCAAGAGATTCTCCTGCCTCAGCCTTCTGAATAGCTAGGAATACAGGTGTGCGCCACCGCACCTGGCTAATGTTTTGTATTTTTATTAGAGATGGGTTTCACCGTGTTAGCCAGGAAGGTGAAGAGGATCCACCACTACATGTATTACCTACCTTTCTGAGTTTATATTGTTACCATTATTTGCAATATAGAGATAAGTTCTATGTGTTCTCAAGGTCAAGCCTGCTTACATACTAAATACTGTCTTTCTTACTCAAGAAATCTCTTAGGAATTATCCACTGCCACCCTCTTGGACAATCAGTTTCTCTTTAATAAATAGGTCATATTGTTGTTCAAACTTGGTATAATTTCTCAGACTTACAAGATGATCTTTGCTTGAGTCATGGTTCCCTAAAAGCTGCTCCTCCCCTTCCTGGCAACATTTCTTTCCTTCTTTTTTAAAAAATGTCCTAGTCCCCAACTCTTATTATTTTCTTCCTTCTCTGTCTTTTAAATGTGTCTGTATTCTTTACTCACAATCATAAACCACTGTAACTTCTATGGGTTGTAATGATTTGAGTACTTCTCAACTTCTCATTTTCCCCAGCTGTATTTTATGCATTTTATATTCCCTGAGGGCAAGATCCACAAATATATGGTTCTCAGTTTTAGTGAATTACTGTGTTTTGCTCAGCCACTTCTCTAATCTCACATCTTCCTTCTATTCATTCTTGCCTACCTTCACTCTCAGCAAGTATCTTGTTTCCTACTTCACAGAAGAAGAATAAAAGACTATTAGACAAGAACTCCTTAAATTTTCTTGTAATGTTTACTATGAAGATCAGTGAAAAAGAAGACACAGTTAAACGTGATTGGAAAATACTCATAAGCACAGCACTTCAGAATAAGTGTTAGTAAAGAAGAAACTCTTGAAAGATCACCAAAAGGAGAACAAATTACATGAAGAAATAGAAAATAACAAAAGGTAAAATAGAAGGCATATTATAAAAATCCATGTTACAAAATATAGATTCTGAAAAATAATGCAAAGATCTTAGAAACAACAATCCACTGTATTGGTACAAAGACCTTTCTTGATCTCAAAAAGCTGGTTCAGGAGCCCTAGAGATTGGAAACATGTTCAAGCATAACCAGTGTATTAAGTACACACACACACACACACACACACACACACACACACAGGTAACCCAGAAGATTTTAAAATTTCAAATTTCAGTATTAATTTTTTTTTTTTTTTCAAATGGGGTTTCACTGTGTCACCCAAACTGGAGTGCAGTGGCACAATCATGGCTCACTGCAACCTCCACCTCCATGACTGAAGTGATCCTCTCACCTCGGCCTCCAAAGTAGCTGGGATTACAGGCATGACATGTCATGCATGGTTCATTTCTTTTTGAATTTTGGTAGAGACAGAGTTTCGCCATGTTGGCCAGCTTAAACTCCTGAGCTCTAGTGATCCTCCCGCCTCAGCCTTCCAAAACACTGGAATCACAGGTGTGAGCCACCATGCCTGGCCAGGATTAAATAATAATTCTAGCATCCAGAAGGATGAAAAAAGTTTACTTTCAAAGAAGTAAAATCTAATCAGACTCATATTTATTCTTCATGACAATAAATATTTTATAATACGATGAAAAAAAATCTTCAGTTTGAAAAGGGAGAGAATTATGTTCCAATGATTTAATTGCATTATAAAGACACCCTCAAATTTACCAAGTTTTGGAAAATGAAACAACATATAGCACTTTTTCCTTCTAAAGTTTTCCATGTTGTCAGGTGATTCAATCAATAACAAAGCCCAAGAATTGAGGAGTCATAGTAGAAACAGACCGACAGTGAATATAAAAGCAACCTAAGGGTCAAAAATAAAGCAATGGAAGAAAATAAACACTAAGTGGAACCAGAAGCATTCTGTTCTTACAAAACACCACATAGAATTTATCCAGTTGCTTAAGCTCATGTTACTAACAGAAGCTAAACCTAATATTTATATCCAGATCTTTTAGCTGTTCAAAGGCCAAAGGAAATGAAATACTTATTTTTGAGACAGTTTGGACCAATTCCTAAATAATTGTCATCATGCCATCATGCCATCAGAATCGTACAAATGAGAAAATAGAAATGGTGATAGTAATTTAGTAGACATATACATAGGATTTGCAATGCTGAGTTAAGTAAGTTAAGATACTAAAAAAAATATGTAGGCCAAAATAGTTACAATCTTTACTTAAAAATGGGTTTAAAATTATTTTTATTTTTGATTTAGTAAGTGGCAGTAATGTACATTGGTGTATAATGCTATTATCGTTAATGGAATTAAAATCACGGCTGGGCGCAGACTTACGCCTGCAATCCCAGCACTTTGGGAGGCCAAGGCAGGCGGATCATGAGGTCAGGAGATCAAGACCATCCTTGTTAACACGGTGAAATACCATTTCTACTAAAAATACAAAAAATTAGCCGGGATGGTGGTGGACGCCTGTAGTCCCAGATGGACACCTGTACTCAGGAGGCTGAGGCAGAAGAATGGCATGCAGAGTTTGCAGTGAGCCGATACTGGGCCACTGCATTCCAGCTGACAGAGCGAGACTCCGTCTCAAAAAAAAAAAAAAAAAAAAAAAAAAAAAAAAAAAAAAAAAAATTCACAATTTCTAACCAATCAATCCAAAAGTTAAAATGAAGCAAGCAATCTATATAGGAAAAAAAAAAAAATAGAAAAAGATAAAAAATAAACGGCAGCTCGAATAAGCTATTTGTGACTGAATATGTTCTTGTAATCCTTACTGTACTTGACATCTCATTTAGAAGTTTGTACTCTCCTACTTCTCTGTTGCTCTTTATCAGCTTCCTTTGGCAATCTTTTAATTAAAAAAATTTTTTTGTGGACACATAGAAGGCATATATATTTGTTCGGTTCCGAACATTCTGGTTGACTCCACTCCAGTTTTTGGTTCCATATCTTCAAAATGTTCTCAATAGGTCTCCAGAGACTCATTTGTTAATTCAAATTGTCAATTCACAGTCTCTTAATTTTTCAGCAGTACATGATTCATTGGATCAGTCTCTCCCTTGAAAAACAATCTTCACTTATCGTTCAGGACATTAAATCTAATTTTCTTGTACTTTCTAACTGCAATTCCTCTATCTCCTTTTCCAGTTTCTCTTTGTCATTCTTTCCCTTTATGTTAAAATATCCTAGGACTTGAGTCCCTACCATCTACACTTTTTCATCATTCAGTGTTGAAAATTTTTTTGCCTTCACTTTTTCACCTGTAGTATTAAATCCTCCCTCAACATCTCTAGATGAAACCTTAATAAGTGTTTGAGAGCTAAAATGATTAAAACTCAATTCTTGATTTCTTCCCCCTTACAGTATTCACCATTAGAGTTAAGAAAACTCCACTTTTTCCATTTCTTAGGCCAAATCACTCCCTGTCATCTTCTTTCTCCTTCCCATATTCCTCATTTCAATATGTGAGAACCTACTGTTGGCTCAAACCGTCTTTTAACTTTATCTTATTCTGGTTAATTGAAACAACCACAAAAGTTATACTTGACTTTGGCTCTTGCTTGTGTAGCCTGTTCTGTTTTCTACCCCCCAAAATTGTATTATTTGGTCAAATAACAAGACCGATAATGTCACTACTCTGCTTATTACCACCCATCATCTCTCCTTGTAAATCATAGTACAAGTTGAAGTCCTCTCAAGGACCAAAATGTCCTTATATAATCTACATTCTTCTCCATATATATATTTACTTTTTCTACTCTCCCCCTTACTCACTCTGGTTCTGTAACAATAACCTTACTACTCTGAAAACTTTATTCCTGTCTCAAGATCTCTGTAGCATTGACTCATCTTGCTGCCTTAGTTTTCCAACTGACATCTTCATATCTGGTTTTCTTACTTTCTTCAGGTCTTTCCTTATTTTGACCTTGTCACTGATTTATTGATTTTTCACAGAGGTATTCTCTGACTATACTAACAAGCTAATCATTCCAATTACTCTACTCTTTTTACTGATTTATTCTTTCTTCTTAATACATTTTCCCTGCCTTAAAATCTGTAACTTACTATATTTTGATTTTTAAAGTTAGCTGTATCTCCCAGTAGAATGTAACTCTTATGAGAACAAGTATTCTTGTTTGGTTTTTGTTATTTCTTGTTGATTTGTTTGTTTTGAGAGAGAATTGTGGTGTGATGGGGGTTATTTATATATATGTGTGTGTGTATACATGAACACCTAGAGCAATAAATTGTTAAATCAATGAATGAAACTAACATACATGGTGTCCTACCTAATATGGAGTGTCTAAGAAAGTGTAATAGAAAAGAGCATAGAAAAATAACGTTACAGAAGTTTATACTTGTGCTCCTTACAGAAAAATTGTTAATATTTGAAAATGATATGTAGTTAAAAGTTTTTACAGGTATTGATAAAGAAACAATTCCTGCAAGCTTTCATCTGCTATCTGGCTTTTTGATACCAACCAGGCCTGCTGTTACTGTGCTGTAAATAAACAATTTCACAGAAGTCTAATATCAGATAAAGTTACTGTGTGACTGTGATAGAATAAGACCTAAAACATCACACTTCTCTAATCACATGAGCACAGACAAAAACAATAAATCTACCAGACCCTAAAAGTGACCAAATATTCCACTTGCCAATGACACAATTCCACCAAGGACAGCATTAGAGTCACTCCACTATTCTCAGCTCTTGGTTAGATCATGGATTCACTTCCACTTCATAACAGCGCACACATCAAAGCAAACCCTGACTTTCTTGAATCTTCTGTAAATCAACTAAAACAAGTCTAAATCTTGTAAGAACCCCCTAGTAAAATTTCTTAGTGATACTCCCCGAGGCTCCTGTTTGTCTTCCTTGCTTCATAAAGTTTAATAAATTTAACTTTATTTTACTACAGATGTGTTCTTAGTGGTTTGACTAGTAAACATCAACAGTATTCCCAATTTAATTTGGGACAAAATTATTTGGTTTCATGTAATACCACTTTTAGAATATTTTATAATATGTTAATATATAAAAATAGAAAATATTGGATTGATATGCAAGTTCGTATAAAGATTTAAACACACTGTTGTGTAGTCAGAAAAATTGAAAAGCCTATTGTAATTGAGTACTGATGAATCGTATAATTAATAATTATATTTTAAACATGATTTATGGAGTATAAAGCATTCTTACATTTCCATGTGAAAGTGCATATATAAAATATACACAATATAGGTAATATGTTACATGTAACTATGTGGTTCTTTCACATGTGCGTCCACATTTTAGTGTTGATATGTTATTTTTTTACTTTAATGTCTAAATCACTAATGTTACACAATCTCCAAATGTGGAATTTTTTTTCTTTGCAGGTCAATATTACGGTTTTGGTATACTTCAGTTGGATGATTGTTTTATCATACACGTTGTCATCGGATCACCATTTGCTATAATGAAAGTATTTTAGAAAAATGTGAAGTCCTATTAAAAGCATTGTTTTTGAAGCTAAATAATACTTCTTAGCTATGTTCATTACAATTTCTCCCTAGCCTGTTGCTCTCACAGGTCTAATTTCTGTCTTCCACTTCTTGGAATTAATACGATATGATGGAAAGAACATGTGGAGTCTGAATACCTTGGTTCTAATTCTGATTTCAAATTCTTAGATACGATGATTTGGGAGCATTATCATTTACTGTATTTTCCCATTTTTAAAAAGATAATAGTAAATATTCACTAGCTTTTCTTTTGAGGATCAAAGGAGACAAACATCAAGGGGACACTTTGCATTAGAGTGTTCTCTTGCATTCATGTTTTTCTTTCTACATTTATTGACAGGTTTTTTCCTATTTTATGATTGTCAGAAAAATTCTTTAATTATTATTCAATAATAATATTATTTTATAAAAATAGGGAGCATACAGGGCTGGGAAGCTCACAGACTAGGCTCACCAAAACCCCCTTTTATTAATTTAAAGTTTAACACATACTGTGTTAAATGGCCACAAGTGTTTGGGAGAAAAAAATGCCAGAGGTGCCAAACAAACATTATAATGGGTAAGTGACTAAGTAAGATTAGGTAGACGAGTGCTCAGTGATAAGATATTTAAACAAAGACCAAAATGAAATTGTAGAGTAAGCTTGTATTTTTCAAATAAAAGACACTCTTAACCTAAGGGTATGAAACTGTTAAAGGCTTTGATGAAGGAATCAAGCTATCTTCCTTGTAGGAAAAGGCAAAAGGCCGTGGCATCTGGGTCTGAATGACTGATTTTAAGAATATGAGGGGAAATCCTAATGTAATGGGATTCCATATCTTACCAGGACTCTGATTTTCACTCTGAGAGATGTACAGCCATTGGAATATTTTAATCAGAGGAATTATATGGTTCATATGCCTTCAGAATTGTTAACAGGTCAGAAAAAGGAAAAGGGGAAGAACTAGAGGCTATCAAATTAATCAAGAAAAATTGATGATAATGGTTTGTACTGAGTTAGCAGTAGTTGAGTAAAAAGAAATGGCTGTAGTTTGCATATATTTTGGAATTAGAGTCAGTAGATTTGCTGACAGACTGGGTATGAGTTGCAAGGAAATAAAAGGAATAAAGATGATGAACATAATTTTAGTGTGAGGGGAAAGGTTAAGAATCTAGTTTTGGTTGTGTTACACTTGAGCCTGTTAAACTTGAAAAAAACATGGATAGCAAGTTGAATTTGTAAATCTGTAGTTCAACAGAAAGTTCTAGTATATACATACCATTTTGAAAGTCGTGAATGTATCTATATAGTATTTACACCATAGAATGAATGAAATCATAAAGGAAGTGTCTGCAGATAGAAAACAAAAAGCTCATAAAAGTGAAACGTGAACTTCTAAGCTTGGACTACAGAGATATGAAATGTACATGAACGGAATCAAATGGAGGCATTTGTAAGAGGAAATGCTGAGGTAGAATAGTGACTGAAAAATCAAATATTCAGAATTACTCATTCTTGTAAGCCACATGAATGTCAGCTTTTACCTGGAATTGTGTATTGTCTGAGATACAAAGCCTTTGTGAAGTGGGTTTCAGAAAACAATAGTGAAAAGGGAAAACATTTATATTTATTTTCTGTTTAGTTATCATCTGTATGGTAAACCTAGGAGGAATTCTGTGAAGGGGTATTGGGTTAATCGAGTTACAGTTTTGTTTTTTTGTTTTTGTTTTTGTTTTCAAATCTAGAAGTATGATACAGGCTTTATGCTAATAAGAATAATCAAATTAACCTGGGAAAAACATAATAATGCATGAGACATTGGTTGTAACACATTGACTGCTGAATTTTAGTGGTAAGTGATGATAAAATAAAACCATGCATCATACACTATAGACTATCGGTCATTTACCCACAAGAACCATGTGGTTGAATGGGAACTGTGGCTCAGTGCCACTGCCCAGCATCAGAAGTCAGTATTGTCCCACATATCTTTAACCCTAGAAAAAAAAAAATCAAAAGTTGAACTACAGTTTCTACTCAATAGGTATCATTTTTGAACAATCATAAAGTAAAAATCATAAATGGAGCCATCATAATTTGGAAACCAACTGCAATAAACATGGAAATTCATTTGGATACAAAAATAGTCATCATATTAGGGTAGCACAATGAAAACAGGTTTGTGTGAGACTGGATTGTTGGAATTATAGAAAAACAAATTTATATCCACAAAGGTAATAACTGAGGAAGTGGTAAAGAAAAAGGTGATTGGAAAAGTAGAAATTAAAGCTGAAAGGCTAGATTATAGAAAGAATCATCTATGTGGACATTGGAATCACCCAGAATTACCATAAGATTAGTACAGATATTAAAGAGAATGACGGTAATTCAATAGTTAAAATCACTAGAGACTATTTGGAGTGACTTGGGTCTTTATAGGACTAAAATAAAAGGTAATAAAATCGATAGTTTAAGAGTCAAATGGGAAGATCACAAATAATGGATGGCTACTGATCTGAAAGTGCCAATGAAGTGCAAATGGGGCCTACGACTTTAGCTCAGTGGAATAAAGAGTTACTAATCACCATTCAGTCTTTTCTTTTGTTCAAACTCTTATTTCAGTTTCTGCCTTTCTAGTCTGTGTAAAGTTACATTCACAAAGGAAATAAAGAAAAATATTTACGAATTCGTTGAGAGGCGGACTGAGAGAAAGTAGACTATTATATACCTCTACCAATCTGTTATTATTGGAAAATATTAATTTTAAGTCGTCAACATGTTATTACTATCTTGTAATTATTATATATAGTAGCAAGAACACAGAATAAAATGCTGCTCCTGAAATTGAAAAGCTCATGTCCTAGTGCAAGAAAAAGATAAAGCAAAACATCATTATAATTCAGTGTTTGACATAGATTATAGAAATGTAAAGTGAAAATAGTAGGCATTTTTTTAAGCTGCAGAATGTTAGCAAAAGCTGAACTATGTGTTAAAATGTGAGTGGAAATTTGCCTATCAGATTATTAAAATATGTATATTGAATGAATCATTTATTAAATACAGGGAAAGTATGTGAAATGGAACAGGTGTGTGAAGGTATTAGGCAGATTTGTTAGATTACCTAAAATGTTTACACCTGAAGAGAAGCTAATGCAGTGAAAATGGAACACAGAAATTACCATGAGGTCAGATATAAAAAAGATTTTTTTGCAATTCTAAAATACTTCTATGGTTAAATTTGTTTTCAAAATTGTTTTTGCTGGTAATAGACATAGAGAATATTTTGTAATCATATACAGTTGTGAACCACTCCATGTTTTTATTTTTATTTTTTGTGGTTACTGTAATTATAAAGTCCTTGAATTTTCTTTTCCAAACATGTTTGAGTATAGAATTGGTGTGAATTGTGGGGAGGCTGTAAGTTAAAAAATAATGGACCAAACAAAAGTGAATTATTTTGCTTCATATATGTTGAAAGAAGAAGAAAACTACAAAATTAAGGAGTTTCAGAAATAAGAATGTGTGTCCCTAGAACAAACTGGGATTAGCACTATGAAAATCCCTCTTAATCTCTCTTTCCCTGTTTTACTATGGATATGTGGAATATATGGATAGATCTTCTCTTTACATTGGCCTTTGGCTGTTGCCTATCCCCAATATCACTTTATCACTTTTTTCTAGCATGTACATGTTCCAGGTTCCAAATCATGAAATCTCAGGGAGAGATATAAATGGTTAATCCAGATTATGCGCCCAACAATGTGTGTGTATTAATGGTGGTGGTGGTGGGAGGTATATCAGAGCAAGACAGAGAAGAATGGGGAAACTTACTAGCACACATAACTTCAGCCACAGAACTGATTTTCATTAGTTCCTATTAATATGCTTCGGAATTCATTTCATACAGCACATGCTTACATAACTCATGCATGAATGTATGGAGTTTAAGTAATTTCAAATTGGGCATTATGACATAGTATGTCACAGAAAGATAAATCTGGATATGATTTAGATGATGGAAATAGTGTAGACAAATTAGAATTTGGGTAAACAAAGTTATTAATATCAAAGTCCTAAATGAGAAATACCAAGTAGAGGTCAATTAAAATATTTTATGTTCCTTAGATCCCTTCTACTTGTTACTTGTAAAGTAGAGAAATAACATTTGATTACTACTGAAAATGGTTAAATAGTTTTTAGTCTGAAAATGTCCTTACAACACTAAAAAGTACACGAAGTGTCTTCATAACATATATCAACTTTTAAAATCTGGTCAACACGAATATTTTATTTTGTACTCTATAGTGAGAATAACATTAGGTTAAAGAAATCTGGTCAAAGAAAAAGTACTGTTTTGCTAACATAATAAATGAAGATTGCATATTTTCACATATTGTGAAATTGCCTTAGGTATTTTTTATTTGACCAATAATAGTTTGTAAAATTATTTGTATGCTAAGAAATAGTACAAAAATATCAACTGAAATACAATAAAAATCCCAATGACCCTGGGCAATTACAATGTGAAATCTCATTATAATTCATTTCAAACAAAATTACATTTTTTTAAAGAAAAACATTTTAGGTTCAGTTGTACATGTTTATGTTTGTTATATAGGTGCATTGTCATGGCGTTTTGGTGTTTAGATGATTTGATCATCATTACCCAATAGGTAGTTTTTAAAATCTCTGTTCTCTCACCCTTCACCCTCTGGGAGGCTCCAGTGTCTGTTCTCTTCTTTTTTTTTCTATGTACTCAATCTTTAGCTTCTACTTTTTTTTTTTTTTTTTTTTTTTTTTTTTTAAATGGAGTCTTGCTCTGTTGCCCAGGCTGGAGTGCAGTGTGGTATTTGATTTTCTGTTACTATGTTAGTTTAGTTAAGATAATGACCTCCAGCTCCATCTTCGTTGCTGCAAAAACATGATATCGTTCTTTTTTTTATGGCTGTGTGGTATTCCATGGTGTATATGTACTATACTCTCTTTGCCTAGTCTACCATTGATGGGCATGTAGACTGACTCCATGTCTTTGCCATTGTGAATAGCGCTGCAGTGAATAAGGGTACATGTGTCCTTATAGCAGAACAATTTAGATTCCTTTGAGTGTGTACACAATAATAAGATTGCTGGGTTGAATGGTAGTTATATTTCAAGTTCCTTGAAAAATTGCCTCACTGCTTTTCACAATGGCTAAACTAATTTACATTACTCCCAGCAGTCTACAGATGTTCCCTTTTCTCCACAACATAGCCAGGCATCTGTTATTTTGTTACTTTTTCACAGAAGTCATTCTGACTAGTGTGAGATGGTATCTCATTTTGATTTTGATGTACATTTCTCTAATGATTAGTGATACTGAGCCGTTTTTCATATGCTTGTTAGCTTTGTGTATGTCTCTCTTGAAAAGCATGTGTTCATGTTTTTTGCCTAATTTTTAATGGTGCTGTTTTTCTTGTAAATTGGTTTAAGTTCCTTATGGATGATGGATACTAAACTTTATCAGATGGATAGTTTGCAAATATTTTCTTCCATTCTCTACATTGTCTGTTTACTTCACCAATAATTCCTTTTGCTGTGCTGAAGCTCTTTAGTTTGTCACTTTGTTTTTGTTGCAATTGCTTTTAGCATTTTTTTTTCCATGAAATCCTCATCAGGGCCTAGGTCCAAAATGGTATTTCCTAGGTTATCTTCCAGGGTTTTTATAGTTTTAGGTATTATACTTTAGTCTTTAATTTATCTTGAGTTTATTTTTGTATATTATATAAGGAAAGAGTTGAGTTTCAATCTTCTGCATATGGCCAGCCAGTTATCCCAGCACCATTTGTTGCTTGCTTTGGTCGACTGTCAAGGATCATCAAAATACCATCATCGTATTTCACAGAGCTATCAAAAACAATCCTGAAATTCATGTGTAACCAAAAGAGAGCCCACATAGCCAAAGCAATACTAAGCAAAAATAACAAAACAACAACAACAAAACAAATCTGGCAGTATCACATTTACCTGACTTTATACTACAAAGGTATTGTTACCAATGCAATATGAAACTTGTATAAAAACAAGCATGTACACCAATGAAACAGAATAGAGAACCCAGAAATAAAGCCAAATACTTATAGTCAACTGATCCTTGACAAAGCATACAGAAACCTAAATTGGGAAAAGAACACTGTATTCAACAAATAGTGCTGGGAAAACTGGCAAACCACATTTAGAAGAATAAAATTGGACACACAGCTCTAATTTTATATAAAAATCAACATACGATTGATCAAAGACTTAAATCTAAGACCTGAAACTAAACATTATAGAAGACAGTATCAGAAAAAACTCTTCTAGGCATTGGCTTAGGCAAAGAATTCATTACTAAGACCTCAAAAACATAAACAAAATTAAATAAATGAGACCTAATTAAAAGTCTTCTGCACAACAAAATAATTAGCAGAGTAAACAGACAACCTATAGAGCAGGAAAAAATATTCACAAGCTATGCATCTGACAAAGGACTAATATCCAGAATAGACAAGGAATGCAAACAAATCTGCAATAATAATACAAGTACTCCCATCAAAAAGTGGACAAAGGATATGAATAGAAAATTATCAAAAGATATGCAAACAGTCAACGAACGTGAAAAAGTATTCAAATGACTATTAGGGAAATGAAAATTAAAACCATGATGAGATACTACTTTACACCTGAAAGAATAGCCATAATGTAAAAGTCAAAAAACAGTGGATACTGGTGTGGATGTGGTGAGAACAGAACACTTTTACCCCACTCATGGGAATGTAAATTAGAACAAACACTACGGAAAACAGTAAGGAGGTTTTTTAAGTAACAAAAGGTAGAACTACCATTCAGTCCAGCAATCCAGCCCCTGGGTATCTACCCAAAGGAAAAGACATCGTTATATGAAAAAGACACTTGCACATGCATGTTTATAGCGGCATAATTTACAATTGCCAAAATGTGGAACTAGCCTAAATGCTCATCAACCAATGAGTGAATAAAGAAAATTATATATATACACGTACATATGTATATATATGTGTATATATAAATGATGTATGCATACACACACGCACCATGGGATACTACTCAGTCATAAAAAGGAACAAAATAATCGCATTCGCAGCAACCTGGATGGAGTTGGAGACCATTATTCTAAGTGAAGTAACTCAACAATAAAAATAAATAAAAAATTGTATGTCCTCTACTTATAAGTGCAGCTAAGGCATGAGGACGCAAAAGCATGATAATGATATAATAGTCTTTGGGGACTCAATGGGGAAGTTTGGGAAGGAGATGAGAAATAAAAGACTACATACTGTGTACAGTGTGCACTGGTCTGGTGATGGGTGCAGTAATATCCCAGAAATCACCATTAAATAACTTATCCATGTAACCAAAAAACATCTGTACCCCCAAAACTATTGAAATGAAAATAAATATTAAATAAAAATAAAAACAGATGGTGGTAGGTGTGTGGCATTATGTCTTGGCTCCCTATTCTGTTTCATTGTTCTTTGTGTCTGTCTTCGTACCAGAACTGTGCTATTTTGATTACTGTAGCCTTATAGTATAAAGTTGGAAAATATAACACCTGAAGCTTTGTTCTTTTGCTTATGATTGCCTTGGCTATCTGGGCTTCTTTTTGGTTGCATGTGAATTTTAAAATATGTTTTTCTAGTTTTGTGAAAAAATCATTGGTAGTTTTGATAGAAATAGCATTAAATCTATAAATTGCTTTGGGCAGAATGGCCATTTTAACAATATTGACTTTACCCATGAGCATGGAATATTTTTATATTTGTTGATATCATGTTTGTTTTCTTTCAGCCATGTTTTGTAGTTATTATTGCAGAGATCTTTCACCTCCATGGTTAGCTATATTTCTAGGCATTTTATTCTTTTCGTGGCTATTCTAATGGGATGGCATTCTTGGCTTGGTTCTCAGCTTGGACATTATTGATGTATAGAAATGCTACTGATTTTTGCACATTGATTTTGTATCCTGAGAATTTACTGAAATTGTTTATCAGATCTAGGAGCTCCTTGGAGGAGACTATGAGGTTTTCTAGGTATAAAATCATATTATCTGCAAACAGAGATAGTTTGTCTTCCTCTCTTCCTATTTGGATGCTTTTCATTTCTTTTTCTTACCTGATACCTCTGGATAGACCTTTTAGTATGGTGTTGAATAGAAGTGATGTGTGGATGTCCTTGTCTTGTTTGATTTCTCAAGGGGAAATCTTCTAGCTTTTGCCCATTCAGTGTGATGTTTGTAGATTTCTCATAGACAGCTCTAATTATTTTGAGCTATGTTCCTTTGATGCCTACTTTATTTGAAGGTTTTAAACTTAAAAGCATGGTAAATTGTATTGAAAGTCTTTTCTGCATCTATGGAGATAGTTATGTGGTTTCTGATTGTAGTTCTGTTTATGTAAATAAATCACACTTATTTGCATATGTTGAAACAGCCTTGCATCCTAGGGATAAAGTCTACTTGACTGCGTTTGATGAACTTTTTGCTGTGATGATGGATTCAGTTTGCAAGTATTTTATTGAGGATTTTCACATGTATATTCATCAAGGATATTGGCCTAAAGTTTTCTTATTGTGTGTGTGTTTCTGCCAGGTTTTGGTATGAGAATGATGTTCACCTTTGAGAGTCATTGAGAGAGGAGCACCTCCTTTTCAGTCTATTTTTGGAATAATTTCAGTAGACGCGGTACCAACTTTTTACATCTGGTAGAATTCAGCTGCGTACCCACCTTATCACGAGGTCAGGGTTTTTCTGGTTAGTAGGCTTTTTATTAATAACTCAATTATTGAACACATTATTGTTCTTTTCAAGAATTCAATTTCTACTTGCTTCATCTTGGCAGGTTGTATGTTTTCAAGAAGTATCTATTTTCTCTAAGTTTTCCAGTGTGTGTACAAAGGGATTTTTGTAGTAGTCTCTGAGAGATTTAGTGGTAATATCCCGTTTGTCATTTATAATTGTGTTTATTTGGATCTTCTCTCCCTTTATTAGTCTATCTTGCAGTAAATCAATCATATTTATTCTTTCAAAAAGCAAATTCCTGGATTCTTTGATCTTTGGTATGGTTTGTTATATCTCAATTTCCTTCATTTCAGCTCTAATTTTGGTTATTTCTTGTCTTCTAGCTTTGGAATTGATTTGTCCCTGTTTCTCTAATTCTTCCAGGTATGATGTTAAGTTGTTAATTTGAAATCTTTCTAACTTTTTGATAAAACCTCTTAACACTGCTTTAGCCGTGTCCCAGAGATCATGTTATCCTGTATCTTTGTTCTCATTCGTTTTAAATAATTATTTGATTTCTGCATTGATTTCATTATTTATCTAAAAGTCATTCAGAAACAGGTTTAATTTTAATTTAATTATATGGTAATTGTATAGTATTGAGCTTTTGTGTTGGTTTCTCCTTTTATTGTTCTATGGTCAAAGAGTGTGGTTGGTATGTTTTTTAGTTTGCTGAGGATTGATTTCTCTCTGAATGTATGGTTGATTTTAGATCATGGGCTATGTGCAGATGAAAAGAACATATATTCTGTTGTTTTTTGTGGAAAGTTCTGTAGATTTCTATTGAGTCCATTTGGTCAAGTATCTAGTTCAGCTCTCAAGTATCTGTTAGTTTTCTACATGGATGATAAGTCTAATACTGTCAGTGTGGCATTGATGACTCCCAGTATTACTCTGTGAGTATCTATGTCTCTTCATAGGTCTCTAAGAACTTGCTTTATGAATCTCGGTGCTTCTGTGTTGAGTACATATAAATCTGGTAAAGTTAAGTCTTCTTGTTGAATTGAACCCTTTACCATTATGTAATGCTCTTCTTTATCTTTTTTATCTTTGTCGCTTTAAAATCTGTTTTGCCTGAAGTTAGAATAGAAACTCCTGCTTTTTTCTGTTTGCTTGGTAGATATCTCTCTATCCTTTTAACTCTGAGCCTATGAAAGTTATAATTCAGCTATGTACCCGTCTTATTCTGGGTTTTATCTGGTTAGCAGGCTTTTTATTACTGACTCTATTATTGAACACATTATTGTTCTTTTCAAGAATTCAGTTTCTTTTAATTGTTTATTTGTTTAAAAACACTGAATATGCTTACATTTTAACAGCTTTATTGAGATACAGTTGATATGCAAAGAACTTCACATGTTTAGTGTGTACAATTTAATGAGTTTGGACATATGCAAACACCCATAATACCATCATTACTACAATCAATGTAATAGATGTACTCAATATCAACAAAAGTTGCCTGTGTCCGAGTGTGTGCGCGCGTGCGTTTAGAATACTTAACATGAAACCTATTATTTAACAAATTTTGAAGTACACAGTACCATATTGTTAACTATAAGAAATGTGCTTTACAAGAGATCTCTGGAACTATTCATCTAGCATAACCAAAACTCTAATTTTAAAATAAATTATTCACAAATATACTTTTATCAGAGAGAGAGAGAGAGGCAGATAAAAAGAGAGAGGGAAACAAATTACCCAAATATTCCTAGTTGTCACACATGTTCAACTTTAGCTTTCACATCGGGGCCTGTTGGGGAGTGGGGGGTTGGGGAAGGTATAGTGTTAGGAGAAATATCTAATGTAAATGATGAGTTGATGGGTGAAGCAAAACAACATAGCACATGTATACCTATGTAACAACCCTGCACATTGTACACATATGTACCCTAGAAGTTAAAGTATAGTAATAAAAATAAAAAATAAAGATTTTAAGAAATATTTTTAAGTGGTCTACATGATCCATAAGAAAATTTCAAAACCCAAAGAAGTATATAAGTATTATTTACAATGTTAACTCAAAGTTTTTGAGAGATATGTTTGAAGAATATGTAGAATTGGGCCGGGCTCGGTGGCTCACATCTGTAATCCCAGCACTTTGGGAGGCCAAGGTGGGGGCGGATCACGAGGTCAGGAGTTCGAGACTGGCCTGGCCAACATGGTGAAACCCTGTCTGTACTAAAAATACAAAAATTAGTCGGGCATGGTGGCATGTGCCTGTAGTCTCAGCTGCTCAGGAAGCTGAGGCAGGAGAATTGCTTGAACCTGGAGGCAGAGGTTGCAGTGAGTTGGGATTGCGCCACTGCATTCCAGCCTGGGCAACAGAGTGAGACTCCATCTCAAAAAACAAAACAAAACAAAACAAAAACAGAAAAACAGAAAAAAAAATATGTAGAATTGGAGGTGGGGGCTCAGAAAAAACATCATCTTGAATGGCAATTTTCCTCAACTTATGAAGAGCTCAGTTTGTTGCCCTTAAATTGATTATTCCATAACAGTTTGCAAGAATGAGAGACTCTATTAGTGTGAATTACCTTATGCACCCTTTAACTGCATCTCCACAAAACGAAAATTACTGTATCAGTTTCAGGGGAGAAAAAAAAAGTTTACACTGCGATAATGGTGGCAACTAGGCACGTCTCTCTTTTCATGGAACTTCTATGTTAGTGGGTGATAAACTAGAAATAAATTTAATAACAATAGCAAATGGTAATATAGATGAAGAAAAATAATAAATAAGACAATTTTAGATCGGGTATTTTACCAAGGCATCTCTGATTACTTGTATTGATAAAGAAACCTGAATGCACTGAGGTAGTAAGCTATGAAAACAAACGAGGGAAGTGAGCTCCAAACAGATGAATTGTATGTTCAAATTTCCTGATGTGGACCCAGATATAATTGTGTTTGAAATTTACCAACAAGGCCAATTTAGCTTAAAGTTACAAGATATAATGATAATCACTGTAAGTAGCATACTGGGTACTTTGTTTATACTACACTTCTAAAATTCTAGGCCTCATTAACTCATTTATGTTAACTTATTTTATAATCACTAGCTATTACTGTGATCTGTGTCTTATAAAGAAACTGATAAACAGACAGGTTAGGTAACTTTTTCAAGGTTTTTACCTGACACGTAGGGGATCCAGCTGTCAAACCCAAAGCAGTGTGACTCTAATGTCATGCTCTCATTCCTAAACGTTTACTAAATTTTAGATAGATACATGATTGTTACTCATGTAGATACAAATGTTGCATTCTACTTTCATGTCCATTTCAAACATTACAAATTATAACTTTGTTTTTACTGAGCATCATATTTAGATATGCTTAAGTATGATCCATTGGTTGAAAAACAGAATTTGTACATCAATATATTGCCTTCATTCAGAAGTTAATACAAGTGATATGCTGCCACATAATTTTTTCAATTTAATGATAAAGGGAGTCAACAATTTTTTCTCTATCTCAAATGTATATAATTTCTTACCAAAATTTAGTTTTGTTAATATTACTGTACCACTGTATAAACCAAATGTAAACTGTGCACTTGGACATTTAGATATCAGATTAAACATAATCCAAATCATAATCTTATAAATGTATAGCACTCAAGAAGATTCAAAATTTGTATAAATCACTGCCTACTCATTTTTGTCTCCATTATGTCTTGGCTATAAAATCCAGCCCATTCATTGATTTCTCTGAAAAGTAATTCATTCACACTCAAGCTATGAGGTTAACTCAAGCTATGAGTTTGATGATTCCTGTAGCTCATGAAACCACAATATTTCCATTTTCTTTTTTCTTCACCTCACACAGAAACCTGTAAATGCTTTCCAAGTATTGTGCAGAAAATTTCATTTGACAATGAGGCTCAAAAAGTGTCACTTAATAACTTATGAAAGAATCAAGTAGTTTGTTCTCTCCTCGCCTGCACATGGGCACATACTCACACACATTAACCCACTATCCGAAGTGAAATTCCCTTTCTAAAAGTAGTAGTGGAAAATACAAATAATTCTAATAACAAGTATTCAGAAATCTTATGCCAAAATTGTATCCTTTAAATTATAACCAGGAAATGCCAAATACTTACAGATACATTTTTAGACAGTTTGCCTGATTTATATGGTACCACTAAAACAAGGTAGGACAATGTTGGGGATACTGAGTTTGGTCTTTCAATGTAGTTGGAAAATTCATATAGAGAATGGTCATCCTTGGGCAGCTTTTCTAGATTTCTCTGAATATGTAACTAGAAACTGTATTGGGCAAAATAGAGAAGTAGCAGAGTTGACTTGGAAGGTGAGCATCAAGAGGTGAAAGCATAGTAAAGACCAAATTGAAACCCATTTGATTACCCAAGGTGAACAGGGCAGGATGTTCAGGAAGAGAAATAAATTTATAGTCTGATTGCCTTGATGTTTCCAGGGCCGTGAGCTGTGTGCTCTAGACTCTAAAAATGTACTAAATATTTAGACAATTTTAAATGGACATAAAGTTGTCATACTATTAGCAAAGGATAAGACTTCTCAATTTCAGGATAGGTTAGAAAACTGTGTATTAGGGATGAGGGAGGTGTGAAATGGGATGTTGTTGTTGATTATTTCTGGGATTTGTACGTCACTATTTTAACCAATATAAGTGAGAAATTGGCTTGAGTTATTTATGTGTTGTCCTAGTGCATTTGTGCTACTATAATGGAATACCACAGACTGGGTAATTTATAAGAAAATAAATGCATTCTTTATAGTTCTGGAGACTGGGAAGTCCCAGATCAAGGCATCAGCAGATTTCCTGTCTGGTGAGTGCTGCCCTCTGCTTCCAAGATATGCACCGTGTTGCATTTTCTGGAGGGGATGAATGTCATGTTCTCACATGGAAGAGAGCAGAAGATTAATTTGGCACCTATGATCCTTTATTAGGCACTAATCCTTTTCTTGAGCTTAGCACTCTCATGGCCTAATCACCTCCTAAGGCCTTATTTGCTAATATTGTTGCACTGGTGATTAACTTTCCATATGAATTTTGGAGACAAAATGAACATTCAAACCACAGCGTAATTACTGTAATAAGGGAGGTAAAAGAATATTATAAAACCTTTCTGGAACAACAATTAAGAAATGTTGAGTCGGAGGCGGAGCAAGATGGCCGAATAGGAACAGCTCCAGTCTCCAACTCCCAGCGCGAGCCACACAGAAGACCGGTGATTTCTGCATTTTCAACTGAGGTACTGGGTTCATCTCACTGGGGAGTGCCGGACGATCGGTGCTGGTCAGCTGCTGCAGCCCGACCGGCGAGAGCTGAAGCAGGGCAAGGCATTGCCTCACCTGGGAAGCGCAAGGGGGAAGGGAATCCCTTTTCCTAGCCAGGGGAACTGAGACACACAACACCTGGAAAATCGGGTAACTCCCACCCCAATACTGCGCTTTAAGCAAACAGGCACACCAGGAGATCATATCCCACGCCTGGCCGGGAGGATCCCACACCCACGGAGCCTCCCTCATTGCTAGCACAGCAGTCTGTGATCTACCGGCAAGGCAGCAGCGAGGCTGGGGGAGGGGCGCCCGCCATTGCCGAGGCTTAAGTAGGTAAACATAGCCGCTGGGAAGCTCGAACTGGGTGGAGCTCACAGCAGCTCAAGGAAACCTGCCTGTCTCTGTAGACTCCACCTCTGGGGACAGGGCACAACTATACAACAACAAAAGCAGCAGAAAACTCTGCAGACGCAAACGACTCTGTCTGACAGCTTTGAAGAGAGCAGTGGATCTCCCAACACGGAGGTTGAGATCTGAGAAGGGACAGACTCCCTGCTCAAGTGGGTCCCTGACCCCTGAGCAGCCTAACTGGGAGACATCCCCCACTAGGGGCAGTCTGATACCCCACACCTCACAGGGTGGAGTACACCCCTGAGAGGAAGCTTCCAAAGCAAGAATCAGGTACACTCGCTGTTCAGAAATATTCTATCTTCTGCAGCCTCTGCTGCTGATACCCAGGCAAACAGGGTCTGGAGTGGACCTCAAGCAATCTCCAACAGACCTACAGCTGAGGGTCCTGACTGTTAGAAGGAAAACTATCAAACAGGAAGGACACCTACACCAAAACCCCATCAGTACATCACCATCATCAAAGACCAGAGGCAGATAAAACCACAAAGATGGGGAAAAAGCAGGGCAGAAAAGCTGGAAATTCAAAAAACAAGAGCGCATCTTCCCCGGCAAAGGAGCGCAGCTCATCGCCAGCAACGGATCAAAGCTGGACGGAGAATGACTTTGACGAGATGAGAGAAGAAGGCTTCAGTCCATCAAATTTCTCAGAGCTAAAGGAGGAATTACGTACCCAGCGCAAAGAAACTAAAAATCTTGAAAAAAAAGTGGAAGAATTGATGGCTAGAGTAATTAATGCAGAGAAGGTCAAAACGAAATGAAAGAGATGAAAACCATGACACGAGAAATACGTGACAAATGCACAAGCTTCAGTAACCGACTCGATCAACTGGAAGAAAGAGTATCAGCGATTGAGGATCAAATGAATGAAATGAAGCGAGAAGAGAAACCAAAAGAAAAAAGAAGAAAAAGAAATGAACAAAGCCTGCAAGAAGTATGGGATTATGTAAAAAGACCAAATCTACGTCTGATTGGGGTGCCTGAAAGTGAGGGGGAAAATGGAACCAAGTTGGAAAACACTCTTCAGGATATCATCCAGGAGAACTTCCCCAACCTAGTAGGGCAGGCCAACATTCAAATCCAGGAAATACAGAGAACGCCACAAAGATACTCCTCGAGAAGAGCAACTCCAAGACACATAATTGCCAGATTCACCAAAGTTGAAATGAAGGAAAAAATCTTAAGAGCAGCCAGAGAGAAAGGTCGGGTTACCCACAAAGGGAAGCCCATCAGACTAACAGCAGATCTCTCGGCAGAAACTCTACAAGCCAGAAGAGAGTGGGGGCCAATATTCAACATTCTTAAAGAAAAGAATTTTAAACCCAGAATTTCATATCCAGCCAAACTAAGTTTCATAAGTGAAGGAGAAATAAAATCCTTTACAGATAAGCAAATGCTTAGAGATTTTGTCACCACTAGGCCTGCCTTACAAGAGATCCTGAAGGAAGCACTCAACATGGAAAGGAACAACCGGTACCAGCCATTGCAAAAACATGCCAAAATGTAAAGACCATCGAGGCTAGGAAGAAACTGCATCAACTAACGACCAAAATAACCAGTTAATATCATAATGGCAGGATCAAGTTCACACATAACAATCTTAACCTTAAATGTAAATGGACTAAATGCTCCAATTAAAAGACACAGACTGGCAAACTGGATAAAGAGTCAAGACCCATCAGTCTGCTGTATTCAGGAGACCCATCTCACACGCAGAGACATACATAGGCTCAAAATAAAGGGATGGAGGAAGATTTACCAAGCAAATGGAGAACAAAAAAAAAGCGGGGGTTGCTATACTAGTCTCTGATAAAACAGACTTTAAACCATCAAAGATCAAAAGAGACAAAGAAGGCCATTACATAATGGTAAAGGGATCAATTCAACAGGAAGAGCTAACTATCCTAAATATATACGCACCCAATACAGGAGCACCCAGATTCATAAAGCAAGTCCTTAGAGACTTACAAAGAGACTTAGACTCCCATACAATAATAATGGGAGACTTCAACACTCCACTGTCAACATTAGACAGATCAACGAGACAGAAAGTTAACAAGGATATCCAGGAATTGAACTCATCTCTGCAGCAAGGAGACCTAATAGACATCTACAGAACTCTCCACCCCAAATCAACAGAATATACATTCTTCTCAGCACCACATCGTACTTACTCCAAAATTGACCACGTAATTGGAAGTAAAGCACTCCTCAGCAAATGTACAAGAACAGAAATTATAACAAACTGTCTCTCAGACCACAGTGCAATCAAACTAGAACTCAGGACTAAGAAACTCAATCAAAACCGCTCAACTACATGGAAACTGAACAACCTGCTTCTGAATGACTACTGGGTACATAACGAAATGAAGGCAGAAATAAAGATGTTCTTTGAAACCAATGAGAACAAAGATACAACATACCAGAATCTCTGGGACACATTTAAAGCAGTGTGTAGAGGGAAATTTATAGCACTAAATGCCCACAAGAGAAAGCAGGAAAGATCTAAAATTGACACTCTAACATCACAATTAAAAGAGCTAGAGAAGCAAGAGCAAACACATTCGAAAGCTAGCAGAAGGCAAGAAATAACTAAGATCAGAGCAGAACTGAAGGAGATAGAGACACAAAAAACTCTCCAAAAAATCAATGAATCTAGGAGTTGGTTTTTTGAAAAGATCAACAAAATTGACAGACCACTAGCCAGACTAATAAAGAAGAAAAGAGAGAAGAATCAAATCTACGCAATTAAAAATGATAAAGGGGATATCACCACCGACCCCACAGAAATACAAACTACCATCAGAGAATACTATAAACACCTCTATGCAAATAAACTGGAAAATCTAGAAGAAATGGATAATTTCCTGGACACTTACACTCTTCCAAGACTAAACCAGGAAGAAGTTGAATCCCTGAATAGACCAATAGTAGGCTCTGAAATTGAGGCAATAATTAATAGCCTACCAACCAAAAAAAGTCCAGGACCAGATGGATTCACAGCTGAATTCTACCAGAGGTACAAGGAGGAGTTGGTACCATTCCTTCTGAAACTATTCCAATCAATAGAAAAAGAGGGAATCCTCCCTAACTCATTTTATGAGGCCAACATCATTCTGATACCAAAGCCTGGCAGAGACACAACAAAAAAAGAGAATTTTAGACCAATATCCCTGATGAACATCGATGCAAAAATCCTCAATAAAATACTGGCAAACCGGGTTCAGCAACACATCAAAAAGCTTATCCACCATGATCAAGTGGGCTTCATCCCTGGGATGCAAGGCTGGTTCAACATTCGCAAATCAATAAACATAATCCAGCATATAAACAGAACCAAAGACAAGAACCACATGATTATCTCAATAGATGCAGAAAAGGCTTTTGACAAAATTGAACAGCCCTTCATGCTAAAAACGCTCAATAAATTCGGTATTGATGGAACGTACCTCAAAATAATAAGAGCTATCTATGACAAACCCACAGCCAATATCATACTGAATGGGCAAAAACTGGAAAAATTCCCTTTGAAAACTGGCACAAGACAGGGATGCCCTCTCTCACCACTCCTATTCAACATAGTGTTGGAAGTTCTGGCTAGGGCAATTAGGCAAGAGAAAGAAATCAAGGGTATTCAGTTAGGAAAAGAAGAAGTCAAATTGTCCCTGTTTGCAGATGACATGATTGTATATTTAGAAAACCCCATTGTCTCAGCCCAAAATCTCCTTAAGCTGATAAGCAATTTCAGCAAAGTCTCAGGATACAAAATTAATGTGCAAAAATCACAAGCATTCTTATACACCAGTAACACAAACAGAGAGCCAAATCAGGAATGAACTTCCATTCACAATTGCTTCAAAGAGAATAAAATACCTAGGAATCCAACTTACAAGGGATGTAAAGGACCTCTTCAAGGAGAACTACAAACCACTGCTCAGTGAAATCAAAGAGGACACAAACAAATGGAAGAACATACCATGCTCATGGATAGGAAGAATCAATATCGTGAAAATGGCCATACTGCCCAAGGTTATTTATAGATTCAATGCCATCCCCATCAAGCTACCAATGAGTTTCTTCACAGAATTGGAAAAAACTGCTTTAAAGTTCATATGGAACCAAAAAAGAGCCCGCATCTCCAAGACAATCCTAAGTCAAAAGAACAAAGCTGGAGGCATCACGCTACCTGACTTCAAACTATACTACAAAGCTACAGTAACCAAAACAGCATGGTACTGGTACCAAAACAGAGATATAGACCAATGGAACAGAACAGAGTCCTCAGAAATAATACCACACATCTACAGCCATCTGATCTTTGACAAACCTGAGAGAAACAAGAAATGGGGAAAGGATTCCCTATTTAATAAATGGTGCTGGGAAAATTGGCTAGCCATAAGTAGAAAGCTGAAACTGGATCCTTTCCTTACTCCTTATACGAAAATTAATTCAAGATGGATTAGAGACTTAAATGTTAGACCTAATACCATAAAAATCCTAGAGGAAAACCTAGGTAGTACCATTCAGGACATAGGCATTGGCAAAGACTTCATGTCTAAAACACCAAAAGCAACGGCAGCAAAAGCCAAAATTGACAAATGGGATCTCATTAAACTAAAGAGCTTCTGCACAGCAAAAGAAACTACCATCAGAGTGAACAGGCAACCTACAGAATGGGAGAAAATTTTTGCAATCTACTCATCTGACAAAGGGCTAATATCCAGAACCTACAAAGAACTCAAACAAATTTACAAGAAAAAAACAACCCCATCAAAAAGTGGGCAAAGGATATGAACAGACATTTCTCAAAAGAGGACATTCATACAGCCAACAGACACATGAAAAAATGCTCATCATCACTGGCCATCAGAGAAATGCAAATCAAAACCACAATGAGATACCATCTCACACCAGTTAGAATGGCGATCATTCAAAAGTCAGGAAACAACAGGTGCTGGAGAGGATGTGGAGAAATAGGAACACTTTTACACTGTTGGTGGGATTGTAAACTAGTTCAACCATTATGGAAAACAGTATGGCGATTCCTCAAGGATCTAGAACTAGATGTACCATATGACCCAGCCATCCCATTACTGGGTATATACCCAAAGGATTATAAATTATGCTGCTATAAAGACACATGCACACGTATGTTTATTGCGGCACTATTCACAATAGCAAAGACTTGGAATCAACCCAAATGTCCATCAGTGACAGATTGGATTAAGAAAATGTGGCACATATACACCATGGAATACTATGCAGCCATCAAAAAGGATGAGTTTGTGTCCTTTGTAGGGACATGGATGCAGCTGGAAACCATCATTCTTAGCAAACTATCACAAGAACAGAAAACCAAACACCGCATGTTCTCACTCATAGGTGGGAACTGAACAATGAGATCACTCGGACTCAGGAAGGGGAACATCACACACCGGGGCCTATCATGGGGGGGGGGGAAGGGGGAGGGGGAGGGGGGAGGGATTGCATTGGGAGTTATACCTGATGTAAATGACGAGTTGATGGGTGCAGCACAGCAACAAGGCACAAGTATACATATGTAACAAACCTGCACGTTATGCACATGTACCCTACAACTTAAAGTATAATAATAAATAAATAAATTAAAAAAAAAAAAAAAAAAATGTCAAAAAAAAAAAAATAAAAAATAAAAAGCAATCACTTCCCACTCCCAAAAAAAAAAAAAAAAAAAAAAAAAAAAAGAAATGTTGAGTCTACTTAGATTCTACAACACAAAGGCTGTATCATGCAATATCATTTTTCGGAACCATTGATCTTTCTTATCCTTATTTTCCATTATTTAATTAATAACCTATGTGCAATTGAAGTATAGCATTATACTCTGAAAACAAATGTCTTACATATGTAAAAGTACCTTAAAATATTGGAACATGAAACAAATTGTCTTTTTTTTACATTGCATGTGCTGAATGCAATGCTATTCCATTACCATTTAACATCTGTGACACCACTTATATTAAACTGCATTTAGTTGATCTGTGATAGTCACCGCAACAACTTTATTTCAAGACTCTTGTCTCATATGGAAAATATTTCCAGGTTAACAGAAAGAAAGCTTCATGTAGATATTCAGAAGAGGTTGGCCATAATGGCAAAAAGAAGGCTGAAAATGACAGGACATGGTTTATTGTGGAAGGTGGTTCCAAAACAGTGAAGTTAATAATATGCAGGACAGACATTCAATCAGCCATATGTCTCAGATCAGCTCGACAGACAAACCTGTGAAGTCATTGCCAGATGTTTGACACTTAAAGTGGGTCACCAATAACTTTCTTGACTTACAAGGGTTCCAAAGTGGATAATATCAGACTTTTAATGCTGAAATCAGAGAAAATTAAAGCTGGAGGAACTTGAGTACTGTTATTTCTGAAACCCAACTCATCAAAGCTTTTCATAACATACCTGTCTAATATTTTAATTCTGATAAAAGACATCTAGTCCTCTGGTTCTCACTACCTTGCCAGACACATTCATATTACTACAATTAAGGACAGTTTTAAATAATACCAATAATTTGTGAGAGAGATTCTAAATAATTTTGGGAAAATAAAACTAGAGAAATACTTTTCCTCCATACTGGCTAATGAAATATATATATTTTTTATAGTTTAAATTCTAGGGTACATGTGCACAACTTGCAGGTTTATTACATATGTATACATGTGCCATGTTGGTGTGCTGCACCCATTAACTTGTCATTTACATTAGGTTTATCTCCTAATGCTATCCCTCGCCCTTCCCCTAACCCCATGACAGGCCCTGGTGTGTGATGTTCCCCTTCCTGTGTCCAAGTGTTCTCATTGTTCAATTCCCATCTATGAGTGAGAACATGCGGTGTTTGGTTTTTTTTGTCCTTGTGATAGCTTGTGGAGAGTGATAGTTTCCAGCGTCGTCCATGTCCCTACAGAGGAGAGGAACTCATCATTTTTTATGGCAGCATAGTATTCCATGGTGTATATGTGCCACATTTTCTTAATCCAGTCTATCATTGATGGGCATTTGGGTTGGTTCCAAGTCTTTGCTATTGTGAATAGTGCCACGGTAAACGTGTGCATGTGTCTTTATAGCAGCATGATTTATAATTTTTGGGTATATACCCAGTAATGGGATGGCTGGGTCAAATGGTATTTCTAGTTCTAGATCCTTGAGGAATCGCCACACTGTTTCCCACAATGGTTGAACAAGTTTATGGTCCCACCAACAGTGTAAAAGTGTTCCTGTTTCTCCACATCCTCTCCAGCACCTGTTGTTTCCTGACTTTTTAATGATTGCCATTCTAACTGGCGTGAGATGGTATCTCATCATGGTTTTGATTTGCATTTCTCTGATGGCCAGTGATGATGAGCATTTTTTCATGTGTCTGGTGGCAGCATAAATGTCTTCTTTTGAGAAGTGTCTGTTCATACCCTTCACCCACTTTTTGATAGGGTTGTTTGTTTTTTTGTGTGTGTATTTGAGTTCTTTGTAGATTCTAGATATTAGACCTTTGTCAGATGAGTAGATTGCAAAAATTTTCTCCCATTCTGTAGGTTGCCTGTTCACTCTGATGGTAGTTTCTTTTGCTGTGCAGAAGCTCTTTAGTTTAATTAGATCCCATTTGCCCATTCTGGCTTTTGTTGCGATTACTTTTGGTGTTTTAGACATGAAGTCCTTGTGTCCATGCCTATGTCCTGAATAGTATTGCCTAGGTTTTCTTCTAGGGTTTTTATGATTTTAGGTCTAACATCTAAGTCTTTAATCCATCCTGAATTAATTTCTGTATAAGGTGTAAGGAAGGCCTCTAGTTTCAGCCTTCAACATATGGCTAGCCAGTTTTCCCAGCACTATTTATTAAATAGGGAATCCTTTCCCCACTTCTTGTTTTTGTCAGGTTTGTCAAAGATTAGATGGTTGTAGATGTGTGGTATTATTTCTGAGGGCTCTGTTCTGTTCCATCGGTCTATATCTCTGTTTTGGTACCAGTACCATTCTGTTTTGGTTACTGTAGGCTTGTAGTATAGTTTGAAGTCAGGTAGCGTGATGCCACCAGCTTTGTTCTTTTGGCTTAGGATTGATTTGACAATGCAGGCTCTTTTGGTGCCATATGAACTTTAAAGTAGTTATTTTTTTTTTTCCCAATTCTGTGAAGAAAGTAATTGGTAGCTTGATGGGGATGGCATTGAATCTATAAATTACCTTGGGCAGTATGGCCATTTTCACAATATTGATTCCTCCTATCCATGAGCATGGAATGTCCTTCCATTTGTTTGTGTCCTCTTTTATTTCAATGAACAGTGGTTTGTAGTTCTCCTTGAAGAGGTCCTTCACATGCCTTGTAAGTTGGATTCCTAGGTATTTTATTCTCTTTGAAGCAATTGTGAATAGGAGTTCACTCATGATTTGGCTCTGTGTTTGTCTGTTATTGGTGTATAAGAATGCCTGTGATTTTTGCACATTGATTTTGTATTCTGAGACTTTGCTGACATTGCTTATCAGCTTAAGGATATTTTGGGGCTTAGATGAAAAATACTGGCAAACAGAATCCAGCAGCACATCAAAAAGCTTATCCATCATGATCAAATGGGCTTCATCCCTGGGAAGAAAGGCTGGTTCAACATACGCAAATCAATAAATGTAATCCAACATATAAACAGAACCAAAGACAAGACCACATGATCATCTCAATAGATGCAGAAAAGGTCTTTGACAAAATTCAACAGCCCTTCATGCTAAAACCTCTCAATAAATTAGGTATTGATGGGAAATATCTCAAAATAATAGCCATTTATGAGAAATCCACAGCCAATATCATACTGAATGGGCAGACACTGGAAGCATTCCCTTTGAAAACTGGCACAAGACAGGGATGCCCTCTCTCACCACTCCTATTCAACATAGTGTTGGAAGTTCTGGCCAGGGCAATCAGGCAGGAGAAAGAAAGAAAGGGCATTCAATTAGGGAAAGAGGAAGCCAAATTGTCTCTGTTTGCAGATGACATGATTGTATATTTTGAAATAGATTTTTAACTCTTTTCCCATTTAGAAAACAAGTGCAGCTACCAGCCAGTACTCATTTAATCTTACATAAACATTCTCTCTGCGGCTGAAGCAAATCTGACTGATTTTTCAATATAAAAATAAAACATAAAAACTGTCCGTAGAGTCATTTCTAAATAGAACTAACATCAAAATCATCGGAACCATCAGAATCATCTATTTTGGAAAAATCAGATTCTTGAAACTTTGGCCAGCAACTGAGAATGATGTTAACATGCCTAGGAATGCTATACTTTCTGTGATTTGACATTTTAATAATAAAATGGAGATACTTTGTGGCAAGATTATCTCTGGGTAAATGCTGCAGCCAGCAAGTGCCGCCAGCAAGTATTTTCAGGGCAAATGGGAAAAAGGTTAAAAATAGAAAAACAGTGATAAAGTATACCAACAAGAGAAATAGAAGACAGTATAACCTAAGGAAATTAATTTTATAACATGATGATCAATTAAAAAAACCAAGAAATCTTAAATCATGAAGAGCGCCAAGAGGTAGTGATTCAATGTTCACATCCTCAACCTCTGAAAAGGTAACCACTATGATTACCCCAATTGTCTTACCTTCTGGTATGCATTCATTTATAAATGAGCCACTTGAGTGTGGAATGGACATACTGACTCATTTATTCAAAAAACATGTACTAGAAATTTTGAGGTATCTTGATACTAGGTTATAACAAGAGCTTGGCTTCCACCTTGGGATCTCTTCCTCTCTCTCTGTGCCCCTCAGTCACATTAGGGTAAGAAAGATGCCATGCTATGAGCATCCTCCTAGAGAGCCCCATGTGGGCATAGTGAGAAACTTGTCCATCAGTCCAACACCATATGAAGAACCGAAGCAAACAACCACATGAATGAGCACAGAAGTGTAATCCTTCAGCCCCAGTTGTCTTTAGCTGACTACCCCACCCCAGGTGATAGCTTGACTTCAACATTATGCAAAAACACTGAGAGACAACCACAGAGCTAAGCTGCTTATGGATTCCCTACTCACAGAACTGTGAAATGTTTTGTTTTGTTTTGTTTTGTAAACTTCTAAGTCTGGGATTATCATGCTATATAGAAATAGGTGGCTAATTTACCTGCAGATCCCAGAAGTCATGCTGAAGAGTAGATGCGTAGCTCCTAGGAGGACAAATCTACCCAGAGGTGCAATGGACAAATAAGGGAAGGACCAATGTTCCTGATGCTCCATAGCAGGAAAAGAGGCTCCTGGATCACGTTGGAATCAGAGATATATTACAAGAAGGTATTTTGTACTTTTATAACAAGATAAGAAAAGTAATCTTACAAAACATTAACCAGCAAATATTTTAAGAAATGACCATATGCCTCTCCAATCACACACTCCAGTCTGACTCAGTGGAAAAACAAGAGTGACTTGAAAAAGAAATGCTCATTCATTAAACTGACGAGGGTGGACAATAATGTTTCAGTTACCATACGAATCAAAATGTTTTTTTTCCATACCTCAGAGATTTGTTAGTTTGAGCAAAATAAAAAGAATAGGCATTCCATCTACCCATATGCCTTCCCTACTCCCTATCACCTCCAAAGGAAAAGGATTTATAAAAAAAGAAAGCTAAAGAAGGTAACAGAATTTGAAATTTTGAAAGATTAAACACACAACTTTACATAGAAGAATACAGAGAGCTGTAAAAAAGCTACACTCTCCCCTCCAAAAAACACCCACCAGGCTTATAAAGTTTTTAAGAAAACTCTTACAATATGTTCAATTTCCAGGTAGGTTTGCTGTATCATAAGTTGTTGTAGAACATTAACAAATAAAACATTCTGTACTTATTTTTCTTAAGTATAACATCAATATATAATCCTGATAATCCTGAATATCACTTATTAATATCTATGCAAAAACACTTAATACTAGTAAGCTAAATCCAACAACCACATTAAGAAAATACTATGAACTGTGAACAACTGTGATTTATTTCAAGGATGTATGATTATTTGAATTTTAAGATATCTATCAAAATCTTGTAACGCATTAATAGCTTGAAGGATAAAAAATGATACAAATTATTATTTTCAGCATAAACTCTGAAAAAGCTTTGAAAATGTTAAATATACATTTATGATAAGAAAAGAAATTAGGTTCATGCACATAACATAAAGATTAAAAATAAAGGGTTTCTTTCCACCCTCTGTGTCCCAAAGTGGCTCCTCATCCCACACTTCAAGCCAGAAAGTATTTATTTTGAAGTGCTTCTGTCAGTGCTCAGTGTGCAGTTTTAGGATTTGCACTGCCATTGTGTCTACACCAGAAGATAACAGACAGGGAAAAAATCCTATGAAACTCATGGGGTTATATATTGTTTAAGTACTTGTTTTCTACCCTAATCTACCTACTCTGATTTGATATTAAGAATTTTCAGATAGTGGCTCCACTCGTTCTTTTACGATCTTTAGATACATTTATGCATAGGGGCAGGGTGAATTAAGATTGCTTTCTCTTAATAAGAACTTGAAATCTCTGTTTAATCTCAGCAAATTGATATTGCTGGCAGTATACGGAAGTATTTTAATCATTTTCTCATTTGTATTCATCACTTAATTCCTATTGATGATTCAATTGTAAGAAAAATGGGAGACATTATCTAGTTTAAGCCCTTGTAATTTCACTTTTCCAGGTGTTCCCTAAGAATATATAAGAGTAAACCAATTGTGATGGCTCATGCTTATAATCCCCGCTACTTGGAAGGTTTAGGAGGAGTTGCTGAGGCCAGGAGTTCAAGACCAGCCTGGGCAACATTAAAAAAAAAAAAAAAGTTTAGGGATGAAGAAAATGGCAGAGACATTGGTTTTATACTTCAAAATTCCCTCCCAAAAAACATCAGAGCGATTATTCTAGCAAAACAGAAATCTAAAATACAGTATCTATAGCAAAACTGGATGAAAATATATTTTCACTAGTCTCACAATCAGCACTATTGGGCAAATCACAGCTGGCAACAAAAGCACATATGATTTCACTAAGTTGTAGAAGGAAAAGGCAAGAAAGAAAAAGTTTCAGTGTTTTCAAAACACTGAAAAAAGTAGAAAACCAAAAACCCCAAATTAGAAAATCAGAAATATGATCACAAGGTTGATTCTGGGGAGTTCTGTCTTCAGTCTAACAGGAGCAGTCAAATCTGGGTTTCTCCAGACTGCTGTTAGTGGGCTAAACAAATTAGTGTGTGTTTGGAGCAAAGAAAATGTGAATATAAACTCTTAAGACCAAAGTAAATTGAAAATTTAAAGGCTTTATTTCCTAGTTCCACCCTTTATGATTTTAAAGGATGATTAATTCAGTAGAAACAAGCAACTCTAGCATCCAGATTTAGGTATCTAATTGCCATTTCCTCCTCAGTGCAACCAATACTATTAAGAGATATGTTGGGGCAAGGTGTGTTCAAGATGAGTCTGGTATACTTCTAATTTTATAATGAAAAATCCCTATCACTACTTGTATTTCGTCAAGAGGACACAAGCAACAACACGAAGTGATTCCTAATGATCAATAATTAGATAAAGTAAGCATCAGTAAGAACACAGCCAAAAAATATTGAATCACATCAAATACATTAAAATCAGTGAATCTGTAATTATACTAAGAAATGAAAACACTTTGATCAATTTTGGTGTATTCTAGGCTATCAATTAATTCTGAAAAGCAACCATTTTAGACCTTTCATTTTTCACAAGATAAATTGTACATAATGAGGAGTTTTTTAATATAGGGAATGCAACTATTAGAAAACAATAACAGGATTTTAATATCAATTTCAAACTGCTAATAAATCTCATAATTACCAAAATAAAAAGAGACAACGGATGTGATTTTTTTCTATCATGAAAGTATACAGTTTCACCTGTGAAGTATTCTTGCAAAAATATTTAAAGTTAAATTAGAATAGTACATTGCAGTATTACCAACAATTTCCAAAAAAAAAAAAAAAAAAAAAAAAAGCATGAAATATGTTAGGAAACAGAAGTGCAATCAGCAAAATAAAATTCAGACTGAGATATTAGAGAACAAGACTCAGTTTCTTCAACAAATAAATACAAAGACAAAAAGGAGAGATGAAGATTAAATTGCTAGATTAAGTGATAGAATTTAGACTTAGTAACAGATTACAATAAATAAGCTTTATTTTATAATTCAAGCTATTAAAACCTATTATAGAACATGGGGACATGAATAGATTAATATGATATTTGCTATTAGCTTCAAAGTCTTTCAGGTACAGTTGTGGTAGAGAATAAATTGGGGGCATAAATGAAACAAAACAAGACATCACTTAAAGGGTGTTGAAACCTGGTAATGAGTGCCTAGACATGAATTGTACTAGATTCTCTATCCTCGTATATTATTTTAATTTACCATTAATAGTTTAAAAAACTCAAAATGTAAAGTTACCGGTAATTGATCAGAACTAAGTATAAAACCTAATGTGAATTCAGACATGTCTATGGCTGAAAATCATTTTCAAGGTTTTTATCTAGTGTGATATTAACTCTTATAAACTTACTTCCATAATTAAAAGAGCTCTATGTAAACTAAGATTTATAGTTCTTACTGAATATTAGTTAAGAACATTTCGGCAGTGATCCAAAGCCTTTTTGAAGACAAAGAAGAATTATAATCAGTTATTGATATGCTAAGAGATTCTTACAGGAAACCTGAGAAAGCTCATACACCCCAAAATATTCAGAGGACTGATGTATATTTATTATGTGTAAATTAAAACATTTTTCCTCTCAACATAGCATTATTTGGTAATATTTTAAGTTAATAGCTCCAATTAGAATCACTTTATTCAAATATGGGCTCATAATCACTCAATTCTGAGTAAATGTAATTAAAAATGAATAGGAGTAACTATAGCTATATTTGATTTGAAAGGTACTTTTTAATATATTGCTACCTCTTTTGGATTTATTTTTCTCATTTTAAAAAGCAGCGATCCACAAAAACATCCATACATAAACTCTCATTTCATCAATCACAGAAAATTTCACTTAATTTCTCACTTTCACCACACTTTCAATACCCAGCTTTGTTGGGAAAAGCTGCAATAGTTTATATAGAGTAGAGCTCTGGAAGCAGAAAACACATTTTGCAACATAATGCAGCAGTTTAAAAACTTCTCCTTTGATATAGTATTCATATATAAATAAATTTTATTTTCCTGCATGTTTAGTAAAATATGTCAATGGCCAATCTGTTTAATGTTAAAAGCTAATTGGAAAGATCAAACTTCTAATTTCCTGACTACATGAAACATAGTTCCACTGAGGGCCATTGGTTGAATACTCCCCCAGTGCCTTACATAATTTGCCTTATTATATGCATCTATTTACATCGATTTTGCATCTGTCTCTGTGCTAATTAAAAAAAAAAGAATGGCTTACTACGGAGTACAAAGGCACTTGATTTTTCTATGCATTTGAGGACATAAGGTACGGTTAGTTATCAGCCCTTCAACAAATTAAGATCCTGAAAATCATTTTTTTCATCATTTTGTAATTTGCCAAATTCAGTGCTGTTTTGCTTATTTTCACCTAATTAAAGTCCGGTATCAAAAATTTGTCTAAATTAAGACAAATTGGCTGGGCATGGGACTCATGCATATAATCCTTGGAATTTGGGAGGCCAAACCAAGAGGATCACTTGAGCTTAGGAGTTCCAGACTACCCTGGACAACATGATGAGACTTCTACATTAAAAAAAAAAAAAAAAAAAAAAAGGGCATGGTGGCCTGTTCCTGTAGTTCCAGCTAAATGCTGAGGCTGAGGTTGGAGAATTATTGAGCCTGGGAAGTTGAGGCTGCAGTGAGCCAAAATGAGGCCGCTGCACTGTAGTCTTAGTGAGACAGAGGGTCCCACTCTGTTATCTTATTTTTAATAAAAGTAAATTAACCCAAGTTGATCTGAATATATCATTGCTACTTAATTAATTTACCCTATCTCAAAGTGTATCATTTCCATTTATTGTTAATGCTTATTTTGGGCCTTTTGTCCCCACCTTCCTTGGTTAAAGGTATCCTGATGTCATGCAGTCATTTATTTGCCCTTTCCAAATTATACATTCTAAAGCACTCTTAAAGTAGTCTATGTGCAATATTAAGCTTTTCTATAATATCAAGATTGTATTCTTTTTAATTGTCACGAGTAACCCAAGATCATATGAAATGTAGTTTTAGAATTATTTCAATCCTGGAAGCTAGACATACTTCTCTACTCAATCCAGATTTTCTGCTAAAATGTTACATGGTCCTTTAGATTCTACATGCTAGACTGGCAAATAGAGATGCTTTTTGACTATTATCATGCCTCCATATTGTACTGCAAATTCCTCTTTCTACATAAATGGAACAGTCACATGTTTTCATCTTGTAAGAATCACCATTTTATTCACTCTCCATTCTGCTCCAGCTGCTTCTCAATAATAATGCTCAAGTTAATCTTGTCATTCTCATCCTGTTAAAAAGTCATTTATATTTTGTTTTCATTAAATCTGTAAATTTGCCTATTTTAAAATAAATCAAGTGGGTCTTTACATAACAAATATGCACATAGCCTATGTATGTTCCTAAATAAATTTAAAGGTAAATTGAACTTAATACATTTCAAATAAGGAAGCACTACTTTCCAAATATTTATATTTCTTTGTGAACTATTACTTCAGGTTTCTCAAATTAATCATAATTTAAAAATTCAGGATAGAATCAAATTATTAGAAGAGATAACAGAATTTACAATAAATTTAATGAAATGTCATATTTAATTTATATTATAAATTTATAATTGCAGAAAGTCTTTACATTTTCAGAAACTCAATAGTAGATTCTTAAACTTCTACACTGATTCAGTAGGTTGTTCATAGTATCTATGATACATACTACTTTAATATGGATGATTTAGGGTGACTATTATAGCATTTTTTTTAATTTTCAGATTTTTAAATTTGACTAACAAATTGTTGACAAATGAAGTAATTTATTTTTTGTCTTCTGGGACTGCATTGAAAACCAAGTAAAACCAATACAGATTCCCTCAATCCTGGATGGCTTTAGTTCAACCAGTAATATCTGTAGGCCCATAAATTGCTCTACTTAAAAGAAAGAAAAGTTCAAAAACAAATAGTATAATAGTTCAGAGGAAAAAGGCTTAAGTGTTCAGCAACTTGATAATGCTTAAGGAAATTTTGAAGATTCACTATAATGATGTACCATTCAGTTTTTCTTTCAGCAAAGATATATTGAACAGGTTCCATGGATCAGCCACTAAAATATAGGCTGAGGAAAACAAAATCAATGACTAATACACAATTTCTGATTTCAGGAGCATCAAAGCCCAATGGAGAAAACAAATACATACATATAATGCCAGTAAATTTTATAGTTGTAACAGTCCTATACAAAGTATGTTATTAGAAAATTGACTCTTTTTACAAGTCTCAGTGTTTTCAGAAATAGTTACTGAATAATTGTAAACAAGAAAATTAAATTACAAAAGCGTTATACAATAAGATTTCAATGAAGAAAAATTATAATAGGGGAAAAACCTTATTAAAAATCAGCAATAATTATATCCATAAGGCTGCATTAATAGAACATTCTGAATATATATTCCTGTTTGAAATTTGTATTCTCATGGTTGTATTTATATATATTTTTTTGCATTAGAAAATCAAAATTACAAGTCATAGAAAAAATCGATGCAGGCTTTAGATGTATATGATGAAGCAGGAGGACATGTAGGCTACAGTTGCTATAGTATGGTAAAAAAAATGTAAGATATTAACATTAGGGAAATGATTTTAGTTACTTTTTAGCGACATAGAAAGGACATAAGTATGGCTTCATAGCATCCAGTTTAAATTCTTGAAGTGATGTTATTCAAGTCATAAAAAAGGAGCCCCAAATTATTAGAAATACTTTCTCGAAAACTGCATTTGAGGTGCCGGATGAATATCCAAATTATGACTTCCCAGAGATAGTTGATTGTAAACCATTAGAGCTCAGAAGAGATAAATGGTCCAGAAGCATAATTTGAATGTGTATGTATGTGTATTTGAAATCCTATTTATATACAATATGTTTCTAAGAAAGCTGTGTAGGAACTAAAAGCAGAAACTCAAGAAAGAAAGATAAGGAAAAGAGACCAGATAAGAGTATTCAAAGAGTAATGGGAAAAAATATCCAGAAATACTGGTAGAAAAGAAGATAGAATATGACAGAAGATGTGTCTAAAGAACCAAAACATGTAAAAGTTTTAAATTGAGAAAGTGCTTTTATGATTATAATAATGGTAAATTAAGCAAGACATTTCTTTATTGGTATTCTAATGACTCATGCAATTTTATAAAAATGATAATACCTATATCACTGCTAGAAAGTCTGTTAAGTGCAGTTCAGAAAGAACCATCTTTAGGGAGATAAGCGCGCATTTACTTACAAGTTTTCCCCTTAAGAATACTGCAACAACGGGGGGAAATGCTGTAACACCACCAAACATACATCCAGATTTCATGCAGAAAGAACAAATAGAACTATTCTCAGTAGCATGTCTTTCACAACAGTGACTTATGATAGTTAACTTACTAGGCTTTTGGCTATTCGCATCAGCACCCCCAAGCAAAAGCCATGCTATTGGACAAGGGCTTCTTGATGAAACATAGCTTCTTCCAAAATATGATGCTATAAAAAGGTGGAAGAGGGTAATTGGGATAGTAATTGGACCAAACTGAAATTGGTTCACAAAACACATGGCCTCTGAGAGAGCATTCTCACCAAAGAAAGAACACATTATATGAATATGAAATTTATTCAAATGACTTCCTAGGGCTCTGGGTGCCTGCCAACTTGCTGTGAGTTCTGCATAATTGAACTGGCTTTCAAAATTTACGTTCACCAAACTCTTCCTCCTTAGTATTTTAGAGGATGATGCTAATGAAAACCAATTGGATAGTTCAGTGTTTTAGAAAAATCTACACTTTTCCTGTAAATGCTAGGGTTGGATTGATCTCTCTTCTTTCAACCGTGAATAAAAGGAAAGTAATCCTTCCTAAAAAGTGTATAAAATGTGTAGAAATTAGCATAAAACTTTTTGAAAAGTATATGATAGGATAGTTACATATATATACACATATATAATTTAGATAGAGCCTGCTTTGAATCCTTATTCACATTTAAAAATGTATGCAATTTGGGAATCAAAATCTTGAAAGATTAACTTATTACCAGACCAAAATACAGATGGAGTTTAAGAGAGTGAAATAGATCATTGTGAGCCTTAAAAGTGAAACAATAAGAAGAAGATCTGCATTAGATACAGTAAAGGCAGAATTAACACTGAAGAAATGTAGTCATTGTTGAAGGCTTGTTAAATAAATCTCTCCAGGATAAAGAAGCAAAAATAGAGATTAGAACAATAGGTACAGTTGACAGGACATACAGATCTCAAATGTGGAATAATTAATGTTCAGTAAAGACCACAGGATAAATTCACAAGGACTTTATTTAAAAATATTTTAAAAGTATAAAACTTCACTAAAATTAGAAACAATATTAATATTGCAGATATAAAAGAAACCATTCAAAATTGAGGGAAAGAAAACAACTTTGAGGGATAGCATTTTTAGTGTTAAAGATAAAAGAAGTTTATCTTGCTCAGGCAAAAATTAATTTATTTACAAAATTATAAAAAGCAAATTTTAGATCCACATCATTAAATTTTAAAAATAAACAATACAGCAACATTTGCAGAAGAATGAAAGTAAAGCAAGTGTGTAAAATACTTTTTCAAAGAGATAAATAAGCAAAGTGCTCAGTTTGGCATATAGTAAGTAAAAATAAATGTTCAATGAAGAAAGCGAGAAGTAAAATGAAAATGACCCTAAAAGGAAAAAAGAAGTGGAGATTAATATGAATACAAAATTCACTGTAAAAAATACAATTTGGTGGTTAGTACTAGAACTGATGAAACAAATACAAATATTCTGCATATCCTTAAATAACCAGTATGGCGGAATGTCAAAATTTATGAGTAACTAGTTAAAAAAAAAAAGCATACTTACATTAACATTAATATATTTAATACCAACAAGCAATTGTATGTCTAGAAGCAGGAAGATAGAGCATTAGGGGCCGGGCGCGGTGGCTCACGCCTGTAATCCTAGCACCTTGGGAGGCCAGGGCGGGTGGAACACAAGATCAGGAGATCAAGACCATCCTGGCTAACATGGGGAAACCCCGTATCTACTGTAAATATAAAAAATTAGCTGGGCGTGGTGGCAGGCACCTGTAGTCCCAGCTCCTGGGTAAGAGGAAAGCACACTGCAGCTGGAGGTGGTGAGGAGTTAGCAAAAAAGAAAAAGTACCACTTGCATAAAACTGTCGTATGTTTAACCCATTACGATCTCGTACAAATGGGTGGAGGTAAGATGAATGAGAAATCCCCACCTTGGACAGTCGGCAGGCAAGCAAGCAGCAAGTGGCAAGACAGAGGAGTCTACCACTGAGTGAGAGGCAAGACAATGGAGAGAGACCCTCTTTTAGGGGCAGAGATAGAGGAAAAGTCTAAAGCTGCTGATGGCAGAAAAAGAAATATTAAGAAAAACCCTCCAGTATACCAGCCTTAACTAAGGTAATGCCAGAAAAGCATAACAGGTAATGCCACTGAAGGTAACCATAACAATAAAGTTCCAACCTAGCTCATCTTTTGACAGAATTCATCTAACCCCAACCCTTGAATCCAAGCAAAGACAGATACTATTTCAAGGCATATTCTTTCTATATCTCAGCTTCTAATGTTCTAGATACTATGCTTAGAAAGCAATTTAAGAAATCTAACTCAAATAGGCCAGAATGAAACAACTTTTTGTCAAGAGGTGAGATGATTAGCAATATTCAGAGACTATCCCAATGTGACTCTATAGGGAAGAACCAATTAAATGGCTAAGTTAAATATGCTAAAGGATCTAATGGAAAAGCAATCAGCATATGTTTATCAACTAGTAAGTTTAACGGAAAATTATGTAAAAGAATAGAAATAATACAGTGTTAAAACACAGACTGTCACAGATGAAGAATGTCTAAGGAGCTCATCAGTGGACGGTTAAAGTCAGATAAAGCATCAGTGAACTTGAAGATAAGTCAATAGAAATTATACAAAGTCAAATAAACAATTACAAAAAGATAGAGGTAAAGAACAATAATAAAACAAGCATCCGAGAAAAGTGGACCAACAGCACATAGTATAACATAACTCTAATTAAAATCCCAAAAGGAAAAGAGACCAGGAAGAGGGAAGACGGAAACATTTGAAAACATAATGGATGAAACATTTTTGTAAACACTAAAAAATACCCAACACCACGTATTTAACAATCTCAGAATATCATAATATACATGCCCCAGATCCAAATAAATAAGAAACACATATACACACATATCTAGACATTGTATTCAGACTGATGAAAACCAAAGTTAAAAAAACAATCTTGAAATCAAACTGAATGGAGGAAAAAGAACTTGTTACATACAGAGAAAGAAAGATAAGAAGAATAAAATTCTCATCAGAATTTATAATGTTCCACCAGACAATGGAGTAACATCTTTAATGTCTAAAGGGAAAAAACGTTTAACCAGCAGAAGTTAATTTCAAAAATAAAGAAGGAATAAAAATATTAAAGCAAAGAAAGACATTGAATTCATTACCTGCAATCCTACATTTCAGTTATGAAAGATAAATAAGATCCACATATGTAATATACAGATGGCGATTAGTGGTCACAGTACCGTATTGTATGCTTTAACTTTGCTAAACGGTAGATCCTATGTGTTTTCACTAAAATAAAAAAAAAAAGTATGTGAGATGATGGATAAGTTAATAAGCTGGATTGTGGTGATTTTGTATATACATATAAAATTTTTAGTTACATATAATTATTTTAAATCTTAAGTATACACAGTAAAAGGTAAAGCATATGAGGAGCTCTGAAGAAATAAAGAAATTTTTAAAGCAAAAAATAGTGTCGTAAGATAGAGAAGGTGTACATCAACACCAAGAAATGAGATCCATGAAAATGGTTAAAGGTAAATTATAAAAGATTATTTCTATTTTAATTGTATTAAGAAATAAATGACTATCTAAATCAAAAAATACTATTGGGTTTTTACTATTTTGGATTAATAGCATATTCAAAAGTGAAATATATAAAACCAACAGTATAATACACAGGATGGGGTATTTAAGTGTATACTGGTTTTTTAACATTACGAATGAAGTGGTATTAATATTACTTGAAGATGAACTGTGATTAATTAAAGTATGTTTCAACCTTAGTGCAATCACTAAACAACAATGAAAGAGGTATAAGTCTTAAGATAATCATGGATATAATACAGAATCATACAAACTATCCAAACCAGGCATAAAAACAGAAGGAGATAACAATCAAGCCAGATGAACTAGTGGAAACAATTTAGCAAGATAGTATATGTTAACCCAAAAACATAGAGCTAATCATATGGAATAGAAATAAACTAAACACACACATACAACCATCACCACCCAGGACTGTCAGATTGGACAAACAGTACAGCACAACCATATGCTGCCATGAACTCTGAGGCCTTCTGCTGCAACTCAATTCCAGCTCAGGATCTGTCATCTTTAATCCTACCTTTCTCTCACCACAAACCTCTTTCATATAAAGCTCTATCTCAGAATACATTTCCCAATAAATAAAAATCCAAGACAGTATTAATTAGTGTGAATAAAAATAGGCTGAAAACTTCACAGACTGTTAGAAATGGGACCTATAAATTATGTTCTAATGAACACTTGTTCTAAACAATGTAAATACATGTTACCCTCGCAAAAGTAAAAAATAAAATAAACTACATGGGAAATGCCTTAGAAATTCAGGCTTAAACAAATAGTTACTTTTTTACAGAAAATAAGAAAACCATTCCAGTGATAAAATTAATGAGGAGTGATAAAATTAGTAAATTAGTAAAATTAGTAAGGAGTCGAAGCAGAGTGGTTACATGAAGCCAGACTGATTAGATTTGAATTCTGGATCCACCATTTATTATAAGTATGAAACCCTGGGCAAGCTACTTGATACTCCACTAATGACTAAATCTCCTAATTTAAAAATCAGGATAACAATAGAAGCCTTATTTCCTATTGTGGTTATGATAATTAAATAAGAATATAAGTGAAATACTTTAAAGATAGTAAGCACTATATGAAAACTGCTATTCCTTCCTGTATGCTTCTGATTATAACTTTTCTTCATGGATCACTCCATTAGTATAATTTTGCAGAATAATATGAGAAAGGATGATATTAGAATGAAAGATTTGCTATTTTGTTTTTTATGTATGCTAAATTGAGAAAACAAAATGAATTGTATGCTTCGTCTCTTACACCATAGCAAGTAAATGATTCTAATTTTCCTGTGATATAAGATCTACATTGACTCAGTACATTAAAAATTTTTTTAAAATTTATATTTCCCTTGGCTTTGATGTCTGATTACTTAGATGGAAACAGAAACCTCTGTATGAGATCCACAGTGGAACAGAATACAGCTCTGTAATACCCCTTTTCAGTGCACACTGCTCTATGAGGTATTACATTAGTTTAAGCTTGCTAGATTAGGAAAAAATACTACCATTGTAACCTATTTAACTTGTCTTTTTAATAGATGAGATGCATTTAAACACACAGGTACACCCCCACACATTCTAAGACATTTTTTTAATGAGGCCTTTCAGAATAAATCACTTTAAATAGTGATTCAGTTATACAGACAGTAAAATATAAAATTATCACCTGTTATCATCCACCCTAGCAAACACACACGCATATACAATCACATGTAATCACAATGGCACACATAGACACACATATACATACATGCACACACAGCCTCATTCACACCCATACTCTCAAACGTACCTCATTCACACTCACATACTTCCTTTCACATATGTACACACTTTCACAAATACATTCACACTCTTACAGTACATTCATACTGTAACTGTGTTATATGTATTTCTAATGTTAAATATGGATAAATGTATCTGGGAGTTTAGGAGCACTGTGTGGATAAGATGTTCTGATTGCTCTGAAAAGTAAACACTGGGTCTCTACAGTGAAGACCAAGGGAAACACAGACATTGTATATTTAATAATTAACATTTCATCAGGTTTTTGGATCAATTAAACCTCACAATGACTGGGCAGGAGTTTCTTCAGAGTCATTTCATGTTCTTAAAGCTGGTGGCACAACCTCACCACGACTGGGCAGGAGTTTCTTCAGAGTCATTTCATGTTCTTAAAGCTGGTGGCACAACCTCAACCATTAGATAATATTCAATTCTGGCATAGATTTTATTTTACTTTAATTTTTGTTTTTCTTGTTGTCCTGCTGTGTCTGAATACTTACGGTAATTGATTGCAGCAGTGGAATTGTCAAGTTTTGTAGATGTTACTAAGATGGCATCAAGAAAAATGTACATGAACTGAAAACATTTGGATTTGTCTGCCACTACCTCTAAGAAACTAGCCCCCTGATGACCATGTTCTAGACCTTTTCTGTTTGCACCAGCTGACTTCTCATGATTGCCCTTTCACTACTCAGACTAAAGTCAAGTGATGTTTAAAACATGCTTCTGAAGTGCCACAGCTTCCACTGCCACATTGTCCTCTGATGTCTCTAACAAAGCTAAAAATTTAATTTTTCAGGGCTTTGATTTCTGAGACTGACTTATTTAATACTGGCCTATATGAATTCTTTATGATTACCAAAAATGTCATTAAAAAGTCATCCTTTGAAACTGGCAGATTTGTTGCTTTTTTTCTAACTCTAAAATACAAAACACAATATCTACATACTTGAGTCTAATATGAACAGAAATGTTACATTAAAACTTCTGTATACTTTGTAACATATATCAGAATTTACCTCTGGAAAGAGAATTTATTATACATATTCTCAATTATTTGTTTAGCATTTATAATGTGAGCATAATTATTAGAAATCATTACTTAAAACCTCTCTATTGTGAAACTAGAGCTATAATTCAAAAGCGACTTTTAGATTTTTGTTGTTGTTGTTGTTACAGTGTCTCACTCTGTTGCCCAGCCTGGAGTGCAGCAGGCCCACTGGATCTCCAGGGCTCAAGTGACCCTCCCATCTCAGCCTCTGGAGTAGCTGGGACTACAGGTGCATGCCATCACACCCCACTAATTTTTGTAGATTTTTTGTGGAGACAGTGTTTCTCCATGTTGCACAAAATGGTCTACAGTGGCTGGGCTGAAGCAATCAGCCCACCTCAAAGTATTGTAGACTACAGGTAGAAGCCACTGCTCCCAGCCAGCTTTTAGATCTTAATCAAATGTGATGCTTTTCAAAAAAGGGCATACTACAAGGTCTCACTTCTAAATATGCTGTGTAATAAGTCTAGATGTGGCCATAATGACTTATATTTTTAGAAGTACCTAAGAAAAAATGATTTATCTGTAATGGGAAAAAAAAAGGTGAACAGAAAAATTCAAATATTTTCCCTACATTCTCAATATGTTAGTGATATATCAACATATTTTGACCTTAATGGTGCTTCTCTACAGAATCTCTGTCATCTCGACTTAAACAAAATTATCTTAACACAGGCCACTCAGAAGAGTATACACTCCAATATTATATTCTAATTTATTAAAGCTAATTTATCATATCTACTTATCATGAATAATGTCTGTAATAGGAAGTTTGGTGAGAGAGAGAGAATATCATTTTTCTCTTAAGATAGTCATTAGAATGGAAAAGAAATTTTAAAAATATATTTCTATTTTAAAATGTCTCTCATGCAAATATAAAGATATTTGCCAAATATTTTATTGAAATTAATAAAGAAGCCAGTAGGATAATAGAATAGACTCAAAAACATTTTACAAACTGACTGTTTTACAAAGCTAGGTAATATCCAAAGGCATCATAAAGCGTACATTTGAGGGCTTATTTTTTCCTTCGGACAAAAATATATTTTTATCTGTAGAATCTACTTTTCACCGAAAGCCTACAAGTTAACATATAGCTTCACTAAGTGTCGGAACTGTAACCCATAGTATATAGTAATTAGAATTAAAATAAAAATCCCTCTACATAGTCTTTTTACCCTTATGTGACATCAGAAAAATAGTTTACCCACTTTTTCCTTATTGTCAAATTTAAGATAAAATTTTCTCTGAGGTTCTTTTATAGCATAGTATTTTTAAGCAAGAATTTTGGGAGTGATAATGATTTCATCTGGAATCCAGGCTTAGAAAGGGATCACGGAAAGAAGCATCCTCAATTTACCAAAGAATAATTTGACTTTGGAGTTGAAACAAATAGTGAATGTTCTCAGAGAGTACGTATGGTAGACTGGCCTCACACAGATATTGCTTAAATCTGTTATCACCGCAGCACCACACAGTCCCTAGATATTTTTCAAAAATGAAGTAACCAGAACACAGTAATTTGAACAAATAGGTCAAAAGAGTAGAGACAATCAAGCTGTAAGATCATCTTCCCTCCATTCTTGCCATCATCATCCTGTATTTTGGCACACCATGAAGACACACAGGTGATTCATGCAGCCAGATGTGGCAGTCATTGTCCCTTCACACAAAATCCAGATCTACTTTTAGAATTTTTCATTATCCCAAAAATTCCATTAGTTTGGAGGCGTTTTTTGATGTTCCATTTCCTCATGGTACAATTTTTTTGTGGAAATAGATAAACTAATTTTATCTGAGAGGTTAATTGACACAGAACTTTTAATTTCCTGCTCTTTTCAAATTGGAAATATAATTTCACACTAGCTTTATAAGAATAGCAAAATGGTGTAAAAATGATTTACATTTAAGGGATGAATACAAATAACTTGGAAAGTAATTTCTTAGAAAAAATATTTTCCTGGTAGATAATCCTAAAATTACACCATAGAGGTTCTACTTTTCCATATTAGCCATAAACGTTCAACATTTTAAATCTACATGTATTTTAGTAATTCAGCAAATTATAAACATTATTTCCAAAATACCCATTTGCCGTAATAGTCATTACTGATGTCTTTTTTTTAAATTCTAGATTCTAAATTTATAAATTCTTAACATTATTTTTTATTTATCTTTTGCTCGCTAAGCTCTAGCTTGCTAAATGTGAACTATGTTAGAATCTAGAGAAGTGTCACAAGGGTTTCATAAGTTTACTACTGTGTCTTATATCATTACCTTAGAGGACACAATACCCCTTTTCAATGAAATTCATCACTATATGTTAAAACATGTAAATTATCTCTTTACAACAGTAATTTTATGTATTCTCCACTAACCCATGGCAATGCAGTAAAGAAAGTTTAACTGATGTGGGGCCAGCCACGCCATGTGGGAGATAAAGTTATTACTCAAATCAACCTCTCTGAGCGTTTGGGGCTATAGTTTTACAAAGGTAGTTTGAAGGAGGGGTAGGGGTGGCTAGGCAATGGGTGCTTGCATTGGTTGGGCGTGCTATCATAGGATTATGGTAAACAGTCCTTTTGCAAGCCCAGTCGCTTCTGGGTGAGGCCACAAGAGTGGTTGGTAGGTCTAGGTGGAGCCATTATCAGTGGGTCCAGTTGGAGCCGTTGGTCATCAGACGTTGCAAAAAACCTTAGACGATGTCTCAAAAGGCCAATATTAGGTTCTACAATAGTGAGGTTATCTGCAGGAGTAATTGAGAAAGTTGTGTATCTTGTGATCTCTGGAATAATGGCTGACAATTATTTATGTCTACACCTTAGCAGAATTCAGGCTCCTCTAGCCTTCTAGCCTAGTGGTCTCTCATTAGCTTTACAAAGGCAGTTGAGGTTTGGGGAAGGGCTATTATCATTTAAACTATATAAACTAAGTGTCTCCCAAAGTTAGTTTGGCCTATACCCAGAAATAGTTAAGGGTAGCCTGGAAGTTAAATGCTAGATGAGGGTCGGCTAGATCAGATCTCTCCCACTGCCCCAGTTTTCTCAGTGATACAATTTTTGCAAAGTGGTTTCAGATTGAGAGCTCCTTCATAGCTTTATTCTCAATGAAAATACATTATTCAACCTGTCTGGTGGTTTCCTGGAAGAAAGAGCCTGTTCAAAAGACTTACCTTTTTTGCGACCTCAATCAAAATTGCTCAATACAAAAACTTCACAAGGAAACATTTGTCACATGTCTTAACATTGCAGCTTTCTCTGCTGATTGGTAACAGTTGGGGGAAACAATAGACTAAACAAAAACGTAAAAGAAACAAGGGAAGAGATGTCCTTAAGGGTTTGGAAAATGTTTAACATATTCCTGAAATCAAGATGGCCTACACATGCTTTGGGCTGTACAAGTTCTCATGTAAGACCTTTTGGGGTCTTAAGTTCACATCTCTGGCTTACCTTGAGATTTCATGCAACCAGGAAGTGAGGAAATCTGTGTCCAATGAATGATTAAGTGACCATGAAACTAAACAGGTGAAGACTTTAGTGGTTACTCATTTCAAAGATGCAGACTTCACAGGATAAGTTCAAAAGTGTCACTTAAACTCTACTACAACAGGTAGTAACAACAGACCCTTAAAGAGGGGGAATCTAATTTCCAGAGATTCCATATTGTATTGATTTAAATATTGTTTTTACCAAAAAAAATAGAAGATATAATATAAAGAAACAAGACACTATGATCCATACACAAGGGAAAAAATCAATATAAACTATAAACATTTATGAGGAAGGTCAAAAGATGAATTTACTAGATAATGACTAGAAATCAGCAATTTTACATGTGTTCAAGGAGCTAAATAATACAATTTCTAAACAAAATAAAGTATGAGGCTAATATCTCAAAAAATGGAGAATAATAATAAAGAAAATTATTAAAATAATCCAAGTAGAAATTGAGCTGAAAAGTTGAGTAACTGAAATAAAAAATCACTAGAGAGTAAACAGTAGATATGAACAGGTAGAGAAAGAGTCAATGAACTTGAAAATAGGGCAATTAACATTATACAGTTGGAAAAATTTTTTAAAAGGAAAATATAATGAGGAACAATAAACAGAAAAGTCATAATTCCAGATTTTAAAAGCTACTGTAAAGCTACAGTAATCAAGACTGTGTGGTACTGTTGTTATGCCCAGACCGTTTATTCCCCGAAGAAGACCACCAGAGTCCAGAGTCAAAGCTAAGCAGCAAGGATCTTTATTACAGGTTCGAACCTGGAACTCTCCCTCGCTCGTGAAACGAGACGGGCAGGAGAGCTCCCCCACTGAGCTCCGAACAATGTTATATAGTCTAAGAAAAGTGGGCATAGAGTTATTATACAAATCAGATATATGATTGGCTAGTGTTTGAACAAGGCGATTTGGCTAACTATGATTGGTTCCTGCCATTTCTGATATTTTGGTTCAAACTTTGAGGCGGGAGAGCAGGTTTATGGCAGCAAGAGTTTATCTTACTTAAACACGTCTTGTGACCTTGCCTCAGAACTTACAAAATCTCTGGTATGTGCAAAACAAAATCTCTGGTACGTGCAGAAAACCAGGTACTCACAGAACTTACGAAATCTCTGGTATGTGCAAAGATTAGAGAGCAGAACAAGGGTGTAGCGGGTGGGGGGCGGGTACACATCTATCTTTGTGTCCTTTCATTCCCCCCTTCTCATAAGTAACTGGATGTCCAATCTTGGATTTCCAGAGTCTTATAATATAGCCTCACTTTCTGGGTGCAGGAGAGGCTGGTGATGGCTACGGAGGACCATTAGTTGGATGGTATCAAACCTTTCTCTGACAAATTGTAAAATTTTATTTACCACACAGGGGCCTATAGTGAATAGAAGTAGTAAAGACGTTAGGGGGCCTAAAAGGGGTGCCAGAAGGGAAAACATTGAAGAGCTCCACCAATTGTTAGCGGCTGTAGTGAATTGTTGCTTTTTCATTTCTAAGCTTAGTTCGTGTAGGCGTTGGACTCTTTCCTCAACTAACCCTGACTCATTTATATAGAAACAGCATTCTTCTTTGAGGAACATACAGGTACCTCCTTTCTCAGCCGTGAGTAAGTCTAAGGCTCTGCGGTTTTGAAGGGTGACCTGTGCTAGGGAGGTGAGCTGCCGCTGAAGGGAGGCTAGGGAATAGGCGGAGTCTTCCATAGCAACAGAGAATTGTTGTAACAGCTTGTCGTTTTCTATCATGGAGTGTTGTAGGGCCCCTCCTGCTAACCCCGCTGCGACGACAGAGGTGGTTAAGGATATTCCAGCAATTAGTGGTAGAAAAACTGCTCGTCTATGTCGCGCAGTTTTAGTTGGGGCAGTCCCTGCCCAGCCTATGAACTCTGCCGGGGTTAGCAGTGTCAGTCGGGGAACTAGGGTAACAGGGATACACAACTGTCCGTCAGAGATGCTTTTGGACAGAGTTTTTAACAGAGTCATATTACACCAGAAGAACACACCAGGGGGAGCATATATGGGACTATTAGGGTATGTAGCCGATTGGTTACAGAGGCTGTTGCTAAATGCCGAATAACAATAGGGGTATTTCTCTTGGTATGGGTCACGGTACAGGGCCACATTGGGTATCGTGACTATCGATGAGTTAAAACCTGTATAGTTTGTGGGAGGGGAGGATAGAGGAACAGCCGTTAATGGTGGTCTTCCTAGGGTTGCACACATAAAGCAAGAGGACAGGTCGCCTAAACCAGTGAGGTTGGCGAATGCTAGCCCTTCCCGTAATAGAGTTAGCCAGGAGAAGGGCTGCAAGTCTTGTGATAGCTTGGTTTCTTGCCTGTGGATTTGTGTGTGGATTAAGGGTTGAATCTGGACTAGACTTCTCCACAGATATAAATGGCTACTGGACCAGGTACTAGTTGATGAGTAATATACTCCCCCATGTTGTGGGGTTGTCCACCGAGAGTCCCATGGGTCTCTAATTATCCAAGTGTAAGTGACGGGAGACTCAGTTTTGTAAAAATACCACCCTTGTCGTTCTCTCCAGTATCGGACAGAGTGCGTCTTACAGTAGCTATATGGGCAACCTGCACTCTGGTGCCACCAATAATTTTTACAATTATATTCAGTTTGATCATATTCAAAACAGATCATGGGTATTGCTGGTTGGGCAATCTGGAACCTAGTGAAATTGAGGTAAACTATAGTATTACACCCTGAGGGGGGGCAGTCTGCGCTAGCTAGCAGTTTACCCGCTTGGGGGGTTTCCCCGGGGTGAGTTTTGTTCTCATAGAGCCAGAACCTCCAGACATAGGGATTAGACGGCGCAGCAGTGAGGAGAGTCAGATGCATAAGGCATAAAAGCATAGGTAAGCTAGACATGGTTACGGCTATGGGGATGATGGCGCAGGGTTAGCTTTAAGGGATTGTTCTTAGCTTTGTCTATAGTCCATGTAACCGGTGCTCCAGACGGCTCGAGAAGGTCGGATGTTGGGTCCACTGGTTTGACGTGTGTGTAGTGGATCCACGAAGCGATGCCTTCTACTTTGAGAGCGGTGGGAGTAGTCAGGAGTACTTGCAGTGGTCCTTTCCACCTGGGTTGAAGAGTTTCTTGCTGGTGGCGCTTGACTAGGACCCAGTCTCCCGGCTGGAACGGATGAGGCGTCGGCGGAGGTCCTGCCTTGTACAGTTCTCGTAGTCTGGGCCAAATTTCCTGGTGAATTTTCTGTAAGGCTTGTAAGGAGAACAGGAGCTCAGAGACATTTTCAGTTTCAGGTTTGAGTAAGTCATCTTTTAGACTGGGGACCAGGGGTGGGGGTCTGCCATACATGATTTCATATGGTGTGAGGCCCAGTCTGTAAGGGGTATTTCGGGCCCGGAACAGAGCGTAGGGGAGAAGTACTACCTAATTAGCGCCAGTCTCCATGGTCAATTTAGTTAAGGTCTCCTTTAGAGTCCGATTCATCCTTTCTACCTGTCCTGAGCTTTGGGGCCTATAAGCACAATGTAATTTCCAATTTGCCCCCAGAATGGAAGCCAAATCCTGACTTACCTTAGCAACGAAGGCTGGTCCATTGTCTGACCCTATTTGGACGGAAAAGCCATACCTGGGGAGGATTTCTTCCAAAATTTTCTTTGCTACAACCCGAGCAGTTTCTCTCTTAGTTGGGAACGCTTCTGTCCATCCTGAAAAAGTATCTACAAAGACAAGTAAGTACTGATACCCATATTTTCCAGGCTTTATCTCAGTAAAGTCTATTTCCCAATAGATACCAGGCCTAGTTCCTCTACACCTAATTCCTGCGGTGGTCTGGGTTTGGGGGCAAGCGTTGTTTAGTTGGCAGGCTTTGCAATTTGTTGTGACATCGCTGGCCAGTTCAGCTATGCGCCTGATTCTAAACTTGGCATGCCTGATTAAGTCCATCATTCGCCGGGCACCCAGGTGGGTTGTCCGGTGGATATGTTCCAACACCTGCCGTCCTAATTTTTCTGGTAGGATGGTTTGGTCATTTATATCAGTCCACCACGCATTTTTAACCTGTTTTAGGGGAAGCGTGTTCATCCATTCGCGATCCTGTTCGGTATAGTCGGGAAAACATGGCAAATTTCGCGGGCCAGGATCGGGGAGCTGGAGCGCGAGGAGCTGACTGGGAGCTTTTGCTATGCTCCTTGCGGTTTGGTCGGCTAAGAAGTTGCCTCGAGCAATTGGCATAGTTGGTTTCTGATGCCCAGGGCAATGTACGATAGCCAATTTCTTTGGTTTCCACAAAGCAGTTAATAGAGCTAGGATCTCTTGCTTGTTTTTATTTCTTTGCCTTCGGCTGTTAATAGTCCCCTTTCTCTGTAGATGGCCCCATGTATGTGCGCAGTAGTGAAAGCATAGCGGCTATCCGTGTATACTGTTAGTTTTTTCTCTGCCCCTAGGGTGAGGGCCTGTGTAAGGGCTATCAGTTCGGCTCTTTGGGCCGATGTCCCTGGAGGCAAGGGTTCCGCCCAGATTACCTCAGTCTCTGACGTTACAGCCGCTCCTGCATACCGCTGGCCTTGGTGGACGTAGCTGCTGCCATCAGTGAACCAGGTGAGTTCTGTGTCGGGGAGCGGACGATCTTGCAGGTCCTCCCGCACCCCATGCACCTGAGCCAGTATCTCAGTGCACTCATGGGACGGGGCGTCCAAGTCTGGATTTGGCAGCAGTGAAGCAGGGTTTAAAGAGGTTGGGGGCAGAAAAGTTATTCTGAGGGGGTTTAACAGCAGTCCTTGATAGTGGGTGAGCCGGGCGTTACTCATCCATCGGTCCGGCGGCTGCCGGAGGACGCCTTCAATGGCATGCGGGGTTATAACGCGCAACTCTTGCCCCATGATAAGTTTATCAGCGTCTCGGACCATTAGGGCGGTCGCCGCAATTATCCGGAGGCAGGGTGGCCAGCCAGCAGCCACTGAATCTAATTTTTTTGACAAATAGGCAACTGGCCTCTGCCAGGGGCCTAGGTACTGTGTTAACACGGCTTTTGCAACACCCTTACTTTCATCCACGTATAAGTGGAAGGGCTTGGAGACATCAGGGAGCCCCAGCGCGGGAGCTGATAACAAGGCAGTTTTGATTTGCTGAAAGGCCAGCTCAGCCTCTTTCGTCCAATTGAAGGGCTGCCGTTCCTTTGTTGCCTGGTATAGGGGCTTGGCTAACTCAGCAAATCCGGGTATCCATAACCTACAGAACCCTGCCGACCCCAGGAATTCTCTCACTTGCCGTGTTGACTGGGGTCTAGGGATGCGTAGGACTGTTTCCTTTCGGGCTTTGGTTAGCCAGCGTTGCCCCCCTTTTAATAGGTACCCCAGATAAGTTACCTCCGACTTGCAGATCTGAGCCTTTGTTGCTGAGGCTCGGTAGCCTAGCTCCCCCAGAGTCTTCAGGAGGTCCTCAGTCCCTTGAACACAAGTTTCCGGGGACCTGGCCGCTATTAAGAGATCATCAACATATTGCAAAAGAGTTATTTCAGGGTGTTGCCCGCCGGTACTCACCCAGATCTTCATGAAGGGCTTCATCGAACAGGGTTGGCGAGTTCTTGAACCCTTGTGGCAGTCTGGTCCATGTTAGCTGACCGTTGATGCCCCTCTCAGGATCCGTCCATTGAAATGCAAAGAGTTCTTGACTTTTGGGAGCCAGAGGAAGGCTGAAGAAAGCGTCTTTTAGATCAAGAACGGTATACCACTGTTTTTTGGGATGTAAGGCACTCAGAAGGGTGTATGGATTGGGCACAGTGGGATGTATGTCCATGACCCTTTTATTAACTTCTCTTAAATCCTGTACTGGCCTGTAGTCCGTACTGTTGGGTTTACGAACAGGTAACAGTGGAGTATTCCAGGATGAGTGGCAAGCCCGTAGGACTCCCTGGTCTAGGAGTCGGCGGATATGGGGCGTAATTCCTTCTCTTGCCTCCAGGGGCATAGGATATTGCCGAACCCGAACCGGGTCCGTCCCTGGCTTAACTTCCACAAATATGGCAGGTCGATGTTTAGCTAGCCCTAAGTCCGCAGTTTCTGCCCACGCTTCAGGGAAACGCTGGAGCCAAGAGTCAATTCCCTGATCGGGGGGCTTTTGCTCTTGATGGAGTTGGTACTCATCTTCTAAGGTGACAGTCAGGATAGATATTGGCCTGTTTTGGGAATCAGTTATCTTGGGCCCTTCTGGCTTAAAGTGGATTTGGGCCCCCATCTTTGTCAGCAAGTCCCTCCCTAGTAGAGGGCAGGGGCTCTCTGGGATAACTAGGAAGGAATGGGAGACTTTTCCCATTCCTAAGTCTACAGTCCTCTGGGTTGTCCAGGGGTATTTTTTGATGCCTGTGGCCCCGTGCACCCAGGATGTTTTCTTAGACATTTTTCCAATTGGTTTGGTTAGGACTGAGCGTTCCGCCCCAGTATCGACCAAGAAGCGAACTGGGGACCCCTCCACTTGCAAAGTTACCCTGGGTTCGGGGAGGGGGTCCGAACCCCCCCGTCCTCCCTAGTCAGAGTCCTGGGTAACGAGTACGGAGGTAGGGTTAGCTGGTCTCCGTTTCTTTGGGCAGTCTTTAATCCAGTGGCCACGTTCCTTGCAATAAGCACACTGATCTTTTTCTAATCCTTGCCTAGGGCCTTGCTTTTTCTGCTTTCTGTTTTGGCCATTTCCTGCCTGGGGGAAAGCTGCTACTAAGACTTTGGTCATTTCTTTGGTTGCCTTGAACTGTTTTTCTTCTGGAGTATCCCTATTATTATAAATTCGCTGGGCCATCTGAAGGAGGTCCTGAATCTGCTTTCCCTCTAAACCTTCTAATTTCTGGAGTTTTCTTTTAATATCTGGTGTTGCCTGGTTTACAAAGGACATTACTACCGCTGCCTGATTTTCCGGTGCTTCCGGGTCCATAGGGGTAAACTGTCTGAAGGCTTCCATTAATCTCTCTAAATACACAGCGGGGCTTTCTGTCTTACCTTGTAACACAGAATATACTTTAGCCAAATTGGTGGGCTTGCGAGCTGCAGCCCGGAGACCCGCCATTAGAGTCTGGCGATAAATAAGCAGTCGTCCCCTACCTTCTGCCGTGTTGTAGTCCCATCTGGGCCGGGTCAAAGGGAAAGCCGCATTAATGAGGTCAGGATTTGCAGTTGGCTGGCCGTCATCTCCTGGAACCAGTTTTCTGGCCTCAACTTGGATTCTTTCCCGCTCCTCCGTTGTGAACAGGATTCGGAGGAGCTGTTGACGGTCATCCCAGGTCGGCTGGTGAGTAAACATGACACTGTCTAACAACGAGGTTAGATCTTTGGGATTATCTGAGAACCGAGCATTTTGGGACTTCCAATTGTATAAATCACTGGTGGAAAAAGGCCAATACATGAGACGGGAGAGCCCGGTATCATCGAGCGATCCTATTTCTCTGAGAGGCAGGGCTACAGTGGAGTCGCGGAGTCGGGAAGCTTGGTCCCGCTGTACGCGGCCTCGTGTTCGGCCGGCCGGCCCCCCCAGGTTACTTTCGCTCTTGGCTGCTTCCGCTTCTCGGTTTCCCTCTACGGAAGCACCACCCTGGGGGACTGGGTCCTGCGGGATAAGGTGCGGATATGGTGGGGGAAATGTGGGTTCTAACGTTAGGGGGTCCTGGCTGTCCGGCAGCACAGGGGCCGAGGGAGCAGAGGGAGTCTTTTGTCTTGTAGGTCGCGTTACTAGGACTTTGCAGGGCTCAGGGATGAATGGAGTTATCCAAGGTGGTGAGTTTTCCACAAGATCCTGCCACACTAGAATATAAGGAATTTGATCAGGATGTCCTGACTGCCCTGGCAGGAAAATCTTAGTTTTTACCTTAGTAATAATAGAGAGACAGAAAGTTCCTTCGGAGGGCCCACCCTACGCCGAAAGAGGGCCACTCCGAACGGCAGAAAGTAACTAGCTTTCCCTTCTTTAGTTCTACGCTTAAGTTACGCCCCCGAGCCTTCACATCCTTAAAATTGGTAACAGGGAGTGAGAGCGGTGTGCTCTGGTTGTTGCCCATCTTTGGACTGCTCCTACAAAGAGAAGGGGGGACGAAAATGAGTGTGAAGCAGAGGGGAGTATCCGACAGGTCCGGTCCTGGAAGGGTGGAAGGGGAAGAAAAGGTTTTATGTTTCGTTTTGGGCTTACACTTAACACTTAACAATAACGGACAGACAGTAATAACGATGAGCATTCGCGAGCGCGTGTCGGACTTCCGACCTGAGTCAGACGGGGCAACCAAGGATGGAGGCCCCCAGATGGGCACTGGGGAACGTCTCCCACCAGTCCCGAGTGGCTGTCTTCTAGCGCGTCCGCCAAGACCGTGCCACTTACAGAACAGACCAATACAGATTACAGATTACGGATTTCGCGAAATTTCAGGGAGACAGACAGAGACAAAGACAGAGACAGTGACAAAGCCGGCTTACCTACAGATTAAGATCCGTTGACTTGGGGGTCTGGTGGGCTTGGGGGAAATCCCGGACGAGCCCCCATTTGTTATGCCCAGACTGTTTATTCCCCGAAGAAGACCACCAGAGTCCAGAGTCAAAGCTAAGCAGCAAGGATCTTTATTACAGGTTCGAACCTGGAACTCTCCCTCGCTCGTGAAACGAGACGGGCAGGAGAGCTCCCCCACTGAGCTCCGAACAATGTTATATAGTCTAAGAAAAGTGGGCATAGAGTTAATATACAAATCAGATATATGATTGGCTAGTGTTTGAACAAGGCGATTTGGCTAACTATGATTGGTTCCTGCCATTTCTGATATTTTGGTTCAAACTTTGAGGCGGGAGAGCAGGTTTATGGCAGCAAGAGTTTATCTTACTTAAACACGTCTTGTGACCTTGCCTCAGAACTTACAAAATCTCTGGTATGTGCAAAACAAAATCTCTGGTACGTGCAGAAAACCAGGTACTCACAGAACTTACGAAATCTCTGGTATGTGCAAAGATTAGAGAGCAGAACAAGGGTGTAGTGGGTGGGGGGCGGGTACACATCTATCTTTGTGTCCTTTCACTGTCATGGTTCTAGTCTAATACTGTTATTACAAAGGATTTCCAATCCAGACCCCGAGGGAGAGTTCTTGGATCTCCCACAAGAAAGAAGTCAGGGCAAGTCCATAGAGGAAAGTGAAAACAAGTTATTAGGAGGAAAGTAAAGGAATGAAAAAATGGCTACTCCATAGGCATAGCATCCCTGAGGGCTGCTGTTTGCCCATTTTTATGGTTATTTCTTGATTATATTGTAAATGAGGGGTGGATTATTCCTGAGTTTTCAGGGAAGGGGTGGGCAGTTCCTGGAAGGGAGGGTTTCTCCCCTTTCTAGACCATATAGGATGACTTCCTGACGTTGCCATCACGTCTATAAACTGTCAATGATGCTGGTGGGAGTGTCTTTTAACATGCTTATTTTAAAAGAGGCGCAGAACACATGAGGTGATGTGAAAAAATATACATGATCGCATGCAGATGAGAAAACAATTTGTAAATTCAGGATATCCTTATGTATGCTTATATTTTTGGCATAGCAAACATTTCAATATTTGAAAGGTAATTGCATTTGTCATATTACTCAATGCAGCAAAGCATACCTATAAATCTATCTGTTCTAAAAATTGAAGGGCTTGGTTATTAAGACATGATAATGAATTTTCATATTTAAGTACAAAATACTAGAACTGAATCATACTGTAAAATTTTTTAGGGAGATGGCTTTACAACTCCTCATGCAAGTTTTAGTATAGAATTCCCAGAGCACAAATCTGAAGGCTATTTTGTCTATTAATGTGTTACCCTTATCTCACTGAATGGTTACTTTCAAATATCACTATGGCCTTATTAATTTTTGTGTTATTAAGTCTTATCCAATTTTGATCATTTCTAGGGATGATTTTTTTTGGTATTGTGATTTTATTCATAATAAAATTTAGAAGAAATAGAACTCAAATTATCATGATTAAAAATAAGCCTAGAATATAAATTTTCTATGCCGTGACAATCTCTAAAAGGGTAGCTAAATGCACTTTAGGTTTTGTCTTGTTTTGTATTCAGAAGTGAAAAACAATGCATTTAAATAGGAGAAATAGGCATCTTTATAGCCTCAGAGTTCTTGCAGCATAGTAACCTGTAACTTTTCATAGACTTTGCTGTCTGTGATAAATAGTGGATTTCTGATCTGGTATTCAGTAGAAGTACTGCATGTTTTATACCCATTAACATATCTTCTGCATTTTAACTTATAGTGGAAAACTATAATCATAAGGATAAAAGAATAATCTGGGTGTTTGGGAGATCTTTTAAGAGCTACTAAAAATAATGCTATGTGAAGCTAATTATAGGCATATTAACTCAGTGTGTGAGGCTATCTGATGAGGTTGAGGAAACAGCATAATTTTTTGCTTCCGGCTTGGTTAGTAGTGGAACAAGAAGCGGAAATACTTATTTTACAATAGAAATAAAGTAAAAATCTCAGTTAAATTAATGTAATACAACATTATTCCCCCATCGCCTTGTTAATTTAATATTTTAAAAATGATTTCCGTATTGGAAGAGCTTTGTGATAATTTCAGCAACTTTATGAAGATATAAATGACATATTAACAGGATTCTTGTCATTTGTAAAAGGTTAGTCTCCATAGAACCCCTAGGAAACCACCTATAAATGTTAGAAATAGCAAATGTAATACAATTTTTTTGTGATAAAATCAATGTTATGATCCAGCTGTTAACACTTGAATCAGGTGGGTTATGATGTATTCATGGCCAAGTTCAAGAACCAGACCACATAAAACCAGTCCCAAAAATGGCACAGAGATTGTATTAAGAAAACTCAGTCACAAAGATATGAATTTCTTAAGTGAGTGGACCCCACATTTCTGAGAAACATGTACTTTTCCAAGAAGCACATTAAGAAAGTCCTGAAGAAGATGCAGGCCAGCAACGCCAAGGCTATGTGTTCGTGTGTCAAGGGTATCAAGGCCTTCACAAAGCCAAAGAAAGTCAAGCCCAATCGCCCAACAGGGATCAGCTTGAAGCCCAATCAACTTCTTTGTATTGCCTACCCGAAGCTCAGGAAGTGTGCCCTCATCACCGAGGGTGTCTGGCTCTTGTGGCCAAAGACTCAAACCAAGGCCCAAGCTGTGGCTTGGTCTGTTGCCTCACTTCCCAGCTTCAGCTCAAAACCGCATGAAAACTCTGAAGTAGAGTCCTCTGCCTGCCAGTGTGAAGGACAGAAGAACTGATGTGACGCCTGGGCTGTCTTCTGCATGGAGCTGATGTCCTCTGTCCTGTTTATGCAAATAAATATGAGGTAGGGAGGGGAAAAAAAGCTTAATTTTCTGAGTGCTTAAAAAGATATGGTATGTTTCAAGAATAAAGGCCCAATAAAATTACTAGCTAATTATTTGATGAACTTCTGCAAAAATATGTATTTTCTCTATTGTGAAGTCCAAATCCCCTACCAGCTAACAATGAACAATAAATATTAGACTTGCTGAGTTCTCAGGGGCCAAGCAGATGCTCATAATGCAAGCAAACAAAATAAAATGTCTGAGAGAAAGCCTCATATCAACTCACCATTCTGCCTCTGAGAGAAGTAAGCACCAGAAGAAAAACATTTTGCCTTTGTGCATGCTTATGTTCTTACCTTATGTACGTAGAGACCAGAAGCGAGAGCTGCTAGCAAGAGGCTTCCCTGGATCGTCAATCATATTCAAAGAGTGTGTACCATCTGCATTGGAAAAGTAGATGAAAGGAAGGAGACAGTGCTTTAGAGTTTTCACTCTTCAGCCCTTAATACTCCCCCCATTATCATATTACTTTAATAATAATGCAGTGTTAATAATGTCACAAAAACTGCAAAGATATGTTCACATTAACTTTTAAATCTTCAATCCCAAGGATAAGCATTTTCCAAAAAGGACCAGATAGTAAATATTTTAGGCTATGTAGGCCACAAGGCAAAATCGGCATATTATGTAAAAATTTGTATAACAAGAGAAACTTCTTACACATACTTTCATATTATATTCCATTTCTGTTTTATGTAAATAAATAATATAAATATAAATTATATAAAATAAAACAAGTAAATAAATATTTGATGTAAATAAATAATACTGAATTTAATTCATCATGGTACAGATTTATCTACTGTGTATTAAAAAAATGAAACTTTTTTGGGGGGATAGTGGTTAATATTTGCTTGAATGTATCTCATAGTATTCCCTATCAGTACAAGTGATTGAAATATTTCATAAGTTAATGCTGATAAGAAATGAGATTTCATGTATTTTATCTTTGAAAATATTTTCACACAAATATGTGCTATGTGCTACTTATACTACATGAGCTTATTTTATTTTATTTCTTTTCGTTTCTGAGACAAAGTCTCGCTCTGTCACCAGGCTGGAGTGCAGTGGCATGATCTTGGCTCACTGCAACCTCTGCCTTCCAGTTCAAGGGATTCCCCTGCCTCAGCCTCCCAAGTAGCCGAGACTACAGGCATGTGCCACACGCCCTGCTAATTTTTGTATTTTTAGTAGAGATGGGGTTTCACCATGTTGGCCAGGATGGTCTCGATCTCTTGACCTTGTGATCCACCTGCCTCAGCCTCCAAAAGTGCTGGGATTATAGGCATGAGCCACAGCTCCCAGCCTCATAAGCTCATATTTTTATTGAGAGTATTTATTGTTTGGGATGCATTTATGGAAGTCTACTAGATAATTTCTTTGACGTTTGTCTCTAATCATGTCATTGCATTACAAAGTGTCACTTCCAGTTGAAGTTTTGGTAGACCCTCCTCAATTGCACAGTTCAGTGGATTCTGAAATATACTCTGAAAATGTAATAAAATAAATTGTGTTGAAATGGAGATACTTTTTTTTTATTTTATCATTTGACCACATGGGAAATGTTTTTAAAAGCTTGATGTCACTTAAAATACAAATAATGTTAAGTGTCATCAAAATGACATTATTGCAATATCAGTTTCACATAGAAATACTATTTTACCCTTTAATTTTCCACTGAATTTCACGGAGGAGCATTACCTATTCTGCATAAAAGTAATCACCAAAGTCATTAAATGTATTCTAATAGTAATTAAGGATGGTTCTTCCATTCAGAAAACAATGTCAGTCTTAGCCCTGAGCTCAAAAAATAAAAATAAAATCCCAGTAAAACTTTACCACAGCTAAACCATCAGATTTTGATGTGGTAGAAAAAGTCAAATTACTTCACATATATTTCTAACTTACATGCCTGGCAATAGTTAACTCCAGAAAAATAAAATTCATCAATAAACTTCTAGCTAAATTATATGTGATAGTATAAAATATTTTTCTGACAAGTATCTGCTGATGAATAATAAAATGAATTAATGGATACTATAAACCCCCTTTGTTATCACAAGCTTTCTGAATTTTCCCAACTAATTATTTATCTGCTTTACGTATATTTTTACCACTTTCAGTTCTAACACATCTTAGCAGATTCTACTTCGGATTGTAATGAATGAAGTCTTTTCTCAGCCACTTGGAAAACACTACCTCTTATACTTGTTTCAGACAATCTATTTATAGACTGTAACTCTTCAGTCTCTTTCAAGTAGACAGTGGTGCATCTGATAAACAATAACAACAAAAACCAGTATTAGTAACATCTGTAAGACTATCAAGAGCCAAGGAAAACTAATAAAAATATTTGCCTTGTTTTGTAATTTATTATGAATATCACACTCAGTGTTCTCTTTATGTAGCTGCTCTCTCTAAAGAGTTTGCAGTCTTAAATAACTTTTTTATCTTAAGCTACATTTGTTCAGCTGCCACAATGACATGTAATCCAGTTGATTCACTAAGAGTTTTTCTCATTTGTCTTACAAGTCACTCAAAATATTTGCTTACTGCTTGACTATTAGAATTTTTTTGTGTGAGAAGTAATTCTTCCACGATGATATATTCCATTTTCAGTTTTCAGCTTTTCTGATTATTGTCTTCTTGTAAGATGGGAATATTGTGATAAGCATGTGTGTATGTGCATACTATATTCTGACAATGCAAATGTGCATTATGTTCTTTTTATACTATAACAGTGCTATTGTAAAATAAACATAATTGTCTTCTAATTCAGTAACCAAAACATTGTCATACCATGACTTAAAAACACAACTCTCAAACTTATATTTTCTTGTTGAGTATGCACTAGTATAAACAAACATTAAAAAAATCACAATAAAATGATAAATATGACACTCCAAATGCTGTCCAGGCATAATTGTGTCACTGCAAGTTTTTGTATGCCTACCAGTGGTGAAAACAATGAATGGAGACACTGTTGCAGCTATTAAACTCTGTTGCTATACCGAGAAAACAGCCATAGACAATACATCAAGGAAGGAACATGGCTATGTCCCAATTAAATTTTACTTATGAAACGTACAATTTGAGTTCCATGTACTTTTCATGTGACATAAAGTACTTTTAAAAAATTTTTAATCAGTTTAAAATGTAAAAATCATTATTAGCTCCCAGACAGAACCAAGGGAGGGACTGGGACACATTTACAGGCAGGGAATAATTTGCCAATCTCCATTTCTATTGTAATATTATTTTGCTTCTGTTAAAAGCATAACAACAAAGGAGTAAAGAACAAAGAAAGAGAAGGCTTCCGTACAGAAGACAAAAGATACAATATGCAATTCATTTTAGAAGCTTCAGGAATTGACCTCAAGAAATAAAGATACTAACATGGACATTTCAGAATAGTTTTTAATCTTCCGATGTACTCTGTAGCAATGATATTTAATTGTACAATTTTTTAAAATTTTTCTAAGTAATTTCAAATATGTTACTGCATCTGATCTGCAAATTATCAATATAAGAGAAAGAGTACATACATAACTTTGATAAGTAGGAGAGAACCTGGCATAGTTATGCTGATACTTACAGGTGTTATTGATTCTAGTGAAATATATTCTAGTCTAAGTAGTTAACGCTAACTACGTGAGGAAGAAGAGCCATTCTATTCTGTAAGAGTTCCTGTGATATCAATAATCATAGGAATTCTACTTCATCACAGTGGCGTTGTACATATACAGAAAGATAATATGTAGGTCCTATTTTTTTTTTAATGGAAATCAAATTACTTTTATTTTCTGTGACCCACTATTCCTTATCCTGATTAAAAGTGAATTCTCAGCCTACTTATGTTTTGTTTTGTTTTGTAATCACTCCTTTCCCCTAGTATATACCATCTCTGACCTAAAGAAGCTCAGATACATGACCTCACTAATTAAATTCCAACTTGATTTCTTATATTTTCTTGGTATATCTTTCTAATCCAATATCTTCTCAGAGAAAAAAAAAAATTGGAAGGGTATTTTGAAGGTTGTGGCTAAAAGGCAAAAGAAAGAAAAAATGTATGGGTGCCCATCAGACATTTCAAAGATGTTTCTTTACTTGCTCTTGAATATATATTTAGGAATTGATTATATTTAAATATGAATTGACATCCAAATATATCATCAAATAATCTACCCTGCCAAAATAATAAGATGCAAATAGTGTGGTCCTGGAAAATTTGAACACGGCCACAAGCTTTCTGTCAATGATGGAAATTATACATTGCAAATACAAACCAGCAAAATATTAATTTTCCATTTGTATATATATGAAAGACCGACTTGCTCACTGAATTTGGAGATCCTGGAAGTGATTTTTTTTCAACATTCTCAAAATAAAAGCTGAGACTTGAAAAATCAGCCAAACAGGCAACTAGTTAAAATTAAAAGACTAGATATGTGAGAAATCCATTGCTTTATGTAGATTTTGATTTTGCTTAGACCATGGCCCAACTTGCAATAACAGCTATCACGGAAGACCAAAAAGAGAGGGTGTGTTGGTGGTTTGTATATGAGGTTTGGCACCTATTCATGTGCATCATTGTTAAGACCAACTAACTAATTGTCCCTTTAACAACAAGCTGCTAGTTATCAGTCCAATTTTTTGATATATATTCTCAACCTCAACACTAATTTCATATGTTTAAATAAATTTTTTTTTCTTTCAGTACTATTTCCAAAATTTTGAAGAGTATTTTTTAAGAATATTCAGACTCAAACATAGTAATAACACTTTCCCCATATTCAGTCTATTTTTAAAAAAATTCAAGGTAATTCCTGTACTTTTATGATGCTCAACTACACTTTAATAAATTGTCCCAGGAGATAAATTATGTGTGTGTGAGTGTGTGTGTGGTATGTTTATTAGGGACAGTGGAAATCAAAATCAGTTTACATCTTAGAGATATACATATACTTTATGAAAACACAGAAACAAGCGTCATGAAATATTCACAATAAACTCAATTCTTATAAACCAAAATAAGAGAAAGGAAAAGAATAGGGAAACTGGCTCTTTACTTTCTCAGTTACCTTGTACTCACTCCACATTCCTTCAACACAAACCCAAAACTGTCTATCCATAACATAACACTTAGTGTACATTTTATTTGTGAAAAAAGGAATCAATAGGTCATATGTTTTTGTTTTAGAACTGGAAGAGTAAAATACATGTCTTTGAGAGTTTCTTAAAATTTCATGCAAAGCCAAAAGTTAATATACGTATAATAGACAACATGAGCCAACCAGCGTGCTGGGAAAATATTAAGCAATTCATTTCTTCTTTACATTTTATGACATATCTCTTACTATCCTAATTACTGTAAATTAGGAAACTGGTTTAGAGATACTATCTCGTCAGTGTCACGGAGCTTTAGAATTGCCAATCTCAATTTCAGCTTTGCTTGGTCGCTCCTCAAAATTGTTCACATAATGAAAAGAAATAAACAGATGAACACATAAAACATTCTTCAAAGACAGTCCTATATGTGACCAGTTTCTCCAAGGTGGGAAAAATAAATTTTGTAGAGCTTACTAAAGTTTACCTGGAACACATTTCCATAGTTTGTGTCTGGGTGATCCATTCCAGTTTCGAATCTCACTTTCATTATTTTAAACCAGATGACCTTAAACATGCTATTTAACTTATTTTTAGTAATAGAATCAGAAGCTCAGTGAAATTACATGTAATTAATTAGACTGGAAGTTTACAGATTTGATTTCCAATGTGTTCTTGAGTGTTTTTCAGCTGCAAAATCTGATTGAGTATAATGCATTATATTTTAAACATCTGCTACCATCTTTTTTTTTTTTCTCAGGAGCGGACTATCTGAAAGTGTAAAAAAAATGCTTTGTAATTGTTTTGTCAAGCCATCTTCTTGAGCCTAGAGTTAGAACATAAACAGTAATGAAAGGGAATATAAAAATCGAGATAGAAAATGTAGTTAGGGCCACACACATTATAACAGAATGTTTTGGTCAAAGTAATATATGTAACTGATAATTATGTATAATTATTGTGTATTAATAAAAGTCACTGTGAGTGATGGATATGTTAATTAGCTTGATCGTGGTAATCATTTCAATATGTATATCAAAACATCAGGTTTTATAGCACATTCACAAATTTTGTCAAGTGTAACTCAGTAAAGCTGGAAACATTATTTGGCTTTAAGATTTTAGAAAAAAATCACAAAAATTCTGTACAGATATTGGTCGTAATGTGCCCATCCACAAATAATCTAACAGAGAAATTAAAATGTTTAGCATATGCTTAATTCTTCATTTACTCCACAATGGACTCTTTGGTCACTCCAACCAATGAACATTTTTTTTTAATTTAGCTTTCAAATGTGTCCATGTTATTTACATTAAAGATCCTTAATTATAAGATATTAGAAGACAATGGTTTGAGAGTAACATATTTTTAATGCCAAAGCATCTTGACTAGGGTCATTCTTATTTTTATTGTGAATTAAATAATTTAAGTAGTCCACTGATTTACCAGTTCCAAAGCAGATGCGACAAATGTATTATATTCAGTTTACTGTATTTAAGGATAAATAGCAGTTATGTATGTTCATGTCCATCTCGTGCCAAAAAATGTTTAAATTGCCTGTAATTTCACTTCAGATTATGTACAAACTCTTTTGCTGGCATATATACAGCAGTCTTACTCAACTATGATGATCAGAACATGTATCTTTTTCTCTCCAGACCTTTGAACAAGCATCTTTGTAGACCACTAATTTTATATATTTATATTTCCTTCTTTTAAAATTTAGCTAAGACACTGCCTTCCTGAACAATGCCTCCTGTAAGTGGGCCCGAACATGTACCCCCGCATCTGAATCTGATCCATTCCTATGTGATCACATGTCACCCTTAGTTTCTCACTAAAAGCACCATAATTATGGTTTGTTGTCTATTATTATAATAAACCCCTAATTTATGAGGGCACTATCTGAAACGTAGTACATGCTATACCGTGCCATGTAACACTGAGTAAATAAGTCTTAGGCCCACTTAATATAATTTTAAGAACCTAAAAATTCTGGGAAGAAGATGAAAATGACTCTATAGATTTTTGAATCTTCACACATATTTCCACAAAACAGAGCAATTAGGATAACAAGCCTTCAGAAATAAAGTGGCAGTGCCTTTTGTGATCTCCAATTGTACAAAATATGTTAGAATGGTAAGACAGTACTGGAATCATCTGGGCTCTAGAAACTCATGGAACTAGGACAAAACCTCACTTTGAGGAGAAACTTCTCTGTGTGTTTTCAAACAGTGGAACTGGGAAAGTGGAAACAAAAGAAAGAGAAGTTTTAGCTAAAGGAGAAGGTGATGAAAGCAAGTAGAACTCAGAAGCTGTAAAGAAATGGAGGCATTATCCTAGCCTGTTTTCTTCTTTCTGGAGTACAGAGTTGGTGGTGGGGGGGGGGCGTGGGAATAGTTACTTTTCTTAAACATGAGCAGAGATTAAAAAGATAAGGTTGAATCATATTTAAGGTTATCGAAAGAAAAATAAAAAATTCTTCCCACTGACAATAAAGACACTGTAAAAGATACTCCCGCAAAGTTGAAGAAAATGATAAACTTATCTTAACAAGCCAAAAGAAATCTATATAATGAGAAATGGTACAAAAGAATAGCATAAGAATTATTTATAAAAACTCAAAAATTAGGGAATTAGGAAAAGTGAATATTGGAAATGACAGCTGACAATGCAGAGTGTATTTTTAGCCACCGTTAGCTGATGATGATGATTCTAGTTTTTATTCTATATGCGTATGTTTTTTCATTTCCATGTATTTGTTTTCAACATGTCATTCTATTTTAGAGTTGTCTCACCCAATTTTAAAATGACTAAAGTTTAACTTCTAGAAGTAATTGTCTTTTCTCTAACCTGTTCTCTTGCTTAAATACAAGTTTCTCTATTAATTACAGCCCTAGCATATTTCAATAAGTGTAATTCCCTATAACAACATACATACATATCTCATTTTGTTGTAATTCATTTTATTATGTTTCACATATATCACATTTTCTACAAATTGAAAGTCTATGGCAGCATTTTGCAATAGCATGTACTCATTTTGTGTGTCTGCGTCGCATTTTGGTAATTCTCACAATATTTAAAACTTTGTTATTATTACGTCTGATATGGTAATCTGTGATTAGCGATTTTTTATTTTTGGGTTTTTTTGTTTGTTTGTTTGTTTTTTTGAGACAGAGTCTCACTTTGTCACCCAGGTTTTAGTGCAGTGTTGCGATATTGGCTCACTACAACCTCTGTCTCCTGAGTTCAGATGATTCTCCTGCCTCAGCCTCCCAAGGAGCTGAAATTACAGGTGCCCATCACTATGCCCCTCTAATTTTTGTATTTTCAGTAGAGACGGGTTTTCACCATATTGGTCAGGCTGGTTGCGGACTCCTCACCTCAAGTGATCCACCCGCTTCTGTCTCCCAAAGTGCTGGGATTACAGGTATGAGCCATCATGCCCAGCCAATAATTAGTAATCTTTGATATCACAATTTTTAGTAGTTTTGGGGCACCGCAAACTGTTCCCATATAAAACAACAAACTTCATCAATAGACGCTATGTGTGTTCTGACTTCATCAGCCAGCCATTCCCTCATCTCTTTCCCACTCCTCAGGCTTCTTTACTCCCCAAGACACAACAATATTGAAATTAGGCCAATTAATAACCCCCCTATACTTCCCTCTGATTGTTCAAGTAAAAGGAAGAGTTACATGTCTGTCACTTGACTTCAAAAACTAGTTTGGAAGACATGTGGAAAGCTGAAAGAGGCTGAAAGCTAGTGTTCTTGTACTAAACAGTTAGCTAAGTTATGAAAGCAAAGAACAAGTGTTTGAAGGTAGTTAAGTGTGCTACTCCAATGAACACACAAGGAGTAAGAAAGTGAAACAACCTTACTGACAATATGGAGAAAGTTTTGTTGGTCTGGATAGAAGATCAAACCAGTCACAACATTCCCTTAAACCAAAGCCTAAGTCAGAGCAAGAACTTAACTCTCTTCAGTTCTGTGAGGGATGAAAGAGAGAGGAATCTGAAGAAGAAAAGTCTGAAGTTAGCAGAGGTTAATTCATGAGGCTTAAGGAAAGAAGCCATCTCCTTAAAGGTGCAAGGTGAAGCAGCAAGTGCTGGTGCAGAAGCTGTAGCAAGTTATCCAGAAGCTCTAGCAAAGATCATTGAGGAAGGTGGCTACACTCAACAACAGATTTTTTAAGTGTAGACAAAATAGATGTCTATGCCATTGCTAGAGAGGATAAATAACAGGATGCAAAGCATCAAAGGATAGGCTGTGACTGTCTTGTTTGGGGCTTATACAGCTCATGATTTTATGTTGAAGTCAATACTCATTTACTACTCCAAAATTCCTAGGAGCCCTAAGAATTATGCTAAATTTACTTTTGCCTATGTTCTATAAATAAAATATCAAAGTCATTTTCAGCCCACTATTGAGACCTATTGTGTAAGAAAAATGCGATTTAAAAAATATTTAAAAAATATTACTGCTCATTGACAATGCACCTAGGCACCCAAGAGATCAGATGGAGATATACAGGAGATTAATCTTGTTTCATTTCTGCTAACACAACATCCGTTCTATAGCCCAGAGATCAAAGAGTTATTTTGACTTTCAGGTCTTTTTAAGAAACATATTTTGCAAGGCTATAGCTGCCATATGTAGCGATTCTTCTGGTGGATCCTAGGCATAGTCAATTGAAAACTCTTCTGAAAACAGACTTAGCATTTTAAATGCCGTTGAGAACATTTGTGATTCATGAGAGGAGGTCAACATACCAACATCATCAAGAGTTTAGAAGTTGATTCTAAACTTATTTGAGTGGTTCAATACTTCAGTGGAGGTAGTAACTGCAGATGTGAAAGAAATAGCAAAATAACTAGAAGTAGAGCCTGAAGGTGTTGCTGAACTGCTGCAAGCTAATGACAAGACTTGAATGAATGAGGAGTCGCTTCTTAAGGATGAAGAAAAAAATGGTGTCTTGAGATGGAATCTACTCCTGAAAAAGATGCTGTGAACATTGTTGAAATAAAAACAGAGGGTTTAGAATATTACATAATCTTAGTTAATAAAGCAGCAGCAGGGTTTGAGAAGGATGTCCATTTTGAAGGAAGTTCTACTGTGGGTAAAATAGTATCAAACAGCCTTGCATGGTACTGATAACTCTTCCATAAAAGAAAGACTAAATTAATGCATCAAACTTCATTGTCTTATTTTAGGAAATTGTCACAGCCACCTTAACCTTCAGCACTAATCCAGGTTTACAACTCACTCAGATGCTTGTTAGCAATTTTTAGCAGTAAAGTACTTTTTAATATAGGTATGGAGACTGTTTTCTTAGACTTAATACCATTGCACAGTTCATGGCATACAGTATGGTATAAACATAACACTTATATGCACTTAGAAACCAGAAAAAACAGTGTGACTACTTTCACTGTGTAATATTCACTTTATTGTTGTGGTTTGGACTGATTCAGCAATGCTGCTGAGGTATGCCTGTAGTTTTCATGGTCCAAGTCCATGGACCTCTGACATCACTGCTTTTATTTGGATTGACTTCGCATTGCTTTTGCTAGCCAATACCTGCTTATAAAAATCACGTATCACTGCCTGAAAAAAAAAAAAAATTCCAGCCTGCCTGTATATTGAGTCTAACTCTGGGTTAATAAACTGCCATTTTTCTGTTCTGGCTTTATGCAGGCTTTATTTAGCAGGCCTCATGGGAGAAAGTTACCCTTCTCACATCAGACTTGATGTACAGCCAATGCATGGCAGTCTTGCGGTTTCAAAGGGAAGCTGCATTCAGGGACTCAGGGCCTCCTGGCCAATCAATGCTCTTTGCATAATCATATTCCTTGCCCTGGCACCTTCATTTCATTCTTTGATCAGCCCTCAAATCCCTCTAACTCACTTCTTATCCTCTTGTATATTTCCCTTTTAAGCTCTTCTGCCCTCTGACTTTACAATTATTTGTGCAATTCCCGTACCTGCTTCAATACTATGGTGCAAGAAAACTTGTCTCCTCCACGATTTTTCTGACTCTGCATAAACCGCACTGTCTCATATTGCCTTGAGCATCAAAGCATAGGCCAACAGAGCAAATGTAAATCTACACATCATAAGTCTAGATATTTAAGTTACAAATTGAGCCCTTGTCCCAGCTTGTGTTTCCATGAAGGACCACACATCATGCTTCCCAGAAATTTCATTGGTAATGGGCGTATAAAGATATTGTTGCCTCCCCTGTTTCAGCCATATGACCAAGTGTTTCTGTGGATCCCCTGGATAGAGCATGGAAAATAGTGAATGCAGATCCCAGCTCAGGCAGTGACTGGACCTGCCTAAAACTTAGATGAGAACTGACAGTTCAAGCTACCCAAGGCATTAGATCAGGCAAGTGCTTCTCCCTCAAATGACCTTTTTCCAACTCAGAATTTCCAGGCAATTATACATGCTTTCAAAACTATTTCATGTAAACAGAAAAAGGAAGAAACTACAGTGATCTGGGAAAAGTGATCTGCCTGGGAGAATTTGGAGAGGCAATCAGAAACAAAACCTAGAGAGAGGCTGTAAGTCCTCATCTTGCTCTGCACCTTATCTTCTAGCCTGGGTGGCTACCTTGGCTCAGGTTTTCCTCAGCTGTAACTCCATTTTGCTCAATTGTTACCTTTCAAAAAAATTTCTTAGGAAACTAAAAATATGTGTTTTAAGGTTGGGTGTTTATGTGATATTCCGGGCCTGCTGCCCAGGTCTAAGGGTAGCATGGGCCTCCAGTACCCTCCGGTTCTAATGACTTCATTGGTAGCATCCTGCGGGGGTCATGTCTGATAGTCACTATCTACCAACAGAACATGGACATAAGAGTGCCCATATGCAGCATGTAAAGTTAAATCTGATTTTTCTGTAATAGATGGCCAAAGGTATACTGAATACCACACAAATGGAAAAGTCTAAAAATTCATACTCTAACACTTAGTGGAATTGTAATTTATCACCCTACCTATGTTTGCAGCTCATTATGTGACATGCATCAAATATTTCTTAATAGTGTAGTATTCATTTCTAGTATTAATTCCAAACACAGTATGATGGTTAGTTTTATTTGACAACTTGACTAAGTCATAAAGTGATAACATATTTAGTGAAACGTTATACTGGATGTTTCTGTGAAGGTGTTTGTAGATGAAATTAACACTCAATTGATAGAATAAAGCAGATTGCCATCCCTAATGCACATAAGCATCATCTACTCAATGGAAGGCCTAAAGAGAACAAGACAGCTGACCCACACCCCTTCTTCCCACTCCCACCCTACTCCACCCCCAAGTAAGAGAGCCTTCTCCTGCCCAATTCCTTTGAACTCTAAGACATGGGCTTTTTTCTTGCCTTCAGACTCAAACGGAAACACTAGCTCTTTCTGGATCTCAACCCTGCCAGCCCTTGAATGGGAATTACACCATCAGTTGCACAAGTTTTAAGGCCTTTGGGATTGGAATGAAACTATACCACAGGCTCTCCTGGATGTTCAGTTTGCCAACTCAACCCACAGACCTTACGACTTGTCAGCCTCCATAATCATGTGAGCTAATGTTTTACATGAAATAAGAATATATACATATCCTGTTGTTTCTGCTTTGCTGGGGAACCTTTACTAATACATACAACATAACTTCCAAATTTCTGAAAAGTTTCTTAAATTACAGTGGTTGGCATTCAGCTGTGAGTCCTCATATATCTATCAATCTACAAACTCACACCTGATTGGTTTTTTAGTTGCTGGCATATTCAAATGATTTCACAATTCATTTAAAAATGCTCACACCTGTAGTCCCAGCACTTCAGCAGGCTGAGGCAGGTAGATCACCTGAGGTCACCAGTTGAAGTCCAGCCTGGCTAACATGGTGAAACCCCATCTCTACTAAAAATACAAAAATTAGCCAGGCACGATGGCGGATGCTTGTAATCCCAGCTACTTGGAGGGTTGAGGCAGAAGAATCACTTGAACCTGGGAGGCAGAGGTTGCAGTGAGCAGTAAATCACACCATTGCCATCCAGCCTGGGCAACAGAGCAAGACTCCGTCTCAAAAAATAAATAAAAACAAAATTTAAAAAAGAAAAATGTTTAACTTTTTTCCACAAATGACCCCAATGAAACATATACAAGGTAGAATGTGTTAAAGGAGACAATCTAACATGTAGGCAGAAGTTTGGGTATGGGGCAATTATGAAGATAATTTTCATTGCCAGGAGCCAGTTGATGAAAAACCCTATAATTAGATGAAGTACACGGCACTAAAAGAGAAAGATTATTATGTATAAATTACATGCTAGAACATTGACATGAAAATACTAATTATTAGCATCATTATTATGAGTTACAAATAGTTTACATACTTAATATAATACTGAATTACACATGATCTTTCAACATAATGCTCATGCCCCAAAGTTAGACACAGCTGTCTGCCATCAACTCAGAATAAAAAGAGATGTGGAAATAGAATGAAACCAACACATAGCAATATAAAAAAATCAGCCATAAAATACTCACTGGCTCTCTTCTCAAAAATTTCTGTTCCTCCTCTCTGATTAGAAAATTTTCCTGGCTGGGTGCAATGGTTGAGTCCTGTAATCCCAGCACTTTGGGAGACCAAGGCAGAGGATAGCTTGAGTCCAAGAGTTTGAGAACAGCCCGGGCAACATAGTGAGACCTCATTTTTACAAAATAAATCAATAAGTAAATATTAGCTTGGTGTGGTGGTGCATGCATGTGGTCCCAAATACGTGGGAGGCTGAGGTGTGAGAATTGCTTGAGCTCGGGAGGTCGAGGCTGCAGTCAGCCATGATCATGCCACTGCACTGTAGCCTGGGTGACAAAGGGAGACCCTGTCTCAAAAAAAAAAAAAAAAAAAAAAAAGGAAAGAGGAGGAGACAGGAGGGAAGGGAAAGGAAAGGAAGAGAAATGAAAAAATAATTTTCCTAAATATTTGAAATGAATAAAAGCAAAAATGTTAACAGAGCTGACCAGAGAACTTCTGTGCATAGTGTATCCCATAAAGGATAAGAAGAGATTATCCTTTTCAAAGTAGGCAGAATTTTTTGTTCTTTTGCCCAGTTACTTAGCCTTGATTTAATATATGGAGATTTGATGGATAATTTTCTTACTTTAAGATTCAGCAACTCCTAAGAGCTCACTCTTAACTACTGCAGTTGTTACCAATATCATTTAATTCCCAAATTCTTCTCATACTTACTTCCCTGATTTCTATCCTATCCTATACATAAAATTCACTTTCTTTACTGTCACCCAGGTTATAGTAACTAGTATTATGTGCATGTCTACCCTAATTTGAAAGTCTATTGACCACCTCCCGATCATATTTGCCTACACAATGTTAATCCTTCCTAATGGCCCAATTAAGATCTTCAAGAATGTCCCCTGAAGACTACAACTGTTCCTCTAAATTCTGATCATATTAAATAATAATAGTGACACTTTAAAAAACAGAACTGGCTGGACACGGTGGCTCACGCCTGTAATCCCAGCACTTTGGAAGGCCAAGGTGGGCAGATCACGAGGTCAGGATATCGAGACCATCCTGGCTAACACGGTGAAACCCCGTCTCTACTAAAAAAAAAAAAAAAAAAAGCTGGGCGTGGTGGCGGGTGCCTGTAGTCCCAGCTACTCAGGAGGTTGAGGCAGGACAATGGCGTGAACCCAGGAGGCAGAGCTTGCGGTGAGCCGATACCGCGCCACTGCACTCCAGCCTGGGCTACAGAGCGAGACTCCATTTCAACATAAATTAAAAAATAAGATAAACAGCTGTGGTGGGAGAGAATGGAGATGAAGTTAGACCTTTGTGTATGTTTATGAGAAAAAGATTCTAAGCTAAAATACAATATGAACTTGAAAGGGCCTGAGATCTCTTTTTAGAAAGAAGGAAATGAAATGGGTATCAGAAAGTTCATGAACTTATATTGGTTGGAATTTGGTATAGAATTACGGATAAATGGAGCTAAAATTTTATACCTCTGTGTGAGATAATGAGGGTTAAGCTCTTGCTGCTATTTTCATTTGCTAGTCTAATATTGCTCCATTTAGCTATTCCACAAAAATTGTTGGTATTTACCAACAGCATTTTCTGTCCAAAGACAATATTTCTTTAGTGCTATTACATTACCTGTTAATCCAGGATATAGAGTTAACAAGACCATCCTGATTGAGCACCTGACTCCTCCAGTTCTTCAGCTGAGTGGAGAATACCACAACAGCTCAAGAACAAGAACAGCACTGAATAGCTCTAAAACCAAGTTTATAAATATACAAATAAATGGTATATCCATAGAGTGAAATACCATCCATTATGAAAAAAAAATGAGGTATCAAACCGTGCAAACACATGGATAAACCTCCTAAAGCAAGATTAAATGTATACTTTGCTTGTTTACAAATTCTAACACATTAGAATTTATGTAGAGAAATCAAATGTAGTGAAATAAAAAGCATTATATCCTTATCTGATAAAATAGATATAAATTTCCAAGAATACTATAATCATGATACAACTGCTGAAATAATAGAAATTAGTAATGATATTGAGAGTGAATTAATGGTAAATAGAAATGTATTTAATCATCTATAAATTAAAATTTCATTACGTAATATATGCCAGGAAAGATAATAGGCATTACAGCATTGTACTACTTACCTCCCTTCTAATGTCTTATTATCAATTAGTATAGGAGAAAAAAATTATCTATTTACATATATATTCATATTATATGATATGGAATAATAATAAATGATATAGGAACCAAAGTGTAAAACTTGGGACATTCAGGTAACTGATACTTTTTTAATAGTGAACTCTAAGAAGACAAGAAAAAGATAGTATTTATATGATCAGTCTATTAGTCTATTATAAATATATTGTGAATAAATAAGACAGGTATAAAAAACATGGAAATTAGTAAATAGCAGGCACAAAACAGATTTGTTCTTTTTCTTTTTTTTTTTTTTTTTTTTTTTTTGAGATGGAGTCTCATTCTTGTTGCCCAGGCTGGAGTGCAGTGGTGCAATCTCGGCTCACTGCAACCTCTGCCTCCCGGGTTCACGTGATTCTCCTGCCTCAGCCTCCCCAGTAGCTGAGATTACAGGTGCCTGACACCACTCCCGGATAATCTTTGTATTTTTAGTAGAGACGGGGTTTTGCCATGTTGGCCAGGCTGATCTTGAACTCCTGCCTTCAGGTGATCTAACTGCCTCGGCCTCCCAACGTGCTGGGATTACAAGCATGAGCCCCATGCCTGACCAACAGATTCTTTTTTTTAATTGACAGATAAAAAGACATATTTTAGAGCTCTGTTTTCCAATACAGTATTCACTAGCCATATTTGAAATGTGATTCTTGAAACATGGATAGTCCAAAATGAACGTGTTGTAAATGTAAAATACACACAGGATATGAAAGATTAAGTAGAAAAATGCAAACTGTGTCATTAGTAAGTTCAGATCTATTATTTGTTGAAATAACATTTTAATATAGTTGGTTAAATAAGCTATTACTAAAATTCATTTTATGTGTACATTTTAAAAATATGGCTATTAGAAATTTTTCAATTATATGTATGGCTCATATTATCTTTCTATTGGAATGACATCATTTTAGAACATCAGAAATATCTGAAAAATACTGAATGTTTTCCCACATTGACGAGATAATTTGCTGCAAACTTATACCATTCTAAGGAGTCAAATGTAACCTGACAGATAAAAGACTCAGAGTAGTCTTCCAGTAAAGACACCCATTTGCATCCGCTACCAATTTCATCATACTGTCTCTACTGTTAAATAACAAACTGCCAAAAACTTGGTGGCCTAAAATAATAATAAACAGTTATTTACTTACTATTCTTCAGCCTAGCTGGGTTCAGATAACTGGTTCCGCTGGTTGGTTGTTTAAGGTCTCTCATAGGCTCAACAGGGTTGTTTAAGATCCTTTGAGGTTCAACAGGGACAAAAAAATCAACACTCCTCCCTCAAATGTTTGGCACCTCAGTGTTAGATGTGAACGAGACACTCTCTTCTTGTGTTCTTTCCAGTAGGGTATCCTAGATATCTTTCTGTGGTGACCCATAGTGCCAAGACAATGAAGGAAAACTTTCTGTATGTTTCCTGAGGTTTCCAAAGGAGCAACGGGATGTTGTCAAGCCATTTAAGGTCTAACCATATCTGAGTCATTTTTTACTTCTACCATATCTTACTGGTTTCAAAGAAAATCATGTGGTCATATAAGGGCAAGTGAATAGATTCAATACATATAGGAAGTGTTTTTGACAGTCTTCTCTGGAAATTATTTACCACATCATTAAATTTATGCTTGTTTTCAAACTATTGGACTACAGAACATGTTTTGTAATTTTTCAAAGATTATTATTTTCTTGATATAATCACATTTATCATGTTTTCATTGAAAAGTATTGCACAGGTCAGGTGTCATTTCTCAGCCTATAATCCCAGGATTTTGGAAGGCTGAGGCAGGAGGATAACTTGAGGCCATCACAGGAGCTCGAGAACAGCCTGGGCCACATAGCAAGACCCTATCTCTAAGAAATTAAAAAAAAAATACCAGGTGTAGTGGTGTGTGCCTGTAGTCCCAGATACTTGAGATACTGAGGCAAGAGAATCACTTGAGTCCAGGGATTTGAAGCTGCATTGTGCCATTGAGCCATGATCATGCCGTGGCACTGCAGCCTGGGTGACAAAGCAAAACTCTGTCACAAAAAACAATGAAAAACATAAAAAAAAAAAAGAAAAAAATTGTACAATGTTTGCCAGAGTTGTTTATTGAATTTAAGTACTGCACCTTGTATTTAAACAAATGACTATATGATTCACATTCTAAAAACTTCAAAATAGAGAACAGTATTATACTTAAAAATAAATATCCTTATTTAATTTCTAAAGATGAAAAGGCTCTACTTAAGAGATACCATGAGCTTGCTAATTTTTTGTGAAAACAAGCTGTTTATGTGTTTATGGTAGTATGTCTTAATCTATATTTTTCATTTATATTACAAAGTCTTAGAATTGACAGTTGCCTTTTGTAATAGAAGTTATTCTCAAAGATCATGCTGCATTTTTAAATATCCATCATATTTCTTACACATAATAACTATTTTGGATAAAATGTTTTTGCTCCTACCATTGAAAAAGAAACTTCCCTACTTATTTTATACTGGTGAAATTTCTGATTAAGTAAATAAATTCCTAAAATAATACACTTTTTTGAAAATCCCCTCTTTTTCCAAAGGCATTAGAAGTTAACTTTTGTTGTGAAAACCAATAACTCTGAAAATATTAAAATGGGCCATTCCATACATAAAGGGAAAGATGGTAGTTAAGCCTCTGACAGCATGAAAGAAAAATACGTGCTGATTTTTATTCAATACAGAAAGCCTCAGTTCTAAAGGTGAGGAGCAGCACATAAGACAAAAATGGCAGCCAGTGGCATAGAAGATAAAACCAAGGAAGTGTAGTGTACTGAAAGCCAAAGGAGGTGTTTCAAGTAGGAGTAAACACACACTCTCTCAAATCTCACCAAATGATCACGTTTGATGAGAATGAGAACTGAACACTATGTTTATGAATTCCATGAGCATTGGTAGAAATAAACAGGCAGAAGCTGGACTGAAATTGGTTCAAGAGAGGCGAGGAGTTGTGACCTGGAGTTGGCTTTAGAAGATGTTTTGTAGAATGGATGAATACATTTAAAAGAAAAATCTAGAGACAAATTGATTTAGAGTGTTTGTTTAATGCTCAAAGCAAGAGTGTTAAATGCTTATTTAAGATCACATTATGGACAACAGAACATAAGGATAAAACTTGAGATATTATGAAAATATAACCTACAAAAATATGAAATTAATTGAACAAGAAAGGACAAAGTGAGAAACCAACTACAGATAACTGTACAGATTTTGTGCCTGGAGGACTCTGAGAATACTGGGTAAAGTAGGTAAATGGGACACAAACAGAAACTCAGTTTTAGACCTGTTGGATAAAAGTAATAATAACAAGATGGATAGTAGAAAACCGAGAATATATATTTTACATTTAAAATGGTACAAAGTATGTGCCAGAAAGCTAAGGCCCACAGGCCCAATTTGGGCTGGTGCCTGTTTTTATAAAGTTTTATTGAGATCTAGCCACACTCATTCATTTATGTATTGTCTGCAGCTGATTTCACACTACAGTGGCAGAAGCAAGTAGTTAATCATTGCTGAAATTTAAGACTACATAAATACTTATACTGCTAAATATTTTTACACATGAAATTACATGATCTAGACATTTATTGAAATCTCTTGATCATCACCATTAAAGTTTGTAACCTTTATGTAGGTCATATATTTTTGGTATTTTATTTTCAATGATTCAAGTTATGTCACTGTCCTATAAGTGAATATGCAGACATACCATATGACTGTTTTGCACCAGCAGATTTTCATGGCCTATTTATGTAAGCAATTATCCAAATATATAGGACAATCATTTCCCTGTTTGATTATTTTTTATGCATGTGTATTTCTTGCATTTAGTGAACAAAGAATATCTGTTTTATTTAGGCTGGCACTTTAATTAGAATGATGTTCCTCTAACTGGAAAGTAAAAGTACAATTTAAACAGAAAAGAAGAATGAAACCAAGACAAAAGATTAATTTTGAAGCAGGAATTTATCACAGTTAAACCTAGTGAGATAAGACACATGTAATTAGAATCCTCACAATAGAGGCAGAGTGAATAAAAGCATTAAAGGCCTTTGCCAAATTAACACTTCATTGTATTAGCATTTGACAAAATCTTTGCAGAATATTTGACATAAATGGCAATGTCTGTCAACATTGAAGAGTTAACTTTCTGTGACAGTGTGTGGATAATATACACAAATAAAGTGAGTATTTTAAAGCTACATTTGTAGAGACAGAATGATGACATCTTTAAATTTCATAAAAGTTGTTCAAAGGAAAACATGAGAATCTTCACTCTAGGTATAAATTATATTGGTCCACAATCCTTAAAATTGACACACCAAGTAAGTTACCAAACCATTCAGACACACCCTATTAGCTAGAGAAATTATGTTTCATGGAAATTTATTCCTGAGTCATGAAAAATTCCTCAGTATATTGCAAAATCTATTACATAATTTGTGTCTTCGAAGGATTTTTTACTACCACTCATGGACCCTCTACCCAAAGGTTAGTCCTTCATATAACACTGTATTGGACAATAAATTACATATTTTCAGTATAGTCTTATCTGTATGTTTAATTTGAACAAGCATGTGGTTATTACTATAGTAATTCATATTTAAGAGAAAATGTCAAGGATGATATTTTAACTTATCAAGAAAACCACACCATTACTTTGGAATTTTTTTCTTTATATCAACATAATAAAATAAATAAGTTGACATTTAATTATGCCAGATATTTTAAACATTAATTTTCTTTTTTTTATTAGTATACTGTGCCATATGTTTTAGACCTTTTTTTTCAACTTTATACTGTTTTAGCTTTAAATGTCTTGCTGAAAGGAATCATATTTAGCACTGGGTTTGAAAGCTCCTTGACATTTTGATTTATACTGCATATTCCTTCCACATACCTCAGACACACAGCAGTATGACAAGCACGGGCTTACTTAGGGAAACACTTCTCTCATGTTTCAGCAAAGCTACTGTTTCTGTATAGGCTCGTTGCATTGGATGCTCAAAAGTTTTATTTTTTCATCCTGACCTTGAAAAATATTGTTGATGGAAAACACTTCTATCACTATACTATATTTCTTAATAGAATCTCCCACCATTTTCTTTTCTGTATTTTAAATTTGAGTCACCTCAAGGTTAACTTGTTGTTAACTCTTTTTCTCCAAGTCTTATGTAATACAATTATAGTGATGAGCTTTTAGAAAAAGAAAAGGCATTTTCTGTCTGCTAATAGATGAAGCATCTGGATGATAAAAGGTGATAAAGAGACAAAAATGTTCTTCTTTTAACCTATAACTATAAAAGAAGCACCCAGTATGCTGAATAAACAGTACTTGCATAATGTTATTTCTGAAAAAGGACTATCATAAAACCTCTAGACTTTATAGATTGTTATAATTTACTGATTTATTTTTAAGTTCTGTAGTCCCTTGTTGGTGGCCCTGCTCTCGGGAACCAGAGAGGTACCTCTGCCCGTGGGAACCCAGAAGGACCAGATCCTAACCCACTTTGAGGATCATTCTTCTCTCTCTCGAAGGATACGTGTTCATAGAGGGGTGGCTCAATCAGCGCATTCCTGGCTGTGGAAACACAGATCACCAGAGCACATTTCTCTCTCTCTCTCTCTCTCTCTCTCTCTTTTTTTTTTTTCTCCCCCATATGGATAGTCTAAGTATTTATCAAGTTCTGATTCTTTTTTGCTTAAAAAAGAAAAACAGATTTTATTTCTTTCCTCTCTCATTTTACTATAAGCAGCAAAGAGAACCCAGCTCATCAATTTAGAAGTTCTACTTTTCTTAAGATAGCCAAGTTCTCACCACTTTAAAACAAGATTATCCAATACATGTTCTTCGTTCCTGTCTGAGACCTCAGCAGATACCTCTTTAACACTCATATTTCTAACAAAAGTCTCTTCAAAGCAATCTGGGTTTTTCCTATTATGCACCACAAAGCTTTTCCAGCCTCCAATATTACCCCATCCCAAAACCACTTTCACATTCTTAGGCATTTGTAACAGAAGCACCACACTTCTTGATACTAAAATCTGTATTAACTTGCTAGGCCTGAGGTAACAAAGTGCCACAAACCAGGAAGCTTAAACAACCAAAATGTATTTTCTCACTGTTCTGGAGGCTAGAAGTCTAAAATCAAGGTGTCAGAAAGACCATGCTCCCTCTAAAACACCGGAGAATGATGACTTCTAGTTATTTCTTCTAGCTTCTGATGGTTCCTTGGTTTGTGACAGCATAAGTCTAATCTTCATTTGGTATTCTCCCTGTGTACGTGTCTGTTCCGAATTTCCTCTTTCTATAAGAGCAACAGTTATCTAGGATTAGGGACCAACTCCACAGTATGACCTTATCTTTACTAATTACAGTTGACCCTTGAACCATGCAGGATTGAACTGCACAGGTCCACTTGTATGTATATATTCTTCTGCCTCTGCAGAAGAGAACAAGACCAAGCCCTCCTATCCTTCCTCCTTCTCAGCCTACTCAATGTGAAGTCAATGAGGATGAAGACCTTAATGAATAGTAAATATATTTTCTCTTCCACATTTTTATCTTGCTTCCATTATTGTAAGAATACAGTAAATAATACATATACAAAATATGTGTTAGGTATGTTATTGGTAAGTCTTCTGGTCAACAGTAGGTTATTAAGTTTTGAGGGAGTCAAAATTATACATAGATTTTCAACTGTGAGGAGGGCCAGTACCCCTAGCACCCATATTGTTTAAAGAGCAACTGTATGTCCACAATAATCCTATTTCCAAATAAGATCACATTCTCGAGTACTGGAGATTAGGACTTCAGTATATGAATTGGGGAGGGTGGCAAAATTCAACTGATAACATGCTATGTTTTAGATAAGTAAAAATTAACTGGTAAAAAGCATATCATTATATAATACTCACTAAACAGTTGTGATTCCTATTTTCTATGTTTCCATGATATTTTCTCCTGGAGACTATTTCTTTTGTTTTGACATAAATATTGCATAATGAGAGCTGGAAAGAAGCAAAATGTTTTAAGGCTATGCTTGTATTAATTCTCTTTGACTGAAATAACAAACAACAAATTATAGTAGTTTGTATGCTTAAAGATTCTGATTGAACATTATTGATTTCTTGGAAACCACGGTTAGTTTCACAAAGTGTGCCAAGCCTAAGAGGTTCATTTTAAATTAAATTACAAGTTTTTTTTCAGGTTATTGGCAGTATGTCTTCAGATTTTACTTTCAATGTGTAATTATATGCATAAAAACTAACATGCAACCATATTACAAAATAAAGAAACATGACAAAGTACAGCGCTCTATAATAGGATTTTCATTACATTAACAGAGTAAATATATAGCTGTTTATTATGGACAGATAGTGATGTTTAAGTTTACTGACTGATAAAGATTTTTTTTTGTGATAGAAATCTCTTGTAATTCTCCCTTATCAGTTTTGTTATATATCCTTGAGTAAATATAATTTGCCCAGTAAGATTGTGGAGATGAATTACTTTTCTTTAATGCTGTTTGATCCACTGCAAATAACATAATCAGATAATCTTTTATCTGTATGAGAGGATTTGCACTGAATGCTTACATGGATGCAAGAAATACACAAAAATAAGTTCTAATGGTTTCCATTTTCCACATTATTTTCGTAGAAAGTATGATAAATTGGGCCTAAGATAAGTGACTTTGAATGTTTATAGTATTTTAAACATTTCCTTTAACCTAATCTTAGGTTGTTACTCTTGCTCCTAAGAAGAACTGCAAATTTCAGAAAATATAATAAAGACCATAGCTAAAATTTCATGTATTTTTTACCTGAGTACCACTTACTGTAATTTAGATATATGACAGTGTTTACATATATACATATATTTATTTATCTTAGGAATTTAAAAAATAGAGATTGCAAAAATATTTCCAAAATTTTTGAGTTGTAAAACTTAAGAAAAAATAAACAAAATGAAATCTACCTTGTAAATCACTGGAGAAATCTGTAGGAGTCGAAATAATAACAAATAAAATTTAAAAGTTAAAGATGATTGTCCTGTGGTAGTAGAATATAGATTATGCTTTTAGTTTGTTTCTAATATCTGTGGTGTCTCTGATGACCACTATTATTTGGTAGGAGGAATCATGTATAATTTTAAATTTTTTGAGAAGCAAAATCAGTAAGTGACAATAAAGTAAGAAGAATCTAAGAATATTGATGTGAAAAGGTTTGCATTTTAGAGAAACACTATATAATATTTTATTCTATCCTGGGATTTAAATATTGCTTCCTTAGGGAGAAAAAGTAAAAAGAATGTATCAAAAATGAAAAGGGAAATTTTAATACTCTATTATATTCTAATGAATTTATTTTGCTCTTTTGTCAATTCCAAATGCATTTACAAAATACCCTCATGATGTTTTAATTTGGTTATTTATTTTACAATCTTAACAATTTCTAAAATCTATACCTAAAAATAAACACCAAGGAATAGCTGTGTGAATTTTCAGAAACAAGGCAAAGAAAAAATATTTGAACCCACCAGATACTGTGACATTCAAAGAGTCATTGCTATGAGAACATTTTAGTCTTGGCTTAGATATAAACAAACTCCTGAACAAAATAGAGAGCTCAAGAAAATACATACGTGGAAAATTAGAAAAATTAATGAGATATAAGATATAAATTAGTTAGCATTGAGAAGACTGTCTCAAACATGTCCAAAAATAAGGCAAGATCCTGCTTTTGCCACACATACAAGTGAGCCATAGGTTAATTAAAGATCCACATGTAAAAGAATGTAATGTAAACTTAATAGACAATAACGTAAACATGTATTTTCATCAGAACAAACTTCTTTTCCAAAGTACGAAGGATGAGTGATTTTTGTTAGATTTGATTACGTCAAGATTAAAGATTAAATTAACCAAAAGATGATGTAGACTGGGTAATAAATTAGAAAATATATTTGCCACATCTTAATACACCAAAAATTTACTTCTATAGTATAAAAAGAAATCTGCAAAGCAAGAAAAAATATATAAATAAAAAATTTTGCAGAAAAAATCCCATTAGCTATGTGTATATAAAGAGATGCTTAAAATCACAGATAAGAATTAATATAACAGTTTTATTACTATTCTAAGCCCAATGTATTGAAAAGATACATATAATATAATGAATTAGAAGGGATTTCATGAGAAAGAAACTCTTACTTGTGGTGAGGCTGTAGGTTATTTCAACTATTGTGTAAAATTTTCAAGCTCATTTAGTAAACTTTCATAAAAGTTGTTCAACTAAACATTTATACTATCCTTGGTTTTATATGTGCCAGATAATTTTTTAGTAAAGTATGTACAAAGTTCCATACAAATATATTGACTTGGCAGCTTTCACAGTCTACATGTATATATAGGGAATAGCTAAATAAGATGCTACAGATTCATGATAAAAATACAATGCAGTATTTGTAAACAGTGGATTAAGTCGGTATGACAGAAGCCATAGGTCATAAATCAGTACTGAAAAAAATTAAGAATTAGGATGAGATGTAAATCAAATATATTTTAACTAAATTATGTAAAGCCATATAGAGTCACAAAAAACCTATATCAAGACATGCAAATGCAGTTGCATTTAGGATAGATTTGTGTGGGAATAAGGGATAAAGAAAACCATAAAGTAAGAACCTTGGGTATGCTGCTGCTGATTACACACTATGAGGTAATCAGTCTGATAAACTCTCTTTCCGGCACCTGAAAATCCACCAACACATTTCGTTCATTCATTCATTCAATCAAAAAGACCACCTTATCAGTGTGGTTTTGCAGTTAAATTTTAAAATAAAGAAATGAAATAAAGCAGGACTTACATAAGAAGACGTTTATGCGAAAGGATTATTGCAAGGAAGAATAGGGACCTCACAGTTGGGAGACAGCTGTAACCCTAAGATCTACACGTGCAATCTCCATATCTGCAGGTTCCACATCCACAGATTCAACCACCCTGGATCAAAAATAAAATATAAGTAAATAGAAACAATACAACAAGTAAAGATTATTTAATGTTTATGGGAGAATGAGCATAAGTTATTTACAAATACTATACCATTTTGTATCAGAGGCTTGAACATCCGTGGATTTTGGTATTTGCAGGGAGTCCTGAAACGAATCCCCAACAGATACCGAGGGACAACTGTTTGACAAATGTCAGACACACAGGCGATTGCTTTTGCTGTTTCTTTTTGTTTTCATTTTTTAAAGAGAGGAGTAAATAAGGCTAGGAAGATCCCAATGAGGAGAGTAGATCAGTTTGGCCCAGTAAATCAGAAAATGTCAATGGAAGCCAGCCTGTTCTCACAAGAGGTTGCAGTCTGGCTCAGGCAGAGAGTCGGCCACCATGCAAGGTCCTGGAAGAAGGAAAGAATCTTAACCAGAGTTTAGTTGACAAACATTTTGTTCACATTGATCAGCGAGGACAAGCAGTTTAGCTAATCACTGATGAGGCAAATGGGAATTCGGAGGATCTATGTCTGGCATTGTCATAAATAAACAAGTGAGGCATTCATGAGTCTTATCTAAGTCATACAGGGAAGTGTGGTTCTCTTCAGTAGCCATTTTAGGAGACACAAAGGATTAGGGTATTTTTTAGCCTTCACAGTTTTACAGGAGTACAGCGCTCATGTAAAATTTAGCATTGGGTCACTAAAGATATTCACCTTCATAATCTCCAAAAATTGTCTGTCTTGCCTTGCTGCAATTTCTCTCTCTCCTCCTAACTATAGACCCATTACATCATATATCCCATTATTTATACTTTTAGAAAAGACAGGGAAAGAAATTAGCATTAGGCTGCTTCTAATGTTTACCTTTAAAAAGTCCTTGAATTGAAAAATTGGACAATCTGTCTACATTTAGAAATCAGAGGAATATATTTACAGATAAACTCAATGTAATATTTGTCTTGCCTCACAAACATGTCACTCATCACAACTTTCTAACTCACCAACCGGCTTACTCAAGTATTCCTGCCAAAGCGAGTCTGAGTATCGTGCCAACATTTATTATATGTATAATATTTTCACTGTGCAAAACAGTCTCTTGTGGCTTCACTTCTCTATTGGTCAAGCTGTTATCCAAAGATCTTCCTTAGACTTAAAGTACTAAAAAGATGGCCCAATCCTTTCACCCAGGCAAAAGCCCAAGTCTGCATAAAACTGTAGTCCATGATTTCCATATTGACATCCAGATAGCTGAAGAATAGTAGAGTCATTCACATAAATTTGCTCTAAATGTGTGATGATGAATCCCACCCAACCACTCAACACTGATAGATTCATTTTTCTATTTTTACGAGGGTTAAAGTTTTTCTTTGTGCTTTTTAAAACTTCTGTATCTTCTTACAAACACATTTTTATGATAATGTATAGGCTCATACTTCACAGATAAAATAGATTTAATCAGAATAAAATACATGTATCTTCCCCTCAATTAATCTGTAAATCTATTATCAAATCTATTTTCAGTATTATTTCTGCTTTACAACTTATTGTAAAGCAGACCATACCCCTTCTCAAATCAGTCTCTCCACTTCCTGTGCAGACTTGACTACCTCACTCATATGCCTCCTCACAATTCCAGAAGCATACAACCATGTTTTCTTTCTGTGAGAGTCTCTTTTTTCCATATATCTTTCAGTGATTTCACATCCTACTTGATCCTCTTGCCATTAAAATCTACCAAACTGTATATAAAATATCTCCATTTCCTTAACCTCAGTTATTTTTAACTTCTGTGAATTTTTTATTTCCAGTCATTCCAGTGGAATTTTTGCCAAAGCCACCAAAACACTACATTTTGAGATGTAATTTGCCTACTTCTATCTGCATCTTTCTTGATTTATCCATATGGCTTAGCACAACTGAATCGATTTGCCTTCTTAAAACACTTGTGATACGATCCACTCAAATTCCTTGCTATCCCATTGGCTGTTTCATTTCAGTCTACTTTACTGAGTCCTTCTCTCCTCAATAACAGATGTGAAATTTCATCAGACCTTGGTCATGTCTCTCCTTGGTTCACCCTTTCTCCCTAAATTCCAGGGAATTAAATACAATACAATCATAAAAAAACCATGAACTTATCTTCCCAGCTATCTTTCAATTAAGTATAAGGAATCTAGTGTCGTGTTCCTTATTTTTCTCTTGTAGTTAATTTGGTACTTTTTTTCTGTAAACCTTTAGAATTTTCTCTTTCTGTGAAGTGCCATCATATTCTGCCTAGATTTATATCTTTTTTAAAATTTATTCTCCTCAAAATTCACTTGGGGATTGTCAGGTGAAGATTTATGATGTTCTTCAGCACAATTTTCCCCTTTATTAAGTATTTTATTGTTTTTTCTTTACTTCATTCCCTCTGCTTCCTTCTGAATTTCTTGAAAAGGACAGTAGAGCTACCAAAAAATATCCTTTATCTCATTCCCATATGTTCAATTCAATACATCTTTTTGTCTGCCTCTCTTGCCATGGGATCTAGGAGAATCATTAATTTAATTATTAAATTAATAATTTAGTAGATCATTAATTTGCTCTTGAGGTGAAAACATTAAGCTAATCATTCCAGCTGTTCTTTTAAGAACATACTTTTAAATATCAAATATCTGTAGTATTCCTATTCATTTTATGGTCTGTCTTTGGTTAATGGTTTCCTATCCATCTCTATGAATTTTCTAACAATATTTGATATAATATACTTTTTAATTTTTTTGTGTGCATTATTTTAATTCTACTTCCTGAAGTATTAATTATTCTTTTGGTTTAGTGTCCTTTTATCTCCTTGAAACAGTATTTGGTAATTCTCAGTTGCCTGCTTATTTTGTATTTTTTATTCCCTCCTAATCTCTTGGTAAATGCTAGCCCTGATTATAGCAGCTTTTTGAGTGAGTTACATGGTTAATTAAACATGTGATTGTAGTGGAATGAGGATGAGGTAGCTTGTTTGCTTTTGTCACTCCTCCCTGTCTTTGCTGGTATTCACTTCTTTATCTTCCTTTCATAATACCAAATAAAAATGCTAATATGAGCCCACACATTGGTCCTCACCATTGCTGAAGGTAAATTTCTCAACAAATTGACAGATTGTTAAATGTTGAAGGTAAAATCTGTCAACAAACTAACCTGCCTCAGATGCAAATTCCTCATTGCACCTTTCATGGTCAGTTACACCTGAGCTTTACATCACTCTGGTATTTATTTATTTGGAGTTTGGAGAACTGGAATTCTATCCTCTTTGAAAATAATGCTCATCTGCACATGTATTGTGTTCGTTTCTACTAATCTTGTTTCTCCTTCAATCTAGAAACATCTGCTTCCTGATTTTAAGTAATTTTACATACTCTTGATTTGTACTTCATTATATTGGACAGTTGTGGAGCATGTTGGGGGCCAAGAGGGGAGAAAGTTGGTTCAAAAATTGGTAAATACCAATATGTCTTTTTTTATGCACAGAATTGTCAATGACTGGGGCCAAGGGAGGATGTAGATATACATGCCCAGTCCATCATCTTGACCCGAATTATGACATTTATTTTTCCTGGTACCATTCAGAAACATCATATGATTATATCATGGAATGAACAGATTCACACAAAGTATGGCACAGCCTGAGAAACTAAAAACAAATGTGTGCCAGGATGGCTCGTTCACTGAATGTCAGGGAATATTATTCTAGTGACCAATGCAGGCATAACATGGCCCTCAGCTTGACTAAACTATAGACAAGCTTCCCATTGCCTCTATATCTTTGACCTCCCTCTTACCCTGTTCCTTACAGAATACAGATTTTCTAAACACGGAGATCTCTCCTCTACATTTTCTTAGCTTATTTACCTTTGAAAATTTTTATTTGTAGATTCCTTCTCTGCCCCATTAACTTGTAAATTGTTTTATAAACCTCTCATAAGTTAAAATCCGTGACTGTCTTTCTCAGAGACCTGGGAGCCATCCTTTTGAAATGTAATCAAGGAATATACCATTCCTCCTCTTCTCTGTGGGAGAGTAGGAGCTTAACTTTGGTAGTCACTATCTTCAAGTTGTAAAACTACCTCCTGTCATGAAGTTACAATAAAATTTCCTTTTCCTTTGGGTAAGGCCAGTTCTCACAGATGGCTTAAGATTCCCCACTCTCCAAGCTCTTAAAACTAAGCCTTCCCAACCTTTGTTTAAGTGGAGTTGAGTTTATAGCACATCTTCCTAATCTCTGTAAGTTTATCCAGTGCAACTTTTGCTTTGGCATCAGTTCAAATTAAATCATTAATTCATCAATATTTGGAGAGAAAAATGCTTAAAGCAATTAAAGTAAAAAAATATATCCATCAGAAATCTCTTTCTTCCTTGGCTACATTGGCTACTCCTTAAAGTATACAACTAAATTTAGGAAGATCTGTTGTTGTTGTTTTTTTAATGATGTAGAGCATACAATTGGGAAAATGTACATACAAACCATCTGGAAACTCATTCTCTTTCTGCCAAATATCTGTTTCCTATTTTTGTAGACAATGACCCTCCATCCATTCTAATCTCTGTGTAAGAAAATACGCACAAATAATTGGCAATGTCAGCTCTTTGCCTTTGGTAATATAGGGCATGCTCAATATTTTCAGAAATAATTTGGTTATTTTGGGATTGAAGTAACTCTATATGAACTTTTCTTATCACGATATGTTTTCATGAGTAAGAGGCACGTTTTGCATAAAAATAAATTTTTTCTTATTACATTTATATCTGAACTTATATTTTGCTTTTCATCAGTCTGGTAATAATGGTTGACCCCAAAATGGGATGGAAATATGAATTACTAATTAAGTTCGAAGTCTATGCTTTCATTTCTATGAATAAAAAATAATAGGCCTGGATGTGGTGTTTCACACATGTAATCCCAGCACCCTGGGGGAGGCCAAAGCAGGTGAATTATTTGAAGTCAAGAGTTTGAGACCAGCCTGGTCAACATGGCGAAAGCCCATCTCTACTAAAAAAATACAAAATTTAGCCAGGCGTGGTCGTGGGCACCTGTAGTCCCAAGTACTGGGGAGGCTGAGACAGGAGAATCACTTGAACCGGGGAGGCGGAGGTTGCAGTGAGCTGAGTTTGAGCTACTGCACTCCAACCTGGGAGACAGAGCGAGACTCAGTCTAAAAACAAAACAGAACAAATAGTAGCAGCAGCAGCAAAATAATAATAATCAAACATTATCTATATTTGAGGTAATTTTAGTTGATCTCATGATATATATACATGTAAAGGTATGGTTCCTAATTTATTTTTTACAATGAAAGTTGGTAATGAACACATATAACTATAGCATAACATGCAGAGTAAGAAGCTCAAATGTTTGTGATGTAAGCAGTATTCATTAGGATTTAAGAGTAATATTTTAGAGTACTTTAGGAGAATACTCCATTGGAGTTCTGTTACAAAGTTATGAGGTGTTCACTTAAAGAGGATTTATATATTTAGCATTACTTATATCTGTGTGGGGGTAGTATTTGACTTATACACGTGATACACTGATGATAATAGAAGAAATGTGAGCAATATAGGGCACTATAGGAAAGTGGTGGGGAAGAAATTACATCCAAAAGACTGCCTCAAAACCCATCTTTGATCCTTCCTAACGTTAATTTAAGGATACTGTTTTTCTCTGAGTATCACTTTCTTCATCTGTAAAATGATAATATTCATTTCTCAGAATTAGTTGAGGAACAAAAAAATGTATTTTGAAATTTTGTAACTAGCAAATTAAATAGCATGGAAGCTACACAAGTAGAAGCTCAATACATATTAGTTCATTCTCTACTAATTCCAACAGATGACATATGAAAAGAATGACATATTAGGGTAATAATGGTCATTAATGTGGTATATCTAGAAGATAGGTTATATCACTAAGTAGATGTAGATGACAAAACTAGACTACTTTTGAAAGCTTATAAGACCAAGGAAATATATTTGAATGTTTTTATACAGAAAATGGATAACAATGATTTTTTTCATATTTGTTGCCTTGCTTCAGATTTATATTACAAAAAGAGTATTACTGTACCAGTAATAAATACATAGACATATTATGTATATATTTATATAACATTTATGAAGCAAATATTCAGCCAGACCAAAGCAAATATTTTAGTGTAATTTATACCATGAATCAACTGGAATGATTTCAAAACTGATTTTAGGACTATAAACTGAACCTAGCCAAATTTATATATTACTAGTAATATTATAAGCATGGTGCAAACTCAAAAAGGTAAAGTCATTTTTCTTCCAATGATACCAAAAGTTTCCCCTCCAAAATTGAGAATCTATGGTACTATCTGATTTCTTCAGCACTTGTTCACACTCTGAAATTATTTGAAATAATCACTTTATAAGAATTCAGAGGAAGATGATGCTTTACTTAAAATACGTATTATATGTATTTAACCAGATTAGTATGGCAACATTAGTAAGTGCAACTTATTAACAGATACAAGTTTACTGGATTGTCTAGATGCTACATTAACCCCATTTGGAATAATAACCATGTTGTAAAGAATTTTCTCTTTGTTGAGCACTGTGATAAACTGTTTACAACCATGTATAGCTCATTCATTATCACAAAAATCCTGAGATTATAAATCATTGTTTCTATTTTGTAGAGAGGATATTGAGCTTGGTGATATAAAGTACCTTATCTGAGATTACTCAAATAATAAGTGGAATGAGCCAGAATTCTCCATAGCTAACACTTATATCCATAGTATTATAGTAGAGATTATTAAGTCCAAGGGTCTTAAGGAGAGGTCAATAATGAGCATTCTTACAGAGCATGTAGAAATAAGCTAGGGTGAGTAACATTCAATGGTCATTTGAAATGGGTTCTGGATGGTGACAGAAGAAAGCTTTAATCAAAAACATATATAGTGGCTAGCTAAAATAACTGATTTTTAAACAATTATGTTTTTTGTTTTATTTGCATTTTTCCAGCAAGAGTATTCGTAGAATTATAGAGTAATAATAAAGGACATCTACAATTTCCACCAAATCAACAGTTAAATGTTGCTGGAACAGAAATCACCTCTTGTCAGAGTAATTGTCACTTCTTTACTGTTCTAATTTTGTGTGTGTGTGTGTGTGTGTGTGTGTGTGTGTGTGTATATATATATATACCTTTAAGGATAGAAATATATCTTTTTCCACCTCACATAAACTTGCACTGTTTTCAACAATTAAGATTCTGGTGAGAACCAATTGCCTTTTCCACATGAAATAATTTTTGATATCATAGAGCTGATACATATCCTGAAACCTTCCATTGTCTAGGATAATAATTTTGTTCATTATAGGTGAATCTCTAGAACATATCACAATTATCTTTGCTTACCCCTGAATACAATACAGCTTATCATCATACTTCTTAAGATGTGTTGTTCAGAATTTAAATACATACAAAATGAATTACCATATATACATTAAAAGATTTTTTATATATCTGTGGTTCCTTTTCACCAGAAAAAATCATAATGTTGGCTATTCATTCATATTGAATTTTAACCTACAATCATCTGTCTGAAGACAGAATTTGCCTTAAAAATGTTAACTCAATTTGCATGTAAAGTATCAGCTGAAGTACATACTTTATTTGTAATAATTATACTTTTGGCTTTTATTAAAAGCGTAACACTTTTAAAAAGTTTTATGTAATTGGATTGTTTAATAGTTGAAGATATTTCAATGTCCCTGGAGTTTAACAAATTAAAGATTTTAAATCATCAACAGTTATTTCAATCATTTTAATTGAAGGCCTGTGAAGACTTCCATTTAGGGCAGGACCCACCTAAAGATGCAACTCTACTGTCATACTAAATTAGTATTTTAAGTTTTCTATATGATGACAGGAACCATATAAAGCAAAACTAGTCAATGCGGTTAATTAGCTGGGACAAGCGCCCAAAAAGTTTCATGATGTATTATTTCTACTTAGAGATAGGGCACAAAGTTAGTCTTAAAGAGCAATATCAATGACAGTGACAATATATGAGACGTCAGGCAGTGGTAGGAACATGGCTCATGAGAAATCATACTCCCAATGAAAAATAATTTCCATTAAAATGAAAAGAAATGGATCACTGTACTGGCAAAATGAAGGAAGGCAGGAAAGCAGGAAGGCTGTCAGGAAGAAAAGAAAGAAGCAAAGGAAGGAAGGAAGGAAGAAACGAAAAAAAGAGGAAAGGAGGGACAGAGAGTAAGTCTGAAATAAATTCAGGAAGTGCATTGCTTGTGTGTTACTCTCTTCTCTTCATAGAAGTCAATCAATGGCTTTGGTCTCTGTATAGTGCAATCCAAAATGACTCTTTTTACAGTGTGATGTAAGAGGATATCCATTATAAAACTCAATTTTAAATTCAAGGCTATGTTAAAATAATAATAAATTGTGAAAGTGATACCTGATTTCCCAGTGTTCCAACTCCAGCAGAGAGGTAATTTTCCTTGCAAAATGGAGCACACATTTCACCTTCCTATATTATCATCTCTGTTGTAGTTGGACTGAACACTTCATTACCTGAATGGGCCGTATTTTCACCTCCAAGATCCCACACAAGCTATTCCTATTCTTGGAACTCTAGTTCCTTTATACTACTGCAGAACACTATTGTTTATTTGAATAGTTTTAACTTAAAATAACATTTCCTACTCAGACCTTTAAGGGATGCAGCAGGTATCTCCTCTGTGCTCCCACATCGTTTTGTAATTTTCTGTATCTTAGCACTTATCATACTGAACAATAATGGACTAAGAGATTTGAGGATGGAGATTTGTCAGGTCCAACTTGAATCCCAAGGGTATGGAGCAATATCTTCTCAAGCCTGACACGATCTACTAAATAAATGAATAAGTACGGAAGAAAATGTGCTATTGCTTTTCCATCAATTTAATTACACATTCTAAAGGAGTCTATGAGGAAACAAAGCATGCTATTATTTCGTATTGATTGTGAACTACCACTAACACATTCTCCTCTTTACACAGACTGCTGCCACACCAGTTATCGCCAAAACGCAAGTTCTCCTTCAATTGATCCTTAGAAATACACGCAAGTGGGTGCATGCGCACACACACATACACGTTACAATTTACATTCTCCCTTTCCAGATCATGTTGCGTCTCTTTCTCAACGTGATTAAGCTGACATTTACTATTTTCTGTTTTTACTATTAGGCACTGTTCTTGGTACTGAAGAACACACAGGCATTTAAGACTTATCTCAAGCCCTTCTCAGTGGCTTTCTCACTTATGGAGAAAAGGGAAACAAATAAACAAAAACCAAAACGTAAACCAATTAATACAATGCATTGTAAAAGTGTGCTATGTTCAAATTTTACACAGGATGCTACAGCAATGCCAAACACTTACAACTAAATTCAACTGGGTTCTTATAAAAATTAAGCCTTGTGAAATGAGTAAAAGTCAACTAGATGTAAAGGAAGTTAGTAAGAGGAAAAAGGAGACCCAGATAGGACAATGGGTGAACATAACATGATCACGGAACTGCCAGTAATTTTAAATGGTTAGGCTTAAGGATACCTGTTAAGAAATGCTAAGGTTATGAAAATCTGTTGAGATAAATCAAGGAGATAAAATTGTATTCCAAAAATTCTTGTAAGCCGCTGGACTTCAAATATAGAGTAACTTCAACGTGTTCTTCTATGAATAACCATGCCACAAAATCTTTAACTTCACTTGCGCATTTAATTATTTCCTCAAGTCATTGTTAAAAATACAGAATGCTTAAGAGCCAAAGACATAGCCCTATGACACATCACTAGTAATTTTTATTAATTAACAATTTTTAATTAGGAGTTCTTGCCAGATGTGAATACATGTAACCATATTATTTTCTGCTCAATGCTACTTCAGCTTTCTGTGAAGACATAATAAGAGATTTTGACAAATGCTTTGTCAAAATACAGACACACCATTGGTTGCTGCACCTATACTACAAATAAGTTTATTACTTGGAAGAGATAGCACTTAACGTCTTATAATGGAAATATTTTGTTATTAAACCATGACTTTTTCTCTTTTGTCTCTTAGAATCCACATTCTTCTTTTGGGCAACTGCTCCTTCCTGATTCCAAATATATGCCTTTAGAGGGCACTAGCAATTATTTCATTTTACCCTCATCAGCACAGGGAGGGTTTCAAAGAATAATCATGCAACCCAATCCTTGCCAACCAGAATTCTTCACAAAAATTTTTCAAACTGGTCTGTAAAAGTTCTTTTTGTTTGTCTTAAGTGGTAAAAATGTAAAGACAGAAGCCTGGTAATTGCCTAAGATTCAGCAACTCACTTGTGGAGAAATTGGTCTATAAGGGAAATAGTATAGATTCGAAGACAAAGTTTGAATAGAAATGAGTCTCTGCATGTAGTCATAAGCAGCTAGCCATGACGCATCCATGCTGTATGAGTTATTAAATGTTGTTTTAGAATACAGACTAGTTTACATTTGTATTATATTAGAATTAGATTAGTGCAAAGTGTAAGCAAAAGAATTCTTACTAATACATAGCACATTGATTGTGATTACATCACAAGTAGCCACATATAGCCAAAGTCATATATGTGCAACATTTTGTGTATTGATTATACCTCAATAAAGAAAACAAATTGTGTGTGTGTGTAGGTGGGTGGGTGGATGTATTAGTCCATTTCCACCCTGCTGATAAAGACATACACAAGCCTGGGTAATTTACAAAAGAAAGAGTTTTAATTGGACTTACAGTTCCACATGGCTTGGGAAGCCTCACAATCATAGTGGAAGGCAAGGAGGGGAAAGTCATATCTTACGTAGACACGAGTAGGCAAAAGAAAAACTTGTGCAGAGAAACTCCCATTTTTTTTTTAAATGATCAGATCTCACGAGACTCATTCACTAGCAAGAGAAAAGCACGGGAATGACCCACCCCCATGGTTCAGTCATCTCCCACTGGGTCCCTTCCACAACAGGTGGGAATTATGGGAGCTACAAGATGAGATTTGGGTGGGGACACAGAGTCAAACCATATTAATGGGTGGGTATGCATATCAGGCACCTCATAACTGATTGAACCAAGGCAGCCCAAGCAGTGAGAGGTGCTTCACGGGGAAAGTTGCACATGGACACAAAGGGGAAGTTGTTTCTTGTAAAGATTTGCAGTGCGTGCCTTCTAGCTAATACGGATTTGTGAACAAAAGAAGACACAAAGTAGGAAGAGAAGATACAGAAAGATACAGGAATAATGAATTCCATGAAGATACTGAGAGGGAAAGTGAATTTTATTCTTGATAACTTAGATTAGATGCAATTATTTGTGTGATTTTCTGTATTTCATAGTTTTGCCTTTAATTATATTCTGATATTTCTCTGACTTGCAACTAAAACAATTTGAGTAGAATATCTATGAATATTTTGACCATGAATCCCCAGTCTCTTTCAAATAACAAAATGTTAAGATATGACAACAAAAATAGAGAAAATCAACTATTATAGATTCACATTGATCTTATGAATGCATCATTGGCTACAGATAGCATTATTTTTCTTTTTAATGGAGAAAAGACAAATATCGAATATGCCTTGTAAAGTTTTTAGTTGATAACACACAAAAATCTAAATGAATTTGTAACCTAGTTTTCTATAACCTACTGAAACTACTTCTATTCTCCATGATGCTTTTCCTTAAGGCAGAAATACTTAAAAGTGCTCAAACTCATAGGTCATATTGTATTTAAAATATTTACTCACCAAATGATACCCATTTAGAGATATTCTGAAAATATTTAACTCATTAGTATATGATAGACTCTGATTATATGGTAGTAAACTAAGATTGATATATATATTCCTGGTCTTCAGAGATAGTATATCTTGTAACAGAAAAATACAGACATACGTAGATAGAAACAGAAAGTAAGTATAAATAGAAGTAAATAGATATAAATAGATAGATATAAACAGAAAAAGCAAATAAAAAAGAAAATAGCTAGGGACTAAAATAGATCCATAAGAAAATCAATAGTATATAGTGAAAGAAAGTCCAACTTGGAGGCATATTAGACATGATTATTAGATAAGTTTTCTCTGGATTAAAAGAAAAAAACATTAAATTTGAGAATTGAACCAAATAAAGGAGGTGGCCCTGAACCAAAGGTTAAAGTTTTTTGAAAGAGGGAACATAGGCCAGGCACAGTGGCTCACACCAGTAATCCCAGCACTTTGGGAGGCCGAGGCACGTGGATCATGAGATCAGGATTTCGAGACCCATCTGCCCAATATGGTGAAACCCTGTCTCTACTAAAAATACAAAAAGTAGCCAGGTGTGGTGGTGTGTACCTGTAATCCCAGCTACTCAGGAGGCTGAGGCAAGAGAATCACTCAAATCTGGGAGTAAGAGGTTGCAGTGAGCCAAGATTGTACCACTGCACTGTAGCCTGGGTGAGAAAGCAAGAGCCCATCTCAAAAAAAAAAAAAAAAAAAAAAAAAAAAAAAAAAAACCAAGTGAAAAGGCCTGGAGACAGAAAATACATGGGTTTTGCAAACAACCAAAAGAAGCCAAGAGTAGGAGAGAAGTTCTAGATAAGGTTGCAGTGGTAAACTGCAAAAGTGATAAATCACAAAAGAACATGGAGAACATGGCAAGGAGGTTTGACTATATTTTAAACAAAATGGAAATTGCAGGGTGCACATGATGTAAATTACGTTTTTTTAGGCGTTACTTAGATATTTTATGGCAAATAAATTGTGTAAGAGCAAGAGGGAAGGCAGGAAGATCTTGCAGGTGGCCATTTCAGCACCTTGAATATAAAATGTTGTATCTGGGATTCAAATTATAATAGACCTGTACACAAGGTTTTAAGATAGATATTCAAGATTCATATTTGGAGGAAGTACTAGAGCTTGCTGGGAGCTTAGATAAAGACATTAAGGGGAAACAAGCTATCCAGGATGACCACCAAGTTCCTGGTGACATTAGTTAGACTGTGGTGTTGTGAACTAAAACAGGGACACTTAAGGGAGGAATACTGAGTGTCGGAGGAAGATGGAAAAAGTAATGATCTTGAGAGTGAGTGACCCAGGAAGAAAAGCCTAGCAGCAAATTAAATGAATAAGTATGAAAATTGGAGGAAAGATCTATACTGAAATTTTTGCTTTGTTAAAGAAAATACTTCTGGTAATAGAAACTGTCAAATAGAAACACAATATAGAGACATCTAGGAAAGAAACTAAGAATCAAAAGGTAAATACCACCCACTGATCAACTCTGGAATAATTATTTAAGAATGTGTTCAAGAAAGTAAAGTAAGAGAAATAGGAAAGAAATGAAATGGTCCAATAGATAACAGGATATAATTTGCTGATATGTAAAATGAAACAAATATAAGACCAAAGTCTCAATTTCATACAATTTTAGAGGTGACAGCACACGGGCATTAGTAAAATTGAAAACTTGCTAAGTTTTGGTCGTGTTTTAGAAAGTATACACCTACTGTTTAACTTTTTGAGTTGAAATTAAAATACTCTCATCAATAATGTTGGCTAACATTTATCTTACGTTATAAATATTATATACTCATATATGAGTGTACACCACTTATAGGTTATGTGTTAATTTTAGCATACTCTTACCATCTTGAATTAATATTCTGACTTTATTTTTGCTCTGTATAGTTTTCTCCATTTCCGAATTCATTAGTGTATATATTCATTAGTGTATATATAACATATATAATACATATATTTATTATATATAACATTTACTATATGTTTATTACATGTAACATATATCATATATATAACATACTATATATAATATATGTATAGCATATATTTATTATATATAACATGATATATAACATGCAACATATACAACATATATAACAAATATATAACATGACATTACATAAATATATGACATATGTTATATATATTATATGTATATATATTTTTTGAGGTAGAATCTCACAGTGTCACCAGGCTGGAGTGCAGTGAGTGGCATGATCTCGGCTCATTGCAATCTCCACCTCCCTGATGCACGCGATCCTCCTGACTCAGCCTCCCAAGTACTTGGGAATACAGGTGCTCACCACCACGGCTGGCTAATTTTTTGTATTTTAGTAGAGATGGGGTTTCACCATGTTGGTCAGGATGAGCTCCATCTCCTGACATTGTGATTTGCCCGCCTCGGCATCCCAAAGTGCTGGAATTACAGGCTTGAGCCACTGCGCCCGGCCTCATTAGTATATTTTTTAAAGCACCTTAAAAATGTTTTATTTCTCTGAAACATTTTTTATTAGAAAAGTAATCTGGACATAGGTCTATACATATAAAATTATTGGTTTGTGCAACAAACCCTTGTGCTTTTTCAGGTATAGAATTGTATTTACTATTCAATTTATTTTCTAAAAATTGAGCTAAAAGACTTCATATTTAAGCCAATTTTGTTAACTTATGGTTTTCTGACACAATCTTCCAACTTAAAATTTATATTGTCAGGGTTAAAATTCTATGAATTTCGTTAACTTGCTCATTGTCCTCTTGTTCTAATTTCTGGAAGAGCTGTAGCAAAGTCCTTTATTAAGGTGTGATTTTTGTATTAGTGAAGCCTTAATAAAATCATGTCAAATTATCTAAACCAATACAAACATATTTACATGGATATGGGGGCACAGATGTGTAGATATAAATACATTACATACATTTTCTTGATCATTCTGGCATGAACTTGACAAAAACTTCAGGATTTTTTTGTAATAACTACACATAACACTAATACATATATAAAATATAGAAAACTACTCAACTCATTCTATGAGACTAGCATGTCCTCAGTACCAAACATAGATGAAGACAGTGATTTTTTTAAGTGCAGAGTAATGTGTTTTATTCTAACAACCAAATACATAATTTTGATATCATTGTTTACAGAGACATAAGTCAGATTTTTAATAGCTGAATGATCTTGGGCAAATTATTTGGACTCTTGAAGCTTCAATTTTGTTAGCAATAAATTATGTAAAAATGATTGTATTAAAATTTCCTTCAAATTTGTATGAACCCTTACTACCTTTTTAGAGTGACTTTATCAGCCCTGGAAGGCACATCTTTATATATTCTGTGACTTTACATAAGAACCCTAAACCAGTTGGCTGGATAAGCATGAATATACTCAACAAGGAGTAGTTTATACAGGTCTTGAGCAATATTAAATTTAACAATGAGTTATTAAGTTGTCTGGACCGGAGCGATCATGTACATCTAGAGTTGAGGGCCAATTTCTGATTAGCCACTTTCTTATTTAGTCCTATATGTGTTCACTCTACATTTCCTATCTTTATGTTCCATGAGATACATTCAAAACTTTTTAATATGTATATTATCATTTTGGGCCTTAACCTTCTTTGAAGGCTTTATTTTCCCTTGTAACAAAACTATGAGTAATTAAGTAATGACACTAAATGTATAGGATTATTATGTATGTATGTGACCAAACATTCCAAAAATATTATTCCATAAATATTATTTAAGTACCTATGTTTATAATAACATATGTATACACTTAGTAAACATGTGCTGTAGTAAAGAAATTATAGTAGTTGTGCAACATCAGGTGGTAGCAGCAGAGGGAGAGAGGTCACTGGACCCTGGACATATTTTGAAGGCAATGCCATGATTAATTCCTGGCACAGTGAATATCAGCTGCCAAAGATGTGAAGATCCAAGGAAAAGCAGCAGGGAGAATATTAATGCTATTTAATTAGATAAGAAAGTAGAAGGTACAGTTGGTTTTGGAATGGAAGAACGAAAAAAGTTGAGTTTCACACGTTATAATTTTGATATTTAGAAAGATTCAAGTAGAATTGTTCTGCAAATATTTGGATATATGAAGTTAGAGTTCAGACAAATGGTCTGGCTGGAGATATCAATTGTAGTTACTGGCTTAGAAATGGCACTTACACACATGAAACTGGATGACATCATCAGAGGAGAAAGTGCAGCTACAGAAGATTAGAGCACCAACTGCTAAGCCCCGGAGCACTTCAACATGAACAGCTTTGAGGATACACAAGGAATAACAAATCTGAGTTAAGCAGCCTGCTAAATAAGAAGAAAAAACAAGAGATGGTGCTGTTCTGAAAGCAGAAGTGAACAAGGTCTTTGAAGAAGTAATTAATGATGTCAAATGCTGATGAGATGAGAATTTGGCAATAGAGATGTCATCTGTGAACTCAGGAGGAGGTACCTCATTTTCTGTGTGCATTTTGTGAGCATGCGTATGTGTGAGTGTGTGTTGGGGGAGTTGTGTGTTTGAAGCAGGAAGTAATCAGGATTCAAGGGACAAATAAGTCATTTATTAAATACATTCTTTCACATTAGAGAGAGAACAATAACTTCTATTAACAAAATGTAAAGAACCACATTTATGTTCATTAACAAATATCCGGAAATATAGAATTCAGCTAGTTCTCTAAAAGCTCAGAAAATATTGCAGTTTGAAGTTTATAGAATTGCCCAGAAAAACTTAACTGATTCAAGAATTGTAATCTTAACATACATACCTGAAAAACCAGACAAATAATGTTTTGAGATATTGGACAATGGACCTCGAAGGCCTGGGATACCTGAAAGAAAGAAAAAAAATGGGATAAGTCCTACAACTTTCCTAGATTGCTGCAGAAATCAGTCTCTAAACCTGAGCAAAGGTATATGAAACTAGTCTAGTGATCTTGCTGAGATGAGGATGCAGATATTAGGGTATAGAAAGGAAAGGTTAAGATGGCTATTATTTGTATAGCAGAATACTGGAGATAAAGAAGCTGCATAAACAAAAACATCATGAAAAACTACCCAGGGAAACCTCCCCATATCTTTTGGTAGAGTATCAATCTCTGTATGCATGGGTAAAGTTTCAAGACCAAAGAAAGCACCACTGGCATGCAAGTAAACAATTTTTACTAGACAGAAAGCAGAGATCTCATACTCCATAGGATATTAAGTAGAATCTACAGAACAACTGTGTTTAGTAGTACAGCTATAAATGTGTAAAAGTAGGGGCTGCTCCATATTTGGCATTACAAAAACTCAGAAGCAAATGAATCCCAAGTAATTTACCTAACAGTGTAACAAATTTTTTCATTAATATTATTCATATGTAATAGTAGGTTACTATATGATATTAAAATATTTTATGAGATTAACAGTAGATTATTTACTACAGAAAAAAAGATAAGTGAACTTGAAGACATACTAACAGCAACTATCGAAAAGGAAACAGAGTAAGGGATAGAGACACTATTAAATTAGTAGGTAGATGTTTCCTGCTTTGTTCTTTTTGCTTAGTATTTCCTTAGCTATTTCAGCTCCTTTTTGGTTCCGTATGAATTTTAAAATAGCTTTTTCTAGTTCATTGAAGAATGTTTTTGGTAGTTTGGTAGGAATAGTATTGAATCTGTAAAATTTTAGGCATTATGGCCATTTTAACAGTATTGAGTCTTCCAATCCATAAGCATGGAATGGTTTTTCATTTGTTTGTATCATCTCTGATTTCATTGAGCAGTGTTTTGTAATTCTTACTGTAGAGATGGTTGCCCTCCCTAGCTTATCATCTGCAAAGAGGGATACTTTGACTTCCTGTCTTCCTATTTGGATGCCTTTATTTCTTTTCTTGTCTGATTGCTCTGGCCAGGACTTTCAATACTATTGAAAGGAATCAATATTATTCCTTCAATACTATTGAAGGGAATCCTTGTCTTGGGCCAGTTTTCAAAGGGACCATTTCAGATGACGTTGGCCTGTGTGTTTGTCATAGATGGCTCTATTTATTTTGAGCTATGTTCCTTCAATGCCTGGTTTTTGGAAAGTTTTTAACATAAAGGGATGCTGAATTGTATTGAAAGCCTTTTCTGCATCCATGAAGATAATCGTGTGGTTTTTGTCTTTGGCTCTACTTATGTGATGAATTACAATTATTAATTTGCATATGTTGAACCCACCTTGCATCCTGTGTATAAAGTCTACTTGATCATGGGGGATTAGCTTTTTAATGTGCTGTTGGATTAGGCTTGCTAGTATGTTGGTTGAAAATTTTTGCATCAGTGTGCTACTTAACTTGAAACTACACTACAGGGCTACAGTATTAAAAACAGCATGGTACTGGGACAAAAGCAGACACGTGGACCAATGAAATAGAATAAAAAGCTCATTGATAAGTCTGCGAACCTGTGGGCATCTGATCTTTGACAAAACTGGAAAAAAAAAAAAGCAATGGGGAAAAGATTCCTTATTCAATAAATGGTTCTGGGATAACTGGCTAGCCATATGCAGAACATTGGAACTAGGCCCCTTCTTTTACCACATAAAATAATTAACTCAAGATGGATTGAAGACCTAAATTTAAAACCCCAAACTATAAAAACCCTGAAAGACAACTTAGGCAATACCATTCTAGAGACAGAATTGGGCAAAGATTTCATGACAAAGATGTCAAAAGCAATTGCAGCAAAGGTAAAAATTGACAAATGAGATCTAATTAAACTAAAGCACTTCTGCACAGCAAAATAAACCATCATCAGAGTGAATAGAAAACCTATAGAATGGGAGCTGGAGCCATTATCTTTAGCAAACTAACACAGGAAAAGCAAAGCAAATACTGCATGCTCTCACTTATAAGTGGGAGCTAAATGATAACACAAGGACACAAAGAGGGGAACAACAGTTGCTGGGGCCTACCTGAGGTTGAAGGGTGGGAGGAAGGAGAGGAGTGGAAAAAAGTAACTGTTGAATACTAGGCTTAGTACCTGGGATACAAAACAATCTGCACAAAACACCTACATGACAGGAGTTTGCCTATATCAAAACTGCACATATACCTTTGAACCTGAAATAAAAGGTTTTTTAAAAATTAGCAGAGCATCAGTGTATCAGTGTATTTTCATACTGCTGTGAAGAAATAGTCAAGACTGGGCAATTTAATGGACTCACAGTTTCACATGACTGGGCAGACTACACAATCATGGCAGAAGGCAAAGGAGGGGCAAAGGCACGTCTTATATGGTGGCAGGAAATAGAGAGTGTGCAGGGGACCTGCTCTTTTTTAAAATCACCAGATCTCATGAGACTTATTTGCTATCATGAGAACAGCATGAGAAAAACCTGCCCTCGTGATTCAATTACCTCGCAACCATCCCTTCCATGACCTGTGGGGATTATGGGAGCTATAGTTCAAGATGAGATTTGGGGGGGGACCCAGCCAATTATCATGGTGGAAGGGGAAGCAGACACATCCTTCTCCACATGGTGGCAGCAAGGAGATGTGCGGAGCGAAGTGAGGGGGGAAAATCCCTTATAAAAACATCAGATCTCGTGAAAACTCACTCACCATGGTGAGAACAGCATGGAGGTGACCATTCTGGGATTCAGTTACATCCCAACGGGTCTCTCCCATGACACATGGGGATTATGAAAGCTATTATTCAAGATGAGATTGGGGTGGGGACACAAGCAACCATATCAATCAGTATTTGAGGAATAAAATTTACTAGTCTAATAGATATGCAATTGGAATATTGAAAAAAAGTCTAGGATAAGGCAGAAAATAATATTTGAAGAGACACTGACAGAGAATTATCTAAATGTGATCAAAACTAAATCCACAGATCTAAGAAGTTTCATTATCTGCAAGCATAGTAAACATACAGAAAATGATATCAAGGCACATAATAAAATTGTTGAATATAAGTCATAAAAAGAAAAATAAAAGCAGCAGGAAAAAAAAGACTAATAACAGAGAGAGGGAAAATGGTATATCATGACATAGCCAACTTTGTGTCAGAAGCTATTCAATATTGAGAAAACCAGAACACTACCACAGAAGAACAAAAGAAAAGTCTGTCTAATTTAGAATCCTATTCACAATGAAAGTATACTTTAAAATGTAGGCAAAATAAAACCTTTTTAGAATTAATGTATTACCAACAGACATGAATATAAGAAAAGCTGAAGGAAATTCTTCAGGGTGAAGTAAAATATTTTAAGGAAATTTGGATCTATACAAAGGAATGAAGACTTACAGAAAGTTATGTGGCTGAATAGAAATCTTTCTTCTCATTGTAATCACTTTAAAGTCAATTGATTGAAAGGAAATTACAACTGATGTTTCATGAGCCTTATAAGCATATGATACATAAATAAGTACAGAAGTAAAGTGCAGGCTAATAGTACAGATAAGGAGATAACTGAAGTACAGTACACTTATTTAAGATTCTTACACTTTAACAACTGCTTAATGTTGTTTAAATAGCATTAGATAATATTTCACACTAAATACTATTTAAACTAGTTGTTTGAATCTAATATTTAATATTACTTGATGTTATGCAGTTTAAGAATTTCTCAATCTTGACAATACTGACACTTTGGCTTAGATAATTCTTTACTATGGAGGGCTCTCCTGTGCATTCTAGGATGTTGAGCAGAATCTCTGACGTCTACCCATTGAATGTCATTGGCGCACACACTTCCTGTCCAATATGAAAACAAAAAAACATCCCAGACTCTGACAAATATATCTTGAGGACAATGTCACCTGTAGTTGAAAATCACTGCTTTAGAATAATGAAAATGTAAATAAAAGAGGCATAGTTAATGAAAAAATAGTGAAAGTAAAGTGAAACACTAGAATATAATATTATTCCAAAAGAAAACATGGAAAGATTTTTTTTAAAGTAGATGAGACAAGTGGAAAACAGAGACTTTGGACTCAAACCCAATCATATTAAAAAGTACATTAAAAAGTATAGCAGTCTTTCTATGACAGCCCCTCCCTAGGTCTCCTCTGTAACAAATCTTGACAGAGATTATGTCCTGCTCCCAAGATCGAGGGAACATCTTTGCAGGCCTGGTTCCTCCTTTCCACTCTATGAATTAGATTTAGCTATAATAATACCACTGCACCTCTGCCAATTCACAGAATTCTTTTGGGCTGGCTTACAATAAGTCTCCTCCAATTCCTCCTTTAGAAAATTAGGAGTTTATGTAATAATCAGTGTGTACAACTCAGACACCCTCAACTGTGGATGACACTCTCAAGCACCTAAAAGGGCTGGACCCCAACAAGGTTTCAGCCTTTGATTGGAATTTAGAAGAATAGTTGCAAAGACATTTGAACTCTTTGAGCTCAAAGTTTGAACTCATTAGGGCTCAATCTTCTCACATTTTTATGTGAAATACTGGGTTTGAAACATATTATCCAGTGATATAAAATGGAAAGGTATGTTTATATGATGTTTCTGTAACTTAAAATTAGCTATATTGGGGTGTGTTTTTAATGTTAATGAATAGATAAAATTCTCATAATTTTGAACTCTCTTTAAAATAATCTGTGTAGGGTTCTGAGAGGCCAGGGGTTCAAGACAAGCCTGAGCAACATAGGGAAAGCCAGTTCCTGTAATAACTAGAAATGAAAATTAGCTGGGCATAGTGGCTTGTACTTATAGTCCTAGCTACTCTGGAGGCTGAGGCCAGGAGGATCACTTGTGCCCAGTAGTTTCAGGCTATGGTGAGATATATGATAGTGATTTCGTGAGGTCAAAATTTATACTTTTCCTTTAACTGCTTAATAGAATTATTTTAAAAATGATTAGAACTCTCCATCTGACAAAATAAGCAAATGTCTAAATTCGACATTAATGGATGGCATTTCTTTTTTTTTTTTTTTAATTTATTTATTATTATTATACTTTAAGTTGTAGGGTACATGTGCATAACGTGCAGGTTTGTTACATATGTATACTTGTGCCTTGTTGGTGTGCTGCACCCATCAACTCGTCATTTACATCAGGTATAACTCCCAATCCTATCCCTCCCCCCTCCCCCCTGCCCCCTCCCCCCTCCCCATGATAGGCCCCGGTGTGTGATGTTCCCCTTCCTGAGTCCAAGTGATCTCATTGTTCAGTTCCCACCTATGAGTGAGAACATGCAGATGGCATTTCTTTAAAAAATTACAATTTATAGGCCGGGCACGATGGCTGCTGCCTGTAATCCCAGCAGTTTGGGAGGCCGAGGTAGATGGATGGCTTGTGCTCAGAAGTTTGAGACCAGCCTTGGCAACATGAGGTGACCCTGACTCTACAAAAAGTACAAAAATTAGCAGGATGTGCTGGTATGCACCTGTACTCCCAACTACTCAGGAGGCTGAGGTGGGAGGATCACTTGAGCCCAGGAGGTGAAGGCTGCAGTGAGCCGAAATCATGCCACTGTCAGGTAGCAGAGTGACACCCTGCCCCCCCCCCAATAATAAATAAAATTACAATTCATATAACTGACTAAATTGTATGTATTTATTCTATCTACGCTATTGAAATAAGTGCTTGCAAAGTGATTTAAAAGCATGACACTCAAAAGCATTTTTATTACTGTGGAGTATAAGATGGGATAAAAATAAGGAATAAGGTGACATCCTTAACACTGTAATACAAAGAAAACTTAAATGGGCTGGTAATATGGTTTGAAGGGTAAGTTATTCAAAAGCCAATGTAAGAGAAATAAAATACGTATTTGAATTTAAGGACATAATTTTCCTACTCATTTTGGTAGTACAGAGTTTATGATCAGGTATATACCTGAAAAAAAATTGAGCCAAAGAATGGTTCATAAACTACATAATGTAGCCTTGAATATGATAGGCACTTGATAATAATCTTATTCTTTCATATTAAGAAACTTCTTTAGTTTTCATTGCCTTTCTTTTCAGCACATTTAATCTATTCTTCCTGAGTGATATACTGCCAAAGGATAAAATGTAGAATCTGAAAATAATGTTAAAATCCTTTAAGAAGCTATAGTTCACCATTTTAAAAGAATGATATATAGACAATGTGAAAAAAATCTACCAGTTGAGCCTGAGAATTCCAAATTTTTAGAAGCCAAAATACAGAGTCCCAAAATAGGTCATAATACTAGAAAGAATTTTCTTTGCCAGATTTGTCGATCACAAACATGCTTCAAGTACAACACTGCAGTGTTTACATTTGGCAATAATCTTTTCCAGTATTTCAAGTTGTACCTTATGTTCTGTTTTTGGTATTTTTCTACTCCTGGTGTGCCAAACACTACAGTAGATGGTAGGCACGTCAAACACAGCCCGCCTTCACAAACATGCATATTAAGAAGAGGAATGAAGGAACATACTTCTGAAATTTAAACTGAATTTATTGTGATTTCAGAAAGAGGAATAACTATTGAAGGTAACTGCAAAGTCATTTCCAAGTCTTAGTAAAGCTGTCCCAGCACAACATGTGTGTGTTTTCTTAGTTTTCAGGATTTTTAGACCCTTCAATGATTTGAGCTGCGCGGTGTATTTCATCAAATGAAGGGGTCTCTGACATGTGAATTTCTCTTAACTCTTAAAGAGCCATACCATTTATGGAAATGTCAAGAAACGGTTGGGTGTTGGGTAGGCTTTTGATTTTTTTAATTAAAGACCATACTTTATTTTAATTTTGTTATTAGTTTTCCCCTAATTTCCTTTGTTTTTTCCCATTTTAGAGTCACATCCAAGACACCACATTGCATTGTCATCATATTTTTTTAAGCTATTCAAGGCCGTAACAGTTTCTCAGGCTTTCCCTGCATTTGATGACCTTGACATTTTTGAGGAGAACTGGTCAGATGTTTTGTAAAATGTACCTCAGTTAAAATTTGTCTAAAGTTTTTTTGCATGGTAAGATGGCGGTTATGGGTTTTTGGCGGATGACCACAGAAGTGAAAAGCCATTATCACCACATCATATCAAGGGTTTGTGCTATTAACATGACTTCACTGTTAACCTTAATCACTTGGCTGAAAGAGGCTTGCCAGGTTTCTGTACCATAAAATAACGACTCTCACTTTTTTACTGCAATCTTTGGAAGAAAGTCACTATGCAAATCCCATTCTTAAGGGATATAAAATTATGTCTCCCCTCCTTCAGTGGGGAGAGTATCTACGTAAATTATATGAAACCCTATAAAGAAAATTTGCCTCCACTATCCCATTTATATGTCCAGTGATTTATTTATATCAGTATGAACTCACGGGTATGCATTTTATATCTGAGTTATAATACGCTATTTTTATTGCTCAAACTTCCCCAGCTTTAGCCAGTGAGAGCTCTTTCAGTTGTTTACTGTTCCCCTTTGACACACCTACATCATTGCATTTAAATTTACTATGTCCTTAGTTTCTGGTCCTATAAGATATTCAAGGTTCATCTTTTATATTTCATATCCCTGCCCTAGCATCAGCCATTTCTCCAAGTAGCCCTAGTTCTTTTTATTGGAGAGTAGTATTAGAGACCAAGTGTTGGATCTGCTTGTTGTTACTGGTGCATTGTTGGTTCTGTGAACAGAACTATGGAATATGTGTAAGTATACCAAGCTTACACACAACAATATTTATAGTTATTTCTCTAGCATCTGTATTTATATTACATTATACATGAGTTCATACTGATGCCTACAACTCTAATCCAGTAACATAGGATTTATTCTAACCTTCTTCCCTTGTATGTCTGTAGCTTCACCCTTTTAAAAATAACCTGGTTTCCTCCTCCTGCTATCCTTGTCATTATTTGTTCAATACCAGTATACATGCCGAGTGGTTTCAGAATTATCAAGCCATATGTAGTAAACTTTTAAGTTATAGATCCTAGATGGCACAGTGTTAGTGCATATGAGGAAAGAGTTCTAGTTTCAGTCAACTTGACAATGATTTTGTTTCTACATTCTTTTCAAGAATGCCAATCTTGAGGTTCATAATGCAATTTTAGCTATAATTAAGTGCATATTTGATGGGCAATCTCTCAGAAACAGCAGGTATTTTAAAGTATATCCTCCTATTAATGAAGAGTTCAGTAAATATAGTACTTCTATTACTTATTTCATGTTCTATTAGCATTTGAAGCTGGTAGATACTATAATGGGAAACTATACAAATTCAACTTTCTTAACATCCATAGCATATTTTCCTACCATTATCTTCCAAGCTCTTAAATCCCCTTAAATAAAAACACATGAAATTTGTATTTAATATTAGATTGGTGCAAAAGTAATTGCGGTTTTTGCCATTACTTTTAATATTCACATAGGTAATACTATTGTAAATATATTGTACATATGTATATGTGCATATATATTTATATGTACATGTATATTTAGAGTCTAGCTCTGTCGCCAGGCTGGAGTGCAGTGGTGCCATCTTGGCTCACTGCAACCTTCGCCTCCTGGGTTCAAGTGATTCTCCTGCCTCAGCCTCCTGAGTAGCTGGGATTACAGGCACCTGCCACCATGCCCAGAAATGGGTTTCACTCCGTTGGCCAGGCTAATCTCGAACTCCTGACCTCGTGATCCACCTGCCTTGACCTCCATATACACACACACACACACACACACAGACACATACACATACACACACACACACACACACACACACACACACAATTAGCTCAATTGGTTTCTAATGTTAAATACAACTGTGATAGTTAATTTTATGTGTCAACTTGACTGGGCAAATGAATGACAACTTGAGTGTGTCTGTGAGGTATTTCTACAAACAGTGAGCACTTTTTTTTTTTGAGATGGAGTCTCGCTCTGTCACCAGGCTGGAGTGCAATGGAGCTATCTCGGCTCACTGCAACCTCTGCCTCCTGTGTTCAAGCAATTCTTCTGCCTCAGCCTCCCAAGTAGCTGGGCTACAGGTGCACGCCACCATGCCCTGTTAATTTTTGTATTTTTAGTAGAGATGGGGTTTCACTACTTGGCCAGGCTTGTCTCGAACTCCTGAGCTCGTGATCCGCCTGCCTTGGCCTCCCAAGGTGCTGGGATTAGAGACATGAGCCATTGTGCCAGGCCAACAGTGAGCATTTGAATCAATAAACTAAGTGAAGACGATCACCTTCACTAATGTGGTCACACCTCACACCTCCTTTCCAGGGCCTGACTAGAACAAAAAAATGCAGGAAGAACAAATTCTCTCTTTGTCTTCATGAGATATTTATCTGGAGATTGCTAATGCAATAATCAACTCAAACTCTGAAAAATCGTCTTGATTACTGGTAAGTCATGAGGAGGTTTATTTTTATAATTAGTCAGTTTATGAATGGCCAGCACATTCTTATCAAGTAATCTATTCTATGTAATTGTTGTCCTCGGGCTAGTACTTCTGTTAAATAATTGGAAATTTTCTAGGACTCAGGGATAAATCTATAATGTGTGCATTCACAGCTCTGTTTCACAAATTTAACTACAAGAGTAAATATTTAATTAAATTTGAAAGTCTCCATAAACTATCTATTTGAATAAATCATGACATACACTTCTAAAACATTGGCTTTCAGACTAAACTACTACAGTGATTTTTTTAAAACTCATTTAGGTATATAAAGTTATTTAAGACTGATACTAAACTAGTATAGTACATATCTCTTTAGAATAATAGAAATGTTCTAAATTTGACATACTGTCTTTATCTCGGATTATTTAATTATATATTCTTTAAGGTCGGGGGAAAACCTCTATTTTATTTAAATGAAAACATTCTCAGAGTCTAGGGAGTGATAATTACTATTATTAATTATTAATAGTAATATGGTAATGATTATTACAATAACTTGCAATTGTTATAATGTACTTCATGTGCTTTATAATTTATGCATCTTGTATAAATGTTTTAAAGTAGTATTAAGTAAAAAACAGTTCACAAAGGTTATATCAACTACTGCTTTTTTTTTTATTATTTAAAAATGAGATGTTTAACAACTTTTAAACTAGACTTTTAGCTGCCAAATTTTTTGATAATCCTTATACTTGGGTAGGGCTCTTTGACTCCTTCTGGGCAGTGGGTCATGTACGGAAGCAGTAAGGATCACCTCTGCTCTAGAGCATTTACATGTAAGTGTTAAAATCTCAAGTATCTCTTGGTCTACCACATTTATCAAAGATGTGCTTCAGATTGTCATGCTAGAAGTTGATGGTGAAAAAAAAATGGTGGTGGTGCCAGAAACACAGTGGATTGATGATTACTCTGTAGCACAATCCTATCCTCCCTATTACAGAAATTAATGTCAAAAGAGTTTCATTACTATAACTCAAGCCCCAAAAATGTGAGATTAGTTTAGCCTTTAGATGTTGAATAAGTTGAAATAGGACATTAACACAGTAACATTATATGTTGTGTAGTTTCTAAATGTTTGATAAAATCATCTGTCACCTGTGGCACTTGTTGAAATAGGACGTTAACACAATAACATATGTTATATAGTTTCTAAATGTTTGATAAAATCATCTATCACCTGTGGCACTTGAGAGGTAGATAATATACCTAATAAACTGGAATCTGTAATTATTGTAAAAACATGAATAGTGCATGTTGACTACTGGGGGTTGCTTTTTGCAAGGTATTAAAAGAAACATGACCTCAGGGAAAAAAAAAATAGCTATGCAAACAGAAATGTACAGAAATAGAGGAAGTCTAGAAATTTTGAGGCCTTGGAGGAGGCAGATTGTTCTCAGTTCCAAATAGTAAATTATGAAACTAAGAATATTTTAGAATTAAAAGGCCCCTAAAAATTTGTCCTTGAGGTAAGGACCAAATTAAGGGTATGGCCTTCACCTTATTGTGAAAATGTGGGAAAGGACTAAATGGCCTCTACCTAAGGATCAAATCAAAGGTGTGGTTCTTTAGACCACAAGGCTCAGGAAAAAAGATTTGAATCTTGAGACTCTCCCACCTAACCTGATGGGATTAAAACACTTTCAGTTTAATTACAAGCTGAGTCTGGGAAAACATCAGCATACCTAGGCTATTTCAAGAATTTAATGAAGTCATTCCTAGTGGGTGGGGGAGAGCCCTCTCCAACCCCTGCTCATGCCTTTCTAACTACCTGTGACAAAGTAAGGGGACTTGGCAGCACCATTTATTACACAATGTTCATCCTAAATTCATCTAGTAATTGGAGTGACCACCTCTGTTAGTTAATTTGTTTCAGACAATGTAAAAATAAACTTATTTTTTGAGAAGAAGTTTTGTCGTGGAATAAAGCATCTACCAGTTAAGTTTCTACCTTCTCACAGATACAAAGAGATGAAAGTTCTATCTTCCTTGGATATTTACATTCCCAAGGGATGTTTTTCAGGTGCTTGAGACTTTTCTGAATTGTAGAGCTGTCTTAAGACTTGTTATCGTTTAAAGAGATTTAAATTCATTTCAAAAAGATTGAGAAGGAATTGCAAAGTTTTCCAAAGTAAATCCTCTAAGAAAAGGGAGGGAGGAAGAAGTCTTTCCGCTATTGATCAAAAGAATTGTCTCTTTATTTTTAATTTGCATTTGCTGTTATCCACACTGAAGAACAATGGTTCAAAGAAAAGCATTTGTACAATTGTTTGAGTCACAAGGGAAACTAGAAGCTTGTTTTTATGGAATAACATTTTTACTATAATGTCCAACTAACAGATAAGCAATGGTTATGCACATTTAAGCATTTGGCGAATGTTCCAAGATGAATGAAGTGAACCAGTCACTGTAGGAAAAACAACTGATAGTATTTGTTGCCAATGATACAATTAAAGCTTTCAATCAATATTAAAATTTAAAAACTTATCTGCTTTCATGTGCTTGACATTCTATTCAAATGTTTTCTTGATGACATCAGTAGTAATAACATGTAATTTTTAAAATATTGCTGAATGAAATATGTCAACATTGAAAAGAACTACTAAACTAGTGAAGCCATGCTTTCCAAATATCCAATATATTGTTATAAAGTCATGCATGGGTAAACAATCCATTCATAGTGCAAGATACATCAATGGATTTTAAAATGACAGAATCCAGCTTTTTAAATATAGTTGTAAATTCTGTATTACACAAAACTTTGAGAAACTACCACTTGTTCAATATTAGCACAGTGTAAACAAACAATATCCACAATTATCTGAATATACTACCATCAAAATTCTCCAGTTTTTTCCAGCTTTCAATGTGAGGCTGAATTTTCTTTATATACTTCAACCAAGACAACATATTGCAAGAGACGAAAGACAAAGCAAAAATGAAAAACCAGCTATGTTCCCTTAAGCTAGGCATTCAAGAGATTTGCACTTAACTATGAAGTAAAAGACTTTTTTCACTATGTTGTTTTGAAAAAATAGTTATATTTTATGAAAAGATGCTATTTCTATTAATATACAACAGATTTTTTATACTGTTTTAAAAAAACATTTGTAATATTCATGTTTAAATTTTTATATAATATAGACAGATATAACCCAGATGAACAGAGATTCTTTGAACTTTTCAAAGATTTTTAAAAAGAAAAGTGGTTCTTAAGGTCAAAAAGTATGAGAACCACTGATTTAGAGAAATGAGAGAGAGATAATGGTTAGAAAGCAAGTATGTAACTCTAGGAACCATGTTTTTCAAAAACATCTGGGAGTGGCTACTGGTATATAGGGCTGACTGTTATACATAAGCAATATGCAAGGTTCTCAGAAACATGCTGTCAAAAAGAAACAAAAATGGCTTAAAAGATATGATGATGGGTAAAGTCTTAAGATGACTCTTGAGCTTTCTATCATATCTGGAAAGAAAAGAGCTGAGAAAGCTATGCAGTCCCCAGTGAATGAATAGATCTTGTGTATACTTTCAGTGTTGGTCAAAAAGATAGTGGGAAAGGGACGATCTCCAAGAGAGAATATTCTGAGCCTAGACAGAAAAATAAACCAACATTTATTTCATATCTGTTGAGTGTACCTTTTTGTTAGTCCTCAAAACAATTGTTTCAAAACAAACTCAGTCCCTACCTAGAGAAAAGTAATCTAATAAGGCACAAAAAGTTGAAGTGCCTTGCTAAAATTAACAAGGATAAGTTATGGAGGCAGTATTTAAGCTATTGTTATGTCATCATGAGATAGGAGTTGGGCAGGACTAGTTTCTCAACACATAGGTCACAAAACTATGCTGATAAAATAGGATGCGGTGGAGAAAGTGGCCAAAATCTGCCAAAACCAAGATGGCAACTGAAGCAATATCTTGTTACACTTGCTCCTCATTATAGGCTAATTATAATACATTATCGTGGTAAAAGAAAGTCCCATTCATACCATGAAGAATGCCATGGCAATTCCCAGAAGTTACCCTCTATGGTCTAAATAGGGGAAGAACGCTCAATTCCAGCAACTCTCTACCCTTTTCCCAGAAAAACTCCGGAATAATCCATGCCTTATTTAGCATATAGTCAAGAAGCAATCATAAACACAGCCAGTTAGCAGCCCAACAGGGCTACTCTGCCTATGAGGTAGCCACACTTTTATTCCTGTACTTTCTTAATAAGTTCACTGTCACTTAGATAACTTCCTCTTGAATTCTCTCCTGAACTCACTTGGCTTCCCTGGCTGAGCCACATGCTTGGGGTAAGTTGGCCTGTAACAATCAGATAATATAGCCTTTTCTGATTAAAATATGATTGCATGTTCATTCATTCATTCGTTAATCATTCAGTACATTTTGAATGGCTTCTCTCTGTAAATGACACTGTCTTTGAAACTATAATTTTTTTTTTATAATCTGACTTAAATTTTGCCTTCAAGGTACTTGTAGCCCCATAAGCAGATAAGATGCACACTTGAATTTGTGTAATATAGAGAAGATAAAAAGTAACTTGAGGGTGTGGGGGTGTGATGGTTAATACTGAGTGTCAACTTGATTGGACTGAAGGATGCAAAGTATTGTTCCTGGGTGTGTCTGTGATGGTGTTGCCAAAGGAGATTAACATTTGTGTCAGCGGACTGGGAGAGGCAGACCCAACCTCAATCTGGGTGGGTACCATCTAATCAGCTGCTAGCATGGCTAGAATAAATCAGGCAGAAGAATTTGGAAAAAGCAGACTTGCTGAGTCTTATGGCCTTCATTTTTCTTTCATCCTAGATGCTTCCTGACCTTGAAAATCAAACTCCAAGTTCTTCAGCTTTTGGACTCTTAGACTTACACCAGTGATTTGCTAGGAACTCTCAGTCTTTTAGCCACAGACTGAAAGTTGCACTATTGACTCCCCTAATTTTGAGGTTTTGGGACTCCGGCTGGCTTCCTTGCTCCTCAACTTGCAGACAGCCTATTGTGGGACGTCACCTTGTGACTGTGGGAATCAATACTCCTTAATAAGCTCCCCTTCATATATGTATTTATTCTGTTCTATCCCTCTAGAGAACCCTAATACAAGGGTCATAGGCTCTTGGGCCCCTAAAGGTTACTGACATGATTGATCAATAAGAGAAAATGCATAAAAATTTATTTAAGGTGTGTACATGGGAGCCTCCAGAATGGAGGCTCCATTTTTCAATGAGTAACAGAAGCTTATATACCACGTTGAAGTTACAGAATAAATGGGGGCTTGGATCCTTATGCAACAGATTTAGCAGCAAGACAGGTTATGAGAGAGAGAAAGGAAGCGAGTTCGCCAAGAAAACTTGCCTTGCTATGTAGATGAAGTCTCTGTCAGAGGGAATAGATGGTGAATGTTTCTTTTCAGACTTTTAAAGGTGTCAGATTCTCAATCTCTCCTAGATCTGGGAAAGGCATAGAAAGGGGAGACATGGCTGCATTAATGAAGATTCTCTGCTGATGCTAATTTCCCCCACCTCAGTCTGTTAACCCTAAGGCAGCCATTTCAAAATATGCCAAAAAATACGTTTTGGAGAAACATATTTTTAGATCATTCAAGGGAATAAGTACAAGCAAAAGTCTAATCTTAAGGAATATCAGAAGAGAATTGGTGACAAGGTCATCTTGGTAAAAGGCTTTGTTTTTATTGTTAATATTCATCATTTCAATTTTTCTCCAATGTTCTCTTGGTATATTGATATTTTCACCACATTAAAAAAAACATATTTGCTAGAATAAGAATTATCTGGATATACATGTGTTGAAAGAATACTCCAAGGAGAAGCAACACTTTTTAGTTAAGGTTATTAAAAGAATGTGTGGATATAGCTGTGTGTCCAAGTAACATTTGTTCTATGTATTATTGTAGCTGGTAAAGTGAAAGAAATTCAAGGCAAATGTAGTGTTAAAAGAAAAACCTTAGACAAATTAAATTTAACAGAGTTTAATTGAGCAAAGAACAACTCTTGAATCAGGCAGCCTCCTGAGCTAGAGTAGGCTCAGAGAAACTCCAGTGTAGCCACATGGTGGAAGATGATTTATGGACAGAAAAATAAAAGTGACATACAGAAAATGGAAGTGAAGTACAAAAACAGCCAGATTGGTTACAGCTTAGCTTGTGCTTTATTTGAACACAGTTTGAACAGTTGGCCACCTTTAATTGTTGAAAACTTGGCGACTGGCACAAAAGTAGGTTACTCTGTCTACATATCCAGTTAGTTTTCAGTTTTCTATGTAGGGAGAAATCTTTAGGCTGAACTTAAAATATTTAAGGAGGCAGCTTTAGGCTAAGCTTAACAGTAGGATTATAGAAGGTCTGTTTTATAAAGCTAAAGAGATATTGTGTTATTCTCAGTTTTCAAACAGAAAAGTCGATTTCTGTGATTACAGATGAATAGTCTATCAAATAACGCACAAACATTTGACATCTAGTAATGATAAAATAAAGCAGAATAAGAGAACTAAGAGCGATGGTAGGGCTTCTCTTTGAAAGTGACATTTGAACAGAGACCTGAAACAATCAATACCAGAGAAAAGCTTTCCAGACACAGGGAACCATAGTGCAATGTCCCTAAAAGGAAAATAATCTTGCTGAAAGTGACCCTTTCTAAGGTGGGCAGTTCCTTCAGGGTTTCTTCCACCATAAAGCCACCCTGCTGTAACTGAACTCAGGTCTGAAGACCAAAGAACTCCAGAGATGAGCTTTCGTGAAAGGAAAGTTAGCTTTATTTGAAAAGTCAGCAACCTAGGTAAGTCAATCAACTACTGCTCAAACACCATCATTCCAAGTTGTGCCTCTGGATCAGGGGATTTTAAGGGCAATTAGGAAAAATTATGATCACATCATTCCTGTGCAACATGCATAGTCTCAGGCAGGCAGTTAGTGATTGCTTTCTTGGTCAGTATTTTGTGACTCTATGCAGATACCCTTAGCCTATTCTTATCAGGCTGGTCAGCCCATTCCAAGGTTGTTGGTCTGTGTATTTTCTTTTATCTCTGCTGAAGGTCCTGTATTCCCAAGGCTGATTTTAGTAAATAATCTGCATACTCAAGTAAAGCAATAATTATATTCAAGTGAGCAAACTTTTCTCTAACATGGAGTCAGCACTGTTACACTGCTGCTTTTGTTTTTTACCAGATTATTCATTGGGCTTGTAGAACTGTCTCTCAAAAACTACTGTTTATTGAGGACCTACACTGTGTCTGGAGTTTTCATCTATGCTATTATCAAGACACATGACAGTATAGATTATATGGTCATCACTTACCAATAAGAAAACTGTTCCAAAGAAATTTGATGATCCTCCAAAGGAAAATCATCCTGTGAGATTTGGATTTAGTGCTGATTGACCACCCAAATCCTGGACCCTCTCCTCTCTTTTACACAGTCTCCAATGAAATTGAAGTACATTTTATTTTTCTCAAATATCCAGGTGTCTCAAAGAATTCTGGGAAATAGATTGAGATCAGTTTCATAGAAATTGGGAAAGTAAATACTGAAAATTGTGGTGTTTATAGGGAAGTAATTTCATCGGATGCAATTCATTCATGTCCCTTGAATCACGAGCAATTTGAGGGACACTCATAGAGTCATAGAGGACTGCATGATAAAGAACTACACAGTGGTCATCTCTCTACTTTCTCGGGATACAGGCATCCAGAATTTTAAGGACTTGGAGAATGCATATCTTGGCATATGCAAAGGGAATTTTAGCAGGATAATATTAATTCACAGTTAGTGGCAGAAAGAAGTAATTCCAGACAGTGTTACTTTTATTTTCCATATAAATCTGAAAATAATTGACTATTCACACTTAATGTAAACTTCTGTAGTTCACAAATATAGTTGCTCAGATGTGAGGGGATCCTATCTATAGGGAAAGAGTGCAACAGTTACAGTTGTTTAAGATTTCCCATCTCATTCAAATATTTTGTGTTTATATATACCAAGGAGCACATTCCCCAGAGCACAGTGAGACTTGAAACTTTATTTTGATGGTAGGTTTGTGTTTTAACTGCAAACAAAAGAGAAATTAAAAATGCGAAAGAATTATTTATCGTCAAGGTCCAAACCTGGGGCATTCACTGATTTCTAATGTTCAGTTTTGTAGAGGTTAGAGCAGATTGGATTCTGGAGTTTCCTCAGATTTTCAATGTATTTGTTCAATTTAGTTGGTGGTGCTTTGAAAAGATGGAATTTTCCTAGTGCTTTGAAAAGATGGAATTCAGCACAAGACTCTTCATGGCACAGATCATGCAGTCCTCCAAAACTTTTATTTGTATTTAATTTAATTGTTTTAAAATTGTTTTAAAATTTAATATGTAGTTAATTTACATTTCCTATGCATAGTAAGTCAATTGACTTTACTTACTGAGCTGGTAGATGGGAGCCATAAACTTGGAAAATGCTGAAATTTATCTGTCATGTAGAATCCATGTAGGACCGAAAGAATGAACCAGATAATAGGAATAAAAGCCAAGTACAATATTATGGTATGATATATTTTTAATATTTAAGCATTGATAGTGAAGTAACCCCACACAGAGGATGGTTTTTTATTACTATTCCTTGTTTGCTTTTTTTTTTTAAGTGACATAATGCTATGTAGTATTGGTGAACATTTAGAGAAGTGTAATATGCTAGTATGCCAGCTGACTAGGGCTTTGGACATATTTGAAATGATTAATAGACATAACATCCCCATCATTCCAATCCTCATAAGATTTGAAGAAAATAAACATAGTTCTGACTCTTCTAAATTCAATCTTTGTATCCTCCTAAGTAGCTGGGACTACAGGCACGAGGCACCATCCCCGCCTAACTGCTTTAATTTTCTGTACAAACGAGGTTTCACTATGTTGCCCAGGCGTGTCTTGAAGTCTTGTGCTCAAGCAATCTTCCCACCTCAACCTCCCAAAATGCTGGAATTACAGGCGTGAGCCACTGTTCCCCACCTCTTTCTAGGTTCATTTTATATAGAAGCTTCATTGAGTTGGTGTAATAAATTTGCAATGTATTTCATTAGAAGTAATTCAGTATTTTAACTGTTAATGACATAATAGTTTATGCTTCACACATTCTAAGCCCAGTTCTTTCTTTGCTGAGAGGAATATATCTTAGTATTGCCTGGGGAAAGGTGAATATTATTCATTGTATTATTTGGATGTGTATTAACTTGTATCAACTAATCACAAATGAATATAGCCAAAATTTGTGCTGCTTAATATTTAATATATTATTAATAATAGCAAGTTACCCAGGGGTAATTAAATTATTTAGCATGTGACATTTGAGAAAAATAAGTCTGAGTAATACATTCTGCAGTGTTAGGCATTTAAATATGTTAAAACAGTAAATTTTAAAATTAGAAAGATAAACGGCAGTACACAATTTTTGTGTGTGCTACTGTAAGATCCTACAAAGGAGGAAACCTATGGGAATTGTTAGATTTAATTATTCTCTAAAAACTGGGTACAAATGCACATCAAAACAACATTACTATTATGACAAAAGTTAAATATAATTCATATATAAGTGGTTCATATAAATCGATTTAAAAAACAGAATTGAAAATCTCCATGTTTAGCGATCTTCCAGTTCACCAATCATACATATGAAATACAAAAATAATTCAACTGTTTTTCTATTTAATTGGCAAGCGTATGGAGAATATAAAACAATCCGTAATTAATGGTGGAAGGAAACCAGCTAGAATTTGTACGTAATAATGTAAACAAAATATGGCAATTGTAGAATTTTCCATGAAAAAATTAGAAAAGAATTACATATATGTAACATCATTTTTCACAAATGTGATTAATAATATTTTTAAAAAGATAGAAACCAAATGTTTATTTGGAAAATAATATATATTGAAATACCAGTGCACAAAAATAAAAATATATATGTGTGTGTGTGTATGTATATATGTGTATACATTTATACACGTGCACGCACACACACACACATACACATGCAAATTTAGCCTTAAAAATGTTTGGCATGATATACTTTAGTAAAAACATAAAACATGCTACAAATTATATGGTCAATTTTTGTGAAATAGAGCCATGCTTTTACAAAGGAACATATTTAACAAGTATGAAATATTAACTAGCAAAATTTTGAAATGTTTCTCCTTCAGTAGCCTTAGTTCAGATGATTTTTCAATTGAATTTATGTGTTCTTATTTTCCATATACTATATTTTCCTTAAAAGAACATATTACACTTGACAGAAATAAGATATGTTAAAATTCACATAGGATTTTTAACTATTAACTTGTTAAATTTTCAGAACAATTGAAAAACTTATAAAGTGATAAGCAATTGAGGTAATTGCTTTTTCTTCATACTAAACTTCACATTTTCTGAGAGCATAATGCATCACACATATTATGTCTTGCCTGATTCTTAGAATTTATAGTTAAGCAATTTTGTATTTTTAATTTACCTTCTGCTTGCAGATTTTTGTTCTGATGCCCCCCCCCCCGAAAATAGTACTTAAAATGTTGTCTTTTAATTATTATTTTAGCTAAATTACCAGAAACCATATGAGTCTTGTGTGAATCTAGTGTGCCCATGTATAACAAAACAATGTTGTTTGATGTGTTTGGGCAAATGGCATCTCATTTTGCCAGAGAGAAATGGACTAATGTCTCCACTGAGGCATAGAACTTTGAAAGATTCACAATTATTTTATTGAAGTTTAGCTGTACATAGACAATTAAGGAAGAATTTGGGCAGATGTGCTGTTTCTTCAGATTTTTTCTTTCTCATAGCTTTTCAAATCAGTCAGAAAATTGTCTCCCTGTTTCTGGCAGTAAGTGCTGTATGTTACCCAGTAACAAAATTGCTCAGTGAAGGTTTTAGTTCTTGTTTTTTGTTTGTTTGTTTGTTTTTTGTTTTGTTTTGTTTTTTTCCCTCAAAGCTCAGAATCAAAGTTCATTATAACATACTGTCAGTTCTGTGGTATAAAAAACTTGTGTTACAAACAGAAAGCATAGCCTATTAGAGAATAGTTTAGAAGTCCATGAAATGAAGTTTGACTGAGGCGAAGTCTCCTGAGTAAGAACCAACAATATCCTGAAATTACTTTTTAATGCATTCCCTTGACTGCTTTAACTGCCCCCAATGAGAACAAGTTTTGCAGAGAATCACTATCTTCCCAAAGTTAGTAAAAATATTTGAGGGACTTTGTAAGGCAAAAGAGAGGAGCATTGCTATGAAATTTACTGAGTCATTAATTTGAAAATTCTTAAAATATTAAAAATTACAGGGATTTTTCTTCCCTTGTCTTCCTTTAACTGGTAGAACCTTGTTGAAATTGAACACCAAGAATTCAGTATTACTTGAACACAAGTTTTTACTCACAGAAGTAGGTATGGTAGACTAATTGCAAAACATCCTTTCTAAGTATATCTTCTCTAAAATGTGACTTTGCGTCTATTCCCATCAAGGACAAAACTTCTTCCACTCCTTGAATCTTGCTGGTTTTATGACTGCATTTGATCAAGAGAGCTAGGTGGTGTGAAGTAAATCCAGACCACTCAAATGAGTACAAGCATAGGCCATTTATTCAGAGCTTGCAACCACAAGAAAGTCAACCACTATTAACTTGCATTGTGGCCAAGACTCAAATGCAGGCAGAGAAGTGGGAAAGCTTTGTCATGGAAAAACATGGAAGGTTTCAGGTATGCCTTGATTGGAGATTATTGGCATGGGGAAACTCTAGGCAGGCTGCCTAAAAACAAAGCATACTATGTGACTAATTAGGGGTGCAAAATTGACTGTCTTTAGTTGGTCCTAAGTTGAAAGTAGGGACAATAATTGAAGCTGCCAGCTATTAATCAAATTCTGGCCATTTGTGACCAATTGTTACAGGCATTATTGTTTTCCTGGGCTGGCTCCTAGAGATAGTAGTTTCACCTCCTGGACTGATTATTGCAGAAAGTAGTTCAGAGTTTTGTTTTATATACAGTCTGGCCGTTGTCTGTTATGTATTCAGTCTCTCAGTAGAAAGATGGTTTGACAGTTTCAAAGTCAGGCCTCAAGAGTCCCTGAGCACTTCTCTCTCTCCCTCCCTCCCTCTCTCTCTCTCTCTCTCTCCCTCCCTCTCTCCCTCCCTCCCTCCCTCCCTCCCTCCCTCTCTCTCTCCCTCCCTCCCTCCCTCCCTCCCTCCCTCTCTCTCTCCCTCTCTCTCTCCCTCTCTATCTCTCTCTCTCTCTTTTTTTTTTTAATTGGTCAGTGCTATGTGTTTAAGCTTGAGGTAGCCCGCTAGTGGTTAAGAAGCCACATGATAGAAAGCCCAAATGCCCCAGCCAGTGCCATCCTAGATCAGCTCACCAGCCAGCTAACTTGCAAACATGGGAGAAAATTCAGCCAGATCAAGGGTCTGTTCATGCACAACATATAGCAAAATGCAGACACGTGACTGGGTTTAGTTGAGAACAGAACATCTTGAGTCTTATAATCATGAGCAGTAATAAATGCTTATTGTTTTAAGCCACTGGGTCTTAGAATCTTTTTATTATCATTACATAATAAGCATTTTATAGTATATTTCATTATTTGAGAAATTGAAATTAATAACACAATTAAATCCCAAATATTTTCATTTGTAACTTGTGTTTTAACAAAAGCCTCAGGCTTGAGGATTCAAAGATGAAATTGAGGCTACTGAATTACATTTTTGAAATTTAAAAGTATTGCATTTATTTACATCCTAATAATTTAGCTTGCAAAATATAGATTAAAGGTGTTTGGTTTTGTTTTGTTTTGTTTTGTTTTATTCCACAGTAATGGCATTCCTGGTGCAGTGCACGGTGAAAGAATTTGGTTCTTTTCTACATAAATCACATCCTCCTAATGTAACTTTGAAGAGGAGAATCAGTAACTCCATTGGATGTTTAGCTGCTAGAAAGAAGAATGTTTTCAAAGAGCAGAAAATAAATTTTGTCCCTGCTGAGCATTAACATGTAGATGTCATTGCTATGGGCCCATGCACTGTATAATTTGAGTTATATTTTACCACTTATAAGTGCTCAATAATTGGTTTTCTTGTGTTTCCTGTATTCAGGTCAAATAGATGAAGACTAATGTCAATAGAATTGGATTGAGTTTCTTCATCATATCAAAATTGTTATTGCTGCTTGTTTGCCTTTATATTAATATTGTGTAGATGTAGACACATGTATGCAGGTATTCATATGGGTATGTAATGTAGTCCAGAAGCAGAAAAGCAGTCAAGATCTTATTTAGAAATATTCTGTCATTTACAGTACCCACTCTGTCTTTCCAGCTACTGGGGTATTGGGGCAGGCAAACAGGTAGCATTTCAAAGACACCAAAATGCACACTCACCATCTGAAACATCTCAAAACCTTACTATTAACTAAACACTCAAAATCTTTAGATGAAGAATCCCTTCATACAATGGTTCTGAGTATCTTGAAACATTCAATTCCTTTAACTTGATTGGTTGACATCAAAGGATCTTTTCTTCTTAGAATAGTAGTGCATTTATTTTGTAATTTTTACAAGTGTTAGTAATTACAATAATAAACACAAGGGTTACAATAATAAACCGAAGGTATTTTAAACCATTTTGTAATATTTTATATGTATATTTATTTAAATCTCAAGCAAAGGTTCATCATAGAATTTAACAAAATTCTCCTAAATTACACCCACTCTAAATTACAGCAATTTAGAAACTCAAAAGAAAAAGTAAACAAATGAGACACAATCAGAATTCTAATGTAAATCATACCATGCCCAGGAATATATAGCAGTTTTCAGTTTACTGACATTTTAGTCCAAATTTTTGCCTTTGCAATGAGACAATCCCATTGGAAAACAGTTTACTTTTTTATTCTAACATTTAAATTTATAAACTAATGCCTGAGTACTTATTATATGTCCAGGACAATTATAATCATGGATGTTGCAAACCATTTAACATTCTATTACTCTAATTTTATTGATAAAATTTTATTTTAGACATGGTATTTTTCTAGGAATAAAGCAAGTTTAAATGCTAAGGAAAATTTTATAGGCTTTTCATGTCTGTCTCCAATCACTTGACCTCATGGCCATATAATTTTACCAGTATTTTCTAAGTGTTAAAATCACACTTTTGCTAGTTTTCATTTTTCCCTACTTTTCTTTCTCTCGTGGAGTACAAAGAATAAATGCTGTCTTGGGATTAATATTGGAAAGAAAGTGATAATAGAAATGAGGAATATGTAATATTTCATATTAAAGGCATTTCAGAGACAAGACAATCAATGGAATTAACTGACAAAATGAGATTCACCTGTGCTCTAAATCATTGAAACCAGGGTATTAAGACAGTGAAGAAGTAAACTACCTGAATCTAGGCATCATGATATAAATGCTACTAGAAGAAAATTACCTGATTCAAAAGATTTCCCTAGACAGTGGTTGCTATACAATGATTCTCAGAAACTATGTAGAGACAAATAATACAAATCTATAAATATTATTGTATAGTATACCTAAACAGTTAAGAGTAAGAGACCTGAATACTAAATATGTAACTGTATATTTTAAAGCATATATCAGAAAGTCAGTTTAAGCAGAATGCCAAGTTCACCTGCAAAAGGGAGTAAGTAGCAACAACATTACCTGAGGCACTGCAAAGCTAATTGAATGTGTTCACAAAATGACTAGAATCTCTCTGGGAAGTTGCAGACAGTACAAAGGTGCCACAGAACTCACATAAGTGGAGCTGCATAAGTGGAATATATAATAAGGCCAAGGCTTCCATATTTTGAATATTTAAATAATTTTTGGTACATAGAATACTTGCCATAAACAAGTGGTTCAATTAAAAAATTACTTTTTCTGTAGTCCTTAGAAGGCACATGTTCTATCTTAGACTCAGCAATAGCTTACACCCAGACAGGGAGGAGGTGATTTATAATCATTATTAAATTGATTTTTACAAATCAATGTATGTCAGAAATTAAAATAGAAAATGTAGAGGAAATAAATTTTATTGATCTTTGCATTACAAAGTGCCAAATAACCATAAAATGTTTGATGACTTGAAGTATTTAAAATTACAAAATTCATAATTTACCCCAATCATATTTTTTGCAGATAAGAATATCCAGGCACTTTTAAAATTTTGATTAGTCCATCATTTAACTGTAGATATTTTAAGAATAATCTATTCTCCCTACCACATGACTTAAGTAAAAAAAAGTAAAAGTAATATATACAATATGTAAGTATTATTATATACATAATACATATATAAAATATGTAAACAAAACAAAACGGGTAGATTGGCATATTTTGGCGTATCAGTAGTAAGTCCCAATAGCCAGCTCACATTATTATTAAAAGGAAAGAATGAGATACTTTCATGAAAACCTTAAGTCATATAGTCATTCTATGTGTGTAGCCTAATTGGCATTATTTCAAAGAAAATTTTGTTTTAATGTTTAATGTAAAAAATAATAGATTTACGCAGAATGGTTGAAAATATGTAACAGAGTGTACATATCCAGAAATATTTATCTTTTAAAAAACAGGCTAAATACTAGAAATAACTTTTAGCTTCAGGGATCACGTTACAATGTCTTCCATTATTTTTTGATTTAATGCAATAAAAATATCAAAAGGGTACCTGATATTATGATTTTAGTGCAAGGAAAAAATATCAAAGCAGTTAGAATAGAAAATTATGTAAAAATACATTAGTGCTGAAATAAGACAAAATTATAATTTTTTGCAGCAAAATTATGTGCAGACTATAGTTTTGTCTGTATAAAATCTAAAATCAGTGAAAAATAAGTAAAAACAATAGAATGTATCTGGATCTGTGACTGCAAAATTTACAAACAGAAACATGTTACGATGTGAAAAAAAAATGAAAAATGATGGTTTTAATATCAGTACAAAGTAAATAGTAAAACTTGAAAAAATTCAGAATTTATGGAAATATCCTGAAGTAGAAACATAAAAGAATAAAAACAACTATTAGGGAATACTGTAATGCTCTCTTTATTGTTTACTACCTATTACTTCTTCAATATCTCAATATTTTGAACATATATTGCTTCCTAATGTAGTCTAAAAGTAGAAAACTATGTGCATATAAAAAAGTTCTGTTGTTTTATTTTTAAAATTTGAATCGTCAGGGTTTTATACAGTCATATAGAATTATTAGAAAATAGTTAATAAACACAATCTAAAACATGCATATAAAAATCTTAACCACATATGTGCCAGTTTCAGGACTGTGTAGAAGGCAATACAGTTGATCCTTGAACAACATGGGTTTGGACTGCACAGGTCCTATTATATGCAGATTTTTTTCAACCAAACACGTTTGAAAATACAGCATTCGAGGGGTGTGAAACCCATTTATACAGAGGGCTGACTTTTCCTATAGGGGGATGCTGTAGGGCCAACTTTAGGACCTGGAGTATGTGTACAGTTGAGTACACATGAGAGTCTTGGACCAATCCCCTGAGTACACCAAGGGACAGCTGTAATTTAAGATGCACCAAAATATAAATTAATAATAAATATCTAGCAGGTTATGTTAAAACAATGGAAATCATCTAAATGCTTATAAAAGTATCAATAAACATGTTCTATTTAAATACTAAGACAAACATTTTTAAAACTAGTGTTCAACATCTAATATTCAGTGAAGGAAAGCTAGGTGAAGATGGGCACACACATATGATACAAAGCATTATGCATCATTCAGTCCCTTCTCCTTCCCATTCAACCAATTCCCATGGAAACATCCACAAACATACAGATGAATAAACAAAATATTAAAAGGAAACACTATTATTCAGCGATTATTTGAGTTTGAAGCGTTCAGTTATTAAGCCTTAATTTAATGTTTCATATCCAGAAATAATCCCTGAATAGTGTTTCAAACAGAGAAATAATCCCTGAATAGCATTAAGTTATTATCTATGTAATTAAAGCATTAAAGTATTGTCTATTTATAAAAGGTTTTTGGTTAGATAAAGGTCATAATCAAGTCTCCCACCTGCGGCCTTTAAAACAAGATTAAGTAGAATCGGTGCTTTCAAATGCTCCTTCTAAATAGATCACGTGTAGGCAGTTATTCCTAAAATACTGAGGGCAAAGTACAAGACAGTAGTACCCTCAAACCATTTAGTAACTGGCATATTAAAATATTTTACTTAAAATAGCATTAACATGTGAACTAACTGGAACTGTTCAAATCCACTGGTAAAAGACTCACTTGTCATTTGGGTCCACACTAATGTACCAGAACATCTCTAGATTAATGGTTCTCAATCCTCTCTATATCTTAGAATCTTCTATGGAGTAAGTTCTAAAATTACCATGTTAGAGCTCTGGGATTGAAGCCAGACATGACTTTTAAAGTCTACGCAGGTAATTGTAATGTGCAACCAGGCTAGAATCACTATGCTACATGAGATTTAAACTTCCTACCTCCCAAGTAAGATTCCTTCCCTTAGAGGATTAATATCAGTTTTTGCTTTTGGAAAGTACATCAGAACAATACGACATTTTATTTGGAATCATTTGCTCGTAATATTACATATTTTAAATTGCTTTTTAATGCATTAAAGCATATGGACACATGTTACATTTTGATATATGGCTTCAAGAACTGGAAACAAATTACTTGAAGCTAAAAATGTAAAAGTCAGCTACAAAGGCTTGGAAAGAGATAGCTGACAGCTGCTGTAGAGATCAGCTACTGTGGGATTTCTCCCATCACATCTCCGCATCTTGTCGTGGTCTATTCCATTCTTCTTTCTCTATAAACAGATTGCTTTCTCTATTTTCTTAGTTGCTTCTCCCTCATAATTTAATTTATCCATACGTAGAATGTGATTGGTTAACCTGATTGTTTTTGCTAAGTTCAGTCTCATTACCTGTGGGTAGGCTGCCCTTGGATCAAGAGCTCAGCCCTGGTCTAACTCTTGGTAACAAAACTCACAATAACCAAGCGTTCTATTATATGAGTGGGGAAGGTTCTCCAAGAAGTCGTCATACATGGATGAATGAGGGCACACAGTGAATGACTGTTCCGGGTAACACAAGAGAGTTGCCCAAGACATTCAGGCTAACACTGGAGGTGTTAAACGTGACACTAGTTATGTTTAAGAAAACATAAACAACTTCTAGTAAAACTGTTTTTACTAGGATATTTCCATGAAATTAACATGCCTACAATCATGTTGCATCTTTTAGGAACATAAATATAACTAAGCAGTTTGTTCTGTGCTCATTTGAAGGTGTCAGTATTGTTTGCCAAACAATCATGCTATTTGATTGTGTGAAAAACAGTCATTACAAATAAATAATATATACACTGGTGCTCTTGCAAATTGTATCGACACAATTTCATTAGCTTGTTTCTGAAAACTTTCTCACACTTAAGTCATGAAGCATCTTACCTCACTATTGAGAGCTGCTTTCCCTTGTTACCTATATTATGCCAAGAAGGGCTTCATCATCTTATAACTTTATATAAGTTATTTCCTGATGCATTAAGAGAAAGGACAATATTATAAATGTAAATTCCATTTGAAGAGTAGCCAGTATCAGTTATAAGAGCTTAGAAAATGGCAAATAATGACATATTAGCATATTGATGCATCAGTTACATGACCTCCACCTATCATTAAAAGTAAAATAAAATGTAGTCTCTTGTTTGAAATGTTCTCCTTACAGTAAATTTTTACTGTATTTTACAATACAACTTTGTTTTACAAATAAAATTCGGTAAATTATACAATTGTCTATTTACTAAATATATCTTGGGTGGAATAATTCCAAAATAATAATTAACTTTTTTGAAGTTGTTAAAACCTTTAGCTCTAATGACGTATTTACAAAAAAATACAAGACACAGGTATATATGATAAAGAGGCTTGCAATCAGCAAAATCCAGAGCATGCAAAACTGACAGACACAAGGAAAACCAACTGGTTTTATTTAATAATCATACAAGAATGAAAAGAATTTTTGAAAGAGAAAAAGTCTATAAACTGAGACCTAATAAGCACATTTACCAATGGCAATTTATAGACCTTATTTGTATCCTTATTTTAAAAAAAAAAAAAAAACACTTGCCAGAATTATTTGAGATAATAAAATTTGAACACTGCATGTTCAATGATATAAAGAATCAATCTTTATCCATATCCAGCTTAAATATTTTTGGTTAGTGTTGAGAACAATTAACTTTTTCCTGTTTCTCCTAAAATAAAAATGTCCAGTATCTGGTAAAATCTTACCTAAGAATTCTGCAGCCCCACTGCAAACATCAAATTAGTGGTTTGCTAATACTGTAACATTCACTAGTGGCAGAAAACAGAAGTTCTTTCTTTAAGTCCGTTCAATATGGTTACTTAGGAAAGTTTCTGCTTGTGTCCAGCGTAATCTGGTCTAAAACGTATTCCAAGTTAAGTGCTGCAGAAAGACAGTCTTTTTTTTATAGGGAGAAAATAATATTTTAAAAAGGAATGAGTAACAAATATACCCACAGTACCTAATTTACTAGCTATTGAATGTAATCAGCTTAAATTTCTACACAGACAAATATGTGATTACTTTAAACATATAGAGAAGTTCTGGTTAATATGTCTCAATGAGTTTTTCTAGCCACGACAAAAACTATATCCTATATAGCTGGAGCTGAAAGGCTATCAATATTCAGGCTCTACTCTTTAAATTTAAAATAGAAACCAAGAAACTCTACTTGCTTAGGGTCACAACTAGGACTAGATTCCAGACCTAATCCTAGACCATTATTTTTCTAACATAGTGTAACATGTTGAAGCTGTCTGTATGATCATTTCTGGCTTTACCTAGGAGAGAAAAGAAGGAAATAAGTCAAAGTTTCAAAATAACTTTGTATTACTATTTCTAGTAAAATGTCAGCTGGGTAGCTTCAGAAAGAGGCTACATTTCAATAAATGAAATTGCTAATGTTCAGTATTAGCCTCTATAGTTAAATAAAAACTAATCATGTCATTTGCTTGGTTTGAGTATGGTTTGTGCCCTCAAACTCATGTGATATTGATTTCTATTTTGGTACTGTCGGGAGGTAGGGCCTAATGGGAGGTATTTAGGTCATGGGGGCAGATCCCGTGTGAATCGATTAGTCTCAAGAGCGTGAGTTTTCACTATTGTGGGACTGGATTAGTTAACATAAGAGCAAGATGTTATAGATCAAGGTGAGGTTCCTCCTTAGGTTTATTTTCTCTTTGTACATACTCGTTTGCTTTTCTGCCATGTTTTAATGCAGTATGCAGCACATAGTACTCAACAGAACCCAAGCAGATGCTGGTGCCATATTCTTGGGCTTTCAAGCCACCAGAATTATAAACCAAATAAACCTCTTTTCTTTATGAATTACTCATTCTCAGGTGTCCTGTTATAGCAAAACAAAGAAAATTTGTAACCAGGAGTGGGATTATTGCTATAAAGAATACCTAAAACCTTTGAAGCAGCTTGGAACTGGATAATGAGCAGACATTGCAAGGGTTTACAAGAGTATGCTAGAAAACGTCTGCATTACAGTCAGTCAGTGAAGCATTAGAGGCAGTTCTGGTGGGTGCTCAGACGAAGAATTAGAACTTCTTAGAGACTGTTTCAGTGGTTTTGACCAAAATGCTGAAAGAAATATGGATGGTAAAGACATTATGAGGTTACAGATGAATATGAGGAGTATCTTATTGAGTAATGAAATAAACGACACCCTTGTTAGACGGTTGTAAAGAACTTGGCTGCAGTGTGACCAAACCCTAGTACTTATTAAAAGTTAAATTTCAGAGTGACAAATTAGGATTTCTGGCAGGATAAATTCTAGCGAACAAAGTGCTCAAGAAGCTCTATAGTTACTGCTAACTGCTTGCATGGAGCTAGGGGAGCAAAGGAATTATCTAAAGGCAGAATTTATATCCAAAAGGGAAACAGAAAGTAAAAATGTAACCATGTATACGTTCAGGAGATTGTTCCAAAAGTGTGGGCCCAATGACCATTTTGTGTTAAAGAGATTAGCACAGATCAAAGGGATCCACGTGCTGTGTAATCAGGACATTGGAAAGGCCTGGAGGCCTGAGAGAGCAAAATTTATTTCAGGGGACAGAACCAAGGCACTCTTCATGGGCTTACTGTCGAAGGCCACCCCAGGACATTGTATCCCATATCCCAGTCATTCTGGTTGCTCCAGTCATGCCTAAAAGTGGTCTCAGGAGAGGTTCGAGCTGCTGCTTCATAAAATATAAGCTGTAACCCTGGGTAGTATGAAGCCATAGCTCATGTGGACCAAGGTATGGCCTATTTTACAAATCTAGAGAGAGAAGCAGTAAGCAGGTGCACTGAATGTGTTGGCTCTGGAGTCCTGGGAGCTTCCACCTAGATATTAAAGGATGTAGTAAACAACTGGAAGTCCCAAGCAGAAATCTGCTACAGGGGCAGAGCTGCCACAGAGAATCCCTCCAGGGCGATGTCTAGTAGAGCCATGGGAACAGGTCTGCCCTTGAGACTCAAGAATCATAAAACCACCAGCAGCATGAAACACCTGCCTGGGAAAGCTACAGGTTCTGGAGGACAACCTGTGAGGACAGCCATATGGGCTGTACCCAGCCAATCCTTGGGACAGGGCTACCTGAGGACTTGAGAAGCTAATGCTTGTACTAGTGTGTGCAGAAAACACACTGAAAATTTATTTTGAGGTTTTAAGATTTAATGTCTGCCTTCCTGGATTTCAAACTTACCTGGGGCTTGTCACTCCCTTGTTTTGGCCTATTTATATCTTTTCGAATGGGAATGTTTACCCAATGTCTGTATCACTGTGTCTTGGAAGTAAATAACTTGTTTTGTTTGTTTGTTTGTTTTAATTTCACTGGCTCTCAGATAGGACTTGAACTTTGAATTTTTAAGTTTGTGTTGAAACAAACGAAGGCTCGTAGTACTATTGGAATAGACCGATTGTATTTTGTATCGTAAGAAGGAGGTGAGTTTCAGGGGCAGAATGCAATGCCTTGAATATGGGCTTTCCTCTCCAAACATCATGTGGAAATTTGACTGCCACTGCAGCAGTGTTCCAGGAATGAAGCCTAATGGGATGTGTTTGAGTCATAGGGGCAGAGCACCCATGAATAAGTTAATCCAGTCTCATGAAAGTGAGTTTTTATTCTTTTATGGCTGAATTAGTGAGAGACCAGGTTTCATAAAGCAAAATTCCTTCTCTTGCTTTTATCTTTGCACAGGCTTACTTGGCTACCCACTTCTCTGCAATGGCTTGATATAGCACACAGCCTTCAAGAGAAGCCAAGCAGATGCTGGCACCATGCTTTTGGACTTTCGAGCCACCAGAATTTTGAGCCAAATAAGCCTCTTTCCTTTATGAGTTACCTAGTCTCAGGCATTCTGTTATAGCAACACAATTTTGGTACTAGGAGTGGTTCTAGATAAACAAAATTTTAAGAATAAATCTTAATTGGTTTTAGGGTTTCTGGAATTGGCTCTCTGGTATGATTAGATCTAAGACTGCTAAAGACTGTATTTCTAATAATACAGAGAACACTGACGGTCCACAGCATTAACTGTTTATAGAAATATGCAAAATGAATGCGTTTGATACTTCTAATTCACCACTTAGAAGCAGGAAATTTGGTGGCTGTATATGATACTTTCAAACACTTATGGAAAATCAGGGAATATAATTATATTGGTTGGTTGCTACTAACATTGCCGGACAAATTGATGAAAGAAAAAGATGAGCTCAGGGATTCAAATTCTTGGCTCCAGACGTGCATAAATAGCCTAAAAGCTTCTAAATATGCCCTGAGGAATCTTCTCTCCTGTACTCATAGGGTTGAAATTGCTGCAAATCACATATAAGCCTTCATTATGCAATTAATTGGCTGATGTACAATGAAAGGCAAACTTTCATCCACTCAGGGTATCTACTGTTAAACAAGAATTTTGGGAAACAAGAGGATCCTGTTGGGATGAGAATGTGTGGGAGGACAATTATGATGTTGCAGACATTGGGCTCCTAAATTTTTATTAGTGTTTTTTGCCAGAGGAAGTAGCCCCCCCACCCCAATACCATCCCCAGTGGTATCCGCCTTTCTACTTCTTTCTAAGGGAATTAACCCTGCATTTCCTAAGGAAATGGTAATGACTTCCCAAGTCAGTCACCAAGCAAGACAATGCTGCTTTTCTTCAGGACCCACCTCCACCACCCCTTTTTGCTTCTAGACCTATAAACTATACTCAAGTCCCAGCAAGCACTCAAAGGTGCGGTGCACAGTATAATTCTAAGAAGATACGCTACACTCCAAAATAACTACTTAAGTTTTCCAGTGTATACATTCAGACATCCATAGAGCTTATGTGGGAATGGATATTAAGAGTGTGAGTAATGGTGGAAGAAACATACAATTGGATTAGGCTGAATTTGTTGATATGGACGCACTAAGCAGAGATTCTGCATTTAATGTTGTAGCTCAGGGAGTTCAAAAAGATGCTAATACTTTAGTTGCTTAGCCAAAACGTGTATCAAAAGATGGCCCAACATGGGTAAGATGAAGATGCCTGATCTCTCTTGTTTTAATGTAAGGAAAAGGATTCAAAGGCTTGCGGAGATTGGAATGTTAGAGCAGTTCTGTCACATAAAACCTACCCACCCACACTGGGAGAGTTCAAAAGATATGCTTTCCACCAATACTTTGAGGAATAGATTGATGAGGGGACTGCCAACATCCGTGAAGCACCCTGTGACTGCTCTTTTGTATATGCTAGACTTTACAACGGGAACTGCAGTCACTCAATTAGAAAGCTTACATCTAGTGGATGTAATTTTATTTCTGGGTAGCAGAGCCCAGGTGGCAGTACTCAGCCACCTAAGGCAAGGTGAGTATAGTTAGCATAATAAACAATAGAGGCAAAGGAACAGTTAAAATAGTCTTGACTCATTCAGACCAATGATGTTAGTTAATAAACGGAATGTTGCTAGAAGTGATACAGATGGGAACTCTATTACATTCTTAGTTGATCCGTTACAAGCAGAAAACTCCCAGGTCAGGTGAACAGAAGAGTCTAACTCAAAGGATAACAGATACTATGGCCCTTCAATCAATTTCCAGGCTTGAGCCAGCTTACAGACCCCTAAATGAAAGGGAGGTCCTTAAGGAAGGACTGAAAATTTATACCGTTAATCTTTGTCCAAATCCTCACCGAAAGGGACCTCTAGCATTTTACCATGGTAACTGTGTATTGAAAAAGGGGAAACAATAAGACATTCTGAGGACTTCTTGACACTGGCTCTGAATTCACACTGATTCCAGAACACAGAAAACATCATTGTGGCCTCCAATCAGGGTAGGGGCTTTTGGAGGTAAGGTGATCAGTGGAGTTTTAGTTCCAGTATGGCTTACAGTGGGAACAGTGGGTCTCCAAAACTATCCTGTGGCCATTTCCACAGTTCCAGAATGTATAATTAGAGTAGACATATTTATCAGCTGCCAGAATTCCCTCAATGGTTCCCTAACATGTGGCGATGAGGGATATTATGATGAGAAAAGCCAAATGGAAGGCATTAGAGCAGCCTCTACCTAAGAAAATAGTAAATTGAAAATACTTCATTCCTGAAGGGATGACAGAGATTAGTACCATCAAGGACTAGAATGACATGGGGATGATGATTCCCACCAAATCTTCACTAACTCTATTGTAAGCTAAACCACAAGTGAAGTGATGACTTCAATGGCAGCTGCTGTACCAGACGTGGTTTCATTGTTTGGGAAAATTAACGCATCTCCTGGTACCTGATATGCAGCTCTTGATCTGGCAAATGCCTTTCTCACCATCGCTGTCCATAAGTCCCACCAGAAGCAGTTTGCTTTCAGCCAGCAAGGCCAGAAATATACCTTCACTGTCCTATCTTAGAGTATATCTGTGCCCTATGTCATAATTTAGTTTGCAGGGACCTTGATTGCCTTTCCTTTCCACAAGAAGTAATGGACCACACTGATCCATTACATTAATGACATTATACTGATTAGACCTAGTGAGCAAAAAGTAGCAACTGCTCTGGAGTTATTAAAAGAAGTGTGTATCAGAGGGTAGAGAAATAAGTCCAGCTAACACAATTCAGAGGTCTTTTACCTCAGTAAAATTTCTAGGAATCTCATGGCATGAGGCATGTCCAGACAGCTCATCTAATGTGAAATATAAGTTGTTGGACCTGAACCCTCCTACAACCAAGAAAATGACACTATGACTACTGGGCCTATTTTTAGGAAGCAAAAAAATCCTTATTTGTGTGTGCTACTCCAGCCCATTTATCAAGTGATCCAAAAGCTGGTAGTTTTGAGTGAGATCCAAAATAAGAAAAGGCTCAGCAGTAGGTCCAAGCTGCTGTACAAGGTGATCTGCCACTTGGGCCATATGATCTAGCAGATATAATGGTAAGTGTAGTGTAAGTGGCAGACAGATATAAACAGCATGCCTGTCACTGACACCTCATGTACCATTGTATCTGCTAGATCATATGGCACTGTAGGTGAATCACAGCGGAGGATTTTGGAGCAAGTCCCTGCCATCATCTACAGTTAACTACTTTCCTTTTGAGAGGCAGCTCTTGGCCTGCTACTAGATCTTTGTAAAACTGACAACTTGACCATGGACCACCAAGATACCATGTCACCTGAGCTGCCCATCAAAAATTGGGTGCCATATGACCCACCAGGCCATAAAGGTGACACGCACAGCAGCACTCTGAGCAGGTCCTGAAGGCACAAGTTACATGAAAGGTGGCCAAAATGCCCATGGTTCCTTCCTGTAATACACTGCCTTCTTTTCCCGGCCTGTACCTATGGTGTCATTGGAACAGTTGAGAAAGGAAGAGAAGACTAGGCTAGGGCCTGGTTTACAGGTGGGTAAATCCAGCACTGCAGCCCATTCTGAGACATCCCTGAAGGACACTGGTCAAGAGAACTCTGACTGGCAAAATTTTGGCCAGTGCACCTGGTTTCACACTTGGCTTGGAAGAATAAATGGCCATATGTACAATTAAATACTGATCCCTGAGCTATAGCCAATGGTTTGGCTTGGATGGTCAAGGACTTGAACATAACATAATTGGGAAATTAGTGACAGAAATTTGGGAAGAGTAACGTGGATAGACCTGTCTGAGTGGGCAAAAGATACCTATATCACATGGGAAAGCTCTCCAAAGGGTGACCTCAGTAGAGAATAATTTTAATAATCAAGTAGATAGGATAACCCCTTCTGTGGCTACCAATTCACCTCTTCCCTTGGTCACACTAATCATTACCTAATGAGCTTATGAACAAAGTAACCAAGGTTGCAGGGGTGAAAGCCATGCACAGCCTCAGCAATATGAACTTCCAGTCACCAAAGCTGACCTGGCTATCACTGAATGCCTAATTTGCCAGCAGCAGAGACCAATATTGAGCCCTGACTATGTCATTATTCCTTAGGGTGATCAGCCAACTAACTGGTGGCAGGTTGAATACACTGGACCAATTTCATAATGAAAGGAGTAAGCATTTTGCCCTCACTGGAATAGTCATTTACTCTATAAATGAATTTTCCTTCCCTGCAAATAATGTTTCAGTCAAAACTATTATCTGTGCACTTACCCACCATCACAGAAGCCCACACAGCACTGTTTCTGGCCAAAGAACTCACTTGACAGCAAAAAAAGGTGCAGGAATGGGCCCATGCACATGGAATTCACTGGTCTTACCATGATCTCCAGCACTCTGAGCAGGTGGCCTAACAGAATGATAGAAAGGCCTTTTGAAGTCAGAGTAAAAGCATCAGATAGGTGACAATACGTTGCAGGACTGGAGCAAGGTTTTCCAGATGACTCTATATTCTCTGAATCAGAGTTCAATATATGGTGCTCTTTCTCCCATAGTAAGGATTCAAGGATCTAGGAATCAAGGGATGAAGATGGGCATGGTACCTCTCACCATTAACCCTAGGGACTCACTAGTAAAATTTTTGCTTCCTGACCCTATGATATGTTCTGCTAGCCTAGAGATCTTACTTCCAGAGGGAGGGAAGCTCCTACTAGGAAAAACAACAATTATTCCATTGAACTGGAAGATTGCCACTGGCCCCTTCAAGCTCAATGTCTCTGAGCCAATAGCCTAAGAAGAAAGTAACGTTGTTGGCTGGAGTGATTGATTCAGGCAACCAAGGGGAAATCGAACCATTGCTCTACAATGGAGATAAGGAAGAGTAACTCTAGAACACAGAAGATCCCTTGCAGTATTTCTTAATATAACCATGCACTGTGACTCAGTTCAATGGGAAACAACAATACTCCAATCCAGGCAGAACTAATGGCCCAGACCCTTCAGGAATGAAGATTTGGGCCACTTCATCAGGTAAAGAACCATGACCAGATGAGATGCTTGCTGAAGAAAAGGGGGAAATAGAATGGGTAGTAGAAAGTGGTTATAAATACAAGCTGCAATCACATGACCTGTTACAAAGAATAAGGACTCTAATTGTAATAAGTATTTTCTCCCTGTTTTGTTGTTTGTGTATCTATACACACATAATACATAAATAAATTTCATTTATTTGTGTTACATATTTACAAAGAACTTAAGACTTACTGACTTTGTATCAGTACTTAAGTATTGTCAACTTAATGTCTTAATATTTAAGTTATAGGACGTCAATAGAAAAGTAAACCTCACTCAAGAATTTTACCTCCTCTGGAAAAAGAATGGGCATGTTTTGGGTTGTACAGAGGATAGTTGTATTGTGTTAGGTGTAATTATGACCTTGACATTGGTTTTATTCAGAATTAACTATGCTTTAAGAAGATGCCTATAGGTGTCATGTTGACAAGAGGTGGACTCGTGATGGATAATTTTATGTGTCAATTTGACTGGAGTAAGGGATGCTGGTGAAGTACAGCTTCTGGATATTTCTGTGGCAGTGTTCCCAGAGAACATTGCTATATGAGCCAGTAGACTACTAAAATAAAGAGCTACCATTGATGTGGGCAGGCACTATATAATTGGCTGGTGGTCTGGCTGGGACAGCTAGGCAGAAGGGGAATTCTCTTTTTGCCCTCTCTCTCTTCCAGAGCCTTTTCTCCTCCTGCTCTTGGACATAGACTCCAAGTTCTTTGGCTTCTGAACTCTGGGGTTTGCACCAGCAGCTCCCTGCCCGCTGTTGGCCTCAGATTAAGGGCTGCACTGTTGGCTTATCTGGTTCTGAGGCTTCTGGATTGAGCCATGCTACTGCTTCTCTGGTTTGCCAGCTTGCAGATGGCCTAACATGATACTTTCTTCACCTCTAACAATGTGAATTTCCTCTAATAAATTCCCTTTCACATATCTTATGGATTCTGTTTCTCTGGAAAACCCCACACATGACCATAAAGACAAGTACCTCTGTCATGACTCAACTGTATTATGTTAAGTAGGTCATGTCACCTCTCAGCATGAGCTGCATAAAGTACATAATAAGATGCTTTTGAAGGTAATTGCCATCACTAATGATTCCGAATTATAAAATTCAGATAACTTTCAAATTTCTTCACATGGCAATTTAGGTAGTAGAACTGTCACTTAAATTCTAATAGAATAGTAAGCTTCCTGTTACATATGCAGAGGTCAATAATTAGTATGTTGTTATTAATTTTTTCAAGTCTTCCTCTTCTGTAGACTGTAATATTGCAATATACTCCTAACTAGCTCTCCCATGTGGACTATCCATACTGCTGCCAGGATGGCATTTTACAAGTAGAATCTTACCAGACTAAAAATCCTTCTATGGCTTCCCCAACATTTGTAGAATAAAATCCACCCTTAATGTATCATAGAAAGTGCTTTGGCCGGGCACGGTGGCTCACACCTGTAATCCGAGCACTGTGGGAGGCTGAGGTGAGTGGATCATGTGAGGTCGGGAGTTCGAGACCAGCCTGACCAACATGGAGAAATCCCATCTCTACTAAAAATACAAAATTAGCCAGGCGTGGTGGTGCATGCCTGTAATCCTGGCTACTTGGGAGGCTGAGGCAGGATAATTGACTTGAACCCGGGATGCAGAGGTTGTGGTGAGCCAAGGTCATGCCATTGCATTCCAGCCTGGGCAACAGGAGTGAAACTCCATCTCCAAAAAAAAAAAAAAAAAAAAAGAAAGTACTTTGCACACTGGTTTCCACCTGCCTCTCAAGCTTCCCCTGGACTGCTTTCCACATTTCTGTATTCTCAAATCACATTATATAAACTCTCTAACATTTTTATAGTGTAGGTAACTTGATACAGATAACTGAAATTTTTTGATCATCTTTTATGTTTAATAGAAACAAACAAATTCTAGGAGAGAAAAAATTAACAGTAGACACAAATTCACTGTGCTTTATCAAAATTACCACCATATTCTTATTTTAGCTACATTTACTGTTTAGAAAATAACATGGCCAGTCAGCATCACATTTAAAAACACACACACACAGACAAAATCCTGCCAATATCCCCAAGACAATCTACTATATATAAACCTGGAAGGTGAAGATAGTCTGTTTTCTGCCTAATTGATATTTCCTTGGTAAGGTATCACGAATCTATAAAGGCTGCAACTATTTTCAAATACAGGTTTTTGGTCTTTTCCAAAGACATTAATAGCAGTTCATTAAAAAGCATAATTCCTGTTATATGACAAATGATATTCCATGTGCTAAGATATAATCGTGAACAAAATAAAGTGCCTGTTCTTTATGGACTTTCACTCTATGGAAGGATGTAGACAATAAAAATCAATAAAGATGTGTTAGATCAGTACTAGGAAGAAAAATAAAGTAAGGTAAGAAAGAGAAAGATATTTTAGATAGAAGTCAGAAAAGACCTCTCTGATAAGGTGATATCTAAACACAAATCTGACTGAAAGAAAGAAGCCAGTCGTGCAGATATCAAGGCAACAAACAGAAGGAGGAAAGGGCCTTCAGAGGTGGGAGATTGTGGTGATCCAACAGGAAGGAGGCCAGCAGGGCCTGCATGGTATGAGTAAGGGAGAAAATGGTAGGAAGTTAAATACTAGAGGCAATGGATGTATGGGGCCAGAACAGGTAAGACCTTGTAACAGTTATCAGTTACACATAAGGCACTCTATTTTGCCTTATATAAATTATTTAGTCTTCATAGCAACCCTATGAGGTAGATATCATCTCTATTTGAGAGATGGAAAACAGATTTATAGAGGTAAAACAAAATTTCCAAACATTGTATTGTAAGAGGCAGTACTGGGATTTGACCTCATGGTCTACATGACTTCAAGGCATTTAGCAGGCACTAACATATATATGTTTTGTGAAGGCCTTATATATGTATATTTTACCAATAAACCAGTTTTCAGCCGCCTGTTTATACAGGCTTACGGGTTAAATACTTTGTAAACAGGTAAACAGTGTAAATTAACAATTTGGCTTCTGCTCAATAGGAAATTATCACCTACTACAAAGTTAGGGTAGGCATAGAAATGAAGCAAGATTTTAGCTAAACAAAAAGAAATAAACTTTCAGAATGTTGCAATTATCATATCATTCCTCATTGTAGTAAACTGATACTTGGTAAAACTACAAAGAAAAGAAAAAAAAAATAAAAAGAAAATGAGATATAGATTTTAGTGAGTGGATATAATTGAGTCTACTTAATCATCAGCTTTGTGGTTGTCTTAAAAAATGTAGAATATGCCTTTGTCAAATATGTCAAAATTTGGTTATCTGTTTCAAGTTATGGTTACAGTGTAAAAACTTTTAAGCTCCGATTTTTATTGAGTAAATTACTTCCTTTATTTATAGGATATTTTGCTAGAGAAATGAAAGTTATCATTGTCCTTAAATTAACCTAAAAAGAAAACCAATGCATGCCATTATAATAATAAGGAATTGAGGGGAATTATGATTAAAAAAAAACTGCTACTCTTTTAGAGAAAATAGAATGTATAAGATGAAAGCATAAGTAAGTTCCTAAAGGATATTAAATCTCCACTTAATGCACTTGTCATAAATTTTAAGTATGTCATTTGGAATTTATCTTTTGTGTTGCAATAAATACAAGGAATGCAGGGAACCCCTAAAGTGTACTCACTTGTAGCATAGTTTTGTTACATAGCTACTAACAATTTTAACATCTTTACCATGAAAATTGCTAACATACACACGAAGTCATTACTATTTGTATATTTCCAATACAAAAACATATGGATAATTTATCACTCGGCCATTTCTATGATTTTCATTTAAAATAAGAATTTTTTTATGTTGTTGGATTTTGTGGGGTTCTTTAAATTTTCATAATGATATTTTTAAATTGCAGATACCTTCCAAAAAGCATGTGAGCAATTTTGAGGAAGGAGGCAGGACTCAACTACAGAAATGGGGTTCAGATCGAGGACCAGCTAAAACAGGGCCAGGGCTAAAGCAGCTTTCATTCAGACACACCCACCAGTGTGCCGTGTCGATTTACCGCTGACATGGCAATGCCCAGGAGTTACCACCTTGTTCCATAGCAATAATCCAATGACTCAAAAGTAACTACCCCTTCCCTAAAAATTTCTGCATAAACCACCACTTAATCTGCATGCAATTAAAAGTGAGTGTAAGTATGACTGCAAAACTTCCCTGAGGTGCTACACTCTGCCTACAGGGTAGTACTGCTCTGCAGAACAGTCACGTAGCTGTTAACACCCCGAGAGCTGTAACACTGCATCTTTAGTAAAGCTGTTTTCTTCTGTCTCTGGCTTGCCTTTGAATTCTCCCCTAGGTAAGGCCAAGAACCCTCAAGGATTAAGCTCCACTTTGGGGCCCAGCTGCCCTGCACCAGCTTGACTCTCAATGCAGGGTGAAGATAGAAGGCAGTGTTTGGTGATGTGGGAGTGGCAGCCTGTAAGGACAGCAATGTGCAGGATGGCCATCTGGGAAGTGGCAGTCAGTGATCAGCAAGGGTTGCAGTCAGCAGGATAGCAGTTGGCAGGGCAGCAGTTGGCAAGGCAAGGAGTGGAGTGACAGAGAATCAGGGCTATATCACCTGAGCTCTAACACTACCCAAAGGCTCTCTTCAGAGCCATCATTTACCCTGGCAAACAATGGAGCCAGTCAAACAGGCAAGCAGCCATAGTACCATCTGCGTCCTGTGACACCCACCTATCTGACAGGAAGCCCAGTGGGTTACAGACCTGTGCAGATCTCTCCCACCACAGCAGCTGAGCCCACTGGTGGGTCGGCCATAGTGCCATCTGTCTTGTGTGACACTCGCCTCTCTGACTAGCAGCCCAGTGGGCTACCATCCATGCAGGTCCCTCCAACTGAGACAGCTGAGCCCCAGTGGGCTGCTGGTCAGGGTAGCTATAGTGCCATCTGACATCTGGGGTGGCCATAGTTCCATCTGCCTCATGTGACACCTGCCTCTCTGACCAGAAGACTGGTGTATTACTGCCCAGTGCAGGCCCTTCCCACCATGGCAGATGTGCTGAGGCCACCCAAGTTGAGGTACCCTGGAGAGATCTTCACCTGGCTCCCACATGGAAGATCAGTCAATGCCATTTATGTCTGCTGAATGCGTGAGTGTCCCTTCTGCCCCCACTCCATAGTATCAGGACAACTAGGGAATAAAAAGCCTTTGGCAAGGTAATTAGCTAGGCATCCCTGATTGTTTGAGTGTCCCAAATCATGTTTTTGTCACCCCTTCTCCTGGTCCTTTCTCTTTTGACTCCATTGTATTGTCCTGGTATTAGTCCCTTCTTACGCTACTATAAAGAACTACTTGAGACTGGGTAATTGATGAAGAAAAGAGGCTTCATTGATCATAGTTCTGCAGGCACAAACAAAAGCATGACTTGGAATCCTCAGGAAACTTACACTCACGGTAGGAGGAAAAGGGGAAGTAAGCATGTCTTGCCATGGTGAAGCAGGAGAGAGTGAAGGGGGAAGTGCCACACACTTTGAAACAACCAGATCTTATGATAACTCACTATCATGAGAACAGCAAAGGGGACATCTGCCCTCATGATTCAATCACCTCCCACCAGCCTCCTCCTCCAATACATGGGGATTAAAATTTGAGATGAGATTTGGGTGGGAACACAGAGCTAAACCATGTTAGTTCCATCAGTCATTTTATTTTCAGTCCCAAAATGTGTGCAGTCTTATGTTTTCTCTTAACTTTCTGTTAATTGTGTGTAGGCAATTAAAGCAGGACACTTGGCTACGTGAGGTCCCCCTTTGTGTTGACTCTGGAATGCCAGAGTCACATTGTTCTGTGACGCCAACTTGGTGTTCGATTCACTGTTGGCTGCTCCCTGGGTGCCCCAGGGTTTTCGGTGTTTGGTGAGGGAATCCTCATTGGCTGAAGCTTGGGCACTCCCAAGTTTTCAGCATTGGTATTTTGGTCATCTCCGCCCCACCAGATGCTCTGTGGTATTAGGTATTGACATTCCCTCCAGGATTGTGGGTTATAGCCCCTCCCCCAGAGGAATATTGATCTTGCCTTTTCTGTCCCAAGGTTAGAAATATTATTTTCCTAATAGCCAAGTTGCTAGCCTCTTCCTGTGTGCCGTCTTACAAATGCCTTGCTCAAGACTCTCTTGGTTAAAGAAATGGGGTTTCCAGGCCCCTGGCCTGACAGTCGGTCACCTACAGTGGTAGAAAGGTGGTCACCCGAATATTTTTGTTTCAGTGTCTTCACTACTGGGAAAGTTCTCTGGCAAGTCAGTGCCTCTGAGGTCTCCCCTTGGCCAATGCTATTTACCCTTCCCATCCTCCCTTCCACAGTCACCATCTGCTTAGCTCCGCTCTCTGCGTAACCCATTGCTGTCTGTGGAATTTAGGCTTAACATTCAACTGCCCATGTGAAGCTGATAATCTGCTTTTGTAACATCTTGCTATTTATAGAAAGTAGGAAAATAAAAGGGAAAATAAGTAGGCATTTGCTAAACTTAGTCTAACTGAAACCCTCCATAGGGATCCTTACTAACATAGGACAGTAGCGAGAACCTCAGAGGACTCACCAGTGAGGTAATTTTAGGCTATTGGAGCAAATTCAAATTTGGCTAAAAGAAGAAGAAACTCATTTACTGTTGCAATAATGTCTGGGTTCAATACATATTGGCAAACCAACGGACTTTGCCTAAACATAGTTTTACATGTTATAATATTTTACAGTTAGACTTATTTTGTTTAAAATAAGAGAAATGGGAAGAGGTTCCTCATATGCAGGGTTTTATGGTCCTTTACTGGCTCACAATACTTGCAGGCACCAGAAAGCCATTCCCAGTGGATCTATTCCTAGTTGTTCCCGCAGAATTCCCATGCCCTCCCCAGGGTCTCCTTAGTCCCCCAGTTCTGACGGGTTCCTGACAGTTCTTTAATTCAGGATTCCACCCCAGGGTCATCAGGCACACCTCCCCCTTATCCAACCATCCCTAGCCAAACCCCCGCTGTCTAAGAAAGTAAGCCCAACAAGTACCACCAGGACTGGAGCCCCGTGTCAGCCCTGTCAAACCTGTTTCCATTGTGGGAGGTAGCTAATGGAAGAGAGGGAACAGTTGGAGCCTATGAGCCACTTCCCATGTCTAATTTGGCTTTACAAAAGAAAAGATTTGGAGTTTTCAGAGAATCCAGAAAGCTTTTCCAAGGAGTTTATTAAGTTGATCATGTTCTTTGATTTAACTAGTCATAACTTACAAATATTATCTGTTTAATATGCTGTGGGAAAAAAAGCAAGAGAAAAAGCGTGTGGTTAAGCCAGTCAATTACGATGAAGTTAGAGAAATAACTCAGGACAAAGATGAAAATCGCACTTTCTTTCAGGGTCATTTGGGTGAGGCATTAAGGAAATACACTAACACAGGCCCTGACTCTGCAGAAGGACAGGCTTACCTGGGTATATATTACTCAATCTGCCCCTGACATTAGGAGGAAGCTCCAAAAAGCAACCATGAGACTTCATACGCCTGTGAGCCAACTTTTAAATGTACACTGCATTTTAAAAAAGTTCACAACAGTAGGAACAAGATGAAAAAAAAAAAAAAAAAAAAGAAATAGCCAAAACATATAATTGATAACAGTTGTTTATGCACCTTCCCCACTGAAGGTTACCCATCTTAAGAAAATGTCATGAAATTGATGTCTGGGATGCCCAGACAAGAGCCACCAACTCACTGACCCCTGGATCAAAATTAGTGTGCCTACTGTGAGCAAGAGGGCCACTGGCAGTGAGAATGTCCTAACTGTCCCTGGTGAGAGAGAGGAAAAATAACTCCCCATCAATAATAGAGCTAACCTTCCTCCACTAGCCCCAACAAGCTGCCTTGATCAAGTAAGCTTACTGAGAGTCTTAGACCCTTGACCCAGCAGACAGCTTCCTACAGTGGCAGGCAAATAGCTGCCCAAATATTTTTCTTCAATATCTCCGCTGCTGGATGAGCTGTCTGTGGCTTGGCGACTCTGGGGTCTCCCGTTAAGCAATGCAGTTTGCCCCCTCCCTTGTTTATTCGATGCTATGGGATCCCCTTCCCTGCCTCTTCATGTTTTCTATATCTATTGTGGCAAACAAAATTTGACGAGGTAAATAGGTCTGAATTATGTAAATAATTTGAATCCATTTGTCTTGTATAGGTCGTTTTATTTAATGTACTTGTTTAGATGTATATAGAGGTATTGTGATACATGGTATATCCAGCGTGCTATCAAATGGGCTTATAAATAGAAGAGCGCTCATAAATAAGACTAGTCAAAGATTATTAGTTTGAAGAGAGTATTATTTCTTCTGAAATTTAACCTTAAGATTTTTACCTAGGTAAATCACATATTTTCATAGGCTTTAAATGTTTAAAATGGCTTTAAATGTTGACTGGCTATGCATAGTACCTTGATTCTTAGAGGTGGTCTAGATAAAACTGTTAAAAATAGAAAAGTCAAATATGTGTGAATGGAATAGATGCATAAAAAGTGAAATTACTGTGTGGTTTAAAATCTTAAAATGGTAGAACGGTTCTCATCTATAGAATGCCACTGTCTGATGGACACTTCAGAACTACTTCCTACCTACGTTTATATACAATATGCCAAAGAACTGTTTTTCTGTAATGAGAGTATATTTTTTGTCTAATTTGGAAGTTATTAAAAGGGATGTTGAAAATCTTAGCCAGTAAGTAGAGAAAATAGATATGAAGATTGTAATGGATAGGAAATGTATTGTTTTGCAAGGAAGTATCTAAAGAAAGAATAATTTAATATGAGGAGAGATCTTCTGTAGTAAATTATTGTCCTAGAATAAAATTGCTGCTTAAGAAAGAGGTAGTATAGGACACATCAGGAAGCTCAAGAATGTTGTAGTTGGTCTGTGTAAGTTATGATACAGTTCATAAAGGGCAATTTATGAAAGGAATTTTGTGCATAATTAAATTTGCTATGATTAAAGAAAATTGTTGTCGACATTCTACAGATTGGTCTATATATCAGAACAAAATTTTCTTAAGATATTAATTTGCTAAATTACCAAAAATTTTGCTTTTCAATCACACTGTCTATTTAACAGCTTCTCAGATTCATGGAACTCTCTCCTTTAGCATTTTTATCAGCTCCTGTGAGCTTTTCTCCTATAATTATGACTGCTGCTGTTGTCCGATGCTGAAGTGTTTTGTCTTAGTCTATGGGAGCAGCGTTTTCTCCTAACATAGCTTAATTCTGTGCTCATTGTTTTGCGTGGTGTGTGCCATCATTTTGGCTTTTAGTTTTTGACTCTTACATTGCTTAAAAGGGTTCTGGGGGCTAATGGGTAGCTGCCCAACTCCATTCCTTTTGACCTATGCTTTTTGTTTTATATCCCCCCTTTTAGTAAGAGTGTGCCAGAGGCAGTGTTGATGGCCAAGCTTTTAGTTTGTCCTGTGCCTATGCTACGGTAGTGTGCTGTCTGCCCTAGGTCCATTGTGACCCTCAGTAATACCTGCAACCTTTGGCTGGGGGACTTGGAGTCAGGGCAATTACAGCCAGTTGGATGTTCTGGGCTGGACAAGAGTAGAAGTAGGTGGACACTCATTGACTCTTGAACCCATTTTGAGCAGCGTGGGAGCCAAAAACTAGGAGCCAGGAAATGAGGTTCTAAAACTGACTTCTCTGTGGATTCTGGGTTTAGCTGCTGTGGTATTGGCTTGTAGTAACTAGCTATACAAACCTTTTCCCTCCCCTTTAGAATGTAGGCAAGGTTCTGAAGGCTTTCCAATAAAAAAATAAAATACTGCATTCCCTGCAAAGGAAGAAAAATCTCCTCTGTTCCATCAGGAGATTTAGTCTTGCTAAAAATGTGGAAAGAAGGATCTCCTAAAGATCAATTACAACCAAAATGGAAGGGTCCTTTTCAGGTTTTATTGAAAATTTCAGGGAATAACTAGTTGGGTATATTTGTCCAGAATGTAACCTGTTTCTTAGGAGTCACAGGCACAAAAGGAGGGCACCACAACCGACAGCTGTGAGCCTTTGGAAGACTCAGCTACCTATTTTTAAAACATCAACACTCAGCCAGAAGTCATAACGTGATACCGTGGGTGGGAATAGGAACTTTAGTTTTTCTCTTCTTCCTGAGTGTAGTAATTCTTTTCTGTAGCTTTAATCTCCAGGGAAACACCTCCTTTTTCCTTGTTGGGTGTAGAGGCCACACTAAGGCCCATCTTAAAACCATGTAGTCACTGTTCATCTTTTTCATTCTCCCAATTACCATGATCCAGTGTGGGTGGGGACATAACTCTAGAGTAAATATTACAACAATTATTGCTTTATGCATCAGGGAATCATCTTCATGTTTGTTGGATTTATCATCAACATTCCCAGGATCCATAATTTTATCTTCTGGTTTATCTGGAAAATATCATGACCATTCCCCTAGACCTCCTAACTAACCATAGCAATCCCAGAATACCCAAACTTGTACTTGTTAAATGGAACTTTTCCCCACTTAATGGACTCCACCTGAACACCCCACCAACACTACCAGTATTAACTGGGCAGGGAAAGTTGGATATCTATATCTCCAGTGCACTAATCGTTATACCTTTTTAACCCACCATTGCATTACTGACACAAAAGTAGAAGCTTCCCTTCAGTGCTCTTGTCCAACTTCAGTTGCCAAGTTCCCAAGGCTGCAGCAAGGTAAATGAGGTTCCACTTGTCAGTTAGGAGATCATATATGGTGCCTTCTTCCAGACCAGAAAATACAAGAAAAAACAATTGCCTAGTTTGGGAAGGTGGGAGTACTACACCTTCTAGAAAACAAAGATTGGCTGACCACCCCCATTAGAATGGGAGAAAAACATCTCTATAGACTCAACTTGGCAGTAAAGAGTAAACATCACAACCCATTGAGCTTTTGTGTTCCAATTCAGCTCATTTTTGTTTGTGGCAATAAATGGGAAGAAGTCACAGTCCGTAACTCCTCCCAACTCCATAGAGAATCACCTGTTCTCGCAGTAGTAGCTTTCCCTTGTATATCAAAAACTTGGAATAGAACTGAATATGTTGGCCACCCTTGCTCCCTCCAGAGGTCACTCTCTATAATCCCGTAAGACACAAAAATAGCGGAAGTAAGCAAGCAATAGGATTAATTCTGTCAGGAACCTGGGCAGTGATAGGACTAGCAGTACCCTGAGGCAGCTTTGCCTACCATGAGTTAACCCTAAGGAACTTGACTCAAATCCTGGAAGCCTGAGCCACTAATACAGGTCAGGCATTAGAGGGAGGGAATTCAAGAGTCTTTAGACTCTGGTAAGTGTAGTTCTTGATAACATACTACACTGGATTATTTACTAGCTGAACATGGTGGAGTCTGTGTAGTTATTAACAAAATCTGCTGCATATATATTAACAACTCTGGACAAGGTGTGATTAGCATTCAAAAGATCTATGACCAAACTACCTAGTTACCATAGTCATAAGTATGGCACTGATCCCAAATATAGCCAGTCAGCTATCAAAATGTCTTCCCAACTCTCACCTGGTTTTTACCTAAGACCTTTTGACAGCTATCTTGTTGTTAGTAAGTTTTGGATCTTTCTTGGATAACTTCTTAGTAAAATTTGTGTCTTCTAGATTAAACAGTTCCAGGTAAAAACAATGCTTGCACGAAACTTCCAAACCATCACATCTACTGACCCAAAGAATTAAAACCATGCTGCCTCTGGGCCCTTTAGATCAGGTATCTAGAGATTTTTACTCCTCCGGTGCTGGGCAGGACCTATGCCCATGGACCTGCACCTTTCTGCAGCCCCTTAGGATGAAGAAGTATCTAATCTCTGAGGGGGAATGAGGTAGGTGGCAGAACTAGACTCCAGAGGTGGGGCTTGGACACCAGGCCAGACTGGGGATGAATTGGATATGAGTGTCACTCAGACACTCCCACCGGTGTGCTGTCAATTTATCATCCCCTGGGAGTTACCGCCCCATTCCATGGCAATGAGCCAATGAACGAAAAGTTACTACCCTTTCCCTAACCACCCTTTATATCCACATTTAATTACATGTAGATTAAATGTGACTGCAAAACTCTCCTGAGCTGCTATTAATCTCTGCCTACAGGGTAGCCCTGCTCTGCAGGAGCAGTCATAGACCTGTAACACCACTTGAGCTGTAACACTGCCTCTTCAATAAGGCTGTTTTCTTCTACCTCTGGCCTGCCTTTTAATTCTTTCCTGGGCAAAGCCAAGAAATCTTGTGGGCTAAGCTCCACTTTGGGGCTTTTCTACCCTGTATCAGTTTTAAGAACTGAATTATGGCAAACTTAACTAGATACCAAGTTGAAAGTAGGTTTACCACTGATATGGCACTTAATTGCTACTGAAAATAGCCAGGAGTGGCATTTGATAAGATCTCAAAACTAATCCGGGTCATCCCTGGTGTCCAAAACCCAGGAACAGGATAGTACTACCTTCAGCCACAATAACTGTTAGTTAGCAACTAACTTAATTTTTTAAAAATACTGAACCTATAAAAGTTCCCTTATCCCCCTCACAGGGTGTGTGATGGGGGAGTGTCTGGCTTCTTCAGTGCCCAGCTGCTCAAACCTCTAGGGGAGCATACAGACTGGCAGGCTATGAGGCTCCGACCCCATGGCAGTGTCTAGGGGTGAATGTTTACAGCTCCTGAAGCCCCAGTGGGCTTGTGTTAGAGGGCGCTCTTTTAGGTTAGCCATCCGTAGGCGGCTTGTGTTAAGCAGCTCACTTAGACCCTCTACCTTGTCAAGAGGACAGAAGACTTTGTGTATCCCTGGTTCTTGCCTTGGTGTACTGAAGAATCAAATCACTCATGGGCTTGAAGAATGAGTGGAAGGTTTTATTGAATGGAAGTAGCTTTCATCCAGATGGAGGATCCAGAAGGGAGATGGTTTTCCCCTGGAATCCCGCTGCTCAGCGGCCAAGCGCTCCTCCAACTGCCCCACCCAAACTCCATGTCATTCTGCTGGTCAGTGGCCTGCCAGCATCCCAGTGCCTGTCAGTGCATTCCTCTCAATGTCTAGCCCTGTGTGTTCCCCTGCAGATGTGCTTCTCTCAATGTCTAGCTGTTTCTATCTCTGTCTTGTTAGAGTCTTGGGTTTTTATAGGCACAGAATGGCAGCATGGCAGGCCAGGGTGGTCTTGGGAAATGCAACATTTGGGTAGGAAAACAAAAATGCCTGTTCTCACCTAGATCCGTGGGGTAAAGCCCTAGCCAGCGACCACACCCTCCTCTCCCCAGCACTTCCCTTCCTCCCTTCTGTATCTTTTAAAGGGACCCAGCTCTTCCCTTCCCAGCACTCCTGTGTCAATACCAGAGGTTATAAGTGAGATTTAAATGCATTCGATGCCTGCTCAAGTCTTCATTTTATTATTTGCTTAATAATATCTAACATTTGAGTAATACAATGTGATAGACCTAGTCTTTCCTCATTTAATATAATGAACTTTTCTGTGAAATAGTTATTAACAGGCTTATTTGGAGAAACTTAAGACTCAGTGAGGTAAACAAACTTGCCCTCACATATTAGTCTTCCTTGGGATGCAATAACAAGATACCATATAGTGAGTGGCTTAAACAACAGAATTTTATTTTCTCAAAGTTCTGGAGGCTGGGAAGTTCAAGATTATGATTTTAGCCAATTTGGTTTCTGGTGAGGGTTCTCTTCCTGGCTTGTAGATTTGCCTTCTCACTATGTTCCCACAGAGCACCTTTCTTAGGCTCACCCACTGAGAGTAGGGTGGAGGGTAATCTGATATCTCTTCTTAAAAGGACACTATTCTTACCAGATCATGGCTCCACATTTATGATCCCATTTAACTTAATTACTTCTTTAATGGCCTCATCTCCAAATATAGCCACACTGTGAGTTCAGTCTTCAATATGTAAATTGTGCAGAGATGGAAACATTCAGTCCAAAACACTTCCATCATCTACCTAGAAAATATATAGTAACTTTTTATAATACTTGAACGTTAGAAATCAGCCACCATATAGTTTTTATGTTAACTTCTCATTGGAGACTTGGGTTAAGTAAAATAACTTTAACAAGAGTCGAAGATACTAGAAGAAAGAAAATGAATCTAAGATGTATGAACTCTCAACCAAGCTATTTAAAAATATTTAGTAGTTACCATCCTAAACTAAGGTAGGATACCAAAAACTGATATTAAAATACCTGCTATAGTACACAAGTACAAGAAGGAAGACAGGAAAAAAAAAAAAAAAAAGGCAAGATTCAAACTCGTAGGAACAGGCCAGTGATATTATTTATAGAGCTCATCCTTAATGTTAATACCTAAGGTACAAGTAGGTTATCATAAAAATCCTTATTTAAGGCTGAGACACTTATTAATTTGAGATCACTATGACAACTGAAAGGGGTAAAAATGAGAAAAAATATAAAATCTTAATGACATGGAAAAAGCTAATTTTCACAGGGGAATTTAGAGGTACAGAATAAATTTTCCCATATTAAACTGCTGCATAGATATGGAAATTAGGAAGTTGTTCAGACTGAGTAACACTACAAATAATTTAAGAACATAGTAGTACAGAATAGTACATACCTGCAAGCCTCACAGTGTTTCCAGAGTCCTCCAGGCATGAGACAATTCAGCAATTTCAAGTCCCCTCTCTTCTCGCTATAATTACCAACAATTAAATCTTCGTGTATTTCCCCTCTACCACCACCAGTCACAAGTGCAAACTAGATCATGTTCATACAGATACTTTAGCAAATAATGAGCCTTAGATGTGACAAATACACAGCCTGCCAAAACCTACTCGGGTAACCTGTTTTTGTTTGGTTTTGGTTTTGGTTTCAGTGCTGCCTTGACCAGATGAACACAGATTCCCCACGTGCAGGCTGAAGGCTACTTACTTATTATCATCTAAGACCAAATAAGAGTTGAAACTGAAACAAACTCAACAGTTCCATAGACAGTTTTTTTTGTTTATTATTTATTTATTTTAGTAAACATAGAAATTGACCCCTCTGGTCTTAAAGGTTAAAATTTACATTTGTTTTTTCTGAGCTCCTTCCTTATGAAATGACCCTCAGGCCTCTCACAGTATCAAAGGAGTGAAACTCACCAGATCACCATATGCAAACAATGAAATGGCAGATGCATCATTCATCACGATTGCTTCCTTACCCCTTTCTAGTTCCTGTTTTCCCACACATAGTTACATTTCTTCCCTGCTATATAAATCCCTAATTTTAGTTGATCAGGGAGATGGATTTGAGGCTGATATTCCATCTCCTCAACCTCAGCACCTGATTACAGCCTTCTTTCTTGGCAGTACTCATTGTGTCAGTGACTGGCTTCCTGTGCAGCTAACAGCAGGACCTAGACCAAACCCCTGGTGTTTCCATAACAAATTGAATACGGGTACAAGAAACTATGGCCCAATAAGGTTATGTGTTATTTCTTAGCAGGATTCAAGAGAACAAAGAATTTGTTTTACATTTTAGATAAATCTAACAATCAGAATGTAAACTTCAGCTTGTCTTCAAATCACTTGCATATGATCAGGAAAACTCATCCTTTAAAATCTCTATCTACATCCTAATGCTGATTCATTTCTGCCTGGTAAAGCATTTTTTGAATATCCCGACCACGGAATCAGAGTCTTAATGTCTAGCTGTGACAACCCTGGAGACTTCACCATTGTAGAATTGTTTCTTCAACAAATACAAATGTTCAACACTATGTTTAAGATTAGTTTGGGGTATAAGTTAATGATTTTAGGATGGCAGAGACTGAAATTGTAGTTTTCTCCATTTAGATATGAACAATCAATAAAAGGGGGCAGATATATAAGTAAGAAATAAAGCATACAGACAAATTGGATCCTATCAGATACAAAGCTTTAGCAAAGTGGCCCAACAAACTTAGATGTTACAGCAAGATCTATAGCTCGTACACATGCTCTTAAGCACTGTGTAATTCTAGGATAGTTAACATTCACTTTTTAAGTAGACTCTTTTTTTTTTTTTTTGCTTGAAAACAATATTATTTTTCAAAAGCAAAGATGTTCCTACACAGTTGAACGTTTGAATTAGAAGTTTAACTCTTGCTGCAAAAATTTCAATCAAAAAATTTTTGCAGCAAGAGTTAAACTTCTATCATAAAACAGTATTAAACACTAACATTTGCAATAATATTAAAATCATCTCTGCCTCTAAGGATGCGCACTAAATAATCAACTTATTACAAAAATTCCCTAAAAATCAAGTCGTAAAGCAGATACATCAAGTAAATGACATTTACTGAAAAGTTACAAGGGGGTAATCATTATCAGCCATGATCCATACAGTGAGCATCAATTATGGCCCGGCTGTGAAAACTACTTGAGGAAAAAAAAATTTTCTATAATCACTTCTAATAGTGAGAATGTATTCAAATCCTTCAAAGTAGATCAATATACACATTACAAAATTGGTCCCCAATGTAAGGTAAACAAACAGAGAATTACTAAAACACAATATATCTAAATGAATATTTGATCCTTTTCTTTTCATTCTGGGTCTTTAGGCTGAAAAAATAAAATTCAAATGGTCCATGTTGTTCTGCAAAACTTTCCAAAAGTTTAAGAAACTAAGAAGCAGTGGGCTAGGGATTTAAGAAACAATAATCTAATACATTTCTTTCAAATGTCTCCATAGCTTTCAAAAATCCCATTTAATTAGTTGTCTTACAGATTATTTCAACTTAGTACAGAAGATTATCCAATACATGTTAGTTATAGATTATTGCAATCTACTAAAAACATTTTTAAAGAACTCTTCACCCACCATAGGACATTTGACAAAGTCTAGAGACAATTTTGGTTATTATAACTGGGCAGCTGGTGGAGAGTGGGTGGAAAGGTGAGAGTACTACCAGCATGTAGTGAGTAGGGGCCAGGGATGCTATTAAACATCCTGCAATCACAGAACAGCCCCTACAACAAAGGTGATGTTAATACTGTCAGGGTTAAGAAAGCTTCGGTTGAGTGAAATACAGTTCAGACATAAAAACTGATGCTAATGCAGGAGGTACAGTGCTAGGTTCTACAGATACAAATAGCAGGACAAGAGCATGGATTTTAGAAACTCGGAAGCCTGGGTTTCATTCTTGGTTCCATCATTCAGTAAAAATGCAATGTTGGACAAATTGTTAAACTTTTATATTATCAAACAGAGCTGATTTCACTTGTCTTATTTACTCTGAGAATCATGAGATAATATATGTAAAGTGTCTAGGACAGTGCCAAGGAATAAAGAGATATATAACTAAATGTGAAAGAGGAAACTGTCACAGCATAGAGCAGCCTAAGGACATATGACAACTCAGTGTTACATAGTATCCTGGGTGATATCCTGTAACAGATAAATAACATTAGGTAAGAACTAAGGAAATATGAATGAAGTATGATACCTGGTTAACAATAATGTATGACTATTGATTGGGGCACTAATTGTGATAAATATACTGTACTAATGTAAAATAATAATAAGGGAAACTGGATATGGAGTATATGGGAATTCTGTGTACGAACTTGATTGTTTTGTAAATCTAAATCTATCCTATTTAAAAATATATATATATATATTAAAAGGAAGGTAATCATTTTCTCATTTTCTCCTTAAACTCAGTGATCCTGTCCCCACTGTCAAATTTTCTCTGTACTTACTCTTGCCATCGGGATAATGATGTTTGGCTCCAACAGCATTCAAATAAAGACTAGATGAGAAGGCAAGATGTGATACATACTAGAGAGTTTAACTCTATTAAAAATCAAGATATATAAGTCTTAACGTCATTTAGAACATAAAATAATTTGCTTTTTCAAAAGAGGTTTCAAAAACTTAAAAAATTGTCAAGATATAAAGGAAATGGACAACACTTACTACATAGTAACCAAAACCTTATAAAAATAGATAAATGAAAAAAGCATTTGGGTGTTAAGGCAGTCGTGTGACTGAGTGGAAAATACTTTCTATGCTATGATCCCAAGACAACAACATGTTTACTGGATGGATATTGGCTTTTCTAGTGTAAAATTTATTTTTCTTTCTATATGGAGTTTTATAGAGATTTCATGCTAAAAACTGAGATTGCCCCTGAAAACAAGGCTGCAGGCAGATAAAACATGTGAAGTGAATCTCTACTAACAAGAACCATTTTGAAATATGTTAAGATAAATATTTAAATACTAACAAGCACAAATTTTAAATATGTAAAGAGAGAGAAAAGTAACTACTGGCCCTGCTTTAAATCATACAGATAAATAAAACAGCATATGGAAAGTACCTTGAGCTCTCCAGAAAAGTGGTATCAGGTAAGTTCAGGAATTAGGTTATAAAATAAAGAGGTAGCAGCATAACATACCACTTCCTTGGTACAGTTGTGTACATTAAAAAACAAACAAAAACCAGTGTATTTGAGTTACTGGCTGAAGGTTGGCATAAAGACCTTATTTTTTATTTCTTACATAAATCAGGTGGCCAGTCTTCACAACTTCTTTAAGGGGTATATAAGAGCTACAAATTGGTAGAAAACCAAAGTGCAACGCTGCTTGCCAGAGCACACAGAAATGGAATGGTAAATTTTATTAGTTGAATTATTTCTGCCAAAAAATAAATTGATATTCTAACTCCAGATACCTGTGAATATGACCTTATTTGGAAATAGGGTGTTTGCAGATGGAATCAAGTTAAGATGAGGTAATCATGGATACTAATCCAATATAACTGGTAACACAGACCTTTGACCAAACATTAGGTTTCTCTAAGCCTCCTGCTTGACTAGACTCAACCTTGGGTTTTCCTCTCTGTCCTTGTAGAATCTAATTTATGCAAGAATCCTGATAAATCAGTTTACAAAAGCAAAGACGTTCCTGATCTGGGTATCTGATCACCATTGCTCTATTACCACTCTGGCCTGTCTTCAGTAATATCAAATTGATTTAGCCAGAAAACTTTTATCCTTCACATTCCCTTTTAATGATTTTCCATCCACTGACCCTGACTCTGCCCCTTGGTTATAAATCCCCACTTCTTCTTGGAGTCAAAGTTGAGTTCAGTCTTTCCCCCCCAACTATAAGACCTCATTGCAGTGGTCCCTATAGCTATTGCTATGACCTTGTCCTTCCATAAGGTTAGCGTTACTGTCTTTAAGAAGTGTCATGAATAATTTTCTCTTTAACACCTGCGTCACTATAAGACAAAGGCACATGCACAGAAGACAGTCATGTGACAACAAAGGCAGGGATTGGAGTGATCCATCTAGAAGTGAAGGAACACCAAGGATTAGCAAGGACAACAACAAGCAGAAGCTAAGAAGAGGCAAGGAAGTATTGCTCCATAGAGCCTTTATAGGAGGAGAGAACTGCTGACACCTTAATTTTGGACTTCTGGTTGCCAACACTGGGAGACAATATATTTCTGTTTGAAGCAAGCTGGTTTATAGCAATTTGTTATGGAAGCCCTGGGTAACACACATAGTAAGGAACCAGGACTCATAGGTTCCCATCACTGTGCTCACCAGAACTGTGACAAGGCAACTAAATAGTGGAAGAGCAATTAACAAAATGCCAGCAGATAGGGAATCCAACTGCAGCAAGCCAAAAAAGCAAGAAAGCCTAATGGGCCCATCCCTGCCCATGGCACGTGAGGAGGAGAGCAGGGTGGTCTTTTCCTTGGGATCAGATCCCACTAACAAATCTAACTCTTTCCTCTGAGCGTCATCCGCTCGATTTCCAAATACACCTTTACAGCTCTAGGAACTTGTTTAAAAGTACCCAAAGCCAACGAGTACTCCTGCTGTGTTAGAAGACAGGTGCCATGGTTTTTGTCACCTAAAATCTGACAATTTCTTTTAGTCAGGAAGTGAACCTAAGATTTTTCAAGACTGTCTCCAAATATCACTTGAAAATGTTTTAAATGATAAATGCCGAAGAATTTCCCTTCATTCCACAGTGTAAAACAAGCCACAATCCTGTCTTTTGCAATCATGTGCTTATATAAGTTTTTCAAATGGGAGCAAAGTAAGGTCAATATTCAGATCTTTCTTAGAAAAGTGGTTCTCTATCAACATTTATCATTATCATTTTGAAGATTAAAGGAGCATTAATTAGTAACTCAGACATAAGACTGGAGCCTGTGAGATGCACCCATTGACCTAAACCAGTTCACCTTCAGGAAGAAATCAGTTTCACTGTTTGGGATTTTACAAAGAAAGTCTTTTGTCAGGTGAGAGACCAATTCCTAGATCACTCCAAATGCAGCTCCAGAAAGGTGAAAAGTTGTAACTTATCTAAAAGAGAAACATAGTCAACAGGATATCATAGTCATCTAAGTAACCCCTATTTACTGACTTACAGACATGCTAGAATTAGAACGTTAGAACTGATCATCCGATTCCATTCACTTGTTTGGACATACGCAGAAATCGAGATCCTCAGCAAAAATAATATTAAGCTGGTGGCAGAAGCTACCAACTTCTCTACCAATGTCATGTAACAATAACAACAAAGTCAAAAACTTGTTTTACTTAAATACTGCTCATCCACAGAAAATACGACAAATATCTTTTATGCCACGCTTCTGCCTTTGGAATTTATACAACAGAAATCTCTCATCTTAGGAAGTTTGGAGGAGACAAGTGGGGACCCCTGAACCCCACCCCACTGGAGAACAAAGGGGACAAGCGAGGCACCCCACTGTACTCCTGGGCGGACTGGAAAACCACGGTTGGTGGCTAAGACAGGGCAAAGAGGGTCACAATTTTCATCTGTCACCAACCCCCCATGTCACCTCACTTGTCACTAATAATGACTTGCAGCACCTAAGTGCACTGGAGGTTCACTGGGTGGGGGGCCTGGCCCCGAGCGCGCTGGGAGCCCAAGGGGCCCAAGATTTAGAGTCTGCCTAACTCAGGGGAAACTGACCTGTGAATGGGAATCGACCACGGGGTTGCCAGCGACAGTCCATGGGAGGGAGGGGAGCTCAATTCGCCCACACCCCATAGGGTCGCCTTGGAAGGCCACGCAGAGTGGCCTGGAACAGGCTGGTTGCTGAGGGAGTGGCTGCCCTAAGCCAGGCACCTCCACCACCGCTGTCCACCAGTCCTGGGCGAGGACCATGGTCCACGTTATCCGACTGCTCCAGCCCTGGAGGGGGTCGCCTTCGCCTACCTGGGGAGCCTCTGTGCCGAGCCTTGGCAACCTAGAAGTTCCTCCGGCGTGCTTTCTACCCAGATTGCCACCCTGGGGAGTCAGCACCGCTTTGTCCGCGACTCATTAACCCACCCCCTGCCATGCCTGCCCGGGACATGACCCATGCCTAGACCTCATGCCTCCTTGGTCCGTGTGAGCACGTGGCCAATAGGGTTAGGGGCAGGTGCCATCCCACGCACTCCTGAGACACTTAACAATGCCAGCAGATAGCCAGGTGGAAAGTAATTCACTGTCTCTTCTCTGGCAGTGCTGCACTGGTCCACACCCTGCCCAATCGCAGGAGAAGGGCCAGCGCAGACCACTTCGGTTCAAAGCAAAAATTCACCCTAGATTAACTTCCTGACTTAAATAGTGGTTAAACTATTTAACCTACTCTGTGCCTAACTTCCCTCATCTGTCGTCTGGGTAATATTAGTACCCACTTGATGGAGTTTTTTGTGAATAGTACACAAACTAATCTGCATTTAGTAATTGGATCTGAAACATAAATGCTTAAATGATGTTATAGTAATAAATGCACTCAGTTTTTCACATATAAAGAATAAACAAATCTGTATCAGGTGCAGAAGAGCAGTATCTAGAGGTCACAGACAGGGAGACCTGAAAGGCTAGGTAGGAGCCAGTTGCTTAGGAAAGGGAAGAATTGGGCTGGGCGTGGTGGCTCATGCCTGTAATCCCAACACTTTGAGAGGCTAAGGTGAGCAGATCACGAGGTCAGGAGTTCAAGGCCAGCCTGGCCAACGTGGTGAAACCCGGTCTCTACTAAAAATACAAAAATTAGCTGGGCGTGGTGAAGTGCATCTGTCCCAGCTACTCGTGAGGCTGAGGCAGGAGAATCGCTTGAACCCGGGAGGCGGAGGTTGCAGTAAGTAGAGATTGTGCCACTGCACTCCAGCCTAGGCGACAGAGCAAGACTTAAAAAAAAAAAAAAAAAGGGGAGAGGATCCGGCTGATAATATGAAGCATCTTAGTTGCAACAGAAGATGAAGCCAAAGAATCCAAGGAAAAGTCCATTGTGGGGACAGGCAACCCGGAAGCTGTAGTTACCTCTGAAATGATAAGGGGTCTAAGAGATGAAACAATTCAGTTGCAGGCACTTGCTACATTTTCAAGTTTTAGAATTTTGCATTTATTTTAAACCTTTGGTAAATATATTAATGTATTTTCTTCCTAAGAAGGATGTTTGTGTGATTTTGTTATAAATTAGTAGAAGGTTTAAGAGGGAGCTCATTATTTTGTTTATTGGAAAAATCTACATGTGGTTGTTTTAGAGACTACATAGTAAGAAGCTGTGATCTTAAGGGTAGTGACTAAATCGTGGGTGGGAGGTGGAGGGAAGGGGACAGGAATAACTTATCCTAAGACTGAAAAATTTGTCAACCAGTGGGTATATGTACTCATTCCTTTGTGGGTGGGGGAGGGATAAAATCCAACCTCACTTCTCTTCAAGAAATCTCCTTTGTAATTGATCGACTATTGCTTACAGAGTTAAGATACAACTGAGGGCCAGTTTCAGTCATCAGATAGATGCGTGTTAAAAAAAAAAAAAAAAAAAGTAAATATGGCCTCAGAAGGTCTCCCTGCTTATATATTTGAGTACTTGTGGATGAACTGCAACCTAACTTAATCGGTAGACAAGTTTGGAAACCCAACTTAGGAGTTTGTGCCTATAACAATAGATGAGTCTTGGCCAATCCTAGCAGCCATACTTCAAATGCTGAGTGTTCAAACTATGTTCAAATAAGGCAAACACCAACCTATAACCAACCCAACTGCTCTGTACCTCACTTCTGATTTCTGTACATCATTTCCCTTTTTTTGGCTATAAATCTTCTACCACGTGGCTGTGCTGGAGCCCCTGAATCTGCTGTGATTCCAGGGGCTGCCAGATTCGCGAATGGTTCATTGCTCAGTTAAACTCCTTCAAATTTAATTGGGCTTAAGTTTCTTTCTTTTAACATGGGTTACTTGTAGTCTGTCCCATGCTGCATAATTGAATGAACACATAGGCTTTTTCTCACTACTTGGGAGGGAAAAAAGCTGATCCTGTTTCTGAATACAGATCTGGACAATTACCTTATATCTTTTGAAAAGGCAAGTTACCTCCGTGGCCATTTTTATACCTTATATAGCATTTCAAATAATTTTTTGCCAGTTTATATTGTATTTTCCTCTTCTGAAATGCTGTATTTTCTCTTCTCTACCCATTCACAATTTGAACAACCCAGAAGCCTAATCTAAATCCCACCTTTATCGCCGAATTTTTCCAGGTTACCCTGATAATAGATTCCCTCTGTGACCTCTAATGATACCTATCAAGTACATTACTGTTTAACCACATGTCATATTTTTTAATTAATAGATTTCTTAAAGCTATTATAGTTTTATAGAAAAAGTAAGCAGAAAGGACAAAGAGTTCCCATATGCCTCTCCTTCCTTCTCCCCCTATTTCTGTTATTAATATCTTGCATTAGTATGGTACACTTGTTAAGTATGATGAGCTAATATTGATATATTATTAACTAAAGTACGTACTTTATGTTAGAATTCACGCTTAATGTTTCATAGATCTGTGGGTTTTGACAAATGGCTGATGTCATATTCACCATTACAGTATCATGCGGAATAGTTTCACTGCTCTAAAAGTCCCTGTGCTCTACCTATTTATCCATTCCACCCTCTACTCAAACCCCTGTCAACTGCTAAATTTTTTGCTCTCTATATTTTTGCCTTTTACAGAATGTCATATAATTGGAATAATACAGTATGTATTTCAGACTGGCTTCTTTCACTTAGCAATATGCATTTAAATTTCCTCCAAGTCTTGATTAACTTCTCTATTTTTTTGCTCATAATATTCCACCGCCTAAATGTATTACAGTTTATCCTTTCATCTATGGGAGTATATCTTGATTGCCTCTAGGTTTTGGCAAATATAAATACAGCTGCTATAAACACCTACATGCAGGTTTTTGTGTGGATATACATTTTCCTCGTTTTTTGTTTGTTTTCTTTTTGGTTAAATGCTAAGAAGCACAATTGCTGGATATGACAAAATTATGATTAGCTTCCTAAAAAACTGTTACACTGTCTTCCAAGATGGCAGTATCATTTTGTTTTCTACCAGCAATAAATGAGAGTTCTTCTTGCTTCACATTCTCTGTAGCATTTTACGTTGTCAGCATTTTGCGTTTTAGCTCATCTAATAAGTTTGTAGTGGTTTGTCTTTTGTTATTTGTACTTCCTTGGTTACTTATGATACTAACCATGTTTTCATAAGCTTATTCTCCATCAACATATGTTATTTGGTAAAATATTGGCTTTGATTTTTCCCAATTTTTATTAGGTTGTTTGCATTATTATTGCTGAATTTTAAGAGTTCTATGTATATTTGGCATAGAAATTATTTATTGGATATGTGCATTTAAATATTTTTCCTAATGTGCAGCTCGTCCCTTTATTCTGTCTTTTGCAGAGACATTTTCAACTTCACTTAAGTCCAACTTACATATTTCATGGAGAGTGCATTTGGTGATGCATCTAAATGCAAGGTTACTTGGATTTTCTCCTATGTTATCTTCTAGGAGATCAGAGTTTTGCTTTACATATTTCTGTCTAAGATCCACTTTAAATGATTGCTTTTTGAAAAGTAATATATGTCTACATTCATTGTAATGTGTGTGACTGTACATTTGTTGCAGCACCATTTGTTGAAAATACTATCTTTTCTCCAATGATTTGCCTTTTCCCTTTGGTCAGAAATCAGTAGATACTTGTATGTGCTTATTTCTGGACTTTCTGTTTTGTTCTATCAGTCTATTTTTCTGTTCTTTTGCAAGTACCACACTGTCTTCATTACTGTTGCTTTATAGTAAGTCTCAAATTCAGGTGGTTGAGTAACTTTCTTCTTCCTTAATGTTCTGTTAACTATTTTGGGTCTTTTGCCTTTCCATATAAACTTTAGAATAACTTTGTTGATTTTCACAACATTACTTTCAGGGATTGTGATTTGGATCGCATTGAATCTATAGATAATTTGGAAAGAACTGGCATCCTAACAACATTGAGTCTTCCTATTCAAAAACATGAAATACTTACCCATTTATTTGGACGTTCTTTCATTTCATTCATCAGTTTTATTTTCCTCGTATAGATTTTGTACATATCTTGCTAGATTAAAATCTAAGTAATTAATTTTTTGATACTAATATAAATTGTATTTTATTTTATTTTTTGAGAGGGAGTCTTACTGTGTCTCTTATGCTAGAGTGTGGTGGCCCGATCTCAGCTCACTGCAACCTCCACCTCCCAGGTTCAAGCAATTCTCCCTGCCTCAGCCTCCCAAGTAGCTTGGATTACAGGTGTCCACCACCATACCTAGCTAACTTTTCTATGTTTTTGTAGAGACATGGTTTTGCCATGTTGGCCAGGCTGGTCTCGAACTCCTGACCACAGGCAGTCCACCCACCTCGACCTCCCAGAGTGCTGGGATTACAGTCATGAGCCACTGCACCCTGCCAACATTTTCTACATTTTCAAATTACAATTGCTATTGGTATATATAAAAAAAAAGATAGATAGATAGATAGATAGATAGATAGATAGATAGATAGATAGATTAGATAGATGTATATAACTTTATCCATTGTTGAATTGGATTTGCTAGTATTTTGTTGAGCATTTTTGCAGATATGTTCATAAGAGATGTTAAATCTGTAATTTTCCCTTCTTATAATGTTTATATCTGCTTTTCATAATAGATAATGCTGGCCTAGTAGATAGGGTTAGGAAGCATTCCCTCTCTTATTTTCTGGAAGAGATTGTAGAAAATTGATATCATTTCTTCCTTAAATGTTTGGTAGAATTCTATGGTGAACCCATCTGGGCTTGTGCTTTCTGCACTGAAGACTTATGAATCATTAATTCAATGTCTTTAATATATATACATGTATATTCAGATTATTTCTCCTGTGAGTTTTGGTAGATGTGTCTTTCAAGGAATTGGTCTATTTTATCTAAATTAACAAATTGGCTGGCATAGAATTGTTCATAATATTCCTTTTTATCCTTATAACCATCTTGGATTCAGTAGTGATGGTCCCTGTTTCATTTTTGATATTATTAGTATGTGTTTTTTCTCTCTTTTGTCCTTTGGTTAGCCTGGCTAGAGTTTTGTCAGTTTCGCTTTTCTACTTACAGAAGCAACTTTTGATTTCATTGATTTTTTCCTGTTGATTTTCTGTTTTCAATGTCATTGTTTTCTGCTATAACTTTTAATATTTATTTTCTTCTGCTTACCTGGGATTTTGTATTCTATTTTTTTTCTAGTTTCCTGAAGTAAAAGCTTAGATTATTGATTTTAGGTCTTTCTTCTTTTCAAACATACACATTCAGTGCTATGAACTTCCCTCTAAATCTTGCTTTCATTGAATCCCACAAATATTGATAAGTTGTATTTCCATTTTCATGTAGGTCAAAATATTTTAAAATTCCTCATAAACTTTCTTTCTTGGCTTATTTGTTATTTAGAATTGTGTTGCTTATTCCAATTTGTTTTTATTTTCAACTATATTTCTGTAATTAATTTCTAGTTTAATTTCATTGTGGCCTAAGAATGAAATTGTGTGATTTTTATTTTTACGTTTGTGAAGGTATGTTTATGGTACAGAATGTGGCGTAACTTTGTGAATTTTCTATGTGAGCATGACAAGAATGTATATTCTGCTGTTTTCATGTTAAATATTCTAAATGCTAATTAGATACAGTTGATTGATGATACTATTCAGTTTAATCATATTCTTTATGGATTTTTAACATTTAATCAAGGTAACATATTTTAGACTTTTTCTGGTATGAACGTAGACTTCCAACATATGTATGTCTGTGTGTGTCTGTGTTTGTGTGTTTGTGCGTGTGTGTATATGCTTAATGATTCTGTGCCTAAGAATCTTTCAATTAGATCTGACAGAAGTGTCTTGAAGTCTCCAAATACATTGGTCATTTCTTATTTCTCCTTGCAGTTCTATCAGTTTTTGCCTTATGTATTTTAACACTTTATTGTTAAGAAAGATACAAAAAAACCACACGTTTTCTTCCACACCGAGTCCCTCCTATGAGCCCAGTGGCTCACGCCTATAATCCCAACACTTTGGAGAGGCCGAGGCGGGTGGATTACCTGAGGTCTGGAGTTGTCGACCAGGCTGAACAACATGGAGAAACCCCGTCTCTACTAAAAATACAAAATTAGCTGGGCGTGGCGATGTGCACCTGTAATCCTGCTACTCAGGAGGCTGAGGCAGGAGAGTTGCTTGAACCTGGGAGGCAGAGGTTGCGGTGAGCCAAGATCGTGCCATTGCACTCCAGCCTAGGCAACAAGAGTGAAACTCTGTCTCAAAAAAAAAAAAAAAAAAAAAAAGAAAAGAAAAAAAGAAAGATATAATTTAAAGACTATGGACTTTTTGTTTTGTTTTGAGAGAAATAACCCCTTTATCATTTCATAATGCCCTTTCTCCACATCAAAGGCTAGAGGGGCCCATAACTGAATATTTCTCTTATACAAGATAGATTAGGCTCTGGCGAAAACTAAGTTGATTAGGCTCTGGGAAAATAGTTTTGTTGGAGGTCAATTTTTTGTTAAGGGAAATAGACTGTTCTGGCCATATTTCAAAGGGGTCACTCATCTCCTCCCCCTTTGGAAGGTTCAAAGGTAATTATTTCCAGATTTCATCTCTAGAAAATGGTGGAGCTACTAGGAGGAAAACTCATAAAAATGTAAGAATCCATTCTAAGACTAGGCCCCCAGAGGTTTTAAGCCCCCAGCTAGTTTCACAGAAAGCCTCCAGTAGTTGGTCAATCACAGTGTATATGCCCTTTCCAGTACAGGCTCCAGAGATGGATTTCTACTCCCCTGCTTCTACTCCTAGTAATCTGTGAACCTTGATGTCTGTCTTCCTCTACAATTTTTGGTGTAGTAGTTTGCTGTATGATCCCAAATGTCTAATGGATCTAAGCAGTATTGTTGATTTTCAGTGTGTTCCACTTTTTTTCTCGTTACGAGAATAGAAATGACTTCCAATCTTTTTACCTGTAGTATGCCAACCAGAAATCATCCTGTCATATTTTTATTCTCTAAGTATTTCAGGATGTATATCTTGATTACTTGACAAAATGGATAGGTGTTTAAGGCAAGGAGCATATTTTATGTGCTCTCATATTAGATGCTGATATAGTTTGGATGGTTGTTCCCACTCAAATCTCAGGTTCAAATGTAATCCCCAATGTTGGAAATGGGGGCCTAGTAGTGATTAGATCATGTGGCATAGTTCTCATGAATGGTTTCATACCATCTACTTGGTAGCATTCTTGCAGTAGTGCGTGAGCTCTAATGAGATCTGGTCATTTAAAAGTGTGTTGTACCCGCCCTGCTCCCCACCCCCATCTCTCTTTCACTCCTGCTTTCAAAATGTGACATTCCTGCTCTCCCCCTTTGCCTTCTGCCAAGATTGTAAGCTTCCTGAGGCCTACTTAGGAACCGAGCAGATGTCTGCACCATGCTTTTTACAAAGCCTGCAGAACTGTGAGCCAATTAAACCTCTTTTCTTTATAAATTATCCAGCCTCAGGTATTTCTGATAACCGATGCCTCAATTATTCTCATCAAAATACAGAGCTTAAAAAATTTCAGTTTCATTCCTTTGTTAAATTTAAGGTTTGGAAACCTCTAAATTAAAAAAAGAAAAAACTCACATACTAAGTAAATATTACAGACAAACCATTTATGACACGAAAGGAAATTTTATTTCATCTATTTTTTTCTTAACCTACTGAATACCTGCATAACTTAAACTGATTTTTTTTCCTTTGTGCTATAAAACTACCAGCAGCATATGCAGTTATAATGTTTATGGATGTATTTTTTTTAACACTTATACAGTGCTTAAAATCAATTTTATTGATCATTTCTCCAAATAGGTGTGTCAAATCAGTACTATAGTTAGCATATGAGAAAACTTCACAGTTAAGCATGGCTAGGGAGGCCTCAGAAAACTTACAATCATGGCAGAAGGAGAAGCAAACACATCATTCTTCACATGGTGGCAGCAAGGAGAAGTGCTGAGCCTTAGGGGAAAAGCCCCTTAAAACCATCAGATCTCATGACAACTCATTATCATGAGAACAGCATGAGAATACTTGCCTCCATGATTAAATGACCTCACACCGGGTCCCTCCTATGACATGTAGGGATTATGGGAACTACAATTCAAGATGATATTTTAGTGAGGACACAGCCAAACCATATTATTTCACCTCTGGCCCCTCCCATCTCATGTCATCACATTTCAAAGCACAATCATGCCCTCCAAACAGTCTGCCAAAGTCTTAACCCATTCCAGAATTAACTTGAAAGTTCAAGTCCAAAGTCTCTTCTGAGACAAGGCAAGTCCCTTCCGCCTATGAGCCTACAAAATCAAAAGCAAGTTAGTTGCTTCCCAGTTACAATGGGGATACAGACATTGGAAAATACTCCCATTCCAAATGGGATAAATTGGCCAAAACAAAGAGGCTACAGGCCCATGCAAGTCCAAAATCCAGTAAGATAGCCTAAACCTTAATGTTCCAAAATGATCTTCTTTGACTCCACGTCACACAACCAGGTCACACTGATGCAAGGGGTGGGCTCCCACAGCCTTGGGCAGCTCTGCCCCTGTGACTTTGCAGAGTGCAGGCCCCCTCCTAGCTGCTTTAACTGGCTGGCATTGAGTGTCTGCAGCTTTTCAAGGTGCAAGCTGTCAGTAGATCTACCACTTTGGTGTCTGGAGGTTGGTGGCCCTCTTCTCACAGCTCCACTAGGCAGTGCTCCAGTGGGAACTATGTGTGGGGGTTCCAGCCACACGTTTTCTTCCACACTGCCCTAGCAGAAGTTCTCCATGAGGCTCCCACTCCTACAGCAAACTGCTGTCTGGATATCCAGGCATTTCCATACATCCTCTGAAATCTAGGTGGAGGTTCCAAAACTTCAAATTTTTTACTTCTGTGTACCCACAGGCTCAATACCACTTGGAAGCTGCCAAGGCTTGGGGCTTCCGCCCTCTGAAGGAATGGTCCAAGCTGTACCTTGGCCCCTTTTAGCCACAGCTGGAGTGGCTGGGATGCAGGGCACCAAGTCCCCAGGCTGCACACAGCAGAGGTCTCTGGGCCAAGCTCAGTAAACCATTTTTTTTTTCTCCTAGGCCTCCAGGCCTGTGATGGGAGGAGTTGCTGTGAAAGTCTCTGACATGATCTAGAGACACTTTTCCTGTTGTCTTGGTGATTAACATTTGGCTCCTTATTATTTATGCACATTTCTGCAGCCAGCTTGAATTTCTCCTCAGAAAATGAGTTTTTTCCTTTCTTTTGCATCATCAGGCTGCAAATTTTCTGTACTTTTATGCTCTGTTTCCCTTTTTAACATAAGTTCCAATTCTCTACCTTACATTCATGAATACTTAAAACTGAATGCTTTTAACAGCACCCAAGTCACATCTTGAATGCTTTGCTGTGTGGAAATTTCTTCTGCCAGACAACCTGAATCATCTCTCTTAACTTCAAAGTTCCACAGATCTCTAGAGTAGAAACAAAATGCTCCCAGTCTCTTTGCCAAAACATAGCAAGAGTCAGCTTTATTTCAGTTCCCAACAAGTTTCTCATCTCCATCTGAGACCACCTCACCCTGGAATTTATTGTCCATATCACTATCAGCATTTTGTTCAAAACCATTCAAGTCTCTAGGATGCTCCAACATTCCCACATTTTCCTATCTTCTTCTGAGCCCTCCAAAGTGTTCCCAACCTGTTTGTTACCCAGTTCCAAAGTCACTTCCACATTTTCAGGTATCTTTAAAGCAGTGCCTCACGACCCAGTACCAATATACTGTATTAGTCCATTCTCACACACTAATAAAGACATGCCTGAGACTGGGTAATTGATAAAGAAAAGAGGTTTAATTGACTCACAGTTCATCATGTGTGGAAAGGCCCCGCAGATGGTGGCAAACTAATTTCAGTTTGTTTTTAAGGGATATGAAAAGATTAAGAGAATAGGGCAAAGTGATAAGAATACCAGGGGAGAGGGAGGAGATTTAATTTAGGCTTCTCCGATGTGATGATGCTGTACTGGAAATCTGACTGAAGTGCAGGAGGCAGCTATAGGAAGACTATCCCAGAGGAACTATCAAGTACAAAGATCCTAAGGCAGGAATGCATTTGAAAGCTTGATATATTTGAGAGACGAAATAAATCTAGTGGGTTGGATTTCTGTGAGGTAGGAGAGCCTGTGAGGTGGCCAGCAACCAGATAAAGCAGAGATTTTTAGGCCAAGATGAAGAGTTGGAATTTAATGTTAAATGTAAAGAAAAGTCATTCCAGAGACTTAAGTTGGAAATAGCATGATCCAGTTTATTTATTTGTGTGTGTATTTATTTCTTTTTGAATTGTCCTGGCTACTGTTTGGAGAATGGTTAGAGAGGTCCAAGAATAGAATTAGAGAGAACAGTTAGGAGGCTTTGAAGCAAATAAGAACTCCTAGAAGAGTCAGATGTCATATTAGTAGACATAAATATCTTAAAAAGTTCTTCCTGATTCAATAAGCATGGAGCCTGAACTGAAAATAGAAGCTGTGCAGAAAAAGATCTGTTCATAAATCCAGGAAACCAAAGGTAAAATCTGACAGGCTGTGATACTATAATTTTAGAAGAACGATGCTAGGCATAGATGATTTCTAATAGCCTGTAGCTTAACTGACCATGAGCTCCCTTCTTTGGAGCATTTTATAAGGTACTTAAGCTTAAAGAAACAATTGGAGGTTAGTTAAAGATGATCACCAATTAAATGGTCACTTTGTACAGGTGTATTCTAAAAGTTATTTACTGCTCTTTGAATTAGATGTCTAATTAGTTTCTTACTTGAGTGTTAAACAGGGCTAATGGCAATTGATGCGTATCTAGTAAGAAGTTGAGCTTTCCAACATTATTTCTTTCAATGAAAGCTAAGTTACCCTTTCTCTGTGTTAGGACAGGTTCTTTATGTGTCTTTTACTTCCTGCCCACCCCTTATAGTTCCCTTAGAGCATTTTTACCTACCTAACTTTAACGTGACTAAAATCGTAACACGAGCTTTTGAAATACATTTCTTTCTAGTCTTAAATTGTAAAATTAATATTTGCACAAGAACAATAAGCAAAAGTTTGGTGCTTAAGAATGCAGGTTTGGAAAGCATGCTTCTTGTGTTAGAATATTGACTCTACCAACTGGCTGGTGACTTGAAGCAAGTCATTTATTTTTCATAATACCTCAGTTTTCTCATTTGTAAATGGAGATAAAAACAATAGCTCATCCTAATGTTGTTTTGAGAATCCAAGCCTGCCTGGAAATCTCAGTCTTCTTTATGTCCGGGAAGGACAGGAAACAGGTGTAGGGAAGCTCTTGAGGTCTGTTCCACTGCAAGCGATGCAGAGGCAGCTTTAAAGAGATGTCATGGATTTAACACCCACACTAAAGGAAATAGGATTGATATCCTCCACGACTCTTTCTTAAATGAGAATGGTTGTCACGTTTGGTGTACCTAATGCAATGTACATCATACTAGATGATGACTTGTCAGATTTTGAGGAGATGCAGATATGCTGGAGTGGGTAAGGAAACAGATTTGAATATTAGAGTCAACAATGCTCTGCAGATTATATGTCCAACCTGCATGACTGCTATTAATCTTATCTCTACATAAGTGCTACCTAGAAGTCCCAGGACCATCCAAACAGGACTTAACAGAAGATAGATAAAATGGCAAGTTCAAAGGCAAAAGAGGAGACTCATCTTTATGGAGTTGAAAAGGTTTACGTTCTTCAGGCTTAATAAGAGCAGTGGACACATTGGCCACTAACAGACCTGACAGCATTGGGCTTCAAGATTTGTGGAAAAATAACTACTAATACATGGAAACTATGAGGTAAACCTACAGTTGCTGGGGGATTCATAAGTGGGGGGATTCATAAGTGGCAGAAGTAGTAAGTGGTACTTTGGCTTCCTAGGCTCTTTAAATCTGAATAGAGTAGCTGGCATTCCATTCTTTTCATGGTATTAGCCTACTATTGTCTTGAGTTGTCTAGGGAGGAATATGTAGCCTTTAATCCAGCTCTAAGTTTTATGAGCCTTATAGAGAAGATTGAAGACAAAGTAAACAGTCCTTAACTCCCATTTGCCTACAGCCCCTAGATGTGGAGCTGAGTGTTAGAAGATGATGGTATCTTTACCTGTGCATTTGCCTAGAGACTGAGGATGGGAAGAATTATTAAAGCAAAATTCATTGGGTTTTCTTCCTTTATGAGTTGTCGTAATACTGCGTAGAATACAAAGGACCCCTGATAATTCTGAAGGGATTCTACATGCCTCCTTTCTGTCCAGATATGATTGTTCGGGGAATTATAACAATAACACAAGAATTATTGGACAATGACAATTCATGCAGATCCTAGGGTTCTTTCCCATCTATTTCTAATACCTGTATTAGTTTGATAGAACTGCTGTGACAAAATAACACAGCCTGGATGGCTTAAACAACAGAAATATATTGTATGACTGTTTTGGAGACTGGGAGCTCAAGATAAGCTGCTTTTGGGTTTGGTTTCCCCTGACACGTCTCTAACTAGCTTACAGATGGCCCCCTTCTCACTGTGTCCTCACACAATCTTTTCTCTGTATGTGTACTCCTCTGGAATCTCTTTTTCTTAAAAGGACACTAGTCATCTGGGATTAGGGCCCCAACCTTTGGACCTAATTTAATCGTAATGACCTCTTTAAAGGCTTTATGTCTAAACACAGTCACATTTGGAGGTGCTTGGGGTTAGAGGTTCAACATATAAATGATGGCAAGGATGCAATTCAGTCCATAACAATACCTAAAGCATATGTCACTTGAAGTAGTGTTTCTATCTTTGCACTGTCCAAGGAACACAATACTATCAATCATCCATATAATAATGAGTGAAAAGTGAAAACCTAATATCCCTAGGAAATAGCTTTTTTTTTTTTTTTTTTTTTTTTTTTTTTTTTTTTTTTTTTTTGCAGTAGTAGCAGAATAGAAGCCTAAATCTGTAGTGACCTTTACTGCTAACTAACAATGATGGTAGCCTAGAGTTTGGCAGGCTTGGAACACATAAGGAGGGTATTCTTGAGAGGCCAAGTTATAATAATAATAGTATTTATCACATTTATTATATCACATATAATAGTATATATCACATTTATCACATTTATTTTTTGTAAGGTTTTTTTTAAAAAAAGATTTTACATGTATTAGCTTGTCTTTCCCACAGCACAGTCTTATTTTATGAAGATAAAATTATGTAGGAGAGAGATTTTAAATAACTCGCCTAAATGTGAAGAGCTAACAAGCGATAGGATTGTAATTAAAATTTAAGCACACTGGCTAAAAGTCATTATGCACTGTTTGTACCTCTTTCCCACTTACCAAGGATGACATATTTAAATTATTTAAGTTATTCCTTTTTAGTCAAATTGTTTATCATATGAACTAGTTAACAAAAGAAGTAATGAAAACACCTTGGTCTAAATACCTGCAAAGGTTTACTATGGAGTATTCATGATAGGGAAATTCGTATAATGCAAATATATGTTTATGAGAGAAGTTTAGCATTTGTCATTGTGAATACTTGGGATGAAACATGTTTAGAAAAAAATGGGAAAAAATTTCAGCATATGCAAATCAACACGTGATTCACCACTTAAATATAATTAAAAATAAAAACCATATGATTGTCTTAATTGATGCGGAAAAAGCCTTAGATAAAACTCATCAACAAACTAGGCATCCAAGGATCATACCTCTAAATAATAGGCATCATCTATGACTAACATGATAGCGAATGGTCAAAAACTAACATGATACTGAATGGACAAAAACCGTAAACATTCCCCTTGAGATCTGGAACAAGACAAAGATGCCACCTAACCACTCCTATTCAACACAGTACTGGAAGTGCTAGAGCAATCGGGTAAGAGAAATAAGTAAAAGGCATCCAAATAAACAAATAAGAAGTAAAACAATCTCTCTTTGTGCACAATATGATTATATGCCTAGAAAACCATAATGGTTCTGCCAAAAGACTGCTGGAACTGATAAATGACTTCAGTACAGTTTCAGGATACAAAATCAATGTACAAAAATCAGTAGCATTTCCATATGCCGATAATGTTCAAGCTGAGAGCCAAATCTAGAATTCAGTTCCATTTACAATAGCCACAATAAAATACCTAGAAATACATCTAACTAAGGAGGTAAAAGATCTCTACAAGAATAACTACAAAACATGGCTAAAAAAAATCATAGGTAACATAAACAAATGGAAAACCATTTCATGCTCATGAATTGGAAAAATCAGTATCTTTAAAATAGCCACAACACCCAAAGCAACCTATAGATTCAATACTATTCCTATCAAACTACCAATGACATTCTTCACATAATTAGAAAAAACTATTTTAAAATTAATATGGAACCAAAAAAAACCTGAATAGACAAAGCAATCCTAAGCAAAAAGAACAAAGCTGCAGGTATCACATTGCCTGTCTTCAAACTATACTATAAGGCTACAGTAACCAAAACAGCATGGCACTGATACATAAACAGAGCGTAGACCAATGCAACATAATATAGAACCCAGAAATAAAACTGCACACCTGCAGTCACCTGATCATCAACAAAGTTGACAAAAACAAGCAATGGGGAAAAGATTCCCTATTCAATAAATGGTGCTGGAATAACTGGCTAGCCATATGCGGAAGAATAATCTGGACCCATGCCTTTTATCATATACAAAATTCAGTTCAAGATGAATTAAAGATTTAAATATAACACCTGAAAATAAGAATTCTAGAAGAAAACTTAGGAAACACCATTCTGGACATTGGCCTTGGGAAAGAATTTGTGACTAATTTCTCAATAGCAATTGCAATAAAAACAAAAATTGACAAATCAGACCTAATTAAACTAAACAGCTTCTGTGCAGCAAAAGAAACTATCAACAGAGTGAACAGACAATGTGTGGAATGGGGGAAAATATTTGCAAGCTATGCATTGGAAAAATATCTAACATTCAGAACCTATAAAGGAACTTAAACAATTGAATAAGCAAGAAATAAATAACCCCATTAAAAAATGGACTAAAGACATGAACAGAAACTTCTCCAAAGAAGACATACAAGTGGCTAACAAACATATTTTAAAATTTTCAACATCACTAATCGAAGAAATGCAAATCAAAACCGTGAGATACCATCTCATGCCAGTTAGAATGGCTATTACTAAAGAATGAAAAAAACAACAGATGCTGGAAAGTCTGCGGAGAAAAGGGGAACACTTATACACTCTTGGTGGGAATGTCAATTAGTTCAGCTACTGTGGAAAACAGTTTGGAGATTTCTCAGAGAACCTAAAACAGCACTACCATTCAACCCAGCAATCCCATTACTAGGTATACACCAAAAAGGAAACAAATTGTTCTACCAAAAAGACGTAGTGCTTGTATGTTTATTGCAGCACTATTCACGATAGCAAACACATGTAATCAACCATGGTGCCCATCGGTGGGGAATGGATAAATAGGACATGGCACATATACACCATGGAATACCACACAGCCATAAAAAAGGAATAAAATAATGTCTTTTGTAGCAACATGGATGCAACAGGAGGCCATTATCTTAAGTGAATTAATGCAGGAAGAGGGAACCAAATACTCTGCACATTCTCACTGATACATTTTCTAGAAGAAAACTTGGCAAACACTTTTAGAACTACAAAACATGGCTAAAAGAAATTTTTGAGAGTTCATAGATATAAAAATGGCAAAAATAGAGAGTGGGCACTACTAGAGTGGGCAATGAGGGAGGGATGCAGGGGTTGAAAAACTATTGGGTACCGATATGGTTTGGCTCTGTGGCCACACCCAAATCTCATCTTGAATTGTACTCCTATAACTACCATGTGTTGTGGGAGGGACCCAGTGGGAGATAATTTGAATCATGGGGGTGGTTCCCCCCATACTGTTTTCATGGTAGTGAATAAGTCTCATGAGATCTGATGGTTTTATCAGGGGTTTCTGCTTTTGCATCCTCCTCATTTTCTCTTGCTGCTGCCAAGTAAGAAGTGAATTTTGCCTCCTACCATGATTCTGAGGCCTCCCAGCCATAGGGCACTGTAAGTCCTATTAAACCTATTTTTCTTCCCAGATTGGGTATGTCTTTATCAGCAGCATGAAAATGGATTAATACAGGTACCATGGTCAGTACCTGGGTGATGAGATCATTCATACTCCACACTTCAACATCACACAACACACTCGGGTAACAATCTGCACATGTGTCCCCGAATCTAAAATAATTAAAAATAAATAAATAAAAAGTATTAGAGTATAGTTGCATTCAACACCAACAATTATAATTACACTAATTGAACAGATAATAGCTATGGAGAATGTTGAACAAGGAAAGAGAATAATGAAAGTTTGTCCTTCAGATTGAGTTTGAGCATCAGTTCAGAAAACAGCTCCAAAAGGAACAAGGTATTTTGGAAAGAAGCTATTTCTAGAACTACAGATCTCCACATTAGTAAAGAGAGGCTTAAGAGTTCTCTCTTATTAGAGCTTTCACTGTCTCGCACATACTCATTTCTATACCCATGCATAAATATCTTCTGTTTGACAATGATGGTTTCACAAATGGCAAGTTAAAACAAAATAAAACCATGCTTCTGAATGTAGTGATAATTTACAATCATATTTCTTGTCTAGAACTGGGTATAAACTGAATTGTCTTGAGTACTCTAAATATGTTACTCAAAAACTTTTTTTAATGAATTAAAAAGCAAGATTTTCAGCATATGACTAGAAAGCTGAAGATAGTCTATTAAATAAGACCTCATAGAATGCTTTTGCTGAAGTATCTAGAAAAAGGACTTTCAATGTTGTTTCTTAAGAAAGTCTCAACATTTTAGTCCATTATAATAACTTATCAAAAATATTGAACAACTTGTGTAGGTTTATGGATGAACACAAGGAAACAGTGGATCTGGACTGAAGGGGATAGTTACAACTATTCAATTCAACCTTTTATATCAAATATTTAAATAAAATTGTTAAGTTCTGGCTTCCACTTTGGTATATATAGAACTGGAATATGTAGAGAATTGGTGATGATTCCAACCTTATGACAAAAAGGAATCAAACTACATGGAAATTCATGACTTTCAACAATCTTATTGGAAAACTGAGTTCACAGAGTAAATAACTGGCCCCAACTCTAAGATACAGTGTCTGTAGAGAGAAAGGACCACACAAAGGCATGCCCACCTATGGTCGATGTAACTGAACACCAGTAAGAAGAATTCAGCTAGGATTGCTGAAAAATTGAGATAGGTCTAGTGTGGGTTGTTAGAATAGTGTGGAAATACGTGGGTGCTACAAAAATTTAAAGAGTCTTTACTCTTTTTCAGGATCTGTCTCTGTTAACCACAGTGAGCACTCAAAATACAGATCAGAAAGAGCCACACAATCTTGGAAGGCAATCGCCCTGCAGAAGGACAAGAAACCTCAGTTTTCCACCTATACCCCTTTTGTTTTATGGTTATTGCTTTTATCTAAACCACCCTTTCCTCCAGCATACTTTGCAATGTCAGTCCATATGGCTTCCCCAGCTACCAATATTCCAGAAAAAAGGATATCACAATTTATTTTTTTTTATATTTGTTGATTGGAATAGCAGTAGTATACTGCAAGACTAATTTCTGTTAAATAAATGATCAGAAATCATGTAGAATAAGTCTTCCATTTCTGATAAAACAATAAAAACAGGCTGGGCACGGTGGCTCACACCTGTAATCCCAGCACTTTGGGAGGCTGAGGTGGGCGGATCACAAGGTCAGCAGATCGAGACCATCCTTGCCAACATGGTGAAACCCCATCTCTACTAAAAATACAAAAATTAGCTGGGTGTGGTGGTGTGTGCCTATAATGAATCCCAGCTACTCAGGAGGCTGAGGCAGGAGAATCACTTGAACTGGGGAATCAGTGGTTGCAGTGACCTGAGATGGCGCCACTGCACTTCAGCCTGGCAACAAAGAGAGAATCCGTCTCAACAAACAAAACAAAAAACAATAAAAACAAACGAAGAGATATTCAAGTCAATGTGGTGAATATATGTGTACACATACATATTCATGAACATACATGCCTTCATCTGCAGAGCAAAATCCCTTGAGTTACTCCCTTATTTCTACTCGGTTTGAATTTATGACCATAAGTGGCTGTATTATGTTGGGAAGGAGACAATGCCTATAAGGTTATCAAAATTATATAAAAATCATCAAAAACTGGCATCTGTTTTTACTAACAAGCCTTCCTTTTCTATAATAATTCAAGTTTTTAAAAAATAATTTTAAAATTGAAAACATTAAGGAGGTCATCCTGTTAAATGATAGTTATTTTTTTTTTAATTTTGTTTACAACAAACTCATATAAAAGAAAAACTGAATCACACAAGTCAGAGCCAAAAAAAAGTAAAATTATAAGATATGAGATATGAACCCATGGAGAACCCTGAGATCTATGAGCAGATCTAACAGCTACAGCATCGTCTGAGAACTAGAAAAGATTTAGAGGTCTTCTAAGTGCATGTCCTTCTGTACTGTTTCCTCTTGTTCTGGTTTTTATTGTGATCACCTGTCCACTGATCCGAGACAAAAACATTCCTGAGTCACCTGACTTGTCATATACAGATGGAACTGGCATAATGACATTGGAACTGGTTTCTTTTAAATGTTTTTGGCAATCTTAAGTCAAATTATTTTGCATTGCCTCTTAACACATTGTGGATCTGCACACATTCTGTACAGTCTGTTGCATTCGAATTCCCTCGTGTGTATAATGAAGTTACCGACGCATGGTTGCTGAGGCCTTTCTTGCTCTAACATCAATCCTTCAGTCTTCTTAGAATTCAAATGTGTCATTCCTCATGTGACTATTGAGTGTAAATAATATGTTTACCAGAGCCAGGGTCAACATAGCCCACTGGCTACAAAGTAATAAATTTACTTCTATAAATTAAGGTTTATATAATATTTTATTTATACACATGGATTTTTACTAATCTTTTGTTTTATTTTTTTCCATAATGGTCTCCTCCTTTTTTCCTAGGCCTTCCCCCCTATTTTATAAAGCTGCCACCCTTCCCCCTGGGTATATTGTATATTATAACATATACTTGTATATCGTATTTGTATATTTGTGTATTATAATCTATACTCTATAAATGGTATAAATGTATTATACTATAATCTAGTTATTTACTTATTTATTGGCTTTCGTTTTTACTTATTTTCTTCTACTTTTGATCTCATATTAAATATCTTTGTGAAAGATGTCTATATGTATTGGTATTCACAGTCAAGATCTGAGATTTTACCCTTCTTGCAGGCCAAAGCCTGTGGCAATTTCATGGGTTCTGGCAGAAGACAAGAGGAACCTTATAATTCACAGTACAGCAGGCAGACGGAGCGTCATGCTCATGTCTCTTTCTCTTCACCTCAAATTCCACGTGGACTACAGTGAGGAGCCCAGGTGAATGATTTGGACGCAGCTAAAGAACCTCAATCTTAGGAAGCTCAACTATTTTATCAAGCAAACCTGCCTCATCTTTGACCAAAGAGATGCATTCTTTTATTATAATGCATATTACTTGTCATTATTCTATTACTACGTTACTGGAGAGTAAACAAACCTGCCCCCTACTCTGTAAGGAGACTCTCTCTCTGTTTTCCAAGGCTTGTTGCTCTATACGAACATTCCTGACAAGATAATTCTAGGATAAATTGCTGACAATACTTAGATTTGCATGAGAGACTCATAAGGTTCTTGTTCATTCACTGTTTGATTTTTTCTCATGTATTTTTCTTAAATGCAATATTACAGTTCTTGTATATCTTGAAATGCCTTTCTCTAACAAGTCATGATAGCTTGACTAGATAAAGATTACAGGATGACAGCCCTCATTTTACAATGTTTATTACATGATAATTTCTATTATAGCAGTTAATGGCAGAAGTTTGATGTCAAAATATATTTTCCTTGTGATTTTTTTTTGGTATTGCATGAAAATTTTAAGATTTATTTTCTTTAGCAATGTACTTCTCTTGTACTTCTATTAATTATTGTCTTAAGGACACTTATTGTGTGTATTTTAATTCTAGAGATGTCCTCTAGTCATCTTAACATTTTCCTCATGATTTCCATTTTATTACTCTGGAATTTGAAATATTTACTGTGATACGTATTATATATGTATATCTAACACATATATAGAAAGAGGTATCTATCAATAAAGTATAACCCTGGAGAAAACCTTGCTGCTCTCCAAAATTCCTGTATTCTCACAGTGGCGAAGCAGGTCAAAGCAGGAAAGATTCAGCCCATAACCCCAACATTTGTGCTTTTTAAAAAATGAATGTTAGGGTGAAGGATAGTTATGCATACTTCTTGACCTCAGCCTGGAAATTCAAAGTTCAAACCTTTCTTGTATGCTCTGTTCTCCATTTCTAGAACCTTCATGAAAATATTTTCCACCAGTGTTATCCGTGCTTTACTGCACGCAGCCACCTGTAGATCATAGCATTTACTGTACAATAAAAGAGAAGTATCTTAGAGTTGAGATTAGAGGAGAATGAAATTGAGTTCAGACCATCATGTTCTAGAATCCCTACACACATCTCAAAAGCTTTTAAGTATTTTCTTTCAATTTAATCTTTACATTATTTTGAAAAGAAATATCAGGGTTTATACACCAAACACAGAGAGGTTAAGACTACAAAATCTAGCACTTTTTCTAGATGGTAACGATAATAAAAATAACCCAAACCCTAAAATCTTACTTTTCACTGTGTTACTTCTGACCAAGAGAGATAATCATATAATCCTCTATGCCTATAAACAATACCAGAATTTATTTTGGGAGGTTTTCAAAATTTATTTTATTTGCTTTCTTCCCATGGTAGAAGAACTTGTTTAAACATCATATTTATTAATATAGCTGTTTCATCATGTATAAGAAATGAGGAATTACAGTCTGACATAAAGAATGTAATATGCCAAAAATATAAATAATGTATTTCATTAATCTAAATGCTTAATTAAGAGAATCAGTTTAGCAAACTCTACTGCTAAGAATAGAATATTATTTATTTTCTGCTTATTCTATCTCCAAGCAACTTTTACCTGGAGAGGATTAAATGTGATGGACGATCTTCTACCATAAATAGAGAATCCTTTATGGTGGAAGAAAAAGTCACAGTCCTTTTTAAGGCAGCCTGCCTTGCTCTGTTATCAGGCACAATATACATCTCATTTTGTAGTAGCAGACTTTTAAGCCCTAGTAACTGATGTATCAAAATGTAAGCCTGAAATGTTACAGTGCTGCCTTTATATGATTTAGATTCATTTTAGGACCAAATATCTAACACTGGAGAGAGAGAGAGAGAGAGAAAGATCCCATGTAATAGATTTGTCATTTTTATGCTCTAGTTCAAAGCTATATGATTTTCTCTATCACTATCAATTATCTTTCAAAAGCTGTCAAATATGTTCTCTTGTACTTCCTATGCAGCCAGAAAATAGTAATAAGAAATGAGATTTCTAAAGGTAGATAAGTTATCAAAGCAGAAATGTCTTTGAATTAGATCATTCTTCTAGAACATAATGAATTTGAAATTCCCAGTAGCATTTTGTAAGGTGCATTTAGCAATACTTACTTGGGGAATATCAAACATTGGGTATCAGTGAGCCTTTTCTCATAGTCCACACTTTATACCATAACCTTAACATTAACTGACAGCGGGGGCAGCTCAGTCGGTATCTGGTAACACAGTGAGGAAGGATGTCTGTCTCTCCATGGGGTGAGCAGTTCTAGTGGCTATTCTTTCACATTTGTCAAAAGTCATCATTTTCTAGGACATAGTTCAAGGCAGGGACTAAATGAGGCTTTTACTAGCACAGAGGTGTAGTAGCTATGTTTCAGAGGCTTTTCTGTAAAGCTTGTACATGTCCAAAGCATCAGCTCATTGGAAAGGGATTCTACATAGTGATTTAACAGAATACCGAGAAAGGATACAGAGAACTCTTCAAACTTTAATAAATAGAAAACACATTTACCAATGCAGAGAGAATCAAGCTATGAGGATGATTTTTATCTATTATGCATTTCATATATTGTTACCCAAATGATTTCAGATCTCTTACAAGGGTGTATAAAATGGAAAGATAAGAGTGCTGTTTCAGAAAAAAAAAAAGATGGGAACAAAGTGGAATCAAGAAAGAGAAAAATATGTCATAATAACTCACAAACCTACTGCAGATAAACCGTAATAACCCACAAGTCTACTGTAGATCTAAAAAGAGATCTGAGTGATAAATAAAAGATTATGTTATAAAATTTACAATGTCCATGAGATAAAACAATTGCTAAGGAGAAAATACACTATACTTCATACTTAAATCAGATAGCAATTTCTCCTGGGGGTCCTTGTGAAAGGATGTTGAGAGGCAAATGAATCAGGCACACCCAGAGTACCACAGTCTACTCTTAACAGATGAAAATTTGTTTCAGAACCTTATATCTCTTGAGGTAAAACACTATTATGAAATTTATCATTAAAAAAATTCTTACAAATTGTCTTCGCAAAATATATTTAACTTTCTAAAAATGTAGATCCATAGTTGAAATAAAATAAATATTACTAAACTCACTTTAAAGATTAATGTTATATTAAATTTGAAAAGCAAGGGTCATATATTACAGTAAAAGCAGATGCTACTAAATTCCACAATCTTTTTTTTTTTTTTTTTTTCTGTCTCTTAGGAATTCACCTTTAAAATCAGCCTTCTCTTTGGCCAAAGACATCTCTTGGTACCATGGATGTAGGTTCTACTTTGTTAATATCTCCTAGTTCTTGTCTATTCCTTAGAGCCAGCCCCGCTGCCACCAGCGGCTTCCCATCATCTCTCTGGGGATCATTCCTCTAACTGCCCCTTACATTCCAGTTTTGCCATAAGCTTTGTTTCTCCTTAATCATGTCTATTTTCCACTTCAAGGTTGATTTTTCTAAATTGCAAATGTATTTATGCAAATCCTGTATTCAATATATTTTAAGTGTTCCCATAGTGAATCACTTGCCACTTTATATGTTCCTTTCTTTCCTTTACAGATGTATTTGGAGCATTAACTTCAAACACTCAGATACTTTCCTCTTTTTCAGTCCTCCTGAACCACATGTACTTCCCTAATTTTGTCTTTTTTTTTTTTTTTTTTGCACATTTTCTCTTTGCATATCCTATTGTCACTGTTTTAAATGTCTTTCTTTACATTAATTTCAGTATGAATGTCACCCTTTCTGAGATCCTTGCCCTGGTGTTGCTGGCATGTATTGGCTTAGGTTGATGGGGTGATGTCTTAGTCCCTTAATGTTTATTTTGGCCTTCATCTCTGTTAAAGCACCTTTTATCTCTGCCTCCCACAAGACTGTGAGTTTTCTAGGGATGGCAGTATGTCTTTTTATTGTTCTAACTCAACTTCTTATAGCTTTTTTTTTTCCCCCAAAAAGTATGATCCAAAGATCCATCAACTTCTTACAGTTTTACTAGGATAAGAAGTTAGTAAGTTTTGCTAATGACAAAAACAACTGTCATATACATAATTCCTCAACTGGGACAACCTGTATTGTAAGGCTTAGCACATATATACACATCTAATTCACACAATAACTGTGTGAGATAAGTAGTAATGTTATCTTTAGTTTATAGAGTTAAAAAAAACTGACAAATGAAAGGTTAATCAACCTGTGAATCCAATACAGATTCCCAAAAGGCTAAATAACTGCAGTGATTAAAAAATTAAAATGTCTAAATGAAAAACTGTCATTCTTAAGCTCAAAAACAAAGACCTGAAAGAGGAATATCTTTTAACTACTTTAGCAGAAAAGGATTAGATACCTCAATTAACAAAGAACCAACTCAAATCCATGCAAACAAGATGAAATCAAATTAAAAGAAAGAGAAGCAAAAGTGGGCAAGGCAGATGCTAATGATATGATAAGTAAAACTGTATCAATACATTGTAGCTAACTTTTATTTAATATAGGCACTTTGCGTGATAACACTGCACTATAAAAATGACCATGTAAGCAGAAGCTGTGCAAAGCAATCATAGTCGATGGAGAAAATTACTATTGTTTCATGGCTTTTAATTTTTTGACAATATTTCAATAACTCTTTACTGCATGAATGTAAAGAAAAATAAAATTAGTAAAATTAGCGTTTATTTAGTAAATTGTAATTTAAAAAATTAACAAATAGCAAGAAGCAAAGTGTTTCATTTCTTTGTAAAATATTATCAGTAGCTAGGACATTGCTTCCTTCTACCTCATGTTGTTTAATTTTCAACAGAGTGTACTTCTATGCCTTGGCAAATTGTCATTCTCCGTTCTAACATTGGATCAGCTCCGAACATTTTATCCTTTTATCCTTTGTGCTTTCAGTGTTGTAAAATGGCTCTGAGAGTTCCTTTAATATGAAGTACTTTTGCCAATGTTACTTCCTTCAGGACATCTTCATTCTTTTTGTCACAACCATTTTATTCATGCATTTTAATAACTATCTCCTTTAACTCCATTTACTTTATGATTCTAATTTCATTTTCAGAGTTATTTCTTTTCATTTATTTGCTGTACTTTTATCCTTCTTGTTCAATTCCCTCTTTCACTTACCTGACAAGGAGGAGACCCAACTATATGCTTTACTGTCTGTGTGGGAACTGAATAACAGGTGCACAGTGACCAGTCAAGGACAGAATTTGGAAGAAGTGATGGGAATGGCCACTGATCTTCATGTACATCTATTATTTATATAGGTTTTCTGTGTGTGTGTGTGTACTGAGGAGCTAGCAGAGAAGATTCTACTGTGAGCAAGTACCGCTCTTAATATAATGTGGTAACTGAAGTTGTAATTGTGTTTTGGGGAATTGATGCTATTTAAACTATGGTCAATGAAATTACTGCACATCAGAACCATGCAAAATGAAAATTCTTATACTTACTATATACCACACCTTCTGCTTCCTATTCGCTAAATCTTGTCACAATGACAGTAAGCAGGCACTATTACTATTATTTATCTGTTATCAGGATTTGAATCTAGGATCTTTGGGAGGCTGTGTTCTCAGTAACAATCCCCTACAACCTCTGATATTCTAAATAAATGAACACATTAATATACTAGATATGAGGTTTTCTGCCCTTTGTGGTTTTACATTAGAGTTATATTATTAAATCCTCTGTGAATTAGTTTTAAAACCTCATTACCTGATAATGTTAGATACAAATGAATAAAACATGAATGTCCATTTTTCAGAAAGAGAGAAAATATGCCAAACAAAACACTGTACCATAAGTGAGAAGATTAATAATGCAACTTAGATTTTAAGTTAATGTCATTCACTCCAATTTGATGTGAAATACCTGTATGCAAACCAAATTTTGTTTTCATTTTGGTTTTCAGTTTGTTTAATTTGTGAGATTCTGGGAAGCCGTGATGACAGAAAAGAGATGAAGGATGTCCTTTTAAGTTCTGACTAAACTGAACCCTCTTCTCAAAAAAATACACATATACTCAATATTTTGCATATAAATTATGTGAACACTTTGACTCTTTGAAACCTGAAGATTTCCTATGAGATAAAGAGCCTAGGTCTCAGATTCTTAGCAGAACAAAGGATCATTTCTTTCTCCTCTTACAACATTTAGTGAATCTAGGCTGACTAGATTAGTTGAGTCTCCAACATGATATGATGTAATTGTCTCAACACTAGGCTGCAGCATTTACCACGGAGGAGAGAACAGCGTAGGTTAGTATGCACTACCTCTAGAAGTTTCCTTCGCAAGAGACTGCAACACTATCACTTATACAACACTTTGAAAAGCAGAGTTTTAAACATTTGTACATTTTTTGTTTTACCTCCTCCTTTCATTTCATATTATGTCTTGTATTTGATTATTTCTATTCCACTAATGAGTCCATATTGATTACCATCCATGTAGTTATGAAATTAATATTTATTGGGTACAAAATATGCTAGTCCTGTGTCCTAGGTGCTGAGGATACGTCAATGAACAATTCATACAAAGAGTGTGTCATCAAGAACCTCACAAACTGATAGGAGCATAAACGAGTAAAAAATTTAAGTAAATATTAAATTTAGTATATTAGTATATTCACAAAAATTGATTACAGGGTGATATATTACAGAGTGACTGTTAAGAAGAGCTTACTTAGTATCTGTAGTGCAGTGGGTCCCCTGCCAGGTTACTTATTCAACTGCCCAAACCCTGAAGACCAGGCAGTAAGCCAAGGCCATGATGCCCAGCCAAGGAGCCAGGTATCCCTGAGAACCCAAAGAAACCTACCAAGGAAAACAGTCCCATTGCACAATATTAGAACTAACAAGGAAAACAGTCTCATCGCACACACATGGTAGCCAAAAAAAGCCAGAATATTAGCTTAAAAGCAGTTTAGGAATGAGGAGCAGCCCAGATCTCTAGAACTGTCCTGCTGCCACCCAAGAGTACTTCGTAAGTCTTAATAAACTCATCTCTTCGCCAAGCTGAACTTGGCCAAGTCATTCTTTGATCTCTCGGCTCCCTCCCAGTTTGGGGAAATTTTTTTTTTTTTTTAATACAATTGCAAGTTTTTCTCATTACAGCATCTTTTGAGGAAAATAATAATTTAAAGACATAATATTTAAGTTGAGATCTTTTGGGTTAAGGGAAGAAATATTCCAAGCTGAGAGAACAGCAAGTTGTCTCTGTACGAAGTCTCCTAAGTTAAAAAGACCCTGAGAGGAAGGGATCCTATCTGCATTAGGAAAAACCTGCACATGTTGAAATGAATTAAAAGTGATAATAAAAGAAATTATTAAATCTACATCAAACACCTTCAGGATTCTGGAACAGAAATAGAAAAGGACAGAATAACTGATGTTAGTAAGTGGTTTATGAAATGGAGTTGGAGTGTTATACAGGATATTTGAAACAATTGAAAGTAAGTGATTCATCTAAAATATCTCTATAATGTATTTTATATGCACCACTCTGACTCCTTCTGAAGGTTTGTAAAGAGGTGTTTGGGGAAATACCTTGTAGTAATACCCCCACAAGGCTGATTTTATAGTTCAGACCAGAAGTGATGGGGGTTTACGGTAAGGTGACGGAAATGATAAGAGAGGGGTGAAGAAAGCTTAGAGACTGATTTTAGATAGCCCTATCTAATTTGCATTAGGGAAAAAAAAAAGCTTTGTTCAAGTTAGTGACAAGTTATATTGATTTGAAATGTTTGTAGAACCCAATAATTTTTAATAATAAAACTTCAAAGTTTTATAATGAATGTTTTCTCAGCTAAGCTCTGTATATGTGAAAATATCAAGAAATTTCAATATGTACATTAGATGCCTATGCACTTTGCTGAAATGCTTTCTAAAGTTTTAGATAAATATTTCATAGTATGGTGTTTTTTTTTTTTTTTCCATTTAATCAACTTTGCTCTCAAGTTTTAGATATCATAGTGGTCTATTTAGAAATAATTTCTTCTGTGATATTTAGAGCACATTTTTTACTTTTCAAAGCAAAATAGTTTTCTAAATATCAAGTAACTCATACATTATTCTCTTACAGCTTCTTTAACTGATTTGGTTTATATAATATATCTCATTTTTTAGCTTTTATTTCTTCTTATCTAAAAGTCTTCCGTGTTTTAGTTGTACATATTTGAATACTGTGATTTTAGATGGATTTTAAATATTTTTAAATCATAAACATGCTATTGTAAATTTCACCAAAATATGTCAATGCTAAGGTGCAAACTTATCTTCATCATATATAAACTAAACCAATGGCTTAGGCGAGAAATATGTGCCTAATAATTCAGTTCAGCAAATCTCACTGGAGAACGTACCCCGACAGGCATTGTACCGGTTGCTGTAGGAGGCTCCCTGTGCCTGAGAGTCATTACCAGTCTTTAAAATTGAATTTACATCATTAACATAGTAATGATTCTCATTTTATTTCCTAATAGCATGTTGATAGTCGACAGGTACATCGACCTCGCAATTTTTTCTTTCAAATGTCATTTATCATGCTCCCACCAGTGGCTATGATTTTCAGTGATTTTCTTGACTCATACCAGTTGCTAAGTAACATGGAAAAGTACAGCTGCAGCTTCACTTTCTTCAAACTGGGGCTCCTAAATATGAATAAAACCACAGACATTCTATTTTTGTGTTCAGATCTCACTGCTTTCAAAGCTTCTGTGTCAGATACTCTGAAGCATAATGGTGAAGGCAGTAAAAATTACAGGCCAAATAATACTTGTAAAACATATTTGCTTCCTTTTTTGTCTTCAGCTGCAATAAGATTTTTTTTTTCTTCTACCTCTAAAATCAATTAGAGTCCTATAATGGACAAAAAAAACTAAGAACAAAGAGGACTCATTACTTGACCTTGGGCAAATTATTAATTTCTCAATAATGATATCTGTGTTAATCTGTAACATTTGAAGTGGCTAAATTTGATGATTGTTCTTCTTCCAGCTGACTGATTCTATGAAGTAGTTGTATACAATAGCACTAAACCACCAAATGAAATTATTTCTAAATAAATTTCAAAAATTGTCTTTTTTATTTTTTGAGATGAAGTTTGTTCTTGTCACCCAGGCTGAAGTGCAGTGGCCCTCAATCTCGGCTCATCTCAACCTCTGCATCCCAGGTTCAAGCAATTCTGTCTCAGCCTCCCTGGTAGCTGATATTACAGGAGTCCACCACTGCACCTGGCTAATTTTTATATTTTTAGTAGAGTTGGGGTTTCACCATGTGGGCCAGGCTGGTCTTGAACTCCTGACTTAGGTGATCCATCCGCCTCGGCCTCCCAAAGTGCTGGGATTGCAGGCATGAACCACCACACCTGGCCAAAAATTGTCTTATTATTTGTATTTCATCTCTACTTAGTTTACACAGAATATAGACTAAAGATATTTAAAACAGAATTCTACTTCTAGTAACTTCATAGTTCATTGCACTCTCTATGGATAAGTGAAAATATTCACATAAAGATAATGTGAAGTAATGACCCTATGACAACGTTCTAAGTCATTTCTCTTTTCAACATCTACATTAAGTCAAAACTTCAGTTCAGCTCACTTCTTTGGGAATAAGCAAGATTATATGTTACCTTGCCTTCTGTCTCCCTGAAATTCAAGTTCCTGATTGCTTTAGTAAGGGCTTTCTTGGTGAGAAGAGTTCTGGTAGAGTGTGCTGAGTTTTTCAAATAGAATGTGTATCCTTGTCTGTTATGACTATGAATGCAAGTCTTTCTTTCTCCTTGGGTTGTGACTTCCTGCAAACAGAATGTTTTGTGTATTTCATTTTTACATTTTCAGGTGTAAAAACTTAGCACAGTTTCTGGTGTTTTGCAGTTATTAGGACTTAGCACAGTTTCTGGTGTTTTGCCATTATTAAATATGTCCTTTTAACCCACAAATGTAAAAATGCTTTAGGAAATTTTATATATCCTTTGGCTAGTGAGGATACAGTTAGCAAATTACTTCGTTTTGGAACAAAATTTCACGGAAGATGTATATTCAGGCTCTGTAACCTCAAAAACAATCTAAGAATTAACATTTTATTTGTTTCCATATGGCATACCTTTATTTAATTATAAAGTAAGGTGTAAACAGAAAATAAGCAATCAATTATTTGAGACTCATCAACTTTCTGTTTTACCATTGTGCTAGCACATGTGTAGTACTGGGAGTAGTTGGAAAGGGAGTTACCCATTACTTCAAAAGAATTTTTATATTAACAGCAATATTTATAAAATATATTTTAGTATAAAATTAATATATTACAAGAATGCTTTAATTTAATTTGTAGTTCAATAGAATGTCTAACAGCACCTTCTTTCCAAGTAGCAGTATATTATATTCATATATTATAAAATATATATATATAATGTGTGTCTGTAAAATAATCTCTGTAGAACTAAAGGAACTAGCATCATATAAGATTTATATAATTTAGAGTTTTTTAAATGATATGAGAGCTTACTAGCAAAATACTCATTCTTATTTCTATCTTAAACTGATTAAATACAGTGTTAGGTAGAGAAGTAAAAGAAATAATATAAATATTTTATCACAGAAAATGAATAAAGACAAACTCTTCTTTCTCAGTACACTAAATAGGCTCAGTTCCCACAAAATTTAAACCAAATTTAAAAAACTTAAATAGATTATTTCCTACTTTCTTGCTTTCTTTTTCAAATATGTTGTTGTTTTGAGTAGTAAGGTGTAGGTTTTCAACATTTTCTTTTTTTTAGATAATGGTTCTCTATACTCAGTAACAATTAAGTTGAATGAGGTTTCCCCCAAAAATGTATTTTCTTGCAATATTGATTATTTTCTCTCATAAATCTTTGGTTATTTTGAAATGCATTAATAATTTATCTAAACTGTTTTATGTTTTTTGTCTTTGTACAATTTAAGGATACACTCTATTTTTTAAGTATAAGCATAGTATCATGGAAGAATGTGTGTAAAATACATTATAAAATACAGTGTATACTTATAATTTTGTAGTCTAACATTAAGGAATTTTTTATATCATGAAGGCCAATTTGGATTAAGTGAAAGAAACAAGAAAAGGGAAGGAATGTAAACAGGGAAGGAAGGGAGGAAGGAAGAAAGGAAAGAAGAGAGAAACAAAAGAGAGGAGACAAAGATGGGAAAAAGAAATATGGGAGATTTCTCTTTTTTGTTTTTGTTATTTTTTTGCTTTCTATTTTTAGCACTAAAATGTGTATGAAGCAAACTAAATGTAACATCTTGGCATAGCACTTACCCTACATATCACTTAAGCTAAGACTCTTAATTCAGGAGAAAGACATATTTATTAATACGTTGGCAAGGTTACATCTCAAATATTACATCAGTATGCTTTTTACACATATCCCAGCTTCTTTTTCAGTAGGACCAGCAACAGCAGTTTTGTACACTATTCTAGCCTGATTTGGACTTGTCTCTGATTCTCAGTCAGCTGGTGTGTAGGCTGAGGATGACTACTTAGGATGGCCTTGACTGAGACAACACAGTTCTGCTTCACATCGTTCCTCTTCTTTAAGATAATGAGTATGGACATGTTTTAATGGTAAATCCAAAGGACTAAAGGAACAAGTGGAAATAAGAAAAAAAATTTTCATCTTTCTGACTGCATTGCAAGTCTGCTAATGTTCTGTTTCCCAAACCAAATCATGTGGAGAAAACTAAGAGTGGGCATGAACTACAGGTTGATAAGAAAAAAAGTTTGGCTACAGGAACACCATAAGCTGTTCGTTCCAGCAATGAAGCCTGTTACACTCTTCAAAATGTGGAGGAAGGGCTGTTCCACTGAAAAAGGAATATAATAGGGATCAAAGGATCAACATACTTGGATTTATTGGAATACATCCAAACACCTCTTTTTCTTGTCGTTGGCTTCCTTTCTTTGCTGAACAACGCCCTAAATTTGACATAAGAGACCTGGAAGTGTTGTGAGTTCAGCCTTCATTTTATTGCAGCCACTTATAAAATTAAAAACTGATTTTATTCAGAAAACTTGTCTTGTAGCTATAAGATGCGATTCATTCAGGGTAGAACTAGAAACTTTTTTTTTTTCTCAACCTTTATCTTGACCTGGGAAATAAAAGCTCAGAAAATGAAAGCCAATTGTGAACTGTAAAACCTCCTGGAACAAAGGACTGCATTCAGCCCTCTCTCTAAGAGGCTTGATCAAACTCTAGTGTGACTTCTAGCAGCCTAAGGCCCTGTCCTTGAGATGACCCAGCCCTGCTCCACCCCTTAAGTTTCTGCCTGAGAAGCTCAAGGCTTCCAAAAGAACTCTGTTTGTTCCAGTCCAAACGTGATAATAGGCTTCTGACTTCTCTTTTCTGGAAGTATTTGCTTTAAGAAACTTTCCGTTTTAAATCTTTCTCTGTCCCTTAGAGATAGTTACGTATTTTCTACAACCAAGGAATGCCTTTTTCAAAAACTTGGAATCTATTTGTTTGAAATGTAATCTGAAGGAGGGATAAGAACACTATCTCCCGGTTTCTGTGAGAGGGCAGAGGGTTAACTTCAACAAGCACTGGGTAGCAAACATGGTCTAATCACATCCCTTAATGTCCATCAATACTTTTCCTTTAGGTACAGCCTGTTCTTTAAATGGCCTCACATCTTTTTCTTTGACAGACCTGAGTTCGGATTCCCTGAGGCCCCTCCCCCACTGCAGTAGTAATAAATAGAATCTGCCTATGGCTTTTAACTGGTGTTCAGATTTGTTTCACTTTGCCAGAGCCTGAAGGCAACGATCTAATTAAGGATGGGGCCTTTCTGCTCAAAGGTTTGGTTGAGACTCTAAAATTTTAATTTATTTTCATATCTGCTGCCAGTTTCTACTCGTCTCTTGATCCTTTCTCATTTGTTTGATTTACACTTTATTTCTCTGAACTTATTATATATATACTTATGTTCTGTTTCCAGTAATTCAAATATCTGTGATCTTTGCTATAGTTTCATTGTTTCTATTCTTTCTAATTCTCTTCCCTGAATACTTGTTTTGTTTAGTTTTGTTTTTGTACATTTTGCATGTTGTGTGCCTGTGTTTATTTCTGATTCCTGTTTGTTGGAAACTTATTTATGAGAATATATAATGACTGAATTGAGGATGCTTTTCTCCAGAACTATTTTCATTTTTTGGTTGATGACATACCTAGGTGTAGGCAAAGATTCTTTGCTCTACCAAAATTTAGTCAGGCTTCTAAATCTTCTCATAGGCTCACCTGTGTACTTCCTTGTAAACTCCAGTTTTAGAAAAAATAAAAAAATCTTTCACCCTTCATGGCTGATCATCCTCTGATTAACATTTCTCATGCCCCACCATTGGTATCTGATCACCTGGCTTGCTTTCAGCAGGAAACCTTTAGGTTAGTCCAGCCAGAATTTCCCCCAGAACTGATGTCTTTTAGCAATTTTCCATCCATCAACCCTCCTACTCCTTGGCTATAAATCCCCACTTGTTCCTGCTGTATTCAGAATAGAGACCAGTTCTATGCTGGAGTATCTTTTTTCTATAGCAATAGTTGTGAGTAAAATTTGTCTTCGCCACTTTAATATCTACTTGCCTCTGTTTTGACAGTTAATGTTCAATTAAAATATTTAACATTCAGTTTTTAAAGTACAAATGCCAGATACTCAAACCTGAAACCCACGTGTCAGGTGGTCATTGGTCATGAATTCTTATGGATGACTACTTTTCAACTTCCTGCCAGAATGAAGATTGAGACAAGTTCCCTGCTGAATACCACTGCTAAATGTGTATTTTTTTTAATTCACTTTTTCCATGTAGGTTTTCCAGAGTTCCAATTCTATGCAGTATGATTTATAATTAGGCCTACTGTGTGTGGGTTCAATAATTTTCTTACATTATATATCCATGAACCAAAGCATAGATAATCCAAGAGTACTCAGTATCTTCTGAACTCAGCATTGTCACAGCAAATGATGTGAGGCCATTTAAAACTACTAATGCATAGGTAACCTGACAGTTCTCATTTCTTGATATTCTTTTTTTTTTTTTTTTTTTTTTTTTTGAGATGGAGTCTCGCTCTGTTGCCCAGGCTGGAGTGCCGTGGCCGCATCTCAGCTCACTGCAAGCTCCGCCTCCCGAGTTTATGCCATTCTCCTGCCTCAGCCTCCAGAGTAGCTGGGACTACAGGCGCCCGCCACTTCGCCCGGCTAGTTTTTTGTATTTTTAGTAGAGACGGGGTTTCACCGTGTTAGCCAGGATGGTCTCGATCTCCTGACCTCGTGATCTGCCCACCTCGGCCTCCCAAAGTGCTGGGATTACAGGCTTGAGCCACCGCGCCCAGCCCATTTCTTGATATTCTTGATCGCAGTTTTTACTGATTTCAGAAATAAATTCTGTTATCTAAAGCACCATTAACCATTTTAATATTTTACTTTCTCTAGCACTGATATGGCTTTGCAGCAAGAACCCTTCAATATTTTTAGCCTACAGAAAAGCTAGAAATTAAACTTTTTTGTGTTTTTTTATACTATTTGTGCTGATTCATCTATAAGCTCCTTCTATCAGAAAATTGAAATTACTGCATTCTTTAAAAATGTCTTCCATTATTTCCTTGATAATTTATTATTTCCTTTTACTCTGTTTTCTCTTTCTGAAACTCCTGTTATTCAGATGTTGGATCTCTCAATTGATTCTGTGATTTATTTAAACTTTCTCTTTTAATTATTTATGTTTATTTCTTCTACTCTATTTTAGTAATTTCATTGCTTTTGAATTTTTTGTCGTAATTTTTAAGTCTTATTCTTTGCACACTTCTTTTTATAATATTTTTTTACTGAATCACATAGCCTGCAATTTTATTTTACGTTTGAAGATATTAATTAGGGTTTCTAAATTTTTTCAAAGAATAACTTCTAAATTCTTATTAAATTTCTTTCCACCTGTTTATTATAGATTCCGTATGTCATGTTAAACACCTGCCTGTAACTTCTGGTTATTCTTGCTTGCTTGCTCCTATCTAAGAGTAGGGTTTTAGAGAGCTACTGGGAAGTTCTTTTATTATTCCTGCTGAACACACTTATTAGAGTTGTTTGCAGGTGTGTGTGCATGTGTTTGTGTAGTCCTATATTTGTTGAAAGTCTATCTATGTGTAAGTTATTTGAGATTTTAATTTGTTGTTTTTCTGTGGGAAATACTTTAATTTGCTTTTAGAAGTTTCAGAGTCATTACTAAAATTCATCAACTGATTGTAATGATTTGCTTGAATATTCCTGACTGCAGATTCTTTAGGTCTTTTGTCTTTGACTTATCAGAATCCTCAGAGTAATGTGTTATAATCTTATTCCTGGAAAGCATAAACTGTGCACCGGCATCCTGGGAGTAATATGTATGAAGACTTGTCAATCAAAGACATCTAGTTTATGCTGTAGTAAAAATGATCCCAACATCTACATAATTTATACAAATTTTTATTTTGCTGTTATGTTACTTATTTTTGAAGGATCAGTACATCTCCTTTCCATATCATCTTTACTCTACAGCCCAAGCAAGGGATCTGACTTCCCATGGCAAAGCTTTAAATTGCATTGCTCAGAAGTTAAATATCTCATTTTCCTTCACATTTTATAGATCCAATCAAGTAACATGATCAAGCCTTTTTTGATGGCCAGGGAAGAATAATTCTTTCCCAGAGAGAGGCAGAAAATGTATGTCATTAATAAAATAATCTACTATGAAAGAGAACTGTTGATCTTTCTTTCTGTTTGTAGATTTTTATTACTTGTTCTCTTACCTGTACCCTTTCCTATTTTCTATGAGTGTGGAGTCATTCTTAGTTACCTTCTAGAAAGAATTAACTATTCTTCTGCCTGGGTTGTGTTAGGACAGTTTCTTAGCTGCTTAGGGTATGTATCATGACTCATGTTCATATTTTCTCTGAAGTTCTTAGGCTCAATTTCAAGACTACTTGGGGTACCAGAAATTGTTGTTTCCTGAGTTTAAATATACAAACAATGACAATGAGAAACTAAAATATATACCAGTTAATGGATTAAATCAGATTTATTTTTAAATGTATATATTTTAATATTATATTTATTAAAAATTGAAGGTGGCATAATGACAATGAGAAAACATATGAGTATAGAAAACATATCTAGACAATTGATAAAAGAAGGAAGAAAGAGATAGCACAATCCATTAACATAACTATGTCCCTTATTATCTTCCACCACTTTCATTGAAAGGGTTTTAGGTCATAGAAATGAAAAAGAAATATCATATTTCAAGATGATATAAGGACAATTTAGTAAAAACTAAATTAAAATGTGATGACTGTGATGGAAATCCTAAACTGTTAGTTTAGATGGAGGTAAAGGTGAAGAATTAAGCTTTCAATTATATGTGAGGGGGAAGAAGCAAAGATGGCAGAAAATGTCTCTGAAGAGACATGGTATAGCTGAGGTACAAGGGTGTGGAGGGTTCTCCCTCATTGAAGAACCTGAGTACCTGATGCATGGGCTACTTCCCTAACACTCCCTAAACCGCAGCCTTATATAGCAAAGTTTTGGAATTCAATAAAATAAATTATTGAATCCAAGCATTGCCACCCACTTCTCCCGACACTGAAAAATGTACTTAACTTTGCTAATTTTAAAATTTATTTTATCAGAAAACAAGGATAATTATGTTTATGTCTCAATGGTTCCATCTTCAAATAAAATCACATTGAGTATCAGAACTTCAAGCTATAACACAAACATTCATCCTATAACAGCATCCAAAATGTCTGTCATCCTGTCTGTTCATAGTGTCAATTTCTATGACTAGTCAAAGAAATTATCCAGATGGAAGTAATTTAATTTAAATTCTATGAGCTAATGTAAAATTTTTGTTTTTAATCTAGACTCTGACATAATAATATATAATTTTCCAGAAATTATTAATAGCATTTTCATGACTTGTTTCTTCAAGTATTTTATAAAAAAGAAATCTAATTATTTTTTCTTTCAATAGTGCAAAACTTAAATTTCAAGTTCCATTTTATGATTAAAAATGTAGGTCATTTCTCTGATGGCCAGTGATGACGAGCATTTTTTCATGTGTCTGTTGGCTGTATGAATGTCTTCTTTTGAGAAATGTCTGTTCATATCCTTTGCCCACTTTTTGATGGGGTTGTTTGTTTTTTTCTTGTAAATTTGTTTGAGTTCTTTGTAGGTTCTGGATATTAGCCCTTTGTCAGATGAGTAGATTGCAAAAATTTTCTCCCATTCTGTAGTTTGCCTGTTCACTCTGATGGTAGTTTCTTTTGCTGTGCAGAAGCTCTTTAGTTTAATGAGATCCCATTTGTCAATGTTGGCTTTTGCTGCCGTTGCTTTTGGTGTTTTAGACATGAAGTCTTCGCCCATGGCTATGTCCTGAATGGTACTACCTAGGTTTTCCTCTAGGGTTTTTATGGTATTAGGTCTCAGAGAAATGCAAGTCAAAACCACAATGAGATACCATCTCACACCAGTTAGAATGGCGATCATTCAAAAGTCAGGAAACAACAGGTGCTGGAGAGGATGTGGAGAAATAGGAACACTTTTACACTGTTGGTGGGATTGTAAACTAGTTCAACCATTATGGAAAACAGTATGGCGATTCCTCAAGGATCTAGAACTAGATGTACCATATGACCCAGCCATCTCATTACTGGGTATATACCCAAAGGATTATAAATCATGCTGCTATAAAGACACATGCACACGTATGTTTATTGCGGCACTATTCACAATAGCAAAGACTTGGAATCAACCCAAATGTCCATCAGTGACAGACTGGATTAAGAAAATGTGGCACATATACACCATGGAATACTATGCAGCCATAAAACAGGATGAGTTTGTGTCCTTTGTAGGGACATGGATGCAGCTGGAAACCATCATTCTTAGCAAAGTATCACAAGAGCAGAAAACCAAACACTGCATGTTCTCACTCATAGGTGGGAACTGAACAATGAGATCACTTGGACTCGGGAAGGGGAACATCACACACCGTGGCCTATCATGGGGAGGGGGGAGAGGGGAGGGATTGCATTGGGAGTTATACCTGATGTAAATGACGAGTTGATGGGTGCAGCACAGCAACATGACACAAGTGTACATATGTAACAAACCTGCACGTTATGCACATGTACCCTAGAACTTAAAGTATAATAATAAAAAAAAAATGTAGGTCATTGTCTACATAAAGTTTGAATTTTTTTCCATAATATGTGATATATTAATTGTAATTTGAAAGTCATCATGAAAATAGAAATGAAGAAAATATGTGGAGATAAATTTTCAAAATAGCACAAAAGTCTTCAATGCTCTCTTTAACATTTTTTGGACATTGTTTTTTTCAAGGTAGAAGATGAAGCTTTGTCTTATTAACAATACAAATTATCTTTTTAGATTTGTTATATATACACAGATTTTGTCAAGCCACTTTATATCATCAGTACATAATAAGAAAACTTGTATCTATGATTTATTTATATAATAAGAATTAATTGTAATAAATTCCAAATTTGTTTAAAAGTATTTTTTCACAATTTATTTTAATAACTAAATATATCAATTTCAATATATTTTTCAAAAGTTTCATTATATACAAACAAATTGGAAGGCACATTTTTGAATAAACAGTAATTTCAACTCTACAATCTTTATAACATTTTTGAAACTTCTTCTTCTGTTATGTCATCCTGATTTTCCTCTTTCTTCTTTCTCTTCCTCCTCCACTTTCTCTTCCTCTCTCCATCTACAACCACACAATACATATATTTCTTTATATTTGCCAGACACATTATTTCAAAACCTTGCCAAGGAAACTTTTTTTTTCTTTTTCTTTTTTTGGCATCAGATCTATGTTAGTGTCTGTGTCAACCGGGTAAATCTATAACCTAGGAAAAATAAGTTCCTCATTCAGAAACTACACTTTAAATAATAAGTAACAAGCACTATTCATGTGATATTTAAATTATGTTAGTGTTTACTGAACTATCTGGTATCTAACAAGCAGTTGAAATTGTTGAAATCGGGAGATAAACATTAGGGAGTTCATTATCGGATGTTCTCATGTGCTATAAAACATATCCTAAATAAAAGTAAAAGCTTCTAAGACAATAAATGTGTACATGAGCATTAAATTTAGTCCTCAGTTTATCTCCGCTCCTCACATTTGATGTTTCTCAAAAAAAGTAAGTAGGCATTATATGTAGTGGTAAATGTTATAGTCTTAGAAGGTATGGTCTGTCCCTAAATATATATATATGACCCTGAAAAGTTACTTACCATTTAGAAATCTTTTTGGCCATTTCAAAGATAAAGAAAGGTGACAAACTTTCATAATTCTTCAGATTACAAAAATTGTATTTCTAAGTCATATAAAATTATCCATGTGAAAATTATAATAATTCTAACCTGATATATCTCATGGTCAATTCAAAATTAGCATGGGAATGTCCAGCTGTAGATTCTTGCTCCAAACCTACTATTCGTGCTGCATCGCAAACTCAATAAATAGTTTTAAATTGTGTCCATTTTTTTCAGATCAAAACTCACAAAGTCTTTATCACGTTGTGATTTTCTTTCATGTCCTCTGTTTCATTCTTTGACAAATGTATTTAGCCCAAATCACAAAATAATTTCTTAACACTATCAATTCTCAACACATTTACTATTCCCACCTTCATCAATTTCTTGCCAGGATGTTGCGGCGGAGTTTCTATTAGTTCCTCTGCTTTCATTTTTAGTCTTATTTTCATAAAATAAGTAGTGTCAGCCTTTCAAGTCATTAGTAATGTAAATGCTACGTTCAAAATCCTCTGATTTCTCATTATAATTAGAATAAAATTTTGAAACTATGAAATCATATAAAATGTATATAATCTCATCTGTCATTCATTCTCCAATTTAATCTCTTCTCTTAACTGTGTGGCAATGACATGTCAAATACACCCTGTCTTTTGTCCCTTGCACATCCTCTTTAATCCTCAAATCATGTATTCATATGACTTGCTCACTCACATAATTTGCATCTCTATTTTAAATCTTCTCAATAAAGATTTCCCTGGCTCTGTTACCTAAGTTAGCATTCCCTTATACTGGATCTGATTTCTCTGCTATTTTGTGTATATCATTTGTTGCTGCATAAGATTGTGATATATGTAATTGTTTTTTAAATATATTGTCTTTCTAGGTAACATTAATGTGAGCTTCATGAAGAGAGAGAATTTTTTGTTGTTTCCAATTCTATCTTTGTTCCCTAGAACAGCACCTGTTGCATAGTAAATCATTAATAGATTTGTTAAAGTTTTCTATAAAATAACTTTAACTTTTATTACATTATCCTGAAATGTAATAGAAGGCTCAAATTTAAAACTGTGTGCTTTGTATTTTGCTCGGCATTGATTAACATGATAGCCTTTAATCTCTACATTACTCTTCCTACATTAAATCTGAGTTGTCCCTAGCATGTAAAGGAAAAGTCTAATAGAGTCACAAGATGTCAAGATTTCTACAAATGATATAGTTTGTAAAAAAATACAAGTTAAGAATGAAAGGCTTAATTCTCCTTGCTGAAAGGAGGGGGGAAATGTTCCCTTCTCTTCAGGTAGACATTTTTACCTTGAAAAATTTGAAATTGCATTTTGAAAAAGTATTTTCTCCTCTGAACTGTATAAAGTCACGCACTGCATAATGACAACTCAGTGAACAACAGGCTGCAGATATGACAGTGAAACCATAACATGAAGGTGAAAAGTTACTATTACCTAGTAACATTAGAGCTGTTGTAAAGTTGCAGCACAATGCATTCCTCACATGTTTGTGGTGATGCTGGTGTAAATAAACCTGAGCTTTCAGTTGTATAAAAATATAGCACATGCAATTATGTACAGTACATAATGCTTGATAATAATATGTTACTGGTTTGTGTATTTACTATGTATCTTCTCGTTATTTTAAATTGTGCTCCTTATACTTATTAAAAAATGACTGTAAAACAGCCTCAGGCAAGTCTTTCAGGAGGGATTCCAGAAGAAGACATTGTTGTCATAAGAGGTGACAGGTCCATGTGTGGTATTGCCCCTGAAGAGCTTCTGGTGAGACAAGATGTGGAGGTGGAAGACAGTGATATTGATAATCTTGACCTTGTGTAGGCTTAAGCTAATGGGTTTGTCTTTGCCTTCGTTTTTAACAGAAAAAAAAAAGCTTAAAAAGTTAAAGAAAAATTAAAAATAATTAAAAATAATTAAAAATAAGAAAAAGTTTACAGAATAAAACTTTTTGTACAGTTGCACAATGTGTTTCAAGCTAGAGTGTTATTACAAGAGTCAACAGTCAAAGGTTCAAAAGTTTATAAAAAGTTAAGTGAAGGTTAATATATTACTGATGAGAGAAAAATATTTTCAGTATAGTTGCCTAAATACACAGTGTTTATAAAGTCTGTAGTAGCGCACAGTAAAAATATTTGTAATACATTTAATGTAGCCTTGAGTGTGCAGTGTTTATAAAGTCTACAAGAGTATACATTAATATTCTAGGCCTTCCCATTCACTAACCACTTACTCACATACCCAGAGCAATTCCACTCATGGTATGTATCATACATACCACTTTAAAGTTTTGTACCATGTTTTCATTGTATCTTCTCTATGTTTAGCTATATTAGATACACAAATAATTACTATGTGTTACAATTGCTCAAGGTATTGGGTACAGTAACATGGCTGTAAAGTTTTGTAACTTAGCAGAAATAAACTATACTATAAGCCTAGGTATGCAATAGGTGATAATGCCTAGATTTGTGTAAGTACACTCTGTGATGTTTGCACAATGACAAAATCATCTAATGATGCATTTTTTTTAGAATACATCACCACAATGTGGGGAAATATATGTATACTTTGTATATATGAATAATTCATATATAGAGTCATGAAAGGACATATTTCAAAAGGATATATGTATCCATTTGAAAACCATAAGGCCTTTTGTCATCTTTCTGTCCCAGGAGTAACTTTCTTAAGAACTGAGAGAACTATCTATTTGAAATGTAATAAAAATGTAATCAAAAGAGACAGGGCAACTATCTCCAAGACTCCCTGGGAAGGTTGGAGCCTAACGTTGATGAGTTACTGACTCTAGCCTGCAAAACTACCTCTTGTCATAAGAATACGAGCGATTTAGATAAAACCAATTAGCTAACACCTAGATTTCAGAGAATGTATAGAAATGCCTGGATATTCGGGTAGAGGTGTGCTGCAGGAGAGGAGCCCTATTGGAGAACCTCTGCTAGGGTAGTGTGGAAGGGAAATTGTGGGTGAGAGCCCTCACACAGAGTCCCTACTGGTGTACTGCCTACTACAGTTTTTCAGGGGCCACATTTGAGGACAAAAAATGCTAGTGTAAAACAGTATTGAAAATAAAAAATACAAGTTAATAAAGGTCTTTGAAATAGTGGCAAATTAAAATTTAATATTCATAATTGCTTTTCCCAGAATTAGTTATATTAATTTTGTGAGTACAGCTAGAGGTGGAAACTTCATATTGGCTGGACGCTGATTCTAGGTGATACAGAAGCTAGCATAGGAAAATCACTGGAGCCTGGGAGGTCGAGTCGGCAGTGAGTCAAGATAGTGCCACAGCACTCCAGCTGGGGTGACAGTGTGAGACCCCACCTCAAAATAAACTAACAAATAAACAAACAAAATATTACATAAACCGTGATCATTTTAAAAGTAATAATCTTTTTAACATACATGTGAATTTTATATAGATGAAATTGATTCTCCCTCCTTTAAAATAAATAATATAGTTGGCATGCTTAGCCTTTCTACTGCTTTCCTCCAACTCTCCCATTTTCAAGAATTATGTCAACAGTTTTAAATTTACAACCATTAAACTTATTATCTTTTGATTACTTGATTCTCATCAGTGTGCTTGGTCTTAGAAAAATATTTAGATTATAAAAATTTCTAGACTGGACACGGTGGCTCATGCTTGTAATCCCAACACTTGGAGAGGCCAAGGCAGGCAGATCACCTAAGGTCAAGAGTACGAGACCAGCCTGGCTAACATGGTGAAACCCCATCTCTACTAAAAAGACAAAAACTAGCCAGGTTGGGTGGTCAGCGCCTGTAATCCCAGCTACTGGGCGAATCCCTTCAACCAGGGAGGTGGAGATTGCAGTGAGCTGAGATCATACAACTGCACTCCAGCCTAAGCAACAGAGCAAGACTCCATCTCAAAAAAGAGAAATCTAAACTAGAACTTTTATCATGAAAAAAATTATATAAAAAGATAGAATTTTTATCACGTTTTTCTATTCAGATTTTTTAAGAATTCTCCTCTTCGTTGAATTAAAAGTTTTATTGTTTTATTATTTAGAAGTCTCATAAGTGTTGTATTTTCTGACTTCCACATATTGAAGGACTTTATGTGCTTTATACTGTGAAGAAAATTGGATGAAGTTTTAAATGTTCTCTTTGTTGTATAGAATTTTTTTTTTTATTATACTTTAGGTTCTGGGGTACATGTGCAGAATGAGCAGTTTTGTTACATAGGTATACATGTGCCATGGTGGTATGCTTCACCCATCAATCCATCGCCTACGTTAGGTATTTCTCCCAATGTTATTCCTCCCTAGCCCCTCACACCCCGACAGGCCCCAGTGTGTGATGTTACCCACCCCGTGTCCATGTGTTCATTGTTTAACTCCCACTCATGAGAGAGAATATGCAGTGTTTGGTTTTCCGTTCTTGTGATAGTTTGCTGAGAGTGATGGTTTCCAGCTTCATCCATGTCCCTGTAAAGGACATGAACTCCTCCTTTTTTATGGCTGCATAGTATATCAGCAGGAAACCAAGTCAGGAAGTTTAAAACTAACCCTAAAATTTGTATGGAACCACAGAAGACCCACAATAGCTGAAGTCATCCAGACCAAAAAGAACAAAGCTGGAGGCACCACATTGCCTGAATTCAAATTGTACTACAATGCTGTAGTAACCAAAATAGCATGGACTGGCATAATGTTAGACACATAGAACAATGGAACATAATAGAGAACCCAGAAATAAATGTACTCATTTACTGTCAACTCATTTTCAACAAACTCTACAAACATACACTGAGGAAAGGACAATCTCTTCAATAAATGCTGCTGGGAAAATTGGATATCCACATGCAGAAGAATGAAACTGGACCCTTATTTCTCACCGTATGCAAAAATCTAGTCAAAATGTATAAAAGACTTAAATCCAAGACCTAAAACTATGAAATTATATTAGAAGAAAATATTGGGAAAGCACTACAAGACATTGATTGTTGGCAAAGATTTCTTGATTAAGACCTCAAAAGCACAAGAAACCAAACCAAAAATGGACAAAGGAATCGTATCAAGCTAAAAAGATTGGCACAGCAAAGAAAACAACCAATAAAGTAAAGAGAATACCCATGAAATGAGAAAAAATATTTGGAAACTATCCATCTGACAAAGGATTAATAGTCAAAATGAGTTCAAACAACTCAATATAAGGAGCACAGACAACTCAGTAGGAAAAAATAATAATCTACTTTAAAAATGGGCAAAGGATCTGAATTGACATTTCTCAAAAGAAGACATACAAATGGCTAATAAGTATATAAAAAATGCTCAACGTTGTTGATCATCAGAGAAATGCAAATCAAAACTATCCTGAAATACCATGTCACTGCAGTTAAAATGACTTATGCAAAAGACAAGCAATCATGAATGCTAGCAAAAATACAAAGAGAAATGAACTCTTATACAATGTAGGTTGGAAAGGAAATTAATAAAGCCGCTATGGAGAACACTATGGAAGTTCCTCAAAAAAAATAAGTGGTAGCCAAGGAGTGGTTACTGCAGGCCTTGTATGAGACCCAGTGCTGGGCTGACTTTAGATCTAACTCAGCAAAGTCCTGGTGGTAGTGATGCTTGTGTCACTCTACCTCCAGCTTCAGGTGGCTCAGAAAAGAGAGAAAGAGGGACTCTTATTTGTTTGGGAGAAAATAAGGGAAGAGAACAAGCTTTTCTTGCTTGGTAATCCAGAAAATTCTTCCACATTGTGTCTAAGACCATCACGTTAGTACCTCTACTAGTCTGGGGGGAAAAAAAAAGCAGCATTACTGGGCTTGGGTACCCCTAAAGCTGATGCAGATGCAGCTTAGGTCACAATATACCAGTAGTTTTAAATATTTGGAAAGTCTTCCCAAGAAGGGTGGGTATGAATAAGCCCAGACTATGAGGACTACAATAAACACCTAACTCTTCAATGCTGAGAAGAAGACAAACATCTACAAGTATCAGGACCATTCAGGAAAGCATGACCTCAATAAAATGAACTAAGACAACAAGGAGAAATCCTGGAAAAACACAGATATGTGGCCTTTCAGACAGAAAATTCAAAATAACTGTTTTGAGGAAACTCAAAGAAATTCAAGATAATACAGAGAAGGAATTCAGAATTCTGTCAGATCAATTTAACAAAGTGATTCAAATAATTAAAAAGAATTGAGCAGAATTCTGAAGCTGAACAATGCAAATGACATACTGAAGAATGCATTAGTCTCTTAACAGCAGAATTCATCAAGCAGAAGAAAGAATCAGTGAGCTTGAAGACAGGCTATTTGAAAATACAGAGAAGAGACAAAAGAAAAAAGAATGAAGCACCCCTATAGGAGCTAGAAAGTGCCTCAAAATGGCAAATTTAAGACTTATCGACCTTAAAGAGTAGAGAGAAAAAGGGATGGGGGTAGAAAGTTTAAGACTAGGCAGCACTTTGGGAGGCTGAGGCAGGTAGATCCCTTGAGGTCAGGAGTTGGAGACTAGCCTGGCCAAAATGGCAAAACCCTGTCTCTACTAAAAATACAAAAATTAGGCCAGGTGCGGTGACTCACACCTGTAATCCCAGCACTTTGGGAGGCCGACCTGGGTGGATCACCACGTCAGGAGATCGAGACCATCCTGGCTAACACGGTGAAACCCCATCTCTACTAAAAATTAGTCAGGCGTGGTGGCCGGTGCCTGTAGTTCCACCTACTTGGGAGGCTGAGGCAGGAGAATGGCGTGAATCCGGGAGGCGGAGCTTGCAGTGAGCTGAGATTGGGCCACTGCACTCCAGCCTGGGCAACAGAACGAGACTCAGTCTCAAAAAAAAAAAAATAAAATTTGCTGGGCGTGGTTGCTCACACTTGTATAGTCCCAGCTACTTGGGAAGCTGAGGCATGAGAATTACTTAAACCCAGCACAGGGAGGTTGGAGTGAGTCAAGATGGTGCCACTGCACTCTAGCTTGGTCGACCGAGTGAGACTCTGTCTCAAAAAAAAAGTTTATTCAAAGGGATAGTAACAGAGAACCTCCCAAATCCAAAGAAATGTATCAATTGCCAAGTTGAAGGTTATAGAACACAAAGCAGAATTTACCCAAAGGAGATTACCTCAGGCATTTGGTAATTCAAATTTCCGAAGATCAAGGATAAAGGAAAGATCCTAAAAAGCAGCAACAGAAAAGAATCAAATAACACATAATGGAGTTCTAACACATCTGGCAGCAGACTTTTCAGTAGAAATCTTACAGGACAGGAGAGAGTGACATGGTTTATTTAAAGTGCGGAAAAAAAAAAAAAAAAAAAAAAGCCTTTTACCATGGGATAGTCTACCTGGCATAAGTACACAAATATCCTTGAGACATGAAGGAGAAATAAAGGCTTTTCTAGACAAAAAACAAAAAATATCTGAGGGATTTCATAAACACCAGACCTGTCTCACAAAAAATGCTATAGGGAGTTATTCAATCGGAAAAAAAATAAAGATGTAAGAAATTATCTGAAGGTATAAAACTCACTGGTAATAGTAAGTACACCCCCCTCCAAAAAAAAAAAAAATTATTATAGCACTGTAACTGTGGTGTGTAAACTATTCTTTATAAAAAATAGACCATTTTAAGAACTTTGTGTAAACTTAGCTTGCGTAGCAAGACTAAAAGATGAACCAGTCAACGATAATAACTATAACAGCTTTTCAAGACACAGACAGTACAATAAAATACAAACAGAAACAACAAAAGTTATAAAGCAGAGGAACTTAAGCTGTAGAGTTTTTCTTACGTTTCTATTTGCTTATTTGTTCGTTTATACAGACAGTGTTAAGTTGTTATCAGCTTAAAATAACAAGTTATAAGATAGTGTTTGCAAGCCTCATGGTAACCTCCCCAAAAAACGTAAAATAAATGTACAAAAAATAAAAAGCAAGAAACCAAATTAGGAGAGAAAATCTCCTTCACTAAATGGAAGACAGGAAAAAAGGAAAGAAGGAAGAGAGACCACAAAAAAAAAAGAAAAGAAATAATAACCAATATTATCTTAAGCAAAAAGAACAAAAGTGGAAGAATCACATTATCTGCCTTCAAATCATACTGCAGAGTTACAGTAACCAAAACCACATGGTATTGGCATATCAGACAAGTAGAGCAATGGAATAGAATGGAGAATCCAGAAACAAATCCACACACATGCAGTGAATTCATTTTTGTCAATGGTTCCAAGAACATACACCGAGAAAAAGTCTCTTCAACAAATGGTGCTAGAAAAACTTACTGGGTAATATTCCACAAGCAAAGGCAATCAACACAAAAATAGACCAATGGGATCACATCAAGTTAAAAAGCTTCTGCAGAGCAAAGGAAAGAAACAACAAAGTAAAGAGACAACACACAGAATGGGAGAAACTATTTGCTAGCTTATCCATCTGACAAGGGATTAATAATAACTTAAATTTTTTCGAGGAGCTCAAACAGCTCTACAGGAAGAAATCTAATTCTATTTCAAAATGGGAAAATATTTAAATAGACATTTCTCAAAAGAAGATATACAAATGGCAAACAGGAGTATGAAAAGGTGCTCAACATTTTTGATCATCAGAAAAATGCAAATCAAAATTACAGTGAGATATCCACTCACCCTAGTTAAAAATGACTTTTATCCAAAAGACAGGCAATAACAAATACTGGTGAGAATGTGGAGAAAAGGGAACTGTTGTACACTGTTGCTGGGAATGTAAATTAGCACAACCACTATGGAGAATAGTTCAGAGGTTCCTCAAAAATCTGAAAATAGAGCTATCATGTGATCCAGCAATCCCATTGATGGGTATGTACCACCCCTGCAAAAGCATGCCCTCCTATATTTGTTATAGCATTGTTTTTTATGTCAATTTGGAAGCAACCTAAGTATCCATCAACATATGAATGGATAAAGAAAATTTGGTTCATATACACAATGGTGTGCTATTTAGCCATAAAAAAGAATGAGATCCTGCCATTTGCAATAACATGGATGGAACTGGAGATCATTATGTTAAAAGAAACAAGCCAGGCACAGAAAAATAAACATTACATGTTCTTACTTATTTGTAGGATCTAAAAATCAAAACAATTTAATTCATGGAGGTAGAGAGTAGAAAGATGGTAACCAGTGACTGGGAAGGGTAGTGGGGGTGTATATTAAATAAATATATGTTTGAAACATTATTCTGTAATACTTTTTCTTATAAGAAAAACTTCTTCATTTATAAATATGTGGTTCTTATTATCTCAAGAAATGTGTACTTATATCCCCAGAAAATTGATAATTTGTACCTAATTTCAGGAGGTTTACAGAACCTGTATAAACCATTTGTGCACTATTTTCCATGGGTATTCAGAACCCATGTTACTGACAAAGGGATTGCGACCCATATGTGAACAATTTAAGTCAAGGCTTGTCCCGTTATCTTCTATAGTAGCAAAGCCAGGCCAAATATAAGACCCTATGCTTTGGCACTAGTTTCTCTTAAGTTTACTAAGTTGATATCTATCTTTTATAGACATTATCTAGAGAAAAATAATAACTGGTGCATTAAGCTGTGTAATTCATAATATGCTTTCACAAACAAACTTTCATTTTATACAAATTTTTTGAGTTTCAAATTTTTTTAGCAGAAAAGGAAACGGATACTTGAAATGTAATAGCACTCTCAAGAAAACTAGTAAATAAACTAGTAAATTCCATCCTAAAATCTGTCAATTTTTCTAGTGGGTTCCAAATGCCAATCTGTTGATCTATACTTGATTATACAAATATTTTACCTGCCATAGTATAAAAGGAACAGCAGGCAGAATTGAATTGAGGTTTCATAAAGCTAGAGGTATATGTTTTCAGAATTGTCCTATATGTTAAGAGGTTGCCTTTTTTACTTTTATGAAGTTATACATAATTTCCATTATTAATGATATTTATACTAAGTCATATGTGCATAAGAATTTGTTTATGTCTGGGCATGTGAGTGTATGTGCATGAAAATTCACTTAACGTTAGTGGCAAAATGACACGATGATTAAAAAGTACATTAATGGCAAAAAAAAATGTTGTCAACCCTAAACCTGAGTCTGAGTTTGTTTTCTAACATACAGAGCTCCAAATCCTGAGTAATATCTTCTATGCTACAGATGCCTAAAATTCATTCCCTTAACAGCACCGTAACTGGGTTATTGCCAAATCTGCTTTTCTCTCTTTTCCTTACAAAAATTCATGTAAATTTTTGACTTAGCCTAAACTTAAGATGTATAATTGCATAAATATCATTTCCCCAATACATCATTAAATCCAGTCCAAACCTGAGCAAATTTGAATTGATGATTACCTATTAATAATTATTGATCTTCAATTTTAAGTAATAAGAAGCCACTTAGAAATAAACCTTACTAATCAATGTCATCTCAGATATTAGTTCTACTTCCTATTGCTCACTTCATGCAGTTTTGGCTCCATATATCTTACTATTTTCAGACACTCCTTTATTCCTTCCCTTGGCTGATAGTCAGGAATTCTTATATCCTTACCTACTGTCAGTGAAATGAAATCATATTTCGAATTTTTTTATTTTTAATCATCTGTTCAGAAAACATTTACAACTAAGAATAGAGAGATGATAAATTATTTTCAAAATATATTCAATAATTTTGGGCTGTTTTCCAATGCTTGACTTTTTAGGAACATGTTCAAAAGTACTCTTTATATTAGAAGTCTGCTTATATTAAATCAATAAATATTGAGTATTAGTCACATAATTAAGAAAGCAGTATAGCCAATATGTAATTTTTTTGTTTCTGGTACAGTTGCATTGACCTGTTTTCTTTTTTGTGTTTCCTCAGCTACTTACATCTTAATGCAAGAGCAATCGAGCTCACTTTTGTAGTAATCACTTACTCATGCAATAAAGTCCGGAAAAAGCAGTGCTTTTATTTTAAAAGATGTCTTCAGTCTAGTTAAATGTTATAGTCACAGTGGACTAACGTGTTTTTTAAAAAGTGCAATTTCTGCTTTACTTTGAATTAAAGGAACTCTTACTATGTTTTTTTTTGTTTGTTTTTTTCTTGTTGTTGTTTTTCTTTGTGGGAAAACTTAAACATGCACTTTTAATTTCAACATTATGACACTTACCCTTGATGTAAGAATTGGTAAATAACATGCAAGTTAAAATAGATGTAATTTGAATGTAAGAGCTTAGAAACTCCATTACCAAGCAAAACAAAACAGGAGAGGGCAAGTTGATAGACAAGATGGTTTTTTTTACTGAAGTATTTTATTGATGCCTGCAAACCAAATTTAAATATAAACTAGATCTCACTGTTCTTGCAAGGTAACATAAATTGCAGTTTCAATATATAATTTCTATCTCTGCATTTTATAGTGCATGAAATGTACATGAATGGATTGGAAATGATTATGCCAAGAGAACCTTCTGTGTCCTGTGTGTGCAGTATCTTTGGGAAGACTTAAATAAAACACTGACTTATTACACTGTTACATTAACAAAAGTTAATTGGACTTGGAAAGGGTAGCTCAAGAGAAACAGCAGACTTAAGAGGACAGCAACGTAGGTTTGCTCAGTAGCTCTTAGGATGCTTAAATGTGATGCATATAAAAAATGTAATGCTCATAGAATGTAAACAGTTAGTAATGAGTCACACTTTTGTCCCTCCCTGCCTCGCAGAACCACAAGAAGTTAAAACCAGTACCCTATATACTCTAGTTAAGGACAGCAGGTAAAAATTATCCAAACTTGGTTAATTTCAGTTTGAAATCATAACTTAACTCAGAGAGCCCTTAGTGTTACTTAACATTTCTACTATTTATTTCAGCCTACTTAGTCTCCCATTATCCTATAAATCTATTTTACATTCTCCTCTCTCCAAATCCTCATTCCTTAAAATCCTGCTCACTCTCAGCTGGAGTTTCTTTCTTCTTTCACTGTTAAAGGAAAAGCCATAGAAGGCAATTATATTATATCAGTTAAAATAGGAATTAGCATCCAGTACCTTCCCAAATTGTCACTGGAAAAAAAAATAGTTTCTCTCCTTCCCTCGCTGTCTCTCTTTGTTTCTCTCTCGCCCCCCCCCCCCCCGGGTGTCCATTTTATTTTCTAACTCACAAATTTTGTGAAAACAAACTCTAGGAATATTCTTTTTACTTTTCTGCTATCCTATTCTTTTTTTTTTTTTTTTTTTTTTTGGAGACTGCATCTTGCTCTGTCGCCCAGGCTGGAGTGCAGTGGCGCGATCTGGTCTCACTGCAAGCTCCACCTCCCGGGTTCACGCCATTCTCCTGCCTCAGCCTCCCGAGTAGCTGGGAATACAAGCACCCGCCACCATGCCCGGCTAATTTTTTGTATTTTCAGTAGAGATGGGGTTTCACTGTGTTAGCCAGGATAATCTTGATCTCCTGACCTGCTGATCCACCCACCTCAGCCTCCCAAAGTGCTGGGATTACAGGCGTGAGCCACCACGCCTGGCCCCTGCTATCCTGTTCTTAACCAGTGGCTTTTCTCCTCAAGTTTGACTCACAGACACCATATGACTACAGGACCCCTAATTGTGACTTCTGAATTCCAGACACAAAAAGTGACAGCAAAGGGAAAGATAAGTAAACCTCTCCAGCTGTCCCAACTTCTTTTAAAGGTATTTACCAAAAAACATAACTCATTTCCTCTTTTACTATTTATCATCTCTCCATCTTCATGGGTGCCTGAGCATAGGGCATTCATTCCTAAGAGCAGAGTGATTCAATGTCAATGGAAGGTGGGGGAGAGAGAATATTGGATAGGCAACTGATAATCCTTTAAACAGTATCCTGCTTTTCAAAATACTGACTTGGAATCTGAGGTCTCTGGATCATGTGTACTCCTACCTCATCTGTATATTGTTTTTCTGAAGAGAAGGAACATAGAAACTGCAAACTAGCCCACATAGCTTTATCTGAGTTCATCTTCTTCTTGCAGGACTTTGGCAAAAGTAGCAATAAGAGCCACTTATTACTGCATATAAAGTTTTAAACATTTTCTGCCATTTTCTTTCATTTTACAGTCTCATTAATCATGTATTTCATTTTTAAATATACATCAAATGAAAGTTTAATCAAATAGTCATTATTATTATTATTTCTTAATGCCAGCTCTGTCTTTTAACATATGGAACTTACCCAACTACTTTCTGACTACCTTGTTCAGCCACATTTTAGTTTGCATTGCTATCAACACATCACTTCTAAATTATGCCTCTTTCAAGAATTGTGTTTAGTAAACACACAAAAAAGTATAACCTTAAAACATATCTGGAGGAAGACAGTTCATGGCCGCTTCTCGCGGCTTCATATTCATGTAACAAATGATGATTGTCTTCCATTCTCAGGATATCAGAAATAGAAGATTGCTGGTTGGACTTCAGCCTACTCTTCCTCATTCTAAAGAAGTCAACAGAAGAATGGTTGACTTTTATCTCTTGATTGATTGCTCAGACAGTGAATCATGCCTATTCACACTGGCCAAAGCTATTGCAACAGTGGCTATGACAATTAGTTTTTAACTGAAAATATTGACAAACTCCAGTAATACAGGGATCATTGAATAATTAGGAAGAGGAAACAACATATTGAAAATACAACATGTTCCCATCATATACGCATGTGTACTCACACACTGTGCTTCATCTTCTGCTATTATGAATGAATGTTTAGGCTTCTATATTATGCTAAGACTTCCCCTTCTATACTATATCCCATACCCACATTCACATTTGGTCTACTCAAGAATATAGCTCCTGTGATTCTGTCCTCTTTTGGCTAATTCAGGTTTGCTCCTCTGCTAGGTTATATAAATCAGCTTAAAAATATACAACCATTATGGTACAACTCCTGCATCAAAACATGTTTATTACGTAAATATCCTCTGTCAGCTCATGTTTCATTTCTTTTTTATATTCAGATGTCTAATGAGGTGGGCATTAGACAGGTGGCTATTTATATTTAAATTAATTAAAGTAAATATAATTAAATATTCATTTTCTCAGTTGCACATTTTAAGTGTTCAGTAGCCGCTAGTGACTATCACACTTGATAGTGCAGATTATATAATATTTTCATTTTGTAGGAAAATCAATTACATGACCATATACGATGAAAATATGCAAGTTCCATAACACCTGAAGATAATTAAATAGTACATATCAGTATGTGGGAGACACAACAAATGTTCTACGCAAAGGAAAAATTATAGCCTTAAATGCGTAAATTACAAACGAAGAAAGTTGAACTCTAATGAGTTTAGAAAATCAACAAAAGGATAAACTCAATGATTGTAGACTAAATAATAAGAAAATAAATTCATAAAATGAAAAGTAGGCCAACAAAGAAGATCACCAAAGCCAAAAATTGATTTTCTAAAATTAGTAATGACATTTATCAACCTCTTCAGGCTTATCGAGGAACAACAAATGTTACACAGAAAATAAATATTAAGAATAAAAATGGATTTAATGGCTTACTAAGTGATTAGAAAGAAAATGAGGGCACACTATTAATTACTTTGAGTAAATTTAAAGCATAAACAGAAATACACAACTATCTAGAAAAATATTACTTACCAGCATTTAATTAAGAATAAAAATCCTAAATAATGATTTAAATATTAAGTAATTGGTATAGTAGTAAATAAAAGAAGTAGCACTAGATGGTTTTATAGATTAACTCTATAAAATTCTCAGTAAATCATTCCAAAACTATAGAAAAGTAGATGACAGAGATGAAGAGTATTCTGCAAATCATTCTGTTAATTCATTAAACTTAATGCTATACCTGACAAGAGTAAAAAAACGGAACAATAAACAAAGATGAACAAAAATTTAAAATATATTACAATTAGTATTAAATTATGTAGCACATAAAAGTGTATAATAGGAACAAATCTAATTTGCCTTAAAAATGCCAGGTTGATTAAATAATAGAAATATAATTTACCACAATAACAGATTAAGGGGAAAATTAAAACACAACACTTAAAACATAAACATTCAGGAACTATTTATAAAAACCATTCTCAACGTACTAAAAATGGAAGGTAACTCATTTAAATTAACATAGGGCATCTACAAAAACAACCCTACTTCAATATTAAAGGAGAAATGTTTGAATTATCCTCTTTAAAGTTAGAAGTAAAATATGAGTATCTATTATAGCCATTTCTGTTCAATATTGAAACGATGGTTTAAACCAATGCATTAAGACTAAATAAATACAAAAAACTAAATAACAAAAGATTCTGTAAACAGCAGAAAAAAACATTCATTAGCCAGCCTATTTTGCTGTTCATTTACATCTTTGCTCTCACATGTCTGTCTTGTTCATTTCCTGATTGGTTCTGTATAGCAGGCATCTACAATTTTCAGGTTTCCATGAAAACTGCCTTCCTTGTAGGTGCAGCCAGTGGAAGAGCCTTGCAGAAATTTGGTGTCCAGGAAGACCAAGAAGCCTGAACATTTCTGTCTCTTGTTCTCTCTATGGTGATACGTCCAACAGAGACTCTGTTTCTTTGTGATGCTAAATTCAAAAAGATAGTTTCTGTCTCTGTGATTGTAATTTCTATACGACGGTGCTTTAATCCCACTTTCACAAGGTTCTAGCTATTCCTGGTGTTTCCATGCACAAATAAAACTATCTTCTTTCATGATCTTATCAGCAAAATAAAGTGACAGAGGATTTTGAAAGTGGCAGAGGTTTTTAGATGTTGCTGAAGGCTTGGTTGCTTCACCTTTCCCTGGTGGTTGTTCAGCTTTTCCATCACTTTTGAATCCAATCCCTGGTATTAATGTCACTCTCAGTGAAATAATTACAGTAATTTCTCTTTTCCTGACTTGACCCTAGTGATACAGGTACGATCCAATAAAGAGAAAACGGAATTCCTAGGACAGTGATTAACAACTGTGCAACAGCCGGGCATGGTGGCTCAAGCCTGTAATCCCAGCACTTTGGGAGGCTGAGACGGGCGGATCACAAGGTCAGGAGATCGAGACCATCCTGGCTAACACGGTGAAACCCCGTCTCTACTAAAAAATACAAAAAACTAGCAGGGCGAGGTGGCGGGCGCCTGTGGTCCCAGCTACTCCGGAGGCTGAGGCAGGAGAATGGCGTAAACCCGGGAGGCGGAGCTTGCAGTGAGCTGAGATCCGGCCACTGCACTCCAGCCTGGGCGACAGAGCCAGACTCAGTCTCAAAAAAAAAAAAAAAACAACTGTGCAACAGACTGAAGGGCGATTAAGGAAAGACAATCAGTTGATCAAATCCTGAAACTGAAGACTCAATAGTGTGAGAAAGGATGGTTTTGAAGTATTTTTTGTGCTTCTAACTCAATCTACAGTAACTAAAATATGAAATCTCCACTCCTCAGTGATACTAATTTCAGAGATCTAACAGCTGCCAACTGCTTGACATGACCTAGTGCAAATTTTTCTAAAATTGATGATTGTTCTACACAAAGGGTCTAAAGGTTGCCACATCCTTGGAAGGCAAACTGGTAAAGGAGATATTCTTCCAGAAGAGATTCAGAGTCTTTCCTTTAAAATGGAAAATGTGATTTCAGAGGATGGGGATCAGAGAGATTTCAAGAGGAAAGTTGCCAGCAGGAAAAAAAATGTGAAATTGAGGACATACCAAATAACATGAAAACAATGTTTGTGGGAGGAAATAGGAGACTAGCAACTTCCTGTGTAGCACAGGTGTACTGGAAAGTGGAGTGGGCTTACTGTGGTCTTCACGGTTCTAGTAAAAGCAGACTGGGTCCTGGTGGGTATCAGAACTGTAATTGATTATGGTCTGTGTCCTGAATAGGTGTGGTTTCATCCTTGTTTTCAACTGAAAATTGATAACTCTTCAGTGAACCAAATACTGGAGTCTCCTTGCGAATGCGTCTTTATGAATTTTAAGATTTTAGAACTTTAGGGAAAATGCTTGTTATGGAAAAACACAGTTTTGAAAATTGAATTGTATGTGGGTATTAATTTGCTTGGAACTAGTATCTACTCATTCATTAACTTTTATTCATTCTACAAATATATATTGACCTCCTGTTGTGCACTTGATACTTTTCTAGGTGCTGGTGAAGTGGTAGTGAAACAACAAACCAGAAACCCCTGGCTTGATAGAGCTGATTCCTGAGTTTGTAGAATAAGATGAAAGATTAAACATCAGATAAAAGGTAATTATTTTTTAAATGTCTCAATAATATGGAGATGAGGGTGCCTGCATTTATAAGTCCAATACAAAAAGAAGAAATTTCTTAGCAACGATGCATGGATATGTTAGTTTTTTCTTATATTATCTTATTTAAATGTAGTAGATAATGCATCTCATTTGTAACATATTTATTGCATTCAAATTTTGAAAAAAAATGTGTTTACAACCTTGCAGTCAATTTCTACATCACTACAACTAAAAGTCATAAACGCCTCTTTCCAAAAAGACCAAATTTCTCATGATAGCCTTGGTAAATTTCTCATTTATAAAACTTTTTAAATTAATTTCAGTGCAGAAAAATAAGTATAAAAATTGAGGAAAAGTATAATCATACAACTAGTACTGAATCTGTCTCTCCAAAAATAGAGTAACTTTTATATCTACATGGGAAAAAATATTTTTTAGTGTTGCATATTTCTTTAAAAAGTCAAATGGAAACTTTTTATTTTTATTTATCCTGCAAAGTTAACTTAAACATTGGAAGATTCATGAATTTTTACGTCTAACATCTGCTCAATCCCAGAACCTGGCTTCAAAATGAAGTAGATCTTGCCCATGGGAATTTTTAATATTAAAGTGTACTTCAGTCTTTCAATATCATATTAATTAAATTCAGGAAATTATGAGGTATATGATATTAACTCTAATATTTTAAAAATCTAGTTTTAATGTCATTTCCAACATACTAAAGGGAAATTATTAGTTCAAATAAATAAGATTTTTTATATTACTTCATAACAGAGTATAGTGAGTAAAACATCCTCCTATTAGGAGGAATTGCTTGACATTAGGGATATTATTAAACATAAATGGAAGGGAGCAAAGAAGAATTAGCAACCTTTGTAACAAACTAGCAGACACAGAAATCATGGGAAGAGAATTGCTAATTGATGGCATCTTGTATGAATGCTTCCAAGATGGGGAAAACTCTGTAATGGAAGAGTGAAAGTGGTTTTCAGTTTACTGATGATTTTGCGAGGTGAAGGGACCGGAGAGCCATGACAGCCATATCCTAAATGGGACACAATATAGAATAATATTATTTTATAGGCCATTTTTATGATAGAATTAAATCACAAAAATAGCATAATTACAAGTCGAGAAAAAAGCCCTCAAATATATAGATATTAATAGCCAGTGAAAAAAGAAAAGAATTAACATCGAAGGACATTCTCAGATAATGCATTTGCTGGCTTTTTTCTGATGTTACATATATCCAATAATCTATAAAATCAAGTATCTTTATAAGTTTGAAGCATCACTTTAATTATATTATGTGATATATTATTATTATGTCAACTTATTTCCTTTACCTATGTCTACTTACGAAGAATTATGTGTGAGACGTCTCACAGTTTTGCCCACATCCTACAACCCTGTTTGTATCTCTGCGTTTCAGGCATATGAGGGTTAATCTAAAATTTACTAAAATCCTTCAGGGATTCTACAACCACTTTTTATACACAGTGTTAACATTTAACATTATTTGATATTTTAGAAACTGCCAAGTCTTGACACCCACCGTATCATTGAATTAGTATTTTTTAAAATACCTTCAGAGATAAAAATAATTTCCTATGTTTTTACCAGGTTGTTGCAGTCTAGTCAAACTGCTTTAACAAAATACATCCGCTGCATGACTGGGGGGCTTATCAATGACAGAAACGTATTTCTCACCGTTCAGGGAGCTGGGAAATCCAAAATCAAGGTGTAGGCATGTGCAATGTCTGCTGAGGGCCCATTTTCTCACAGATAGTGCCTTCTCCTTGTGTCCTCATGAGGTGGAAGGAACAAGGGAGCTTTCTTGGGCCTATTTTATAAGTGCACTAATGACATAAGAGGTTCTTTCACCTCCAAAAGACCTCACCTCCTAGTACCATACCTATATGAGTTTTGGTTCCTAATTTATACTTAATATGAAATTTGAGGGAACACAAACATTCAGGACATAATATATATCAATATCTTTTTGTAGCTTTTCTACTTAATTTTTATAAGCAGTAATGAACATCGTAATGCCTCTAACTCATTTCTATTTTCTTCCTTCTCAGATCCTCTTTATTGTGACATTTTTGCTCATTTGTATTTGATTTTTTACTTCTCTTCAAATAATCCTATTATGTAAAAAGTTGGTTGCTCCATTCTCCCTTCATTAATTTTGTCTGTAACATACTAAACTTTCTCAGTGCTGTAAGATAAATGCAACTTTCTTAACTGGACCATCAAATAGACCACCTCTTGTAAAGAACTATACAGCTGAAGTCTAAAACATAATTCAGTTTGAAAAAAATTAAAAATAGATATTAAATATATATGCAAGAAAGAAAAATATAACCTAATATTTTTACAAATTTTGAGTCTAAAATTAAATGCTGGTCAATAATGAAGTTTTTTATTGTGAAACTAAAAATATTTAATGCAGATGTTTTACTGTGATATATATTATTTATAATTTGATAGCCCTTACTCTAGTAAAATGCACATTGGATTAAGAGTTCAGAAACCAAGGCATGTTTTCAGTTTCTGCTACCATTCAGCTATTTCACTTTGGAAGTCACCTACATCTCCAGGTCTAGTGCTTTTACAGTGGCTCAAGTAGGAAAACAGCCTGGATTATGTCTTGGCACCCTCAAAAGCCATGAGGCAATGATGACTGTCAATGCAAATATAATATTTATCTGTTTATGGAATCCCTTTGTTATTTGTGTTTAAATTTGGATATCTCGCTTATACTAGAAACCAATAAAATAATGAACTGCCACTCTGAAGATTCAGAAAGCTAATCAGTCTCCTTTCTGACAAGTACAAAGCTACTCCATGTAATCCATTTCATGCTTCACATTCTTTGTTTACTTTTCACATAGTTACAAAACTTTCTACTAAGAAATGCTCTCTTTCACATCCCCTTGAAACAGAGATGCTGAGTAAGTCTTTGAGATACCCAGGGCTCTAATGGAATGGCAGCTGTTTGATATATTGTAGGGTTGGTTTGAGCAATTAAATAAAACATCATTTTTTTTTTTTTTACATTTTATTTTGCCTGGTACTGTTGCAGAAGTGGGGGTTGGTTATACAAAAAGACCTATGAGCCAGCCTCCTGCCTTTTAATCACTCACATTCTAATGGAAAGAAGCCACAGATATTTAAGCAAACGAAAAATCATGGAAGACTCTGTGTAGAAGGCAATGTGTGAGTTATCCAAAAGCCAACTACTATATAGACCATTTAAGACAGAATGACCATTTCAGGAAGAGAATATAACATAAGCATTGCACAAATGATTCAGGTGAGAATAGCACAAGAAGACATATAAATAGCTTTGCATGTCAGGGGCATGGGGATAAGTAGATATGAGAGGAGATGGAGGGAACAAATCATTAATGACATTTTCTATCTTGCTAAAGTTATTGAATTTTATCCTGGGGATTTTAGGTGGAGAAGTGACCCTACCAGGAGTATGTTTGAAAAAGATTCTTGTATCAGCAGCATGAAGGATAGATCTGACAGGGATCTGAAGCAGGATGAACATTTAATAGATAAGAGAGATGCATAGAGCAGCAAAGACAGTGCACATTAGTGAGTCTTCAAAAATGTTTATTGAGTTGAAATGAATTGAAGAAGTTTGTTGAAACTTTCCTTTCTCATGTCTTATTTTTAGAAAATGTCAATAGTAGCTATTCATTGGGTTGCTTCAAAGTTACTCAGCTGAACCCCAGTGAGGGTGTGAGATAGTTGAAGTCTGGGTGAATGACCTGTGTCATCACAGATGCTTCAAAAATGTCATCAAACACTCATCTACAGATGGTCCCGTTGTTCCGCATGGTCTTTACAGGTCCCGAGTCTTATGCTGCAATCTGATGCACAAAATACTATTCTGCTTTTTGATACGAAATTCAATACGCACCTTAATTATTCCCTTTGCGCTTGGACAAAAGGCATGTCAGGGATTGCACTGACTGTGGTTGTCATGAACACTCCTTGGTTACTAACTCTGTTTAAAGATTTTGTTTATTTTTTTCTGTGTAATTTTCAGAAAGTTTTGCCAATAAAATAAATCATTTAGCACTTTCCTCAGTAATTTTCAAAGCTGGGATATACCAAAGAAGAAGCTACTTTCTGATCATTGAAAGCTGACTGCAACATTTTAATTTTTAATACATTTTCACATTTTTATAAATGTGTCATCATAACATTGTCATATAAATGAAAAGAAATATAATTTTTCCCATGTTGGAAATGAATGGTTTAAAGATTGACTTTGGAGAAGTGGGTAAAAGTGTTTAGTTCAAAACGAAAAAAATACTCACCACTAAATATCACTATTTCAATATCCAGAGTACGTCTATTGGTGGTAATATTTTGTTAATTTGGCTTTGACAATAAAAAACATTATTATACACATAAAATATTTTATCTTTTATATTCATATGTGATTCCAAGCCTCATATTCTAAAAAGCCTAAAAACAATGACGAACCCAGTAACGCTGACCACCTTGGTGAGCAGACTGTAGCCTCTTATATAGCGTTTTACATTAAAATAAATCAGGGGACCCTGAATAAATGATTAAGTCTAGATAGGGTGCAAAAATATGCAGAATTTGTCTGAAACAACTTATTATCCTAAAAAATTAAGAAAGATTTCAAAGACTACATATCAAAAATTCTCATGGTACAATTGGAAGAGGATTCTATTGTTAGGACGAGGCAATTTTAGTAGCAAAACAAGTAGAAGTTACTGAAAAATTGATTGACATTAATTAGTGATAAAAATGATAATTTTTTACGTAATAAAAATTCCTTAATCACATTTGGTGAATACTGTGTAACCAATGCATTCTGTAAACTGAGAAAGAAAGGGAAGGACTCTATCATTCATCCTAATATTCTTATACAACTGCAACTAAATAATTGAAGAAATATTTTTTAAATTAAGAATTCCAGCTGATATAGGAAAAAGAAGGTTAATAGAATTGTAGTATCATCATATTGCAACCACGAATGAAATTGCAGACACAGAAAATTATTATCAATGGCTGCCTAAATTATTATGAGAAATGCTGCAGAAGATTAGGCTAATACTTGAACTCATTGTCAATATTAGCATTTAAAAAAAAGGAAAGTGTAAACACTATTTACATTATAGGAAATACAAATATTTCACTATAAATCCTATAAAGTAATTCAGTTTATTTCTTTAATAATAAGAGGATCAAGGGGTAGCAAGAAGGAGTTTGCTACCTGGGAAGGGAAGATGTTAAATGACATGGGAAGTGAGGTGTGGTATGTCAACCAGCTGACAAAGTGCAAGACTCAAATATGTCAGAAGACTCTAGGTAGCAACAATGGCTCAGAGGCCATTCCATGAATAGGACATAGACTGAGACTAAGCATACATTTTGTGTGTGTATGTGTGCTCTGGGTTGTGATGGAGAAGTCTGGAAGTTCAAGATTTCGGCAGCATAGCTACTGAGGGAATAGATGAGCTATGGAGGCTGCCTACCTGAAATGTGTTGGCCACATAGAGAGCTCAATCAAAATTAAAGCAATTTGTCTAAATCGGGGTAAAAAATAAGATTGGGTAATTGCCTCATAACTGTATATTTCAAGAGCACAGTTTTGGAATCAGTTATACATACATACATTATATATATACACACATATATACACACACATATAGTGGATATATATATCTATAGATCTATCTATCTATATTCGAGTTTGGAGATCTATATATCCAAGTTCTAACATTATATAGCAGTATGGTCTTGGGTTATTTACTTCATTTCACTGAGGATATTTCTCAACTGTTTAATGAGAACAAACTGTATATATCACAGTAGAGTTGTGATGGTTAGATACTATATAAAACTGAATATTAAAATGTATGTCATAATTTAGGTACTCAATATTTTCAATAGAGAATAGAAAACTACTTATTTGCTTGTGCTGGGGAAAAGGAAGAAGAAAATCAGGGAAAACACACTCTGAGAAATGATAGGGAAGACTTGAAAGGAATAACTTCAGTGTTACAGGAATAAAATTGGAGGCTCTTGGTTTATGGTTACCACTCCTTGGTTTATGATAATAAAGGAACAATGTTGGAAACCAGAAATCCACATTGGGTAACATAGATTTGGGGTCTGGACAAGATACAAAGTCACGAGACAGTTTCTTGGATATAATTATGATTTCCCACAGTCAGAATATACTCAGATACATGAACATGATTAATCCTGGAGCTGGAAAGATTCTGTGGGCCAAGATGACTGGAGCTGATGAGAGAAAACTGAAGAATTGGAAGCATGCCACCGACAGATGTTGCAGATCCTCCAACGTTGCCTCCAGCCCCTCTTGTTGCTTACTAAATTTGTCAATATTCATTGTGTAAAGGATGCTGGTTTCTCCTTTTGTCTTGAAAGAATCATATCTTCTGTTGGCTGCCAAACTGAAGATTTGTTTACATTAATGTTCCACCTGAACTTTATCATAATTGATTTAAACAGCATTATCTGGAATCATAGAATGGCAGAATATTAGAAACAGAGCCATCCACAGACATTATGTAATCAACAACACACATTGTACCAAAGAATAAGTGGATCCAGAATCATGATTTTACTTACTTGTACTTGGTTAACACCTTTACATAAGACCTCTTACTCAACTCGGATCTCTTAAAATGCCTCTTACATTACATAATTACTATTAATGCCTGGTAGGAGTGTCTGTGAGAAACACTTGTGGTTTTATGTGATATTATTTTATTCAGAAAACAAAACAAAAACTAAAGCATTTGGTTAATGTGGCTAAATAAAGATTATCTGTCCCACTCTATAACTCGGAGTAACTTTAAATTTGTATTATGTTAACAAACAAAAATAGATTTAAAAAATTATGTACCAGAATTTCATTGTCTCTACTTTGTTCTAATTCTCAAGAGCTGGGATAGCAATTCATTGGTTTTCCAAATTGAGAAAAGGAGCCCAGATTTTGTAGTATCCATTTTAACCAGTCTTCAGATGTGGGTTGGTTCTAAAGACAGGGCAGAATCTTAGATGAGGCACCTACTTTTGGTTGAAGGCAATTTCTTGAAATAGACTCAGCTTTGAGCCTTCAACATCCAAGACTTCTGGCATATTAGTCTTGAGGGGAAAATCCAAACAAGGCACCAAAGCAACAACTCTACTGTGTGGTTTGGATGTCCTTTCTGGCTGTGTATCCTCCGGGCCTAGTGTTCTGGCTCTGGAGATTGTGAGACTTAAAAGGCTGAGTCACATGTCTTTTGATTTACTAATTAAAACAGATTATATTTTATGCAAATAATATCTCTGGCTGATATCATCTTGTATTTTCTTAATTTAGTATAAATTTTTATATTTTTTATCATGATAACTGTCAATTAGAATGTATCATCAGGCATTGTATGCAGATGTCTTTCAAGATTTTCTAAGGGTTGTTGCTAGAAAATAGGGAACAGCAATGAACAGTCTTCATATGTGTATTTCGCTTAATCTGTCTTCATATTAGAGATTATAAGTGAAAACTGAGTAGCACAGAGGCAATACATAGCTTATTCTAAGCATTTGTATTCTAAGCACTACTTGAAGATAGAGACTCTACAACAAGTTCCATCTTTGACCAGCACTAGAATGAAGTAAGAGAACCAGAGTGGGAATGCATTAGTCATTTCTTCACACAAACAAAAGGAGGACAGAAAGAAAGATGAGCTATCCAAATGGCAGCAGCTGGGATAAAATAGAGATACTTGGTTTTGTCTTGCTATTTCTCCTAAAAGACAAGTATAAATTAGGTGCATCTAAGCCAGGACTACTCCTGTGGGTTAAACTTGCCAAAATGATATGATATGATATAATACATATAAAGACTGCAAAATAAAGTGAACCAGGTGAATTTTTAAAGCTAGAAGCTACTTCCTTTTCCTCATTATCTTCTTTGGTTTTGTGGCCTCTCATTCTCCAATTCTGATGTGCGACTATTAAGATGGCAGGAATAGTCTCTTGGCAAGAGTTACACAGTGTGGGAGCCAGGAAAAAAACAAAGAAAATAGTTTCAGAAAAAAACTAACATGTAGGAGACTGTTCTGGAGAACCTTGAGAGGAATCTCAGTAGTAATCGTAGAGGAAGCATTGGCAGGGAGCTTGGATGCTCTGAAGGCCTATGGAGTATAGACAGCACTACTGATTTTCAAGTGATGTGGGCTGCTGATAGAACTATTAAGCTCATGAAGAAAATCTATGCAGCTCCTGCTGTTGATCCATCTGCAGAAAGTTTTATATGCCAGTTTTCTTAATTAGGGTGGGCAGGGAGAGACACCCTGTTGAGATTAAGTCCACAGCACAATAAAAGAAGAAACTGTTTTTCTTATTGAGCTGCTACTGAAAAATGTGTTAATTATCAAAATAGAAGAAGACTTTGTATACGTGGTAAGTGCAATTCTTAACAAATGCACAGATTTGAGGTGATCTTTAGAATTTTTATTCAATAAGGAACAGCGCATCCTACTGAGAATTCTTATTGAACCAACTGTTCTAAGTATATTTATTTGATCTCTAACCCTGATTTCTCTAGAATTCCACTGTGCCACTGTGTGTTGGGCCGTTTCCTTTTCAATCAAAAAAGGGCATTTATATTATTTTCAACTAGACAAAGAAACGTTCTTTAATTTCATTAAAATTTATGCTTTTGCTAGAAATCTAAGAATGTTTTCAAATATGAGAATCTTATAAGGATGGAAAGTTATGGCAGTTTTCCTCATCATAAGGGTCACAATAGACACTCCTATAAGAAGAGAAAAGCATAGCAAGTTTGTTTAATCAAAGATTTATGTGACACAGGGGCCTTCAGAAAATGAAGATCCAAAGATCCAGAGAAAACTGTTTTATGATCAGGTTTGATGAAGATCAGACAATTATGTGGAAATGTGATTGGACAAAGGGTATGACTAATAGTGATAGACTAAGTGGGGAAACCCAACAATGCCTGTCTGTTCAGATTTTCTAGGCCTCTCTGTGTGGCATTCCTTACTCTTAGGTATGAGGTAGACCTTTAAGGGAGAAGAGAAAGAGTGAACTTTCAAGTTTTATGGCTTAGTTTGTGGGAGAGGGGTTATAGTTTCTATGACCAATTTTAATGAAGAATTCTGGTTTCTATGACTCACTTCGGGGAAGAAGGACGGGCAGGAAACAGGAGGACAGGAGAAGGTGCAATCTTGTTTCTGAAGTCTTCCAGTGTCCTCCTGTTCAAAGTACTCAGCATGTCAAGGCTATGTGCTTTGAGTTATTGTGTTCTGAGTCCCAGAAATCTATACTATCAAGACAAGAAATGTCTAATACCATGGTATCAGATATTAATATTAATAACATAGCCTGGCCAACATAGTGAAACCCCATCTCTACTAAAAATACAAGAAAAAATTAGCTGGGCATAGTGGCGTGTGCCTGTTGTCCCAGCTACTTGGGAGGATGAGGCAGGAGAATCATTTTAACCGAGGAGGCAGAGGTTGCAGTGAGCCAAGATTTTATATATATATACACACACACACAATCTTTTCCTTTTATTGTTTTATTTATATATATATGAGACAATCTTTTCCTTTTATTGTTTTTTTTTTACACATACTGGTTTCTTGAGTTTTATAATCTCATCCCTTCTGTAAAATAGGCCAATATGAAGAGTTATTATTATTTTGTTTTTATGTCAAATTTCTTCATTGACCTTTAAAATTACATCTGTCTGCCTTTGTGATTTCAGTAAATATACAGTGTTTCCTTTTGTTGGTATCTTAAACTTCCTCTTTGACTACTTTTAAAATTCTACTTGATGCATTTAATTTTTTTAAATGCCATTTATAAATTAACTTGGAAAAATCACTGAAGCAGGCCTGATTTATAATTTGACCTTCCTTACTAATAAATCTGTTCACTTATATTTTCTTTAGCACTTGGGAGATAAAGCAGTATCTCCTCTAAGTTAAATTTCTTCTAAAACTAGGAGATTTATTTGATGACTAATAAATAAAATATTATATTATGTAACATATAATTTCTTATTTATATTAATTATGAAATATTTATACATGAGTATATAATATAGAGCCAGGCACAGTAGTGGATACCTATAGTCCTGGCTTCTTAGGGAGGCTGAGTTGGGAGGCTTGCTTGAGTCCAGGAATTTGAGGCTGTAGTGTGCAATACTTGCACCTATGAAGAGCCACAATATTCTAGCCTGAGCTACACATCAAGACTCTGTCTCTAATTAAGGTAAAAATTATGTATGCATAATATATAAATGTATTTGTATAAATATATTAACCATAGATGTACAGTAAATTTATATTTACTATAAATTTATATAGTATATTATATAATTATATTACTATATTATATAAGTAAATATAAATTGCTTGAAAGTTTAGAGATATAAATAAATACAGACAAATAGGTGTAGGTTACATATACTTCTTTCATCTAGGACTTTTTGTTGTCACCTACATGGTCTTATATTTATACTCATTATGGGGACCACGATGATGCTAATATAATTTGTGAAGCACATACTCACTTTATGGCTCTGTTTTAGAAACCTAAATTTGGCCTTGATAATCCTGTTTCACACTAGATAAGGAGAATAGCCTATAGTTGATCTGAAATTAAGCAGCGTTATATCTTTACCTATTCTTTCTCTACATCAAAAAAATAATATTTCAGTTACTGATTTTATCCAAAGGCTTTTATTTTCCTAATCTTTAAACCGTCTTGCTTAGTCTGATAACAGCTCCGTATTACTGAGGATTATAAAGATGTAGATAGTATGGACTTAAATATGAAGACACATTATCACAGGGAAGAACAATATATAAATAAGTGGATATACAGTGATGAATTGTATTAGTCCATGCTGCTATAACAAAATATTATAGCCTGTGTGGTTTATAAACAACAGAAATTCTCATGTCTGTAATACTGACACTTTGGGAGGCCAAGGTGGAAGGATTGCTTGAGGCCAGAAGTTCGAGATCAGCCTGGGGAAGACCCCACCTGTACAAAAATAAAAATAAAAACATTAGCTGGGTGTAGTGGCACATGCCTGCAGTCGCAGCTACTCGGGAGGCTGAGGCAAGAGGATCACTTGAGCCCAGGAGTTTGAGGCTGCAGCCTAGGAGACAGTGAAAAACCAGATTTTTTTTTTTTTTTTCATTCTGTTGCCCAGGCTGGAGCACAACGGCGCGATCTCTGTAACTTCCTCTGCCCAGGTTCAAGCGATTCTCCTGCCTCAGGCTGTCTCACAAATAGCTGGGATTACAGGTGCCTGCCACCATGCCTGGCTAATTTTTGTATTTGTAGTAGAGATGGGGTTTCGCCATGTTGGCCAGGCTGGTCGCGAACTCCTGACATCAAGTGATCCGCCCACCTCGGCCTCCTAAAGTGCTGGGATTACAGGAGTGAGCCAGTGCCCCCGCCCCAGAATTATATTTCTTGTAGTTCTGGTAGCCAGGTTGCCAGCATGATCAGGTTCTGGTGAGGACTCCCTTCTGGGTTGCAGAGAGTCACCTCCTGACTGCGCCCTCACGTGGCGGAGAGAGTACTTGTTAGCTCTCCTCTTATATGGGCACTAATTCCATTCATGAGGGCTTTCATCCTCCTGACCTAATTACTTCTCAAGGGCTTCACCTCCAGAAACTTTTCATACTGAAATTAGGGTTTCAATGTATAAATTGCAGGGGGATCCAGAAACATTTGGTCCATACCATGCCAAGTGCCTGGAAAATATGGGAACACATGTAAAAATAAGTTTTCTGTCTGGTGCAGGTGGAGTGATTGTGTCCACAAAAGCTACGAGAGTTTACATTTGAGCTGTATCTAGAAGAATGGGAGGATTTTCTAAAGATAAGTCATCAAATGTTGAACAAAGTTATCTTGGATAGAAAAAAAAAACGTGTATTTATACAGAGTTTTGCAAATATATTGAGGGCAATTGGGACAATGATTGTGCCCAGTGTTTTCCAGTCTTCTTTTCATTATCACTCTTCTCCCTATCAGAATCCCTTTTAGATGCTTTTACAAAATCACCACCATTCTCTCATGAAATTAAATTTTTAATGATGAAGATCTTGTCCTGTAGTGTTAAATTGTGGAGACCAACACTGTTGTAATTCTGAAGAATATTTTCCCCCTCAAGAGCCAGTTGTAGCCACATTGTGGACAATATCATCCTTTTGAGAATGCATGACTCAGTCTAGTAAGATTTTAACCATGTAGGATTCCTGAGAAGGAAGGAAGACTGAGGAGATTAGAAAAGTGAGAAGTATCCAGATATTAGGAAAACCGATGAGTTATATTAAGGGTTTTGGGTCTCTGTGGGTAAAGACTCAGTGTTAGAAGTGGAGGCATTTTCAGGAAATAGAGAGTAACTTAGTGTGAAAACACAGGAAGGCAGAAGCTCAATATAGGGGGGAAAGTGTGAGAAGGCACCTTTGCTATACTATGGAAGATATAAGAGGGTTATATAAATCAGTTTCTAAGCAGGGAAGAATGCTTTTGAATTGTCCACATTAATCTTACATTCTGGCTGTATAAATTCACATAAGATGTATATATAGGTAATGATAATGCTGATATGTTTATTTTCAAGATTTTCAAGGACTGTGGAATAGGATGCTGATATGGGCTGCCACATTGTAAACAAGCTGGATTATTCCTCCTTACCAATTTAAAACAACCCCCTGGGTTTTCAGGGAACACCGTCAAATCTTAGGAAACAAAAAGATACATTTCTCTCTATGTGTGCATTCATGAATATTTACTGTTTTATTTCACTGTCTTGATTCAGGTCATATAAATATAATTTAATTTTACCCTAAAATCATGAGAATTATTTGTATGTCAATCATTTTATAATCATAAAATATTTCAGAAATAGATTTAGCAAGCAATCATAAACAACATTTATTTTTCTCATTGTAGTAGCAATTACTTTCTGATCCTCTATTTTATGATGGAATTATGGTAGATTTTGATTTCTAGGCACATTTCCAAACTTTGTCAATTCCTGATATTAATGAACAGCTCATCGCACATGCTTTAGCATATTCTGAAATAACAATGTACTGAAGATAATGACTTAGATCGCATGTGTTTTCTTTTCACTAGACAATTTTAGATTTTGAAATTTCTGAAAATGCAGCCAAAGTACTTAGATCCATTTGGGACAAAACCATACCTGGGGCTAGTTTGTACCCACTACTAGAGGCCAAGACTATATAAATAAGCAATGCTTGGGGCTGGACCAATGTGATATTTTTACTGTGCAACAGTGATGAATGCTTATTGTTTCAGTCAGGAGACAGAGATGCTCTCTAATCATTTTTTTTCTTAGCTTTAAAAACTGTAGATGAAATTTGCTGAGGGATATGGGGAACGTGGGAGAGAAACCTGAGGAAGTTTCTCTTTGTATTATCAGATCTCATTCCATTCTAACAGTGGGGAGCAATTAGTCACAAAGAAAAAGATAACAATGGTGGTAATGACAGTTGAAAAGAGTAGCAACAATTAAAATTACCCATATGCAATAACTCTGTGTGTGTGCATGAATGGTTGTGTATGTGTGCCTGCGCCCCTGTGTGAGAGATAAATAGTAATATGCTTATATGTACTAATTGCATTATTGCGCATGTATGCATATTTTATAATTATCAATTGCACATGTATGCATATTTTATAATTAATTGTCAATCTCCAACGGGGTGGAGTGGGTAAAACAACCTGGTATCTATGTTTTATTTCATGAATATGACTGCTATTTCATAATAGAAGATTTATTTCTTACATAATTTTACAAGAACATTTAGTGTTCATAACAAATTCTTAGTGAAACCTGTCAGTTTGATTTAAATTGGAGCTAATGGAAGGTCTGTGTTTGTTACATAAGATCGCGATTGTTTTTGAAGCAGGTTTCTGTCAAGAATTTATCCTTTTAAATTTTAACAATTATTTTTCTACATAGTGGTCATTTATTCATTTGCTGCCACCAATTTAATATTTCTAAAAGAAATATTAAAATTATATATATTAATAATTTCAAATCAGTTACTACTAAACCTATTAGAGTAAAAGCATATATCATCTATTGTAATGAATTAATTATAGCAGATACAGAAACATTTTGCTGTAGTCCTGTTCCCTTTGGTCCTCCTTTCTGGTCTAATTTGCCCTTAATGCTTTCTCTTTTTCCTTTCTGCCTTGCTCCTCCACTTGCATCTATTTCTCCTTCTTTTGCATCATTCTTTAGCATCTTTAGTATTCACTACTTTGCTTCTTTCCTTTTTCTTCTCATCATTATGTTGTTATTTCTTGCCTCATGTACATTTTCTATTCCTTATACTTTTCTTCCACTTCTATGTCACTTTTATTCAACATTGTCCACTCTTCTTTCTCCATTCTTGCTGCTGTTTCCTCACTGCTACAATATTGCCTGTTGTCTTAGGCAAAGACAATAACTTTTAAAATTTGCATTTTCCATACATTGCAAAATGTTTGGGGCATACATATAGATAAGTATTGACTAACATTTTCTAATAATGTATTGCTCAATTTGGGAGTAGGAAGTTTTAATATCTAATTCATGCCAGAACTGTGCAAGATACTAAAGATAATACAATGAATGAAACCTGTGTCTTTTTTATAAGAAATTTATTATCATAAAATAAATAATGTTAATTTATAAATTAATAAAATGTTACATTATGCAAGTGTAACATCATTTTGCTAACCACAGATATATTCACTGTATATCATATTTCCATATTTTGAATACATTCGTGCTGCAAGATTTATTAATAACAAATTTATGTCTCCCTAGTTCAATTCAGCTGTTCTCTGAAATTTAATTCAGAAAAAAAATAGGTTAGAATCTTGGCCTCTGATACATTCTTCTATCAAAAATATCAACCCAATGCTAGTAAATGCTACTTTTTATATCTGCATTTTGACTTTGTACTTGCTGAGTGTCATTACTATCAATCACAGAGCTGTGTTCTGTATATAGCAGTCTTACTAAAGATTACTTCTTTTGGGGGTTTATTTGCGAAATAGGATTCATCTCCTACAGGGGTTCTCAGACAAGAGCATATCAAGATAAAAAAAAATTTTAGACGAAGAGCAAAGCTGAAGTAAAAGCTTGATTGAAAAATATGCCTTAGGGTAATTTACACCTGTAATCCCACCATTTTGGAAGGTGGAATGGGCATATTGCTTGAGCTGAAGAGTTCGAGACCAGCCTTTGCAAATGGTGAAATCCCATCTCTACAAAAAATACAAAAAATAGTCAGGGGTAGTGATACACACCGGTGGTCCCAGCTACTTGGGAGACTGAGGTGAGAGGATCACTTGAGCCCAGAAGATTGAGGCTTCAGTGAGCCATAATCCACCACTGCACTCCAGCCTGGGCTTTTTTTTTTTTTTTTTGAGACCCTGTCTCAAAAACGAAAAAGTAAAATATGCCTTAGTCGGAGTGTGCAGTGAGCCAAGATCGTCCCACTGCACTCCAGCCTGGGTGACAGAGTGAGAATCCATCTCAAAAAATATATGTATATATGCCTTAGTAACAAAGTTAACACTAATATCCTACCTCCTATTGCAAAATGTAGACCTTCGAACTCGCACATGCAGTTTTATCTGAGAAAAAAAAGGAGATAGCCATTTCTAGATCTTCATAGAAGTCTTCAACCCTCATCCAGTAACTCAACAACAAAACAACAACAAAAACACAAATAAGACAAAGTCAATATGTGAGCAAGCACATCGTCACACTTCCTCTGCATGACTAATACTGGAGTAGCATAATAGATAAAATCAGTCGTCTCTGGATTAGCTTTTTAGAGATTTCAAGAATGACATCTGAAAAAGGAATTAATCCAAACATAACATATCCCAGAGAGGATATTTTAAAATCTGCATTCTAGCAGCTGTAGCTGCCTGCTAAAACCAGAAGCTATAACCAAGCCTGTACTAATTAAGGAGAATTTGGCAGAAAAAAATATGTACTCTTTATGAACTTTACCTGGACATTGAGATATGACATGCATGGGGACTTATTGGAAATTTGAGTTAATCAGTAAGTTCATGGTATTTACTTGGTGGCATCAAGCAGGTTATATTCCAGCAAGACATCAGTGATTCAATATCAAGGGGAGGAAATTGCTGGAGTTATATAGAAAAAAAATGGAGAACAGTGAGGTTGATGACTCTTAGAATTGTAGAAACACAGAATTATGAGGATATACTCTCTGATGACAGTGAGAAACTGTCAAATGTTTCCGTGCCAAGATCCGTTTAAGGTTCTAGTCAGAAGGCAAAATGATGCAAGGGACACATTATCGAAATAGAAACGTAGAGAACCAGAGCAAAGAAGAAACCTAGTTTTACAAAAAAAAAAAAAAAAAAATTGAAATTTGAGGTCAGAAAGTAGGTATCAGGATTAAAAAAAAAAATGAAGTGGGATGCACAATCACAACTCTGATAATAATTTTGATAATGTTAAAAAGACTGAATTAGAATTATGAAACCACACCATGCTTAAGGTTATTACACACCAAAGAAATCAAATTTAACTACTTATACATAGTAACTAAATAGTGTTCTTGTGCAGAAAAGCCAAACTATAAAGGATTAATTCTGTCTTGAACAAAATAATCCTCTGTTCTTTCCACAAGCCTACTGTATAACATCTCTAGGGATGTACTGTCCATCAGCTTCCTTCCCCATATGTTCCCTGGAGTGTAGGAGTATGTTTGATGTGGTTACCCAGGTGATTTTATTATTCATGTGGCCACATAAATCACAACACCTGCTTTAAACCCACTGCTACAATTTAAATGATTATGGTAGGAATGACACCTTCAGCTATCATTTTTCTGTCGCAACAGTCTGCCTTAACTTCCCTATATTGTATCTTCCATTCTTCTGGTCATCCACCCAAATCTACCCAAATTCTACTGTGTCATCTGTTGCCTCTTTGACTGCTTTCTACACTCCACGTACAGCTATTATCTGTCACCATATTTTCTGGGTGTCATATTTCCATGCTCATTTAACTTTTCAAATATTTTTTATTGCTGGTTCCACTTCCACGTGGGCCTTATTTTGGATTTTATTATGACCTCAGAAAAAGGAGTCACTAATGAAAACACAATATATTTTATTAATAAAAGATTAATTTCTCAGAAAACTACATTTTCCTGGTTATTATTTTTGAGTATTGGATTATGATATATATTATATATATTTATATGTATTATGTATTACACTTGACCCTTGAACAATGTGGGGATTAGGGTTGCTGATTTCCCACAAAGGCAAAGATCTGTGTATAATTTTTGACTCACGAAAAACTTAACTAATAGCCTACTCTTTGCCAGAAGCCTTACCAATAACGTAAACATTTGATTAACATATCTTTTAAATGTTATATGCATTATGTACTTTTTCTAACAGTAAGTTAAGCTAATGAAAATAAAATTATTAGGAAAATTATAAGGAAGATAAAATATATTTACTATTTATTAAGTGCAAATAGGTCATCATAATTTCTTAATTCTTCTCGTTGAGTAGGCTGAGGTAGAGGAAGGGGAGTGGCTGGCCTTGCTAACTCATGGGTAGCAGAGGCAGATTTGTGGAGGTGATAGAAGGAAAGTCAGGAGAGGCAGGCATGGTTGGCCCAACTTTATGAAAATACATTATAATTTCTGACTTTTCTGCTTTTTAATTTCTCTAAAAATGTTCTGATGTGGTAAAAATCTTTCTTCCACCATATGCTTTAGTTTCAGTGCCATATCAAAGAAGGCTCCTTGTAGTAGGAGAAGTCAAAAGCAGTCTTGAATAATTGGAAACCTTTTGGTCGATTGTCAAAAGTCAACTTGTTTTCTGACATTGCTTCTTTTACATCTTTTCCATCATCATTATCTGGCACTAGGTTGGCAACATTCATCTCTATCAGGTAATCTTCTGTTAATTCCTCTTGTGTGGTGTCTGTTAACTCTAGAATTTCTCCAAGACTCATATCTTGAAACCCTTCATACTTCACCTTTTTTGCTATATCCACAATCTCTTTTATTATGTCCTAAATTGGCTCTGTCAGAAATCCTGTGAAGTCATGCACAGTTTTATGGATGCACTCTTCTCCAGCAGCAATTTATTGTTTCGAGCTTGGTGGTTTTCATTGCTTTTCTGTAACAATGATGCCAAATTTAACAATCCTTCCAGATGTCCTATCAGGGTTCTCTTCCATAGAGTTGAAAATTATTTCCATAGAGCACCATGCGTAATGAGCCTTAAATGTCCTTATGACCCCCTGATATGGCACTTTCATCTGCATTAAAAACCTGTTCGGGCAGATACATTTTCTTTTCAATTTTTTATGGCATCTAGGTACTCATCTGCTGCGTTTTGGTTGATAGAAGCTGCTTTTCCTATTACCTTGACATTTTTAGGCCAAATCTTTTTTTTCTAAAATTATCAAACCATCCTTTGCTGCCAATAAATTATCCAGCTTTGATACTTCGTCTTCCTTTTGATTTAAGTTCCATATAATGGTTTAATTTTTTTCTTGAATTATGTTAGAATCCATTGGTATGTTTTCCTTGTAACAATCCTATGCTAACATAAGAGCTGTATTTTTCTTTACTAGCATAAGGGTATGAGATAAAAAAATGTATTTCATGAAAAGCGAAAGATTTCTGTACCTGCTAGCATAGCTGCAGCCATTTTTTTTTCTTACATTGGCACTAGTGCTTACACTAGCTTCATTTACTTGAAAAATGATGGGCAACTGCAGATGCAGACCTCATTCTTTGGTATGTACCAAGCAATTCAACTTTTTCTTGTAATGTCATGGCTTTTCTATGCTTCTTTGGAGCACTTCTGGCATCAATAGTGCCACTGCATATAGGTCCCTTGTTGTATTCAAGGTCTATGATACTGTACTAAACACAGTGAAAAATAACATGAGAACTGTGAAAGAACACTTTTTTCTGGAATACACAATTTACTGAAGAGATGAACTGTTCACCCAAAGATGACTAGAGCCACACTATGTTGTTAGTGGATGCTTGCAACACAAACTCAACAAAATAGCAACAGGAGGTGGCTACAAAATCATTACAGTAGTACAAAATGTACTATAATTTTATGCAATTATGTTTTAATACCGGATCTTTATGTTTGTTTTCATTTATCTTCATTGTGAATGTTGTCATGTATGGTCTGTAAGTTTCATACAATTTTTACTTTTTATAATACATGTGTGTATATTTCATGGTAGTAAATAGTAAAATTGACTAGTATCTACTTATATTTTATACATTCATGACCTACCTAACTTTTCCTAAATTGTATTGATAAATTATATTTTGTACAGTTTGTCTGCAATATTTTTAAATGTTGCAAATTTTTAAAACATTGTTCAATACATTTATTGAAAAAATATGTATGTATTAGTGAAACTGAAGCTCACGCCCATGTTATTCAAGTGTCGACTGTATATATAGTGTGTATTTACAATTTATGTGTTTGCATACATAAAACAATCAGAAATATGAATATAATATCAGCGTTAATTTTTACTGACATTGAAAATCCTATTTCTAATCTTTCCAGCTACTTGTGAGGGAAGTGAATATAAGACTAAGTTAAATATTCTAAACCTCATATGGCAAAGCAAGATTTTCATTCCACCTCATCTCTTTTTCTGTTTCTGCTTGACTTTGAGAGGAGTAAAGGCAAGGACTCCAGGAGCACGATTCATCAAGTTTTGCTATCAGTGTGCTCAACATTTCAAATATTTTATATATATATATAGCAAAGACATTATATTGTATACATGATAAACATTTATTTATTTTTAAAAGCTCTCCCTTAAAGAACCTTGAAGTTGAAATAGCACAGAGTTGGGCTTAGTAGAAAACTGCTATCGGTGCTCCAAGATGAAACCAAAATGGTGAAGTCCTCCAAAATGAAGCAGAATAATAACTGCTGTCAGTCTTCCAATGTGAAGTCAAAACGGCGATGAAGATTACGAGGACCTCAAAGTACTGAAGTTAGGAGTCTGGGTCAGGGCAGAGAAGATAGAAGACTAAAGCAAAGAAGACAGAAGAAGATAATGGAAGAATGGGCTCTGGCCTAGCATAGCCATCAAAGCTGGACAAATAGCATTTCATGGGGAAGGACAAGTACTTTTTTCATCCTTTTCTGGAGTCTGGGAACATTGTGACCTTTTAATAGTAAGAATGTATTTTTTCCAATAATGGGTTTTATCTCTACACTCACTCAGACTATTCTGGCTTAACTACAGACTCAGGGATTTTTGCATAATTGAAAACAAAGTTCAAATTAAATTTAGGGTAACAGCTATGTGCATAAGGGATGTAATAATGATCCAAGAATCTTATTAGAATATTCTCAGCATATTCAGTCTGAAAATGCAAGCAAAGCTGTGACCCTTACTTTTTTATGTTGAGTAAACAACATTGCCTTCAGTGCCTGGGAAGGTTACAACTATAGATCAAAGCACAAAGAACACTGTGGTGAATGTGAGGCACTTGTGAATTTCTACTATTAATACAAATTCAAAGAAAAATAAATAAAGACAGTATCTAAAATCATCTTCCCAGTACCAGTCAGAATTTTCAATACAAATGTGCATCCTTTTATAGAATGATGTGTACCTGAAAAGTCCTGTAAATTTTTACATTCAAAGGAATTGTACCATGTATTATATTTGAGAGAGACATTATTGAAATTCCAAAGTGAATTACTGTGCAAGGTGAAGAATTTTATTTTAAAGTAAATATTCACTTGATCTTAGTTAACATTTTTTAATTTTTGCATACTAAACATGCTTTAAAAAGGGGAACAGATTTCAAGTTTTAGGAAAGATGTAATAGACATGCTTCTCAGTATTTTTCATGCTATGTACAACTAAAATTGTAAAACACAACATAAAATCATGGAGAGGAGAAGGCAGACCAGCTAAAGGCCTTGCACCAGAAGAATTACGTGAAGGTGAGTTCCAGTGGGGTTTCTTTTCTGTTCATTTTAACTGGACTGGATACTGGAGAAACTTACAATCTAGAAACAGCAAAGGGTCACGTCAAGAAAAAAGAAAAGTTTGTCCTCTCTACACAAAAGAGCCAGGAAAGGAAGATCCTAGCAAGAGGTAAAATTTTTCAATAATGATACTGCTCTACTCCTACCCTAGCCATGAGAAAAACCTGTGTCTCCATCTATACGCACATCAGCAAAGGCTGAGTGGAAAGTGAATACTTCCATCTTTGCCTGACTATAATACTTTCATCTTTTCCTTCCTCGAGTAGTGTGAGAAGGGGGTTATTGGAAAACCAGCAATTTCACCAACACCGAAAAATAACATCCCCTACCCCACACCCCAACCTTGTAGTGTCTTCAGTGGCACTTGGTACCTGGACTTCTACCACCACCTGGAGGTAATAAGAAACTTCTGCTGCCCTCCGTGGTGGTGGTTCAGGAAGATTAGTGGAAAGGTGGGACTTTCACCCTCGTCAGTGAAGGAAGGGGACATGGGGCCTCTCTGTTCCTTTTCTGCAACTTCTTATGCATGTATAATTACTTAAAAATGAAAAGCTTCAATACTAAAAGAAACACAAAGAAGAAGAAAACACATTTAATGGTTGCTCAAATTTGATTTCAAATAATCTATTTCCCTCATAAACACATAGACCACAGAAATAAATCCAAATTTGTATGGTCAAGTAACTTTTGACAAGGGCAGTAGGTAAAAAGTAGTCTCTTCAATACATGGTTCTGGGAAAACTGGATTTTCACATGGAAACAAGTAAAATTGGACCCATTTATTATACAAAACAAAAAAAGTTAGAATGGACAAAAGATCTAAGTGTAACACCTGAAACCATAAGATGTTTAGATGAGAACACAGAGAAAAATTCCTTGTCAGTAGCCTTGGCAATGCTTTTTTTTGTTTGTTTTTTGTTTTTGTTTTTTTGGATATCATACCAAAAACTCAGGCTACGTAAGCGTATTAGTCCATTTTCACACTGCTACGAAAGAACACCCAAGACTGGGTAATTTATAACGGAAAGAGTTTTAATTGACTCAAAGTTCGGCAGGGCTGGGGAGACCTCAGGAAATTTAGAATCAAGGTGGAAGGGGAAGCAAACATGTCCTCCGTCACATGGCAGCAGGAGAAAGATGTGCTGAGTAAAGAGATAAAAGCACCTCATAAAACTATCAGATCTCATGAGAACTCACTATCATAAAAACAGCATGGGGGTAACCACCCCCATGATTCAATTACCTCCCACCAGGTCCCTCCCATGACATGTGGGGAGTATGGGAACTACAATTCAAGATAGGATTTGGGTGGGGACACAGCCAAACCATACCAATAAGCAATGCTATAAAAAATTAAACATCAAACTAAAAAATTTCTTCAAAGGAAACAAGAAAATAAAATGGAAGCTAGGGATTTGGAAAATATTTGTAAACCACATATCTGAAAAAGGGTTAATACCTAAAATTTATAAAGAATTCATACAACTCAGAAACACAAATACCCGATTAACAAACGGGTAAAGAACCTAAAGAGACATTTCTCCAGAGAAGATATAAAAATGACCAATAAGTATATAAAAGGTGCTCAATATCATTAATCATCAGGGAAGTGCATTCAAAGCAACTATGTGATATCACCTCATACACTTTAGGATCAAAATATCAAGAGATAAACATTGGCAAAGATATGAGGAAAAAGGACCCTTTGTATACTGTTGGTGGGAATACAAGTTATTAGAGCCATAATGGAAAACAGAATGGAAGTTTTTTTTGTTTTGTTTTGTTTTTAAATAGGACTATCTCATCATTCCACCCCACTGCTGGGTATATATCCAAAGAAAACGATATCAGTATGTCAAAAGATAGTTGCACTGCCATGTTAATTGCAACATTATTCACACTAGCTATGATATAGAATAAACATAATTGTTCATTAATAAATGAATAAAATGTGGTATATTTAATCAATGGAATATGATTCAACCTTTTATAAAAAGAGGAAATGTCATTTGTGACACATAGTGAACCTGAAAGACATTATGTTAAGTTAAATAAACCAGGCACAGAAAGACAAAGACCACATGGTATCCTTTATGTTTGGAATCTAAAATAGTTGAACTCATAGAATTAGACAATGCAATGATGGTGCCCAGGGACTGCCGATGGGGGCGCGGATGAATGTTGGTGTGATGTTAATCAAAGGATACAAAATTTCAGTTAGCTAGAAGGAATAAGTTTGAGAGATGTTTTGTACAACATGGGTCTATAGTTAATAACAGCGCCTTGAATTCTTGAAAATTGCTAAGAAAAGAGATTTTAAGTGTTCTTGTCACCAAAAAGTATATGAGGTAATGTATATGTTAATTGGCTATATGTAGCAATTTTGTAATGTAAGCATACTATAAAACATGTTGTACACGATAGATATAATTTAGTAAATTAAAAATAGATGTTTATAAGTAAATAAAAAATCACTAAATCACATAAAATATGTTAAACATTGCAATGTTTGGAATTATCATAGCTGCCTCACTACATACATTAATCTCCTTTTTAAGAGGCCACATTAAATTCATTTCAAAAGAACATTGGCAATTTAAACCAAGCACATTTATAAAACTAGGACAATTAGTAGCAGGGAGATAACAATACATTTCTGGAGGATAGAAGGCAGATGGAAAGGTGGTAACTGATAATTCAGAGAAAAGTACCACAGCCTAAGTTTTTTATAGTATCTCAACATGTGAGATAAAAGCCTTTCTATGCTTTAGACATCCCAAATTCCCAGGTCTCAAAAATTCTGAGATAAATATTTGGGAAAAGGTAAATTTTAGGAATTTAAAACCATCCTTGAAAATGTAAAAGCAATTTAGAATGGTGCTAAAAACATACAATGCAATAGGAAGGCTTCAAGCAAGTAAGAATAGGACAAACAAAATGGCAAATCTTAGGGGCAAAATTTCCTTCAAAATACCATTTTATTTATTTTTCCACAGGTAGGTTTTGAGAAAAAAGCAGATAAAAACTTGCACTCAGAGTTGAGACTGTAGAAATATATAATATGAATAAATTTATAATATAAATATATAATGTGAAGTTATTACTTGACAAAAATCAGTATTTTTCTTTTCAGTTTTTACTTCATATTTGCATTTATTTCATATTTGCCAATGCTTTGTTGTTAGGAGCATATACATTTAAGACTGTTACATTTTCTTACTGAATTTACACCATTTATATTTTGGAATATTTCTCCTTATCTCTAGAAATAGTATTTTATCTGAAGTCTACTTCAGACTTTATTTCTCCATGGTATATCATTTTCCAACCTTCTAATTAACATATCCATAACAGGCTTTCTTGGTACAAATGCAGCCCCCTTCTACAACATGACTTTCCTCATAATTGTTCCTTATGCCATGTGAATTATTAATAGGTTTCTCCATCCTAACTGGTGGAAACACAGAATGATTCCTAGCCCTCTGGAAGCTCCAGCTGGTTTGCTGTGTGCTTCAAGGTGTATCTTTCCATTATCCTGGGGAGATTCCTCATATATGTGTACATCACTCCTCTGTCCAATTCAAGGGAATGCCTCAGCACATCCCTTGAACTGGCACTCTCTCTGTATCAGCTTCTTCCTCTTAGTACCCTACCCAGCAGTCTAGCCATCTTTGCCTTCCTGAATTTAATGCCCTTATCTCCACATTTAAGCAGGAGGATGCTGCTCCTCCTAGGTTTTCCCTACTTGTTCTGAGGCCTGGCAATGACTCTGAACTTACTCTGTTTTCCTTCTCTCAGGTATCACAGTCCTGTGCTAACTAATGTTCATTGTCTTAAAATAAATCGTTTTACATTTTGGGGGGAGAGGGTTCTAGTTGTTTACAGCAGAAGGGCAAATCTCATAAAAGTCAATCCTTCATGGAAGAAGGAGCTACTCAGTTATTTCCCAAACCATGAACAGATAGCTACAGATCAACAGTTATATGAAGAAAACCAGCAACTGGGAAGAAAAGAGGGAGGTCAATATATTTAGACATCTAAGGATATTAGAGAAGTAAACCAAGGCACAATGGATAATATTTAAGAAATTATTAATTTATTTTCTCACTGACTTTGGAGAAGATAGTATATACAAAAAGAGAAATGTCATGAAAAAATAGAGAATACAAATCTCTGAGAAATTAAAACTATGATTTTCAATACAAACTAACATGAAAGGAGAGTAGTACTAAAGGAAATTCTCTAAAAATATAAAAATTTGAAAAGATATGTAAAATAGAGAAAAATAAGAAACAGTTCTATACTGAAACAGGTACATGTTGTGCTGCAGCAAGAAAGAATGTAACTAGAAAACAAGACAAAGATGCAGCAGAATGTTGTGGTAGAGTCATGAACAAAATACAAAGTAAATTAAGATAAAACATTATTAGCAATTGAAGTGAAAATAAAAAGAACCCAAATTGTACATGACACTGTGAATAACTCAAAAATGGTGACTTGGCATTTCAAAAACCAATGTGAACCTAAAATGCTAATTGGCTTCATATTTGTGAATTTACAAAATCAAGATCACTAAAAATTATTTTGCATCAATTTACAGGAAAAAACTGCTTACAATAAATGAATACACATTTATATGTTTATAATAGATATGGTACAGCTGAGAATAGTTAAGAAGAAAAAGAAAGCGAATGTTAGAACAATGTTAAGTCCTCCCTTGGTATCCACAGGGGATTGATTTCAGGACTCCTTTGGATACTGGGATCTATGGATGCTCAAGTTCCTTGTATAAAATGACATAGTATTTGCATATAACCTATGTACATTCTCCCATATACATTAAATCATCTTTATATTACTTATAATACCTACTAAAATATAAATGCATGTAAATAGTATACTGTATTTTTTGTATTTTTTACTGTATTGTTATTTTTTGTGTTTTTTAAAAAATACTTTTGCTCTGTGGTTGGTTGAATTCATGGAGGCAGAAACCATAGATACAGAGGGTCAAATGTATACACAAATTATTGTATTGTGTAGTAAGCAGTCAAGAAATTGAGACTGATACAGGAAATACTGAAAATTAGTTTGAGAATAATTTTCTTTCTTTTTTGCAGAGTTAGATTTTATTTTTAAAATTTTTATGTGTTGAACAAAGCTTTGTTGCATCAATTTTGATTTTTGAAAGATACTGAAATATTCTCTGTCTTGATTAGTGATTTTAACAGCTTCATTGAGGCATAATAGATATACCAAAAAGCTACATATATTTAATGTGTACAATTTGATGAGTTTGGACACATGCATACACCCATGAAACCATCACCATAGTCAGGGATATAAACATATCCATCACCTCCAAAAGTTTCTTCAGGCTTCTTTGTTTTCTTGATTGCTGTTGTTGTTTTGGTTGTGTGTGTGTGTGTGTGTGTGTGTGTGTGTGTGTGAAGAACACAATATGAGATCTGCCCTCTCAACAAATTCCTTAAGTGCACAATACAGCATTGTTAACTTTAGATATTGTGTTGTATGGAAGATCTCTAGTACTTATTCATCTTGCATAAATGAAACTTGATACCCATTAAACAACAGCTCTGTATTTCTTTCTCTCAGCTCCTGGAAACCACCAATATACTCTCTGCTTCTCTGAGTTTGATTACATTAGGTATCTTACATAAAAGAGATTATAAGTCAGCTTTTTGAGAATTAGAAATGTAAGATTAATAAAAATATGATTTTCAAAATTCTTCCAGCTAGCTGTCTCACATGCAGGCATTATTCATTATATGCAGTTGCTATGTTCTATAAATTCACAGATAACACTGAAATAACAAATACTGAACCCTTACCCCTGGAAGAGATACAGGCTTAGATTTCTGAGAGTCTCTGGTCACAACATTTTTACCAAGCAGTCAACACATATCCTAGTTCTATGTGTATTTCTACTTAAAGACATGTTATTTAATCTATGTTAAAATACAGATTGATTTACATGAACTCAGCCAACAGCACTATATAAATTATGTCTGAACAAAGCTTGGCTAACTCATAGAGTTTCTTCCTAATACATATCAGCTGTTTTTCCCTTAGAACAATAAAACGACATTTCAGCATTATCTTTGGGAGACATTTAAATAGTGAAATCACCAACAAAAAGTACAAAGTTGTGAAAAATATGTTACCAATTAAACCATAACAGGGCCATTTCTTTGCAGTATAGAGTTGAAACAGCCAGCTTTGGCTTGTTTAATTTTAGCCGGGAACCTGCACAAAATGTGAACCAAAGTTTTTGCCACTCACCACTTGTCCACAAATGACCACAAAAGTGCCACTAGTATTAATTTTGAGGATACAAATAAATTTTATAGAGTAGACGAATTTCCATGGGATCCATGAATAATGAGGATCAAATGATATTAAAAATTAAGAAAAATAAAACTAGGTCTTAAATTTACAGAGTATGAACATAAAAATGATCAAAAATGGTTTACATAGGGGATTGAATTATCAAATTAGGAATAAATCGCAAAAAATTAAGAAGGAAACATTTGACTCTGTTTTTTGTTTGTTTGTTTGTTTGTTTGTTTGTTTGTTTGTTTTGAGACAGGGTCTTGCTCTTTTGCCCAGGTTGGAGTTCTGTGTTGCGATCTTGGCTCACTGCGGCTTCTGCCTGGTGGGTTTGAGAAGTTCTCATGCCTCAGCCTCCCAAGCAGCTGAGACTGGCTAATTTTTTTTATTTTTAGTAGAGACGGAGTTTTGCCATTTTGTCCAGTCTAATCTCAGACCCTTGGCCTCAAGTGATCCACCCGCCTCAGATTCCAAAAGTGGTGGGATTACAGGTCTGAGCGACTGTGCCCGGCCCTGATTTATAATTTTGATGAAGGTAAATAAGATGCTTTTAATTCTGTTTGAAGGAATTGCTCATAAACTACAGATAGCATCCTCTTAAATATGGGGTTTTCCCTAACAGAAGAGTGCATGCTTACACTTTCTTTTCACGATGAGGGCATTTATCTCTCCATATAAAACTAAAAATATTTCATTTAGAAAGATATCCAAAGGTGTAACTTATTTCATTAAGAATATGATACCACATGACTGAGTGAGGAATGAGGTCAGTGATGGGCAAGATGAACCAATAACTATTGGTCCAGTATATGAAAATTGAAGTTAATGGGAAAACATTGTTACAGAAAACTACAGACAAATTGGTACCTGTGTTATTTTACATTCAAAAAGTGCTTAACAATTCTATGGAACAGTTGCTACTCAATTAGAACTCAATTATATGTTAAATGAACTAAATGCCATTTCATTTGCACAGAGGAATCTTTAATAATGATTAATGGAAATTTAATCAAATATGAGTTGAGACTCCAATGTGTTTCACAATAGAATATGAATGAGTTATATTGATACTAACTAGATCCATTATCTATATCACGATGCTGATGAATTCAAGTTTGAGGGTCTGATTCTTATATAGCACATCAAACAAAAATACTATTATGCAGAGTAACAGATGGCACCTTACAATCAGCTCTTCACCTTATAAATGTACCCATTTGCCACAATAGAACAAAATGATTATGAATAAGGAAAAATCAAATTGGCTAAAAATATGTTAGACAGTAGTTTTGTTTTGGAACACAAAAAACAACAATTGAAGGACTTATTAATACATAAGTTCTTAAGACTGATACATTAAATAAGTTACATTTACTTTCATAAAAGGAAGAATGAGATCTTCTGTTTTCTCATTCTTCATTACCACAACCATCTATTAACTAAAGTTTGGGTAATTGCATGACATTTGCAAATTAGGGAATAATTAGTAATTTATGATGTGTGTATTTCAATCCAGATAAAATTTAATAATTTAAAATATGAGTTTTTGTTTTTGTTTTTTGTTTTGTACATAAACACCGGGCACAAATTGAATAACAAATATATGCTACTTGTTTGTAAAAAGTACATTATTGTAAGCTTTTGCATGTTTTATTCATATTCTATTAGTTTTTATATTTACTCTATATTAGTACAGATGACTATGTACCATGTTATTTTCTGAAACTCATGAAAATCTGAAATGTTTATAAATGCATTCTTACATTTTTTCCCTTAAATTAGTTGTGTTGTGCTGTCAGAGTCACTAATATATTTCCCTTACATTTTAATTCTAATACCGACCCTCCATTTATCTGTGTAATTATATTGGATTCCTAACATCCTAGCATTATTAAGGAAGCCAAAAAGCATAATTTATTTCTTCATTACCTCGTGTTTTATGAATACCTTTTGCTTTGGTAAAAGTATTTGACTCACTACATAAATATTTTCCCTTTATGCTTGTAATTTCTGTAGAGTAGAATACAAAATTTTTTATGATTAATATATTATTATAAAAACTAAATCAAGGTACCATCTATTTTTTATTCATGAGAACATTGTGTATGCTGTGCCAGTGATTATGACAGGTATTAAAGGTGATGCTTACACAATGTCACAATGCCCTGTTGACATTTCTGCCATTATAAGACCAAAAAAAAAAAAATCATTGTTAAATTTAGTTTAAAATCACTACTAGAGTTAATTTGGCTTTATACAAATTTCAGCATAGCGACATGCTTCATGTAGTTTTTAAATCAAAATCTCACCTTTGTGGACAAATGCAGGTACTGAGTTATTAAGGTCTCATGTAAAGACACCCACTGAGAAAACTACCTTCTATTCAATTTAACTATCTCAAGACATGACAGAAGAGATGGCTACTGGAACTCAAACCTCGTTATCAAAGAATGTGAGCAATGAATAGTGGATTTCAAGCTAAAGAGACATTGCATTATTAATGAATACCTATGTAAACTATTCTTTGATTAGCAGTTCCGGTTTGTAAAACCCTCTCCCTGTGCTAAGTATTCTCTTCAGCTTTATGTCTTCCAACTGAGCCTACTGGTAGACTTTGAAACCCAGCTGTTTTAAAGGTGTCATGTCAAATAGCTCTTATCCAGCTATAACATGTTGCTTTTAAACATTTTAGCTTTGAATGTGCATTGAGAGGATCAGAAATATCATGTTAATGGATTTTAAGGTGTTACATCCACCATAAATTTTCTTAAACAGTAATTAGAAAAAGTATGCTATTGGGAGTTACAGTTCATGAGGTATCAAAATTGGTTTTAAAATATACACAATAGGTTTCTTATTTGAAAACCTACCAAGATAAATTTATTAGCTCTGCTTATACAAAATAACAAAACATATAAGGCATATTAGCTCTTTCCAGCTATAAATTAATTGATTTAAATTTTATAAATCCTTATTTCTTTATTAATACCTGATAACTTTAGAAGTTTTTAGAAAAAGTATTATGTCAGGTTCATACCGTATCTTTCACTCTCCTTATTTCACAATTTCTAGTACAGAAATTAAATTATTTTCCTTATTACCTCTTCCATCAGCTGATACCCTATAATCACTGACATAAGAAAGGGCTGCATATGACTAACTGTCCTGCCCCAGATCCCACACCAGATAAAGACTATGTGCATGGTATCCCATTTTAACTCAGTCTTACACATTTCCTTTAACACCACATTAAAATCTTTTCACACATTGGAGCATTCTCTGTAGTTTGTTCCTAGTACTTAGATGTATCATTGCTCACTTTATATGTCTAAACTTACCTCACAAAAAGTTTTTTCTCATTTCTTCTCTTTATTCCCCTTTCTCTTCATGTTATTTCACTTTTATCCCCCTGTTCGTTCCATTTATCAGCCAAAGACAGACAAAAACAGGCAAATAGTAAAAAAAGCTTTAAACAAGCAGTCAAAGGTAAATGTGAGCATCTGGGAAAAGAAAAATGAATGGAATCCTGTTTTGAGTTTTAATCAGTTTTCAGTTAATTCAACTTTTAATAGCTTAAAATGTCAATTCGGTGTATTTACACAATTCAGTAGTTACTTCCATTTTTTTTTTCTCACAAAATGTGAGTTTTCCAAATTCACAGGGGTGAAGAAGTGTGGAGAAATGGTCAGCATCAGGGAAAGCCCTAACAAGTAAGGCCATCTTGCTATAGGCTATCTATTTGATGTCACACCAAACAAAGCAGATGTGATTACGGGGCAGTCATGTGCCCAGTGGAGCTATCATTCTCTCTCTCTCAGAAGTTACTGGTAGAGTTCCGTTAATATTGCTTATTTTTAATTATCATGGAGGACCTGTTTCAGGAACTCAAGTTTTTATTTGATCTTTGCTGATTTCTATTCATCTCGATACATTGGTACAGTATCTAAAAGAATGTTCACATAATTTGAAATTGAAGATAGACACTTCTAAAATCACCAGCATACATCCAGTTTTTCCAATGTATCCACATACTTTTGGGCTAATCAAATATTTTTATTGGGTAATGATGGAGGGCATATCCAGTAAGGAAAATGATGGAAGCATGTGCTCATACGTCCATATTTTTTAAAAAAACCTTCCTTATTTTTAAATGGCTCTTATATTTAGAAAGTGTAGGTTAGGTTTTTCAGTTTATGCTTTATCCAGTTATCCCTTAAAAAGCACACAGACATAATATAACAGTTTTGCATATGACATTCCTGTTAATACTCAGATCATCATACATCATGTTCCAAATACTTGTCTAGGCCACATCTTGTGCCTTTAGATATTTCTCTTTTTTTGGAGAAAACTTATTTAAAAGCTTTATTGGTATAATTAAAATGATAGAGTTTATCTTCAAATGTCAGTGTAGCATATTCCATTCCAAAAAATACCATTTTATCCTAAGATGTACAAAACTGAACCTGTTTCCCAGTCAGAAATACAAAAAGTTTTTCTCTTGGTGATTTTTTTTTTGTACTTTTAAGTTCTAGGGTACATGTGCACAACGTGCAGGTTTGTTACATATGTATGCATGTGCCGTGTTGGTGTGCTGCACCCGTTAACTCATCATTTACAGTAGGTATATCTTCTAATGCTATCCCTCCCGCCTCCCCCCACCCTACAACAGGCTCCAGTGTGTGATGTTCCCCACCCTGTGTCCAAGTGTTCACATTGTTCAATTCCCACCTATGAGTGAGAACATGCACTGTGTAGTTTTCTGTCCTTGCGATAGTTTGCTCAGAATGATGATTTCCAGCTTCAATCATGTCCCTACAAAGGACATAAACTCATCCTTTTTAATGGCTGCATAGTATCCCATGGTGTATATGTGCCACATTTTCTTAATCCAGTCTATCATTGGTGGACATTTGGGTTGGCTCCAAGTCTTTGCTATTGTGAATAGTGCCGCAATAAACATACGTGTGCATGTGTCTTTAAAGCAGCATGATTTATAATCCTTTGGGTATATACCCAGTAATGGGATGGCTGGGTCAAATGGTATTTCTAGTTCTAGATCCTTCAGGAATTGCCACACTGTCTTCCACAATGGTTGAACTAGTTTACAGTCCCACCAACAGTGTAACAGTGCTCCTATTTCTCCACATCCTCTCCAGCACCTGTTGTTTCCTGACTTTTTAATGATGGCCATTCTAAGTGGTGTGAGATGGTATCTCATTATGGGTTTGATGAGCATTTTTTCATGTGTCTGTTGACTGCCTAAATGTCTTCTTTTGAGAAGTGTCTGTTCATATCTTTTGCCCATTTTTTTATGGGGTTTGACTTTTTCTTGTAAATTTGTTTAAGTTATTTGTAGATTCTGGATATTAGCCCTTTGTCAGATGGGTAGATTGTAAAAATTTTCTCCCATTCTGTCGTTTGCCTGTTCACTCTGATGGTAGTTTCTTTTGCTGTGCAGAAGCTCTTTAGTTTAATTAGATCCCATTTGTCAATTTTGTCCTTTGTTGCCATCGCTTTTGGTGTTTTAGTCATGAAGTCCTTGCCCATGCCTATGTCCTGACTGGTATTGCCTAGGTTTTCTTCTAGGGTTTTTATGTTTTTAGGTCTAACATTTAAATCTTTAATCCATCTTGAATTAATTTTTGTATAAGGTGTAAGGAAGGGATCCAGTTTCAGCTTTCTACATATGGCTAGCCAGTTTTCCCAGAACCATTTATTAAAAAGGGAATCTTTTCCCAATTTCTTGTTTTTGTCAGGTTTGTCAAAGATCAGATGGTTGTAGATGTGTGGTATTATTTCTGAGGGCTCTGTTCTGTTCCATTGGTCTATATCTCTGTTTTGGTACCATGCTGTTTTGGTTACTGTATACTTGTAGTATAGTTTGAAGTCAGGTAGCGTGATGCCTCCAGCTTTGGTCTTTTGGCTTAGGATTGTCTTGGCAGTGTGGGCTCTTTTTTTTGGTTCTAGATGAACTTTAAAGTAGTTTTTTTTTTCCAGTTCTGTGAAGAAAGTCATTGGTAGCTTGATGGGGATGGCATTGAATCTATAAATTACCTTGGGCAGTATGGCCATTTTCACGATATTGATTCTTCTTATCCATTAGCATGGAATGTTCTTCCATTTGTGTCCTCTTTTGCTTTGTTGAGCAGTGGTTTGTAGTTCTCTTTGAAGAGGTCCTTAACATCCCTTGTAAGTTCAATTCCTAGGTATTTTATTCTCTTTGAAGCAATTGTGAATGAGAGTTCACTCATGATTTGACTCTCCGTTTGTCTGTTACTGGTGTATAAGAATGCTTGTATTTTTGCACATTGATTTTGTATCCTGAGACTTTGCTGAAGTTGCTTATCAGCTTAAAGAGCTTTTGGGCTGAGACAATGGGGTTTTCTAAATATACAACCATGTCATCTGCAAACAGGGACAGTTTGACTTCTGCTTTTCCTAATTGAATACCCTTTATTTCTTTCTCCTGCCTGATTGCCCTGGCCAGAACTTCCAACACCATGTTGAATAGGAATGGTGAGAGAGGGCATCCCTGTCTTGTGTTGCTTTTCAAAGGGAATGCTTCCATGTTTTGCCCATTCAGTATGATATTGGCTGTGGGTTTGTCATAAGTAGCTCTTACTATTTTGAGACACATCCCATCAATACGTAGTTTATTGAAAGTTCTTAGCATGAAGGGCTGTCGAATTTTATTGAAGGCCTTTTCTGCATCTGTTGGGATAATCATGTGTTTTTTGTCTTTGGTTCTGTTTATATGATGGATTACATTTATTGATTTGCATATGTTGAACCAGCCTTGCATCCCAGGGATGAAGCCCACTTGATCATGGTGAATAAGCTTTTTGATGTGCTGCTGAATTCGGTTTGCCAGTATTTTTTTCAAGGATTTTGCATCGATGTTCATCAGGGATATTGGTCTAAAATTCTCTTTTGTGTGTGTGTGTGTCTCTGCCAGGCTTTGGTATCAGGATGATGCTGGCTGCATAAAATGAGTTAGGGAGGATTCCCTATTTTTCTGTTGATGGAATCGTTTCAGAGGGAATGGTACCAGCTCTTCCTTGTACCTCTGGTAGAATTCAGCCTGTGAATCCGTCTGCTCCTGGACTTTTTTTGGTTGGTAGGCTCTTAATTATTCCCTCAAATTTTAGAACCTGTTATTGGTCTATTCAGGGATTCAACGTCTTCCTGGTTTAGACTTGGGAGGGCGTACGTGTCCAGGAATTTATCCATTTCTTCTAGATTTTATAGTTTATTTGCATATAGGTGTTTATAGTATTCTCTGATGGTAGTTTGTATTTCTGTGGGATCAGTGGTGATATCCCCTTTATCATTTTTTATTGTGTCTATTTGATACTTCTGTCTTTTCTTCTTTATTAGTCTTGCTAGTGGTCTATCAATTTTGTTGATCTTTTCAAAAAACCACCTACTAGATTCATTGATTTTTTTGAAGCGCTTTTTGTGTCTCTATCTCCTTCAGTTCTGCTCTGATCTTAGTTATTTCTTGCCTTCTGCTAGTTTTTGAATGTGTTTGTTCTTGCTTCTCTAGTTCTTTTAATTGTGATGCTATGTTGTCAATTTTAGATCTTTCCTGCTTTCTCTTGTGGGCATTTAGTGCTATAAATTTTCCTCTATACACTGCTTTAAATGTGTCCCAGAGATTCTGGTATGTTGTATCTTTGTTCTCATTGGTTTCAAAGAACATCTTTATTTCTGCCTTCATTTCGTTATGTACCCAGTAGTCCTTCAGGAGCAGGTTGTTCAGTTTCCATGTAGTTGAGCAGTTTTGAGTGAGTTTCTTAATCCTGAGTTCTAGTTTGATTGCACTGTGGTCTGAGAGACAGTTCGTTATAATTTCTCTTATTTTACATTTGCTAAGGAGTGCTTTACTTCCAACTATGTGGTCAATTTTGGAATAAGTGTGATGTGGTGCTGAGAAGAATGTATATTCTGTTGATTTGGGGTGGAGAGTTCTGTAGATATCTATTAGGTCCACTTGGTGCAGAGCTCAGTTCCATTCCTGGATATCCTTTTTTACTTTCCATCTCATTGATCTGTCTGATGTTGACAGTGGGGTGTTAAGTCTCCCATTATTATTGTGTGGGAGTCTAAGTGTCTTTCTAGGTCTCTAAGGACTTGATTTATGAATCTGGGTGCTCCTGTATTGGTTGCATGTACATATACGTTTAGGATAGTTAGCTCTTCTTGTTGAATTGATCCCTTTACCATTACCATTATGTAATGGCCTTCTTTGTCTCTTTTGATCTTTGTCGGTTTAAAGTCTGTTTTATCATAGACTAGGATTGCAACCCTTGCCTTTTTTTTGTTTTCCATTTGCTTGGTAGATCTTCCTCCATCCCTTTATTTTGAACCTATGTGTGTCTCTGCATGTGAGATGGGTCTCCTAAATACAGCACACTGATGAGTCTTGACTCTTTATCCAATTTGCCAGTCTGTGTCTTTCAATTGGAGCATTTAACCCATTTACATTTAAGGTTAATATTGTTATGTGTGAATTTGATCCGGTCGTTATGATATTAGCTGGTTATTTTGCTCATTAGTTGATGCAGTTCCTTCCTAGCATCGATGGTCTTTACAATTTGGCATGGTTTTGCAATGGCTGTTACCAGTTCCTTTCCATGTTAAGTGCTTCCTTCAGGAGCTCTTGAAAGGCAGGCCTGTTGGTGACAGTGGTGCAGCCTATGGTGCAGGGTGAGGCATCACCTCACCAGGGAAGTTGAAGGGGTCAGGGAATTCCCTTTCTTAGCCAAGGGAAGCTGTGACAGATCGTACCTGGAAAACTGGGACACTCCTACCCTAATACTGTGCTTTTCCAGTGGTCTTAGCAAATGGCACACCAGGAGATCATATCCTGCACCTGGCTTGAAGGGTCCCACACCCACAGAGCCCCACTCACTGCTAGCACAGCAGTCTGAGATTGAACTGCAAGGCGGCAGCAAGGCTGGGGTAGGGGCGTCCACTATTGCTGAGGCTTGAGTAGGTAAATAAAGCAGTGGGGAAACTCAAACTGGGTGGAGCCCACCTAAGTTCAAAGAGGCCTGCCTGCCTCTGTAGACTCCACCTCTGGGGGCAGAGCATAGCTTAACAAAAGGCAGCAGAAACTTCTGCAGACTTAAACGTCCCTGTCTAACAGCTTTGAAGAGAGTAGTGGTTCTCCCAGCACAGAGTTTGAGATCTGAGAATGGACAGACTACCTCCTCAAGTGGGTCCCTGAACCCCAAGTAGCCTAATTGGGAGATGCCTCCCAGTAGAGGCCAACTGACACCTCATACAGCTGAGTGCCCCTTTGAGACAAAGCTTCCAGAGAAAGGATTAGGCAGCAACATCTGCCGTTCTGCAATAGTTGCTGTTCTGCAACCTCCGCTGGTGATACCCAGTCAAACAGGGTCTGGAGTGGACTTCCAGCAAACTCCAACAGCCCTGCAGCTGAGGGTCCTGATTGTCAGAAGGAAAACTAACAAACAGAAAGGACATCCACACCTGTACGTCACCATAATCATCAAAGACCAAAGGTAGAAAAAACCACTAAGATGGGGAGAAACCAGAGCCTTTAGATATTTCTGTGACATGATTTTCTTAACACTTGGTCTTCCTGGTCACAGTTTTTTAGATCTTCATTAGTAAACATTTCCTTTCCATATAAAACCCTGATCTGAATACTATACATTGGATGTATCTTCTTCATAAAAGATATAAAGATACTCATTTAAGAATTTGAACCTGAAATGAACACTAATATTGATGACTTTCAGGATTATATTGGGCTCTTCATTTTCCTCATCATCTTTCTTTTAAACAAGCACTTCATCTTTTCCCTCCCTTTTATTCCTTTCTCTTCTTCAACTGCTATATTCCTACATGGAGCCAAACAAGGCAGCATTATGTTAAGGATGGAGAAGACAGTGTTCCAGAAGAGGTGACAGAAGAGTGGGAGAGAGATGACAAGAATGCTGTGGGGGCAGATTCTTAGTGGTGTGTTTCAAGTAGTGTGAGAAAGTAATGAATAGGATGGTGACCCTGGACATCATTTCAGAGCCAAAGCAGGGTGAGGCTTGTTTCTACAAGAGATGGACAGACTAACATGAGGTGGATTAGGAAAGTGTCTCTTTGCAAAGAAGTGGGGAACAAAACAGATGGCATTTGTGAGAGACCAGACTAGGTAGAAAAGTGTTGTAGGTCAGAAACGATACGGCATTCAAGCATGGAAATCAGAGTCCAGGAGGGGCCTACAAATGTGTATGCAGCCTGGTGTGGGGTGTTAGAAGCTGAGCAGGATGAGAACATTCTGTTAGGGGACACCTGGGCTGGAAGGTTCAAGTCTAACTAGCTTAAGGACTTTCTTTTAAACAATTGTCTGTGCATTATGGGGAAATGTGGACAAGGGAGGGAGGGTCTCTATGCAGGGGAAGAAGCATCAGTGCATCAAGAAAGGGACAGAGGGGATGAAAAGTCTGTATATTAAATATGTATTTGTTATTTCTCTTATTTCTAATTCTGATCCAACCACACAAGTTTTTGCCCCTTCAAAATTGTAAATTCCGTCTTCAATTAAGAGAAAATCTGGCTCTCTATTCTTAATATCTTTACATATTTGAACATTCTGTTTGTGTATGTGAGAGTGTGTGTGTGTGTGTCTGTGAGAGAGAAAGAGTTTAGTATTTGGAGCTAATATTGAGATTATTGGTAAATTAAATGATTTTTAATTACTGTGTTTTGAAGTTTTATGACTTCTTTCTAACATTTTATGAAAAACTCTTCAAAGTGAAAAAACACTTAGTAAATAATATGTTTTTTTAAGTCAAAGTTTTGTAAAAACTAAATAATTGTATAATATAATGATTAAGTTGCATCTGCAAATGGCCTGGTTAAATTCCTTACTCAATAATATAGTATATAAATGTATAAACCAAAGTAAATTCTTAATTTCGAACATAGTAGCTATAATAATAATAAAGGAAGTTAGAGAAAACTTTAGCAATGTGCTTTTGTGCATTTTAAATAGTTTTTATTCAATTTATGAAATATATATAATTTGCATATCTATTCAAATGCACTACATGTAGTCTCATTTTTAAGACAGTAAGGCTATATTTTGAAAAATACCATATAAAATAATGTAATATGAAATAATTATTTTTTGCAGTTAATATTTTCAACTGCATAACCATATCTTGGTGTCATAACAGAATAATGGCCCCTCAAAGATTTCCATATTCTAATGCTTGAAAGCTACTAATATGTTACATTAAATGACAAAGAGGAAATAAGGATATAGATGAAATTAAAGTTGCTAATCAGCTGACCTTAGTATGATTATATTCAGTCCAGTGTAATCACAAGAGCACATAAAGGTGGAAGAGAGGACCAGAGATATGGCAGTATGAGAAGGACTTGGCCCAAAGTGACAAATTTTTAAAATGAAGGAAGGGGCCAAGAGCCAAGGAAAAGGTGTGGACTCTAGAAGCTGGAAGAGGCAAGGGACCAAATTCTTCTTTCCAAGAATCCTCAGAATAAAATGCATCCCACTGACACCTTAAATCTATGTTGGGCTTCTGATCCACAGAACTCTAAGGTAATAGATTTGTGTTGGGCTAAGACACTGTATTTGTGGCCACTTTTTATGGCTGCATTAAAAAATGAACACACTTGATTTTAATAATTTTATAACAATATCATATGTATTACACTTAAGTTTTATATGATATTATTTGTATAGTTTATGCTGGGATAATATAATTTTAATGTACAAGATGTATGCCATATGGATAAAATATTATCAACTACATTATGATGATAATAACAAGTAATTTATTTTTTCCCCAAAATTAGAGTAGTTTATGATTAAGAGGTAAATGAATGTTTACATGCTTCCCTAACATTTCTAGAATATGCTAAAATAACTCTTTTTCTCATTTGAGAAAACATTTTGTTAAAATTGAATACATGACTAATCTCTTTGCAATTTGTAATAATTAATGCTGGTGTGGTAAATTAAGAAATACAACCAGCAAATCAGAAACCATATGTTTTGAGGATTGTAGACATTAACAAAACAACCACAAATACTATATATCATCTTGAATGCTCTTCTTCATGCAAATAACTGTTAGGACTTTTAAATCAACATTTAATATAATCTCAATCGTTGTGTTTTAGGCATGGTGTTTGAAAAGTACATATTTATATGAAATTACTTGGGAACTGATTGATTTATTCTTTCCAAACTATTGGGTTAGTAGCCCTCCCTCCCTTTCTATCTCCCCTCCTTCCTTTTTCCAATTTTATTTTTCTGTTATTTTTGTATACACAAGTACTTAAATTAAGTGCTAATGACTGATAAACAAAAGTACATATAGTTATTGAAGAACCTTACCATCCAGTATAAAAACATGTTATGTAGGATATTCAGAATTGTTGAAAATACTGGAAATGGCAAATTATTATACTGATATTAATAAACATAAAAATAACACGAGCTTATGACATCAAATCCATACTGTAAACAAATATAAGACAAACAGTAAAACGTCACCCCTTCTTCCACTTTTAATATCCATTCTCCAAGAAAATAATATGGTTTTAACTATGTAAAATATTAGGTGTTATCATAGAATCCCATTTCTAAGTACATAGCTACTGGATCTTTTATTTCTTGAATTATCCACATGAAAAAACTCCCATTGACTTCCCATATTCACTGTGAGAGATAAAGAATGTAACGTTTTCTTTCTCACAATGCTTTGGGTATAATAAGAAATAGCACTATTTTGGTCTTAAAGACCCTGGTATCCTAGATTTGTGGTTTGTTGTAATGGCTGTTAAGTTTATTGTGTCCTTAGCATAAGGTAGCTGCATATCTAAACTAATAATAATTAATTGTTTTGGTCCAGGATCATGGCAATGCCTTTCTATTTGTTTGCGTCCTCTTCAATTTAGTATCATTAAAATGGACATACTGCAAAAAAACAATCTACAGATTCAATGCAATCCCTATCAAAACACCAACTTTTTTTTACAGAAATAGAAAAAAAACAATTCTAATATTTGCATGTAACCAAAAAAGAGCCTGGCTAACCAAAGGAATACTGAGCAAATACAGCAAAGCTGGTGACATTGTACTGCCTGACTTCAAAATATATTACAAAGCTATAGGGAATAAAACAGCATGGTATTGGTATAAAAACAGACAAATACACCAATGGAACAAATAGAGAATCTAGAAATAAATCCAAATATTTACAGCGAACTGATCTTTGGCAAAGCTGTCAAGAATAAACACTGGGGAAAGGATACCTTCTTCAATAAATGGTGCTGGGAAAACTGGATAACCAGAAGAAGAATGAAACTCTCACCATATAGAAAAATCAATTCAAGATGAATATAGGCCCAAAACTACTAAAATATTAGGAGGAAACATAAGGAAAATTCTTCAGGACATTAGTGTAGGCAAAGGTTTTATGACTAAGGCCTCAAAGTCACAGGCTACAAAAATAGACAAATAGTACTATATTAAAATCAAATGCTTTTGCAAAGCAAATGAAGTAAGAATGACAAGGCACCCTCTTGAATGGGAGAAAATATTTGTAAACTACTCATTCAGCAGGGGATTAATATCCAGGAAATACAAAGAACCAAACAAATCAGTGGTAAAAAACAAAAACAAAAAACAAACCAATAATCCCATTAAAAAATGGACAAAGGGCATGAATAGACATTTTTCAAAAGGAAACATAAATAGCCAAGTATATGAAAAAATGTTCAACATCACTAATCACAAAGAAATGCAGCTGAAAATCACAGTGAGATATCATCTTACTCCAGTTAAAACAGCTTATTTAAAAAAGACAAAACAACAAATGTTGACAAGGATGTTGAGAAAAGAAAAATGTTATACACTGTTGGTGAGAATGCAAATTAATACAGTCAGTATAGAAAACTATGGAGATTTAAAAAAAACTAAAATAGAACTACCATACAGTCCAGCAGTCATACTACTGGGTATTTATACAAAGGAAAATAAGTCACTATATCAAAGAGATAGCTACATCCCCATGTTTGTTGCACTATTGTTCACAATAGCAAAGATATGAAATCAACCTAAGTGTTCATTAATGAATGAATAAAGAAAATATGGCATATATACACAATGGAATACGATTTGCCTATAAAAAAGAATGAAATCATGTTATTTGCAGCAACATGGATGAAACTCAAGGTTATCGTTTAAGTAAAAGAAGCCAGATACAGAAAGACAAATACCACATTTTCTTACTCATGTGTAGAGCCTAAAGAAACTTAATCACATGGAAGTAGACAGTGTAATGACAGACACCAGACACTGGCAAGAGTGTCTGTGTGTGAGGGTGGCAGGAATGAAAAGAGGTTGGTTAATGGGTACAACCATGCAGATAGATAGAAGGAATAAGTTCTAATGTTTGATGACAAAGTAGAGTGACTATAGTTAACATATTGTATTTTTTAAAATAGAGAAAAGGACTTGAAATGTACCCAACACATACAAGTGATACATACTCAGATGGTGGAAATCCTGAATACCCTGACTGGATCATTACACATTCTATGCATGTAACAAAATTTCACAGGTACCGCACAAATATGTGCAAATATAAGGTGTCAAAAGTATTTTAAAGGTAAAAAAATAAATAAGCTGAGGGAAATTGGTAAACAGCTCTTAATTTGAAATTACACTTGCATTTTGTGGGAATCCTGTGTTCTTTATATGTCTCCATGTCTAGGTCTCCATTGATGAATTGAAGAGGAATAGCTCTGTTTGAATTATAGGTAGACAAGTGGTTTAAGTGGATATCCCACTTGACACATTTTCAACTTCTTAAATTCTAAGAGTCAAGATGTATCTTTCTTTGTGAATAGGTAATATTTGGTTGAGTCAGCAGAGCCTGGCTTAGCTCTCAGGAACAGATCATGTTCATCAGGCCTCAAAGAATTCACATTACTAATGGGCCTAGTCTCAAGCAGAAAATCTAAAGCAGTGAGGATGATATTTAAACATTGTTTGGGTATTATATTTGATAGCAAATAAAGGCCATAAGCAACTGTTACTGTCATTAGAATTGCCGTCTTCTAAAATTTATTTTAGTGAATAATACTGTTTAGGCCAGGAAAAAATAAAATATAATAAATATTATCATGTGCATTAATAAACCAATTTCATAATCATACTGTTTATTTTAGGGAATTAATTATGTTGAGTATGTTTCAGTACATTGTAACTTCATTTTTTTTCTAAACCATATATATACATACACATACATGTGTATGTGTTTGTATATACATATACACATTTTCTGTTTTTATGGGGGTGGAGGATAATATATTCCAGCAATGAATTGAAAGAATTTTGGAGTCTGAATTAAAAAAAAATCTGTAGTCTTCCTCTTGCTGCTAACAGAGATTTATTGGAAATAATAATTCTAGATTAGTGATATTTTCCCACAACAATCTGAAGTTTTTATCAATTTTTTTTCCTAAAATCAAGTGGTAGTGATGAGCAGTCTGATGCCAACCTGGTTTCATTTTAAATAGTTTCTCATCCCCCTCTTGGGGACACTTGAATTTCATCTTTGCTTTCATTGGGCTAAAATTTTACTTGTTACATAAAAGTAGGACACTAATTTCAAAAGCTATAAAAATTCCTTTGAATAATCAATTTGGTATCTGCCTCACTTGCTACCCCATCTCTGAAACTGCCAAGACTGAGTGTGGAAACTTTTAGTGTGCCAAAGAAAGAATAGTTGCCATTTTTTACCACTGAGTTTTGTGGTCCGTTTCTCTAGCTGTGGTTTACATATTATGTACATATTATATATTCCCATTTACTTTTTTTACCTTTTTTTCCCCAGCTTTATTGAAGTATAATTGACAAATAAAAATTGTATATACTTGTAATTGGTAGTTCACACTTGTAATCTTAACCACTTGAGAAGTTGAGGCGAGAGGATCACGAGGCCAGCAGATTGAGAACAGCCTGAGCAAAATAGTGAGATCCTCATCTCTATTTTTTTAAAATTAGCTGAGCATAATAGCTCATTCCTGTACTCCCAGCTACTGTGGACCCTGAGGTGCAGGGATCACTTGAACCCAGGAGTTCAAGGCTGAAGCGAGCTATGTTCATGTCACTGTACACCAACCTGGGCAACAGAGTGAGACCCTGTCTTTTACACAAAAGTGTACATATATAAGGAGTACAGTGGGCAACTCTTCAGTATCCTTACCACACACACACACACACACACACACACACACACACAGAGTAACTGTGTAGTGCAGGGTCTATTTGTTTTTGGTAACATTACATTACATATGTATATAAAATCATCAAAGAGCAAACTTCAGGTGCACAATACAGTATTATTAACTGTATTCACAATTTATATTAGATCTCTATAACTTACTAATTTTATGACAGAACATGTGTATCCTTTGACCACTCTTTCCATTTTCCTTACCCATTTCCAGCCCCTGGCAACCACTTTTTCACTCTCTGCTTCTAGAGCATAAATTTTATAGCTACCTCAAGTAAGTTATTCACAATAGCCAAGATATGGAAACAACCTAAGTGACTATCAGTGGATGAATGGATGAAAAATTAATGGATATTATACAGCCATAAAAAAGAAAAGTGCAGATATCTCTACAATGTGGTAATTTCATTTCCTTCAGGAAAGGGACTTCTGTGTCATATAAACAGTTAATGTTGTACAGAAATAAAACTAATTTTTGTATATTGATTTTATATCTGCAACTTTGTTAAATTCATTTATCAATACTAACAGACTTTTTGTCTATTCTTTAGTTTTTTCTACATATAGGATTATGTAATCATCTGCAAATAAGGATACTTTTACTTGTTCTTTTTCCATTTGTATGCCTTTTATTTCTTTTTATTGTCTGATTGCTCTTGCTAGTACTTCCAATACTATATGACTAAATGTAGCCAGGGTGAGTATCCTTGCTTACTATTGGAATTTAGAGGAAAAATTTTTAGTTCTTCTACATTGATTATGATGTTAGCTGGGGGATTTTCATAAATGACCTTTATTACATTGAGAAAATGTCCTTCTTTATCTAATTTGTTGAGTATTATCATAAAAAAATGTTAAATTTTGTCAAATGGCTTTTCTGCATCAATTGCCATAATCATTTGTGGTTTATTCTTCATTCTGTTAATATGATGTATTGCTTTGATTGATTTTTGTGTGTCAATTCAGCCTTGCATGTCAGGGATAAATCCCACTTGGTCATGATATATAATCTTGTTGACGTGCTGTTCAATTTGTATTGTTAATAATTTATTAAACATTTTTGCATCTACGTTCATCAGAGATACCAGCCTGTAATTTTCCTTTCTTGTGGTGTCTTTGTCTGGCTTTGGTATCACTGTGGCATTGGCCTCATAAAATGGGCTTGGAAGTATTCCATCTACCTCTAATTTTGAAAGAGCTTAAGAAGAATTGGTGTTGGCCTGGTGCAGTGGCTTACATTTGTTGTCCTGGTACTTTGGGAGGCTGAGGTGGGTGTTCGAGACCAGCCTGGGCAACATGGTGAAACCTTGTCTCTCCTAAAATTACAAAAATTAGCTGGACATGGTGACAGACAGCTGTAATCCAGGCTGCTCGGGAGGCTGAGGCAGGAGAATAGCTTGAACCCGGGAGGTGGAAGTTGCAGTGAGGCGAGATCACTCCATTGCACTGCAGCCTGGGTGACAAGAGCAAAACTCGGTCTCAAAAAAAAAGAAGGATTGATGTTAATTCTTCCTTGTACATTCAGTAGAATTCAGCAATGCAGTTATCAGAAGTTTTCTTTGTTTAGAGGCTTTTAATTATTACTTCAATCTCTTTATTTGTTGTTGGTCTTTTCAGACTTTGTCCTTCTGCCTGAATCAATCTTAGTGGGTTTAAAGTTTTCTAGGAATTTATTTCCTCTAAGTTATCTAATTTATTGACAGATATTTGCCCATTATTACTCCCTATAATCATTTTTTATTTTGAAGTATCTCTTATAATGTTTCCACTTTCATTTCTGCCTTATTTAAGTCTTTTTAAATGAGACTTACTGTTTAAAAAATGTATCTTTTTGAAACTGAGAGAGTTTCTTTGACACTTAAATTTACATGGAAATACTACTGTAATAAATGTAGGTTTTTTGAAAAATTTCAGTTAAATATTCTAATCAAAGAGCCAAAAACAAGACTCACTATAACAGCGTTTATTTTTAATCCATCTGTAGAAAAACATTAAGACCTTTTTTTATAGTTTTTTAATGCTTTTTTGTTAGATTTAGGGGTACGCGTGCAGATTTGTTACATAGGTAAACATGTGTCATGGGAGTTTGTTGTACAGATTATTTCATCACCCAGGCATTAAGCCTAGTACTCATTAATTATTTTTCCTCATCCTCTCCCTTCCCTCACCCTCTCCCTTCCCTCACCCTTCATCCTCCAATAGGCCCCAGTGTGTGTGACCATGTGTTCTCATCATTTAGCTCCCAAAATACTGCATTTTGTTCTCACTTATAAACAAAAATTGCTAAGAATAATGGCCTCCAACGCCATCCATAACCCTGCAAAGTACATAATCTCATTTCTTTCATAGCTGCATAGTATTCCAGGTATATGTATATCACATTTTCTTTATTCAGTTTACCACTGATGGGTAGACTAGAGATCTAGAGAGAGAGAGGTTGTTCTTATGAAATAGAGTCTGCTAGAAGTTTGTCTGTCTACATTTAAAATATGTGTCATACTTTGGTTCTTGAAATAAATGACCCCATAGTTTAATAAGCAACAGGTATTTTAAAGGAAGTCTTGGCATAAACTCATAAGATATTTTTAACTGTTATGAGGATTAAGCAACAGGTAAGCTTCCGTAAACACTAACATTTGTGTATATGCTGATTTATATACAAAATTTAGGAGCTTTTCACTAAATAGTTAGAATCTAAATATAAAATATTTAATCTCCTTGAAGTAGGTCCAAGGTAAACTTAAATAGTGCCAATGTATTTTGCACTAGAACTCTTTGGAAATACGTTTATACTTGTCACAAGTTAATTTCTAATTTTGTACTCTTGAGATAATGACATTTGTCTATAGTGAAGTATATAGGAGATTTTCCAATACTTTCTGCTTATAATAAAGGACATGGTAGTTACTTCTTCTTAAAAATCATACTGAGTAATGAAGCATGTTTGTGGTTCAGAAGTATGTTTAGTATATACAGAACAAACATTGATAATATGAGTGCATTGTTCCCAGTGAAAAAATTCCATTATACAACCTGTTCACATTCTTTCAATATAACGTGTAAGACTGTTAGAATGATAGCCACAGGAGGCAACCACATTCCTGCGCAAATAGGGGAGGGTCCCCAGTAAAACCCCACTTTCAAGTCAAAGACAGTTTAAAAGCCAAGCTACAAGTCTCAAAAAAAAAAAAAATCCATAAACAGGATTGAGAGACTCTCTTCCTGTTTGACATGCTTTCCTCTGATTGGTCCCCACACTTCACCTATTTTACATATACCTACCCTTCTGTAATTGTTGTTGTTTTACACTGCCATGCCCACCTTTGAGTGATGCCTTTGATTTAGGCTTTTATTTATTTATTTATTTTTTGCATACCCACAAAGCAATCAGCATGCACTCCTCTATTCTGAGGCCATAAAAGTCCCAGACCCAGCCATGCTGAGAGAGAGAGACCACCCAACTTAAGGTGGGGGACCACCCTCACGTCTCTCTCCTGACAGCTGTTCCGTTGCTTAATAAAACTCTTTTCTGCACCTCTCAACCTTCAATTGTCAGCATAAACTCATTCTTCTTGGAAGTGAGACAAGAACTTGGGTTGCTGCCAAATGCAGGTACGAAGAAGGCAGTCACACTTTATTTAGCCCTCTGACCCCTGTTGGCACCTGGTGGCCACCCCATGCAATAGGAAACAGCGATGGGGGTGGGCCAGCTCTGGAGCTGTGGGGCACAGTGTGGCAACAGGACTGAAAGAGTTGTTAACATGTCCCCATTCTGCAGGCTGTGGTGGCACTAAAACAGCTGTTAGCATGCGGTAACACATCCTCTGGGGCTTGGAGGTCACACGCTTCCCTGTTTAGGTGCCATCATCTTACCCTCATCTGGATGTCAGAGTCTCATGGAGGAGTCACTTGCAACACACCTGGTTTAGCCACAAGCCCTGCACAGAGCATGCACCTGTGCCAGCACTTGGAGTGGCCAGCCGAACCTGGCACTCACTCACCCAGACACACCCTCCGCCGGGGACTGAGTACACCATCACAGTGGTCATGGTATCTGTGCAGAGCACAAGCCAGGCATGGCCTGGCGGGCTGAGTGAGAGGTGCACCTCCTGTGCCGAACCCAGGGGCAAGCAAGACCTTGGCAGGGGACTCAACAGCTGGGGAGATCTCTGGCTGGCAAAGTGGCTGAGAAAAATCCTGCATCAAGAATTTTTTTCCATTTTTGGGATGGGGCAAAGGCAATTCATTTACTGATTTTAGTTTTCTCTATATTTTGTACAAAGACCTAAAGATTAAAGTTGTGTCCATGTACTACTATATATGTATTTAGGGTTAACAGAGATAGGCCTTTTAGTTCTCGACTCTGGAAATTATATCTGACTTAAATATTTATTCTTGGAGATTTTGGACTTATGTTTTGACTTTTTTCTTTATAGGCCACACCATGTGATGAATTAAAATTATTTGTGTATAATTTGCCAAGTAGGCCAATCTAGCTCCCTTAAGTCTTATTGACCAGACACTCTTACCATTTACATGGTGGCTTTTAGAGCTTTTCTCTTCTAATGCTGAAGTGTCATGAAGACATCCGAGAAAGTTACATCACATGTTTTAGACAGGCATTTATTAGCCAAAATGTTAATGCAGTTTGAAAAATTTAAATACCAATAAACTACCTTCTTGTTTAAATTGAATGCAGTGCCTTACTTAGCAAATTTAACTCCTCACTCAAGTTTCCTTTCACAGTAATTGGCAACACCATAAATCTAATTGCTAGTGTCAAAATCAAGGCACAGCTATTCATCTCTCATTCTGAAACAATAAATCACTAGAGTCAATCTGACTCCACCATTTAAAGATCCTGAGATCCTCCACTTCTTCCTACCATCCTTGTTCCCACAAGTATAGTGCAGGCAACTGTTATGTCTCATTCAGGTGAGTGACAGTCTTCTATGTAGTACTTCTACTATGTAGTACTAGCCTACCTAGACTCACCACTCTCATACTGTTTCTAAGGCAACCATACAAATATGGTCTGGGTTACTTCTTTTTTTCTGATTTTTACACTTTCAATCATGTTCTCTCTGGTTAAAATATTTCTCTTTCTTCTTGCCCTATTTGACCTATCCATCAACTGCTCATAATCTAGGACTTAACTTTTGATTTTTTTCTGATCCAACAACTAGGCATACTGGCCGCTCTATGGACAGTCCTTGTTTTACCCACCTCCTCTATCCTAATGTTCATTGTATTTTTGACTGACATCCTCATAGGCACATCACAGCTGCTAGCTCTGCACCTAGCAACTGTGATGGCCCCATGAGGATGTCACACAAAAGTACAATGAACAGTTTTCTTTTACTATTTTTAGTTTTAATTTATTTATAATTGACCATATAAACATATAAATATATATATAATTTGAATAGTAATGTGAGATCCAATAGTTTGTTAATTCATTAAGCATTTTTTTTAGTATTTACATTGAGTTTGAAATGTATTGGCTGATGCTTTGCAAAGGTAACTTCAGACTGCATGGAACTTATCGTGTATTTGGAGGTAGAACTAATAAATTGAATAATACCATTATATTCTATTTAATGTCATTCTACTGAAAGCCATTCTAAACTTTGGATAAATATTTGTTGAATGAATCAATAAATGACATCAATAAATGACAATTATTAATTTATCTATATTATACAATAAACTCACATTGTTGTGTGCTCCCAATCTATTGATTTTTGTTTTTGTTGTTTTAGTTTGGGTGTGGGGTGTCAGTGGATATCAACTAAATAAATCCACATCTCTCATGTATTAGTCAATGTCCTTGAGTTAAACCTGTTCCTCATAACAAAATGCCCAAGTGGAAGATTTTGAGGGAGATAGAGTGAAAAATCTAGATAATACTAAGAGAAGGACATAGATGCATATTCTATCATCAGTATATAAGAGAGAAAAAATACATTTAAACTTAGAAGGGAGCTTAGCTATTTCAGAATGGTTGATGTTGTACAATGATTAAAAATAAAAGGAGTACAGTAAAAATAGACAAACTTTTGCTGTTTAGTAGATGATGATCAGGATACGTCTGAAAAAGGGAGATTATTAATGTGATAATCTTATAATTTAAAAAGGTAAATTTTATAAACATTCATAGTAACAGCCTAAAGCAGTGAATAAAGAATAAGTGAGTTTACAATGTTTTTAAAGTGATTATATTTATTGGCATAATTTTAACATTATAGTTCTTAGATGAAAAATTATTATGGAAAACAATGTTTGGAAAATCCTTCAAATATGTTGTGTTCATTGTTACTTGTATAAAATCTACTGCAGCATAAACTAAAGCCTTAACATTAATCTTATTGTCACAGAGAGTATAAAGGAAAGATAAAACTTATTGGGTTAATGTAAAAATAGATCATAACAAAGGAATGAATCATAAATATGTAAAATGGTCAAATGGGAATATTTTCTATTCTCTTTGTCATTTTCAGGGGAAATTATAACATTTGCTTGCAGAGAGATATACTCTTTTATTTTGTTCCTAGGATCATGCATTAAAATTACTACTCTGTTCTATTTTAATGGCACATGAATTCATTACTTAAAATTAAGTCATTAAAAGCAAATGTTATATGGATTTACATTTTTAAATTTATTTTCAGAATTTTCTCTTTATCCATTCATGTTATAACTTTAATTTCTAATTAAAAAATGCTTTTAAAATTTTTCCATTTTCACCCTCTTCTAACAAGCTCTGTGCCAACCCATTTACTTCATTAGGCTACGACTTTCTCCTTCAGTTAGTGGTTAGTGGGTGCTGCAGCTTTTCCACACCCCATTACTTTTCAATTGTCTTCTCCAAAGTACCACAGCATAGAGCAAAATTAGATGATATAGAAGAGTAAACAGTGTTTCCCATCAACCATTTTTTAATCTCCTATTTTTTTTTTTTTTTACTTTCTCTTTCACTCTTTGTTTCCTGTTATGCTTCTAGTACAACCCACTGGATCTGTAACGTTTTATGAAGATCTGCCTAACCTTTCTTCTTATCTGCTTAGCATCCCATCATCTGAGATCTGTGCTCTTTTCAATGTGACAGCCAACTAATCTAAAAATGTAATTGCTAGCTGTGTGTAAAAGATGTATTCATTATTCGTATGCTCATAAAAGGTTAGCGTCATGCTTTTACAGGTAATTTTTGCATAAGTAATGTTGAAGCAAGAACAGTATAAAATAAAATAAAAAACTCAATGATCTTCACCAAAAACTGACAATTTCTTTACTATATTTATTTTTAATTGACCATATAAACATATAATTCTACATAATTGAAATAATAAAGTGAGATACAATAATTTGTTAATTAATTCATTAAGCATTTTTTGAGTATTTACATTGAGTTTGAAATTTGTTGGTTGGTGCTTTTCAAACCTAAGTTCAGACAGCATGGATCTTGTCACATATTAGGAGGTATAACGAATAAATAGAATAATGCCATACAGAGTGATAGCAACCATGTTAAAAGCACTTATAGTGTATCATGGAAACACATCAGTGAGCAACCAGTCAAATTCCTAGAAAGGAGTTCAATCAGAAGTGATACCCCAAATGAGACATAGAGAATATAAACACTATAAAGCAAGATAGATTATGGAGTACTCAATAAACAAAATTTGAGGCAGAGAGAATAACTAGACAGAAAGCGAGGGAACCACAAGAGTGAGTGCAAAGTGCATGATTTACCTGTGCTTGAATTTATAAAGAAAGTGTTGGGAGTAACAAGTGGAGTCTTGGATAAGAAGATCAATGCCAGGTCATGGAAGATGCTGTTGACCACACTAGAGATTTTGTTCTTATACCTAATGATGTTTGGGGCTCTTAATAAACATCAAGCTGAGAACTAATTTTTATGTTAGGAAAATCTGTTTTTCTGCTTCTTTTTGTTTTGTTTTGCTTTGTTTTTAGAGAATGGGTGATGTAGTTTGCCTCTCTGTCCCCCCTCAAATCTCATCTCAAATTGTAATCTCCATAACCCCACGTGTCAAGAGAGGGACCTGGTGGGAGGTGATTGGACCATGGGGGCAGTTTCTCCCATGCTATTCTTGTGATAGTGAGTGAGTTCTCATGAAATCTGATAGTATTATAAGTGTTTGACAGTTTCTCCTTTACACACTTTCTCGCTTGCCTGCCCCAATCTAAGATGTGGCTGCTTGCCCTGCCACTGTGATTGTAAGTTTCTTGAGGCCTCCCAGCCATGTGGAACTATAAATCAATTCGACTTCCTTTCTTTATAGATTGCCCATTCTTGGGCAGTTCTTTATAACATTGTGAGAAAAGACTAATACGATGGAAGATAGCTTTTAGGCAACAAGTCTGGGGGCATGAAGGGCAATTCTATGGTGGCTGCTACACTAAATCAGGTTTGGTAAAATGAGTGGCTGACTAAGGTCATAAATAAGGTTAAATTACTAGAACTTCGATTTTTTTTTTGTTTGTTTCTTTAGTGAGGTAAAAGAGGAGACATTGATGACTACTACATTTCTGGATTTTCCAACTGAAATGTTACAACTGTCAGGGTCTCAAATGAAACCTACAGCAGTCAGGGGTACAAGAAGAGTATAGCCAATATGACCTCCCTGAATAAAACACTTTTCACAATTGATGGGGCACCCCAAGTAAGATCTACGCCATTCAGGACCCATGAGCCATGGAAAATGAAAGAGAATTGGACATACATATGGAGGTGCAGACAGTTGATTTGTCTGAGAAGAGCAGAATCTGGGAACATTTGCTGAGATTTCTGGTAGACTTCTGGTTCGCATTAAGGAAAATTGTAATTAAATTATAGCTAAAGCCATATAAATGAATCAATAAATGACATCAATAAATGACAATTATTAATTTATCTAACAAATTTTTAAGTTCACAAACGGTACTTTGAAATACAGGCATTACGCTGTATACCACATATCTAGAACTTACTTATTTTGTATAACTGTAACTTTATACCCACTGAACAACAATAACCATTTCTTCCTCCTCCTACCTCGTGGTAGTCACCATTCTATTTTTCCTTTCTATACCTTGGCCATTTTCTATATCTCATGTAAGGGAAGTCATTCAGCATTTGTCGTTCCGTCACTGATATTTCACTTAACATAATGTCATCCAGACTCAGGTATGTTGTTGCAAATGTTAGGATTTCCTTTTTTCAGGCTTGTATTTTTAAAATATATTTTAAATCTTTTAATTCAAAAATAAAAAGCAAATATATGATAAAATTAGTCAATTTGCCGTCAAGTCACATTTTGTATTTCTAAATGCCAAAGTATCCTGGTACTGACAATCTACTTGCCACTGCTTTGAAAAGAAAATTCAGCTTATGGAAGATCATGCTCTTATTTGCAAAACATTTTCTAACATTGCAAAGTATTTTCACATTAACATTTGATAACCTGTTTATTTTTGTTTTATTTATGGTAATAATTGTACATATTTATAGGTTACTTGTAATTTTTGATAGATGCAATGTATAATCATCAAATCAGAGCAATTGCAATATCCATCACTTCAAACGTTGATCATTTATTTGTGTTGAGAATATTTCAAATATTCTTTTCTAGCTATTTTGAAATGTACAGCAAATTATTGATAAGTTCAGTCACTCTAGTGTGCAATAAAACACTAGAATTTATTCCTTATAACTATATGTTTGTACCCCTTAATGAACCTCTCGTCACCTTCTATCCCCTCTCTTCTTAGCCTCTCATATCCAGCATTCTGATCTCTACCTCTATGAGATAAACTTTTAAGTCTCTCACATATATGTGAGAACATAAACATGATAAAGTTTTGAAAATGGCTTTGTAGTTTCATATTAAAACATGTAATCCTAATGTGGTCATTCAAATGTTTCCTTTCAATAAAATAATGAGGCAGCAGAAATGGTTAATAGTTCATGTTGTGTCAACTATTGGTCAAAACCTAATACGATAAATTTTAAGAAGAAGTACATTGCTTAAATATTGCAGTGTTAGTAATTAAATAAAGTGAAAATAAAATTAGATAAAATATAGTTTTCATTTTCTTTGAAACTGAAGTTTAAAGAAATTTTAAATAGAAAATGAAAAAGACAAAGTATATGGTTTTTGAAACTTGAAACAAAGCTAGATGGAATGGATAAGATCTAGTATTTGATAGCACAGCAGGGTGACTACAGTCACCAGTAATTTATTGTATATTCTAAAATAACTAAAAGTATAATTGGATTGTTTGTAACACAAAGAAAGAATAAGTGCTTGAAGTTATGAATCCCCTATTTACCCTGATGTGATTATTATGCAATTTATGCCTGTATTAAAATATCTCATGTATCCCATAAATATATATACCTACTATGTACCCACAGCAATTAAAAGTTAAAAAGTCAAATTAAATTTAAAAAGAAGACTTCTGACATTTTCAAAGGCTGTGCTGCTGATAATACTAGTTCTTTATAAAAACTCACTTAGGAGTTTTTATACTTAGGAGGGGCATACATTCTCAAACCTGTAGTCCCAGCTAATCAAGAGGCTGAGGCAGGAGGATTGCTTGAGTCCAGGAGTTCAGAGTTAAAATGAGCTATAATTGTACTATTGCACAAAAAAATTTAACTTCAAATGGTGTGGGCATTTCATTTCAATCACTGAGACGGATAAAATACAGGCATCAGTACTGATTATTTTCTGTCTTTCTGTTTATTAAAATATTTAAACATCTGTGGTACTTTTTCCTTAAAATCCAAGAAAATGTGTTCATTTCCCAAAACAATTCTGCCTTTTTGCTTTATTTAACCTTGCATACTGCCATTTATGACATCCTCAGTTTTTCTCTATGTTCTTAGTGCCTCACATTTGGGCTTATTTCCTTCGTACTCTGCACCAGTAGTCAGGTTTTAACCAATCATTACCACTTCTCAGATCTTTAAGTCCTGGCTTAATAAGGCCAAGGGTCTCATCTACTTAAAACTAAAGCGATTAAAATTCCTAATCAAAATGTCATTGCTAAATTAGCAATCATAGTCCAGGCTGATTCTTGAGCATTTTTTTCATGTTGATGAATTTGAGCCTAACCATTGACTTATTGAGTTTTTTACAGAAATATGAAGGGCTTCACAACTGGTTAATTACCCTAGCTATTGTCAACTCTTTCCTGGGTCCCAGTGTGTCAGAGAAGAATAGAATATAAATAGACACTGAAGTCAAAAACCTAATCACTTATAGAGCAATGTGGAGCTTTCCAGCTCCTATAGCACTGAAGTGAAATGTGATTTGTTTCTGTGAGTGCCAATGACCAATCAGAAAGCAAGGCTGAAGATTGAGTAGATAAGGATGAAATAATCAGAGATAAAAATAATATTCTTAATATGGTGCACTAACACTGCATCCAGAGAGTCATATCTTCAGCTGAGTAAATGTTTCTGATATTTAAAAAACGGTCAATTGCATTCTTATCCATATAGTCAAACCAATATGTTAGCACTGGCCAACTTTCTGATACTAGTAGACAAGATTATATAAGCATATGTTTTTGGTTTTTTCCACACTCAGTAGCTGAAAAATTAGATTTTATATGCTGAGCATTATCAAACTATATTTGATACAAGTATAGCCTTTGGTTAATAAAAAGATAAGGCCTAGAAAAACACTCTTTCTAAAAATCTGTAATAATGAATTATTTGGCCGGGCGCGGTGGCTCATGCCTGTAATCCCAGCACTTTGGAAGGCTGAGGCAGGCGGATCACGAGGTCAGGAGATCGTCACGGTGAAACCCCGTCTCTACTAAAAATACAAAAAATTAGCCGGGCGCGGTGGCGGGCACCTGTAGTCCCAGCTACTCGGGAGGCTGAGGCAGGAGAATGGCGTGAACCCAGGAGGTGGAGTTTGCAGTGAGCCAAGATCGCGCCACTGTACTCCAGCCTGGGTTATGGAGACAGACTCCATCTCAATAAAATAAAATAAAATAAAATAAAAATAATAATTATTTATCCTTGAATGTATTCTGCTCTTTAGAGAATATCACCAAAAAAGAATTTTATTAAACATTAAAATGAGTTTTGATCTGGGAACAACATTAATTGTTCATAAAAATCAGGTTTATATACTGGTTTTGCAAAGTCTGAGCACAAATTGATAAAGTAATAACACCTATTACCTAAACTTTTTACTTTATCTTATCCAATTCATTCAATACACAGATACTAAAGTAAAAATTGATATAATTTAGAGAGGACTAATTAAATGAAGTGAAACTGGTGAAAATTATTAAAAATATGTATATACTACAGAGAACAATATAAAGAAATTTCTGAGGAAAAGATATAGAACCAAGTAAATGTCAAAATATATAAATCAAGAAGCCTAGAAAATACTCAAGTATTTCTCAAATAATGCATTACTTGTTTCTCTCTAAGAATTGACAAAGGAGATAATGCATAACACCACTAACAACATGGCAAGCAAAAGAAAAGGAGGTAAAATTAGAGAAGACAATTAAGTGATGATTAAATTAGGAAATGAAGTAGTGATGAGGTCAAGGACAAATGGAGAGAAATGAAAGAAGAAAGTCATAAAAAACAACTGGTGAAAGCATAAGGAACAATATTTAAAATGTGAATTAAATAATAAAACTTGCAATTGTGACTTTTCAGATTTAAAATCCAAAATCATTAATATGATGCAAATATCCTAAATAGTCTCGATCTTTTATTTTCTGTCTTACATTCTTTGTTCTCACCTCCAAATTTTCCATCCTCACCTCCCATCCTCCATACTCCAACCCCTACTTTCCACACATATTGTCACTTCAAATATATTCAAATAGTTGATGTCTCAGAGATCCAATCGATTATTCACAAGGATGTAGACATTAAAATACAATAGAATTTTATCAACCCCATCCCACATGTTATTGACACAGAAGAACACAGGAAATTTCACCTGTGATACAATTACTCTGGACTTGCCATGATATTAACTGAGATGACTGGTTGTGGATATTGATACTCCACATAATGAATCTGCTCCCCGAACACAAGTTATTAAATAGAACCTCCAAAGACAGTCAAGTTGTCCTTTCATACGTAACCTGGCAAAATTGAATACACGGTGATATAATGAGGTACTTTAAATGAAATGTAAAGGACATTAACAAATCTGATATTATTTTCAGAGGCCTTTTGGCCTTCAGAGATAAAATATTAATTTCCTAAAATATTCCTCTGTTCTGACTTAGTTCAAATATCTATTTGCACAAGCATCCAACCTACAACATCATAATGTCCAAATAGTTTCATTGCATCCCAGGTGTTCATATGTGGCCATGTATGGTTTTCAATGATTAAATACCCAGAAGTATCTAAAAATCACTAAGTTCTCAATTCACCATGATTCATTTGAAACATTTTCACCATAATTGCTTCATTAACCAAGCTTCCAGAGTTGTGATTTTTTTTGTTCATTTGTTTCCTAGAAGGACTTTCTGACTCATTGCAAATACATTTGTGTGAAAATGATACATCAAACTCGGAACTGAGGGCAATTCTTTTCAATAGGACGTTGGTTTCTTTCATCTGTTGTGAAATATTTGAAAAAGTATTGTCATCAGAATAAAATCTGTATCTGTAGACCTACAGTATTATGTATTAATGATTAAGAGTGGAAATTCTGGTATACATGACCTCAGACACTGGCTCTGATATGTATTACCTTTATGGCTTATGGATTATTACATAACTTTTGAGACCCCAAGTTTCTTTATCTACAAGAAGAAATTTAATATTAGCAATATAAGCTTATAGTTAATATGAAACAAGATAATACATATAAGCAGTTAGCCCATTCTTCTCATTTACATAATTTACACCTGTATATTTTACAAATATGCTATTCCTTTTGTTATATTTATTACTGCTGCTGTTACTATTATTCCTACTGGCATATTATTTAAAAATGCTTTTAACAAAATATTTGCTGCTTATTTATTTGTTCTATATCAGTAGTTATATATAGTATACACATACACACTACATGCATATATAATATATGATCCACTATATATTCATTTACATACATATATTTGGTTATATGCTGCCAGCCTAATGTCATTAAAAGGAAATAGAAATATGAGAAAAAAGATCAACATAAATAGTCTTGGGAGATGTATTAATAAATTAGCTCAAGAAAGATTTGTTTATTTTGGCAACATACAGTCATTAATTCAAGTGAGAGAAACTTACGAACCCGAAGATAAAAAAATCCATAAGGAATGATTGTTAAGAAGCTTACATTGGATTTCTTTGATTCACTAATTATTGTTGGTGCCTTAGAATATAAATGAGCAATGTTTTGAAATCATTGATGAGAAAGGCTGATTTTTTTTATTGAGAAAATGTTTTTCTAGTGATATGAAGAGCACACAATTGAACTTGGGGGAAAGAAATAAACGTTACATTTTACTTTATAACCAAATTTCTGTAATAATATTAAGCATTGAATCCATTGTTAAGGAGTGAAGTGAAAATTTACTCAGATCTACATACTGTTACTAAATTTTTTAAATTTATAAATTTATAAAAGTGTAACATGTTTTACTATATTATTTTCTCACTTTATCTTTGGCCCAAGGTAAATGATGTATAATGATGCATTATTATTTAGGATAAAAAAAAAGAAAAATCCTAGAAATTGGCACATAGGGAATAATTTGTCTGTCCTTTGACATAAGTAATTCTGAGGTGTTGCTCCTCCTGGTTACAATCACTTTTTTTTTTAATATCATGTCCCAGGCAACATTTTTTTTGTTGCAATTGTTTCTGACTTAAAAAAAATCATATGACTTCAGTCTTATATATTTATGACAGGAAAATGTCTTCTTAACTTTTTAACTCTATCATTTATCTTAACATTTACCATAGAAGTAAAATATGTGTGCCAATAAGGGTCTGTGTGTGTGTGTGTGTGTTTGCACATGTTTTCACATATATATTATATACAGATTGATATAGATATGCTCACATATTTTCATAATCATAAAATAGATCTATCCACATATATATAAATTTGAAAATGTTATCAGAAATTTCTATGATAAAAAATTAGTTCACCCTATGTTTTTATACACTATTCTAAATTTATTGCCCATCAAAGTCATTAAATATAAGTGCCTAATTATTATCTATAAAACCACATTGGTTAGTTAAAACATAATTTGTAACTGTACATTTGATCTCCCAAAATTACTCGAGGCATTGAGGAGCTAAACATGACCTTCAGATGGACAGATGGTTTATACGGTGATGACACTGGTCCTCTTGACCAAAAAAAAGGCATAAAGAGACTGTATGCACATTAATGCTTATTGTATTTTATTTATCAAGGATTTGATATTTGTTGCTTAGAGAATGTAAAATTATATATAATATAAAACTTAAATATATAATTGTCAACAAGATAAAAATGCCTAACACCTAATGCCTGAAACTTGGATACTATACTTTATGCTTCCTTAAGGGTTAGACCACCAAGAGAGAAAAAATAAAAGAAAGTTTGATACAAGGAAATATTTAAAAATTCTGTATTCTGAGCATAGATGAAGTGTCAACATACAGGCATAACAAAAGGAACATGTGGGAAAAGTAAAAGAGAAAATAAAACATCACTGCTACAGTGAATGTTAGATATAGGGGTAGACATAGAGGACATTTATATTTACAATAAGAAATTAGAGAGCCCAGAAACTTCTGAGATCAAGATCTTGGAAAGTTCCACAATAACCAGAACTTTAGGAGACTTAAGAATGTTTGAAATCGTAAAGGTAACAGTAACTGTGCCAAGCCAAGGCTAACTCATGTCTGTATACAAAAGAGACAAGCGATTATACACATCTACATCTTCATCAAATGAAGCATTGAAAGATTGAAGTTGTATACTGGTTGAAAATCACAGTAAAATAGAGTCGCTCCTCAGTATTCACAGGAGATTGGTTCCAGGACCTCCTGTGGGTACGAAAATCCATGGATACTTAAGTCCCTTTTATACAATTATGTAGTATTTGATTATAACCCACTAACACCCTCTCATATACTTTAAATCATCTCTAAATTACTTATAATACCTAATAAAATGTAAGTGATATGTAAATAGTTGTTATACTGTATTGTCTAGGTAAGAATAAAATGGAAAAAGTACATATTCAGTGCAGAGGTAGCTATGCATTTTTTTCCAAATGTTTTTGATCCATGGTTGGTTGACTCCATGGTTGTAAAACCCATGGATATGCAGGATTGACTATATTACGGATCATTTCATGTATAAGGCAGCACTGTTTTAGTGAAAAGCTAAACAAAACTATATCTACTTTAGAAGACATGATAATAGCTGAGAATATTGGAAAAAGAAGTTTTTGACACACATCATGATACAGAAAATCACTCCTCTCCTACAAAAAACAAACTTAACAAAATACCTACAAGCCAACCATAGGAAGTATTTAATAAGAATGGAATTTAGCTGGATACATGGTAGGTATATAATTGTCAGTTATATTTTTTATACTAGCAATAAAAATGGGAATGCAATTTAGAGAACTCTGTTACAATAGCCAAAACATTACATTTCTATGAATGAATCTAGTAAATATATGAAAACTTTACAATATCTTCACACTGAAAACTATGCAAAGCATTTCTTAAATTATATCTAAATAAAATGGAGAGTTATTCCAACTTAATGGATTGTTCTACTCTTACTAGTAAAATGCCTATTTTCCTCAAGTTTCCCTAAAGCTTCTTTGCAATCCCCATAAACATTTCAGCATGATTTTCCTTTTATGGAAATTGAGAGTATGATCCTAACATGTAGATTGAAAGTCCAATGTCCTAGAATCACTAAAGCAATTTTGAAGCAGAGCAAAGCAGAACAGGTATACCACATACCATGTCTTACTATAAATACATAGTAACCCAAACAATGTGACATTGTTTCAAGGACAGACAAATGGTCCAATGGTACAGAATACAGCGTCTTGTTAGAGACGTGCACATTAATCTATAATTGATTTTTTAAAGTCCCCATTACAAATTCTCTGGGGAAAGGATGGTTTTTATAGTCCATGGGGAAAATGGTTATATTAATTCACTTCTCTTTCCAAACAAACACAAACTAATGTTAGATGGCAGATACACCTAAATATTATACATATATTTATCAAATTTCTAGAAGAAAACACATACAAGTCTTCATTAACTCAATCTCTGAATAAATTTCTCAAATAACATGCAGTAAGTAGTATCTATAATAAACATTGATAAATGGTGCTTCATTAAGAAAAAATATATAGTTTTCAACAAACCTGATAATTAAGGGAAGTGATACAAAAACTACAGTCTGGGAGAAGATATTTTCTCTCTCTCTCTCTCTATATATATATATACACACACACACGTATACATATAGAAAAATAGGGTTGAATTGAATGTGTGCTTCACAAAAAGATATCAAAAATTTGCATAAACTTGTGGAAATGTTTTATCATTATTGATCACAGATATGCCAATTAATATTTAAATGAACTATCACTACCTATCAGAATACCTAAATAAATGGTTGAAAATACCAAGAGTTCCTGAGGATATGGAATAACAGTAACTATATTGGTAGTGATTACGAAAAATGTAAAAGCATTTAAAAGAAAATGTTTTGATAGCACCTATTTGAATAAAAATAATAGTATCCTCTCATATGCCTGGAATTAGCAACGCCATTCCTATATTCTATATGCCCAACAGAAATACACCAAAACCAATATGAAAAAGTGAACATGGAAATTTATTCATTGCAGCCCCAAACTTGGCAAGAGTCAAATGTCCAATAACAGTAGAATGAGTTAATCACGATAGTGTTTACAATTGGGTATGATCCTGACTGGAGCATGTTATGAAGGAGTTGGCTTGGGTGGTAGTTACACAATCTTTATGTGTATTACATGTACTACACATTTAATACATGCAGACTTTTCATATGGGATGCCTTCAAAGAGGGAAATAAGAATATTTGACAATTTTTGTCCATGCTAAATCAACAATAAATATTATAATACTTTTGACAAGAAAAAAATCTTAATTCTGTAGTTCACAAAGTAAGCCAGATATAATTGTATTTTATAAACCACATATTAGTGTACCACTGTGAAGTACGTGTATTCACAGTTTCTTTGTTTCACTATTGTAATATATCAAAAGCATACTATATTATAGACAAGTGTACAATTTACTTAAAAAGTAAATTAGAATCATCATCTGTTGTTATCCTATTTTTTAGTACCTTAGAACATTGCCTTAGTCCATTCTCACATTGCTATAAAGAAATACTTGAAACTGGGTAATTTATAAAGAAAAGAGGTTTAATTGGCTCACAGTTCTGCAGGCTGTACAGAAAGCATTGCTGGGGTGATGCCCCAAGAAACACAATGATGGCAGTAGGTGAAGAGGTCACTGACACGTGGCCAGAGCAGGAGAAGAGGGGAAGGTGCTACGCAGTTCAAACAAGCAGATCTCAGGAGAACTCTATCACAAGACAGCACTAGGGGGATGGTGCTAAATCATTAATAATAACCCCCATAAGCAAACCGCCTCCCATCAAGCCCCTCTTCCACACTGGGGATTACAATTCAACATGAGATTTGGGTGGGAATGCAAATTCAAACCATATTAAGTATTGTATTCTAAAAATGACTGTAGCAAAGCATTCAATTTCAGGTTTATAAGGACTCTATAATCGCATGAGTTTACTGTTACGTAAAAATGAATGACCTTTCATAGCATTTTACTACAAATAGCTTTCATTTTTGAAAATTGTAAGATTTGAAAATAAAGAACCCACAACAGTGGAAGGAATTGATTCTAACTTTTGAAGATTGTTAGAAAACAAAAATTATGTATACAGTGCCAACTGTGTGTGACACAATGTTACTTTTGTCCTAGAAATGTAATATATTACTTAATCTAACAATAATTAGAGTATATATTGTTATCTTTTTTACAGAATTCAGAACTAATGCCTACATTTAAAACAAATGCTTATATCTTCTACTGTGCATAGGGGCACAAAAAGAGTGAATTTTCCTGGAATAACAGCCACAAGTTCAAAACCCATTACAACATTAACAGTGTGCTTCTTAAAACTGCTCCTGCTAGAAATCTTTCCAAAAATGGCATATTTGGGTAGAATTAAACAAAAATCATTCTTGGCTCCTTTTATTAAAAATGTGTTTTCTTCCTCTAAGTCTGTAGGATTTGGAGCAAGCCAAAATATCCTTGGATAAAACTTTAAAAATTCCTATTAATAATGTCAGAATGTTTGTGAATTTAAATTGGAATATAGATAACATTTTACTGGCATTTTGGTCAAGAATGAAGATTATTCTCAGCTGCTCTTATATCTGATAGAGTAGGAAACATTATTTTCTGTAATGGTTTTCAGGTAAGAGGCAAGGGAGCCCAAAGCAAAGCAGCCAAAGTTACCTTTGTTTCTGACAGTCATTCTGGGTTGTCTCCTCATCACTATCTCCTAGACATCTTCCTTGCTATGAAAACTCCACGTGGGCTCACCATTCTCCAATTTGCTTTCAGCAGCGCTCTGCCTTCCTAGGAAACACAGAATGGCTATTAACCTGTCTCTGACAAAAATGTGGTCTCATTTGCCTGATGGTGATTATTTTCGGCAAGGTCGTCTGACAAAATTATGCCAATTCAATTATACAGAGAAGTTCTCTCAATGTGAATGTATTCTATGATGGATTTTCTTGTTCCTGATAGAGATGAAAGATGATTTTTTTTTTCTACTTCTTAATTTTGGCCTCTACATGTGACACAAGTTGCCATACTGGAACTACTAGAAGATAACATTCCAAAGAGGGTAGAATGGAAAACTACATTCTTATTCGGACACTGAGTTAGCCGTATCAGTATAACCTTACTGCCAGACACGTTTTTATTTTATCTGTTACTTTCACATGCAAACATTATAACTTTTATTTTTCATTTCTTATATTTCAAAATTATTCCTACAAATTATAGAGTAGATTCTAAACATTTTAAAGTAGAATATAAATACCGTTGGAATGCCATTAACACTTTGCTAACTTGGAGGAGAGCCAAAGGAATCAATTCAGGAGAAAACTGTGTATGGGTTCTCTAAAAGGAATAAAACTATTGTCCCTGTCTTCAATGAGAAATAAGTTGAATAATTTCAAAACAGTATGGTCATTGGGATCAATCTATGAGCACCCAGTAAGTTTTGAGCATACAGAAATATTCTTAAACTATTAAATATTTAAAAATAGCTATATTTGAAGCAACTTGAGTTTGTTATTAGCAGACATGGAAGTGTGAAATGTTTAAATTTCATCCCTTATAAAGCTATGGTTGACTCTGTTATATTTGAGGATACCACGTAAGACTAAAGGTGAGTTCAGCACTCAGACTGTACATGACTCTTTGACTACAAAAAGTTGAAGTGAGCTGTTCTCTAGTAATGCCATCATGTGGAAGGCAGTGTGAAGACTCATGACACAGAAAGTGAAATTGTAAAAAGAGAAGCCAAATGGCATTGGAAGACATTTCACAGGGTATTTAAAAGGGACATGTAACTCTATTATTCCATATCACATGTAAATGAAAGGAATACTTCTACTGTGCACTTCCTTTCTTGTTGGTCCTAGTCCTCAGTACCTTATATTGGTTCTCAGAACCTGAAAATCAATGATCAGTTGCTATTGACTTTTACATCTTTGTTGCTTGAACACAGTTAGTTGATGGCCTAGAACCTACAGGTATTTGTGTTTGCAGTCTTGGCCATGGCCTCTTCTGATTGATAATGTCAATGAACTCACCACCGATATTTCAGTTTTGTTTGCTCTTTGACACTTCTTTAGTGTTTTGACTTTGAGAGTTACCTCATGCTGACTCTGACCATAAACCCAGGACATAATTCTGGTCCAGCTATCATCAGCTTTTTTCTGTATTGTATACAATATGTAAGCCAGTAATTCATATGATATTGACCTGTTCATTTTTCAAATAAAATGCATACTTTTCTATAGCACTGTTTTTTCAAAGTAGACCAAGCACTGTAGGGATCTGCATGTTTTGAAAAGAATACTACATCTTTTAAGAGTTAAAGGAGAATAAGAGATTCAAAGGGAGTTATTTGCTAAAAGAAATACTTTCTAAGGCTTGATTGTATGGCTTTATCCCGTGTTACTGTCATAATTTCTTTTCCTTTCTACTGATAAATTTTATTGGTTTTAATCCCAATTTGCAGCATGCATGGGTTACTTTAAGAACTATTTGATTGATAGAAATTTTTCTAAAAAAGGTCTGGGCTCCATATTTAAAATATTTTTATCAAAAGTTCACATATACTTTCAAATATATTCCATTTTTTTGCTACAAATCCGAAGTTTAAAGATATCTATAATGTATATTATTCATATTTTATATTAATTATTCATCATAATACTGACATTATTTTCAAATTACTAGAATTATTGAAGAAAAGTAAAATACAGCAGCAGGAATGATATATAATATAAAATAATATAATAAGATATAATAAAGGTTTTGCTTTTTAGGTGGTTCCTAAGTGTCAAATAATTATACAAGAAATTGTTTTCATTATTATAAACAGCTGAAGTAATTGTAAAACTATATCCAAGCTTGTGACAAATTTTTTTTTATAATGACAACTGAGATAAACATATCAAATTGTAAGCTAACTCCAAAGAAAGTAAATAATTTTATTATCTACTTCCCAAGTAGAATAACAATACACATAGTTTACTTTCTAGAAGGAAAAATGTTTCTGCAGTTGTAGTTATAATTTCCTAGCATTGTTCTTTCAGTCTTTTCCTTAAATATATTTTCTTATTATTGCTTTTACTGACAATTTCCAAAATTTATATGAACAATTTTAATCTCCATGGTTTCCGTCTTTTTCTCCTTCTCCTCTTTCTCTCTGTCTCCTCATTTTCTTTGCCCTCCTCCTCCCCCATCCTCCTCCTATATTGCAAAACATTTGTGTAAGTTTCAATAGCCTACCACTTCCAAAGAAAATGTACTCCTCAAAGAAGGTTCAGTTGGATATCAAGAGAGGAACAATCAATGAACCAAATCTGGCAAATAGATAGTTTTCAAGTACAAAAATGGATTGTAGGAATGATACATATTTTTGGAGTAACTTGAAATAAATCAAATTATGTAATGTAGTACATAAAATTCGTATTAATGACACAGTCTTACCATTTGGTTTAAACCTGCTTTCATTGGATATAGAAAATATGATTGCAACAATGTATCTGAAATGATGTCATTTTATAATTTTGAGTTCACAATGAATTCTCATTTTATGTGCACCCTTAAGAAGATGTATTTGTATTGTAAAAAGAATCATATTTTTATATACATTTAATGCTAACTGGTCTATAATTTTTGGAGATAAAAGTGATTGTCAGAATTGCAGAAAAATCAGAAGATTGCTCAAGAATGTATTTGCATGAACTATAAGGAAACATTTAGTTATTTATATATGAGTGATTTCCAAATGGTGAGTGTTGGGAAACAGAATCCACAGTGTGTTTCAGCATAGAAAGGAGCAGAGCTTGAAAGGCACCTTATAGAAAAGTACTCGTAACATGCACGTTTCTACGTACCAGCTTACGGGAACATTTCTTAATACATGGCCTTTATAAGCTTAAACTCCTAGGTTTTTTAGCTACCGAAGTAGATTTTTGGAGTTTTGTTTTGTTTAGAAATTGAGGGAAAAAGAAACTCATGTATATTTATAGTAGAAGCACCTTTACCTTTTGTAAGCAAAGGTACATTGGTGATGAGAGTTAATGAGTAGAAGAGCAACATACAAAGGAGAAAAAGATGACAGTAGAGGGCAACTGCACACCTCAGGGTACAAATAAGAGAAGGACAAATAGCAATGCAGTAGAGAAATTACATTTCACTCATGGCAGTTTATGGTTGACCTAATGACAAGGTCGAGTATTATGCACTGAGTGTAAAATTAATGTCAAGTCGAAATGGGCTTTTCATCTAGATGGCACTTGGTAATGTAAAACATTTTAAAAAGAAGCCATCAGCAACACTTGGGAAAAGATAATTCTGAAAGGAGAAGTAATTCATGTCATTTATTTTAAGAGACAAAAATAAACCCTTGAGAGCAAAGCTTTCATTTCCATGTTTAATTTTGAAGGAAGAGAGTCAGTTGCAGACAAAAGTCAGATAGATATCAATAATTATTTCTGTTCACCTGGATCCAGGATAGTAATTTAATTTGTATTAGGGCAAAATTAAACTTTTTTTTCATTTTGCTGATGAAAGACCTTTGTGCGATGTTCAGACTTAACCAAAATAGCATTTAGTGTCCTGAAAAGAACATGGTAAAACAATATAACTTATTTTAATAACACTTGATGTATTAGACGAGTGACAGGTCTACAGCCAGGACTGCTTTTCATTCTCCTGGGGACTAATAAAAAAGCCATATGACTTTTTTATTGACAGAATTTGAGAGAAAATAATAAATGGCACCTCTGTATTTGAAAACACAGGAACTGATCATGCTTTCCTTACCTTCTCTTTGCTACTAAATGCAGAGGATCCAGATGTACTAAGACATGGAAAGAGTTATCGTCTCTGAAATTACCACATTTAGGTCAACTTGCTGCCCCTAAACCAACCTCATTCGAATGAAATGAGAACAACGAGGTTCTCATTTCTATGGGAATAAAACACTGAAGTTTAAGAATTTTATTTTTATTTTTCATACCTAAGTAATACAGTTATGTGTGCGTGCGTGTATGTAAAAATAGTCCTTAGTTAATTTTCAAGAAGAAACTTAAAATACATAAAATATAATAAAGATTCCATAGTGATTTGCCAAGTAAGTGGATATCTTCCAGAATCTTCTAGATAGAATTCCCATGTATGGATGGAATCAGTCTGCTTGAATGTAACTAATCATGATCAGTACCTTACAAAATGAGGTCAAGCTGACATTTTCACTTCCTGACTTTTTTCAGTTTTGCAATATTTCCTTTCAATTTTTTATTCAATTTGTACTTCAGTGTTCTGAGACACACTATGTATTTATTTTACTTAGTGGAATTTGTGGTTTAATTTGAGACGTGTGGTTTCACATCTGTTTTAAGCTATCAAATACATGGTGAAAGTCTCAAGAATGGGCAGTCTTACTTAAAAAAAAAAAAAAAAAAAGACTAGCCACCATATAGTTCAGCTTCAAGAATGCCAGACTCAAATCCCAAGTCAAAGAAATAATCAAGTCAATTTCCATATCAACATATTTTGCAGCCAACACTGAGCTAGGTCACAAAGACTGATATATGCAAAGCAACGTCAATTATCAGGAGAGAAGTCTTCTTTTGTAAAGATCAGGCAAAAAGGAGAGCAATGCCAGATTACAAAACTAAAATCCAGTATCATGGCAACACAGTAAGAATGTAACAGACATACACACTCAAAATTTTCATATGCAGTGAAACAACATATTATTTATTAACTGAGTCTCTAACCACATTCATTGTAGTTTTCTTCTTTATTCAGCTTTGATTTGCTGGTTATCATACTTTTTTTCTGGCTAACCTACTGTCTTTCAAGGCTGTGCTTATGAATGCTCAACAATATTATTGACATTGTGTTACTCAAAGTCTTTACAAAGACAAATGAGGATTAATCAAAAAGTAGCTATTTTAAAGGTTTTATCTGCCAGCTATTATTCTCCAAAGTAGATGAAAATACTTTTTTTTTTTTGCCAGCTTCACAAAGAGAAGTTCTAAAATTTGAATTTGAAAATCCTTTAGAGGAATGTGTTGAGATAACTATCAGAAGTTATATTAGGAAAAGACCATGCTTAGAGCATTTAAAATAATTTTTACTTGGAACAGTTCATAGAATTGAAGTATGTAGCATATCATCTAAGTGACTTACAGAGGACATCCCATTAAATTGCTCAATATTGTTATAGAAATCTTATTGTATTACTAGCTTTTGTAAAGTGGGATAAAATTTGTTTTAATATGAGTAAAAAATAAATTATAAAATGTTATCAAAGTTTCCAAAAATAAAAGATACGTGAATTGAATCTACAACACTGGTTTTAAATGAGAAGCAGGAGTGTGATTGCTTTGTGGAGTGTATATGAAGAACCAGAAAATATTGTTGTGTTTTCATTTTTGTTTTCAAATTAATATTACCAAATCATATTATTTTTTCTTCTGGGGATCCTTAATTCAGGTAAAAAAAGAATAGTTTACTAATCGCTCCAGGGGATTTTATGTATTCTTCTGCCTTTTCTAAGAGTGTGACATGTTTTAAAATTTGAAGAACTTTCATTTGTATGGGTGATGTATAAGAAGTATAGCATGTAATGATGAGGAAATGTGCTATAGCCTCAATTGACCAAATAGAAGAATAAAGGTAGTACAGAGAAAAACTAATAGTGTTTTGCGTTTTTAATGATTTACGTAAGTAAATGCATTAAAATGGTTTTGATTAAGTTGGCTATATTAGTTCTCAAGGTGCTAATAAAGACATATCCAAGACTGGGTACTTTATAAACAAAAGATGTTTAATTGACTCACAGTTCCACAGGGTTCGGGAGACTTCGGGAATCTTACAACCATGACTGAAGGGGAGGCAAACAAGTCCTTCACATGGCAGCAACAAAGAGAAGTGCCAAGCAAAAGGCGGAAAAGCACCTTGTGAAATCATCGGATCTCTTGAGAACCTACTTACTTACTCTCAAGAGAGCAGCATCACGGTAATTACCCTTATGATTAAATTACCTCCCACTGGGTCGCTACCAGCACACATGGGGATTATGGGAGCTAAGATTCAAGATAAGATTTGGGTGGAGACACAGCCAAACTGTATCATCCCACCCTTGGCCCCTCCAAAATCTCCTGTGGTCACATTTTAAAATACAATCATGCCCTCTCAACAGTTTCCTAAAATCTTAACTAATTCCAGCATTGACTCAAAAGTCCAAGTCCAAAGTCTTATCTAAGACAAGGCAAGACCTTTCCAATTATGAGCCTATAAAATTAAAAGCAAGTTAGTTACTTCCTAGATACAATGAGGGTACAGGCCTTGGGTAAATACAGCCATTCCAAATGGGAGAAAATGGCCAAAACCAAGGGGCCACAGACCTTATAAACATCTGAAATTCAATAGGGCAATCATTAAACCTTAAAGTTTCAAAATGATCTTCCTCAACTCAATGTCTTACATCCAGGTCATGCTGATGCAAGAGGTGGGCTCCCACAGCCTTGCACAGCTCGGCGCCTGTGGCTTTGCAGGGTAATGCCCCACTCCTGGCTCTTTTCATGGGCTGGTATTGAGCGCCTGTGGCTCTTCCAGGTTCACAGTGCAAGCTGTCGGTGAATCTACCATTCTGGGGTCTGGAGGTTGGTGCCTTCTTCTCACAGCTCCACTAGGCAATGCCCCAGTGGGGATTCTGTGTGGGGGCTCCAATCCCACATTTCTCTTCTTCACTGTCCTAACAGAGTTTCTCCACGAGGGTTCCATCCCTGCGGTAGCCTTCTGCCTGGACATCCAGGCATTCCATACATTCTCTGAATCTAGGCAGAATCCCCCAAACCTCAATAGTGGACTTCTGTTCACCCGCAGGTCCAACACCACATGGAAGTTACCAAGACTTGGTGCTTGCACCATCTGAAGCCATGGCCTGAGCTGTACATTTGCCCCCATTAGTGATGGCTGGAGCAGCTGGAATGCAGAGCAGCAAGTTCCAAGGCTGCACACAGCAGCAGGGACGTGGACCCAGCCCAGGTATGGAATTTTTCCCTAGGCCTCCAGGGAAGGCCTCTTTTTCCTAAGCCTCCATGCCTGTGATGAGAGGGGCTGTCATGAATGTCTCTGATATGCACTGGAGACATTTTTCTCATCCTTTTGGTTATTAACATTCAGCTCTTCATTACTTATGCAAATATCTGAAGTGGGCTTGAATTTCTCCCCAGCAAATGGGTTTTTCTTTTCTATCTCATCATCAGACTGCAAATTTTCTAGTTTTATGCTCTGTCACCTCTTGAATACATCGCTGCTTAGAAATTTATCCTGCCAGATCACCTAAATCTTTCTCTCAAGTTCAAATGTCCACAGATCTCTAGGGCAGGGACAAATTGCCACCAGTCTCTTCACTAAAGCATAACAAGAGTCACCTTTGCTCCAGTTCCCAAAAAGTTTCTCGTCTTCATCTGAGACCATCTCAGCCTGGACTTTATTGTCCATATCACCATCAGCATTTTGGTTTGGTCAAAGACATGCAATAAGTCTCTAGGAAGTTGAAAACTTTCCCACATCTTCCTGTCTTCTGAGACCTCCAAGCCTCTAGGAAATTCCAAATTTTCCCACATTTTCCTGTCTTCTGAGCTCTTCAAAGTGTTCCAACCTCTTCCTGTTACCCAGTTCCAAAATTGCTTTCTCACTTTCAGGTATCTTTACAGCAGTGCCCCACTACCCAGTACCAATTTACCGTATTAGTTCATTCTCATGCTGCTAATAAAGACATACCTAAGACTGGGTTATTTATAAAGGAGAGAGGTTTAATTGACTCATAGTTCCACATGGTTGGGAAGTTTCAGGAAACTTACAATCACGGTGGAAGGGAAAGAAAACATGTCCTTCTTCACATGATGGCAGCAAGGGCAAGAGCCAAGCAAAAGTAGCAAAAGCCTCTTATAAAACCATCAGATCTCTTGAAAACTCACACACTATAATGAGAAGAACATAAAAGTAACTACCCCCATGATTCAGTTATCTCCACTGGGTTCTTCTCATGACACGGAGATTATGGGAACTAAAATTCAAGATGAGACTCGGATGGGGAAACAGCCAAATCATATCACTGGTTCTTTCTCTAATTTTTAATTTTAAGTTCGTCTACTTTATTCCACTTATAATGAAGAGATTTGCTAGCTAAATCTTTCCAGCTTAGAAAATGAGAAAAAATAATTTTTTAAATTTACTTGGAATAAATGCTTATGAAGGGATTCAATTTTTTTCAAAATGAAAATATGGAAGACTTTAAAAATATATTATTTATTCTTTACAGCCCTGTTAGGCATGTTTGATGCTTTGAGAAGTATATAGGTGTGGGAGAGACAATGTACATGCACAAGAAAGAAGACAGATAAATTGGGATCTAGAACAGGCAGCAGCAGATGAAATGCAGGATAGATGCAGAAGATAACAGTGTATGGAGTGAAGTGTATATAAAGAAGGAGTCACCTTCGCTACGTACAGTGTTGCTTACCAATGGGTACACATTCAGAGGAATGTGTCTTTAGGCAACTTTGCCTTTGTTCAAACATCACCGAGCATACTCACACAAAACTAGATGGGGTAGCCTACTCCACACACAGGCTATACGGTATAGCCTATTGCTCCTAGGCTACAGAGAGTACAGCATGTTAGTCTACTCTATTCTGCAGTACAGCATGTTACTCTAACAGTACAGCATGTTACTACTGTACTAAGAGTACAGCATATTGCTCTACTCAATACTGTAGGCAACTGTAACAAAATGATGTTTGTGTATATAAACGAATCTTAACATAGAAAAGGTACAGTAAAAATATGGAATAAAAGATAAAGAATGCTACAGCTATATAGGGCACTTAGCATGAATGGAGCTTGCACAAATAGAAGTTGCTCTGAGTGAGTCAGTAAGTGAGTGGTGAATGAATATGCAATCCTAAGGTAATAATGTACATTACCATAGACTTTATAAACATTGTACACTTGGGGCACATTAAATTTCTAAAAAATAATTTTCATTCAATAGTATGTTAAGCTTAGCTTACTGAAACTTCTTTAGTTTATAAACTACTAAATTATTTTAACATTTTGATTGTTTTGTACAACACTTACCTTAAAACACAAACACATTGTGCAACTGTACAAAAATACTTTCTTTCTTTTATTCATATTCTATAAGCTTTTCCCTATTTTAGTTTCTTTAATTTTTATTGTTTACTTTTTAAACTTATTTTGTGGGGAAGTAAGACACAAACATACACGCTATTCTAAGCCTACACACACAAGGTAAGGATCATCAGTATCACCGTCTACCACTTCCACATCCTGTCCCCCTGGAAGGTCTTCAGGGACAATAACACACATGGAGTTGTCATCTACTAAGATAACAATGCATTCTTCCACAAATCTTCCTAAAGGACCTTTCTGCGGCTGTATTAAGTTTACTTTTTAAAAAAAAAAAGTAGAAGCAGTACATTCTGAAATAATCATAAAATGTATAGTGTAATAAATACATAAACCAGTAATACGATAACATTTATTAGATTATATTTGTATGTGTTATACTTTTATATGACTGGCAACATAGTAGTTTTTTACACAAGTGTCATCACAAAGAAGTGACTAATGTGTTACGTTACGTTACAGTCAGCATTATGATGGCTATGATGTCACTAGGGTATAGAATTTTTAGGTGCCACTATTATTTTGTGGGAAGATCATCAAATATGTGTTTATTGTTCACTGAAATCTCATTATGAGGCACATAAATCTTTTGTATCAGGAGAAAATAAAGAAGTAAATGTGGAGGCAGCTAGAGTCATAGGTTTAGGGTCTATAAGTTAAGAAAAATTTTTATACATATTTATTATCTCCATGACATGTAAGACTAGAAAAAAAAAAAAGGAGGGTAAAAGAATATAGGATTTAAGGCCAGGTGCGGCGGCTCACACCCGTAATCCCAGCACTCTGGGAGGTCGAGGTGTGTGGATCACCTGATGTCAGGAGTATGAGACCAGCCTGGCCAACACGGTGCAACCCTGTCTCTACTAAAAATACAAAAATTAGGCGGGCATGGTGATGGGCACCTGTAATCTCAGCTACTCGAGAGGATGAGGCAGGAAAATTGCTGGAACCTGGGAGGCGGAAGTTGCAGTGAGCAGCAATCACACCATTGCACTCCATCCTGGGCGACAACAGTGAGATTTCATCTCAAACAAGCAAACAAACAAAAAAAGAATATGGGATTTAAGGAGAAGAGAGAAGGTATAATAAAGTTCCGGTCTACAAATTACAGAAATTCTTTTATAAATATTTATTATCTCCATGACATGTAAAACTAGGGAAAAAAAAGGAGGGTAAAAAATATGGGATTTTAGGAGAATAGAGAAGATATAATCGAGTTATTTTAGAAAGTAGAAAAAGAAATACAACAAAATATCCCTTTGTTGTTGTTAAGCACCCAGTTGAAGCTCCTTATTTATATTTTATTTATTGTACTGTATACTCAGTAAAGAGCTCCACAAGCCAGAGAGGGAAGAGAAATGGAAATAACTAGAGCTATGAATATATTAAATGGGTATACCATGAAGGAAAAGCAGAAGCCAGTTAAGGGGATTTGTTTTTCATTATCCTACAATAGAATACATAAGAGCATTAGGTGGAAACTACAGCGGTTAGACTACAAAATGAATAAGTGAAAAGAAAAGGTGTAAAGTTAACATTTTTAATTGATCACAGAAGTTTTAGCAACTGAGAGCAAATAAATACATGGCATTTTGAAAGTTGTATTATGAAGTTCTTAATTACCTATATACAGAATTACAATACATTATTGATGTGTGTTATCCTTAAAATGCAATATACAGCAAAAGTATTGTTAAAAAATATCTTTGAAAGGCTTCTATAATCCATGAATTTCAAATTCAGTAACAAGAACTAAGAACATTATATACTTTGTCTAAAATCACCCTCTGGAATGGTCAACAAATGGCTGTTTCATACAATCATGCTCATGGGGATTATTTAGCTAAGTTTTGTGGTTTTAGCCATATTTTATCATAGTTTGAAAGGGATATGAATCAATCAGGCAAGATTAGCTTATGTGGCAATAACAAACAACCACTAACACTCATTGGCTTAAAACTAAAATGGTTGTATGTTTTTGCTTTTGTTTCTTAACTTCTCACCCAAGTTACATATTTAAAAATAGTCATTTAGAGCCGGGCGCGGTGGCTCAAGCCTGTAATCCCTGCAATTTGGGAGCCCGAGACGGGCGGATCACGAGGTCAGGAGATCGAGACCATCCTGGCTAACACGGTGAAACCCCGTCTCTACTAAAAAGTACAAAAAACTAGCCAGGTGAGGTGTTGGGCGCCTGTAGTCCCAGCTACTTGGGAGGCTGAGGCAGGAGAATGGCATAAACTTGGGAGGCGGAGCTTGCAGTGAGCTGAGATCCGGCCACTTTACTCCAGCCTGGGCGACAGGGTGAGACTCCATCTCAAAAAAAAAAAAAAAAATAGTCATTTAGAGTCTCTGAAATGTGTCACCATCCTCCTAATAAAGTAGCCACTATCAGAAATGTTCTCTGTAGAAGAAAACAAACAAGCAATGTCACAAAGCATTCTCAGAATTTTAAATAGATTTAAATCACCTGGAAATTTAAATCACTTGTAAATGAGACAAATCATTTCCGGTCCCATTTCACTGGAAATAATCACAAAAAGAAACAACCTTAAAAAGATGGGAAAGTGCAAACCTACAAAGTGACTAAAAAGAAAAAAGAGCTAGCATATTTGTGAAGAAATCTAATGTGTATTAGACTCCCTATAAAATAAAAAACATTGAAACTTCTTATTGTGTAAATGTCAAGGTTCTGAAGTAAACATTAATTTTTCCGTGAGTCTTGTTGGAAAATTAATTTATTTTTCATTTTCTGATATCAAGTAAACATCAAAGTTGAATTTGGAATTCAAACTTCTATTTAGCAACTGGTTGAGAAAAAGAATGATTTTTTTTTCGAAGTTCAAAATGAAGAAAGATTCCTTGTAGAACTAACTGAATGCAAATGGCACTATAAATTTGATTCCAGCTCTCTTGAAAATAAATTCTACATTTATGTGCTTCTGTAATTAGTTCCAATCAGCACACTATAAATATGTAAGGGTTTTACCCATCTATCATTGCATCTTCGGTTTAAAGCTCTTCAGTTGAAATGGCAAACACAAATTCTGAGCAGATAATACTTCAATGTGGATTTGTCTAAGACTTAAAAGCTACAGATAATTCTTCCTTTGTTCTTGAGTTTTAGTCTTATTTATCCTTCTATTGAAAACAGTAATCATTTCTGTCTAAAATTAGAGAATACTGAAAGAGATGATATTAACTTAGAATTGAAAAGAAATGAATTCTAGTTATCTTGAGGGCCTGGGAGTTAGGGATAAATCCTCATTACTACTAACCTAAAAGATTTATTAAATGGCATTGATACACAAATGGTAAGAGAAAGAGTGCATATTGTATATATGTAAGAGAAAGAGTGTTGGGGTTTCTAATAATACTTTGCCTTTCTTATGGTACTGTTCTCCTATTTAAGTCAGTGTCTTTCAATGCATTTGCAACTATAAAATATTTAACAAGTTTCATATACAACCAGCAACAGCAAATAATATACCTTCGCATTGATCCCCTTAAAGGTTTAGAGATGAGTTGGGGCATGTCACTTCAGAGATGCTTGGCATCTTAAAATGTTCTCAGAATGGTGAGGCTTGAAAATATGCAGTTAGAAAATACTCCCCTACACATGTGATCCTGATATACCTACCTTCAATTCAGTTACTTTCATTGAAAGTAAATAAACACTATTCCAACACCAATTTTCTTCATATGCAAATCAGCAGGCCAAGAACAGAAATTTTAGTGACTTCATATTTCTAGAGGTTGTTTGAATGTCATATTAAAGATTGTATGACTTAGTCCTTTCAAATCTGCATCACCCAATGTGACTATATAAGTAAATAACCCCTACAACAACAACAATGCAACAAAAAAGAACAGCAAGTAATAATTTCAGTATAATCGGACTAGGCAAGGTTGGGTACAATCTAACATATCTATTGCAATTTATATAATTGCTTTAGTTTAGGCAATGAGATTTTGATCTCAAAATCGGTTTGAAGTTAGTGGGAATTTCCTTTTTTTTTTTTTTTTCGAAGACGGAGTCTAGCTCTGTCACCCAGGCTGGAGTGCAGTGGCGCGATCTCGGCTCACTGCAGCCTCCGCCTCCCGGGTTCATGCCCTTCTCCTACCTCAGTCTCAGGAGTAGCTAGCTGGGACTATAGGCACCCATCATCACACCAGGCTAATTTTTTTGTATTTTTAGTAGAGATGGGGTTTCACTGTGTTGGCCAGGATGGTCTCAATTTCCTGACCTCGTGATCCGCCCGCCTCGGCCTCCCAAAGTGCTGGGATTACAGGCATGAGCCACTGTGCCCAGCCTTTTGTGGGAATTTCTTCGGGAGCACATCACTTTTATAGATAGTATAGATATTCAAATATTGTATTCTCAAGAAGTGTTGTTGGTATCTTAAGCTATGCTTAAGCATTTTCTAAGGTAATAACTACCTATTCATTTATTTAACATAGATTTATTGAGTATCTCTTATGAGCAAGCACTGGTCATACATAAGAAGGTAAGAAAAGTTGATAGATTCTACCCTTTGACAGTTCACAGTCTAGGGACAGAACACAAATCCTCACCCAAGTCAATTCAAAATTAGAAAATTCAAATAATTGTGATAAAAGTCCAAAATACTATTCATAACACATGAATTTTGACATAAATATTACATAACACATGAACCTCACTAATTTAGAAGCTAATGAAGGTTTTCTGCAAAAGTGTATCCTTTAAGCTGTAAAAATGAAGAATTGTTAGAAGTTAAACAGACAAAGTTTAATGTTTGAGAAAGAAGTAGAGCTCTTCAGAGAACATTTCTAGCAAGAGAACAATAGACATGAAAGCCAACAACACAGGAAAGAGCGTTGAATGTTTGAGAAACCCACACCTGTCCGGTGAAGTTGGAGAATAGACAGCTGGGGACAAAAAGTATGAGATAAAGTAAAAAGATTTTATAAGGAATAGAAAGTACTGGATTTTTATTCCAAGTTAAATGTTTGTGTTTTTGGTCTATGAATAATAAGATATAAAATACATTTTACAAATTCAGTGATATTACTAGATTTACATTTTAAAAGGGTAAGTTTGTTTGCAGTGTAAAAACCAATCAGATTTGTGGGACAGAGTAAGCTATGTAATGTATAAAGTACAGCTTTTCCATTACCATGCAATAATCATAACACTATTATAGAGGGATTTTTTAATATAAAAATAAAAGTAATACCCACATAGAAAAAGTAATTTTTTAAAAAATAAAAAAAAACCTTTTTTTTGAATCACTGTGGAAGTTTTCTATCTGAATACATGCATGTGCCCAATATCTGAAAAGAGAGCAATAAATTAAAATTGTTATTTGATTCAAAAATAAACGAGAGAACTAGAGGATGACGGGAAAATAAGATTCTTCAAAGTTCTTCCTTCTGCTGAAATGTCAATATGAACAGCTATCTACATTCAAAAGTACCTTCACAAGAGGTAAGGAAACCAGGTGAGAGATCACGATACCTGACTGCACCACAATAATAATAAAAGACGCATTGAAAAGGCATTGAAGAGGGTAGCAAAGACTGTTTTCCACTACCCGTATCAACCCTCCCCGCAGCCCCAAGCAGCACACCATGAAAAGAGATACTCTTTGCTTCAGGGAAAGAGAGGAGGGTGAGCACAGGACTTTTCCCTGGACCTCAAAATGTGATCCCCACAGTAAAACTCAGAAGCAGTCAGGCTCCCATGGCCTTCAAAACCAGGTTAGATTCTTGAGGATAAACCTCCAGACCCACCTTGGTGGGAGTGGGGAACTTGCAGTACAAAGCTTAAGTCCTGTGAGACAAATTCAGTTGCTAGTCCACACCATGGCCTGGTTTCAGTGGTCCCAGGACCCAGACAGCCTTCAGTGGCAGACAGGCTTTAGCAGTCCTGTGCTTCTACTCTGCCCCAGAACCTCAATGGTCACAGAAGACTGACTTCAGCTTTGTCTCAACGCCACACTGGCTGCAGCAGACCCAAACATTGGGCATATCCAGTGCTTTGTCAACCACAATGGTCTCCAGGTTATGAAACATGCCGGACAGCCTGCCTAGAATCTCTGAATGGGCTGACTGTTGAAGGAATTTTCAGAAAACGCTAGTCTCTAATGACTGGAATGAATACCCACTTTTTCAAATGTGCTGACAATGCATGGCCATAAGGAATAAGAAAAGAAGGGAAATATGACATCATTAAAGGGACAAAACAAAGTGCTAATGATCAACCATAAACAAAGGAAGATGTATAAAGTACTTGACAAAGAATTCAAAATAACTGCTTTAAGGGGCCTCAGAGAACTTTAAAAACAAACACAGGGGAACAATTCAAAGAAATATAAGGGAGCAGAATTTAACAGAGATGGAAATGATTAAAACAAAACTGACACAAATTATTGAGCTAAAAATATAATGAACAAAATGAAAATTATAATGCAGAGCATCAGTTGCAGAATTAATCAATAGAACAAAGAATGTGAAATTGAAGGCAGGTTATTTGAAAATACACAGAAAAGAATAAAAAGGAATGAATAAAGCTTATGAGACTTACAGGACAGCATCATAAAGGCAAATTACTGAGTTATAGAGGATAAAGTAGGAAAAAAAAGGTCAAGGAGTAGAAAGTTTATTTAAATAAATAATAGCAGAAAACTTTCCAAATCTGGTGAAAGATATAACTATCTAAGTACAGAAATGTCAAACATCTCCAGATTCAATTCAAATAAGATGACCTCAAGGCATATTATAATCAAACGGTCCAAAATCAAAGACAAAGAGAAGATCCTAAAAGCAGCAAGAGAAAAGAAACAGGAAACAAAAGACAGTTTCAATAAGACTAGTAGAAGGTTTCTCAGCATAGCCCTTACAGGCCAGGAGAGACTGAGATCAGTACCTGAAGAGAGAAAAAAAAAAAAAAAAAAACCCAGAAAAAAACACTTTCAATGAAGAACACTGTTCTCAGCAAAGTTATCTTTTAGAAATGAAGTAAAGAATTTTCCAGATAAATAAAGGATGAGGCAGTAAGCTTCATGAGACCCATCTTATACTTTAAGTTCTATCAATGATAGACTGTATAAAGAAAATTTGGCATATATACACCATGGTATACTATGCAGCCATAAAAAAGGATGAGTTCATGTCCTTTGCAGGGACATGGATGAAACTGGAAACCATCATTCTCAGAAAAGTAACACAAGAAGAAAAAAACAATCACTGCATGTTCTCTCTCATAAGTGGGAGGTGAACAATGAGAACACATGGACACAGGGAGGGGAACATCACACACCAGGGATGGGGGACTGGGGGAGGGACAGCATTAGGAAAAATACCTAATGTAAATGACGAGTTGATGAGTACAGCAAACCAACATGGCACATGTATACCTATGTAACAAACTTGTCCGTTGTGCACATGAGACCCATCTTATGAGAAATGATAAAGGAAGTCCTTCAAGCTCAAAGAAAAAAAGATACTAGTAAGTAACATAAAAACATATTAAAGTATAAAACTCACTGAAAAAAGTAAGTACATAGTTACATTCAGAATACTCTATTACTGTAATGGTGATGTGTAATTCACTTATATCTGTAATATAAAGGTTAAAAGACAAAACTATTAAAAATATAATTGCTATAATAATTTGTTAAGCAGTATGAAATATAAAAAGATGTAAATCATCACATAAAAATGTAAAATATTATGGAAGGGGAGTAAAAGTATAGAGGCATTTTATGTGATCAAATTTAAGTTATTATTGACTTAAATAAGCTGTTTAATGCATAATTTTTAAAGCTTCATGGTAACTATAGCAAAGACTTTAGTAGATATACACACACAAAAAAATGAAATTCAAAAAATAAAAATATACCACTGGAGAAAATTACTTAACAATAAAGGAAGAGATAATAGCAAAAGAAGAAGAAAGGGGAAAAGGATATACAAAACAAGTAGAAAAAAAATAGCAAATTATCAGTATAAAGTCAATATATGTCAATAATCACCTTTAAAATAAATGAATCAAATTCTCGAATAAAAACACATTGAGTTAAAGAATGGATGAAAAATAAACACAACTCAACTGTATGCTGTCTAAGAGACTCACTTCAACTGTAAAGACACACATAGAGCGAAAATGAAGAAACAGAAAAACATTCTGTTCAAATAAAATCAAAAGAGATTAGAATTCCTGTATTAGATAAAATATGTTTAAATCAAAAACTGTAAAAAGAGACAAAGAAGATCATTATATAACAATAAAAGAGTCAATTCAAAAAATAATGACTAAAACGTGCAAATTAGTAAACACATCACACACACAAAACCACAAATAATTGATATAACATATTGTATAGGGAAAGATATCTTCAAAATTGATGGGTGTTTTGTTTGTTTGTTTGTTTTTATGGAAGCAGTAGTTTGGAACACTTTTATACCTACCGTGGAATTGTAACTTTCACAAAACTCAGAAGACACATTTCTTACAAACCCAATAGTACATATTATGTTATATTTTATTATACTATGCTATAGTAGAGTATATCATATTACAGTATATGTTATGCTGCATTATATGTTACATAACATTATGTTATAAAGGTTTGATTTCCCTCTCTATACTAATATGAATATTTTTGTACTAGTCAAATTTAATTGTGTAAACAATTGTAAAATTTAAGTCTAATTGGTACAAGTCAATAGAGGCCTATGCTATTACTCATATATTGTTAACAAGAAAACAAACATGTAAAAAAATACAATTCTTGTCTAATTTGTCAATGGTCATATGACTTCAGTAAACATCCAAAACATGCCATTTTAAGTTATTGCCTGTTAATAACTTGAGATAATTTTATTAAATATTAATAAAATGTAATGTATGACAAACATGTCATCAGGAACTACAAAAGGACTCTCATTATAAAGAAATGTTAAATATAAGTAAATAATGACATTCAAAAACCAAATTTTCATTCTCTGATAACCATAAAAGCAAAAATAATGAAGTCTCAGGACCATCCTAAGATTTCTGTTCACATATTCTGGAAGGCCAGGAATGACCTCCAGATGAGGTCATAATTGTCCAATTTATAATTTCTTATAAAATGATCTTTCTCACACTCGACAGTCTCCATTAATACATTAAGTTATGGCAGGTATTAATTAATGATGGGCCCCCTTTTCTTGACATAGTGAATCTCAAAAATACTTTGTGTCTCCCTAAATTAGGGACTCCGAGAGAATGCTAAAATCAAGAATAGGAAATACTTAAAGATTTCATTAACCTCAAAGGTAATGTCTGCTTTGTTATGAAGCTGTAATTCACAACAGTCACGTTAGAAACAAGTTCAAATCAGGTGACTTAATAGAGTGTTTATCGAGTGCACCATCCAGCATGAACATTCAGAAAGTAAATAAACCCAAGTATAAGCTATTACAGGACTTGAAGTCATATTCCTCTACAGAACAGGCGCTTACAATTTTAAATTAATAATCATTACTAGATATTCTGTATGATTATTTCTATCAATATGAAACTGAGCCATTCAGATAAGTGAATGTTGTGCTTTAAAATTTTCTAAATCAATTTACATGAATTTAAAATATTCCTGTTCTTATTTTAAAAATATAGCACATATATTTAATATGTAAAATGTGCAACAAAAAAGGAAGATAGCATATACTGGTGTTTCATGATGGTGATTAAATATTATACTGAAGTATTGTGTCTCTCTTTTAATGATGAATGTTATAAGTATATAGATGGTTTTACCATTTTAACTAATCAAAATATCATCGTCATCTACCAAAACTGTTCTTTTTGTTTGTTTGTTTGTTTTTTCCTCCAAGATGGCTGACTAGAAGCATTTCAAGCATTCCTCCTCCACTTGGCAGAACCAAAACAGTATGTGGACAATCACACTTTGAATACATTACTCAGGAAGGAACACAGGAGTTCAACAGAAAGTTGAAGGGAAGTCTTCAAATCTGGGAGGAAAAAAGAAAATGGGCAGCCTGAGTGGCCAAGATCAGCCAAGACCTGGGTGCAAATCCTCAATATGGAAAAGGGTGAGTGAATGTGCTTCCGTGGTCCACTTTCCTACTGTGGAATTGTGCGAGTTGAGGAACAAGGGGAGTACCTGACCCTCCCAATGTCTGAATCTAGCTTGAGAAGCAGCCAGAAGACTGTGAGAAAGAATTTCTTCAGGAGTGTTGCATGCCCTTTTATAGACCTGGGATGCCATTCTTGAGCCCAGCTCCAAGCCAACTGTGCATGGTCCTTGAGAGTAGCAGCATTGGTCCTGGCTGGTAGGGATGCTTAGAGGCAATTATGGAAATGGGACTTTACTGCAGGATGGGTTACCACAAGTAGTTCTGAGAATTGAGTGTGGAGTGAGATCTAGCCACTGGTGGAGCTGGGCAGCCTGAGGATTGCCTTGTCCTGTCCTGACAAGCATGGTGCCTGTACCTACCACTAGGAGGCCTGGGTTCAAGGTTGCCTGGTTCAGCTCTGCCAAACTTCTCCCCACTCTCTGAGACAGTGTGGGATCCATGCTCATGGGTGTTCCACAAATCAATCCACCACGTGGGACACCCAAGTACTTCCCTCAGGGAACGTAGGTCAGATTTATACATCCTGCCACTACTCCCACAGCTGTATTATTATTATTATTATTTTACCTGTCAGTGCCACCTACTGGCCTAGAGGATAGCCCATGTATTTCATTACCATTATAACAACTGCTAGCACAAAAACCCTCAGGAACTACAAAAGGATCTCATGACCACTGCTACTGCCATCACCCACAACACCCCAGGTTCCAAGGATGCCAAAAACCCACTCACCTCCTTATTGCACCACTGCTACTACTGGCATCTGAGAAAGCCACTCAGAAGCCCAGGAACCAGCCTGCCGGGAACTGCCACCTCAGGTGCCAGCATACATGACCCCAGGTCACAATGATAAACATGCTGAGCCCACCACTACTATGAATGAAACCTGAAGAGCTTTTAGGCATTCTAGTCCTCAGCACAACTTCCCCACATCCCCCACCCATGGCTGCACCCTAACTACTGAGCAACCCACAGATACCAAGGCTAGGTATAGCCAAAGAAATCTTTTTTATTATTATCATTATTATTATTATTATTATACTTTAAGTTCTAGGGTACATGTGCATAACGTGCAGGTTTGTTACATATGTATACTTGTGCCATGTTGGTGTGCTGCACCCATCAACTCGTCAGCACCCATCAACTCATCATTTACATCAGGTATAACTCCCAATGCAATCCCTCCCCCCTCCCCCCTCCCCATGATAGGCCCCGGTGTGTGATGTTCCCCTTCCCGAGTCCAAGTGATCTCATTGTTCAGTTCCCACCTATGAGTGAGAACATGCGGCGTTTGGTTTTCTGTTCTTGCGATAGTTTGCTGAGAATGATGGTTTCCAGCTTCATCCATGTCCCTACAAAGGACACAAACTCATCCTTTTTGATGGCTGCATAGTATTCCATGGTGTATATGTGCCACATTTTCTTAATCCAGTCTGTCACTGATGGACATTTGGGTTGATTCCAAGTCTTTGCTATTGTGAATAGTGCCGCAATAAACATACGTGTGCATGTGTAAACTAGCCAAGGAAATCTTACACAGTCTTCATCACTGCAAAGAACCAGAGTCAAATGCCGTACCAAGTAAGTATCACAGTAATATGTTCAAGAAAAAAATCTCCTCCCATGAAAGTAATTTTAAATTAAAAAGAAGCAACTATTGCTCCAGAGCAAAAAACAAAATAATATGACACCTTCAGAGAAACACAATAGTTCTCCAGAAGTAGGTGTTAACAAAAAAAGTCATTGAAATGTCATATAATAAATTCAAAATATTGATTTTAATGAAGTTCAATGAGATGCAAGATAAATTTAAAAACCAATACAAAGAAAAAAAAATTCGGGATATAAATGAGAACTTTACCAGGGAGATTGATATCTGAAAAAAGAAAAACAAAAAAACTCACACACACACACACACACACACACACACACACGTACATATATACAAAAATTCTAGACCTCAAAACTTTATCAAATGAATTTTAAAAATTTTCAAAAGCCTCAACAATGATAAGATCAAGCAAAAAAAATGTACAACTTCAGAAAAGGTCTTTTGAAATATTGCAGACAAAAATAAAAGAAATTAAAAAGAATGTGCATAGGCTTCAAGACATTTGAGACTACATCAGGCAATTGAACTTAAGAATCATATTCTCCAGGGGTAAATACAAATTAAAATATTTTGAAGACCTATTTAATAAAATAATTAATGAAAATTTCCCATCTATCAAGAGATTTAATCATCCAGGTATAGTAGGACCCATAATCCCTAGGAAATTTATTGCAAAAAGAGCTTTAACACAAATTGTAATCAGTCTAAAGTCAAAGTGAAAGAAAGAATTCTAAAATTAACAAGAGAAAAGCATCTAGTCGCTTATGAAGAAAGCCCATCAGACTAACAAGCAGACATCTCAGCAGAAATCATACAGGGCAGAAGAGAATGGGAAGGCATGTCAGAACTGCTGAAATAAATAAAACTTCTAGCCCAGAACTCTATATCCAGCAAAATTAAGGTTTATAAATAAAAGAGAAATAAAATCTTTCCCAGCCACACAAATGCTGAGGGAATTCATCACCACCAGACTAGTCCTACAAAAAATAATCAAGAGTCCTAACTAGAAATGAGAGAATAACATTCACCACTGTAACAACATATGAATGTATAAAACTTACCGGTAAAGCAATCACACACAAAAAAGAGAAATAAATCAAATAAGGGGCCAGGTGCAATGGCTCATGCCTGTAATCCCAGCACTTTGGGAGGCTGAGGTGGGCAGATCACTTGAGGTCAGGAGTTCAAGCTCAGCCTGGCCAACATTGTGAAAGTCTACCTCTACTAAAAATACAAAAATTAGTTGGGGGTGGTGGCGGGCACTTGTAGTCCCAGTTACTTGGGAGACTGAGGCAGAAGAATCGCTTGAACCCAGGAAGTGGATGTTGCAGTGAGCCAAGATTGTACCACCACACTCAGTATCAAAAAAAAGAAATCAAATAATAATATTACAGAGTTCCACTGAATCAAAGATAAGTAGACACAGAAAAAAATTAAAAAAACAATTAAGAATATAACAGGAACAAAAGCTCACATACCAGTATTAACCATAAATGTAAATGGGTTAAATGTTCCACTTAAGAGATATAGATTGATGTAACTGATGTAAAAAGTAATGATCTAACAATATACTGCTTACAATAAATACACCTTACCTGTAATGACACAGAAAGACTGAAAGTAAAGGTGTGGAAAAAGATATTCCACACAAACAAAACACAAAATTAAGAATAACTATGTTAATAGTAGAGAAAACAGATTTTAAATTGAAACCACTTTTTAAAAAGGTCATTAGATATGATAAAGCTCTCAATTCATCAAGAGAATATAATAATTTGAAATATATATGTACCCATTCATATATGTACCAGATTCATAAAACAAATGTTACTAGACCCAAAGAAAGAGACAGACAGCAATAAAATAATAGTGAGGATTTCAACATCCCACTCAAAGCCTAGACAGATCATCAAGACATAAAATCAACAACAAAAATTAACCCACTGGATTTAAATTGCACATTAGAACAAATAGACCTAATATGCATTTACAGAATATTCTACCCAACAACCACATAATACAGATAGTTCTCATCAGCACATGGAATATTCTCTTAGATAGGCTATATATTAGACCACAAAAGGTCTTAACAAATTAAAAGCAAAACAAATCATATCAAGTATTTATTCAGATCACAGTGGAATACAAGTAGAAAACAATACCAAATAAATATTTGGAAATTATACAAATACATGGAAATTATAAAACACATTTATGAATGATCATTGGGCCAACAAATAAGATGGAAATTTAAAAAATTATTGAAACAAATAAAAATGGAAATACAGCTTACCAAATCTGCTGAGATATAACAAAAGTAGTGCAAAGAGTGAAGTTGACAGCTTTAAATGCTTACATAAAAAGTAGAAAGGTTAAAAATAAACAACCAAGCATCATACCTCAATGAACTAGAAAAGCAAGAATAAACCAAACCCAAAATTTGCTCAAGAAAATAAATAAGAAACGTAAAAGATATTAAGATATAAACAAAAATTACAATATTAAGATATAAACAAAAAATTACAAAGGATTTAAGAAATAAAGAGTTGATTCATCTGTTTATCTGAAGGCAATTGATAAGCTCCTAGCTAGTCTAAACAAGAAAATAAGAATGAAGATCCAAATAAACAAAATCAAATACAACAATCGAGATTACAACTGATACCACATAAATACAAAGATCATCAGAGACTATTACCAACTGTATGCTCACAAACTAGAAAACCTAGAGGAAACAGAAAAATTCCCAAATATACCACTTTTTAAGATTTATCAAAAAGAAATAGAAAACCTGAACAGACCAATAATAATGAGTGGTGAGACTGTAGCAGTTTTTAAAAATCTCCCAACAAAGAAAAGCCCAGGACCAGATGAATTACAAGCTGAATTATTCTACCAACATACAAAGAAGAACTAATAGAAATCCTCCTGAAATTGTCACCAAAAACAAGATACAGAGAGAAAATTATCCCTAACTTATTCTACAAGGCCAATATCTCTTTTATACCAAAATCAGGCAAGCACACAATGAAAGAAGAAAACTGCAGACCAATATTCCTGATTAACATAGATGCAAAACCCTCATCAAAATACTATCCAATCAAATCCAACAGTGTATCATAAAGATAATAAATGACAATCAAGTGGGTTTTATACCAGAAATGCAAGGATAATTCAACATATGCAAATCAATAAATATGAACATCATATAAACAAAAATAAGTACACAACTGATATGAGCATCTCAATAGATGTAAAAAAAAATTTGATAAAATCCTGTGTGTCTTCATGCTAAACACCCTCAACAACTTAGGCATAGAAGAAACATCCTTCAAGTGATAAAGGCCAGAAGATGGCTGACTAGAAGCAGCTAGTGTGTGCCACTCCCAGAGAGAGGAGATAGCGTGGTGAGTAAACACTATTTTTTTTAACTGAATTGTCAAGAACACTTTGTGATTCATTAAAGAAGCAACGGGACCCACGGAGTACAGAGAAGTGAGATAGGACAGCCACCCACCTGGGATTGGCATGGAACCAAGTGAGGCTCCTTACCATAGGGAAATGGTGAGTGAGCAAGAGCCCCTGGCTCTTCTCACAGACACACTTCTGCCACAGACCTTTGCAAACCTGCGCATAGGAGATCTCGCCTGATACTCTTCCCTTCCTGGGACCTCCAGAGTGACAGAGAATGTTGCATGGGGTATGGGCAGAGCCTTCACTAAGACACACAGAGTCCCAGGGGCCTCAGACCCCTGAGCACCTTGACACCAGTGGCTGTAGCTCTACCAACAAGGGAAGCCAGGCTCTTTCACACTCCCCAGGAAAGGGGCCTCATCCATGGTGCTGAGGAGTGAATGGTCTGCAGGCTTGGCCTCTGCTACGCCTCATTAGACAAAGACAATTGGCCTAGGACCTTAGCACCGCCACCCCAAGCTGCCTGAGCTCTTAAGCCAGTGGCAGTTCTGCATTTCCCTGGGACAGAACTCCCAGAGGAAAAACACAGGTCTGACATTTTTGCTGCTGCTGCTGCTGCTGCCCCCAACCCGACTGCCTTCAGGCTCGGTAGGGAGCAGAGAGATGAAGGACCATTGCAGGCCTCCAGCACAACACGGCTGCCTTCCAGAAAAGTGGCCAGGCTGTGTTGTATGTGAACCCCTGATCCTGTAACTCCTCAGTGGCCAGGATCTCTCAACCTGGCCCCCTAGCGTAGCTGCCCTGCCCCTGCCAGGGCACAGCACATCAGTTGGTGGGGGCTCTGCATTTCTCTGAGGAGTAAATTCTGATATTTACTGAATTCTGATATAGACATTCCCCCTCCCTTCTGCCACTGCCAATGCAGCAGTAAGGCCCTTAGTGCCCTCTAACTGGGGAAGAAACAAGCAGCCTGCGTGCTTTACTCATACGTCCAGAATGCTACAGTCACCACAGGGAATTGAAATGAGTCTCTCTTCTCAGTGAGTCCCCAACCCCCTGCTCTTCACCAGGCAGGGACCCGTGGCTTGGGCCTGAAATGCAGCCACCATGCCCTGGGCTCATTGTTTCCATTGGCAGATGCTCTTTGTTGCTCTAGGGTGGAGCTCCAAGAGACAAGGAAAAGGTCTTCTCCCATTATCACTACCAAAGTCCTAGTCCCTGCTTCCCCCAAGCTTGAGAGGGAAAAAAGCCTGAGCTTGCCCCATGGCTGTGGTGCACTGCCGAAGAGTGCCAAGCTAAGATCTGTAGCCAGCACTCAAGTAAGAGAGGAGCTCACACTCTCAGAGCCCTGAGAGGGAGCATGGCTACAAACAGGAGGAAATAAGAGGAGCTGCCTGGCTGAGCAAAAGCCTACCTAAAGGGCATTATGCTTAAGCGTCATCTACTGGATCACAGCCCAAACTTCAACAACAAAAATACTTAGATGATAGTACTATATCCCCCTGTGAAACCAAGAACAAGAATTCAGCCAAAAATAAAGATGCTGCACAAAGCCTTGACCCTCTGAAAACATGAAGAAATGGAGCCAACTGACTGTGTTCAAATTACACACCAAGGTAAAGGGAACATTGATCCACAGAGATGAGAAAGAACCAGTGCAAGAATTCTGGCAACTCTAAAAGCCAGAGTGTCTTCTTACCTCCAAATACCACAGTAGCTCCCCAGCAATGGTTATTAGTCAGAAGGAAGTAGCTGAAGTAAAAGACATAGAATCTGGAGTCTGGATAGCAATTAAGACCCTTGAGATTCAGAAGAATGTTGAAACAAATTCCAAGGATTTTACGGAATCCGGTTGTATTAGTCAGTTCTCACATTGCTGTAAAAAATACCTGAGACTGGCTAATTTATAAAGAAAAGAGGTTTAATTGGCTTATGATTCTGCAGGCTGTACAGGAAGCATGGCAGCAACTGCTCAGCTTCTTGAGAGGCTTCAGGAAATTTACAATCATGGCAGAAGGTGAAGGGGAAGCCAGCACTTCACATGGCCAGAGCAGCAGGAAGTGAGAGAGCAGGGGAGTTGCCAGACACTTTCAAATGACCATATCTCATGAGAATTCACTCTCTATCACAAGAACAGCACAAAGGGGGAATTCTGCTTCCATGATCCAATCGCCCACCAGACCCTGCCTCCAGTGGTGGGGATTAAAATCTGACATGAGATTTGGGCAAGGGCACAGGCCAAACCATATTATTTCCTCCTTTGGCCCCTCTCAAATCTCATGTCCTTCTCACAACAGTCCCCCAAAGTCTTAACTCATTCCAGCATTAACTCAAAAATCCCAAAGTCCAAAGTCTCATCTCAGACGAGACTAGTTCCTTCTGCGCTGAGCCTGTAAAATAAAAAATTTGTTACTTGCTTCCAAGATATAATGGGGGGTAAGGTATTGGGTAAATATTCCCATTCTAAATGGGAAAAATCAGCCAAAAAAGGGGCTAAAGGCCCCATGCAAATCTGAAACCCAGCAGGGAAGTCACTAAACTCTAAAGCTCCAAGACAATCTCCTTTGAATTCATGCTCCACATCAGGATACATTGGTGTCAGGGGTGGGCTCCCAAGGCCTTGGGCAGCTCTGCCCCTGTGGCTTTGCAGGGGTCAGTTCCCACAGCTGCTCTTATGGGCTGCTGTTGAACACTTTCAATTTTTCCAGGCACATGGTGCAAGCCCTCAGTGGCTCTACCATTACAGGGTCTGGAGAATAGTGGCCGTTTTCTTACAGCTCCACTAGGCAGTGCCCCAGTGGGTACTCTGTGTGGAGGCTCCAACCTCACATTTCCCCTCCTACTGTCCTAGTATGGGTTCTCCGTGATGACACCATCCCTGCAGTGGGCTTCTGCCTGGACATTCCTCCAAACATCCTCCAAAATATAGGCAAAGGATCCCAAGCCTCAACTCTTGCAGTCTGTGAACCCACAGGCTTACTGCCACATGGAAACCACAAAGGCTTATGGCTTGCACCCTTAAAGCACTGGCCTGAGCTGTATGTGGGTTCCTTTAGCCACGGTTGGAGCTGGAGTGGATGGGATGCAGGCAGTAGTGTCCTGATGCTGCAAAGGGCAGCAACACCATGGGCCTGGCCCATGAAACCACTCTTTACTCCTAGGCCTCTGGGCCTGTGATGGGAGGGTCTGACATGAAGGTCTCTGAAACGCCTTCAAGGCAAAACAATTTGACATCACATTTGGGTGGGAACACAGACCCAATCCAAAGAACCAGTAAAATGTTTCAAGGGAAGAAAGATAAAATAGCCATTTTAATGAGGAGCCAATCTGAGCTGATCGAACTGAGAAACTCACTACAAATATTTCATAACAAAATGTAAAGTTTTGACAGCATAGGAGACCAAGCTAAGGAAAGAATCTCTGAGTTTGAATGCTGGTTCTTCAAATTAACTCAGTCAGAAAAAAAATTAGAAAAAATAATTTTAAAATGAGCAAAACTCCTGAGAAATATGGTATTATGTAAATATAACAAATCTACACATCATTTGCATTCTTGAAAGAGAGGGAGAGAGAGCAAGTAACCTGGAAATTCTATTTGAGGATACTGCCCACAAAATTCCACCCCCCAACCCTAGAGAGATTGACGTGCAAATTCAGGAAGTTCAAAGGACCCCCACAAGATACTAAATGAGAAGACCATCCCCAAGACACACAGTTGTGAGATTCTTCAAGGTCAGAACAAAAGAAAAAATATGAAAGGCAGATAGAAAGAAGGGGCAGATTACCTACAAAGGGAACCTCATCAGGCCAACAGGAGATCTTTCAGCAGAAACCCTACAAGACAGAAGAGATTGGGGACCTATATTCAGGATCCTTAAGGAAAAGAAATTCCAACACCATACTAAGCTTTATGAGTGAAGGAGAAATAAAATTCTTTTCAGACAAGCAAATTCTAAGCAAATTCATTACCAACAGGCCTGTATAACAAGAGGTCCTTAAGGGAGCATGCAACATGGAAATGAAAGGTCATTTCCAGCCATCACAGAAGCACACTCAAGTATATAGACCATCAATATTATAAAACAAATCCCCAATCAAGATGTAAAAACAGCTAACATCATGATGACAATCAAATCTGTACATATCAATATTAGACTAAAATATTAATAGGTTAAACAACCTACCTAAAATGTACAGAGTGGCAAGTTGCATAAAGAAGCAAGACCCAACTCTAGGCTATCTTCAAGAGATCCATCTCACATGGAGGGACACCCACAGGCTCAAAGTAAAAGGATGGAGAAAGATCTATCAAGCAATAGGAAATTTTTAAAAAGCAGGGCTTGCTATTTTTATTTTAGACAGAATCAACTTCAACAACAATCAAAAAAGACAAAGCAGAGCATTACATAATAATAAAAGATTCAGTTCAACAAGAAGACTTAACTATCCTAAATATATATGCACCCAACATTGGAGCACAGAGATTCATAAAACAAAATCTTAGAGATTGGCAAAGAGACTTTCATTACCACTCAATAATAGTAAGAAACTTCAACACTCCAACAAATGTATTGGGCAGATCATCAGGGAAGAAGACTAACAAAGATACTTGGGATCTAAACTAGTTACTAGACCAAATGGATCTAACAGACAACTACAGAACAATCCATCTAACAAAAACAGAATGCACATTCTTTTCATTTGTAGATGGCACATACTCTAAAATGTATCTTATACTTGCCATAAAGCAATTTTCCACAAATAAAAAAAAAAAATCATACCAACACTATGGGACCACAGTGCAATAGAAACAGAAATCAGTACTAAGAAAATCTCTCAAAACCATACAATTATATGGGAGTTAAACAATTTGCTCCTGAATTTGGGGTAAATAATAAAATTAAGGCAGAAATCAATAAATTCTTCAAAACTAGTGAAAACAAAGACACCACATATCAGAATCTCTGGGACACAGCTAAAGCAGTGTTAAGGGAAAAGATAATAGTGCTAAACACTTACATTAAAAAGTTAGAAAGAGCTCAAACTAACAAGCTAATATCACACCTAGCCAAACTTGAAAAGCAAAAGCAAACTAACTCCAAAGCTAGCAGAAAAATAAATTAACCACAATCAGAACTAAACTGAATGAAATGGGAACAAGAAAACTCCATAGATTTTGCCCAAAGGTTGCTAGATATAATAATAATAATAATAATAAAAACTTCAACAATGTTTCAGGTTACAAAATCATGGACAAAAATTAGTCACATTTTTATACACCAATAATCATCCAGCTGAGAATAAAATCAAGAAGGCAATCTCATTTACGATAGCTACCAAAAATTTAATACCTAAGAATGTAATTAATCAAACCGGTGTAAGAGCTGTACAAGAAAACAAAAACACTGATGACAGAAACTGTAGATGACACAAACAAATGGAAAACATCCATGCTCATGGATTGAAAACATTGATATTTTTGAATGAACATTTTGCTTCATGCAATCTATAGATGTAATGCAGTTCCTATCACAATAACAATATTATTTTTCACAGAGAGAAAAAACAATCCTAAAGTTCCTATGAACCATAAAAGAGCCTGGAATAACCAAGGCAATTCTAGGCACAAAGAGTAAATCTGGAGGCATCACAATTCCTGACAACATTACTATAGTAACCACAAAATCAAGTTACTGGCCTGAAAATTGACTTATAGTTTAATGGAACAGAATACAGAACCCAGAAATAAAGACAATATGTACAGCCAACTTATATATGCCAAAGTTGCAAGTACATACATTGGGGAAAGGACACCCTTTTCAATAAACAGTGCTGGGAAAATTGGAGAACTTTATGCAGAAGAACGAAACAGGACCCCAATCTTGCAGCATATAAAAAATCCAATGCAAGATCTATCGAAGAGTAAAATGTAAGACCTGAAACTATAAACATAGTAGAAGAAAACCTAGGGAAAACTCTGGTGGACATTGGTCCAGGCAACAAATTAATAGCTAAGATCTCAATATCACAGTCCACAAAAACAAAAATCAACAAATAGGACTAAATAAAACTATACAGCTTCTGCACAGCAAAAGAAATATTCAATAGAGTTGACAGCCAACTTGTAGAATAGGATAAAATATTTACCACATGTGCATCCAACAAGGTTCTAATATCCAGAATATATAAGGAACTCAACAACCACCACCATCACCAAAAAAAAAAAGTAACCTCTTTTAAACATGGGCAAGGACTTGAATAGACACTTTTCAAAAGGAGACATACAAATGTCCATCATTAGGAAGACCATCATTAATAACAATTTCCTAAAAATGGTGTTGCCAAGAATGTGTAGACAAGGGAATGCTTATGCACTGTTGGTTAGAATGTAAATTAATGCAACATCTATAGAAAACATTATTGATGTTTCTCAAAGAGCTAAAAATACAAATACCATTCAATTCAGCAATCCCACTGCTACCCAAAGGAAAAGAAATCATTATTTTTTTAAAAACTGCACTTTTATGTTGATCACAGAATTATTCACAATAGTGAACATACCGAATCAACCTAAGTGTTCATCAAACAATGACTGGATAAGTAAAATGTGGTACATATACACACTGGAATACTACTCAGTTTTAAAAATAATGAAATCATGTATTTTGTACACCATGAATGGAACTGGCAGCCATTATTTTAGTGAATCAGGCAAGACAGAAAAACCAATATTGCTTCTTTTCAATTACAATTTGGAGCTAAATAATGAGTGCACATGGATGTAGAGTGTGAAATGATAGACAATGGTGTCTTGGAAGGGTGAGGGTGTGGGAGGCAGGTGGAGGATGAAAAACTACTTAATGGGTACAATGTACACAGTTTGGGTGATGGATACCCTAAATGCTCTGACTTCACCACTATGCAATCTGCATTAATAAAATTACACTGTACCTCATAAATTTATATAAATTTAGAAAAAGGAATCCACCAGAAAAAAATATATATCATCTTCAAAATATGTTTTGCATATAATATTTTATTGCACTAAAGGATTTCACCGGAATAACTATTGTAGAAGGATAGAATATTCGAAATCATTATTTAGCCTTTTTCTGAAATATTCTTGTCATTTTGTCTTATCTATTATACAGTTCTCTCACTGGAGGATCAGTAAGTTTATAGATGCTCTCCCTCTTGAAGCATTACTCCAAAACTAGCAGCAAAATTATTTTCTATTTGTAAGCATTTTTAAACGTTAATTTTATTCTTATTTCAATAGTTTTGGGGTATGGGTGGTTTGGGGTTACATGAGTAAGTTCTTTAGTCATGATTTTTGAGATTTTGGTGCATCTGTCACCAGAGCAGTGTACACTGTATCTAATATGTAGTCTTTTATCCCTCATCCTGCTCCTAACATCCCCCACTCAGAGTTCCCAAAGTTCAGTATATGATTTGTTTGCCTTTGCATTTTCCTAACTGAGCTCCCACTTATAAGTGAGAACATACAATATCTGATTTTCCATTCCTGAATTACTTCACATAGAATAGTGTCCTCCAGCTTCATTCAAGTGGCTGTAAGAGACATTATTTCGTATATGTATCACGTTTTTTTTAATCCACTCATTGGTTGATGGACATTTAAGTTGGTTTCATACCTCTGCAATTGCAAATTGTGCTATTACAAATATGCGTGTGCATGTGTCTTTTTCATATAATGCTTTATTTTCCTTTGGGTAGATCGCTGGATCGAATGATAGTTCTACATTTAGTTCTTTAAGGAATCCCCATACTGTTTTCCATAATGGATGTATTAGTTTACATTTCACCAGCAGTGTTAAAGTGTTCCCTTTTCTCCACATCCATGCCAACATCTGTTGTTTTTTGACTTTTATATCATGCCCATTCTTGCAGGAGTAGGGTGGTCTCTCATTGTGGTTTTAATTTGCATCTCCCTAACAGTGATGTGGAGCAGTTTTTCATGGGTTTGTTTGCTTTTTATATAACTGCTTTTGAGAATTGTCTATTCATGTCCTTTGCCTATTTTTTTATGGGATCATTTGTTTTCTTCTTGCTAATTAGTTTGAGTTCTTTATGGATTCTGGGTATTAGTCCTTTGTCAGATGCATAGGTTGTAAATATTTTCTCTTACTCTGTGTGTTGTCTGTTTACTCTTCTGATAATTCATTTTGCTGAGCAGAAGCTTTTTAGTTTAATTAGGTCCCATTTACTTCTTTTTGTTGCATTTTCTTTTGGGGTCTTAGACATAAATTATTTGCCTAAGCCAATGACTAAAAGAGTTTTACAATATTATCTTCAAGAATTTGTATGGTTTCAGATATTAGATTTAAGTCTTTGATTCAACTTGAGTTGATTTTTGTATAGGTGAGAGATGGAAATCCAGTTTCATTCTGCTACATGTGGCTTGCCAGTTTTTCCAGCACCATTTATTGAATAAGATGTCCTTTCCCCAATTTGTTTTGTATGGTTTGTTGAACAGTTGGTTACGTAATCATTTTAAAAATGTGAAAATCATCACCCTAAGGACATATATTAACTGTGACTTTGAATATATTTCTAGAACAATAAAACCGAATGTTTATTCCAATTTACATGTACAACAGTTGAAGACATATCTTTACAAATTAAATTAAATTATACATGTTTTCAACTAAGCCTCTGAAAATTATAATGTTCCTTAAGGCTTCACTTTTATTAATAGTTTATGAGAAAGAGCATATCTGTGATTAGTAACAAAGAAGATTTATGTAATTTGTTTTACTGCTAACTTTCGTCTGTGTAGAAGTTTATAGTTTGTATGTCTGTCTGCTAAATTTGTAGCTTTAGAAACTAAAATATATCCAAACTAGTCTATAACTTGAAAAGATGTTACTAGTTGGCAAATTCTAGTAATGAGACAAAAATTCCAAGCTCTTTGACTGGAAACCAAAACAAATCTAGCTTTGTATATTCTCTCTGAGACACATAGACTATAAACCATATTGACAGGTAATATTAGTCTGAATTCTTCATATTTTGGTGGAGTGGGCTTCCACTGGGAGTTGGAAGTTATAGCATTTCACCCTATCTCTGCTAAGAATAGTGGAGCAAATCACTGAACAGACCAAATCGTGAAGTTCCTATACATGTCTGTACAATTCTTATTTAGACTAGGACTCTATAGCTCTTTACAAGGTAATATCTTATTATTTTAACATTAACATTCCCAGAAGTAAATATATATATGTGTGTGTGTGTATGTATATATATGTATATATATATTTTACTCATACATATTTACTATGTATGGGTTTATTGAATAATTTATACATAGTTAACTATATTTGGGTTTACCTGCCCGAGACTATGACCATGTGTGTCAAATAAGTGACATTTATAAAGCCTTTATACGTTAAGTGAACAGAACTTCAAAGCTTGACTTAAACTCAAAATAGTCTATGTGATACAAATGCAGACTTTATTATTTCAAATTTAATTGATTTAGGAATTCATGCTGTATTTTTTTTTTTAACTAGTATAAGTTTGTAAGTATAAAGAGGCCACCACTAGTTCAGAAAATGTAATATTCGGATTTACATATCAAAACAATTAGATCATTATTGGTATAACATTTCAAATCATTTATGTTTTGGGGTGATTTTTACACTCATTATTTACCTCATAATTGTCTTAGGCTTGAGAGGCTAAGGAAAATCTAAATCATTCCTTTGATTACCAATCAGAACAAAAGAGAAATCTAAAATAAAAGTTAAAAAGTTTTCACGCCTGTAATCCCAGCACTTTGGGAGGCTGAGGCGGGTGGATCACGAGGTCAGGAGATCGAGACCATCCTGGCGAACACGGTGAAACCCCGTCTCTACTAAAAATACAAAAAAATTAGCCGGGCGTGGCGGCGGGCACCTGTAGTCCCAGCTACTCGGGAGGCTGAGGCAGGAGAATGGCGTAAACCCGGGAGGCGGAGGTTGCAGTGAGCTGAGATCCGGCCACTGCACTCCAGCCTGGGCGACAGAGCGAGACTCCGTCTCAAAAAAAATAATTAATGAGTCAAAAGAGTACCAAATGGTAACAAAGTGATAATAAAGAGATAAAGAAGGAGAAGGAAAGGAGGAAGAGAAGGACGAGGAAAGAGGAGGAAGAGGAAAAGAAGAAACGTGTGTAAAGAGAGTAATACTGACCAGCGATTTAGAGTTAATTTAAATATCCTCTGACACACAGGGACCATGAAACAGCAAGAGCTCTCTTATTGAAATACTCAGCAACAGTGATTATTTTTATATAGCATACAAGTTTCTTTTTACCTTAACTTTAATTCTATTTCCAGCTAACTAAATATTATCTAACTTCACAAGCTGACACGTGAAAATAAACTTTCATCAGTGAAGCATTTTTGACAGGCATTCATTCATTCAACAAGATTTTCCAAGTACTGATTTTGTGCTGTGTTTTGGGTTATTTTCTCAACATGTGAAAAAGCATGTTTAAATACTGTCTTCACAGAGCAGTTCTTAAATTATAAGTTGCATGTGAATCACTAAGAATCTTGTTAAATTGTCAATGTTTGAGGCATAGCAAAGAGAATTTATTACTTTGTTAGAAAATGAACTCCAGGAATTGAAACCTTTAACCATGATCTGTAAACCAGAAAGTGTCTGAGACAGATCTCAATCAATGTAGAAATTTTTTTTCATCAAGGTTAAAGACATGCCTGAAAAAAAAGGATCACAAATCCACAAGAACTATCTGTGGTCCATACCTTTTTCCAATGATGATTTTGAGGACTTAAATATTTAAAGGGAAAAAAGTGGACTCGACGGGAAAAAGGAAGGGTACAGTCACATTACTGAATCCACATGTTGCAAGAGAAAAGTAGCAGTAAAGAAAGAGTCAATTAGTTCAACTAGCACTCAGTAACTCAAAATGTTCCATGAGAAATGTGAGCTAGAGTAGCTACCTGTGGTGATATTTAACCTTTATCTGTAACTATCCTCTTAGGAACAAAAGGAAAGGAAGTTTCATACATGATTCAGCTTTTAGCTTAATTTATACTTTTGGCCATAATTGGGTTCCTCAGATTTTATTTTTCATTTCACATTCATTTCCCATCCCTCCTTAAAAATTTTTTTTCCTTTAGAGAAAGCATATTAGATGAAAATGAGTCTCTGGTTTCAGATTTTGTCCAATCTCTCATGGCTAAGATGGTTTGTTCCTAGATGGATAGTTCCCATATTGTGAGGAAAGTTCATTGTTAGCAAGTTGTGAAGTCTCCCATTCCATTAAAGAAAATTAGGGGAGGAAGAGAGAAAGAAAACAGAAGAACAAAAAAGAGAATTAACATATAGAAAGGTAAAACAATCCTGGAAAACGGATATAGGTCATATTACTCTGAAGTTCATACATCAGTAGGAAGTAATAAATGTATATTTATATATAATATATAATATACATTTTATATATAATATATATTATATAATATATTATAAAATATTATATATAGGGATTGTCCTTTTCTTCCAGTGTTTAAGTTTTCTAGCTTCAGGTTACAGAGCTTTAAGAAAAGCACTATTTTAACTTTTTGTGATTTCAAATCATTGAAAATGGAGACAAAAAGAAAAAAGGGAAAAAAGTAAAAAACATGGCTTTAGAGACTGTAGCCAGGAAAATGTTAGGATTTAGTTCAAATTTTAGAAAATAATAAAAAGTGAAAATTATTGGACAAACTTAGAATCTAGTAGGAAGTATCCTATAGATTATTTTGAAAAAATAATTTATGTCTCTAATTACCCAATTTTATTAAAGGCAAAATCACAGCAGGACCAATTGGTTTGTAAAATAAATTTTAGTTTTATTGTACTTGGCATGGTTATTTGCCTAGAATTGAACAAGGATAATCATTTGCCATATAAGTGTTTAAAAAAAAAAAATCAGTCTTGCTGGAACCTTTCTAAAAGTCTTGATCCCAGCCAAAGATTTTTTCCGTACCTGTAGATACTGGTATGAATTCAATGAATTTCTCCTTTTTTGAGGTACCAAGTAAGCTTGGGGTTCCTGGGTCCGTCAGAAAGTAACATTCTTTACCTACCACAAGTCAGCACTGTCTTAAAGACAAAATATGAGACCTGTTTTTCCAAGGGGCTTTTAAAGCTCTGTAGGTCAGCCCTATTTTCTCAAGGTCATCTGAAAATATGTCATCCTAGTCAAAGCCTTGATCAAATAACCATTGTCTCTAATCATGTCTTGTTATAAAAGAAAACAGATTCTTAGTGAACTGATACAAATAGCTATATAACCTACAAATTAAGAATAATCAAAAAGCTTCCAAATTTTGGAAACACGTTGAAAAAAAAAGAATTATGTTTTAAATTTTGCTCATAAGAGTTTATTTTATTCAGTTGTTAAAAGCTTAAATGGCATAAAAGAGGAAAAAGTTTTATTGACTCTGAAATATAAAAAGAACTGGCAGTGTGTTAAACAAAGGTCGTAAAAGGTTATTTTCAGTCGTCTATTAGTTCACTCCATGCAGTGAACTTCTTTTCTGCTCCATATTTGATCAGCAATCCTCATGAATATATCACATCTCCATGAAAGTCCTGGAAGATTTTCTCTTCATTCCAATGGCACAGTCTCTAAATTTATCAGAAACCTGTATTTTAGAGAACTCCTCATAGCTCTGTAGCTGATTATAAATAACCCTTTCAAAAGGTTAAGCTATAACAATTGTGGATGAAATAAGTCTTAGAACAACCATGATAAAAAAAAAAAAAATGACAGGAAAATTTGGTTATTTCTGTGGCTTGCAACTGTTTAACATAATCATAATTACTACTAATATTATATACTAAGACATATCAGAGTCACAGAAATCTCATAATTTTGGAACTCATACTAATAATACACGTATATAAATATAATCAAAATATGTTAGACATTATTTCATAGTTGACAATGCTTTCTATGGTTTTATTATACCAATATAAGCAAATATATCTGTTTTGGATTTCAGATTTTAAATCTGAAAATATCTGTTTTGGATTTTATATTATAAACCTAATATTTAAAAAATGAAATCAAAAAGAATAAATTCAGCATTTGATTTTGAAAAGTTTGTGAAATAGCAAAGGTTTATATTTAAGATATAATCAAATGGGATAACAGATTATTGTAAAACAAGTCATTAATTTAGCCTACATAACTTTTTTTTTTTTTTTTAAAGTAAAAGCCTTTACTCTTTATTAGAGGAGAGTTACTTTCCCAAATAATAATCCCTAATAAAGACAGCATGATGCCAGTTAAAAATCTCTCAGATCTTATAAACAAATCTATTAAACTCTAATATCTTTACCATAAGATATGTTTGCAATTCTTTTTATAAACTTTTTTTCCCCCTAAAATGAGGATTAAAGATCTAAGAAAACCTGGGGCCCCAATGCTGGTCTTGCATCACTGTGCCTTTGATGTTAATGTTTAATTTATAGAGCGACTGAACTCATTATTTCTCTCAAAATTGACTCCTACAATCTCACATACCTACCTTTTCTACATAGTTCCTGGGCCTAGAGGGGTTGAGTAGTCTTAATTTTCATCCCTGTGTCTCAAGAACACAGTTCATTTTTATAGTCATCTTCTCCTGAGTCTGACAATGAGGTTTTAAGTATGGTCAATGTTTAAGATTTAGTAGGAGTTAGGGTCCTTTTTACACCCAAGTGTCAAAGCCCTGTAACATACCAGAGCAAGGATTTTAAAAGCCTTACAGAAAGTAACATGCATGTAATAACATTAATTAATTTTTTAAAATCTCAGTTTTTTCTAAGCAAATGCAGATTTTTAAAAAACGTAGTAACATTGACATAGGAAACTTTTCAATAAAATTAAAATGTGTTTCTTAGACTAATTACAAAAAAGCAAAAAACTGATCTTGTACAGTGTGATTGCATTTCTTTATGGGGAGTTCTTTTAGATAACCTGCAATTCCAAACTAATGAAAAGGATACTAAAATTTATTAGACATAGTAAGAGTGTATCCTTGGTCATCAGTGAAAGTTTTACATTTCATAGAGCCATTTAGACATACTAGGAGAAGCCAAGAATATAAAATTATTATATCAGGAAAATACATTTATTTTAGATCTTCAAAATAAATTATTTTTAGTATCGGACCACAATGACAGTTAGAACCTGAGAAAAAAGTTACATGAGGTGATAAAAAGCTTGAAGGAGAGAGTTATTGTATCAGGCCTCTTCAAGTAGAAAAGAAAGCTGAAAATTAGATGCAACAGAAGTTGAATTTGAATTTTAGGGTGAGAAATTAAAATTTATTGTAATTTTATTAAAAGTATATCAACACTTTAAAAATTTTATCACTCTAACCAATTCTTTAGTGTTGGTTAAACTGTATTAAGTTTCACTCTTAATACAGGCTGGAGTGCAGTAGCCCAGTCGTGGCTCACTGCAGCGTCAAACTCCCTGGCTCAATTGATACTCCTACCTCATCCTCTGGAGTAGCTGGTGTGACAAACACATGCCTTCAGACTCTGCTAATTTTCGTATTTTTTAGTAGAGACAGGGTTTTGCCATGTTGCCCAGGCTAGTCTCAAACTCCTGGGCTCAAGCATTCTGTTCCCATCAGCCTCCCAAAATGTTGGGATTACAGGAGTGAGCCACCATGCCCAGCCTTCCTGATAACCTCTTTCATTACCCTAAGCAATCGTCAGCAACATAACCTTAAATTTGCATAACAAAGGAAATTCTTAGGTGAAAATCAGCAAAATTTACATTGCAAAGTACAGAGAGAGAGAGAGTTAGGGTGTGTTGCAGGAGGATTAAAATGGATGCCAAGCCAAACACGAAATTATAGAAATCTACCATAGGATTTTACAAGGAGACCAATTTTATTTACATAGGTAGTTTTAAATTTATTCTGTATCTTTTCACTGGGCCACTGATTTCTTCCAATGCAGCCCATATTGCAGAGGTTCCCACCCGCCAGGCTGTGGACCAGCACTAGCTTGTGGCCTGTTAGGAACTGGGTCACACAGCAGGAGGTAAGTGGCAGGTGGGCGAGTGTTGACACTTGAGCTTCACCTCCTGTCAGCTCAATGGCAGCATTAGATTCTCATAGGAGCACAAAGACATAGATAGATAGATAGATAGATAGATAGATAGATAGATAGATAGATAGATAGATAGATAGAGGTGTAGATATCTTCGATACCAGCTTTTAATTAAGCTGACTTTTAAATAGCTTTAAAAATCCTTTCAAATCTCTTACTATTATATATTAGCAGAGATAATCAGCTGATATTCAAAAGGAGCATAACTATCAAACAAGAAAGGACTTGATTTAGGAAGCAAACCTAGGTTACAACAGTAAAAGGGGCAGAATCTTAGCCACTGAACTATAGCTAATGGTAGCTGCCATTGTTCTTTTAGAAGAAGAAAAACTAGAGGCAGCTTTTTTAGTAAAAGTTACCCTTGTTTTGTGGCTGAAGTCCCCCTAGTAGAAAAACATTTTTTAATCCTTTTTTCTGGCTGTTTTTGTTTGTTTGTTTGTTTGTTTGTTTTTATTTTTGTTTTGTTTTTCAGTTTTGCAGCTGTAGGGGATTTCAGCCAATTCAGAGGACTTGGTCTGCATAAGTGGGAATTCTCATTCAGATTTGACCAAACCAGGTGGAGTTGGTGAAATCCAGTGGGAACAGGAGTGAAAGGCCAAAACAAGAACAAGAAAAACAAGCAATACGATTACTGAGCACTCTAATGGTAAGGAGAAATCAAGGCCAGCTGGTTGTCAATCTTAAGTTTTAGTCATAACAAACCTGCATATTGTTCATATGTACCCTAGAACTTACAGTATAATCATAATTTAAAAAATTAAAAAAAAAAAAAAGGAAAGTGACAGACTGAGAATGGTGGTGCATGCCTGTAATGCCAGCTACTCAGGAGGCTGAGGCAGGAGAATCACTTGAACCCAGGTGGCAGAAGTTGAGGTGAGCCGAGATTGCACAATTGCACTCCAGCCCAGGCAAAAAGAGCAAAACTTGGTCTCAAAATAAATAAATAAGTAAATAAATAAATACAATAAAATAAAAATAAAAATAGAAAGAAAAGAAAATGACTTAAGACATTTATTTCAAGGCAAAACCCCAGTTCAGCTACCTACCTAGGAATGCGGCCAAGGCTGAAAGCTGATCTCTACCATCTTAGAAGCAGGAAGAAGCTCAAACTTGCCTTACCTGTTGTGAGTGAGTAAAACCTCAGAAAAGGAGTCATACAGCTAAATCAACCTTAGATCTCAACCGAATTAGGGGAGATCAAGATTCTCTGGAGGGTAAATAAAACCTTCAGTACCTCCGCAAATTGTCCTATTGGTTTGAGCAATAAAATCTTGGTACCAGCCTGGGTACCAAGGTTTGAGGTTTGGTACCCAGGCTGGTACCAAGCACCAACAGGAGATTTGTCAAAGGTTAGGGCCACCTCCACTCAGAGTCCACTTTGTCACCAATTTGTAAACCAAAAAATATCTGAAGCAGGAATCAATCACTTTAGAGGTTTATTGTGCCAAGGTTAAGGACTTGCTTGAAAAGAAAAATCACAAATCCATAGGAACAATCTGTGGTCCATACTTTTTCCAAAGATGATTTTGAAACCTTCAGTATTTAAAGGGAAAATGCGGGCTGGAGGGGAAAGAGAGACGGTATTGTGACATTGCTGAATCCACATCTTGTAATAGAAAAGGAGCTGGTAGGGGAATAGTCCATTAAGTTTTCAACTAACTCTCAGTAAATCGGCACTTTATATAACATAAGGTGAACAGAGTAGCTATCTATGGAGATACATAACCTTTATCTGTAGCTCTCTGCTTAGGAACAAAACAAAAGCAGGTTCTTGCATGACTCATCTTTCCGCTTCATTTTTTCTTTTTGGGATAGTGAATTGGGGTCCTGAGATTTTACTTTTTTTTCACAGACCCCAGGGAGTTATAATTCCCCTAAATAAAAACAAAGGTTCAGAGTAAGAGAATATGTTAATTAACTACATAATAATATATAATAAGATTAACTGTTTTGTGCAAGCAAAATACATTATAGTATATGTGGACAACTGGAAAAATATAATTAAGACTGTGATGAGCATTGAGTGGCACTGTGAGACCTGAAAGATGTACACTACTTAACCAGATGCAAATGTTAGGAGATGGGAGAGATATCCAGAAAGAGGAAACAAACAAGGGTCGAGATCCCAATAACTAAACTACAGTTTACCATGGTTGTGTGCTAGGGAAGTATTTGTGTGATTGAACGCATAATGGAATGTCTGAAAAAAGAGCAATAAAGCCCTTTTACCCTGAGCCCCTCATGTACTCCCAGCCCTGCCTAGAAAACCTCCAGCCACCCAAGATCTTTCAACTAAGAGATAAATGTCTGGCGGAGCAAAGGTCCTCCGGGTGGCATCTCATCTGGCAATTACATGCCTGTGTTTTACCAGTGTATAAATATTTTCAATATAATCACTGTATATGAGTAGAAAACTGGAAGGTTAATTGGGAAGTAATAATGAAGAACTTTGTGAACAATAATTCGGATTTTTGCCTGCATCCTAAGAGTAATTCTAAACCAAAGATGAAGTTTAAACAAATGAATTCCATGATTAGAAATATACCAGTATCAAAGCAGTGGTGATCAAGAGAGTGAAAAGACAGAGGTAGAATTATTCTTACCTTTCCTTCAGAGCAGAACAGAGGGAATGTAAGGAGGGCTATTACACCATGAATGTTGGATATTAATTCTCAGAAAATAAGAATCAAATTTAGAGTTCTCATCTGGTCCAAAAATATTGAAATACTGTCTAGACTTGCTGATTGGCATCTGAATGTCTGTTTCTCATTAAAGTGTAATGCTCTAGCTAAACAGTAGAGAGGAGAGTAGTTGAGTCTTCAAATGAGATTTTCTATTCAGAGTCAGTATAATTTGGTTCTCTTCTCACTGAAGTCTATTATCACTTCGTCAAATTATACTACTGTATAACATAAAATCTAGTTATAGAGACTTGAAATCTAGATTTGGCAGCATTTAACACATTTTTATCTTTCTCTAAAAATATATTTTACCACTATAACTCAAGCTTTTCACCCTATCACATCTAGGCAGGCAGTTGAACACACAATTACTGCATAGTTCAGGCAATAAATTTTGCACTATTTTTCACGGAGGCAATATGTATTATGATCATTCTCTCAATTATTTTCCTTTTGAAATGTTCTCACTTCTGATTATAATATTGAAGTTTTTAGTCTTGCCATAAAAATCTATAATGTGATTGTTTGCTTATATACTCTGCCCAATGAATAATGAAGTCTCCAAAATATTACAGTGTTCTTATAATTAGTAGTGTCTGCTGTATCCATTTAATGTTGGGTATGCTCCATTTTTTTTAAATGCTTCTGGTAATTTACTCAAACAAACTGCATACTGTAAATGAAGTCAGTCATTATATGTTGTATACTATAAACTAATGTATATCATTTAAAAGATGTGTTTAACTTCAGTGATTTAAGTTTTGTGTTATTCACTGAAAATCAGAAGTGGTATCTAAAATTACTACTGAATTGATCAACTTAATTTGATAATACAGTTCATCAATGTGACAAAGCATTAAAGCAGTTACTTTCTCTTTTTTTTTTGTTTTTATATTATCCTTTTAAATGTCTTCGTTGTTGACCTGATTTCCAGAAAATTAATTCTTCACAGATTTTATTTGTTCTATCAGCATAGCAGAAACAAAAACATCCCGCCATAAATTGTGCTTGCAGTTAGAGCTTAATGATAAATACATTCTTGTTCTCTGCTACTTCGAATGATGAAGTGCTATTAGCACTGAATTCTCGCTTTACTACTCTAGACCCAGTGAATAACATTAATTGTTTTATAACCCTACACCAACTCATTTTCTCTGATTCATAAAACAGTTATGCACCATTAAGTAGTATTTCTCAGTAGGGTCCATTTTTCCCCTTAAAAAAGAGTTTGAATTCATTCATCTCCCATTCTTATTCTGAAAATGCAGCATGAACTTTGAATTATACACTAAATTTTACGCAATTCTCAGTCTCTAAATTAGCTGAGAAAGGGAAAATATCTTAAACTACGTTAGAATGCAGATTTAGCACAATAGAGTTGCAAGGAAAATATGCCAATTATTTTGAACAAATATGTGTGCTATTTGAAGTCTTCATGTATTTGCAAGAATGGTATTTGCTTTTTAAACTTCAGAGAACAAAAGCATTGCAAGTGGACACCAAAACATTCAGTCTGGTATTCAGAAATATGAGGGAATCATATACATCCTATATGTATATATTAATTAGAAGAATGGAAATAGCTGAATTTAATTCTTGGCAAAAGCTCTGAATTCTCTAAATTATGTAACCCAGTAATCCAGAAAGGTAAACAAAGCAGGAAGTGAAATTAAATCAGCAATTAAAATTTTTTAATAAACTTCTATTCTCTAGAGAATTTCCTAAAAAATATTATGTCACTATAGAAATACAGATAATTAAAGTTTAATATGTTTCAGTTTAGAATATACTCCTCTAAGTCAATGAAGTAGATTTTAATTTGTATGAACAATTCAGACCAAGAGGCAAAAGTTTTGATTTGTCTCATAAGTTTACCTTTGTTTTCCTCTGCAGAACAGAAAAAGTAAAGCAATGATAATTTTTATTATAAAAATAAATCCTTATATCCCTGCTTTTAGCACATACTAAAACTTAAAAACCTAATGGAAAATAAGCCATCGAGAGAAATGAACCGGTATAAAACTATTCAAATTTCCAGTGAGCAGGAATGGGACAAACTCTCAAACAGCACCATGTTTATTTACAGGGCCAAGCTACTGAAGTATAGTGCGGGCATCTTGGGTATTGGTTTTGCTTTTGTTTTCACTCAGATGACACCATTAGGAAAATCATAGCCTCTTTTTTGTTCCTGCATTATATAAATACAAAATATTGGGGCCAATTTCAATCATGGTGGTCCAAAATGAGTCGCTATATCACATTTGTTGTAAATGATGTGCTAGATATGAGAGAAATCGGTTTTTCCCTGACCTCTGAAATGGAGTACATTGCTTGCTTGCTTGCTTGCTTGCTTGCTTGCTTGCTTGCTTTCCTTTTTTTTTTTTTTTTTGGCATGGCATCTATTTTTTTTTATTGTTTAGCATATTTTGTGAGGTTTTGAGAGGCAGCACTGAAAGCATCAATGTTAGAAATACAAGTCAGTTGAACTCTTGAATGAGAAATGATAATCACTACATATGAATGAATTTGTCTAAAAGGAGTGCAATTCATACTTTGGAGATACCCCCTTTATTTAGCTACAATTAGCAGTTTGCTCATCATTCTGTGTTTTCTTCTTATAATATGTGTTTGGTATATTTTGACTTAATAGTTGATTTTAAAATGTAATTTTCTTTGAAAAAAACTTTTTCAGTAACCAAATCAATTTCCAATGAAAAGGAAACTGCATTTGCTACAATTGAAATGTTATGTGTACCCTAAATTTATTTCTTAAATTATTTTACTACAGTATGAACACTTAACATGAAATCTACCCTTCAATAAAATTTTAAGTGTCCAATACAATGTTGTTGACTGTAGGCCTAATGTTGTGCACCAGAGCTCCAGAACTGATTCATCTTACTGAATAAAAACTGTGTGCCCATTGATAGGTAACTGTCCATATCCCCCTCCTACCATAGTTGCCTTGACAACTACCATTCCAGTTTTTGATTCTATGAATTTATTTTAGATACCTCATATAAAAGGAATTATGCAGTATTTGTCTTTCTGTGACTGGGTTATTTCACCAAACATAATGTTATCAAGGCCCACTCGTATTATCTCATATTAAAGAACTTTGTTTTTTAAGGGTGAATATGGTATTGTATGTATATACCACATTTTCTTTGTGCATTCATTCATTCATGGACATTTAGGTTGCTTCTACATCTTGGCTGATGTGAATAGTGCTGCAATAAACATTGGGAGTGTAGATACCTCTTTAAGATTTTGATTTCATTTATTTTGGTTATATATCCAGAAGTATGCTTACTGGCCCAAATGATAGTTTTCTTTTTATTTATTTATATTTTGAGGAACTTCCATACTGTTTTCCAAATACTATGAATTAACTGAACTGTACTGCATTTCCACTAAGAGTTTGCAAGTTTCCTAATTTCTCTGCATCCTCACCAACACTTGTCTTTTTTTTTTTTTTTTTTTTTTTTTTTTGAATTGCTCACCTGTCAGAATGGCTATTATTAACAAAGGGCACATTGCTTTTTTTGGTGGTGACTGCTAAGAGTGCTCGAAGCAATGAGACCATGGTGTAAAGGATTGAAATAGACAGTCTTTAATTTTAGCCATATATTTAGCAGCCACATAAAAGCTATGTACTTCTAGAATTATCTGAATTTACGAAAAGTGAAGAGTATTTTTAAATAGATTCTAAAGATTTTTATCTTTACCATTTGATGAGAAATTTTTTTTTTATTTGGATTAAGCATATGCAGTGACAAAACTTGAAATCACTAAGATATCATCAGTCTTGATCTTCCATCAGGAATCTAAAGAGCAAGTTTATAAGGCAAAATAGCTGTCATAGTTGTAGATACCTAAATAGCTGATATAAAGGCAGATAAACACTCTATTTTAAAACAGATGTAAGCTCCTTATTGACTGATTGTTACAGATTCACAGAAACACACGCTAGCACATACACACACACACAATATATATATATATAGATGTCTTCTGCAAAGTAGCTCATCTCTTCATTTAATTCTAAGTGAAAGAAAAAAAACTAGATAATTATGACTTCAACAATGATTAAAACCAGTGAGCGGTGCACATGTCTATGAAAACATAGAAGTGAAGTTCCTTGAAGTATGTGCATGTTTTTGCCTAGTAAAGTAATGAAGAAATGGCATAGAAAAAATGAGCACAGTTGCAAAGCATTATATTAAATTCTGTGTATTCTTCATGAATAACTCCACAGTGAAGATGTTGTTTGAATAAGAAAGAGTTTTCATCAAATTTTGCGGTATTATATTTGGCTTTAAATTATATTTCTGAATTGAAGGCAGGTAATTTAGTTGGTATTAGTTTCATGAACTAATAGTTGTATAAATTACGGTATGAGAAAATCAGAAAGTTGGCTTGGCTAGAAATGGCTTATGATGATTACAATAAAGTCAAATTATATTAATAAATAATACAAAGCAATTCAAAGATTTTAATGGTGAATCTCAAATACTTTATAATAGGCTGAAAATTTCATCCCTTAGGAGGCATTTTTTTCCATTTCCTGAAATACATGAATTTATAATGCAATGCAAATTTCAACTCTCTTAAAATAACTTAATTCTAAATAATAAATTATCTATAAATGTCAAACTTACGTATATGCAGTTCTATATTTTCATTTCCTTGCATATTTAAGTAAAATATTTTCTTCTTGTCAGAATTATAAAAATACAATAATAATAATGGCTACCATAATTGAGTGCTCATGATATACTAAACACTGTGCCAAATGCTTTGCAGGCATACCATCTTTAGAGTTCACAGAAAATGTATTTGATGAAGTGTTAGCATTTCTTATAGAGAAGAAAACTAATAGCATAGACAGGTGAAGATTATGCTTATAAGTTACATAAAACCAAAACATAAATTGAACTAAAATTTGTCTGATTATAAATTCATGCCTCAAATGCCCATGAAATCCTCATTCTCATAAGTGTTTTAATGTTGAAATCCCTAAAAGTTTAAAGCACTCTTTGGCCTTTTCTGCAGGCAATATTGTCTACTGGTTCCACCTCTGGCCTACCAGAGCAAGGACTTATTTAATGGGGCAGAGATAAAATTTGGTAATATAAAAATGGAAGAGCACAGAGGAAAATAAAACTTTGTTTCTCTTGCCTTGAATACTAGAATATTTTAAATATTTTTATACTATTTTAAAACACAAACAGAAAGCTAATATAGTTTGGTGTTGAACTACGGCAATTACTCTATTTTTTCCTATACAAAAGAAATAATTATAACCTTGTAAGAAATGAGTGAAATGATCATCATTTTCTGCCATTTACTCCATCTGGAACCATTTGTAGTTTCATTGAAGTGTAATAATTCTGTAAGCAGAGTTTCAGTAATATATTGCAACTTTTGGCCTTTACAGTTTGCATCAAGTTCCAGATACTGTGGCTCACCAGTAAAGGCTGTTCACTTCCTACTCTGACCTCAAGTTTAGAAGTGCCACAAACATGAGATGGGTGTGAATGATTCCAATACTAACCAAAGAAACTACAAGGAAAAACACAGAGTTCTAGAAATGAGTCAGGGAACTCTACGTTCTTAAATAATGGCAGCCTATGAAAGGAGAATGCCAAAACCAATTTATACGAAGTAAGCTGTCATTGTCCTGGGCAGTTAGTGAGTAACTCAGTCAGCAGAGTGTAAAAGCTACAGTGCCTCATCTATACAGGTCAGAATATCAAAGAAGGCTGTAAAGCTGGGAAACCTATAGTAGTGTGTGGGTAGATGCTGGCCTACTCTTTGCTTTAAGTCATGCACTGGGAAATTACAAAAAGCTCAGTGTGACAAACATGGTGGTATTGGGAAGTTCTGTGACAGTCAAGGTTACCTGAAAATATGGTGGCAGGGTAAGTGAGGAGTGGTTAACTCTTTGTCCTCTAAAGTCTTCTACCTGAGTTCAACATAGAATCCAACCCCAAAAGGTTATGTGCCAAGGTAGTTGACAGATGTTCTGCAACATGAGCTAACATGGGGAAAGTAAAGAGACATTTAATGTGTGCAGGAATTTCATTCATTAGTTAATTCGTTATATAAAAGCTTACATTGCATTTAGTAGTTGGTAGCACTGTTCTAGACCATGCAGTTCTAGTGAGAAACAAAATAACAAAAATCCCAGTCTCCTCATAAGTCATTTTACATCTTACATCCTACAGCCTTATTGTAGGAGGTTGCCTATAATAAGTAAACTATATAAATTATACAGATTATAAATTATATGATGACAAGTACTGATAAAAACATATGGCAGGGAAAGTTTGAATTATGGAGGGGATGGATAGAATGTCTATACCTAGAAAGTAAAGTTGAGTAAAGATTTGAAAGAATCTAGGGAGTAAAGTGGTGAGGAAGAATATTCCAAGTACGTATATATTATCCGTTCTTTACATTGGAATGGGGGAAGTGCCTGGTACTTCAGCCTAGTGGTGAAGAAGAAAAGACAGTGGGACCTGAGATTATCACAGGGACTTGGGAAGTAAGCTTATAAACTGTGGCTGTAATTCAGAGTATAACAGGAAGCCATGAGTATTTTAAGCAGAGAGTGATTTATATTTTAATAGGATCATTTGGACTTCTGTGTTAAAAATAGCTTATAAGTGGCAAAGACAGAAACTAGGTGATGGATTAGGGAGCTGTGACAATTATTCAGGTAAGAAATAATGTTTGCATAAACTGATAGTTCCTAAGGTATTAAGAAGTGGCTTGTTTCTGGATTTATTTTGAAAACTGACTTAGCCATATTAGCTACAGTGGTAGCGGAGAAAAAGTTAGGAATTAAAGATGACACTAAATATTTTGGTTTGAACCAGTCTAAAAACAGATTTTTTTTTATTTGATAGGATGGGAGATACTGCAAGAAGAGCAAGAGATACAGAACAGAATATCAGCAGCTAAGTTTTGTAATTGATAATTTTTAGGTGTTTATAAGATATTTGAGTAGAGGTGAAGAGTAGGCAGCTAAATATGAATGTGCTAAATTGGAAAGACTTGAAATTGATGGTATAAGTTTATTTAATTAGAACCATAGATAATTCCAATATAGCTGCTAGGGAGGAAAAGGAAGAAAGAAAATGAGAGGGAGAAGAGAAACAGAGGGGAGAAAGAGGAAGAGAGAGGGAAAGCGGAACTGAGTGGGTAAGGGAGCAAGGGAGAGGGAAGGGGAGGAGGTAAGAAGAAAGAAGAGAAAGAGGGAAGGAAAGAAAAGGGAAGACAATGAAAGAAGAAAGCAAAAGAGACCAATAACTAGATCAAGCTCACTACGATATATTGAGCTAGAGATGTGAGGACCTTCACAGGAGACTGAAAAAAGCTGTCAGTGAGAACAAAAGAAAACCAAGAAAATGAGGTAAACTGTCAACCTAGCAAAGAAAATACTTCAGGGAGGGGGACTTATCACTTTTGCTTATAGGTCCAGTAAGGTAAGGTTCAAAACTGGCCATTAGATTTAGCAAAATTGAGGTAATTTTAGATCAGATAATTATCTCTCAAACTGACCATGTAATAGGCTACAAGGAAAATCTTAAGAAGCTTTCCTGCAAATGCACATGAAATTTTCCAACAATAACCCAAATATTAAAATATATTACAGAAATGTAAATTTAAAAAATATAACTGAAGATCACATGATACACTACTATATAATCCTTGGTTTACAAGAAAATCATATGTAACATAGAACACACTGCATTATCAGTTAAGCCAAATCTGTATTTAGAGAAATTTTATATATATGAACACTACTTTTAAGAAAAATACTTAAGAAAATGTATCATTAAGAAAACACAGCATAAACAAAAATACATCATTAAAAGATTGCTAAGGTACTAAATATACAAGTGTAAACTTAAGTTTTAATTCGTATATTAAATTTAACTTAATTAAATTTCATTTTAATTCAGCTTACTAAGTTGAATTAAAATAAAAAATAAAAAGTATTATGATGAAATTATTGCAAAAATAATTTTTTCAAAGGGTGGCAAAGAGAAAGTGAAATAAATGTATAAAGTAATAAAATCGGTTGCAGAGCTTTGAAAGACCATAATAAATTCTACAAACTTTAAATGGCAAAATATAAATATTCTAACTGAAATTGCGACATTTTCTAGAATTTATAATAAGCAAACTTGGTTATAAAAACTACTTTGAATGCTACAATAAACATCTGATAGCATGCAATGGAAACCAATCACCCATCTCCCACCCTGTACACCCTGACAAAAGCCTCAGAACCAAGCAATTTATAGGCAAATTCCAACAAATTATTTAGAAGCAGATAATTTCTACCTCTCACAAATATATCTAGGAAGTAGAAAGTGTGAAAAATTTTGTTCAACTCAATTTATAAATTCAATCTACTTTTATGATAAAATACTTCAAAGCATTACAGGAGAAAAATTATGAGCAAAATACCCTTAAGAACAGAGTTTGATAATCTTGGTATAATTAGCCAGTTTGTTATACAGTGTATTAAACATTACTGATTTTGCTTCAGTAGGTTTCATCCCTTCCGTGCGAGCTAATGGCATTGAAAATTTCTGTAAATAATTAATGGAGAAAATGATTGTCATAGAAAATCTTGATAAATATTATGAAGAAAATGCTAATATATTGAAAAAGATAATTTTTCAAAGTTCAAAAATTAAAAATGTAAATAAACTCTTAGGAAATAAGAAACAGGTAAGAGATTCTTATTTTGACATAGAATATAAACACACCCTGAGAAGGAATAAGGCAGAAGAAGGCAGGCATCAAAGTCAACGAAAAACCTTAAAAACATCTTCTTATTAAAGAGTAAAAGGACAAGAATGCCTGCTTTTACCACTAATGTTTAAAATTATTTTTAAGTAACTGAAAAGTTCAGTACATAAACTAAATAGGAAGCCTAAAGACTGTGCGGGAAAATTTTTTTATAGTAATTGTAGACTGCATGTGTAATGGTTAATTTTGTGTGTCAATTTGGCAGGCTATGGTGCTCGGTTGTTTGGCCAAACACTAGTCTAGATATTGCTACAAAAGTATTTTGTATGAGTGATTAACATCTAAAATCAGTTCACTTTAAGTAAAGCACATTATCATGGATGATGAGGGTGGACCTCATTCAATTAGTTGAAGGCCTTAACAGAAAAAACAAATTTCCCAGGAAAGTATAAATTCTGTCTCAAGACTTTAGCATAAAATTCCTTCCTGAAGTTCCAGCCTGCCCTATGGATTTCAGACTTTCCAGCATCCAATTATCTGAACTAATTCCTATATATAATACATATACACAGACAGACACATACATGTATACATATATAATACACAAATATTCACATATATGCATATACATACATACATGAAATAGGAAGATATTTATAACACTATGCATTAATCATCTATGTAATATAGTCTATCAAATTGTAATATGTTAATATAAAATATATATTTACATATAGCCATTTATCTATTTATAGAATCTATCTCTCCTATTGCCTCTGGAGAGGCCTGACTCATACATCATGATCACCAACATGATAAATCAAAAATAATTTATACATACATTTCAAGGAACTGTAAAGTGCTTTCAGCAATTTCGTGTGGTCAACATGGAAAATTCAATAGCTTTTCTATATATCAGGAATTACCAACTAGAAAATACAATAAAAATTAATATGCCTTTACACTAGCAACAAAAATATTCATAGGGAGATTTTTGAATTAATGTATCCCTAGATTTTCCGTTGAGGAAGACAATTTTTCAATTTAACGTACGTCCTTAGATCTTCATAGGGAAATATGTGAATTAATGTATGTCAGTTCCCATGTTAATACATACAAAGCTCATCAAATGGCAACAAGTTTATATTGGAAGCTGATTCTGAAAGTAAGTAACAATAAAAATGCAGGGAGAGCCAAGACAATTTTGAAAGAGAAGAACACACAGGGAAGGCACTTCATGTAGATATAAGTAGATATAAGGATATAATTCAAAGTAGCAGTTATATAAACGGTACAAAATATGCGTGCAGAAGGAAAATATATCAATAAAGCACAATAGAAATCTTATTCATACCTGGAGGCTGACATTATTATAGAGATGGCTTTAGGGTAGAGATTACTGCAGGATGGATGTATTATTTAAAAGCTAGTATTATAATTTTTTCTTTTTAATCTGGAAAAAATGTTGGTTGTTTTATATTGTGTCTTATGTGAAATGTATCTGATTCAAAAGATTAAGAGCTAAATTAGGGTGATCTAAAATATCAAGTCCATGGGAGAAAATTTTAAAAATATATATATAAATATTTTATATATGTATATCACTATGATATATACATATATAAATAAAATATATATATACACACACACCCAAATCCGAATCTTTTCTATCCATCCAATCATAATCCTACCTTCCCCTTTTCCATAGTTTACATGGTCTATATTCACATATTTCTATCCCTATCCCAATACATGTATTTTCAACATCTGGGCATCCAGATACTAAAATACTAAAACTACGAAAAAAAAAATTAGCCAGGCGTGGTGGCATGCGCCTGTAGTCCCAGCTACTCTGGTGGCTGAGGCAGGAGAATCACTTGAACCCGGAGGGCAGAGGTTGCAGTGAGCTGAGATCGCGCCACTGCACTCCAGCCTGGGCGACAGAGCGAGACTCCTTCTCAAAAACAAAAAAGAAGCAATGATTACTAATATATCAGACTCCATTATAATTCTAGATTTTCTTAAATTTTGTATCACCACTTTTACTTAAATATTTGTTCAATTTATACTGATATAGTTGATAGATATTCTATAACAGGTAAGCATGTATTAAGATTATGATATATCCCATTATCATATTAATAAATGTACATGTGAGCAGTCCGTATTTGCATTATGATACAAAAATTTTGAAAAGTCTATGCAATTTAAAACACAACAGTGTGTTTTTAATACATCTTATGATACAAACAATTAAGCAGTCTTCTGGAGGAACTCAGTAGTGTTTTGTCTGCTCTCTTAATCAGAAATACTGTTCTGCCTTTGCTTCCTAATATGTATAGGCTAAATTAGTCTGCTGGTCACAAATGAATATTTGGGGATATTTTTAATCTATAGATTATTGTAAACAAAAGAGACATGAGTACAAAGTTATTGTAAATGTGTTTTGTTACTAGAGTGGAACAGCCAAAATGCCCTTTCTTTGATCAGTAAATCAGAAAAAATACTATTAATATAATTAATAAAATATATGAATGTATTACCTAAATGTATTAGTAATTCTTTAATTGTAAGAGTAAAATATTACATATGAGGATAAATTTTTCTCAGGCAGTCAAACCTCCCTCCAGATATACCCATTTTTTTCCTCTATTTAAACCACTAAAAGTATTTTTGTCCCTTAGTTTCTGAGAAACAATTTGGTAATTTCAGCGGCTTGCACATACAACTTTTACTGTCAGCAAAGTTTCTTCTGGTTTTCCAAACACTCCGATTTGCCCCTGCTGTCAACATTCACTCACCATTGTGATTTGAAATGAACAGTCTTAGATGAACAGATTGTGTTATATCCAGAGTGAAATACTATTTTGCAATATATTTTAAAAAGCATGTATTTCCACATTCCGTTAATATGACATTCTAGAACAGGCAAAAATAAGGTATGGCAGTAGACATCGGAGCAGTGGTTTCATAAGATATTACGGAAAGAGCATGGGCTGGAAAGATATGAAAGGAAATTGTACGATTGGCCAGAATGTTCTATAACATGGTCAGATTGGTAGTTACTTATTGAACTGTTTACCTAATCATACTGTAGACAAATTATGACTCAGTAAGACAAGAAAATAAGCTTGCAAAACAATACAGGTCAATAAGGCAATAAGGGCTGGGCAAGGTGGCTAACTCCTGTAATCTCAGCACTTTTGGGGAAGCCAAAGCAGGCAAATTACTTGAGACTAGGAGTTCAAGATCAGTCTGTAATAGCAAGACTCCATCTCTACAATAAATAATAATAATAATAAAAAGATGGTGTGGTGGCGTACACCTGCAATCCTAGCTACTCGCAAGGCTGAGGCTGGAGTATCCCTTTACTTCTGTAAAGGCTTTAGTTTTCGTTTTATCACTTTAGTTTTAGCAGACGCTGCAGTGAGCTGTGATCACACCACTGTGCTCCAGCCTGGGCTACAGAGTGTTATAAGGAAACAAACATGTCGTTTCCCTGCTTTACCCCTGGTGATCTCAAGGTTGAAGTGTTACTCTTCCTCTTTGCATAATGTGTGGTGTACAGTGAGTACTTGGAAGATACCTAGTAACTTTACTTGAAGGAGTGCTCTTCTTCTCTAAGAGGTATTATTACATGAAATTTTAAACATTTTGTCATGATTTCTGGAAGGTGAGGGTGATGTAAATTTCAATTTTTCAAATGGTTGACCCTCAAAGTAGATTGTCTATAAGAAAAAAATGAAACAAAAATAAAAATAAAAAGACTAGTCTCATGATGATTTGAACCTACTTTATTACAATACAGTCTCTTTTTTTTTTTTTTTTTTTTTTTTTGAGACGGAGTCTCGCTGTGTCTCCCAGGCTGGAGTGCAGTGGCGTGATCTCGGCTCACTGCAAGCTCCGCCTCCCGGGTTCACGCCATTCTCCCGCCTCAGCCTCCCAAGTAGCTGAGACTACAGGCGCCCGCCACCACGCCCGGCTAGTTTTTTTTTGTATTTTTAGTAGAGACGGGGTTTCACCATGTTAGCCAGGATAGTCTCGATCTCCTGACCTCGTGATCCACCCGCCTCGGCCTCCCAAAGTACTGGGATTACAGGCTTGAGCCACCGCGCCCGGCCTACAATACAGTCTCTTAAGAGCTGTCTGTATGTGCAATGTTCTTCCTATGAAAAGTCCTTACTAGCTTAATAATAAATAAATAAAATCACATAAAAACATCATATAGCCAATTTTTCTTTTTAAGTCATAGTCATAACAACACTTCGTGTTTTGTCTAATATTTATCTAATATGAAAAGAACATGATACATTTTTTTCCTTTTCTTTCTAGACAAGTCTGTTTAAAAATGTATACTGTTACCAAAAAAGGCCATCTAGTATTCCAGTACAGTATAATAAAAGATGAATAACATAATTTTCTTATACATAAAGTAAAAAGTGAATCTTGTTATTGCTATAAGTTTCAATAACTACCCTAAATCACCTGTAGAAATAAATCATCTATTTCATTCACATTTGAATAATTCAAAAGATGATATACATAGTTATTCTTTATAGAAATGCATTCTTTAGAAGATTTTGCTGCTTTGGACTAAATCCAAGGATATTTGTAATAAGGTGAATTCATGCAGCCTGAGAATAGTATATTATATACAGAGATTTCATTGAAGTCATAATCTAAGTTTCAGTAAAATTGAATGGCAAACATGTGATTAACTTATTAAGCAAATTAGTAAAAATCCCATATACGTATTTTTTTCTGTAAAAAAAGCAACTTGAGCCCTTTCCCCCATGTTTATTCAGTCATTTAATAGGTATAATTAAAATGAATTAGAAACTGGTACAAATCGATTACTTTCTCAAGGCTCCTAAGACAGAAGCAACTGTATATTTCTTCAATAAACCTTTAAATAATGTCCTGACCTGATTTTAAAAATGTATACATGTAACAAATGAAATACTTGTTCATATTCATACTTCTGCATTTTTCTTTACAGTAATAGACAAGTCGTTGTGAATGGTCAAATTGCTTATGCTCTGGCATTCTGTTCATTTACAGAACCCCAAAAAGTTCCAGTTATATATTTGTTGTCAGCATTATATACAAAGGGAAAACAAACTACAGTCATACATCACTTAAAGATGAAGATATGTTCTAAAAAATGCATAATTAGGCAATTTTGTCACGTGAACATCATTAAGCATACGTACACAAACCTGTATCTATAGCCTACTATACACCTAGACTATATGGCATAGCATATTACTCCTAAGCTATAAACCTGTAAAACATGTTACTGTACTGATCACTGTAGACTGTCTTAATAATATTTGTGTATCTAAACATAGAAAAGACAGTAAAAATACAATATGAAAATGTATGTGACCACTGACATATATGCAGTCTATTAACCAAAACATCATTATGTGACACATAGCTGTATTGTATTGTATTGTATTGTTATTGATAGCTAACAATTTATGCCAACTACAAATTAAATAATGTACTTCAATGCTTTAAACTTTGTTTGACACATAGCACTTACTGTGTTCTAGCTATTTTGGAATATTATTTCAAGCCCTAATTCACCAAAAGATATTCTAAATAATTATGTTAATTTGGTTAATTTCTTGTTTAAATATGGGTGAATGTTAATGGTATTCAGTTGAATATGGCTTTTTTCTTTTTGATATAATGTAACTTTATAGATGATGTAATTTGTAGAATAGATACTCTGTAAACCCTGCTACTATTCCTCTTAGTCATCAAAATATCATGTTAATCACTTTGAATTTTGCAAAATTTCAGCCTAGCAATATAATTCAGGCTATAATTAATTACAATAGCTTCAAAGTGCATCTACTTTTTAAAGTGAATGCAAATTTGCTAGAAAATGGAATACCAGAAAGAATTAATTTCCCTCCCTTTGCTTGGCTACTGCTTTCTGGGGACATGACTGAAGCTAAGCACTGTGAAAAACAGAACCCAATAAATATTAAATCAATCAATCTATTGATGAATCAGAAATGACAAGGGACATTGGCCTGTATTCATCTTCCTGGAAATTGGATTACAAAACTGATTTTAGAGCCAAAGCACAGTGTGTCACAACAGCCCTAGCAACCAATATTCTGAGAAAAGACTGTGACACTGATTCAACACAAATGTGTTAGCACCTATCAATGTAGGGTAAATCACATTATTAATTTTCCAAGTGCTACAAATATCTGGCATGATAAGGTTGATGACAATGTTCAAGGTCATACTAAAGACATCTGAGTATCAGAGATAAAGAAAATGTCTACCCATTGGTTCTGCTTCGGACAGCACCCAGCTTGTTTAACTGCAAAATATATCAGAAGATTATATTTGAGGGAAATAATACCAGCAGAGTTAAAGGAGTGTTACTTTTTTGATCAGTGTTTGATACTACTCCTTCAATATTGCACTGTATATCTCTAAAGAAATATAACGTTTGATTCAGATAATACGTGATGTATAACTCATAGCATTTTACATATTTTGAACTAGAAGAAAGCTGACTTTTCTCCCCATAACTTGACTTCAATTTAATCTAAAAGAAGAAAAAGGGGTTCTGGAAAGTTTGGTGTAATCTCAGCTAATTACCCAGATGTGGTAGCATAAAATATATCTATAATATCATCTACCAAAAAGTAGAATATTTTAATTTTTTAAAATGCTAAAGAGATAGTATTGTAGTAATATTTAAATAAGTCAGGTTTGCATGGTAGAGGCAACTTTGTATACATTCAGTCCTATTTGTAGGAGAAGAAAAAGTGTTGAGCCTGTGTGTTTGTATACATATAAACCAAAAGGGAAATAGACATGCGTATTTTTACAGTTGTGTGACACGATTACTGAAGTGCACAGTTTCCAGCTCAAATACACAGGCATGCCTAAAAAAATGTTTATTTTCTTGCATCTGTTTTCTACATACTTGTGTAGCTTTCGGTGGCAATTCTTCCTTTTCTTCTCCTCTGTAGGAACACATTTCTGATGTTGCTGTTTTTGAATTCCTCTCACACAATCTCTAAGAGTTTGATATGTTCATTGGTTTATTGCTTGAATTTTTAATCCTGTTTTTAGTATTTCTGGAACTGGCAAGTAGGCTTTGAAATCTTGGGTGTTGCATGGGCCTAAATGTTACATGAATTCATGTTATGATAAGTTGAATAAAAATTGTTTCTTTTCTATTGGCTTGAGAAAGAGCTAGAAGGGGCAAACTTACCCTTTCATAACAGCACCAATCCCACCAGGAAAAGTAGAGCTGTCCTGTCCTAATAACCTCTTAAAAGTCTCACCTATTAATACTGTTACAGTGGCAATGAAATTTCAACGTGAGTTCTGGATGGGAAAAAACATTCAAATCATAGCACTGTGATCTGGATGCCTCTCCATTCATCTCAAATGTGTCTGAATTGTTTCCTCTTTCTTTTTCCACCTAAGTACTTTAACACTCACTCCCTTGCAAAGCATAGATTAAGCTGCCAGGTGTACTTTCTCTGAATAACATACTTAAGAGAGAGAGAGATATATATATATATATCTATATATATATATTTATATATATATATCTGCTCTAAAATATATATAGAAATATATATATATATTTCTGCTCTAAAATATTTGGAAATAATAAATTAATCATAATAATAATTGATCCTCACTTTTGGAATCCCTTTTTTTTTTCCATAGATAATGTTTCTGGTAAGAATTCTTGCATAGTTATTGTATTCTTCAAGAAGTCAAATAAACAAAATTCAGTTTTATCATAAATAGCTCTCATATGACTTTTAAAATACATGTTTGAAGTCAAATTTTATTGATATTCAGGTAGAATTTTTAATGCACTGTGTATATTCTTAAAGATATTATATGTCTAAAAATTATATTAAGCCACAATGTACAAATATCAAAGATTTCTTTTATGAATTAAATAATGATAATACATTATATATATTCATGTCATAATGTAATTAGCATTTATCATATTCAACTACCCAGCACAGCAAAAAAATATACTAATGTCCAAGTAAAAAAAGTATTAGCTCATAAACCAATCTTATCTATTATAAAACAATGAATAGGACAATACACATGCCAAGTGAACACTTCTAATCCTCAATTTCTTAAGATACATTCAATAGCATCTAAATGAAAAACAGCCAGAAAGCTTTGAGGCAGGATGAAAATCAGGACAAATGTAGAATGAAATGTAGTAGAAATTTGTAAAATTGATATATCTACTTTATGTAATAAAATCAAGAAAAATATATTAAACATGCTTAGAAAAGGTATTAACTATGTAAATATTAAACAATTGTGCAGAAGCACTTGAACACTTGAGTGTATTAAATTTCTCTAAGTAGTAGGAGGAGATACCCTTTATTCCTTTGTTATGCAAAGAAGAATAAACAAGTTAAAAAGATGTACATCACTGATACACCATCAAGAGTTTAGTCATTGATTCTGTGGTCTCTCCAACTCAATCAAATGTAAGCAAATGCTTCCTTAAAAAAAGTTATATTTACAATTAAGTCTTTTAATCAGAGTTGAAATAAAAAGAATTAATGTTCATCTTGCCCAACATAGTCATTTTGCAGATGATTAGTCTAAGACTATCACAGTAGAGTGCCTTAAAAAAAAAGAAAAAGAAAAGAAAAAGAAAAAAGATTGCCAAACAAACAATGAGAAGATTTGAATTTACCCTATGTCTTATGATTCCAAGGTCAATGTACTGTATAAATTGTTAGAATGTTTATTAATCATTGATTAAATGTTGGACACTATGGTAATTTTTGAGAAATAGCTGTGAAGCTGATGGCTTCTCACAGTGTTTTATTGAATTTACCTTATAATAGAAGTAAGCATGATCTTGGGATACTCTACAGTAAATTACAGAATTAATTAGAAAATAAAAACAACATGTTTTCAATTTAATTAAGAGTGACATCTGTTCTGGTCTCAAAGGTAGGAATGTGGAGTGTTTTAGGGAAGATTGATTGGACAAGATGAAATAAAGTGGAACTTCCAGGTTTGGAGTTAGCCAGGCAAAGCAAAGAGAACATATGATTTTCACTTGTGGAGTATCTTGGGGGTAAGAGAGATGACACAAAGTTTCAGGAATTGAAAGGAATTCTGTTTGATAACTCTTCTTTCCACACTTTTATTTTTAAGACAACCTTTATAAACTCAAGGTTTGGACGGAATGTGAAGAGAGGAAGGGGGATAAGAGGCAAGAAAAGTAGCAGAAAATGTGTCACCTGACTGATGTAATAAACTTAGCAGCAGCTTCTGACTGGCAGATGCCCACATACTCTGATTCTTACATGTGCATGTTGTGGGGGGCGGGGCGGGGACATTGTTCTTCCAAAGACTTTAACATTCAGACCTCTGGAATAGACGAATGTTCCTAGTTGGCTGCTCACACTTCTCTCTCAGAACTTGACTTCTGCTAGGTTCTGTCCCCTTGACTTGCCAGTCTTCACCTATTTTGTGTGAGAGAGGTAGCTAATCCTGAGCATACCACATTAAAAGACATTTACCAAGATTTCCATGAGTTTTTCCAGACGACATTCTCACTTGGAGAAAGAAAACTTTCTTGTTTGCAACAGGAATAAAAAATGCACCAAAGAAATTCTCACTATTGACTTTTCCATCATAATGAATTTTATTTATACAGTCTCATACATGTTCAAATTCAATAATAAGAAATGGTTTTAAAAATTAGTTTTTGGCAGTTTGGCAGCTCCTCAGAATGTTAAACATAAAGCTGTCCGATAGATTAGAAATGCAATTCGTATTGATATACCCAATAGGTATGAAAACATGTCTATCTGTAAAACCTATGTTCATGGATGTTCACAGAAGCATATTTGATGATAGTCAAAAGGTGGAAACAACCGAAATGTCCATCAGTGATGAACAGATAAACAAATTGTGGTATGTCCATAAATGGGAAATTATTCAGCAATAAAAAGGAAAGAAAGAATTGCTGATACATGCTACAACATGGATAAACCTTGAAAGCATCATGCTAATTGAAAAAGCCAGATTCACAATTATATATATATTGGGTGATTCATGAATTCATATGAAATGTCAAAAATGGATAAATTTATACAGACAGAAAGATTATTTGTTTAACCTGGAAGGCAGTAGATAGGGACTCGTTGCAAATGGGATTGGTGTGTCTTTTTGGGTGATGCAAATTTTTCTAAAATTAGATTCTAGTGCTATTTACACAACATTATAAACAAAACCATTTTATCATATACTTTGAGGAGGAACATTGTGGTAGGTACCTTATATTTTAGTAATTTTTAAAAAATATTGTTTGACCACACTCCTTGTAAGACCCCCACAGATCATTTTGTACCTTGTTTTAGATCAGCAAGTGGGATTACTTTGCCCCTATTGTTTTCACCGTTGAAACTCCAACTATAAGATAAAATTACTTCTATTTACATATGTATTTCTTTATATATGTTATTACTACTTTATATATGTGTGTGTGTGGGTATGTATATATCATTTTATCCTGGATCTATTGACAACTAGAGGTGCTTTATGAGAAAACCCACAATGCAAAATGAATACAATAAGTTTTTGCTAGAAAATGACCTAATATAAAATTAGAGAAGCAGTGGATCAGAAAAAAGAATAATTTTCAAGAATGCAAGCCATAGACTAAAGTTTTTATAAATACGTCAAAATGAAAGAGTGTTCTAAGCGTCTTAGCTACCAAAACAAATATGACTATTTGAAAAATTCTTAAATTTCTAAAGATTGAAACAAATCCAGTATTCGAGATTTACACGTTTGTTGTTTTTTTCCAAAAGAGCAAACCAATAAATTCAAAGGACCTGATAAGAGTATTCTGCAAGCTACAGACTAATGCAGACTCAATGTCATCAAAATAATAAACATAATTTTAAAACTCTAAATTGTTTTTGTTTTTTCATAATAGCCCTTAAGGCTGAATTAAGGTGTAACTCTGGGGTCTGTTACAAGAAATAAACCCGATAAAGGAGTTAAAACGTCCTAGTTTCAGTATTTTGTTCTCTGATGATGTGGTTTAGTCTATAGCTTGAGGTTTAAACAGTTTGAAGTATAAATAGAAGCACCACATCCAGGTTCATTAAATTCATGTGCTTTTTATTTATCTTAACTAGGCTTTTTATTGTAGAGCTAAAAAAAATACAAGTTGCGTGTTCAAAAAAAAAGAGGTATTTTGTGCTTTCATGGACCCCTTGAATTGGTTATTAACAAACTACAGTAAGATAATACCTTCTTATACATGTAAGAAACCCTAAATATATAATTCAGTGTCCCAACAGAAGACCAATTACACTTTGGGAAATTTTTGAAAGTTTAATAAAGAACCATTTATAAAGTCATGGGATTAGAGGGAAACCACGGGATTAATTCAATATTCAGGGAGCTAGAAAGTGTAAGGTTTTTACCAACCCCAATTCTGAGGAGACAAAGATAGGTATGAGAACTCAGACTGAGAAACTATGAAAAGGGTTGCTTTGTAAAACCTGTCACCTTGGCCAAGGGAAACCACCACTTTAGACAACCCCAGAATGAGATTGTCAAGGGAGTAACAACCCTGACCTTATTCTTCCCTCTTGCATAGATCTTCTGATCTATTGATTGTAACTAATCAGAAGCTAGAAGACAAGAAAGCCCATTAATATATCAGAGTGCCTACAGATCAACCTTCAGGGTCTCAGATCAGGACACAAAATGATTGCCAATGGATCAGGTGGGGTGACACTAGCCTAAATATGCATCTAAATGGATGGCCAACTAACTCACAATAGAAAGGTGACCCCTGTTATCAGCTTAAAACTTGGGCTCATTTTTATTAATCTATTTTTGTGACTTACTGGTTTGCATTCTTCATGGTATTGAGAAATTATTTTGTATTAAAAAAATACTCAGTTTTTTGTACCAAAGGATAGTCCTTGAGTAATCATTGTTAGTATAGACATTTGCTAGTAGATTAGAAGTTTCAAAATCTAAGGTGATCATTGCCAACAATTGGGCAACATTGTTGCCAGTAGGTAGGCTCTAAGAGAAAAACATGATGGAATGAGATTCTTAAATGGCAACAGTAATTGTAAAGTCACTTCAGCATTGCACCACAAACAATCTCATACCTGCTTCCCTAATCTCCTGTTTTAAGGATATTACCCTGGGTAAGATATGGGGAGTCAGATGCAGATCAGGAGAACTTGAAGTTATACAATTTTGTTACTCAGGATTTCCTTGGGACAACACAATACTTTACCTAGAGCCGCTGAGGGAAGCACTGGGGTCAGTCACAAGGCAGAGGGAAAGAGTGGAATTCCAGGCAAGTGCCTTTACTGTAGTTTCCTAGGGAAGTAATGGGCCAGGGAGCTAAACAGGTTTATGACTGGCTAGTTAGCATAACTTCAGTGGGCTTTGAGGTCTAGTGGCTGCCCCACATTGTCTGGTACCTGGCCTTGGAGAAATTACAGGGCTGTTTGGATAGAAGAGCCCAATAAGGGAGGAGATAGGGAAAGTGGACTTCATCATCTGCTCAAGAAGGAAAATTGAACTGCCTTCTTGCCAGGACTTTAAAACTGAGTCAAACAGGATGCCTGAGGCTGAAACCTCATAAAAGGATACATGGACATTCACTGCTTAACTTTGTGAAGGCTTTTTAAAAATTCTCTGGTTCAAGACTGTAGCAAAACTGTTTTTCAGTGGGTCAGGATTTTCCCTATACTCCCATGCATATACATATATATACACACACACACACAATTTTGCATCCTGATCTGAGACCCTGAAGGTTGATATATATATATGTATGTGTGTGTGTGTGTGTCTTCTGTTGGGACCCTGAATGATATATTTAGGGTTTCTTACATGTATAAGAAGGTATTCTCTTACTGTAGTTTGTTAATAACCAATTCAAGGGGTCCATGAAAGCACAAAATACTTGTTTTTTCAGAACACACAAATTTTATTTTTTTTAGCACTCTCTCTCTATATATGTCTACCACTTAAATATAATTAAAAGTAATAAACATATTTAGAAGTAATAGCAACAATAAGGAGGAGAAGAAGAAAATTTATAGGTTCTACAGTAAGACAATCGTATTATAATGTTTTTCTACAATAAAAACACATTAGCAGATTTTTTTATAATCAGTTGTTACATTTCACAGAATGTATTATTTGATCACCAAAATAGGTCGCTTTTATTGACACACAAAATTATCTCTCCAATCTCTTGTTCCTCATATTATCCTACTTTCAGAATGGAGCCAATGATTTCAATAAGATATGATATTATTATTATTATTATTATTATTATTATTATTTTGAATCAGGGTCTCACTCTGTCACCCAGGCTGGAGTGCTGTGCTTTCTTATCTTCTTATATCAAAAACATTTGAGATGGGTATGATAATCTCCATTTTATAGATTAGAAATCTAGGACATTAAATATTATGCTTCACAAAGTCATTTAATTATAAGGAGAAGTGAAACTTGTATTAGATCCTTTGCCTTCAGTATGCATGCATATAACTTCTATTAATATTACCAGAGTATACTTCTTTATAATCCCTAATTACACATATATTTGCCTGTTTTTGAGCTTAATATGATTACAGGAAACAATGAGGATGCAGTTATTACATTAGTTCTGACTAATTATGTAGGTTTTTAGAAGGCATTTTATGGATATGTTGAATCAAAAGAACATTGCAAGAAACAATGGTTACTTCTATTAGAAAATAATCTGCTTCCTGGCTGGGCACCGTGGCTCACACCTGTAATCCCAGCAATTTGGGAGGCCAAGGCGGGTGTATCACCTGAGGTCGGGTTCAAGACCAGTCTGGCCAACATGGTGAAACCTCTTCTCTACTAAAAATACAAAAAATTAGCTGGACGTGGAGCTGTGTGCCTGTAATACCAGCTACTTGGGAGGCAGAGGCAGGAGAATCACTTGTACCTCAGAGGCGGAAGTTGCAGGCAGCTGAGATTGCACCATTGCACTCCAGCCTGGGGAACAGAGTAACACTCCATCTCAAAAGAGAGAGAGAGAGAGAGAAAATGATCTGCTTCCTAATTAGTTCGTGAAGGCTTAAGCAAAACAGACCACTCTCAAGAACTTTGAAGCATTCTAACATTTTAGTTAAATAATAATATACCATTCATGTTTTTATATTGCATGTGACTTTTTAAGGAAATAATGGCAATTAAAATACCAAAAGGAAAAAAATACATAAATACACACACAAACATATATGCTCTTCTCTAAAATGACAGTTTAGTGAAGTTAAACAATACATAAGAAGATTTATACAAAAGTAGTTCCCTATCAGTCTCCATATTTTCCATTATTTCTATTTTTTTATTGATCTTTCCAGTCTATTGTAATAAATATTTTTATAATGGATATGGAATTTTTTAAGCATTATGTATTTGCATGTTCCCTGGGAAGATCAAACTCATTATTTTATTCTTTGTTCATGACTCCATGCAGTAAATCTTACCTTGTGGAACTAAAATTTTTTTAAAGCATCTATAAGTATGTAATTTACAACCCAGGGCTTGCACAAAAATTGCACAAATATAGTACAATAAGTCTGGCATCGATTGAGCTTTGGAATACAATGGATGCTCCTGCAAATGCTACAGTAGACGCTAAGATAATTTTTAGGAAGTGAGTCATGACAAATCATACTTTCCTACCATCTCTTGTTTCTCTGGTGCTATTATCTAATGTGATGTAGAGATGCATTCAGCTTCTGTCCTGCTTCTAACTGTTCCCTATTCTGATTAATGGCACATTTGGAAAAGCTACTGACACAGGAACGTGGGAGGAAATGCCACTACGTATAAACTATGTAATCCTTTTTGCACAAGTAAGAACATTTTACTATCCTCACCATGGGTTTTAAGAATATGAATACTGAAGACATTTTCGTAATATATGTGTTTCTGAAAAGCATCTATCTCCAGACATAGTGAAAAATTTTTCTTCACTGACTGGAGGAGATTAGTTTATGAGTGATGTGAATGATTTTTTGCACAAACCCAAGAAAGACTGTGATGAGGTGACTAGCAGCTGGTAAAAGAAAGTGAAGCAGCTAGGAGGGGAAATTAGTGATGCATGTGAGGATGATAACGTTCCTCATCTTTTGACAAATATATCAAAGCGTTGCTGTCTGCATTCTATATTAGTGTCTGTCTAATAGGATTTAAAATATTTAACAATTTCATAACTATTTTACATTAATTTATAAGGCATTTCTGCATAATTTATCACAATTGATCCTTTTAACTATCCTGGGAACTCCTATATTTTTAAAAATAAAGTCAAGTCTCTGGGTGAATGCCCACAAAATATGTCCCATCATTCATACACTGGAATGAATGTTTCCCATCCTGCCCTATCCTCACTTTAAAACACTCAGTGGAATAAACTATAAGTAGATATGAATCATAGTAGCAAGTCTTGAATATCATAACCTTTCAAAAATAATCTCTTCCATTTGTGACATATCAGAATTAATGAGCGTGAAAACAAAATGCCTGAGGCTCAAACCTCGTAAGAGGATACATGGCCCTTCGCTGCCTGACTTTGTAAAGACTTTTTTATTCTTTGGTTCAGTACTATAGCAGAACTGTTCTTCAGTGGGTCAGTTAAGTGTGTGTGTGTGGAGGCGGTAGGTGATGTTAAAAATTACACACTCTATTTGTTCGAGAACTCAGTCCGTGTTTTAACATTTGTGTGGTATTCTCTAGCAGAGAAACTGGCTTCTTTTCAAAGGATAAAGGCACATTTGCTGAATGGTACTGTTGGAAGTAAATAATGATTTCTCTGAGTGCAGACATATGGTAAAAGAAAACTAATTCTGGGCTTTGATATTTTTAAGAAATTTTTGAAACATAACTCCAGATTTCTAATTGCTGTCTCTATTTAGATATTTACCATTAAATTTGTATTTCATTATTTATTTAATGCTTTTAAAAGAAATTTTCAGTTTTTCTTCTAAAGTTTGGGAGAATGTTCTATATTTTTATTGTATTCCTAGAACATTCTCATGCCTCCAATTTCCATATCTCTAATTACATGAGATACACCATGTAGTATATAGCGCATCTTTCACAATTTATAATATACACATTCAGATTTATAATATATACTTATCTCTAGACTTCTTTCGAGTCTTTTAAATTTCTTTTTTTTCTTATTATTACACTTTAAGTTCTAGGGTATATGTGCACAACGTGCAGGTTTGTTACATACGTATACATGTGCCATGTTGGTGTGTTGTGCTCATTGACTCGTCATTTACATTAGGTATATCTCCTAATGCTGTCCCTCCCCACTCCCCCCACCCCACGACAGGACCCAGTGTGTGATGTTCCCCTTCCTGTGTCCAAGTGTTACCATTGTTCAGTTCCCACCTATGAGTGAGAACATGTGGTATTTGGTTTTTTCCTTGTGATAGTTTGCTGAGAATGATGGTTTCCAGCTGCATCCATGTCCCTACAAAGGATGTAAACTCATACTTTTTTATGGTTGCATAGTATTCCATGGTGTATATGTGCCACGTTTTCTTAATCCAGTCTATCACTGATGGACATTTGGGTTGGTTCCAAGTCTTTGCTATTGTGAATAGTGCCACAATAAACATACATGTGTATGCGTCTTTATAGCAGCATGATTTATAATCCTTTGGGTATATAGTAATGGGATGGCTGGGTCGAATGGTATTTCTAGTTCTAGATCCTTCAGGAATCGCCACACTGTCTTCCACAATGGTTGAACTAGTTTACAGTCCCACCAACAGTGTAAAAGTGTTCCTAATTCTCCACATCCTCTCCAGCACCTGTTGTTTCCTGACTTTTTAATGATTGCCATTCTAACTGGTGTGAGATGGTATCTCATTGTTGTTTTGATTTGCATTTCTTTGATGGCCAGTGATGATGAGCATTTTTTCATGTGTCTGTTGGCAGCATAAATGTCTTCTTTTGAGAAGTGTCTGTTCATATCCTTCGCCCACTTTTTGATGGGGTTGTTTGTTTTTTTCTTGTAAGTTTATTTGAGTTCCTTGTAGATTCTGGATATTAGCCCTTTGTCAGATGAGTAGATTGCAAAAATGTTCTCCCATTCTGTAGGTTGCCTGTTCACTCTGATGGTGGTTTCTTTTGCTGTGCAGAAGCTCTTTAGTTTAATTAGATCCCATTTGTCAATTTTGGCTTTTGTGGCCATTGTTTTTGGTGTTTTAGATATAAAGTTATTGCCCATGCCTGTATCCTGAATGATATTGCCTAGATTTTCTTCTAGGGTTTTTATGTTTTCAGGTCTAATATTTAAGTCTTTAATACATCTTGAATTAATTTTTGTATAAGGTGAAATGAAGGGATCCAGTTTCAGCTTTCTACATATAGCTAGCCAGTTTTCCCAGCACCATGTGTTAAATAGGGAATCCTTTCCACATTTCTTGTTTTTGTCAGGTTTGTCAAAGATCAAATGGTTGTAGATGTGTGGTATTATTTTTTAGGGCTCTGTTCTGTTCCATTGGTCTATATCTCTATTTTGATACCAGTACCATGCTGTTTTGGTTACTGAAGCCTTGTAGTATAGTTTGAAGTCAGGTAGCATGATGCCTCCAGCTTTGTTCTTTTGGCTTAGGATTGACTTTGCAATGAGGACTCTTTTTTTGGTTCCATATGAACTTTAAAGTAGTTTTTTCCAATTCTGTGAAGAAAGTTATTGGTAGCTGGATAGGGATGGCATTGAATCTATAAATTACCTTGGGCAGTATGGCCATTTTCACAATATTGAAATTCTTCCTATCCATGAGCATGGAATGTTCTTCCATTTGTTTGTGTCCTCTTTTATTTCATTGAGCAGTGGTTTGTAGTTCTCCTTCAAGAGATCCTTCACATGCCTTGTAAGTTGGATTCTTAGGTATTTTATTCTCTTTGAAGCAATTGTGAATGGGAGTTCACTCATGATTTGGCTCTCTGTTTGTCTATCATTGGTGTATAAGAATACTTGTGATTTTTGCACATTGATTTTGTATCCTGAGACTTTGCTGAAGTTGCTTATCAGCTTAAGGAGATTTTGAGCTGAGATAATGGGGTGTTCTAAATATACAATCATGTCATCTGCAAACAGGGACAATTTGACTTCCTCTTTTCCTAATTGAATACCCTGTATTTCTTTCTCCTGCCTGATTGCCCTGGCCAGAATTTCCAGCACTATGTTGAATAGGAGTGGGGAGAGAGTGCATCCGTTTTGTGCCAGTATTCAAAGGGAATGCTTCCAGTTTTTGCCCATTCAGTATGATATTGGCTGTAGGTTTGTCATAAATAGCTCTTATTATTTTGAGATACGTCCCATCAATACCTAATTTATTGCGAGTTTTTATCATGAAGGGCTGTTGAATTTTGTCAAAGGCCTTTTCTGCATGTATTGAGATAATCATGTGGTTTTTGTCTTTGATTCTGTTTATATGCTGAATTACATTTATTGGTTTGTGTATATTGAACCAGCCTTTCTTCCCAGGGATGAAGCCCACTTGATCATGGTGGATCATCTTTTTGATGTGCCGCTGGATTTGGTTTACCAGTATTTTATTGAGGATTTTTGCATCGATGTTCATCCAGGATATTGGTCTAAAATTGTCTTTTTTTTTTTTTTTGGTCATGTCTCTGCCAAGCTTCAGTATCAGGATAATGCTGGCCTCATAAAATGAGTTAGGGAGGATTCCTTCTTTTTCTATTCATTGCAATAGTTTCAGAAGGAATGGTACCAGATCCTCCTTGTACCTCTGGTAGAATTCGGCTGTGAATCCATCTGGTTCTGGACTTTGTTTGCTTGGTAGACTCTTAATTATTGCCTCAATTTCAGAGCCTGTTATTGGTCTATTCATAGATTCAACTTCTTCCTCGTTTAGTCTTGGAAAGGTGTTAGGTCTCCAGGAATTCATCCATTTCTTCTAGATTTTCTAATTTATTTCTATAGATGTGTTTATAGTATTCTCTGATGGTAGTCTGTATTTCTGTGGGATCTGTGGTGATATCCCCTTTATCTTTTTTTATTGTGTCTATTTGATTGTTCCCTCTTTTCTTCTTTATTAGTCTTGCTAGCGTTCTATCAATTTTGTTGATCTTTTCAAAAAACCAGCTCTGGGATTCATTGAGTTTTTGAAGGGGTTTTGGGTCTCTATCTCCTTCAGTTCTGCTCTGATCTTGGTTATTTCTTGCCTGCTGCTAGCTTTTGAATGTGTTTGCTCTTGCTTCTCTAGTTCTTTTAATTGTGATGTTAGGATGTTAATTTTAGATCTTTCCTACTTTCCCTTGTGGGCATTTAGGGCTATACATTTCCCTGTACACACTGCTTTAAATGTGTCCCAGAAATTCTGGTATGTTGTGTCTTTGTTCTCATTGGTTTCAAAGAACATCTTTATTTCTGCCTTCATTTCGTTATGTGCCCAGTAGTCCTTCAGGAGCAGTTTGTTCAGTTTCCATGTAGTTGAGTGGTTTTGAGTGAGTTTCTTAATCCTGAGTTCTAGTTTGATTGCACTGTGGTCTGAGAGACAGTGTGTTATAATTTCTGTTCTTTTACATTTGTTGAGGAGTGCTTTACTTCCAACTATGTGGTCAATTTTGGAATAAGTGTGGTGTGGTGCTGAGAAGAATGTATTTTATATTGATTTGGGGTGAGAGTTCTGTAGATGTTTATTACGTCCACTTGGTGCAGAGCTGAGTTCAATTCCAGGATACACTTTTGAACTTTCTGTCTCGTTGATCTATCTAATTTTGACAGTGGAGTGTTAAAGTCTCCTATTATTATTGTATGGGAGTCTAAGTCTCTTTGTAGATCTCTAAGGACTTGGTTTATGAATCTGGGTGCTCCTGTATTGGGTGCATATATATTTAGGATAGTTAGCTCTTCTTGTTGAATTGATACCTTTACCATTATGTAATGGCCTCCTTTGTCACTTTTGATCTTTGTTGGTTTAAAGTCTGTTTTATCGCAGACTGGGATTGCAATCCCTTCCTTTTTTTGCTTTCCATTTGCTTGGTAGATCTTCCTCCATCCCTTTATTTTGAGCCTATGTGTGTCTCTACATGTGAGATGGATCTCCTGAATACAGCACACTGAGGTGTCTTGACTCTTTATGCAATTTGCCAGTCTGTGTATTTTAATTGGAGCATATTTCCCATTTACATTTAAAGCTAATATTGTGATGTGTGAATTTGTTCCTGTCATTATGATGTTAGGTGGTCATTTTGCTCGTCAGTTGATGCAGTTTCTTCCTAGCATCGATGATCTTTACAATTTGGCATGTTTTTGCAGTGGCTGGTACCGGTTGTTCCTTTTCATGTTTAGTGCTTCCTTCAGGAGCTCTTGTAGGGAAGGCCTGTTGGTGACAAAATCTTACATTTTGTAAGAGATTTGTAAGCATTTGCTTGTCTATAAAGGATTTTATTTCTCCTTCACTTATGAAGCTTACTTTGGCTGGATATGAAATTCTGGGTTGAAATTTCTTTTCTTTAAGAATGTTGAATATTGGCCCCCACTCTCTTCTGACTTGTAGAGTTTCTGCCACGAGATCCTCTGTTAGTTTGATGGATTTCCCTTTGTGGGTAACAAGATCTTTGTCTCTGGCTGCCCTTAATTTTTTTTCCTGTTTCTGACAATTATGTGTCTTGGAGTTGCTCTTCTCGAAGAGTATCTTTGTGGCATTCTCTGTATTTCCTGAATTTGAATGTTGGCCTGCCTTGCTAGGTTGGGAAGTTCTCCTGAATAATATCCTGCAGAGTGTTTTCCAACTTGGTTCCATTCTCCCCGTCACTTTCAGGTACACCAATCAGACATAGATTTGGTCTTTTCACATAGTCCCATATTTCTTGGAGGCTTTGTTCCTTTCTTATTACTCTTTTTCTCTAAACTTCTCTTCTTACTTCATTTCATTCATTTGATGTTCAGTCACTGATACCCTTTCTTCCAGTTAATCCAATTGGCTACTGAAGCCTGTGCATTCATCACTTAGTTGTCGTGCCATGGTTTTCTGCTCCATCAGGTCATTTAAGGTCTTCTCTACACTGTTTATTGTCATTAGCAATTCATCTAATCTTTTTTCAAGGTTTTTAGCTTCTTTGCAATGGGTTCAGACTTCCTCCTTTAGCTTGTTGAAATTTGATCGTCTGAAGCCTTCTTCTCTCAACTTGTCAAAGTAATTCTCCATCCAGCTTTGTTCCATTGCTGGTGAGGAGCTGCATTCCTTTGGAGGGGGAGAGGCGCTCAGATTTTTAGAATTTTCAGCTTTTCTGCTGTGTTTTTTCCCCATCTTTGTGGTTTTATCTACCTTTGGTGTTTGATGATGGTGACGTACAGATGGGGTTTTGGTGTGAATGTCCTTTCTGTTTGTTAGTTTTCCTTTTAACAGTCAGGACCCTCAGCTGCAGGTCTGCTGGAGTTTGCTGGAGGTCCACTCCAGACCCTGTTTGCCTGGGTATCAGCAGCAGAAGCTGCAGAACAGTGAATATTGCTGAACAGCAAATGTTGCTGCCTGATTGTTCCTCTGAAAGCTTTGTCTCAGAGGGGTACTGAGCAGTGTGTGTTGTCAGTCTGCCCCTACTGGGGGGTGCCTCCCAGTGAGACTACTCAGGGGTCAGGGACCCACTTGAGGAGGCAGTCGGTGTGCTGGCATAACCACTACTCCTTTAAAAGTTGTCAGACAGGGGCATTTAAGTCTGCAGAGGTTTCTGCTGCCTTTTGTTCAGCTATGCCCTTCCTCCAGAGGTGGAATCTACACAGGCAGTCACGCTTCCTTGAGCTGCAGTGGGCTCCACCCAGTTCAAGCTTCCCGGCCACTTTGTTTACCTACTCAAGTCTCAGCAATGGCAGGCACACCTTCCCCAGCCTCACTGCTGCCTTGCAGTTGGATCTCAGCTGCGGCACTAGCAATGAGTGAGGCTCCATGGGCGTAGGACCCTCTGACCTGGGCGCAGGATATAATCTCCTGGTGTGCCCTTTGCTAAGACCGTTGGCAGTATTAGGGTGGGAGTGACCCAATTTTCCAGGTGCCATCTGTCACGGCTTCCCTTGGCTAGGAAAGGGAATTCTCTGACCCCTTGCACTTTCTGGGTGAGGTGATGCCTCACCCTGCTTTGGTTCACACTCGGTGGGCTGCACCCACTGTCCTGCACCCACTGTCCAGCAAGCCCCAGTGAGATGATCCCAGTACCTCAATTGGAAATGCAGAAATCACCTATCTTCTGTGTCACTCACGCTGCGAGCTGTAGACTGTAGCTGTTCCTATTCAGCCATCTTCTTAAATTTCTTAAATGTCATCAATTAATTGTGTCAATCTCTTGACAAAAATGACATATTCAAATGAGTAAGTAACTAAGTGCACAGACACATACACACAGACTGATAGCCAAATAGATAGATAAATTTATCTAGATTTTTGAAATCAACATTTTATAAAATTTATATTCTCCCTTATGTTAACTATTACCTCATGAATAGAATTTTCACTTCATTTATTTATTAAAGTTTAAGGATCTAACCTCATGCATTTGTTTTGTTTTAATAAACACTAAACTTTTTTGCATAAAACAGTATCTAGTTTTATTTCTTTCTTTTAGATCAAAACCCACAGTATTTCTGAGTCAAGTGATAAAAAAATGTGACATATTTGATCCATCTAGTCTCCAAATACATTGGCATGTTTGGGCAAATATATCTGAATTCATTCTTCTCTATAAACATCAGACTGACTTTGAATTTAACTTAACCCCTTGGTAGTACTAAGCAGCATCATCTTAAAGGTTATTCCAATTTGATAATCAACATATGTATTTAAATTTTAATTTTATTCTTATTTCACAATTTGCTGGTGAAGTTGAACATTGCACAATATTTTAAAATAGTCCTGTAGGAAGTCTCACATAAATCGAAATGTTCAACAAATGTACTTTTTAAGTATTTATTTAATTTATAGCATTTTTAAGGTAAGTCATAAATTTAAAGTAAGTCATATTCAATTATGCTAAAGAGAAAAATTCAATGAATTCACAATATTTATATTTGTTTTATAAGAGTCTATGCTAGACATAAAATATATTCATTTTACTCACACAATTTTTAAATACATATCGTTATTCCAAGCAAGAAACTAATTACAGTTACCTAGCATCTTAAATAATTTACAGTGATTTCCAACACTTTTCTAATGGAAAGTGTCAGTGATAGAGAGACTCTTAATTTATCTGAGATGATACTTTTAAAATGAGAATGACTGCCAGTAATAAATTTTTGTATCTTATGTTTTACAAATAGTTTCAATACCAATATTTTATCTGTCCTACTCATTTTGTGAATTACCACAGGTTTTTAAAAATTATTTATAGACCCTTTTGTAATAATCTACTTGCTATGTGACTTGGAAGCTTGAAAGAAACACTGCTGTGACCACTCAATCTCCTTCACAAGTTTTTTAGGACCAACAGTCCCGTAGATTCTCAATGTTTGGTAAGAGACATGCTTAGATTGTGCTGTTCCTACAACGCGAAGCCAGATAAAACTTTGACCAACTTCAGAAAAACTGGTAAGTACATTGAGAAACATATGTATGGTCCTATTAGTTTTTATGTGTTTGGTACACAAAACATTTCTCTGAAAATGTAGTAACTCTTTCGTCTTCAATATTTATAAACTTTAAGCATGTATTTTATAATATTGTCCTAGGTTGCCTCTTTAACTTAGATTTTAATGGTTCTAGCAAGTACAGAAGCAAAAATAATAAATCATAATATTTTAGAAATCATATGGGAATTCTATAGCATATCAGACATAATCATTTAAGTTCCCCTAAAGAAAATACATTAAATATTGTCATATGACAGTAACATTAATAATAGTCATAGTGAGAAATTCGTATTTTGGGGGTTTTTTGTTCAAAAATACCTACACCTATTATGTTATGCTTTTTAAAATAAATTGTGTTTTATGTTATGTATGTGTACATTTTTAAAAACTTGTCATTAAGGTAAGTGCATCTCTAATCACACAGTGTGAGATCTTTGTAAATAGCTGCCTTTTAAAGGTAATCAAGAAACTTGTGTGGTATCATAAGTGTTAATCAGTAATCAACTTTTGACACAGAGCACTGATTATTTGTTTTATAAAAGAAATAGACACATAATTAATAATTTTAATAATTAAGATAATAATTGGCTGTGGAACTCTTGCTGATACGATGATAATCTGAATTATGTGTTCTCAAATTCTGATATTCCTAACTAAATAGGTTATAGGCCAGGTGTGGTAGCTCACACCTGTAATCCCAAAACTTTGGTTGGCCAAGGAGAAAGGATCACTTGAGCCTAGGAGTTCGAGACCAGCCTGGGCAATGTAGTGAGACCCCATCTCTACAATAAATAAAAAATTTAGCCAGGCATTTTGGTATGTTTCTGTAGTCCCAGCCACTCGGCAGGCTGAAGTGGGAAGATTGCTTGAGCCCGAGATGTCAAGGCTGTAGTGAGCCTTGATTGCTCCACTGTACTTTAATCTGGGTAGAGAAAAACCCTTTCAAAGCAAACAAAACAAACAAACAAAAACAATAGAATTATAGAGGTTTTATATAATTTTATTTTTCATAGAATTGGACATATTTGATCTTTGATCAATAATGAGGTATTTAAGTTGCCCGTTGCAGCAGACTCTTATTTCTAGAGAACATCACTATATCTTTCTTCTTACATGTTCTGCAACGTGAACTTGTCTCTTTCCTATCAAGAGATAGAGTCTATTTCTTGACTTACTTTAATGTGAACCAATAAAGTATTTGAGAAGAGATGCTGGACCAGTATCACTTTAAATGGCCTGGAGGCTGTATTTCCTAGGAGCCCTACGGTAAGTATAATTACCCTGAGACAAACAGACCATAGAAAAAAGCCCAAGTCTCATGCATCCCTTAGAAAATGAGATCAAATACAGAGAAAGGAAGAAAAAAGGCCCTTAGACCAGATGTTTAAGTGAGGAAACCATGCGGAAATGAATCCCCCAGTGGCAGACACTCCATCTCCTGTCACATGAATCAGATATGCACCACCGGCTGGGCCCTTCCACAAAATCATAAGCAAATGAAAATTTACGTTTTAAACCACTAAATTTTGACTGGTTAGTTATGCAGCAATTGACTTGTAAGACAGTTATGCTCACATGGAAGAAATATAAAAACAAAAATATAGTTGATCAAATTCTATTAATATAGGAATAATAGATCAACAATTGAAACTAGACTGTGCAATGCACTTTTATTATTTCCTGACACTTTAATACTTCTTTTTCCCTTTCAGAATCTGCCATTTCCCTCATCTGATGTTGTCAATGCTATCATTGCCCTGCATTCATTTTTGTAGGTGAATGACCCAGCATAGCCAGTAATATGCCACTCCTCCTAGATATACTGATCACATTAACAATTACACAAACATAGATAGTAAGGATCCTTTTTATGGTTTTATTACTGCTTCTAGGAAGGAAGGAGTCTCTGTTTTTGAGATGGATGTAACTGAGAACCCATTGATACTTGGATTGCTGATGTCTATAGTAAGGGCAACATGTGAAAAACCGCTGCCTGAGAACTAAGTGAAAAAAATATATAATATGGATCAAAGTGAACAAGAAAGATACAGACAACAGATGACATCTTTTGAACTCCTGGACCCAGTTATGCCTAAAGCAAGAGCTTTCCCTTTGATTTCAAAGTTATGCGAGCTGCAAAATATTTTTTTTTTCTTGAACTGGTTTTAACTGCCTTTTACTATTGAAAACTAAAGTCCTGACTAACCAAACGACATGGACCCTATGTGATCTGCGAATGTGAAGGAATAACAGAGATCTTGCCTATCATGAATGTACTATGAAGTTCAATATAGGTTGAAGATTGTACCAATATTTATTTCAAAACAACTATTGGGCATCTAATATGTGCAAAAATTTTCACTAGACATGTAGAGGTATGTGTATGTGTATATGTATATGTATGCATATGTGTGTGTATATACATATACACATACGCACATATATCCCTATATTATATATGTTCTCAATGATTGACCATCTGTTGGGAATTTTTATGTTATTATATACTATAAAAGCTATTGGTTCCAAAAGTATGAGAATTTTGAGAGAAAATTGTCATTACAAAGCATTTCCATGGGAACATATAATTAGTAGACACTAGGAAGCTAAAACTTCCACTTAGTATGAGCTCTTTATGTTCTTAATTATCAATGTGGAACTCTACAACAAATTAGAAGAGTGCTCTTTTCCTTTCTTTCCATATACCCAAAGCAATTAATATTTTTATTTTCACTAGCTGACCTCATGGGGCGTATGTCTAAAGGCTATAGTGTCTGCCTTTCACAAAGATTTTCTAAATTCCTTTATTTCAATTGCCGTAAAGTTTTCAATTTCATAACAGGTTATCTCCTTCCTACCACACATACCATATCCTTGTACGGTCTACAGATTTTTCTGCAAAAAAAGAAATTTTTGAAAGAACTTCTATTTCTGATGAATAAATTAGAATTTTCTTTTGAAAATATATAATTTACAAATAAAGCAATATATATACATATATACTTAAAAAGTAATGAAATATACATAATTGTAGACACATCCTTTATTTTTTCTCTAGTAACTTATTCTAGTAATTTCATAAATGAATCTAGATTTCCATGAAAACAGATTGCTAACCATTTTTAAATAAAATTTTAATTATAAACTCTAAACATTAATTAGCAGCCATCAACAGTGACCTAAATCTTTTCTTTTCCCCAAGCAACTTCACTTCTTATTCATATAATTCTATATTTTATTTATAAAGAGCAATCTGAAACAAATACATAAAAGTACTATTTCTGGGTAACTTAATAAAATTATTCTATTAAATGTTTATTGAAAGTTTCAAAAATTAATAATGTTCATTGATTTCCATTAAAGGTTACGTGGAAAAAACTGTAGATATACATATACAGGTAGGTGCTTCCCAATTAACTCTAGTTTAGCAGAATATAGAGTATATATATAATCTATGTCAATATTAATTGAAATACATAATGACTTTCATATCCTTCTGCATCTGATGTTTTCAAGAATAATAGCAAATTAGAAATATTTACATAATAAGAATTTTTACACCATTATTTCTTTCAAATTTATTCTTTTTTTTTTTTTTTTTTTTAGAGTTTCGCTTTTTTCGCCCAGGCTTAAGTGCAATGGCGTGATCTCGACTCACGGCAACCTCTGCCTCCCGGATTCAAGCGATTCTTCTGCCTCAGCCTTCGTAGTAGCTGGGATTACAGGCGCCCACCACCACACCCAGTATTTTTGGTAGACACAGAGTTTCACCATGTTGGCCAGGCTGTTCTCGAACTCCTGACCTCAGGTGATCTACCCACCTCGGCCTCCCAAAGTGGTGGGATTACAGATGTGAGCCACCACGCCAGGCCAAGATGGTGAAACCCTGTCTCTACTAAAAATACAAAAATTAACCAGGCTTGGTGACAGGCGCCTGTAAGTCTAGCTACTCTGGAGGCTGAGGCCGGAGAATCGCTTGAACGCGGGAGGCGGAGGTTGCCGTGAGCAGAGATCACACCATTGCTCTCCAGCCTGGGCAACAAAAGTGAAAGTCCGCCTGAAAAAACAAAGAGAAAAAAAGAAAAGTAAACAAATGTTAGAAGCATACTGTTGAAAGTTATAGAATATTAGTAACATATGGCTCAACTATTTGTTAGGGTTAAAAATGCAAAAGTGTTGCAAAATTATAAAATATTCTTTTTTTTTTATTACTACCTTGATTATAGGTTTGATTTTACATTTACTGAATGTCCGTGCTAAAGTATTAGGTTAACAGATTGTACATGTTATTGTGTTTCTGAACTAGTTATTTAATAAATCTTGTATTAACGATGCCAGAATTTATTCTATAAAGAGTGAACTGACCCTCTGCAGCATTACGACTGAACGGGCTGTCTGTTACACAGGGTGAACAGACCCTCTGGCCCTCCGTTTATCTCCAAAAGAGATGCACCTTGATAAGGACTTTATTCTAGTTGAAGTTAAGTAATGAGATGGGAGAAAATTAATTTTATAGTTAAGCAACAGCTCTCAATGCATATTTAAGAAGAAATTATCATCCCTATATTATTTAAGAGGTTTACTCTGGCTTACATTGTTTTAGAAAAACTTCGAATGAATTAGGCCTATATGCTTACACTTATTGTATGTATCTTCCAATATATTTAATGCTAGTTGTATGTTTACTTTTGATATTTCTTGCCTTTTCAATGTAGATCAATGTCAAAATTGTTTATCTGCTTATACTTTATAAACGTCAAAGTATCTAGTACACAGATAAGTCTAACAGATAATTTTTACTACAAATTTGACTTGTTGACTTTTTTTAGCAGTAGGAAGTAAAGAAAAAAGTTTCTTCCAGATTTCCTTATCTGTAGGCTAAACTATTATCTACTGCTGCCATAATTACTGAAGTTCTTTGAACTGAATTTGTTTTTCCCCTTTCTGTCCCTTATCTCCACCCCAGAGCCATTTTATTAAAATTACAAGTCTTAACAAAACTTCTTTTTGAGTAATTCCAACATACTTATATAAGTTCCTTTGGGGTTTTGTTCAATTAAAAATATCATATGAGATATATCAAATTAGGAGATAATACCTAGAAGATTTATACATAATTATTTAAAAAGTTATAAATAAGGCATATTTGTGCTTAGGACCAACCTAAGTCTAAATTTTTAAAAGAAAGTTATATGAAATATTGTAGGCATTTATAAAAGATCACATAGAACAATTAAAATTGGTTTTTCAGATTTACTTAAAAGCTATTTAGCTTTCGGAGGAATGAGCTAGAGTTGAGCTGCATGAATAAACAATGCATCAAGGAATACAAACTGATGTGGGAAATAATTATTAATAGGATAGCTTGAACAATATCTCATTAAAATAACAACTTTGAAGTCAACCGAAGTTAAAAAGTAACTTCTCAGAAGTCTGATAAGTTAAAATTCACTTTAAGAAGATAAATATATAAAACTAAAAAAAATTAACTGAGAATGAATTACAGGAGCATTTTTTCCCTTAAGTTAGGGGTAGAAATGTATGACCATAATGTCTTTATAAAATCTGTTCTAGTGTCACTGTGAGGACTCCAGAAAATGATTAGTTATGGTCTTTTCCTCTTAATTGAGATTTAGTTTGATTTTATTTGAATAAATTAGCCTATGCTGTATGTTATTGTAAATGCTCCAGTGAACACACACATTTTCAAATTGCAACTGAATTCAACTGATGCATTGCCATTCAGGTACCTTGATGATGCAGTCTAACATTATACAGAAGCTCAATTTAGTTTCCCATTAAAGAAAATTTCATGCAAGAAAAAAATTTACCTATCATGCTAGTGGATTAATATCCTTTTGGAATATTTACTCTATTTATATTTCTAACTTGGAGTGTTGTATCCTGAAATGTATAAGGGACTTTTAATGGAAATTAAAGGAAAAAACTGTAAGTTCATAAATAACTAACTTTAAAAATTATAGTCAATGTAAATATGGGCACCACAGGTGATGTGAACAAAGAAAGGTCTGCCAGGAATTCAGTAAACTGGAGACAGTGAAATGGTGTTGGTACTAGCAGCTTTTAAAAATTGAAGATATTTTGAATTTAAATTTAAAAACTAAACATTGGCTTATAATTTTGGATTGCATAGGCAAAGCAAAGAAGCTTTTATCTACCAGTAGATACCCAGGTAAGCATATTGAAAGACATTCTTAAAATATGTAGTGGGCCACAGGAGACTTACCAGCATGATGAGGTTACACCATTCTGTTGATGATGTCCAGGTTGGATTACAGCAGCGGCAGTCCTCAAATGAGTTCATTCTAGGACCATTTATACTTTTAAAAATTATTGAAGACCTAGGAGTGGCTTTGTTTATGTGAATTGTATTTCTTTAGATTCACAAATTGGAAATTAAAATGGAAAGATAATTGAAATCATTATTTACTAATTAAAAAATAACAAAAATTAACTACATGTTAATTGGCATATTTTTATGAAATGTAACTATATTTTTCAAACAAAAGAAAATTTACTGAGGTGAGTGATACTGTTTTACATTTTTGAACTCTCTCGAATAAACAGCTTAATACAAGATCATTACATGCTCTTATTTCCTCTGCATTAAATGTGTTGCTATATAATATTTTGAGTGAAGTGTACCAGGAAAATTTGGACTCTACACAGATACTTCATGGAAACAGAGAACACAGGTACCTCCAGAGATCCTCAGATCACATATTAAGAACCACTGAATTAGAGGAAAGATGGGTGCCAACTAAATATAAGACTATGATAACACTTGGGCTGTTAGGTAAAAAAGTGCAAACCATTTCGTCCAACTGCTTAATGAAGAAATATGTATTTTTTAAGTAGCCCAGGCTTAATTTCAAAGTAAAGACATTTTAAAGTCTCTTATGTGAACCCTGAGTTATAACTGAATATAAATTAAATAAGTTTCATGTCACTACAAGTAATGGAGTTATTGTCATTTAAAGAAAATTCTGGAAAAGTAGTATTAAGAACATGCTTAATGTCGTTAGGTTTCTTCCTTTGTAATAAGCCAGAGACAACATAAGAAGAAATATTCACCTTACCCCTATTAGTGTCTTTACACCTCTCATGGAAGTGAATACACAGTTGTAGCCTAGCATTTTCATAGTGACATAGTATATAAATATGTGTTTTATATTAAAGTGATTTATTACTTTACATCTTCCGTATCTCCAATCTGCCTCATCTTTCTCCAACATCTGTCTCATCACTGTATTCATCAAATTATTCTCCCTAGTAGTATTGTTGATTATTTACTTAATTATGTCTCATTACCACCTAATTATTTGTGCCATGTCAGCTAAAGGCTCTACTTCTTAAGCAAAGATGAGCATAGTCTGCTGACTTAGCATTTCTCTTGTGAGATTCAGCCAGTCCATCAGATTGTAATCAATCAGAGTGTAATACTGATTTCTCTTCAATAAATTTTAGTCACTGTAAATATGGACACCAGAGGAATAGACTCTGTAGGAATATAGAATATATTGATTCTATTATAGATTATATAGGAGTATAGAATCTATAATTCTTGTAGATTTCACGACTATCCATATTAACTACACCTGCTTATAAGTCAAGCTTTCTACTTATACTTTTTAGATTTCAGACTGGTGTAGCGGTATGCACTTTACAGAAGACACAGAACACTTATACATGTCCAAAGTATCTGTATAAATAATCAAATAAATAATAAGGAAAAAGAGTAATGGGAATAAGGCTTCATAAAAAGAAAAATAATCACTTTTCTCTCAAAGTACATAACTGTATGTGATTTCAATTTGAGTTGCTGTCTTGGGAAATCTATACTCTTTGTTCAAATATGTCTTACTAGCTACATCTTTTATCAGCTTTCTCCTATGCCCTTACAGAACTCTATATTGAACTATTTTGCTGCTTCATTGCTTTAACCATTGATTTTGGGCAGAGGGTCCCCAATGTATATTTGTATTTCTTCACCCTAAATCTAACAGGGAACATAACCGAGATTTTCACCTTTTCTCAACTCTTTCTAGATCTAAATGTTCTTTGTATTCCTATCAGTAGAATTTGGATCATGTATTCTACTTGCTGTGCATCAAGTATGTCAACAGTGTTCAGACCATTATTTTTGTTACCACACTAAAAAGTGCTGAACTCATTCAAACACCTGTCATTTTATCTCCTGTAAAGCAGAGGTGCCTTTGGCCATTCTACTGTTTAAAACTATTGATACAGCTGTTAGACTAACATTCAGATCCATGAATGCTAAAAAGTTTGAGAATCTTTATTCTTTTATGACCCTCTGCTTTTCTTTTTTAAGAATTCCATAGCCAAATAGAAAGAATCGTGTTAAAGCAGTTTAGGGTTAAGTCAGCCAGCACAATAATTGTCACAGCCTATGGCAGAGCAAGGAGAGATGGTGAGGATTGGCTGTTATGCAGCTAACTTTGAAGTTAAAGGAAAGTGACCCTTGGAAGTTGGTAGTGGGGAAAGGAAAAGGGGAAGCAGTTTAATTCCATACAAAGATGTATGTAGGGTAGCTGCTTCAGTCACTGTCAGAACAAAAACATAGCTAGAAATTTTCAGGGGCTTCAGCAGACAAACCAAATGAACTGACCAGGTGATTAAAAACAAATGAATGAAAAGGATTCCAACTAATGCATGCAAACCTGTGCACTGTGCCCTCAGTGTCTGATTCATTCAGCCTCGTGGGATATCGAAACACCCCTTTCAGTGCTTTAATTTGACATGATGCAAATTAAATGTACTTCACATTGACGGAGTACATAAAATGGTCAGGTAATGAAGGTGGGCAGACTGTCACCTGAATAGAAAGTATAAGTGGTTTTCAAAAAGTGGCCACGTGGGTTCATAATTCCTAATCAAATGCTACAGAATCAGAAAGCTCTGGAGATTGAAATAATTTGCAATTCGGTTGACAGCAAAACCTGACCCCACATAAAACCATTGGATAGAACTGATGTAACTTGATGTTTGACCGTTGTTTACCTAACCTTATATAGATATTTTTGTCTAACTGTAAAAACTAAGCATTTGACCAAACTAAGGTTTGGTCAAGGACTGCTACACAACATACTACATATATGTATGATACTACGTTACTGAAATCTGAAAAATTGCAAATATGAAATATATGTCACCATAAGATGTTTGGATCAACCATAGTAGGTAGGTAGGGCTGTATAGCTGTGATTGTTATAGAAGAGGACTCCATGACCCTCTAGAATCAATTAAAGAGGGACACCTCTCCTTTAGCCTCACTGCCCATGGCAATGAATTGTTTTTATTGGAAAACTATAATCAGTCCCAAGTGAATGTTTCATAGGAAAGAGTATCGTCTCTAAAATTACATGTTTCCATTCTAGAATCCAAGAGGAAAAATAGTGGATATATGTGTATATCTCATATATATATATATATATGCATTTTTTACAGTAAATGATCAAATTAAAAACCATTAAATTCTATCTATTCTCCTTATGATCAAGAAAACATTCTGATGTTTCAGGTTTCACATCCAGGTATGACAGATTTTGCTGTTACTGATGTTTGTTTTGTCTTTAAAATTTCCCAGGGCAAAATACATTATACATATAATGAGTCAGAAATGATCGTTATTCATTTACAGGCCCTCCAGTTAGAGTGAAATACTGTCATTTTTAGGTCATTGTATAATGATGTTTCTGGAATACGTGGTTTGAATAAAGTAACTTTCAGTGCCAAGGTTAATGTATCAACTTCAGGTAGTTGCTTTGTTGAATTTTGTTAAATATTCTTGAGCTTCTCTAACCCTCTGAGACAGACCAAAATGAAAAGGAATTTAATTAGAGTGTGCTGGGAATGTAATGTGATATATTAAGTTTTTATTAAGAAAACTGCTGCTGAACCACAATGTTATTGGTTCTGAAATTATCCTCCTAGATAAACAGAATACACATATGTGCAGATAAGCAGGGTGAATGTAAAGGGAACTTATCAAAAATACTAATTCAATGAAAGTTTACATCAAAAAGTGATTTTAAAAGAGGAAAGCTTTCTCATGCCATGCGAAGTTCAAAATTAAACCTCCTGTTTCATTTTAAAATCACTGTACAAGAGTGGTTATGCTGTGCCAGTTTTAGTCATTGGAATTCGGTACTCCTGTGATTAATTTCAAAGGCACATTGGTTCAGGGTTATTATTAGGTTAGTCTGTTAATGCAAAATCTGTCAAGAAGGCCTTGAAGTGGAAATCAAGCAGATGCATACAAAGTTCTGGTTTAAAATACCTTTAACCCAAGGATTTTACTATTTTGGTTTCATTTGTTAAAGGGAGCTCAAAATTAAGTAATTAATTCAATTGAGCTGTTTTGTAGCAGCATGTCATACTTTTTTTAAGAATAAAACTCTAATACTTCTTAGAAAAAGCTCCATTTCATAAGTCTATGAATGTTAAAGAGTTAACTTGTATTCGATTATTTTATTTATTTTATTAACAACAAATTAATCAAAATGCATGTAAATAACAGCATTCTGTATTAGGCCATTCTTGTGTTGCTATAATGAAATACCTGAGGCTGGTTAATTTATCAAGGAAACAGTTTTAATTTATTCATGGTTCTATAGGCTTTACGAAAAGCATGATGCTGGCACCTGCCTCTGGTGAGACCTGTGGACGCTTACAATCGTGGCAGGAGGTGATAGGGAGTTGCATGCCACGTGGCAAGAGCAGGAGCAAGAGTGTTAGGAGGTGTCACATTAAAAAAATGTTTTTACTTTAAGTTCTAGGATACATATGCAGAACATGGAGTTTTGTTACATATGTATACACATGTGGTTTGCTGCACCCATCAACCGGTCATCTACATTAGGTATTTATCCTAATGCTATCCCTCCTGCAACCTGCTTCCCTCAACAGGCCCTGGTGTGTGATATTTCCCTCCCTGTGACCATGTATTCTCATTCTTCAGTTCCCACTTATGAATGAGAACATGTGGTGTTTGCTTTTCTGTTCTTGTGTTAGTTTATTGAGAATGATAGTTTCCAGCTTCATCCATGTCCCTGCAAAGGGCATAAACTCATCCTTTTTTATGGCTTCATAGTATTCCATGGTGTATATGTGCCACGTTTTCTTTATCCAGTCTGTCATTGATGGGCATTTGGGTTGGTTCCAAGTGTTTGATTTGTGAACAATGCTGCAATAAATATACGTGTGCATGTGTCTTTATAGTAGAGTGGGCGAAGGTTATGAACAGGAAGTGCCACACTTTTTTGAACAACCAGATCCTGTGTGCACTGAGCACGAGAACTCACTCATTATCATAAGGAAAGCACCAAGGCATTTAAGGGATCCACCCCCAGGAGCCAAACCCCTCCCACCAGGTCCCACCTTCAACACTGGGGATTACATTTCAACTTGAGATTTGTAGGAGACAGACATCCAAAACACATCACATACAAAAAGATAAGAGATACAACTCCTATACCACTAAGTTTTTTCTTTTCCAGAAATTTAAACTCTGATTGTTTTTTCTCTGTGTGTGTGTGTGTGTGTTTTTTTTCCCCTACCTCATCAGCTTCACTGACATTATCTGCATGAATTTCATTTAAAATAGTCATGGGTGGTTATCTCTTAAATAACGAATCAATTTCAATAAAGCTGAAAGTCAGATAATTCAACACTACAATATTTTATGTGATTTTAGATTAATATAATTCATTATTGAAATTACGGGAGTAATTATTTAATTTTACTTTTAGCTTAGTTCTATGTAAATATGGGCAATGCCATAAGATAATCAACCATGATACTTTATTATCACTTTGACTGTATCAGTCATCCACTATTTTAAATCAATCACCTAACTAGAGAATTTTTATAGAGCTTTTTAAACTTTTATAATTGTTAATTTAATATAGAATAGTTTATCTTTTTGACTGGAACTCTGTTAAAAGTATTAAAACTTCATTTGATTTTCTTGTAATTACTAAGTTAATTTTCTTAAAATAACTGGTTCATCTTAAGTTTTCTTTAAAAATGTCAACTATATTTTCTCAAAAGTAAACGTATACTAGACCATATTTAGTATAAACCTGTACAAATTTTAAACCATTTCCCCTCAAGAACTGTGGCCTCTTTGATAAATTGGTGTGACTTTCAGTGCCTGTGTTTAAGAACACTTAGTACATCTATTAAACTACACTCTTAATTTTAAATGTAATGAAAAAAATGAAGATATCTACCATATATGAAATCATTATTTTCCTTATCCTTGCATAAATAGTGTTTTTTCAGTTTTCTTTTCTCAAAACTCCTATTACTGTTGATGTAGGTATACATTAAGTGACAAGCACATTATTTTAAGAATACATCAAAAATAATATGTTGTTATATTAATGCAGCACGTTTTTATCAATAATTCAAAATTTTACCTTTTCTAATGGTAAGACATCACAGTATCTTCCTTAAATTATCTCAAAATTTAATAATTCACAGTCAAAAATTAAAAACTAGGTAAGAATGCAAAGCAACATGAGCGAGAGCCAGAGAAAAAACAAAACAACAACGAAAAGAACAAAAATAGGAGCAAAAACCACCAGGCAGAATCAGAAGATATTGGACTAATGAGGTAATGGACAGAAAATAATTATATTTTAAATGAGGGGAAGATATTAAAAATTTGTTGGAGAGATTAGCATAATTAAAATTTGAAGTGGTATATTTATAAGTAGTAGTTTTGTCTATTATTATTTATTTATTTATTTATTTTTTTAAATTTATTTATTATTATACTTTAAGTTGTAGGGTATATGTGCATAACGTGCAGGTTTGTTACATATGTATACTTGTGCCATGTTGGTGTGCTGCACCCATCAACTCGTCATTTACATCAGGTATAACTCCCAATGCAATCCCTCCCCCCTCCCCCCTCCCCCCTCCCCTTGATAGGCCCCGGTGTGTGATGTTCCCCTTCCTGAGTCCAAGTGATCTCATTGTTCAGTTCCCACCTATGAGTGAGAACATGCGGTGTTTGGTTTTCTGTTCTTGTGATAGTTTGCTAAGAATGATGGTTTCCAGCTGCATCCATGTCCCTACAAAGGACACAAACTCATCCTTTTTGATGGTTGCATAATATTCCATGGTGTATATGTGCCACATTTTCTTAATCCAATCTGTCACTGATGGACATTTGGGTTGATTCCAAGTCTTTGCTATTGTGAATAGTGCTGCAATAAACATACGTGTGCATGTGTCTTTATAGCAGCATAATTTATAATCCTTTGGGTATATACCCAGTAATGGGATGGCTGGGTCATATGGTATATCAAGTTCTAGATCCTTGAGGAATCGCCATACTGTTTTCCATAATGGTTGAACTAGTTTACAATCCCACCAACAGTGTAAAAGTGTTCCTATTTCTCCACATCCTCTCCAGCACCTGTTGTTTCCTGACTTTTTAATGATCGCCATTCTAACTGGTGTGAGATGGTATCTCATTGTGGTTTTGATTTGCATTTCTCTGATGGCCAGTGATGATGAGCATTTTTTCATGTGTCTGTTGGCTGTATGAATGTCTTCTTTTGAGAAATGTCTGTTCATATCCTTTGCCCACTTTTTGATGGGGTTGTTTGTTTTTTTCTTGTAAATTTGTTTGAGTTCTTTGTAGGTTCTGGATATTAGCCCTTTGTCAGATGAGTAGATGGCAAAAATGTTCTCCCATTCTGTAGGTTGCCTGTTCACTCTGATGGTAGTTTCTTTTGCTGTGCAGAAGCTCTTTAATTTAATGAGATCCCATTTGTCAATTTTGGCTTTTGTTGCCGTTGCTTTTGGTGTTTTAGACATGAAGCCTTTTCCCATGCCTATGTCCTGAATGGTACTACCTAGGTTTTCCTCTAGGAATTTTATGGTATTAGGTCTAACATTTAAGTCTCTAATCCATCTTGAATTAATTTTCGTATAAGGAGTAAGGAAAGGATCCAGTTTCAGCTGTCTACTTATGGCTAGCCAATTTTCCCAGCACCATTTATTAAATAGGGAATCCTTTCCCCATTTCTTGTTTCTCTCAAGTTTGTCAAAGATCAGATGGCTGTAGATGTGTGGTATTATTTCTGAGGACTCTGTTCTGTTCCATTGGTCTATATCTCTGTTTTGGTACCAGTACCATGCTGTTTTGGTTACTGTAGCCTTGTAGTATAGTTTGAAGTCAGGTAGCGTGATGCCTCCAGCTTTGTTCTTTTGACTTAGGATTGCCTTGGAGATGCGGGCTCTTTTTTGGTTCCATATGAACTTTAAAGCAGTTTTTTCCAATTCTGTGAAGAAACTCATTGGTAGCTTGATGGGGATGGCATTGAATCTATAAATAACCTTGGGCAGTATGGCTATTTTCACGATATTGATTCTTCCTATCCATGAGCATGGTATGTTCTTCCATTTGTTTGTGTCCTCTTTTATTTCACTGAGCAGTGGTTTGTAGTTCTCCTTGAAGAGGTCCTTTACATCCCTTGTAAGTTGGATTCCTAGGTATTTTATTCTCTTTGGAGCAATTGTGAATGGAAGTTCATTCATGATTTGGCTCTCTGTTTGTCTGTTACTGGTGTATAAGAATGCTTGTAATTTTTGCACATTAATTTTGTATCCTGAGACTTTGCTGAAGTTGCTTATCAGCTTAAGGAGATTTTGGGCTGAGACAATGGGATTTTCTAAATATACAATCATGTCATCTGCAAACAGGGACAATTTGACTTCTTCTTTTCCTAACTGAATACCCTTGATTTCTTTCTCTTGCCTGATTGCCCTAGCCAGAACTTCCAACACTATGTTGAATAGGAGTGGTGAGAGAGGGCATCCCTGTCTTGTGCCAGTTTTCAAAGGGAATTTTTCCAGTTTTTGCCCATTCAGTATGATATTGGCTGTGGGTTTGTCATAAATAGCTCTTATTATTTTGAGTAAGTTCCGTCAATACCGAATTTATTGAGCGTTTTTAGCATGAAGGGCTGTTGAATTTTGTCAAAAGCCTTTTCTGCATCTATTGAGATAATCATGTGGTTCTTGTCTTTGGTTCTGTTTATATGCTGGATTATGTTTATTGATTTGCGAATGTTGAACCAGCCTTGCATCCCAGGGATGAAGCCCACTTGATCATGGTGGATAAGCTTTTTGATGTGTTGCTGAATCCGGTTTGCCAGTATTTTATTGAGGATTTTTGCATCGATGTTCATCAGGGATATTGGTCTAAAATTCTCTTTTTTTGTTGTATCTCTGCCAGGCTTTGGTATCAGGATGATGTTGGCCTCATAAAATGAGTTAGGGAGGATTCCCTCTTTTTCTATTGATTGGAATAGTTTCAGAAGGAATGGTACCAGCTCCTCCTTGTACCTCTGGTAGAATTCGGCTGTGAATCCATCTGGTCCTGGACTTTTTTTGGTTGGTAGGCTATTAATTATTGCCTCAATTTCAGAGCCTGCTATTGGTCTATTCAGGGATTCAACTTCTTCCTGGTTTAGTCTTGGAAGAGTGTAAGTGTCCAGGAAATTATCCATTTCTTCTAGATTTTCCAGTTTATTTGCATAGAGGTGTTTATAGTATTCTCTGATGGTAGTTTGTATTTCTGTGGGGTCGGTGGTGATATCCCCTTTATCATTTTTCATTGCGTCGATTTGATTCTTCTCTCTTTTCTTCTTTATTAGTCTTGCTAGCGGTCTGTCAATTTTGTTGATCTTTTCAAAAAACCAGCTCCTGGATTCATTGATTTTTTTGGAGGGATTTTTGTGTTTCTATCTCCTTCAGTTCTGCTCTGATCTTAGTTATTTCTAGCCTTCTGCTAGCTTTCGAATGTGTTTGCTCTTGCTTCCCTAGTTCTTCTAATTGTGATGTTAGAGTGTCAATTTTAGATATTTCCTGCTTTCTCTTGTGGGCATTTAGTGCTATAAATTTCCCTCTACACACTGCTTTAAATGTGTCCCAGAGATTCTGGTATGTTGTATCTTTGTTCTCATTGGTTTCAAAGAACATCTTTATTTCTGCCTTCATTTCGTTATGTACCCAGTAGTCATTCAGGAGCAGGTTGTTCAGTTTCCATGTAGTTGAGCGGTTTTGATTGAGTTTCTTAGTCCTGAGTTCTAGTTTGATTGCACTGTGGTCTGAGAGACAGTTTGTTATAATTTCTGTTCTTGTACATTTGCTGAGGAGTGCTTTACTTCCAATTACATGGTCGATTTTGGAGTAAGTACTAGATTTGAGTGTTGGCCTGCCCTACTAGGTTGGGGAAGTTCTCCTGGATGATATCCTGAAGAGTGTTTTCCAACTTGGTTCCATTTTCCCCCTCACTTTCAGGCACCCCAATCAGACGTAGATTTGGTCTTTTTACATAATCCCACACTTCTTGCAGGCTTTGTTCATTTCTTTTTCTTCTTTTTTCTTTTGGTTTCTCTTCTCGCTTCATTTCATTCATTTGATCCTCAATCGCAGATACTCTTTCTTCCAGTTGATCGAGTTGGTTACTGAAGCTTGTGCATTTGTCACGTATTTCTCGTGTCATGGTTTTCATCTCTTTCATTTCGTTTTGACCTTCTCTGCATTAATTACTCTAGCCATCAATTCTTCCACTTTTTTTCAAGATTTTTAGTTTCTTTGCGCTGGGTACGTAATTCCTCCTTTAGCTCTGAGAAATTTGATGGACTGAAGCCTTCTTCTCTCATCTCGTCAAAGTCATTCTCTGTCCAGCTTTGATCCGTTGCTGGCGATGAGCTGCTCTCCTTTGCCGGGGGAGATGCGCTCTTATTTTTTGAATTTCCAGCTTTTCTGCCCTGCTTTTTCCCCATCTTTGTGGTTTTATCTGCCTCTGGTCTTTGATGATGGTGATGTACTGATGGGGTTTTGGTATAGGTGTCCTTCCTGTTTGATAGTTTTCCTTCTAACAGTCAGGACCCTCAGCTGTAGGTCTGTTGGAGATTGCTTGAGGTCCACTCCAGACCCTGTTTGCCTGGGTATCAGCAGCAGAGGCTGCAGAAGATAGAATATTTCTGAACAGCGAGTGTACCTGTCTGATTCTTGCTTTGGAAGCTTCCTCTCAGGGGTGTACTCCACCCTGTGAGGTGTGGGATGTCAGACTGCCCCTAGTGGGGGATGTCTCCCAGTTAGGCTACTCAGGGGTCAGGGACCCACTTGAGCAGGGAGTCTGTCCCTTCTCAGATCTCAACCTCCGTGTTGGGAGATCCACTGCTCTCTTCAAAGCTGTCAGAGTCATTTGCGTCTGCAGAGGTTTCGGCTGCGTTTGTTATTGCCCTGTCCCCAGAGGTGGAGTCTACAGAGACAGGCAGGTTTCCTTGAGCTGCTATGAGCTCCACCCAGTTCGAGCTTCCCAGCAGCTTTGTTTACCTACTTAAGCCTCAGCAATGGCGGGCGCCCCTCCCCCAGCCTCGCTGCTGCCTTGCCGGTAGATCACAGACTGCTGTGCTAGCTATGAGGGAGGCTCCGTGGGTGTGGGACCCTCCCGGCCAGGTGTGGGATATGATCTCCTGGTGTGCCTGTTTGCTTAAAGCGCAGTATTGGGGTGGGAGTTACCCGATTTTCCAGGTGTTGTGTGTCTCAGTTCCCCTGGCTAGGAAAAGGGATTCCCTTCCCCCTTGCGCTTCCCAGGTGAGGCAATGCCTCGCCCTGCTTCAGCTCTCGCTGGTCGGGCTGCAGCAGCTGACCAGCACCGATCGTCCGGCACTCCCCAGTGAGATGAACCCAGTACCTCAGTTGAAAATGCAGAAATCACCGGTCTTCTGTGTGGCTCGCGCTGGGAGTTGGAGACTGGAGCTGTTCCTATTTGGCCATCTTGCTCCGCCCCCCCCCTCTTTATTATTATTTAAAACATATTTTGACTTTAGAGGATGTGCTTTGAACTTTCAAAGACAAAAAAAAGGATGAAAACTGATTCTTTATGAATTCTTTTTTTTCCTATAAAAGACTGTTATTTTCAAATCTTATATTTTGGTAACACTCATTGACAGTGTCTGATTAGAAGTAATGCCAGCAGATTATCAAATCACTGCCCTTTCCTGCTTTCTTGGAGTCATTTTCAACAATTCATTTTAACATCTGTATATTTTATTGCTCTAAGTTTGATATATTACAGAGATGTTTTCATGTTAGTATTTGCTAGCCAAAAAATTGATAACAAGAGAAGACATAATTCAATGTAATTTATTTATGAATACAAATGTTATTGTTGATAATCCACTTTTATCAAGTATAGTAGAAATGTTTGTATTTCCCGGTGTTTGTATGTATTTGTCTTTGCACTTGTCATTCACCTAATTCAGATGAAAATATAAATTATAATAAGGTATACAAATAAGTAGCTTAATATCTGAGGAATTTATTAAAATACTAATTTTATATTTAAAATGCATAATCATAGATACTGTATTTATCCTACTTAAAGTCTGTAAAATGCTGCTATATATATATGCACGTATGTACATATCTGTAAATATTTTAAATGCATGATTGCAAAAGAGTAAAGACTGAGCAGAGAAAAAATAGTACATGAGATTATTGAGATGTAGACTAGTACTAAAACTACATTTTATCTGAAGGGTACACAGCCACAATGGGTGAGCCTGAGCTTAGTTTTGAAAAATACATGACGAGAGGTAATAAGAAATAAGTTAGAAGTTTAAGAAAAGACTCCAATTCAAAACTAGCACACCAAAAGTAACGCAGTATAAAGGAGAAAAATAAATAAAACAGTTTTCTTATTTTCTTAGATTTGGTGGTAAGTGAGTGGGGGAAATAAGGTCCTTGATAAATTGTAATAACAAGTTGATTTTCTTCACAGAGTTTACAGTTGGATCTTCTCTATGTATTTGAAAAATAAAATAAGTGGAGAATTTAAAGTGATGCCCTCATGGTAAAAACTTGGGAGATGACAGAGAAAAAAGGCAAGTTCTGACTGGAGAACTGAAATTCTAGCAAGTTCCAATAAATTTTCTCAAAGCTTTAATAATTCACAGTCAAAAATTAAAGAGCAGGTAAGAATGCAAAGCACCATGAGCGAAAGCCAGAGAAAAACAAAACAAAACAACGACGACAACAAAAAAGAACAAAAATAGGAGCAAAAATCTCCAGGCAAAATTAGAAGATATTGGACAAATGAGATAATGGACAGAAATTAATTATATTTTATATGCTTAAAGAAATAATGTGCCTAAAAATAAAAAAGAATGTACACAGTTTTTGAAAAATCAATTTTCAAAATGAACCAATTAGAATTTTCAGAACTCAGTAAGTTATGAGGATATGTAGACAGTATAAAAAGACTTAAAAATTCAGAATAATTCAGAGAAAGAAAATGAACTACATACAAATACTTTTTAGACTTATAATTTCCTTATAAATAAAAAATGCATGTCAAAGGTCAATAAAATGCTGCCTTCCATGTGCTGAGTAAAAATAACTTTCAGTCTGGAAATATAAATGAGCAAAAAATATTTCAGGATTAGTAGCAATACAAACACATTTTCGAATTGTAAGAAGTAGAATGAAGGAAAACTGTACAACTCACATTAATGGAAATGTTAAAAGGTATTCTTAAATAAAAAATGAAAATAAAACCAAATGAAACTTCTGAGTTTATAAATATGTGGGGAATTCTAAATAAAGATTATGGAAAAAACATAGTGAATTTTAGTTTTTGAGTAAAAGTGAGAAAACAGAAACAGTGTATAACTTTAAGAGTGGAAAGGAAGGACACAGGAGAAAAGATTCTACTGATGATTGGGAAGAAGGATAATTTCTTTTTCACTGTAAATGCCATTTATTTTTTTCCAGCCAACTAGTCTTTCTATTACTTCCAGCTCAATGTCGACTAAAACAATAATAGCAGATATCTTCCCCTTCCCTTAGTATCAACCTGTTTGTTGTTAACTAACTTGTCTTTTAAATTGTCACATAATGAGAAAAATGAACATTTAAAAAATATTTTTACTTTAATTTTTTGTATGCTTAACCTTTTAAATTTGGGGGCATAATAAACCAAATATATGTTTCTTCCTTAAATTTTAAAATCAACAAATAATTTTATAAATAATTCAATGTTTGGTAAGCATATGAAAGTACACACAAAGGTTTTTCCCTTACTTTCCTAATATGATGTGCAAAAACCAACCAGTTAATAATTGCTATGCCTTCGTGCATGAGTGCATGCTTAAATTTTCCATCCTACTGAGAATGGTTGAAATCACCTGTGTTATAAGCAAAGAATCTGTATTGCTCATCATTAAGCAGTCCTGCTTAAATTCCAACATTAAAGGCATTGTCAGGAAAAAATGGCCAAAGTCATGTTTTTCCTAAAAATTAATAACTATTCAAAATAATATATCATCTAAATCCTGAACCCTAGGCAAGTCTCTTTTCTGTTTAGAGTAGTGGAAATATACAATGTAGGAAATAAATAATGAGACTTTAATTTCATGTTTTTTATTAGTCACAACGTTAGCAGCTGCGTTCCTTCTTTACTAAAAGATCCTAGAAATAAATGCAGGTGTTCCTGAAGACAAATGCAAATGATATCAACTTCTTCATTTTTTAATCCACTGAGTGTTTAATTATGGAATGCTGCCTTTAGATTTTATTTATGTTAATAGTAATGCCTTACAAAATAGATTCAGAGCAAGAGTTAAACTTCAGAACAGTTCATGAATTATTCTTATCATCAATCTTGTCACTGTTGACAAATGCTCCATATGTTCACAAATTCCCATACTTTGCTTGATTTTTAATGTACATTCAATATCAACACTTGAATAAAATCACATGCAAAATTTAAAAAGAGGATAGTAGGCCACTATGCAATTTGGAATGTTAAATGTTATTTTACCTTTATTATTATTTGTTGCAAAATATTTATTTCTACATTTTGCTATATCTACTTACATATGTGTCTTATGTAATCTACTAAAGTGCAATCAATTCAAGGCCAAAGTTCATGTTGTATACAGTTTTATATGTTTAACGTTGTAGGGCAATATTTTAAGAGATGTTGCGAGGTGGTGCACAAAAAACTTACAGATAAGAGATATAAAATATTTTGTATGACTGCCTCTGTCCTTCACTGTGTAATAAAGATTTCAAGTATGGATACTTTGCATACTTTGATACAAAGTGGCTTTAGGGAATATTTAGTTCATCTCTGCCTCAGTTCTCTTATCTATATTAGGAATGTAAAGGGTACTGGCTATATTTGAATGTGTCCTCTGCAAAATTTAGGTGTTGCCAATTTGATAGTATTAAGAGGTAAGACCTTCAAGAGGAGATTAGGCCATGAGAGTTTATTCTTCATGACTGGGATTAGGTGTCCTTATAAAGGGGTTTCACAAGGGACTTTGTTCTCCCCTGCCTTTTTGTCATGTGAGGACATGAGAAAGTCCTCTCCAGATGCCTTGATCTTGGACTTTCCAGCCTCTATAACTGTAGAGAATACATTTCTGTCCTTTGTAGGTTACTGAGATTTAGATGTTCTGATAGAGCAGCACAGATGGATTAAGACAATACCTATCTCATTTTCATCGTGAGGATTATAGATTTTGTAAGCAGCAAAATATAGTGCCATATATAGAAATGCCATATAAATATCAGCTATTATTATATTACTTAGGAATATTTACAGCATAATTTTCATTAATCACTAACAGAAATGTATTATTTCTTACCATTATGAATATGGGCAACAAGTCAATGTAGCCTTATCTTTGTTAGCAATAGAATTCAAAAGTAATTTTATGTAATACTGCAGGTTTTGCAGATATCTCAAATCCTTCTACTCATCACTACTTCAAAAGTATAGTTGTTTTTAAATGTGTTGGTATATCTTAATTTATCATATGAATAAGGAAACATATACTACATATACTATTCCAATTTTGTGGGTTGGTTATTCTTACAAGTACATTTTAATATAATTTATTTTATTTTCAAACTTACATCTTAATATTTTATATACTACAAAATTATTTTAAAAGGTGGTCTGTAGTCTTCACCAGATTGTCACAGGGACTCATGTACAGAGAAAATGAAAAATCTCTGTGTTAGGGTGTGTGGTACTTGAAAACATGAATTTTAACAACTAATCCCAAACATTAGATGACTTTTTCAGAAGAAAATAGCATATGGATTTCTTCTATTTCATAAGGTATAAAGAAAAACAAACATATAATTATACTATTTATAAAATGAAAGTTTCAAATATTTAATTAATGAGATTAAAACATTAATACACGGCTAGCATTGTAAAGCGGGCTGAAAGATCTCAAGATACCAACCAAAAGCATATATTAGGTTTTTTTTTTGAGAATGTATTTATTAAACATTTACTATCATGGTTTTCAGGTCAAAGGACACGTGAACTTTGAAGAATATCCAGTCATTGTAGTCATCGTGATATTTTAAATTCTGGACAGGTATAACAGAGATTTAACATAAAGGCAACAGATAATAATACATAAAAGGAAAACAACAATAATGCAATGGAATGGGAATAAGAATGAGATGTCAATTTTCCTTTATGAAAAAACTAGAAATTTCATTGTACATATAATGTTTCTTCACCAACATGAATAATCATTTTTTTTCTTTTAGGCTATCATAGATCTTCAAGAAAGAAGACATCACTTGCTAAAGGAAAACTTGGGTGGTGATCAAAAATTCAGTTTCCATCCTATTCAATCTTGAGAATCTCACTGTCTACAAAACTGCTTGTCAGGAAGCAGGAGTGTTTCAGAATTAGATAATAGAGAAGTTCAGTGAAGTGTAATGTGCATTAAGAAGTACAGAATTTCAGTGCTACCTTCGGGGAAAATGTCCTTTGGTTCCACTATGATACACTGTCATTGACCTGCATTAAACATAAAATGTAATATTGATTTTTAAATGCATTTTGAAATGTATTCTACAGATACTACTTAGATGAGAAATCTTTTATATTTTAGATAAAGATTGTGGTATTTGTACATGATAACTCCATCTGATTTTAAATTAATTCTTCAGCAAGCCACAATAATTTAATAGTTTATCTAACTACATGAAACTAATTAAATCTAACATTTATAGTTGTTACAGATTCATGCTTTTTATGTCAACTCCAGCTACTTGTCCCTAATTTGACTTTAACACTAGCACCCCCCCCAAAAAAATCTTATTCAAGGAGACATGCCATGTGTGAAATTGCAAAGAAAGTCTGATAGAATAACAAAAATGTTTTTGAGAGAAAAAAATCTTGTTTTACTGCTTTTTTGGTTGTTTAGAATTTGATGGTTTATTACAACATTTTTTAACACCTGCTATGTTATGGGGTGACATTCTACTGGATTAATCAAAAAGGAAATACAATTTTTTGCCAACTAGTTCCTCAGATCTAATAAGGAAAGGGATAACAAACCATTAAACTATGTCACAATATGTCACACCCAAAGGTACATTGTGTTTGAATACAAAATATCTGATTTTGAAAACTAAATATGTACAATAAACTTGTCATACTATTTAGCAGCAAACAAAAAAGATAGTTGTTTCACTATTATACATTTCATTTTTGTACTATTATGATGTAAGTGATCAAGTGAGAGGCCCAAAATTACAGTATTCTCAGGAAAGATCAGGAGAGCTTTCTATTAAGCTCATGCACTTGGACACAGGAAGGGGAACATCACACATCGGGGCCTATTGTGGGGAAGGGGAGCAGGGAAGGATAGCATTAGGAGATATACCTAATGTAAATGATGAGTTAATGGGTGCAGTACACCAACAAGGCACATGTATACGTATGTAACCTGCACGTTATGCACATGTACCCTAGAACTTAAAGTATAATAATAAAAAAAAGAAACGTAGTTGATTTTTAAAGAGAAAGTAGAATAGTACAGAAAAAAGAAAATGACTTCAGCAATGACTGAGGAGATGAATTCTGCTGTGCAGTATAAAAGCTGCTAAAATTGGAAGGACGTAGAAGAAGGTGGTATAGGTTCTGCCTTCAAGTAACTCCAAAACTAGATATACCCTGTGTATAACTATAGTAGAGAAACAAAAAAGACTTATGGGGTAACTGAGTATGCATTGAACCTTTCTGACTGTTAAAAATATGACTAATGATTCTAGAACTACATTCTCAGCTGTAGAAATATTACAGATAATGAAGGTTTGGTTGGTGAAAGCATTAACAAGTAGCTAAAAGGGTGTTCAAACAGCCAGATACTCCTTGACATACATATTTTTAAATATGTCAGGAAACTAAAGGAAGGGATGAAAGGCAGGAGAAAAGGAAAAATAATTACGGGTATGGGAAGGAAATATTTGAGAGATACTGAAGAGGTAGATCTCAAAAACATTCATCATCAGCTGTAGAAAACTAATAGATGAAGGAGGAGACTAGTTTAGTCTTCCATCAACTGTCTGTGGTAAAAGGTTTCTGACCAATATCTCTGCAATACATAATAGAAATAAATTACTAGGAAACAATATCTAAAAACTCATAGATATGTAATTTAATTTTTTATTACTAGGTTCAACAGACATAAAATTACATTTTAGCAAAAATATAACAAATGCATGAGGAAAAAGAAAAATCTTACATAAGGGAACACATTAATTATTGGAAGTGTGTATACCAGTGAGTAGTTGAATTTTAACTATAATTGAATAATTTAATAATAAATTAATCTTTTAGTTACTTTAATAATAAAATGAGCAATTGATTATATTTCGTGGTCCTAAAATTTTATCTAATAAAAACATGGGATAAAATAGTAACTCCAGACCGGGCGCGGTGACTCAAGCCTGTAATCCCAGCACTTTGGGAGCGGCCGAAACGGGCGGATCATGAGGTCAGGAGATCGAGACCATCCTGGCTAACACGGTGAAACCCCGTCTCTACTAAAAAATACAAAAAACTAGCTGGACGAGGTGGCGGGCGCCTGTAGTCCCAGCTACTCGGGAGGCTGAGGCAGGAGAATGGCGTGAACCCAGGAGGCGGAGCTTGCAGTGAGCTGAGATCCAGCCACTGCGCTCCAGCCTGGGCGACAGAGCGAGACTCCGTCTCAAAAAAAAAAAAAAAAAAAAAAAAAAAAGAAGTCCGTATTAGTAGATGCCTCTATACACTATTTCAGCTAACAATAATGTACCAATTTTTACACATTTTATTATGACAATTGAGACTGTTCCTTTTTTAACATAGCTTGGCTGGATTCATGATGATGCTACACTAAGGGAATCATGCTGAAATTACTGGTGGTGTTTTTTTCTAATTTTTAATTGTAGTAAACTCATAAAATTTATCATCTTAACATTTTTTAAGTATAAAGTTAAAGAAATTCATATTGTTTGCAACCATCACTACCATCTATCTGCAGAACACTTTTCATCTTGCAAAACTGAAATTCTGTACTCATTAAACAGTAGCTCTCCTTCCCCTTCTACCCTAGCCACTGGCAACCACCATTCTAACTTCTGTCTCTTTGGTTTTGACTATTCAGGGTACCTCATATATGTGAAATCATTCTGTATTTTTTTTTATTGGCTCATTTCACGTAACATATCAAATTCCCTTAATGTGCATAATTTTCTTCTTTTTGAAGGTTGAATAATATTCCACTTTATGTATGTATTCCACTTTATGTATTCCACTTTATGTATATACAACATTTTATTTATTCACCTGTCAATGCACACTTGGCTTGCTTCCATGTTTAGGCTGTTGTAAACTATTCTATAAATATGGATGTACAAATAACTCTTCAAGACCCTGCTTTCAATTCCTGCACTTATTTACCCCAAAACAGAATTGCTGATCATGTGGTAATTCTATTCTCAATGTACTGAGGAGCCACCATTCCGTTTTCCAGTGGCTGAATCACTTTACATTCTCAGCAACAGTGCACATGTGTTCTAATTTCTCCACATTCTCTGCAACCCTTGTTATCTCTTGTTATTTTATTGTGGTTGTTTTGATAACAGTCATTCTAATGGATGTGAGTTGGTGGGCCTGATTGTGCTTTTAATTTGCATTTCTCTAATGATTAATGATGTTGAGCATCTTTTCATGTGCTTATTGGCTATGTGTATATCTTTTTTTTTTTTTTTTTTTTGAGAAATGTCTATTCAAATCCTTTGCTCATTTTTGAATTGGGTTGTTTGTTTTTATGATTGTTGAATTGTGGGAGTGTTGAATATATTTTGGTTACCAATACCTTATTAGAAATACGATTTGCAATTACTTTCTCTGATATGGTTTGACTGTGTCCCCACCCAAAATCTCATCTTAAATTGTAGTGCCCAGAATCCCCATAATCCCCACATGTCTAGGCAGGAGGAGGTGGAGGTAATGGATTAGGGGGACAGTTTGCCCCATGCTATTTTCATGATACTGAGTGTGTCTCATAAGATCTGATGGGTTTGTAAGCCTCTGGCATCCCTGTTTGTAGGCATTCTGCCCTGCCACCCTGTGAAGAAGGTGCCTGCTTCTCCTTTGCCTTCCGCCATGATTCTGAGTTTGCTGAGGCTTCCCCAGCAATTTGGAACTGTGAGTCAATTAAACCTCTTTCCTTTATACATTACCCAGTCTGGGGTATTTCTTCATGGCAGTGTGAGAATGGACTAATGCATTTACCCATGCTATGGGTTGCTTTTACATTATGTTGAAAGTGTTGTTTGATGTAAAGCAGTTTTTAAATTTTCATAAAGTTCAATTTTTTTTTTCTTTTGTTGTATAGCCTTCCATATGATATCCAAATTATCATTGCTAAATCTAATGCCATAAAGCTTTTGTCCTATATTTCCTTCTCAAGGTTATATTTTATTTATGATGTTGGATTATTTGATTTTAAGTTTTTGTATATGGCATTAGGTAAGGGTTCGACTTTATTATTTTACATGTGGATATAAAGTTTTGCTACCATCATTTGTTGAAAAGACTGTCCTTTTCTCATTTAATAGTTTTGGAACCACTGACAAAAATCATTTGACTATACATACGAGGATTTTTTCTGGGCACTTTATTCTATTCCATTGATCTATATGTCTGTCTTTATACCAGAAAGACACTGCTTTGATTACTGTAGTTCTGAGGTAAGTTGTGAAATTAGGAAGCATTTGTTCTCCAACTTTGTTCTTTTTCAAGATTGTTTGGCTACTCATCGTCCCTTAACGTTCCATATGAATTTTAGTATGGATATTTCTATTTCTGCAGTAAACCTAACTGGATTGTGATAGGGATTGCAATAAATCTGTGGATCATTTAGGGTGATATTAACATGTTAGTAATATTAGATCTTCCAATCTCATTAACATGGAATATCTTTCCATTTATTTATGACACCTTTCATTGCTTTCAGCAACATTGTGTAGTTTTTATTATACGTGTATTTTACCTTCTTGGTTAAGTTAGTTTCTAAATATTTTAATCTTTTCGATGATATTGTAATTGGAGTTATTTTGTTAATTTATTTTTAGGTTACTCACTATTAATGCTCAGAAATGCAGCTGAAATTTTTTTTGTATCGACTTTGTATGTGGCTACTTGTTTGGATTTGTTTACTAGTTCTGATAGTTTCCCTTTTTGTAGAATATTTAGAGTTTTCTAAATATGAAATTATGTCATCTACAGGCAGAAATAAGAAGATTTATTCATTCTCTATTTTAATGCCTTATATTTCCTTGTTGCAAAGATAGAAAATTATTTTACAATAATTTCAAGAACTATGACATACAGGTATTGGATATTTTTGAAGGAAAACATAATGCTTATTAAATGAAAGCAAAACAACATCTAAGCACATGAGTAATTATAACCTGCTAGTAGATAGAAAGAAAATTTCATAGAAACGATAATTCTTTCAATATGTCAATGTAATGCTATTCTACTTAGAACCCAGATAGGGATTTCTTTTCTACTGAATATTCACAAGTTATCATTGTATAATTAATTGGGCATAACGTGATACTCTGCTTCACTTGTAAAATGTAAAATGATTGAGTCAAGCTAATTAACATATATGTCATCTCAAGTACTTACCATTTGTTCTTTTTAAATGAAACATTTTAACATTTGACCAGCTTTCCCCATCTTCCCTCCCTCGACCTCTGGAAATCGTCATTCTGCACTCTGTTACAGATCCCATTTTGTTTTATTTATCAATTATTTTTTATTTTTAAATATTTTAGGCCGGGTGCGGTGGCTCAAGCCTGTAATCCCAGCACTCTGGGAGGCCGAGGCGGGCGGATCACGAGGTCAGGAGATCGAGACCATCCTGGCTAACACGGTGAAACCCCGTCTCTACTAAAAAAAATACAAAAAACTAGCCGGGTGAGGTGGCGGGCGCCTGTAGTCCCAGCTATTCGGGAGGCTGAGGCAGGAGAATGGCGTAAACCCGGGAGGCGGACCTTGCAGTGAGCTGAGATCCGGCCACTGCACTCCAGCCCCGGCGACAGAGCGAGACTCCGTCTCCAAAAAAAAAAAAAAAAAAAAAAAAAAAAAAAAAAAAATTTTTACTTGTATGGGTATGTAGTAGATGTATATATTTATGGGTTACATGAGATATTTTGATACAGCCATACCATGCATAACAATCACATCAGGGGAAATGGCATATCCATCATCTCAAGCTTTTATCATTTATTTGTAATATAATTAATTCTGATTATAGTCTTTTAGAATACCACCAGTGCAGTGCCTCACACCTGTAATCTCAGCACTTTGGGAGGCTAAAGAAGGTGGATCGCTTGAGGTCAGGAGTTTGAGACCAGCCTTTCCAACATGGTGAAAGCCTGTCTTTACCAAAAATACAAATATTAGCCAGGCATGGTGGCTTGAGCCCAGTTACTAGGGAGGCTGAGACACGAGGATTGCTTGTACCTAGGAGGCAAAGGTTTCAGTGAGCTGAGATCATGCCACTGCACTCCAGCGTGGGTGATAAAGTGAAACTCCATCCCAATAAATTTTTTAAAAATAAAATAAAATAAAATATATAATACATTATGTTGACTGTAGTCTCCCTGCTGTCCTATCGAATCCTAGATTTTATCCTATCTAATTATATTTTTATGCCCATTAACCATCCCCAATTCTTCAGCCCTGTTACCCTTCCCAGCCTCTGGTAGCCATCTTGATACTCTCTATCTGCATCACATTTTCTTTTTTTTCTTTCACTTTTTTTTATTTCCAATTTTTGTTTTAAGTTCAGGGATACATGTGCATGATGTGGAGGTTTGTTATATAGATAAATGTGTGACATGGTGGTTTGCTGCACAGATTGTCTCATCACCTAGGTATTAAATCCAGCATCCGTTAGCTATTCTTCCTGATGCTCTCCCTCTTCCCACCCCACACCCTCCGACAGGGCCCAGTGTGTGTTGTTCCCCCCAATGTGTCCACATGTTCTAATCCTTCAGCTTTCACTTACAATTGAGAACATGTGGTATGTGATTTTCTGTTCCTACATTAGTTTGAAAGTTTGCTGAGGATAATGGCATGCATATGTTCATTGCAGAACTATTCACAACAGCAAAGACAAGGAATCAACCATCACATTTTCTTCATCCTTTCATCCATTGCTGGACACTCAGGTTCATTCCACAACTTGGCTGTTATGATTAATTCCAAAATGAACACAGGAATGCAGATATCTCTTTGGCATATTGATTTGAAATCCTTTGAACATGCATATACTACTTTCATTGCCTCAATGTCTAGCTTCTTGAAACCCATTGCTTTATATGTTTTTTGAAAGAAGGTGAATAGTCTGATCCTTCTACTACATCTTGAGAAGAATTTAAAATCCTTTATGATATTTTCACATACAGAAATACAGAACTTATCATACACAGTACAGTCTTGCGAAGGTAACTGGATGGGGATGGAAGACAAAACAATTTTTTTTTAATCTCAGTGAAAGATGTAAAAAAAAAAGACAATTATATTTTTAAAAATTAATTTTAACCCTTTGCCAAGCACATTTCATATATATTTATCGAATACATATTCTGTAAATCTGTTAAAATTATATATAGATAATTATAATTTATTTTTAGTTTAATGTATTCTATATCCATATATTATCTGTATGAAGATATTTATTTGATATAATTAACATTTTAAAATTCTGTTGTATTTCTTTCTTTTGATGAGAACTTTAGCAGATACTATGTATCAAGATAACTCTTAACTCCATTGTTAAAATAGTGTTAAATTATGGGGCATGTCATAAGTTGCTACAGAAATTATCCTTTGTTTTTTTTGCCATGTAGAAACATGTTGCCTGCCTTCCTTGGATGAAATTTCAAAAAAAAAAAAAGGTAAGTCTTACTATCCAATTAGCATCTTTTAAAATTGAGACCAAATTGTTTTTAGTCTTGTAGACATCCTGTTTATTCCATAATTCAAATATTCTTGACAATTTTCTCATGATAAAATTCTGTTTTAGTCTGCATTATCAATTATTTACACTCAACTTTCATATTTTCATAAAAAACAGAGAATAATATTGAATAATATATATGATATTATATATAAAACATTAGCCTTTTTATTATTAACAATTTTACTGTGGTTGTAAGCACAGTTTATTTTCAGCTGACATTTTTTCCATAGAAATACTTTCTCAATGAAGGAAACATTCTATTGATTTATATTCTGGCATAGGCTCCTTTATGTGGATAGCTATTCTATTATGTTTCTGTAATTGTAGCTGTGTCATCAGATTCTACTTCAAAACAAATCTTTAACTCCAAATTATGTATGTTGACAATGTAAACCTTCATAGTTTGGTTCAGTACTAATGTTTGTCAGCAATCAAGCTGAAAACAGAAATCTTCTCTTTATATCACCATTATATTCAAATTGCACGTATGCTATAAGAGTATCTATGTTAGAAATATTTGCACATTCATCACATTGTAATGAAATGTACATTACTGAGTGTATTTGTCATATAACTTAGCTAAACGGTGTGCTCTGACGTTATTGGAAACCGATACTTATGTTAACTTCTTTGCACATACTTACTCAACTTATATGAGCACACTCTTTGAGCCATACTATGATTAATGTCTTAACAGTCATACATATGTATTTGTTTTAGTCTTAGGATAATCACCAAATATTATGTTTGATATGTAAAATATTGTACATTTGCTTCTACTAGCTTTTAAATATGGTTACACTTTTTTCAAAGAAATTCGGAGTGTTTATGATGTATGTTGTCATGCTTTTTATCTTAATGCCACTTATATAAGATTGTCATGAAAGTTTCTCTTTGTTTTCACTCAAGTTGTGCACTCATATCATGAATTTGTAACAGTTTATAGAACACTACTCATTTCTGAAGTAGAATTGCTGTAGTGTGACTCCAACTGTTCAAACGTTGGTGAGGTAATCAATTATGTCAATATAACCAATGAAAGAAAATACGGGAGGATAACATGTACGTGGAGAGTCAGGGTGGACATTTTTGTTTTTATTTTGCCTGTGAACATAGAAAGTTTCATATACTTATGAGCATCTCTGTATAAATAAATTACAGTTGAGAGAAAAATTGGCCAGTTCCAGTTTTTAATTGAGAAAAGGAACCAGAAGACAATGTCTATATGGGAATATTTTGAATGAAAAGCACGTAGAGAACATATACACTGAAATGTCCAGTGACATTTAGAATTATAATCCTGAGGTTCAGTGAATTCAGAGTTAAAGGGAAAATGTAAATATCCACAGAGAAATGCACAAGTATAGACATACTAGTTAATATAAAATTAAATAATAATATAAATGTTGCATAACTTATACACTTGCTATGATGAAAAGATGAATGTTATTAGGAGAATTTCTTTACTAAGAAGCACACACAATAGTCAGAAGAAAACATGAAAAGTAGATCTGGAAATTAAGAGGCACACAGAGTTACAAGTCTCAAATATTGCTAAAAGATTTATAAAAATTCATACCACATGATTTAAAAATTTGTAGATTCCTGGTGTGTCAAGTGGCCCTGAGGCCACACTTAGGCTCAATAATTTGCTAGGAAGATGCACGGGTTTCAGAAAAGCTGTTGTACTCATGTTTGGAGCTTATTACTTTGAAAGGATACAGACTAACATCAACAACGGAAAAATGCTCATAGGACAAAACCTGGAAGAAAGCAGGGGCGAGCTGCCAGGTGTCCAGTCCCAGTGTAGTCCCCCAGGGATGCACATAATTTAAACGGCAGTGACAAGTGAGAACACATTCCAAGTATCTCTGATAAGGAAGATTACCATAGCCTTTCCATTGGAGTTTTTTGTTGGATGTCTGTCATGTTAGAACGCAGCTCCCAGGGCACTGCCCTCAGTTACCAAGACTACAGTTCTGCCTCCCCTCCTTGAAGCAATGGCAGGTATTCACCATTCATCACATGTTAGGACATTTAAAAATGAGTGAGAGAGAGATTGGTTGTATTGGAATAAGTGAATGAATTTCAGAGACTCGAAAATGAGAGAATCCACACTAAGGAGGCAAAGTCAAAAAGAAGTAATAAGTTTGAAAGAAAGTGTGTTTTATCTTCTCTTTCTATTCTCCTTTTTTCCTTTTCCCCCGCTCACATTTTCTTCTTGTTACATTTCTGAATAAAAGGTGGATCTGAGAAAGATGTATTTTGTATGGGAGCCAGCAATGGGAGATGAGTTACATACAATAAGAGTAATCAAATAAGTCATAATCAATTAACTGTAGACAACAAGAGCTAAATTTCTATCAACTAAATGAATAACAAATATGGAAAGAGAGGGCATACACACACACACACGCACACACAGATACATATTGTATTTGTCAGGGTTCTTTAGAGGGACGTAATTAATCGGATAGATGCATATTTAAAGGGGAGTTTATTAAAGAATACTGACTCACGTGATCACAAGGCGAGGTCCCACAATAGGCCGTCTGCAAGCTGAGGAGCAAAGAAGCCAGTTTGAGTCCCAAAGCTGAAGAACTTGGAGTCTGATGTTTGAGGTCAGGAAGCATCCAGTACAGAAGAAAGATGTAGGCCAGAAGACTAAACCAGTTCAGTCTCTTCACATTCTTCTGCCTGCTTTTATTCTGGCCATGCTGGCAACTGATTAGATGGTGCCCACACGGGTTGAGGGTGGGTCTGCCTTTCCCAGTCCACTGACTCAAATGTTAATTACCTTTGGCAACACCCTCACAGACACACCTGGAAGAAAGCAGGAACAATACTTTGCATCCTTCAAATCCAGTCAAGCTGATACTCACTATTAACCATCACACACACATATCATAGCCCTGTCCACTGAGAGGTCCCGGGAGAAGTTTCATACCAATAGCAGTGAGCAAAATAGGCACCAAGATCCTGGTTTTTAAATTCCATTTTTTATTAAAAGAAACCATCATCTCTTGGAGAAATGGTAGATTCCAGGACAGAGAATGGAAAATATAAGATGAGTTGCAGGCATCTTTTTGTGCCAGAAAGTAAGAAAATTGTTATTTCCGAAGGACAGGGGGCCACCATTGAATCTGGACCCAGGTTTTGTTGCTCACTACTTGAAAGCTAAACATGAGAGGCAAGGGTTGGTGGGAAGAAAAGCAGGTTTAATTAGAAAGCCAGCAAACTGAGAAGATAGTGAAATAGTGCTCTAAAATACCATCTTAAAATTTAAATTTTACCATAGGGTTTTAAAAGGAAAACTAGATATGAAAAACCTACAGGAGTGGTGCAGAGTGCGCGGTCTGTGAGGTTTGTTCCACATAATTAACTTCAGCCCAATGGTGGCAGACTAATTGCTCGTGACTCCCTCTAAGTGGGAGGACTCTGCGATCTAGGTCTATGCCTGATTTGTTCCAAGATTAGCCTCTAGAATTTCTGAAGCAAGAACATAATTAGATAAGCGTTCAGTGACAGAGGGGAGTGCCCAGAGAGGGAAGGAAAGAACAAGTGAGAGGAGAGGGAAAGAAAAAAAATAAAGTGGGTGACTAAAATGTACTTTTTTTTATAACTGAGGTCCCTGGTAATAGTATGAGGGGCTTCCACTGGCCAAACCTGGAATAAGTGTATCATCAAATAATTGATATTGTTAATATATTTTAATCCATACTGCAATATAGAAATCCTTAAATACATACTGATATAAATAAAGGAAAATCTGATGAAAAACAGAAAATGTACAAAGATTCAGTCTTTACAGAAAACACTTATAAATTAAAAAGAGAAAATTAGTAACTTTACATTGGAAATGACTAGCAGGCACCAGCTTAATCAAATAATCAATTTTAACAACATCAGTATTGGACAATAAAGTCATGTGCCACTTGATAAAATGGAATGAAAAGAGCATGGCATTGCTGATGATATTCCTGCCAAAAATGCATAAACTGAGTCTCATCATAAGGAAATATCAATCAAATCCAAACTGACAGGCGTTCACCAAAGTAACTGGCATATAATCTTTAAAATTGTCAAAGATGTGAAATCAAGGAAAGACTCAGGATTTTCTCCAGATTCAGGGAAATTAAAAAGACATGAAAATTAAATATAACATGACATAATGTGCTAGATGAGTTTACTCTAAATGATATTATTGGGACAACTTTCAAACTATGAATGAAGCATGAAAATTAGATGTTAGCAATGTATTGATTATAGTTTCCTGATTTTTATGGTTTTATTGTGACTCTGTAGGAGAACGTTCTTGTTATATATATATACACCTATAGAATGCTTAAAATGATACCTAATAAGGGAAAGAAAAATGAAATGGCAGTAACTTGAAAAATCATGAAGTTCTGAGAAAAGTGTTATTAAGATTGAGTTTATAAGCCTAACATATCGTCTGATAAAGAGAAAAAATGAAGATACAAAAATAATGAATATCTAATTGAAACAGCAAGATGCCTGATGGTATCAAATGGTGTCTATAACTGCGTGAGAAAGAGCAGAAGCCAAGATGTCCTCAGAGTCACAGGGAAAAGTGAAGAACAAAAGGTGAAGGTAAAGAAGTATCTTCCCTTATGGGTAGGATAAAAGCATCCACATCTAATGACCTGTATATCTGCAGTGAATAGGAGACAATGACAGAACATAAAATACTTGGAATTCTAAATAAATGTTTATTGAAATGAATTGATTAACAGACTTCAGTCCACAGAGGAGTGGGGAAAACATGTATAATAAAGTCAACTGTAGTTGAAAAGGAATGAAATAAAAGTTGCACTAAAGGTTTATGTGTGTTTAGAAATCATTCATTTCTATCAAAATACTACTTTATGTGATTCTGACTACTCTCAGCTGCTTTAGTGGGGGATTGAACAATAATACTACCTTATGTTTGCATTGTGTTTCACATTTACAATTATGTTATTCACTCTTATGGCAATTCTGTAAGTTTCCAGTATGTGGACTTGAAGCTTGACAGATACATAGTTATTATGTGATTTTCTGAGGACTCAAGATTAGCAAATGGCTGACATGTCAACTGACTCCAAAATTCTGTGACCTGTGGTCCTCATGTTTGACACTTAATGTTAATATACTAATCTAAAAAGTGAAGGGATTGATATTGGTAAGAATGCATTTGAAATATTTGCTCGATCTGGTCTGCATTGAACTATTCACACAATACAAGGCAATCCAGATGAAGATTAACGGAAAATGAGAATCAATCAAGGGCTTGTAAGTACGGTAAAGGGAAAGAGCAGGTTTGGTGAAAAGAAAGAGTTGTGAGAATCATGAAGACTAAGACAATTGTACAAAGAAAATATTTGTGAATTTTACCATTTGATAACCTGTATGATCTTCTAATTTCATGATCTTTATCCATTAAACAAAAAAGTTGATCATATGCTTTATATTTCAATTGTGAAGTTATTTACTTTAGTGAAGGAGAAAATGCCTCCACACAAATCTAAGTAGAGTAAAACAACAGCCAAAATCCTCAGAGATGTTAACATGCATAGGAGTTACAGCCTGCTTTTCATCTCTCTGACTTGAAGGCTTAAACTCTTCAATGGTTTTACTGCCCAGAAGTGATGGGCTCCAGCAGGGTTAGCTTATCACTGCAAACCACACTTGGTTACCAGACCTAACTCAAAGAAAATGCAAAATGACTTCAGGCCTTTTGATATTTCAATGCAGATTATGTAATATGTATAGAAGAATAGGAAATGCTCAACATCACACTGAATTGTAGGCTTAAGTCCACAATTCATGAGTTACGTTTGATAACTCATGAATGTCTCTAGTACAATGTGAGCATAGAAATAATAAGAACTAACAATTTGGCTTGTGGAATAACAAAGCAGGTTTAGACAGAATTCAGAATACATAATTTCTACAAACAATGGCAATGTATTACTTTAAATATTATTTCATTTTAGTTTTACAAATATTTTCCGTCCTGATATTGCTGCCTCAATGCTAGGTAAGAGTACAGGGTGAAAGCACATTGAAATCCTCTGTAAGGGTAATGATGATAAGTCAAAGCTCAGTTTGGAGATGTGTTTCTTTTTGTCAACTAGGAAAGTGTTTCAGCCACACAGGGCTGCTGATCTACAGGTGGAATTGCTTTAGGTAGACACAAATCCGAGGAGATTCTTTTTGGAACTTAAGAACACAGCAGACGCTATTTGATTGGATTTGAAGTAACCTCAATTCATCCATGCCCAAATAGAAAATTGTACTTTCTTCTTATACAAGATTATTATAATGGATGCAAAAACATGTGAAAAAAGTATTTAGATGATTTCAAATAAATTCTGCTTAAATAATAAGATGCAAAGTAAATTTTAATACTAAAAGTAGCGCATCATGAAGAATGGGGTACCCACTGCCTCAATCATTTATCCTTTGGTTTATGAACAATCCAATTACACCCTGTAAGTTATTTTAAAATTTGAAATTAAGTTATTATTGTCTACAGTCACCCTATTGTGCTATCAAATAGTAGGTCTTATTCATTTTGTTTTTGTGTGTGTGCCCATTAACTATCCCTACGTTCATCCAGTCCTCCACTACCCTTCCCAGTCTCTGGTAACCATCCTTCTACTCTCTTTGTCCATATGTTCAATTGTTTTGATTTTTAGACCCTGCAAATATAGTGAGAACATGCCATGATTGTCTTTATGTGCCTGGCTTATTTCACTTAACATAATGATCTCCAGTTCTATCCATGTTGTTGCAAATGACTGGATCTCATTATTTTTCTAAAAATATTCACATTGTATGCCAGTTTCAAAACATCTCATGTACTCCATAAATATGTACACCTACTATGTATCCACAAAAATTAACAAAAATCCATTAAAAATAATAAATAATACAAGCAGCACAACATTTGGGATCAACAATTAATTATGAATGATATGATTATGTTGTCCCTAAAATAATTTTATTCATATAATATGTAACAGTGGTCATATTTTTATTTTGGATAAAGTGTTAAGAAAAAACGGTGTCTGTCATTATCTGGTCATGCTTTTAGTGCAGCTAAGGGAGCACAGTGAAATTAAAATATGTGTCATCTAGTGGCCAAATAACTTATTGCCCTTTAATTATATTTGGACAATGAGAGAGGGGGCAAATATACGTTTAACATTCCTCTTGCCTTTTCCAAATGAGATGAAGGAATACAGATACTGCCAAAGAAAATTTTTACAAGAAGGGGTTAAACATACAAGGGAGGCTTTATTCAAGACTATGGCAAATAGAGGTGAAGACAATTTCAAAAGGAGATTGAGACTGAACTCAACGCTGTTGAAATAAAAAGTGGAAAATTTTTAAGAACTGGCATAAGAGAGTGGAAAAGTACTGAAGGAACTTAAAGGGAGGTCAGTCAATGTGATTACCAAAATTTTTGGCAAATTGGCATGTATAAAAATTAGGCTACCCTTCCAGGAGACTGGAAGAGATGGGCACTACATTCTGTGACCTGGGACAGCCCACAGTCCATGAGAAAGGCATCCTTGAGTTATAAAAATGTCAAGAAGCTAGGAGAAGATTTATGTCTCAAACGGAAAGTGGAAGAATTTATAATTGCACATTTTCTAAAGTAAATGTTCTTTTTCTTTTTTTTTTTTTTTGGTTTGTTTTCTTGAGACAGAGTCTCACTCTGTCACCCAGGCTGGAGTTCAGTGGCGAGATGTTGACTGACTGCAACCTCCTCCTCCTGGGTTCAAGTGATTCTCCTGCCTCAGCCTCCCTAGTATCTGGGACTACAGGCATGCACCACAACGCCCAGCTTATTTTTGCTTTTTTTTTTTTTTTTTTTTTTTAATGGAGACAGGTTTTCACCATGTTGGCCAGGCTGGTCTCGAACTCCTGACCTCAAGTGATTCGTCCACCTCGGCCTCCCAAAGTGCTGGGATTACAGACATGAGCCAATGCACCTGGCCTGTTTTCTTTTTTTAAAAAAAGAAAGAAAATCAGAGGACTATATTCGGAAAGAAACCTCTCTAAAGATTAGCCCAGCTGCTGGTAATATTAAGGCATTCGTGGTCAACACACACACATACACACACACACACTCAATTTTTCCTCCTCCACACTGTTTCATGCCAACATGGTGTGTTCGTCCTTTCTCACATTGCTGTCAGGGAATTTCTAAAGAGGTTTAATTGACTCAGAGTTTCACATGGCTGGGGAGGCCTCAGGAAACTTACAATCATGGCGGAGGGCATCACTTCACAGGATGGCAGGAGAGAGAATGAATGCCAGCAGAGGAAATATCAGATGCTCATAGAACATCAGATCTTGTGAGAGCTCACTCACTATCACGAGAACAGCAAAGGGAGACCCACTACCATGATTCAGTTACCTCCCACAGGGTCCTACTCATGACATGTAGGGATTACGGGGATTACAATTCAAGATGAGATTTGGGTGGGAAACAGCCAAACCATATTACGTGGTAAATGGTTATGATGATGACTTTAGTTTTAATAACGTATTTGCTAAGGCAAATTTCCAGTGAGGCTTAGTTTTGTAACTATATACTTACTTTCCATTTATTGCAATTAATTGATCATCAGTCAAGTAAGAAAAATAATCATAAAATATGTAAATGGAAAAGTTTTTGGAAGCCAAGATATGTATTAGAAACCAAACTATGCATTCAGGAATAATTGAAACACAGTTGAGGTTTCTTTTTTTCCATAAATTCTGTGGTCTCAGTTAGTACCTACCCACAATTTGTGACAACCGTACCATGTAATACTAATATTTTGCCCATAATTTATCCTCCTGACTGTCTTGGGGTTATCACAAGAGTCAGTGAATCAAATAATGATTTGGAAATTCTGAATCTGAGAATTTAATTTACTTGTTGGATTGTAACCTTAATTGTTGATTCCACTTTTGTATTTTTGTAGCTTTTTGATGTGATATTGAGATGCTTGATACTGATAAATAAACTTAACCACAAAATTATCATAAATATGAATAATAAAATAATTGGAATGCAAATAATTACTTGATGACAAATCATTAATAATTTTAAAACAGTTAAAAGTGATTTATTTATTAATTTATTTTCTTTGATCATTATCTTTAGTCTTGGAGGAAATTATTTTAATTCCAAATAGTATAGAACCTGTCATATGGCTGCTTATACAAGCTGTAGTGAAGTTCTCTCTAACACCATTGATTTTCAAAGCATTAGTGTTTTATTGATACTGTTAGAAATATGTTACTATTCATAGCATGGAATAGCAAGGTTAAAGAATGCACACATTTTCTATTTCATTCTTTTAAAAAGGAAACCATAATTTCTTGGAGTAGAATAAGGGAAAAATCTCTACATATAGGATGCCACTTTTAATTTGATCAGTTATCAAAATTCTGCAAGATATTCATTTTTGCAGATATTTTAGTGTAAAGTCTATAGATTTGAATTAATTTCTTATCTGTTAAAATGATTTTTAACCATTTGTAAATGGTTTATCAGTATTGTGAGAGTTATTACAAAAAGAGTACATTGGGAGGAGGGGGACTTATACAGGTTCATTTGAAATTTTCAGTCATTTCCAATATGACTTTTTTGTACAATTAGAATTTCATTACATTCTACACTACACTCTGGATACTTACTATATTGGGCCCTGGAACACTTTGCCACCTTAGTGACTTGGTTGAGTGTAGTGAAATATTGAAATGTATCTGAAATAAAATATTTCTACTTTTTCTTCTTACTCTCTTTATTTAACTATCCTAAGATTTTCAATTAGGTAAAATTTTAAAAATATGTTTTACTCTTTTGAGAAAACTGTGTTTCCTCACTCACACCGGCATTAAGGAAAACATAACATTCATTATTTTTTTTTTTTCCACAATGGCAGGATCTCGGTTCACTGCAACGTCCACCTCAAGGGTTTAAGTGATTCTCCTGCCTCAGCCTCCCGAGTAGCTGGGATTACAGATGCCTGACACCATGCTCGGCTAATTTTTGTGTTTTTAGTGGAGATGGGCTTTCACCAGGTTGGCCAGGCTCGTCTCGAATTCCTGACCTCAGGCGACCCACCTGCCTCAGGCTCCCAAAGTGCTGAGATTAATTTTATTTAAAGTTTTCTACAACTTCTCAGGTGACAACAAAACAAGAACTTTAAATAGGAGAGTGAGCATTTAATTTTCTTTTTTTTTTAATCTAAGAAACACAGAAAATAAACACAAATGAAAATACTACATGTTACAAATAATGTGGATAAAACAAATACAACCATATTTCATAGTTTCTTATTATATATTCTCATCTGGGGTATGTGTACCGCACAGCTGACATTTGTCCTTCTGTGATGCAAGGAGCAGCCACAACACCATTTTATCCTGTTCAGGAAAGATGACATTCTTGCAAACATCTTGTCAGATGCTCCTGGAATATCTCTCATGCTCATAAAAGTTATTTCACGGCACCTGCATGTTGAGACCTTTACCAAACCCCTAATTAAAAGGATCACTCGCTATGGTTAGGTGACAGCCCCTACTATAATACCTATGAATTTATAAATTCTTTTCTCAAACTTATGGGAGTTTCTAGAAGTGAAAAACTGTTTTGCGTATCCTCTCATTCTCAGGATTAAACCAAGAGCACTGGTAAAGGTAATTACATAATTACAATGAACACCACTAAAGACTTTTTTTCTCTTAATTGGTTTAGAAAGCAATATTTAGCAATGAAAATAATGTATTATTAATAAATGTTACAAAACATAGAACTCTTAAATACATTATGCTCAGCAAAAGAAACCAGTCACAAAAGACCGTATTAATCAGTCCATTGATATGAAATGTCTAGCATAGGGAAATTTATAGACAGAGAATACAGATTTGTGTTTGCTTAAGACTGCAGCGGGGAGACAGACAATACAGAAGTGATGGCTAAAAGGAATAGGACAGGGAGATTTTTTTGAGGTGAAAGAATGTTCTAGAAGTGACTGTGGTGATGGTTGCATACGTCAGTATACTAAAACAATTTTAATGTATACTTTAAATGAGTGAATTTTACAGTATGTGAATTAAATCTCAATAAAGCTATTAAAACAATTCATGGATGAATATACTGATTGGCCACCAAAGGATATAGACCTTGAATTTTTGTTTCATATATTTTAAGAGTCAACAAAAGCATAACCTGTTTTTTATGTCTGTGAAAACAAAATGCTACACATAGTGGAAAAGTCTTTTTATGTTTTCATTTATTATATGAAATCTTGATAAGACTGCTAGTTATAGCATGATTTTTTAAATATTTTTAAGGTTTCTGTGATGAAAGAAGTGATTGTGCAATTTCCTTTTGTTTTTATTATCTTACCCTCAGAAGCCATTTTACATTTCCTCTGATAAAATATTTTAGGGAATAGATGAGGAAATCTGTATCTTTATTTGAATTTTTCAATGGAGGAAAAAATCAAAAATTAAAAACTATTTAAAATGGAAAATATTTATTATTAGATTTAAAATGTATAAATGCAATATACAGAAAATTAAGGATTTATTTGATAACTAGTAAACATTAGCAATGTAGAATCGTTAAGAAAAACATCCCAATTGCACTCAAATTTGTGCAAGATTTCCTTTCCATTTACAGATTGTAGATTTTATTATGTTTCTTTCTTTATAGAAAGATTCACTGGAAACAATTTTTAAGAAGATGCTTAGTATACAAGAAGATTTTTAGGGGCTGCTATCTGGAACAAAAGTCATTAAAGGATAAAAAAAAAGCAAGATTGGGCAGAGGAAGAAGTTAAGCTGAAGTAGAGTGGATGCGGAGTGTGAGCCCATCCCTTGGGTAGCACTGAAGCTGACCCTCAAAGCTGTCTCACATTGAAGCAATGGGTCTAGGACTTTTGCTCCCTCAACACCCACTCAGTGGTCCCAGGGAGTGAAACTTTTCCTTGAATGAGGCAGCTCCCTTTTGTCAAGGGAAACCCAGGGAGGGCACTGTGCTTTGAACCCTCAGAGTGGCCCTCCCAGAAATTGAGAAAAACAGGTGCCTCCACCCTCTCAGCAACCGAGAAGGAGGTGCCTTCACCCCCAAGGGTGCATTGGGGGCTGCATTCAGTACAATTTTAAAAAATAAAATGGATAAACTGAGGGAAAATATTTGCTACATATATACTTAATATAACTAACTACACAAAGACACGGTGGAAGAAATATGAAACAATATAAAGTGTAAAAACAAAATTTTAAATATAAAATTTTATTAAATAGAATAATAAAATATATCTTTTATTTTCATGTATCTTACATAACCGTTGAAAAATTAATTCATAGGCAAGGTTAGCACACATGTTGTACGTTCAGTAATTGTGATAAAATTAAACACTATCTCTAGAAATAAGCATGCAGAATATTTTGTTTTCTCCACATTAGATTGCCATAGATTTCTTTTGACTTTTGACCAAAATTTGAAAAACAAATCACTTTTCATGACTTAAAGTGATGCAACTTTCTTTAATTCTATGTATCTTTAATGAATGTATAAGGTCTGTATTATTCAGTAAAATTCTGTGCTATATTTATTTCCCTGTCACTGTATATTTTGTTAGCTGTGTCTTCTCAACTCTGCTGTAAGACTCTTGAGGGTAAGATCATATCATCTCTCTTTATAACTTAGAATAACAAGAATGGCACTCTGGTTCTAGATGCTAAATACATGCTGGGTGCTCAATTATCCCATCATGTTTTTGAAACCAGAGATGTTCTCTTATTCCCTTCGTAGGGCTTGTGACAGGGGTGTGGCTCGCTCCTTCAGTGCCTTGCTGCCCAAACCCCTTGGGGGAGCATGCAGAAGGGCAGGCCATGGGCAGTACTTTTTGTGCTCTGACTCCACTGCCTTGACTAGGGTTGAGTTTTTACAGCTTCTGAAGCCCCAGTGGGTGTGTGTTATGGTGAGCTCTTTCGAATTTGCCTTCTCCAGGCAGCAGGCAGCTTGTGTTAAGCAGCTCAATTAGACCCTCTGCCTTACACACAAGACAGGGGGCTTTCTGTGTCCTGGGTTCTCACCCTAGTGTACCAGAAAAATCGGATCACATGTGGACTTGGAGAATGAATGTAAGGTTGTATTGAGTGGTGGAAGTAGCTCAGTGAGATGGATGGGGAGCCAGAAAGGGGATGGAAGGGGATGGTGGTCCTCCCCCAGAGTTGGACCGCCCAGCCTCCGGACTCTCCTCCCATGGCCCCTGCTGAATTCCACGTCCTTCGGCCGTCCATGGTCTGCTGGTGTCTGCTTGTGTCTGTCCATGTGTTCTTCTGCTCTTCTGCTTCTCTCAATGTTCAGCTGTTTGTTTCTGTGCCCACTAGGGGATCTTGGGTTTTTATGGACACGGAATGGGGGTGTATGGCATGCCAAAAGGCAACTTTTGGGGCATGAAAACAGAAATGCCTCTCTTCATTTAGGTTTGTGTGTCCCTCTACAGGGACCCGGCCCTTCTCTATCCAGCACTTCCCTGCATCCCTCCTCCATCATTTTTAGAAACTTGTTTTTGAGAAACTTAAAAAATATGGTAGAGCAAGAGGGTATAACAAAAAATAAAATAAATCACTTTTATCCTCATATCAGAATTGATAACTGTCACTATTTTCTAATTTTTAAGAAAATTATGACCTCTTTTTTTTGTTAAATTGCCTATACGTACCTAAAGCAGCCATTCAAAATCTTTCAGTAAAATAATTGGAGTGCATTTCATGAATTATTATTAATTTGTTTATCTTCCTTATTATCACATTTCTTTGTGGAATTGAGGGTTTGGGTTTGCCCACACATTTTAATTAAGCCAAGCATTCATATTCATTTATATTTTTCTTATCTCCACCTTTCTTTGTGCATTCTCCTTAAATTTGTGATGTAATGAGTACACTAAATCTTGTGTAGCCCTCATCTAGAAACAGTTCTAGATTTATCAGTATAGTAATGATGAGAAAATAATAAATAAATAAAATAAAGTGCAGTCCTGACAGCTGACATCTTGTATCTATTCTAGTTCCCATCAGTGAGGCTGTTAAGTTGCCGTGCTGAAAAAAAAAAAAAAATGTTGACAGAATACCAACCGACATGGTCTATCTGTGATCATGATGGAACAAGACAACAACACGAATATTCTGTAATCAAAAACCATGAAAACAAATATGTAATGCAACCAAATAAGTGATCAAGCATCCCTCTCACCCAACTACCCTGAATGATTACTGCATCTTCACCAGTTTGCTGACAGCATTGACTCCAAACAGACTCCCATTTCTGTGCACTCTCTTCCAATTCACTTAATGCTCCTCTCATCTTCTAACAAGTACTTCCTGACATCTTCTGAGACACACCATGGTTCCAATGGTTTGCAATTCCTTGTATCACATCAAGTACTCAGCATCGCTTCTTTTGAATACAAGTGTGTCCCAAGTAATCTGACTTTTTGTTTTGTTTTGTTTTGCATCAACAGGACTAAGGAATATCTTGGCTCTATTCTTGGTCTTAAGGTTCTGTCTGTGGTGTTCTTCTCTGTGCCCAAATATTTAGCTCCAAGAGGAATTTATCTCCAGTATTTTTTTCATCATCTTTTTGTAAATTGAAGAACCATATTCCTGGTCTCTGACTTCCCACAAAAAAAGTTGGATCCCATCTTAAAAGAAATATTTTAAACACATTTATTATACTACTTTGGATAAAAAAAACTTAGCAAGCCTACCTCTTTAGTCTGTTCACCACTCTGGTGTATATTTTTATGGCCTGCAGATATGTGTGTCTTATCTGTAACTCTCATTAAAACTTTCCGGTTTCCTCTTTATCTATTAGTGTTATGTGTTTTGGGCAGGGAAACATTTAAACATAAGCACACTGAGCCATCTTGACCAGTGAAAAAGCTTGTCTTTAGTGTCTTATTTCCTTCGATGTTTTTTATGGTTTTATTTTTAAATTTATTTATATATTTTTTTTTGAGACAGAGTCTTGCTCTGTCGCCCAGGCTGGAGTGCAGTGGTGTGATCTTGGCTCATTGCAACCTCTGCCTCCTGGGTTCTAGTGATTCTCCTGCCTCAGCCTCCCAAGGAGCTGGGACTACAGGCGCCCACCACCATGTGTGGCTAATTTTTGTATTTTTAGTAGATACGAGGTTTTGCCATGTTGGCCAGGCTGGTCTCGAACTCCTGACCTCAGGTGAACCACCCACCTCAGCCTCCCAAAATGCTGGAATTACAGGTGTGAGCCACAGTGCCCAGACCCCTCGATGTTTCTAAACAAAATAAAATTGTTCATAAAATCAGCATCTCTTTTGACAAACAGCACAAACCTATGCCTTTATTCTATCTCCAAAGAAATTTTTCTCTTGAGTATATTATTCTTGTCTATATTTTTCTTCTTTTCCACACTACATATACAATTATGTACAATATATTATTATTTGTGTTTTAAAATTACATAAATGGCTTCATTGTCTTTGTATCATTCTGCAACATTATTTTTTCATTTGATATGATTTCAAATCTATCTACGCGTCCACATTTTTAAGTGTTTTCTTTTAACTGCTGCATGGTACCCTTCTTCTTTAAGGACATCGCCAGAAAATAAATGCAATATTATCATTCATTATCTATCTATCTATCTATCTATCTATCTATCTATCTATCTATGCAGTAAAAAACCATATCCATTTGGAAATATTCAAAACATCCCTTTAGAGCATGGTTGTTCTACAGATTTATTATAAATACAGATTTTTCATAAATTTCCCACAATTATAAGGTGTCTAAAATGTCCTTATGGAGTCTATATTCTATTTTGCATACCCTATAAAGCCAGTTTTCAAAATTTTGCAAAGCTGGGTTACTTAAATCTTTTCTTTCCTATCTTGCTGATTTTCATCATTTTTCTTCATCAGAGATGGAAATGGGTAAATAAGTTGACATATCTAATAATCTAGGAACTGAACATCTAACAAAATTCTAAATTTTACAGAAAATGTCTGTCTTTCTAAAATACAGTTCTTTCAGCTTGACTCTTAGATCTGAAATTTATATTCAACTTCTATAGATCTACCGTTCACCTTGTGATCTAGCAATTTTATAATGTGATGGTTCTTTCCTGAGAAAACAGGAATAATAAAGTATAGTTAATTTAGAAGTTCACAAAAAGGAGCGGAAGGACATAAAAAAACTATACACGTGTTACGCTCAAGCAAGAAAGACACGAGGGGCAAGTTTCAGAAAACACAGAGTTTGAGTGATATCTTGGATTTAGAATTGTATTTCTGAATATCAACATACAGATTAAAGAAGCTGACTACTTAATATTTAGTAGTCTCTTTTTTTTTTCTTGAGTTTCTCTTTAATACACTAATTGTTGGTTTTGACATGTAAAAATGTTGCCTAAAATGATCATTCTTATTTAAAATGAGAATTTTGTCATTTGTAAAAAATGGAGCCAGATGCCGTGGCTCATGTCTGCAATCCCAGTACTTTGGGAGACTGAGGCAGGCAGATCACTTGAGGCCAGGAGTTTGAGACCATCCTGGCCAACATGTTGAAACCCCATCTCTACTAAAAACACAAAAATTAGCTGGGTGTGGTGGCATGGACCTGTAATCCCAGATACTTGGGAGGCTGAGGCAGGAGAACCGCTTGAACTAGGGAGGCAGAGGTTGCAGTGAGCTGAGATTGCGCCATTGCGCTCCAGCCTGGGTGGCAGGGTGAGACTCCATTTCAAAAAATAATGAAATAAAATAAAAAATGGCACAAATTTATAATTTATATATGAGTAAAGTAATTCCAGAAGGAAACTACAGATTTAACATAGACATCTCCTAATGAAAAGAGAGGCCATCATAGTGAACAGTCATTTGCAGTGTCTTGGTTTTTTTCAACTAAACAGAGGCTAGAAAGCCATATGGACAACAACCTGACAATCATTGACTTAAAAATATGGAATAAACAGAGGACCAGAAACGAGGCCCCTGGAAGTTTTGTAGGAGACTCAAGGCAAAGTTTGACAATTCCTGTCTTCTCATATAGCTCACCAGTCTAACGATATTCCAACAGCTAGTTTTCAGTGCCAACTTTCACTTTTAACCAATTTATTGTATTGGCTAACTCAGTAATTAATTATAAAGAACATCAACCTGAATTTTAAAAAACTCAACCTGAGAGTCTCTGATTTTAAATTTCAGTATATAGTTGTTTATTTCTATTAATTTGATAACTGATGAATGTAGATTTATTTTTATCTTTTTGGTTATATGTTTTCTTTACTTTTGTTCTTTTCAGATTTTGATAGATTTATCTAGTGTTTTTTATTTCTATTATTTCACAACGTTTTGGAAAAGTATCCATTCTAATTTTACTTTTTTAATGATTGTCGTGTTATTATTAACATATGTCTTAACTTTAGATTTCCTAACAACTTTAACTTCCTACTGAATCACAATTCCCCAACTTCTGTTTGAGCTTTAGTATTTTATTTACATAATATTTTAAAATAATATTTTATTATAATCTCATAATTATTACCTAGATTTATGTAACTGTTGAAATAATTTCTGTGCCTGTTCTTGAGTTTTGCGCCTTTCTTTCCCAATCTTAGTCCCTCTGTTGTTTTTATTGGTTTATGTACTTTAATAACAGTGGATCTATAAACAGTAAACTTTTTTTTGCAATTTAAGACTAAAATGTTTTTATTGCAGTCTCACTTATGAAGAAAAATATAGCTTATCATAGAATTACTGGTTTGACTTTTTAGTATATTAAAGACATTACTTCTGTATATTTTGCTCAGATAAGAAAACTAAGTTAATCTCATTGCCCTTCTGTTGTGGCTGATCTCACTCTTCCCTCTAATGTCTTTTCTCTTTGCTCTCTCTGTTTCCTGGACTCAGTGTGTACAAGCTTAAAAATGCATCTTTCTCAGCATACATCCAGTTTTCAGATATGAGGATTTATATCTTTCTCTGACTTCAAATTGTTTTCTGACACTTAACCTGCTCAGTGAGTCACTGTTCACTGTTTCGTGATCTCCCCTGATGCTGCTTTGCTTTGTAAGCTCCTGATCTCTTATATCTTGCAACTAGTTCATTCTTTTGATCCCTTTACCTTACTGGATTCATTTTGAAACATTTCTTCAATTATATTGTCTACTTGGCGAATTCTAACTTCAACTGTGGGCAGTTTTAAGAGTTCTTATAATTTTTTCCAATGACTATAGTTTTATTTTTTTTAATGGCCATGTTTTCTATATGCCTGTACTTATTTCATCTGTATTATCTTTCTTCCCTGCTTAAACTATGGATATTTAAAAGATACCTTTACATAATTTTTCTGGGATGTGCTACTAATCTAATTTAATCAAGCATAAATTTGTTCTTTTGTTGAAACTGTTACTAATCATATCAACCTTAACTCAAGCATGGCACTGGGCTTCCTGCATCTTAAAATATTTTGTGAACTCATTTTGATTTTTTTTTTCCCCCCGAACAGATCAGCTCTAAGGATTGTATAAGCTCTCCATTTTGTATCTATGACTTCACTCCTTTGGGTCTCTCCAGCTGCACCCAGATGTAATACTGCTTATAAGGTGAAAATCACAGCTTCTTGTCAGGCAGATGTTCTGTGTCTACCCCCACTTCTACTTCTTTCACTAATGAGTAAACTCTGAAATCTTTCCAGATGTAAGCTTGGAACAGAAACAGTGGGAGTAGCTACTTGGTCCTAACCCATAGTTTCAGAAACCAATACCCACCCAGCTAAATGTACAGATCCTGGTTTTATTTACAGGATACGTTGAGCTTTCAATCCAAAGCAGGCATTAAAGCATTGATTCTTGACCGGGCGCGGTGGCTCAAGCCTGTAATCCCAGCACTTTGGGAGGCCGAGACGGGCGGATCACGAGGTCAGGAGATCGAGACCATCCTGGTTAACACGGTGAAACCCCGTCTCTACTAAAAAAAAAAATACAAAAAACTAGCCGGGCGAGGTGGCGGGCGCCTGTAGTCCCAGCTACTCGGGAGGCGGAGGCAGGAGAATGGCGTGAACCCGGGAGGCGGAGCTTGCAGTGAGCTGAGATCCGGCCACTGCACTCCAGCCTGGGCGACAGAGCGAGACTCCGTCTCAAAAAAAAAAAAAAAAAAAAAAAAAAAAAAAAAAAAAAGCATTGATTCTTACTTTCCATAGGTTCTTACTTTTTATTCAGCCCTCTATAGACCCTCAACTTAAGGTTATTGATGTCGTCTTTATGAAGTCCATCATGATTGCTTCTGCTTAGTAGTATCACTATTAAGTCTGTAAATTCCTAACACATACCCTTTATGTTTATCTATATTTGGGTCAAAGAAAGGATGTTTTCATTGCACCAAATATCATAATGGTAATTTTTCATTTACCTAAGTGTTTCTTTGTCTGTAAAACTCAATTCTTATACAAAAGATCAAGTCACTATCCTACAATTCTTATTATCTCTAAATTTAGAACAGGATTTATACCTGATGTAAATGACGAGTTGATGGGTGCTGACGAGTTGATGGGTGCAGCACACCAACATGGCACAAGTATACATATGTAACAAACCTGCACGTTATGCACATGTACCCTAGAACTTAAAGTATAATAATAATAATAATAATAAATAGTAGAAGAGTATTACAGATGAACTACTAGGTATATTTCTTATAAATTATGGTGCTAAAGAAAATTCTGATAAATATGTGAATAAGCAAGAAGAGAGGGGTGAGGAGCAATAAGAAGAAAAGAAGAAAAAGAGAAGAAAATGTTCCTTTTAAAAAATGCAAAAGGAGATCTTTTTTTCCTTCTAACACAAACCTACATATTTTCCTCTAAGGTGAAAATGATGTCACTTTTGTCCGTACGTTAACAGTACGAAGAGTCTGACACATCAAAACCTGTGTATTTCATTGTTTTGCTTATCATTAAATTGCTGGAGGAATTTGTGGCACTGTAGCTAAATATTCAAAAACTGTTCAGGGTTCCAGTCAATAAAAAACATTTATATAACATAACGGTCTCTTGCCCATATTTCTTCAAGTTATATATGTCTAGAAACCATGAGAAAATCTAGTGTTCTTTCTTCTAGAGATTATTACGAATATTTATTTCCATGTCAATACGTGTCAATTGGTGTAGCTGTGAATAATGCTATTTACAAAGATTTGGACCTTGCTTTCAGACTAAGTGAAGACAATTACTTATTATGGAGCACACAGTTAATACCCCAGTTATAGGATACCAGTAAAAATATGTGTGCACCTATCCCTCCTTATGTTCCTAATGACACAGTTTCAGGTTATAATGAGAAACTCTGATTGTAAACAGCTCTTTGAATTAGCTATCCGAGATCATTTATCTTTCTATTCCTCACAGTCTTAAGGACAATGACTTTCGCAATGTAAATACTATAAGTATTCGATATTTATCTTTCTCATAGCATTTACTCTCATTCCATCTCTCTTTTCAATCCAATGATAATGAATTTCAACCCAATTTGGAATTGCAACAAACAAGAAAATCAGATCCAGTTGTCATCATCATGCCCACGGTAAAATGCTCACTACGTTGTCAGTTTAAATTAGTTCTTTTATCTCAAATCCCAATAGTACTACCTTTAAGCTCTTTTCATCCTGCATTTTTATCATTATCCAGTTCTGAGTAAACTTCATGAAATCTACTGGGACAACATTTGAGAAACCATCGTTCCAAAAAGTAGGTCAGTGCTCTTTTGTCTATGAGATGTTCTTATCATTTTTATACAGAGTTTAATTAATGGAATCAAATTATAACTGCACATAAAAATCTGTGTTGGTCATAAAGATAATAGTAAAGATTGCCTATGACATTTTTTTCTATAGAAAACAATTCTGCTTAAGATAATTCTTCCTTGTACTGTCTTAAAAGTTTAGTTACTGACAAAGCAAAATGAACCTAATTATAAAATTATCTCACAGTTCCTTGTTCCTTATGCCAGCATTAGAGTAAAACTTGAGCTTAATGTGATTCAGAAAGTATCAGATGGCCTAAATATTATTCATCAACTTATTTTTTTTTAGTAAATTTACTGTGTACACAAGCAAGAAGTGGAAAAACATCAGGTTACTGTACTCTGTTCTGCAAATAATTTTTTGTCAAAATACAGATTATCAGCAAATGCAAATAGGATGATATGCAAAAACTAATACATGATTATTAATAAATTAGTAAATAATAAATGCAATGTATATTGACTACATAGTGCTGTGATGTAAATATCCGTACCCCACAAATTCATATGTTAAAATTGTAACTCCACGGGTGATGGCATGGGGGGGTTGGGGGTGGAGCCTTTGGCAGATGATTGGTTCACAAAAGCAGAGACCTCACAAAGGGAGTAGTGCCTTTAGAAAAGAGAGCAAGTTAGTCCCTTTCACTTCTAGCACAGCTAGAAGGCAGCACTTACAAATCAGAGAATGGGCTCTCACCAGACACTGAATTTGCCAGTACCTTGATCTTAGACTTTCCAACCTCCTGAACTGTGAGAAATAATCTTTGTGTTTATAAGCCACCCCGTGCATAATATTTTGATATAGCAGCCCAAAAGGACTAAGACACATGTTTCTAATGTTCAGTATTTTTCAATGATAAGTCTCACTCCCTTATATGAAAGTACAAAATAATTCAGAAATCTCCTAGTGCTACCAAACTGTGGTGGTGGTGTTTTTCAGTTTAATCTGCATGGGTTAATTTTTCCATTCAGTGTAGGAACTTATTGACTCAGCCAGGAATCTAAAAATTGTGTTTGTTAGCAAAAAAATGAAAGCAATTGGCAGACATTCATAATCCAGTTATTGTTTGACTTAAACACTCTAGCTGCCAACTGCGAGAGAAAGTGGAAAAAAAGGAACAGGAATGGGCTTAAATTGTATTTGTTGATTTGGTAGAAAGACACAAAATAGTCTCACTACATTAATTGCTTTTCATGTTTTCTTGCATTATACATTTTTTTAGTCTTGAGGATTTTGAAATGATGGCTTGGTACAAAGTCACAATTTAAATAATGTAGCCATTTGCTGTTTTCATTTAAGAGAAACAAATTCCCTACGGATATAGAAGGGAAACAGAAGTGCTTGCAGCGTCTCATTTATTTACCAGTGAGAGGAAGCAAGTGGGTGACTCTACCGGAAAATCCAGAGATATTTGGGATCTAGTGGGGAGAGAGGACGATCAAATAATCTGAGAGTTAAAACATCTTCTAATAAACATTCTTTTGCTATAAAACTCTGGAACGGAGGCAACAGGTATGCATTTCCAAGAAGTCTAAACTTATGACTACACTTTAATTTTGGAATTGTACACAGAACAGAATACAGAAAGTCCAATCATCTCATACTGTCAATGCTATTTCTTCCTATTCTTGAAGGGCAGTGATTGGACCTCCCACTGATTCTATGTGGTAACCGTAAGCAAGATCCTTAAAAAGTGATTTTATTTTGTAATTTTTGGGGGGAAGAAAACTATAGGATATATTGATCCAATGTGAGTAAAACCAACCTTTCTTTTGCAAAAGATCCAATTGATCCCAGTGTATTAAAAAAAAAAAGAAAAAAACAACTTAAAAACCGTCTTAATGTCTCATTCTAATGTGGCCTCATTATACAAAATCTGTTCTAAGAGTCAGATTTTTAATGGTTTTTTTAGACCTTTAATGTAACCCCAGGATCAGAGTCTGAAAATATCTGTGTTTTTATTATCAGTACATTTCCTAATGTGTTTTGTGTAGCACTTGATTAAGAATCAAAGTGCTTGTAAAAATGGGAATATCATCTCCTACCAGTTGAATCAGAGCTGAGCTGATAAGTGTAAAATTTGGTTTTAAAATCAAAGGGTCAGGGCCCAGTGGCTCACACCTGTAATCCTCAGGCTTTGAGAGTCCGAGGTGGGAAGATCGCTTGAGGTCAGGAGCTCAGCACCAGGCTGGGCATTATAGTGAGACCCTGTCTCTACAAAAAAAATAAAATTAGTCGGGAGTGGTGGTGTGCCCTTGTAGTCCCAGCTACTCAGGAGGCTGACACGTGATGATCGCTTGAGCATGGGAATTTGAGGCTGTGGTGAGGTATGATTGCACTCTATACTACAACAACAGAACATGACACTGTCTCTAAAAATAAATAAATAAAATCAAAGGGACTAGAAATTTGATTTTGAAAATCCAAGCGAATTTTATGCCTACTAAAGTTTAAAAACTGATTTTTATAAACTTAATGAGATATGTACTTTCTTTACCTGTCTACTCATCAGATATCTATGATCAACCAAATACGTTACCAAACTCAAAGATAAACTTCAAAATAACGATGAAATTGTTTAAGAATTTGTACTGGCTCAGAGGTCACATGGGCTCAGCTCTCATTTTCAAGTCCTCCCTGTAACTCCAGGCAAGTTACTTTACCTCTTTAAGTGTCAGTATAAGGTGGCTGTAAAAATTTCATAGAGAACCTGTACAGAGCACTTGGCACTAGTCAAAGTCAAATCAGACAATAAAAAGACTAATAACATTTACTGAATACTTAATATATGCCAGGCTCTCTCCTAAGTGTTTTATACATCTTAACTCATTTAAACCTTACAGCAAAATGGTAATATGGGTGAAGTTGTACCTACGTTTTACGGATGAGCAAACAAGGGCAATATGAGATAATTTCTTCATCCAAAATTACAGTTTGGAAGTGGAAGGGCCTAAAATTAAAGTTTCAGCACAAGCAATTTACTTAAGAAATGCAGGTAATCTTAGAGGTAGAGTAAGAAAGTGACAGAGAAAATCAAATTCACTTAGTAAAGCATTCACCATAAGATGCCTAACTTTGTGGGCCACTGAAATTTAATATCATGGGGAAAATCTGAGAATTGTGAATGCCACACCTAGGAATTATCATAGGGGGAGAAAAGGATGTTGAATTAATTTTAGAGCAATGACCAAGTCAATAGTTGAGGCAATCTTTTGTGAATTTTAATTCCTGGGCCAATCACATGTGGGGAGTATTACCTTTCATACAAGAAGAAGAGTGGGCAAAAAGAGCCATCAGGTATACACATGCAGATCCTGCCAGCTGGATGCAAACCAAAGCAGACAGCAAGTTCCCAGGGATGTGAGTTGGGCATAAAGTGCCTCTGCTGCAGAGGCCCAGCTGGAATTGTCTTTAACTCTAAAGCATAAACTCATATCTATTATGGTTGATTGCTTTTCTAGATTTATCACTGCACAAACATAGCTCTAACAGTTTCAAGATATTTCTTAACTGCTTTGCTATTGTCAGCCATTTTTTGTAGTCAACAGGGCAAAGTTGCTTATTGATTTATTTATTTTTGGTCCTAAATTAATCAAAATGCCTAATAAATAGGTTCTCATCTCAAGAAGAAGACCTTTTTATAAAAAACATAAGACAAGTTTTCAGATTGGCATGAAGACGTAATTGAGCTGTTAAAGAATTTTATATAGAATTAGAAAACTACACATTCTTTCTATCCTTTTATACTCTTTAGTTGTAGTTTTAAATCAGAATTTAATGCATTCAACCTACATATATATTGAATGCATTCTAAGCCATAATGTGTTCTAGGCATTAGGTTTAAACCAAAAGCTATGTGATAAGACTCATATTGCATAGTGAGAAATAGAAATAAGAACATTCACAAACAAAGATGATTTCATAGAAGGTTAAGTGAGATGACAAATATAAATAAGGACTAAGTAAAAGGAGAATCATTGTATACGAATGGCTAATTTAGCTTTGCTGATTAAGAAAAGCCTCCAGAACTATTAACTGAAGAGAAGAACAACGATATAGGTAAGCCTTGCAAAACTCGAGGGAAATCTGGAGCTCGAGAGGATGATCAAGATAGAATTATAGAGCAATGGAAATCTAAATTTAAGTCAGGAAAGAAAGGAATTTTTAAAAAGCTTCAATTTATTGAGAAACTATTATGTGTCTGAAAACTGACATTTTGCTTGTTAATTTTCTAGCAATTTTGCGTGTAATATGTGCTTTCTAAATTGGAAAAATGAGTGATAAATTAAAATTGGATTAAGATCACGCACAAACGCTGCTGGGTAAAATCCGAGTCCAGATCTAACTTGAATTTACTTTACTTTTTCAGTGGTCTTTAACAATGAATGAACAGAGGATTCATTTGGAGATACATTAGCTTAACTCTGGAAGATTCAGAATTAATTGCTGTGGGTCTGTTTTAGGCATTTAGAATTACTGCAGGAAGCATTATCTCCCAGTAATTTTAATTTGCAGCTGGGCAGTAGCCCATTGTCCTGCATCTTATTTTGAACAAAATAAAAGAGAATGGAGATTCGTATTCTGGTAGGCATGTTGTGTATGTCATCTCATTTAATTCTCAAGTTAATTCTGCAAAGCATTACTAAAGTCACTTTAAAAAGAACATACAAAGTCAGGCTTAGAAAATTTAAGCGTACAGCTTACTTAATAAAAGTCATATTTACGAAACTATTGATATTAATCTAATATAGTGAATACATTAGTGACTGTGCACTAATAGAACTGTATAGGAACAGCAGCATGCCAGATTTGCCTTTTGCTCTACGTAGAAGGAAATGTAGTTTGCCAACTTCCAATAGGTGAATAAAAGTGGATTTCATGCCCCACTAAAGGTTTGAAAGGGGGAGATTAACTATCAATACCTTGAATTTAGGTTGAAACATTTAAAAGTACAGTATAAGAGAAAAGAAGGAAATAGTATGACTCTCACAGATCTGAAAACCAGCTAAAAATTATTTCAGTTCTAAATAATCTTGCTAAATTGTCAGTGATATTGCTAAAGTCCAAAACCCCAGTTTTCTAGATGACATAACTATAAATATTCTTGGTAGGAAGGTTTAAATATCCAAAGTTTTAAATTACATACGTATCATATATACATATGTATGTGATGTCTGACAAGAAATGAAAAATAACCAGGTACATTGAAGACAAATTTTGATAATCAAAAACAGGATAGTGAATTTATAGAATAGAGTTGCTGGAAGCAGACTGTTAATTACACTTAATATGTTCAAGAAAGAAAAGGCAGGTTTGATAATTTTAGGAGATAACCAGAAAATTTAAAGACAAAAAGAATTTTTCATAATTGAAAACTAGTAAAATTCAATGGCTTTGTTTAACAGCAGATTAGATCTAGCTGTATAAAGAAAAAATGAAATAGAGTATAGCTCAGGAGAAAATATCGCCCAAAGATCAAAAAGATCAAGAACATGGAAAAGAACGTTAGAAACATAGAGACTAATGTGAGAAAATGTAATTAGAGTCCCAAAAGAGGAACACAGAGAGAATGGAGTACAATATATTAAGATATATTTGACAAAATAAGGGCTAAGAATTGAACAAAATTGAAAAAATACACAAAGTTTGAATTTCAGAATCTTGGCAAACATTCAGCAAAACTACAAAGTAAAAGCACACTTAGGCACATCATAGGCAAAACACCAAGCCAAATACAAAAGGACATCTTAAAAGTAGTCAAAGATGGTGGGGGTGGGATGGGAATGGCATATTCCTCTCAAAAGGTAACATATGAGACAGGCAGCTGGTATGTCCAAACAAACACTGAATTCCAGAAGGCAAATGAATAGTATTTTCAACATGCTGAAGTTAAAAAAAACAGACAACAACAACAACAAAAACCCTGCCAGTTTTAAAGTCAATATACAGGAAAATAACCTTTCACAAAAATGATGTAAAGTTATTTTTTAGCAAACAAAAATTAGCAAAAATTTATTACCCCAGAGCTACACCTAACCATCCCGCCAAATATAAAATAAATTTCTGAATGGTGTTTTTCAGGAAAAAGGCAAAGAATCTCATTATGAAAATTCACAAATGCAGAAATAATATAAATAGCACTTACCTAAGACATTAGAATACACTTTTTCCCCAAATATTCATGGAACATTTATAGCAACTGACCAAATGTTGAATTTTAAAATAGATCTCACCAAATTTCCAAAAAGTTAAATGGTACATTATTTTCTTTTATGTGAAATTAAATTTGAGTTAAATATAGAAAGATAATTAGAAATTATCCAAGTCTGGAAATTAAGAAATGTACTTCTAATTGAAATAATAATGAAAATACTGAATATTTAAATTTACAATATACAGCTAAACTGTGCTTAGAAGGAAAGCATAACTTTCTCTGATTTTAGCTTGTAAGTTCAAGGGTACATGTGCAGGTTTGTTCTATACGTAAATTCGTGTCACGGAGGTTTATTGTACAGATTGTGTTATCATCTGATTATTCTGATTATTAAGCCTAGTACTTACCAGTTATTTTTCCCAATTGTCTCCCTCTTTCTACTCCCCACTTTCAGGTAGGTCCCAGTGTCTGTTGTTGCCCTCTATGTGACTATGTGTTCTCATCATTCAGCTCCCACTTGTAAGTGAGAACATGCAGTATTTGGTTTCCTGTTCCTGCGTTAGTTTGCTAAGGTTAATGGCTTCTAGCTCCATCCATATTCCTGCAAGGGACATGATCTCATTCTTTTTTATGGCTGCATAATATTCTGTGATGTATAATCACCACATTTTCTTTATTTAATCCATCATTGATGGGCATTTGAGTTGATTCCATGTCTTTGCCATTGTGGATAGTGCTGCAGCAAGTGTACACTGCGTGTGCGTCTTTTGATAGGATGATTTATATTATTTTGGGTATATACCCAGAAATGGGATTGCTGGGTTGAATGGTAGATCTGTTTTTAGCTCCTTAAGGAATCACCACACTGCTTTCCACAAGGGTTGGACTAATTTACACTCCTACCAACAGCACAAAAATGTTCCTTTTTCTCCACAATCTCGCCAGCATCTGCTATTTTTTGACTTTTTAATAATAGCTGTTCTGATTAGTGTGAGATAGTATCTCACCATGGTTTAGATTGAAAACCTAATTTTCAAGACAAATTTAGAAAGTAAAAGAGACATCAAATTAATTATCTACATATTCACTATAGAAATTTAGAATTTAGGAAAAGAGAATGTTGTACAAAGTATAGAATACTATTTTTTAAAAAGTGGAAAAAATATGAAATAGAAAACAAATAGTAAAAATTAGCAAAGCCAACAGTTGATTGTATGAAGAAATTAACACAGTATATGAACCCTGGACAATGTCAAGCACATAAGGAAGAGAGAAGGCACTAAAATGCAGTATCAGTACAAAAAGAGCATCCTTGCAACATTCATAGACAAAAATGTGGCATCAGTAAAAAGATGATAAGGATATTAGTTTTAAAATCATCCTAGTAAGTTAAAAAGTCTACGTGTTTTAATTTATTTAAATTATTTAATGTATATAATTGCCAAAGGTGAACTAGGAAGAAACAGAGAATTGAAAAATTTTATAATCATTACATAAATAAATCATATTTAAAATTTCCAGCAAAGAAAACTTCAGGCTCATATCCAAACTCATTGATAAATTCTATCAAATATTAAAGGAAGAAATCGGATCTATCTTAGCAAAAATCTTTTAAATAATAGTAAAGTGGAAACATTTCACAACATAGTTTGCAAGGGCAGCATAATATCTGACCAGGACATTATACAAAATCAAAATCAAAGATCAATGTTTCTCATGAACATAGGTACAAAAATTTAATCAAAATATTACCACAACAAATTTAGTGTTATATAAAAAAGGAATGGGTTTCACAAATAATTTTCATTGATCCCACAATTACAAGGTTATTTTAGCATTTTAAAATATATCAACATATTAAACAATATCAAAACTACAAAAAAGTGACCCAGCTTCCGGGAAAGGCAGAGGATGGCAGTGGGAGCAGGGTCAGGATAGGCACATTGGAGATTATTTTCTATAAAAACTTTTGAGCTAGGAGATTTCATGAGTTTTGGGGTGGCTGAACTCTTGGAGCTGCTGGGAAGGTAGTGTGCCCAGACAGGGCATGGGAACTCTGTGATACCTCCCTCCACAACCATGCCCTTAGCGTGTTCTCTTTGGGTGATCATCTGTGTCCCTCATAATGCACTGGTGAGCACCAAAACCTTGTGTGAATGAGCTCAAGAACACTGCATCCAGATTATCCTCAAAAGTTAGACTTTCTAAAGGACAAAGGACTATTTCCTGTGCCTTTTATTTATTTATTTTTTTACTCTGTAGCTGTGTCTGGATCCTGCCACACGAGGCTTCCGGGTTAGTCAGGAAGAAAGATGCAAACAAAAAGAAAAACAGAAAACTACTGAAGGCATCCAAGACAGCCAATGAAAATGTGGCATCAGTCAAGGCTTTAAGTCCTGGAAAATTAAAGCAGTTAATTCAAGAAAGAGATGCTAAGAAAAAGAACAGAACCTAAACCATCCATGCCAGTCAGAAGCTTTCTGACAAGAGCTGGAACAGCATATGTGAATTGGGATAGGACTGAGGTTTCTTTTCAGAACCCAGGGTTCTTAACCTGCAGTGGGCTCACAATGACTCTAAGAAGAACCTTTCTTAGCAGGTGACTCTCCCAACCCCCACTGGGCATAGCCAATTTCAAGAAAGTTCCACCTTCTAAGGGTGTAGAAAAGCTACATGATTGTGATTATAAGATACTCACTGACTTGGGAGTAAAAAGCTCAGAAAATGATTCGGTCCCAATGCAGGACCCTCACATCCTTCCTGATACAGAGGCTCTATCTGGGGTACAAAATCCCTCTTTCATTAAAGATAAGAGCCAAGGGAAAACTCAGTCCTGGTATGAAAGGGTTGAAGATCCAAAATCAATATCCCTACCCTCCGTGGCCCTTCAGCTGAGATCCTTTCTGGTCCGTTGGAAAGGACATCCTGTGGTAAAGGACCATTCTCTGAAGAAACATTGAATGATACTAGCGGTTCCCCAAGACTGTTTGCTCAGGGCACTGTGTGTGCTCCTTTGCCACAAAGAACAAGTGCAAAAGTTATCTCTCAAGGAAACCTCAGAATTCAAATAGAAGAGTTGGGTTAATGAGTAGAATCCCTTAAGTTATCTGATTCTTACATGGATCCCATGAAAAGTGAATATGATTGCTATCCCACCTCCAGTTTTAATAAGGTTATCTCTGAATTGAACCTTAGAAACTGGTTGGCTTTTGGTAGGTCTATATCCTCTACATGTCTAATAAAATTCCTTTTGTCAGGCTAAGAACAAGCAATCCTTGGTGCTAAACCAGATCATCAAGATGCCCTCAAAGCTACTACAAATCAACAGGAAGTTGCTAATACCACCTCTGTCCTAGGACAGAGATCTTCAGTGCTATCCCACATCAATGGGAACTTCATGGTAATGCCTTGGGTAAGGCCCCAGATCCACCAAAGATTCCTGGTGCTTTTCCAGTCAAGAAGAGCTCTTTGGTGCTATCTTAGACCAAAAAGAAACCCTTGGTATGAGTGGGAGCATTGTCCCATACTTGCCTCTCTTCCTTCCTGTTCCTCCAAATCTAATTGCTACCTGTAATGCTCCTCCCAGATGGCCTGAGCCCTACGGCACTGTCTCATATGGGCTTGCAGTCCAGAGTGCTATATAGATTTTACCTCTGGACTCAGGACGCACTCCTCAATCATCATCAACCCCAGAGAAAAAAATCATTACCTCCAGCAATGGCTATAAGCAATGTAGAAAATGAAAAGCAAGTTCATATAAGCTTTCTGCCAGATAACACTCGGGGTTTCATAATAGCCCCTGAGAAAAGACTCTTCCATGCTTCACTGGGTATTGCCCAACTCTCCCAGGCTGGTCCCAGCGATTCAGAAAGAGGGAGTTCCCAGGTCAGCGTAACCAGCATGGTTCATGTTGTCAACACCACAGTGGTGACTATGCCAGTTCGACTGGTAGGTATCTCTGCTTCTTACACCACTTTATTACCCACTTTGAAAAAAAAAAAAAAGGAAATGAAAGCAATATGAGGTCTGCGAATCCTACCAGCAGAAGTCCAACTTTGGTAAATGCACTAATTGCAAGAACAAAAAGAACAGCCATCAGATCTGTAAAAAGAGGAAATGTTAAGAGCTGGAAAAGATACTGTCTGCCATTGTGCCTTTGGAGGTTGTAAAGGAAATCAAGAGGCCCCAGAGGGAAAAGAAGCCCAAAGTTTTAAAGGCAGATTTTGACAACAAACCAGTAAATGTCCCCAAGTCAGAATCCATGGACTACAGTAGATGGGGAAGAACAAGGATTGGAATTGAATCCACATCCCCTTGAAATGATAATTAAAATTGAAGACAGCGTGATAGCCATTGAGGTGGAGATGTCCAACAAGAAATTACCTTTAACTGATCATGTCAAAGGAGATTTCAGTGCTAATGTCCCAGAGGCTGAAAAATCGAAAAACTCTGAAGTTGACAAGAGACAAACCTCCAAAACTGTACAGACTATAAGAAATGGCACTAAACATGTACACTATTTATCAACTGAAACAAGTGTGTCATTTAAAAACTCTGATATTGAAGAATTTGTCAAGATATTTGAAAACAATCTTATAAATTCCTGAAAGAACCCACAGACCATAATGATGCCATGAGCTCCGTTGCTACTAATGCAAATTGTTATCATCTCAAAGGGAGAAGTAATGTTTTAGTCTTCCAGCAGTCTGGCTTTAATTGCAATTCCATTCCACATCCTTCACACTCCAACATAAACTGGCCTGGTAGTACACACAATGAAGTTGATAAATCACAAACTCTTGAGGTTATACCAAGTAAAGAACTAAAAGATGGATCTCAACCAAGTCTCTTACCCTTTATGAAAGATAAGAGATTAACACTGGAGCAAGTGATAGGCATAGAGGTCTTGACTCAGCTCTCAGAAGCCCTATCAGGTAATTCCTCCCCATCAAAGTCAGAGAATGATGAAGAATCAGAGCAGAGAACATCCAGTTATCTCTTTTTATACCAGAATTAAATTCACCCCAAGAGTGATGCCAATAAAAGTATTGCTCAAAGTATAATTACTGTTGACAGTTGTTGCAAGAATTTGCATCAGTTGTCACCAAGAAATAATAAGTCAGGGTATCGTAACCAGTTACTGGACAACAGCAAACATTTGGTTTAGATGACCTATCATGTCAGGATGTAGCCCATACTCCAATTGAAGAAGATGTTGCAACACAGTTGACACAACTTACTTCAATAATTAAATTCAATATAAAATTTATAAATTATATAAAACCAGAGGACAAAAAAGTTGAAAGTACACTGACAAGCCTTGTTGCATATAACGTGCAGCAAAAATATAGTCAGGGGAAGGGCATGATACAACAGAAACCACCTTCAAGTATACAAAATAATCATAGTTCATCATTAACAAAGCAAAAAAACACAACCCAGAAAAAGACAAAATCCACCTCATCAGGAGATTGATGGAAAAAGAAGCCCACTGTTGCTGTTAAAGAGCAACTCATGCATCCAAGACTGATAACGTTACCTTGTATCTCTTATGAGACACCTTTACCAAAGTCAGTACCAACTCTTAAGAATGTAAATATTACATGTTCTGGTGGAATTACGACGGTTTCTACCAAAAGTGAAGAGGAAGTATGTTCATCCAGTGTTGAAACATCAGAGTTTTCCACAGCAGAGCATGCACAGAGAAATTTTAGTGATTATGCCATGAACTTCTTTACTATCTATCTCTACAAAAAACCTGATGTCTATAACTAAAGATTCTGAACTGCCCACCTGCAACTGTCTTGATCGAGTTACATGAAAAGCCAAAGGCTCATATTATATACACCTGGGGAAGGACCAGGTGTTGCTGCTGTCAGGGAAATCATGATGAATAGGTATGGTCAAAAAGGAAACATAATAAGGATAGAAACAGTAGTGTATACTGGTAATGAAGGGAAAATCTGTAATAGGTGTCCAATCATTAAGTGGGTTTTAAGAAGAAGCAATGATACAGAAAAGGCCCTCTGGTCTAGCAGTGTATAGACCACCACGGTCCAACTGCTGTGATAGTGATGCTCATCATGGTGTGAGATGGCATTCGTTTCCCCGTGGCTGACTAGCTGTACACAGAGCCCACCAAGAATCTAAGGTCATACAATATTCATCCTACCAACCGAAGATGCACCCTCCATTAAAATTGTACCTGTACATGTCAAGGAATTGATCCAGAGATGTGTGGAGCTTCATGCTTCATTCTCCTTTGGCTGTTCATGGAGCATGTACTTTAATGGGGGTAAGTTTGGGAGAGGTCCAAGCTCCAGAAAATTTAGAATTGGTTCAAGCTCTCTCAGATACCTACTATGAAAGAATTACTAAAGGACATAATCCAGAAAGACAGTGCATAAAACTAGAACAAATTTGTGTGGAACACGAGGCCATGGAAAAAAACTTGAAGATAACTTACAGAGTTTGGCTACACAATTAGCTCCAATTTATAAGCAAGATGCTCCATTAGCTTACCAAAATCAGGTGGAACATGAAAATGTTGCACAAGAATGTTAGCTTGGCAGCAAGGATAGTTGTTCCTTCTCTGGCATCATTGATTGCCTGGACTTCTCTGCCCAGCCCCACAGAGACATTCACAACATGAATAATGGAAGCACTGTGGTTTGTACTTTCATTCAAGAAGATAACTGCTCTTTGGGTGTTATTCCTCAAGATAAACAGCTCCATGTGCTACTTCTGTATAAACTTTCAGATGAGTTTGGCTTAAGGGAGGGAATGGAAGCCAAAATCAAATCTGGGGCCATCGAGGTCCTGGCACCTTGATGCAAAAAATAAAAATAAAAAAAGAATATGTTTCACTCAGCCTGTTCCCAAGTTCTGGGAAGAAGGGAAGAAGAGGGTTGTGATGATGATGGAGGTTCTCGCACATAAGATAAGGGCAGTGGAGCCAAAAATCATTCCCCAAATCAAGTGGAAGAATAACTCAGCAACAATAAACATCAGTAAGGCTTCACTGCTGCCAGTTTTCTCAATTAAAACAGACACCGTGCAACCTAAAATAAAAAGTAAAGTTGAAGCCTATTTTATCCTAAAAGATTTGCGAGGCCACAACACTAAAGCCTTTTCTCTGATGCCATCCATTCATCACCCAGTGAAAAAGGCCACTGCATCTCCAGGCTTCTGCTGGTCCCCGAAGACTGCGTCAGCCATTCAGCTCTATTGAAGAAGGATGCAACAGTCCCCTACAGGTTTTCAGAAAAAAGTAGCATTCCCCACTGCTCACTGCACGATGCCTTCTGGAAGGCTCAGTGATGCCAATGCAGCTGCGGCAGAATGCTCTAGAATTGCACAGCCTGGTGAAGTGGCTTCTCTCCCCACTCTGTCTCCTCCTGTGACAGAGCCCTTGGTTTCTTCTGAGCCTCCCACTGGTCTAACTGAGCCACTAACTTCTCATCAGCCAAGCGAGCAGCACCCCTTCCTCACCTCTTCTCAAGACCTCGCCTCTTTGATGGAAGAAGATGAGAAGCATTCTGAAGCAAATGAGCCTCTATCAGACGAGTTGCTGTCTGACGACCCCCTGTCACCTGCTGAAGAGAAATTGTCCCACCTAGGTGAGTGTTGGTCAGAGAGTGAGCACATCTTTTTGGCTGCAAATATTGGTTGGGTGGTCACGGCACAGCTCAGTTTTGATTCAGTGTGCCCTGTGAGAGCTTCACACAGCTCCTGTGAGCACCTAAACCCTAGTCAATCAACTAACCTCTTCCTTGTCTTTCACCAGCACAAAAACCTGAATAAGCCCCAACATGGTCCTGAACTAAACAAGATTAAATTTCAGACTGAAGAAGCTAAGAATAAGAAAACGAAGGTCTCAAAGCAAAAAGACCAGGAAGCTGTTGAAGGTCCTGAACTGTCCTCTAAGGAAATTATTTGAACCAAGTTTCTTCTCATAAAGCATTAACATTAACCCATGACAATGTTGTCACCACGATTCCTTATGCTCTCACATACATACACCCTATAACCATTGGGTCTGAAGGCATTTCTCCCCCTCTTAATGCCCTTGCTGGTGCAGTGTACTTTTTCAAGGTGCTATTAAAAGAAAATCATGTATAGCTTACTATATCTTCTTCTCACACATTTTAAGTCTGAGATTAAAAAAAATGAGGTGAGTATTCTTAACTGAGATTATATTTTGACAATTGGTAGAAGCTGCACATTTTAAGCAAAAATAAAAGTTGTATTGTTTTAAATACAAAAAAAGGAAAATTATGCTCAATTCAACAGATCTAGAAAAAGTAGTTCAAAAATTCAATTTGCTTATGATTTTAAAATAGGTATTCTTAGTAGACTAGCACTAACATTGAACCTCCTTAATCTGGATAGACACATTTGTAAAACTATATGTACATGATAATCATGACACATTAACTGTACTATTAAGCTAATATAAGATTTTAAATGTCTACATTGTCATTTCTCTTTCCTCAGAATATTTCAACACCTAGCCAACTGTGAAAAAAAGAATTAAGATTAGCCAAAAAAAAAGCAAGAAAAACAAACAAAAGACAACAATGTACCTTACCTTTCATTCAATTGCAAACAATTTGGAGCTGTTTATATTTCACATTTTTCCAGTACAGTAGTCATTACTAGTATAATTTTTAGCTAACTCTCTGGTCAAATTTTGTAGAAACACTCTGATGAATAGTAAACATTCTAAGAAAACTGAAGAGCCCTTTCAGCTGAAAACATTCAGCTTTGAAGGGTTAGACAAAGCTTTCAGAAAGGTTTGCTATAGCTCTTATCTGTATTTGCTTCTACAATAAATGAATCTCAGTCATTGTATAGTTTTCTTGATTTGCTGTCATTATGAAGGGTTTATGTAAGGCAAGTATTTGCTCGAGGAATATTATTACTTCAGTTTATAGATAATTGATTCCTAACAACTCTGGTTCATTGAATCAAATCTTCTGTCACAGAGGTTCAAGTTTAGCAGCTTTCAAACATGGTCATTTCTGCTTCCTTGTCTTGAATGAGGGTTTGAAAGTAGTGTTTTAGTCCTCTTTGCTTTGTATTCTTTCCCTTTTTTTTAATTAATCAACTTTTTTTCCTTTTATTTTTAGTTGACACATGATTATTTTTAGTTGACACAGTGATTCCTTTTATTTTTAGTTGTACATAATTGTACATATTTATGGGATACAAAGCCTAATGATTAAATCAGGGTAGTTAGCCTGTCCATCTCCTGGAATATTTATCATTTCTTTGTGTGGGCATTTTTTGCAGGTGGCTGCTTGTTTCAAAACCATTAACCCTTACCTGACTTTATTTTATTATTATGCTATATTTCAAAACCAAATCTAGATTTTGGTCCATTTTTTTAATTAGTCTTTCAGCTGCAATACACAAAATTACAAAGGAAAATGCCATTAGATTTAAAAGATGTTCAAAATTATGTGCCTAGTTCCTGGTACAGTACACCTTGTGATGCTTAATGAGCAGGCAAATTAGGCATCAATCAATCAGTTAAGTAATTTTGAAACCAGTCCTCTATAATACACAAAAGCAATCATCTATTGATATTTCTATATCGGTTTTGGTGGCAATTGGTAAAAACGGAAGCATCGGTAACTAGAAAGCATCTATTTTCCTAATTTTTTTTTCTTAGTTACTCATCTGTTTTGATTATTTTTCCACATTTTGCTTTACCCATCTCCACTGCAATGTTCTTTTCTATTCCTTCCATTCAGCAGGTAGTGGAAACAGAAAGAAATGAAGCTTAGAGTTGGTAATTTGAGACTCTACAGCATCACCCATTAGCCACAATTCATTGAATAAATTGCACACTTTCATAGACTACTTAAGTAAATAAATAAAAGTTTCTTTGGCTTACTTGTAGTGTCTCTACGTTTTATTAGCATTCATGATACATTACATTAAATAATCTTCCTAACAGCATATATTTTAATGTACAAAGAATATTCTAGGATTTTTCCAAATTCCAGACTTTATTAAAAATGGAGTTCTTATGATAATTTAGCAGAGAAGATAATTACAATATGATTTATAAGGAAAAATAACTACAAGCATGCCGTGTCCCCTCCAAATCTCATCTTTACACTTACTTCCAGGCCAGGCGGGGTAACACATGCCTGTAATCCCAGAACTTTGGGAGGCCAGAGTGGGTGGATCGCTTGAACCCATGAGTTTGAGAACAGCCTGGACAACATGGCGAAACTCCATCTCTACAAAAAATACAAATGCTTCGCTGAGTGTAGTGGTGCACACCTGTGGTCCCAGCTACCTGGGAGACTGAAGCAGAAGGATGACCTGAGCCCTGGAAGCAGAGGCTGCAGTGAACTTAATGGTACCACTGCACTTCAGCCTGGGCGACAAAGTGAGAACTTGTCTCAAAAAAAAAAAAAGAAAGAAAGAAAAAATAGAAAAAGAAACAAAAGAAGCTTAATTTCCAGTGTGACTGTAATGAGAGGTGGAGCCTTTAAGAAGTGATTGCTATATGAGAGCTTTGCCTCCTGAATGGATTAATCCATGGATTAATGGGTAATCATGGAAGGAGAACTGGTGGCTTTATAAGCAGAGAAAGAAAGACCTGAGCTAGCATGTTAGCAAGCTCAACTCCCTTGCCACGCAATGATCTGCACTGACTCAGGGCTCTGCTGAGAGCCTCACCAGCAACAAGACCCTCCCCAGATGCGACTCCTGGATTATGGTCTTCTCAAACATGGAGTCTCTGGACCTTGGACTTAGTCCCCAAAACTATAAGAAATGCAATCTCTTTCTTTATAAATTACCCAGTTTCAAGTGTTCTGTTTGAAACTCAGTTATCTTGCCTCCTGTGTGGTCAAATGCTAACATATAATTTATATCCCAGAGCTTCACTCCATGGTCAGGTCGAAGCTGGACTTGGCCAGAACTTGCACCCTTGCCTGGGCTATCCTAGTCTTTACCAGTTTATCTGAAAACATTTCTATAGTAAACCACTTGCACACAAATCCTGGTCTCATGTTCTGCTGCTGCAGAACTTGACTTAAGATAGGTGATAAAGACGGCCAGTAGTCATAGCCGTATAAATCCCAACAGATTAAGTGAATTTTCCAAAATCATGCCACCAGTGGATGGTGGGTCCTGGCCTTCTCTTTTAAATGCAGAATAGTGTTAAGCAAACAAACTATAGGTTACATATCATATGATCACATCTGGAATATAATGTCATATCTTCAAAGTGTCTTCAGAATCAATGTTTTCATCCAAAATTAGAGGTAAGGTCAGAGGTGATGATGATTTGAGCTGATATGTGCTATTACAGGGGAAATAAAGAAGAGAAAAACAAAGGGAGATTATGAACACAGAGTATTTTAATAAATAGGGACATAAAGCTAAGCCTTTTGCAGAGGTGAGATTTGAGCAAATGTTTGAAAGAGGAGAGGTGTTAGGTAATACCAGGGCAAAGAGTGTCTCAAAGAAGGAAAAGTCAGTGAAAAATTTCAATGCCTGATGTGATGTAAGACTGGCAAGCTGTCTAGTGTGGCTGTAGCAGAATTAGTGATGAGGAAAGAAGGTCAGAAAGAGAAGGTCATCTCAGATCATGTAGGACATATCCAACCACTGCTAAAATAAATTTTTACTGATTCTTGACATGCATGTGCATAATACATTTTCCACTGCATATTCCTAAGCCTGAAATTTGTGAGAGATTGCAAAATAGAATTCAGTTTGAGACACAGATGAAAGAATAAGAACAACTGCTTCACAGAAAATTGAGTAACATTAGCCTGACAGTAAACTTCTGACTTTTGCTCTCTGTGATACAGCTCCACCATGGAGACTCAAAATAATGGACTTGATGGGTAATCATGGTTCCTAGAAATCCCAAACTACACTGGAGTAGCACAGAGCTCCAAAACAAACCAATCCTGAAATGGCAAGGAAAGGATTAGTTTCAAGTCATCTATTACTTTTCCTCTTCCTCTTTCCTTCTTTCACTGTGGCTTTTGCCATTTGAAGTTCTACTCTTAGCCTGTGCGACACAGTGAGTCGCTGTCTCTAAAAAAAGTTAAAATAAAAAAGTTTGACTTGCCTTTGGTTAAGGAGATGGTCTTCCTTATATATGCCATTATAAGAGTAAATCTTCAATGCATTGAACTGATTGTAAGTTATGTTCACAGTTAATCTGAAGGCTCTGACCCACAGAGACTAATTCCTCTGCATTGGATCAAATTTCCTCTGTCTTTCATGGTAGAAATACTGTTTAATATAAGCAATGCCATAGATTTTTTTTTTTTTACATTTTATTTTACCCTAGTTGGAAAGATTTGTCTTTTAGTAGGAGACAAAAATAACTGAAAAAGATTAAGTGTAACAGTAAAATGATTTTGTCTTTGGTTCAAAACTATTCTGGCTGTTATGTAAAAATAGACATAACAGGGGCAAAAATAGACACAGTGAGACAGGTTAGGTTATAGAGGTAAACAAAGTGCAGTGTATGCTGTTGGCAGTGCTGAGATTCTGCTCATTCACAGAGTTTATTGGCTGCTGATGACTCATCTGAATACCCTCTCCAGGAACTGACTTTAGCTGACAGCTACTGCTCAGTCCCAGATAATTTGCCTTTCTTAGGAGCAAGGCATACCTACTCACTGATGGATGGTGCTGTGTGGGGAGGGGATCTCTGAAGAGCAATTCCAGCTCCAAAGCTCTGTGAAATTGACTGAGGCCAACATTGCAAATACATTCCAGTTCATCTCCTCCCTTGCCCAATTCTGCTTCCCGAGATTTCCCTCCATAAATTTGCTCCCAGGAACATTTCTCTCAAAATCTCCTGAAGATAATCGCAGTATCCGACTATGTTTCCTGTAGAATGCCACCTAAAAGGACTTGCAAATAGGGTGCAAAGTATAGAGAAAGACACGGGTCAAAAACTCAAGTTTCAGCCAAAAGAAAATTGAACTGAAGTCATCCCAAATAAGGTAAGTTGGAGGTAGAATAGGTTTGAGAAAAAGACCAGAGGTTAAATTTAGGGCATAAAATATTTCAGATAGTATCCATTAAACAGATAGATATCTATTAAATACTCAAGTGAATATGCCAAGTAGGCAATGAGTTATATAAATCTGGATTTAAAATAGAATAGGATAGAGAAGGAAATGAGGCAACTGTCAGCATACTGAATATTTAAAAAAAAAAATTTTTTTTTTGCATGGGAGAGAATATAGTCTGTTTGATTTTAAATCATAGAAGGATACAGTCTCTATCAGCTTTTAGATGTTACTGACCATTTAAATCAAATATATGTGTGCATTTTGGGGGTGTAGTTAAAAATTCTATTTTCTGTTAGATGTAGAGTTCTACACATAGAATGCAAATTTATTAATCGTATCATTTATGATGTATGTCTATATAAATACACAGATATTGATATGGTTTGTCCATGTCCTCACGCAAATCTAATCTTGAAGTTCCCATAATCCCCACGTCTTTTGGGAGGGACACAGTGGGAGGTAATTGAATAATAGGGGAGGTTACCCCCATGCTGTTCTCAGGACAGTAAGTGAATTCTCAGGAGATCTGATGGTTTTATGAGGTGCTTTCCCCCTTTGCACAGCACTTCTTTCTCCTGTCACCTTGTGAAGAAGGATGTGTTTGCTTCCCCTTCTGCCATGATTGTAAGTTTCCTGAGGCCTTCCCAGCTATATGGAACTGTGAGCAAATAAACCTCTTTTCTTTATAAATCACCCAATCTTGGGTATTTCTCCACAGCAATGTGAGAATGGACTAATGTAGATACATGCATATGTTCATACATTGTGTACACATGCATGCATAATTAATACAATTTTTATACACAGCATCTCTGTGCATTATTTTAATCAACATTATTTAGTCATTAAGAATTTTGCTTATTTTTAAATCTTGATTTATTTCTTTTTGAGAGAGATTTGTTAAATACCATTATGACTTTCTCTGTTTCTCTCTACAGCTCTCTCAATTGTACTTATATATGTTTTGCAAATGAGTTGTTAGAAGAATATATTTTAAGATGAGTAAAAGAAAAATAAACATTTTACCAGTGCATAGTATTTTGTTTCTTACAATGTTTGCTTTAAATTTTATTTTGTCAAAAATAGAACACAACTGAGTTTTAATTGATATTTACCTAATCTGTTTTTCCCCTTCTGTTTCAAAATTTCCATTCTTTTTGTTAAGTGTGTCTTCTGAAAATGATACTATAATTGAATCCTGTTTTTCTAAAACTTAATTTGAAAACCTGTGAATTTTGATACTGTAGTATAGGTAGTTTTCATTTGAGTATTGCTAAAATTTAAGACTGATTTCAGGTGTTTAAAAATATTTTCTTTGTAGTATTTTTTCTTCTTTTCTGAATTTTAATATTAAGATTCTTTTTATTTAAGGGTCATATATGTTATATAGTCCATTTTTGTTCTTATATTTGTTCCCTGTTTATATTTATTAATTTAAAAAATAAGAGTTGCACCTTTCCCTAATAAAATTCATATACCATATCATGGATACATACTCCTTTGATCTCTCCCCTGCTTTGATCATTGGTCTATCATCATGATGATATGTCTAACATTTTAGTTCTGGGATGATTTTTTTCATCCTCTTCTTCTGCATCTTTCTTCGCCTTATCCTCCTCCTTTATTTTCCTCACTATGAAGATTTCACTAGACAACATTAAACTTTACCTTACGTATCTATTGCAGTATGTTCTTGGGCTGATTTCTTTTCTTATTGAATATCTCTTACTAAAGTGTTTAACTGGCCGGTTGTGGTGGCTCACAACTGTAATCCCAGCTACTTTGGGAGGCTGAGGCAGGCGGATCACTTGGTATCAGTCAGGAGATAAAGACCATCCTGGCTAACACAGTGAAATCCCATCTCTACTAAAAATACGAAAAAAAAAAAAAATAGCCGGGCGTGGTGGCGCATGCCTGTAATCCCAGCTACTCAGGAGGCTGAGGCAGGAAAACGGCGTGAACCGGGAGGCGGAGTTGGCAGTGAGTCAAGATCGCGCCACTGCACTCCAGCCTGGGCAACTGAGGGAGACTCAGTCCAAAAAAAAAAAAAAAATTAACTGGGTGTGGTGGTGGGCACCTGTAATCCTAGCTGCTAGTGAGGCTGAGGCAGGAGAATAGCTTGAACCTGGGAGGCAGATGTTGCAGTGAGCCGAGATCGCACCCTTGCACTCAGGCCTGGGCGACAGAGTGAGAATCCGTCTCAACAAAAAAAAAAAAAAAAAAAAAAAAAAAAAAAAAAAAAAGGGTTTAACTATGGATCTTCATCTGACAGATAAACCCTTTGGTACCATAGAGTCCTGGGAATATTTTTATTACACCCATATCTTTGAACAACAATTCGGTTAGAAATAAATCTAAGTACAAAGTTATTTTTCTTTGAAACTTGTAACTATTATTCCCTTTCCAATATTGAAAATGAGAAGTCTGATATCAATCTCCTTCTTAATTCTTTATAAATCAAAGTTCTTTAAACTTTGCTTTCTGTGTGCTTTTAGCATTTTCTCTTGTTTTAATATTTTTCATTTCATTATTATATATTTAAGTGTGGAATTTTTTCTATATTTAATATTTAAAATTTGGTTTTTATTTTACATTAAAATTTATTTTACCTTATTATTTATTTTATCTCATCCTATACTGTTTAAATGTTTGTATATAAAGTCTTTGTCCATTTGTTCTAAGAATTCTGCTTCAGTTGGTGTCAGATGAATAGTTAACATTTCTTTGGAGTGTTTTCTGTTTCTTAGATGGCTGGTTTTTTGGCACATGAGTACAAGGTTCCCTGACAGTAATTGCTACTCAATCTGGCAATCTTTTCTGGAAATGGGCTAAAGGCTAGCCCTGAAGCCAGAATCTCAGGGAAAGGAACCAAAAAAATCACAGAAACATTGTGTACCATTCACATTTGTGGTTCCTTACCAGGCAATTACTTGCCACTTTTTCTCCCATTTAACTATTGGGAAAAATTATTATTGCAAAAACCTGCTTCCTCAGCTTTCAATGGGAACTTTGAATGGGAGAAATTGAGGAACAAATGCTCAAGGGCAGATCAACTGGTTCACAACCACCATTTTTCATAGATTCCTTAACCCAATGGGCATTTATGCTGTATTGGGTTCATCCCTCCCCACTATTAGAACATGAACTGTTGCAGAAAATTTCTGTACGAAACACTAAAGTGAAGGATAGGAATAAGGTGAAGTTAAATGATTCCTTTCATCCTATCATCTTAGTGACACCTTCACCTTTATCCTCATCCTTGTCACCAGTTCAAGACAGTACTGAGTCTACCCAATAATTTCACAAAGGTTTTTGTTTGTTTGTTTCTGGCTTATTCCTGAAAAATTTGTTTCCCTTTTCTATATTTTCTCTTGGACTAGTTTTAGGGGAAGCTAGCATGATGGCAGTTTGCCATCAGTACAGGACAGATATTAGAAGCATTTTATTCTTTTCTTGATTCCTTAACCTCTACCCATCTCTTCTTTTGAAAATCTCATCTTCCTTAGTACAATTTCAACTTTCTCTCATGAACTCATATATAACATTGCCTTTGCGTTTGTAATATTTTAAATATCTTAAACAATTTAAAAATAGAAATCAGAATTAAATATTCTGAAAAATAAAAATGTTATACTGATAATAAGCATTCCTTTTATTCAGTAACCCACATAATATTATTTTGTCCTATTATAATGCACTTAGCATTGTGAATAATTGACACAAATGGTAAAGTAGAAACATGAGACACTCTTTGCCTTTGAGAAATATACAATGTTGACCGGGCGCGGTGGCTCACGCCTGTAATCCCAGCACTTTGGGAGGCCGAGGCGGGCGGATCACGAGGTCAGGAGATTGAAACCATCCTGGCAAACATGGTGAAACCCCGTCTCTACTTAAAATACAAAAAAAAAAAAAGAAAAAAAGAAAAATTAGCCGGGCCTGGTGGCGGGCGCCTGTAGTCACAGCTTCTCAGGTGGCTGAGGCAGGAGAATGGCTTGAACGCGGGAGGCGGGGGAGCTTGCAGTGAGCTGAGATCCGGCCACTGCACTCCAGCCTGGGCGACAGAGTGAGACTCCGTCTCAAAAAAAAAAAAAAAAAAAACCGAGGGCGGAGCAAGATGGCCGGATAGGAACAGCTCCAGTCTCCAACTCCCAGCGCGAGCCACACAGAAGACCAGTGATTTCTGCATTTTCAACTGAGGTACTGGGTTCATCTCACTGGGGAGTGCCGGATGATCGGTGCTGGTCAGCTGCTGCAGCCCGACCAGCGAGAGCTGAAGCAGGGCGAGGCATTGCCTCACCTGGGAAGCGCAAGGGGGAAGGGAATCCCTTTTCCTAGCCAGGGGAACTGAGACACACAACACCTGGAAAATCGGGTAACTCCCACCCCAATACTGCGCTTTAAGCTAACAGGCACACCAGGAGATCATATCCCACACCTGGCCGGGAGGGTCCCACACCCACGGAGCCTCCGTCATTGCTAGCACAGCAGTCTGTGATCTACCTGCAAGGCAGCAGCGAGGCTGGGGGAGGGGCGCCCGCCATTGCTGAGGCTTAAGTAGGTAAACAAAGCTGCTGGGAAGCTCGAACTGGGTGGAGCTCACAGCAGCTCAAGGAAACCTGCCTGTCTCTGTAGACTCCACCTCTGGGGACAGGGCAATAACAAACACAGCCCAAACCTCTGCAGACGCAAACGACTCTGTCTGACAGCTTTGAAGAGAGCAGTGGATCTCCCAACATGGAGGTTGAGATCTGAGAAGGGACAGACTGCCTGCTCAAGTGGGTCCCTGACCCCTGAGTAGCCTAACTGGGAGACATCCCCCACTAGGGGCAGTCTGACACCCCACACCTCACAGGGTGGAGTACACCCCTGAGAGGAAGCTTCCAAAGCAAGAATCAGACAGGTACACTCGCTGTTCAGAAATATTCTATCTTCTGCTGCCTCTGCTGCTGATACCCAGGCAAAAAGGGTCTGGAGTGGACCTCAAGCAATCTCCAACAGACCTACAGCTGAGGGTCCTGACTGTTAGAAGGAAAACTATCAAACAGGAAGGACACCTACACCAAAACCCCATCAGTACATCACCATCATCAAAGACCAGAGGCAGATAAAACCACAAAGATGGGGAAAAAGCAGGGCAGAAAAGCTGGAAATTCAAAAAATAAGAGCGCATCTCCCCCGGCAAAGGAGCGCAGCTCATCGCCAGCAACGGATCAAAGCTGGACGGAGAATGACTTTGACGAGATGAGAGAAGAAGGCTTCAGTCCATCAAATTTCTCAGAGCTAAAGGAGGAATTACGTACCCAGTGCAAAGAAACTAAAAATCTTGAAAAAAAAGTGGAAGAATTGATGGCTAGAGTAATTAATGCAGAGAAGGTCATAAACGAAAGAGATGAAAACCATGACACGAGAAATACGTGACAAATGCACAAGCTTCAGTAACCGACTCGATCAACTGGAAGAAAGAGTATCTGCGATTGAGGATCAAATGAATGAAATGAAGCGAGAAGAGAAACCAAAAGAAAAAAGAAGAAAAAGAAATGAACAAAGCCTGCAAGAAGTATGGGATTATGTAAAAAGACCAAATCTACGTCTGATTGGGGTGCCTGAAAGTGAGGGGGAAAATGGAACCAAGTTGGAAAACACTCTACAGGATATCATCCAGGAGAACTTCCCCAACCTAGTAGGGCAGGCCAACATTCAAATCCAGGAAATACAGAGAACGCCACAAAGATACTCCTCGAGAAGAGCAACTCCAAGACACATAATTGCCAGATTCACCAAAGTTGAAATGAAGGAAAAAATCTTAAGGGCAGCCAGAGAGAAAGGTCGGGTTACCCACAAAGGGAAGCCCATCAGACTAACAGCAGATCTCTCGGCAGAAACTCTCCAAGCCAGAAGAGAGTGGGGGCCAATATTCAACATTCTTAAAGAAAAGAATGTTAAACCCAGAATTTCATATCCAGCCAAACTAAGTTTCATAAGTGAAGGGGAAATAAAATCCTTTACAGATAAGCAAATGCTTAGAGATTTTGTCACCACTAGGCCTGCCTTACAAGAGACCCTGAAGGAAGCACTCAACATGGAAAGGAACAACCGGTACCAGCCATTGCAAAAACATGCCAAAATGTAAAGACCATCGAGGCTAGGAAGAAACTGCATCAACTAACGAGCAAAATAAGCAGTTAATATCATAATGGCAGGATCAAGTTCACACATAACAATCTTAACCTTAAATGTAAATGGACTAAATGCTCCAATTAAAAGACACAGACTGGCAAACTGGATAAAGAGTCAAGACCCATCAGTCTGCTGTATTCAGGAGACCCATCTCACACGCAGAGACATACATAGGCTCAAAATAAAGGGATGGAGGAAGATTTACCAAGCAAATGGAGAACAAAAAAAAGCGGGGGTTGCAATACTAGTCTCTGATAAAACAGACTTTAAACCATCAAAGATCAAAAGAGACAAAGAAGGCCATTACATAATGGTAAAGGGATCAATTCAACAGGAAGAGCTAACTATCCTAAATATATATGCACCCAATACAGGAGCACCCAGATTCATCAAGCAAGTCCTTCGAGACTTACAAAGAGACTTAGACTCCCATACAATAATAATGGGAGACTTCAACACTCCACTGTCAACATTAGACAGATCAACGAGACAGAAAGTTAACAAGGATATCCAGGAATTGAACTCAACTCTGCAGCAAGCAGACCTAATAGACATCTATAGAACTCTCCACCCCAAATCAACAGAATATACATTCTTCTCAGCACCACATCGTACTTACTCCAAAATCGACCACGTAATTGGAAGTAAAGCACTCCTCAGCAAATGTACAAGAACAGAAATTATAACAAACTGTCTCTCAGACCACAGTGCAATCAAACTAGAACTCAGGACTAAGAAACTCAATCAAAACCGCTCAACTACATGGAAACTGAACAACCTGCTCCTGAATGACCACTGGGTACATAACGAAATGAAGGCAGAAATAAAGATGTTCTTTGAAACCAATGAGAACAAAGATACAACATACCAGAATCTCTGGGACACATTTAAAGCAGTGTGTAGAGGGAAATTTATGGCACTAAATGCCCACAACAGAAAGCTGGAAAGATCTAAAATTGACACTCTAACGTCACAATTAAAAGAACTAGAGAAGCAAGAGCAAACACATTAGAAAGCTAGCAGAAGGCTAGAAATAACTAAGATCAGAGCAGAACTGAAGGAGATAGAGACACAAAAAACTCTCCAAAAAATCAATGAATCCAGGAGTTGGTTTTTTGAAAAGATCAACAAAATTGACAGACCACTAGCAAGACTAATAAAGAAGAAAAGAGAGAAGAATCAAATCGACGCAATGAAAAATGATAAAGGGGATATCACCACCGACCCCACAGAAATACAAACTACCATCAGAGAATACTATAAACACCTCTACGCAAATAAACTGGAAAATCTAGAAGAAATGGATAATTTCCTGGACACTTACACTCTTCCAAGACTAAACCAGGAAGAAGTTGAATCCCTGAATAGACCAATAGCAGGCTCTGAAATTGAGGCAATAATTAATAGCCTACCAACCAAAAAAAGTCCAGGACCCGATGGATTCACAGCTGAATTCTACCAGAGGTACAAGGAGGAGTTGGTACCATTCCTTCTGAAACTATTCCAATCAATAGAAAAAGAGGGAATCCTCCCTAACTCATTTTATGAGGCCAACATCATCCTGATACCAAAGCCTGGCAGAGACACAACAAAAAAAGAGAATTTTAGACCAATATCCCTGATGAACATCGATGCAAAAATCCTCAATAAAATACTGGCAAACCAGATTCAGCAACACATCAAAAAGCTTATCCACCATGATCAAGTGGGCTTCATCCCTGGGATGCAAGGCTGGTTCAACATTCGCAAATCAATAAACATAATCCAGCATATAAACAGAACCAAAGACAAGAACCACATGATTATCTCAATAGATGCAGAAAAGGCTTTTGACAAAATTCAACAGCCCTTCATGCTAAAAACGCTCAATAAATTCGGTATTGACGGAACTTACTCAAAATAATAAGAGCTATTTATGACAAACCCACAGCCAATATCATACTGAATGGGCAAAAACTGGAAAAATTCCCTTTGAAAACTGGCACAAGACAGGGATGCCCTCTCTCACCACTCCTATTCAACGTAGTGTTGGAAGTTCTGGCTAGGGCAATTAGGCAAGAGAAAGAAATCAAGGGTATTCAGTTAGGAAAAGAAGAAGTCAAATTGTCCCTGTTTGCAGATGACATGATTGTATATTTAGAAAAACCCATTGTCTCAGCCCAAAATCTCCTTAAGCTGATAAGCAACTTCAGCAAAGTCTCAGGATACAAAATTAATGTGCAAAAATCACAAGCATTCTTACACACCAGTAACAGACAAACAGAGAGCCAAATCAGGAATGAACTTCCATTCACAATTGCTCCAAAGAGAATAAAATACCTAGGAATCCAACTTACAAGGGATGTAAAGGACCTCTTCAAGGAAAACGACAAACCACTGCTCAGTGAAATAAAAGAGGACACAAACAAATGGAAGAACATACCATGCTCATGGATAGGAAGAATCAATATCGTGAAAATGGCCATACTGCCCAAGGTTATTTATAGATTCAATGCCATCCCCATCAAGCTACCAATGAGTTTCTTCACAGAATTGGAAAAAACTGCTTTAAAGTTCATATGGAACCAAAAAAGGGCCCGCATCTCCAAGACAATCCTAAGTCAAAAGAACAAAGCTGGAGGCATCACGCTACCTGACTTCAAACTATACTACAAGGCTACAGTAACCAAAACAGCATGGTACTGGTACCAAAACAGAGATATAGACCAATGGAACAGAACAGAGTCCTCAGAAATAATACCACACAACTACAGCCATCTGATCTTTGACAAACCTGAGAGAAACAAGAAATGGGGAAAGGATTCCCTATTTAATAAATGGTGCTGGGAAAATTGGCTAGCCATAAGTAGAAAGCTGAAACTGGATCCTTTCCTTACTCCTTATACGAAAATTAATTCAAGATGGATTAGAGACTTAAATGTTAGACCTAATACCATAAAAATCCTAGAGGAAAACCTAGGTAGTACCATTCAGGACATAGGCATGGGCAAAGACTTCATGTCTAAAACACCAAAAGCAACGGCAGCAAAAGCCAAAATTGACAAATGGGATCTCATTAAATTAAAGAGCTTCTGCACAGCAAAAGAAACTACCATCAGAGTGAACAGGCAACCTACAGAATGGGAGAACATTTTTGCAATCTACTCATCTGACAAAGGGCTAATATCCAGAACCTACAAAGAACTCAAACAAATTTACAAGAAAAAAACAAACAACCCCATCAAAAAGTGGGCAAAGGATATGAACAGACATTTCTCAAAAGAAGACATTCATACAGCCAACAGACACATGAAAAAATGCTCATCATCACTGGCCATCAGAGAAATGCAAATCAAAACCACAATGAGATACCATCTCACACCAGTTAGAATGGCGATCATTAAAAAGTCAGGAAACAACAGGTGCTGGAGAGGATGTGGAGAAATAGGAACACTTTTACACTGTTGGTGGGATTGTAAACTAGTTCAACCATTATGGAAAACAGTATGGCGATTCCTCAAGGATCTAGAACTAGATGGACCATATGACCCAGACATCCCATTACTGGGTATATACCCAAAGGATTATAAATCATGCTGCTCTAAAGACACATGCACACGTATGTTTATTGCAGCACTATTCACAATAGCAAAGACTTGGAATCAACCCAAATGTCCATCAGTGACAGACTGGATTAAGAAAATGTGGCACATATACACCATGGAATACTATGCAGCCATCAAAAAGGATGAGTTTGTGTCCTTTGTAGGGACATGGATGCAGCTGGAAACCATCATTCTTAGCAAACTATCACAAGAACAGAAAACCAAACACAGCATGTTCTCACTCATAAGTGGGAACTGAACAATGAGATCACTTGGACTCGGGAAGGGGAACATCACACACTGGGGCCTATCATGGGGAGGGGGGAGGGGGGAGGGATTGCTTTGGGAGTTATACCTGATGTAAATGAGGAGTTGATGGGTGCTGACGAGTTGATGACTGCAGCACACCAACATGGCACAAGTATACATATGTAACAAACCTGCACGTTATGCACATGTACCCTAGAACTCAAAGTATAATAATAATAAAAAAAAATAAAATAAAATAAAATAAAGGAAGGAGGTTTAATGGACTCACAGTTCCACATGGCTGGGGAGGCCTCACAATCATGGCAGAAGACAAAAGGAGAGCAAGGGGACACATACATGGTGGCAGGCAAGATAGCTTGTGCAGAGGAACTCCCATGTATGAAACCCTAAGATCTCATGAGACTGATTCACTATCATGAGCACAGCAAGGGAAAGACCCAACCCTGTGATTCAATAGCCTCCCACTGGGTCCTTCCCAAGACACGTGGGAATTATGGGAGCTACAGTTCAAGATGAGATTTGGGCGGGGTCATGGTCAAACCATATCAGCATGTGTATAGATGAATTGCAATATTTTATAGAAAGTGATATGGACTGCATGTTTGTGTTTGCCCAAAATTCATATATTGAAAGACTAATAGCAAGTGTGATAGTATTTAAAGATGGGGCATTTGGGAGGTGATTAGGTCATGAAGATGGATCCCTCATGATGTGTGCCTTTATAAGAAGAAACGCTATAGGACAGTGCTTCCCCTCTCTTACTGCCCCTCTAAAATGTCAGGATACAAGAAGAAGACAACTCTGCAAACCAGGAAGAGCGTCCTCACCAGACACTGCCAGTTCCTTGATCTTGGACTTCCCAGACTCCAGAACTGTGAGAAATAAAAGTTATTTAAATTACCCGGTCTATGATATTTGTGTCATAATAGCCCAAACAAAGATAGGAGGGATATTATTAATTATACAATCATGTGTTATAATTCTTTTAAATATTACATTTGTTCTATAATACACATTGTGTGTGTGTGTGTGTATATATATATACACACATATATATATGGTTTTTTTTTTATTTTATTATTATTGTACTTTAAGTTGTAGGGTACATGGGCATAACGTGCAGGTTTGTTACATATGTATACTTGTGCCATGTTGCTGTGCTGCACCCATCAACTCATCATTTACATCAGGTATAACTCCCAAAGCAATCCCTCCCCCCTCCCCCCTCCCCATGATAGGCCCCAGTGTGTGATGTTCCCCTTCCCGAGTCCAAGTGATCTCATTGTTCAGTTCCCACTTATGAGTGAGAACATGCTGTGTTTGGTTTTCTGTTCTTGTGATAGTTTGCTAAGAATGATGGTTTCCAGCTGCATCCATGTCCCTACAAAGGACACAAACTCATCCTTTTTGATGGCTGCATAGTATTCCATGGTGTATATGTGCCACATTTTCTTAATCCAGTCTGTCACTGATGGACATTTGGGTTGATTCCAAGTCTTTGCTATTGTGAATAGTGCTGCAATAAACATACGTGTGCATGTGTCTTTAGAGCAGCATGATTTATAATCCTTTGGGTATATACCCAGTAATGGGATGTCTGGGTCATATGGTCCATCTAGTTCTAGATCCTTGAGGAATCGCCATACTGTTTTCCATAATGGTTGAACTAGTTTACAATCCCACCAACAGTGTAAAAGTGTTCCTATTTCTCCACATCCTCTCCAGCACCTGTTGTTTCCTGACTTTTTAATGATCGCCATTCTAACTGGTGTGAGATGGTATCTCATTGTGGTTTTGATTTGCATTTCTCTGATGGCCAGTGATGATGAGCATTTTTTTCATGTGTCTGTTGGCTGTATGAATGTCTTCTTTTGAGAAATGTCTGTTCATATCCTTTGCCCACTTTTTGATGGGGTTGTTTGTTTTTTTCTTGTAAATTTGTTTGAGTTCTTTGTAGGTTCTGGATATTAGCCCTTTGTCAGATGAGTAGATTGCAAAAATGTTCTCCCATTCTGTAGGTTGCCTGTTCACTCTGATGGTAGTTTCTTTTGCTGTGCAGAAGCTCTTTAATTTAATGAGATCCCATTTGTCAATTTTGGCTTTTGCTGCCGTTGCTTTTGGTGTTTTAGACATGAAGTCTTTGCCCATGCCTATGTCCTGAATGGTACTACCTAGGTTTTCCTCTAGGATTTTTATGGTATTAGGTCTAACATTTAAGTCTCTAATCCATCTTGAATTAATTTTCGTATAAGGAGTAAGGAAAGGATCCAGTTTCAGCTTTCTACTTATGGCTAGCCAATTTTCCCAGCACCATTTATTAAATAGGGAATCCTTTCCCCATTTCTTGTTTCTCTCAGGTTTGTCAAAGATCAGATGGCTGTAGTTGTGTGGTATTATTTCTGAGGACTCTGTTCTGTTCCATTGGTCTATATCTCTGTTTTGGTACCAGTACCATGCTGTTTTGGTTACTGTAGCCTTGTAGTATAGTTTGAAGTCAGGTAGCGTGATGCCTCCAGCTTTGTTCTTTTGACTTAGGATTGTCTTGGAGATGCGGGCCCTTTTTTGGTTCCATATGAACTTTAAAGCAGTTTTTTTCCAATTCTGTGAAGAAACTCATTGGTAGCTTGATGGGGATGGCATTGAATCTATAAATAACCTTGGGCAGTATGGCCATTTTCACGATATTGATTCTTCCTATCCATGAGCATGGTATGTTCTTCCATTTGTTTGTGTCCTCTTTTATTTCACTGAGCAGTGGTTTGTCGTTTTCCTTGAAGAGGTCCTTTACATCCCTTGTAAGTTGGATTCCTAGGTATTTTATTCTCTTTGGAGCAATTGTGAATGGAAGTTCATTCCTGATTTGGCTCTCTGTTTGTCTGTTACTGGTGTGTAAGAATGCTTGTGATTTTTGCACATTAATTTTGTATCCTGAGACTTTGCTGAAGTTGCTTATCAGCTTAAGGAGATTTTGGGCTGAGACAATGGGTTTTTCTAAATATACAATCATGTCATCTGCAAACAGGGACAATTTGACTTCTTCTTTTCCTAACTGAATACCCTTGATTTCTTTCTCTTGCCTAATTGCCCTAGCCAGAACTTCCAACACTACGTTGAATAGGAGTGGTGAGAGAGGGCATCCCTGTCTTGTGCCAGTTTTCAAAGGGAATTTTTCCAGTTTTTGCCCATTCAGTATGATATTGGCTGTGGGTTTGTCATAAATAGCTCTTATTATTTTGAGTAAGTTCCGTCAATACCGAATTTATTGAGCGTTTTTAGCATGAAGGGCTGTTGAATTTTGTCAAAAGCCTTTTCTGCATCTATTGAGATAATCATGTGGTTCTTGTCTTTGGTTCTGTTTATATGCTGGATTATGTTTATTGATTTGCGAATGTTGAACCAGCCTTGCATCCCAGGGATGAAGCCCACTTGATCATGGTGGATAAGCTTTTTGATGTGTTGCTGAATCTGGTTTGCCAGTATTTTATTGAGGATTTTTGCATCGATGTTCATCAGGGATATTGGTCTAAAATTCTCTTTTTTTGTTGTGTCTCTGCCAGGCTTTGGTATCAGGATGATGTTGGCCTCATAAAATGAGTTAGGGAGGATTCCCTCTTTTTCTATTGATTGGAATAGTTTCAGAAGGAATGGTACCAGCTCCTCCTTGTACCTCTGGTAGAATTCGGCTGTGAATCCATCGGGTCCTGGACTTTTTTTGGTTGGTAGGCTATTAATTATTGCCTCAATTTCAGAGCCTGCTATTGGTCTATTCAGGGATTCAACTTCTTCCTGGTTTAGTCTTGGAAGAGTGTAAGTGTCCAGGAAATTATCCATTTCTTCTAGATTTTCCAGTTTATTTGCATAGAGGTGTTTATAGTATTCTCTGATGGTAGTCTGTATTTCTGTGGGGTCGGTGGTGATATCCCCTTTATCATTTTTCATTGCATCAATTTGATTCTTCTCTCTTTTCTTCTTTATTAGTCTTGCTAGCAGTTTGTCAATTTTGTTGATCTTTTCAAAAAACCAGCTCCTGGATTCATTGATTTTTTTGGAGGGATTTTTGTGTCTCTATCTCCTTCAGTTCTGCTCTGATCTTAGTTATTTCTTGCCTTCTGCTAGCTTTCGAATGTGTTTGCTCTTGCTTCTCTAGTTCTTCTAATTGTGATGTTAGAATGTCAATTTTAGATCTTTCCAGCTTTCTGTTGTGGGCATTTAGTGCTATAAATTTCCCTCTACACACTGCTTTAAATGTGTCCCAGAGATTCTGGTATGTTGTATCTTTGTTCTCATTGGTTTCAAAGAACATCTTTATTTCTGCCTTCATTTCGTTATGTACCCAGTAGTCATTCAGGAGGAGGTTGTTCAGTAACCTCCTTCCTTTATAAATTACCCAGTCTTGGGTATGTCTTTATTTGCAGTGTAAGAACAGACTAATACATGTGCCTACTATTTTCTGCCAGACTAGTGCAAGACAGGCACATGCAAGTATTATATCTTAGTTTTTAAAATAAAAATTTCTTAAATAAGAGTTGTTAAATAAGTGTTCACTACAGGAATGAAATTTCAGGATTTAAATTAAAGAAAATATCAGCTTAGACTGCGGTAAAGAAAGAAGATCATGAAAATGTCAACTGGGGTTGTTCTTGAAAAGTTTGATGGTTTACTCAGGCAAAAAGGTTGACAAAGGTTAATTAATACATAATAATGAACATTTGACATAATGGATTCATGACAATTAGTAGGAAAAGGACAGTGGCAAGAGTAAACCAGTGCAATTTTGAAGGAGTGATGGGAAATAAGGTTTAATTAAAAAGTTCATGTCATGCTATAGGGACTTTAGAAGATGTCTAATAACATGAGGTACCTATTTCTCAGACAATGTGCTAAATAATTTTCTAAAATATTCTTTGCAATTCAGTCTAAGACTCACTAACTTCATGCTTCAGATGAAGAAACCGAGGCTCAGAAAAAAAAAGAGAAAGGAAAGAATAAAAGAGATAAAATTAAAGTAAACCTGGACTTCATATATCAGAGGAAGAAATTGTGAATGACAGAGAATCAGGATCTTAAGATCATACAAAACATTCTGTAGAATTGTAAGAGGCTTTTTTGTTCCATGAATATCCTATTTCTCTGTTGGAAAGTAAGTTGGAGAACTTTGGACTAGAGCCGATAAAAAATAATGATTCATTGTTTTTTGTTAATGGAAACAATGGAAGCATAATTATGATAGTGACTGAAAAGCATTAACAAAATAATGACATTAAAGTTAATGAAAGTACTTACTACCTTGCCAGGCCCTGAGCTAAGCATATTGTATGCATTGTCAAAGAATACTTTGAGCAAACCATTATTATACCAGTCTTACAGGTAAAGGCAAGTATTTATGGAGATTGTGTAAATTGTTGAAAGCCATATCTAGTAGGTAGTGAAAAATGCAGGCCTATCTTAAAGTGCATGCTTTGCCACCAAAAGTTTTTAAAAAGTAACCTATTAACACTACTTAATAAAATTGCTATGGAGTTTGGGTTTCTCTGAAGAAATACTCTGAAGGACTTTCAGGCTTAATATTGGAGATTAATGAGAGAGATGAGTCACTTGGAACTAAAACTGTTCTGAACCTAATCTAGTCTTTCTTTAATGATTCAGAATGCATTTTTGGAGCTTCATTATCAACACAAATTATCATTATACTGGTGATTCAAGATGCTGGATGGTAAGAATACTCAACAAGATCATATAACATGGGAATTATTCATGAAATGACTAGCTAACTTTAGTAGATTATATAGTAACATCCAATTCAAAATGTCCTTTATGGAGTAAAAAAATAACAATTTTTAACCCTACTTTAAAAGAAGACTAGAATAGATTAAAAATCTTGCCCAAAGTAGTGTTAAAAAGTTACAAAACCAAAGCTAAAATCAGTAAAACTGTTTTCAGTATTATTCATTAATTACCAAAATATGTTGACCAGAATAATTGTCCTCCAGGGTGATGGTGATTATACAGTTCAAACAGGTGGGAATTTGTTGCCCAGAGTGGTGGGGGTGGAGGGGATCTTTTATGTGTAAATTAGTTTCAATTTTGCCTATGTAAAAGGTGCCCAGATCGTAATTGAGTATAATATTCAGGTTTACATCCAATGCAGAATTTCACTAAGACTTCCGATGGCCATTTAGTTTTGCAAAACTTCCCACATAATATGTACACACATAGATGCTTTGAATTTCCATAAATTTTGAAAATACCATCTCGTAATCAGTGTATTATATCTATTGTCCTGCAATTATTGCAATTATTCTATTTTCAATTGCTAAGATCATTGACAATGACCAGCAATTTATCTCCATCATCGTCTTCTCAATTTCTGTTGGATTGTCTTTAACCTCAGTGAATGAGGGTATTTATTTGCATCAGTAGAATATTGGCTCCATGGCGTTCCCATGTTCTTACTGTTCAAATATGAATTATTTGTATCTCCAGTGCCAAAACAGATGCATTAATAATCTTAAAGAAAATCCCGTAGCATTCCCCTTCACTGTTTTGAAACTCTTTATGAATTTGTGCTACTTAAATTATTCACAAAATTGAAAAGTTAAATGACTAACTTATTTTTTAAGGAATAGAACATATTAATAATAAAAATCTTGAAATAAAAGTTTATCTTTTCTGGTAATACGTTGCACTAGAAACTAAGAGAACTCTTGCAGTAGCAACTACCAAAAAATGTTGAGTAAACTAAATTAAACAAATGTTTGCAGCTAAGCTCCCAATTAGGTACAGGATTAACCATAGGATACAAATGAAGAGGAAACTGAAAATGAGATTGTGCATGGTCCAAACAGTTTAGTAGTTGAGGCTGAGACAGAAGGGAGCTACTGCGCTTAGAATTCAGGATTTAAGTGTCACTCTTGCACATAAGAAAAAGCTTTCACTTTAAACAAAGCACAGCTGAGAAACAGTAAAATTAATGTCTCAAGAAGGTACCATAATCATAATGAAAGAGTATACATACAAAAAATTCTAGACAGCAAGGAAAATAACCTGAAATGGATGTTTTCTATCTTCATCTGGATTCTGGATAAAATAAAAGAACAATAATTACACTTTACAATCTTTTATCAAAGAATTGACCTAAGATTTGTAGTTAGGATTTAGTCTTTCTTCCTGGAACACCCAATCTAATGCAAAACTTTCACCAGGTAATGGCTTTCAGAAGAATAAGATTCAAATGATTTTTATTGTAAAAGCTTTTGCAAGATCAGTATGAAAAGAAAATAATTAAGATATTAAGGTGATACTAAATAAAGTGACAGAATTTAACATGGCTATGAATAAAAAGCATCTATTAACACAGTATAAAGATGTAAATCCTCTTCAAATTAAGCTAAAAAACACATGTAATAAATTGCAATCAAAATAGTTTTCATGGTAGTTTTTGATGGTTTTCAAATAGAAATGAAAGAACACAAGATTAAATACAGCCAAAAGTTCTTGAAGAAGGAGATGAGAAGATTTTCTCTATGATATATGCATTCTTGTAATCACAGTCCTCACAGTGGTGCCAGTGAAGATACATCTATTAGTAAAATAGAGTTTATAGTAGAGAAGCAGAGTTATGTCTGTATGGAAATTAGATGTAATGAAGAGCTGTCTTTGCAATTTTCTGTTTTCTTTTCTAAGAGACAGTGTTTCATTCTGTCACCAAGGCTGGAGTGCAGTGACATTACCTTGACTCACTGCAACCTCTGCCTCCCAGGCTTAAGTGATCCCCCCACTTCAGCCTCCCAAGTAGCTGGGACCACAGGCCACCTAGCCTGACCAATTTTTGTATTTTTTTTTGTACAGACAGGGTCTCACTATGTTTCCCAGGCTGGTTGCGGCCTCCCATAGTACTGGTATTACAAGCGTGAGAACCCTGCCTGGACCTATAAATTTTAGAAGAAAGCAATGATTCCTCGAATAATGTGATGAAAAGAAACCTAGTTATGAATAGGAGAAACAGAATAGATTTCTACAATATACTAAATTCAAAAATAAATTCCTTATGCATTAACGACTAAATGTAGAAGAAAATGTATGTGATTATATGGCATTGATAACAGAAATAATTTTTATATAAAGCAAAAAATTCAAAATAAAAAATATTTCTAAAATTTGCATTAATAATATTCTTCTGTGCATCCAAATACTTTATAGATATATTAAAATGCAAACTACAGACTATAAGATGTTTATAATGCCTATAGTTGAGAAATATTCACCGTTAAAATATATAAAGTATTTTTAAATTTGTATTTTAAAAATTATTTATTTATATTGCAGATTCAGGGGTATTTGTGCAGATTTGTTACATGGGTATATTGAATAATGCAATGTTTTGGGTTTCTAGTGAACCCATCACACAAACAGTGAACATAGTACTCAGTAATAAGTAATTTTTAAGTCATCACCCCCACTCCACCATCCCCACTTTTGGAGTCCCCAGCATCTATTGTTTTCGTCTTTATGTCCATGTGTACCCATTCATTAGCTCCCTCTTATAAGTGAGAACAATCTGTATTTGATTTTCTGATTCTGAGTTATTTCACTTAGGATATTGGCCTTCGGATGCATCCATGTTGCTGCAAAGGACATGATTTTATTGCAATATATACAAAGACGTTTAAAAATAGAACTATAAGAGTAATTGGCTTTTTAAAAAATGGTGAAAGATATGGGCATGCAATTTAGAGAGGAGGAGATCTGAATGGCCAATAAAGATAAGAAAAGTGCTAAGCTCAATAGAAACTGGAGAAATTAAGGCCACAGTGAGATATTTTCAAACATATTATACTGGCAAATTTTAAATAGTCTGACAATACCAAGTGTTGGTGATGATGTAGACCAGAGAGAACCCTCATAATTCTGTTGTTAGGAGTAGAAGCTGATACAAGCACTTAAAGAGAAATTCTGCAATATGTAATATAATACATTTTCACATTTATGAGAAGCAAATCTGGAGGGTGCTGGAGGCTGGATTAATTCCCCCTTTTGATATTTCAGTGGAGGGCCCGTTCAGTGGGAAATGGCTAACCTGCACAGAGACGGGAAGGCTTTGGATAATGCCAGCATTCCTCCAGGTGAACCTTTTCATCCTGGTTCTCTGAATGTTTATACTCTATAGTGCAGCTCCTGCACCTGGATATCTCTTGACATTCCCTTGTTACTCAGAGAAAATAGATTTTTACTCCTTTGACGTTCCCTTGTTACTCTGAGAAAATAGTTTCTTATTCCTTTTAGGCAAATCTAATTGCCTCACTGATGTGGCAGAAACCTGAATCTTCAGAGTGTTTTTCTTCTAATCACTTGCCCATACATTTCTCCACAAGACATCTAGAGAACCTGCCATTTCCTGCTTACCAGGTCTAATTAACTTGGTAGTATCAATATATTAGACCAGCATAAGGCTTTCTGGAATGTCTGAAAAATCAAGGCCTTAAGGCAATATGTAAATTGTAGTAGAGAACAGGAGAGTTAAGGCGTTTGTACTGATGCTCTGATGGGAAATAAAAAGAATGCAGTCATCATATGGATAACCACAAATCAGGTGTCAGAGTTTGTATTAATCTCTTTCAAAAAACATATAGAAGTTTTCCACAGCAGATATGATTGAGGTTACCACTAGGTTAAGGTTATGCTAATTTATATCATCTGCCATTATCCATCCAGAGTTTGTGGGGGCACATAAAGCAGCAATTCTGCAAGTATTAAGTCTTTGGATATGTTATAACTCTTTACTATTCTACTTAGGGTATGGCTATTGCTTCTGATTAACTTGGGCAGGCGAATTGGCCAATGGTTTGAAAGTACTCTCACTTGGTCTTTGTTATGAAAGTTTTTGTTCTTTAGAGTGGGAAGCCAATATAAGGTTTCTGCAGCTGATATGTACAGTCATGCATCAGTTAACAAATGGGAATACGTTCTGAGAAATGCATCATTAGGTGCTTTTGTTATGCGAACAACATGGAGTATACTTACATAAACCTAAGTGGTGCAGCTAGGCTATATGGTATAGCACGTTGCTGTTAGGCTGAAAACCTGAATTTTAACACAATGGAAAATATGCGTGTATCTAAGCATAGAAAGAGTACAGTAAAAATATAATTTTATAGCTTTATAGGAACACCATCCAATGTTGATTGAAATGTCATTATGACTGTATATTCACCCTGAGTATTCAGCTTAAAGCATGGAGAAAGGACAACACAGTGATACCCCAAATTCATTTGTCATGAGATGGGCTTGGACCAGGACTTCATTTATTACCTTGCCTCCATATGACCCCACTCTAAAAGGGTACTATGATGACATTTGGGATCCCTAGTATCAGTGCCACGTAAGATCCTCTAATCAACATTCTTTCAAATATCTATTAGTTACATTTCCCCTGGCACATAATTACTTTGGTAAATTGCCATAGGTTCCATTGGAAAAGGTTCAGAAATATCTGTTATAAAAACAATGTTGGCACTGCAGGATCTTTCCTCAAGAAGATCCAGTCTCCTTTTTAATGGATGATCTTATTGTCTAGGAATTATCCTAGGTATAGAAACTGGGAAAGGAATCATGATTTTCTCTTATAGCTGCCATCATTATTCTTCTCTTGAACAATTCTTTATCTATTTAACATGTATAATCCAAGCCAATATCTTTATTGGCTGCCTATCTGGCCCCTAGGAATACCATAGTTTATTAGCCACTGCTACAGATCCCTATAGGTAAGGTCCTTGATGGCTGTTTCAGACTTGCTACACATACTGGAATTAAACCCAACTTGTTTCTGACAAGGTGAGATGCTACCGTTTGTCCTCTGCTTTACCAGAATATTATCATTCACATTTACACCGGTAAGCATGGGTTCATAGCTTTATCTGTCATAATACAGTCTGGGCTATGGTGGACTGTTGCCACCAACCTTTTTGAAGTTCCAGTACTCACTAGCATATTCCTCGTTTCCTTAGTGAAGGGAGTTTTCTGGGCCTTTTCTCTGGCCTCACATACTAAATCTATTCTATCATGCCTATATCTCTGTGTCTCTGACCTCTGTCTAAATACTGTGCCAAGGCTGTTCTAGCAGGTCCACTCATTTACTGTAAGCCATTCGATCTTCAGGATTCAAATTTCCATTTTGGCATCCTTACCAGGAAATTAAATCCTGAGTCATAAAAGAGTCTCTTTCCATATAAATTCACTCTCCCTAATGCGGCCTTTTATTTGCATATCCCTGCTCTAATGTTTTTAAGAAGCACTCACTTACATATCCTCCTGGTTACTTCTGGTAAATATTAGCAAAGTTCTGCAGATCCTTTGGGTTATGATCCATTTCCTTTCATTTCTTCATTTGAGCCATGTCAAGTCAATCTTAATTATTGATCCAGAAACAATGAGAACAGGAGACAGGTAAAACTTGAAGATGCGAAACATCAACATATATGGCATCCTCCTCAGGGGTGGTCTTTGCATCATCTCCAGACTTTTGAGGATACTCTAGTCAAGAAAAGTGAAGGGATTGCTTCTATTAGCCTAAGCATTTACATGAACATGTGGATTCAAGGTTTATTAGTACATCCAACCAAAAGTCCCCATATATTCTCTCAGACTCACACTATTTTCTCATCTTTCTTATCAGGGTACTGATTTTGCCAATATTATGGTAAAATATTGAGCCTATTTTCAGCATATGCAGGAGAATATGGCTCTTTTAAACAATGTGATTCAAGGTTTGGCTTTCATGGCAAAGTCTGAATTAATAATTGGATGACCTAAAACTATCTTCTTCTTTCTCAAGACTTCTATGAGGGTAAGCAAAACCCAGCCAACTTCAGTCTTTCTAATTACCATTGCCCTGTATATTTCAACTCTTAGACATGTTGCACAAGCTAGTACTTCCATTTCAGTTATGTCCAATCTAATTAACTACAGGTGAGATTCTTAGTAATTATGAAGTTATAGTGTATCAAGAGCTATCACATTTATTTTATACAATAATGAAATCTTCATTCCCACCTGGGAGGCGAGCAATCATTCTAGAAACCTATCTTGAAAACTTTCGCTCTAGAACAACTTCTGGTAACAAATTTGGACATAAGCATTTCAATCAGGAAACAATCAGAAGTACTATGGAGGGAAATTCATATGGTTTGGCTCTGTGTCCCCACCCAAACCTCACCTTGAATTGTAACTCCCATAACCCCCACGTGTTGAGGAGGGGACCTGGTGGGAGGTGATTGGATCATGGGGGCAGATTCCCCCTGCAGTTCTCATGATAGTGAGTAAGTTCTCATGAGAGCTGATGGTTTTATAAATATTTGACATTTCCTCCTTCACAGGCTCTCTCTGTCTAACATGGGAAGAAGGTGCCTGCTTCCCCTTCTGTCACGATTGTAAGTTTCCTGAGGCCTCTCCATTCACGTGGAACTGTGAGTCAATTAAACCTCTTCCCTTTATAAATTACCCACTCTTGGGTATGTCTTTATAGCAGTGTGAAAACAAACATACAGAAATGTTATATGAAATGGACAGAGAAGGAACGAAAGCCAATATTCCTGTGACTGGCTAACCACTGTGGGAAACTGGTTTCAATTCCTCTAGAGACCCTTTAAAAAGCTGTATAGAATATACCCCAGCATTACTAATGCTCCACTTGGCTTTGGAGGGGAAGGAAAAGATGCCGCTGCTTCCAACGGATGTTCTTACACAGAAAGAACTGTCAATAGATGGCCACCCAGGGAAGATCAAGAATATGGGCAGAATGCCAATAGTATCTCCAGTTTCTGTTCAATAATGCAGTTCCTAGAGGAGACTATTGGAGGCCCCAACTGCTGATTCAAATGAAAAATTCAAATAGAAGAAATATTTATTCTGTAATTTTAAAAAAAGTTGCATAGATTAAAACTTCAAGGTAGTTACTGAACTGAAAAAGCTTATACAGTAAACACAAATTAGATCACCAGGAACCTTAAAGATACAGAGGAATTATGGTGTTTTTGTCAAGCAATGTATACTTTGACATTATGTTTCCTATTAGGTTTGCAAGATATCTAAAACTGGTTGATTCTGATAGTAATTATGAAAGTTTTCTCCAGTAAATATCAGATTCCCATGCTCCATATATTTAATCAAACTATGTATTCATTTGTTAAAACTTGACATCGTCACAGATATTTTGTCCTTATTCTAATAATTTAACATAGAAAAATTAATATTTATCTGACTGATTACACCATATATTTTATGTTCTTGTTATGTAATTGTTAATAATATAACAGTACACCAATTAATTATGTTTTGATAAAACAACTAAAGGGTAAATAATTTAGGAATGCCCGTTATGTAAAAATTTTAGTATTAAATACAAAAAAAAATTCAGACAAGAAATATATATTCTATATTTGTGAATGATCTTGAGGAGCTAAGTTTTTAAAAAGTAACAGAATGTAAATCAAAATTTAAAAATCACATGAACAGTTTTGACATGAAGTAATCCTTTTACCACTTGTCAATATTAAAAACATAAAGTGAATTATACCATTTTGAATAACAATTTAATTACTCAGATATACTTATATTAGAAATTTTAAACAATTTTCTTATAAATTATCTAATTTGAACACTCTAGAATTCCATTCAAAATATGAAATCATATAAAAAATTAGTAAGGTATTTATTGAATGCTCCCCATATGGTTAGCATACCTCTACTGGAGCTTACTATTGACAACACTTTTAAATACCTTAATTTTTTTGTTCTCATTTTAAATGTTCTAAATCATGTTGTACATTTTACATTTTATATACACATTACATGCAATTTTTCTTTACATAATATATTATTGATTCAGTGACACATCGCCTAATAATCTGCATTAAAATTCAGAATTAGAACTAGAATTAGAATTAGAACTTATATATAGATATATTTATATTATATAAAATATATGCCGGGCGAGGTGGCTCACGCCTGTAATCCCTGCACTTTGGGAAGCCGAGGTGGGCGGATCACGAGGTCAGGAAATCGAGACCATCCTGGCTAACACGGTGAAACCCTGTCTCCACTAAAAGTACAAAAAGAAAAATTAGCCAGGCGTGGTGGTGGGCACCTGTAGTCGTAGCTACTCGTGAGGCTGAGGCAGGAGAATGCCGTGAACCTGGGAGGCGGAGCTTGCAGTGAGCCGAGATCGTGCCACTGCACTCCAGCTTGGGCGACAGAGTGAGACTCCGCCTCAAAAAAAAAAAATATATATATATATATAAAATATAAAAATATGTATTATACTATGTATCTATTACGTTATATATCTCTTATAATAACTAGAATTAGAACTAGAACTTTTAGCTCTTTCAAATATTTGGTAATATCCATTTTAAGTTTTAAATATAGACAGTGCCTGAAATTAAATACAGTTATGTACCACATAATGACATTTTGGTCAATATCAGACCATATGTAAGATACTGGTCCCATAGATTTTAATGCTGTATTTTTACTGTACCTTTTCTATGTTTAGATATACTTAGATACACATATACTTATCAATGTGTTACAATTGCCTGCATTATTCAGTGCAGTCACATGTGTTACAGGTTTGATGCTTAAGAGCAATAGGCTATACCACACAGCCTAAGTGTGTAGTAGGTTATATACCATCTAGGTTTGTGTAAGTACACTTTATGATGTTCCCACAATGACAAAAATTGCCTAAAGCTGAATTTCTCAGAAAGCATCCCCACAGTTAATCAACATATAACTGTATATTATAAACTGGTGTGTGTGTGTGTGTGTGTGTGTGTGTGTGTGTGTGTGTGTGTATACTTGTATACCTTGTATTTCTAGGTTTAGGAAAGATTTTGGCCTATTTTGGTTTTTATTCTACAAATGAAAATATTTTACTTAACCTTTTAACATATAATTTTATAATGTGGTACAAATATAATTCAAATAGTGATTGAGTTGTGAGGAAGATGTATTTATCAGGTTCTTATACTTTGCAAAGAGGCAATATATCATTTATTCATGAAAGATTTCCTCCCCTCATAAAAGCTGGTAAGAAAATTTTTCATATATGGAGAAATTTTTAACATCCAGATGTATTTGTTTCTCATTAAATTCTGATTAGCTGAATAGTTTATAAGAGACAATGGTTAATTCAACTAACAAATCTTACAGACACGATTTTTGAAAAGTTTAGTTTGCGAACGACTTATATTTCATGTCTCCAGATTGCATAGTAATAGGTATTTTAAAATTAACTTTAATATATGTGTATAATAAATAGATATTTTCAATTTTTATTATTAAAGTCATTTTTTGAAAACAAATTGAAGTCTTTGTTTCTTCTTAATGAATTACCAAAGCAAAGCATACACATTATAAGCTAGCTACCCACATTTTCTTTATGGTAAACATTCTTCAAGTGTAAAGATTAGCATATCAGTGCCCTCCTCACGCCATTAATCTTATCCCTGCCTTGTAAAGATCTCATTCTATAGGGATTTGACTAATGAAGTTTTGGTGCTGAGACAATAATGGCTTCCTCAGAGCAGAGACTGCCAATTCAACCATATTGTGCTGAACTGTAGAGAACTGTGCCAAATTGAGTGTGTCTACTTCAGAAACAAGCTGTTCATTAAAAAGAAAAAGAAAAACAAAAGGTAAGCAGCAAAACAACATCTTAAATAGCAGCTACGAAGTCCTGGCATGCCTTAAAGACTTGATTTCTTTTCCCACAGTATCAGAACAGTAAATGTAACCATTTCTTTTTGATTATGAATAAGATTAATAAGCAAAATATATTTTCAATTTTATTATCAACCTATATGTAGAGAAATCAACATTTTTATTTATTTATTTATTTATTTTTTATTTTTTTGGGACGGAGTTTCACTCTTGTTGCCCAGGCTGGAGTGCAATGGCACCATCTCAGCTCACTGCAACCTCTGCCTCCCAGGTTCAAGCAATTCTCCTGCCTCAGCCTCTGTGGTAGCTGGGATTATAGCCACGTGCCACCATGCCTGGCTAATTTTGTACTTTTTGTAGAGACGGGGTTTCTCCATGTTGGTCAGGCTGGTCTCGAACTCCCGACCTCAGGTGATCCACCCACCTCGGCCTCCCAAAGTGCTGGGATTACAGACGTGAGCCACCGCGCCCGGCAAGAAATCAACATTTTTAAAAGCATCTTGCAATTTACAGTAGTGCCTTCAGGTTCAAATATCTTCATTTGTTTCAAAATAAAATATTTATTCCACTGCAACTTTATGCCAGGCACCATGCTAGTCTCTGTGTATACTCTTACTTTCTCATTGTGTTTAAAAATATGTGTTGACATTTAGATGGGATTTTCCCACATCAATTCAAACATAAATCAGAGTACTGTAATGTCTTGTGTTAAGACAATGTGTAATCTTGGAGACATTCTAGCCCTTGCTCTGACCAAGATTCTCTCCTTGACCACACTCTAGCCAGGCTCCTCATCCTCTTCTGGATGAGGCCTCCACCTGGGCCAGATCCTCAACAGGAATTATTTTGTCCATCCCATCCTCCAACATTACATGACTTAAGCAAGCACTGACATCTTCCAACAGCTGAAGACTATATTCCTAGAATGAACTTAGCCTCTCTTAAGTTCATAAGAAAGCTCTAGACTGCCAAAGGAATTTACCATTTCTTCTGGCCAATACCTGAAGATAGACTCCTGACAACACTTCTTAAAGGCTTTACTAAAAAAGCTTTCAATTTTTGATATGGTTAGGCTTTGTGTCCCCAGCCAAATCTCATTTTGAATTGTAATCCCTTTAATCCCCATGTGTCAAGGGAGAGACCAGGTGGAGGTAATTAACATGGGGGTGGATTTCCCCCATGCTCTTCTGGTGATAGCAAAGGATTTCTCAGGAGATCTGATGGTTTTGTAAGGGGCTCTTCCCCCTTTGCTCAGCACTTCTTCTCCTGCTGCCTTGTGAAGAAGGTGCCTTGCTTCTCCTTTGCCTTCTGCCATGATTGTAAGTTTGCTGAGGCCTCCTCAGCCATGCTGAACTGTGAGTCAATGAAACTTTTTTCCTTTAAAAATCACCCGGTCTCAGGTAGTTTATTATAGCAGTATGAAAATGGACTAATACAATTGTGAAATCCTTCTTTTGTTTATTGAGATGCATATATGTCCTAAAACTAAAGAGTGTCTTTCTCACGACCTGAAAACAATTCCTTTATGTGGGGATACAATCCTAACTTCTGTAATTGCCAGCAAGCAAACACAGCTGATCTAATCAGTATTTACACTGAGCAGCCCATGGTAATTTTTCACTTCCCTGTCTTTCCAAGTCTCTGCTCACTCCCCTCTTTACTCCCAAATACTCCTTTTAAAACTCCCAGGCACCTCTGTACAAACTGAACGTGAGTTCAGTTCACACTGAGTATACTCACAAGAGTACATTCCTGATTAAAATCTGTCCTTACCATTTTACTTAGTGTCCAGATTGGTTTATCTTCATCAGTTCCACTATCATGCCCCCTTTTTTGTTACTATTTTGTACCTCTGTTGACAAATTAAGTAACAATGGGTTTAGGGACCGTTTCTTATTTTTCTGGACCTCCTTTGCTTCTAATACAGTTGTCAACGAATGGTATAATTTAAATGTATAATTTTTGCATAAAAATTAAACCAATCAATTGTAAAATAAATCAAGGCAGAAAGGATTCAACAACCAAATATCCATACAACAGAGTATTGCTAAATTTGTATAAATAATACACATTTATACTTATTTATTTTGATTTAATAGAACACCATGGATCTTATAATACTTTTCTTCATTGTTTATGTAACTTTTTGCATTATTGTTATTTTTCTTTAATCATGTAATAAATTAATCAGTGTGTAATAAAACATTCTACTTCCTCTATCAGAGAGATAGAAGATAAATGATGTCCTTAATTTTAAGAACTTGGGCATAGTAATTATACCTTCCTCCTCCAACAATCTCAAGATGAATTCAAAGTGATTTAAAACTAAGGCTTTTATCCATCTTGAATTAATTTTCATATAAGGAGTAAGGAAAGGATCCAGTTTCAGCTTTCTACTTATGGCTAGCCAATTATCGCAGCACCATTTATTAAATAGGGAATCCTTTCCCCATTTCTTGTTTCTCTCAGGTTTATCAAAGATCAGATGGCTGTAGATGTGTGGTATTATTTCTGAGGACTCTGTTCTGTTCCATTGGTCTATATCTCTGTTTTGGTACCAGTACCATGCTGTTTTGGTTACTGTAGCCTTGTAGTATAGTTTGAAGTCAGGTAGCGTGATGCCTCCAGCTTTGTTCTTTTGACTTACGATTGTCTTGGAGATGCGGGCTCTTTTTTGGTTCCATATGAACTTTAAAGCAGTTTTTTCCAATTCTGTGAAGAAACTCATTGGTAGCTTGATGGGGATGGCATTGAATCTATAAATAACCTTGGGCAGTATGGCCATTTTTACGATATTGATTCTTCCTATCCATGAGCATGGCATGTTCTTCCATTTGTTTATGTCCTCTTTTATTTCACTGAGCAGTGGTTTGTAGTTCTCCTTGAAGAGGTCCTTTAGATCCCTTGTAAGTTGGATTCCTAGGTATTTTATTCTCTTTGAAGCAATTGTGAATGGAAGTTCATTCCTGATTTGGCTCTCTGTTTGTCTGTTACTGGTGTATAAGAATGCTTGTGATTTTTGCACATTAATTTTGTATCCTGAGACTTTGCTGAAGTTGCTTATCAGCTTAAGGAGATTTTGGGCTGAGACAATGGGGTTTTCTAAATATACAATCATGAACATGGCACAAGTATACATATGTAACAAACCTGCACGTTATGCACATGTACCCTAGAACTTAAAGTATAATAAGAAAAAAAAAAAAAAGAAAAGAAAATAATCCAAAAAAAAGTAAAAAAACAACCCAAAAAACTAAGGCTTTTAGTACTCATATGCATTATATAGCTTCTATGACTATTGCCATGAAAATTGATCTTAATTTCTTGAAAATTATTGTGTTATAATTTGCTTTTTAATTTTCTGATAGAAACATAAATGTTCATAAAGTCTTAGGTCACCATTAGTTTCTTAAACTGATTTTTTAAGGGCCAGTTTTGTTCTTTCTTACTCTTTTACCCTTAAAATTTAAATATAAAAATTATTAATTATAATCTAAAAATTTTAACTTTCGTTTTCAATCTACTTGCTCATTTGCTCACAATTTAATATTTTTCCTAAACAGGTATTCCAAATAATTCAAAAATTAAAGAGGTAAGCAAATAATTAGCTGCCAATTTTCTTCAAATTTGTTTTATGAAAACACAAACATGCTTCCTCCTAGTAGCTAGCATTAATTAGTTTTATCCGTATTGATAGTGAGTAGCTTTAAATATTCTTCTTTCATATTTAAACCAGAAACAATAAAGACTGTCTCTTATTCTTTCCATTGCATTTTTAGTATTCTGCTGAATGACTTTTTGATTCTTTTTGTTTGTTTTGAGACAGAGTCTAACTCTGTCGCCCAGGCTGGAGTGCAATGGTGCCATCTTGGCTCACTGCAACCTCCACCTCCAGGGTTCAAGCAATTCTCATGCCTCAGCCACCCAAGTAGTTGGGACTACAGGTGCCCACCACCATGCTTTGCTAATTTTTGTATTTTTAGTAGAGATTATGTTTCACCATGTTGGCCAGTCTGCTCTCAAACTCCTGAATTTAAATGATCCACCCTCCTTGGCCTCCCAAAGTTGTGGGATTACAGGAGTGAGCCACTGCACATGGTTAACTATTTGATTCTTGCATTTTTGTTGAGATCATCTATTTATGGGCCTTTACCATCATCCTTTTTTTTTTGAAAAAACTTTATAGAGAATATTGATGACAACCACTTCTGTTTCAAACTATTTTCCAGATCATTCTTTATGATTTGTTAAATCACATAAATGTACACTTTTTTTTCTATAACATGCTCAAATCTATCAGTCATAGACCTTAGATTTTTTTGTGTGGTCTTATTGTCTAGAATAGCCTCTCTGTGAAAGTAGAAAATATTATTTCTATTTTCTTCAAATTGTACTATATTTGTTTTAGAATGCTTAATCCATTTGGAACTTATTAAACTGTGAGGTGAGAATCTATTCTGTTTTTAAAATTATTATCTTTATGCTTTTCTTTAAGTAATCCTTTCCTTCCATATTCCTAATATTTAGTTAGTTTTATTTTTGTACTTCCTAAATTGATTTAATTAATTCATTTTCAGTTGTTGAGTTCTGGTACTATTATTCAACCTGCCATTAGACCATAAATATACTATAATTCTGGCTTAAATTCTTTTTGAAAATAGAAATAATACTTGAGATTGTGTATGTTCAACACAAGCTTAACTTCCAAGGAATTTCATATCATTAGTTAACTTTTACTATTAACTAATAGTAAAAATGTTATTTTAAATCACTAAAATGATTGCTATCATTTTAATGCATTTTAATGCATATGGCGAGAAAAAAATGTGCACAATTTCTACTTTAGTAATTTATTGATACTTATTTTGTGGTCTCAATCATGAAAAATTGTACCAACACGTATTGAACCAAAAATTAGTGTATTTTCTCTTTTAAAATGTAGTTAGTAAACTTGTTTCAGTATCCTTATTTGGCTCTTTGTCCCCTTTTCCAAACAACTTCTTTCAGCTGTAACCCTTAAAAACATCAAATAGTTAAATTATAATAATAATTGCAGTTAACTTGAGTTTAATCATTATATACTATTTTGAAATAAATTTTAAAATTATTTTAATTTCAGTTTGCAATAACTGTTTTCAATGCTCCATTACCTTTATTTTATACTGTAGCCTCTTGATTCTTCCGAATGTAACATCTATTTTCCCCCCTCAGGAAGAGTATGTAGCTAGTGTTTTAAAAATATCAAGATGCATTTTATGTATGTCAAGATATATTTCTGCAGCTTTTAAATACAGATGCACAATTTTGCTAGCTAATTATACGTCACATTTGCTTACTGTCTAAATTATTTTCTCTTCAGGCATACAATGTTACAGACAAATTTGAGACCATCCTGATTTCTTTTTTTCTTTTGTACTATCAATGTTCTTTTTTTTTCTTTTTTTTTTTCCTGTTTAAATAAAATGGGTATATCTGGCATTGGTATCTTTGAAAATTAATTTTCCTGGTTTTTGCCATACTCTCATGTTATTACCAGCTTTTGCATAGACTGATTGCTTCTATTTCAGTTGTTACTGTATCTTTCTTAAATCTCAACTACCAAAAGCAACATTATATGTCTTTCATAAATATCACTTTTTGTCTTTTTACAAACCTTTGCCAATGTCCTCTGCATCAGAGAAAAATCATCAAATCTCTCCTACAAATCACTTGCTTGACTTTCTGCAGGGACAACTCTGTTTTTTGATGGCTATAATAAATATCGATAATTTGATTTTATGTATATTGATTTTATAGCAGTTTTCCATAACTTTTCCAATTCTTTTTACCTGGCCCCTTACAAAGTATCCTGTTATTTTTATTTATTATCTTGTGGTTTTATGTTGTTTTATAGTGTTTTTTAAAATTTATTTTAAAGCAGCCGGGCGTGGTGGTTCAACGCCTCTAATCCCAGCACTTTGGGAGGCGGAGCCAGGCAGATCACGAGGTCAGGAGTTCGAGACCAGCCTGGCCAATAGAGTCTCTACTAAAGATACAAAAATCAGCTGGGTGTGTTGGCACGCACCTTTAGTCCTTGCTACTCAAAAGGCTGAGGCAGAAGAATCGCTTGAACCAGGATGCGGAGGTTGCAGTGAGCCGAGATTGTCCCACTGCACTTCAGTCTGGGCAACAGAGCGAGATTCCTTCTCAAAAAAAAAAATAATAATTTAAAGTAAAGGCAAATGCTTTCAATTTTTTTTCTCTATCACCCATCTTCAATGTTTCTTCTCCTTTGCTAAGTATACACAAATTTTAACTGACTCCATGTTAGAATTGTGTGTATTTGGATCCTAATGTCATTGGTTTTGGGGGTTATTTGCACTGTTTTTGATTTCACTGTTTTTTCTTGCTGCTCAATTTAGACATGGAATGGACTCCAGATCTAGGACATGAACTATGTAATAATATTCTCCTTTTCTTGTTACCTGCCTGTGTGCTATAGCAAAGTTTTTCCTGTATCTTATACACAGAAGATTTGTAATTTATATAATGATTTTAATAATCCAAAAAGTGAGTATAGGTGTTAAAATCCATGAGTCTCAACAGGGGAATATTATTTGCCACACTGCAACGTTTGAATTTTTTCTTTTGGTTCAACCAACAAGCAAAGAGCATAGCATAGTGGAGAGTTCACACTGCCTGGATGTGAAGCCAAACTCCACCATCTCGTAGTGCAGGGCCTGGAGAAAGTTTCCTCTTTTTCCTCTGCTTACGTTTCCTAATATACTAAATGGGGATAAACATAGTTAGTTACTATATTATTGCACTATGGTGATATTTGAATGAATATACATATGCAAAGTGTTTTGAATAGGCTCTACTTAGAAAAAGTGCTCTGATTTGCCACTATTATAATTATTTCCATTATTAGCAATATTTTTAGGAAGGAGTAAACATTTTCCTGTATCTGACCTTTTGTATCATTTCCCTTAATTGGCAAGTTCAAGATCACTCTTATGTGTGTTTCGCTTTCAGGGTTAAGCTCTTATCACATGACAAGGACTTTGCTGGGCATAGTGGTACATCACTTCAGTGAAATACTGAAATACTCAGCATTTCGGTGCCTTTGCCAAATACTTCTGATTTTAGAAACAACCATTAGTTAATTCAAATGAAGTTCTTCCCCTCTTCTCCACTACCGGTGTTCATTTTCTGACCTTATCACTCCAAGTTAATTTATTCCAGTGATGTTCTTCAGGGTTCTAGAACACTTCTTTGTTAGCAATGCCATGTTTTTTCCCTGAGAAGCCACACACCAGAGCTTTCAATTCATTAATGCAGGATATAGGAAGAATTCCTCAGTTTTTGACATATAGACAAATGACGCTTTTGTATAGCTTAGCACAATCCTAGAGTTTTCAGTGTTTTTTGTTTTCTGTTCATATTATACATAATGCTGTTGATATATGGATATGGGAGAGGGAGCAATCAGAGGAGAGGTCAGTTAGATACTGTATTCTTCACGTGAACTTTCTGCCTGGAAGTCTGAAGAAATGTAATTATGTATTCCTTTATATTTCTAAATAGAGCGTTATTAAAGTCAAGTCATATTGTTTTCCAATGGTATGTTATGTTCTCAGTAATATAATTTTACTTATCCTGCTTATTGATCCATTTGGCAAATGTTTACTATATATCTAATCTATGCAGTGAGTGAAAAGGCGCTAGATTAACCGTGTTCTCTCCAGTAGGGAAACTTTCATATACTGAGGGGAGGCAACCAATATAAGCAAATATTCACGTGCAAGGCAAGCACAGATTGAAATGCACCTCAAAGGAAATACAAATAAATGCTCTAATAGCCAGCAAAGGGGGATTCGACTAGCATGGTCAAGAAGCTCTCTGTAGATACAATATTTCAGCCTACACTTCAGGAATGATAAGAAATTGGTGTTGTTTAGAACCAAGGAATCTGAGTTGGAGGGAGTGAACTCATTTGAGGAGTGTAGACTACAGTAGAGAGTTTGAATTGTCCAGCAGCTTATCTATGATGTGGAAGAATTTTAAGCAAAAATGCTTACAGTTCTGGTTTGAATTTTGAACAGATTACTCCGCTTGCAGCTAGTGTGTCTATAAAGTATATTTATTACGTACTGAGGAAGGGAATAGAAGCAGCTAGACCTCTTAGGAGTCTTACTGATGGAAAAACACTAGACAGGTTACAGGCTTAAAGTCAGTTTTTCTAAAATGAAATGTATCTGACAACGAGTAGATACTTAGTTTCCTACTGGTACATCAAGCAAGCATGCCCCACATAAACAACAATTTAAATAATTATTTTCGTCAGAAATTGATTAATATTGTTTATATTACTTTCTTTTTCTTGTTTTTTTTTCTAATTTGTTTTCTGTTTATTTCCTTTTAATATGCAGGCATAATTTTGGAAAGACAAACAAGCAGAACCTCATTTTTGTTTTAAGCAAAATATACTAATCATGCTTACAATCATAGAAATCAATGGATGCAAAGAATAATCATTAGTGCACATCACATGTCCTTTCAACCACTGTTAAGTTTTTCTAGTTTTATGTAAAAATATTATTAAATAGTACTTTATAGTACTTTATAAAGGTACACAAATTAATTACCAAAAGGAAATCAATACAGCTTGATGTACCACCTGTGTTTACAGAATCTGCTAATTTCTAATATTTTGAGAAACACTGTTAAAAATAAGAAAACTCTTCTTGCTATATTTTTCATGTTTATACCAAAAAAGTGCTCCCCTTTTTCTCTTTTTTTTTAATTTTTGAAAGAGAAGCCTGAAATTCTGGTGTGTGTAACAAACAGTGATTGTTAAATCAGTCTTTATATCTTTATTTCTGAAAGTAAATTTTATGTCATAGAGTGTTTTTTATGCCTTTGCTTGCACTTTTTTCTAGAGGAATTACATCTACATTTTCAAATGTTGCTTTTGCCTTCTCATACTGCATTCTCCAGGGTAATGTTTTTAAAGCCTGAATCTGATAATATTCCTCCCTTGCTTAAATCCTGCCGTAATTTGCCATTGCAATTAAAATAAATTGTAAATCCCATAATAGCGTAATTTCCACCTCCCCAACCTCATTTATCATTATGCTTCTCAATTAATTATGATCCAGGGATATTAGTTTGCTTCTTGCCTATTTCTTGAACACTTTCAACCCTGATCCAGGTTCTTTGTTGACTGAATTCTTTCACTCAGACTAAAAGTGTAAAAATTCTACGTTGACAGCTATCAGGAGGTTGGCCCCTCAAGAAAGATAACTTAGCTTTAAGTGTTAGCCTTTGGTGTTACATTGCTCACCTAATGCCAACAGCCCTATTTACTAGCATTTTTCTTATTCTACAGATATGTTCATTTATAACTTCACTTGAATGACATCTTCTCAGCGGGACTTCCCCTGGCCACCCAAATAAAAAGGCACCATACTTCACGTTCAACCTACCCTAGTGCCTTGTTTTGTTGCCTTCATGAACTTATTAATATCTACATTTATATTATTCTATTTACTTTCAGATATCCTTGTTTCTTGTCCTACAGCAGGGAAAACTCAGTAAGCATAGAGTGTTGGTCAGCCTGATGCATTACTATATCCACAACATTGAGGGTGGGCCTCAGAGAGTCTTAGGTGCTTAATAAATATTTGCAGAAAGTTGAATGGAGGAAGGGAAAAATTCTAGTTATAATCACACTGTGAAATTGGAATTGGTAATTTTTGAAAAAATACACATCTAGATTACAAGGGTGCAAACTTTTACCTGTGGGCTAGTCATACCTGCAGCCCAATTTTGTACATCTTTTTTTTTTTTTTTTTTTTTGAGACGGAGTGTCGCTGTGTCGCCCAGGCTGGAGTGCAGTGGTGTGATCTCAGCTCACTGCAAACTCCACCTCCCAGGTTCAAGCAGTTCTCCTGCCTCAGCCTCCTGAGTAGCTGGGATTACAGGTGCGTGCTACCACAGGTGGCTAATTTTTGTATTTTTAGTAGAGGTAGTTTTTCACCTTGTTGGCTAGGCTGGTCTCGAAGTCCTGACCTCAAGTGATCCACTCACCTTGGCATCCCAAAGTGCTGGGATTACGGGTGTGAGCCACCGTACCCGATGGATTTTGTACATTCTAGAGAGGAAAGAATAATTTTTACAATTTCAATGGCTCAAAAATAAACAATGAAGAATACAGGGGAGACAATATGTAACCCAAAACACAAAGAATATTTACTGTCTGGCCTGTACAGAATGAGACTTTTGACACTATTCTTGATTAAGTCCTCATTGAACCAAAGTATTATCTGAGATTTGGATTATGTTCTGCTTCAGTTTCCTCCTAAGACAAAATGGGAAATTGGATTGAAAAACCATCTTAATTTGCTTCTGTTTTGACTATTGATAGTTCTTCAGAATGGAAAAAATAAATAAATAAATGTAGTTAACCACACCTACTTTCCTCAATTTTCTAGAGGATGGGGTCAGGAATGAGAAAGTGTTAAGTATAAATAGATATGAGAATTTATAAAGGTCAATACACAAAGCAAGGCCTTTCTCCAAAATAGCTGAAGAAATACAATCACGTTTTGCACTTCGGTGAAAGAAATACATCATCAAAAGACTAAGCAAGGAAAATGAAAATCTTTCTTCCTGAATCTTTGACATATACACCCAAGTTGTCAACATATAAATAATGTAATTATGAAAAAAGACAGTGATCAATTATAATAACATTTTCCTGTAGGTAAAAATCATGGATCCAGTGTCAGTCTGCCTGACTTCCAATCCTGGCAGCACAAGTTGCTAGATATTTGTCTCTGAGTATGCTTATTGTCTCTGTATCTCCCTTTATTCACCTTTGAATTAATAATAATAGAGTTTCTACCATAGAGGAATGTCGGAGGGTGAAATGAGTTAATATGTTTAAATTGCTTAGACAATGATTGGCACAGCATATGTACTATGATATATTGGTTAACTAAAAGAATTTCAGTGCAGATTTATTCCTTTTTTTGCATATTCATTAGGTAATAAATTGCATGGTAAATAAAACAGTGCTACAGTCAGATTTTCTCATATTTCTGTGACGTACATGCCTAATGGATGTTGCATAAGAATTAACCTTATATTGAATTCCACAGCTCATTCATTGTGTGAGATGATGTATTTGCTTTCAAATTATTTTATCATTGTTAGAAAGAAAAGCTCTGCCTTTTCATTCTTATAAATATCAAAGTAAAAACTTAATTTTACTTTCAAAATGATTTTATTTTAATATATCAAAATAAAAGAGAATAAGCAGGCACTTATTGGTCACAATTGCTCTTAACCATTTAAGCTACAGGAAGCATGACAAAGAACAGATCCATAAAATATGCACAAGGGAGAACATTTCTAATACTATAGATAATAATATGCTCCAAATGCTGTTTCTGCTTCTGTATGGTTGTGATTGCTATTGTTCTTAAATCTTCATCTGGCTTTAAACAGTAAAATAGTAAAATGAAGCAACAGAACAGTCTATCTGGACTCACTTCCTTTTCATTCCTATTCCTAAACCTTTTAGCTTAACTCTGCAGTCTGAGGATGCCACCTTTAATCTCTACAACTGGAACCCCCATTTTTACCTGTATGTCCAACTTCCTTTATGACCTCTCAAATTTAACGTCTCCAGAACCCAATGCTTAAATTTCTCCCTAAAGTATTTTTTTAGTTTTGCACATAATACTCCCTAGGGAATATTCTTTCATTTTCTCAAAACTAACACTCTAAATGCCATTGTAGAGAAGCAGCAGAACCTTGTTATTGAGAATTAGACAGTGGAACCTGACTGCCTGCATTGGAATCCATGATCTGTCAAGTATAAGCATCTGACTGGGGCAAGATACTGTCCCTCTACATATCTTAATTTCGTCATCTGTAAAATGAGAAAAATAATGAATTCTGCCATTATTTTCTAATACTATATTTTCTTTATAAAATTAAATTAGATAATACAAGTAAAACACTTAAAACAGTGATAAGTTCATCACTGTTTATTAACATTTATATCTCTTGATTCATTTCCTTCCCTCATAGCCCACTTCATACCCATAACCAAATCCTGTCAGAAGTACCTTCAAGATGCCACAGAATCTCACAATTTTTATAATATCCTGTGACATTGTATTATCAAGCAATAATAGCCTTTTACCCAGGCTTTTGCTTCCACCCTTAATCTGATTAGTCTCCTCTGCTCAAAACTTTCCAGTGGTTTCCATATTTATTTTGAATAAAATCTGCAGTCATTGTAATGCTAACAGAAAACTACAGAGCTAGGTTCCAATTGCCCCTCTGGTCATATTTTCTACTGTACCCTCCTCTAGCTCATTCAACCTCAGATGCATGGACCTCCTCCTGGTTCTTAAGCCCTCCTGACACACTGATGCCTCAAGGCTGTTTTCCTTGCCCTTTCCTTTACCTTTATTTACAAGACCCATTTTGTTTCCATCTCCTTAGGTGATTATTCAAAAGCTTCTTCTCAATGAGGTCTCCATGACTCCTTTTAAAAATTACACCCACCACACACAGACACACAAACACACATACACACCCTATCCACCTTACTTGCCTTGTTCTTCTCAGTGACATTCATTACTATCTGATACACTACATATTTCAATGACATATTTGATAGTGTCCATATAATCCAATTGGAATATACGCATCATGAAGGCAGTGAGTTTTGGTCCGTGTTTTTGTTATTGTTGAATTCTTTTCCTGCTCTATTTACAATGCCTTGCAAAAATTAGGTACTTAAAATATATATGACAAATAAATGAATGAATTAATAGTCAACAGGCAACCTGTAGGTTTATTCAATCATAATATATGTTTTTCCTACATATAATTCATCTCTCTATATACATATGTATTAATATAATTACTACCCTATAGGCCCTAGGACTTGCTTTCACATACCTCACAATGCACCCCTGAGAGAGAATACTAAAAAAGGTTAACATATTTCCACAAATGTCAGATAGTAGATTCTAGTATTTGATCCATATTAGTTGTGCCAAAGCACATAGAAAATGAAAAAAAAATTATATTTTGCACACACATATCTACATATATTTGTATATGTGGATCTCTTTCAGAGATGCATATATATTTTTATATGATAACAAATGATCTTTGGCTTTCAAGTTTCTTTCTCCTCTCTTTATTGTTTTGTTGTTTTTTTCTTGTTTTATCCATTGACACCACTGACGTTTCTCCCACTGCCACCCCTCTACCCCGCCACCACATAACCCTCTGCAACAAGTTAAGTGAATATTTATTTCTGTTGTAAGAAGCCTCAGGACAGTAGAAAGTCAAAAATTTGCTCCTTTGGAGGTTACAGGTAGTGAAAGGCAGGTCTATTTCACTTTTATTTGTTGTTCTATGAGAACAGATAGAAATTATGAGTGATCAGAGATTGCTATAAGAAGATTGAAGTACATTGTTATAAACTAATTGTTACCCAGGGGTTCCAGGTACCAAAACCTAAAATGCTCAAAGATTACAGATTTCAGATTCACTGGGGCAACATAAGCAGCATCTGTCTCTCTGTTACAGAATGAAATTTCAACTTTGTTAAATAACTGGAGTTCATATCATTCTCAGGAGATGTCTGAGCTATTCATCAAGGAAGGTGAAATCATCAGAATAAAAAGAACAATTATGATAAGGTGAAACAGAAAAAGAAATTCAGGCAGGAAATAAAATCAAACTAAAATGGTTGAACATAAAAATATAATATCAGGAAATCCACATCCCTGAATCAGAAAGCTTTTATGTAGATGTAGCCAAGCTCTTCAATGGCACAAGAGTGGGCCATGAAATCTGACAGAAGACAGGTACCAAGTTCAGAGGCATGATTCCAAAGCACATTCCTTGCATTTTCCTACATCTGGATGAAACCTTAAGGTGGTTACTGAATGACCTATGTAGTGATTTTTAAGGCATAGAAATGTACATTGCTACTGTCACTAGAAATAAGATTTTAAAATGCAGGAACTATTAAATCTCTGATTATTAAATAATACATGACTTTTTAACACCGTTTGTCTAAGCACACTATAGAAATCTTAAGAAAAAAATATTTTTGCCATTATTAAAATTAATGCTCCCTTATTTTCTTTGCTCTTGCCCATATACATACACTCATATACTTAACATACATGTGTCTGGGTCCACCCATTGATACATACATATATAGTGGTATGTATAATGTGACAGATAATATGTATTATCTATAGAGAATACACACATTCACTATCATATCAAAATTATTTAAGGAGTAGAATTCCAACTTCCACTTTCACCAACAACCAGGGAAAAAGAACTGATATTTGCTGAGTACCTACTATCTATCAAGCCTGTAGCTACTTTTACCAGGTTTTATCAATCAGGGGCCAATCAAGAAAGCAAAAGAAACATCAGATATTTTAAGAGAACTATTAATGTAAAAAGCTTAAACTAGTGTTGGAAAACTGGAAAAGAAAAATGAACACAGGTTAACACAGTCACAGTAACTTTAACAACCAAATATCATCCCTAAAGCTGGAAGAAGAAAGGTAAGAATTTGAGATTATTAGAAACTAGAAGCTGGGAGGTGTCCCATGGATCTGTGGCTCTTACCTCTGGGGGTATGGGGGTGGCATTGTCCAGCTGGTGCCTAGAATACCAAAAAAGCTAGAATCGGAATTAGTAAAAAGTTGAAGGGATATTGCAGAGGCAATGTGACAAGCATAACAAACAAACGGGGCATGTCTTTTCTTTTTCATCTTTCCATCTCTTTCTATGTCTCCCTGTCGGTAGAACATTGCAAGGAACCAGTTGTCAAATGAGAGACTGAGGTTTCCATAGTCCAAGTCTCAATAACACAAAATGGAGTTTAGAAAGCCAAGTTCAGACCAGGTGCGGTGGCTCATGCCTATAATCCCAGCACTTCGGGAGACGGAGGCGGGTGGATCACCTGGGGTCAGGAGTTTGAGACCAACCTTGCCAACCTGGTGAAACCCTGTCTCTACTAAAAATACAAAAATTAGCTGGGCATGATGGCGGGTGCCTGTAGTCCCAGCTACGCGGGAGGCTGAGGCAGTAGAATCACTTGAACCTGGGAGGCGGAGCTTGCAGTGAGCTGAGATCGCGCCACTGCACTCCAGCCTGGGTGACAGAGCGAGACTACATCTCAAAAAAAAAAAAAAAAAAAAAAAAAAAAGGAAAGCCAATTTAAGAGTGAAAGTCAGCTTAATAACGGGAATACTGATTAAGTATGCAATTTTAACTTGCAGGTGTTTGAAGATTCACTTATGTTGTTACTTCTCTAGTGATGGCTACCAGCAATGTTCCATCAATCCTCCCAGCTTTACCAGCTTTACCACTGGGTAGCTGAGTTCCTTAACGGCATCTCAGTGTAGTTCTATACATTTCAGGTACTTAAGATTATTGAAACGGATAGTTTTAGGTCTTACAGAATTGTCATTTTGTTTCATATTTCAAATTCTCATTTTGTTTGAAACTTTCCTTTCTCAGCATCAATTCCCCACCACCCACCAGCGCAAACTAAACAGCGGGAGAGCAACCTGGAGCATGATGGGAGTCAAAATCTGCTCCTTCCCATGCCCCCCTTTCTCCCTATGGTTCCCATTCAGGTTGTGGAAGGGAAGCTTTTGAGGGAAAACAAACATCATCTCCTTCTGTGGCTCTCTCTAATAAATTTGAGGTCTGCTCCTTGTTGGCTCATAATGACTGTGCTGTGGTTTCATTCTCTATGGCTTCAGTGAACTGATGGTGAACTGATGATCATAAGAGAGTCCTGATGATAAAAGCTGAATCCTAACTCTTCTAACCGGATATTACTGGCTCATTGACAGTTTGAACAAATGTCTGACTGCCCCAGCTGGAAGTGCCATGTCAAATAAAGTGACAAATTCAGAGACACTTGTTTTTTAGCTCGCTGCTTGTTTTGTCACCCATAAACCTATTGTTACTCCCCTTTATGACCTACAACCTTGAATCCTGTGGAGGAGAAATGGATCGATTATCTGTGAGTTTTCGTGATTGGGGTTTGGCAGTAGCTCTTTTTGCTCTCCTTTCCCCTGGCCATCCTGCCTGCCAAGTCTTCTCCACGTTTTTGATCATATCTGGAAGCCCTGAGAAGAATCAGCATATTTCTTAAATAAGCAAACATTCAACCGGGGAGTAAAGATAGACTCTTTGTGCAGTCTGCTACAGACTTCATGACATCTTCTTTTGATATTTTGAACCTTTATAGAAGGAAATGTGAGGGAATTGCTTCTTTTTATCAACTGTGCCCCACTCAAATGCTGTCCCTAGCCCCTTATGATTTTGTTTTAATTTCTCCTAATGCTATCCCTCCTCTAGACCTCCACCCCCTGACAGGCCCCAATGTGTGATGTTCCCCTCCCTGTGTCCATGTGTTTTCATTGTTCAACTCTCACTTATGAATGAGAACATGAGGTGTTTGGTTTTCTGTTCCTGCGTTAGTTTGCTGAGAATGATGTTTCCAAGTTCATCCATGTCCCTGCAAAGGACATGAATTCATCCTTTTTCATGGCTGCATAGTATTCCATGGTGTATATGTGCCACATTTTCTTTATCTATTCTATCATTGATGGGCATTTGGGTTGGTTGCAAGTCTTTGCTATTGTGAGTAGTGTTGCAATGAATATACATGTACATGTGTCTTTATAGTAGAATGATTTATAATCCTTTGGGTATATACCCAGTAATGGGATTGCTGGATCAAATGGTATTTCTGGTTCTAGATCCTTGAGTAATTGCCACACTGTCTTCCACAATGGTTGAACTAATTTACATTCTCACTAACAATGTAAAAGTGTTCCTATTTCTCCACATCCTCTCCAGTGTCTATTGTGTCCTGAGTGTTTAATGATCGCCATTCTTTTTACACTTGTTTTCATTCAGGTGGTGACAGAGGTGGTGGCAGGGTTGTTTCTGTTGAAATGATACTCCAAGACTATCTCTGGGACTTTAGCTAGATCTAATAGCTGATAGTTTCCTAAACTCACAACATTGGGACCTTCACACATTTGTGTTCTCAACTGTGGGTCTCACCCAATACAACTTTGTATATATTAACTTAGTTATCACAACAATGTATGAAGTACTTCTGTTGTTCCATTCTAAAACTGAGAAAATTGATGGTCAGTCTTAGTAAATGATAGATGTATATTTACAACAAAGTCATGTCTAATCAAGGTCAAGCTCTTTTTACTTAATCTGGAAAAACTGTCTCAGTCTTCAGAACATCTAAGGGACCTATATTTGAACAGGTTGGAAGGGGTTCTAAATGAGATTATGTCTACTGTATAGAATTCCTCCTAAAGGATTAACAGAAATGGTAAGTAGTAATGCATCAGTCAATAGTATCTGAAAAAAATGAGCACATTATTGAGCATGGATTTTAATTTTGGCTTTTGTTTTTTTTTAAAGATTTTCATTCTTGGGCAGAGTAGTTTATCTCTTTGTGCTCAAGTTCCTCACTTGTAAATTGGAAAAAAACAATAATAGTTTTTATTTCATAAGACTATTGTGAAAAATAAATTGGTTATATGTTAGTTTTTACAATGTTACTGGACTCAGGATAAGCACTCAAATATTGCTATTATTATTATTATTATTATCATCAGTCCATTTATGCACAGAAATCTTACACTATTTGGGCATACAGATGGAGGCCAGAGAATTCTTGACGCAGACTTTTTTGGTTCTATCTCTGAAAACCTCCAACATTCTGTGAGCTGAGAAAAGAGTATCATCCCTCTATTTGGATTAAATGGAAGAATGATAGAAGCATATGTCATCTATACCACTGTCAATCACATTCGCATCTGTATGTATTTTCTTTTGTTCTGTTTAAGACTTTGGGTCAGTTTTAGGGACACCGCTTCAATCTGTTTCTTTTACCTTGTTTGGTATGAATGCGGGTTACCATGCTCTTATTTCACAGCTACTATCTCCACAATTTCAGCCCTTGCTTTCAAAGAAATTTTTGCAAGACTGCCAGTTGGAATAAGTAATTAACACTTCAGCTCAGCTCTGAAAGGGGAAAACAACTGTGGCATACAAACTCTGCCAAAGTCAGTTCTCTCACCCAGAAACTGCCTGAAATACTCATCAGGGTACTTTCAATTTTGCTAAAAGAGAAAAGAAAAAAGGCAAAATGATCAAAATGGAAGTTCACCATCTTATCCCTATCAACTGTTAGGCAAAATTAAGATGGAGAAAATGAGTGCACCAAAGCAGCATGTGTCAACATGGAAGGATTTCCCTGACGTTGTATTGAGTGAAAAATAGCAAGTTACAAAAGCATATGAGCAATATAATAAAACTCATTTCAAGGATTAAGAACAACCAAAACCATACTCTGTGTTGTTTTGTGATAAATACATAAAAACATTTGAAAACACCTATGGGACAGATGCATACCAAATTTCAGATAAGTGGGAGGAGAAGGATAACGTGGATTGGGAGAAAAACACTGGGGAATTTGACTTTAACTTTATTTTTTAATCTGGGTACCATGATTATAATTGTTACTTTATTTTCTATATCTTGTACGTACTTATCTATTTCAAAATAACTAAATAAAAGCCAAGGTCACCCTCATTAAATAACTTTCATAAACACTAACTCTGAAGGAAGGACTGCTGCAATGTGTCAACATATGTCTGAACAAACTTTCAAATTATTCTAAGGAACACTAGGGATGTTTCAGTTAACATTTATCCCTTCTGTGTGAATAACTATTTAAGTTTCTCCCTGACTTCTGTTTTATACCTCCATCATCACCCTTCTTGAGACTTGGGTAAAGAAGAGAAATAGATCACATTCTTATCTATGAATCTGTTTTAAGGTGGGAAATACCAGGAACAATAGTGTTAGAATTTGCTCTTGAGAAGTAGACGGTCTTCCTCTTTCATCTCTAGTACAGGATTTTGCTGTTTGGAAATATTACTGATGCATTACTTGGGGTTCTCCAGAGAAACAGAACCAACAGGATGCATATGCATATGTAGAAAGAGATTTATTATTAGAAATTTGATCACACAATTTTGGAGACTGAGAAGTCCCAGGATTTGCAGTAGGCAAGTTAGAGACCCAGGAGGAAGGCCTGAGTGCCAAGAGGACTCACAATGTAGTTTTAGTCTAAAGTCAGCAGCTTCAAGACACAAGAAGAGCCAATACTTCAGTTCAAGTTTGAAGGTCAGAAAATACAGGTGTCGCAGCTCAAAGCCGTCAGAGTGAAGGAGTTCCTTCTTTTTTATGAGAAGACCAACACTTTTGTTCTTGTCAAGGTTTCAGCTGATTGAACAAGGGCTACTCATGCTGGGAAGTCAATGTTCTACTCGGTCTAAAGATTTAAATGTTAATATCATCCAAAAACTTCCTCACAGACACACCTAAAGTAATGTTTGACCATATCCATGTACCCTGTGGTCCAGCCAAGTTGACAAGTAAAATTTACCATCACCACTACTGGTAAATCTTTTTATCTTTCTCTTATCTCTCAATTAGAAACGATATTTGCAGAAGAAATTTTAGTCAAACCCAACTCTGATTCTTTATTTTACTGGCACTTCAAATACACCCTCAGAATTTGTCCTAAATTTCTTCTTTATTTTATGTAATTGAAGTCTGCCTACCAGTGCTAATACTGCCCTCTCAAAGTCCTTAACCTCCAGATATGATATTTAACAAATAGGTAATTATTGCTGGCATGCATTATTACAGTATTGTATAGTTACAAAAAAGAAAGACAGTCTGGAAGAATGTATATTATTCACAAAGATGGAGCCAATCAATGATCAACACAACACCTCACCTCAAAGCAGTAATGGCAATCCCATGATAAAGCTATTTATTGTTTGTTTATGGAGAAAATAAATTATGAATATTAACTATGCTTTTTTACTTCCTTGACATCTAGCACAAAATATTCATCAGAATATATTAAAATTTCTTTTAATAAACTATTTAAAAATTGTTAAGTCCCTCCATCTTCTGTCATGTTTTGAATTTGAAATCCAGATTTCTCTTTGACAAGAAAGTATGATTATAATGACAGCAACCAATATTCTAATGACATTTTGAAAACACATTGATATACAGCGTATTTACCAACTTTGGCTTTTTTTTTCTTTTCTTTTTTTCTTTTCTTTTTTTTTGAGACAAGTTTTGTTCTGTCACCCAGGCTGGAGTGCAGTGGCATGATCTCTGCCCACTGCAGCCTCAACCTCTCAGGCTCAAGCAATCCTTCCAGCTCTGCCTCCCAGGTAGCTGGGACTATAGGTGTGCACCAACACACCTATAATTTTTGCATGTTTTTGTAAAGACGGGATTTTGCCATGTTGCCCGGGCTGGTCTCAAACTCCTGGGCTCAAGTGATCTGCCTCCCTCAGCCTCCCAAAATGCTGGGGTTACACATATAAGTCACCACACCCAGCCTGGTTTTTTCTTTTTTTTTTTAAATACAAATATGAGGGAATATTTTGGAGCTGATCAGACTCATTTTGTTTCTTTCTTTGATTAATTATATTTGACTTGTTATGTCAAACAGTAATACCAAGCACATACATAAGTAATGACTGTTAGGCACTGAATATATCCTGAGTGCCTATATCATAATTTTTCAAAGTAAAAATCTATTGCTTTGCAGTAAGAGTATTATTTCTTTGTACAGAGTGGTAAGCAAGATACAAGAAGCTTTTTTTTTTTTTTGCTTTTTATTTTTTAGTGCAGAAAATGCCAAATAAACTATGAAATGTTCATTTAATTTTGTATTTGAAGTGTAGTTTTCATACAATGTGATGGCTATTTAGTGTATAGTTAGATAAACTTGCCAAATGTGTACATTTTTGTAACTCATACCTGTATCAAAATAATTTTTATCACCTCAGAAAGTTTCTTTGTGTTGCCTTCTAGCAAATTCACTCTACCCACTCTGGGCAACCTCTGACATGATTCCTATTGAATGTTATATAAAAATAATCATAAAAAATATTCCATTTTTTGTCTGACTTCTTTCACTCAAGTGACTCTTTATGAACTATGTCTATGTTGTTGCAGAGTGTTGGTATTTTGGTATTTGAATTGTAGAATATTATTCTATGAATGGGTCTGCACTACAATAGGTGCTTACCCATTCTCCTGTCAATAGATATCTGAGTTCTTTCCAATTTAGGGCAATTATGAATACAATTACCATAAATATTACAGCACAATGCTTTTTATAAGCACATGTTTTCACTTATTTTAGCTAAGTGCATAGGAATGAACTTGCTTGTCATAGAATGGATCTTTGTACAAAATGGACACTTTATTTTTTCAAAATAGTTGTACCATTTTACATTCTACCACAGTGTGTCTGAGATTTTTAGTGGCTCCACATCACTGACCATATTGAATGGCTCTTTTTTCTTTAGTATTCTAAAGGATGCTATTTCATTGTACTTTTAAGTAGTGCTTCCTTAAAGACTAATGATATAAAACTGTTTCCTGTGTTTATTTGCCATTTACATTTTATTTCCTTTTGTAAAATATCAGTTCAAGTTTAAACGATGATGTGGAAATAACTATTTCTTTATGGAAGAAAAGACAAACTGCCTGCCTAGGTCACAAATATATTCTATGTTTTCTTCTAGAAGGTTGACAGGTTTTTGTTTTTTGTTTTTTGGTTTTTGGTTTTTTTTGGCATTTAGCTTTAATGTTTACATATTGAATTCAAAATCATCCATCTAGAATCAATTTGTGTATTATGTAAGTTAGAGATCAGGGTTTTGATTTGTTTTGTTTTGCATGCAGATATTCATTTATTCCAACAACACTTGTTAAAGATAGTTTTCTTTATATATTGGATTATTTTAATATCCTTGAAACAAGTCATCACATGTGTGCAGACCTATCTTTGAACTATCTATTCTTTTCCATTGATCTGTCTGTCTTTATGCTCACAACATACTGTGCTGTTTACTGTAACTTAATAGTAAAACTTGAAGTCAGAAAGAGGAAGTTTCTATTTTGGTTTACTTTTTCAAGATTGTTTTGGTTATAATAGAGCTTTTGTATTTCTAAATACATGTTAGAATTGGTTCGCTATTAACTATAAGAAAATATTTGAGATTTTTGTTTGGAATTATATTGAATCTATAGAGCATTTGGGGGAACATGTAACACTTTTGAGCCTTTTAATTCATGAATGTTGTCTATCTCTCAGTTATTTGGGAACTTTTAAAAATTTTATCTCAGTCATATTTTTAAATATTTTACTTAAAATCTTGAAAAAACTTTCATTAAATATAATCTCAAATACCTTATGTATTTGGATGCTATCATAAGTGGTATCCTTTACATCTTATTTTCCAAATTTTTATTGCTAGTATATAGATATATAATTGATTTTGATTCTATAACGTTTCTAAATTTACTTATGAAATTACTTGGATCTGTTAGAGTTTCATTTTTCCTCTAGCAATTTTAGAATTATCTGCTTTAGGCATTCTAAAACAGTAATTTTTCAGTTGTGAATAATAAAATTTTATATTTCTGTCTTTTAAATCACTAGCTCTTTTATTTCTTTTTCTTATATCTAGTATATTTGGAAATGTGAATGATACAAGTATGACCTCTTTTCTTTCAATAGATCTCCCTGGGCAACCTTATTCATTTTTATGGTTTCAACTTCAATTTATATTCCAGTTCAAACCCCGATTTTGAGCTTTAGAAACATATTTCTGACTACTTATCACTAATCACCATCTGTACATTTCACAGCCATCTCAAATTCAACATCCCAACTAAATTTACTTTCAACTCCCCAAGAACCCCTTATTCCCTTGTATTTAAGTCAATGTCATAACTCCAAGATGAATTCTTGAAATCAGTTTCAATTTCCTACTTTACTAACACCTTGATCCTTCACACAGACACTGTCATTCAGATATGGACACAAACTGTTTTTTGTTTGTTTGTTTTGTTTTGTTTTATTTATTGAAACAGGGTCTCACTCTTTCACCCAGGCTGGAGTGCAGTGACATGATCCCAGCTCACTGCAACCTCCACCTTCCAAGTTCAAGTGAGTCTTGTGCCTCAGTCACCCAAGTAGCTGAGACTACAGGCACCCACTAACATGCTCAGCTAATTTTTGTATTTTTAGTAGAGATGGGATTTCACCGTGTTGGCCAGGCTGGTCTTGAACTCCCAACCTCAAATGATCCACCCACCTCAGCCTCCCAAATTGTTGGGATTACAGCCTGGCCAGACACAAAAACTGTTTGGCAAACTCTCTTTCACCTAGTTCTTGATAATCTTCTATATGCTTTTTACTGCCTATTTTCAATGCTCTTGACATGATTTACATGATTTACTTCATTTCCTTGGATTATTGACTGCAAGTAGCTTTACATCTCAAACCATTCTCCACATTATAGAGATTATAATCTCTGATTTTATAATATAATTATAATCTCTGATTTTATAATAGAAGTCAGATGATGTGGTTTTCTTTGTAGAAGACCTTCAGTGAACCCCATTTTGTATAGAATAAAATTCAAATAACTATGCACATGTATGTTTGCAAAGATAGTAGATAAATTTATGGGACAAATTTAAAAATTCTTGTGGGTTTGGATGTTGTGCAGGACAAGGCACTGCATGTCTTCTGCTTGCCCTTCTGGATCAGTCTTCACAATCTTCTAGCAGGTTCTATGCAGTGGAAGTGAACAATCATGGTCATTAGACCCTTTGTCCGTTGGTTTCCTGTTGAGCTTATGTCCCAGTTCATTGAGGCTGCTATAACAAACTACCATAAACTGAGCAGCTTATAAACAACAGTAACTTATTTCTACCAATTCTCGAGGCTGGGAACACCAAGACCAAGGCTCTGGCAGGTTCAATGTCTGATGAAGGCCCATTTCCTACACATCAGTCTTCACTGTCACCTCACAAGGCACAGGGGGCTAGCTAGTTCTCTGCCATCTCTTTGATAGAGGCACTAATCTCATTCACAAAGGCTTTACCCTCATAATCTATTCTTCTCCCAGTGGTCCAATGTCCTAATACCATCATCTTGGGTTTTAACTTTCAGCATTTACCTTTTGGGAGGACACAGACATTCAGACCATAACAATTTAGCTAATGAGTAGAAGGGTAGCACTGTTAATAGGTACGTGGTAGGATGTAGGGTGAGTTGAGTTATGCATTCCCCATCTTCATCCTTCGGCCTGATTCTTCCCCTCACCTTAAGGCCCCTGCCATGCTTATCTCTACATCTCACTTGTCTTGGAGTGCAACACTTTTTATACGGGCAGCCTCTATCCATCGCTTGCACTTTTACATACATTATCTCTCTATTGGGTGCTTTTCAAATTATTCAATTTGGGTGGGCTATTTGTTTCCATCTATGACTATGACATATGTGAAAGTAAAGGAAGGGTATGGAAAGGAGTTGAAGATGATTTCAAGGGTTTGCTTTTTTTGTTTGTTTTTAAAATAAAATAGAATATTGGTTGCTCCCTGTATAAAGACATGAAAAAATTCAGTATCAGGTCTGGTCCAGAACTGATGGTGTTTCACTTTCTAACACCTCTCTACATATCTAGATTTATCTCATCTCACTTTCTCACTTCTACCTCAGGTTCCAGTCATAGCAGGCTAAATGTAGCCATATTTTTTGCATGCACAATATTTTATCCATAAGGTTCTCTCTGTCTTATACCTTCTCCAAATAGTCTACTTAAAGTCTGTTTAAATGACACCTTGGCCTTGTGACACTGGTCATATTTACCTTTTCTCTCTATTTCATAGCAAATTAAACATAACACTTCTACCACTATTTTTCTATAATTCAGCCTTTACAACAGTTATCCAAACTAGATGGGACTTTGTATTCAAGAAAAAGACAAACATAATTTTGCGTATGTATAAAACCAGTACTTAACTAAATTGTATAACCTGTACTTAACAAAATTCTTAACATGTAGCAGTCATTAAGTAAAGATTGATTGAATATTTCTATGAGTAAGTAAATATATATATGGGTGCATGCAATACAGTTTAGAAATATTTTGTGGGCCTTGAATTATTAAGTTGGTCATTGATTTGGAAAAACTTGACAAGCAAAGTCAAATGTCTCTACCTGCTTAGTGTGGTACAGATGCCTTAGTTGAAATAGATACACACACGGGAAAGTACTAAATTTTTTAATTTAACAATAAAAAAGGAAATAGATTTAAAGAACACTTAAGGGAAGTACATCATAGTACTGGTGAATTATAAGATGGTGCATTTTCATAAAGGTCAGAAATGCACTAATACCCAGGGATGATACAGTGATTAAACTGGCATAAGTGTGCAGCCATAAAAAAGGATGAGTTCATGTCCTTTGTAGGGACATGGATGCAGCTGGAAACCATCATTCTCAGCAAACTATCGCAAGGACCAAAAAACCAAACACCACATGTTCTCACTCATAGTTGGGAACTGAACAATGAGAACACTTGGACACAGGAAGGGGAACATCACACACTGGGGCCTGTCATGGGGTTGGAGGAGCGGGGAGGGATAGCATCAGGAGATATACCTAATGCAAATGACAGGTTAATGGGTGCAGCACACCAACATGGCACATGTATACATATATAACAAAACCCTGCACATTGTGCACATGTACCCTAGAACTTAAACTATAATTTAAAAAAAAATGGCATAAGTGGCAAGGATGAAAAGTGAAATCAGATTCCCAACTGACTGTGTTCAGTGAAGCTCTCATGTCACTCCAGTTCCTGGGACAGATGCCAACTTAGTTCATTTTATTCAGTATCCTTAAATTACTTCTAAAGTTTAGAGTCAAACACTATTTTGCTTGAATTGTTAGCTTACACTTTAGGCAGTAGTTACATGTCTCATGAGATCTATCAGTGCCCATTTTCCCAAAGATGATAACAGAAAAATGTAGAGTAAAGAAAAATAATTTTATATGAGATTACACAAAGACTGTAATATTCAGAAAGAGAAGCTTTGTCATTGTACCATAACATCCTATTATATAAATCCTAAATGAGTCTTTTGTTCTGATTTTATTGTTGTTACTATTGAACACCTATTTATTTCAAGTAAAGTAACTTCAGTTACAAAACTACACTTGAATAAATGCTCTTTTCATTTACCTGCATAACCTAAACTGATCAGAAGAAATAGATAGATGTCAACCAAAATTGTAAATTATATACAAACTCAAAGATAAAGCTAAAATCTTTCACAAACCACAAATTGCACTTTATAATTATCAATCACATTATGACAAAACATGTATAGATTCATGATTTTTATAGTTGAAAATTATTATAATGTTACATATTTTATAATATAAATTGTGCTTCAATAATAGCTAAGAGGAGCAAGCACCTTGAGTTAATTTAAACATTCCTAGTGACAGAGAAAGTATTACTGCATTTTAACCCAGACAATTATTAGAAGTTCTTCCTTATGATTATGGCAACATTTGTCTTTCTGTAAGTACTACCCACTGCTCCCTTCATGGAATTCTACAGCAAATCTTATTTTTCAGACATATAATAAAGCTTCAAATATTTGAAGATAGATACGTCTTTCTAAGTTTTCCAGAGAAACATCCTGAATTGTCCAACTATATATTTTGGTTTGGAGATGGCCACCATTCTGACCACCATCAACAGGGCTTCTTCATTCAATAATCTTGTTTTTAAAATACATATATGGGTGCTGAAATGATTGTAACTTTCTCAGGTTCCATGTTTTATGACTTGTCTAGTATAAGGAAAGTGAAATAACATCAGTAAACAGAACTTAACCACATCATCATTTTTAGTCTGGTTATTATATTCTAATTATTCAATAATATATCTATTTGATGTGAGAAACCACATAGTAATTTGAACAAGGAAAGTTTGAGATAAAGAATGAATAACTATAACAGGCAGTTGGAATAAAGAGGTATTGATTAGTAAGGTGTAGAGAGTGGTAAAGAGAACTGCAAAGAACATGAGAGCACAGACAGAAAGTACAACCACTGCTTTCTGGACTGGGCTGGAACATGCGAGGCAAACCTGCTCCTTCTCCAGGACTTAGATCCAGCCTCTGTAGAAGAGTGCATGGCCATGGCTCACTGAATATCGCAGAGGTGTCAGTCGTTCTCTGATGGCAGAACTGGCAGGAAATCTGCTCTCCAGGGTGCCAGAAAAAGCTCCTCATGAGAGCATGTCGTGCTGATGGCACTTTACTCCAAACCACTTTACTCCAAAACCACCCCAGAAAGAGTGCCAGAGGAATCTGTTGGCCTCTGAGTTCTGTAAACTGTGTACTGAAGAAGTTGGACGATGGCACAGTTGCTTTCTCTGCGGGATCCCAGACCTAGAGAGAGGATACACGTTTTGGAGAAGCTGCCCTTCTGCAAGAATACAAGAAAGTCACACATGCTGCAGGTGTGGAGCACTGGACGAGGAATGCATTTTACTGAAGGCACCAGAAAAGCCCCTTGGTGCCAACGGGAGCACACTAGAACCTGGAGAGAAGGTCCAGTGCTGTCGCTACATCCTCCTTTTCTGACAAAGGTTAATATCTAGCCATATGGCAAATACATATGTGTGGGCGTACATGCATATATATTTAGAGGCCTACCCCCAGTTTTGCAGAACTGCCAGTTTAACTTGGATTTGGAGGCAAGAAGTGATGCATTGATAACTAGCGCTACTTGGCATATCATGTTGTAATCTATTCAATTGTTTACAGAGAGAATTTCCCTTGGGTTAGCTTTCTAATAGTTCTAACATTAACTTTAACAAACTAAAGTGAGAATTAATATCTACACTTGGCCACAAATATATACTGAAGTCCTAACTGCAGATACATTTACAACAAATATGATAATCTGAGTTTACAAAATAGAAAAATAGTTATAGTAAATTTTAGATCTATTTCCACATACATGTGCATGTGATATATTATGTAAGTAAATAATACTTAAAATATGACCTATTTTGTTTATTTGGAAAATTTAAGCATCAGTCAGTTTTTGACATTTAATTTGCACATTGATTTCCCAAACTATAACTCATGTATTGATCATGGAAATAAAATTTTGTTCATTATATTCCGAAAGTCTAAATCATAACATACCATAAAATTAATAATTACCTAATAATGAATAAGTAAATGGATGAACATAATGTATAAAGAAGAGGATCCTTTCTTCATAGGGAAAATCCATCCATACAGAGAAACATCCTTTTCAGGATTTTTCTGTATCTTTGTCTCTCAATCTCTATCTTCTAACTTACTGCCTTTCTCATTTTCTGTGTGTCTCTGTGTGTGTATGAATGTATGTGGATATGATAGCAGCAGGAGGCAGACAAATTCTGGGCAGACAAGGGCTGTTCCTCAGTGAAATCTGATCTCCAAGCCAAAGACAGTGTTAAGCCTGAAAACCAAGCTGCGAATCTCAGATAAATCCATCGACTGGATTGAGAAGCTCTCTTCCAGTTTGGAGAACTTTCCTCTTATTGATTCCCACCCTTCACCTATTCTACAAACACCTATCCATCCCTAATTGGTTTTTTGCACTGTTGTGTCCATCTTTGAGTGGTGCATTTTTTAAGCTTTTTTTTTTTTTGCATACTCACAAACCAATCAGCATGCACTCCCCCATTCTCAGCCCATAAAAACACCCAGACTCAGTCACACATTGAGCTATTTGCTTTTAGGTCTCCTTTCGTTGTCAAGAGCTCTTCTGTTGCTCAATAAACTTCTTCTCCACCTTGACCACTCTTTGGTTTTCTGCATAAGTTCATTCTTCTTGGATATGGGACAAGAACCTGGGACCCTCCAAATGCGGGTATGAAAAAGACTGTAACACTGTAGCCCTTTGTCATCCACCAGTGCCAGGCAGCTATGCCAGCCCAGGGTGACAGAAACAAATGAAAAGAGACTCCACCAGCCACAGAAGTTTCCAGCTGTCGAAGTGACATCAAAAAATCCTGTGTCAGATATATTACATAGAAACACAAATGTATATATGTTATATATACATGTATGTACATATATAATCAGAATGAAAATACAGAAAGAAAACTAAGCATCTACCTTTACATTTATATTAAATATAAGTTTATTAATTTTAATATTATTTTATGAATTTATATTTGTGTATTTAAATACAACTATATTTTAAATGTCAGTCTAAGAAAAAATGTCCTTTTTTAGGGATTTATATTTTCTACTTAAAACATTTTCCAGGAGCAAAAGAATATATGTATATATCATAGATCAAAATGATCCTACATGATTTTTGCATTTTCAAATTGAATTATCTTTCCCACTGGAGATTTCGATTCAACTTCCTCTGCAGTCTCCAGCATTGGCAATGTTACTAAACAACTGTAGAGGGTTATATCCCTCAATTGTCTTACACACACACAAACATATGTACACATCTTTAGAAAAATCACTTGTATTTAGTAATCAACTCTATGTTGATGAACTTTCATCCTGCACTATCTGTTTTTACCTAATTAAAAACAATTATGAGCACAAATGTTCACTTTATACTGCCATATATAAGGAAAGCATGGTTATTATCAACTATAGCCAGTATGTTTTTCTGATAATAAAGATTTAAATATATATACATGGTATTCAGAATAACACAATAATTATTACCCATGTTATACATAATTATACATTATTCAGAATAATCCAATATTATGATCCAGAATAAAACAATATTATTAAGAATAATACAGCCCAGAACAATACATGCTATTCAGAATAATATTGTTATTCAGAATAATACAATTATACTTTAGAATGTGTGCATGTACACACACATATATATGTGTATTTTATCACCACCTTTAAGTGATTATAATATAAAGATTTCATACTGCCATGTGAGACATTGAAAATTGTCGTTCCAGCAATGAATCCAAACTAATAAAGTTAGTTTCCTATGTGATCACATTTCTAATGTCTCAAAAATGTGTCAGTTTCTTCCTCACTTTGGCTCTAATTTTGGATTTAATGTTCCTAACTCATACTAATTTTTATACCCGCCATACTCTATCCCTATAAAAACATGACCAAATCATAATTCTTCTGGTATCATGCTGGGCCATTTTTAGAATCTGTGTTGCCTAAACTGCATGTTTAGGTATGAAATGGAATCAGAATCAATCAAATATTTATTTTGGGGTGTTGATAGGAGGGCCAAGATCTATTCACATGTAATAGTGTTTGTATCCCGAAGTGAACTGCTTGCCTCACTGAAAGAACAATGCATGAAAAGTATGTAATTAAACAAATGAATAGTGTCATCTGTTTAAGATTTGTGTTCAGCAGAAAGTAAAATAAAAGCAGTTTAAGATTTGTGTTCAGCAGAAAGTAAAATAAAAGGAATTTAACAAGGTTTTATGACCATGTTAAAAACGTTTAAAAAACAAGATGTAACCAAACTATCATGTTTTTACTTATAAAAGACAAACCCTTAAAAATATTAATCAGAGTTTATCCTTTTTAAATACTTACCCTGAAGTTGATGGTCTTTGATATTTCCAGTTACTTGCTACTTGAAGTCAGTCTTGCAAGTATTATACCTACTTCATGATGTTTTGATGTAGAAGTGTTCTAAAGGTCACTGCATCTTTTCTATTCCTAACAGTAATAAAGGCCATTAGGGAAATTTGGAAAATATGGGAAATGTAAAAAAATCGATCTAACTCTTAACTTACTCTTCGGAAGTATATACTAGTGCTTACTTGTATGTATAAGTATGTACATATTGTAAATATTAATTTTTAAAATTTTTAAAATATATTTTCCCAATTATCTTTTCTTCTGTTATTAAATATTCTTTAAAGATGATGTGTTTACCTGATAGTCATTTTATATAACTGGATATTATTTATTTAAACATTTCTCTACTTTTAAACATTTACGTTAGCTATACTTTTATTATGCATAAATCTGGGAAGAGCATTATCATCATCCATTAAAATCTGAATATAATTCTATTTATTTCCTGAGGGTATATTCTTAGAATTTAAATGATCTGGTAAAAAAAGAATGAATATTTTATCAATTATTTTTATAAAAAGCCAGTTTGCTTTCCAGAAAGATTGTACCAATATACATTTCTATACATAGTATTTGAGAAAGCTTCCTGAACACTCAAAGCATTCTGTAATTGTGGTCATTACTTGGCTATGTATACAAAAGAAATGCAACCTAAAAATAGATCATTAGTTTACACTCAAGGATTCTTATAATGCCTTGGCTTAATGACGTAAATTAGTATTTGTGGCTCACTCTGAGCATTCTTGCAATGTACTTGAAGAACTAAGAGCTGTTAATGCTAAGTTATTTACTGATGATGACAGTGGGAGCTATCCTGCCGTATACAAATGTCTCATAATCTGTTTAAAGATATCCACCATTATCCCACTATTTGTTTTGTCGTCTTTTATTATGAGCCACTTTTGAAGTAAATCTATTTACTGAACTGGGATCACTCTCTTTTATATTGATGAGACGAAGTCCTAATGTATTCTAGCTAATACAGGAAACTTTTTGGCCTTGATTCATGTTAAGGCAGTTTCTAACCTCTTCCTTACAGCAAGTTGAACTCCTGCTCTATTGCATCTCACAGCATCTCTCCTGCTGAGCCTAGCATCTGTATCCCTGTAGGACAATGTATACATACTGTAGCAAAATTAAATTTTTATGTGCTGTTGCATATTGGGTAGCATGAGTATGATGAATCTGCTCTACTCCCTGTGCAAAGAGACACGACGATACACAATGCATGAGAAGAGGCTGGCTCAGATAAAAGGTCTTTGCAAGAAAACATCCCACGGAGAGAAAAATCTCCCCTACTGGCTTGATCAAACTGCATTTAAGCCTTCATGCCTCTCAAAAGTCTTTGAAAATGACAATGGAAAGGAAGTTGTTATACAGGAAGAGTACATCTGAGTGTATTTTTTTTACATAAATAGGGTGGCCACTGGAGAGACAAATCAGCCTAACTTAAATCTCACTTATCCTCCTTCATTTCCTTTCACTCTGCATTGAGAGAGGCAGAACAAAGATACAGAAAGTCCAAATCTGCAGAAAGAAGAGACTGTTGGAGGTTTTCTAAAGCAGAGATTTGGGGATTTGGGGCACATGTCATGGCTGGTGATTAATCCCTGATTTTTGAAGAAAACTTTTATGAGTAGTAGTCTGAGCTTTTGAATCAATTTCAGACTCTCTAATACAGATATCAAGGCTATGGAAATGAAACATTGTCTCTGCATTCAAACAAATCATACTTGAGTGAAAAAAACGGAAAAAAAAGTAAATCCCAGAAGTGCAATCTACTTGAGTTATTAGTACTGTGAGGAAACGTATCTACTTGGAAACACAAAGAACTCAGATTTCACCCTGAGTTGTCAGAGGTTAATTCCGAGAAGAGGTAGTATTTTAATGAAATCTTGGGGATGAAGATTTCAGCTCCTTTTAGAGCTTGAGTGGAGAGAGAATTTCCGAGTAAGCAGCATGTCCAAGTCTGAGGAACGAAGACATGTTTACGGAATTGCAGTTTATGTGACAAGGGGTGCAATATACTTTGTATATTACATTGTACTTTATATTGAATTCTGATGTAAAAGTGATATGAGGCTAGAGGTGTGATTTTGGAATTTGATAATGAAGACCATCTCATACTAAACAACATCTGTAGCATCTATAAAATGAGGTAATTCAGAAAAAATTCAAAAGAATGTTTACAAACCAGATAACATAAGGGAAATAATGAGAGAGAGAGAGAGAGAGAGAGAGAGATATTGAAAGCCTAACCAGGTAGACTGAAAGTTTTTATTTAAGCTGTGTTTGTCCACGTTTATTCAATATTATTCTACGATTTCTTATTGTTCTTCTTTCCTGGAACCAGTAGCATTAGCATATTTCTATCGATCGCCTAGATTTATCTCTAACTAAAGTTGCCCTACACAGGCCATCAGCATTTCTCCTAAGACTCAAACATGTCTTTCAATGCTGGGTTCATGATATGTCCAGTAGCACAGCTCTACAACCTCACCTCACACCTACCAACTTTTCTTCTTTATATTCAATGACCATGGTCAAAAACTTTCTGATTGTCTGAAAGTATTGGTTACACTGTACAACTTTGAAATGAGTTCTTATAAAGGCCTCTTAAAAAGTTTTATCTCGGCCGGGCGCGGTGGCTCACGCCTGTAATCCCAGCACTTTGGGAGGCCGAGGCGGGCGGATCACGAGGTCAGGAGATCGAGACCATCCTGGCTAACACGGTGAAACTCCGTCTCTACTAAAAATACAAAAAATTAGCGAGGTGTGGTGGCGGGCGCCTGTAGTCCCAGCTACTGGGAGGCTGAGGCAGGAGAATAGTGTGAACCCGGGAGGCGGAGCTTGCAGTGAGCCGAGATCACGCCACTGCGCTCCAGCCTGGGCGACAGAGCGAGACTCTGTCTCAAAAAAAAAAAAAAAAAAAAAAAAAAAAAGTTGTATCTCATATTTTATCTTGATGTTTCCTAATACTGACATTCTCAAAAACATTGGCCTTGCGACTTTTATTGTTCATTAAGTTATGGAAATTTTTCTTTGTCTCCTAAGGGAAAGATTACTTGCCCATAATTGTTGAATTGTTCATTAGACTTTAGATGACTGGATGATTGTAGAAGGAATGTAGCTTTTTTACCTCTAGTCGAGTAAAATATCTGCAATGGTCTTTCTTTTGACGCTTTTTTACATGCCTTAACTCATTTTTTGCTGTAGCTGTTACAACATGTTACTGGTCAAGAATCATAACATGATTCCAAATGAGAAAATGAATTATTGCTAAAGCAATGCCGATTTTTATTTTCTACGAACAACTTTGCTCTCATAAATATCCACCAACTAGTTCCCTTTGGCAAATTTTCCTGACATTGTCCTACTCCAGGCTCAGGCCACCAAATCAGATAAGAGCTTCTGGGAACTATCATGGTGATTTCCTTATCCAAATTAATTAAGACAATCTTAAATGCCTGGGTAGTCACACTAAGGGGCTCACATTGCTCTTTTACTCACAACTGAGGTTATGGAAAGGATTAGCTGCAAATGGCATATTTCACTTTTTTCCAGGGTGCCTCAGCACTGTAATTATTTTATTTTGTCAAGCTCAAAATACAGTTACATTTTATAAGAAAAGAACAACAATTTTTGTCACCCTTCTTAATCACGTAAAAATATTAAATCTGAAATTATTTGGAGATATGTTTTTACCATCAGTATGTATATATAGCTTAATAACATCTAGGCACAAAACCTGATAGATTTACTATAGGGAAAATATATTTAAAGCACTTCATCCTCATATTAGGATTATATTTTCCATTTACAATAACAGAAACTTTACAGACCAAATACTAACAGATTCAGCAATAATTTTCTTTTCTGAAATTCAGCTGGAGCTGCAGAATATAAGAACAAGACTTTGAAAATAAATTGACTATAAATGTACAGACATTGAAATAATGTGGATAGACACTGTTCATAGTTCTCAGCAACATGAGATCTACAAATCAAAGAGCTAGTTTCACCCTTTCTGGATAAATTGTAATGGGTAGGCTCATGAACCTTCTGCTATTTCAGTGGCTGCCACTTGCAAAATGTTCACAGTATATTAGATGTTATTGCCCTTGACTATTCCAAAGCATTAATTGAACGTTTCAAGACTTTATGGAAGGATAGAAAAAAAAATCTAATGAGTTAACTCTGGGGAGCCATGCCATAATTTCTAATGTGGATATAAGCTTTATCATAAAGAATCTTTAAAAAACAAAAATACAAAATCAAGGCTAGAATCCTGCTGGAAGAGACCACACTATGCCCTGAACGAACTGCAGTAAAGCATCAAGCTCTAGAGACCTAATGCCCAATTCGAAATTCTGTTAGTCTAACCACTTAAACAGTAATATTAATTACAATTTTCTCCCGTGTTTCAGGTTGTTCCTACCTGTCTACAGTGTAAGGTGTGAAATGCTTTCTCTCATACATTTGTTTAATATATATAATTGCTGCCCTAGCATTCATTTTTAGGCCTGACATACGTTGTTTGAGACCCAGTGGCACACCTTTGGCCTAATTAAAACTGTTTCTCCCTATTTGGTTATGATAAAGGCCACTCTTTACTTATCCCACTGACACAAAACCCAACTGTGAGACAAAGTGGCAAATGTAAGAAGCCATGTTTGCTCATTTTGGCTTGTACCCCTGACTCTGTGATGAAATGCAGCTCTCTGGAGGAATGCCTTGAAGACAAAATAGCATATAGCACGTGGCACCCCACATCTCTTCTTTGAATCACTATATTCCTTTGACAGCTAACCGTAGTGCTTGCCTTTTCCTTCACATAAGATGATGTCTGATGGGATTAATGATTATGTTTCTCTAATCTATAACCAAAGTGTCTTACAGTGTGTTGTAAGAATCTATAACGTACTCTTCCAAACGTTGATGTGATTCTGCTTCAATGTAACTTCCGAGCAAATTTGGTGTGATTTTGAATTCCCACTACCTATATATAAGCAGCGAGCTGAAATACCTATGCCCTGTGCCAGAGCAGTCTGACAGAACAGCTCCCAGGCTACAGGCCTTGGTCCATAGTTACCAGAAGCCTTCTGAATAAAAAACTAACTGTAATTCTTTGACCACTTGGTTTTCTTTCCTTTAGTTAACAGAACACACCCCACAGCTGCTGCCATGATAAAATTTAATGATCAACACCACGGTCATGTAAATAACTTGATCTCTTCCCGTGTGTGTGTGTGTGTGTGTGTGTGTGTGTGTGTGTGTGTGTTTTAAATAGTGAATCCACAACCCCCGATGGGAAACCTAACGGATATTTTCCAAGGACCTGTATTAAAACATAGTCCCAATGGTTTTTTCTCTTGTTCTCTCTTCCTCCTCACACACTAATTGAGCTCTCCACCACCCTCTGTTTTATGCATTTTTATTTCACCTACTCATTGTGTCTGACCTGACTGACACACACACCAAACCTAACTTTCCCCTCTTGAGCGTGGTTATCTTGGCTTGTGGCCACTCTCAACAGAGAGATAACAAGACCAACTCCAAACAGAAATCATAACATCTTACATACATGAATCTGTTGGAATGAAACAAACCTTGAACTTTATGAACACTGACATGTTAAGCCCACACCTTAAAAGTTGAGTGTTACTGTCTAAATGCCATTTCAAGTGATTTCTAGCTCATTTCACCAAATGGTGAATAAAAAATACCTCCAGGCAAGTAATACTCAGCCTGCTTCTGTTTAGTTAGGAGGTGTAGCTTTGGGCTATGCTTGTTTCCTCCATACTCATATGCTCCCTTCCAAATGTTGTTTGATAACATTTTATGAATGAGATTTAGCCTTAAATCTTTCCATGCCTTTCCATGCTTTTCCTCCATGTCCAAAATTATAAGGAAACTTAGGAGCAAAGACAAAAAAAACTAAATTTTTCAGGCACAGTAATTATAAAGGTAACTACATTTTCCTTGTGGAAGACCTAATGAAATTTCCTTAGAAGTTAAATACAAACTTAATTAAATATATTATACAGGTTGAGCATTCCAAATCTGAAAATTCAAAATCAGAGATGCTCCAAAATCTGAAACTATTTGAGCACCGACACGATGACACAAGTGGAAAATTCCACACATATGTACTTAACACAAACTTTGTTTCTTGTATGAAATTGTTTTTAAATATTGCATAAAATTACATGTATAAGGTGAATATAAAACATAAATAGTTTTCATCTAGACTTGGTCCTATCTTCAAGCTCCAAGATACTGAGTATAGATCTATCTATCTATCTATCTATCTATCTATCTATCTATCTATCTATCTATCATCTATCTAGCTAGCTAGCTATCATCTATCTATCTCTTCCAAAATCTGAAAAACAATATGAAATGCAAAACATATATGGTCCAAGCATTTCAGATTAAAGAAACTCAACCTGCATAGCATGAAGCCTCAGTAATTTTACTGATCATCTCTGCTACACCAAAAAAGGAAACCTGTCTAATAATCATAGCTGAAATCACATAGAAATAACAAAAAGCGACTGTCTAGAATATGACACTTACCATACTGTTCTTCCTTGATTTTTCTTTTTAGGGTAACTAGATTATGACTGTAAAGAGAAAGCAACTAACTCTCTAAAGTAAAGAGAATTTTTCAATCCAGAGTAAAGATTTTGTTTATAATAGAGAGAATAAGGTGGACCCTTGATAGAAAAAGAAAATAAAGGTTGAGCTTTTCCATGCTTTTCCTCTATGTCCAAAGTTCTGAATTTTTTCTTGAATTCTAAAGTCATAAAAACCATTTTATTCTCACAAGTATTAAAACAATATATGAAGTAACCATTTCTTTCATACATGTTGAGTCTTCCCTGCCGTGGCTTACAGCATGAGAAGGGAGGAGAAGGGCTTCATGATAGATCATGCAGCCTTCCTGCATGCAATATGTATACCAATGGCATGGCTGAGGGAGTGTTTTCCTTAATGTTCTGAGTATTATCTAATCTTACAATCATAGAACCTCTGTTCATCACCACTGAGTGATATACGAATATCTAGACTCCTATTCCAGACAACTGCTCCTAGATTATTAGGTTATTTAATAATGGCATAATAGTTTTAAGGACAATGTTTATAGTTATATGGTACTGGGGATGTGATACCATCATTATATACATATTCAAGGACAAGGAAATCCACAAAATTTTAAGAAGACATTGTAATTCATCAGTATATACCAGAGACTGGTCTCCCTCTTCCATTATGGGTGCAGTCTTCTCACCCTGCATCCAACTCTATTGAATAGCTAAAAAAAATTAAAATATTTGGACAAAACAATTTTAACATCATGTGATGGTTAATTTTATGTGTCAACTTGACTGGGCCAAAGGATACTCAGATATTTGGTCAAATATTTTTTAAGTATGACTGGGAGGATGTTTTGTGGGGAGATTAATATCTGAGTCAGTAGACTAGTAAAACAGACTGCCCTTTTGAGTGTGGGTGAGTCTTACCCAATCAGTTGAAAGGCTGAGTAGAACAAAACACCTGACATTTCTGTGAGTGAGAAGGGATTCCTCCAGCCTCACTGCTTTTGTTTGTGACATCAGTTTTTTCTTACCTTTCAATTTGAGTTAAGGTCACCTCTTCTTGAGTCTCAAATTTGCCAGTTTTCAGACTGGAACTCACACCATTAAGTCTCCTGGTTCTCAGATCTTTTCCCTGGATCTCCAGCTTGCTGACTTCAGATCCTGGGACTTCTCAGTCCTTATAATTGTGTGAGCCAATTGCTTTTGATAAATATATTTTATTAAAGCAACAGGAAAAGGAGTCATTATACCAAAAAAGATACTTGCACACTCATGTTTAAAGCAGCACAATTTGCAATTGCAAAAATGTGGAACCAATTCAAATACTCATCAATCAACAAGGGGATAAAAAACTGTGTGAGAGAGAGAGAGATATATATATATATAATGCATATATGTGTATATGTGTATATATGTGAACACACACATATATATAACGGAACACTACTCAGCCATAAAAAGGAATGAATTAATGGTATTTACAGCAACCTGGATGGGATTGCATACTCCTATTCTAAGTGAAGTAGTTCAGAAATGGAATACCAAACATAGTATGTTCTCACTCATAAGTGTGAGCTAAACAATGAGGATGTAAAGGCATAAGAATGATACAATGAACTTCGGCGACTCAGGGGTAAAGATGGGAAGGGGGTGAGGGATAAAAGACTACAAATTGGGTTCAGTCTATACTGCTTGGGTGATGGGTGCACCAAAATCTCACAAATCACCACTAAAGAAATTACTCATGTAAATAAAGAAATTACTCATGTAACCAAATACCACCTGTTCCCTAAAAACCTATGGAAATAATATTTTAAGTTGTATATGATAGCCCTTCAAAGAAACACAACCAACAAGATATATATGTATATACACACATATGGGTACACATGCACATGTATGTATACATATATATATATTTCTTTGAATAACCCTGACTCTTACTGACACACACGGCCACATTGACAAATCCAATTAATTGAAGGAGTTTAACATTTGCTCAACATTTTGAGCATATGGAAAAATTATTATCAGTTTTGAAACAACCATTTACATTTTAAAATGTTTCCATTTTGCTTTCATTCCTATAGTCTCATCTAGTTCTCTTTCTCACTGACAGTCCACTAAAATAAGGTCGTGGAAATGTAGTATAATTTAAGAATTTTAGATTGGGCATCGGAATATCTGTACCTGAACATAGAATTTATCTATTAGTAATATGTAAACTTGAGCAATTCATTTCTCCTTCCAGATATTACATTTGTCATCTTTAAATTGAAGACATTTGTGTGTTTTTATGGTAGTACTGCAAGAATTGAGAATGAAAATATAGTTTTTTAGTAAATTATACAATATCATCTGATGTAAGTTTACTGTGCTCATAATAGTAACAGTAATGTTATTATTGATATTTTCCCTAAAACATGTAAAATCCAAATATATAAAATAATTTTACTTTTTCAAGTGTAATGGAGAAATATGCCATACTATTCTGTAGTCTGATACCATTTTCCTTTCTCTCTTGAATTGTACTTGGTATGGTTTTTAATTCAATCCATCCTAAGCTTAGTTTAAATGATAAATTCATAATAGTTTATCATAATTAATTCTTCAGCCATATGTCATGCAAAATTTAAAGCAAAATTTAAAGAAAAATTGAAGCAAAATTGAAGCAAATTTAAAGCAAAATTGAAGAAGGAAAAGAAAAATTTTTATAACTTAATTTTATCATTCATCATTACGTCTCCTACAGAAATAAAGCTAAAAAATATTGATGAATATTTTTTCAAAGATGCAAAAGAGAAAATTTAAATAAAATATGTGCCTTCTGTGGCTCAAATAATAAAAATACAATGGAAATTCATTTATAGAATTCATAGTCGACACAAGTATGCAATGTCAAGTTTTGCTTGATATAAAAATCTATACAGATAAAGATTCTGCTCCGAAAACACTGCGTTAGGTCTTTATAATACATTAGATTTAACTTTCCTCTCTTGATGAGGGAAAAAAATTATTATTAGGCACTAACAATGTGCTAAACTCTAATGCAATCTCCATAATATGTTATTATTTTTATCGTTAAAAGAACACTACAAATAGGTAACATTGCACTCTTTAACAGAAAGGAAAATGAGGATAAAGAGGTTAGACACTTACCATGGTAGTAAGAGGATTGCTTGAATCTGCTCTGTTGTCCAGATCACAGGCTTAATTAAAATCTGTACGGTTAGCAGTTGCTAAACTCCTATCTATTTCCTTTCAGTGGCCTCAGATCCTTCCCTCATTTGCCACATTCAGACATTTCACAAATTCAGATCTCCATTGCCTTACTCTGGGATTACTGCCCGAGTTTCCCAGTTGACTTCCACACTGGCAGTTTTTCAGCAATTACTCTTACCCTCTGTGCAGAAGCTATCATCAACAACAGAACAGAAATAATAAGCCCCAACAACCAGAGAGGCAAAGGACAGTAGACAGCCTGGGGAGACCAACTTATGGATTAACAAGAGCAGTTTGCTCACTTGGAGTCACATTCTCCTGTGCCGTTCACCCGCTTTGCTCTTCTGTTCCAGCTCTGTAGCTGACGGGGACCTTTTCTTAAAACACCTGTCCCTCCTTTCTTCACTTTGCTTCCTTCACTGATTTTAATGACTACACTCTGTGGATTTTTATTGCTTTTAAAAGAAAGTTTTATTTGTTTTTTTTTTTAATAAAGTCATACACCATTTGTGAAATCAGAATAAAATATCAGAGGACAAGCAGCAAATTGAGAACATAAGCCTTGGAGGCAGTAAAATTTAGCCACACAATACAGATTTGATCAATATCTCAGACAAGTTAACAAAGTCGTTAGGCCTCAGATCTCTCATATATAAAATTAGGGAAATAGTTATATTTTGTGTTAAGATACTATGAGAAAATGTGGAAATTTTCTCAGCATGCAGAAGAAATTTAATATATAAAAGCATTTCCCCTGTTCCCTGTCTTCCACCTTCTATCAACTGGTCAGTTTAATAATATGAATCTTACTATCTATTTTTGATAGATAGGAAGATAGGTGATATAGATAGATGATAGAAGATAGATAGATAGATAGATAGATAGATAGATAGATAGATAGATAGATAGATAGATAGACACAGATGATAGGTAGACAGGTAATTTTAATGAAACAGGTTTAAGTTGCTAAGCCACAGGGTTATGGGTTTAGGCAAAAAATACCAAGCTCAATAAATGATTTTGAACGGTGTTTTCATACTAATTGTAAAGAAGGTAAGAGTGATCAGAAAAAAATACCAAGAAGATGTAAGAGAGAGCAAAATATTAACACAATAATAGGGTACCTCCTTTAAGTGTATAATTTCTAGTGTTCCTAGAAAGAAATTTGTCTTATGTTACATTGTATCAACATATATCCAATAGAGCATGAAATTGCTTCTCTGCATCTTCACTTTTTTACCTTTCCCCAAAGCTCTCATCATGTCCAGATATGTTTTATAGTGAAAACTCTCTGATAAGAAGAGAGACAATTACAGAAAACCCTAGACCCATTTCCCTCTGGCCACCTTTCCAGTGGCTAGAAAAAAAGTGAATTATTATTCCTGTGCATTAGGCTAACAAAAACTGTTATCTGATATTTATAATTTTATATACTAGTAAAACTGTAGTTTTATTATGAGGTGCTTTGTGAGTATGATAAATAAGTGGTTTCTTTATCATGAATAGATTAAATTAGCTTACAAATGTTATAAAAATGTAATATTCTTAACTAGACATTCGTAATGAGAAGTTATCTCTTTTAAAACTATGAAATATTTCCCACCTATGTAGTAATGAACAAAACATATTACTTTAATAACATCCAAATTGGTAAAAAAAAAACAGTTATCATATATATTAATAAAAGTATATTGATATATCATGAGAAAGAAATCAGAGTGAGTTTGGAAAATGTCTTACCCACTATGAATTTATTCAATATTAAAATATACGGGTTTGAATTAGTGACAAAACATTTCCTTTTACAATTGCATAACAAATTGTATAATTGTTTAATAAACCCATGACCATAAAACATTTTATATTTTTTAGAATACTTGCAAGTGTATTTAAAAAGTAGCAGTTCACGCCAACAAACATTGGGCAATTTGGGAAAATCTGTGTTATTCATTCATTTATTCTCTTCTCTTGGCTTTTGGCATGTGTAGTTGCAGGTGTTGAGCTGGACAGGTACACGTTTCTCAGTTTGAAGATGAGTGCTAGAAGTCTATGATTCCTTCAGTTCCGTGGATCTTTGACTTTGTTGCCACTTTTATGATACAGGCTAACTTCGCGGATCTGAATCGCTGAAGCAGATTTTATATAACCATCTTCACTGGTGACTAATTCATGACTAAACTGTAAATGGTTTGATAATGTTCTCTGTAGAAAAGTAGCAACTGCCAGCTCATTCTCTCATTAGCATGCTATTCCAGCAAGAGAAAGACACCTCCATTAAATCTTTAAGTGGAATATATACGTCTTGAAGATTGAAATCACTAATTTTGTTTGGTCAAAACATCTACCATAGATCATTGGCCTTAGTAGGTGCTTAGTAACTGTTTTTGTATTACAGTTCCTCAATATCACTTTTATTGTGGTTTGGCATTAATAGAGGTGATCTTCAGACAGATTTGTATTATTGCACACACTCTCTGAGTGGGCCAATGTGCACAGCAAAACCACTTAGAACATTATTTTGACTTTAGGATACCCAAAAATGCAAAGGCAACAGAATTTTTAAGATTCAAAGAAATAAATAGGATCTGACATAATTCAAAATATAGCTAGAATTTGAAAAAGACAGGGCAATGCATTTTTTAAAAATTGAGTAAGGCCAACGGTGGCAAACCTGGGAGACTTTTTATGCTCTTGTGGAATGGTTGATCCTCTAAATGTTTCATCTAGTATCTAAGCCCACCTGCTCACAAAAAGGAAAATTTTAAGTTTTAGTCACTTGTCTTTTGGGAAAGATTATATAATTGTACCATGATATCTTTCATATATCACAAATCGGAGGCAGTGAACATGTGGGAAATGAATTTGGAAAGCCCTATAAAACTTAATTTAAATTTTTGTTAAGTATCTTAAGTTCCTGAATCTGAATTGTTATCTGTACAGTGAGAATTATTATATATCTCAGCCATGATTATGGTAAGCATTATGCAGAATGTCTCTGGAAAATTTTTATAAGCTATAAAGAATTTGTAGCCTTATATATTATAAATGTGAAAAAATAATATATGCATGATACAATGCTGATAACGATCATGAAACAATGAGATGAGACTAGAGAAGAACTTTATATGAATATATGTGTCAACACATACTCAAAATTAAGTCTGCATAGTATTCCGTGGTATATATGTGCCATATTTTCTTTATCCAGTCTATCATTGATGGTTATTCGGGTTGGTTCCAAGTCTTTGCTACTGTGAACAGTGCTGCAATAAACATATGTGTGATTGTGTCTTTATAGTAGAATGATTTATAATCCTTTGGGTATATACCCAGTAATGGGATTGCTGAGTCAAAAGGATGAGTTCATGTCCTTTGCAGGGACATGGATGAAGCTGGAAACCATCATTCTCAAAAAACTAACACAGAACAGAAAACCAAACCGCGTGTCATTTCACTCATAAATGGGAGTTGAACAATGAGACACATGGACACAGAGAGGGGAACATCACACGCCGGGGACTGTTGGGGGATACGGGGCTAGGGGAGTGATAGCATTGGAGAAATACCAAATGTAGATGATTGGTACAATGAGCCACCATGGTACGTGTATACCTATGTAACAAACCTGCACATACTGCACATGTATCCCAGAACTTAAAGTATAATAAAATAATTTTAAAAAGACCTGTTACAATTTTAAAAAACATGTCAAAAGATTTACCTTGGATATGGCTTAACTTTACCTTCTTTCCATCAATCTCCAACTGCTGAAGAATTGAATTTAGTAAAGTATATGTTACAGTTTGAATGGCACATAAATGCTGTATCAATTGCTATTCTCTAGTAGCAGCTTTATTTAAAAGAATATTGAAATAAGTGTTTTGGAAGGAGAAGTTTAAAGGAAGTAATTTTGGAACATGAACATTGGGAAAAGAAGGCAGGCTTTGGATCCAGCTCAGCTGGGTGGAAACTTCACCCAGCCACGGCATAATTGATTTTCCTAGGGCTGGGTACTTAAACTGTCTTTTCCTAAAACTCAGCTTCCTTACCGATTGTAAAGTCATATTTTTACAGGGGTAATTTTAATATCTCATGGAGTTAGTGTGAGAATTTTATAGAAAAATATATTTCTTTCTTATTCAGCGATATTTATTGAGTCTCTACCATGTCCTAGATGCTAATTCCCAAATAATATTCATAAGAACCTCTAGATGGGGATTTCATGTCTGTCTGGTGCTGTCATTCATTTTTAACAAACATGTATTACTTGTATCTCTCTCTCTCTCTCTCTCTCTCTCTCTCTCGTTTTCAGATGGGGTCTCACTCTGTTGCCCAGGCTAGAGTGTAGTGGTGCAATCTCGGCTCACTGCAACCTCCACCTTCCAGGTTCAAGCAATTCTCCTACCTCAGCCTCCCGAGGACAGGCATGCACCATCATTTTTGTATTTTTCATAGAGACGGGGTTTCACCATTTTGCCAGGCTGGTCTCGGACTCCTTACCTCAGGTTATCTGCCTGCCTTGGTCTCCCAAAGTGCTAGGATTACAGGCATGAACCATTGTACTCAGTCCATAATTCCCTTTATTTACCACAAGAAACATAATAATAATTTTGAATGTGACACGACTGATCCTATATATTTCAGGATATGTTCTCATGCAGGAGCTACATAGATCCATCAGGTTCATGGTAATTTGGATGTCATTATTACCCTTGTTTAGCAAAGAATAATGTATAATCTTAGCTTTATCCAAAAGGAGTACATTTTGAACTTGCATTTAATTTGTACACATAGCCCTCAGAAACCTCAGGGTACCTAGTAGAAGAAGTTTTGATGTTTGTCTCCTAGAGAATTAGCTCTTCACTCACTCATACTTAAATTGTAGCATAGAGTCAAGTGGCATTTCCACCTTTCAGGACTCTCAAAATTTAGGTGTACTTACGTTATTGTAATTGAAGGGAGGTATAGGAATGTCTAACTTAAAGTAACCACCTGGATAAAACAAGAAATCAAAAGTAATCTTTTAAAGCAAATATCTGGTCATTCAAGGCTACTCTGTCATATGGTGAATGCCAGTCTTTACGTGGGTGAGGTGACGCAGGAGAGAGATTTCAAAGGCTTTCTTGAATTTGTCAGCAGAATTTTACTTTAATTCTATTTGCATTTTAAGTTTCTGCAATACGAGTCCCTTCACTAACTGAAATGCTTGTAGAAGCATTACCATCATCTTCCCTCCTTTAATGCAGATCTGTGTGAGAATTCAACTGCATGGCGAAAATGAAATAACAAAGGAATGAAAATTTTTTATACATTAATGTATGGGCCCTTAGGATCAAATGGGTTTAATACACAGGCTTGTTCTTAAAAGTACTAATGAATGTGTCAGGATTTGACTCTTTGTGCTTACGTTTTCTAAGCACCTACTTGCTACACCATCAGACATTTTGTACAGTCTATTAGGTTTCTACCAAAATTACTGGCCCCTTCCAGTACTGCCTCCTGAGATGACTATATACTACTTTGATGGGGAATTTAGGAATTCCAAAACTTTTCAGTAATACATTTAGAGACAATTTGAGTTACTCCCAACAGATGGCTAATTACATCTATTGTGGGGTGATTTAGCTCTTGGAGGCAATCTTATTAACCAGTTCTTGTTTGCAGACAGGACAGCTAACTGTATCCATGATGTTGCACTATATTTGGAAGAAGCGTTAGGGATCATCTCCAACTCCCTCACTATGAAGATGTAAGAACTTACTTTGATAGAGTAACTGGGTAAATCACTTACAAAAGTGATTAACGAAAATAACAAACTCTAACTTGGGGACTAAGCAGGCAAAACAATGTGCTTTTTTGCATTGAAGGGGGTTGTTTTTTTAAGTTGCTTAGAATAAGGTTAAGAAACAACGTACCTAATAATCTATTTGAAAAGGTAAAATGTGATACATGCACTAATAGAAAAAGAGAAAGGACAATGGGAAAATACGGCGTTGTTTGGTAAAAGCAGTGATGTTTAATCCAAATCTTGAAGAGTAGGTAAGATTTTGATACAAAAAGATTAAGAGGACATGATAATTTTTTGGAAGGAAGGAGGAAATTACGTTAGCCAAGGCATATGGGGCTTTCATGATGGAAGCAAAAAGCATGTTGAGTTCAGAGTAGTGACAGATCCAGCACTAAAACCAGGTTGAGCTATAGGAAAAGTTCCACACAAAATAAATTGGATTTTATTTTATAAGGAATTGGAAGTCATTGAAAATATTATCAAAATAAAGGAATAACATGTTCAGAGTTTTATTTTGGAAAGATAACTCATCTGCAAAAATATTGCCATCACATACACACGAAATAGATGTGGATTATATGGGTAAGGGTCTGAGGCTGTTTATGACAAAATGAGAGATATCTTTGAAAATTTATGTTCGCTATAAAATGTCTCCCAATATGTTGCAATATGTATCAAATATGCCTTTCATTTCTTAATATTTAGTTTTTCAAATGCCTTATTTATTGCTCAATATCACCTTCCTTTCATGTCACGTAGAAGCACATATTTATCTTCTGCCTTCATTTAAACTTTGGTTAAAACCTTTCAGACTTCCTTGCTTAGTTTTAGAATAAGAAATTAAAGTCACATTAAAAATTATATAAGGATATTAGTAGTAATAACAATTATACGTAGCAGAAATAGTTATAATTGTGTGTGCTTGTAAGTCAGCATAGAAATATGCTTTATATGCAGCATGTAAATTGTACCCCATATTGATAGTATCATATAAATATTACAATTGTCTTCATTTTACCCAGTGAGTACCCTAGGGCTTAGAAACTACTAAAATAGTCCGAGCACCCAAGGACAGTAAGAATGTATCTGGCAATTTAAGATTAAATGGTTAAAATCTGATTTTAACTTTTTAAACTGATTAAAATGGAGAAACCCATTTTAAGATTTCTCAGAATAAGGGAAAAAATACTATAACGGTCTATCAAAATTCCATTACTAGGAAATGATTATATTTTGGGGGCAAATTTTATTTACACCCCCATTCACATGCATGAAGAGCTTTGAATCTGTGTTCCATATACAAATGTATCTTCTCTGTAATATAACGTTTTCTTGGGGTTTCCTGAAATAAAGTTATAATTACAGTTTCTATTTACTTTTTGATAAAGAAACATGTGAAAATTAATTTCATCTATTAATAAAAGATGATTTTTTTCCCTCTAGACCCAGGGAGGGTCTTAAGAGCATAAGAGCCTTATGAGCAAGTTTTACTCTTACATTTCAAGGCCACAAGTTCCAAAACATGATGATAGCGTATTAGGAAAGAGAAAAGTGATATGCAAAGTCACCTGCCTCCTGAAAGAATTATCTTTAAGGTACCTTCTAAAGAAAGAGCAAGCAATGTGGAAGGACATGCAGTACAAGCAACCTCCTTAATTGTGCCCAAACCATTGGTCCTTGTTTTATATACTCAATAAGATGCTGCCCATGCAAAAGAAAAATCCTAGTTAGACAGAAACAATAAGATCTGGTAACTGATAGTATAACATTGTGTACGTGATAGCCAAAATGATTTATTTTGTAAGGCAAATGTTATCATATAAATTCTCTTATTAAAACTCTACCAGTGTTTTGTTTTGCTGTAATGCATAGCAATTATTTCTACCAACATTAGACTAATAGCAAGAGAAGGGGGAGGGATTTTTCACATAAAAGATTACTGCTGCTCTTAGAATAAAAGAAATAGCTTGTAAACAGAATACCAAGACTTATGTGGTCTGCCAGGTCTCTCTAGACTCAGGCTACCATGCTGTCCACACTGGCTAATTGTAGTCCTTCCCAACATTGACAGAAAGATCTATAGTTGTTTTGGATAACTGAATTTTATATATCTATTTAGTATCCATGTAAAGACACCAATAAAACCAGCTTGAATATATAAGTCAGAGTTTCAAAAGAGAGGTCACTATATGGAGCCAGAATTTGGCAGTAGTTGACAGAAACATAATATTTAAAGCCATGAAACCAAATGAGATAACCAAGGAAGAGAATATAGAAAAAGAGAAGAGGACCAAGGATCAAGCTCTGAGGTTTTATTATGAGAAGAGATTGGAAAGAAGAGGAGTTGGCAAAGGAAACTGAAAGTGAGTCAGTAGCTGAACCAAGAGAGTGGTGCTCTGTGTATTAAGGGAACAAACTGTAACTAGGAGGAGAGACCAAGAGTGGTAGCTCAGTTCTGCTGAAAAGTCATAAGTGAAATGAGGTCTGAGAATAGGTTATACTATTTAACAATGGAGAATGAGGATTCATGAGTGGCATTATAAAAAGTGGAATGTTGGAGCAAAAACTGGAGTGGAATGTTTTTAAGAAATAATATATTTAACAAACAATGAGATAGTGAATAGAAACCCATAATTTTAACATTAAGCTATCAACAAAAATTAGATTTTGTTGCAATTTATTACTAAGAGCAATAAACAGATAAATCAAAGGGCAATAAATGGATATGTTTTTATAATTGCCTGATTATTTTCTGAAAATGATTATTTCCAGAGGCGAAGTTACTGCGTGAAAAAGTCAAAATATTTTTTAAAAAATGTTTCTTATTGCCCATTCTTATGGTGCTGGAAAAAAAATTGTTACCTCATCTTTTTGACTGTTAGATTATTCCTATTTTCTGTATTATTTGGATAGAACTTACCCAATATTTTAATTAATAATAGTAACAAGTCATATTTTATATATAAAAATGTGTCTTCTGTTTTACTATTAGATATGGAACTAGCTACTAGATTGCCCATGTTTTTTATCATGAAATCAATAATGTGTTCATCATAAACAATGTGACAATTGTAAAAAAAATGGCAAAAAATAAAAGTCCCCATTTACTGAGGCTCTTTTATATATTTTTATAAATTGTTGCAGTTTTCATCATAACAATTGTAGATTCCAGATAGTTCTTTTGAAGAACGTGTGCTCTAAATGTGTGGTGTTTTGTTGCTTAGTGTTTTGTTAGTACTTATTTTGTCCATGGCCTATCTAGTGAGAGAGCCATTATTTGATTTTCATTTTATAATTAGCACTTTTCCATATGCTGCCTCACAAAAATGAGTGGGTCAGACACAGGACAAGATTTCAAGCAGTTCTTCACACATATCTGCTGAAAACTAACTAAATCAGAATGAAATACCTCTGTCTTTTATCATTTGTCAGGATTTCTTCAACCTAATTTTATCAGTAAGTCTTTCTTATTGTTCTATAGAGCATAATAACTTCCTGGGTTTTTTTAAAGAACAGTTTTAATTATCCCTATATTTATTATGAAGTCCTATTATTCAGAGCAAGAATTGGCAAACTATGGCCTGTTGGTCAATTCTGCAGTCACTTGTTTACAAAAAGTTTGCAGAAAGGGTTTTATTGGAATTAAGCCATGCTTATGCAATTAAATATTGTCTGTGGCTGCTTTTGCACAACAGTAGAACTGCAACGTTGCAACAGTTTTTATGGCCGAGGAAGCCTAAAATATGTACTATCTGTCACTTTACATGAAAAAAGAAATAGTTACAATCTCATTTAGAGCAGTAGTTCTCAATTATTTTCCTTTGCTGTCTTAAAAATAATTGAAGATATCAAAGATCTCTTTTTTTATGAGTTGTGCCTACAAATATTTGCTGTATTCGAAATTAAATTTGAGAAATTTAAAATAACATATTAATTTCTTTAAAATAACGCATTTACTCATGACATGTTAACATAAATTATACTTCCTCTGAATCATAATTATATCTTCCAAAATGAATTGATGTAGTGACATGAGTGTTTTACATTCTTTGCAAATCTCCTTAATGACTGGCATAATAAAATACAATATTCTCATATCTGCTTCTGCATTCAATTTGTTGTTATTTGATGTTTTGTTTGAAGCAGATAAAGAGAATACAGCCTCACATGGATATGTATTTGGAAAATGAGGAGTATCATAATGGCATTTCAGCTAACTGAGGATACTAAACAAGTTGTAGTTTCATAAACGTTAGTTGCACTGAAGGCTCTGAGACACTATCAATCAACTTTTCTCAAACTCTGTTACATTCCACTTACACTTTGAATAGATACTCTACTTATGCACGATTTTGTAATATCTTTTCAGTATATAATGCCAAAAATACACAGTTTTTAAAACCACCAATCTCATCAGAAAGACTACATGCATTGAAACACCAGTTAACTCAAAATAAAGAATATAAGATTTCCATTATTCTAATACTTAAAAGCTCATGTTGTGTTATTGTCAGAAATGCTGTGAGATGTTTTTTGTTGTTGTTGTTGCTGGGTTTTTTTTTTTGTTGTTGTTGTTGTTTTGTTTTGTTTTTCCAATGACTGACTTCACTGATTTGGGGAAAAAATGTCTACTTATTACCCAAGTCACAATAACCATGGTTTAGCTATCAATTGTTCTTTCAAGTAAAAATGTTGCTCCATTTATAAATGCCGTTAGTTCAGCCAACAACAGGAACAATTGCACAACTGTTTTTTCCTAGTGTCAACCACGTACTTTCATATGCAAGAAAAGTCCTTGCATTTTGTTACACAGGACATTAAAAAGACACTCAGGAGTTTGTGAACCACACTATGAGAATTGATCATCTAGTTAATTGTTTATTTTGTTCCTTGTCACTTTCACCATTTATGAGTTCTAAGGATGACTTTGGCACCTTTTAAATTCAGGTAGAAAAAACTCATCACATACACGAGATATCACAGAGAAATTTTTCTCATTCTTGGTGCACAGGTGCCTTGTGTGTCATGGTCCTGCAAGTTCTGACTCCCAGCAATCTGGAAACCTCTCTATAAAATCTATATTTCTTCCAGGTATTTTAGTAGATTTCTCTGGTCACTTGTTTGGAAGTAAGAAGAAAGGTTAGCTAGTACATAACATTGGAGCAACCCAGACAAACTGCTTGAAGCTTCATTGCCTCCTCAGTAAACTAGAGGTATGATTGTGCTGTGCTTGTCTCACAAAATACTGAAATAACAGTTTAGATTATCTATCTCCTCCTCCCCAGCTTTATTTGTGTTTAATTGACAAATAAACTCTTTATTATTATTGTTCATTTTTGTAGAGACAGGGTCTTTCTATGTTGTCTCAGCCTCCCAAAGTGCTAGGATTACAAGCGTGAGCCACCGCACTCAGCCAATACTGTACTTTTGGTCCACAGTTTGTTGAATCCACAGATACGGAACCTGAGGACATGAAGGGCCGAGGGTACTGACTGATCTCACATATAAGTTCCTGATGTCAGTGAGAAAACTTCGCTTTTCTCATCATTAAGTGGATGTTTGTTGTAGGTTTTAGTAAATATTATTGATCACATTGTGGATGTCCCCTCTCTTCCTAGGTAACTGAGAGTTTTTATACTGAATGGATCTTGATGTTGTCAAATGCTTTTTCTACATTTAATAATACAATCATATGACTATTCTTTTCTAGCTTATTGATATAACTTAATTAGTTAATTGATATTTATTTACAGTATTTTAATTGACAAATCATAAAGGTATAAACTGATGGGGGATAGTGTTTTTTTGTTTTTATACAATTTGGCTTTTCATTATTAGAAATAAACATCACCCATTTATATATATATATATATATATATATATCTCCTTACAGTCTTCTTGATAAGCTGACAACAGAATCAAATGAGGCACAAATGTATATTAACTTCAGTGAAATGCTTACAAACAATAGCCTAAAACTTTTTGTCTTGTCTCATTATTTTATAGTTAAATATAAAATTTATTGCAGGTTGATTATTTTCGTCCAAAATGCAAGATACTCAAATGTTAGTTAATACAAATAACTTTTATCTATTTTGATATCATGACTTATTAATTGTAGCTTGCAACTTCTATAAGTTGTCCCCAAATGAAGTCTGTACCAATCTGCTATTTCACAAATTTCTGCACGTCATATATTTTATTACATAATAAATTTAAGGTAAATTAAACAGCACATTATTAACTAAATAGAAAAAGAAGTCTAAATAGCATTATTCAAGTTTGTATTTAAATGAAATGAATAATTTTTCATGATCTACCTAAAATCAAGCAATTTAACTTTCCATTCCTTATATACTATAAAATTTTTAAATAACTAAATACCATGATAGTTTGCAAAAATTTCACTATACAAGTCAAAACAGGTGAAACCTTTAAAGAAGCCAGGAAAAAAAAAAATATGTCAGTCATCATTTGTATCCATTTTAAAGGGAATGTTGCCATTCTTGAATGGATGACTGGTAAACTGGATAATATGAGGTCTTCTCAGTCACAGAAGGGAGATTAAAGGCCAATGGGATAGTATGTTGATTAGAATAAAATCTTATGAAACCATTCTTGCCATGCCTTGTCCTGTCTACATCATAGAAGCATCTTTTATAATTTCCTGTTCTAGTTCTCAGTGAAAATCAGTGATCCCTTCAAATAAATGCAAACTTAAATATGCTACATAAATCCCTATATTACTTATGTTCTCTTTGCTCTTTGAAGATATACATAGATATTTATATTATTTTGAAATACTAATCATAAATCAGTAGCTGTTGCCCAATAATATATGGGCATTATTTGAATCATCTTGTTTGGTGTGTTTATTCATGTTAAAGTTCTAACTTTATTATTAATTTATTTTGATTACAGTAAATATATTTTATATCTACTATTACATCCAAATGCAGCTAACAAGATTCAAAATGACTTAGATCAGCACCATTATTTTCCAACAATATTGATGTTGCTTGACTATTCCAACTGTTAATTACTTAATTCAATTATTATTGTAGATTTATGTTTGTTACATGGATACTTAGTGTAATGAAGTTTGGGCTTCTAGTGTACCCATCACCCAAATAGTGAACATTGTACCCAGTAGATAATTTATAGATATCTATTAATAGATAATAGATAATTTTTCAACCCTCATCCCCTTTCCCAACGTCTCCTCTTTTGTAGCCCTCAGTATCTATTATTTCCATCATGATGTCCATATGTACCCGTTGTTTAGCTCCCAACTCTAAGTGAGAATATGTAGTATTTTATTTTCGGTTTCTGAGTTATTTCACTTAGGACAATAGCCTCTAGCTCCATCCATGTTTCTGCAAAGGACAGGAATTCATTATTTGTATGGCTGCATCGCATTCTATAGTGTACATGTATTGCATTTTCTTTATCCAGTCAACCACTGATGGATGGTTAGGTTGATTCCATGACTTTGCTATTATGAATAGTGCTGTGATAAACATTGGAATGGAGGTCTCTCTTTTATATAACGATTCCCTTTCAATTGGGTAGATATTTAGTAGTGTGATTGCTGGATTGACTGGTACTTCTATTTTTAGTTCTTAAAGAAATCTCCTTACTGTTTTCCATATATGATATATTAATTTACAATCCCAACAACACTGTATAAGTGTTTCATTTTCTCTGCATCCAGAGTGATATTTTGATACATGTGTACAGTGTGGGATGATTAAATGAAACTAAATATCAACTAGTTATCATTAATAGGTTTTTCAAGTCAGTCAAATTTAGCATTTGGGGGTTGTTCTTAATTGATTTTTTAATGTGGAACCAGCTTTGCCTACTGCAATTTATAATTCTTTTTACATGTTGTTGGATTCAATTTGCTAAGATTTCATTGACAATTTTTGCACCTATATTTATGGATGATATTGGTCTTTAGTTTTATTTTCTTGTGTCTTTGTCTGGTTTTGGTTTTAGGGTTACGTTGGTCCTATGAAATGGGTTGGCAAGTATTCCTTCTGCCTCAATTTTCTGCAAGAGGTTATAGAGAACTGGCATAATTTCTTCCCAGATTGTTTGGTAGAATCCATCAGTGAATGCCTCTGGGTCTGGTGCTTTCTATTTTGTAACACTATTAATTATTGATTTAATTCCTGTAATAGATATAGAGCTATTCAGATTATCTATTTATTTTGTGTGAGTTTTGGAAGGTTGTGCTTTTCCAGGAGTTAGTCAATCCAGGTTATCAAACTTGTGGGCATAAAGTTGTACATAATAGTCTTTTATTACACTTCTAATGTCTCTGAGGTTTGAAGTGATATCTATCTTTTATCTCTGACATGAGGAATTTATGTCCTCTCCACTTTTTTTCATAGTTAGCCTGGACAGAGGCTAACTTTAGTGAGCTCAGAAATCCAGATTTGGGGTCTGTTTTCTCTATTGATTTCCTGGTTTCAGTTTCAGTGATTTCTTCTAAGGCAGATCTACTGGCAATGCATTTTCTCAATATTTGTTTGTCTGAGAAAATCTTTATTTTTCCTTCTCTTTGCAAGGATAATTTTGCAGGGTACAGAATTCTAGGTTGGTGAGGTTTTTCCCTTGATGTTTTAAGTATTTCATTCCACTCTTTTCTTAATGCAAAGTTTTTGGGAGAAGTTGAATAGAATTCTTAATTTTGCTCCTCTTTGGGAAAGGTGTTTCTTTCCTCTGGCTTTTTTCAGAATTGAAAAAAAAAATATTTATTTTATTATTTATTTATTTATTTATTTATTTATTTTTTGTAGTTTGAAAATGATATGTATAGGTGTAGTTTTATTGACATTTATCCTGTTTTGCGTTCTCTGAGCTTCCTGGGTCTGTGGTTTGGCATTTGACATTAAATTGGAAAAATTCTCAGTCATTATTGTTTGAAGTATTTCTTCTGTTTATTTCTTACTTTCTTCTTCTCCTGCTATTTCCTTTAGAGTTACGTTATACCTTATGCGACTATCCCACAGTTCTTAGATATTGTGGTCTGTTTTATTCTGTTTTATTTTTCCTGCCTTTTTGTTTTCCTATTTCCTTTTAAACTTTTGGATGTTTCTACTGAGGTATCCTCAGGTTCAGAGATTCCTCATCCCTGTGTCATCTACTTACAAGCCTGTCAAAGGCATCTCTGTTTCTGTTATAACATTTTTTATCTCCAGCCTTTTTGTTGTTCTTTCTTAAAATGTTCATCTCTTTACTTTTTTTCCTGTTTCTGAAAGCTGCCTACTTTATCCGTTAGAGCTCTTTTCTTATAAATTTGTGTGATATATTTGCTGCCTCACCATCCATTTTTAAGCCTGACATTAATTTTTCTGAAACCCACTCATAGTTTTTCACCTTTGGATTAGTTAAAACTTCCCCTCACTTAGTGGTTGTGGATAATATAGTCCACTTGTTTCTTATCTAACAGATCCAAAACTCAACACACTTCATAGCTGCTGACCATAGTCAAACATAATGGTTGACACCAGAGTCTTGTAAATAGGTCCATTCTTTCACATGTGTTTCTTTAAACTAAGCAATCTACAAATCCCATGATGAAGCCTAAGGGATGTCCATAAACCCACATGCCTATAAATAAAGGCATAGACTTACAGGTTCTATTTCTTTCTCACTTCCCACCTGCTGGTTGAACTCCCTGTCACCTCCAGCATTCCTTTTCCCTTTGGATGGCACTTCTAACCTCTCAGGAATCTGTAATCTTTTTTTTTCTGTTGCAAGCATTTCTGTTTCACTTCTTCATTATGTCTCACCTCACCAACACATCCAAAACTTACTTTACTCTGGAAAGTGAATATTTTGCCTTATGAGCACTCTCAAGAGTGAGACTTTAAGATCAAATTAGAAAGAAACCATAACAATAACCTCAGCATATTAATCAAAATTGTTTTAAATTGCCAGTCTGATAATTCCAACATCCCTGCCACATATGAGTCTGGTTCTGATGCTTGGTCTATCTCTTCAAACTGTATTTTTTTGTCTTTTAGTATGCCTTGTAATTTTTTTCCCTGATGGTCAGAAATGATGTACTGGGTAAAAATTAAGTTTATTAGTAGGTCTTTAGTAATGTGGTGGTAAGGTGTAGGTGGAAGGAATGGGTTCTATAGTCTTTTTTTTTTTTTTTTTTTTTTTTTTGAGACGGAGTCTCGCTCTGTCACCCAGCAGTGGCCGGATCTCAGCTCACTGCAAGCTCCGCCTTCCGGGTTTAGGCCATTCTCCTGCCTCAGCCTCTCGAGTAACTGGGACTACAGGCGCCCGCCACCTCACCCAGCTAGTTTTTTTGTATTTTTTAGTAGAGACGGGGTTTCACCATGTTAGCCAGGATGGTCTTGATCTTGTGACCTTGTGATCCGCCCGTCTCGGCCTCCCAAAGTGCTGGGATTACAGGCTTGAGCCACCGCGCCTGGCCAAGGGTTCTATAGTTTTTGACTAGGTCTCAGTTTTATAGTGAGCCTGTGCTTCTCAGCTGTGAAATTCACATGTGCTTCTTTGTTCCCCTGTTCTCCCCTTCTTTGGAAGGGATAGTTCGACTTGGCTGAAGTTGGTCTTTCCCTTCCTCCACATGGAAGACTAGAGCTTGATGAAGTTGGGTCTCCTCATTTCTCCGGGTAAGTTAGGCTCTGAGAAAACTCCAGCAGGTTAAGCTCTTATTAAATAGTCCCTCCTTGTGCAAGCTTTATTACAGAAAACAGAATGCTCTGGAGTATTTCAAAATGGTTCCTTTTCCCCTCTTCCTGCTGGGAAGAAAGAGCTGATTTTTTTTCAATATTCACCATGAGGACCTGGTAGAATTCTTGGAGGTAAAATTTATGAGTGTGTGGACAGCATGAGGTGATTGTTTTTTTCTGTATTCACTATGAGGATCTGGTAGAATTCTTGGAGGTAAAATTTATGAGTGTGTGAACTCAACCTCCATGACTGTGTTACTATGGAATTTTTAACTTTCAAACTTGTGCTTACTGGACCTCTAGCAGTTCATCAATTACAGTTCAGGTTTCTCCACCCTTGCACTGGTTTCCACAGAGGTTTCAGCTGGTGAGTGTCTACTCATGTAAATTTTATTTCTCTGTATTTATCTGTCAGTCTCTCCAAGTTGGGGGGACAGTGGTTTGCCTCCAAACCACTTGTGTCCTTTGAAAATAAGAAGAGTTGTTGATTTTTCAGTTTCCTCAGCTTTTTACTTGAGATAGAGTGACGATTTGCAAGCTTCTTACATCACAGACCAGAAATCCGAACAAATTACTATTATCGTATTCTTCTAAAATTTTAAGATGAACCTCCAAAATATCTCATTATCACTTTAGTTTTCTCAAAGATATTTAAGACTCACTTCCACAAACAAAAATCATGAATATTGTGACTATGGTCTTAGATAAATTGAAATCCTATTTGCCGATACAACCTACTTATCTAAGCCTGTATTAATGATGAAAAATTGTAAGTTAATAAAGATTTCCTGAGGTTCTATAAAGATAAGTTAGGCAGGTTATTTTTCCAAAGAGAAATGACACTCTTCTCCCCATAGGCAATCTGTACATTCCAACACATCAGATGATCACACTAATAATAAGAAACTGACAAAACTACTGATTAGCTTTCCCTAGTCCATCTTTTTGAGGACTCATGGGAAATAATAGCTCAATAATCACAGACCATTTCCTTTTGCTAAAAATGATCATGATGTTACTGTGTAAAGAGCCTACCTAATACCACAGGGTATTAGTTATTCCTTGGGAGAAAGTAAGACTTTCTAGAATCTGTGTTAAGCATCTGAAATCAACAGGGAATAATTTAAAGCAACTTTTCTCCCCTCAAATAACCTACTTTAAGTTCCTATAAAAAGTTTGGGCTTTGGAAAAACAATGGGAGGAATGGAAAAAATCTAGGAGATATCCAAATATGTAAAGTAAACCTTCGAACTCAGAGGTATTCCATACTCTATCTTTCTTCCAAAAATAAAATAAATGAGAATTTCCTTATTTTTTACCTCCACACCATAAAGCAAAGGTGAAAACAGTCTTCATTGTTCATCTTAAAATGTGTTAGGAAAAGATCTACCTCATTATCTATTTCTAAAGTCTTGGAGCAAATAATATTTTAGAGTTTGTTACTAATATATATGTGATATTCAGGAAAAAATTTATTTAACAGTGATAGAATGCAGAATCAAATAATAAAGAAAAACAGACAAACAATTGGCTTATGTATGCAAAAATCTGAGTTTAGTTTGACTTCTGGTACAACTCTATCTAGGGAGACAATTAGCATTACCAGGACTCTGTTTTCCATCTCTTGGCAAGGACCTCTCCATGAGATAGTTATACGGGTGGCCAGAAGCCAAGGATTCCAAAGTTCCTGCTTTGAAACTCTATCAAGAAGAAACCACGTTTTCCCAAAACCTTGGCAAAAATCTAAAATAAAAAGAAATATTGCAATAAGTTCTCTGATATGTTCATCTTAGGCTCTCAGTTCACATCTCATCCATAAACAAGTTATTACAGTAAGATATATAGAACACTTTGCTTGGCTAAACATAAGTCTGATGCAGAGGGGTGCTAGTAAAGTTTGACAGCCAGCTTTCTGGGGTTGGGAGTGGGAGGTAGACTTTAATTTGTGACATTTTAAATTTTCTGTGATGTAAATACTCCCACCATGACCAATTCCAAACTGCTGATATAAAGTAACGAGTGCATAATCAGGAAGAACTGCACAGTGGCTTAAAATTCCCACCAATTATAGACAAATGTATAGAAAACTCTGGCTAAAACTAAGTCTAATGCAATATTTTGCTGGTTAAGTTTAAAAATCAGCTCTATTGTAGCCTTATACAAAATTATCTTATCTACCCAAAAAAGTGTTCATTTGCGTTCAATGTTTTCATATTTTCACCACTAATTTATTTAGCTTGTCTAATTCCATTATTTTGAATAATCTAAAATAATATTAGACTGAAGTAATGAGAGTGGTAATACTTATAATGTTCCTTACATTAATAAGAATTTTTCTAACACTTCATCATTAGGAGTTTTGGTGGACTTCATTTTAATTATAAAATTGATAAGGGAGTCCTGGGAAGGGAAGAGCGTGGTCCCTTTAAATGAAGAGGGGAAGGGAAGTGCTGGGGAGAGGAGAGCCTGGTCCCTGGCTAGGGTTCCAACCCCCAGGGACCTAGGTGAGGACAGGCACAAATGCTTTCCCGCCCAAATGTCGCATTTTCCAAGACCACCCTGGCTCTCCACGCTCCCATTCTGGGCCTATAAAAACCTGAGACCCTTGCAGGCAGATACACAAGTGGCTGGATGTCCTGATGAGCAACACATCAGGGGAAGAAGACAAAGGACTGGTCGTCCATAGGAGCAGGCCAGTAGAAGAACACGCTGACAGAAGCCGGAAGCCAGAAGGCCGTGGACCAGCGGGAGGAGGCGGAGGTTGGCCTGGGCAGTCAGAGGACAGTTGGGCCTGCAGAGCATCCCAACTCCGGGGGAAAACCATCTCCCTTCTGGCTGCCCCACAGGCGGAGAGCTACTTCCACTGAATAAAACTTTGCACTCATTCTCCAAGCCCATGTGTGATCCGATTCTTCAGGTACACCAAGGCAAGAGCCCCGAATACAGAAAGCCCTCTGTTCTTGCCACAAGGTCGAGGGCCTAACTGAGCTAGTTAACACGAGCTGCCTGTAGATGGCAGACTAGCGAGTATCCTGTAACACAGGCCCAGTGGGGCTTCAGGAGCTGTAAACATTCACCCCTAGACCCTGCCCTGGGGTAGGAGCTCCATAGCCTGCCTATCTGTGTGCTCCCTAGAGGTCTCAGCAGCGGGGCACTGAAGAAAACAGTCACTCCCCCATCACGCTCCCTGAGAGGGGACGAGGGAGCCTTTCCCTTTTCAGCTGGGGACCTCGACCGGGATCCTGGAAGGTGAGTGTGTATGAATTGCGAAACTATCCGGTCTTCCTCTCTTCTGAAACCCTGCCACCTCTCTCTTTCCTGTGAGTAAGAGGCTCTGTTTCCCTTCAGGGAGTTTTAAACTGCCCTAACCAGCCGTCAAAACCCCCAGAATTTAATTATAAAATAAGTAATGAACAATTCTTATCAGTTACAATAACAATTATAAATTATGTGTTATTTATATATTAAGTTACAAATATAGGCTACAAACAATGAGTGCGTATTTCTGTAAGCAAATATGCTATAAGATTTTAAAATAAATTACCTAATTTAATTATTGGATAAACTTTATTAACTATTATTATAACTATTCCTTAGATGAAAGCATAGAGGCTCTGAAAGTTTAAATTATTTGCTCTACTAACCATCATACATTTTCAATTATGAATTGGAAAATTCTAAGGAACTCAGTACTAAATTTTTTTTTTCATGTATCAAGTGAATTTTTAGTATATAAGGAGAATATGCAGTATATGTTGGCAGGAAAATGTTGGAATAAATCAGGAGTTATTTTTTATGGCTCCTGATCTAGATATACTTTATATGTATTGCTACTTTTTTTATCCTGACAATAAAGCCTGTGAATATGTAAACCATTAACCATCAGAGAAAAATGCCATTCACAGGTATACAGTAATCTATTTTAATTAAGCATATTATATTTAATTAAATATAGCCAATAGAGTTTTCTGAATTTTACCTTTTGTTTACAATTTAGAGACCACCAAGAAAACAATGAAATAAAATTAACAGATTTTTGCCAATTATTTTGTTAGAAATGCCACATTGGAAATGAAAGCCACGAATATCAGTAAAAACATGTATGCACGTCAATGTCTAAGAAGAATCTGAACTCTCTTTTTCATATTTTACTTGACGTGTCCGTGAGAATACCTTTAACAAAGTTGATGGAAAAAGTTCTCTTGCGTATTGATTAGACATACATAAATAGGAATCTCATGATTGGAGAATAGAGGATACTAATGTGTAAGCTATTTCCCATCTTTCTGCTCAAGTTAATCACAACTTTTTTTCTTTATTTAACTCCTCCTTTGGATTCAGAACTCAGTTCAGTCATCTCCTAAATCTTTTCTCTTGACTCCTTGACTTGTTCAACTACCTTTATGCCGTCATAGGAATATTCACTTCTCCTTCAAGGCTTTTTCTTAGTTATAATATTACATGCATTTTTTTAAGTCTTTATGTTTGTCTCATCTACTACATGGTGAATTTGAGGAGAACAAAGATCATGCATCTTTTTTGTGGTTGATATTTTAACATACTCTAGCTCCAGGACAGTGCCTGGCACATAGTACATATGTAATAAATATCCAAGAAATGAATGACAAGATCTATTTCCTTAAACAGAAAAGTATTTGTGAAATATTACTCTTTACTTGGCAAATAAGAGCCATGAAAACACAACATTTTCTCTCAATTGGGCAAGGATCTGTGATGGATTGATGGAAGGAGTAAAGAAAGGAATAAAAATAATTGAGGCCAAAAATCTATTTACCATATATTACAAATTCTATACTTTGAACTTCTCTTACTTTTTTTTCAAATATGTGTAAGTAGCTATGGAATGAATAAACCTTTTCACTTTTGAATTATCTAGTGATTCTAAACACAAAGGACCCTGTTAGGATTCAGAAAATGTAAGTTGCATTCAGAATTAGTCATTGAACATATGTTATTGTGGTAAGTAGTGAGCAGTAGAATTAGAGTTTTGATTGAAAGTATTTTTTCAAAACTCCTGTAAGACTCTTAAAGCCTTTTAGTTTCTGTGTGGGTCTTAAACTGCAAAATCTACCAGAAAGTTTTACTTTTTTAGTTTGCTATGCCTGGGAAATGGTTTAAATAATTTAAAATTTTGGAATACAACATGTATTTTCAACACATCGATAAGTCACGCACACACATAAATATGATTTATAATTAGCACTAGCAGATTATAAAGTTGAATTGTTAATAATCTATTTGGTAAGAGATTGTCACAAAATATACTGAAATAGAGAAATAATAAATAAAAATCGTATATCAATTTGACTGTTAATTTATGCTGAGGTATATAAATGATGCTACCCCTTCCATATCTGGGTCACTCTTGTTGAGAAATGCATAAAGGAGGAAACAAAGCATATAGAACACATGCTAGAAGAAAATGCTTTTTCAACAGAAAAGAGGTTTGCTTGTTAAAAGACAATTTAAAAAAAAATTGGATCAGCAGTTGCCACCTTACACAAGTCAGATGGATATTTATAGCTGAATATTCAGCCTGTAGCTTTCCATAAAAGTTTTAAATATACATTGAAAATCTGAAGGATCATCTTCGAAATGAACCCTATCCATTAGTAATTTACAATCTATTTTACTCTTATTCAATTCTAAGTATGTCTGTGGGATTTTAAAATATATTCAGTGTTTCCCATTATACTTGGAGCTTTAGGGTATTTTTTCACTCTCTATTTGTGTATGTGAGTGGCTGTAGGAGTCTTTCCTTGGAAGTTGTAGGTGGGTTTTTAGGACTGTTATCTATGAACACGCATGGCTATAAACACATTAGGTAAAGGGTATTCATGATAACAGGACAGCTCTGACATTGTTTTTGTCTTGTAGGATTTGCTCTTTATTTGGTGATATAAAATTTATCTTGCTTGCATTTTGTTAATGTTAATATATTCTTCAAGCATTCACTTTACTAAGATTGATCAGAATAACTGTAACTACTAAAGAAATGATATCATGAGGAAAAATTATTTAAATACCAAACTATCATTAGTATTAAATAAATAAACCTTCAAATGCTACAGCATGTTATGGCTTCCAAACTTTTTTATATTCTACCTCAGTGCAACTATAAAACAGAGCATATTATACAGTTCAACATGCTTAGATCAAAGGACTGGGGTTATTCAAGCACTTTAACTACGAATACTGCCACATTTTGTTTAGTCCAATTTAGCCTTCTATGTCATGGTTACATCATTTTAAAAATGAAGATGATTTTTAGAAGAAGATGGTTTATGTGATTACAAGTTTTTAATTAATTTTGAAATTATACAAGTCTCTGAGGAGCAGAACAAAGCTCAGAGAATAAATGATTCACTGAATGAACTAGCTAAGTAGTGGAATCTGGAGTATTCCTAAGTCATCTGACTAGTTTTTTGTAAAAATCAGCAGGACACTGACAATCGAAGGACTAAAGTGTATATATATATATACACACACACACACATATGTATATATGTATATACATGTATTTATTTGTGATCCTTTGATATAAATAATAATAAAGTTATTTCCCAAGTACAAATCTTACTAAATCTAATTCACGTCCAGATGCCAGATAAGATAACCAGAATAATAATGTCTAACATTTGTATGGTCCATTTATAGTTTATAAAATATTTTATCAAATATATGCTCATATGTAGAAGGTGATTTGAATCATGACTACATAGGCAATGAAAGAGTAAATTTTGTTCACTTAAATGCTCTCATTAGACCATTTACTCTGAATTGGCTTTGAAAGCATTAAAATGTGAAATTTATGTAATTCTATGAACTAACACTTCATTATTTAGAGTATTGATTATAGCGTGTTCAGTAGTGATCTGTGACAGGGGGATACATAAAATAGTACATATAGATAACGATACTTATAACACGAAAACTTAATTTCAGGCAAAAGATTCTCAGTCACAAAATTCCCTAAAAAGAAAATGTAATCAATAACAATGTTGGACAATTATAATTTCCATATTCACTAACTAGAGGTTTTATCTAGAGAACTCATCCTCAAATGTTACTAGTTTTGCATGTCCTCCCACATAGTATTGTGATAAAAATTTTCTTTGATTTCTACCCCTAAATATAGCTAAATTTGGTAGAGAAATTAATAGACAAATACACACCCCAGGTCCTAACAGAAGCTGTGTAACAAGAGAAAAAGAGGTTAGTAAGATTCCAAATTTTTAGTAAGTTTTATATCCACATTAAAAACAGAAGAGAACAGAATTTAGGTTTTGTTCTATTACCTAGTAATACTGTGATATTATTTTTTAAAATGCTGTCTTGATTCAGTTATGAGGTTAGAGGTTAGAAATTATTTGGTTAGAGGTTAATCAGCTCACCTTCTTGCCCAGCTAATGAAATTCACACCCCAACCACTTCCCTTACTGGGCTCTCATACACCCGCCACAATGCACCCACCCTCACAGCCCTACTGTTAGCCAATAGCATCAATCTGAAGTCACTAGTTTTATTTTTAAAGCATGATCCCCAATAGAGGGAAATTAAAGTGTGATAACTTTATTTAAATTAAGAGGGCTTCAACAATTCTACTTATTTTCTGATTTTCCAAGTACCAGAGAATAGGACAGGCTCTATGCCCCAGAACCTGGACAATTTTTTAAGTGAGACATACAAAGGGATTCATTGAAATGTAGCTAACCTTATTTCACTTGCCATATACAAGCTACTCCTGGGGATTCCAGCTTGATATTGCCCTGTCCCTGGTATAATTCCCTGTGTGACCCGGTCTGACAGCCTTTTCTCATTTGGAGGCAAAAATAACAAAGAAAAATTGCCTTTCATCTGTCTAAGTGTCATTGTGTTGTGTCCACCGTCAAAAGAATCTGTAACTCTTATAAAACACATGTGAAGGCTCAACTTCCTTAGAATGCAAATATGAAAAATAGAATTTACAACTATGAGAACGATGTGTTGGGTATGTGTCAGAGAAAATGAATTTTCCACCTAGAAATAATCCATGTTTCTTAAAAAGAAGTGAAAGAAACATTGAAAATTTAATTATCAGAAATTGAGAAAGAATGATTTCTGAGGAAAGAAACTACACCTATCACAGCAAATACTTGCACTTCCAAAATTAAAGAAATACAAAACCTCATAAATATAGAATAAAACAAAATTTTACTGAGAAGAATACATTCAACTTGAATTTACATAGTAAATAATATTTCTACAGAGTTGAATAACAATATGGTGTGACATTTTCATATTCAGTGAAAGGTTACTTTCTTATGTATTAAAAATTAAAAATTCTCAAAGAAGTGGCAGAAATTATACAACTTATATAAACTTTTTAGTATATATGCTACCAAAGTGAGCACAACTTATTTAAACTTTTTAAACGTTTCATATGTATCTGTTTGATGTAGTATTCAGTGTGGCCTTGAATATTCACCAAAAATACAATAAAAATAAGAGATAGAAAGTTTTTAGCATAAATATAGAATAAATAAAACAAAAGAATTGCCTTAAGAAGTACACAAAAATTGAAAAGATTCTTTTTAGATGAAAGTTAAAGAACTATTAAATAAGCATCTAAAAATATCAATTTAAAGTCACTATTTTTATTTAAAAAGTATGATCACCTACAGAGAGAAGTCAAAGAGTGATAACATTAGCTAAATTTAGAGGGCAGCAGCAATACTTCCTAATTTCTGATTTTAAAATTTGAGATGTAAATAATAGTGTATTTTTAAAATATGGAAAACAATCTATAACTATAGTAAAACCAAGCTGTGTAGCTAGTAAATCTTGCTGAAAACAAATGGTAATAAAATGCATAAGCTGAAGTTATAATATTTAGTAAAGATCAAAACAAATGTAGAAAAATGATGCAAGAAAAAAAGAACAGAAGTTATAGCAGATATGAATAAAAACTCTAAAAGAAGGGAAATGATTTAAGCTTTAAAAGATGATTCTTTAATATCGTGAAAATGGCCAAACTGCCCGAGGTAATTTATAGATTCAATGCCATCCCCATTAAGCTACCAATGACTTTCTTCACAGAATTGGAAAATACTGATTTAAAGTTCATATGGAACCAAAAAAAAGCCCATATTGCCAAGACAATCCTAAGCCAAAAGAACAAAGCTGGAGGCATCATGCTACCTGCCTTCAAACTATACTACAAGACTATAGTAACCAAAACGGCGTGGTACTGGTACCAAAACAGAGATATAGACCAATGGAACAGAACAGAACAAAACCGTCAGAAATAATACCACACATCTACAGCCGTCTGATCTTTGACAAACCTGACAAAAACAAGAAATGGGGAAAGGATTCCCTATTTAATAGATGGTGCTGGGAAAATTGGCTAGCCCTAAGTAGAAAGCTGAAACTGGATCCTTTCCTTACTCCTTATATGAAAATTAGTTCAAGATGGATTAGAGACTTAAATGTTAGACCTAATACCATAAAAACCCTAGAAGAAAACCTAGGTAATACCATTCAGGACATAGGCATGGGCAACGACTTCATGTCTAAAACACCAAAAGCAACGGCAACAAAAGCCAAAATTGACAAATGGGATCTCATTAAACTAAAGAGCTTCTGCACAGCAAAAGAAACTACCATCAGAGTGAACAGGCAACCTACAGAATGGGAGAAAATTTTTGCCATCTACTCATCTGACAAAGGGCTAATATCCAGAACCTACAAAGAACTCAAACAAATTTACAAGAAAAAATACAAACAACCTCATCAAAAAGTGGGCAAAGGATATGAACAGACACTTCTCAAATGAAGACATTTATGCAGCCAACAGACACATGAAAAAATGCTAATCATCACTCGCTATCAGAGAAATGCAAATCAAAACCACAATGAGATACCATCTCACACCTGTTAGAATGGCAATCATTAAAAAGTCAGGAAACAACAGGTACTGGAAAGGATGTGGAGAAATAGGAACACTTTTACACTGTTGGTGGGACCGTAAACTAGTTCAACCATTGTGGAAAACAGTGTGACAATTCCTCAAGGATCTAGAACTAGACCATTTGACCCAGCCATCCCATTATTGGGTATATACCCAAAGGATTATAAATCATGCTGCTATAAAGACACATGCACACATATGTTTATTGTGGCACTATTCACAATAGCAAAGACTTGGAATCAACCCAGATGTCCATCAGTGACAGACTGGATTAAGAAAATGTGGCACATACACACTATGGAATACTATGCAGCCATAAAAAAAGGATGAGTTCGTATCCTTTGTAGGGACATGGATGCAGCTGGAAACCATCATTCTCAGCAAACTATCGTAAGAACAGAAAACCAAACACCGCATGTTCTCACTCATAGGTGGGAATTGAACAATGCGATCACTTGGACACAGGAAGGGGAACATCACACACCGGGGCCTATCATGGGGAGGGAGTAGGGGGGAGGGATAGCATTAGGAGATATACCTAATGTAAATGACGAGTTAATGGGTGCAGTATACCAACAAGGCACATGTATACATATGTAACAAACCTGCACATTGTGCACATGTACCCTAGAACTTAAAGTATAATAAAAAATTTTAAAAAAGGATGATTCTTTAAAAAGAAAATTTTTAGTTGTTAAAAACTTACAAAACTACACAGAATCAAGAACAAGGATATGGATGTGGAAGAAGACATTAAACAGTTTAGAGAATAACATGCATGGGTTTATGAAAATAAAATCTAGATTAAAAATTATAGCAATTGAATGAACATTTTTCTGTTCATTGTTTGCTAGTTTGGGAATAGGAAGAATTGCTTAGCCTTTATTAGTGGTAAAGTTATGCTATTACCTCACCCTGTTCTCCATTCCAGACAACTTTTATTCTTAGAATTTGCTAATACCCTTAATGTAAATATTTTGATAAATCCAGATTGTATTTTGAACTCTAATCAATCTAGTTCTTAACAAATATCTATTGCTAGAATCAATATTCATGGAAGATTCTAAAATAATGCATAGTCCTTCCATCTGCTGTCAAATTTTAATTTCATTTTTCTTTTAAGTCAAAGCCATAGAGAACAGAGCTGCTTATTTAGGCTTTTTGCAGGTGTGTACTTAGCCAACTCTTTTGGTATTATGCCATCATCCTATTTGGAGAGACTTTTTAAAGCAAGGAATTCTGAAACTTCATAATGTCTTTATTTCAAGCATGCCAAGGAGCATATTTTCCTCTATATAGTAGCATGCAACGTATATGAGAAACTATTTAGACAAAAAAACCTGTGATGTTGAGTAATTCATATGTGTAATTAAGCATGTCAAATGCTACCTATGCAACAAAAGTGACATATGCTAAATAAGCCTACAAAATACTAGTAAAACTATGCCAAACACATTTCCTAGAAGAAAATTGAATATGACTAGAATTTTAAGTGGTGTTATGCTTAATAAAATCTTAATGTCATAAGTTATTATAAGTTCTTTAATTTGCATTTTTCACTTGGAATTTTATAGGACTGAGTATTTTTATTATGAATAACAATTCCTTTTCTGCTTTGTCTTCTGGGAATCTGATAACCAGAAGTTCCACTCATCTCAATAATGATGGTTGTCTTTGCAGCTTTCAGTTTGTATTCGGACACTATGACTCTCCTTATATATTTCCTTGCCCTCATTTTTCTACTCTCTTATTTCCTCACTTAATTTTGTGTGGTATGCTTTACTGTAAGGCACAGCACATTTTTCAGCATGTCAAAATGGCAATGAAATGGGCTTAAAACAATCAATTAGCAGTATAATTTCACCACCAACCAGTTAGAGAAAAGAAGCTATATCCCCCCCAAGCCAATTCTAAATAATTTTTATAGTTTTATCTCCTATTTTTGTAGTTTTATCTCCTACAATACAAAATATAGTCTAATCGATTTTTAATGTCTAAAATGATATCCCATTATAAAATTCACTGATTTAAGATTGTTCCCCTCTTCTGCTGTTTTCTTTGAAATATACATGGGAGTCCCTACTGAACAAGGGGTGCTTTAAAAAAATCTGTGTAATTTATATGCCATATACTTATATTTTATATTTCTATGTTAGTTAATAATACAGATATGGGTATTTTAAAAATCCAAGTCCATGGCCCTCATGGAACTTATTTTCTAAGAAATGAAACAAGAAGTACAGTTGACCCTTGAACCACTAGGCTTGGAACTGTGTGGGTTCACTTACAGTCAAAATGTCCTCTGCCTCTGCCACTCCTGAGACAGAAAGAGCAACTCCTCTTATTCCTCCTCCTCCTCCTCAGCCTAATCAATGTAGAGATGATGAAAATGAAAACCTTTCTGATGATCCACTTCCATTTAATGAATAGTAAATATGTTTTCTCTTCTTTATGATTTTTAATAACATTTTTCTCTAGCTTACCTTATAATAAGAATAGAGCATAACAAACATATCACACACAAAATATGTGTTGATCAACTGTTATCTGTAAGGCTTCCAGTCAACAGTAGGCTACTACTAGCTAAGACTTTTTGTTTTATTGTTTTGTTTTGTTTTGGTTTGGTTTTTTTCTTTCTTTCTTTTTGAGACAAAGTCTCGCCCTGTCGCCCAGGCTGGAGTGCAATGGCGCGATCTTGGCTCACTGCAACCTCCACCTCCTGGGTTCAAACGATTCTCCTGCCTCAGCCTCCCGAGTAGCTGGGATTACAGGTGTGCACCACCACGCCCAGCTAACTTTTTGTATCTTTAATAGAGACGGGGTTTCACCATGTTGGACAGGTTGGTCTCAAACTCCTGACCTCATGATCCGCCCGCCTTGGCCTCCTAAAGTGCTGGGATTACAGGCGTGAGCCACCGCACCCAGCCAGTAGTTAAGATTTTAATGAGTCAAAAGTTATTTGCTGATTTTTGACTGCATAAGAGTCAGCACTCCTAACCCGTGAGTCAACTGTATAAAATACAAGGAGGTGTGAGAACGTCTATGTGGGAAGCCTGCTTAGGACTTGGAAAGATTAGGGAAGACTTTTGTAAAAAGTGGTATGTGTGCTGAATTGTGAAGGATGAAAAACAAAGAAGAGGAAGAGAATTATTAAAGGCCTAGAGAAGGACGTACACTGGCCCAGAGACAGGAAAGAGCAGTGAAAGTTCATGTTTTTTCCTATGGATTCATATTCTAGAAGCAAGAGATCAAACATGGACACAGAAAATGAGGCCAGCTGAGAACTTGGTAAACTATCATTAGAAATGTGAACTACATCTTTTAAAGCACTGGGGCTGTGTCTCTGATTTTATTCCCAGTGTGGCATGATTTGAAGTACACTTGAGAAAGATTTCTTTAACTACACAGAGGGGCCGCCTTGCAGAAATGCAAGAGGAAAAGAGTAAAACACTTTAGTGGGCTGCTTCGGTCATCTAAGACAAATAGACTAACAAGTCATTCATAAAATATCCTCATAAAAATTAGTTACCATAGCCAATTTATTAGTAGTAATGACTTAGGAATATTAAGTCTTGAATCTAAGCTAGCTAAGTTTGTCTTAATATTTAGCACAGCTTTGAATTGCACGTAATTTTCTATAATCGTGATGGCAATACTTAGGGGTAATGCCGTAAAACACATATAATCACATATGTAAGAAAAACATTGTTTTCCACCCAGATTAGAAATCCTAAAGGCATAGCTTAGAGTAGGTGTTTTTAAAAACTTATCAGTAATACAGGGATACCATATAGATGAATTCTTTAGAAATTTACCAAAATTGTCCAAGTGTTCACTTAATGGAATTGGGCCTTCTTCATTGTAGGTTCAAAGTGTTGTAATGTGGGCAAAATAAGAGAAGTGTCCGTGCCTTTCTTTGAAAGTAAATGTTTGTAGAATCTCAAAGTTTGGAACAAATATTACCTATGCAACAAAAATGACATCTGCTAAGTAAGCCTATAAAATACTACTAAACAATGCCAAATATATTTCTTTAAAATAAAATTAAATTGACTAGAATTGTAAGTGGTGTTTTGGTTAATAAAATCTCAATGTCATAAGTTATTATTACAAGCTTGTCTTTTGTGTTTTTCACTTGGAATTATACAGGACATATTTGAGTCATCCTGGTGTTTTCCTTGAATTGTCTTATTTTTTATTAAAATACTAAAATAAAAAGAAATAGATATTTCATATTAAGTGTTATTATATGGCTGTTTTTAGATTGGGATAGATGAAATTTATTCATATTAAAAGGAAAGCGTGTGTAATTTATTTATGTTAGGGAAAATGAGTAAGATTTTGGAAAAATAAAGCTCACAAAGCTTAATTAGCTGCTTCTTTTTATAATCTTTTTGTTGATCAAACTGTCTTTCAATATATGAGTGCTTCTGATGAAAATAGACATATAGATTTAAAATCATTTTTAAAGATGCTGAAGTATAGGTTGTATACCTTCTAAAATACTGTTTGTGCTTCCTGAAATAAATTAGATTAATGTACCTTTAATTCTGAGAATACAAGTATTAACAGAGCACCTCAGCATGCTATATCTGGTCTACATAAGGAGCAAAATGATTTTCACTGACATCCAACTGGTTATTCAACACATACAAATCTGCTGCCTCTAGACTCTGGTAAAGTTTCAGTTCTATAAATGGTCATTAGGGTGTTAAGTGAATACAGGCTTTTTAAAAAATGGTGGCCTGAAATTGTTTTTGTAAATAAAGATTATTTCTCAACAGAGAAATCCACTATAGTTGAAATAGGTCATCTCTCTATTATTGGTGAAATTTGATCAGGTATTTTAATGTGAAAAGAAAAACAAAATAATAGAATGCTAATTTTATTTGTTCGTGTAATAGTACCTGCTTTTGGAATCTGGTCAACAAGATAAGAATGCCCTAATCATAAACAATTGTATGGAGAAGCTGATGTGCATTTGTAAGATTGCTGCTTCTCTTCACCAGCATTTTAAAAATTGTGAGAAAATATTGGTGGTAATATGTTATAATCAAGACTTTGAGCAATTTTGAATATAACTTGAATATCCAAGACAATGTCACCATAATTTTGTAATAAGTACAGATGCACAATATTAAACATATAGTTATGCATGTATATGAATATGCATATACTTTTAAATTTTAAATTTGTAAGTTTAACATTAGTACTAAACCTATCATTTATATGGCTTTTCTACCAATTGGACAATGAGCTTCTCAAAGACAGATTGTGTTTTATTTACCTTTATGTTTACTGGACCTGCCTTCTCTTTCTTACAGCAGTTACTCAATGAGTGATTTTTAGAAAACTGCATATTCACAAAACGGTAGTATTTATTTTTTTAATATTTTGGGACACAGATTTAAATGGTTTGGAACCTCATACAGGTTAGATAATATCTGAATGAAAGTGTAATACGTTTCAAATAAAACTAGAGAAGTGTCTTATGATTTCCTCCTCCCTACTTTGCCGCGCTCTGCCTTCTTTCCCTGAAACATTCTTATCAAATAATCTGCCATATCCTGGTCTCTAAGATACTTTAGCAACTGGGAAAAAAAGTTTTCAGCATACTACCCTGCTCTTGTTCATGTTTTGTTTAGTAATTACTATCCTATTGTATCATGTCTGCGTGTTTGTCTCCAAAAATAAAAAGGCAATTTCTTCGAGTATTTCATTAAATTTTGCTCCCCAAAATACTGTACGTATTCTAATAGTAGATACATATCAACTATTCCTCAATTTATTGAATCTATGCATATGGAGGTGAAACCTTGAAAATAATGATAAGCTATTTAAAATTTGCAAAGCTAGTATGCATTTGCCAATGTATTGCTCCCATTCAATGATAATATATGTGTTTGTTGAGAAAATACTGTGCAGGTGTGTTATAATCAAGACTCACAGCCAAATAGTTACATCGTGAGAGAATCTGAGGCAACGCCTCCCTTCTCAATAAGACTCTAAGGCAATAAAACTGTGTCCAGTCAAACACAGAGAGGGTCCCAGAACTTTCAAGGCTGAGAGGAATCTAAACGGGCATCTGTCATCTCTTCAAAAGTATTGACAGGGAGCTCAATTTAATATCACAGCACTGCATAAATGTTTTCTAAAATGTGTATGCAACAGGATTGGGTGTTTATTTAAAATATACTCATTATTAATATTAAATGAAAATAAAACCCTAATCATTTCAATTAAGAAATACCATGATTTGGAGTGTGTTTTCATCATGTTGTCAACATTTAAAACCTAATTTTCTGTAATAATTTATAATTACTTCATCTTTCATTCCATCTGGAGGGTAATCAATATAGAAGCATATGAACCAGCTGCTGCCCCAGTCATGGGGCAGCTGCCAAGAGTGACCTGGGCTTCTGTCCAATAGCAGAATCCCCAGAAAACCCTCTAGCTAAAGTAAATTGGTACAAGTGCAAATACAGCTTCCTTTTACCTAACATTTTCATTTGTTGGGATCTATCAATCTTTGGCTTTCTTGCCTCACTTTTCATACACCCATGATTTTACAACCAAACAACTGTTTATTTAAAGTTTTAAAGTTATATAGTGCTAATACATATAATTACTTCGAGGTTGTAGATATAATGATTTTTGCAAACCCCCTTTGTTGGCTGTCAAAGGCATGCCTAAGAATATAAAAACTCTAATATAAATACAAAATAGAAAGAAAAACAAAACAGCATCTATCAGGGAAAATCCAGTCATGTAAGGCATATTGATCATAGGTGGAAATAATAAAGTGAAGTCTAATAATTTAATTAAAATAGAAGATTATGGCCTTTTATCTACTCATATAATAATCACCCCCAAAAGAAAATTATATATATGATTCTATAACTTTGTTGTATTTGTTATAAAAATGGCAAGCAGAGACTATTTTTCAGGTAAAAGTTTTAAAATCTAACAAATGTTGACTTTATAATAACAAGCACTTAATACCCATCATGTCAGATACTCTTTGTAGCAATATTGTAGGCAGATTTCTAGTATTTTCTTTTTATAAAGCTATCCATTAGCTTACATTAAATTAGGCAACTTAGTATTTCTGTAGCCTGTTACTCTCATGTTTTCCCACTAAATTACTTTTTATTTTTATTTTTTTTAAATACTAGCTCTTTTTAATGCCTTAATACCGTATTTTCTGTGACAAAATTCCAAATAGATTTGCTTAGAAATAAAACAAAACCCACAGGCTTATTAATATCTTTAAGGAATGCTTTGGAAGACGAGTTGTAAAAGCTAATTACTTCCAAAGATGGGCATTTGAGCAACTGTCATTTGTTTCTCACTTTGATTTCTTTTTAATTAATTCGTTATTTTTTAAAGTATTTCCAGGATTTAAAATTATTTTTTATAGTTTGGCTTCAAATCCCTTGTTCTTATTTCCCTTGAGTAATCTGCTTCCCAGTGATAGAACAGTAATGAAAATGGTGTTTGAAAGATTCAGAAAAGTGTTACCTCCTTTCAACATTTTTTCTTTTCCTTAAAACTATGATAAAATATGTTTCTTTTTAACTTGAATCTTCGACTCCAGTTCCAATGGATACTTTACTAAAACTAGGCAGTTCAAGGGAGTATTTACGAACTTTCAAAATCGGCCATATGTTCTATAAAGTAGAATTCTATAATCAGCATAAGTTAGCTTGGCTTTCCTTAGCCCTGGTCCTTCATGATTCTTCCTAGAAAAGCTGATAAATTTTATTTATAAAAATTTTAGTTGAAACTCTGTTCAAATTATATTAAGTACTGTTGTATTTATTAATAAAATATTCCTTCGTTTGGAAGTAATAAGGATAGAGACTTTTTAAATTTTAGATTCCTTTATAAATTTAGTAATAATTATTAAGATTATACTAGGCTTAAGTATTACAAAGTCCATCCTGAACAATCTATAATGTTTGGTGTGTTTCAGGTATCGTACTTGGTTCTTGACTAAGTAAAACACTTTCTTCTTAATTTTATGATTATACATATTTTTATACCTCTTCCTGCCTCTCTCTCTTCCCCAAAATTCCTCTTGAATTGTGTGCCTACTCTTTCCTCTTGGTCTTTAGATTTATCACCCAATCTACCATTAAAAAGGTTTGTCCTGGCATATGTTTCATAGTTTTCTCTCTAGTCCCACCTGTGTCTCTAAACTAATCTTACATTTCTAAATGTTTTCTGGGTTTCCAAGTCTGTGGATATTATTCTGAAAGCTTCAATTCAGACTTCTTTGACTCAACCTCATCTTTTCTTCATACCTTCCCCAAATCCTTGTTTTTCTTATCCACGACTTCTTTCTATTAATGACCCTGTTGTTATACGTTGAATTGTATATTTAAGTCTTAACTTCCAGTACTTTAGAAAAAAGTACTAAAAAAAAGAGGAGGGGGGAAGCTGTGGCAGATATAATTAGTCAAGATTAAACTGTATTGGAGTAGGGTGGGCCCTTAATTAAATATAACTGGTGTCCTTATGATAAGAGAGAAATTGGGGGCCAGACACAGAGGAAACCCCATCTAAAGAGAGAAAGATACACAGTGAAATAACAGCCCTATGACAAGAGGGACAGAATTTGTAGTAATGCACCTACAAGCCAAGGAATGCCAAGGACTGTCAGCACATGCCAAAGGCTGGAAAAGGCAAGGAAGAATTTTCTCCTACAGGTGTCAGAGGGGCATGGCTCTACTAACCCTGATTTTGGATTTCCAGCCTCCAGGAATTGGGGAGAACATTTTTTTCTTGTTTGTGGACTTTGTTATGGAAGCTAGGGAACTAATACAGCTATCATATCCTGTAACTGAAATCTCAGTCATATTTTACTTAATAGTCGTCCTGACCCTTCACTGTCGATAAAATTCTGAAATCTTTCAATTCTCTTTTGATAATAATGGCAGCAGACTTCACCTATACACGTACTTTGCCCCATCTAATTGAAATAGTAGTAAGTTCTAACATCCTATAATAGGTCCTAAAGTCTAATAATAGGCTTTTTGCTAAGTTAAAAGCTTAGAAGACTGTGGTATATTGATAGTCTCAGTACTCTCCATTTTTCAGTGGTCCCTGATTCCACACTCTTTGCTGTGTAACTTTGTAGTTCCCTTCCATCATGACTTTGGGCTCCACCATCAGGTGTATTTAAAGCCAATAGAATGCTGGCCGCTGTCATTCAAACAGAGTCTTAAATGAACTTTAATATTGGGACATTACTTTCTAAACTCTCCCTCCACTATCTCTGTGAAAATATGCCTGGTAGCTCATTGGAGAATAAAAAGCATGTGACTCAGTCACCGCCCATTCTAATTTCTGCAGCTAACTTTCAGCATGTGAATGAGTCTAGTAGAAAACAGATAAACTACTCAGCTAAACCAGCCTAAAGTGCTGATCTACATAGTCTTATGTTAAATAAATGCCTATTGTTTTAAGTCACTAAATTTTTGGCTTGTTTACACACACACACACACACACACACACTTTGTTATATTATTACTGTGACAATAAATATCAGGATCTACATATTATGCTACGGGAGCTATATCTAGCCTCCTCTTTCCTTTTGAAACTTATTATCCATTGCATCAGTTCATTCTTCATATCCTATAGCAACCTCAATTGTTACTAGAAATATGGGTTACGGGCATGTATATGATTAATAACAGAGCATTTATAATAATAAAATTAGATGATATGTGATTTTCCTACTTGGGGCTGGAAGAACCTCTAATTTTATGAAATCCTTAAAAAACAAATATGAATTATAAATTACTAACATATAAATGTGTATTGTTTTAGAAATCTGTTCTTTAGGATAGACATGCATTCTTGGGACAATAATTTATCAACAAAACTATTATCTCATAAATAAGCCAAGAATATTATAAAAGTATGTCTTTTTCTGGGAACCAAATTAGAAAACTTGACATCAAGGATAGTGCCAAAAAATACATTTACATTCCATAGTGTGCAAACAACTCTGCCACTATAAGACTAAAAAACTAAATTATTTATGAAAGTGTCAATTTCTGTATACAGAAATACCAATTTGGATTACAAATTTATGAGTGTATGATATCTTATTGCAGAGTAAGCACACACTCTAGGGATTAAGAATTCTCAAAGTAACCTATACACACACACACACACACACACACACACACACACACACACACATAATGTCATCAGGTTTTGTCCTTGTTTTTCCAATTTTATAAATAAATGACACCTTCCAATTAAAAATTTCCATTTTTTATGATATACTATTAATAAAAGTTATTTATATAATTTAAAAATGAATATACATGTATATAAAATTCTCAGTTAAACTTCGGATTTTAGCATTTGCACAAAAGACATTTATGTGAAATTTTTGGCTTAGAAATTTATTTTACATGGAATTTATATTTAATTTCTATACTTAGAAATTTTCTTTTATTTTGAACCATTTGATCACTGATTTGGTTGTCTTAATAAGGTATATTTTTGAAGTAGGTTAGCCTTGGGGACTGCCTTTCATAAAAAATATTTTATGAAAATTGACTTTGATAAAGCAATAGAAAATCACACACACATTTTCTTTTAAAAATGTATTTAGCATTTGTAGTTATGCTGACTTTCTACAATTATACATGCATTTATTCATTCTTTAAGCAAATATTTTATGAAAATTTACTATAACTTAGTTCCATTGTTTTGTATGGATCAAGAATACCATTGATATATCAAAGTTGATTTATTCAACTTTAATTTTAATAAATCATTGGGGTAATATGCAACTAAATTTCACTAATTTAGTTAATGATGTCACTGTAACTATGTAAACCTTGCTCAGGTACATTTCAATAATGCAAGGAAGAAATGACCTGATCTGTTTGCTTTAATTTGTTTCATTTTATTTTCAAGAGTTAATAAAAAATTTAAATAGCATTCTTCTTTGAAAAAGAGTTCATAGAAGATAAAAAGATGAAGAAACAAAAAATAGATGTATAATTATATACTAGTTACTTACAAATGGTTATAACTTACAATTTCTTTTTAACTATAAGTTTTAGTTATGAATTGTAACTAAGTTATAAATTAGTTACAAATGAGTTTGTACTGATTTATATTATTTTTAAAGAGTTCTTAATTGATCCAACACATTTAATTTTTCTTTAGTTATTAAAACAACAAAAAGCCCAGATATGCATAAAATATGTTATTGAATTTATTACAAATTTATGTATCAAAATATGCACTATCTAAAACTAGTAACAGGATGACTTATTGATATAGGAGGGGAACAGGGAAGTGCTGAGTAGAGAAGAGGTGGGCACCTGGCAAGGGCTCCACCCTGGGGCCTGTGCCCACAGGTCTAAGTGAGAACAGGCACTCCTATTTTCACACCCAAATGCTGCATTTTCTGAGACCACTCTGGCCTGCCACATACCCCATCCTACGCCCATATAAACCCAAGATCTTAGCAGGCACAGACACAAGTGGCTGGATGTTGGAATCAGCAGAACAGTGATGATGGAACAATGCAGTAGAGAAAGTGAGAAGAGGATGGACATCTGGATGCTGAGGGGAGTTCGTCCAAGGGCAGTCAAAGAAGAGTCTAGTCACTGGGCAGCCTGACTCCAGGGGTGACCACCTTTCCACTCCATCCCCTCTCTTCTGACTCCCCATTCATCCCACTGACAGCCACCTCCACCACTCAATAAAACCTTGTACTCATTCTTCCAGCCCAAGTATGATCTGATGCTTTTGGGACACTGGGCAAAAACTCAGGATACAGAAAAGGCTGTTACACTGGCCCCCTGCCCTTGTGATAAGGCAGAGGATCTATTGAGCTGATTAACACAAGCCATCTGCACATGGCAAAGTTGAAAGAGCATACTCTAACACACACCCACTTGGTTTTCAGGAGTTGTAGACACCCTTCCCTAAACACTGCGGGAGGCAGGAACCCAAGAGTAGTTCCCAGAGCCTCTGCACCTGCCTGTCTGCATGCTCGCCCTAGGGATCTGAGCAGTGGGGGCAACAAAGGAGCTAGCCACACCCCCGCTGCATATTCTTCCAGGTTGTTAAGGGAACTCTCCCATTTCATTATGAATGTTTTTCTGTGGAAAAGCTGGATATGGTTATTTTATTCTCATTTTATTTATGTTCAACACAGTGCAATGTTTGTTTAAAATATGATATTTTGGCAGTTTCATCAAATAACAATTACTATATTCAATCATTTATTTACTCTCTTATTTACCTTTTTAAAAATAAATTTTCTTGTGTATATTTTAGGTTAAAGACATGATGTAATGAGATACATACAATTAGCAAAATGGTTACTTTAGTGAAACAAATTGACTTATCTATCATCTCATATAATACAGTTACTTTTTTGTGTGTGACAACAGCAACTAAGATCTACTTATTTAACAAAAATTCCCAATATAATGCAATTCAATTAATTAATTCATCCTCATGCTACATTACAAATCTAGACTAAATGCATTTTAGATATCTGCTACTTTTTATCTTTTTGCCTATGTCTAGTCTCCCATTTTCTCCACACCCTTCTTCCCACTGCTCATGGTTACAACTGTTTAATTCTCTATCTGTATACTTGACTTTTGGTGGACTCCACATATAAGTGAGATCATGCAATATTTTTATTTCTATTCTGGCTTATTTCATTTAGCATACTGTCCCCCAGTTCTACACATGTTGTGGTAAATGGCAGGATCTGAATTTTTATGGCTGAATAGCATTCCATTAAGTATAGATACACCACACTTTATTTATCCATTGATTAGTCAATAAATGCTTAGGTTGTTTCTATAAAATGGCTAGTGTGAATAATTCTGCAATAAACATTTGAGCACCAGCATCTTTACAGGATGGTGGTTTAATCTCCTTTCATTGCATATACAGAAGAGGGATTGGTGAGTTCATGGTAGTTCTATTTTTAATTTTAGGAAACTTCATATTGTTTTCCATAATGATTGTACAATCTACAGTCCCACCAACAGTTACTAGAGTTCCTTTTCTTTCTCTGCACCTTTGCCAATATTTGTTAGCTCTTGTGTTTTTAATAGCCATTCTAAGAGGTGTGAGGTGGTATATCTCAGAGATTTCAATTTGCATTTCCCTGATGATTAGTGATGTTGCGCACGTTTTCATATTTCTGTTGGCCATGTATATGAATTGCTTGAAAAAAATGTCTGTTCAGGTCTTTTGTCCATATTTTTAAACACATTATTTGTTTTTCTGCTATCGAGTTGTGTGATTTACTTTTGATGGCACACTTTTATATTTCAAGTAAGTGTGCAGATATAAATTCTGAATTGAATTCTTTAATTGTTGTTTATCATTTAATGAAAATGTAACATTTTGTTTCATAGAATATCATTTTACCTAGGCAATACCATTCAGGACATAGGCATGGGCAAAGACTTCATGATAAAAACAACAAAAGCAATTGCAACAAAAGCCAAAATTGACAAATGGGATCCAATTAAACTAAAGAGCTTCTGCATAGCAAAAGAAGCTAGCATCAGAGTGAAGAGGCAACCTAGAGGATGGGAGAAAATTTTTGCAATCTATCCATCTGACAAAGGGCTAATATCCAGAATCTATAAGGAACTTAAACAAATTTACAAGAAAAACAACAACTCCATCAGGGCAAAGGATGTGAACAAACATTTCTCAAAAGAAGACATTTATGTGGCCAAGAAACATAGGAAAAAATGCTCATCATCACCGGTCGTTAGAGAAATGCAAATCAAAACCACAATGAGATACCATCTCATGCCAGATAGAATGGTGATCATTAAAAAGTCAGGAAACAACAGATGCTGGCAAGGATATGGAGAAATAGGATCACTTTTACACCGTTGGTGGGAGTGTAAATTAGTTCAACCATTGTGGAAGACAGTGTGGCAATTCCTCAAGGATCTAGAAGTAGAAATACCATTTGACCCAGCCATCCCATTACTGGGTATATACCCAAAGGATTATAAATTATTCTACTATAAAGATACATGCACACTTAACGTTTATTGCAACACTAGTTCCAATGGCAAAGACTTGGAACCAACCCAAATGCCCATGAATGATAGATTGAATAAAGCAAATGTGGCACATACACACCATGTAATACTATGCAGCCATAAAAAAGGATGAGATCATGTCCTTTGCAGGGACATGGATGAAACTGGAAGCCGTCATCCTCAGCAAACTAACACAGGAACAGAAAACCAAATAGCACATGTTATCACTTGTAAGTGGGAGTTGAACAATGAGCACACATGGACACAGGGAGGGGAACGTTGCCCACTGGGGCCTGTCAGGCAGTTGGGAGGTGGGGCAAGGGGAGGGAGAGCATTACAACAAATACCTAATGCATGCAGGGCTTAAAATCTAGATGATAGGTTGATAGATGAAGTAAACCACCATGGCACATGTTACGTATACCTATGTAACAAACCTGCACATTCTGCACATGTATCCCAGAAGTAAAATAAAATAAAATAAAATAAAAATGGAAAAAAAAAGTATCATTTTATTTATTTATTTATTTTATTTTTGAGACAGAGTCTCACTCTGTCACCCAGGCTGGAGTGCAGTTGCATTATCTCGGCTCACTACAACCTCCACCTCCTGGGTTCAAGGAATTCTCCTTCCTCAGCCTCCCGAGTAGCTGGGACTACAGGTGCACACCACCACACCTGGATAATTTTAGTAGAGACGGGGTTTCACCATGTTGGCCAGGCTGGCTTTGAACTCCTGACATCAAGTGATCCGCTTACCTTGGCCTCCCAAAGTGCTGTTATTACAGGCGTGAGTCACCACACTCAGCCTATTTTGAATTATCTAAAAACGTAATTCCTTTACAATGTAGGTATTTTGTTTGTAAGTCTTGGTTAAGCCAGGCAGTATACATATTTAATGGGGCTTATCATATATTTCATTCTATGATGATACATACTGTCTTTGTCAAATGAAGCAAGTCAGTAGAATGCAAAGATTCCTTGGATTTCAGATTCAGAAATCTTATTAGAATTTGAATTTTACCTGTGTTGACGTACATCAAACGAGAGAGCCTCTATTCCCTCATGTTTTAAAAAGGGATAAATAATGCGTACCCATATGAAATCATTATGGAGCTTAATTGAGATAATACATATGAAAATATGTGTGTAATATTTGCTGTGTAATCCAAGTTTTAATCACCTCCCACACTTTTCATGGCAAAAGAAGCATGCACAGTCTATTCTAATGAAAACCTAAGATGCCTACCTGAAATCTGCTAAAGGAGTGATACGAGCTGCCTGGACTCCATAGAACTATGTGGAAATTTAGCTTTCAGTCAGGGCCCTGCATCAGTGACATAGACCACCATCCTCTTTTTCTTCATATACGCTTCTTGAATTCTCACAATGCATTACTCAATACATCTTTTTACCTTAGATATTTCAGTTATTTAGGGTTATTTTGAGTGGTTTTATGTACTACTTTATTGAAACAAAATCTCTGCAACTCTCTGCAAAAGGAATTTAACATATGATTTGGGAGCTGCCTATCAACAATCTGAACCCCCGATCAAATAGTATTTACATTTAACTTAGGAGAGTTCCTGAGTTATATATATATGTGTGTGTATATATATATATATTTAATTATTGGGATGAACGAATGATATTGTTAATGTAATTATTCAAATTTGATCATTTAAACCATGCTCCATTTTTATTGTTAGTCTCTTATTTGCCTGGACATTTTCTCATTAATTCTGGAATAAAGTTGTATTAGGTCACACAGTATCTATATTTTTCAGACACAGTATTCTTAGCAATATAGACAAATAGCTGATTATATTTCTGGGCCTTCTAAATCCAAAAGATTCTAATCAAGCAACAGAAAAATCAAACTTACCAGTTTGTATTAGAATGGGGCTAGCAATCAATCTGATAATTTTAATCACATGCAATTATTCTACCTTTATCTGAATATTAATCATTATAACATTTATTTTCTTGAGATATGTTATTAAAGATACCAATCAAATAGTAGCTATGCTCTCGGTATATGCTTGAAATGCAAATCAGCATTTATGCACTGAAGTTGATGAAGAAAGGAATTTATCTCTCTTCATTTAGTTATTCACACTGAAGAAAAATGCTTATATGTTAACCTAAAATTGACATATGTATTAACATTAAATTGGTATATATGCTAAGATTAAATTTTCCCCACACAGGCCATTTTACCCGTATACCATCAATGATCAATATTCTTCATATGAAATATATTTACTTATTATATATGCATATGTGTATACAGTATATCCTAGATCTTTTGTCATTATATTCATAAAGAAAACTACTTAGTTATATTCAAAAGATACAGAGTATGACGATGTAAAATTTGTGTAAACTACTTAGTTATATTCAAAAGATGCAGAGTACGACAATGTAAAATTTGTGTATTATTTATGATGAGTATACAATTGTTCTGCATAAGTAAAGATAATATTATCAGGATGTGCACTCTAAGTACTTTTTCCAAAATTGGGAACTTTTTTTGCTGATCCATTCATATTTTATGGTCTCCCCCAGTGTCATTAAAGGATACATTATTGGTAACTTCTGGAATGGAGCAAACACCGCTATGGCCTGTGCAAGATCAGAATGTGGTTTCATTCATTCATATCAGAATCGTATTAACCAGGCTAACCAAACTAAGGACAGCGTTATCAGGTGAGAAGTCGGAAATAGTAGAGAAGAGGAAAATAGAAAGCCACTGATGTTGAGATCTATTTAATGATAATACAAAATTTAGAGGTGGAATAAGCCTTCAAGATCACCTATTTAAACTATTTATTTCAATATATTAGAAAAACAGATTTCTCCCACTCAATAAAATATGTAACTTTCTCAAATGTACCCATCTCATAAGGATTAAAGGCAGAGGAAGGGGAAACTAGAACTCAATTGCCTTTATTCATACATTTTTAAAAATTTGCCCTTTTAATATTATTTACTCCTACAGAACGGAGAACAACACAAACATTATTTATTCTACAATAGACTCATTTAAGCCACTCAGATTTTCTAGTTTTAACATCCTTTCTTGGTGATTAAAGAAGAAATGAAATGAAGCAGAGGGGAAGGAATTCTTGATTATGAACCAAAAACAGGCAAAAAGGGGAAGGAGCAGGAATATGACACAGGGGGAGAACACGCTTTTGGGGCTAGATATGTTTACATATGTTGCTTTACCTAATCCTCATGGCATCAAATAAGGCGGTGTCAATTTCTGACTTTTCAGATTGAGATGCTGGCAGCTTTTCTCAGGTCACACAATCACAAAACAATGGATGAGGATCACAACAAATCAGCAGCTGGCTTTGTAGAAGACCTGAAAAGTCGTATCTGCATATGTTATATGTAAATTTCATGTCAGCTCCAAAAGAGAATTTCAATAACTTGCCTAAGGTACCAGAAAAAGTAAGCAAACGATCTTGAATTTAAACTTAGAAGAGCCTAACTACAACTTGTGTCAATGTTCTTCTTCCTGGACCACAACAGTTTTTCTGTTATTTGATACTTTGCTGCTCTCAACATAAATGTCTTTGGATGGTGGCAAAGTTATTGCCCTTATGAGAGGTGTTTTATGAATAATTTTGAAAATACACATAAAAATGTATTTTGAAAACATATATTAATGCTTTCTCTTTGGGTTTATATAAAAACAAAATAAATGAAAAGAAGTTTCATGGAGGTGGCAGTATGTTTTTAGTCCCCAATATACTGTTGCTCTCAGGACAAAGTAAGGTTTTAAAAATATGTCCTTGATAGTTTTAAATATTTTAAAAATTAAAATATATTTTAAAATCTTAACTGCATATTGTACTTTGAAGGTTTCTGCTATTTGAAAGATAATGCAGCCTTGTCCTTCAGGAATGTCCTACAAAATGCATTTTCAAAAATTTTCTCTTTTTTCCAAGAACATTGTTCACAATTACCTGGCAAACATTGAAGTCTGTCCTTCAGTTGCCTTTTAAAACATTAATTTTCATCTTATGAATAAGTCTTTAATGTACTTCACAATTAATTCTGATCTTTACTGCTGTATAGCTTTAAATTTATTTCACTGAATAAATCTTTCATGTATTTTAATTCCAAATTATGGATAAGTATACTGTTGCTTCATTACATTCCACAACATTCCCATTTAAATCCCATATTATTAATCAAGACATCAATTTCCTTACAAGTTCTTAGTAAGTAGAGCATTTCTGTACTGAATGAAGGTATTTACTTCCTGTATATTGTTTTCAAAGATCAATTGTTATTAAATTTGTATTGTAACTGACATGCTGAAATATACAAATATTCATATGAAAAATAATTTATAACAGTAAAATAATGTGCTAAAACAATGGACAAAATATGAGTATATATAGTATCTCACGAATAATAAAAAATAGTGCTAATACTGTTTCTCCTGAAAACTTTTTAAAATGCTAAGTGAAATGTAACTTTTCAAAATAACTCTAGTCATTTATAGCTGTGGGATTGAATTGTTATATAATTCTATTTTCAGGTACAAAATCATAAAACTATTTTTTTCTGTCTTTTATTTTCATATTTTTAGGTTATTTTGAGCAGGATATTAAGACTGCCACTGTGATTTATAATTTTTTTTATTTTTACTGTGACTAGAGAATTATGTCCTTAAGGTTTTAAGATTCCATATAGTTTTTTTAAAAAATTCATCTTTTCTGTGATTAACAATCATAGGTTATTACATCTAACACTTCTTTTTCTTTTCAACTTTCTGAGGTTAAATATTTCAACAACGATTATCAAACAAGAGATATTTCATTTTGATATTTTTGCAAGTTTTCTTCCATTTGCTTTCAAGATTGCATTGTCACATATTATGACATTTGTCATCTTTCTGTAAAAGGGTCTTCATGAGGAAAAGTGAAAGTCTGTGTTTTGAAGCAGGGATAAAGAAGATAGTCCTACATTTATTGAACTATAGGCCATTGACTTGAAGCTCATAGAAATTCCTGAGAAGGACCTGTGGGGAGAGAGAATCAACTCTCTGATGAACATATAACTGTAAATGTTAGAGTTGGATAGTTAACTGCAGATATTTTGCCTATCATATTTTGCTCCATATCAGCGTTTAAATTCTGGGATCTCAAGTAGGTTCTCTTGTCCTTGATTTTTTTTTTAAATTCAGCCAGCAGAGACCCTTTCCCTTGGTTGCTAGAGCTTATTTGTATACTCAGAATGTTTTCGTATACCAGTTCAACTACAACTCATTCAGTGAACCAAACCCTATGGGACAGTATTTGAAGTATTGTAAAAATAGTTTTCCACCCAGAATGATTAGAGGCCAGATAGGGGCTTCCATCTTGCCGTGGGTAATACTGTGAGAACTATGCTGGGATGACCTGGGTGTTCTGGGTGATCAGAGCGGCCAACCTGGCTTCCCTGCCTGAAACCACTTGAGAGTCCAGAACTAAGCAGTCTCCGCCTTCATTGACATGGGCACAGAGACACCTCGGCATTCCCCAGTTTTTAATTAAGTATGGTTAACTTTAACCTAAAATTCGACCAGTTTTAAGAATGCAGAGAATTTATAACTTGCACAAAATAGATAATTGGTTGATACCAAGTACATAAATAAACTAACAAATAATTGATGTAAATTGCCATCCCACTGTGTCTAACCAATGTATTAAAATAAATGCTAAGAATGTCACATGTAAATTCACTCACTGCAGATACCTTTCTCCATTGTGCCCTTATTTATTGGTACAGAATCTTAAGAAATAAATCAACAGTAGAGATTTCACTTTGCTTTACTACCAAAACATTCTGCTAGAATATAAAATAAAAATACATTGACTAGGGCCAGGCAGAGTGGCTCACACCTGTAATACCAGAAATTTGGCTGTGCAAGGAGTGTGGATCACCTGAGGTCAGGAGTTTGAAACCAGCCTGGCCAATATGGTGAAACCCCATCTCTACTAAAAATAATAAAAATTAGTCAGGTGTGGTGGTGGATGCCTGTAATCCCAGCTACTCAGGAGGCTGAGGCAGGAGAATCGCTTGAACTCGGAAGGCAGAGGTTGCAGTGAACCAAGACCACACCACTGCACTCCAGCCTGGGCTACAAAAGTGAAACTCCATATCAAATAATAATAATAATAATAATATATTGACTAAAGCATACATTATTCCATATATGTCACAGGTTAAAATTGTTTTGCAAACTATGAGCTGTTTTCTTTCCTATATGATTTTTAATACTTTTGAATGATACTTCTATGATGTTTTATAAAAATAATTAACAGTCTAGGTTTCTGCTCTATTTTTCTGTACCCAGAGCAAGTGCTTTTTTTGATGACTTGTTTGCTTAGCATAATAACTACCACTAAAAGGCAATGCTATCAACGTGCTTTGTTATTTGCATCTGAGTATTTGATACCTAATTCTAAACAAAATTAGGTAAGTCTTGGAACTATAAACTTTGCCTAACACCAAGTCAAGAATTACACTGCTTAATATGTAGCCAAATAATGACAAAAATAGTATATTCTTTCAGTAAAAGGGCAACCTCAGAAAGGTGTGCATTAAGAAGCATTCTCATTACAATACAATAATTTAATTGTGTTCCATCTCAATACCTAGCTTTTCAAGGATACTTGACAGAAGATTACATTTTCCTAATGAAATTCTGTAAGAATACCAGATTATGGTAATTGGATTCAGGTCTCTTAAAACACAGTATCTGCATAAACTGAATATTTTTCTACACATGTATGCAAGGCTTTGCATTCTGCATTTTGTGTTTTGGATTTGAAAAATAACACTAACATAACTTTTGTTGGGTCACTGTCATTCTCATCATAAAGTATTATTGGCAGATACGATGAGAGGGAAGCCACATTATCTACTTAAATTAGGTAATGCACATATTCCCAAGGTTATGGTCCTAGCAATCATAACAGAAATCTCTGAAATAGTTCTTCTATTTTTTGACTAACATGTATTTGTTTGAGTAGAACCATGAGTGCCTGAAGCAGTGTTAAAGGTATCTATCTGTTCATTACTAAGTACAACACCTTTGACTGGACCAGAGGCTCAAAATGATCACAGGAGTCATTGACTCACAATTTTCTAGAACTAATATTTTGTTAGGGATATCTAGGCCTTAGGCAGTGACAAAGATCATCTTGTCTTGTAATCCTGTATATCTGGAAGAAGTTTTGTAAAACTCTGACCCTAAAACTTCCACTTCATTTGCCACCTTATGTCCCCAGGTAAATGTACCCAAAATAAGGTTATCTAGTATTAGTTTATCTAATTGGCAGTCCAGTAAATAACTTTCCGAAATTTTACTTCTGGTTTCCACAGGGAAACTAGGAAATAGAAAGGTTTTCATCCTCTGGTTATCCCTTTAAAGGAGTTTACTTCTGATTTTTATGACTGAATTGTGCACTTTCCCGTGCCCTGTTCACATCACCACAGTTACTACTGCCTCCTCAAGGAGATGCACACACTTCTTCACAGCGCCATTTATTCCTGAGTACACAGCTGCTCATATAGGTGTAGGAATTTCACATGACATTAATAGGCAGCAATATCTTAGAAGACATGTTTTAACTATTATCATTTGGCTGCCTAGAGAGATAAATTTAGGGAGAAATTTTCTCACTAGAGAACAGATTAGTGATGAATAGCCATAATATGCTGTACAGGTGGAAAACAATGACAGAGAGAAAATTAATCTCCTCAATAACTATCAGTTTTTCTGTACATAATATATGTAAAGATCGTTTATAGATGAGATCACAAAGTAACCTTTTGCCTTTAGTGATGCTGATAATTATTAATAGAGCGCTAAATTTACTTCAGTAATATGTCAAGCAGTATATTAAGCAATTCTCATATATTTTTTCATTTAATCATAACAATAGCCTTGTGAAGTTCTTATTGTTCCTTTCAAAGAAGTGAAATAAAAGCACAGAGAAATCATCAATTGCCTAAAGTCACATAGTGGAGCTGGAACTGGAACCTGTATCTCTTTGATTTCATTAAAAAGAATCCACTTCTCAACCTCATTCGGATGAACACAAATTTTCTCAGAGATATAGTGGCCCTGTTAAAAAAAATCACTAACCCGTTTACTCAATCAGCACCAAATAAAAACAACATTCAAATTGTATTTATTAGAAAACTGTATTTTAAAGCTAAGTCAGGCATGCTTTCTAAAGAGATGAAGGTTTGGAAAATGTATTAGAATCTAATCGCTAAAATAAGAACTATTAATGTTTGCTTGCTTTGGGGAGGACAATATTTACTCCTTTCAAATATTTCCCAAAATAACTGGCTAAAAGTAGATGAAAAAGACCAACCAACTGAGTATAGAAACCATAGCCTTTGTCCACATTAAAATTATACAGCGAGAATGTTGATTTCTTATTTCCCTTGCTTTCTTAGAAAGGACTGACTTTATGTTCCATGCCCCAGGAAAGAAATGTGTGGGAGAGACACATCTGACTAATGCATTCAAGAAAACAAACAAAAAAAATGGAGTGTGGTTGACTCAGTGTCTCCTAGGTCTTCTTTTGCATTCAACTGCTTTGGAAGACATATGCACCCTCTGCTGCTCCCTAGGGTAAGTTGAGAGTCTGGCTTTTGCCCTGCAGGGGAGCTGGGCAGATGTCCAATGGCACTAGTGACTGCAGGACTAAGTCTACTTAATGCAAGGATGAAAGATTAGCAGGTCAATTTTGCCACATTAACTAAAGTTCTGATCTCTACTCACTATTATTTGTAATACACCCATCATTGTACCTTTCATTTTCCTGCCGTTCTGTCCTGAGAAAAGTAAAAAGGGTTGTACGGTTTCACAGTTTTTCTTCCATTTCTTTTCCTTTCTTTTTTTAATCTCTTTTCTCCAGGAAAGCTCAGTATCTTCTTGTTAAAAGAAAAACTTTACACAAGTTTAACAGAGTTTATTTGGCCAAAGAACATTTCATGTGTTGAATGGGGCAATGCTCAGAACCAGAAGAGGTGGACAGTGAGCTTTTATAGGCTGAACACAGAATCAAAGTAGACGCATCACCTGATTGGATGCATCTAGGTGTTGGCTCTTTTGGGGCATGGTCTGAGCAATGTGTGGCCTGTGCTTGGATGATTCTCAGCTGCTCATGATCGGCAAAAACTTCGCTGTTTGTTCCAAAATATTTTCCTAAATTATGTTTCAGTTGTATACTTAGTAACTTCTGCTTATTTAATTTAACACTACTGTATTAACATGAAGCCTTGTGAATATGCAAGACTGGTATTGAGGGACTAAATAAGATTGAAGTTTCTGGTATAGTACTAGTGAAAGGTCTTAGAAAATGAAGGTCATGTTGCATTTGAATTTAGCTTTTCACAGTGGCTTATCCATGGGAGATTAGCTGTTTTTAGAGGTTCAGTGCTGTTTTTAATGAGCCCTTGAATTATTAAGTGTGGGTTGTACAAACCTTAATAAGCAAGAATAGTGTTCTCCGCAGTTGACATTGATCTGACCTAAGGCATGCGATGGTCCCTCATGACTGAACATGACCCCACCGAAGCTGAACAAATTTTACCTAGCATATAAATTATATTGAATAAAAGGAGACTTTGATACCTGCTTTATGCTCACTTAAGCCAAGCAAAAATTCATTAGACAAGCATTTATGTCATTGAAGTATGGATTAACTTTCCCTGATTTTCCTGTGCTTCTCAGCCATTACCTCACATTAGAATTTATAATTGCAAAGGGAGCTAAGTTCCAAGTGAGAACTCCACAGTGTGACCAATGTCAGCTAGACGGTGCCAGCTCAGATGTTGCACATTCTGCTAATCTTTATGTAGTTTGTAACCGCATTAAGGGTTAACAGGAAAACATCTAAAGGTAATAATCTTTAGCAACATACACATTGTCTTTAGTCAGACTCCCTCACTTCGTCTCAAATGGGACCTGGTTTGAGCCACTTCCAAAACTCTGGTTAAAGTTTTAGATTTCAGAGATGCAGGTTGTAGTTCCATCCACATAAGCTAAGTAGATCATATCATTGAAAAAAATAATAGAAAAAGAGACTACTAAATTATAAATCATTATCTATCAACTTTGATTGAGGCAAAACAGCATGTCAATAAAATTATTTTAAGTGCAAACATTTAGGAAAGCAATTTTAAAAGCCTGAGCAGGAATATTCTGTCTCTAGGAATTTCTTTTCTCAGAAAATCTAAGACTTACTGGATTGATTTTAAAATATGCTTTGCTCTTGGAATCAGGAGTAGTGAAGAGTGCAAACATAATAAATATAAGCTAATTAAACTGGAGGAGGAAATAATTTCCATATGAGAAATGTGATTTTGAAGAAAAGAGGAAAAATAGATTTTGGAGGTTAAGCCAGACAGACACGAAAGCAGACAATACACACCTGGCGTAATTAATTTAAAAAAAATAAATAAGATAATCCTGTTTTGGGTCCTGCTAGAGCAGAAAGAGTGGCTTGGTTCAAAAAAGCACATAACAGCAGAAAGCAAGCAAGATTTTGTTCACTGGGAGCTTCATCTTCAAAATAGACCAAAAAATGTTGAGAGGTATCTTCTTAAAGATATGATGAAATAAAGAGTTCATTTTTTCAAAATGGCGAATCACAGTTTGAAGATAAGGACTATGTAGTTAGAGAAGTGCTTAGAAAGATTAAGTAGTTAGAGAAATATTGGACACATTTGAGAAGGGAAGACTTATAAGATCATGGTGTCATATAATTGTATGATTATGGAGTGATTTTGAAGGTGACCCAGTGAATGTGGGTGGGAAAGTATTACTTTTGCTCTGAGGAAACAAGCACAGAGGAAATGAGACACCTTGAAAATGAGCCAGCAAGAACAATAATACATTATGGCCATCCATGGTCTGATGGTAAAACAACCCCTTAGTGGAAAGATTCAGACTAGGGATATGAAGGTGCATGATATTCTTTTGAATATTCATTGACTCTTGCAAAGCCAAAACTTGCTTATTTGTTCTATCTCACCAAGATGGCCTCACAAAACTAACACCAGAAAAGTTGATAGGAAATACAAACGTTTACTATCACCACAGAAAGGGAAAAATGTATTTATATCTGACAACATTGCTAGCTCTAAGTGTGGTCGAGTCAAAAAAAAAAAAGTGAACTTAGATTAAACTGCTAAAAGCTCAGTTGAGCTTTCCACAATGTATAGGGGGTGAAAAGAAAAAAAATAAATTAAGGCATAACTTACTATTGCAGAAAAAAAAAGAGAATAGAAATAAATGCTACTTGAGGCTGGAAATATTTAAAAACTGAAGAAAGACACCCAGGGCTTCGAGGTGTTTTACAGAGATACTGGTCACACACACACACACACACACCTATTTTTGCTACTATGCCCAATAGCACAGTCAGAAAAAAGAAATCTTAAGATCTGAGAACTGGTCCACAATCAGTGCAAATGAATATATGCCTCAAATACCACTTTTTGAGTGAGGAGACAGCGTGAGTAAGTGGATGACAGTCCTGGCTCTAGCTATTGAAGAGGTATGTGCTGAACAGCCATCAATGTGGGTATCTACTCAGGTATCTCAGGAAGCATCTGGAGCTTCCAATGTCAAGGAGTTTAATGTTTATAAATTAATTTTATGTTTGATATTTGATATTTTACATTTATATGTGAGTAAGAGTATTCAATTTTTTGACTGTAATTTTTTAATAAACCCCATAAAGGGAAAGAGCTTAAATTCAAATGTGAAGAATGTGTGGCTAACTATTTTCAGGGTATTACAACAGTAATTATTTAATCTCATCTATTATTTCATCCACTACTACTTAATTTCATCCCATAATTTCTAGTGAAGTACATTGAAGATAGTGGTCATGCATAATTTGTGTTGAAAAACTGGGAAGAAATATTCAGCTTAGGGCTTAGCAAAGCCTTTAAGTTACTTGAATGAATGACTTGTTCTAACCCAGTGCTTCTCCAGCTTTAATGTACATAAGAATTACCTAGGGATCCTGTTAAACTGTACAATAATTAGATCTGGACTTACTGTGAAATTCTGCATTTCTAACAAGCTCTCAGGTTATGCTGATGCTTCTGTTCTGCAATAGTAAGGTTCGAATCCATTCCGAAACTCTCTGAGTCAAAAGCTATCGTCTTGCCACTGAATTCAGAACTGTCACAGAAGAAATGCTGGCATTAGGGCAGTGGCCTTATGACACTTGGAACAGGGCTTTTCTAATAAATCACCCCCATCCTCTACTAAAGAGAGCTACTACAACTAGGGCTGATTATGGGATTAATTGCTTGTGCCTACAAGTAAAAAAATAATCTGAGGAGTGTTAGAGAAGAGTTAGTTTCCATTCCTCATGTTTCAATAAAAGAGGAATATATGTGAAGACATACCTACTTCCTAACACAAGAAATAAAGGCATGGAAAGATTATACTCTGCTTTCTCCCAAAACAGAGAAGTGACACATTTGCTTCAGGTTCAGGGTCTTCCAAGCTCTGCAGAGCCACCTAGCCTGCAAGATGCCTGCTTTCTCAGGTCTGTAGAGCAAGCTTTCGCTGGCCAAGAAGGCCATCATTGTTCAGTCTGACAAACATCAGGTAGACCGTTCTGTTTAACACTGAGGTGAAACATTTCAAGCCCAGGTGGCTATATTCTTTTTTAAAAAAAAAAAATTATTACATTTTAAGTTCTAGGGTACAAGTACACAACGTGCAGGTTTGTTACATATGTATACATGTGCCATGTTGGTGTGCTGCACCCATTAACTCGTCATTTACATTAGATATATCTCCTCATGCTATCCCTCCCCCTCCCCCACCTTGCAAGAGGCCCTGGTGTGTAATGTTCCCCACTCTGTGTCCAAGTGATCTCATTGTTCAGTTCCCACCTATGAGTGAGAACATGCGGTGTTTGGTTTTTTGTCCTTGTGATAGTTTGCTGAGAATGATGGTTTCCAGCTGCATCCATGTCCCTACAAAGGACATGAACTCATCTTTTTTTATGGCTGCATAGTATTCCATGGTGTATATGTGCCACACTTTCTTTATCCACTCTATCATTGATGGGCATTTGGGTTGGTTCCAAGTCTTTGCTATTGTGAATAATGCCGCAATAAACATATGTGTGCATGTGTCTTTATAGCAGCATGATTTATAATCCTTTGGGTATATACCCAGTAATGGGATGGCTGGGTCAAATGGTATTTCTAGTTCCAGATCCTTGAGGAATCGCCACATTGTCTTCCACAATGGTTGAACTAGTTTACAGTCCCACCAACACTGTAAAAGTGTTCCTAATTCTCCACATCCTCTCCAGCACCTGTTGTTTCCTGACTTTTTAATGATCGCCATTCTAACAGGTGTGAGATGGTATCTCATTGTGGTTTTGATTTGCATTTATCTGATGGCTAGTGATGATGAGCATTTTTTCATGTGTCTGCTGGCTGCATAAATGTCTTCTTTTGAGAAGTGTCTGTTCATATCCCCATCCTTTTTGATGGGGTTGTTTGTTTTTTTCTTCTAAATTTGTTTGAGTTCTTTGTAGATTCTAGATATTAGCCCTTTGTCAGTTGGATAGATTGTAAAAATTTTCTCCCATTCTGTAGGTTGCCTGTTCACTCTGATGGTAGTTTCCTTTGCTGTGCAGAAGCTCTTTAGTATAATTAGATCACATTTGTCAATTTTGGCTTTTGTTGCCATTGCTTTTGGTGTTTTAGACATGAAGTCTTTGCCCATGCCTATGTCCTGAATGGTATTCCCTAGTTTTTCTTCTAGGGTTTTTATGGTTTTAGGTCTAACATTTAAGTCTCTAGTCCATCTTGAATTAATTTTTGTATAAGGTGTAAGGAAAGGATTCAGTTTCGGCTTTCTACATATGGCTAGCCAGACTTTGCAATGCGGGCTCTTTTTTGGTTCCATATGAACTTTAAAGTAGTTTTTTTCCAATTCTGTGAAGAAAGTTACTGGTAGCTTGATGGGGATGGCATTGTATCTATAAATTACCTTGGGCAGTATGGCCAGGTGGCTATATTCTTAAAACCATACTCATCGAATAGCTTTATCAGCAATAAAGATGCCATTTTCCCCCATCTATCCAATTCTAGTGTGTTATGTCTCAAAAAGTTTCAAATTCAGGAGGGAAAAATAGAAGTGTTCATTAGTTACCACCTAAAGACCAATGGTAAATATAATAGGTGTGAAATGCCTCCTGATCAGTTCTTTATCGGAAGAATGGTTTTCTCCTGACTCTAACTGCCACTGGGCTGAGTCCAGAGACCAGATTTTGAAAGAAAGAAGTAAAAATTAGGTTGCTTCTTTCTTTCTCTGTCTGGATTTTTAGTGAAAGAGGACAATTGTGGTAAAGTGATGAAGCTCCCCTACTTAATTGTTGCTTTGTCTATTAGTCCCCAATCTTAGCAACGGGAAAGTTTTAAATGTAACGAAATATGCACTGAGAACCTGAGCACATGGAGCAAATGTTCTGTTTCCCTTGAACCAGCACAGAGAAAGAGTCAAGGTTCATTGAAGAACTTTGGCTTCTACATCAGTGCCACGCCCACCAAGGTATTAGAAAGATTACATAGATAAGAAATGAGAACCTTTGGGGGAAGCAACTAGTTACAATACAGATGCAATTCTATGCCCCCAGTCTCAACCTGTGTATAGGGAGCAGGCAGCCTAGAAATAATCACTTACTTCACAAAGTCAATAGGAAGTGCTGACTAAATGAGCAAAAGGTTACAGCCCTGGGATGGAGAAAAAAAAAAAGCTTATGAATATGAAGACTTTAAGATCAAAGGCAAATGGAGAAGAACCACAGATCCTAGCAGTAGGTGTCAGTATGTCCTGCAAAATACAAACAAGACCTGTCCAGAGTCAGTGGACAGGTCTGGCCCCTCATAGCAGAAAATAGCTCAGATACAAAGGACGTTCACCAATGTGAGGTCCTTTTTAACCACAACAAAGGCACAGTAAGACCCCTGATATACACGGTTGCCATTTTGGGGAAGAGAAGGCGGGACACAATCTGAAAGAGACTCATGTACATAAAAGGAACTATTTAAACCAACACTGGTGGGGAGTTGAACTATGAATAGACGAACTATGTTAACAGGAAAAGACTGATACAGTTAACCAAAATATGTATCTTTAGAAGTGGCATGAGGTTCAGAAGAAATATCAGATCTGTTATGGGATAAATAGAAGCTACATTTTCCATATTGACCAAATATGAAATAAACTGAGAATGAAAATATATTAGGGATAAAATATGGAGAACAATCTAATATAGAGAATCTAATCTCATACTGAAGGTATTTTAGAAATGGACAATGATGAAAATGAAAGGCAGGAAATTTTAAAAAATAAGAATAAAAGTTAAAGAAAAATGTGGATCTTAAAAGTGTTTTTGCCAACCACACACACCCACAAAATTTATGTATTTAATTATTGTTGTGAAATTCAGCATGTCAGTGATATAGGAATTATTACAAGAGAATTTATAAACAAAAAGCAGATTATCCATAATATGAACAAAAGCATATGGGTCTCAGAATCCTTATCGGCAAGAATGTATGTTGGATGACAATGGAGCAAGGCACTACAAATCCTGAGAAAAGTTTTTTTCTACTAGAATTGAAAACTTTTACAAATTGTCAACAATATCTAAGCCAGAACAATGGCATTGCAAATTTCCAAAAATCAGAAATTTATTTCTGGCACATCTTTTCCTAGTAAATTAATTATATCTCTCAGAAAATTTTAAAAAGAGGAATAAGTCAAGAAAAGGTTTTGAAATTCAATCAATAATAATTCTGAACCTGGAGATCATTGGAAGAAAATTCCAGGATAATAATCGAAGCAGGAAAACAGAGTTCGCTGGAAGGGATGTCATGGGCATTTTTAAAAAGTCATAATATGCATCAGAACAATTAACTAATTTATAATTCATAACTAGAAAAAAGTAGTAAAGCAGATTAGAAGGAATTCAGTGAATTAATCATTTTAATAAATGTATTAAGTATTAATTGATACATAGTTAATGTTATATATCTAATATTTAATGAATAATATAATTGAAACTGATATGATATTAATAAGGATAATCCACAAAACTAAAGGTTAAAATATAAAGCAAATTAAAATGTTGCATTATTTGGAGGAATGAATGGCATCTATGTTAGTCCAGGTAGCCAGAGAAGTGGATTCCATGACAACATTAAACCTGTATTTTATTAGGATGAATGATTGTAAGAGGAAATGAGGAGGACGCTGGGATGACTGGAAGAGCATTCAGAGGGGAATGCAAGTCTGACTCTGAGTGAAGAAGAGGGAAGTAAGACTGGTGGGAGCATCTTTGCCTGCTGAACAGTAGAAGAAAGATACAACAAGTGCTCTAAGAAGACCTTGAGCCAAAGCAGTGATCAGAAGAGTCTCATGTGTCCCAGAAATGAGCCTACCTTAGTGAGCATCCCACACTCAGTCATTACCCAAGAGCAGCCCCTGCAAGCCTGGCACCATAGCTGGAATCCTTGGTTAATAATATATTCCCTACAGTTGAAGGTTTACAAGGGTCATTCTCATGGTTACCATAGCATGGAAGAAAAACAATTTGGTCCTAAGAATATTCAATGTTGACCGGTCTAGTGATGAAGACATGGTAGTCAAAGAAGAACATGTAATCCAAGCACACCTCTTGGCTTTGCAGTAGAAAATCTCATGTAGTCATAATCAACTTAATCCTCTTCAATTGCTTTAAAATATAAAAACAAACCACACAGATTTAAAAAGTTAGTATGTTACAGAATAGCTGTTTTCTTACAAATGTAAAAATAATACTACAGATATCAGAAATAGCATGGCAGAAGAGGAGCAAAGAAGGAAATGAGGAATAGGACAATTACAGTCTCATCTAACAAATGAGATGTCAAGAGATCATTTCTGTTGTAGACATAGAAAGATATGTGGCTTAAATGTTTTACTTACTTTAATAATTTAACAAACAGAAAAATCACACTGCATGATAAAGAATGTTTTAGTAAGAAAGAAAAAGTGTAGAGTGGGTGATATAAATAAAATCTTAATCGACTAGAGAGATAAATAGTGATTTAAGAATATTACTTAGTGTTATGGCTGTATTTACCATAACTGAAAACAAAAATAATTATTTTAAATTTATTACCTCTGTCGAGTAAGCCTGGAGGTTGGGAAGGTTCAGTTTAGAATATTTTTGCTCTTGATTATATAACTTCCTATATAATAGATCTACCTATAAGAATATGATTTTTTTTTAAGTTAAGGAAGAAAATAATAATTTTGTCATCCGGACATAACTATATTTTATACTTAGTGTTGAATTTTTATATGTCAAAATTACATAACTGGCCTTCTAAAGTAGATATTGTTTTACAAACTGAATTTGCAAACTGAATTATTAAACATATTTAAACTCTAACATGGTATCTTCATTTCCATTAACACTTACAACTACATACTGTAATAAAACCCCTTACATGTCATTTTTAATTGTAATTGTCTCTTTGTGATGAATTCTAAGTATTATTATATTAAAATCATAGGCATTTTAAGAGACATTTTTCCTCCAAATGTGTGCATCATGTATTTCCTCCATTCTCAATCATGATATATCAGAGTACCTGATTCCCACTTGTTACTAGATTTTTTTGGTCTTTTCCAATGGGTTTCTTATTGTTATTTTTATTGCATTCCCTTTTCTTTGATAATTAGTAAAGTTCCATATCTTTCATAGGTTTATTGGCTGTATTTTATGTTTTGAGTATTGTTGGATATATATATACACACACACACACACACAATGTATATATACATATATGTATGTACATATGTAGAGTGAGATATATCTATATCTATATAGATATAAAACCTATTTTTCTATTACAATGCCCCTTTCAATTAGTTTTAACATGTATACAATTATATTTATAAGTGCCCAAATCTTAAGCTTTCCATTTGTATTTCCTTCATTTCTTCTGTCCCTTGAAAGACAGTCTCTACTCAGTGTATCTGCAAGCTAAGTTGTCTGTATCTTATAGGTGTGTTTTGTCATTAAAGGCAAGTCATCGCCTTGTTCCATGCTCAGACCAACACGGTGCTGCTATGTCTCACAAATCCCATGTATGAGTCTGCCAGAACATTCTCTCTCCCATAACAACACCGAAGATAGCTCCTTGGGACTCTCTGTGTGCTTCCTGGGAAATAAGCTTAGAACTATCAAGCTGAAGGTATTATTATTCTAAACACGCTAATCAAAATTTCATAACTGGTTTCTAAAATGTTAGCCATATATTTTTCTTTTCTTTTCTTTTCTTCTTTTCTTTCTTTCTTTCTTTTTTTTTTTTTTTTTCTTAGAGTCTTGCTCTGTCGCCCAGGCTGCAGTGCAGTGGCACGATCTCGGCTCACTCTGCAACCTCCGCTTCTCAGGTTCAAGTTATTCTCCTGCCTCCAGGCCCCCACTGAGATTACAGGCACCTGCCACCACGCCCAGCTAACTTTTTTGTATTTTTAGTAGAGACGGGATTTCACCAGGTTGGCCAGGCTAGTCCGGAACTCCTGACCTCAGGTGATTCACCCGCCTCGGCCTCCCAAAGTGCTGAGATTACAAGCGTGAGCCACCATGCCCGGCCAATATATCTTTTCCTATCTCCTTTTGCAAGCATCTCCTACCTTCAAAAATCATGTGCTTTACACTGTGGATATTGTCCATAATGGTAATATATTCTGTTTTCTTTGGTGTTCAAGGTCACTTGAATTCATTAGGAATCTTTTGCCTAATATGGATTTTGAATTTTTAAAAATGCAGGAATAATGTGATTTAAAATAAAATATTAAAAGGGAAAACTATTGGTGAGAAAAGTCACAAAGTACTGAGTACTGAGAGCAGATAGAAAATAGTTTGTATGAAAACTATCTGTACATTTAGGAAGATAGCTGCCCTGAACTTTTTCTTAGCAAGAAGTTAAAAACAATCATATTTAATCTTTCTGATGAAAATGGTAATTTGGTTGCTTACATCTGACAAATTCAAGAGTATATTCAAGCATAATGGATTTAGCCTTCCCTTTTTATCTGGAAGAGAACAAAAATTGTGATACAGTCTAAGATTCAGGGGAAATATAAATCCTCCTTTCTTCCACTTACCTTTATTTATTTTGAGAAAGGAAGATCCCCTTCTCAGCAGCCCTGTGTGCCTCTAAGGAAAGAAAATGTATAAGGTCATTTTATTTTAATGATTAGCAATGCATATCAAGCACCAATATTTATATGCCATGGAGACAGAGTTTTTAGAAAACAAACATGGAAGATCATCACATCATCTCAGATGTGTAGAGACAATAAACGTTGTTAGAAATATTCTTGCCCTATTGTATAGGTAATGCTAAGAGAAATAGGAATTTTATTTTTTCTAGGAAATGGTTTTCTAACAAGTGAGAATGTCTACAGTGGTTATTGTGTACATGGTGAATTGCAGGAGAAGAAGTTTTTAAAGTGTGGCGACTTTACAGAAACACTTACGTACCTGGGTTGAATACTCACACTATGAACAGTGCAGCAAAGGCCCTGGGTGTTAATATATGACAGTGCAGCAGCATCGTTTGGGGAAAAGCAGAAATGTTACTCATAAAGAAGAAGTTTATTTGGCCTGGCTTAAGGCAAGATGATGATGTAAACTAATGAGAATGACCAGTGTTGTGATCTTTTAATACCACTCTATCTGTATACTGGAGCAAGTTACAAAACATCTCAGAACATTCTCAACATTATATTCCTGATCTTTAGAAAAGAAGTAGTACTACCTGATATTAATAGTACTTATCTTGTAGTTCGCTGTTAGCCTTAGAAGTAATACATGAAGTCATTTGTTCGTTACAAAAGCCAAATCTAAAAATAGCATTAGTTTCTAATGGGATCATTATAATTATTATTGTTCATTTTGGATTTGTATACAGTCTTGTATATTTCATAAATTATGTCATTAACTTCTGTCACTTTACACATGGCAAATGTATGATGTTTCCTCATTTTCAAAAAAGTCATTTTAGTTGTGTCTTTTTTCTGTTTCATTTTCTTTTAAAGAAAAAAGTAATGTTACACTGATTCATTTTAATTCTCTGTGAAACATTATCTGAAATTGCCTTTTCAGTGAAGGTTCAGTCTGTACTTTTATTTCCGGTATTACACTTAAGCAAGGAATACACTTTTCCTAAAATCATCGTGCTTCTAGAAATTTGATCCTAAGCAATCTTCTGGAAAAAAAAAAATCCTAAGTAAAAACATACTATTTTAAAAATCAAGAGATGTGCCAATACTCAGAGAGGCTGAAATACTAAGTGAAATTCATACCCTCTGGCCAGATTTTTTTTTAATACATCATTATCTCTGTAAATTCTTTTTAGACGAGAGAGAGAGAGACAAGAGAGAGACCCTTGAGAAAGTTCTGATTCTTTCATGTTTTATCTTGGATGCCACTAGTCCCCTTTCTGGAAGGGTGCTAGACCTCGTTGATGAAGATGCTGTAAAATAGTGCTGATTGTGGGTGCTGCTACCAATGCCTTCTGCTGCCCTGGCTGAACTTGGCTGAGCTATGCCAGCCTCAGGAGCAGCAGGTACATTTCTCTCTAGCCTATGATCATAGACTTCTTATAACCTGCAATGACCAGAGATGCTCAGTTGGCCTGGCCTTACTTTGTTTTGCTCGCCCAAGAAAGAAGGAGTATTATGAAGAATCGAGGTCAAAAAAAGGACCAATGTGCTCCACTGCATTTATATACTGACACCCATTCACTCACGTACATTGGTTCCATCCTTCCTGTCCATTGTTCTGAAGAATAAAAACCATATCTCTGTACCTAATATAAAAAAATACTAAGAGTAAAGAATTAATGAGTGCCTACAATGTATCTGACACTTAAGTATTTTACAGCCAGGCACAATAACTCACTTATGCAGTCCCAACACTTGGGAGGCTGAGGTGAGTGAATCACATGAGCCCAGGAGTTCAAAACCAGCCTGAGCAAAGTGGTGAATCCCTGTCTCTAAAGGGGAAAAAGAAACAAACAAGCAAACAAACAAATAAAAATAGCTGAGCATGGTGGCATGCACCTGTGGTCTCAACTACTCCAGAGGCTGAGATGGAAGAACCCTTTGACCCCAGTAAGTCAAGTCACTGTGGGATGAGCCCTATTCGAGTCACTTCACTCTAGCCTGGGTGACAGAGTGAGACCCTGTCTCAATATAAAAAATAAAAATAAAAAATTTAAAAAAGGATTTTACATGTATACTTCCTGTAATTCTCACAACAACCTTGCGATGGAAGTATCACTGTTGTTCCCATATTACAGATGAGAAAAATAAGTAGCTTATTTAACACCAAATAACTATTAAAGTGATTTTTACATAATAGGTATATAAAAATAAGGGATTTGTTATACACTTGTAGGAAATGCCTAGGTTTGCAAGGTTCATGCTGATGGCATGATAAATTCTATATATTTTTGACATGGTTTGGCTGTGTCCCTACCCAAATCTCAAATTGTAACTCCCATAATTCCCACATGTCATGGGAGGGACCCAGTGAAAGATTATTGAATCATGAGAATGGGTATTTCCCATGCTGTTCTCATGATAGTGAATAAGTCTAATGAGATCTGATGGTTTCATAAAGAGGAGTTTTCCTGCACATTCTCTCTGTCTTGCCTGCTGCCATGTAAGATGTGACTTTTGCTTTCTGCCATGATTGTGAGGCCTCCCCATCCATGTGGAACTGTAAGTCCATTAAGCCTCTTTCTGTTTATAAATTACGCAGTCTCGGGTATGTCTTTATTAGCAGTGTGAGAACAGACTAATGCAGTAAATTGGTACCAGGAGTAGGGCATTGCTGTAACAGTACCCAAAAATGTGGAATCGACTTTGGAACTGGGTAACAGGCAGAGGTTGGAACTGTTTGGAGGGCTTGGAAGAAGATAGGCAAGTGTAGGAATGTTTGGAACTTCCTAGAGACTTGGAGGGCTCAGAAGGCAGGAAGGTGTGGGAAAGTTTGGATCTTCCTAGAGACTTGTTGAATGACTTTGACCAAAATGCTGATAGTGATATGAACAATAAGGTCCAGGCTGAGGTGGTTTCAGATGCAGATGAGGAACTTGTTGGGAATTGGAGTAAAAGTCACTCTTGCTATGTAAAGAGACTGGCAGCATTTTGTCCCTGCCCTAGAGATTTGTGGAACTTTGAAAGTGAGAGAGATGAGTTAGAGGAAGAAATTTCTAAGCGACAAAGCATTCAAAAGGAAGCAGAGCATAAAAGTTTGGAAAATTTGCAGCCTGACGATGGAACAGAAAATAAAAACTCATTTTCTGGGGAGAAATTCAAGCTGGCTTCAGAAATTTGCATAAGTAACAAGGAGATGGATGTTAATCACTAAGACAATGGGGAAAATGTCTCCACAGCATGTTAGAGACTTTCACGGCAACCCCTCCCATCCCAGGACTAGAGCCCTAGGAGGGAAAAATCATTCAGCAGGCTGAATCCAGGGACACCCTGCTGTGTGCAGCATCCCAGGCGCTCCAGCCTGGGCTAAAAGGGACAAAAGTACAGAAGTAATAACTTGCTTTTGATTTTATAGGCCTATAGGTAGAAAGGACTTGCCTTGTCTCAGATGAGACTTTGGACTGTGGACTTTTGAGTTAATGCTGAAATGAGTTAATATTTTGGGAGACTGTTGGGAAAGCATGATTGGTTTTGAAATGTGAGGCCATGAGATTGGAGAGGGGCCAGAGAAAAATATGGTTTGGCTGTGTCCCCACCTGAATCTCAAATTGTAGCTTCCATAATTCCCACGTGTCATAGGAGAGACTTGATGGGAGGTAATTGAATCAGAGTGCGGTTCTTTCTCATGCTGTTCTTGTGAGAGTTAACAAGTCTCAGGAGATCTGATGGTTTTCTAAAAGGGAGTTCCCCTGCGTTTGCGCTGTCTCTTGCCTGCTGCCAAGTGTGAGAGGTGCCTTTTATCTTCCACCAAGACTGTGATGGCCTGCCCAGCCACGTGGAACTGTGAGTCCATTAAACCTCTTTTTCTTTATAAATTACCCTGGCTTAGGTATGTCTTGATTAGCAGCGTGAGAAAATGCAAATATAATTTTAATCCCCAAAATGACTCCTGTAATAGTATATCGAAGTGCGTGTTCATTTTTGATGACAAAGAACAATATGCTAAATAAACCAAAAATTGTTTAATTTCCTTCCCTGTCAGGATGGTGCATTTCAAATTCTGATAGGCATTCTATTCCAATTTATTAAATTGGAATCTTGTTAAAATACAGATTCTACGTCAGCTGTTCTGCTGTAGTTCCTGAGATTATGCATTTCTGATAATCTCACAGATGATGCTGCTCTGCAGACTACAAGCCTTAGTATATCTTTGGGTACAACTTTAATACTTGGTTCTATATTTCCATGAAATCCTTGTGCTATAATATGAAAATATATTTAGTTATTGCATAAGCCCATTAGCATTTAATAGGGCTACATCGTTCACAAAAAATTATAATTATAACCCCAGTTGGCTATCTCATGTATTCACAACATCTACTTTTTAATTAAATTATGAGACCAAAAATGGAGCAAAGCAACATTTTGTCACTGAAAATACCAGTGAGATGCCCAAAGGAAACAGAAAAGTATGTACCATTAAAAAAAAAAAGAAACTTGGGATTATACGTTTTATGAGTGCAAAAATATGCATGCAAAAAATTACAGTTTTACCCCACAAAATCACAAGTATTCACTTAATAAATACCATCACTGCCTATCTAAGTCTTAAAGGATAATTTGAAAGCCTATGTATGATATAGGAAAATAGTTATTTTTTCATGTATGGTTCTCAAATCCTATTCTAGTTCGTTACATAAGTTCTATTAAAGTAATACTAGCACAAAAACTGTTTTTGCATTCCCAACATTTGCCCGAAATTGCCCACTCCCAAATTAGACTTTAAAGCAATTTCATGGATATTTTAGTTCAAATGTTGCATTTCCTTCCAGTCATCCAGATTCCCCATGTCAAATTCCCACCAGCAGTACTGGTACTCATATGATCACAAGGATGAAAGCGAGGCAAAAGCACAAAGGGTATCAATTTTGTCAGAGTATTCATAATTAGCCACTTTGTGGGAAAAAAAAAATCACTGCCTCACAAAGATACCTGAAATTAGTTTTGCACAATGACCCTTTTCTGCACCTGTATTGTCAGCATCTCGGGCTCAGCTGGAGAGAGGAGGGCACTCTGTATTGGAGCGCAGTCAGAAACCAGTCACACCTGCAGCCTCATGAGTGATGAGCGTTGAAATAGGAATTCCCAGTGTCACAATTAACCTTGATAAACTATGATCATTGAACACTCAGTTTAAGTGTATATACAAATACATAGTAAGCTTCATGGAACTCTTATCAAAGCTACAAATTGAGCTACTGAAATTTGAGAACAAAGACTAAATTCAGTAAGACTAAATTAGCCCAGGTACACTTCAAAATGTACTTGGGCTAAAAAAGGAAATGTCTGCTATATAGTTGGTGCAGTTTATCTTTATTTTCTTTTTCTCTTCAGTTAAGAATACTTAGCACTGATGAAACAGTTGTGAATGGTTTACCCTATTTTACTCTATAATGTTTAGTAGTGATTCTCCACCTGTATCATATATTGCCTAGATGGGTCTTTAAAACACAGGTTGGTGGGCCTCCCTCTGCTGCATTCAGTCGGCCTGCAGTGGGCCTGAGAATTTGCATTTCTAAAAGTCTCTTTTGTCTTGATGATGCCACTGGACCCTAGATTACACCTGGAGAATTGTTACCTTAAAGTGTACTGTCAAATTGTGCTCTCTAGATCAGTTAGCCTAATTTGTTTTTAGTGTGCAAACTCTTGTGGGGTTTTCTTGTTGTTGTTGCAGTTTTTTTGTTGTTGTTGTTTGTTTTTGATGGAATCTTGCTCTGTCACGAGGCTGGAGTTCAGTGGAGTGATCTCGGCTCACTGTGTTGTTGCAGTTTTAATGAGATTTATGTTTTCTATAGATTCAATTAGAAATCTTTCATGTAAAACTTTGTGACTATGTTATTCCAGCAAATTTTCATGTGTCCTATTATTCTTCTAAAGTAATCTACATTGTTAAAAATTGAGAAGAAAGTTAAAATGTATCCTCTTTTTTTGGTACCTGACAGGCTTTAGAAATTTATAAATAATTTGCTAATTTTATAGATAATTATTCAAATGGATGATATAATATAAAGCAGTTGCAAACTTAAGAAAATGAGAAAAGGGCTTCCATGTTAACTGTGGACAATGGCTGCAGAGGGCGGTATGGATAGCCTATATCCAGTGTCCTCCCTACCCACAGGAACATAATTATCAATCAGCATTTGCTGTGGAGTCAATCATGTTGGCCATGAGTGCATCCGACATCTCAAGCTCTCTAGACTATACCATCAGTCTGTAAGCTCTACCTATTGTATGATTCCCCTTCTAAGGTACCTCTTTGTGAAAAGTACAGCTCTAATGCTGTCAGGTTTCTGTACATGAAGAAGGAACTTGGTAAGATTGAAAATAGGATGAATGAAAAAGTAATTCCAGTTGTACAAGAGAACTGGTTGTACCATATGTTAGTGGTTAACCTGAAATAACTTCTTCAAATTATCGGTAAACTCATTCCAGGAGAAGATAAATTTTTAGGACTCAGTGTTAGCCTGAGACTTCTGGCTGGAGTTCTGGGTCCCAGGGATTTGGGGACATCTTAGTATTTATGGATTCCAGTGAATAATTCAAAGCCTTCAAGATAAAGTAAGTTGTTTCTGATTCAACCTCAAGAAATGGGTATATTTACATATTCTACAAATGAGAAATAAAGCATTGTAGTTGCACATTGTGTGAATTGTATTAAAAACCTCTAGAGTCTGGACCCATAACTTAGCTTCTTTGAAATTTTGAGCAGGTTCTACTTTATTTACAACTAAATGTCAACAATATTGAAGAATAAAAATAGTCATTACTGTAAGCACATGCTATGAGAACAGATTTGGAATACAAATCACTACTTTTTCTTCTGGTTTTATCTACCTTCTTAATCCCCAGATTGCCTCATTATTTTACAATGTTTAATGTTATAAACTGGATATGCAGAACTATATAGTGGTATAAACCAGTATGATAACGTTTAATTCACTTTGGTTATACCCACATTTTGGGGAACCACATTAAACAAAGTAGACCCCCCAAAAATGACAAACGGCAAGTCTTGAGGCTAATTTTGGCTACACAAACTTAAACGTATGAATGAAGTATGTGGAGGGAATCTAGAAGAAAAATTTGTCTTTGAGTCAACACAGCAGCTTGAAATCTTTTAAAGACACTGGAGTTGTTGTTTAATGGGTATAGTTTTGGATCTACAAGATGAAGACGTTCTAAAAATATGTTTCACAAAATTGTGGGCATACTTAACACTACTGAGCTATACATTGAAGAGGGTGAAGATGGTCAATTTTAGGTAATGTAATTTTTCTTCACAATAAGAAAATCACTGGGGATCTAAAAATTCACATGCTAACTTCTTGATAGAATCCTGTCCTTAAAACCCCATGAATACTATTAATGTTTTTTACTCAATAGTATATCATAGAAGTTATATATCCATTAACACAGCAAAAATTATTGTTTTAAGCCCCTGCTTTGTAAAAGGCATGGTTCAATTGTATGTATGTTATAGACATGAACAAAACTGTTCCTACCTTCACTAGGCTTACAAAACAAGTAGACATTTCTTTTTCTTTTCTTTTTTTTTTTGGGGGGGGGGCTTGTTTTGCTGTTGTTGTTGTTGTTGATGTTGTTATTGTTGTTGTTGTTGTTGTTGAGACAGAGTCTCACTCTGTCGCCCAGGCTAGAGTGCAATAACATGACTCGGTTCACTACCACCTCCACCTACCAGGTTCAAATGATTCTCCTGCCTCAGCCTCCCAAGTAGCTAGAATTACAGGCACCTGCCACCATGCCTGGTTAAGTTTTGGATTTTTAGTAGAGACAAGGTTTTGCCATGTTGGTCAGGCTGGTGTCGAACCCCTGACCTCAGGTGATCCACCTGCCTCAGCCTCCCAAAGTTCTAGGATTACAGGTGTGAGCCACCGGCCCTGTCTGGAGATTTTTTTCCACATGTCATTTTGGTATATGCCATCTTTTTAAATGCTGTCCAGTGTTTCACTGGATTAACTTTGTTTTATTTTCTCTTACTGTTGAATACTTTGAAGCATTCCACTTTTTGGCTATTATGAATAATACTGAAATCAATACTTTTAACATATATATATATATATTTGAGCCCATGTGAGAATCTAATTCTTTAAAATAGGTGTAGACATGCAACTGGATACAAAGGATTTTTGCATTTCAAATTATCCAAATCTTTGCTATATTGTTTTAAAAGTGCTTATACCAATTTAATCTCTTATTATCTTATATGTAATTCCTTATTACAACCTTACCAACAAACATCCACAAACTCATAATTGTACATACATCAACACCACAAATTACCTCTCTTTTTTATAATTAATTCAATTGATATCCATATATGAGGTAGTATATTTTAGTTGTAAAAGGTAATGTTCTATAGTCTTTCTAATCACAGTGTAGCTATTGAACAGGCAACATCAACATCACCTGGGAGCTTGTTAGAAATACAGAATCCTGAGCCCCAACCCAGATACAATGAATGATAATCTGCATTTTAACAAGATCCCTGGTTGATGCAAATGCAAATGAAATTTTGAGAAGTGCTGATTTAAGATACGCAGACCTAGGTTGTGGTCTTGTTATACTGCATAAATACTTTACATCTGTGTGAACATGGGCACCTCAATATATGTAAGTTTCCACATCTACATGGTGTGAGCAATAATATTACTTATCTCATTTGGTCATTAAGTGATTTCAATGAAATAATATTTATAAAGTAGGTAGCAGAGAGTTTGGCATGTAATAATTATCAAGTAAATATTGGCTTGTATTAATTATAGTGAATCCTATATCTAGCATATTATTATTATTATTATCTGATTAGTATCTGTTTCTTGCTGACTGCTTGTTTTTGACATTAACTACTAAGATTTTTTTAATTGAATTTAGTAAGGTTTCCTATATTTAGGACTTACAGGTTTTGTGTACTAGTATAAATAGAACTTTCCTTTTCTAATATTATATATTTCATTGGCAGAACATATAAATAAACTCAAAATTTATTACATTTATATGGTTTTAATTCTTTAATCCTAATAAGTTATTTTCCAAATATACTTGCCATGACATTTATTTGTTATCACTGCTTTCAAACATATTAAAGATAGGTAAACATTTAGCCTGTTCAGTGTGTGCTGCTACTCTTACCGTGTCTCTTTACAAGGTGTGTGTGTGTGTGTGTGTGTTTCCCTGGGCCCTTTTTAAATGATTCAGAAGGTCAGGCCTTTAACCCTTTCCTAGAAGGGTTACTTTAGTATACTTTAATAAATCTGTCTGCTGTTTTTCCCACTTTATGTGGAGCTTATATTTTTCCAGGTTCAGTTTTATTTCATTACTTTTAGCTCAACAAAGTTTTTGTTTTATCAACCTATTGAGAGTAAAAAAATGGATATACACTTATTTTTTTCATTTACTAAACACTTTTATCACCTCTGGGGACATGTGCACAATAACGCTGACCTCCCACAGTTAAGCATTCTGTTCACTCATTGCATGAGGTATTTCATCTCTGATCCGCATGGAGGCCTCCCGGGTACTTTATTCATAAATGATAGGCATCTTCACTTTTTAGCTTCAGGAAAGTTTTCTGTAAATCTCCATAAGCATTTCAGTGTTGCTTCCTTCTTAAAATGAACGTGTTCATGTTAATGATTTAGAATTCCCTATGGAGAATAAAGAGATGGCAAATTTTATTCCATGATCAAGACAGGGGGAAAAGAGGGGCAAGCTACTAGTAGGTTCTTTCTGATTAAACTTCTTTATATATACTTTGGAAATACTCATAATTTAAGATGTGGACATATATATATATATAATTCATATTGCTCTTCTTTTATTAGAGGAGAATATCTGTGATTTCCAATTTTATTTTCAAATTTACTTCCCCCACTTTCTTTTTATTTGAAACACAGATAATCTATAAAGTTATATTCCAGATGATGACAAGTTCCTTATAGGAAAGGAAGGACACAGAAATAGGTTTTGCCTTTGGGAGAGTAGGGGAGGAAAAGGTGGTAGCCATAGGGTGGGTAAGAAGAAAATTAGAATAAGTAAATAAATAACAAAAACCTGATGGTCAGGGACTTGTGTGGTGGTTGAGAATTCTAGGTAGCCACAAAGACCAAGAGTGCCTTCAGCCTCTTGTCAGGTCTTCCCTGGGCTTCTACCAGACATTCATGAAAAAGTTTGGGTTCATGTTAGGGGACCTGAGAGAACTCTCAATGGGGCAAGTGCATAAATGATGGTTTCTGCTTCAGCATAGGTGCCAACTACTGAGGCCTTCTTCCATACATAGAAAAAACATCCACCACCAAGGGAAGAGCAGAAATTATTTCACTGCCAATCACCACCACCCACCATCTGTTCCTGGCAAGTTTTGCCCGTGTGCTAGGGGTAAAGATAAAAGTTATCTGCATCTGGGTGATGAGCAAAGAATTGCCACAGCAGAAGTCCCAGGCAAAAGCCAGGATCAACTAAGTGAAGGGAAGAAAACCTATGTACAGCCTTCCATCAATGATGCTACGCAACACCCTTTGCTCCTGGGCCAGGGGCAGTGACCTGCGACCACTAGAAAGGAGGCAGGAAATAGACTTGAACATAGGTTTCTGGTGACACAAGACAGTATTCAGCTTCCATAGTGGATGTGTAAGGATGCTGAGAAAAACTCATCCCTGAAGTTCACATGGCAATGCCCTCCTGTAAGTGACAAGTTCCAGCAGTTCACACATAGGCAGAAGAAAAGCAAGTCTGCTTAGAAAGACCACCATCTCTGATATGGGCATTCAGTCTTGCTGAAATTAGAACATAGCACTGAGGAAAAGTGGTATTGTACTTCAAATCTCACTCTTTTTTAAAGTAGCAGTAGTCTATCACTGGAGAAATTTGAGGTCTGTGGTGCACTTAAGGTAACTCAAGCAATAGTAAACTGAAACATAGCTCAACTACAAAATAGAAAGACTCAGCTCCCCTTATCAACAGGACGAAGCTCTACATTTTCTTGGCATAAATATTGTTTACCTCAGTTTCTAGTGTAATTTTATCAACCAATGTCCAGCACCTGGTCATACGTGCATATACTATGCACATACACTATTTTTCCACAGAAAAAGCAGTCAATACAACCAGAAACAGTGATCATACAGATTTCAGTATTAAATACTATAAGAAGGGGATTAAAGTAACTATAGTTAATATGTTACAGCCAAACTGGAAAGGTAGATAACATTCATTCATGAGCAGATGGGAATTACCACAGACAAATGAAAATTGTAAAAAGTACATTGAAAATGGGGTAGATACAAAGTACATACACAGGTACACAATCAGAAAATGAAACAAATTCCAAATTCATACACATACACTCACATACACACATGCTTAGCTGTGTTCTAATAAAATCGATGCAAGTCATTAATAAACAAGATATCCTGATGTAACTCAGTAGGGAAAACATTATATAAAAAGGAAGAGAAATAAAAATGATAGCAGGATTCTTATCTCAAACTATACAGGCCAGAACACAATGGAATGAGATCTTTGAAACACTAAAAATAAAAATCTATCAATATAGAATTCTAGAGCCAGAAAATAATATATTTTAAAAGTGAAGATGAAATATATAGTTTTTCAACAAAAAAAATACTAATAAATTCATTTCCAGGAGAATTACATTGCAATAAATGTTAAAAAATAAAAGAGCTTTTCAGACAGAGAAATCATGGGAAAATAAAGAATGTAGAACCAGTAATGTGTACAGAAATACTGAATAATTGTATGACTATTCATCTTAAAAGATATTTGTTTGTTTGTTTGAGATGGCGCCTCGTTCTATATCCCAAGCTGGAGTGCAGTGGTGTGATCTCAGCTCACTGCAACCTCCGCCTCCTGGGTTCAAGCAATTCTCCTACCCAGTCTCCCGAGTAGCTGGGATTACAGGTGTGCACCACTGCATCCAGCTGATTTTTAAATTTTTTATTAGAGACGAGGTTTCGCCATTTTGCCCAGGCTGGACTCGAACTCCTGACCTCAGGTGATCCGCACACCTCGGTCTCCCAAGGTGCTCGGATTACTGGCATAAGCCACGACATCCAGCCCATCTTAGAAGATATTTGACTCTAAAACAAATATAGAAACCCTACACAAATAAATAAACCAATACTCTAAACAAATATGGAAACAATGTTTTCTGTGGATAATAACATTTTTAGAATTAGCTTATAACACAAAAATGGGAGTGTTAAAAAGCAGGATTTTGTTGTAATCTTTTCATATTTCATATGAGGTAGCATAAAATTATTGGAAAACAGCCAGGTAAGTTACAGTTATATTGTAAGTCATAGAGCAATATTTTAAATTAAAGCAGTTGAAAACTATTAAACCAATAGTGAGAATAAAATAGAATCATAAAACTACTCAATTAAAAAATAAGCAGAAAGAGAAGAAAAGTGAAAAGGACAGATTTCACAACAAGAAAAATATCAGAGTGGTTGGTTAAGCACAGTGACACTGATAATCACGTTAAATAAGAATAGTTAAACACTCCAATTAAAAGGCAGACTGACAGACAAAGTAACAAGTCAAGACCAAACTCAGTGTCATCTGTTAACAAACACACTAACAAGGGGTCTACGATCTAGGTTAAATGTAAAAGGATGAAAAGATAAATGTATTATGCAAACACTATTTAAAAGAAGTTGTAATGTCTAAATTAAAATCAGAATACAGTAAGACTTTATACAAAGAAATATTGCTGGAGACTAATATGTTCACTGTATAAAAATAACATATTAATCTTTAAAAATTATTAATTTTTACTTACCTAATGACAGTTTCAAGAAAAGTAGAAATTCATAATAGTAAAAAATGATTAAAATAACTAACAATTACAGTTGATGAATTCAACATCCTTTTGCAGTATTTGATAAAATAAGTAGACATAAAATCAGTAAATAAATCAACTTGGCCTAATTAGTATTTACAGAATACTGCACACAGTGAGAATACACATTTATTTCAAGTCAATACAGAAGTTACCACATAAAACCTCATTTTATTTCAGAAAAACAAAAATTTCAAAAAATTTAAAGAAATAGAAGTCACACAGATCATATGCTTAAGCAACAAATAATTTGCTTGTTAATGAATAACAGAAAGATGTCTGGAAATAAAAATTATTTTGAAACTAAGCAATCCTTTAAAATTATGCATGGATCAAAGAAGAAATTTCAAAATCCATTTCCTACTCCATTAAATGAAAATAGAATGTATCAAAAATTGGGGGATGCAACCAACGCTGTACTTAATAATTTCATAGCCTTTAATGGCACTTTGTCTCTCTCTCTCTCTCTCTCTGTATAAATATATATACACACACATATATGGATATATGGAAACACACATTTTAAATCATCATTGATGTATACATCATTGATGTGTACACAAGCACATCTTAAATCAATGATCTGAGGGGTTTTTTTGAAAATTAAAAAAACAAATTAAATGCAAATTAGATAAAGGGAAGTCTGTAATAAACATATGACAAAAATCAGAGAATTAATCAACACATATATTGTCAACTTATCTTTCAAAAAATGCAAAGACAATGCAATGCAGAAAATATGGTTTTGTGTTTTTTTTCAACAAATGATGCTGAAATATTTTGATATCTTTTTTAAAAAATTATGTAGAAACAAATCTTGTACCTTTTACAAAAATTAAATCAAAATTTATCATTGACATGAATGTGAAATGAAGAACTATAAAAATTCTAGATAGAAACATAAGTGAGAATATACATGACCTTAGGTTTGGTGGTGAGTACTAGATTAAACCCTAAAAGCATACTCCATGCAAGTACTAGTTGATTAGTTGGACTTTATTAAAATTTAAAACATTTTCACTGAAAAAGAAAACACTGTTAAAACAGACAAGCCATAGACTGGAGAAAATATTTGAAACACCACATACGTGTTAAAGGGCTTGCACCCAAACTCTACAAAGAAACACGTAAAACTCAGTATAAAAAAGTGAACACAAGTTGTTTTTTTGTTTGCTTGTTTTTGAGACGGAGTCTCGCTCTGTTACCCAGTGGCTCAATGCGACCTCTGCCTCCTGGGTTCAAGTGATTCTCCTGCCTTAGCCTCCTGAGTAGCTGGGATTATGCACGCCACCACGCCTGGCTAATTTTTGTATTTTTAGTAGAGATGGGGTTTCACCATGTTGGTCAGGCTGGTCTTGAACTCCTGAACTCGTGAAATGCCTCTCTCAGCCTCCCAAAGTGCTAGGATTACAGGAGTGAGCCACCGTGCCTGCCCAACACAAGTTTTAAAAGGTCAAAAGACCTAAGCAATCATCTCACAAAGGAAGGTACACAGATGGAAATAAGCATATGGAAAGATGATCAAAATCATTAGCCATTGTGGGAAACAGTAAAAACTATAATGAGATGCCACTATTCTTATTAATGGTTAAAAAACAAAATGAAACAAAATCTGACAGTGGCAATTTCTGGCAAAGGTACAGAACAAAAGACACTGTCATCAACTGCTGGTTGGAATACAAAGTTGTGCCACAACCTTAGAAGATAGCTTGGTTGTTTATTACAAAGTAATGTAGTCTTACCTACTGTAGTGGAGGTCCTGTGCTAAATTCAGTGACACATGTCCACAGTAATAAGTCACAAGTACACAGATATAATATTATTTTAAATAATAATACTGCATCCCTTTATCTTCATGACATTTTTGTTTTTTTGGTCAGTCCTGAATCTGCATTCCTAGGTAGTCAATTAATTAGAAAACTTATGTCTCCACAAAATCCAGCATGTGAATATTTGTAGCAGCTGCATTCATAATCACCCAAAATGGAAATTATCCTTATGCACTTAAACGAATGGATAAACAAAATGTGATACAGCTCTACGTAGAATACTGTTAAGAAATGCAAAAGAATGAGCTATCAATCCATGCATGGATCTTAAATGCATATTGCTAAGTGAAAGAAGTCTTTCAGAAAAACCTATATACTGCATGATTCCCTTCATATGACATTTTGGAAAGGGTTTTTGACATGGATTTTGATAATGGTTTCAAGGGCATATTCTTATCTACAAACACATCAAGTTTTATACATCAAATATCTACAACTGTTTACATGTCAATCATATCTCAATAAAGTGGTTTAATTGAGAGAGAGAAGAGAAAATAGGTGTAAAGTTAATATCCTGAAATTTGAAAGAAGTATAAAATTTAAGAGGGAGAGAAATTTATGTATTGATTAGTAAAATGCAATGTAAAATAAAAATGTGAATAAATGACAAAAAGAAAGTGTGGTATAACCACAAAATAAAATATTATTCTGCAACCAAAATAAGTAAATAAATTATGATTCATGTAATAACATGCGATGAATCTTTACAGAATAGTGCTAAGTAAAAGAAGCACATTTAGTAGGTATATATCAGACTCCTTTTATATGCCATTCTAGTAAAGATAATATTGTACTACTGACAGAAGACAAATGAATGACTGTCAGACATTTGGAGAAGAAAAAAGGAAAAGATTTTTCTCCTGCCTGCAAAAGGGCAGGAGGAAAAGTTTTGGGGTAATAAAGTTGTTCTATACATTCATTATGTTTTTGGTTAAGCAATTCATCAAACTGCGATCTTAAAAAGTTTGATTTTTAATTTTTTTATATAATGCTGCAGTAAACTTCATTTTTAATGAAAAGTTCAGTCTATAGGTTTACTGGAGCAGAGACACCTAGGGATTTAATGTTATCAAGAACTCAGATTTCTGGGCCCTGAGCAGACATATGGAATAAGAACCTTGGGATGTGGAGCCTGAGAAGCCACACCTTTCAAAATTGCCCTTCCAAGCCCCGGCTCTGACATAAGCATTTGTTTGACTATTCCATGCTTAGAAATGCCTTCTGAGCTTGTTAAATAAATCAGTTTATCATGTTTCACTGGAAATAGGTAAAATCTGTTCTTTTATTAATAAACACAAAATGTTAGTATATGATATGCTTCTTCTTGCATCAGCTTTCTGAGGTCAGACACATCGATTTTAGTATCACAAGTAAGACCACAGACTTTTAATATCTCATTGGCACAAACAACGGGACTATATTTGAACATAACTACTTTTCAGGTTATAGAAGAGTTCATTTCATCAAGAGCTTCATAAAGATCCACTCAGAGGCTTGACGGAGAAGTAAATTTAGCAGTTTATTTTGTGTAAGAGTCTCAGATGAACTGAGCAGCAAACACCTGTGCTCAGCAATCTCTTGGTGACTTATCTGTTTGCAGGTGCAAAGCGAAGTGATAGCACGATGTTAAGTTTATTTATGTTACTGCATACAGACTATGTCTGAGCTTCACTTTCTCTCTCAATACTTTCTAAAGTTCTTATGACATTTTTATATTAAAAATTAGGAATTGTTTTGTTAGATTATAATGGATTAATAGTGAAGTAACTGAATTTTGATGCCTTGTTGTTGCACCTGAGGCACTAAAAATTAAAATATCTCATCCAACGGTATTGATAAATCTTATATTTGTGGAACATTAGCATGATGCTAGAGATACCAAAATGAAAGGAGTACTTGCTTTCAAATAAAGTTATTAATATATTCTAGCAATAGAATGAAATGCACAGTCTATCATTCCGTGGTATAAACTCACAACCATTTATTCAAACAAAATACCAGATACCAAAGTTTTAATGGCACATTTTTCTGTCAAATTAACATGTTTTCATAAGGAAAACAAATGTATCGATAGTTTTGTTTAGGCACAAAAGACAATCACAACTTCCACAAGACCAACAACTTTAAATGACTTGGATTTAAAATCAGAGTTACAAATATTTACACACCATGAAGTATTATCTAACACAAATTGTAAATATCAATTGAAATAGCATCCAGCCAAGCATCACAATATGTTAGTCATTATAATACCTGTATTAAATCATAGAGGATCTTTATGAGCTTTTTTATTATAACTTTAGCTTGATTTATTTTCATATCCCTAACTTATCTGCAAATCTATATCCAGTAATTGGACAAAGAGCTACAAAACAACAAATATTTCATGCTACTCTTGGCTAATTTTCCAGTGGACAGCAATTGCGTTTTTGCCCCAAACAGATGGGCATCCTGTTATATTCTAACAAATGTCAGCCTTACTTGACAAGGGCAGCAATCTACTTGATAAGGGGCTCACATTTCTTCTTGTTCCCAGCCTTCACTGTCTTTCAGTTTTGTGCCTCAGGCATCACACAAGGTATGAAATTTAAGTCCACGTGCTTATGCTCTTTGCTACCCAACTCATGACGACTGACAGTTGTGTGAACACCTGACTTAAAATAGTATCATCTCAATCACTTGCAGATAGATAAATAGCAGAGGCATAGACATGAATCTTACAATACAATGTCATGCTTGAAGAAGTTGCATTTAGAGTTGCCCTTAGCAACCAGTCTAGTTTATTTTCCTCCTTTCAAGTGCAAGCTATTTTTCTGCTAAAGTGGAAGTTTCCCATTTTTCAGGGAGTCTTCCTTTCAATTCATATACTTTTTCTTATACACGTGTGATCATTCGCAATTCCCTTACGGTTTGCCTAGCATCAAACTCTGTCAAAGGCAGAGTTTAACAGTATTTTTCACTTTTTATTTTTCTACAGTTATATTATTACCAAAAAGTACTATATTGTATTTCTCAAATGAATTTATTTCAAGTGTGTACAAGGTTGGACAGCTCTGTACAAATCTAATTGAAGCTAAACAAATACTAAGATTTGAAAGTAAGTATGAAAATGAAGTTTTGTTTTATTTGTTTTAAAAGTAAATTAACTCTCTTGATTCCGGATTAAGAGGTTATTTATCTAATTACATGGATTTCTTCACTACTTTTGCCCTGTTAACTATCATTGAAAACATTTGTAACCAGAATAATAATATATTATGAAAATAGGTACATACCAATAACATAACTTTAATCTTTGGAACAAATTATAACTTCCTATTAGATTTCATTTTGTTAAGCTACAAAACTTCTAGGAAGTGTTATCAGATAATAATACCAGAACCTCCGCATGGTTAATTTATAGTCATTTGTTCTTTCATCAAGTGTCAGACAGAATTTTTAGGTCATCTTTCTTGAAATTTAAAATGTCCCAGGAAGGAGGCAGAGATTGCAATGAGCGGAGATCGCGCTGCTGCACTCCAGCCTGGGCAACAGAGCGAGACTCTATCTCAAAAAAAATAAAAATAATAAAAAAATAAATTTCCCAGGAAGAATAACTGAAATGATAATGTGTCTTTCAAGTGTTAGAAGACTGCTATTAATAGCAATTAAAGTAATTTCTATTATTTTTACTTAAATGTGGTCTTGTCAAATACTCTGTAATATTAGACTCTTTTATGTTTGTTGAGCTTTCAGCTTATAATCCTTCCTTCTTCCTACCTTTTCAAAACATAATATCCAGAATAATCTTCCGCAACTCATATTAGGATAACTTTACTTTCGCTTTTGTCAGTTTAGCAAATGTGTAGTAGCCAGCAAGGAAGACACTGGACTTAAAACTCTGAATAGTAACTGGCATACACATGGCCCCTCAGTACTATTTATTAGTAAACATTTAGACATGCATTCCATATCATTAATGTAATTAAAACACTCCTGACACTCGTGCTTCTCTAAAATGTCTTTCTTCAAGGTCCCTACCGTGAGATCAACTTGTAAGTGAAATGATCCTAAAAGAAAACTTAATGGTTCTATTATCTCATGTAGAATCCAGCCTATATCAACCTTTGAAGATAAAATTATCTACTGTGTCAGATTTTTCTTAATAGCTTATGCATAGGCTGTCTGTTCCACAACACCGCAGGGGGATTGTGAATTTACATTAATATAAATGCATGAAATATCCTAGGCCCTAAAATATCAATAGATGTAGTATTGCATCTGACTACACAGTAACTCACACAGAATGATTTAGTGACCACAGTGAACATCTTTTACCAGTAATGCTTTGCGGTTTTGCCAAAAAAATGTGAGCCCGAAATATTCACAACTGTTTTATATAACAGAGTATATTACAATCCTATAGATTTTTTGAAAGGGAGTATTCCGAATCGAAAATTAGGATTAAAAATAGTATATGTAGTTGGTGAAAATACAATTTAGTATATAAACAATTGTAATATGCATTTATATGTAGCTTACTATATCAAAGTACTTTCAAAACCGTGATTTTATTGTATTTTTACAACAAAATCCTTTTCTGAGATTCTCAATTTATGCAAAAGGAAGCCATGCCCCCATAGATCAAATAATTTCTTCCCTGACTTGCAGAACTATAAAGTAGAATTGGTAAGATAGGTACCAGTTAATACTATTTCAAACCAAAGGCTTATTTTTTACTTTATTTTTGGATTTAATGTAATTTTGGTACCATAGTTCTAGTGGTATAACCTCTAGGTGCCTTTCCTAAAACACAGTTTTACCTAAACCACCACCCCGACACAACCAGAGTAGTTCTGCTTCGTTTGTTTGCACAATAAGCTTTGCAAAATTTTGTCTCAATAAAGGATTCAGTAGCTTAAGAAATTTGAAGAACATGTTAAGTATATACTTTAAAAATGATAATAATTTGGGGTATAATACTGAAGAATTTTAAAAATCTGATATTGTAAAAACGTACTGTCTGAGGTTATTTTGAAAATTTGCTTTCTGATATTCTCTTAATAGGAGCAAAACTGGGGTTGATCTAAGGAATATCTAGAGTTAACATAGTAGATCTAATAAATATCTAAAATTAACATAGTAATATAGTACTTTTATATAGTTAGATATCTCAGAGTTAAAAAAAAACAACTCAAATCTGTGGCTTTAGCAGTCAGTGGATTATATACCTGATATTCATTGTTCTCTATGGCTATTGTCCTACTATTTTTTAAAGAATTTGAACCAAGTGTCAACTAAAATAATTCACCTGGTAGTAATAAAAACATTAAAAGTTTCAAGCTTACATTTAAATTGAAAATACTGGCGTGAACTTGTTAATGAGCCTTCCCCATCCTCCATTACCCAGATTATCGTTTCTAAATTTCATTCCCAAGAAAGAAGTGAAAGCTTTCTGTAGAAATGGTTAAATCTAAGTCTGGTACAGGGAATATACAAGTTGATGTTGGGTCATCCGTGTGGGTGGGGTGTGTGTGTGTGTGTGTTTGTGTGTGTATGCGTGTGTGTGCACCCCTAGAAAAGAAAACTATACAGCCACAAAGAATGTGTCAACAGTTTGCAACTTGAAGGAGCTCTCTTTTCTAAGATATAATATTTTCAACAAAACATAAGAACGATGATTCCCATTGATTAAAATAGTTCAAATATATAAAAATCCAAGAGTATGTAGAGAAGATTTGCAAACAAGTAACTCATAGTAGAGCTTGCTTGGGTCACCAACTAGTTACTCTGAAAAATTTTAAATTGAAGAAAAAAATTGTTTATCTTGACTTTCTTACCTTAACTGTATTTGAGATAACCACATTGTTAATGATAATAATTTCCTGTACATAGAAGAAAGTCACTGAATAAATGCAGACAAAAATTAGAAATTAACCATTTTTTAATTCCTGATGAGACAACTGATTTATGTGAAAATAATCAATGTATCATAAAATGGCATTAGTTCAAAGTTTAATGTAAATGGTTTAATGAAACACTCAAGCTCATACTTGGACTCAGAAAACTACGGGATTTCTGAAAATTATTTGAAAAGATTAAAAGACTATACTTATACTAAAATTCTATTTGAAAAAATGGATTAAAAAATTACACGTATATATTGCAAAAATTGAAGAGAGTGGTAAATTCCACAAACTGAAAACCATTCAATTATAGGCTTAATTCATATAATGATGGTCTAGTAAAAGATATACTTCCACAACACTCTTAAAAAATTGTACAATTTTTTCAAAAAAACCACTTATTATGGTATAAAGACTTCTTTTTACTCAAAAATATGCTAGCTAAATATTCTATAAGGAGTTCAATTTTGATATTATTGTATCAAACAGACACGCTCATCAATTTATTCAACATAATCACGTGATAAAAGCATAATAACTAAGTAGCATAAATACTAGAGCAAAAAAGACAAAAACATCACTTCTTACAGAGAATACAATTTTTATATAAAATTAAAAGTCATTGAAAATATTTTTAATATATGTAAGTTAAAAATATAAAAATCTAGAAATTATAAAGATGGTAACAAAATAATTAAAAGTACAAGTGAGCCAAAAGAAGGGTGAAAATGATATATAAACACTTCTCAATGAAAAAAGTATAATTTGATTGTAAGTATTTTTAAATACTTAATTTTATTCATGATATAGGGAATAAAATTTAAAACAATAGATAATTGTCTACTCAATATATTGACTTTCAAAACTAAAAACTATTTATATCTTATTAAATATTGCTAAAAGGCTGAAAATTGATGCTATTATACATGGAGTTAGAGTATAATCTGGGGAAGTATTTTTGGAAGGAGTTTTAACTATTTTTAAAATTGTTAAATGGTTAGATCCTATAATCTTGCCATTTCTCTTGAGGGAAAATTATGTACATTTTTGCTCATAAGCACCATGATATAGACATGAAGATGATCAATGTAGTATGTTTTGGTAGCAAAAAATAATGAGGTGTCCTCATCATGTAAAAGGGCTTATTTGAGCATGATGTAGAAGCACCAGGGTTAGATTCAAAGTAAGATTTTTCTGGGTAAGGGAAGGCTTCCTTTCCCAATATATAGTAACTGAAACTTCATTTTTTAAAGATAGCTAGGTAGGTAAAATTTTAATGCCAGTATATTTCCAGTGGAAATATGTAGACATACCCCAGAAATATTATGGGTTTAATTTTGAACCGTTGAAGTAATGTGAATATAGCAATAAAGCCAGTCACATGAATTGTTTTTGGTTTCTCAGTGCATGTAAAAGTTCTGTTTACATTGCACTGTAGTCTATTAAGTGCACAATAGGATTATTTTTAAAACTATATATATATATATGTACCATAATTTAAAAACTTTATCACTAAAAAATCTTAACAATCATTTGACCCTTTAGCGAGTTACAATCTATTTTGCTGGTGGAGAGTTTTGCCCCGATGTTCATGGCTGCTGATGGGTTGGGGGGGTGGTTGCTGAAGCCTGTGGTGACTGAGACAATTTCTTAAAATAAGACAATAAAGTTTGCTGCATCCATTAACTGTTCCATTCACAAAACTTTTCTCTGTAGTATGCAATGCTGTTTGATAGTAATTTACCCAAAATAGAACTTCTTTCAAAAAGGAAGTCTATCCTTTCAAATCCTGCCACTGTTTTATCAACTAAGTTTATATATTTTAAATATATTCTCGTCATTTTGACAATATTCACAGTATCTGCACTTGACATAGATTCCATTTCCATAAACTTTCTTTGCTCATCCATAAGAAGCAGCTCCTCATAAAGCTTTATCGTATGATTGCTGCAATTTGTTCACATCTACAGATTCCATATATAATTCTAGTTCTCTTGCTATTTTCACACATTTACAGTTATTTCCACCACTGAAATCTTCAACTCCTGAAAATCATCCATGAGGATTAAAATCAGCTAATTATAAACTCCTGTTAACTTTAATATTTTAATCTCTTCCTAAGAACCACGAATGTTCTTAGTGGCATCTAGAAGGATCAATCCTCTTCAGAAATTTTCAGTTTGACCCAGATCCATCAGAGGAATCACAATCTATGGTAAATACAGCCTTATGGAATGTATTTCTTAAATAATAAGACTTGAATATTGAAATTATTCTTGGATGCATGGGCTGTAGAATGGATGTTGAATTAGCAGCCATGAAAACATCATTAATCTCCTTGTACATCCCTATCAGAGCTCTTGGGTGACCAGGTGCATTGTCAATGAACAGTAATGTTTTGAAAGAAATTTTTTCTGTTCAGTAATCTCAAGAGTGGGCTTTAAATATTCAGTAAGGAATGCTGTAAACAGACGTGCTATCATCTAGGCTTTGTTGTTTCATTTACAGAGCATAGGCAGAGAAGATTTAGCAGAATTCTTAAGGACCTTAGGATTTTTGAGAATGGCAAATGAGCACTGGCTTCAACTTAAAGTCACCAGCTGCTTTAGTCTGTAACAAGAGAGTCAGCCTGTCCTCTCAAGCAAAGCACTGACCTTTCTTCTCTAGCTATGAAAGTCCTAAATGGCGTCTTTTTCCAAGAGAAAGCTGTTTTGTCTACGTCAAAAATCTGTTGTTTAGTGTAGCCATCTTCATTAATGATTTTAGCTTTATCTTTTGAAGGACTTTTTGCTTCTCCACCTGAACTTGCTGCTTCACCTTGCACTTTTATGTTACAGAGAAAGCTTCTTTTCCCTAAACTTCATGAACCAACCTACCTTTGCTAATTTCAAACTTCTCTTCTGCATCTTCCTCGTCTTTCTCAGCTTTAATAGAATTGAAGAGACTTAGGGCCTTGCTCAGATTAGGCTGAGGCTTAATAGAATGTTGTGGCTAGTTTCCATCCAGACCACTCAAACTTCTCCATATCTCCAATAAGGCTGTTTTGCTTTCTTTCTTTCTTTTTTTTTTTTTAACAGTTATTTTATTTTTGTAGACTCAAGGAGTACAAGTGCAAATTGTTACCTGGATATATTACAAAATGATGAGGTTTGGGCTTCTAGTGTATCCATCACCCACAGAGTGAACATTGCCCTCAATAGGCAATTTTTCAACCCTTACCCCTACACCTTCCCAGCCTTTAGGAGGCCCCAGTGTCTATTATTTACCTCTGTATGTCCTTGTGTACCTAATGTATAGCTCCCACTTACAAGTAAGAACATGCAATATTTGATTTTATGTTTCTGTGTTATTTCACTTAGGATGATGGCCTTCAGCTTCACCCATGTTGCTGAAAAAGACATTATTTTATTTTTTTATGGATGAATACTATTCCATTATATATATACACACACACCATATATATGTATATCGCATTTTCTCTTTCCAGCACTCCATTGATGGACACTGAGGTTGATTCGATGACTTTGCTATTGTGAATAGTGTTGTGATAAACATACCAGTGCAGGTGTATTTTTGATACACAGACTCCTCCAAAAGACTCCTCAACTTAATAAGTTACCTCAGTGAAGTTTCAGACACAAAATTAATGTACAAAAAATAGTAGCGTGTTTATACATCAATAATAATCAAGCAAAAAACCAAATCAAGAAGGAAGCCACTCCCATTTAAAAAGTCATAAAAATAAAATGACTAAGCTTAAATACATTTAACCAAGGAGGTAAAAAATCTCCCCAAGGAGAACTACAAAACACTGAAAAAGAAATTGTAGATGACACAGACAAATGGAAAAATATCCTATGCTCTTTAATTAGAAGTGTCAATATTGTCAAAATTACCATATTGCCCAAAGCAATCTATAGACTCAATGCAATTTCTATCAAATTACCAATGTCATTTTTCACAGAATTCAGAAAACACAATCCTAATCCTAAAGTTATTGACCTGATGTCCAGTAACTGCAGTCAAGACAGTTTCACATTTTGCTCTCTGTAGAAACGATACTGTGTATACATGAATGTGGTGGAATGTTTTTATCGACTGCTAACACATTGCTCATACTCTAGTCTAAAATTCATATGGAATCAAAAAGAGCCTGAATAGCCAAATCGATCCTTAGCAAAAAGAACAAAGCTGGAGGCATCACATTACCTGACTTCGAATTATGCTTCAAGCCTGTATTAACAAAAACCACATGATACTAGCACAAAAAGAGATACATAGATCAATACAACAGAGTTAAAAACCCAGAAATAAAGCCACTCACTACAACCGATTTTTGACAAAGTTGATAAAAATATACAATGGGGAAATGACACTGAATTCGATAAATGGTACTGAAAAAAAATGATATCCAGCTTCAGAAGCAGCTAAGCTAGACCCCTTTTCTCGCCACATATAAAAATTAACTCAGGGTGGATTAAAGACTGAAGGTAAGACTTGAAACTATAAAAATTCTAGAGGCAAACATAGGAAAAACTCTTCTGAACATTAGCTCAGATGAAGAATTTATGTTTTGCTTTCTTATCATTTCTGTGTTCACCAAAGTAGCACTTTTAATTTCCTTTACGAGCCTTTCCTTTGCATTCACAGGTTGGTTAACTGTTTGGCACAGTAGGCCTATCTTTCAGTGTATCTTGACTTTTGACCATACCTTCTTCACTAAGATAATCATGTCTGCCTTGAACTTAAAGTAGAAGAGGTGTTACTATTCCTCTTTTCACTTGAACACTTAGAAAACATTATAGGGTTATTAATTGGCCTAATTTTAATATTCCTGTGTTCAGGAAACAGGGAGACCAAAGGAGAGGGAGAGAGATGGAGGAAAAGACAGTAGTAGGTGGAGCAGACAAAACACACAGTTTTATAGTTAAGTTTTCCATCTCGTATGGCCAAAGTTCATGGGACCCTAAAACAATTACTAGGAACATCAAAGATTAACTGAACACAGTTCACCATAGCAGATATAATAACAATAAAAAAGCTTGAAGTATTGCAAGGATTACTAAAATATGACACAGAGATATGAAGGAAACATATGCTGTTGGAAAATTATTGCCAATGGACTCACTCAAACTAGACTTACCACAAACCTTCAATTTGTAAAGAATTCAATGTTTTTAGCGCACAGCAAAGTGAAATGCAAAAAAGCAAGGTATGTCTGTACAACAAGAAAGTAGTAATTCTGGCCATTCTCATGCCCGCACTCAGATTCACCTCCACAGTGAGAAGTGTTGTTGTTGTGTTTAAAAACAATGGGAGTGTGTCATAAACTTCTGGCCCTTAGTAGAACATATGCTAAAAAATGGCTACTATTGATGAAGTGTTAAATTTCAGTTAACACTTGTACACTGCTGATATTGTGTTCTTAAAATTTCTAAGCCATAACCTTAATTTCGTGTTTTTATTATGATAGCTATAAAGTTTATAAAGTTTAGAAATGTATAACAATCCATAGTTTTTGCTGCATTGTTTGTTTAGTTTCCAAACTCATTTTTCTTTAACAATTGAATCGATTTGGCAAGGTAAGCCTATTCTTTTTCCAAAGACTATTTTGAGGAGGTGCAGAAGTATTCCCTGTTCACCAATTAAATTGGCTGGTAAGATAACATTCTGAGAAATTAGATGATACAATCAATCACATCTTCATAGCTACTTTATCATTTTGAATATAATTTATATCACTCATTTAAAACCACTAGTATATTCAGTGGCATAGAAAATATTTGTTTGCACTTCTCATGGAAGTCTGCCACTTTGTTTCTTATTGACCTGATGTCTGGTACCTAGAAGCAAGACAGTTTCACATTTTGCTCTCTGTAGAAACTGCACTGTGTATACATCGATGTGGTGAAATGTTTTCCTTGATTGCTACACATTGCTCATAGTCAAACTAGTACTCTGGTCTTAGTTTCCCAAAGGTTTCTTTGAAAAGGATGTGTAAGAGCACAATTCCTCCATTCCTATGTTTATCCTTTTGTGGGGCAAGTGTGGCAGTGGGAGTGAGAAAAGTGAATCTCTCGGATTTTAGAATCAGAAAACAATGGGTTGAAATCCAGGAAGTGCTTATCATAAATGTGTGATCTGGGGTAAATAGCCAACTCTAAACTTGAGTTTCCCTGTTTATAAGTAGGGATAACATTCTTTGATGACATGGCTGTTGCCAGCCTGAAATGAGATAATCTATTCAAGCTGTCAAATAATTTATAGATCACATACTCAAATGTTCCCAATCTGTACCTTCTGGTGCAGGTAATGAGAAAATAAGTGGCTTGCAACTTATTCTGATCAGTTTCCTAACCTTTAAAATGTAACAGTACCTATTATGTAGGTATCAGAAGAATAAACTGATTAATGCAAATTGTATAATAATGTTACTTCTCTACAATATGGGCTTAATAAATGTTAACACTTTTGTTTATCAAGTGTATATTAGAATATTTTTAGAATCCCTTATAAATGCAATGCAAGGGAATAGGTCTTGAGGACAGAAATGACTGATTATCTCTTTAGATTATTGTTAAAATGGTAAATATATATATAAATATATATATGTATATATATAACTTCAGCCACACAACATAAAATTTATTACATGGATTCAGGAGTCAAACTGTGCAAATAAAATGCTTAAACAATCTGTAGATTAGTTTTCTAATCTTTTAAATAAGGTTACCAATGGTAACTATCTCATAGGGTTGCGTTGAGAATTAAATTAGTGAATATTTATAAAGTACTTAAAATAGCATTTGGCATGTCCTAAAAATGAAACCCATGATGAATGTATGACATTTGGTTAGAAACTGGGTGGTTGTGCTTCTATCCGGAATACACAAGTAACATTTCACAGAGTAGTCGGCATTTAAGCTAGGCTTTAAGTGTTGGAGACTATCTGAGCAAATAGAGTAGTAAAGAAAAGAATTCTATTGATGAAAACGGAAGATGAAGGCCCAGACCAGAAATCTAAGGGCATATAAAAGGAATAATAATCTTCTACATTAGCAGAAGTGACAATTATGGAAGAAATTAAAGAAAACATTAAGAAGTTAGAAAACGGATCCTAGATATTATTAAATGCCTTTATTGTCCTATATATGAAAGGAGAGGACAATTAATTTGGTAACACATGTAAAATGGAGACATAAAATTATAGTAGGAAGACCAGTTTTGCAGCATTCTAGCAAACCAGGGAAAATAATCAAGGTTCAGAAAGAGAACATTGAAAGTCAATGAAAACAAAAAAGATATTTAAAAAATACTGCAAAAATGAAACAGAATTTTGCAGGAGATAAGGGAATGAGAAAATTTACAGATAATTCTGATGTTTCTATACTATGCCTCTGAAAATGGTCCTAATACAGAAGCAACAGATAGATGGTTGATATTTCACGTTTAGATACATAATATTTTTCTAACTTCAGATTTCAGTTTTATATAAATCTTATTAGCAGAAGGTTTGTGACTATGACACACTACTTCACTGCTCTTTGGAGAAAATGTACTCACATATAAACACAGATACCCCACAACCACCATATCACATTCACTATATTGTAAAAGAACATTTATACTCTGAAAACAATATTTAACTATCTAAATACTACAACAAAACAGCATATTTATTAATAAAAAGTTAAAATGTTGTTTCTGTTTTTCTTCCTTTTCCCATCCTTCCTTTTACTTTCCAAAGCAATTCAGTCATAAAACTATCATGAAGCACACTACAAGGAAGGCATCTGTGCTAGCGGGTCTCAGCTAGGCAGCCATGGAGGACGAGCTCTGATTATCATAGCTGGGTATTGGAAAGTGAAGAGAGTGAGAGAAAGTTAAAGAAGGGGCTTTCTTACCGGCCAAGTAAATAATAATAGTAGTCGATTTTAACTCATTGTATAAAATGGGAAGTCATGAGTCTATTCTGTTGTAAGTAAACGAAATGAACAAATTTAATATTTGAGAAGGAACTTGGGTATTTATATACTATCAATGTGCCTGTCTATGAAATATTTGTTAATTTCAAAGAATAAAGAGTACCTCTACAATGGAGAAACCTGGCAGAGACAACCTTACTCAAAAGTGATCATCATTAGTACTGAGAAAAATCAAAATCATATGTCACCTAATAAGATACACAGAGAACTCAGTATAGCCTCTGTGATATTCCTGGCAAAGATACATGACCTGTATCTAATCACAAGGAAGCATCAGCTAACTCAGATTGAGGAACATTCTACAGAATGGTTTTCTGGTAATCTTCAAAAGTTTTAAGACCATGAAAATCAAAGAAACACTGAGAATGTTACAAGATCGAAGGAGATTAAAGAGTGATGAATTGGGTGATTCTGAACCTGATCAACTTGTTATGAAGAGCAATATAAAGATCATTGACAAAACTTGAATGGGATTTAAAGATTAAGTGGCCATAATGAATCAATACTAATTTACTGATTGTGACTTTTGAATTACAGTTATGTGGCAGCATGTACTTAGTTGTAGAAGACACACATTAATTAATTTAACAGGTGATTTATAAGAAATGCTTTTTTGCTAGATATTGAAATTCTCAAATAAAAAATCTTAAGAGAAGCACAATCTTAACATGGAATTATCAGAAGGACCTTCATGTATAAGCTTAGAATATAAAAACATAAGAGGAGATTCAAGTATAAAAGTATAATTGGGTCAACTACTGTAACTAAAGTCTTAATGGCAGTTGCAGTTTGGCTCACATCTGTAATCCCAGCACTTTAAGAAGCTGAGATGGGAGGATTACTTGAGGCCAGGAGTTTGAGACCAGCCTGGGCAATAGAGTGAGACCTTGTCTCTACCAAAATTTTTAAAAAGTAGAAAGGCATGGTGACATTTACCTGTAGTCCTAGCTACTTGGGAGGCTGAGGCAGGAGTTGAGGTTGACATGAACTACGGTCTTGTCACTGCACTCTAACCTGGGTGACAGAGCAAGACTCTGCCTCTAAAAGAAAAAGAGAGAGAGAGAAGGAAAGAAAAAAGAAAAATAAATGAAAAGGCTTGTAGTAATGAGAAAAGAATTTAAGATAAAGAAGATGATTGAAGCATAAACAATCGGTGGAAAACTTCTATGTTTAGACAGAAAGCTAAAGAAACTGGGAAGAAAAGCTGAGAGCAGAGACCATGGGGAAGACTGCATGTTGTGGAAGGGATTGTTTTAAAGAGAAGGATTCGTGTATAAAAAACAATGAAATAGTCGAAGAAATGGACTGAGAAAAGCTCACATATTTGGTAGGTAGATTATTGTTGGTTATCTTTAAGAAAGCACATTTTTCACATAGGTTTGGGGACAGAAATCCTATTTCAAAAAGTTAGAAATTAAGTGGGTCGTGGGAATTTGATGATTTGCCATCAAACTGAGTGTGCTTGTGGTTTGTACTTTACTTCCTCCCATACCATGCAGGCAGTAAAAGACTCTGGTTTCCACTAAATGAATGGTTTGACTCAACATTTTCAAGCACTTTTGGCACTTTCTTTTTTTCTCAGGGTGTACTATACATCAACAACAAGTAACAATTTCCTGGATCTCACAGTAATAAAGGTGATGCTTTACTCTTCTTACATGTCCATAGCAGGTTAGTAGGGGCTGGGCTCATCATAGTCATTGAGGTTTACAGGCTGATGAAAACTCATCTTAACAGGTGCATCGGTATGGTAGAAACAGAAAAAAGAAAACACATAAAAATATTTGTTATATCTTAAACCATTTGCATTAAGAAACACAATTCACTTTTACTCCCACTCCATTGGCCAAAACAAATCACATGGTTCACAGGATGGGAGTAATATAATCCTCCTACAGAAAGGACAATATACACTCAAAGCGAAAAGAGATAACAGAATATGTATGCAGCCAAATGATATCTTTATTTTGTATATTTATGGAATTATGGAAACTCAAAGTTATAATGTACCTCAAAGAGTCTTTAATGCTGTGGCTATAGAGCTTCAATAACTACATGCTACTTTCCTCAGGAGAAATTCCTTGTGCAGACCCAATATATAAACTAGGTAAAGTCGATCTGTCCTGCTTAAGCATGATTGGAGTCTCTAGAGCACCATCTGCTTGTCTCTCCCTTTATTACCAAACAGGACTGTTGGCAATTGGAAAAGAATATCTGTTAATTTACAGAATACAGTTTGAAAGCCAATGTACTATACTAGTTTATATTTGATGTAGCATCCTCTCTATAGCACCTGCAAGTCATAATTATCTATTTCCCAGCTTTGGTTTGGACAATTCTAGTAAAAAAAAAAAAAACTCACTAACTCCGAAGATTCATTTTCACTGAGACGATACAAACTCTATCACTGAAAAGTCTCGTCTCAGTAGAGAAGTCAGCTTCATGATAAAAATATCAAAGCTATCTTCTATATTCTGCAATTAGAGAAGTAACAAGAACCAGTAAAGGGATATGTCACATAATGAATCAAGCCTAAGTTCAGGAATATATCCTGGTTTTGATTCCAAATGCATTCTCTGTCCACTGTAATATATGGCTAAAATTTAAAAATAATATATTTTAAAATATGATGTATGATCCTAAATAAGGTTTAAGTTTTAATAAATGTTAACAGAAAGTTTTCTTAACAGTGACTTCTTCATATTAAATATTCTATTAATTAATCTTTAATTTTGAAACGATTAGAATGTCATTTTCCATTTATATCTCAATTACTGTTTATTGATTATTGACTTATGAGGGGTTCTAATCTATGTACTTAATGTAGAACAGAGGACAAAGTATTTACCTCCTGCTGGCATGGAGATTAAATTCTAGAGGTGATGAACTATTAAAGCAGGAATGTTATGAAACATATAATATAAATTTTTCTAGTACTCTTAAAAATATATTGCATATGCATTTAGTTATTTTGGATTTTATATTTATTTATATTAATGATTTTATCACAATATAGGTTTTCTTGATAGACCTTTTATATTTAACATTAAATGTTACAGGTGATGATTTCTCTAAGAAGATACAAAAATACCTGTATTTTTACCCTTTTGGTTATCACCTATGTTTATTCTGAATAATTTTAGTGGAAGATCAATGCTCTCCTTCACCACAACAATTAAACATGTTATAGTAAATTCTAAAACAATTTATGCCATTTTGACACATTTATTCTAATAATAATCCCATGCAGTTCACTGAAAAAGAAGAGAAAGTAAGTAGCATATAATGTATATTTCAAATCATTCTTTTTAATTAGTTAATTTGACTGTTATATCAAGAAATAGGTGAGCTCTTTGTTACAGATACCTAATTTATTCATATAATTTAGCTGATTCAAAGGGTAATGTAGTACATTTCCCCTGATACTAAAAATTTTAATGATCAAATATGAGAATGGGAGAAGAAAGATATTTTGTTCTTAAAATAACTGTTATGTTAAACTCTCTCAAAAGAACTTTCAAAAGAAAAAGCAATTAACAAATGAATTGACCTAATTGTATAAGCCATCTGCAAACTACATTTCCTTTCTTTCATGGATATCTTGTTCACCTTCATAGTCTTACCTTGAGTTGGATTTTTCTTTGTTAACTGAAATCTCTTTGATTCTCACCATGTTTATACTATGTATCAGAAATCAGCTGTTTTTGATTCCAGCTTGTAAGCCTTATTTTTGAAATTGAGAAAATTCCAATCTTATTTAATAAAAAAATTCAACAAGTTAGTAAATATAATTGTAAATTTATAATCATTTTTCACAATGATTGCCATTGTGCTTACCAGCTATTTCCATGTTAAATTCCTATATCATTCATATCTTACCTTCATGGATTACTGAGTACGCATCTGTCTTGGAAATGCTATTTTGGAACTGTTGATAGATGTTTGAAACTACAGCTTAAAATATATATTAAAATAGAAAATATATTTATCAGCCCTTCTACTCATTAAACTAATTTCATTCATCAGTTTTTAGAAAAGAATGTTTCTCAATGTGTGCATATAATAAAAATTATCTAATGTGACACTGAATATTAAATAACAGGAGTCACTTTTAAAATGATAAGCTTCATATCCATATTTTAACTAATGTAACAGGATATATATATTATATGAAATATATAATATATAATTGTCTTGTATACAAATATATAATACATATCCAGCAATTGTGTATATGTATGTGTATATATATAGTGTATATATAAGTAAATCTATGTATACATATCTATGTGTATATATATTAATGTATACATGTATATATATGTACATATATTTTAGATTAATTTATACACCCATGACTTAGGACATTCCACGACTTACAGGCAAAGTTGTGTAAGGCTCAAATATGTGTCGATTTTGTTTGACAATCATTCATCCACTTTTAAAGATAATATTCCAGATTAATAATACCATTTTACAGAAATTAATTTTGGGCCAGGTGCAGTGTCTCATGCCTATCATCCCAGCACTTTGGGAGGCTGAAGCAGGCGGATCACCTGAGGTCAGGCGTTTGAGACCAGCCTGGCCAACATGGTGAAACCCTCTCTCTACTAAAAATACAAAAATTAGCTGGGAGTAGTGGTGCACTCCTGTAATCACAGCTACTTGGGAGGCTGAGGCAGGAGTATCGCTGGAACTCAGTAGGTGGAGTTGGCAGTGAGCTGAGATTGTGCCACTGCACTCCAGCCTGGACAACAGAGTGAGACTCTGTCTCAAAAAAAAAAAAAATTAGTCTTGAAATGTCAAAGTTATATAATCAGATATGGTTTGACTTGTAATGCTAAATTGATTCAAGTCTGCTAGTATAATACCTTATGATGATCTTAATGACTGGTGGGTAGATTCTACAGATATATCTATTTATGTCTGATAACTAATTAGATAATTGTATATTTCTCAGTATTCTCAAGTAAGCCTGTCTGCATCTGTCCCTCAAACTCCATTTTTATAACATGTTAGAATGGCAATACTGGTCCAAAACCTAACCATGAAGAGATGAAGCATTTACACTGTGCTTTAGGATTTACAATTTACTTTGGAAGTAGTCCTTGTGATCCCGTTATGCATGCTAGTGTTCTTATTTTATAGGTGTGTAAACTGAGGCTCAGAGAGAAAACTGCTTACTCAAAGTCAACAAAGCTCTTAAAAAATAGTCATGATCAGGCTACTAATGTGTATGTCTTGAGATGCTGTTAAAAGGGATTATTGCTAAAGGTAATGTTCTTAGCCAATTCGCACCTGGAATATGGAAAAAAAAAACATTATTTGGGATTTACGTACTATAATGTTGATTATCTTATTAATCATTTACTGAAAACAATGTCAAGGCACTTTATATTTGTCATCTTTCTTATCCTCTGAACCCATTTATGTGACAGTTATTATTATTCTCATGTTGCAAATGAGAATAATTGAAGGATGGAGAGTTTAAGTAATTTGCCCCATGTAAAATAAGTAGTGAATATGGAAAGTTTCAATCTCATCTCCAACAGAGTCTATAACATGAGAACATGAGTCCAAATCAGTCTATGTTTATATTATGCACATTTTCAGTTCTAAGATTACATAAGTTCCAGGCATAAAGCCTGTGCTTAATTTTAGATACACTGAATTAAAGTCAGGATAAAAACTACACACTACACTGAAGAGTCTGAGGAAAAAGTCATATACCAAGTCATAAACCAAGAGAAAGAGGAGAGATGACTACGACATCAGTCATACCGAGAAAAGCTGCCTTTCTCAGCAAGTCAGGCCAAAAGGAGAAAGAGCTAGAGCCTTGGTTCATGCCCCAGGACACTTGCAGCCTCTGATTTCCTCCACTTGGCCATTTTATATCTTTAATTTCCAGCCTACATGATAGATTGCCAAAGAAATAAAAGTTTGTACTACTCAGATGATAAATTCAATATGGTAAAAACAGCAAAAATGACTATAATTTGAACTGCATTATGAGAGGTTTAATCTATTCCCAGAATTATTCCATGTCTTAAACCTTGTTTTTTATAGTCTGCAATATCTGAGTTCAAGAGTGGGATGGAATGAAAAAAAGCAAAATATCCCATATGTAATACTTTGAGCATGATAATTACACTTGGAAATGATCTATAGGGTCCAAAACTGATTTGATAGTAATTTATTAAATTAGCACATACACAGGAACCTATGATCCCCACTACTTCCCTTTCTGGACATCCAAAAACAAAAGATAACATAGTAAAAGCCTTTTAGTATTTCTTTGCATATTAAATCATCAGGTCCAAACTGGTGCTTAGTTGAGTACAAGGAAGAGTTAAGAAGAAAAAATCATATAATCTTTTGCATATGGTCAGGAGTACATTCCGTTTATAACAATGCCCCGTTATTGCTCATATATTAAGGAGAAACCAAAACTCCAAAGATCTTCACAGCATTTTTAATTTTCCTGATAGTTGCTTAAAAGAAAAACTTAAATATAATATTTGATAGTATTATGGGTTAAACCGTGTCCCCCCCAAAATTCATGTTATGACGACCTAACTCCCAGTACTTCAGAATGTGACCTCATTTGGAAATAGGGCCATTTCATATAAAATTAGTTACGTTAAGATGAGTTCTTAGAGTGGGCCTTAATCCAGTATGTTGGGTGCTCTTACAAAGGGGAAAATTTATAAACAGGCAATGTATAAAAGAAGACTATGTAAATATGTCCTCAGAAGGGATTAGCCTTGTTAACACCTTGACTTCAAACTTCTAGAACTGTAACACAATAAAGTTATGATATTTAAGCCGCCCATACTATGGTATTTTTATTAAGGTGGCCCTAGCAAATCAGTACATATGACATTATATCAGTAGGAATTTGAAAACCAAAAGAACATTAGTAGTGGTCTTGTTTAAGGGAAAGCATACAGAACTGATCATTAAGAAGCTGACCTTCATTTAAATTAGTTTTCCTTAAGTTGCTAAAAAGTTTGAAATCAAATGCTTTTCAATAAATATGCTTTGATGGGGCCGGGCGCGGTGGCTCACGCCTGTAATCCCAGCACTTTGGGAGGCCGAGACGGGCGGATCACAAGGTCAGGAGATCGAGACCATCCTGGCTAACACGGTGAAACCCCGTCTCTACTAAAAGTACAAAAAAAAACTAGCCGGGCGAGGTGGCGGGCGCCTGTAGTCCCAGCTACTCGGGAGGCTGAGGTTGGAGAATGGCGTAAACCCAGGAGGCGGAGCTTGTAGTGAGCTGAGTTCGCGCCACTGCACCCCAGCCTGGGTGACAGAGCAAAGACTCCGTCTCAAAAAAAAAAAAAAAAAAAAAATGCTTTGATGAAAACATCAGATTGTTTAATTATTTCACATGCTATACGCATGTTAGTACTATATAAATGTAAATTGAATTTAATGTGTTAAACTTTATTGAAATTTTTCCTGAAGAATAACCACTGAAATAAAAATTTTTTAACTTCCTCCTTTGATTTGCCTAAGTAAATAATCTGATTTGATTTGGAAATTGATAAAATTAAACTTTTAGATTTTAGAACCCAATACACAATAATTTACATTGGCAGTATTATTAAAAATCACACCTTTAAAAAATTAATCCTCAGTGTCAAAAAATGTTGACTTAGAATAACACCCCATTATTTGAAATACTAGGAGAGACAATTGAAAAGCCATTGTGCAAGATTATCTTATGCACAATATTCTGTAAAGATCTGCATAGAAAGAAAAAGGAAGAAGACTCAAGAAAATGTCATGCACTTTCTGAGACTATTCATTTCTACTTTTCCCCCGTATCATTAAGGATTATAATTTTCAGTTATCAATAATATTCATGGTGATCTACTACAATACAAAACACAGGATCACATATTTCTTTTTGGAAATGCAGAAAGATATTATCATAATAGCAGTGGGTTGACTTCTGTAAGGGTACATCCATTTTGTGAATCTATGTAGCAGATATGTGAGAGGGAGAAAGAGACAGAGACAAGATGAAGAAAGGAACAGACAGAAAGAAAGAGAGAAACAATAAGAGAATGAAGTAGGGAGAGAGAGATGGAGAGAAAAAGAGAAAGAGAGACTACAAAAATGATATTTAGAAACTACACAACAAATATTGCATTCATATTTTTCTGATTTAATTCAAGGCAAACATTTTTGCTGCTGTACAACTTTCACTTGTGTACTTCTTCCATTTTGTATTCATGGTTTGGGAACACAAAGATATAGCATAAGTTACATAAGGTTGTTCCCTTCCAAGGCAAACTTAATAAATGTTTTTTGTTTGCTATCTACTACCATGAATTTTCAAATTACACAGTCTTTAATCAAAGTGTCTCTTCCAAAATTACTGATACAGTTTTAAAATAGTTTCCCATTCTGTAGGTTGTCTGTTTACTCTGTTGATTGTTTTCGTGTGAAGAAGTTTTTAGTTTAATTCATATCCAGAATCTACAAGGAACTCAAACAGTTCAACAAGAAAAAAATTTAAAACCCTATTAAAAAGTGGACAAATGACATGAAAAGACATTTTTCAAAAGAAGACATACAAGTGGCCTATAAACATGAAAAAATGCTCCACATCACTAATCATCAGAGAATTGCAAATTGAAACCACAATGAGACACCATTAAATAATAGCTATTCCAACTGGTGTTGGAATAGCTATTATTTAAAAATCTGAAGAAAAATAGAGGTTTATGAGAATATGGAGAAAATTTACTTATATATTGTTGGTAGAAATGTAAACTAGAGCAACCTTTATAGAAAACAGTATGGGGATTTCTCAAATAACTAAAAATAGAACTGTCTTTCAATTCAGCAATCCCACTACTGGGTATACCTAAAAGAGAGTGAAACCATTATATAACAAAGATGCCAGCACCTGAGTGTTTGTCACAGCACTATTTACAAAGCACAGATAAGAAATCAACCTAAGTGTCATCAGGGGAGGAGTGACTAAAGACATATTGTATAGATAATTTAATGCCTCTAAGTCTCAGTTTTGAACATATGTATACACACATAAACAAAAACACACAATGGAATACTCAGCCATACAAAATGAAAGCATGTATTTTACAGCAACACGGAGGAAACTGGAGGCCATCAACCTCAGTTAATTAACTCATAAACAGAATGACACCACCACATGTGTTTGCTTATAAGTGGGAGCTACACAATGGGCCCCCATGGACACACAGAGTGGAATAGTAGACATTGGAGAATGCAAAAGGTGGGAGAGTTAAGGGGCAAAGCAGGGTGAATTAAGGTTGAAAAATTACCTATCAGGTACGATGTTCACTATTCAGATGATGGGTACACTAAAAGACTTCATCATTTCACAATATACACATGTAAGAAATCTACATGTCTACCCCCCAAATGTATTTTTAAAATACATAAATAAATATTAAATAAATAAGTGCTACAAAGGAAATAAAGTGATATTATAAAAGATTAGTGATGTAAAATTAAAATAAGCTATTGTAGTTACTAAAAATATTTTCAAAAACCATAAAAGTACTGAATCAGTGCTAAAAATTTAATGCTAATTACCTAACACATCTTTATTTAAAATATAGTTTATCAGATGAGAAATACAATGCTTTTGTTCTAAAAAGATTGATAATGAATAAAATTTTAATTCATACGGATTCCATTTTAAATAGTTTCAACCTATTGTTTCTGACTAGCTACAGAATAATGTCTAGGATTAAGAGTACAGCCTGTATAATTAAACAATTTGTGTTTTCATCTTGATACAATCCTGATTTTACTGAAAACTAAATATATAATGCTGACCAAGTAGTTTAATGCCTGTAAGTCTCAGTTTTGAGCAAAATAACAGTACCTACCCTACAGTTATTCTAAGTATTAAATGAGATAATATCTCTAACGTTCCTGGAATAGTAGCGATAAGTGCCATAACAAATAGCTGTTACAATTATTTCAGAACAACTAGCCTTCCACCTTGGCCTCTAAGTCTTAAAGACTTGAACAAACAGTATCCGAGTTTTTTTGCAGCTCAAACCTGCCTCCCTAGGATGACCCTAGTCCCTCTTAAAGTGCCTGCCTGAGAAAACACAAGGCTGTCGAAAGAGTTTACTGTTTGTTCCAGGCAACACTTGAAAATAACACCCCTGTCTCCTAGTGTTTGTGGAAGGGTAGGTGCCTGACTTCCATAAACATCAGCAAACCCAGACAGGTTTCACACGGACCTACCTTCTCTTCCCACATTTACGATGTTTCCATTTTCTGCCTCAACAGACCTTCCACTCACTCCCCTCCCTACTCCTTTATTCTTAGGAAAAAACACCCAGTCACTGTATAAATTGAAGTTGAGGTCAGTTTGTGTTGGACTATTGTTTCTATTGCAATAGTTATTACTGATTAAAATGTGTCCTTAACATTTTAACTAGTGTCCAGTTTTGTTTATTTTTGGCACCGTTTGTGCTTCCTCCATGGTTGGCTCTTACCTGGCAAATATAACCAGAGAGTCTCAAAAGTATCCCAGCCTTAGATATAGACTTAGATACACAAGTAAGCGCCCCTCCTGCTGCCTCAGCTCAGAGTAGCACCCTCTGGTCCCCTGACCCCAGAATCCTTTAGTGTTGTTGAGATCTTTGCTCACCAAAAGACATCAGACGATGGCACCATTTCTCCATGCCAAATGTTTATCTTACAGTGCAGCAATTCAAGACAAGCATTCTTGTTTTTCAAAGCCCAGATTTCCATATACAATATATCCAATATCTTTACAAAGCTGAGCACACCAGAATACATAATGTTTACTATTCTATACGATTTTTTAAGATTACTTTCAGCAGGCTGCCTTTTGCCAGCTAGTAGCATTGCTGATTTTTTAAAAAGTATTGATAGTGATCTTGTTCTGTAATGAAACAGATGATTAGAGTACAAAGTGGTATGCTGTGATTGAAGTAGGTATGGAGCGTTATGGGAGCACGGAAAAGGTTAACGCATTTGAATTACTATAGTAAGCTCTAGACAAGAAAAAGCAAGAAAAAGAATAAAAGAGATAAAAGTTCTCTTCTAAAGTGAGGTCGAGGGAATAACCTTGGAATAACTGTGATTGGCAGGATGACAGTTTTGAAACCTGAGAATTCGATAATCATTCGTCTTGGCAAGGGAAAAGGCCTTAATTTAGAGCTGGGTTCAAATTTTGTCTTTATTATTTACTATATATAAAATTGAGGATATTTCTTCTCTGCTCTAAACTTCTGTTTATTTACCTAAAATATTGGAATAATCCTATGCAATATATTACAATGATTCAATTCATCTTTCCAAAAAAAAAAAAAAAAAAGAAGTGGACATCATGACACAAGCTTCCCTCTGTGTTGGCTGAAATAAACCAGAAAAGGCCACATATTATACAGGGTAGTGGCTAACCGCCTTGACCCTGGAGTCAAGTTTTCTAGGTTTCATTGCTGGCTCTACAAGGCACAAAATTAGCCTTGAGCAATTTACTTAATCTCTCATCTATAAAATGAAGATATTAGTAGTTTCTACCTCAGATGGCTGGGAATTAAATGTGTTAATGTGTGTGAACATTTAGAAGAGCCTGTGGTGTCCTAAACATTCATTTTCACGATATGCACCTGCCTCTATTTTTCCTCTTCAAGAGCTCGGAGGCTGTGCATCACAGCTACTCCTGCCTCTACTGGGTTTGATTAATTACACAATTAAATCAAATCCCATTTTGTGTATATTGCATTTCACCTATTTACTTTATCTTTTCCTTTGTCATTTAAACGTGCTTGAATCTCTCTAACCTAAATGATATTGAAAAAATTAAATCCTCCTTTAAAGCCAATTTCCTACCCAGCTGCCACTCTGCATTATTGTCTTCACAGTTGAATTTCTATAAGGATTTTCCTCGCTGTTCTATCATTCTTCACCTCATTCCAACCTGTCCGCTGACCCCTCTACTTGGGGAGCTTTTGCTTATACATCTTATATGTCCAGGAGATTTTTTCCAATATTCACCTTGCCTAATATTTCAGAAGCATTGCATATTAATAATAACTATAACATCTAAATAAAATAATAATAATAATGGTAATAAAATTAAAAGCACATCTCTTTATGGGATATCACACTCCCCTGGCATTATTCTTATCCCTCTAACTCTTTCTTCTCAGTCACATGGATAATCTATATTCTTTTATCCAGTCTTAAGTTTTAAAAATTTCTCTGTTTTGTCCCTTCTCACTGGAATGTCTTAAGTTTAGTGTTCACACCACACTCAAGGCCTCAGTTATAAGGTATATACCATGACACTAAATATGTAAATATGATTCTAAATCTCAAATGTCGCTTTTGAATGCTAGCCACATATATCCAACTGCCTAGTTGTATGGTGCCATGTCTGAAAGTGAACTTATAGTTTCTTCCTCTCCTGGCTTCCGTCGGATTGAACCATGACAATATCTTTACAATTGTTCAAGGTGAAAAGCTAAGAATCTTTCAAGATATCCACCTCTCTCCTCCTCAATATCATGAATTCTGATGCTCTATCAATTTTGCCTCCTAAATAACTCTCAAACTTTCTCTTAGCTCCTTCTTTGCCAGTATCCTAATCAAAGCTATCATCATCTACTCCTTGAATTAATGCAACAAGCTTGTGGTTTTACTATTATTGTGCTTTTCAAATCCTTTCCCCTCAGAAGAGGAAAATCTATTCTTTAATAATACAAATCTGAATGTGTCTTTCTAGCTTCTAATATTTCAATGGTTTTCCTACTTTTAATTCATACAACGAGGTTCACCATTAGCTGATTTTGACTTCTCTCCAACTTTACCTTATAATATGCTGTCATTATTTCTTTCCATACTGACCTCCCGTTATTTTCTCAAATGACCAATACTGCTTTTTGTCTTAGGCCATCACACTCTGTGTTCTCTTTGCCCGAAACATTTTGTCTTACTTTTCTCTTTTTTTAAAATTTTTTTGTAGCTAATCACTTCTCTTTTAGATCTCAATGAAAACATCAAAAACAATTATTTTCAGAGAAATACTGAAGACATTTATCTAGACTAAATTAATCTTGCACTTCTCATAGCACACTGCATTTGTCCTTCATAATGATTAACGATGATCATATATATACATATTTATTATATATTTCTTGAGATGGAGTCTCACTGTGTTGCCCAGGCTAGAGTGCAGTGGCACAGTCTTGGCTCGCTGCAAACTCCACCTCCGGGGTTCAAGTGATTCTCCTGCCTCAGCCTGCCAAGTAGCTGGGATACAGGTGCCCGCCACCATGCTTGGCTATTTTTTTTTTTTTTTTTTTTTTTTTTTTTTTGTATTTTTAGTAGAGACGGGTTTTCACCATGTTGGCCAGGCTATTCTGGAACTCCTAACCTCAGGTGATCCACCCACCTCGGCCTCCCAAAGTGCTGGGATTACAGGCATGAGCCACTGGATTATCGTATTTTTAATAACCAGTTTTCCCACCAGACTGTAGATTTTGATGACAGCAGAATTGTGTCTGTTTTGCTCACCATTAATTTCCGTAATTTATATAGGCCCATAAATCCTAAATTGTAGCAAAATTTATTAACATAATTTTTTTCTTCTAGTTTCAGAAAGTACCACTCTGGACTAAGCAAAATCTCATACTTTTAAAAAACTATAAAACTTAAAACACAACAGACAAAAACCAATTAAACACTTCACTTTTAATTGTTACTAAAGGCAATGCCTAAAACATTTTTATAAATTAGAATTGCTGTCATTGATTTAATCATTTTCCTGAATTCCTCAAAGTTCGATTGATTATTAAGGCATGGAGCTTGCATTAATCTATCACATTGATGTCATTCAATGGAAGAGGTACCTACAGCTAACAGCAGAATAGTATTATCAAGATATTTCTAGGATAATAGATTACATATGAAAGAAAAGATCTGACTCTTTTTATATTTTAATAAACTTTCCTAGTGTCACAGTGAAAACTCCTCAATGACTATTCCCCTCAAGCTCTCTTACAGTGAAATCCCATTAGACTTTAGTTTGCTTTATTTGCAAAACAATGGTACAAATCTGTCCTTAAATAGGTTAGAGACACATACACATCAAAAGACCAAGTGCAATCCCATCAGGTCTCAGAACCTAGAGGTTCAGTTTCAGGTCACTAGCACCATTGTCTATCAGGGCAGGCAAATTGATTCAACGTAGAAATTGTCTTTGCCATCTAGATTTTGGATAAATATGTAAATTTTCCAAAATTTATATTCTAATGTATCTTTTTCTCAGATTACTTTTCACATAATGGCATACGTGCTCTTATGTATGATCCATATTCTCAAGTGAAATAAAAATTGGCTAACTATGGGACACATTCTTCCATATGATGCTCTGTGATTTGTGTACTTATAAAGGGCGAGCAAGGGATAGTGAGCAGGGGATAATGAATTTCCAAACAATAAAATAAAATCTAGTTCTTCCTCTAGAATTTTTCTAGTTCTCACACTGGCATAAAAATAGAAAGAAGATAAGGACATAACTAAATAAATGTTTCTCCCCTGTAAGATGATTTTATTTTCTAATTTCCCAATTGCTTTCAAGTTACTGCAATTTATGAAGAATATATGTACATCATATGTAATATTTTATATTATATATAATTAGCTTATGTTAGGTTGGTGCAAAAGTAATTGCAGTTTTTGTGATTACTTTTAATGGCAAAACCCACAATTACTTGTGCACCAACCTAATACATAATTTATTAAGAATTTATACATATGTGTGTCTATATTACAAATATATGAATACATAATATGTGTGTATATGTATATTATATAACCAATTAAATATTTCATTTTTAATTGTGATTAAAGGCAATGCCTAAAACATTTTCATAAATTAGAATTACCGTCATTGATTTTAGTCATTTTCCTGAATTTCAGAAAGTTCAGTTGACAGTATTATTAGGATATGGAGCTTGCATTAAACTATCACATTAGAGGGCATTCAGTGGAAGAGGCCCCTAAACATATTTTTTTCCTAATTATATATTATCTTATATATAAAATATATGAAAGGTTATATAATATATTGCATTATACATAATTTTTATATGTTATATATACACTCATAATATATAGTATTATAGCTATATTATATAGGTATACCTATAGGTATAGGTATATTCATAATATATTGTGTTATAGGTATTATAAATATACATTTGTATATGTGTGTATATAACATATTATGAATACATATATTATATATGTGTATATAACACATAATATATTATATACTTTATTACTATATATAATATATGTATATATACACATCTGTACACACACATATACACACATATTTTTTTTTATATATATATTTATAATCTATTACAATTTCCACTCTCAAAGTGAGCCCATTGTTTAAGTCAGTAATATTGGAGAAAAATCTTTTATAGGAAAATCTTTTATAAGCTAGGATCTCTTTGACGACCTTAATGGATTGATAATTGGTGAGAAAAGCCTATATTCATTTTTGAGAAACTACAGCTATTATTGCAATAATATGTTTGTTTCAGTGTATTAGTAGAAAGATAGTAGACATGTTTCCAAAGTCCTGAAATCCTTGCTTCAGCTCTTCTTATTTTTGCTGAAAATCAATAAATTGTGTAGGGTAGATGGTGTCCCCATTTAAATTGTTTGCTCCCGTCATCCTACCCTGACCCTATCTTGAATGCTATCAGTACAATATTCAAAGGCCAGTTGTCTATATTCATCCCTTAATATGAAACTCTTTTGGATTCAAAATTACATCCTTAGACCACAAGACTTTCCACTTGCAAGTAACTGGAGAGTAAATTCTTCAGGGCCCAGACAAAGGCAAATTGTGGATTCTGTTTTTTGTTTTTTGAAGGAAGGCCAGAGTTAATTTCCATTAGTGAGTGAGAATTGTCCTTTGTCCTCAGGAACCTTGGAATATTGTATCTCTTTCTAATGAAATTGAAAAGCTGCTCTGTAAATGTCCCCTTGACCACACACATGTCTTAGCATGACCCATATCTTTTGCACATGATATTGTATTATAAATTTGAAGTTATATCCTGTATCTACACTCCCTTTGCTTATCCCCTCTGGGGCTAGAAACTGATTATCACTTCACCAAATAAGAAGCACATTTTGACCTTAGAGTCATAGAATCTTTTACAATCATCAGGGGACAATTTTCCTTTATTACCAAAGTATTACAGCACAGCTACCCAGCCTCCTGACATAATTTCCAAGGCTTACTGAATTTCAGGGATCCATTATTTTCTCCCTGGGAATTGTAATGACACTAACTCCTGAAATCTTTGCATTCTCATTGCATTTTGAATTCCCATCAGCATACAGTCAGGCACTACATAACGATGTTTCAGTCAACTAAGGATCACGTATACAATGGTGGTTCCATAGATTATAATACTGTATTTTTACTTTCCTGTGTTTACATATGCTTAGATACACACATATAATTGTTTTACAATTGCCTGCATTATTCAGTGCAGTAACATGCTGTACAGGTTTGTACCTTAAGAGCATTAAGCTATACCATATAGCCCAGTTTTGTAGTAGACTATACTGTGTAGAATTGTGTAAGTATACTCTATGATGTTTGCATAATGACAAAGATGGCTTATATGTCTCAGAATGTATCTGAATTTTTTTTTTTTTTTTTTTTTTTTTTTGAGACGGAGTCTCGCTCTGTCACCCAGGCTGGAGTGCAGTGGCCGGATCTCAGCTCACTGCAAGCTCCGCCTCCCGGGTTCACGCCATTCTCCTGCCTCAGCCTCCCGAGTAGCTGGGACTACAGGCGCCTGCCACCTCGCCCGGCTAAGTTTTTGTATTTTTAGTAGAGACGGGGTTTCACTGTGTTACCCAGGATGGTCTCGATCTCCTGACCTCGTGATCCGCCCGTCTCGGCCTCCCAAAGTGCTGGGATTACAGGCTTGAGCCGCCGCGCCCGGCCGTATCTGAATTGTTAAGTGACATGTGACTGTATTTTTCTATCTACCTATCTATCCTACTATCCATCTACCAGTTGGTCAATCAAAACTGCCCAGGTTTTCCTACTTGTATATGAAGTATATTTCATTTACAATAAAGTACAAATTTTCTCATGTGATCACATTCCCTCTGACTAAACCATAATGTTCTCTAATAGTTTCATATAGATCTCTGCACTAGGGAATAGTTTAAATTTATCCAGCTTAAGCCAATAATAGATTTAGTGGTAAGACTAGTTCTGAAATTTGTACCATCCCTTCCCACCACTACTACTATCAACCATTTCTGGCACTCCCTTTAAACAGGCAATTCCTCTTTCACCACCTACAGTTCATTTCCACATAGTAAAACCCTCAGTAAACATATACCACAGGTCTCTCTTCTTTTTTATGCACTTAATTACAAGAATCATAAATTAGCAGATATTATTGCATGAAGGTTAAAAATTGCATTAGATGTAATGAGGCCAAGCAGGAGTACAGCTACAGTCTCTTTCACTAACTTCTATATTAGTTGATGCTCCTCTCTCCTTGGCTGGTTGTCATTGAAAATTAGCTGAACATATTACATTATACAACCAACAACCAGCTGATTTTCCTTTTAAGAAAGATGCACTCCTTCCAGTTGGGAATCACCGTTATTTTTCTTTAATTCCTTTAGTTATGTCTGTTTATTTTCTAATCTTCCTATGATTTCTGAATAATCTGTATAGCAAGAAACCTTCCAAGCCCTGACTTAATAAATGCTACCTCTGTTCTTGAAAGTGTTCTTATAACTAGACAAGATTGCTGATGGAATTCTTCCTGTTTTCTGCCTACCTTCAGTGTGACACACTTTGAACTGATGTATTTCCTTTGGTGATATGGAGTAGAATCTATTTTTAATTCAAGAGAATAGAGAACATTAGCTGGAATTCCACATTTTAGGGTATTTTTTGGTGTATGACATTAAGGTCTAATAGACTTAGTAACATTTTGAGTTCATTGTAGTCATTCATAACCCTCTTTCTGTGATTAGATTTTTGTTTAGCAACACTATATCCATATAGAGTTTATAAAGAAGATATATTTACCTTATTTCCTTTAAACTGCAACTAATCTACCCAGATCTAATACCTTTTGAAGGTTACCTGTATTAACTTTGCCCTAATAAAAAAATCTCAAAATTTTCAGTGGTTTATATTGCACTTAACATTGAGTTTTTCATCAATGTCTAATCATTTCTCACTCATACTGTAAAGTCACTACCTGTCACTTGGCTCTTGTGGCTCTGCTTTAGTTCCACTCTGGAGCTAAAGAAACAGCTTCTGTTGCAAACGTGCCATTCTCATGGGAAAGAAAAATGATTCTTAAACTTTCTACTTATAAATGGCATCATTTATGTATGGTCATATCCCACTGGACAAATCCAATCACGTGGCCAAAATCAATGTTAATTCGTCCATGAAATATATTTCTCCTGTAGGGAATAGAGATGTGGAAAGTTGCAGGGCAATGAGAGAGGACACAGTATTCTTTTTTGGAGAAGTGAGCAGTGAATTCTTCGGAATAATAGTAAGTTTACAGCAATAATCTATATTGTTTTTAATTTGTCTGAGGTCCACAGATATTCTATCTGTTAGACAACTGACTATCTAAATATTTCTTTCAGAACTCACCTTGTATCCTACCTAGTATTATAAGCATAGGCACAACTGATTGGTACTACTGGAAAATTCTTAACTGCTAAATGTCTTCACCTATTGGCAAAATCTTAATAATGCTTTTTAAAATTAGTTCTCCAATACCAGTATAATTAACTCAGTTGATGAATCTTGCTTGCCTCATCTATAAGTCTCTACATATTGTATATTCCCATTTCCTGTAGCCATAAATTTCAAGAAAATTGGAACTAATAAAAATCCTAGTACCGATAATAGAGTTCCAAGAAATCTGATCATTGTTTATCACCTGTAGTACCAGCTGATCACTGGAAATATGAGAAATAGCACACATGAGATATTTTAATCTTGAATCTATCTAGTTTTGGGGTAGGTAGACATGATCTAACCTTTTATCTGATTTTAGCTTTATTTCCTAAACTTATGTATTTCCTAGAAGTAATTCATTTGTTCTACTAATTGTCTTTTTAAAATTAAAATATATCTTTCAGCTGATCTCTGTATTTATGGTGATGGTACTATAATTTTTAATTGTAAATATTATGATAAAGCTGGAGTTAATTTTAACATTTTAGAGTCTCTGTATTATGACAGCATGATACATCAGTTCTGAAAAAAATAAAAATCCCTATTTTGCTCAGAACATTGTGGACCATTTCCATAGTAAGATAACGTGGTGATTTTGATGGGTTTGTATTACTGACAGTATTGTTCACTTAGTGTCCCAGTATTGTTCTGATCTTACCTGGCTATGTTAAGTAGCTTTTGATGCTCCATGGTCTATATTCTAGCATCAACATAATTTCATCTTTACTTTTATTTGGTGCGTCTCTTTCTCCTTTCTCTTAGATCTATCTAGTAGACCTATTCTTAGTACCAAAACTGGGCATACAGCCATACTTCCTTTCTTTCTGCTTATTATCTCATGAGTACATCTTCCTAATATCCTTCTCCTTTCAGCATAGTGGAGGTCATTAGCGCTGTAATGTCAATTAGCTATTGACTGCCAAAAATATGTGTTACTTTCACAAATCATGCACAGTGATACTTCACTGAGAATGATAATTTAATCCAAGATGCAGCCCCTGTTGTTACAGGCACCACATGTCCTATTTGCCCAGTTCAGTCCTAATTTGTATTTATTGTTTCTTGGTTACTATTAATAGCACTCCCTTTCACACTCACAAGTGTCCCAGTTTGGAAAATAAATTATATGGTTACTCTATTTATTGTAGATATAGTATCTAATTCAAAGTTAGACTTAACCTTGACTTCCTTTTTTGTACATTTCTTCTCAGAACTTCCCTTTCAAAATAAATCCATACATTTCCCAGGCATGCTCTTTCATTAAATGTGGCATCCTGATTTCCCCTCACTACCAAACACAAACTGTGTCACCGTAAAACACATTGAATAAAATCTGAAGAAGCACAGAGAATAGAACCTGAAAAATGTTCATTGTCTACATTTTTCCATACTGGCACAGAAGTATTATGTAGTTGCTTTATCCATCTGTAAGAGGTTATCCAGTTGAATTTATTATTGCTCTTTTTATGTTTTACAGTTTTCAAAGGTTGTTGTAGCTACCTGGGTCACCCCAGTTCACTGTCTGGGATCGTTCCGGAGTACACTGTTACTAAACAGGCTGACAGCTTATAACTAATTAGCTGCCTCATTCCAGCCCCATATGTAGGGGGCTAGGCCATCTTTCATTGTTGTAATTTTTCCTTTAGCATATCTCTCATTTTCCTTTCACATATATATTTCTTACTCTCTAAAACTTCCAATATCTTCATAAATAGGTCCCGTTTACCTTTAATTAATAATGAGTTCTACGTTATCAGGGCTAATACACACATGCACCTTTACATACATACTCTTAAGAGAGAGAAATTCTCATAGTCATTGTACCTGCTGAGGAAAAAACAAACAGATTAAGAAAACACCCTCCTCCAATTTGTTAAGCATTGTGTAACAATCTTGGGTGCAAATCCTGACCAGTTCTCAAATTCTACTTTGTATTCACCTTATGAAGAAAATCATTTGCATTCATTATGCAAATCAGAAAATGAGTCAAAGTGGAACATAGATATAAGAAAATATCTAACAGAAAGAGCCCAAGTGGCAAAGTAGAGGAAGGGGAAGAGGGTGTAGTAGTGACTTGGGCTGGGATACCATAGTAGAGTATTTCTGGTGGAAGAAGGCTGAAAAATGGAAGGCTTAAGAAAACCTTTGGTGTGACACATTGTAAGAGAAGAGGAAATCAAGTAAAAATGTTTTCAGATGTTGTGCATTAAATCTTTACGATATCCTATGAGCCTGAAGTAAAAAAAATAGGAATTTCTTTCATTTACTTAAGCATTGATTTATTAATTTTCTCAACTTTTAATATATTATTTAAATGTGCTTCCATCCTACCTTTGAATCACATAATTATTACATCAGTAATATTATTTGACTTTGTGTTAATTTGACTTCCAAAAGCCAAGGTATTTTAGGTCCAGATTTCTTGGCAAATTTAGGGGGGGAGCCTTATTCTAAGGATATAGAAAGTCTGTATGTACTTAGGACCACTATTTTAAAATTTATTAATTAATATCTTCATGATATCACTCATAAACTGGGTCTCTAAGTTCCACTGCTCTAATTAGCACTGATTTAAAACACAAGCTTCAGCCAAGTTGGGTTCACATAGTGAAGTACACAAGATACCTCAGAAAAATTTCTGGAAGGGCAAATGAATTTGTAGAGGTTATTTCAACCATGATTCTCTTTCTGAAGCATAATTCCATTCAACAATAATGATAAAATGTAAACAAATTAGAAAAAGTCAATATAAAGTGAACTTCCTGGACCCCAAACCCAAAGCCAAAAATGTAGTGCCTTCTAGACTTCTGCACAAGTGTCTAAACAAAATTCTCAAACTTCACAGATGTACTTACTGTTCGGGGATTTCGTACGTTCTTCACACACTGCAACACTGATATCAAGTTGAATCTCTGAGATTTTTGATCTTGAGCATAGGCTGAACATGAAGGACAGAAGGTTAGTTTGTGGCCTGGGTGATGCCAGCAAAAATCTGTCAGTGAACGTATTAGGAACCAAGAAGAGTGTCTCAAAGACATAATGCATCATCAGGGTGCCAAAGGTGACTTCTTAAAAGATAATGGAGAAATAAGCCAAACTTAATGCAATTTTTTAGCCAAGTGTTTATTTTTGATGCATAGATTTTTAAATTTGTGGTAATTGACTTATTGAGAATGATTCAGTTACTTTTTTAAATCTGCCAATTGTTACACATTTTATTAAGTAATAACATATAATCAAACCCATTTTTGGATGAATTTCGATGGAAGAAATTGGCTTAAAAAGCTCTATATACCATTCATGGGGGTAACCTAGAACAACTAGTGAGGCTCCTGCTCCGCTTGAGTGACCCACTCAACCCCACAGCCACCAACACTGTCTCCCATGGCCCCAGCCATGTACAATAGCTCAAGGAGCTGGGTAATATAATGGACAGTCAAGGTGTCCAATGAAATGATTTAGTTGCACACATATCCTAAACTTAATACACAGTTCACTGTTCATGATATTCAAAATTAAAACATGATGTTGAGTATGCTCAAACCCGTGATGCATGCCAGATGTTCCTCAGTAGAACGTGCTACCAAACTAATGAGCTGTCAGAATTCGTATTTTCACTAGATCTATAATATTACTTTCATTTTAGACATTTTAATTGTCATTATATTAATGTTAAAAATTTAATGGTGCATGAGACTGATAAAATTTATTTTATATTTAATTTCTAATTGGCAAATATTAATTGTGTATCTATGTGGTGTACAATGTGAGGTTTTGATATATGCTTACAGTGTAGAAAGATTAAATTAAGCTAATTAACACATCCCTTGTCTCATTTACCTTTTTGTGGTGACGTTTAAAATCTACTCTTTTAGCAATTTTGAAATACACATTATTAACTGTGGTTACTATGCTGTACAATAGATCGCTAAAAATTATTCCTCCTCTCTAATTGAAACTTGTTAGCCTTTGATACACATCATCTCCATTCCTTCTCTTCCTCAGCCTCTGGTAGCCACTATTTTACTCTCTGATTCTATGAGTTTGATCTTGTAAGATTCCACATACAAGTGAGATCATGCAGTATTTGTCTTTCTCTGACAGTCTTGTTTTACTTAGCATAATGTCCAGGCTCATCTGTGCTATTGCAAATGACAGACTTTTCTTCCCTCTTTTTTTTTTTTTTTTTTTTTTTTTTTTTGAGACAGAGCCTTGCTCTGTTGACCAGGCTGGAGTGCAGTGGTGTGATCTCGGCTCACTGCAACCTCTCTGCCATTCGGGTTCCAGTGATTCTCCTGCCTCAGCCTCCTGGTTAGCTGGGATTGTAATCCCAGTGCATGCCACCACGCCAGGCTAATTTTTGTATTTTTAGTAGAGACGGGGTTTTGCCATGTTGGCCAGGCTGGTCTCTAACTCCTGACCTCAGGTGATGTGCGCGCCTCGGCCTCCCAACGTGCTGGGATTACAGACGTGTGTCACCGCACCCGGTCTCCTTCTTAAAGCTGAATAGTATTCCATTGTGTAGTAAGCCACATTTTATTTATTCATTCATTGATGTACACTTGGGCTGATTCCACATTGTGGCTACTGTGAATGATGCTGAAATAAACATGGAAGTGCTTATATCTCTTTGAAATATTGATTTCAATTTCTATGGATATATACACAAAAGTGATATTACTAGATCATATGATAATTCCATTTTTAGTTTTTTCAGAAACTTCTATACTGTTTTCCATAATGCCCATGTTAATACTAATACTAAATACTAAATAATAAAATACATTCCCACCAAAAATGTGCCAGAATTTCTTTGTCTCTACATCCTCACCAACACTTGTTTTCTTTCATGTTTTTGGCAGTAGCCATTCTAACAGGTGAGAGGTGATGTCTTGCTGTGATTTTGATTTGCATTTCCTTGATGATTAGAGATGCTGAACATTTTTTGATATACCTGGTGGCCTTTAGTTTGTTTTCTTTTGAGGAAGGTTTGTTTAGGTATTTTACCCATTTTTAATCAATTACTATTATTTGCTATTGAGTTGTTTGTGTTACTTATACATTTGGAATATTGGTCCCTTATCAAATGTATGGGCTGCACATATTTTCTCCAGCTCAATGGGTTGTCTTTTCACTTATTTATTTATTTATTTATGTTTCGATTCAGGCTAATGAATTTTTTTCTTCGACTTTTATTTTAAGTTCAGGGGTACACGTGCAGGATGTTCAGGTTTGTTACATAAGTAAACGTGTGCCATGGTGGTTTGCTGCACAGATCATCCCATCACCTAGGTATTAAGTCCAGCATTTATTAACTATTCCTCCTGCTGCTCTCCCTCCCCATGCCCTCCACCTCTGGAAGGCTCCAGTTGTGTTGTTCCCCACCATGTGTCCATGTGTTTTCATCATTCAGCTCCCACTGATAGGTGGGAACATGGGATGTTTGGTTTTCCGTTCCTTCGTTGGTTTGCTGAGAATAATGGCTTCCAACTCCATCCATGTTCCTGTGAAGGACATGATCTTGTTATTTTTTATGACTGCATAGTATTCCATCGTGTATATGTACCACATGTTACTTATCCAATCTATTGTTGATGGGCATTTAGGTTGTTTTCATGTTTTTGCTATTGTGATTAGTGCTGCAATGAACATTCGTGTGTTTTTTTTTTTTTTTTTTTTTTTTTTTAAGACAGAGTCTTGCTCTGTTGCCCATGCTGGAGTACAGTTGTGCCATCTTGGCTCATCACAACCTCCACCTCTCAGGTTCAAGCAATTCTCCTGCCTGAGCCCCTCAAGTATCTGGGATTACAGGCACCTGCCATCACACCCAGATAATTTTTAGTAGAGACAGGGTTTCACCATGTTGGTCAGGCTGGTCTTGAACTCCTGATCTCAAGTGATCCACTTGCCTCGGCCTTCCAAAGTGCTGGGATTACAGGTCACGTACATGTATCTTTATAATTGAATGATTTATATTCCTTTGGTTATACCCTTAGTAATGAGATTGCTGGGTCAAATGGCATTTTGGTCTCTAGGTGTTTGAGGCATTGCCAGACTGTCTTCCAGAACGATGAACTAATTTACATGGCCGCCAACAGTGTAAAAGTATTCCTTTTTCTCCACCACCTTACCAGCATCTGTAAGCCATTAATAATTGCCATTCTGAATGACATGAGATGGTATCTTACTGTGGATTTGATTTGCCTTTCTCTAGTGATCAGTGATTTTGAGCTTTTTTTCATATGTTCATTGGCCATATATATATGTTCTTTTGATAAATGTCTATTCATGTCTTTTGCCCATTTTTAATGAGGTTGTTTGTTTTGAAATTTGTTTATGTTCCTTGTAGACTCTGGATAATAGACCTTTTTTTAGATGGATGGATTGCAAAAATTTTCTCCCATTCTGTAGGTTGTCTATTCACTCTGGTGATGGTTTCTTTAGCCATGCAGAAGCTCTTTAACTTAATTAAATCCCGTTTGTCAATTTTTGCTTTTGTTGCAATTACCTTTGGCATTTTCATGAAATCTTTGCCTGTACCTATGTCCTGAATGGTATTGCCTAGATTTTTTTCTATAGTTTTCATAGTTTTGAGTTTCACTTTTTTTTTTGAGACAGAGTTTTGCACTTGTCACCCGGGCTGGAGTACAATGGCGTGATCTTAGCTCACTGCAACCTCCACCTCCCAGGTTCAAGAGATTATCCTGCCTCAGCCTCCTGAGTAGCTGGGATTACAGGCATGTGCCACCATGCCCAACTAATTTTGTATTTTTAGTAGAGACGGGGTTTCTGCATGTTGGTGAGGCTGGTCTCCAGCTCCCAACCTTAGGTGACCCATCTGCCTCGGCCTCCCAAAGTGCTGGGATTACAGGTGTGAGCCACAGCACCTGGCAGAGTTTTACATTTAAGTCTTTAATCTATTTTGAGTTAATTTTTGTATAAGGTATAAGGAAGAGATCCAGTTTCAATTTTCTGCATATGACTAGCCAGTTCTCCCAGCATTGCTTATTAGATAGGGAATTCATTCCCCATTGCTTCTTTTCATCAGGTTTGTCAAAGATCATATGGTTGTAGGTGCAGGCTTATTTCTGAGTTCTCTGTTCAGTTCCATTGGTCTATGTGTTCGTTCTTGTACCAACACCATGCTTTCTTTTCTATGGTAGCCTTGTAGTATAGTTTGAAGTTGGGTAGTGTGATGCCTCCAGCTTTGTTCTTCTTGCTTAGGATTGTCTTGGCTATTCAGGCTCTTTTATAGTTCCATATGAATTTTAAAATAGTTTTTTTCTAATTCTGGTCTTTTCACTCTTTTAATTGTTTATCTTATTGTGTGCAAAAGGATGTCAGTTTGATCCAGAAAGATTCCTGTTAGGTTAAATGTATTTGTCTATTTTTGCTTTTGTTGCTTGTGTTTTGGAGTCGTAGCCAGAAATCATTGCCTAGATCAATGGGATTGCATCAAACTCTAATCCGTGAAAATAAAAGACAGAAAAACACATGTTCATCTCAATAGATGCAGAAAAAGCATGTGACAAAATGTGACATTCTCTTATGGTAAAAATTCTCAGCAAATTAGAAGTAGAAGGACCATGCCTCAATACACGAAAGGTCAGGTAATGACAAACCCAGAGCTAACACCATACTCAATGACGAAACATTGAAAGCATCTCCTCTAAGATGAGAAACCATACAAGCAAAATGAGGATGCCCACTCAAGCCACTTCTATTCACGATAGTACTGGATGTTCTAGCCAGAGCAATTAGGCAATAAATAAATAAATACAAAGCATTAGAATAGGAAAGTATAAAGTGAAAGTGTCTGTTGGCTGATGACATGTTTTTACGTATAGGAAATCCTAAAGATTCTAAAAATATATTGCTAGAACTAGTAGACAAATTCAATGAAGTTTCAAGACACAATATCAATGTACACAGAAGATATATATATATGATGAATAAAATCATGTTTTTTCAGTAACATGAATGAAACTGGAGGCCACCATGTTAAGTGAAATAAATCAGGCACAGAAAGAAAAATATCACATGTCCTTATATGAAGGAGCAAAAAAGTTGATCCTATGGAGGTGGAGAGTAGACTGATAGTTACAAGAGGCTGGCAAGAGGAGGGGAATGAGGAAAGGCACAAACATGCATTTTGATAGAAGAAAAAAATTGTAGTGCTGTATAGCACAGGAGGGTGACTATTGTTAGTAACAATATATTGTAATCAACATAGCTGAAATAGAAGATTTAAAATGTTCTCAACACAGAAAAATGATAAATGTGATGAATTTCTTAAATATCCTGCTTTTATTACACATTTTAAACATGTATCAAAATATTACATTTACTGTATAAATATGTACAATTATTATTTATCCAATATGTAAAATTACTAGGTATTGTGATTTATTATTTTAAAACTAAAAGTATGAAATACAATGTCATAATCTGCAGCTTCTTTTTAGCTATGTTTTGGAAAATTTATTTATATGGATAGACAAATACCTATAAATATATTGTATATGCATATATTTACATATAAATACATAGTTGTATATACACACTTGTATACATACTTATGGTTTGGTATACATGAATAATGTGCACTTCATTTTTTTTTTTTGTTTTTTTTTTTTTGAGACGGAGTCTCGTTCTGTCGCCTAGGCTGGAGTGCAGTGGCACGATCTCGGCTCACTGCAAGCTCCGCCTCCCGGGTTCAGGCCATTCTCCTGCTTCAGCCTCCCCAGTAGCTGGGACTATAGGCGCCCGCCACCACGGCTGGCTAATTTTTTTTTTTTTTTTTTTTTATGTATTTTTAGTAGAGACGGAGTTTCACCGTGTTAGCCAGGATTGTCTTGATCTCCTGACCACGTGATCTGCCCGCCTCGGCCTCCCAAAGTGCTGGGATTACAGGCATGATCCACCGCGCCCGGCCTGCACTTCAATTTTAAAGAAGCTATATGCATTCCAATTTATGTGTATGATAAATCATTTAATCCGTTTTGTATGGGTAGAAATGGAATGTGCATCATTGTTTTTATTATAAATCTTGCTGAAATTAATCTATATACTTTTATGTATGGCCTTCTGTACCTAGATCTTTATAGCAATTCCTGGAACTAAAATTGCTGGTTACAGCATATTCACATATTAAAATTTAATGAATTTTAAAAAGTAGATCTCCAAAATTGTTCAGTCAATTTCTTTCCCTTTAGCAGTGCAGAAAATATATATTTCTCTTTTCTTTGACAGTCATATACCCTTTATTAATATTGAAACAACAGATTAATATATACAAACTGGGAGAGCAAATTATGCTTATATTTTTTTCTATTAGGATTAATAATATTTTGTACATTTAGGTACCATTTCATTTTATATAGGTATATATATAAGTGTGTGTATGTGTGTATATATACTGTATCACTTCAACAAGTTTCATGCTGTGAATCAATTTGTGTAACTTAGAAGTTGCCTGTCTCTTGAAAATTATAGGAACTTGCCATAAAAAAGAGTCTAGGCTCAGAGTCTTTGGCGAAGTTTTCATTTTATTTTTTTCATATTGTCATGGTATCCCTGGTATGTTGCTTTGCCAGCCAGAAACCTCTGGGGTTGGTGGTGTCTTCGCCCGAGTTTTCACTAAGGCCCTTGGTCTCCTTCTGCTCACTCAGCCTGGCAGGCTGTGCTTGGCTTGCACTGCCATCCTGAATCTCACACCTGCCACGGACGAGCCAGGCACGGAGTGGTAAGGAGTGTGTGTGAGCAAGCAAGTGTGCAATCTGGCCACTGTACATAGCCAGGTACTCCGGCTGAGGCGGGGGGGCAGCTCCAGGCACTGACATGGGCGCTGGCTTCCTGTGTGGCTGTGGCTGGACCAGGCATAGCGCAAGCAGCTTCCATGACTGGCACCAGGAAACACGGTGGTGCCCAGAAGCTTGGAGATGCCAGAAACTGCAGAGCTCTAGAGAGAGTGTCACAGCCCTGACCTGGGAAACTCCTAGGTCTGTGCTTCTAGCTCATGATGCTCAGGGCCAATTACTTGTACCAGAACATTAACTCCTTTCTTCTCTTGTTGGCCTGTTAGCACAAGGAGACTAAAATGGCTAGCTAGTGGCTACAGCATAAGGTTTAATGGAACTCCTACTGTGCCCATCCAGTGGAAGCATCTGGAAACTAGGAAAGAGAGTCACAGATTACTCAAGCAGGTCACTGGTAGTGTTAGGGAGTGAGGTCACTTCTACTAACACCTTTTGTTTTCTGGGCTCATGTATTCTACTGTTATATGGGCATAGTACCATATAATGGCATCGGATTAAGATATATATTCTATCTTGAAAGATAGAGCCTTTTTTCCCAAGATTATCATCTCCGAGCTGGCTTCTCAGCTGTGTCTTCAAAATGCTATTTCATTGCTCTGTTAGAAAGAAACTTATAATGCAGCATTTGGATGGAGCAAATGGAGTCATGTGCTTAGTACACATTCTTTGCTGGCAAGCAGATTCCTCCGTGTGAGGAGATGTTATGTGGGATCCTATTCTGGAAGATTAAATAATCTAGAAGCCATTGGATAAGACCTCTGCAGGCTCTGTTAGCAATAAAGGCAAATTCATCAAAAAATATTTGACAATCTCAATCAACATGAAATATTGCTTGTTCAGTGTGAAAGGGATCTGATCTAATCAGCTTGCATCTAAGAACCTGGTTGTTCTATTTGATGAGGGTATTATATTGGGAACTCAGTTTTGGTCTCCACCATTGGCACGTCGTTTATTCTGTAGCATAAGTAGTCAGCACTTGCTTTGAAGAACCCTGTGCAGTTGGGTCCATACATATCAGATACTTCTGCTACCATAGCATTAATATTCAGGAATGCAATGCATAAGTACTGTGTTAGCTTAGGACACAGAGTGGCAGAAATGTATTGGCTGGATAATCAGTTCTCTATTTACTTGTTTCGTGATGCTTCTTGTGGGCACTGATTTGTGATACAAAGATCTTCACACTTCTTTCTTGTGTCCACAGGTCCATCCACATACCTCTTCCCCAGGTCTCCTTGTCATCATTATTTCAATATCACTTTTTCCAATAACCTGACCCACAAACTAAGCCAATCTGTATTGCCTAAGAGTGTGTATACCCTTTCTTAGGCTTTTCTGTTTCCACTTAAACCACCCTAGTCTGTGCACATTGAGAGAATTTCCTTCACTGCTCTCATTCAGGGCCATTTTTAAGAAGAGTTGTCATGAAGAAAAAAAGAAAAAGCCAATATTTAGCTTATATTGTCATACCAAGCTGACCCATTTATGAACCAAGTTCAGGTATTTTCCTCCTAGAGAAGCCATGGAGTCATAGCTATCGATTGAGGAAGAGGTACTGGTTTAGCATTAGAAGGTGACGTGGGGGGCCAGGCACAGTGGCTCATGCCTTTAATCCCAGCATTTTGGGAGGCTGAGGCAGGCAGATCACGAGGTCAAGAGATCGGGAGCATCCTAGCCAACATGGTGAAACCCTGTCTCTACTAAAAAAAAAAAAAAAAAAAAAAAAAATTAGCTGGGCATGGTGGTGCGTGCCTATACTCAGGAGGCTGAGGCAGGAGAATCGCTTGAACCCCAGGAGGTGGAAGTTGCAGTGAGCTGAGATCATGCCGCTGCACTCCGGCCTGGTGACACTGCATTCCTGCAGTTGGCCTTTCCTTATTCCAGAGCCATTGCATTTGTGTACACTATGGCTGTGTTACCAATACTTATCAATCTTAGCAAACACTAGATAATCCACATGACATATTTTTTCTACCACAGATGCCTCAAGTGCCATGGGATCTTATATAACCCAAACAGTGGGTCCTTTTATATCACAATTTAGAGTTGTTAACAAACCCTTTTCCTGTTGTGGGCCTCATTCAAATCTAGCAGCCTTACACAACAATGAATGGGTTAGAGCAGTATTCCACAGTATGGAACATGCTGGAATGTTCCAACAGTATGGAACATGCTGATATCAAAACCAAAAGATGTCTTCCAGTCTCTCTCTCTTTTTTTTTTTTTCTTAACTTTCAGAGGCATAAGGTGCAATGACTTGCCTTTCAGTTTGGGGTGTAATGTCCTAGCATGTCCTAGAAAATTGGACCCTAGAACTTTACTGATGTGGCAAGCCCTTAAGTTGTTGTAGGGTTTACCTTGCATGCTCCAGAGCACATATGTATTACCAAGGCATTCAGAACACTTGCCATTTCTTGCTCATCAAACACAATTAATATTATGTTATCAATATGGGTAGATGGATGTGATATTTTTCAAAATGTCTGGAACATCAGAATTCCTTTGGATTATGTTAGAAAATAGGGCAGAGGAGTTACACAGCACTAGAAAAAGATAATGAGTATATATTAAGTAAATGTGAATTTCTTCTAATGTTTCTTCAATGCGTAAAGAACACACTCACCAGTCATAGGTAATGTTATCCCACATAGTAAAGAATACTACTACAGGCATGGCAACTACAATTAGGGATACTCACTGGTTAAATTTGTGGCAATCCACTGGTCTCTGCTGTTATCCATGTGATTTTTTTTTCCAGAGGCCAGACTGTTGAATTAAATAGAGATATCACAGTCACAAACTACATCTTTCAAATCTTAGAGGGTGGCAATAATTTCTGCCACTTTTCCCAGGAGACAATATTGCTTTGAGTTTTCTCAGTAGGAGTAATTTTAGGACTTCTGATTCACCTTACCTCCAATAACAGGTCCAGGTCAAGGAAACTGAGCTGAACTGTGCTGTCAACTGCTAAGTATGTTTATTGCAAGTTTACTTTAGAACCAGTGACATTATCACTGAGCATGTCTTTGAAAGCTAGGCCTGGTCCAGAACATAGTTTCTTAGTTAAGATCCATGCACTACTATGTTATTATAACTATGTTATTTTATACCAGTGTTCATTTTCACAGTGTACCCACCAGCCCTTGGAAGATTTGGATATCCCAATTTACCTCGCATATGGTTATGTAGGCAAATAATAGTAGGTCTCTTAAGAGAAAAACTGGGGGAATCTCTACTTTGTAGATTTTCTGAGATATGAGTGTCTTTCTGCATAACCACCTGTTTTCTCTTCCGGTCACGGTTTCTGTCTGAAAGCATGATCAGGTCTGGAAATTAAGCAAGCTATTATGACTTTCCATGATGTTCGGGTGGCTGCGTTCAGCGTTTTGTTAATATATTATTGAATTTATATGCACACATATTCAAATAAATAAACACATATGTTTATTTGATGCCTATCTTGCCCTGAGTCATTTCTCTGTTCCTATAGCAATCTTCCACACATAACATTTTTACCTTTCTGACCATTCAATTAAAGCATATGAAATATAAGTGTTAATGTCTTTACTAACAGAAGCCTAGTTCTCTAATAACATCTCCTACCGTTACTCTAGATTTATAGAGGTCAGTCCTTACTGATTTTTTCAACACTACACTCCGTACTGCATTGTTAAAAAGAGTAGCCTCCTAGCTGCTTTGAGGAATGTGGTCATCTTGTAGTTTTTTATTGTCTTCTATAGTAAACCCATTCTACCCCACTCAGTTCTTTAATCTTTTGGATTGTTTCCTTTGAGTTCATGATGGAAGTTCTTACATCTCCACTTTATTTAATTTGGAGGGTTGCTTTTTCAAACTCCCAAGAGCAACCCCATCAGTTTATTAGTTATTATTTCTAATTATTATTATTATTTAGAGGTGTTGAAGTCATTTTGTGTATAATGGCTCCTTTCACTTAGCAGGCCTAGCACTTTCTTAGTCTGGTAGTGGATCTCCTGGAGAGGAGAGGAAGTCTGGGACAGATCCTAAAGAGGGAAAACATTGTCTTGTAAAGCAGCTGTTTTATTTACCACAGTCGTCAAACAAAGAAAATCTCTATTTTTCAACCAGGTATAATGAGCCACTTCCAAAAAACCAGAGGTTAAGAGGAATCTGAGAATTCAAGGTTCTGAAGTGCATATGCACAGACATCCCCATCCTAAATCTCAAAGTTCCACTCTCCCTAAGAGGACATGACTTTGACATCTGGACCTAAAGTGACCTTTCTCTGGTGTCTCCCATTCTTATAATTAAGTCCAGTATATTGTCTTCAACACTAATTTCTAGTCATAGAAATTGATTTTCCTGATATTTCCAAAGAACGTCTCTGATGCTCAAACTTTGGTTTAAATTGTTGATTAATAGATTTGAGCCTATATTGTAGCTTGATACATAAATGATGCTTGGTTACTGGCACCTGATTTCACAGTCACATGTATTAGACTCATCTTCGTATTCTGATAGGGGAGATATGTAACAGTGATCTACAGATCAGAGGAAAATACAATTGCAGAAATACATATTTAGAACAATGATAGTAATGTATGCTCAATCTCTGATGGGATAGTGATTGCTTTTAGAGATGACTCAGGAATAATTTTCTTGAAAGTTGATGCTTGAGCTTTATGTTATTGAAATACAAACTAAGATGCTCCAGATATAGATACATAGATAGATAGATAGGTAGATAGAGATATATAGATAGAGATAATTATATTAATACTAATAATGTGTCATTAAAGGACTTTAATCTGGGTAAAGAGAGTATCTAATTTGTTGTCTAGATATATTATCTTGAGAATAGTTAGGTGTTTACTGCAATAGTTTAGCCGAAGTTCATGAACTTCTTAACTAAAGAAAGTCTAGAGACAATGAAAGGCTGGTTAATAAGAATGACTCATGAGTTTCTTGCTGAGTGCCTAGGAGGGTAGTGAAATTGATGTCTGAAATGGGAAATCTAAGAAAAAAAATGTTGAAAATATGGTTCCTATTATATATTTTGAGTTTCAATGCCAGTGGGAATCTGAAGTGAATATTGCAAAGCATTTGTTTTCAATGGGTAGCAACCAACAAGACTCTATTAGGACATTCCTAAACATTGTAAACTAAAGGTGTAGAAGAAGATAAAGGACAGGATAATAGAAAATGCCTTAATTCTCAAGTTTGAGAATTAAGAAGAAAAGTGTTTAGCTGTGACCATACTTATATTTTATGTAAACTAAATATACAAAAAAGAAAGTGAAAGGTTTTTCCCTCCTCTCATTTTCTTTTAAAGTTAGCTGAGTCTTCCCTTGCACTATCAGACATAAATCAAATAAGTGAGTCTTAGACAATATTGCACTTTTGATAAACTTTCAGAAGAAAAGGATATGAAAGCTGTCTAGAATACTCAATTATTAGCTAAATTCACCAAGGCAACAATCAGCATAAAAGGTGTCATGAGCTAAAGAGTATTCAGAACAACTGCTTTCACCTTTACACAATGGGTCATTTTACTTCATTTTATTTTTGAGAAACAAAAGAAGCATAACTATTATATAAAAAAGAAAGTAATTTTTCTAAATGAGATGTAATTTTCAAAATATCTTTTGATAAGATAGGAATAGCAACCTTTAATTATGATTGGGATTTGCACGGAAATACTGGTACACCAATTTAATCAAAAGCAGATGTTCCACTTTCAGTTCTTTTCCAAAATGAGGAAAGATGACAATAGCAACTTAGTAACAAAAATAATAGGAGATATAATATCTTACTAACATTCATTTTACTAGGATGCAGACCTTGCAATGGGTATATCTTTTGTCTAAACTAGGCCTAATTATGAAAATAGTTTTCTAATTTTGTTTTACTTGAAGTCACTCCAAAAGCTTAAATTCTTGCAAAATGTTGCTATTCATTTTTCATCTCTTCTTCCTTCGCCACTCGTAATGATGTTTTGTCACTTTGTTTTAAATATCCTAGATGGTTCGATGACAAATAAATTAGGCAGACATCCCACACAGATTAGGTTATCATCAATTCCGATTTTCCTGGGCATCAATTTCTCATTTGAATGTTATATTTTCCTTGTATTTAATTCTTCCTAGACTGAATTCACTCTCTCAAGCCAGTTAAAAATCACAGGACTTTTTTTTTTTTTTTTTTTGAGTTGTTTTGCTAAATTTTTCCATCATTTAATTCTAAAAGAAACATGATATTTAGAGCAAAGTCCCTTGAAAAAATATTAAAAGACCAACTTATTTTTATCAGAGTCTGTTTTGCTCCCTCTAGTTCTGGCCACCTATTTTTTAATCACGTCATTGTTCATTTGCAACAAATGGTAAAAGGAGAAATTAATAGAAGCAAATTTAATTTAAAAATTATGTAACAATTCAAACGAGGGAATAAAATGTCCTAACTCTGGCCGTGTTTAGGCTTTTAAAGAAGTAACTAGAGAGCTGAGTACATATTCATCCATCATACAAAACAGTAGGCAACAAAAGCCTTTAGTGTATTTGCTGAATAATATAAAAATTATGAAAAACTGTTACGTATCAAATGTGTAAAAGAGTAATTTAGAAGAATTTGAATAAATAGTTATATTTAGTTTTAATTACATATAACAATAATTTTAACAGCTGATAATAGGAAGAGTGGATGCAATTTTGATATTTAACTGTTGAAGAGTATTGAGAGTTTTAGGAGCAATTTTTGTTATTAACACAAAAGTTGAATACAATAAGAAGTTAATGCTTTTATGATGATGGCAATAGGTAGTGTTGACTATATAATTGGTCAGCAACCAGCAAAGCTTTCAAAATTCAACAGGTTTTGAAAGTAAATATAGTAATGAATATCTATGCTTTGAGTGAATTATTTATATTGCTTCACTTATAACGTTTGTTTGAAAAAAAAATTATCAAAATATTTTTTATTTCCTTTTGTCCGTACTTTTCCTTGCCAGCAAGCAAGCAAATAGATCACACTTCAAAGGGAGGTGCTGGTAACATTGCTCTGGAATTGGTTATATAGAAAATCGTTCTTGTGATAGTTTGCTGAGAATGATGACGAGTTAATGGGTGCAGCACACCAACATGGCACATGTATACATATGCAACAAACCTGCACATTGTGCACAGGTACCTTAGAACTTAAAGTATAATAATAATAAAAAAAAAAGAAAATCGTGGTCACAGGTAATCTTAAAGATATAACTAAATGTTCAAGTGTAACTACTAGACAAAACCATAGAAAGAACTAGTTTCACAAAGTACAGTTCTACCAAACCTATACTGGCTTATTTTAATGCAAATATTAATGCTAAGACCGAATTTAAAATTAAGAAAGAAATAAATACTGAATCATATAACTTAAACTATTCAAATACATGTATGATGGGAATTCTCCTGGCCAAATTGGGATTTATATGCACCAAGTAATCAGATGAAGAATGACATATTTACATTGTATGTGGATGAATAGCCAAGGGAAAACCTTTTGATATTTTCTAAAACATAAAAGTTTCATTATGAATGAATTTATAAAATATTTTATTTGAAATATAAAATTTTATACACAATATATACTTTATTTGAAGTATTCTTAATCATGACAAGTAGACCAAATGTACATTAAAAAAATTATTTTCAAGGTTTTAGCAAGCAATGTAGTGTTTTTCCTTAAATGAGTACTTAAGTTATTCTTGCTATTTGATTCATTTAAAAAAACTATTATGTATAATTTCCTATGCAAAATTTGAGAAATATAAAATGGGTTAAACCGGAAGGCGGAGCTTGCAGTGAGCCGAGATCGCGCCACTGCACTCCAGCCTGGGTGACAGAGCGAGACTCCGTCTCAAAAAAAAAAAAAAAAAGGGTTAAAAATTTATGCTGTTAATTGAATATATTTCAATCTTAATATGTTATTCATGCTGAAAGGTAGAATTTCAATAAAACACTTTATATTAATGGCAAAATATGATTAATATTCAAAACAAAATATATTGATATCACACAGTCTATTTGGTTTATTTCAACAAACTCATTAATGTATCTTACTGTATATGATCATTATTTATTTAAACAGGTACTTCTTTATTCTTTTTCCTCCTATTTGCACACTCAAAGCCAGTGTCACATTTGATAACTTAGCTGTCAAGGATATTTAATATCCATAATCACCTATGCCAGGAAAATTTTCCTAGCCAGATGGCCAACACTTGCAGTAGACTCATCTGCTTCAATTTATGAATAAAGAATGCTAGCACACGTTTCTTTGCGATTGTTGTATGTGTACACTGATTGCAATTAGTGCAGTAAATTTTTATGTATTAGCCATATCCCATGTCATTTAATGATTATCAAATGCCTATAATTTTAAAAATTAAATATAAAGTATAATGTTTCTTTCATTATACTATTTGTAAAGTTATCTCTCTGGCACCTTTTGAATTTAAATAGAAATTCAACTAATAATTATACATTTTAGAGTATTTATAAGGATAATTTACACTAAATGCCTTTTTAATATTTGGAAACCAATACTTCTTTACTTTAAAAGAAAACCATGTTGTTACAAACCGTAGGATATAGAATTAAAAATTCAAAAGCAGCATAAGTCTACTACTAATAAAAACACAGGTAGCATTCAATATTATGTATTTATAGATAACAAATTATCATAATTTTTTGCAATATATTTTTAACTCAAAACACATGTAAAATAAGTTAAAATTATTTATGTAAAAATCATCAATCTGCTACATTATTTAAAATTTTGTATTCTGAAATACCACCATTTATTTGACAAATTACCCCATATTTGACTAAAATTGCCAATATGAATTATCCCATATTTTAGTCAACTATTTAGTCCAATATGCTACAAAGAGTAACATTAATATGAGAAGGTCCTTAGCATTAAGACTTTTTCCATATTTAATTATTTTTACCACATGTCATTAAAATTGTGCATATAAAAATATTCCAACTTCATTTTTTGTTTATTTGTACTGTATTGATATTCATATTTCAATGCCTATATGTGAACATGAGCCTTTACCTGAACAATATCCAACATTGTGTATTATAGACTTTGTTTTTTTGTTTTAATATCTGGCGTTTTAATAGAAAAAAGTCTATCCTTATCATTTATTTTACTTTATTTGAACAATTACATTTAAAGATGTTTTCATGTATTCTTCTTTGAGGATATCTTATTAATATAATGTCTGTATTTTGCTACAGGAATGCTCATGTTTTTACTGAATTGCAAGATTTTTTACTACCAAGGAAATAAACTTTTTAATTTATGATGCAAGCAAATATTTCTCAATTTGTCTTTAAATTTAGTTTACCAATTCTCCAATATATAGAAGTGTTTTTATTTATATAATTTATCATTCTTGCTTGCTATTTTTCATTGGAGCAATGCTAAGAAAAATAGAGGACTAATTATTGTTATTTTATTATTTCAGTGTTTTATATTTAAAACTTAAGTAATTCACAAATATGAAGTTTATTATTGTATATCTGTTGCTCCTGTTTTACTCAGATTTAGAGTCATTTCTGGAATTTTTGTGTTGATTAGTTCTGTAATTTCTGTAACATAATCTCATACAATTTTCCATCTCTCATTTCCATATGTTACACTTTAGAAATCTCTCTATATATTACAGAAATAAATTATTCAAGAAGTTTGAAGCCACTGAGTTGTGTGTATATATATATATATATATCCTATTTCATAATTTTACATCATATCTCATGCACATGAACTTTGCGTAATATAGAGCACAAAAAGAAAGCAAAAGAGAATAAAAGATAAATTATATTACTTGCAATGTTTTTAGATAAAGAATGGCTGGAAGCAGGCAGATACCCATTTCTGAAGAACATGATTTTATTTGAAATATAAAATTTAATACACAATATATACTTTATTTGAAGTATTCTTAATCATGACAAGTAGACCAAATGTACATTAAAAAAATTATTTTCAAGGTTTTAGCAAGCAATGTAGTGTTTTTTCTTAAATGAGTACTTAAGTTATCAATAGTGTCAACTTACGTTGGCAAAAGTCTCAATAGCTAAAGGTGTGTAAGTATATAAATCTATGAAATATCAGTGTTACTCTCTTGAAGTTATTTGTAATGCTGATCTAACACTGAATTTGTTGGAATCATAGCTTTTCAGACCACTGCATAAAGATTCACTTGCATGGCATGAAACAACTGACTGTCAATCTAAATACATGTTCTAATCTTTTAAAACTGTGTAAGTCTCATAAAATATGGCTTTAAGTAAGTTTACATATGTAGTGATATCCAAGTCAGTATAATGTTAAAGTATTGTTCTGATTATTATAAATATAATAACAAAACTAATTCATATTTTAAAATTCCTGATTTTGTGTGGAAATGATTTTGAAAAATCCCTCAAGCTCATTGCATTTCTGGTTGCCTTTTCTCTGTAACTTAGTAACATCTGCCAGTAAAGATTCCCCAGGGAAGATACACACCTTCCCAAATCCAGCGTCACTCACCTATGTCACAGATGCTGGTGGCAGTGTCCTTTAAAGTGGGATGGGATATCATTGGTTGTTGCAGACTTTTCCATTGCCCCATTCCCTCAGAACAGAGCTATCATTTAAAAGTGCATTGGCCTGCCTCAAAGGATGCCCTGGCAGCTGTGTTGACTCCTCCCCCACTAGGGTCCACATCCCCAGGAGGAGCCAAAAGCTCTCTTGCTCCCTGTTTTAGTGATTCCATCTGTGGAGATCCTGGAATCGGGATACATAATTAAACACATACATAATAATAAGCATTTACAACTATTCTCATTCTGTAAGATTATTATGTCTGGAAGAATGATTCTCCAACTATCAACTACAAAGTGGCCAAGAGCCTGAGCGTGACATAAACAATTGAACCTGTTTTTTAATGAATTTCACCTGGACCCATAAAGTTATTATCAAAGGAAAGAAAACAATTCTACACTCCCTTTCTGACATTCAAGGGCACTCATCTGAAATGTATTTTTGTCGCTACAGAAGCCTGTTCAAACTTTCTATCGCCTATCTTTGAAATAAACCTATCTAATATAGCACGGCATGGCTCTGCTTTCTCTTAAGATGAACAAAATAATTTATTACGTTACTTTTATATTACCATTAAGCAGCTTTCTTACTTCATTTTCGAACCCTCTTGTGTTCCCTTTTCCTTCTCCTGCATATTATCTTTATCTCAATAATTGGGTGGCAATGTGAAGTAATTACTGAAAGTCTCACATTTCTCCGAGCTCTAAAAGAGAGACCTCTTCATCCAAGAACATAAATATATGCAACTTAGAGCAACTTGGAGTTTTTTCACTTTCTATTTAGTTGCTCAGCCAACTTTTCTTTTCTTTTCTTTTCTTTTTTTTTTTTTTTTTTTTGCCTGTAAGGATTAAGACTTAACCCACACTTCTACAGTTCTATTTGGAGAAGTTTCTAAAGCAAAGTGGCAACTACATTCTCCTATAGTGCTAACATGGAATCTCCACAGTGTCTTGACAATTAGTGGGGTGTATATATGAAACAAGGAGTCTGTTTTTTAGTTCAGACCATAGGCAATTACAAAGCCCTCACCTGGCAAACCTTACAGAGAAGAGCCACCCTCCACACAGCAAGCCTGGAACACAGCCTGTGCACTGTGGTTTCTGAAAGGAGCTGCCATGTAGAACTCAGGCTCCCAGACCAGTCATGAGCATTTGCATTCCTACCCCTATCACCTTCATTCTCAAGTCTCTTCATCTTTTAAGAAAGGCTGAAGCAGCTGGGACACATGTCAAGGAGGTAGGAACCCTTTAAAATTACAAGGCTTTGAAGACTTGGGATGAGGAGAGAGCCAATTCAAAATCAAAGACCAATCTGAGTTGAAGGTACAGAAATCAGGGTGGGCATAGCCTATATGCAGAACAAGAAAGAGACCAGCATGACAGGGACTTGGTTTGCTGGAAAACTTCAAGACACTTGAATGAGAGAAATGCACGTTCAATTTCAATTCTACCACTCTTTAGGTATGTGACCTTAGGATAGATAAAACAGCTTGCTTACTTACTTAACGCCAAATAGAAATTCTTGGTAAAAAGTTAAAGATGTCTTTTAAGAATCTAAAATATGTGTATTCCAGGCATTGCAGATAAATTTTAGCTATTATTAGCGTTATTGAGTTCTCACCATGTCATGCTACACATTAAAGGTTATAAAAGGTGAAAAAGACATGGCCTGTACTTTGAGTTGCTCACAGTCTACCAGAGAAATATTGATATATTAATTCGACCATAGAATTCATTCTTCTCTTTCAACTTCTATGCTAAGCATAATGAACAGAAGTAATTGACCCTTATGCCAAAATCATTTAGCTCATATGAAATCGTGTGATGTGTCTCATGGAAGCTGAAGTAAAAGAGTCAACGCTATGACATAATTCACATATTAATAGAAACATTTTTGCAGTCAGTTGGAAGTAACTCAACACGCAAATTCAGATCATGTTATCCAACTGCAGACCATGTTACTGATAGTTTAGTACTCAGTGAGAAGACACTAACATGATTATAAGATTTTCAGCCTGGAAATAAAAAGACTAAGATAATATCATTGATATTATCAATGATCACTGTGCACTGTGGTTTCTGAAAGGAGCTGCCATGTAGAACTCAGGCTCCCAGACCAGTCATGAGCATTTGCATTCCTACCCCTATCACCTTCATTCTCAAGTCTCTTCATCTTTTAAGAAAGGCTGAAGCCTTTCTTAAAATGTGAGAATGACAGAAGAAAGGAAGGACAGAAGGAAAAAAGGAAGGAAGGGAAAAAGGAAGGAAGGAAGGAAGAGGAGAGAAAGAGAAAGTAAGCAAGAAAGAAAGAGAAAGGAGAGAGAGAAAGTAAGAGGGAGGGAGGGAGGAAAAGAGAAAGGGAGGAAAGAAAGAAAATGAGACAGAATAAAAAAGAAGGAGAGAAAAAGGGGGAAGGGAGGAGGAAGAGAGGAAGGGGGGAAGATAAGAAAGAGAGACAGAAAACTAAGAAAGAAAAAGAAAGGAAGCAAGCAAGGAAGGAGAAATTAAGGGCACAGAAAGCACAAAATTCCTCCAAAAATTCTGCACCAGTAGAATTCACTATTCAAAATAAAGCTCAGAAGGCAGATATTCCATGAAGTTTGCTTTGCTGACTTCCATCATTTTCCTCCGTTACCCCCACTGGATTAAGTTCCCATGTTTTTAATAATAATAATTTAAAAAGGCGGGGGGAAGCTTTTTTCTGCTTATATCTACCATAGTGGTGTTAGGCAAGCTTTCCAGGATTTCAGCTGGCTACTTATTTCTTTTTCCAATCTCAAATACATTGCTTGACACATTGCATGAGCCAAATAGCATCCACAGGGAAAAAAGATATAGGCATGAATGTGTGAGCAATCTTTAAAAATCCTTAAAATTCTTAAAACCACAGCAATTTTAGAAAAACTAAATACATACTTTTCATTAAGTAAATACTGCAGATTAAAAGCACTAAAATAAATTAAGGAACATGCAGCTATTCTGCTATTATTATGAGTATTACTGCTAATGTTAGAAATATCAATGTAATGGTTTTATGTATTTAGAAGAGTAATGATAGATTAGCATAAATATCTCAAGATGTTACAAGTCAGAAGCCAAATAGAAAAGAGGTAGTTTAATTAAGCATGGCATTTTTGAAGTTTTTATAAGATTTGATAAGTAATAAAAGATGAGATACTTGACAAATACAATTTGCATTGTGGCATTATGCTGTAATTAGTTTATCGGCAGAATACATAGTTCAGAATTTTCAGAACATGAAGGTTTTTTTTTAAAAGAACTGTAATCTGATTTTACTACCAGATTAAATTGCCCAGGAAAACAAGAATCTCGCTCATTGTGTGCCGTTTCTCCTGGTATTTTCATTCTGATGTGTATCTTATAATAAGGAATGGGCTCCAACCCAAATGTATTGTGAGTGGTTAAATGGCAGTGTGTCCTCTCTTCCAGGTACTTTTAAAGGCTGAGTCATAACTTTCTGTGGTCATAATTCCATTTTCTTGTAGGGAATGTATCTATGGCTGCAGCTGCTGACCAACTGCTGCTGACAGCGATTTTTGTTTCCTAATTGGGAAGTAACTATGCCTCTTTTTGAACAATTTTTCAACATAGCGTTTAGCCTAGAAAGAAACACTATTTTCCTAGATGTTCTTGACCTCCAAAGTCAGACGACCTTCTTCAAATCTTCTCTGATCCCCCTTATGTATCCGCTCTCTTGCCTTTATCCAGATTCCGCACTCACAGGAATTGCAGTGCTCTCAAGTGTGGGCTTTACTCTTGAACTTTTCTCATTCTGAGAGATTTCTACATTTCCCTTGCTGATAGATCTTCCATGACCCCCAGCTTTTACCTCCTTCACCCAACATATCTCAAAACCTCAAGTTTCCACTTAACCACAAATTGAATATTAAACCTGACATTATGGGTGATATAAAGGTGAATAAAATACAATCCCCTCCCTAGGAAGCTCACGATTTGACTTGGAAAAGTGACAGACATACATTATTATTTTTTTAGAAAAAGCTACTGATAAGGTCATATTTAGAGATAAGCATCAGATTTAATGGTGCATGTGAAATGACCCCTATTCGAGTGTAGTGCTTAAAGAGCTACAAAGAAGGACTTTCTGCCTCAGGTATAATTTGAAGGAGAAAGGTGGCATTCTAGGGGAAGGGACAATATCAGCAAAAGCAGTAAGGCCATAAATAGCATATTATATATTAGTGTTATGTGAAAGTGTGAAGAGTGAGGCAAGTCCCTTAACACTGAAAGTAACATTTGCTGTCTTATAGACCTTAGCCTAATTCTATAGGAGAAAGGGATATATCAGAGGGGTTTTAAACAAGAAAATGCCATGATCAGATTTTACAAATCTGGAAAAAGTGTGGAAGAATGAATGAAGAATATGTTGATGAAGTTGAACCCTTACCTTATAGAAACTCAAAACAAATCAAAGAAATAAATGTTAAGAGCTAAAACTACAAAACTCAGAAGAAAACGTAGGGTAAAACTTTATGGCATTGGATTTAGCAGTGCTTTCTTGGATATAATACCAGAAGAACAGGCAACAAGAAGAAGAAAAATAGGTAAACTGACTATATAAAAATTTAAAACTTTTGTGCATCACATGACACTATCAGTGGAGTGAAAGGGCAACATATGGAATAAGAAAAACACTTACAGATCATGTTGATCTCTAACTAGGGATTAATATTCAGAATATATAAAGAACTTCTACAACTTAACAATAAAAAATATAAGCAACCCAATTTTTAAAAATAAGAAAAGGTCATGAATAGACATTTCACCAAAAAATGCACACAGGACCAAGGAGCACACTGAAAAGATGTTCATCGGTAATCATGAAGAAAAACAAATCAAAACCACAATGAGATATCACCCCACACGCATTAAGATGGCTATTATACTAAAAAAGATAAAAATAACTAGTGTTGGTGAAGATGTGGAAAAATTGATGCTCTTGTGCATTGCTGGCAGAAATGTAAAATGGTGTGGTTATTATGGAAAACCATATGAAAATTAACTCAAAGTAATTAAAAATAGGATGAACATATGATGCATCAACTCCACTTCTGGGTGTATACCAAAAAGAATTGAAAGTAGTGACTCAAAAATACGTTTGTACACTCATGTTCATAGTATCATCATTCATTGTAGTCAAAAGGTGGAAGCAAGCCAAGTGTTTGTTGCCAGCTGGATGGGTAAACAAAATGTGTTATATACAGACAACTGGATATTAATTAGCTTAAAAAATGAAAATAAATTTAATGCATACTACAGTGTGGATGAACCTTGAAGAGATTATCCTAAGTGAAATAAGCCAGTAACAAAAGGATAGAGATTGTATGATTCTATCTATACATGGTACCTGGGGTAGTCAAATTCATAAACAGAAAGTAGAATGGTTGTTTCAAGGGGCTGGAGGGAGTGGGAATAAGGAGTTATTGTCAAATAAATGTGGGGTTTCTGTTCGAGAAGGTGAAAAATGTTCTGGAAATGGATGGAGGTGATGGGTGCATAACAATGTGAATATACTTAATGCCCACCAAGCTGTATACTTAAAAATGGTGAAAATTGCAAATTTTGTGTTATATATTTACCACTATTAAACAAACAGACAAATGGATGGCCTAAATTTAATTAGTAGGCAGGGATAGGAGAGAATGAGTCGAGAAATATCTGCAATATAAAATAGCAACATATGGAGAAACAGAAAAGTAACCGGAAGAGTAAACTACACTATGTAATCAAAGTAGGTTATATTTATCCTGTCTTCTTTTAAGTTTTCAGAAGTAGTGGTCTAAATATACCAGAAATGGTAAGTAAGACAAAATCTTTCACATGGCAAAATCTGCAGACCAGGAGAATCTGAATGAAGGTAGAGGGCTCGGGAGAGTCTCCAAACCATCTTGATTTTTAATAAGCTCCCTAGATGACTTAAAAGCATATCAAAAATTTTCAAATAAAAACACTGGAGAGAAAGAAAGATTAGGATAATGAATTGGGACATCTGGTGTACAAGATGAATCACACAGGTAGATGGAAGCTAACCAGAGATAGAGGTTCATGAAATACAGGAGCAGTTAACTGTGTCAAACGCACCGGAGATGTCCACTAAGGAAAAATATATATTGGGTTAAAATAGGTAATTACTGGTGACATTAGCTGGATATTGTCAAAACTGTTGTGAAATCATAAATACAATTAACATGGGTAGTGGCAAATACAATATCAACTGACCTGATTTAAGAAGTTAATGGTAGATCATGATTTAAAAATGGATTAAGTAAAAGAAGAGAAAGAAGAGGCATAATAGCTAGAGGAATAATAAGATAAAATAAAGCTTTTTCATTCATGTGAAAGGTATGTGAGCATGTTTATAGACAATGTGGACATCTGGCAGAAGGAGTGAGCCACAGAAGAGAAAGGAGAAGAGACATGAAGCATATGGATTATAACCAAAGAACAAGGTAACCTTAACTGGAGGTGGCTAAACAGATGCCTCTCCTTGATTTCTGAATTTTCTTCCGTGTATGCAGTAAGCCTTAAATTACTTTGGTTGAAACTAAAGAAAAAAAAAAAAAAAGGATTTTCTTTCTCAAAAAACTATGATGCATATTTTGTTATATTTTTATAACAAATACATTGTGGTGCTTATTTTAGGCAGATATTCAAGGAATTCAGAATCTAAACATTTCTACACATCTCATAGTTTGTTGTCTTTTCTTCCTCAGCTTGACACTCAAATAAAAGGCTGGAAAACGTATGTCCCAGTTTACATTTTGCTTCCTCTCTCAGGATGAGTGCCTAGGGGCCACCTCTATACATGCGCTCAAAAAGGAAATATCACAAATGTAGCTATGCTGCAAGTGAGGAGTTAAATGGGGCCCGCAGGACAGAGCACAGCTCTTAAAGACTATCTTCTACAAGAAATCATAAAGGTCCTTGCAGAGATAGCTTCATTTCCAGGTGTTGAATCCCGATCTTACTCATTTCATTTGTAGCACATGAATTTCACAAGAGATTAAAAAATACTTCAGGGTAATAGAAATGCAAAAGAGCACCCTGCAGGAAAAATCTCACCGCCAGCACTATGAACAAATTACACCACTTGTGTGTCCATTTCCACTTTAGGTAAAGAAGCGGTTGAACTAAGAGTCCATCTGGCCTAGGGAGCAAAATGTGCTTAATGAAATGAGTTTTCGAAAGTTTGATGCCGGAAGTATATTATATTACTAGACAAGCATGGATTATGTTACCAGGACTCTTCTATGGAATAAAATATTAAATCCTTAAGTGTCTCAAAAGAACGCCAAAGGAATAGAGCTCACTCAAGGTAATATGATAAAATCTTTGATTGCCTTAGAGAAATTTAGAAATAATTTCCCCTTTTTAAAAATTGGGAATCCTCCTCAGACCTAAACAACTAGAGGAGAGGGAGATTCAAATCATTAATTACTTCATGAAGGAAAATATACATTTTCTATAGGAACACAAACACACCCAGAAAAAAGCAAGAGAGTAGTTTATCAAAGTGGTATTCAGGTGGAAGATGTTCAGTTCCTACTTATTGGAAAATACTTATTTTTTTTAGTTTGCTATTTTCAATTCTTAGGAATGACATGCAAAAATCATGGTTTTTCAGAACTTCTGAAAGCCACAGGCATATAAAAACGTTATTTAAAAGAAATCCACTGTGCTAAGCTGCTGTTAACAATAACAAATTATTTCATGTAAGTTAATTATGTAAAAACTACAAAAAACAAGAGATAAATATTTGCCATTCTCCATTTTCTATTGTTGGCATAGTCATACATACCCAAAAAGATGTGAAGTGTTTGAAAAGCTAACCAGCGAACCAGAATGATGAGAGAAATATTACTTATACCAAAACATGAAATGATAAAAATATGTTTTCAAAAACCTCATAACCCATGTCAAACATTGTCATGCAAGTTTTATTTATACTTGGCTAGTTTTTCTTCTTCATCCACTGCGTATTTATTAATTTAAAAATGCTTTCTGATTGCTTCCTTTGTGCCAGACACTGGCCTGAGCACTGGGGATACTAGATAAACTAAAACATAGCATCAACGATAACAAAATCAAACCAAAGAAAACCTGTGTTTGTAGAATTAAGTTCAAGTGAATTCACTCTATTGTCCAAACCTGACAATTATTTATCTATATTATTGTTGGTAACTGCTCCCTCATTTCCTATTCTTCTGTCACTCTTTTCCTCTCGTTGTTTAACCTGGGTTACTGAAATGCCTCCCCAAGAAATCTTCATCTTCCAGTGATTCTCCTTTTTAACCAGTGAACCCTCTTCTGTGAGTTATTTTTCTTTAAAAAAAATTTAATTATGCCAGAACTCTGGTGAAAAACTTTTAATTGCTTTCCTATTGCCTAGATATTCCTCAACATTTCTTTAAGGCAGTTTATTTATGAACAATGATTTGATTTTCCAGAATGCTCTGAAAATTATGCAACTTAACTAATCCTAGTTTTAAAAAGGACTGCTTCCTACTCTTAGGGATGCCCCTTGTATTTCTGGCTTCCATGCCTTGGTTGCTGCTACACATCAGACAATCCCCACACTTCCCTGTTAAAATTTTTAACTTATTTTTCAAACACTTGAGTATACCTCCTCTTCTATAATATTTTTATAATCCCCAGGCTAGTGTATCTTCCCTCATTTTAATTCTCACCACCTCCCTTTTCATTTGCATGAGAGGCCTCACAGTTGCCTTTTCTTATATAAACTTTTCGACACACTCTTAGTTTTTTGGAGGCAGAGGGCATTGCTTCTGAGTCCTGGCTTCATTAAATACTGAGTGACCTTGAAATACTTCACTTCTGATTCATTTTTCCCATAGCAAAGCAGAAATAGATTATTTATAGAATTATTAGAAATCATGTATGTAGAAATCCACAAGGCATCTGCATGTAAACTACCATTTGAGAAATATGTCTGTATGTTCTAGAACAGAGAAAAATGGTAGGCTTCTTGGTGGTTATAGTCACAGTGCTTGGCCAATATTAGAAATGTAATGCATATTTGTAACATATTTTACTGGAGGAAAATGCTTATTTTCAATGAACGTCATGACTACAAAATGCTGGGTATTTAAATAAAACCTGAGACTTTCAAGCACAAATGTGCATAAAATTTGGAATCTACTCTAGGTACTTTTAAATAGAAAGTTTTGCTTTGATTTAATTTTTCTCCATTATCTTCTTGTTGATTCACTACACAGGAAGAAATATATGACATTAATACGTAATCAACAAGTAAGCTACATCATATTGCACTATATATTTACTAAATCTATGCATTATATTTTTTATTGTTTATTCCTCATTGATGATCTTTCAAAAATTGTTGCAATGAAAGTTTTAAAGCTTTATTACTATATGTAATTTTTTATTAAAAGAATCTTATTTTTCAGCAAACCTACAAGTGAGATATGGAAATTAACTTTTTCTTCTATCTTATAAAAAGAAAATTTTCAGATCCAAAGGAAATAAGACTTTGGATATGGATAAGTGTTAATAAATATAAAAATTTAACTATAATAAGACTTTATGATAGTCTGCTGATTTTCACTGCCAATGAGTGAAGGTACTATTTTCAGCGGGAGTCAAGGGAGTGAACACTTTTTAGGTAAAAGGAAGTAAAGTGTTGTAATTATACCTACAACAATATTGTAGTGAGTAATTGTTATAAACATACACAATTTTTGGATATAAACTATAAAACATAAAAAAGAGCAACAGTTTAGAACAGTTCCTGGTAATTTGAAAACTAACATATGTTTTAATTTTATGAATTTAGTCCAAATTGTAATATGGAATATTTGGGATATGAAGTCCATCTGTAGCATAGACTATTTCAGGTATAAAGAGATTAACTTCTTCAGGCATAGCATACCTTTCTCTAAAATACCCAACGGTTAGAAATTCTGTCCATTTTGTTAATACATTTTGGACTATTTACATTCTATTATTAAAGGAAATTACCAGAATTGCATAAATTTTATGAATTTGGGTATATATTCAAGCTTAATCTACACAGATTTATCGAACTAAAATTAGAAATTTTTCTCTGATTTGAAGAGAATTGATGATTTTCTAATATGTTTATCACAGTTAAGTAGAAAAATCAAATATATTTGACCAATGTAAACTGTATTTATAGATTATATATTTGTTATAATCATGTAGCTAGAATCAGAAACATAGTTGCAATTACAAACACAACAATCAAAGAAACTAGAATGTCTTTATTGTGAGTAGTTTAGCTACAGCAAAATGTTAGTAATTGTTTTTATTATGCCTGATCCATCAGTTAGTAAAGTCCTATATGGTTGCAAGCATGTCTTGTAACTGAAATCAACGAATTATTCCAAGTCATTAGTAAGTGAAGGAGAATAAGAAGGTAACAGAAAAGAAGGAGGAGAAAGAGAAAAGAGAATAAACTCTCTAGTGCCTTGCAGAAACTACTATCTTTCACCTAGGTAGTTGATTCCCATGTAGCAGTTGACTCAGCATGAGGCCCATTCATAATTTCTATTATCATTTCTGTTTTTAGTAATCACTTTTTGAGTATCCATACACACTGCATTCCAATTAAATTAAATTATTTCTGGATAAAAATAAAGAAAATTACAATGTACCCAAGAACTGTGACTCCTAAGACAAATAATGAATTCAAATAAATAAATAAAAAGTATTTTATTTAATGGTTGCGGTGGCAAAACTAATCAAGACTACCCAACATTTTAGCAAAGACAAATTCAAATAGGAGATGAGTAGAAAACTCAGAAATACAGTGGAAAGCTCCACTATATTTTACTATTATACTGATAAACGTGATTAATAGAAAAATAAAAATAAAAATAATTCAAAGTAATTAGTATTAAAATAAATATTTGATTAACATTTAAAAGGCATTTTTTTTTTAGGCCAGGTTTCCAACTTAAAGTGATGAGAGGAAATTATAAATGTATATCCTTTATATTAAAATTATATATTTCCATGTGTTTCTCTATCCATGTAGCCAGTGTGTGGAGAGTAATTACTGGTTCTATTTTGTCATTTTAAAATATGCATTGTATGTGGAATATCTCCTTGATGCTCAATGAATAAGAATCAACATAGTAAGACAAGGTGTACTCATTCATTTATTTACTTACATTAAAAGGATATAAACTCTGGCCACTATGTTAAAAGGTCAATCAAAATTGGCCAATTTTTAACAAGAACCATTGTCATTTGCCAAGAAGTGACCAAAGTAATGTTGCTACTTATTTTATCCCATACTGACCTTACTGCCTGAAGATTATGAAAACTTGCATGATTTTAGCAGTACAAGTAAAGCATAAGCGTTACACATAACACACCTTACAGTTTTGCCTTATTGTGCTGCTCCTTCTGAAAGCGGTCAGAGTGGTAGTCATCTGACTTGACAGAAGTGTGATATATATACACATATATATCACATATATATGGTATATACATAATATATATCACATATATCTCTCATATATATATGGTGTTTATACATTTTTGCTGTCTTGGTGGCTGTCTTCTCATTTTCAGAAGGCTTTTCCCTATCTACCACTTTTTCTCTTTGCCTTATGGTCTTCAAACAGTGATTTTTCACAAATGCAGCTATTCTGCCTTGTCATTAGAATCTGTCTGCTGCTGTCACTTCATAGGCATAATCAGGCTGTAAAACGTTTATTCAAAAATTCTCCAGCTCACATGCTAGAAACCATGTAATTTCAAGGTATTATTAGATAATTAGTTAGAAATCCTTCCACAATCCAGCTCAGTTATTACAGTGGGCCACTTTATTTATGACTTGGCTAATCATTAAATAGTAAGGATATTCAAAATAATATTCTTTAATTAGAAATGTGCAAGATCACAATGTTTTCTTAAAGTTTGACTAGGCAGAGGCTGGCTTTAACGAAAGCTTAGTAACATATAAACTTTACTTGAAACTTAAATGAATACTTTAAAAAGACATACTGAACGTTACAGTATTATTTAGAATTGTATGTATTTGTCTGAACAAATAATTGCACAAATTTTTCATGGTGTGATTTAAAAAAGATGAAGACGCCTACTGCAAGTAGCAAATTGCTCCACTAGAATTTACATAGTGCTGCATGAAATGTTATGGCCACACCTTTTGCATTAATACAGTATTTTCAAGGGTGTATGTCTGTAACTAAAAGAAAAAAGCACTTGGCATTTAAATTGCCTAATGCAAAGTATTTGAACAGCAATTTTAATTATAAAGGCATATATCTTTTTACATATTTGTCACTAACGAATTGGATTAAATGCATAGTTAAGAAATAGTTAAGAAACACCCAAAATGAATTTACAGATGGGTTGAATTTAGCAACTATAATCTTTTTGTGATGTCAAATTCTCTTCTGATATAAATCAAAGTCTAAAAAGACCCAAACTTTATGCTGTCAACAAAGATAATCTACCTACAATGCCCCTTAAGTATTTATTACAATGGTGACTATTACAAAGAACTATATGTTGCAATGTTTTAAAAAATTAAAACTCAAATTTAAGTTACTGGAAACATATTTCTAGTCAATTGATAGGTTATTTCCTTCTGTCTTCTTCAAATATAAAGAAAACAGGAACAACTCCAATTCTAAGAAAGTAATTACACATATCAAGACCTGCTAAAGAAATTCAAGGCAGGTAATAGTAGGTGAATATTACAGTGGGGAGAGAAAATCCTGGAGATGGATATTCAGCTCATGTACTAGGGTTAGCTTTGGGTAGCGAAAAATAGAAGGAAACTCCTGAGGATAAACACATCTCAAGCCAAGTGATATTCACTCAATTTCTTTTCTTTTACTGATGTTTTCCCAGCCACTATCCACTATTTCTAATGAAGATTTCTTTCTTCCCTAACCCATCACATAATATAATGTAACTACCAACATGCAGTGGTTTTTACATCTGAAACAAATCCGCGATCCATTTCTCTCTCCCCACTCCCCGCCCCTCCTTCTCGCTGGTAGTGTTAGAAAGACACTGAGATAGGGTTAAGTGTTGAATTTTCTTCTTTGCCTGCCAGTCTCTTTTTGCGTATAGACAGGGAGTAGTAACACACACACACACACACACACACACACACACATTCAAACAAAGCTCCTAACGCTCCTACTGACAGCAGACAGACAGACAGACAAAAGGCATCTACACAGGAGAAGGAAATTGCAAGGAAATACCATCACAAAAACTAGGCCCAGGACTTTGCATTTCCCATCAGGACTTTTCCTGGGAACTATGAATGAAAAAATGGAATAGGCACTGGAAAGTGCCTGGCATATACAGAATTCTAGGGTTGTTTGGAAACAACCTCAGAAATAGTCTCTCTTCCAATTTTTCTCTTTACTCTGCTTTTGTTGTTGTTGTTAACTTCATATTGCCACCAATGGCTGTACCTTGCGCCAGCCCCAGGAGCCTGTGAAAGTGTAGGAGGTGAGAGAGGTTTCACAGGCAGCTATCTTGAGAATCTAAGTAAGGAGAGCAGGCAATTTCAAATGCAGCAGCAGAAAAATGCTTCAGTTCAAGAGACACTAAACTGTTCTGACTATTCTTAGTGGCTATTCCAAAGTAAGATCTTTGAGTGACTCAGATTATTTTAAATATCAGCTTGTATAATCTTATGAAGTTCATAGATTAGTGTAGTTTTCAAAATAAATTATATAAATGCATAGCCATTTATAACCCAAACCAAACTATTTTTAAGAGGTTAGAGAAATAAAGTAACAGAAGAGTCGAGCAGAAAATAAAAAATGCAAACCAATTATTCTTGAATAATGGTAATGCAACATTCACTTGTGCATGATATATTTTATATTACTCCCCAAAGAATTATTACAAGCTTCAGGAGTACTCAAAGCAACATGGTTAAATGAATAATACATTTTCCAACTTGCAAAATTTAATTTTATACACACATACACAAATAAAACAATTTTTAACAAATTTAAAATGCAAAGTCCCCCAAATTATTTTTTCATTATTTAACTCAGTACGAACTTTCAGATCATCATGTAAATATTGTAAAAAATAGTTGACTTCACATTATGCAATATACTATAGCAAAGTAATATTAAAATAGTAGATAAGAAGTAGGGCACTGGAGTTTTGTAAAACAGGAAAAAAGAAGTCCTGTATTTTATACATTGAATATTTATCCACAATAGCATAAGTTGTCTAAAAATAAAGTAATGATCTACAATTATATAACAAGGAGTATCTTGGGATACTTAAATAATTCAAACATTAATTTTTTTAGAAAAGTGGTATAGCAAATGAGAATTATGCAATTAAATACCCATTCTAAGAAAAAAAAAATGTCAAAAATAATCCTGCAATGACATACTTGTAATGTTTCATATCCAACAAGGCATAGCAAGTAGAAAAGGTAGACTAATTCACAATTAGAGGTCAATATTTCACACGGTTTTGCACTTTTGTCTTTATCTCTATTACATGGCACCTAGTGTCAGATTATTTGTAAAAAAGTATAAAAAAGGGGGCCAGGTGTGGTGGCTCATGCCTGTAATCCGAGCACTTCAGGAGGCCGAGGCAGGTGGATCACGAGGTCAGGAGTGTTTGAGACCAGCCTGACCAACATGGTGAAACCCTGTCTCTACTAAAGATACAAAAATTAGCTGGGTGTGGTGGCGCGTGCCTGTAATCCCAGCTACTTGGGAGGCTGAAGCAGGAGAATCACTTGAACCCAGGAAGTGGAGGTTGCAGTGAGCTGAGATAGCACCATTGCACTGAAGTCTGGGCAACAAGGCAAGACCTGTCTCAAAAAAACAAACAAACAAAAAAAGAGTATAAAAAAGATGGCGATTTAAAACAAAAATCTCTATTTAAATTTAACCTGCATTGGCTATATTTGTACACTCAAAATCTCCTTCATTTTTTCCTAGATGAAAACCATATTTTGAAATGTTAGTATATTTGACAATGAAATCTGAAGATTAGTGAGTATTGCTAACATCTTGCTTACTATCCCCTTAAGATGAAAAACATATTCACTTGACAAAGTATAGCCTGCAATAGCAACATTAGTAAGCCACACTCTGTCCTGAAAACATGACAGACAGAGATGATATCTCACATGTCGTCTTGGCATTATTTTCTTCCAGTGATTGGTAAGATAAAAGGATTGCTAAAAGTATGTGCTGCTCCTTCCTTCTAATCTTCAACAAGTTCTTGTTGTGTACAATTTATAAGAAAAATGCTCATGATTGCTTACAAATATGAAATAAAAATATGCAAATTGATAAAACCCTCCCTGCAAAATGTGTATAACACAGCATGAATGAATGTATTATAACATAAAAACATGCTGAACAAATGAGACATTGTTTGCATCTTGCTGCTTCAGTTCTCTTATGTTTGCAGACACAAAAGATAAGTTTACCGCACCAGTTTAAAATTGCTGGTCATGTGAATTCCTCTTTATTAGTTATGCACTGGAGTGTTTTAACGTATGTTAAAGATACTAATGGTATTGAAATATTGACACTATCAGAGTACTTAATCATTTTATCATATGTGGTTATATTATCTTATAGAAAATACATTTAATGCCAAAATTTGAGTTTTCTTTTTAAAAATCCCAATCAAAAGACTAAAAGCAATTCTGTGGTTTTGATCACATTTTAAAAGAATGAGTATGAAATCTGTTTAGTTTAGAAGAGAAACACATTATAATATTATTATTGAAGAGCTATATTTTTACTAAAGAAACTAAATTAGAATTAAAAGGAATATTTTAAATAAAGAATTACTTGTTCATTAGAACACAGCTTTCACAAAATTTAATTACATTTATTGAAGTAGAAATAAAAGACTTGTGTACCAATAAATAACTTAAAACTGAACAGCGGATGCCAAAATACATTTTTGCCCAAGCTCCTACATACATAAATATTGTATCAGCTAATCAATGCCAAAAACCTGTGTATATTTTCTTTGCTGGTTTTTAAAACTATTCACTAATATCAGAATAAACATAGCCACACATATGAGAAAATACAACTGTCAGAAATGCACTCTATTTCTCTATTAATATCCTGTATGAAAAATGAAGCCAATGCAGTTAAAAACAATTTGTTAAAGCTCTGATATCCAGTAGTTGGAAATAATTAGATTTGGTGGCTATCTTATGTCTTCTTTAATGTTTTGATTAAATTGCCTATCAATGAATACTTTTTAACCAAGATGAAAAATATAAACCACAAAAAGTCAGGTGAGTTATTGTCTTAGAGGCCTACATTTTCTACTTGATTGACAGGCTTCACCTTTCACATAAGATGAATGAGTCAAAATACAGTATTTCTGTCTCTGGTGCTGAATTGGGTTTCCAGCTGGGCATCCCCTAATATCATTGCTGTCACATATCCTGTGGTTCTGTAGCTAGAGGTATAGCCTTGAAATCTTTTTTGTTCTCTTATGTACCTTCATCATAATATTACTTCATCAAGCAGAATGTCACCAACAAATTAACAACTAGAAAGAATACATTTGCAGCAACATGAGTGTAATTTCTGTAAGTAAAAACCTCAAGTTAAAATTAAATCCAAAAGAGAGAAGGAGACTGAAAAGGGAAGTATGCTTTATCTACTTCAGTTTTCCTAGCATACATTAAAGCAGAGTCAGTGAATTACTAGTTATGAACAATTAGAACAATGTAAATATAACAAATTTTCAGAACTCAAAGTAATGTAACCATTTGAAGAGAGATTACAATGTACCGTGATAAAGCTTTAACTGAATTGAATATTGTCAACATGTACAAAGATTTATAATCAGTTTAAAATATCTTTGATTTCCATATACAGACAAATGCCAAAATCCTTGTGCAACAATTCCTCAAATAACGTTTTATCATTCAACATCGTTTCATTACAAACTTGATGAGGGAAAAACAAATAATCAACAAACACAAAAACCCTGCAGGAACCACTATCTGTGTGGAGTTTGCACGTTCTTCCTGTGTTCTCATGGGTTTTCTCTAAGTACTCCAGTTTCCTCTTGTATCCCAAAGATGTGCATGTCAGGTTCATCAGAGTGTCTACACTGTCCCAGTCTGAGTGAGTGTGGGTGTGTGTGAGTGCACCCTGCAATGGGATGATGTCCTGCCCACGGTTGGTCTTTTTTTTTTTTTTTTTTTTTTTGAGACAGAGTCTCAGTCTGTCACCCAGGCTGGAGTGCAGTATCATGATCTCAGCTCACTGCAACCTCTGCCTCCGAAGTTCAAGCTTCAGCCTCCCGAGTAGCTGGGATTATAGACGTATACCACTACACCCAACTAATTTTTGTATTTTTAATGGAGATGAGGTTTCATCATGTTGGCCAGGCTGGTTTGGAACCCCTGACCTCAAGTGATTCACCAGCCTCAGCCTCCCAAAGTGCTGGGATTACAGGCGAGAGCCACAGTGCCTGGTCCCACAGTTACTTCTTGCCTTGCACCCTGAGCTTCTGGGATAGTCTGCAGCCACTGGAGACCCTGAACTGAAATAATTGGGTAAAAAATAATTCTACTTGACTTTATTAATCATTCTTAAATCTATATATATAGCTCACATATATTTCAATGTTTGGTATTAGAAGTGTTTTGCTCTTTATTTAGAAATTTGGTGATGTTTTTGTGACCAGAAATATGCCCTAGGAATTTAACTCTTGTTTACATCATTAACCTATGGTAAAATTGCTTTCCTTTTACGTTTTTTGCTTAAAGTCGCAGTTTCCAAGAACCTTTAAATAACTTTAAGTGAGTATTGACTCTATTTACTTTAGTTTCCAACCCCTTCTGGCTTGCTGCAATACAAGAGTTATCAGATAAACATGCTATGTTACATATAGTGCATGAAAGGAATAGGACAATCTAGATACAGAGATAAGTATTTTAACATTCCTGAATCACATATAATTATAGTAATTGACACTATAATCATATATCATGAAATATAGTCCAACAATAATATAAATATGTTAATGTGGCTCATCTGAATAATCACTATATAGGAACGTTTGTACCAAAATTCCGTATCCAGAATAAATAAAAATTTAATGAGAAAAATGTGAGACTCCAACCCCCCAATCCTGGTTAATACACAATCTCATTCCAGCATTTCAGCTATAAATCAATAGGGATACCCAGCCAAAATATAAGGCTATATATTTTTTATGACTGAATAAATATTTGGTAAAAGAAATGACTTTCATTTTTTAAGAGAGATTTTCTTGATAGCACCCATAGGTCCAGGGTAACAGTTCCAGATGATAAGAACTACAAAGAGTTTTATTACAGAATGACTTCTAAAAGAAAAACATGACGACAACAATAATTTAACTCATTTCAAGAAAATGAGATCAAATGGAATTTTGTCCAGTACTTCTCATATTTCATTATACAAGTCTAACAGCAAAGTTGAGGCAGATTACATAGTGTAGTGAGATTAAGAATTTGTTTAAAATTATTTACCCTAAATTCCTAGAAGATTATCATATTTATTTATGTACTACATGACAGATACTAAGTTCAGAACTCCTGAAAGCTAACTTAACATTTATTATTTTGGCTGAGCACAGTGGCTCACGCCTGTAATCCCAGAGCTTTGGGAGGCCGAGGCAGGTGGATCACCTGAAGTCAAGAGTTCTAGACCAGCCTGGCCAACATGGTGAAACCCTGTCTCTACTAAAAGTACAAAAATTAGTCGTGCACGGTGGTGGGCACCTGTAATCACAGCTACTTGGGAGGCTGAGGCAGGAGAATCACTTGAACTCGGGAGGCGGAGGCTGTGGTGAGCAGAAATTGCGCCACTGCACTCCAGCCTGGATGACAGAGCAAGACTCTGTCTCGAAAATATATATATATATGTATATATATATAGATATAGACATAGATATAGATATATAGATAATTTTATAAATTGTCTTAGTTTGGTAATACCTATCATCTTAATTTCCTTTGCTTCACTGTAACCCCATTTCATCTGCATGGGAAATTTATTGTTTTATAGAAAGATTTCCAAATTGAAAGGAATCTTTATTTGTAGTACATATAATAGAGAGCAAAATTAAACCAAACATCACTGCTCCTATTGTGATGGTTACAAATTTTTCATAGCCGTGGTCTGGAGTACGCATGTAAGAGTATGAAAATTCATACTACTATTGGTTATCATGTGAAAAACCCACATAAATGTTGTTTTTCTGATTATTTATAAATGAAAACTACTTCTTTAAACTAACATTTTTCTTCTTTCTCTGGCACTGGAAGTAATGTTCCTATAGTATTATTCATACTATATATAATAACAATATTTTGTTGTGATTTTACTTTAAGACATTCCAAATAGAAATTCAGCCATATAAACTTTTCATTAAAGATGTACACATTATTTAATTTTAACAAATATAATTTAAATTTCTGAAAATACACATGGAATTGTATTTTTCCAAGTCACTTTACAAAACTATTTATAATAGAATATAATATGTTATGATGTAATATGTTATCAATATGCAGAGCATACATTTTTCACACAGTTGTCTAGATGTTATGTCATCTATTTTTCAATTTAACAAACAAAAATGTAATTTCAACTATAAATGTGAGTACTCATGCACATGAATATCCACATTCCCACGTAAAAAGACCCATAAACTGATGTTCTCATGTTAGCACTATTCATAAATTCATGTTTCATGTATTAAAAAGAGATTCAAATTTTAGGAAAAAAGCTATGAACTTTTCTTCTTAAAAGTATTTACTATGAGTCAGCATATTATAACACATCTTTAGTACCCAACATTATCATTGGTTTTGCAGTTCTAATTTAGAAAATTCATTGTTTAAATGACTTGTTTTTGATTGATTTTAGTTTAAATGTATTTAAATGCTCAACGAAATAGCTACATTTAATTTATAAATTAATCAACCTATTATTTTTATTTTATACAACAAATAATGATTTTGTTTAAAAATAATAAACAGAAATTCAAGTTAATTTTAAATGAATAAATATAAAACTGATTTTGTATTAAAAAATTAGAGAAAATAACAGGAAAAAAGATCTTTCCTAAATACAAAAAATCTAATTTTCATTTTGATCATATTAGTTACTTTGAAAAGAATCTTAATATTTATTCTTCATTATTCCACATAAGTATAGTATTCTTAAAATGTAATCTATATTTTATATTTATCATCAGATTGCTATTGAGATGTTTTGATAATATTAATATCTCATGAAACAAAGCTATTTACTATAGTTGTAGTTCTGTGAGCATACATTTTATAATGCAAACACAATATCAATGTATCTTAATGCATTAACATTATATATTCCATATAAAATTTATTCTTATTTTGGAAGTAAAAGTATTGCAAGAGTTTGTAAAAGAAAAAAAAATAGGTATTTAAAGTACAAAGATGTTTTAGTAGTATTCCAATATTTTTAATGGGCAAAAGAAGTGAAAACAGAACTTTGAAATTTATGAATCTTAAATATGTTAAGGAATTAAAAGATGTGACTGCAAAGTCAAACTGCTTCACAATCTCAAATTATACATTCTCCAAAGTATTCAAAGTGATGACAGTAAGTAAATACTTCATCATCTAAGTACTCATCAAGGTTAAAGTTTGGATAGAAAGAATGAAGAATATATATTTTGCTATCAAAATAGCTAAAAGACTTCTAAAATTGTGCTGTTTGGTGTTCATAAGTATAACTCAAATACCTCTTATGCCTCCTGTTTTCTGATGTTATGTTTAACAAAACATGCAAATTGAAAATTAAAATTATTTTATTTTGCCTCAAATATGAATACAGCTAAAATTTTCACAGAAAATAACATTTCCTAAATTATTATTGATGTATAAAAAGCTTAAAAAAATATGTTAATATATATTCAAAAAATACTGTATCCTTTAGTCAGGGTGCCTTTTGACAAAATGCAATGATATCTTAAAATATTAAAACTCTTCCACTGAAATATACATGCAGTCAGCCCCAGAGAAAAATGTGTCCCTGTGTAGGCGATTGTCCTGAGGAATGTATTATTCCTTCTGGATTACTTTTTCCCTTGAGGTAACATTCTCATTAAAAAGATGAACTGATTTTCTACTCCCAGGGGAAAATACATAGTGCCCAGAAAAGCTTTCTAAATAAACATCTCACCAGACTTTAAAAAAAAAAAAAAAAAAAAACAACTGGGAGCATATTCATTGAAAATGCCTGAAAATTTCACCAGCATCTCCATTAAGGCATACCCTGAACTTTAAAACAGTAATGTTAGTGCAGAACAGCAACAATTACTTTTCTTATTATTTTTGAAAAATATAACCAATTGTACTATCAAAGCAAAATAAATAATTACAATTAAAGACAGGGAAATGAGTTCTATGCTGAAGTTCTCTAGTTCTATTTCCATTTTTTTCTTAACTGTCTGAACTTAATTAAAACAAACATAGACTAAAAGGGAGCCATTTGGAAAATATTTTCTGTGTTTAGTATAAATATATTTAAATATCACTAGTAGCATCCCAAAGTTTTTCCAAAAATTTTCATGCCAAAGTACTAAACACTCACCTGATATCCTTATCGACATTTGAGCCATCTTTGCAGTTTATGTCAAGATAAATGGCGTTAAGATGGAGCACTCAAGAAGTTTATGATATTCACTAAATTCACCTTGGTCTGCAGACATCTATAAGTACATATTTGTTAATCCATTAGGTGCTTACTGAATGCCAGGCACAATTCTAGAATATGGTGATAGATACAACCATTATCCCACTATCTGTTTGTTTGTTTTTACTATATTTATATAGTAAATACTAAATGAAGCATTTCCTATTTTATTTACATTGTATTTGACCAATTAATTAGCAAGAAAAATTCGTAGTCCAAATAATTCTGGATTAATTATCCTGCATGGAATAGAAACAATATTTATAAAGAACAATGCAATTGTTGTATGATGATTTTCACTAAGACCTTTTTATTAGGTGTGAGTACCAGCTTGCTGCACTTCTAATATCTTTCAAGATATTAGTTTTAATGTAATGAAGTTTCTGTTCATTAATTGAGAAGGTAGTGATTTATTTATTATGTTTATAGTGGACTTGTCATTACTACCATTTTAAATTTTAATCTCCCCGACACCACACCACCACCACCCCCCCCAACCCACCCCCCACCCATCCCACCACCCCCCACCCCTTAGAATTCTCTGTTTGTAACCCTGTATAAAGAGTCCTCTAAGCATCTGAGGAGGACCTCAGATTGTCACTGAGACTAGTAAATAGCATAGTAATGATATTTGAAAATATTAAAAATATAAATACTTTTATTATTGGGTTAACAGTCAAATTTATACCACAGCAGATAAAAGGAAATTAGAACAACTTATATTATTAATCATTAGGTATAAGAGCAGTTGCTACATTTAGAATATTAAAATGGTGAATGATGTATTGCATATTTATTGTACCTTTTCCAATTAATTCTGCAAAAAAAAAAGGCCAAAGATCTTTAGTTATTATAAGTATGCTCAGTATTGTTTGAATTGAAACTGAAACAATAGAAATTACCTCACACATAAGTTCAAAATGTGTTAAAAGCAAATAAAATAAGCAAATAAAAAATTATCTAATTTAGGAAGGTAGCTCAATTTTTTGAGAAATACTGATGATATATCTTGTTAAATGTACTGAAAGCTAAATGTGATTTCAAAAGGTAAAAATATGTAAGAAAGTAAATAAAACTAAACTAGTAAGTTCTTTCTTTTTCAAAGGTGTCGTACTTTTAAAGTTGCCATTAATTATCTACAAGCAATTATTTCATTTTGTAAAATAAAAGTTAATGGAGAAATTAGATAATATGTTTTGAACTAATTATTTTACAAATACTAGACACATACACAGTAAGATAAAGATGTTTTCTCTAAAAGATATAATCATCGCTTTCATAGGTGCATAATGTAAATAACAGTAATAATTAATTATTGTGTTGCAGATTTTAGAGTCATAGTTGCCATACACCTAGTAGATAGAACTTAAAATCTAAATTTATTTCAGCTGTTCATAAACCAAGTTCATTGGATTCATTTTTACAAATTGAAATTAAAGCAGAGACACAAAGAAAGTTGCCAAAGACAAACCATCAATCTGTGCTGGACAAAGAAACATAATTCAGAATAACAGAATCACCATTTTGACTTTTAGCCATTGGCTATCATTTGATAAAAATAACAGCAAATACTTTGCAACTCTTATTTCCTCATTTGAGGCACAACCTATACTTTCAGTGAGGCAAAAAGCTAAGGTGATGACTAAATCAAATCAACAGTGAAAAAAAAAATCCAACTAATTATGTATTTATCTAGAAACATATATATAGCAATATATAAAGCTAAGTAACATTTTGTTATAAAAATGATAGGGGAAATAAAATCCAAAATTATTTTAGATAGCATGTCAGTTTTTTGTCTCAAGAAAAAAAATCTTAAAAGGAAAGAAACATTTGGAGAGTTTGAGAATTTCATTACATTATCTTTTACTTCCTGTAGGCGTACATTTATTTACAAACAACCTATCATAGTTGTTTGTAAAATAACAGGTAGAAGAATATATTTTTGTTCAAAGACGTTGAAAAAAATGGCCATTCTGTCTTCTCCCATTTAAAATCTTTTGGTCCTAATTCTTTTGGGTCAGATTTTCCAAGTTATACCTGTCATCCTAAAAGTGATTCTCATGATATTTGATGTTTCACATATTTCCAACAAATTGGCCATTTACACTCTTGTCAAGTATATGAGCAGTTGAACAGTTTAGGAAAAGCTTCTGGTGTATGCTGCAATTATAATATCCCTTCTGTATTCACATACCTCTTAAGTTACCGTTGCCACTTCCCTTTTGATGTCCAGGGGCTGTGAGAGACAGTGCACTTTACAAAATCATCTAAACAGGAGTAATTTCATCTCTGGGAGACTCCAAGTCACTGTAAATGGTTAACTTTAATACATATATTTATATTTCAAATACAATATTAATATACACCAAACCAGCCCCCCCTTTTCATGTAAAATTATTGATTCTTATGTTTCTTATATTTAAGTTTTATTTCCTTAATATAAACCTACATAGAATTTGCTACCTCATATATCACATATAAAGCTTTGATAAACTCTGAGCTCCCCAAGAACAATACATAAAAATCCATGATTATGATAGATACATTTTAATATTAGAGGAACAAATTTCATTTAATCATGGTTGAAAGTTAAAATACACTTATGGTCTAGCTGGTAATATAAAAGTATTTGAAGTTTCTAGGTTAAAACAATATGGAAATATGGAAGCTATTAATCTAGCCTAAAATCATCTGAATTCAAAACAATGTTTTTAAGGAAACAAAACTGATCTGATCAAATAAAACTAATTTTTCAGGAGTTACCACGTGAGCTACCAGTTGGCAACCAAGACTCGTAATGTTTGTAAACACGCAATAGTGGCATTTTGTAAACTATATGACCTCCCCTGTCAACAAAAGTGTATAATTTAAAATATACTAAAAAAGAAATTGTCACCTTTATGTTTTAGAGGTTGTGTATTTAAAATTACTAATGAATGACAAATTCATAGTGACAATTTAAAATCCCCATCCCCTTATTCACATTAAGTCCTGCTCACATAGTTTTTGATGGCCATGTTAGAAATGGAGTTGTTGTATTTTTATTTTAATAATGTGGGGGATATCATGAATTTGACTTAGGATATTCTTAAAATTAATTTGTTGGCAAAATAAAGAGATATATCATCTTCTTCTTTTTTTTTTTTTTTTCTTTCAAAAAACAAGGAGGTTGGGGACAGTGGTAGAATGATTCCGTTGTGAGAATTGAAGGCAATGATAGAGATCGTTTTCTAAATGTCTGACCTTGGGCACAGAGTTTCTAAATGAAGAGACAAGGCCAAAACCATAATGGGACAGCAGATGACTCAAGTGCATGCTATGCAAAAAAATACCTTCTCTGGGGAAAAAATCTTAAAAGAAGATGAAATTAGTTGTTAAATTAAAAGTCAAGCATAGTGAAAGCCATATGAAATTAGTAATTTCCTAAAATGCTTACTTTTATAGAAAGACCCTCTTTAATTTTCTGTGTGTGTGTGTGTGTGTGTGTGTGTGTGTGTGTGTGTGTGTGTGTATGTATATATATAAAGTCTTGGAGAGGATATTTAAAATTTATAATCTGGATACTCAATAATTATCTTTTAACTTTCAAAAAACAATTTCCAGTGAAACACTACATTTTCATCAAAGAATTAGGAATCTTTCATTATAACTAGGTAACGCATATATCATTATACTGATTGAATGCGTTTAAATGACAGTCTGGTGAATGATTTTGAATATTCTCTAAAATGACTAATTTCTGGATCTCAATATTCTCATTTGGATGCACCCATATATATGCTTATGGTCACTAGCTTTAAAAATTTGGGCATGATTATAGATTTGAGGTATATCCTTTGAAGAAACATAATTACAACTTATAACTTCATATTTTAATATCTTATACCTAAATGCTAAACGAAAAGAAAACTGTGAAGAAACCCTATTATATGTAATGTATATCTTAGGAAACTTTAGCAAGGGCAGATTTCAGCTATATAAAGAAAAACATATACCATTAACTGTGTATTTTGAAGTGAAGATTTAAAGTAGATATTAAAACAGAGGATTTAAATAAATTTGATAGCTATAAGTCTTTCACTATTAGAATTTTCAGAGTGATATACCCTTTTGACTTTGGATGTTAATATAGCAAAAAATATTCTATGTTTATAAAGTTAAAAAGCAGAATTTTTGTGGATAATTTATGAAAATATATTATTACAGGTGAGATAAATTTATTGGTCAAGTTTTCATTTTTATATATCGATTTTTATATTTAGTATTTAAAACTAGTCTGCATGACGCTGATAAACTTCTCATGTATGAAACATGCTAGTCAGAGTATTATAGTATCCTAAAAGAAATTTGCTAATCAATGAACCTGGGGTTACTGACATGCTTCAGATTTTATTTCAATAGGCAGGTACTAAATTGAAAATATGCAGAAATTTTGGTTTCAATATCCATTATTATGTATTGTTTTTAATGAAGTATACAAGATTTTTGAAAAGTGTGGTAGTTAAGAATGCTAGAAACGATCACTAGTGGTAGAAATTAATTTGTGAGTAAAAATCTAAAACATGTACATTCCAGAACACCAAAACCCACAGAATTTTGCTACTTGCATAAATATATATGAATATAAATATGATTCAATATTGAAGTATTATAATCAAGAAAGAATTGAACTTGTATGGTAATGTCTTGAAATAATTCTTTAAATATACGAATTGCAAATAAGCTTGTTTAATGTGGACCAGGTATAAATGAGTCTTCAAAATAAACCCACAACGTCATCTGTGCGCATTTTAAATTAAAATTAAAATCAACAACAAAAATGAAAAACATCGTTCAAAACAATGGTTCATAACTTCCACTTTTAGAAACATGAATTTTAAAGTATATATATGCTTATTTTATAATATAATATACAATATTTCTTCATGATTACTAATAAAGATGCCCAAAAAAAACCTCAGTGGAAGATTTCCGTTCAACATATCTCTGTGACTATTACTTGACTATTACTTTCTTCTATAAAATGACTTCCCTAATATCTAATAAAAATGTATCTGACATACTTAGCATTGTTGCGCAATATATCATAATGTTTTGTTTTGATCTTTCGTTTTGGTCTCTAAAAAATCAAATTATTTTGTATTTGTATTATATCAATTTTCTATAAAATATTTCTAATTTAATCTTCAGAAGTTTTTTAGGAAATAGTCTAAATATCTCAAACTTGGAGTTAAATGTTGTTCTTTTAATACTAGCACAGTTTTTATAATACTAGTACAATTAACATGAGAAGTATTTGACCTGTGCCTAGTAAGCCATGGTCTGCTAAAACCACAGGAAGAAATAAAAAGTACTGTATTATTGTCACATTCAAAAATTTTACTGCATCAAATTTTCTGTCCCCAAACTAACATTCCTAAAACATTAAAATAAAAAGTATAATCTGAAATCCTTGAAAATATTAAAATATAAAAAATTTGGGGAAAATGTGTGTGTAATGACTCCTCGATAATCCATCTATTTTTGTATGTCATATACATGCTACATATATTCGTGGAAATATATATGGTTATAGAAAGGCATTACATGGAATTGAAATTAATAATTATAATGTACAGTTGTTATATCAATGGATATAAAGTTTATGAGGATATAGATGTTAGATAATTATTTTTAGGCACATGACTAATGTCTATCCAACTACTTTAATTTTATTCTCATGTATTTATTTGCAATAGTGGAGAATCTCAAAGGGTTTGTGAAACTTATGCATAATTACAACTGTTAATATAGTAACAGTTTATACTTTTGCAACATTTTATTCTCTTTGAAAATTAATTAATTAACTGTGCCTGGTTCTATTATTTAAATCTGTTGCTTTGATGTTTCTAGTTCCTTTTTCTTAGTGTAAAATTTATTCTTAAAAGTAGTCATTCCAGGTATCTTGCATGCCTGCAAATACCTTAATTTGGAGCCGTCTGAAAAGTGCAAGAAGAGCACATTTCCAAATGAATTGACAGAATATTTGTGATCTGCTGTACTATCAGTAATCTGGAGTCGTGTGACTTTGGGAACCATTGATGGAACTCTTGAAATTATATAGCCAGCTTTTGGCATTTCAAACTAGGACTAAACTATTTTCACTCTTTCCTTTGCCTTATTGAAAAATAATGAAGAAAAAAGATAGAAAGAGAGAAAGAAGGAGGGAAGGAGGAGATGCAAGGAAACAAGAAATAATAGAATGCAAAAAGAAAATAATAAATATTAATTTGAATATTTTGCCAACAAAACAAGCTATTAACACACATGTAAATACGTAAGGCCAGAAACTGCGATCTTGGATTAAATTCTTAAATTGTAACTTTTTTCACAGTACATGTGGATGTTCTCATTATAAACTAGTTTGATTTTCTTACTAGTATTGAACAGTGGTGAGGAACAGACATGAGTTCCCAGGAAATTTTTCAAAATTTTCCACTTTTCATGTGTAAAGGTGATAATCTGGACTGAAGAGAAGACATGTTCCAAGTCGGCTATCTATGCTAAGGTGGTTTAACTTATAACTTCAATCAATAGTTTAGCTGTAAATGATTTTTTTATATTAGCATACAAATTATCTACATTTTCTTGGAATATGTTTATTTTCTCTTATATAATTTAAGTATTTATGTCATAATCACATAGACATTGAAATAATATTTTGTAATATCTACCTGGAAATATATGAGATTTATGCAACACATTAAATCGAACAAGCACAAATAATAAGCTTAATTTGCACCCAAAATTTAATTGATGCCTGAAACATTATAGATTTTGTTCCCCAAAATTCTGTGAAGATAATTTGCAGGGTTTCTTACTCCAGTCATATACTACTGATATGCTCAGTCTAATTATCTACTCAGTGAACAACTTAAATCAACAAAAAATCAAACATTCAACACTATACCACCTATATTCTAATGTGTAAGTTAGTGTATTGGCAGGAAGCCATTGGTAGGAGGAAAAAAATTCATTTTTTAATTCTGTGCAGTTTCATGATTCTGAGATAAGGAACATTTTTTCACATTTATGAAAGGATGAATTTACTTTTATCTTCTTAATACAGTAGGAAAATATACAAATTAAGGGTAACTTTTAAAAATCGATCTATAAATGTTATTTTCAAGATTAAAATAAGATATTGGACATCTTAGGAAGGGTAAAGATAGAAATGAACTACCTAAAGGGAGTATATGTGACAAAAATATGTAAAATGATGCTGGTTTTACAATAAAATTTTGCAAATCTTTGAAAAAATGTATACATCACTGAACTTTCTTTGAAAGTTAGTTATATTGTCCAGAACTGTCATTAATTTTATGTAATTCTTATCTTTTTGTTTTATGCATCAATTAAGAAATAAAAGTAAGTTACATGGAGGATTCCACTTTACATTTATATTTTATAATTTATAAAACTGTCATACCTATATATAAGGTTGAGGAAGTGATATTGACATTAAAAAAATAAATGCCTGCCGCTGTGAATAACAATCTCAATTGTGAAGTCAAATGCTAATTTCTTTTTCTTTTCTAATCCTGGATCTAATATACAGGAGGTAGATGAAGAGCAAGCAATGCACTTTTCTTCGTGATAATACCATGGCATTATTGAGCTTATTCCTTTCCCCTTTAAAAAAAAATTTAGAAAGGAAAATGTTGCAAAGAATATGAATAGCTTACTGTACTTGGTCAATGTAGCATTACAATTTTTTTTTAATCCTCGGGGAAACTGGTACCACCTGTTCAATCTGAATTCAAGTAGTTACTGTCAATTTTCTCATGGGTGAATGCTGCCTCTTTGTGGCAGAATGCCATGGAAATTGTTCTTTAAACACAAAGTTCACGAACGGCCCTTGATATTGTACAAATTCCAGGTGAGGTTATTGGGAGATCCACCTATAGCAATGAGGCACATAATTGAAACATTTCTTATCCTTAAATTATAGTCTAAACTCACTAGAAAACCTTATTCAAAGATGATGAGGTCATATCCACCAACATTTTGAGCATTTAGAATACTGATCAACTTTAGATAAGGAATCCATCATAATTGTTGAAGGTAGTTTTACACAAGTTAAAAATATGAAAACTATGGAAAACTGTAGACTGAATAAATAATACTGATATGACAAGTACATCATATTAAGAGAAAAGTGAATATGCAATATATTACTTACCATGCACCACGTAGCAGATGAATACTTCAGTAAGGAAACAGTTACATCATTGAAAATATAATAAACACATTAAGTGACACATTTAGAAAACCATACTTCCCTGAACCAACAAAGGCATACATTACATATATATGTAATATATGTTTATATATATATATATGTATACTTTAAATTTTTGCTGATTAGGGGAAAAACATTTTGTATTAGGAATAAAGTTTAGGAACTACTTCCTAAATTGTTAATGGTGGAGATTCTATCAATCACACATAGGTAAGTATTTTGCACCTTAAATAATCATTACTTCCATCCCTCATATTTGACATAGTTATCAAGTGTTTATTCAGAAACTATTTAAAAAATTACATGTGCTGGGATACATATGAGACTGTAACAACAGTAGCCCCATCTTACAGAGATCCTGTTTGTCATTATCATCATTGCTTGCTGCCCACAGGGATAAAGACATCGTATAGAGACTTGTACAGTCCATGATTTGGTCTTCTGAGGTGCCAGTACATGTGGATCTGTACAAATGCAACTGGGTTTGGTTAAACAATCGAAAATCGGCTACAATAGTAGTCAAATCAACATGTCATTTTGGTTCACTAATAAAAATAACTTTCAAATCTTTTCTAATAAAACCCAAAACTTTCACACAATTCACACTGGAATGGCCCAATTAATTGCCCTATTTTTTTTTTAATGCATTGGGATACAATCAGATCTTTCTTCTTAAAAAAAAATACAGATTCAATTGGGTGGGTTGCATTGGCTTTTAAAGATTTTGCCATTAAATTCTCCACATTTTTAATGATTGAAAATGCCTTCCTGATACCACGTCAGTTTTAGAAATGCAGATCCTAATACATTTCGACACCTCTGCAAAATCATAGGCTAAAGTGAAGGAAAGAGGAATGCTAAATGTGCATATAAAAATAGGTGCTACAATAAAATATTTGTATATCTCATCAATAAGTTATTTTGACTAATCAATTATGGATCATATAGCTCTGTAATTTTAATGATTTGTCCACATCTATGGTGATCCTTTACAGGATCACAATATTTTTTTAAATTCAAATGTCCAGAATGCATACAAACACATCCTTTAAAAACAAAGAAAAGGAATGAGAAGGGAGGGGAGGGAAGGAGAGAAGGAGAGGGGCGGAAAAAGAGAACAAATTTCCTATTAAAGTTGGGGTGTGCTAAATTCTCCACAAAAGCCAGTTAGACCCACCCATGGCTTAAAAGGGGAGAAACGGAGGTGGGGCGGGAGAAGGGGGGAGGAAGCAAAAGAGGAAGAGTAGAATCTATGCTCTGCCATCATCCACCATTCTTAGCACTTCCAACCACTACAAAAACGACTGCGGCCTTTCACAAATCACCCGCGCAGCAAATTGCCCTCCTTAAAGCCCTTCTCCACACCTGCCCCACACGCAAGAAGAGAAAGTGATGTGCCCAGTTTACACAAATGTTTCCCACGTGTAAATTTTAAAGGAAATTGCACACCCTTTGCGTATCTTCCACCGAAGCTGAGAAATCCCGTGCCAAGGCACTTCACCCTAAACGTTGAAACAACACAATTAATCAAATGTGTTCACCGTGTGTGTCAGCTTGCTTGTTTGTTTTAAATGCAAAAGCTCCAAGGGAGTTTCTTTGCTTTTAGAACTGGCTAAATGTGGTCTGTTTTTCCAGCACTTCGAGGTAGTCCGGCTCAACGTTTAGTTTTGCTTTTAACTCCAGATATTCGTTCCGGTTGGGTTCTACAAAGACAGCACTCGGGGGGCTGTAGAGCACCGGTTCCCGTAGCCTGCTGTCCCCTGCCCCCGGATGCAAATACTGATGGGGGCGTCTCAGGTCATAGTTGGGGGAGAAAGTGTAAGCAGCGGGGCTGCACGGGAATTTGGGATATTCCGGGAGGCTATTGCCGGCGGGGGTGGTGGAGCAGTGTTTGTCTGGTTCTAAAATGCCCCTGTAAAAGCGGTCGGCGTCCTGCACCGGCGACAGCAGGTCCTCCCGGGGCTCGATGGTGCTGACGCTGTAGGCGGGGCTCCGCAAGTGGTGGCTTTCCCGCCTCTCCTCCTCCCCGGGCTGCAGCTGCAGCTGCGGCGGGGGCTGCTGCTGTGGCTGCTGCGGTGGCGGCGGCGGCTGCTGCTGCTGCTGCAGGTGGTGGTTGCTGCTGTAGGTGACCTTGAGCTCGTGCAGGTCTTTGTAATCCTCTACGGAGTTGCCCTCTCGGGAGCGGTAGATGGGGTTTTTGCACATGTGGCCCAGTGGGTGGGGGATGTATTCATACACGTGGCCCGCGGGCGTCTTCACCTTGGGCAGCGCGGGCCCGCGGTGATGCACGTGCGCGTGTGGGTGGCCGCCCGCACCGCCGCCGCCGCCGTACACGCTGTACTGCATGTTGAAGGAACTCACGTCGGAGTTGTTGGTGCTGGTGTGGTCGCTCTGGTTCTTCTTCCTGCGCTTCATGACCAGCACGAAGAGCCCAGCGGCCACGAAGACTGACATGATGAAAACCAGCAGGAGGCTGAGGATTAACACAGACAAGGGCACCGACGACGCCCCTCCGCCTGCGCCCAAGCCCGCGGGGGCCCCGGTGCTGTTCAACCGGACCGCAGGAGTCACCGCGCTGGTCCTCGCAGGGACCTGGATGGAGGAGGGTGTGGGCGTGGAAACCACTACATCTGAATAGTCAGGGCACAGCAGCTCCGACTTAATGGAGCGCATGTCTGTCTCAGCGAATTTCTTGGGCGCCTTACAGATCACCTCGTCCACTAGGACGCCCACTTTGAGCTGCTCCACCCACAGCTTCATGCCCACAATGTCGCAGGTACAATCCCAAGGGTTGTCGTGGAGGTCGATTTGGATGAGTGACTTCAGCTGGTCCAAAACTCCACTCACCGGCAAGGAGGTGAAGTGATTACTCCTCAGGTTTAGCCTGAGGAGGGTCAGGCCAGAGAAGACGCCCGAGGGCATGGCCTGCAGGAGGTTGTTATTCAAGAATAGCAGCTGGAGGTTTGGGACCGGGTCAAAAGTTCCAGACTGAATCTCGCGAATGAGATTGTACTGGAGGAAGAGATACTGCAGGCTCTGCAGGCCATAGAATAACTCCGGGCTTAGCCTTTCGATCCTATTGCCATTCAGGTACAGGCGCCTCAGGTTGGTGAGATCCCCGAAAGCGCGGTCCTGTATCATCGAGATGCGGTTGTTCCCCAGGTGCAGGAGGTCCAGCCCCGTGGCCTCCAGGAAGTCTGTCCTGCGCACGACAGCGATATAGTTCTCTGTCAGATACATTTTCTTGGGGTTGTAGGGCTTGGGCTGCAGTTCAGCGATGCTCTCGATCTTTCGCTCCTGGCAGTTTACGTTGAGGCCCAGATCAGAGATCTGCAGGTTGCAAGTGCACGCGGTGGGACACTCCAAAGGCACCGGGGATTTGGTCTGATAGGCGATGCTGGGGCCATAGTTGCTGTAGCCCAAGTCCTTGGAGGGCTGCCGAGAGGTGGGGCGCACCCTGGGCTTGTTGGGTTGGCGGGTCCCCTTAGGGGGCTTCAAAGGGGGTTTGTAAACAGCAGAGGAAGAAGTGGCCACAGAATTCACTGAGGCCGGGGTGGTGTGTAAATACCCCGTGGTGCTCAAAGGCGTCTGCGGCCTCATCTCGTAGTCAGAAATAAGTCTCCTTGGGCACAGTTCCTGCTTGGATACTTCATCCAAGTCCCTGCCGTGCAAGCGGAAGGGGGTCTCACAAACCACATCCCCCACCAGGGCTGAGTAGGAGATGCTGTCCAACCAATCCTTTAGAGAGATCAGCTCACAAGAACAATTCCAAGGGTTTTCCTCCAGCTGTAGCTCCACAACTTTATCCATGTGCTGTAAGAGCCCCACGTAGGGCAGAAGTTTCAGCCTGTTCCCCCGGAGGTCCAAGTGCGTTAAGGGCACAAAACGGAAAAGATTGTTGGGTAAACTGGACAAAAGATTGTCATTGAGGATAAGCACCTGCAACAAATGCAGTTTCCCAAAAGCATTGGGTTCAATGACGCTGATGTAATTGTAATCGACCTGTAGGTACTCCAGGTTCTCCAAGCCAAGGAAGGTATCATCTCGCAGAAGTTCCAGTTTATTATTGTTCAGATGCAATCTCCTCAAACCCCGTAGCCCATGGAAAGCCCCGGTCTCAATGTCCTGGATAACATTGCTACCCAGATGCAAAATTGAAGCCCCAGTGTAATTGACAAACTCATTGGGATAGAGACGGTTCAAAAGGTTTCCTGACAACAAGAGGTGGTAGATTGGGAAACGGGGAGGGCTAATTTCAGAGAGACTGATGATCCCGCGGTTTTCACAGCTCACAGTTAAAATGCCGTCCTTTTCCTCACAAGGACATGCATTGTCACAGATTTCCCCATAATAATCGATGGTTTCTGCACACGAAAGGACGAGAGATGTTACAGCAAACGCTAGAGTCTGCAGCATCCAGCTATGCATTTTTCTGTGAAGGTCCTGTTCCAAAGTTACTGGGGGGCAGCAAGTGTGCATTTTACCTCCTGTAAGGGAGACAGAAAACAAGGAAACAACAGAATATGACAAAAATTTAAGGGATCAGTCAGAAAGTCTCTCTCTTAATATTATTACTCTAAAACCCAAAAGGAAGAGATATAAATGACACACACCCCCCAGTGAAACATTGACATTCTCCAGATTTTATTAAAATCTATTATACATTTTGATTTAAAGGTTGATTTCATTTTTTTTTTAATGAGCACACCACAAATATGCTGCTCCCTACAAGAAAAGAGCAGGTTAGATAAAGTCCCATTTTAGTTTTCTCTGCTCCCCCCTTTTCAAAACCAATCCATAAATATACATAAAATGGCTGTCAGTTCAGTTTCATGGTTCTAATTTAAGAAAAAAGAAGCACCATTTTACAAGGTTCCCCACCTCACCTATACCCAGCCCCCTCCCCCCTTTCTTTCTTTCAGAACCTCTTCAGGTTAACAGTTCACCATGAAGGTCTCTTATTTTCACAGAGAGGCAAGGAGCCAAGATACTTGGGGAATTTTAAACCATCGCTAGAAATGCCACGGTGGAACCTAAAGGATACTTTTCAGAGGCAAAAAGGGTGTAATATAATGCATCAAAGGAGCCCTAAGAAGCTCTTAGATCACCAATTGTCTTCCGGAGCTTTGAGTAAGGAGAAAAAGGAGAACGCATTTGCTTTGATGGTGGACTTCACTACCACGCTATTAAGCACATCAGCGTCCTAATTGCATGCACGGTGCCACTTAGCAGCGCTTCCCTGAGAGCGCCCTGCGACCACTTCTCATTGATCATGTCAGCGACGCTACCAAACCGCATCTTTAAGCCACTGAAATAGTTCTGCACGACGGATTACAAAGAACTCAGCGAAGGTATCTGCAATCTCCGAATACCTCCTGATGCCTAGAGTTTAAAAAGGACGTTCCTACCGCTTACTGGGAATCAGTAAACCAAGGATCAGTGCCAAAGCCTCGCTTACCTTGGGCTCCGCGTCTATTTGCAACGGTAATAGCAAGGGTTGCACGGAACTACCACCTCGACAGCATCCCCATCTTTGGAGTTGCTTATTACATTTAATTGTTAACGCTCCCCTCTCTCCTTTTTTTAATCTCAGGGAAAGGACGCCTGGGTTGATTAAAAGGCAAAATAGAAAGGTGGGAGGGAGAACTGTAAGTGACTTAGGCCAGTTATTTAATATACGAATTTCATCTCCCACAGGAATCAATGTGACCCCCTCCCCCCCTTTTTTCTTGCTCTCTTTTTGTCCCCTTGAAGGCTTCCTTCCACTTCCTACTTCTGATCAACAGCAGCACTCTTAAAGAAAGGACATAAATGGAATGAGCGTGTGTGAGTGTGAGTGTGTGTGTGTGTGCGCGCGCGCGCGCGCGCGTGCACGCTGCGTTGGTTAATGGGGTGGGGGACATTTGATAGAAATGCTGGGCTCTAGGAACCTACGCCTTTTCTCTGGTCAACCTTGCCTTTGCCTCACTACCGAAGTCTAATATCAAATTGCAACTCCAAACTAAAGCCAAGATGTTTCCGAGACAGCGGTTTCAAGCCTGGAGACCTTGCTCCTGATCCCCAAGTCGACTCCAGCCCGCGTTATTAAACACCCCTGCATTCACACGCACATGTACCAGTGTGCCTGCGAATCATTCACGTGTGGCCACCCAGACGTGTCGAGACGAATCGGAACCATAGTGCATAAACCTCGCAAGTATCCCCGACCTCCCAACGCAACGGTAAACGTCTCCCGGCTTAAAAGCGGCAAAAACATCCCCAGTGAAAGCAAAACGTTTACCTTGAAATTTCAGTTCTCCGCTGGATCAAATCCGCACATCCATTCAGCGAGGTTGGGTCCCCTCCCCCTCCCTCCCTGTGCTTCCCCGCCACCATTCACCTCCCACCCCATCTGAAAGCCCATTGCAAATTCTGTCCAGCCAGTATTAAACTCCAGCGTTTACAACTTTAATTCAGTTCTAGTTAGCAAGGATCGAAGAGCTTCCTCTCAACCCACCCCCTTTCCCCTCCTCCTTGCTAGCAAAGGAGACCAAAAATTTGAGAAAATAAAGTTGAATGAGCCTGGGAAGGCTGACATTCTGACGGGGAAACGCACCTCCGATGGAAATTCGCGGGTGCGCTGAACATTCTCAGATTCTCAGATTTTTTTTTTTTCCTGGAGGGCGGGGGCGGGGGGATTATTCATTTTCTCCCAGAGAATTTAGGTACTGGATCACCGCCCTGTACGTCCCCGCATTAAGCAGCATGGAGCCACTCGTACTGGAGCCCAGCACCCAGGCCGAACCGGAGGCTCCGGGCACAGCTGCTCAAGCGGCCGCCCAGGGAGAAGCACCCGGAGTTCCAGGACGCGAGGCTCCCCCTCCCCCACCCCGCCCCAAAGAGAAGGAAGGGAAAACGGAGGAAGAAGGGGAGGGAGGAGAGGGAAAGAAAGCCACCCCGCCACACACACACACACACACACACACACGCGAACCTCTTTTGCAAAGTAAACGATAGACTTACCCCGTTTCACATCTCCAAGGCCCACTCATCATAGCCATCCTTTAAAAACACACACATACACAAAAACCCTCTTTGGGGTATGCATTGGGTTTCTCAAGCCCAGGCAGGGCGAGGTGACCGCGAGTAGCTGGGTCCCAGAGGCTGGAGGAAAGAGGCGCCCGGACGCCTCCAGCCCGGGGCCGCCGCCGCGGTGGCGACCGCGGGTTCCGGGGCTCCCCAAACGACTCTCCCCGGGTCTCTCCGCGGTAGTCGGAGCGGGCAGCAGGGTTGGGTGGGGGGAAGAGCGGGGGGCGATCTGGAGCGGCGGGATAGGAAGGCAGCGGGAGGGGGCGGCGGAGGTCCGGCTGGAGAGGCGCCTCGCGGTAGGGGCCGGGAGCCGGAGCCGGGCGGGGCGGGGAGGGGGAGCTGCTGGGAGGGGAGGCACGGAGCGGGAGGAGGGGGACGCGGAGAAGACTGCCTGGCACCGCCGGCCCAGCCAACGTGACGGTCAGCCCCGCCGAGCGCTCGCACCCGCTCACACTCATGATCACTCGCACACTTGCTCCAATCCGTGTTAAGGCGCGATCGCGGGGTCCCTGGCAGCCTTCGCTGCACCCTCCCCCAAGTGGGGTACTCACAGTTCCCATCTGCAAAGGGGGCAACTTTCTCCGACCCAGCTGTGGCCGCCGCCCCCTCCAGCCTCCTCCAGCTCCTCGCACCCTCGGGCCTGGGTTCGCGCCGGCCGGCCCTCCCCTCCCCCCTCGGCTCTCCTCGCGGTCTTCACCACATTCCCCCCTGGTCAGTGGCGCACGCCCGGGGACCAGCCAGAGGGAGCGGGTCGCGGGGGTGTGCATGCATCTCCCGCCTTCTTCTTGCAGCGCACACTGTACATGGTAGTGAGGGGGCGAGCGAAGGTGGCACCGGCCCCTCCGCTGCTCCAGCGAAGGCGGCGGCTGCAGCTCCTGCTGTGTCCTCCGCCCCCAGCGCAGCGGCGACCACCTCGTTGGGATCCCGCCGCCGCTGTCCCCGCGCCGAGCCAGCCGCCGCCGCGGCCCCTAATTAGTATTTGAGAGGCTCCCTCATCCTTTTGGCAGTTTCATCCCTCACGGTGTTTGCAGGTTTTTTTTTTTTTTTTCTGTATCCCTTCCCCAGATGCGGCGCACAATCGTCATTATTTGGAACTCTCTATCACCGACATCCTTTGGGGTTTCTGGGGGAAGAGGAGGGGAGGGCGGGCAGGAACCGCGTCGTTCTATGCCTGTGGCTTGTCCTGGCAGCACGGTGGCTCTAAAAAAAAACTCCGAGAAAGTCGCGTCTTCCTCCCGGTCGCCGAGGAGGTGGCAACACGGAAAGCAACTCCGGGTCTCTGAGACAGCTGCTCCAGAGCGGGTGCAGGGCCCAGTCCAGTGCACTTGTTTATTGTCGCGCCTCTGGTGCGAGCCAAGCTGCAGCAGACATGGTGGGCCCGGGGCGAAGCGGGCGCTCGGTGGCCGATAGATGGCAGCCGAGGGCGAAGGCGTCCCTGGGCTAGGGCGGCGCAACCGGAGCCCCCTTGGATGTCACATTCTTGGGAGACAGAGGAGTCTTGGACCATGTGCGTAATACGAGCGTGGGACTGTGCAATTCTTGGATTGGGAAAGGGAGGAGTGGAAGTAACCCCGGCGGTGCCAGGTTTGCTGGTGGTCAGGAACAGATGATTCCAGCCCAGGGATGATCGCCTGCCTTCCTCCTGCCATTTAGAATGCGGCTGTCTCATGTACATACTGTTAAGGATCCTGGAAAAGGGAGTGGTTCCTCCTAGCTGCAAACAAGGGCGCTACTTTTCTTTTCTCTTTTTAATAGAATTACGTTTTATAGGTGTGTCTAGGCAACACAAGGGAATGTGAAAGACTGTCAGAGGGAATGTTTTTGAATACATTTGGTGTGTACTAAAAAGCTGGAAAACCCCTAAGTAAATGCAGTATCGATAGAAAGCGAGTTTCTTGAAGAGTCATCTGCTAAACTCTACTAGAGTCATCTCTACAGTAAGTATTCTTGGCTCTTTCCATGAAACCAGACACTTCCATCCCCCAAAGGGGGTCTTTACATTCATAAGACATGTTTTCAATGTTTGTAATATTAGACCTGCTGTTCATCAAAGCTATAAGAGAAAAGTTGATCATCATAAGTGACTCAGTGCAGACTGAGTGCACATGTGCCTGTTCCTTTGATAACTATGTAGTTAGTTTCTCCATGTAAATATATTTTACCCACTTTATTTTGGAAATAGTTGATATTGTTTTATTCTTAGTAATATTTGGGATAATACTGTGTTATAATATTCTGGTTAATCATATTTAATATTAATATAGAGTCCGATAGTATGTCTATGTTCCGAGACGTATATATCTCTCAGGCGATGGACACTGCAGTCTCTTGAGGTATTGCAATCTTTCTTGAACTTTCCCCTGCATATGTTGTGCAAATATATATATTTTTACTTTATACCATAATTACTTTATTTGGAAACAATTTTGTTTGAGTGTGGGTTATATTTAAGGCAGAGGAAGGAAAGAAGTAATAGTAATTTCAGATAATAAAAACAAAGTCTTGTAATGGAACGTTTTATTAAATTTAGAAACATTTGACCTAGGAATGATAGTCACTAGCTATAGATACATTGCATAAACAATTATAACTTACACTTCATCCACAAAAGACTTATTCTGTATTTTTATTTAGTCATTAACTTTTAACACTATATAAACATTTTAGAAAATTTATTTTTAAGTGTAAAATTACTTCTATATTTTCAAAATGAAAATGTAATATTTAAATTTAAAATTATATAGGAATTACAGCCAGAAGCCTTTGGAATATAACTATTGAGTCCTATCAGAAACATAATTTTCAATATTGATTAACTTTGTAGAAGTCCTGAAAGGTCCTAAATTGTCTTAATCGATTATTTATTTTTTCAAAATAGCTTAAATAAAGCTATTGTATTTTATCACTGTTCTAAATCTTCATAATTATATTCAATATTAAAGTTTAATTCATGGTTTTGTATTATTTTATTTTAAATACTTATTGTTCTAATTAAAGTAAGTGTTATTCAACTAAGAAGTATTAAATATGTTTGGAATTAGTTTAAGTTACGGTTTTGTTGGAAACACTTATGCTAATAATCTAGTTTATCTCTTGTGGTTCAAATAAGTAAATGATGAAAACTTTCTACCATTAACTCAACAGTAAGGGTGGCCCCAGAAGCCACCACTACCTTTTGCCGCTAGGTGTCTCTGTAAGATGCTCTGCAAGAAAATGAAATTTTAGAAAATACTGTGGCATGAGTTCAGAACAGAAGAACACAAGAGGGAAAACATCATAGATATAAGGAGAAGCCTCAGTTATTAATCTGTTTCTTTATTTGCATTGAATGTTGACTATTGCTTAGAAAATATATAAATGAATTATATAAGAGTGCTCAAATATGAGCAAAAACTTTTACCTCACATGAACAAACGTATCTATGTTTTAGTCTATATTAAGCAACATATGGTCATATGTGTACACATGCTTTCAGATAGCACTCAGATACGGCACTTAATTACATAGATATATTTGGCCATTGTAAAATTAAATGATTGATCAAATATATCTCCCCTGAATTAAGTTTATTAATATTAAACATTATTTGATGGAGTTGGATGTGAAAGTCACATTTGTCCAAATGTTTGCAAATATATTTTTTCATATTAGAATTATCTATTGAGAGAGTATCATCATAAATGCATATCATGTGGGGAAATATATTTGGAAATATATTTGGCAAATATATTTGGCATTTATACTGCAAATGTAATTGTCATGATCAATATGGTCATAATTTGATACCTGCAAATTTAAATTTAAATTTAAAACATAAGTAGCATACTGGCCACTTAAAATTGACCGTATATTTTTGTAAATTTATATTTATTAATTTCTAGAATTATTATTTTAGTGCTTTATGAACACAGAGGAATTATTATATTAAGTACATTTCTTAAGATAACACTTATCACATTTGTGTATCGCTGTGTGTTATCTTTAGAATATTAAAATGCTTAGTCAAGAATTATGGTGCTTTAAGAAACAATCTAATGAGGATTATAAACAAGGAAATTCTTTATTAATCATTGCATGACTTCATAAGTATTGGTCAACATCTATCTAAAGCCAGTAGAGCTTGCAATTTTGTTGCTGTTGTTGTTGTTAGCCTAACTGGTGAGTTAAGATTATGGAATTCTAATGCTAAATTTCTATTCCTCCATAGTAATGGCTAAGAAGTCTGTTCAACTCAATTTAATAAATGACACATTTTTCAAGTCTAAGTTAAGGGGCATATGTCTTTAAAGTTTTTGAAATTGAAATTTTATATATATCACATTCATATATATAATTATATATAATATATGATATATAAATATATATATCTTACATATCTAAAAGGAGAAAATAAAAGTTTCTCCTGGAGGAAAATAATGAGTCACCATTTATGATTGTGTCTCTATGAAATTGCTAAATTAAATAAGTATACAGCATTTGTCTTTGACATTTTGTCTAATACATTTAAAATTAAAAACAAACATCATGCAGTTATAATTATCAAAGTAAAAATGGCCAGCAAATATAATTTTGCTGAAATTATTTATTCACTTATAGACTTAATTATTCACAATCTTAGAAATAGACTCTCAGAGGCATTACCAAAGAATATACAACAAATAGCCAATTTTCTTCCTTGCCTTATGCAGTTCCTTGCACATACACTCTGGTATTTTTTGACATAATTACATATGAAAATATCCTTTTTGGATAACCAATTGGAATTATCTACAAAAATATATCTTTGGAACACCACTTTTTCAGAAAGTAGCCTTCAGGTGTGCCAAAGTAAGATATATAAAACACTATGTCAGAAGATATTATTTGTAACAGATGCTTGCATTTGAAAATGACTAAGAACAAGTTAAATGTCTGACTCACTGAAAAATCATACACATCCATCTATACCTTAGAATACTCTTCTACTTTAAACACCAGTTTGTATAGGAATACTGTTTTTGCTATTTCTAGGAGTATATATAACATTACCTGTAATATGTGAGAGGCAGACTTTTTTCTGGAAAGAAATTAATACACACAAATCCAATAATAGTGTTTACCTTTTGGAAGAAGACTGGCACCTTAAATAGAATGGGAATTTGTTTTTTATCATATGCTCTTTTCTTTACTATTTCTGTTTTTTACTGTTTTGGTTTCTATTATATTTTGTTCAATTTTTACATACACATTCCCAATAAAAATTTATAAAAATGTGCACTTGAAAAATAAAGATATTTGGAAGGGTGATTTAAGAGCTTAGGAAGAGTTCAAGATGATTTCCTTAAATTCATCTCTATCCCATAGTTCCCAAATGGTTTTATTGTTCATGACACATTATTATCATTGGAGACACTGAATATATTTCTAAATATGAGTGCCAATTAATTAGTTACAATAATTTTTCATCATTACTCATATGTGACATTCAATTCTAGCTACCAATATCAGCTAGTAGAATGGTCATTAATAGAAGCTAGCTTTGTTATCTTCACTATTCAGAACCATGCTGTGTGTTGGGAACATCAGTTTCATTTGATACTCTGGTGAGTGAAGAGGAAGATGAAAATGGCTCTGTTGAGAAGATAAGTGATTGCACTTGAAGTTGTCAGCAGCTGTTCTTTACTATTTACTGAAGAAAAGTGAGTGTAGTTGTGACATTTTAAATATACAAACTATCATCAGACCCTGTTAGAACAAAGGCTACTGCCATCTGGCTTATACTAGCATTGAAATGCACACATTCCACTGGAAATGAAGCAGTTTCATAAAGTAATCAGATTAGCTTTTCTATGTAACTCTCTTATTAGTGCTATGATTTGTCTCTTGGGACCCATTGGTCCTTGGTTCTCGCACATCTCTAGTCATTTTTAGAGAATAAGTCTAAACAGGCATTATGTTATGCCTATATTTTCTGTGTTATGTCTGTTTTTTTTTTTTTACAGAGAAAAACAATTAATTATCCTAAAACACAGTCAAATTACAACAATTTAAGAACCATTGCTAATGAAAAAATATCTAAATTGACTGTACTACATTCAACTTTGCCAACTGGAATCCTTCATTCAACAGAAGACTCTCATAATCTCTTCATCCCCTCAAAATGAATCAGCCTTTTCCCCAACTCCAATGCTTTGGTTTCCACTGCCCTTTTATCTGTCAGACTTTTCATTTTTCTTTTACCTACTGTTCTAGAGAATTCTATGTAAGTCCTTTCTCCACCTGAAAAAATCTTTCTTATTCTTTCTAACAGTGAAGACTTGCTTATCTAAACATTCCCTTGCATTTTTAAACACTTGATCTGCACAATGTTCTATTTCTTGCTTAATGTGTATTTTTCTTCCAGACTACATTATCATTACTTATTTTGAAAACAGTATATGGTATCCCTTCAATAGCAAGAAAAATGAGCTCCAGAAATCTCTTTGTATATACAAAATACTTGTTCATTTACGAATTTATTAATTCAACAAATATTTATTTAGCGCCTAAAATGTGCTAGATCCTATCTCTTGTATTTGAGATGAAAATAGTTGATTCATATCCGAATGCTTACAGAGATGTTTGACTTTTTGTAAATTATCTACTTTCTCTCTCAAAATTAATGAATTACAATTTATGCAATATAATTTTATTGCATAAATTGTATTCTTGAATAATATTTATTGTGGCATATGTTCAGCAAACCTCTACAAGAGGCTGTTCAATAGAATTTTCTAAGATAATAGAAATTAACTGTATCTGTGCAATCCAATGTGATAGCCATTGGCCACATAAGGCTATTGAGCAATTGAAATATGAATGATACCTTTCGGTAGGTGGTAGCTTTAAAAAATGAAATGTGGATGATATGGCAGAGGAACTAAAATTTTATTGTTATTTAAATTTGACTGATTTAAATTTAAATAGCCACCTGTGGCTAGTGGCTACCATATTGGACAGTGCAGGTCTAGAATATAAATTCCTAGAGGATTGAGACTGTGTTTCTTGTGCAATTTCTGGGATACCTTGGAAATTCAATCAATATGAACAGCTGCACTCATAAGTAATGATGGTGATTATGACATCCTCAATAAATAAGGGCAATTATGATTCACATTTGGCAAGAGGCCTGATTTGCATTCTGTTTAGGGTCTCTATTCAATTCTTTCAAATTGCATTCAATTGAAGGCCTCTACTATTCTTTTAAAGATTTCAAGGCACTTTACAAGCATTTCAAAATTCTTCATTACACCCTTATTATACCTCTATAAAGAAAGAAAGGTAGATTATTTTAAATCAATAGAATTTTATTAGAAGATAAGTGCCTTTTTATGAATGGCAAAGTAGTCTCTAAAGTACTTTTCTCTAGATCACACAGTGGGATGTTAGTAGAACTGGAAAAGAAAATACCAAATCGGTATTTTGCTTCAGGAATTATCTAGGATAGGTTTTGTGTGCCAAAAAGACTCAAAAAAACTGCACTTGAATGTGTGTATTCCATCTATTTTAATACCAAAACATGATTTTAAAGTTTAGTGTTGTTTTGTACAATTGGAGTGGACAGAGTTTGAACAGCAAATTATAATTAACTAATTTACAGAATGCTAATATGGTCTCTAATTTCCATGAAAAGCTCAATAAACCTCAGTTTTAATAAAATGACATTTATAAATCTGATACAAAGACATAATGACCTGATAATGAGTCCCATTCAGAAGTTATAATTTTTTAAGGTTAGATTGTGTTTTTCATCAATCTATCTAAAATATTCATCATATTAGTGGCCTTTATTTCCAACAATATACTTCTTCCATAGACAAAAACCAATATAACTTTAAAGGAATCACACATTGCTTAAAGGCTTAAGTCCAAAATAATTAGGAAACCACTAGGCCTAGTCATCAGTAAAGTGTTTCTCCAAGACCTTGAATTCATTCTTGGCTCTGGCTTTGTATCATTTGCGCCTCTGCATAAATGAAAACATTTCCTCTGGGTAGATGGTAAAGTTAATGTGCTATGTCTTCAATGGACTATATAACTATCACACTGGTTAATCAAATAATAAATATTAAAATGTAAACTCCTTGGAAAAGTATAATATAATTATTAATCTGGTACAGGCATGGTGGCTCACTCCTCTAGTCCCAGTACTTTGGGAGGTCTAGGTGGGAGGATTTCTTGAGGCCAGGAGTTCAAGATGAGCTTGGGCAGCATAGCAAGACCCCATCTGTACAAAAATAAAAATAAAGAAAAGTAGTTGAGTGTGGTGGTGTGCACCTGTAGTTTTAGCTCTTCAGGAGGCTGAAGTAGGAGGGTGCCTTGAGTCCAAGAGTTTTAGGTTGCAGTGAGCTATGATCTGGCCTGGGAAAGAGAATGTGATCCTGTCTTTCAAAAAGAGGTTTTTTTTAAAAATAATTATTATTAATCTTAACTTGCAGATTTTAAGTTATTCTTTTTTTTTTTTTTTTTTTTTGAGATGGAGTCTTGCTCTGTCACCCAGGCTGGAGTGCAGTGTCGTGATCTCGGCTTACCGTAACGTCCACCTCCTGGGTTCAAGCGATTCTCCTGCTTCAGCCTCCCGAATGGCTAAGACTACAAGCACATACCACCATGCCCACCATGCTAACTTTTTTTTTTTAGTGTATTTTTATTAGAGACGGGGTTTCACTGTGTTTGCCAGGATGGTCTCGATCTCCTGACCTTGTAATCTGCCCGCCTCAGGCTCCCAAAATGTTGGGATTACAGATATGAGCCACCACACTCAGCCCATTTTATTCTACCAGTGATCTTTATTTAAACAGATATTGGTAACTGGATGGTAAATTCATGAAAGGTTACCTCTGAAAAACACACCTGTGCCAGCTCAGTTTTTGTTTAATATTACATGATGCATTTTAATTTTTCGATTAAAAATATTTCATCAATCTAATGAAGATTTTTATAGTGACACAAAATGTATAGTTATTGTCCTGTAGCATGCTATGATGTATGCTGCAATTTTAATTGATTATTATAATTCTCAATGAACAAATAACCAATTTTGATTTAAATCACCAGTATGAGATGCATGATTCATTCTAAAATCAATCTAGGTCTTCAACTGCTTTATTATATGAGTAGTGACTGCTATACAAACAAACTTTAACCAATTAAACTACCGCTTATTCATGACATCTGAGTATTTTCATATTTAAAAATATTTCACTATAGCATAGATATAGTAGCATTTAATAGTAATGTATTATGTAGAGAAAGGCAGGCCTAAATTCATTTGTCCTTCATAACAGGAATCCATTTGACTGAACTTTTTTGATATGTAATGTGATGATTTTTTATCTTTTCTGAGATGAAGTCTTGCTCTGTCACCCAGGCTGTGGTGCAGTGGCGTGATACTGGCTCATTGCAACCTCCGCCTCCCGGGTTCAAGCAATTCTGTCTCAGCCTCCCGAGTAGCTGGTATTATAGGCATGTGACACCACGCCAGGGTAATTTTTATATTTTTAGTATAGACAGGGATTCACCACGTTGGCCATGCTGGTCTCGAACTCCTGACCCCATGATCCTCCAGCCTCAGCCTCCCAAAGTGCTGGGATTACAGGCGTGAGTCACCGCGCCCGGCATAATGTGACTTTCTTCAGCTACGGTTAACACAAGCATTCACAGGCAATGCACACTTTATTTATAATTCAAAGTCAAAGGTAAATAAAACGTACACATACATACATATAATCATTTACTATTACCAGATATTTTATGTAGATTGTCTCATTTTTTCATTTCATTATTATAATGATTTCATGAGATGTTATTATTACTTACAGATGAAATGCTGAGTTTCAAGGTAGTTGGTGATATTCCATATTTCATACAGACAGTAGATAGCAGACTATGCTATGAATTACACAAACTCTCAGTGTCTATTTGCCTTACCTATGTTAGTTCAAATTAATACCTTTGAACTTTGTTATCAGTTAAAACAAACAAAAGATACATTTATTTTCAGTAATTAGTCTCCATAAGGATACTTTCTAAGTGATTCATCATTTCTATCATGTCAGATACATTTTGAAAATGAAACAGTGAAAATACATTTCAAAATATTAACATATACTATTGCTCTTTTAATTATTATAATAATAAAATTGATATTAAACTGATCATGAATATATTTATAAATAGGCTGTTTCTATATGGATCTAACTTAGGAATATCAAGGATATTATTAACTACCAGAAATTGTTAGAGTAATTCAAATATATTACTCTAACAAATTAATAAAATTAACTTACAAGTTAATAAAACAACACTTGCTTGTATACATACAGTATGCTTTTTCCTTAAGTGGAAAATGCAAAAATAGTTTATTTGAAGGGGAATCCCTTTCATGCTTAAGTTTAGGCACATAAACTCATAATCCTTTCTGACATAAATATGTTATGTAAATAATTTTGAATTGAGAATTTTGTGACACCTATTTTCTATTTTTTTCAAAAGTATACATGCGGTAAGATAATCCCATAACTAAGTTTCTCAATAATTAAAAAAAGCTTATGGTAATATTAATCACAAATGACTAATAGACCCTATAAATAGCTAAATTTTACTCTTCATTTTTAAACATCTGACAGTCGTCTTGAGCATCGATGTCATGTAGTCCAATTTTGTTATGAATATTAGGCATGAATCTCCATAAAACTCAAAAAAAGAGTGTTGTGCATATCATTATTTCCTCAATAAAAGTATAATCATATATGAAAAGATTTGACATAATCATGAATCTCCAAATACTGAAATTTTGTAAATATTAGGTTCATCACTGACTATCACCTCATCTATTTATATCAATGTTGAAATAAATACATGTGTAGTAAAAGAAAGCACAAGCATATCTCCACCTTAGCAATTCATGATGTTTCTGACCACCTTCTCCTAATATGCACTCAGAGAGCTGCAGGGGCACTTGAGAATGCATCTTGGAGCTCTTCCAGAAACTCTGAGTCAAAGAGCAATGTCTGCATTCACAAAGAAGCATTCACAGCTGTCAGAAGTTAAATGTCCATGAGACTCTAGTACAGCTGCAGTCCTTCCAGTACACTGACAATGACTGTGGAAACTAGAATTTGATAACTATTTTTTTCCATGGGAAAAATATCACACAAGAGTGATTACTCTTGGCCTGACAGATAATAAATAATTATGAATTCACAGCACATGAAGCATCATTGTCCTTAAAACATTACTTTGCCTGCAGTGTTTTTGCAGCTAATTTCCACTACCAGAGAAAGTACTCTTGCTGCAATAAACTGTCAATGAACTTCTTGTAGGCAAACACCTGCAGACACCTGCTGGCAGCTGGTACATAATATTTAGGATTTCAGGAACTGCAGCATAAGCCAAACCCACAAAGCAGTACTGGGTGGGAGTGAGTGTGTGAGGGCACGCATGACTAGAGGAATGCACGCATGAACAGGTATTTTCGGTTTCTATTTATACTTGATAAAGTGAATAGACAGACTTTTCTTCACAATTGTGTAATATAGCTGAGCAGACTAATACAAAAAGCAAGCAACATTTGCAAATAAAGTTTTCAATTTGAGATAATGTATTCCAATTTATTATTAGGTCTTTTCAAGACCAATGATTACTATGTTGAAAATATTTAACCATATGCTCTATATGTCCATAGAGATAACAAGTCATCCACACTTTGCATTCCTTTAAAAAAAAAAAAAACATTTAATGTTCTTTTAAAAATAGTTCTGAAGAATTCTAAATGAGATTTGAAATCTCTATTTCTGTAATAGTTTAGGTGAGGTCCAAAAGGAGGTAAGTAAATTAGCTCATGTTAGATATCTATTCAACATTATGGCTGAATAAAGGAGCCCATTTGAAAATGTGTTGGTTTTTAATTGTCGTATCAATTAGCACATCAATAGTCCCTGAATATAAAAATCTGATTCCCAACACTTAGTGAATTATTGAAGATTAACTTAAAGGATTTTTAAATCACTTCCCAAAGTAAAAATCACTACAAACTTTTTCAAATGTCAATTTTTTACTATGTTTTGGCCTTGTTGGTATGACAAATGATGAAGAAAAATGGAAACTCAGTTGCTTTGAATTTTAGAAGTGGCAGGGCCCATAGAGATCATGGAATACTACACTCTAAAGGAAACAGAAAGTGTAAATTCTTTAATAAAGTGTCACTCCTATAAATAGTTACTGGCAAATTGGATAGATCTCCCAATTTTCTGCCTCCTTGGTCAGTGTACCTCACACTGAAGGAAAATGTGTAGCTAAGTTAAGTTGATAACTTATTCTGAGAAGCACAATAATAAAAATAAAACACGACAGGCCCCAGTGTGTGATGTTCCCCTTCCTGTCCTAGGGTGGTGGGGAAGGGGGAGGGACAGCATTAGGAGATATACCTAATGTAAATGATGGGTGCAGCACACCAACATGGCACATGTATACATATGTAACAAACCTGCACGCTGTGCACATGTACCCTAGAACTTAAAGTATAATTAAAAAAATAAAAATAAAAAATAAATAAAAGTAAAACACTACCTCAGGTCCCATGCTGTGTTTTGGCAGCATTCCATGTCATTTGCATAAGACCTTCTGATACAGAATGGATTGGATTACTCTAAAATTTTCTTACACAAAGTGAGCAATAGGTAAGCTGTTAAGTTTTAGTCCTGACATGTGTGTTCACTGAGGGAAAAAAAATCAAGCAGATATATTGATCAGCTTTGTGGAGATACAGTTTCTCAGAGATTAAAATGCCTTACACGTTTGTTTACACACACACTAATTCATGTATGTTAGATTATGCTTAGGCTATCTTTACTTTGATTAGTAGATTCCTCTGTACATATCCAATGTCAACTAATGCATGCAAGGCTACCTCATTTTGGATTATTTTGGTGAACTTGATAATATTTTAACAGAAGACAATTAAAATGCAGACTCTTCTAAATGGCATTCTAGAAAGGTGCTTATATAAGGAGGTTGAATAAATGTCTAAAGTATATAGTGTTTTATCTTTCAAATTATTGTTTAGGAAAAGTGGTTGAAGCTAAAAAAGTATTTTATTGCATTTTTAATTCAATAATTCTTTATGAAAATACAATATTTTCAAACATAGTAGTATGAGTCCTTTTGATTATCTCATTGCTTTTTACTACATGGACTTTTGCACAGATAGTGCAGTGATTAAAAACAGAGGTGTGTGCAAACGTTCCTTAGGGTCTCAATCATATTTCTGCCTCTTAGTAGATTTAAAATGTTATTTATTGAAATAAATATCTTTGTTTCCTCATCTAAAATATGTTTAAAATATTAAAACCTACTTTTGTGAGAGGATTAGTTGAGATAATTCATGCAAAATATGTAACACACTTTCTAGCACGTTGTAGGTGCTAAATAAATGTTAGCTACTATTATTGTTTTGCCTCTATATTATTAGTTGTTGGAGGTGTCAGTATAGTTTGAGTCTATTTGGTAAAGAAGCAGTTGGAAAAACAACATATGATATTATCAGACTTTTTCTTTTTCCAGAATAAGCATTATTCAAGAAAAGTTGCATTCGTTTTCAGCCGCCCCTGCTTTGTTATGGATTTATAGCAACAAGAGTCCACCATAAAATTAAGCCGTTGCTGGCTTGCAGATTTCTAGAGCTCCTTTTGGCTACTGGAATACTGGAATGAAAAAAAAAAAAAAAAAAAAAAAAAAAAAAAAAAAAAAAAAAAGGGAGTGCTTCCCAGACAGCACTTCCTAATGATGAATTTTGTGAAACCCATGCATTCACATTGTTCTAAAAAATCTGGAGGACAGAATAGAGGAGAAACTACACCTTTGTATCTTGGGTTTACAAAGTCATGAATCCTTTACAAAGTTTATTAAAATTGTATGGGAAATTAAGTCAAGTTTGAGTATGACACATTTTGATATACTAAAAAGAAATTATAAGCAATTCTTACAACTGTCTTCATGATGAAGATACAATTTGGCTATATTTAAATTATCTGCAACATAACAATCAATATTTAGATATGAGAATGAAGGTTACTTTTTTGTATTGTACTTTAAGTTCTGGGATACATGTGCAGAATGTGCAGGTTTGTTACATAGGTATATACGTGCCATGGTGGTTTGCTGCACCCATCAACCCATCATCTACATTAGGTGTTTCTCCTAATGCTATCCCTCCCCTAGCCCCCCACCCCACACAGGCCCCAGTGTGTGATGTTCCCCTGCCTGTGTCCATGTGTTCTCATTGTTCAGCTGTCATTTATGAGAGAGAACATTTGGTGTTTGGTTTTTTGTTCTTGTGTTAGTTTGCTGAGAATGGTGGTTTCCAACTTCATCCATGTCCCTGCAAAGGACATGAACTCATACTTTTTCATGGCTGCATAATATTCCATGGTGTGTATGTGCCACATTTTCTTTTTCCAGTCTATCACTGATGGGCATTTGGGTTGGTTCCAAGTCTTTGCTATTGTGAATAATGCTGCAATAAGTATAAGTGTGCATGTGTCTTTATAGTAGAATGATTTATAATCCTTTGGATATATGCCCCGTAATGGTATCACTGGGTCAAATGGTTCTCAAAAGAAGATATTTATGCGGTCAACAAACATATCAAAAAAAAGCTCATCATCACTGGTCTTCAGAGAAATGCAAATCAAAAGCACAATGAGATACCATCTCACGTCAATTAGAGTGAAGTTTACTTTAATGGAAAAATTAAGAAAGTCAATTGAAGTTACTAAGGATAGTAAGCTCTAATGTAGTTAATTAATTTATCCTATGTATAGAACACTATATATGCATATTCATTAATTCAAATTATTACTCAGCTGCATTATTTATTGTTCTTGTCAGTATATCAGAGAAATGTTATGGTTTTGTCTGCTGTTTTAAATCTATCAATCATGTATGTATTATCTATCTATCTAATCTTTATGCACATTTATGTTTGCTTGTGTCATTTGAATTATTTCTGTAGTTCCTGAATTTGTTTTTAAAGCACACAGACTTACTAAGTTTGAACTATGTTATTTAATTTATTTTATAAGTACCTGTACTGAAAAAATACTATCGTTAAAGTGCAATTTTGAAGCAACGAATATGACTTTGAAAGTTAAATGTAAGAAAAGAATACTTCTTTTGAAGAAAATATTTTGGCCAGGGGTATTATGTTTGATTTCAAAAAGATTAATTTTGGTGCATTTGGCTTACATATACTACTTTTCACATTTCAGAAAGCTGTATAACTTCATTTTCATAGCCAGCTGTGCAGATGGATGGCATAGATTTTATACACACACAAACACATATGAATATAAACAGAGAATGAATTCAGATAAGAAATATATATATTTATATTTCACATATAGTATATATATGTATATACCATACAAATATGTATTTTATATTCCACCTGTGGTATATATATGTATATGTATATATCATACATATATGTATATGCCATACATATATGTGTGTGTATATATATCTATATACCATAGGTGGAATATAAAATTACAAAATATCAGAGCATAATAAAATGCACTTACCATGAATGTCATCCTGAATACTGATTTTTTTTTTGCTGTTAAATTCAAAGGACACTTGCCTCATGTATGAAAATAAACTCTTCATATGCTCTCACTAATCTGCAATTTCCTTGATAGTAACAAATATGTTTTACTAATTTTCTGTCCTCTAGCAGCCCAATTATTTTTTGAATTAAGTTCACATGATGATTATGATTTTTATATATCTGTTTATCATTTTAAATAACAATTAGTGTGTCCAAACATTAATTGATACTTTTTGCTATAAGAATAACCAGTGATTCTGATTTTACTGCATTTTTGGAATTGAGATATTGATATAATATTTATTTGCTTTATTATGTATATGAAGGTTTTGTGTTGGGATAATATTCAGACAGCATGTTTAGACACAATCCCTAAGTTTATTTTGTCTATTCCTTGCTATTTTCTAAAACCCAATTGAAAGGATTTGTGTGTTTGTTTTTAGTTTTGCTTTTACAAATATTATTATCTATTTTTCCAGCCATATTCTTACAGAATACAGAATAGGACAGTCCTCAAAGCTTGGTCACATTGATGAGGAAGAGTCTGGGGGCCACAGTAGTTGTAGCTGTTGCAGCCCAAGACTTCTTTGAATCATCACGAGGGTTCCTGCCAGGAGAAACGCTTTAAAAATATATAGCCATTATACTTCCTGATTGGTTGATGAGGCAGGTTGTAGCTGAGAATTTAAGTCACTCTGTGCCAGCTTAAAAAGACTGCAGAAACCTGGTAGCTGTTAGAGGAATTACTGGAAGGGGCCATTCTTTGTCTGCTGTGAGCAATAGGTGACTCTCAAGTGCTCAGCTCTTGGCCTTCCAGAGTTTCTGAATTTTTAGGAAGTTTTAGGGTAGTCTGTTGAATGTTTTCATAAAATAGAATACTTTGAAATGCATTTGTTTGTTTTAGAAATACTATGATTCTGATTGTGTTATACAAAATAAAAATTGGAGGTCTGCCAACACATGCAGACTATATAAAGACACTTTAAGGGAAAGCATAATCAGTAAGCAAGTCAGTTATTATTGTTAATCAAAAGTATTGCAGTCAAATTAGCAAAGGATAATACATTGGGTACATTTTCTTTGCACGGCAAAGGAAACAATCACTGGAGTGAAGAGATAATCTATTGAATGGGAGAAAATATTTGCACACCATCTGATAAGAGGTCAATATCTAAAACATACAAGGAATCCAAACAACAAAATAGCAAGAAAAAAACCAATTTTAAAAAATGGACAAAAGATCTGAATAGACATTTTTCAAAAGAAGACATAAAGATGACTAGCAGTTTTATGAAATAGAGGCTTAGCATTGCTAAACATCAGGAAAAGTCTAATCAAAACAACAATAAGATACTACCTCACACCTGTTGAAATGGCTATTACCAAAAAGACAAAAGATAACAAGTATTGGTAAAACTATGGAAAAAAGGGAACCCTTCATTTGTGGAAATATGAATTAGTAAGATCATTATGAAAAAAGTGTGGAGGTTTGTCAAAAAATTAAAAATAGATCTCCTATATGATCCAGCAATCCCACTGCTGAGTTTATAGCCAAAGGAAATGAAATCAGTATTTCAAAAAGATACTTGCATTCCCATGTTTATTGCAGCATTATTCACAGTGATTAAGATATGGAAGCAATCTTAGTGTCCATCAACATGTGAATGGATACATAAAATGTGGCATATACAATTAAATATTATTTAACTGTAAAAGAAAGAAATCCTGCCATTTGCAACACCATGGGCGAATCTGGAAGACATTATGTCAAGTAAAATAAGCCAGGCACAGAGAGACAAATAATGCATGGTATTATTCATATGTGGAATCTGAAAAAGCTGATCTTATGAAAGAGTAGAATGGTGGTTACCAGACAGTGGGGCAGTTCGGAGAAGCGTTGCATTAAAGAATACATTGTTGGTCAAATAATGCATATTTACAGTTAGAGAGGAAGAATAAATAAGTTTGAAAGATCTGCTGTTCAGCATGGTAATGATATTTAATGACAATATATATATTTTTGAAAGACGCTAAGAGAGGAGATGTTAAATGTTCTCATCACAAAAAAAAAAACTCTGAGGTAATGCATTTGTTAATAGTCTAGATTTAAGAATTTCACAATATGTATATACTTCAAAATGTAATGTTACACGTGATAAATACACACAATTTTATATGTCAGTTAAACAAATAAATTTGAATAAAGCACATACACTTGGATATATCCACGGGTCAAATTCAAGATATGCTAAAAAATTAGTTGCTTAAAGAATGATAAATATTAATCATTCTGACTTAATAGTCCTAAAGTTCTGTATGTACTTTACCTAACTTGGAAGAGTATGTATCGTGGAAATTTTGTTTCATCGGATTTTAACATAAAGCTCTCAGGTATATTTTCAAAACCCCATCGTTTTATTAAAAAACTGTATTCTGTGTCTTTATGTCTTTTAATTTCTAGTATATACTTTACCAAGTAACACTGCTTATCTGTGTTTATATTTTTGAAAATTAAATTCTATAAATCATTTACATATTTAACAATCATTTGCTAATCTCTTAACATGTGTAAGGTTCATTGTCAATTTTCAGAAAGAAATCAAATCAACAAAGATAAGATTACACCTTTAGAGAGCTCATGTTCTATATAGAAAAAGAAATATATAAAATGTGGTAAATTATGCATTCATAGTGCAACTAATATGGAAAAATACACTAATTTCACAAAGACTATGAATTAAAAGTAAATCTCCATTAAACCTCTAATTACTAAAAATATTTTCCAATGATTTTTGAAGTAATGGAAATAGAACATGAATATGTGCATGTACCTGTTCAAGTATATTTATGTGTGTGTTTGTATGTCTGTGTAGGATTGGAGAGGAATAAGAAGTGATGATTAACATACATCTTTTATTATTCTGGCTATGATAGAAAAAAATTAAATCAGAAAATTCTCGGGAGATTTAAAAATTTATAAGCATAGTGAGCACATCTTTGAATATATGATATAAAACAAAAATGCTGAAATAGTGAAACATGCATTTTATTAATTTGCAGGAGACTTGAATGTGAACAATTATATAAATGCTTAAATATTTGTTTTTAAATACATTGATTTTTAAAAGCAACTTATTTTTCTTATGAAATGACTAACATTTACTTAGTGACCGGTAATATTTTGACTGCACAATTTACTGAAAAGAGGATACTTCCTTAAATTTGCAAGCCATAGAGTAATATAATCTAGCAGCTATGTCCCCAGAAATACTTCAATTTGAGAGAAAACTTTGAAAAAAAATTTTGCTCTATAAAGAGGTAGTGATATTTCAGAAGGGAAGTGAAAATAAGACTTTCTTCACTATTTTTAATGGCTGTAGATGTTAGAAAACAATAGGCAAAAATGATCATTCTAATTTCAATACAAATATAGTTCAGATTTAGCCCTATTAATATGAGTTGAAAGATTATAGTATTTATATATGCTTTTTGGTAAGTTATGAGTTCAACTAATACTTAACATTAAAATGGATAAGCAAGTGGTCTGGACTGAATTGTGTCACTTCCCCAATTGACATGTTAGAGGCTAAACCTCCACTGAGATGGGAGTTGTAATATTAGTCTAGCTTGTCTTTTAAAAATTAATATAAATGGGTTAAGAGTATATTTTCTAACAAGGATATCATTGTCTTACCATGAATCCAAGCAATAATACTTCTATACAAATTAGATAATTGCAGGGCAAAATGTTTCTGAAATGCTATACTTAATTCCCTTTTATAATTTTGAAGGCTTTTAAAAATTTCAGCTTTTATTTTAGATTCAGGAGGTACATTGCAGGTTTGTTACATGGGTATAATGTGTGAGCTGAGATTAGGAGTACAATTGATGTTGTCATGCAGATAGTGAGCATAGTCCTAATAGGTAATTTTTCAACCCTTGTGCTCTCCCTCTCCTCTCTTGTAGTCCCCAGTGTCTATTATTCTCATCTTTATGTCCATGTATACCCAGTGTTTAGCTCCCAGTTGTAAGTCAGGACATGTGGTATTTGGTTTTCTGTTTCTGCTTTACTTTGCTTAGGATAACGATCTCCAGCTGTATCCATGTTGCTGCAAAAGACATGATTAATTTGAGGATTTTGTATCTAGCATATGACTTTTTAAACATTAAACCAATATTCAAAATTTGAACATATATTACTGCCAGAGAATATGTATAGTTGCTAATTTTGCTTACTACTACAATATTTTGATTCACATTAATTTTAATTTATTGCATCCAAGAGATCATACCAAGGTGAAATGGGCAAAGAAGATATTATTGAATTAAGCTAAGAAAAAATATTTAAATTTTTTGCATTGAAGTGAAACTTTAATATTAATTGTTTGCACATAGAGAGTTTTCACTTTCACCTGAAAACATTTCTGGAAACTGTGTCAAAAATTAAGTAATACAAAGGAAACCAAGTTTGCATTTCTGTATTAGCAAATATCTAGGCACCCTAAGGATCCCATGAGTCCTTAATTGAATGAATGTAAGTTTAAAGAAATGTTGCATTTTCTTGTTTTACTTAAGTACAAACCTGTGGCTTCAACTTATGTCTTGAAGTGTTGGTAGTAAAAGTTCTCCAGTTATAGTCTAAAGGGATTAATAGCTTCTTTGGCTATTTTAAGAGGAGAAGTTAAGAGTAAACAGACCAACAAAGGAAAAAAAATAAGGCACATAAAAAGGTGTGTTTGATATGTGAACAATGAAATCTGAAGCACTAAAAATTCTGACTTATTTATATAAATCTTTTATTTGTACCAAAATACCTTGTCATAAGCGGTTTCAGTTTTAGCATATGTTAATCAGATTCACCATTAATTAAACTAGGTTGAAATTACCATAGATCATCATTATCAAGAAATATTTACTTTTAGTGAGGTAAACATATTTTTTCATTTTTATTAAAAATTTTGAACATGTACCCTTAACTCATGGCCTGGAATAACTTTCATAACTTTTGTAACTCATTCTTTCATTTATTACTCTGTGAATTCAACTACCAGATTATATTTAGCTAAATATACCACATCCCAGAGGAAATGGAATCATTATATCAAAAGGACAACCACACTCATACGTTTACGGCAGCACTGTTTACATTAGCAAGGTCATGGCAGCAACAGGGTCCACCAACAACGTATTAGATATAGAAAATGTGGTACATGTACACCATGAATACTATGCAGCCATAATAAAAGAACAAAATCATATCATTTGCAGCCATATGGGTGAAGCAGGAGGCCATTATCCTAACTGAACTAACACAGAAGCAGAAATCAGGTATTGTATGTTCTCACTTTAAGTGGGAGTTAAACAAAGGGTACACATGGACATGGAGATGGAGAAAATCTACTCTGGTGACTCCAAAGAGGGGAGGTTGGGAGAGGAGGGAGGGTTGAAACATTACTTGTTGGCTATGGTGCCCAATGTTTGGGTGATGTGTACACTAGAAGCTTAACCCCACCATTAAGCATGTAATACTCATACAACAAACAGGCACATGCACCCCCAGAATCTAAAATTATAACAAAACCCTACATCATATTATTTCACCCACAAATATTTTAGTGAGGATCTCTAAGATAAAAATTTATTTTTAAAAGCAAGAACAGAATCACTTCACACTTAAAAATTAGCATTAATTCTTTAATGTTATCAAGTAACTTAAGTTCAAATATTTCTGATTGTTTCACAAGTTTGTATTGTTGTTTTTATTTTCATCTATATTTTCCCTTTCTAACGTGTTCTCTTTCTATCCCTCTCTCTCTCTATATATATATACACACACACACCCACACACACACACATATCTATATACATCTCTACGTAGATAGATATCTATATATAGATAGATGTATGTGTGTGTGTGTATATATGTATGCATGCATATATTTGTTACATATCCTTTCTCTTTTCCTTGAAAAATATCTGAGTAATAATTTGTATAATTCTTCTGATATGGATTATACTGATAGCCCATTGTAGTGCTATTTAGGATGCTCCTGGTTTTCCTGTATTTCTGCAGATTGCTAATAAAATTGAAAGGCTAATGGGGGTATTTTGAAACCAGCATAATGAAGGAAAGGAATGGGAAGCACTGTAGGTGCAAATAATTATTAGATGTAAATGAGAAGCATAGTTCAATCACCATATTTCATAGATGATGAAACTGACATCCACAGACACATCAAAAGTCATAAAATTTGTTGATGCCATAGCTTTCAAAAGAATCTAAGTATCCTGAACTAAATGCAGAGGAATAGAAATTTCAGTACACAGAAAATGCTCTTTACCTAATAAAGAGCAGGAGAATATGTTAACAGAGAGTAGTGATTAGGGTTTTAAAATTTGTTTCTTCCCTAATATATACTGACCATGTAATATTAGGCAAGTTCTCAGTTCTCCTAATCTACAGAAGACGTCAGAATGGCTATGACTTTTTTTTCCAGAAATGTGGAGATACAAATATTTAGTCAAATAACACTTAATTGCCTGTTAAAGAATGCAGTGAGGTTACCTGGACTGCCAGATTCCCAGGCAGAATTTAATCCCTGTAAAAGTGTACATATCATTAACAGTTTCCCAAAACCAATACATGCCAGTTGATCTCAGTTGGTGGGCTTCTGAGAGTCTGGAGAGTCAACTGCTTGTTGGGTTTTGAGATGTACCATGGGGAAAGCTTCCAGCTGAGGTTCGTGGTGCAGGTTTTGTTTCTGTTATTTCTCTCTTACTAAATGTGTTTGTAATAGGAAAACTTTTGTACTAAATATCGTGGTATTACATGGCTGAAAACTATGACTTAAAGCTCATAGGATTTTTTCCTTCCAGATTTCCTATTGGATAAACTTTCTTGGATGGGTAGTTATCCAGAAAGACAGCCCTCACAGGAACATATCTGTGCATGAAACTCCCCCATTGAGCTTCAGTTTCTTTGTTTATCACTGAGGGAGAAATGTAAACTGAAAACATTGTGTGACATCTCGGTGTTAAAATACATCTGCTTCGTTACCAAGTGAAGAAACCCAGTTAATAATTATTGAATTCAAAATAAACCCATCATGGACCATCACTGTAAAGGTGAACCCTGGACTTTGAAAGGTCAAAAAGTCCATTGTAGGATCAAAAATTTAATAATTTGTTTTAGTATTTGGTATTGTTTAGTATTTTAGTTCCAGAAAACCTCTGATAAAAATAGAAAAACTTTCCTAGAGCTCCTTGACACCTGTTCTACCACACTAATATTATAAGGCATATCAGATTTGTTAAATATTATAAATATGACCTCTGGGGTGCAGAAATACAAAAATCATTTAAACATAAGCTATCCTTACAGTATGAGTTCTTCCGGTTCACATGAGAGATGTTGAGATAGTTCGATGGCACTAGGCATGGATAAGATGGATGGGATAGTGTTACCAAAAGTTTGGCGAAAGTTTATAAAGAAAAAGTAATGAGGTGATTTTTATCAAATTCATCTACTTTGTATAACGTTTTTTGTCTAAATCCAGGCTTTATCTTTCTACCATCCTCCAGTTAATCAGAGCTGATTTCATTGACAGCTTGTTTTGGTTAATTATGCAGTGTTTTAACTGAATGCCCCAAGGTATTGATGTAATCAACGACCACTTCAAGCCTTGGAATACTAGAAATCTTGGCAGAACTCTGGAGACAGTTTATCAGTATTGAAGGTATTCATTTTTTAGAAAACTACACAAAGCCTATAGATACACGGATAATGACATGACAGTATTTTAACAGTATGATTAGCTGAACATTTCTTCAAAGCTAAAAGACATTTTCTAATACACAAGCTAGGTACTTTGAACAACTGTTAGCATATGCTTTATACGAGATAAATCTCAAGTGCCTTCTTTATACAATAATCCTTAGAATTTTAACATGAAGTGCAATATTTTATTCTTAACAGCTATTTGGGTCATTGAATTGGGAAATAAGATTCTCACAGTATAGTAGATAGATTCTTAGCCTGGGCATCCAGAAACATAAACTTGTATTTTCAAGTTGACTACCTGTGATCTGTGTGACCTTGGTGAGATAGCTTGATCACTGCCAGAAGTTTTTTGTATCCCCTATTTTGGAAAGCAGTTTACTCTGGGTTCGCCTTTCCAGATTCATCTCTCCCCATGCCACCTGCCATCTGTCAAACTCAAGACCATGGTATTGCAGTTCCATTGCATGACTTGCAGCTGTCTCATCTGGTGATGCTCTCTTAAGTCATTGCACCTGCTTATCAATGGAAAGTTTGGAGGCAAAATCCTGCAACATTCCTTCTCTTCTCCTACTCACATTTTCCTGATTGATTGTACATGAATGTATCTTTTTAATGCAGTATAGATGTCGCTTCCTCCCTGGAACTTTTCCTGACTCTCATCTTGTTTTCATTCTGAGGTGCTTTCATGTGCTCCCATATCATTAGGGTGAACATAAATATTCTGTTTCCAGTTGTAGCACCAGTTTACATCTGTTTTCTTAGCTGAATTATAAAGAGTGACCACTTTAACTCACAAATATTCCCACTTGTATAATAAATTATACAGTTGCAGTACACAGCTTCATGTGTTTGTTCCTGTCCTTCCACTGTTAACTTACATTCTTACTGCCAATTTATATGGCTGTTTTCTCCAGAAGAATGTAAGATCCTTAGCATCAAGTGAACTGTATCTAACTGTCATTAGAACTTTTAGTAAGTGTTTTAGCTGCTGGGCCTAATCATTTAGTTATGGGAGATGTCACTCTCGTTGTTGGAAACTGACAGTTTTTAAATTCCACACTCATGCTGGAAACCAAGATTATAAGTGTTGATTATATCCCATCAACAAAAAATAATGAATGCACGTGAATATATATTTATTTATGTGTCATATGCATACTGCAATCTATTAATATAAACATTAGCAAATATATACATTCAAAGATATACAATAAAATAAATATACATGCTGGATCTAATTTTTTCCTATACCTCATAGAATCTTATTGAGTCCCTCCTACAATGTGATGTGACCTTTGGACATATGACCAAAGGAGATGTATTAAAAACTCCTTTTGTTATAGAAAAACTTATTCTGAATAAATTATTTGGCAAAATGTTTATAAGCTTTTGTCTACCCTAACCACAATATTAAGGAAGGGAAAAGTAGGACAAATAGACATAGGAATAGATAGATACATGAGAGCCCTTGGTACTGTAAATAAATTGAATGTTCTGCAAATAATGAATAAATACAGTGTTGTCAATATTATTGAACTTTCACCCACATATTCCAAGGACTTCTTAGTTCAGCTCTTGAAATTTTTTTCTAAGCCCCTGGAAATCATATTCAATGGAAAAAAGGCATTAACATGACATAAAATTATAACCATTCCTGTCTAAATAAAAGTAACGCTTCCTTTGATTTATATGGTGAATTAATGAAACCTTTGACATCTCTCATTTTTTCTTTACAAAGACCTTGTGAGATAAATAGCAGAGGTATCACTATTTGTTTTCATTTTTGGCAAAAGTGATCTTAATTTGTGGCATTACCAAAGTATCTTTTCATTCTAAATCTAGTATACCATTTTATTAGCCATTTACCTAAACATATGAATTATTAACCCAGCAATTAATATGAATGTCATCAAAAATTATTTAAAATGAAAACTCTTAGTTACCACTAGCTACAAGCTATTACCTTAATTTTCTTACATCAATGGCATTTTAAATTAGTTTCTGTTTGAGAACTCATTAGCTATGACTATACTTGTGTTACCGTAGTGCCAAAGAAAATAAGTAATTTTCTTAATTCATTGAGATTTTCAGGGAATTCAGTAGCAGACATTTTTGAAAACTTTTTCCTTTCTTTTGACCATTGATGTGGTTTGGCTGTGTCCCCACCCAAATCTCACCTTGAATTGTAACTCCCATAATTCTCACGTGTTGTGGGAGGGACTTAGTGGGAGGTAATTAAATCATGGGGATAGGACTTTCCTGTGTTATTCTGCTGATAGTGAATAAGTCACACAAGATCTGATGGTTTTATAAAGTGGAGTTCCTCTTCACACACTGTCTTCCCTGATGTCATGTAAGATGTGACTGTGGTCCTCATTCACCTTCAGCCATGATTGTGAGGTCTCCCCAGTCATGTGGAACTGTGAGTCAATTAAAACTCTTTCCTTTATAAATTATTGAGTCCCAGGTATGTCTTTATTAGCAACACGAGAACAGACTAATATAACCATCTTCTCCATTTTCATAGACTTAACTAATCATTGTGTGTCCTACACACTGAGTTGCACCATAAGACATGTTACCAAGGCATGCTAAGGATACCTTGTGTGTTTAAAGGAAGCAGGAAATGGAGTGTGCTATGGTTTGAGTATGTACCCCCAAATTCATGTGTTGGAAACTTAATTCCCAATACAACAGTATTAAGAAGTGAAGCCTAATGGGAGGTGTTTAGGTCATAAGGGGTCCACTCTCATGGATGAATTAATGCAGATTATAAAAATACTTGAGGCTTCCAGTTCAATCTCATGCTTCCTCTCATGCAATTATCTCTCTCACTCATGTTATGCTTTCTGTCATTTTATGACAGAAAGAAGATGTGTACCAGATGGCAGTGTCATGTTCTTGGACTTCCCAGTCTCTAGAACTGTGAGCCAAATAAATGTGTGTTCATTAAACATTACTCAGTCTCATATTTCTGATGCAGCAGAACAAAATGAACTAATACAGCATGAATCATACTTCTTTTTTTTTTTTACAAGGTTCTGTAAAGTTTATTTTCATCTTTTTCTCATGAGTGAAATAAAGGTTTATTTGTTTCTTATGTACCCAATAAAATGGTAGACTCAGTTATACTTTACCGAAAATTTGCATCAAAGTTAGGACAGATACTTGTGTTCTGGGAAATTTTGTCTCCAACTTGGTTGAATTATAGATGAGTATCAAAAAATGAGTGTGGTCATCCCCAAATTTAAAGCTTGAGATGTTTTATCTAAAGCAAATATTAAATTTATTTAGAGGAGGGAAGAAATGGAATGTGATCTTGTTTGAATGTATCCCCCAAAATTCATGTCTCAAGAGATAAAAATAAAACCTACTTTAATATAAACTAATTTAACAAATTATATTGTCTTACAATTCATTAGATGCATACATTCTAGAGTCTCAGAATAAATGTACTAAAAATGTGCTCTAGCAAAACACATATTAACTTTAACACTCTTAAAATTGAATTATGTAATAACCAAAAGCCTCACTGAAAGTTAGATTTTAAATAATGAATTCATTAATGTTGGCTATCCATTCAAATTTCTAGTTCTCATCATTCATCTATTAGACAAATGTTAAATTCTCACAGAAGTTTTTCCTAAACTACCAGTATATGTTCTCTCCAAATCAGGCTCCAACATTTTCTTTTATAGAACTCATTTCTAATTTAAATTATTCAAGTTTCCCTTTATTGACACCATTACTGCCTTAAGCTATTCTATTTTTATCATTATCAAATTTTACATTGTATCGCCTTACTAGAATATAAGCCAGAATGGAGGGAGAAACCCTGACTGTATTTTTCATGACCATAAATTATCCAAGAGGCACCAAACATTACCCTTATGTCTGAGTTGAATAGATACATGAATGAGTAGATGAATGGTTAACAATCATTGCAAATGACATAGAAGTAATGGAAAAAGATGGAATTTGAATCAGATAACCTAGGGTTGAATTTGGGGCAAATTATTCAATCTCTCTGCAATTCAGCAGTCTTGTCTTTAAAATTAGGACAATAAAAACACCTATACTACATATTCAATGAGACCATTAGCTGAGAATACAGGTGCATGCTACAATGCCCGGTTAATTTTTGTATTTTTAGTAGAAATGGGGTTTCACCATACTGGCCAGGCTGGTCTCCAACTTCTAACCTCGTGATCTGCCTGCCTCAGCCTCCCAAAGTGCTGGGATTACAGGCATGAGCCACCATGCCTGGCCAGCTGTTGAGATTTCTACAAGCACTACAATCTCCACAAATTCAAATTTAACTCACTACTTTCTCCAAAAAGTCCACTGAGATAACAAAAATAAAAATTAATACTACCACTAATAAATACTAGATGAGTCCTGGATAATAGATTAATAATAAAGGGATACTTAACATATATAATTAAAAGTTATTAATATATAACTAATAAATTCTATCATCTTAAAAACTACAAGACAGTAAATATTGTTTCCACATTTTACAGGTAAAATGTAGAGGTGAGGTGAATTGAATACATTGCTCAAGATATACAGATGCTCTGAGCAGTAGCATGAGCATTTGAATCTAGGCAGTCTCACAGGACATGCTCTTAATAATTACACTCCAGCCTGGGTGACAGAGCGAGGCTCCATCTCAAAAAAAAAAAAATAGAGAGAAGAAGAAGAAAATTTTAATAGCTATGCTCAGGGGTGGACGTTGTTATGTGGCTGAATACTCAGGGGAGTGGTTTATATTTTAAATCCTTACTTAAAGACAGTCTTACCCCTTTTGAGCTAATATAACAAAATGCCATAAAGTAGATTGCTTATAAACTATACAAATTTATTTATCACAGTGGTGGAGACTAGAAGTCCAGATCAAGACACTAACATATTAAAGTCTGATAAGGGTCTGCTCTGCAGTCCATAGATGGCACCTCCTAGCTGTGTCCTCATATGATTTGAGAGGCAAAGCAAGCAGTTCTCTGGGACCTCTTTTATAAGGAAACTAATCCCCTTCATGAGAGTTGCCCCCACATCATCTAATCACCTCCCAAAGCCCATCACCGCTTAATACCATCACACTGGTGACTGGCCTTGAACATAAGAATTTTGGGGGGCACAAATGTTCAGATCACAACTAATGGTAATAATAAAACTGGAGGTGCAAAACATGGGGTAGCCATTAAATTTTGTAAAGCAAGTGTGTCCAGTGAAAACACAAAATCATGAAGGAATTGAAAGAATAAGAATTTTGAAATGGCAACAAGAATCACACAGGACTAAAAAGTCTGAGAGTTCAAAGAGGAAAGGAAGAATAGAATCATAGAGATTAATGAAACAAGTTTAATAAGAAGAAGAGAATTATAGATATGCTAAAGAGACAAGTAAGGGACAACTGGAAAAGTCCACTGCCATGGCCAGTAAGGAAGCCAGCATTATGCTGCAGGTAGAAATCATAATATGAAGAGATGAGGAGTGAGCGGGGTAGGAAGATGTAACAATAGCAAAACAGCATAGGAAGATGATGAACAGGAAGATAGTAAGGAAGTGAGGTTTGCTTGAGAACAGTTTTTAAGATTTTCTATTATTTAAATGGCACAGACTTGAGCTCATTTATAGGTTCATGGGAATTACTCAGTGATGAAATTTTCAAATAATTGACTAAGTGTAGTTATAAGGAATGTTATCCAAAGCATGATTAAAGGTTTTTACTCTGATAGAACATGATCAAATAAGAAAAGATATCTACTATCTTTTAGAGAAGGGGGAAAGAAATAAGGATGGGAATAAGTATTTTCAGGTATTGGCTAAGGTGGCTAAAAATGTATGCCTTATACCATCTTACCATTACCATATGGCAAAATCAGATGCAGTTTCAGTTTTTGCACTGTTTTCTTGCACCTTTCAGCACTCAGCTATATGATTCTGTATTATATTCCTTTCTAACTTCATTTCTTCTGCTTTCTTCCTTTTTTATCTTCTCAATTTATTTCATTTTATTTTTATCCTTACAAAAAGATCTTGAGGTAGATTACAGAGATAAATGAAATCCCTCAATATAGCAAATCAGAACAGAATGTAAAGGATAAATTAAAGGGGGGACAGAATAAGGATTTGAAATGGAGATAAAAATGAGTTTAAGTAAAAATGTATATGTAAAATTTCCATGCAATCACTAAGGCCAAAACCAAACTTTGACAAGTTTTCTTGTCATTAATATGAATGGGAAATCTCTATGTTAAGTAATACGTACTGTTTGTGAAATACATGCAAATCCTTAGGACAAACACAAATATTTCTAATATGTGGAATCCACTCAGGAATTCTCATAAAACAAATCCTGAATAATGAAATTGAGATAACATTTTAACAGATACTATTACAGTCTACATACAGGTGAATTTAAAACAATTACCTTGTTACTTATTGTGAGCGATGACATCATACTGAAACAATGCTCTGAGGAACAAATTGAATACTTCCTACTTATATAGCTTTCTGACTACATAGCTTAATCCTGAGTAGATTTTTGAATATATGGGAAAAATAGACTGCATAGTTTTCCTCAAAGATTATTTATTGTAGATAATATTTTATTTGATATAATATGATTAGAAGTTAAAGATTGTAATTCTTGGCCTTTATGTCACAGCTTGATGTAACTTTAGTGAAAAAGCACTTACATCATCAGTCAGTTAAGTTGAGCATTTGTGAAATTTTAGGAACTATCAAGCAGAGACAATTGAAGAAGAACTGATAGAACACTCATGGCCAAGATCAAGATATTCCATAACAAACTGTTTTGAATACACATAAACATTAAAAAGGAAAATTTAAAATTATATTAAAAATCCTGATGTGACAATAATTCCAACCTTAGAACTTTTAAGGCAATTGCAAATCTTAATTGGCTTATATATTTAAAAAACTTACTATAAATAAATTTAAATTTTGAACATAATTGCTTCACTGCTATCCATTGTACCATTTAATAGAAAATATTTTTGAAATTGTCAGAAATTGAAATATTTGATTGTTTTGATCATTAGCTATAAGCTTTTTCAGGTTTTTAAACTTCTATCAATAAAAATTACTCTAGTAATTATTAGATGGCAGGGCTAGTTTTCTTTTAACACCATGCAAATACCAAATTCTATCAAATAACTTGTTTTGGTATCAGAAGATGTTTCCTGTATGTTCTCTACAGCAGGAAATATGACTTCAGATCGTTTTAGCTCATGTTAAAGAAAATAAGAAAGAGGCCGCAGGCTGGAGATGGTCCCTGTTCCTCGGCCTCTTACAAAAACAAACGAAATTTGATGTGGATGTATTTCTTGTAACTTACCTGAAAAAAGATAGAGTCTCACTTTGTCACAAACAGTCAACTGGCCAATTGGTTATGTAACTGGAGACCTCCCATCAAATCATAACCACCACATCCAGGTAAAGCAAAAACCTAGCAGTAGCCATCAAGTAGTTTATTTGCTTTACTTCCACATTCAGCAAATAAATGCTCCCTATTCTCACGGCTGGCGGGGAGCTCCCTGAACCCCTTTCAGTTTTGAGTGATGCCTGACTCAGGAGTTGTTCCTTGCTTATATAAACTCTGTTAAACTTATTTAGTCTAAAGTTATTCTTTTAATAGTAATAATAATAATAGTGGAGTTGAGAAATCTGGAATATGTCCATGATTTGCTCTACTAGAAATTAGTAACTCATGTCTAAACACCATTCATAATTATGCTCATTTGACAGAGTGTTAAAAAGCTGTATTTGTATGGATCACAATAGGAATGGCTATCCTGTGTTTATGTGGTATATCACCTTACTTCTTGTTCACAGTATAGAGGCTAAGAAAAAGGGCACTGGATCTGCAAACGACTTTATTTATTCTCTAAGTATTTCTTCACAAAGTCTGACACACTGTTCTGCAATGAAATGACTTGATATAAAGCTTAGCAGTTTCTTTTACAAAATATTAGCCTGAGAAACACAAAGCTAATGTTTTTCACAAAAGAAGCTAGCATACCATTTGGATAGAATGTCTGTAATTTGAAAGGGGAAGCTTTGTCTTTAAAATGAAGGAGGGTGAGATAAATTATATTTGAATTCAAAACAAACACTTCATGTCTATTTTTAACCTATGATCAAAGATAGAAACTCACAATTCAGAATAATTATTGAATGGCTTTAAGAATATTACATGCTTTTGCTAATTTAATCCTCGTAATGTTGTGATCTTTTTAGAGATTTATAACCCTCATTATAATATAGCCAAATTGAGAACAGGACACCAAGTAACTTATCCAAAATTACATCATTTTTTAACCTTGTTACAACAGTAAGATTTGAAATTAACTTGACAGTAACTCTGGCTGCAGAATCTATGCTCATAAACACTAAGCAGCATATCTCCTTGTGCAGAAAGCAATAATCTTGCACTGTCTACACTATCTAATGCTCTAAGCAATAGCCATAAGTGGCCATGAGCGCTTGAAATGTGGCCATTCAGGTTTCAGGTGTGCTGTAAGTGTAAAATACACATCAGATTTTGAATATTTAATACAATAGATAATGTGAAAATGTAAAATATTTCATCAGTGATTTTGACAATGATTACATGTGGAAATAATACTTGGGATATACTGATGTTATTAATGTTAAATGTTATAACATGTTAATGTTAATAAGATGTTATTAATATTAAAATTAATTTTACTTGTTTCTTTTTCTCTCATGAAGCATTGTTTTTAACATGATAGGTGGGAAGTCAGATTACAGGATCCAAACAAACACTTAATAAATGAATAAATTAATGGTTGATGCATTATAGCTACTTTTCTGGATAAAATACCAACACTTTTGCTCAACATAGATGCACTAATATTTTGGCTTTTGTGAGAGTCTGTGTCTGCAGAACAGGAATATTACTTTTTAATTTTAAATATATTTTTGAAAATAATTTATTGAAATTTGACATACAAAACTGTACATATTTAATCTATACAAATTAATGAATTTGGAGATAAGTAAACCATTTCCACAATTTATGCTGCAAACCTGTCCATCACCTCTTTTAAGATGATACTATTAACAAAATAATGTAATAGCATTTTATGGAATGTTTGCTGGGTTCTAACCAATGCTTGCTTGTTCTAACCCTTTCATTCAATATACATAATTGTATAAAGTAGGTATTATTGATAACCTTACTTAAAAAATGAGAGAAGTGGAGCCAATAGAGGTTAAATAAAATTCTGAGGGTCAAATAATTAGTAATTGAGAGTGGAATTCAAAGCTAGGTAGGGCTCTGGTAGATGAGGATGAAGATATTAATAAAGTAATAAACTTGGGGGTAAGGATATTCATTTACTAATCTTCTAATCTTATTTTTTAATTCCTCGGGTCATCTTGGGCAAGGCAAGTAACTATTTTGTGTAACAGTTTGCTCACCAATGAAATGAAGGGATCTAAATATCTTATAATATATATATTTTTAAGAACATCAAAGTCTGAAAAAACAATATGAATCCAACTTTTCTTTCGAGGATTTTATCCCAGCATCCCTTATACAAGTTGTGCACCACAGCCAAAGTGAACTAGTTATTGATTCTTGAATACACCCAACATGTGTTCTTACACCTCACATATGGTGTCCTCTCTGCCTACATGTATTCTCCTTCATCTCTCACTACGGAGACTGCTTAATTTTCAGTGCTCCTATCAGCCTTTGTGTCCTCCTTTATTCTTTTTTGACTATTAGCTGCACGTAACTTCCTTGCCTTTTGAACAATCATTAGGTTTTAACTATATTTCAGAATTTATCTCCCTTCACATAACATTATGGTTATGGTATACTTGACTAATTATTATGCATTTATAAGCTACTTCATATCAAATATCATGCTTTACTCCTTTGTGTATTTTCTGCATTTTACATTAGTCATAAATACTCCAATATGATTCTCAAGTTTAATAGCAACTGCACCTGACTACTAAGAAATCTAGTGGTAATTTCTGTCTCTAGAAAGAGAGATAGATAGATAAATTTTCCTTGCAAAAAGAGGTGGCAGTTGAGACTTTTGAAATTCACTGCAGCAATTTTGAGAAAAAAATGTAATTACAGAATTTATATCTTCTTTTTCTTTCTAATTGGAAAAAATATTGAGTGCACACATATATTCTGACATTAATACACATCAAATTATTCTTAAGTTAATATCAAGACATTTCCAGTAACTAATTCTAATGCAATAGAAAGTAATTACATATTTGGCAAGTTCATAAGTTCTCTGCTTGTCAAATTACACAACCAAATATTCATTTTATTGGTTTAGTTTTCTATATTAAGATATATCATAAAATTTTCCAGACAAAAATTAGATCTATATATTAGATCAAAATGTTGAGCATTAAAATTATGAAGTGACTCAAAATCTGAAATTATTTAGGTGAAGAAAGGAGTCATTTGTAAAATTTAACAGATATGCAACTTCACTTTCTATTGACATATTTTCTACATCAATTTTTTTGGAGAGAGTAGGAAGTTCATTCAGGTGTTGATTTTAAGGCGTTATTTTACAATACCACAAAAATAAAAAATAAAAATCCCTAGAAAACAGTTAACTGAAAACACCCACCATGGGTCAGCACTAAAGTCAAAACCAGTTGGCCTGTGAAGAAGAAATACTGAGTTTCTGTATTCATGAACAGGGGTGACATATTAATTCACGATTATTAAAACATCAACTTTTAATTATTTGTTAAATATATTTTAACAATTTCAATGTTCAGATTAATCCAATTTCCTTAAGAACAATTTTATAGTTATTATTCTTGTTAACTTTGGCATTTTACAAACAATTTCAACATTAATAATCATAAAATCTCTTTCAATGACAAGTATAAACATCATAAAACATAAATGTTCACTCTTTGAAATATTTATTTGGCCAAAAGTATTGAATACATAACTTGTCAGAAATGGGCCTGTATAGTTACTTCGATTAATGGATCTACATATAAAGGATAAAGATGCTTTATCAATATGTTGCTATTAGTTTTCTAAAGAATTTAGAATGTATATACACATATATCTGTATTATATATAGTTTAATATATAAAATAAGATGTTTAAATATAAATATTATTATTTAATTCATTAGCATTATAAGTAGAAAATACATATATATGTATCTGTGTGTGTATGCGTATGTATGAACTATAGACTATTTCCTAATTTCTTAGAATGTGTTGATGTGGAAAACAATTTGTATTTTATGCAAACCTATTATGACATTCTGTAGACCTTTCTTATAATATTATGTAACAGGAATTGGAACTTAGAGCAACCATAAAGAAAATAAATCTTTGTATAACTGGCATTCACAATATTAAAGCATGAAAACCAGGAGAATTTCAGAAAACACATTGTCGTTTCTTCACTTCATTCCCATTCTATCTACTTTCCAATATAGAGACAGATATCTGAGTGGCAATTCATTTGAAACTTTTGCATTTCAAAATACAGTCTTTGTTGAATAAATAAAAGATGTTGTCCGATTTAAACTGACAGAAGAAGAATCCAGAATGATATTTCATTCAAGCAAAATTATTGCACATAAAAATAAAATAGTTCCAATAATTCTATTTCATTTATGGACATAAACTTCTTATAATTAGAATATAAAGATATTCTTCACCATTATACTTACCTTATGTTTAGTCTCATGAAGTATTTACAAATATTTGTTATGATTACTGGTGTAGAATTGACAGAAATGAGTATCTATAGATTTATATGTTTTGTACATTAATAAATTTAAAATAGATACACTGTTTTAAGATATCTACACGTGCATGAAATAAAGGTTAAATTGTGCTAGAATTCAATTAGATTAATATTTTTGCTGAATATTATAAATATATATTTCATCTAATATGGCATACAGATATGCCAATATTTTAAACAAGTTAGTTGGATTTGAAAGGATGTATGCCATTTAAAAAATTATGTATGTAGGCCGGGCGCAGTGGCTCACTCCTGTAATCCCAGCACTTTGGGAGGCCGAGGTGAGCAGATCACGAGGTCAGGAGATGGAGGCCATCCTGGCTAACACGGTGAAACCCCGTCTCTATTAAAAATAAAAAAAAAAAAAAAAAAAAAAAGAAAGAAACTTAGCCGGGCTTGGTGGCGGGCACCTGTAGTCCCAGCTACTCGAGAGGCTGAGGCAGGGGAATGGCCTGAACCCGGGAGGCGGAGCTTGCAGTGAGCCGAGATGGCGGCACTGCACTCCAGCCTGGGAGACAGCGAGAGTCCATGTCACAAAAAAAAAAAAGAAAAAAAATTATGTATGTATAACAAATAGATTAATGTGTGCTCAGGTTAAAAGGCATCTTTATTAGTGTTCTTTACATGCCAGTTACACATTTAACTTAAATTCAGACTCCATGAAAATCACGTGGTGAAAAATGTGTGGAGCACCTGGTGCTTCTTTCCTTCTAAAATCTCTCACGTTTTCTTAGTTCTTCTGTACATCATTAATTCCTTCTAGCTAAGAATCCACACTTCATTGTGTTATTCCTAAATTTTCTTTTCTGTGAATATATTAAATGTTTTATTTAATTCCCTCTGGAACTCCATAATTATCAAAGCATCCCTGAACTATAAAATGGAGTTGTACAGAAAAGATAACATCATTTTCTCCTTCTTTCAACCATTCCAGATGTGTCTGTGCATGCTAATCAAAGTGCTCCTCTTCTTTTAGACAGCCCTACTTTTCCTTAGCCACTTAATTTGTCACCGCCACCTATTCAAAACCCTCCCCATACACTATATCTTCATTGAGTTCTTGGTAAGAACCTACAAATTTGACATGCATAATAGAGAAGATACAGCCTTTGAAACTTGGACATTTTTATTCTTATTTCAACATTCATGACCTCTAACAATTAATCTTTTTTTTTTTTTTTTTTTTTTTTTTTTTTGAGACGTAGTCTGGCTCTGTGGCCCAGGCTGGAGTGCAGGGGCGCGATCTCTGCTCACTGCAAGCTCCGCCCCCCGAGTTCACGCCATTCTCCTGCCTCAGCCTCCTGAGTAGCTGGGACTACAGGCTCCCGCCACCACGCCCGGCTAATTTTTTGTGTTTGTATTAGAGAAGGTTGTTCACCGTGTTAGCCAGGATGGTCTCGATCTCCTGACCTCATGATCCGCCTGCCTCGGCCTCCCAAAGTGCTGGGATTACAGGCGTGAGCCACCGCGCCCGACCACAATTAATCTTTAGTGTTTGAGTTAATTTTCCCTGATGTATGAAATGGATTTAGAACCTCATGAAAATTAAATAAATTAACATATTTACACATGTAACAAAGAAGAGTCATCCTTAGGTATACACAGTGGTCTGGGTCTAGGACCTTTCATGGATACCCACAACCTCGGATGCTCAAGTCCCTGATACAAAATGGTGTAGTATTTACATATGAGTTATACACATTCTTCTGTATATTTTAAATCATTTCTATATTCCTTATAATTTAATACTATGTAAATGATTTGTAAATAGTCATTGTACTGCATTGTTTAGGGACTAATAACAAGAAAAAAACCTGCACCTGTTCAGTAGACACAGTGTTTTTTTAAAAACACTGTGTATACTGAGTACTGACCATACTGTCACACAGGAGTCACTTAGTAAGTGGTAGTTTTCTATAATTTTTTTAAAAATACCATTCTATTTTTTCGTATTTCATGATGTATAATTACTCACTAAGCTCCAAGTAACCACCAGAGACCATATTAGATGCTACCTTTAGAATATAAGGCAGCATACTTGACCTCAAGGATTTATTTTATTATACTACATAATTTGTCTAAAACGCTGAAATCTGACTCCTGTCTGTCACCATCTATTGAAAGTTATTTCTCAGAACTTACTATGGAATCTCCTTTATTCCACATATTCAATTACTATCTGTTGAACAGCAGCATAGTACATGCCATCATCATTTTCCTTGACTTTGCAGCATTCGACATTGATCAACACCTCCCCATTTTGAAATTCTCCTCTTGGAAGCTTATTTTATATCAATATTCTTTTCTTTCTACTCCTCTGATTTGTATCCTTCTGCCTTGCTGTAATTCATTCTTCCATAACCTATTGTAGGTTTTTGTAATCCTATCAACATTTAACCCTCTAGTTATGTCTTAGTTCTCCCCTGACCTCACGCTGAGCTTCAGTCCTACATTTCTAGTTGCCAGCTATATACCATCTCAAACTCAATGCATCTTTAAAATAATTCTACAAATGTAGACATAAAGGCTTTGACATAAACCCCTTGAACTATGAATGTCCTGTTATTACTAACACTAGTCTCACAGTTCGTCACCCTTGTCTCAATCTGCGGTGCTTCAGAATTTATATACAGGAGGAATTAGAGAAAACGGTTCAATAACATAGAAGAAAGAATCATAGATTAAGAAATTTTTCTTAAAGTTTTTCATGGAAATCACCTTATATATTATTTTTAAATGATAAAAGATAACACAAACTTTAAAAATGCTTTATTTTCTACTTTTCTAAAATTATAAAAATATAAATTAAAATTGTATTATTATTAGAGGTATATTTAATATTGTTAATATTTAAGATGGTTTGTAGAACAGTAATGGATATTATTAGAAGGCTCAGATCTGCCATCCCTCACCTCAGCTTACCCTGGAGAACTGTGATAGATACATTTAACTCTTCCTACATTTTTTTTGTTGTTGTTCTTTCAAACTTTTATTTTAGGACCATGGGGTACATGGGCAGGTTTGTTATATGGATTAATTGCATGTTGCAGGGGTTTGGTGTACAGATTATTTAGTCCCCACTTAAAGATTATAGTACCTGATAAGTGCTATAATAGTTTTTCCAATCTCACCCTCCTCCCACTCTCCACACTCAAGTAAACCCCAGTATCCATTGCTCCCTTTTTTGTGTGTGTTCATGTGTACTCAATGTTTAGCTCCCACTTATAAGTGAGAACGTGCAATATTTGATTTTCTGTTCCTGCATTAACTTGCTTAGGATAATGGCCTCCAGTTTCATGCATGTTGCTGCAAACAACATAATTTTATTCTTTTTAATAACAGCATAGTATACCATGGTGTGTATTTATCACATTTCCTTTATCTAGAGAACCTTGATGGGCATCTAGATTGATTCCATGTCTTTGCTATTGTAAATAGTGCTGCAATGAACATAATGTGCATGTGTCTTTAGGATAGAATTATTTATATTTCTTTGGGTATATACCCAGGAATTGGGTTGCTGGGTCAAATGGTAGCTCTACTTTTTAAGTTATTTGAGAAATCTCCAAACTGCTTTGCTCAGTGGCTGGGCTAATTTACATTCCCAACAGCAGTGGTATAAGGATTCCCTTTGCTCCACAGCCTTACCAGCATCTGTTATTTTTTGACTTTGTGATAATAGTCATTCTGATTGGTGTGAGATGATATCTGATTGTGGTTTTGATGCATTTCTCTGATGATTACTGATGATGAGCATTTTTTCATGTGCTTGTTGGCCATATGTATGTCTTCTTTTGGGAAATTTCTGTTCATGTCGTTGTTTATCTTTTAATAGGGCTGTTTATTTTTTGCTTGTTTATTTGTTTAAATTCCTTATATATTCCAGATAATAGACCTTTGTCAGATGAATAGTTTGCAAAGATTTTCTCCCATTCTGAAGGTTGTCTGTTTACTCTGTTGACAGTTTCTTTTGCTGTGGAGAAGCTCTTTAGTTTAATTAGGTCCCACTTATTTTTGTTGCAATTACTTTTGAAGTCTTCATCATGAAATTTTTATAGGGCCTATGTCCACAATGATATTTCCTAGATTATCTTCTTTTTTATAGTTTTAGGTTTTATATTTAAGTGTTTATTCTACCTTGTGTTGATTTTTGTATATGGTTAAAGAAAGGGCTCCAGTTTTGATATTCTGCATATGACTAGCCTGTTATCCCAGCACAAATTCTTGAATAGGGGGTTCTTTCCCCATTGCTTGTTTTTGTCAATTTTGTTTATCTCGGGCTTCTCTAACCTGTTCCATTGACTTATGGTCTGTTTTACTACCAGTACTATGATGTTTTAGTTACTGTAGCCTTGTAGTATGAAGTTGGGTAGTGTGATGCCTCTTGATTTGTTCTTTTTGCTGAGTATTGCTATGGCCATTTGGATTCTTTTTTGGCTCTGCATGAATCTTAGAATAGTTTTTCTAATTCTGTGAAAAATGCCATTGATAGTTTAATAAGGATAGCATTAAATCTCTAGACTGCTTTGTATAGTGTGGTTATTTTAACAATATTAATTATTTCTATTCATGAGCATGTAATGTTTTTCCATTTGTTTGCGTCATCTCTGATTTCTTTCAGCAGTGTTTTGCAATTCTCATTTTGGAGATCTTTTGCCTCCCTGGTTAGCTGTATTCCTAAGTTTTATTTTTTGTGCGTGTGGCTATTTGTTAATGGGATTTCACTCTTGATTTGTCTCTCAGATTGGACATTATTGGCGTATAGAAATGCACTGATTTTTGTACATTGATTTTTGGTACTGAAACTTTGCCGAAGTTGTTTATCAGATCTAAGAGCTCTGGTATAGAGATTGTGAGGTTTTCTAGGTGTAAAATAATATATGTGAAGAGAGATAGATTAACCTCCTCTTTTCTTATTTGGATGCCTTTTACTTCTTTCTCTTGCCTAATTGCTCTGGGTAGAACTTCTAGTACTATGTTGAACAGGAGTGATGAGCGTGGTCATCCTTGTCTTGTTCTGGTTCTCAGGAGAATTTTTCTAGCTTTTGTCCATTTAGTATAATGTTGATGTGGGTTTGTCATCACTGACTCCTTATTTTTAGATATGTTTCTTAGATTCCCTAGTTTTCTGAGGCTTTTTAACATGAAGGGATGTTGAATTTAATTGAAAGCCTTTTCTGCATCTATTGAAATGATCATGTGGGTTTTTATTGTTTTTACGTAGAAATTAAATAAGCTGCTCCCGAATGACATGGGTAAACAATGAAATTAAGACAGAAAAATAATTCTTTGTAACTAAGTAAAACAAAGATACAACATATTGAAATCGCTGTAACACAGTTATATCCGGGTTAGAAAAAAATTTATAGTGCTAAATATCCGCATGAAAAAGTTAGAAAGACCTCCAATTAACAATCTAACATCACACCTAGAGGAACTGGAAAAACAAGAGCAAACCCACCCCAAAGCTGCAGAAGAAAATTAATAACCTAATCAGAGCTGAACAGAATGAAATTGAGATGTTAAAAATTATACAAAAGATCAATGACACCAAAAGCTGGTTATTTGAAAGAATAAATAAGACTGATGGCCTGCTAGCTAAGTTAATAAAGAAAAAAATAGCAAATCCAAATAAACAGAATCAGAAATAATAAAGGTGACATTACCCTCGCCCTAATTCATTTTAAGAGGCCAGCATCATTGTGATACCAAAACTTAGGGGAGATGCAACGAAAAATGAAAGCTTCAGGCCTTCTATTTTCAATTGTTCATGAGGCTCATTCAATTTATTTTATACAATATCTTAAACCTGTCCTTTTCTTTCTATTACCACTGCCAAAAACAACAGTCTTATGTAAGTGTCTGTAGCCTTGCATCCGGGGAACCACAGAAAACTTTTAGCTGATTTATTTGTGTACCGCCCCCGGCATTTTTTTCTCATTTAATCTATTCAATACATTACCTTCATATGAATCCTTCTAAAGTAGGATATTGATCAGGCAAATGTTGATATCGAAAATCCTGTTATCTCTGGTTTGCCTGATGGATAATTCCAAATATTTTTCAAAATTTGGAACCCTAGATAATCTGGTAATCTTAGTCTCAGTTGCTTTCAAATGGTTATATGTATGAAACCATTAAATCAGCTTATCAAACTCTGTAAATGTACTTTTCACTTCCCCGCTTTCTCACATTTGCTCTTGTTGGTTTGTCTTTACTTATCTCTTAACTTCCCCCGTTACATTGAGAGAAAATTTACATTTTATTTTTCCCAACTAGTCTAGCTGGAACTTTGCCTCACAAACGAGCAACAAGGGAGTCCTTGCCTTTCTAAATTTTGTATATTTGACATAACTTAAGAAACACTGTAAAACATAAGCATCATGCTTAATAATTTGAAGGTTCTCTGATTTCTCACTTAGAATTAAAAGGCTGAGTATACAGCCATGTGTTTCTTTAAATTGGGCATGTACATGCATACACATAAATTGCTTATATAATTTACATACTTATATATGTGAACATATACATTGACAATTGTCCTGTCATCAGATCATCCAATTGATATTGCAGAGATTTAAGATGATATTGATATTACTTCTAGAGGCTAAATGTTGTATAATGATTTTAGCACATCATAGATGATAATCTTCATAGTGTATCTAAATCCTAATCTTTCCTTTGTTTCTTCCTCTTAATCTCCACGAAGAAGATTATAGATTTGAAAGGTGAACTAAGTTAGAATAAAACCATGTTAATCATTACCTTGGCAAAAATTGTGTGAAATTCAGTATAAAGAAAAGCATTACTAATAGCCCTTCTTAAGCATAGAAAAAGGGATACTGTATATGTGACTGATTCTAACTAAAATTAGGCATTGAATAATAGTTTTTAAAAACTCATACTGATGACTTTTACAAGTTTAAAAGTAGGTAAGAGAGTATGTTCTTTGTCAGGTAAACAGTATCAATTACTATTTCCTTAATTGTTACCAAGTTAATACATTTTAGTTATTTTGCTTATTATTTTACATGTAATTTTACTCAGTGGGTTACCCACATTACATAATATCAAATATTTTATACAAATATTATTTTTAAAATTTATCATTTTAAATGATAAAATACATTAAATTAAATTACAGCAGTACTTAGTCTTAATAAAATGTTACTAAAATTGATGTTATATAATTTTCTAGTCTTTCTCAAATTTGTACAATTACATTAATTTTTAATATACTAAGGCTATGAGAAACTAAATTAAAATTTTTGAAATGCATAAAGTACTTCAATATTGAGTTGCTTTTCAACAAATAATTTTAATTTTTATGATAATGAACTAATTTGATAAATTATCTTTTCATGATCAAATAATCTTTTATTATTTAACCATTGCCATCTACATAATGAAATACCTGGATAGAGACATTTTTTATTAGAGGAAGAAAGGAAGAAGAGAAGGAAGAAACAAAGAAGCAGAGAAAGAAAGAAATCAAGAAAACAGCAAACAAATAAACAACAAAAATATTGTCTTTCCTTAGATCTATGCTAACGAAAACCAAGTAGCCCATTTGCATATCTAGTTTACAACTGCAATAACTAATTTTCTCTACCAATTCTTCCAAATGAGTAAAACTGATTGAATTTCTCCTAAATTAGTAAAATATCTGGTTCTTCTAAAAGTATAAATTTCTTATGAACTGATTGTCATATCTATTAAATTTATATTATTTTCTGACTTGTTTTGACAAACAGCTCTCTTCCTCAAATTTAAATACCATTTTGATAGTAGTGATTATATGATAAGGTTAATGAATATTGTTACTCATTGATTTCAACATTCAAATAATTTTTAAGATTTCCAATTTGGGATAACTTCAGCAGCTGATATGCTCTCAGGCTGTGTACAAATATATTTAATCAAAGAAATGAGTCCTTGAAGCATATTTTTTTAAAGATATCCATTATGAATTAACGGAACCCTTCATTTTATTTTGTATTTTTCCTCAGACACTGCCAAAATACAATAAACATGTAGTAAAAACAGACTGATGCTTTCACTTGCTACACTGTTTATAATGAAGAGTTTATATTCATGTACCCTCTTTATTTTTTAAGTTGCTTTATTAGACTTTTTAATTTTTTTTATTATTATCAGGCACTAGGATGGGAGATTATGCAGCCATAAAAAAGGATGAGTTTGTGTCCTTTGTAGGGACATGGATGCAGCTGGAAAACATCATTCTTAGCAAACTATCACAAGAACACAAAACCAAACACCGCATGTTCTCACTCATAGGTGGGAACTGAACAATGAGATCACTTGGACTCGGGAAGGGGAACATCACACACCGGGGCCTATCATGGGGAGGGGGGAGGGGGGAGGGATTGCACTGGGAGTTATACCTGATGTAAATGACGAGTTGATGGGTGCTGACGAGTTGATGGGCGCAGCACAGCAACATGGCACAAGTATACATATGTAACAAACCTGCACGTTATGCACGTGTACCCTAGAACTTAAAGTATAATAATAATAATAAAAATAAATAAAGTTAAAATTTGCCTTCAAAGAGCTCACCCTTTAATAGAGGGACAGAGTAATTTAACATAAGTTAACTGTTCAAGGTACCATGGAGAAGCATTGAAAAATTATATGTAGCCTTGATGGCATGGTAAAATTTGATTATTAGGTAGATTACAATTGCAGCAGTGTCCGAAATTGACCATATATCAGAAAATATGACTCAGAGTATGATAAAGGAATTCTCCCAAATAAATGACAGGCACTTGAACTGAGTACTATCTAGAGATACTTTGTATTGAATTGATTAGGGAATTAGTAAGAAAATACAATTTAAAAAATTATTGACAGACTTGAATATGAAGGTAATAAAAGAAGAACTTCCAGATTTTTGGCTAAGACAATGGTCATTCAACCTCGTGATAAATGCAACAATGGATACAAATTTCTTCATTTCGAGAGAAAATTATGAAATCGCTTTTGTACATTTTAATTTATTTTGGCTGCAGTGTATAAAGTGCAGATATGCTGAAATAATTAAATGCAGCAATGTATATATCAGGAAAGAAGTTTAGATTTATAAAAACAAAATTTAGAAATTCCAATTTAGTCACATTTAAACTTGTGGCTTCTTGAGCTATGGTACTTAGTCTCATCATGCTTCAGTTTCTTCGTTTATATTCTAGTAACGAAGAATATAATATCATTGTGGAGAAAATACATTAATTTATTAATACAACTACAGAGCTTAAAATAGTTCTCAAAATGTATGCATTCGATGAATATTAGCTAATACAACAGAGAAAATGATGTCTCTATTTACAACTTTTTGGGTGAAATTTGACTCTTATAAAGTTGTTCTGGAACGAGACAATCTTGAAGGAATATGCATCAGCTTGTTAAGAGGAAACAGAAAAAAAATAATAAATTTAGGTGTTCTGCAAAAAGGCTAGGTCCTGGGCTCAGCTGATGGGAGAGAGTGATGCAGTAGTAGGGGTAAATATCTACAATTTGTTCAAAGTCATTCACCAAGTGAACTGAAGTCCAAATATAGCCAATGTGATTCAACATCTATTTCAATGTACTTAAAAAAATTGGTTATTCACTAAACCAATTTCTAACCTCATGAACCAGAGTATATTTATGGAAACTAAATAGTTCTGAACTCTACTTTGTTTTATTCACTTATACGTCCATCTTATGCCAATTCCACACTGTCTTGATTACCGTACCTTTAGAAGTGCCTAGTTTCCATTTTCCTAAAATACGGAACAAAAAGCAAATTTCCTCATATGTAATCCATCTAATGTAAGTTCTATCTAAAAATTATGTACATAGTAGAACCCAACTCATCATTGCCATAAATAGTATTTTTTATTTTGGCCTGCATAAGTGAACAGAAACATGTGGTCACAAGAAATAATTCTGGAATTTTCCAATTTTACTGTTAAATTTATGTAAGATATCAATGTCACCAGGTGACAGGAAAAGGTGACCAATAGATGAGAAACAAAATATAAATTGTGTTTGCCTCTCAATCAGTATTTAATTCATGTATTTTTGGCTCTTAACATGTCACACATGGCTTCAGGGAATTTGCAGAGAATAGGCAGGTAATGTCCTTGGTACATAGACGGTAATTTCCAGTAATAGAGACAGATAACAAACACATGAATAAATGTAGTTAATTGCAATAGTAATAAAGGTTGTAAAAAATTAAAATTGGGTCAAGTGCAGTGGTTCACGCTTGTAATCCCGGCACTTTGGGAAGGAGAGACGGGCAGATTGGTTGAGCCCAGGAGTTCTATACCAGTCTGAGCAATATGGTGAGTCCCTGTCTCCACAAAAAATACACACACACACACACACACACACACACACACACATATACAAACAAAAATTAGCCAGACATCATGATGGTGAGCGCTTGCAGTCTCATCTACTTGGGAGGCTGAGGCGGGAGGATTTCTTGAGCTTGGTAGGTGGAGGTTACAGTGAGCCAAGATTGTGCCACTGCGTTCCAGCACAGGCGACAGAGTGAAACACTGTCAAAAAAATTAATTAATTAAAAGTGGGCACTTACAAGGTAAGGACTGCAAGAGGAACAAATTTAAGTAAAACAATTAGAGAACTCTAGCTAAAACAAAGCTTGTGAGTTTGCAGAAAATTGGATTGATTTGAAGAACATAAGCTTTATACACCTGCAGAATAGTAAGAGATGGTGAATGCAGAAGGAAATTAGGTTGGAAATGTGGCCAGAGATCAAGAAGAACCTATTAGTCTCTGGTAAGTAATCTGAGCTTCTGTTTGTTTTTTAATTCATTGGGAAATCTTGGGAGGGTTACAAGAAAGTAAATTATGGATAATTAGAGTTCTCATTATTTAACAGACCACCCCAAACTTTTTGGCATAAAACAATATTTTCTTTGGCTCACCAATCTGCAGTTTGGTGAAATGAAGGCTTATATTTCCTTCATCACATCATCTGCATCAGCTCAACTGGGAGCTGGAAGATCCACTTGAAAAAGAAATCTCTCTTCCACGGTTGCAAATTAATGCAGTTGAGTAGAAACTCAGCTGGTTCTGAGGGGCAGAAGCCTCTGTTCCTTTCCATGTGGATTTCCTCAGAAAGGCTTCTCTGCTGCACTCTCTGGGCTTGACAACAAGGTAGCTGGACATAAGGTGAGCCTCCCAGGAGACAGAGAGTGGAAGCTACCAGTTTGTTTTATACTTGTTCTAGGAACTGGCACATCATTTCTATCGGACACTATTCATATGTATACAGAGTCCAGATTTCAGCGACATAAACTGTATTTCTGAATGGAAGGAATATTAAATAATTTTGGGACCATGCTCTCTTCTGACCACCAATTATTTACATTTCTCCCATATTCAATATATAGTCACACTGTCCAAGAAACCCCAGGATTGTTGCGCCATTACAGCATCAGGAAGAAAATCAACACCTAACTAACAACTTGTCATCTAAATTATGTATATATATGGATGATGCCCTTTAGTTGCTGTTCCTTGGGTATGTCTCCTTGAGTACAGCTCTCCTTTGACACAAAGCTATAGGAAATAAAGAGGCAAGCTATCTTCTCTCAAAATTTATTGGTTGGTCAACATACCCAAAATTTATTGGTTGGACAGACATAGGCTAATTACAATAGTCATTGAAGGGGGTGAATAAATAGGAAGCCCAGTCACTTATCCATAGTAATCTTTAAATCCAGCTAAAAATATTGTTAAATACTTAAATATTTAAAGGCCATGTGCAGTGGCTCACGCCTATAATCCCAGCACTTTGGGAGGCTGAGGCAGGCGGATCACGAGGTCAGCAGTTTGAGACTAGCCTGGCCGATCTGGTGACACCCCGTCTCTACTAAAATACAAAAATTAACAGGGCATGGTGGCACATGCCTGTGGACTCCCAGCTACTTGGGAGGCTAAGGCAGAAGAATCGCTTGAACCTGGGAGGTGGAGGTTGCAGTGAGCCGAGATCATGCCACTGCACTCCAGCTTGGATGACAGAGTAGACTTCGCTCTCTCTCTGAGTCTCTCTCTCTCAGTCTCTCTCTCTTTCTCTCTCTCTCTCTCTCTATGTGTGTGTGTGTGTGTGTGTGTGTATGGCTGTCTCTTTCTTTCTCTCTGTGTGTGTGTGTGTGTCTGTGTGTGTGTGTATATATGGCGCTCTCTCTCTCTCTCCATATATATATATGTATATATATGACTAGTTTGTTGACTGGGTCACAGTGCTGCTTTCCAGGAGTTATTCTTAATGGCTTATAGTTCGCTTCTTTTGGATATTTGCTCTACCTTTTGAAACATATTTCATTTTCCATACAGTGTAGCTTCTGTTCGCTCATGAGTAGTTTTCTAACCACAAAAGTTTAGGAGTTTAAATGCCTGTTTTCATTTTGTACTGTCTTTGTTCCTTTCAGTCCAATTTGGCAAGGCTTTCACCAGAATCATTTATAGGCATTCTTTGAGTTGTATTGCTACTCATTCAATTAGGTAGAAGACACAACCACAAATCTCATTGAGATAAGCTTTACTACAACTTGAGATCATTGTAAGGCTACTATGGGACAATAATAGCTAATTAAACTTGGGGCTTATCCTGTACTGGCAGTCGGGTATAGCTGGAGCTGGAACAGCAGACGAACTGGGGCTGGCCATATCACCCTTCTTATAGTCTCGAGGTCTCCTCATTGTGATCTCTCCATGTGGGCTAATTTGGGCTTTGACATATCATGGTGGCTGGGTGCCAAGAGTGATTATCCCAATAGAACCATGTCCAGTTTGATGACCTAGCCTTAGAAGTCACATAGCATAAGACATAGACATAAGATCCCCAGGATTAAAGAGAAGGCAACAGACCCTCACCTCTTGTTAGGAGAATTGTCAAGGTCATGTTGTCAGTGAAAGCGTAATAGAACATCATATTGTGGTCATTTTTTAAGAAAATACAATCTTCCACAGTTAGAATTTAGACTAAACTAAAATAACAAAGTAATCAAATATGCAATCATTTTACAAAGTTATATATACTACATATTATATGTATATATAGTTACATAGTTGTTGTTCGTTCTCATTGCAACAGTCCAGAGATAGATAGTCCTCATCTGGTACCAAATCTCCAAAGAATGGTAATTCCCAAAATACAGCTTCTTTCTCTGGTCAACTGTAGGAAATAATACTTCCCTGCCAGTGGGTAAAGGCCAAGGGAGTATATGTCACATTTGTTTTAATTGCATTCTGAAATAGCAGACATTACCTCGCTCCCCTCTAATTGGATAATGCTAGTCATATGTAGTCATATGTTATAATAACCTGCAAAAAATGATAGAACACTTAGTCTTTAGCCGGGAAACCATGTGGCTAACACAAACCTAGTGGTTCTATCATTAACAAAGGTAAAATGAATGTCATTGGAAAACTAGTGGTTTCTGCTATAAATGGCATAATCTAATTATTGTTTCAAATTATATATGTAGTACTGTTTGGGGAACAAACTGGGCAAGATAGTAACTGTAGAGCCTGGACTTAGATTTTTGGATTTACTAACTAGGTGTATAATGGCATCATTACTGAAAAAGAGAAAAAGTTTTCTTATAGGGTGGAATTCAAATACATACTTTCATTTTCTTATGTGTTAATATTATGATGTTTTCTTGAAAACTAAGTCAAAATGGCAAGCTGAAAGTTAGCTGAATTCATCGAGAACTCATAGGGAAAGACATGGGCAGAATTTTTAATTTGGGGTCAATAGTATGGAAATGCTCTCTATTGAAATATTGAAAACTATAAACTTGTTTCGGGAAACTCAAGATATCAGAAAATAACTGAAGAAGAAAATGATGCAGAGAAGTGAGGAGCAGTAGTGTTGTTGTTTGTTTAAAGGCTAAAGGAAGTCATCTGGGAGGCAGACACTCCAAAAAGATGAAAGAGGAAAAGAAGACTGATACTGATAAGCTTCTCTTTTGCTTTTCCTAGAGATTTAGTTGTGCTCATTAGGGTATGTAATTCAAGGATATAATTTGGCTAAGGTTTTAGGAAGTTATTTTTAAATCTATTCTCTGTTTTGTGGTTTTGTGCTTCTATCTTTCTGCTTAGTATTCTGTTAAATATCTATTGCTCATGGGTGATTACACATATTACCCAATAGAGGGTCTCCCTGTTTTTCTCTCCCACTGTATCTAGTTTTTTATTTTATAATATTTAGCACAATTAAAAATGTTGTTCTACTTTGTGTATTTTTGTGCAAAATAACCTATCTTATCTAGGATTCAACATCCTATAGAATTTGCACTTTGCATAAAATTGGAACTTTTAAAAAACGTGATCAATGACCATTGGTTATGTAATTTAGAGTTCCATCTACAAACACATTACTGACTGTATAATTAACAACAAAGAAGGGACCCTACCCTAATAAGGTTGGGAGCATGTGACTCAGTTTTAGAATGAGTTGGGGAAGCATTGATTTTCCCTTTTGTCTTTGTAGAGTTTTTCCTTGGAGACAGCTCTTTTTGCTGTCTCTTCACCATTACAGTCATAGTATTTGAAGAACCATGATTAGAAGAAAGAACTGTAGAAAATGGGCCAAGAAACCCATTAGTGAAGCTTTTAGTGTTGTTCTAAAGCTTGCCAGTGGTCTAGGCGAAAGGAGTTCTGAAAGCTTTATGTAATAGACTTACCCAACTCATGAATCCACTGGGGCTTGGACCAAAGCCATAGCTAGAATTGGAATGTGTGCACTACTTCTCTGGATCCTCTGGTTATCTCTCTTTTGATTTTATGGCTCTAGAAAATGGTGGTTGAGGATTCAGATATTCTATCTAGAAATCAAATATAATTTCAGTGGTGAAATAACATGCAAAAATAAAAGTGGCAACAAGCCTAAAAAGCAAGGATTTATATTCACAGTATCTAGATATCTTAACAGAGACTAATATAAATTTTGTGATATGTGTGAGGTCACAAGACTAGTAAGTAAAAGAACAGGAATTAGATTCAAGATCTGTTGTAATACAAGAATATGTGCTCTCCATATTTTATTAATTTGCTTACATAGTAAATAAAAATAGCATTCACAAAAGATAGCCTCCTTTGCTACCCTAAAATTGTTACAATTGTACTGGGTTTGAGAGAAAGGAGTATTCCCTGAGAAATCAGACCTGTGGGAGAAACGTATTTAGATAAGAGTAGGAGAGAAAGATGGATTCTTAAGGTAAAAGAGGTGTAAAGGGGCAAGTTAAGGCTTACAGTACCAGGTGAGTGCAACTTGTTCTTCACCTGCCCCTGTAGACAAGTAATAGGTTACGAATGAGTCAAGAGTACAATAGCCACACACTGAATTACTTTAAATGTCGTTCTCTTTCTTTCATGTTGTTATAATGTTGTTTCCAAAACTATGCATTTTAATGATTAATAAACAACATGAACTCAATTTTTTCATAGACTGACTTGACATAAGAACAGGATTATTACAGCCCTATTGTATTTTCCTCTCAGGAAATACTTGTAATAAATGTTCTTGTAAAGTTACATTTTGAGATACTTCTGAATCCATCTCTTGCAAATTAAAAAGATACACATGCATATTATTATGAAAATAAAAGACTGGATTCTGGTAGACTTACTTGCTTTGAGACATTTGTTTCATTTTCAGACTTATCAAGATTTATGAGCTTTTTTCTCCTTACATGAACTCTATACTTCTCTTCACAAATCAGTTGTATGAAGAACAGGATTCACTGCAACTTGCCTAAGTGTAATAAAATCAACCAAAAGAAAGCCCAAAGTTCTCTTTTGCAAAATATGAGTAATGTTACAGAAGAGAAAAACATTCGACCTAGCTCTTCTTTTTACAAATTCCCCTAAAAGAATTTATTACTCAAGTGAATAACTAGTCTAGTGGGATGCAGTTTTCTAGGCTGAGATGTAAAATGTCCTAGGAACATTTATTACTGCATAACTGGACTTGAACATTTTTCAAGATATAGGCCTGCAAATCAGAAACATGTTGGAAAAAATAGTGACTATTAAATTCAGAAGATAATAAAAAACAAGATCAAGATATTTGAATTATCATTTATTTTTTGTCCAATCTACATGATATCCTGTGAGAATTTCTGAGTAGATTTTCACTAAGTATACATCAACATCAACAAGGACATTAAACTGAAAATGATATTCATTTGGTTAAGCTGTTTTGTAACCAAGTTTTTCAGAATGATTGTATTGGCCAAATACATTAGCAAGTTGTTCGTCTGTATCTTCTTCATTTTTGTTAGAGAGACAAAACCATGAGACAAATGAAAAAGTATTAAAAGATTAAGAAAACTTTAATATATTTCCTTAAAATACTTTGAAATAAATATTAAAATCTATAAAAATATATCCAATAATGAGTTATAAAAGTATTGTTTGGACTAAAAAGTGCAGGTAATTCAACTTCAATTTTATTTTATTTACAAAGTGAACTTTTTTCACACATTTTATTTCCATATGAATTATTTAATTTCCTTGTTTTTATATTTATTTTTAGATTTAGATGAACAGCTTCTATTTTTTAAAATATACATGATTTTTCACCAATTAACAGTACAGACAAATGAGCATTTTTAGCCCATAGGTCAAATAAAAGATTAATAATTTATACATATCAGCTGTAAATTCATAAGAACCATATCGATGTCCACGCGTAGGAGGTGATTAAGACAGGAAAAGTCACCTATGAATGAAGACACATAAATCCTCAACGTTTAAAACAGTAAGACACAGTTTTTCACTTATATTAGCCCTTAAAAAAAATAGAAGATCCACTGTTGAAAAGGTATATATTCCAAGAACTGTTGATAGAAATCAAATGTATTTTGATGGGAAGAATTAACATAGATAAATGTGTATAATTTTCTGTCGCTATACACTTAAGTTACCTAAACAATTAAAGCCTTATTTTCTGATTCTGTTAAGTGTAGTAATAAAGTCTACTTATTTAATAGGCTACAATATGAAGAAAACCAGGCATATCATATTCTTTGTGTAATGCTTACATATTGCATGTAGCATAGTTGGTAGCCACTATGCTGATTTCCATTTATGACTATGTCTGTATTTTCTAGAAAGAAGTTTTGTAACCTTAATTAAGAAATGCATAAATGTTCAAACCTTTTGTGCAGTAATTTTACTAGTAGGAAATATCCTGAGGAAACAATCACTTACACACACATACACACACACACACTCACATACACACATACATACACATATGCACACACACAGTCATACACACACACTCACATGCACACACACATGCACACACACAGACTCACATGCACACACACACTCACATACACACACACTCACATACACACATCTACACCATAAAATTTTATTATGAAATTATTTTGAGTTTATAAAAATGTTTACCAATAGAATAATATTAAGTAACTCAAGGATTTTTTATTAAAACTAATTTTGGTATATTTTTAAAGGACTAAAAATATTTTGGTACACATTTCAGGAGAAATAGGATGCTAGCCCTTGAGAACATGTTGATCTTACTCATTGGCTAACTACACCATTCACCTTACTTTGGCTGGGGAGGCATTTGCAGAGCTCTCCTTCTGACAGTTTTGTCTAGAGGTGGCATCGTTGTCTCCCTTACCCTCAGAAGCTTCACATTTGTTAAGGAAACTTTAAAAATGTCTTTCTTTTTTGAAATGAGCTAGTGGTATGTATATAGCTACTTTATTATTTTTATCTTATTTGTTCAAATATTTTCTTTTCCTTTTATTCTATCTTATTTACTACAGGCATGGACATTCTATTACACATTCGGAAAAGTACAGAGTTTAATACACTCTATACCCAAATCTATATTCAAAACCTGTTTCTATTTTTCCTTATTTGCATCACTAGCTATACTTTCTTTTTAATGTAAATGATAGATACTTTGACACTTCATTCTAAATATATCAAGCATATAGCTCCAAAAAGTAATATTCTCAAATTTTACTACAATTCTATTGTTACAGCTAAAATAATTGAGATGAATCACGTAATATTACAAAAAACCCACAAATTCTATATTTGAGCATATTCAGATATCCTAAAAGTGTATTTATAGCTTGTTTGTTCACACTTGGAGTCAATCAAGAATCACACATTTTATTTGGTTGTATTGGTTCTTAAATCTCTGTTAATCTACAATAGACCCAACTTTTTTTCTGTTTACTTTTATGACATAGAAAGTCTATTGCCAGTGGTTGTCCATTTTCAAATTTGTAACATAGAATTGATTTCTTTATTCTCTGAAGCATATTATGTCATTACATTACACAACAACTTCCTGAATTTATTCAATATGTACATATTGAATTATGAGTGTATGTCAGCCAGAGAACATATAGCTATGACAGAAAAAAAAATAATCAGAAAGATCTGTCTTTCTTTTTGCTCTAAATATTTTTTTCTCTTTCCTTTTACGATGCAACTCACTCACTTGAAATAGCTGTGTGGATACAGAACTTTTATGTACTACTACTTACTAAATTATATGGGTGTGTTTTTCCTCATCTCAGAACAGCATATCAATAGATGCTATAAAAGCATGAGGTACATTTGTAAAACATTGAATTCGGTTCCAAATACCTCAAAATTTTTCCCTAAAGAGCACTTTTTGAATGACATTAAGACATAGGAATCTAAGTTCATCAAGCAAAGATGGGTGCCTGACTGCTCATCAACTAATCATATATGACTCAAAGAATAGGAATTCAGAGGGTCTGTGTCCAGCTTTCTCATGGGTAAATAAGGAAGGCACCCACAAATCTTATGTAAGTCATAGGAGGAAGTGTGGTTCTTTGCAGTGAACCATTTCCTGGAACACACAAAACTGGGGGGATTTTTTAACCTTTGCTGTTTTCCAGGAGCACGTGTTTCTGGTAAAATTCAACATTGTCAGGAGCAGCCAGAGTGATAAGATAACTTATACAAAAGACAATCCCTAATAACTTAGACATAAGATGATCCCTAATGCAAATGGTGCCTGTGTCTGGAAGAAGCGGTGACACCTTCATAAAACTAAACTTTTCCCTTAATAATATAGTGCTTTCCAGCAGAGGCAATAGCAGAGCTCAGGAGAGAAAGTTCTGCTCAGAAGCTGAAATGTAGATCAAGCACATAATGCTTGAAGTAGTAGTTTCTTGAACTTATTTGTGAGCACATGCAGAAAGTCTCCTGAGTTAAAAACCACCATCACCACCACCACCACCACAACAACAAAAACAGGGAGGACATTTGCAAAGGTACAGAGTTTCTGCAGAGCTTCTGAAAACAAGAGCCAGTAAAAAATTTGATGTAGTAATGTTATTACTACAAATGTGAATTCGTTTTTATATACTTTTGATGACTTGTGGAAGTCTAGGTTACAGTCACATAGAAAAATAATTACCCCTTCCCTGAAGTGCCCTGAGTTTGAGATCAAGACAAAAATGATACTAAATGTTTCGACTTGGCATGCCTTGAGGCATAATAGGAAGACTGATATAACACTATCCATAGATGGCAGAATACCATTATTTTATAGATATGACTGTCTATGTTATAGTATGTTTTCTAATAAACATGTTTTGTTTCAGGAAAGGAAAACAACAGAAATATTTGAGATATCTGAAAGAGTGAAGTTTCCCTAGTGCTGTGAGGAGATTACTAAGAAAAAATGGCATTAATAATTTTATTTGATTAAAATAAGAACTCAATAATAGATAACAAGCTTCAGGATAGTTTTAGGAAAAATAATTCTTTCTTCACCTTTTGTTATGTTTTGTTTTGAAGACAGGGTCTCACTCTGTTGCCCAGGCTACAGTGCAGTGGCATAATTATGACTCACTGCAGCCCAGCCTTGGCCTCCTAAGCTCAGGTGAGCCTCCCAACTCAGCCTCCCATGTAGGTGGGACTGTAGGCGCACATCACTACTCCTGGCTGATTTTTTTTTTAAATTTTTGTAGAGACAGGGTTTCACCATTTTGCCCAGGCTGATCTCAAACTCCTGAGCTCAAGTTATCCTTCTACCTCAGCCTCCTAAAATGCTGGGATTACGAATATGAGTCACCATCCCCAGATGACACTTAACATTCTAAGTAAATTGGACATAATTAGGAATCAGTAATATAAACATTTTAAGGCTCCGATTGTAACCAGCATCCCTTTCAGCATTTTGACAGAAGTTCTGTATCTTCTACTTCAATAATTAAATTTACTTTTCCTCATGCACCTGCATTCAACATTAATTTTAAAAAGATCCTGTCAAATACTACTCTTGAGCTTTTGTTTAATTACTCTTATTAAAATATTTCCAGAAACTACTATGAAGGAATTTACATAATTTATATTCATATATTGAAAATAAAATAGAGAGTTTGCTGAGGTAATTTCTATTGTCTATTGAAAATAGAGTTTTCAGCTATATTATAAGGTAAATTAAATTGTGTTGTAAAGGTCTGGGTGCAAAACTATAATTTTACCATTTTTTCTGGAAAATATGGGTTTGAGTGTCTAATTAATAAGCTTAAAAACGTTCTGTGGTGAAATTTAAAAGTTTCTTTAAAAGTGCTTGTATGAAAAATAGTTTTTCTCCATGTCTACTATGTAGTGTTTCTCAAACTTGCTACTACGAACACGAGAAGGTTTTTGAAAATATTGCTTTTTTGGTTCCACAAACTCTCTACTAAAATTTTTATTTTAATCTTATCTTTCTATTTTGATAATAATTTGACAATAACCTTATATAAGCATATTCTTTATCAGATACAATACAGCTCTGTTATTTCAGTGCCATGGCTGCCTTTGGGTTTATGATATTTTTGGCTCCAAGTTGTATGATAGGAAGTTAATGAACAAATGAGGTAGAAAAGCTACATATGCAATACATCTGTCCCAAGTGAAGCCCAAATTACATGCCTATGACACTATGGAAACAAAAGTTTGGTAGCATTTTAATGTGAGTAAAATGAGAAATTGGGTCATCCCATGGCTTGGGGTTGACTAGGCCTGTGACACTCAACAGAAAACTTTATCACAGCAATCATATCATATTTTAATTGAGGTTGGAAATTTACTGTTAACAACACATGTTCTATTGTCTCAAATTTACATTGTTAATTTTAATTTTATGGGTTTATAAGTTGCTTGTGCTTAGCTTACAAATTCTCTTTGGTTTCATAGTTATAAATTCAAAGAATAAATTAGAGTTCATCCCAAGATTTATGTTTTTAAGTATTTAATTAATATCATAATGTAATTTAAGTTGATACTTGGATCAGCTAGAATTCTTTTTAATGTGAAAAAGGTCCATAAATTCGTCAAACTGGAGAAACTATTCATTGAATCATATATCTTTTTTTCCCTTTTATACATGCAAGATAAAGAAGAAAATATGTATTAAATTAGAAGAATTATTTCCAAGTATGTAGTTGAAACTACTTGTTTAACATTATGTCATTCTTTCAATCCACACATTTTTAGGAGCTCCTGTTATCGTAATATTATTTACCTCTCAAGAAATTTATTAGAACTTGAGAACAGAAAACAACAACAACAAACAACACGTACATTAAAGAAAAAAAAAAAAAAGGCCGGGCGCGGTGGCTCAAGCCTGTAATCCCAGCACTTTGGGAGGCCGAGACGGGCGGATCACGAGGTCAGGATATGGAGACCATCCTGGCTAACACAGTGAAACCCCGTCTCTACTAAAAAATACAAAAAAAACTAGCCGGGCGAGGTGGAGGCGCCTGTAGTCCCAGCTACTCGGGAGGCTGAGGCAGGAGAATGGCCTAAACCCGGGAGGCGGAGCTTGCAGTGAGCTGAGATCCGGCCACTGCACTCCAGCCTGGGCGACAGAGGGAGACTCCATCTCAAAAAAAAAAAAAAAAAAAAAAAAAGGAAAATAAAGAAAATATTATTTTAAGGCCAAATATGTTAGTGCATCAAATAAGTAATTTCTTGACAAACAAGAATTATATACTACTCTTGGAAATATTTTTCGATGAAGACATCCACACAGAGAAATGAATTTACCAGTTTCAATTATTTTACTTGTTGCCATGACAACACTATAGCCAGTTTCCCTTTTCTGTTTTTTTTTTTAATTTTTAACATAATATTTATTGAACCTGCAATGTTTATTAAATCAAGTATTTTGCCACATGATGGAGGTATAAAATGGAACAGGCCATCACTGTTCTAAAGGATTTTGGAACCTTCTGGGGAGAATCTTAATATTAAGTATTAGGGCTTGAATTGATTGTATCAAATGCCCCTAAAGTTGGTAAAATTGTTAAATCTCTGCTCATTATTTTCAGTTATTTAATAATTTGTGGTGTTTCAGAATTTTTTATATGTATTTATTTTTACTTCGTTTTAGGGTGTGGTTAAGAGAGAAAAAAATTGCCATTAAGGAATAAGCAAATAAATTTTCTGAAGTGAGGATATAGCACCTATCTCTGAGATCAAAGTCATCTGACCAAAACTGATGCCTCTGAGACTGTAACAAAAGAGTGAATAATGAAATATAAGAATGGGGATTCTGCACTAACTCTATGGGGAAGAAAACAATGGGTAAGAGCAAAAGGATCAACATCAGCAACTCCTGTTTCCACTGATTTATTTATGAGATGCCGTCTACGTGATTCCAAAATCTCCCAGCCTTTTTCTCCCCTGTCAAGCTTCCCTGTCTCTAAAAGAGATCTTATTCTTCCTGCACAGAAAGAAATAATAATGTATCATTAAAATATTATTATTACATTCGAAGTTACTTACACTCTTTCCCATTCCTATAATTTCCTAGTTGGAAGCCCTCGCACTTGGGAAATTATTTAATGTGGTTTTTTCTTCCTGACATATAAATTGTCACATCATCTTAAATGTTGGGACTTCAGGTTGGGAAGTGGGTGGATCATATTCTTGAGGAAACTGCCTTCCTTTTATAGATAACATTACCTTCTTGTAAAGGTTGCTTTCTATGTATTATTCTACTTTTTTTCTAAGACTATACCATATAATGAATCTACAGGCTTGACATCCCATTACTAAGATTATAATTATTGAGGTCTTCAATAGAATTTCAAGTCAAATATGTTTTGTTATATGCCTATTTATATTTCACTCCTTGATTTACCTGGTTAGGATCTCAGAATTGAATTTTAATTGCAGATTTATTACTTCTTCACTCTCTTTATGTATTAATTTAAAATTTACTTTTTCCTATCTTCATCTTGGTTCTAGAAGGTTATTTCCCTTTCATTTGATTTCTTTGTTTTAATTTACATGTGCATATTTATTACCTGTATATAAGCAAACATAGAATAGGATAGTATGAGTTAATAAATAAATACATTATCAGAATATTTTCTGTATATTTAATATACATTGCAATTAAAATGCACTGTTTAGCTGAACTGTGCCTCCTAAAAACTGTAGCATATAAAGACAGCTCTATGTGAAATATAAAATTATGTTTTTTTCTCCATGTCTATGATTTATTGAAGTAATGTTCTTCAGGACATTTTTTAATTTTTATTTTTAAATTTATAATTGGCATAATAATTGTACATATTTATAGGGTACAATGTGATGTTTCAATGCATGTAGATAATATAATGATCAAATTGGGATAACTACCATATCTATCACTTTAAACATTTGTCGTTTTTATGTGACAGGTGACCACATTTAACATATTCTGTTTTAGCTGTGTTGAAATATACACCAAATTGTAGTTTGCTATAGTCATCCTCCTGGAATTATTTTTTTTCTGAGTTTAGATTTTCAGAACACCACAAACTGGAAACCAAATTATTAATCAAATTGACAGAAAAATGTTATTCTTATTAATAAAAATACCATTTTATATGTATATTTGTAACTGCAATGTCTATTGTGAGCTGTAATCCCTTTATGGAGGTAAATATGCAAATAAAATAAGCAAATGGTGAAAAAGCAGCCTTTCAGACTGACTACTTTCTAAATAGATCCAAACTTCCATCCAAATAAGAAGGTGCAATATTAAAATTTTAAGACTTCTAAGTCATTTTGTGGGGGTAAAGGATTAATATTACATTTCAGGAGTTGGATTAGAACAGTGAGTAAAATGAATAAGATAAGGAATTCAAGATCTTTTCTTAAATATATTGAACTGTGATGACCCATGTCAATTAAAATGTTCCAGGTTATGTGACGAACACTATAACCTTTACAAACATAAATTGTAGAGATTTGTATTTTGAATAAGGTTCAACTAAGTAGAAATGATAGCCTCCATAAGTTTATTTACTACTCCTGGAAATTTTTTTTTATTAAAAATAAAAATGTTATTGTAATTACAGTAGTGAGTTATATATAATGTCTCAATGGCAATTGTAGTTGATTGTCCCCCAAAATAACATTACTATTCTATATAGCTAAGTTTATTGGTTTCAGCATGACATAAATAGGCCTGCGTTTGAAAACAAAAATTTAACCTCTCTTATTGAGGTTATCCTTTCTATTTACCTCAACCTTATTCATCTTTCTAGGCATTATCATATAGTGAAAAATACTGAAATATACAGATAAATATTATTTATAAATATCACAGCCACCATTTACTGAGCCATCACCCACCATGTGTCAGGCATGTTAAGGATGTATCATACATCATTTCCAACACTCTGAACAGCACGCAGTGTAAATTTTGTTATCTCCACTGAAATTTCCCCCAGTGATTATAAGCAAACTGAGCTTAAAAGATGCTAAAGTGGCCAAGTACATAGAATGAGTGATTGACATGGATTCAAAACCAGACTTGAAAACTCAATCTCTTTCTACCAGCAAAAGTTCCTTAGAAAACAAATAAGTCAATACAAAACAATTGGGGATAGTCCCTACCTTTCAATGGCCATAATATTGTGTTTGATTTTTAGAGATCTCACGACGATAATGTGGATACTCCTGCTCAAAAATGTTTGTTTACTTTAATTATCAGTTCCATAAAGTATTTTACATTTATTTATAATTTGTTCTGAAATTAAATCTGCATATTAGGGGATGTCACAATGTGGTCTGACGCACGTTGGAAGACTCCGAGACCCTTTTAGTGGGTCCAAGAGTGCCTCAGTTTGTTTTCAAGTACTGATCTGTACATAGCTGGATCTTCTTTATATACTTCAACTAGAACAACATAACAGACTGAGTTCAGAAAAGTGGAATATTCAGTTGTTTTCTACTAAGCCAATCATTAAAGAGTTTCACAAAAATACAAAGCAGCACAGATCTTCTCATTAAACTTACTTTTGCTTTGCAGAATAACCATTTGTCATCAAAATGTTACTTTTGTTAATATTTATGTATATATTATTACTATTTAAAAAATTTAGTGAATTGCTAGGAAAATGAGTGAGTCTTTTAAAAATTTTTCAATTTTTATTTTTTAATTATTATTTTTTTGAAACAGAGTCTCGCTCTGTCCCCCAGGCTGGAGTGCAGTGGCACGATCTTGGCTCACTGCAAGCTCCTTCTCCAAGGTTCCTGCCTCAGCCTCCGGAGTAGCTGGGACTACAGGCGCCCGCCACCATGCCTGGCTAATTTTTTGTATTTTTTTTTTTTTTTAAGTAGAGATGAGGCTTTACCGTGTTAGCCAAGATGGTCTCGATCTCCTGACCTTGTGATCTGCCCACCTCGACCTCCCAAAGTGCTGGGATTACAGGCGTGAGCCACTGCACCAGGCCCCAGTTTTAATTTTTAATATGGTAATATCAATAGATACAACCTGCATAAACTAAAGCTCTTTGGGGCCTTCCATGACATTAAAAATGTAAGTGGTCTCAGGATAGAGAAGTTTCAGGACTATCACTGTACATTTTTGTAACATTTATTTTATTTATTGTTTTGCTAATTTATCTTTATGTAGTTGCTGCTTTATAAGATGTAAACTCCTTGATAATAAAAATGTCATTTGTTTTATTTGCTAGTGTGTTTAATGCCATGATGTGCATAACTGGCATGTAAGAAATATTTGGAGATTGTTGATTGGCAGAGATTAATTAAATTACCCTCATCATTACATAGGTAATTAAGCTCAGAGCAGAAATTAAAACTGAGATTTCTAGTAGTATTGTGAATCACAGCTAGAAAATAAAATCTGTCTCTAAAGTGGGAGGATTTCATATTTTAGCATGGGATTTTACACGGGATCAATTGGATTTTTTCTCTAGGGACATTGGAATGGAGACTAGGCAATGCCGTGTAGCTTAGCTATGCATGATTGACCTGTAAAGCTGTGTATCCACTGTCTGTATTTGGGATTCGATTCTCATTGGAGGGATGCCTTGATGAGCCACATCAAATTTTCAACTTCCTCCTGGTAAGTGTCCCATTCATTTTGCAGCCCAAGCTTAGGGAATAAAATTATGGCTTTCTTACAGAGGTATGAATTTGTTTGCTATAGAGGTGATATTTACTTTCAAAATCTAAATTTTTAAATATCCACAATTAGGTATTGACTGAAAGAAATTTATGTATAAAGATGAACTTTATTTAAGAAAGTGTATTTAGACTTCTCTATAGCTGGAAACCATCTCAATCTTTCTCTTAATATCTTGTCTTCTTATATTTATTTGTGTGCCTATGTTTGCATCTCATTTCTCTACATGGCTGGTGTATTAGTCCATTCTCACACTGCTATGAAGACATACCTGAGACTGGGTAATTTAAGAAGAAAAGAGATTTAATTGAGTTACAGTGTCACAGAGTATACAGGTAACATGGATGAGGAGGCCTCAGGAAACTTACACTCATGACAGAAAGCAAAGGGGAAGCAGGCACAATCTTCACATGGTGGAGTAGAAGAGAGGGAGAGCATGAAAAGGGAAGTGCTATACATTTTTAACCAACCAGATCTCCTGAGAACTCGTTCACTCTCACAAGAACAGCAAGGGGGAAATTGTTCCCATGATCCAATCATCTCTCATCAGGTCCCTTCCCCAACATTGGAAGTTACAATTCCACACGAGATTTGGATGGGGACACAGAGCCAAACCATATCAGTTGCCTTATATTATTAATTATATGTGGCTCATCAAAGCATCCCCCCAATGGGAATCGAATCCCAAATACAGACAGTAGGTACACAGCTTTACGGGTCAATCATGCATAGCTAAGCTACACGGCATTGCCGTGTCTCCATTCCAAAGTCCCTAGAGAAAAATCCAATTGATCCCATGTAAATGAGTTATCTACTCTCTCTATACCATTCTCTGAGCCTAGGGTGGTGGCATGTTTAGGTTGGGAGCGGGAGTGTTGTTTTACATAAAATGTAAAGCTAAGTGTATGTTCTTTATGAAGGAATACAAAGAAGTAGATATATGGGAAAGGTCTGTACCTTTAGGACTCCAAATTATCAAATCCTTCAAAAGATGTTAGATCTTTATATAAAGTGATAGGGAATCCTTACTGATTTATGAAACATCAATCCCCAAATTATATAAACTTTTGCTTTAGTGGTTTTAATACTACTTGCCATAAGGCCTCTGGGAGATTTGATCAAAAACAAAAACGATATCGTAACTACAGTAGTGAGTCATGCATAATGCCTAAATGGCAGTTTTAGTTGGTTGTCCTAAAAAATAACATTACTATTCTACATAACTAAGTTTGTTGGTTTCAGCATGACATAAATAGGCCTTTGTTTGAAAGTAATTTAAATGTAACTATACACATACATATTGAAACTTTTCAGGATACATTTTTACTATGAATTTGCTGTATCTGAAATGTACAGAAATATACAATGCAGATTTTTATATAAAGCATAATATGAGGGAAATTATGAAATTTCAAAATAAGCTTTCAGTAGCATTGTAGTATGCTTTCGTAGAAACAAAGTTATCCAGAAGGCACATGAAGTCCCAGTGTGTCCTAAGTCAGCAATGCACAATGCCTAATTTATTTTCCCACAAGTTTTATGTCTAGAAGTTACATAATAGCTAAGAAGGAGCTTAGAGAAAAGCTTTAGAATAAATGAAACTAAGAGCTATAGGTTGTCATTACAATATTCTTTAAGAGCTTATCATTGCCCTGCAATAAATATATTGCTAAAAAATTTGTTCAATAAACAAACCTTGCAATAACGTGACACTGAGGCACATAATCACATACTTTTAATACTGTTTTCAAAAAATATTCATGAAATAAAATGTCAAAGTCCTTTCTACATTCAAGTTATTAAATAAAAATTGACTACAAAAAATATATTGCACATTGGTTCTGTTCACTATTAAGAATCCAGCTTAATAAGAAAAATGAATATAGAATCTATATACAATATAGTAATCATTACAATTCGTGTATGTAGCTCTCCTTGTTTCTTGTTGTCGAAGTAAGTAGTAATGATTCTACATGATATATTTTTATATTGTAGACTGCTAATGGGAAGATATGAGCACGTCAACTTTTCCTTTGTGGGAGAGGTTAGGAGACTGAGTGAATGATCAAAAGTGCTGCAACACAACACAGAGATTAGCTGAGTCTGGAAGGGGAAGATAATCCATTGTGCCGATGATAAGTATCCTTCCATTAGAGACAGGTGTTAGTTTGAGTTTTGCACTGGGTTGGAGAACTCTAAGAAATTTAGATATTTAAGTTATTTTTCTTATTCAATTTTCATTAAAGAAAATAGCTTTAATGTTTTTTGTGTTTGTCAAAAAAAGAAAAGAAAAGAGGGCCAGGCACAGTGGCTCACGCCTATAATCCCAGCACTTTGGGAGGCCGAGGAGGGCGGATCACCTGAGGTCAGGAGTTCGAGATCAGCCTGGTCAACATGGTGAAACCCTCTCTCTACTAAAAATACAAAAATTAGCCAGGTGTGGTGGCACACACCTGTAATCCCCTCTACTTGACAGGCTGAAGCAGGAGAATCACTTGGACCTGTGAGACGGAGGCTGTAGTGAGTTGAGGTCCCGCCATTGCACTCCAGCCTGGGTGACAGACAGGAGTCTGTCAACAAACAAACAGACAAACAAACAAACAAAAACTCTGCTATACCAATTGCTAAGTTACTATATATGTGAAAGAGAAATCAACCAACAGTGTATAAGGGTGAGAGAATCAAGGCTAGGATATGGAAGGAGGCGAGGTTGGCTAATGGCATTTACTTAGAGGAAGAGAGAGCAGGAAGTATTTTTTCCAACTATGTGGTTCCTGATACAAGATCTGAAAATATGATAAGGTTTGACTTGCCAAAGTAGGGCAACAGCTTGCCAATGGAACAATGGCTGCTTCGTAAAACCATTTGCTCTGAGTTCAGATAAGTAAAAAAACTTTTCTCCTATTTTCCTTGACTCTCTCATGCATGATCTTGGATTCTCTGTATTTTCCAGTTTGGGATATCACCACCTCTATCAGTTAGAGTCCACCTGCTGTAATAAACAACCTACAAAATTACAGTGATATAAATAAGTAAACTCTATTTCTGTGTATAACAATATCCTGGTAGTCCAGGTTATCAGGCAGCTTTGCCCCATGAAGACATTCACAAAATCAGACAATTTTCCTCCTGAGTTCCTACTATTCAATAGTTTGTGCCCTTGTGTACTCAGTCAAAAATAAGCTGCTTCCACATCTTCATTCCAGCCCATGGAAGGGGGGAAAAGACTCACCCATACAAAAAAGCTTAACTCAGATCACCCAGAAATAACACCCAATATGTTTACTCACACACATTGTTCCAAACATGAGGTAGATATGCGCACTTAATCAGAGGTAAGCCAGGGACATACAGGTTTTAGCTGGATGGTCAAATGTTTAGATAAAGATGTATTTATAGGGAAGGAAGAAAATAAATTTAGGGAGAAAAGCACTACTTGTCTGATTTCTGATTTCTTCAAGTTATCTATTCAAGTTGGATTTGGCTATGCAGTCAGTGATTTGCTTTCATTATACATTTCCTGACCGTAGCCTTATCCCTGGTTCTATTTTTATCACCCCATTACTGTCTTTCATCCTCTCATATATGCTTTTTTCTTTATTTTCTGATTCCACTCCCACCTCTCAACCCAAAATTTTGCTGTAACTTCTTTCAGCGGTATATTTTGGTACCTAGTACAGTGAAAGTGCTGAGTGTTAAGGTTCCATTAAAGGAAAAATATACATTTTATATAATTGCATTAAAAAGATTACTTACAGTTAAGTAAATTAAAAAGGATATCATGTACATAATGCATTTGATTTGGAAGTTGAGTTTTATAATGTTTAAAAACTGTAACAATATAAGGATAAAAGATAATTCTAGATGAAAAATTCATACATTAAAAATACTATTGTAGAAAAAGTACAAAGTTTCTATAATAAAGAGAAAGTAATGCAATATGTTGGATTCTGTGCATGCAATACATTTTTATTGTGCATCAAGTATATTTATACTGTTTTGGCTACTGGGCTTCAATCATGATCAAAACAGCTAAAACTTATTGGCTCTATGAATTCAGCATTCTACTGGGGTAAGAGGGATAATTAATTAAAAATACTTAACACTGAATTACTCATTAGGTTAGAAGGCAAGGCATCAAACTCTGCTACTTTCCATAGATATATCTGGTTCTTTACTCCTCATCAACAGATGGAAGATTTTCCTCACTCCTTTGAGATTATGCATAAGAAAATGATGTATAGACATATTCAATAACTATTATAGGCATATTCAATAACTTATACACAATTTCCCATGTTCTCTTCTTTCTTTCTACTGCTGACGTAACTGGGTAAACAGAAGGTGGTGGTAGAATCTTAGTTTGATAGATCATCCATCAGCTGAATCCAAAGGAACTACAATCCGCTGAGACTCCCTGCAGACCTACATGGTATTTCAGAATGATCTTGGTTATTTAAACCACTGAGATTTGAGACTGATTGTCACATTACTATAACTTACTTACACTGTTTGAAACAGGCATTTTCAATTCAAAACAAACAAAGAAAACCAAACAAAAACAGGTCAGGGAAAGGAGAATAAACAACAACAAAGAGAAGATGATTTGCAGTTCAAAACAGGTGGTGAATAGAGATTTTCCATCGAATATGAGACAGATGAATAATAAATGAAGGTGAGGGAGATAGTAATGAAAATATTTGGGGGAAGACAGTCCAGACTGAGGAAATAGCCTGTGCAAAGGGCCCTAAGGCAGGGATTTTCCTTGCTTATTCTGTGTATAGAAAGGCCATTTAACAGAGTCACCAGACAATTGACTGACTGAAATCAACAAGTGGATTATTGATGAGAAAGATGGTGGGTAGATCGTATATGGCCTTTTTGTCATTGTAAGGATTTTGACTACTTGTCTGAGTAAAACATGAGAAATGATATTAAGTGACAAAATAGAAATTTTATTTTAAAGGAATCACTCAGACTGCTGGTTCATATAAAAAGTAAAGTGGGACAACTGCAGTCAGGCTAATTAGGAGTTTGTGTGTGTGTGTGTGTGTGTGTGTGTGTGTGTGTGTGTGTGTTTCTTTAAGTTCCTAGATACATGTGCAGGATGTGCAGGTTTGTTATATAGGTATACATGTGCCATGGTGGTTTGCTGCACCTATCAACCCATCATTTAGGTTTTAAGCCCCGCATGCATTAGGTATTTGTTCTAATGCTCTCCCTCCCATTGTCTCCCAACCCCCAACAGGCCCCTGTATGTGTTGTTACCCTCCCAGTGTTCATGTGTTCTCAATGTTCAACTCCCACTTATGAGTGAGAAAATGTGGTGTTTGGTTTTCCATTCCTGTGTTAGTTTGCTGAGAATGATGGCTTCCAGCTTCATCATGTTCCTGCCAAGGACATGATCTCATTCTTTTTTATGGCTGCATAGTATTCCATGGTGTATATGTGCCACATTTTCTTTATCCAGTCTATCACTGATGGGCACTTGGGTTGGTTCCAAGTCTTTGCTATTGGAAATAGTGTTGCAATAAACATAACTGCGCATGTATCTTTATAGCAGAATGATTTATAATACTTTGAGTATATACTCAGTAATGGGATTGCTGGGTCAATTGATATTTCTGGTTCTAGATCTCTGAGGAATCTCCAGGCTGTCTTCCACAATGGTTAAACTAATTTACACTCTCACCAATTGTGTAAAAGCATTCCTATTTCTCTACAGCCTTGCTGGCATGTGTTGTGTCTTGGCTTTTTAATAATCGCCATTCTGATTGGCATGAGATGGTATATCATTGTGGTTTTGATTTACATCTAATGATTAGTGATGATTAGCTTTTTTCATATGTTTGTTGGCTGCATAAATGTCTCCTTTTGAGAACGGTCTGTTCATATCCTTTGCCCACTTTTTGATGGGGTTCTTTGTTTTTTTTCTTGTAAATTTATTTACATTCCCTGTAGATTCTGGATATTAGGTCTTTGTCAGATGGGTAGATTGCAAAAATTTTCTCCCATTCTGTAGGTTGCCTGTTCACTCTGATGATAGTTACTTTTGCTGTACAGAAGCTCTTTAATTTAATTAGATACCATTAGTCAATTTTGGCTTTTGTTGCAATCACTTTTGGTGTTTTAGTCATGAAGTCTTTGCTCATGCCTATGTCCTGAATGGTATTGCTTACGTTTTCTTCTAGGGTTTTTATGGTTTTGGGTTTTACATTTAAGTCTCTAGTCCATCGTGAATTAATTTTTGTATAACGTGGAAGGAAGGGGTCCAGTTTCAGGTTTCTGCATATGGCTAGCCAGTTTTCCTGACACCATTTATTAAATAGGGAATCCTTTCACCATTGCTTGCTTTTGTCAGGGTGTCAAAGATCAGATTGTTGTAGGTGTGTGGTGTTATTTCTGAGGTCTCTGTTCTGTTCCACTAGTCTATATAGGTACCAGTACCATGCTGTTTTGGTTACTGTAGCCTTGTAGTATAGTTTGAAGTCAGGTAGTGTGATATCTCCAGCTTTGTTCTTTTTTCTTAGAATTGTCTTGGCTATTTTTTTGGTTCCATGTGAAATTTAAAGTAGTATTTTTCTAATTCTGTCAAGAAAGTCGATGGTAGCTTGATGGGAATATCATTGAATCTGTAAACTACTTAGAACAGTATGGCCATTTTTATGATACTGATTCTTCCTACCCATGAGCATGGAATGTTTTTCCATTTTTTTATGCCCTCTCATTTCCTTGAATAGTGGTTTGTAGTTCTCCTTGAAGAAGTACTTCACATTCTTTGTAAGTTGTATTCCTAGGTATTTTATTCTCTTTGTAACAATTGTGAATGGGAGCTCATTCATGATTTGGCTCTCTGCTTGTCCATTGTTTGTATATAGTAATGCTTGTGATTTTTGCATATTGATTTTGTATTGAGAATTTGCTGAAATTGCTTATCAGCTTAAAGAGTTTTTAGGCTGAGATGATGGGGTTTTCTAAATATAGAATCATGTTATCTGCAAACAGAGGCAATTTAGCTTCCTCTCTTCCTATTCTAATATCCTTTATTTCTTTCTCTTGCCTGATTGCTCTGGCCAGAACTTCCAATACTATGTTGAATAGGAGTGGTGAAAGAGGACAATCTTGTCTTGTGCTGATTTTCAAAGGGAATGCTTCCAGCTTTTGTACATTCAGTATGACATTGGCTAGGGGTTTGTTTTCTCAGTACCACATGGCATTTATTCTAAAATTGACCACATAATTGGAAGTAAAACACTTCTCAGCGAATGGAAAAGAATAGAAATCATAACAAACAGTCTCTCAGACCGCAGTGCAATCAAATTAGAACTCAGGATTAAGAAACTCACTCAAAACGGCACACTACATGGAAATTGAACAACCTGCTTCTGAATGACTCCCGGGTAAATAACGAAATTAAGGCAGAAATAAAGAGGTTCTTTGAAACTAATGAGAAAAAAGAGAAAATGTACCAGAATCTCTGGGAAACAGCTAAAACAGTGTTAAAAGGGAAATTTATAGCATTAAATGCCCACATCGGAAAGCTAGAAATATCTCAAATTGACACCCTACCATAACAATTAAAAGAACTTGAGAAGCAAGAGCAGACAAATCCAAAAGCTAGCAGAAGACCAGAAATAACTCAAATCAGAGCAGAAATGAAGGACACAGAAACACAAAAACCTGTGTGTGTGTGTGTGTGTGTGTGTGTGTGTGTTAAGATGGTATCTCACTCTCTCCCCTAGGTGGGAGTGAAGTGGTGCAATCTTTGCTCATTTCAACCTCCGCCTCCAGGGTTTAAGCAATCCTCTAATTAGGAGATTATTATATTAATCCATGTGAGAGATGATGGTGGCTCAGATTAGAACAGTAGCATTAGAGAGGGTGACATGGGTCCTGATGAATTACATGTGAATGTGAAAAAAGAGAGTATTCAAAATGACTCCAGGCTATTTTGGCCTACAACACTTGAAGAAAGAGAGGAGGGAAATTGAGACAGAGAGACAACACAACTTTTTAAAAATGCTTTGCTGAGAAAGAGGAGTACACAGATGGAGGATTGCAAGAGATGCAGGTCAAGTGTGCGTGTGTGTGTGTGCGTGTGTATATATATAAAGTTTGAAAGAAATAACACTATGTTTTTGTGCTGATTTAAATGTTGTTGGAGACAACCAAAATAAATAAATTCTGAAGACAACCTAAGTGTGTGTGTGTATATATATATATGTATACACACACACACACACACACACACACACATATATAGGTATCAAAATGTGAAGACCTTAACAACACCCAGAATTAAAGATAATTTACCTGCAAAGAAATGTCTATTGGAAAAAAAACACAAGAATCAATGGAATCAAGAAAGATATTCTTATAATACTTAGTTAGGAAAGATAAAGTAATAGTTGATAAGTTTTACTATATTACAGTTACAAAATTTTTTATTGAAAGATTCAGCTGATAAAATAAAAAGCTACAATTTATAAAACATATTGGCAACCCATATATCTGAAAGATATCCACAATATGAAAACAACTTCTATAAATTAATACCGAAAGTGAAAAATGGAGCTAAATATTTATGAAGAAATTTGAAAGAGGAAGAATAAAAGTAGTGATTGAACATATGAATAAATGAAATTCAGCCTCATTACTCATGGGGAGATATAAATTAAGACTTCCATGAAAAATTGTTTTATATTTATCCCAGTATCAAAAATTCAAACATTTGATTATACCAAGTGGTGGAAAGCGTACGTATCAATTTCTACTTTTGTACATGACTGGAAAGAGTTTGTATCAGTGCAACCATTATTTTAAAAGGTTTTGAAATTACTTTATTCTCTATTATTAATTTTTTGTTACAGTTTAGTTATCATTCTTTCAATGGTTTCCTGGAAATTCCAAAATGTATTTGTAACAATATACTCTATCTGAAATTATCAATTTTACTATGTCCCAGACAATAAATGTAGAATGGACCAATAATATTTACTCCAGCCTTTTTAGATTTTTTTCATATGTTAAAATTCTAACAATTTATGTTATAAAGCCCACAAACATTGTTACTATTGTTACTTCAAACATTTTCACTCCCGTGCTCACATACCTGCATGTACCCATACACATTTATGGTTTTTTCTGTGCTTTTTATTTCTAATTAGAATTCTAGCTGGCATCATTTCCTTCAGAGTGAAGAACTTTATTTAGTTGTTCTTGTAATGCAGGTGTGCTAGTGATGAATTCTTTTAGCTTTTGTGTTTTTTTTTTTTTGAGGTACAGGTTGTTTCACCTTAATTGAAGGTTACTTTCATCCAGTGTAACAGTCTAGGTTGACAGGTGTTTTTTTGTTATTGTTCTTGTTTTTGTCCGTTTCAGTAATTTTAAAATGAGGTAAAATCTGTAAAATATCTCAAGGTCCTGTCACTTAGAATATAAAAATATATATTTGGATAAACAGGAGATTATAGGATTCCAAATACATTTAATTAAATAATGGCTCAAATACTGAAATCTGCTGAGTAGATAGTTGTCCTTTCTTTGTTGGTCCTCAATAGAAAACTGGATTCTGTTGTTGTTGTGGTTGTTGTTCGTTTTGCTAGTGTATAACTGTGTTACAATTAATATTTTATATTGTTTCATGTTGCATTTTGTAGAGCTGTGTATCATCAACTATTTATTTTCATTTTTTTATTTTTTATTATACTTTAAGTTCTAGGTACATGTGCATAACGTGCAGGTTTGTTACATATGTATACTTGTGCCATGTTGGTGTGCTGCACCCATCGACTCGTCATTTACATCAGGTATAACTCCCAGTGCAATCCCTCCCCGCTCCCCCCTCCCCATAATAGGCCCTGGTGTGTGATGTTCCCCTTCCCAAGTCCAAGTGATCTCATTGTTCAGTCCCCACCTATGAGTGAGAACATGCGGTGTTTGGTTTTCTGTTCTTGTGATAGTTTGCTGAGAATGATGGTTTCCAGCTGCATCCATGTCCCTACAAAGGACACAAACTCATAAAGGATTCCCTATTTAATAAATGGTGCTGGGAAAATTGGCTAGCCATAAGTAGAAAGCTGAAACTGGATCCTATCCTTACTCCTTATACGAAAATTAATTCAAGATGGATTAGAGACTTAAATGTTAGACCTAATACCATAAAAACCCTAGAAGAAAAACTAGGTAATACCATTCAGGACATAGGCATGGGCAAGGACTTCATGTCTAAAACACTAAAAGCAATGGCAACAAAAGCCAAAATTGACAAATGGGATCTAATTAAACTGAAGAGCTTCTGCACAGCAAAAGAAACTACCATCAGAGTGAACAGGCAACCTACAGAATGGGAGAAAATTTTTGCAATCTACTCATCAGACAAAGGGCTAATATCCAGAACCTACAAAGAACTCAAACAAATTTACAAGAAAAAAACAAACCACCACATCAAATGGTTGGCAAAGGATATGAACAGACATTTCTCAAAAGAAGACATGCATACAGCTAACAGACACATGAAGAAATGCTCGTCATCACTGGCCATCAGAGAAATGCAAATCAAAACCACAATGATGAGCATTTTTTCATGTGTCTGTTGGCTGTATGAATGTCTTCTTTTGAGAAATGTCTCTTCATATCCTTTGCCCACTTTTTGATGGGGTTGTTTGTTTTTTTCTTGTAAATTTGTTTGAGTTCTTTGTAGGTTCTGGATATTAGCCCTTTGTCAGATGAGTAGATTGCAAAAATTTTCTCCCATTCTGTAGGTTGCCTGTTCACTCTGATGGTAGTTTCTTTTGCTGTGCAGAAGCTCATAGGTGGGAACTGAACAATGAGATCACTTGGACTCGGGAAGGGGAACATCACACACCGGGGCCTATCATGGGGAGGGGGGAGGGGGGAGGGATTGCATTGGGAGTTATACCTGATGTAAATGACGAGTTGATGGGTGCTGATGAGTTGATGGGTGCAGCACAGCAACATGGCACAAGCATACATATGTAACAAACCTGCACGTTATGCACATGTACCCTAGAACTTAAAGTATAATAATAAAAAATAATTTAAACAACAACAACAACAACAACAAAAAAAACAAAACCACAATGAGATACCATCTCACACCAGTTAGAATGGCAATCATTAAAGTCAGGAAACAACAGGTGCTGGAGAGGATGTGGAGAAATAAATTGTTAATAATAACATTATTGAATGTAAGATTTAAACTTTTAAAACAATTATTATATAGCATGGCAGGCAGAATAATTTCTTCTCAAAAAAAATGTCCCCTTATTCATACCTGGAATCTGTGAATATGTTTATTTATATGGCAAATGAGGCTTTACAGATGAGGTCAAAGCACAGATTGAGATGAAGAGATTATCCTGGATCATAAGGCTGGACCCAGTGTAATCACCAGGGATCCAATAAATGAAAGACAGAGTCAGGAGGATGAGAGTCAGAGAGATTTGAAGATGCTGCTTCTCTGCTGGTTTTAAGGATGTAGGAAGGGGCCATGAACTGAGGAATACAAGAGTGGCCTGCAGAAGGTGGAAAATACGAAAGAATGGATTCTCCAATAGACCCTCTAAAAGAAACACAGACCTGTCAACACCTGGACTTTAGCCCAGTGAAACCCATTTCAGACTTTATACCTCCCAAATTGTAGAATAATGACTTTAGTTTATTTTAAGCCACTAAATTTGCATATATTAATTTTTTTGAGCTCTGGTGTGGTGAGCATATAAGAAAGGAATGTGAAAAGAGAATGGAAAAGAGACTTTCATGGAGGTTTGTAAAAACAGTATCAGGATTGCCATGACTTTCTCTTCACTGAGCATTAGCGTTTTATCTAATTTGTCCACAAAAAGGGAATATATATACACACATATACACATGTTTACACACATATACGTATGTATATACACACACACACAAAATTCGTTTTTTTAAAAAAACCACATAATTAAAAATGTTGAATATATATGTATATATGTGTTATTCTCTCTATATAGATATACACCTAATTATTTTTAAATAGCACATATAATTTCTTTTTAAAAAATTTAAATATGTATGCGTGTGTGTGTGTGCGCACGCACACGCGTGTGTATAGAGTTGACCCTTGAACATGTGAGTTTGAACTGCACAGGTTCACTTACATTGAGATTTTCTCTCTCTTCTGCTACAGCTGTGATATAGCAAGACCAACCCATCCTCTTTCTCCTCCTCATCAACTCAACGTGAAGACAAGGATGAAGACTTTATGATGATCCACTCCCACTTAATGACTAGTACATATATTTTCTCATCCTAATGATTTTCTGAAACCCATTTTTCCCTAGCTTACTTATGCCATATTTTAAGAATATAGCATATAATACACATAACATACAAAATGTGTGTTAACAGAATTTTTACATTGTCAGGTCAGCGGTAGGCTATTAGAAGCTAAGTTCTGGGTCAGTCTAAGTTATCCCTGAATTTTTGACTTCATGGGGGTTGGTACTCCTACCTCCAACATTGTTCAAGGGTCAACTGTATGCAATACATGTACCCCCCTCACCCTTCCAACACACACATTCTCCAAAATTGTCAGGGTATGTGGGCAGGCTGGAAACTTATACTGGTTTTCTATGTTGCATTCCTGAGGCAGAATTTCTTTTTTTCTGGGAAACTGCAAATGTTTTTGCTTGTAAGTTCTTCAGCCTATTGGAACAGGCCCACTTAAATTATTGAGCTTAAATCAAATGTTTAAAAAGTTTAAATTTTATTTATTATTTATTTTAAAAATTGATAACAAGACATCATGTGGAACACGATGTTTTGAAGTACATATATAATACAGGATGGTCTAATATAGCTAAATAACAAATGCTTTATCTTACACAGTTATCATTTTCACCATAAGAACATACAACATCCACCCTGTTTACATTTTCAAGAATAAAATATATTATCATTTATTATAATCACCTTGCTGACCAATAGACTCCTTGAAATTGATTTCTCCTATCTAACTACATTTTCATTTACTTTGGCCAATATCTCCCCAAATCCCAAACCCTCCTAACCACCCCAGGTTCTGGTAATCACCATTCTACTTTTTACCTCTATGTGATTAATGATTAATGATTCTAGATGCCATATTAGTCAGGGTTCTCCAGAGGGAAGAACTCATAGGATATATGTGTAAGTGAAAGGGAGATTCTATATATATTATATATATGCATATAAGTATGTGTACTGTATATATAGTATATATACTATATTTATACATACTATACATACTAGTATGTATAGTATTAGTACTAGTATGTAGTACTACTAGTATGTAGTATATATAGTATACATATGAGATATAAATATCTATGTATGAGATATATGTACTAGTATATATAATATATTATAATATTATATATAATATAATAAAATAATATATTATAATATATTATTATAATATAGTTTTTATTATTATATAATAATATTATTATAATATATAATACAGTATAATAATTTAGTATTATATATAATACTATGTAATATAATATAATTTAGTATTATATATAATTAATATATATACTAGTAGATATATTATATATTATATATACTAGCATACTGGTATATATAATATACCATAGTGTGTATAATATAGTATATATAATATACTAAATATTATATATATACCTATATAGTGCTGGCAGAAATGATTAACGTTTGATTAGTGGGCTGGGAGAGGAAGATTAGTATATAATATATAATATGTATATCACATTTTCTTTATCTATTCATTCAGTTATGGACAATTAAGTAGATTACATCTCTTGGCTACTGTAAATAGTTCTACCATAAGCATGGAGAGCTGATATCTCCTCAACACACTAATTTCAGTTCCCTTGGATATCGGCCCAGCAGTGGGATTGCTGGTTCATATAATAGTTTTATTTTTAATTTCTTTAGGAATCCCATATTGTTATCCATAATGGCTGTATCAATTTATATTTCAATCAACAAGTGTGCAAGAGTTTTATTTTCTCCACATACTTGTAAGCACTTGATCTCTTTAAAGTTTTTAATAATAGCCATTCTAATTGGGGTGGGTGATATTCATTGTGGTTTTAATTTGTATTTCTCTGATAATTATTGATATTCAGCATTTATTCATGTCTGCCAGAAATTTTTATGCCTTTTTATGTGCAGTGTCTATTTAGGTTTTTAGCCTATTTTTATTTTAATTTATTTGGTTTTTGGTAATAAAATTTTAAGTTTCTTATATTTAAGCCTTCATTCATTTTGAGTTAATATTTCATACAGTGAGAGATAAGGGACAAACTTTATTCTTCTGCATGTGGCTATCCAGTTTTTCAACACCATTTATTGAAGAAATTGTCCTTTACCCATTCTGTATTCTTGGTACCTTTATTGAAAATTGGTTAACTGTAAATGTGTAGATTTTTTTCTGGAAACTTTTTTTCTGTGCCTTTAATCTACATGTCTATTTTTATGTCAGTACTATGCTGTTTTGGTCACTATAGCTTTGTAGTATACTTTGAAGTAAGTTAGTGTGTGGCAAGTCTAAATCTTTTACTTAACATCAACTGACTATAAATGTTAATCACATCTAAAGACACCTTCACACGACCATTTAGACTAGTGTTTGAATAATGCCTGGATTTCATAGCCTAGTCAAGTGGACACATAAAATGAACCATCACAGTCCACTCCTTGTCAATTTGTCACACATACACGTCTCCTTAAACCATATTTAATTTCCAAATATAGATAATAGCAAAGAATACTTCTTTCTGACATAATACAATCATCTTGCATAACCCTGAAAATCCACTAACTCTTTCCCCAGAAGAGAATGAAAAGGCCTTGGGTGGTGTTTTCTCTGATATCATGTAACTCAAATGCTATAATATAAAGTTAATATTTAAGTAGTATGTTGCAAAATTAATACAACTTTTTTATAGAAAGGGATAATGTAAGAGAAAGCAAAGGTATTTGTGTGCATGTGTTTGTCTGTATATGTACACACAGTCACACATATGTATACACATATATATGTACATATACCCCACGTATATATACACACATATTTACAATTAAATCATATTTACAATACAGTAAAGTTTCAGTTCATGTTTCTGAAGCGGTCCTGTGGTCTTAGCTGGTAATTATAATTGCCTTCTTCCACTACCCATTCCATGTTACATTTGTCTTCAGCAAGCGCCTCAGCTAGTTGTGGTTCTTTGTCGAGTGGCATAATGCAAACCTTTATTTCTTAAGGGTCTGTGTCTTCTTTTTTGAGATGGGGTCTTACTCTTTTGCCCAGGCAAAAGATAGGGCCATGAGTGCATGGCCCTATCAGAGCTCGCTGTAACCTTAAATTCCTGGGCTTGAGCAATCCTTACACCTCAGCCTCCCAAGTAGATGAGACTACAGGTACATGACACCACACCAGGCTAATTATTTTGTTTTTTATATTTTGTAGAGGTGGGGTCTTGCTATGTTGCCCAGGCTATTCTTGAACTCTTGGCCTCAAGCAATCCTCCCACTTTGGCTTCCTGAATTGCTGCGATTACAGGTTTGAGCCACTGCACCCAGATTTTCATCAACTTTTAATCACAACAGGATATGGTAGTACTCAGAGGTCCTAAGGAATCTCCTGTATTGTAGTTATATTCTTCCTTACTTCAATTGCAGAAGTCTAATTTCCCTTAGTATTAAAGACCAATCACCCTGAAAGTATAGTAGCTCCTTTATTTGCCTGTTGATTCAGAGTCATGAGAAATCCAAATCGAGTGAGTAGCAGTCTTGATTTCCAGTTCAATAAAATCATTGTTCTTTCTCTTGGTGTACTTCTTAGCTTTGGAATGAAAACTTCTGGACCAGTAGACCATAAAGTTGCTGGAACAGAAGGTAAAAAATTTCCTAGTGGAGCATTAGGGGTTACAGTGAAAGTACCATTCTTATTTCTACTCTATTGATTCCTGAACCAATAAATGCTGGCTATGGAAGAAACAGCAATTTATATGGGTCACAGATATAGAACATAGAGAGCCTCCTGAAGGAATAACATTGCCCCAATCCTGCAAGATATTTCCACCAAGCTGTCAATGTAGCTGAATCTTCAAAGGGCCATTCTGTCAAGCCAGCTGCTTTAGAATGGCGGGGAATATGGAAAGATCAGTGAATTCTACTACAAATTTGAAAAGAGCAGGCAAATGTAACAATGCAGTAAAAGCATCAAATTTCCCTATCCCCTAAAACCAATAACTGTCAGCATTTATTGTGACCTTTTTCTACAAATGTGTTTTGTCTGCTTTTATTTATTCTTTTATTTTTTTTTATGGCTTACATATGTAATCTCAGCACTTTGGAAGGCCATTGCCTGCTTTAAAATTTGTATTTTATACATAGATTGTGTGCTGTCTTTAATCTATAGTCATCTGTCAATTAACAAAAAGGATAGGTTCTCAGAAATGCATTTTTGGGCAATTTTGCCATTGTGTGAACAACATAGAGTAGATTGGCCAAATTTAGATGATATAGACTACTATATATCTAAGATATATGGTATAGCCAGTTGTCCTAGGTTACAAACATGAATGGCATGCTTGTCCTGAATGCTATAGCCAATTGTAGCACAATGGTAAGTACTTAAGTATCTAACCATACAAAAATATGGTAAAAATGTGGCTTACAGATAAAAGGAACACCTGTATAGGGCACTTACTGTGAGTGGAGCTTGTAGGAATGGAAGTTGCTCTGGGAGTGTCAGTGAGTACGTGGTGAGTGAATGTGAAGGCATAGGTAGGATGTTACTATGCATTACCGTAGATTTGCAAAGGCAGTACACTTCAGCTACACTACATTTATAAAAAAATTCCTTCAATAATAATTTATCTTAGCTTACTGTAACTTTTTTACTTTATTTACTTTTTAATTATTTTCAAATTTTGACTACTTTGTAATCGTATTATAGCTTAAAACACAAAAAACAAAAGTTTCTTTATATTTTTATTCTATATTTTTAAATTTTATTTTTTATTTTTTTACTTTATACTTTATATTTTTATTCTACAGTTTTTAAATTTATTTGTTCAATTTTCATTTTTTACTTTCCAAATTTTTGTTAAAAACAAAGATACACACACATTAGTCTAGACCCACATAAAGTCAGGATCATCAGTATCACTGTCTCTTACCTTCGTATCTTGTCCACTGGAAGGTCCTCAGGGACAATAATACACAAGGACCTGTCGTCTCCCATAATAATAAGGCCTTCTTCAGGAATACCTCCTGAAGGATCACCTGAAGCTGTTTCACAGTTAATATTCATTTTTAAGTAAGCAGAGGGAGTACACTCAAAATAATAATAAAAAAGTATAGCAAATACATAAACCCGTTAACAGTTGTTTATTGTCATTATTAAGCATTAGGTACTACACATAATAATAGCATGTGCTATACTTTTATAAGGCTGGCAGGGCAGTAAGTTTGTTTACACCAGCATCATCACACACATATGGGTAAATGCTTTGGCTATGATGTTGCAATGGCTAAATTAAGCAATAGGAATTTTTCAGTGCAGTGACTGTGTATTTTAAGGTTTTTCCATGTCACACAGTTTTGCCACTCTCTATGGCTGCCACATTGTTCAACTTATGGTTTTACCATATTGTGTTTATTTATTAGTGAAGATAGTTAGAGTGTTGTTATAGGCTTTTTTCTACTTAGCTTTTTTTTTTTTTTTTTTTTTTTTTTTTTTTTTTTTTTTTTTGAGGCAGGTCTCACTCTGTCACCTAGGCTGGAGTACAGTGTCACAATCTCAGCTCACTGCAACCTCCGCCTCCCGGGTTCAAGCGATTCTCCTGCCTCAGCCCCTTGAATAGCTGGCCTTACAGGTGCCTGTCACCAAGCCAGCTAGTTTTCGTATTTTTAGTAGAGACCGGGTTTCACCTTATTGGCCAGGCTGGCCTCAAACTCCTGACCTCGTGATCCGCTAGCCTCGGCCTCCCAAAGTGTTGGGATTACAGGCGTGAGCCACCGCACCTGGCCTTAAACTACCATTTCTTTATAGAGTGTCTGTATGAATACATGAATTTATTTTTTATCAGTGCTTATATTAATGATACATTAATGAAATTCATTCATTTAATAAATAATTTACTTTATTTTTTTAAATTTTTGTGATTACATAGTAGATGTATAAATTTATGGGGTACATGAGATGTTTTGATACAAACATGTAATGTGAAATAAGCACATCATGAAGAATGGGGTATCTATCCTCTCAGTCATTTATCCTTTGACTTACAAACAATCCAATTACATTATTTATTTTTAAATATATAAGTAAGTTATTATAGACTATAGTCACCCTATTTTGCAATCAAATGGTAGATCTTATTTATTCTTTCTATCTTTTTGTACCCATTAGCCATCTCCACCTGCCCTCCAACCACCCATAAGTTCAATTGTTTTGACTTTTAGATCCCACCAATTGGTGAGAACATGCAATGTTAGTCTTTCTGTGCCTAGTTTATTTCACGTAACATAATGATCTCCAGTTCCATCCGTGTTGTGGAACATGGCTGGTTCTCATTGTTTATATGACTGAATAGTACTTCATTGCGTGTATGTACCACATTTCCTTTATTCACTCATCTGTTGATGGACATTTAGGTTGCTTTCAAATCTTAGCTATTGTAAACACTGCTGCAAGAAACATAGGAGGCCGGTTATCTCTTTGATACACTGATTTCCCTTCTTTTGGGTAGATAACCAGCAGTGAGATTCCTGGATCACATGGTAGCTCAATTTTTATTTTTTTGAGAAACTTCCAACTCTTCTCCATAGTGGTTGTACTAATTTACATTCCCACTGACAATGTACAAGGATTCCCTTTTCTTCACATACTCGCCAGCATTTGTTATTGCCTGTCTTTTGGATGTAAACCATTTCCACTGTGGTGAGGTGTTATCTCATTGTAGTTTTAATTTGCAATTATCTGATGATCAGTGATGTTGAGCGCCTTTTCATATGACTGTTTGCCATTTGTATGTCTTCTTTTGAAAAAAACCCAAAAAAGTCTCTTCAAATGCTTTGTCCATTTTTGACTGAATTATTAGTTCTTTTCTAAGAGTTGTTTGAGTTTCTTATAAATTATGGTTATTAATCCCTTATCAGAGAGGCAGTCTTTCCAAATATTTTATCCCATTCTGTGGGTTGTCTCTTCACTTTGTTGATTGTACCATTTTCTGTGCATAAGCTTTTTAACTTGATGTGATCTCATTTGTCTATTTTTGCTTTGCTTGCCTGTGTTTGTGGGGTATTGCTCAAGAAGTCTTTGCCAAGACCAATGTGCTGGAGATTTTCTACAAAGTTTTCTTGTAATAGTTTCACAGTTTGAGGTCTCCTTGGTTTAGGTCTTGAATTCATTTTTATATATGGTGAGAGATAGGAGTCTAGTTTCATTCTTCTGCATATGTATATTCAGCATTCCCAGCATTATTTATTGAAGAGACCATCTTTTCCCCAATATATATTCTTGGCACCTTTGTCCTTCCTTTCAAGGCAGTGGATTCCTTTCTGGCCCAGGGTGTTTCTAGAAATGTCCTCTGGGAACTAGGGCCTGGAATGCAGGCCTTATGACTCTGACTGGTGCTCTATTCTGTTGTGGCTGAGTTGGTATCCAAAATGCAAGACAAAGTCCTCTCCAGTCTTCCCTCTCCTCTCCTCAAGTGGAAGGAAAAGGTCTCTCTTAGAGCCTGGAGCTGGGAAGCCAGGGGTTAGTGGAGGGGTGACACCAGCGTTCCCTTGGTTGCCCCAACTGGTGTCTCAGATTGTCACCTGTCCCCTCAGTCCACTGTCTCTGGACCTAGTTCAGCCCTAGAACTCACCTATGAGTTGCAGTCCTTATGGCCTAGACTGCCTTTGAAGTTTACTTAGAGACAAAAGAACTTTGTTTGGCCTTAGATGACAAGGTTTTCCAGGCACTCAAGTTTGGACCACTGGGATTGGCAATTCCCCTCTGGCGAGGGCGGGTTTAAATGCTCCCTCCTTGGGAGGGCATCAGCTGAGTTTAGTCTAGTTTTCCTTTCTTCTCTAACAGGATAACACTGAGTTCAACCACTCAGAATTGCTGTGTTCTCCTCCCTCAGCACCCAGAGACACTCCCCACATCACACTCTGCTGCTGGGGTGGGGGGCGGGTGGCATAAGTGATTCAGGACAGTTTTGTCTATCTCTTCACTGCCTGTTTCAGTAATATGATGCTAAAATCAGCTACTTTTGCTCACCTGATTTTTGGTTCTTATGAAGGTTTTTTGTTTGTTTGTTTGTTTGTTTGTTTTCCTGTGTAGGTAATTGTTAACTTGGTGTCTTTGCTGGGGAGATGACCAGTGGAGTTTACTATTCTGCCATATTGTTCTGCCCCTCCTGGAAATCATTTCTTGACACCTGACTATGGACGCTCAAAATGGTTATCAATACAACTGAAATTATCTTCCTTGTGTTCAAATTTATAGTGATTATGGAGTGCAGATATTAAATAACATAAGTGGAAGTGTGTGTGTGTGTGTGTGTGTGTGTGTGTGTGTGTGTGTGTTTATACAAAGCATAGATTCTATGGAAGTGGATAACCTAACTGATTTTGGGGTAAAATAAGATATATTCTAGAAGAATAATTAACTGAGAGGTCAGAAAGTTAGGAATTTAAGTAATATTCAGGACTGAAAGAAATCTATAATGTATAGAGAGAGAAGGAAGAGAGTGATAAAACAATTGGGAGAAGAAGATCAATAGAACTGCATTTCTTTTAAAGCCATGCTAAGAATTAGAACCAATAGAAAGTGTGGATAGTGAGTGGAGAATGTGAAGGACAGAAACCAAGGTTCTTTCTGAAGTTTTTCTCCTTTTAAATTGATAAACAATGTTACAATTTACTGACATAAAGAAGATGGCAGGTGGCAAAGTTCTGAAGGGAAAAGCGGGAGCTTATGTTTTGAAGGATGAAGTTTGAGGGGCTTATTAATTGTCCAAAGAGGAGATCTCAATGAGACATTTAGACCTAGAGGCCTACAAATATAGCAGTCTTAGGGTAGAAAACTGTATTAGAATCATAAATTTAGAAATTTCAACACTTAGTATTTAAACTAATGAGGTGGGATGAGATCACCAAAGTAATCAGTGTATATTGAAGCGTGCCGTGTAGCGTTATGTTGGGGAAAATGTGACAGTGTGTTTTAAAGCACTTGTCCAATTTCAGTTCCCAACAGGGAGCTAACCATTCCAGATTATTTGCTAATCTTTTTCTACTAGCTATTTAGTTTGGGTTTGAGGTTTTTTTTATGGGATCATACTCTGTGTATTGAACTGAAATTTGTTTTGGTCTCTAATTGACGTGATGAGGAACATTTTCTCTATTAGTATGCGTAATTCTACAGGATTACTTCTGTTTCATAATTTTTAGTGATAGTAATGTACCATAGTTTAATCATATTTATATTTAGATAACTTGCAACTATTAGTATTTAGTTATACATGGAATCGAGGTTGAGCACAAAAGAAGATTAATCAATAATAGAGGAGTTTATTTAAGTGTTACAGGTAATACTGCCTACCATCTAATAATCTGCATATGTTTTTATATGAATATAGGTTTTTTACATTTCTCATTGGGTCTCAGATTCAACATCTTACCACGGGGAGTAGGATTCTAGTGTCTGTAGATAAGAAATTTTATTATCACAGGGATTGCAAATCTAAGAGCACTGTTTCATTTGGTGATCAATTGGATAGAAAACTATCTGTTTAAAGTTATAGGAAAATATGGGTTATGGTGGACTGGCTAAGGGATACAATGTAAGCCTTTAAGTGAAACCTTCCTTGATATATATATTACAAATAATGCCATTACTCAATATTTACTTCTGTGGTACTCTTAGAATCTAAGCCCTGTGTAGGATGCCACACCATGCTGGAAATAATGGCATGGCAAACTTTCCTAGTGCATGTTAGATAACTTAGTCCACATGGAAATAATTCTGTGGGATGTATTTCTAAAAGTGTAAATGCAGAGTCTAAAGGTTTATCATTTTAAAAATTTTCATAGTACCTCTGGATGCTAAACAAACTTACATTCCCTCAACATCTTGTGAGAGCTTCAACTGCCCCACCTTTGATAACATGGGTATTATCAGTCTTTAACATTTTTGCTGATATAATCATTATTGTTTTAATTTTCATTACTCTGCTTAATATTCTGATTGAGCACGTTTGCATCTATTATTCTTCTGTTTGTATTTTTAAATTCCCTGCATCTCCTTGACTTCTTTACATTGTTTTACTTTTCTTCGCAATGTTTTTTATTTTGCTCTTTATAATGAATCCATGTTATTTTCGAGTCTGAAGTCTTTTCAAGATTTTCACCAAGTCTGCATGTATGTGGATTTAAACCTGCTTATGGTTTCCATTATTATAAATAATTTTTTTTTTTTTTGCGTGTGACTGTGACTGCATTGCAATCTGTGTGTGTGTGTGAGTGTGTGTGTGTTTACTGTGGTTAAGTCTCATCTTTTATTTATTTTGCACTATCTTGTTAAGTGATCTGCTAAGACCATAAAATGAGTTTGGAAGTTTTCCAATAATTGCTATACACTAGAATACTTCTAAAAACAGAAGAATTTTTTATTCTTGAAATATTGATGGCAGTTCCCTTAACATCGTGTGCTGGGATGGAATTTAGGTATACTTCTTGCTGTGTTTCTTATCCAGCTTTAGCAATAATACTTTGCTGGGCCTATTTTTTTTAGTTGTGTGTTGTTCCAGACAATTTGCTCTTTTCTGGGATCTTTTTCATTTTTTCCTACCTGCCTAACAGAAATACTGAGTTACTGACATCTAAACCTCGTGGTTGTAATGGGTTTTCTTGTCCAGAATTACATTTCACATGTTTTATGCTTTTCATCCCTGCCAGTCGGCTTCCCTCTGAATTAAGATTTAACTGTGAGTTTTTGAAATTATACTTTAAGTTCTGGGATCTGCATGTGCAGAACATGCAGGTTTGTTGCACAGGTTTACACGTGCCACGGTGCTTTGCTACACCCAGCATCCCGTCATCTACGTTAGGTCTTCCTCCTAATGCCATCCCTCCCCTAGCTGCCCAACCCCCAACAGGCCCCAGTGTGTGATGTTCCCCTCCCTGTGTCCATATGTTCTCATTGTCCAACTCCCACTTATGAGTGAGAATATTCGGTGTTTGGTTTTCTGTTTCTGTGTTAGTTTGTTGAGAATGTTGGTTTCCAGCTCCATTCATGTCCCTGCAAAGGACATGAACTCACCCTTTTTTAATGGCTGCATAGTATTCGATGATATATATGTGCCACATTTTCTTTATCCAGTTTATCAGTGATGGGCATTTGGGTTGGTTCCAAGTCTTTGCTATTGTGAAGAGTGCTGCAAGAAACACACGTGTGCATGTATCTTTAGAGTAGAATGATTTATAATCCTTTGGGTATATACCAAGTAATGGGATTGTTGGGTCAAATGGTATTTCTGGTTCTAGATCCTTGAGGAATCACCACACTATCTTTCAAAATGGTTGAACTAATTTACGCTTCCACCAACAGTGTAAAAGCGATCCTATTTCTCCACATCCTCTCCAGCATTGGTTGTTTCCTGACTTTTTAATGATTGTCATTCTAACTGGTGTGAGATGGTATTCATTGTGGTTTTGATTTGCATTTCTCCAATGACCAGTGATGATGAACACTGGTTGGCCACATAAATGTCTTCTTTTGAGAAGCATGTGTTAATATCATTTGCTAACTTTTTGATGGAGTTGTTTGTTTCTTTTCTTGTACATTTGTTTAAGTTCCTTGCAGATTCTGGATATTAGCCCTTTGTCAGATGGATAGATTGCAATTTTTTTTTCCCATTCTGTAGGTTGCCTGTTCAGTGTGATGATCGTTTCTTTTGCTGTGGAGAAACTCTTTAGTTTAATTAGATCCCATTTGTCAATTTTGACTTTTGTTGGCATTCTTTTTGGTGTTTTAGTCATGAAGTTTTTGCCCTTGCCTATGTCCTGAATGGTATTGCCTAGGTTTTCTTCTAGGGTTTTTATGGTTTTAGGTCTTACATTTAAGTCTTTAATCCATCTTGAGTTAAGTTTTGTATAAGGTGTAAGGAAGGGGTCCAGTTTCAGTTTTCTGCATGTGGTTAGCCAGTTTTCCCAACACCATTTATTAAATAGGGAATCATTTTCCCATTGCTCTTTTTTTTGTGTGAAAGATCAAAAGATTGTAGATGTGTCCGTTATTTCTGAGACCTCTGTTCTGTTTCCTTGATCTATATATCTGTTTTGGTACCAGTACCATGCTGTTCTGGTTCCTGTAGCCCTGTAGTATAGTTTGAAGTCAGGTAGCATGATGCCTCCAACTCTGTTTTTTTTTTTCCTTAGGATTGTCTTGGCTATACGTGCTCTTTTTTGGTTCCATACGAAATTTAAATTAGTTTTTTCTAATTCTGTGAAGAAAGTCAATAGTAGCTTGCTGGGGATAGCGTTGAATCTATAAATTACTCTGGGTAGTATGGCCATTTTCACGATATTGATTCTTCCTATCCATAAGCATGGAACGTTTTTCCATTTGTTTGTGTCTTCGCTTATTTCCTGGAGCAGTGGTTTGTAGTTCTCCTTGAAGATGTCTTTCACATCCCTTGTAAGTTGTATTCCTAGGCATTTTATTTTGTTTGTGCTTGCTATTCTTTCTCTGTTCTGTTTCTAGAGAGATGATTAGGAGATGTACATCAGGGAGAATATAGTGGTTAAGCAGATTTAACCTTGAGGCACACTGCTAAGATAGAAGTTAAGACTGTGCTACTAATTAGGTTTTTAAACCTGAAGTAACACAACATAACTGTGTCTCAGTTTCTTCAGTAGTTAAGGGGATAACTAAGGAAGTCTTAGTTCAATAATTCATTAGTTGCTATAACTCAACTAGTGTTACCTCATATTACTATTATCATTTTATAGGAGGATGAAAGAGTGGGGATAAATTATTGCAGTCATGTAATATTTTGTTACACATAAAACTTAATCCTCAAATTCACATTTGTGGAAATTTATAAATATTTTCTATTGTTTAACTGCATTTTCGCATTTTTAAACTTAACTGAAATATAGCCCATATTAAAGAAAATGCAAAGAACATATATGCTTAATACATTATCATAATTCAACTAACTATGCAACTGCAACATGTTCAAAAAATAAACTGTTGCTAACATCTTAGAAGCTTACTCATGCCTTTTTTCAGTTGCTACTCCTTTTTTTGCCTCTGCCTCTAAGGTTTCTTTATTTCAACTCTTAACTCTGTCATCCAGTTTTGCCTGGTTTTGAGCTTAAAATAAATAAAATCATAAGATGTTCTTTCTTTTATGCCTGGCTTCTTTTACTCAACAGTATGCTTTAGTCTATAGCTGTAGTACATTAATTTTCATTGCTGCATAGTAACATTCCATTGTAAAAAGATAACAACATGCAAGCATTCCACTAATGGTAAACACTTCAATTATTTAAATGTGTGGCTATTATAAACAAGACTGCTATTAATTTTATATGTCTTTGGTGCACATATGTATGTACTAAGATACACACACACACACATGAGTGAAATTGCTATGTGGTAGCATACATACATATGTAGCATACATACATATGTTTAACCTTAGTAGACAATACTACGTTGTTTTTTCCAAAGTGTCACTGTTGTGCTGTCAGTGTTTATGGGGTTTCTGTTTCTGCAAATCCTTGCAAACAGTTGGTTTAAATATTAATAATTCTGGTTTACATATTAGGATATAACATTGTGATTTTGATTTGCTTTTTATAATTTCTAATCAATTGTTTGCTTTTTCATACATTTGTTAAGATTTTGGGTGTCCTCATTCAGGACAAGCCTATTTTGACACCTTGCCTAAATATCTATGGGATATAATTTTCCCATTTCTCATTGCTGTGTAGGAGTTATTTATAGTTCCATAACTCTTTTCAAATTTATGGATTCCAAAATGCATATTCCATATTTACAATATTGATTTTTGCAATTGGAAAATAATTTTTTCATTTATTTAAGTTTTCTTTAATTTTTCTAAATTTTTAAAATATTTTTTCTATAGAGTTCTTCAACATATTTCATTATGTTTCTTCATGCTTATTCATATTTTTAAAGGGTATCTTTTAAAATATCCTTTAAAAATACTTTACATATGAAATTTTTAGGTGGTGTCCAGTTAGGTTTCAAGAAGGCAAATGTGCTTCAGATGTTTCTTTTAGGAGAATCACATCTATATTGTGGAGGGCATTTGCAAAGTAGTGGAGAAGGAGAATTGAAGTAGAAGGTCTTTACAACAAGCTAAGTGGTGGATAGTTAGGGCTTGATATAGAGAAGTAGGAATTAATAAGTGATGAATATGAGCAGAATCTAAGAGTCTGAGTCCATAGAAATTGGCATCTTTTAACTGTGAAGAGTGATGGATAGGATGAAAGGTGAAAAGTTACTTTCCTCCGCAAAATTCCATCATTTATTTTCTTCTGGAAGAATAAAATGATATTGCTGTCCAATGGGAGTCAAGGGAAAGTAGAAGAAGACATGACTATGTTTTTACAAATGTTCCTGGCCGCCACTTTTCACATTCTTTTTTCTGATGTGCTCACTACATATGCGCTCAAAAGAAAACTTAGTTAAATTTTTTCTCCTTCTCTTTGTGCTTAGTCTCTGTTCATCATGAGAAATGCTCAGCAACTGTAGTCATAAGGGGAAAGCTTTCAATTAAAGTTTCAATGATGGGATAGGAACTGAGAAGTCTATTGAGTTTTCTGCCTAGGAGTACCCTTGGAAAAGCCACTGCTATGCACAACCAGCACTGGGAATCCCAGATCACATGCAATCATAGGAGTTGCCCTGGAGACAGAAGCTCAGCACATGTTCTGGTACAAGGAGATTACAGTGTTGTGCAAAGCAAAGGGATGAATGATGCCCAACTCTCTAACATGGGCCTCAGTTTTCACATTGAGGTGGAAACGAGCTAGGAAGCAGATCCACCATAAATTGAGAAAGAGGAGAAACAGGTTGAGCTTTTAATAACCCATAACCTGCCTCATTGGGATGGAAATGGAAAGAGATCCTCACAGAAATATAAATAAAATATATCATATCTAACTTGAACCAAAAATTATTTTCTCCCCTACTACCTCAATTTTGCCCAGATTGGATTCTATTTTATTTCCTTATTTTTCCACAGTAATTTACTTAAGTAAAACCAGGATTTATTTTATTCATTTCCATTTCAGTTGCTAAGTCCAAGGAATGTTCATGGTTTCGAAAATATGACAAAGGATGATTCGGTGAAATTGCACAACACATTATTACCTGATGTACGATCATTGATTTTGTATACTAGCCTTTATCCCTGGCTACCGATAATTTTGGCCTTTGAAGATTCAAACACAGAGACTTGTAAACACTTTAGTTTTTATCCTTCTTTATCATACTCATACCTGGGACAGAAAAGTATCACTTAATATTTTAAAAACATTGTTATAGTACATGTGTTTAAATAACTCATAAGAGCAAGTACTCATACCTCATGTCATCTATTTTTCAAAAATGTTTTATGTATTTCCACCTGCTTCTTCCAGACGACCTTTAGCAAAACTTTGTGAAGTGTCATTGTGGCTGTTGTCTTAGAAAGATAGTCTCGTTGTTAAGATCAGTTTTTTAGGCTTGCAATATGACAAAATGATGTGCATTTGTTTAGAGGGAGACTTCAGGATACAGTGAAGTGTTTTACAGACGTTTACCATTTTTATTCTTATTAGATTTTTGAAAGTCTTTGGTTTAAAATTTTCCTCTTTTTATTCAACCAGCTCTTTAAATTTCCCATCAATTCTTGTTAAGAGTGTGTATTGTATATCTCTCTATATATTTCATGCATTTTTGTATGAATTGTGCTATTTTTATAATTTTTCTATTTAGTCTATATATCCAATATGACTCAATGTATACATGGATGTCATACATAGGTAGTGATTATTTCCTCTTTTTTAATTAATAAATTCTAATTTATTTCAATGTGTTATCTCTTTAATACATAATATTCTAAACAATACTGAGTCCATTTTTTATGGTTTAGAATTCCTAAGTTATAATTACACATAAATTAATATTTTAATTGATGTTTTGATGTACACAGTGTTCTTTTACTATGCATTGTGATATTTATCATCCAAACTATCCTTTCAAATGTGTTTTATTCTCCTCCATTTTATATGTTAGTGAAGATGTCCTCTAAACTCAGCTATTAAATGAAAGAAATAAACTAGGAATCGTTACACGCTCTTTCTCAATTAAGCCATGCTGCTTTTCCTCCTCAATGGTTCTTAAATTCAATATTTTTCTTTTCCACACTTTTGTCCAGGGTAGATGCTCATCATCATCCTTCCTGGATTGCTGGCTCAACCTCTTAATTGTTTTTCTTCTCTCATGTCCTGCCAGACTCATACCTGTCCTCTAGCCTGTGGCCGGAGTGCCTCAACTGAACATGCTACTTAATTTCTGAGAATTTTTTTAAAAAACCTATCTATCAATGACTCTCCCTTTCTTGATTCAATGTTCTTCACAAAGGGGTGACAAGTGTGATTAAATATTGATGTCTCCCCTTTTAAGGCCACAGCAAGGGTCCCATGGTTGCTGCAGTGCCTCAGCTAAGAAAAGCTTCATACTTACCTTAGTGCATTATGCAAGCTTCCTCATTTTCTGAATATTGCTTGACATGAATAAATGTGGAAAGCATTAAATTAGAATATTAAAAGTTCTTTTAAAGGCATAGAAATCTTTCCAGACGAGGAGGCACAGCTAAACTATGTAATACCCTTGTGCAAATCTCTAAAAAGATATCACTTAGCCCCAACAGATGACTTTTAAAAGATGCCACAAGTAGACAGCAGGTATAATTGATAGTATCTTTGTGGAAAGAAAGAAAGAAAGAAAGAAGAAAGGAAGAAAGAAAGAAAGAAAGAAAGAAAGAAAGAAAAGAAAGAGAAAGAGAGAAAAAGAAAAGAAGGAAATGAGGGAGGGAGGGACAAAGGAAGGGAGGGAGAGAGAAAGAAAAGGAAAGAAAAAGAAAGGAAAGGAAAGGAAAGAGGGAGGGAGAGAGAGAGAAAGAAAAGAAGGAAAGAAAGAGAGAAAGAAAGAAAGAGAAAGAAAAAGAAAGAAAGAAAGAAAGAAAAGGAAGAAAGAAAGGGAAGAAAGAAAGAAAGAAAGAAAGAGAAGAGAGAGAAAGAAAGAAAGAAAGAAAGAGAGAGAGAGAGAAAGAAAGAAAGAAAGAAGAAAAGAAAAGGAAAAAGAAAAGAGAAAAGGAAACATAGTTTCTTATTACTTCTCTGGGCCAGATTCAGCTCCATGTCAAGTTCCAGGAACTGGGGCAGTTTTATAAACTGCATAACCATGAGCAGAGGCCAGACTCCCTTTACCTGATTCATTATGCTGTTTTACAAATTATGTCTTTTCTCTTTTTGTCATCACTGCTTTAGAAAAACCTTACTCTGTTTCCTTATCTATCCACAATTTCAACTCATGTTACTTTTTCCTTGAGCCCAACCTTGCTTCCATCAAATTTAATGTGTAATACTATCATAGCCATTATCATGCCATTTTCTGAAAATAGTGTTTGTGTTTTCCAAGGGGTGAAAACACTATAAAGTTACACTACTTCTCAATCCAGCAATTTTACTCTTAGTTATCTACCCAAGAGAAATGAAAATATTTATCCACACACACTGGTACATAAACTTTCTTATCAGCATTATTGATAATTTTTACAGTGAAAAAATCTAATCGTGTGCCACCTGGCGAATGAATAAACAATTTATCCATATGATAGAATACTACTGAGCTATGAAAAAGAGCAAACTGGAGATACATACTACTATGTATATATCTATGTGTATACTATACTACTATGTGGATGAACCTCATAATTTTATACATACTGAAAGAAGCCAAGTACCAGAAACCTCATACTGTAAGATTCCATTTATATAAAATGTCCAGAAAAGGTAAATCTTTAGAGACAGAAAATAGACTGATGAATGACTTAACAGTGGAGAGGGACAGTGACAGTTAATGTGCATATGGTATCTTAGTGAAGTGATGAAACATTCAAAAACTGATTTATGGCAATGGTTTCGAAGCTTGGTAAATTTACTAAAATATCATTGAATTCTATACTTGAAATGGTTGAAGTATATGATCTGTAAAAGATGCCTCAGTTAAGTTACTTTTTGAAACTTAGATTACTTGCCTTTTCATTATTGAGGTTTCAACCAGCAGCCCAAGATCTTGCCTACGGACAATGTTTTGATGCTTATATCTCTATCAATCTCTACTCAATGTTTTCCTCAATTAAAAAAAATTAGTTATTACTCTTTTGTTTCATTTGTTTATAATACAAATATAGATGCCTTATTTCCAATTTGATAGATATTTGGCTAATATTAAAAAGTCAGACATGATTGTAATATAGTTGCATAAATACAGTATTTTTTTAACTAGTCACAATTCATTTTGTGTTTTCCCATTGTTGAAAAAAAGTGTTTTTTTTTTGGCAATCTCTAAAATAAAAGATTCTGTAATAAAATGAAGTTTGCAAATTGCATGATATAGTCCTTTCTTGAAAGATTCATAACAGGGACTAGTGTATATTTTTAGGAATTTTGGGTCAGAAGCTTTACATTTCTTTCTTGTTTGACTGTTGCTATAATAATGCTAGATTTTTAAGAGTCAGAATTATAGTAGTACACAATAATATACATAAATTTTTCAATCACACATCCGAAGACCTATTAGATGTGGATCTAGTTGCTTTTTATACATCATTCGTTTCTGGACCTGAGTGAAGGGACAGATCTACTTGAGGCAGGATCTTTTCCTGGTGAATAAAGGGAGACAAGAGACTATAATACACCACACATAAGAAACTTTTGCTTGGATGTGGCATATATTATGTTTATGAATGAGAGGCGTAAATCAAAGTAATGAGGAACTTTATCTTACTCAGGATGAAGTCACAGCAAGGGAGGGAATGAAAGAAAGATATGTGATGTCCTATTCAGAGTTTTCTTACTTTTAAATGGATCTCACTACCCTCTTTTTCACAATAAAATTTTGAATCCTAGATTCATGAATTCTATATTGAGAAACAATGATAATGTGAAATTTTAATTCTTATCTCTGAATGCATATTAAAATCCCAAGTAGTGTTTTTAAAAAGATTGATAGCCACGTTCTACCTACACAGATTGAAACAATCTTGAGGGAGAGAATTCAGGCATTGGTATTTTAAAATTCGCTTCATTTAATCTATAAACACACGTGAAAAGGTTGAGAGCTACTACTGTGGAGAAATGGCATGTGGCAGAATATTTTTCATATTCTTCATTTGAACATTTCTAACTAGAATTCAATGTTTTTATATTCCCTAAGCTTAAGTTCATTTTACTTCAGGCATATCTGAATTTTAGTCTCTATTTAGAGAAAGAGTGCTGATTATTGAAGTTTGATATGGAGCTTTATTTTAGCCTTATTGGGATTATATATTCCATTCTCCTTGGAGCGAGTCTATAGAGAACACATTATAAATCACTTTGTATAATTTTCAGTGCCTTATATTTCTCTGGTACATTTCTACATGGAGGAGAGAATATATTTTGGGCCATAGTTACACTATGATTAGGTATTATGTCTTCCAGGAGAAATAGGAAGCACAATATGGTTTCAATGATCTATATTTGCATAATTTTTAACAAACTGTATCGCCAAGGAATTACAATGTTATTTCAGAAGTTCCACAAGATGTTAAACTTTTGTAGCCCCAAACACTATGGGAGACTCCTATTTTTTACGATAAATTAAGCATCTGTTTCTTGGCTTGAATATTATATATATTGCTTTTTAAATTAGTTTTCAAGCATTTTGACTATAAAACATTATTTAATAACCTACATTTAATAAGTCAGAAACATTCTATTTATCTTATCACCTTGTTCATATTTATGATTTGAAATTCTTGGGGACTAATATATAACATGGTGATTCAGAGTATAGGATAATAAGGAAATGAGAAGCCTAACTCATATTAAAGCATATAAAGCAATACAAAGGGAAGAATCAATACAAAAGAAAAGCATAGTACATAAAGCAGGATAAAGTAATCAATAGCAGTGTATTGTAGCATACAATTGCAGATGAGTACAGGAAAATCCACTTGAGTTATGTAGTGATACTAAAGAGCTACAAATTTCCTCTGCATGTTGGCATCAGACAAAGGGTTCAGGGAATTCTGAACAATATAAGAAAAGTTTAACTATTACCAAAGAATATCAAAGCTCGGATCTCAGCTCACTGCAAGCTCTGCCTCCCGGGTTTTTACGCCATTCTCCTGCCTTTCTGAATAGTTTTTTTATTTTTTAGTAGAAACCGTGTTAGCCAGGATGGTCTCGAACTCCTGAATACAGGCTTGAGCCACCGCGCCCGGCCAGTTTCTGAATATTTTTAAAAATAATATTTGAAAATAGTTTTGCTTTCAGGCCACCAAAGAAGAAAAACAAAGTGTCTGGATTCTACGATCTAATAAGATTCTAGGATCTAATAAGATCTAAGATCCATGTTAGGATCCTAGGATCCTAATATCTAACTTTACCCTGTGGTAGCCTAATTTTATGTTACTACACGATGAAATTGGATATTACTAATTAGTTATTACTTATTTTCTAAGGAATTAATATGAATTATTCCAGTTTCTTACTAGTACACTAAAAAAAAATCACAAGAAAATTGGTGGACTAAAACCACAGTAACTGTTTAACTTTTCTTTCCCGTGTTCCTAGGAGCTGGCTGTTCTCAGCTGAGTGGTTCTCACTCAGAGTCTTGCTTGTGGTTCCATGGAAATGGCGACTGAACTTGGAATGATTTCAAAGGCTTTTTCTCTCACATGTCTCCATGTGACTTGAGCTTCTTCACATTATGATAGTTGAATTTCAATAACAAGCATCCTAAGGGGACCAAGCAGAAGCCAGAAGGTGTATTCCTATTTAGGACCTAACTTTGGAAATCACAGCATGTCACTTCCTTTCTATTTCAGACGTTCAAGAGGATATATAGAGCCCATTCTCTCAATGAGAGGAGTGTAAGCATCACATAAAAACATGGAAGATGGAAGATCTTTTGGACACTATCTTGGAAGTGTAATCTGCCTCATGGATCTTAAATTTCCTTTTATATTTTCCCCTGGTGTGGGCAATAAAATATTTACCTAGGCTTATATAATTTATACATCACAATTTTCCCAAAGAATTTTAATACAGGAGTTTTGGATACACACAGGATGTGAACTGTAGACATTTTCCTAAGAGTTTACCTAGTTGTTCAAGGTATGAGAAGGGCAGCTGCCTTTGTCTGAGATCCCAACACATATCACTCTTTCTTTCTCTTACTCATTAATATGCAGCCTTAGTCTTTTAGTTCCTCTGAAATTTTAAGCTGGTTATCACCTCATGGTTTCTGCTTATATTTGTTAATTTATCTACTGGATCTTTGCATAATGTCTTAATCAGCTTGGGCTACCACAATAAAATACCATAGGCTGGGTGACTTGAATAACAGAAATTTATTTCTCATAGTTGTGGAGACTGAAATTCTAAGATCAGGGTGCCAGCAAAGTTGGATTCTGTTGAGAGCTCTCCTTCTAGCTTGCAGACGGCCACCTTCTAGATAACATACTCACACAGAGAAGAGTGAGAGCAAGCTTATAAGCAAGTCGTGTCTTATAAGGACACTACTCTTATCAGGATGGCCCTCACTCTTTTGATCTCATCTAAACATAATCAATTTCCAAAGTTTCCATCTTCAAATACCTTCACATGAGCGACTAGGGCTTCAACAAGTGAATTTAGAGGGATGGGACAATTCAGTCCATAGCACGTAGGTAATTCCTCATATATTCTCTCTCAGCTCATATATCAAGCCTTCCCTGGCCATCCTGTTCACAATAGTTCTATTCCTCCCCAGGCATTTTTATCATATTACCTATTTCCTCAGTGCATTTACACTCTTCCCTCGCTTCTTTATATTAGATTTAAGTTCCAGTGAAAGTAGCTTTTTGTGTTCATGCTGAAACAGTGATTACTGCAGAGAAGGCTTCAAAAAATGGTCCATGGGTGAGTGAATGAATCAATGGCTCACCATAATAATTCACATATGAGTGCTTTAGCAGCTTTAATTTTGGGGGAGAGGTGGTCTTTCTTAAATGGTCATAAATCAAACCAACTTCAGTTTTCATGCATTCACTCCTATTCTGTTATTCTGAGGCCACATGGAAAGTCATTAATTCTGTGACATAATCAACTGCACTTCAAAAATTTATAAACAGCTATCCAGACCCATTTATATTTTCACTTTAAAGGTTGTGTGTGCTTACAAAAACATTTAATATGACAGGTTTCTAATCCTCTTGTCATCACTGACACTTATCTCAGGAAGTTTTCAGTTTTCAAATGACCCTTTGAAAATGTGTGGTCCCAGTAGAATATAACACTCTAGGTAACGCCTCACTAAGCTGAGGCTATAATAGGACATCACTTCTCTTGTTAGGGGCTGTGTATTTTTATTAATGCGGAATAAAATATTTTGCCTTTTCTGAGGAAACATGATTCACAAACAATCTAATGGATATTTCCATTTTTAATTGTGTCTATTTTCTCAAAGCTAAAATCAGTTTTGCCAAGTGTCAAATATCAAGAATTTTAGGGCCTTTTAAACTGACATTTAAAAACCAAGAAAACAAAAAAAGTTATTCTAAATAGGTTAAGATTCCAAAATAAATCCAGAGGATTGACACAAAATGAGATCATGCTGTTTTCACAAGCGAGATCAAAAGAAGCTTCCAAATAATTCATGAGACTTCTGATTTATGCCATATGGCTGGCATCTTTGCAATAATCAGCTTGAACTTCCTATTTAAAAAATGATAAAGACCTTCAAAGGAAGCAATGAAAACAACAGAACCAAAAATTGATTAACAACCAATGGTTAAAATCAGTTAAATTTGTAACAATTATTTCCCTTTTTGGTTGGATTAAGACTACCTTTGTTTCAAAAGTGCTAGTCGTATTTAGACTCTAAATTCTGTAATGTCTAGAGCTTTGTTAAGAATATCACCACAGTAGTCAGATACCCTGGGTTCAAATCACAGGGTGAACCTTGTTGATTTTAAGGCAAGTTACTTAGCATCTTCATGCCTCAGTTTTCTCATTTGTAAAATAAGGGTATTAAAAGCATCGAATCAGAAATACATACAAGATATTTAAAACAATGTGCATATTACTCAGTAAGTATAAAGCAGGTATTCAATAAAAGTAAACAATTAATGGTGAGGTTATTATTATAGAATATAATATTTTAGTTTGCTTGAATACATTTAGACATATAGAATCCCGTCATCAATGGCTTCCCTATCGGCTAAGAAATTCACATTTTAGCACAAGAATTTTGTAGTTCTGTTGCTCTAATGGAAAAATTTTACCTTTGGAGTTATCTGGGTCACCATCACCACCGTCGCCACCTCCACTACTCTTGTGCCTCAACCCACTGATCTCTCCACTAGACCCTGGCCACTTCAGCTCCTTTCTGCAGACAGTGAACATAAGCATCAACTGAAGTTAGAGTCTTAGAAACTCAGGCCCTATCCTAGATTTAATTCTGAATCTTCCTTTTAATAAGACCCCAAGTTTATTCATATATTTATCAGTATATAAGAATCTCTGCCCTATATTTATCCAGGGCTGCAGCTTCTGGCAAAAGACTGTTCAAATCAGTAATTCTGAGATTATGAAATAGTACCTTATACACTGAAAATTTTTAGAGTCCATTAATAAATCCAGATGTGCAGGTATGGAATCAAAAGCAAAAAAGATTCTGAGATTTAAAGTTGTATCTACTTTATGTGTATACACTTGGGTATTACATAAAGGAAGGTAGAAATAATTGTACAGTGTTTCTTGCTGGAAGCAGAAATATCAATTGACCTTCAGCTCCAGATCTGCAAGAATATTTGAACAGCATCCAGTTAGATAGTAAATAGAGAAAGGACTTTGACAAGTACTGTTTGTATTAAAGAAAACACTTGGATAAATTTTTTCACAACAAATACAACACTTAAAAAAATTTATAATTGGAAAAGAGCCCAGTACACAGGAGACATTGGATAAGTGTATGTTGAAGTCAACCAAAAAGTGAAAAGAGAAAATTACAAAGAACAGACAATCTTTCAGATTTTAGGAAGCTCTCTTTTGTGGCAAAAGAGATAATTTCAAGATGATGCCCTAAGTGCAGGATAGGAGTATGTAAGGGTCATGTGAGAACTCCTGTATGCATCTCACCCAACTTGAGTGCATATGGGCGTAAGAGGGATATCTGTAAATGACATTTTTTCCTGAATTTAAAAAGCATGATTGCTGCCTATGGGGTTAGAAGGGAAGGTAATGACATTCCAGAAAAATTGACGTAGGCTTTCCTGTGAGTCATGTATGATCAGGCAGCAGCAGGAGATATCTTGGGAGAAATATCAAAATTCACAACATGGAGCTTCTTGCATGAGGAGCTTGTGTATGGTGGAGTGGGGTGGAAGTAATTGTAGAGGAGATTTGAAGTGTTTCAAGGAGAAAAATGCTAAGATCGGGTTTTAGTTTCATATAATAATTATATATAATAGCATTGTATGCTGATAATGTAATATATATATTTATAATTAATAAAACAAAAGCCTATGCATTAAGGGTTCAATTACTCTTATTTCAAAGATGAGAAAGTATAAGCTTAGAAAAGTTATTTTTTCAAAATTATGCATGATAGAGCCTTGCACATGGTAAATACTAGATATATTTCTTGCTAAAAGCAAACACACAAAAAATAACAACAAAATAATAGGCTTTACCATAGTTGGAACATTCAGCAGGACTGTAGTTTGGTCTATTTTTTTAATGCTCTCAATGAATGAAAAGATCTGATCAGTGAAAATGAAGTTTCCTTGTATCTTTTGCCTCTAACTTCATGATGGCCCACCTTCAGCTCTCTGGAGAAGGAAAAGCAGACATTTCTAGGGGAAGTAGTAAATGACTTCAGGTGATCTAGGCAGTCGTGTAAAGAGAGGGATCGGGACATCATTAATTCATGGTGCAGACAGGACTCTTGGCCTGGTTCACCTGGTGATTTGGTCCTCAGGGTAAAAATATGATATAATAGCACTGCACATCTTCGTCTTCAAATAACTTTCTTCTTGGTCACACTTCTCCAGTACAAACTGGTTGATCTTCATGTCTGGTGTGAAGGCTCAGCCTTTTATCTCAATTCATCATCCTCTTGGGAATTTTACTCATCTTTCTGTTATTTTTGATTTTTCATATTATGTAATTTATGTTTCTTTCTTGGTTTACCCTCTTACTTGAGGTACACATCTTCCAATAACAGATTTAAAACTGTTCCTTGGGAGAAAAATGTATGGCGATCTTAAATATCTGAAAATATTTGTATTCTACCATTATACTTAATTTTCTGAGTATAACATTTTCAGGTAGGAAATTATTTTCCATTAGAGTCTTTTAGCCATTGCCTCATTGCATTTCTTTTTGCTTCCAGAGATGCTATTGAGAAATTTCAAGCCATTCTGAGAGCTTATCTTTTATCTGATATTTATCTTTTATATTTTCTCTAGAAGCTTTTGATTCTTCTCATTGTTCATAGTGCTCTGATAGTCCACAAACATGTGCTTTTGAATGTAACTTGGTATGAATTTATTTTCATAGAATGTGGTAATCACTTAGAGTGGTATCTTTTAAATTGAAAATGGCCATTCTTTGGTTCTAAAAAAATTTGCTTATAATTTTCTCTCCTCTATTTTCTCTGTAAACTCTTTTTGGAAGAGGATTTTATACTGCAATCATCTAATTTAATTACTTTTTTCTCAAGTCCTCTTTGTGTTCAATTTTTTGAATTCTTCAACTTTATTACTAGCTTTTATATTGCGTGTTCTTTTCTATTATCATCTTTTAAATTCCATGAGTCCATTTTAATTCTAATTTTATGTATTATGATATCAGGGTTGCTACATCTTTTTGTACAATTCTGAAGACATTAAAATAGTTTTTAATGTCTGCATAATTTGTTTCCACTAATTGGCTTGCTTTCTGTTTATTTTGTTCTTTGTCATTTAGATTAGAAACTTTCTTTAGCTATCTGATAGCTTTTTATTGTTAGTTTATATGTAAGAGTAAAAACATTTAAAAAACAAAACCTTGACCTCAAATTTTGAACCTAGGATTAAGCATGGTGAACTTGGAATTCACTATAGGCTGATCTGAGTGGGGTGATTAATGGATGATTTCTCATTCCAGCATATTTGAGTCTTTCTTCTTGACAAACCAAATTTTTCATAGAAAAGCTCTCCAATCTCCTGTTCAGAGTGACGTCTGCCTTCTAGAGATTTGAAATAATAGGGAGGTAGCAGTGTAAGGTAGAAGGAGTGTGAAGTTTCAACATTCAACACCCAGTTTTTCCCTTTTAAATAATACCTATATATTCAATTATTCAAAGGATCTTCCAGATTCAAAACAATGTTTTACCCCCACCAATAGTATTGAGTAGGGTAGCAGAGGTTAGCTCTTAAAGACTTCTCAACTTTTTCTCACCCATTTATCCTTATTGAGGGGCATCCCTTCAGGTAAACCATCAGGTGAGGCTTGGATGTGTTGTTTTTCTTATTTAAACTATACCTCTCAATACCTAATCCATTACTATTCATAGTGATAATAGGTCCTCTCAGGGTTTACACTTAGTAGAAAAAGTATGTTTAGTTAATAAAAGTGTATTTATAGGTATGCATATGTTTGTAATAATTTTATAATTATAGTACTTAATTTTATCTTTTTTACTTTAGAGCAATCTCATATATTAGAACATATATTATGAAAAAATAAATATACAAAAAGCAATGCATTTGAAAAGTTATGACAAGAAGTAATAAATATTTAGAGATATGTGAACTAATGCAATTAGAACTCTCAAAGATATTTAGAGACATGTGGACTAATGCAACTATAACTATCAAAGATGCTAAGACAAAATCACACCCGTAAGCTGTAAAAACAATACCTCTGGCTAATACCAACGTCTCCTCTGTTAACACAGTGAACTTCAGAGTGAATTGTGTTCATTGTCGTTGAATGTACATGTATACTAACAAATAGTTAATATTACAAACAATGTGTAAATTATAGGACACTTATACTTTAAGGAGTTCTTAATTTATGAAGCAAACTATGAACACGATTGCATAGAGGATAAATTTTTGGTAAAATACATTACAAACCAAATTGTACTGAGTTTCAACGACCCCAAATGCTAATAAAGCAGAAGATAATTATATTAATTAGTAGATGTGACAGAAAGTGTTCTACTAGAAGAAATATTTGCAACATGGTACAAAGGGGTAGATCAATAAGGAGTGAAACTAATTGAGATTGCAGATCTCTCTATATATTTCAGAGAGACAGGCATTTTAAACTGGGTCATAAAATGGATTGGGTGCTAAAAGCAAATCTGAGATGAATGAGAAGGCAAAATGAGAAGGCAAGCATGAGATTTAGGTTAATATGAATTCAAAAGCTCCTGCCCAGTTTAGAAAATGGGAAGTTAAGGTTCGTTCTTGTTACTTCAGAGCAAACAAAATGTGAATTTAAAAGGAATAGGTGTCAAGATTAAAAGGACACATTTCACAGGACAGGAAATAGGTGGTCATGGGCATTCTTGTAGATATAAAATGAGTGAAGGTTGGCTGTTTTTTGATTTTTTTTCCTAAATGAAGACACTAAGGAAAAGTTGATAGATTTTACAACATATGCAAATGAGATTAGAAACCTGTTTGCACATTCCAGATTAAGAAGAAATTTTGAGTTTGAAATCTCTAAACAGCATAAAATACTATTTTAATGAACTATTAGGGCCACCTTAAATTTTACCAGGAGTATGGAATCAATCAGACATGATTTTTATAATTAATTTATGTATCAAAGTAAATTGTCTGACACATTAAGACTAACTGTCAGAGCAGCTATGATAAAACCACAGCAACAAAGCAATCGAACTTCCACAGTGTTAGTAAAAGATTTGGGGATATAATTGCTTGAAACCTGAATTAATTTGTTGAGAGTAAAAAATGGTTAATCTTAGTGGTTTGAAAAGATGATGAAATAGACTATAGAAAAATTATACCCTGACATTAAAAATATATTACTATATACCTATATTTTCCTCTCTTTCCTTCAGCTTCTCAGCTTACTACTATCTTCGTGTTGTCTTCATTTTCTAGGAGGTTTTCTATACATGGTGGAATATACATCTACTTTCGGAATCAAACCTTGTCTTTATGATTCATGTACAAATGAATGCTAAAAATAAAAAAAACAAAAGTGACAAATACCACTACATGAATTATTAATTAGAGAGTAATAAATTCCTGTCCTCTTTTCTTAAGATAACCCAGTTCCCTCCACTACTTTCACCACTGGAAAGTGGTAGAAGCAGTTGGTAGGAAATATTTCACTAGCAGTTCAAAGACTACATATAACCAATATTTAGTGAATACCAACAATGAGCCAGAATACTCTGCTACAGACACATTAGCAACAAGGAAAGAAAAATTTTGGTTCTCATGGAGCTTATATTCTAAAGAAACAAAATAAATATGAATAGTAAGCATATAAGTAAGTACATTATGTTTTAGAAGGTGATGCATACTTTGCCAAAAATGACAGAGTATAATAAAATAAAAGAGATTGGGAGTGCTGAGATTTAGGGTATTGTGGGTTGCTACTTTAAGTATGGTTCTTAGGGTAGTACTCACTGAGAAGGTGATACTAGAGCAAACCTTACATGGAATGTGGGGCTTATCATGCAGATTTATCTAGGAGAGTGGCATTCCCTGCCAGGGCTAATATAGGAACCTCTCTGACATTTTAGAGAAGTTGCAAGAAGGCTAGTGTGGTTAAAATTGGAGGGTGAGGAGACGAGGGCAGAAACTGTAAATCATTTGTGGTCTTGACTTTCATTCCGAATGAAATATGTAGATTTTGGAAGGTTTTGAGCAAAGGAATGACATAATCCAACTTATATTTTGAAAGGATCACTTTGGCCGTTCTGTTGAGACTAAATTGCAGATAAACTGAGAAGTAAGAAGGAAAGCATGGAGATCAGTTAGAGGACTTGGAGTAATTCAGGTGTGAGCCGATGACATTTAGGATGGATATCTGTGCTGAGCAATGTGTCATTAGGTTATTGCATTGTGCCATTTGGTTATTTCATTGTGCCAATATCTTAGAGTATAGTTACACAAACCTAGATGATATGGTCTACTATACATCTGGGCTACAAGGTACAGCGTATTGCTACTAGGCTACAAACCTGTACACCACATGACTGCACTGAATATTGTAGGCAACTGGAACACAATGGTATTTGTTTGTATAAACATATCTAAACATAGAAAAGATACGGTAAGAATACAGTATTATAAGCTTATGAAACCACTGTCATAAATGTGGTCTGTCATTGACAGCAGTTATTATACAGCTCATGACTACAGAGCCTCTGGTCCTTAAAGAGACAGTGTGCAAGCAAAGAACACATTTACCAGAGCAATCTAGATTCTATTTTCTATTACATTTTAATGATGCTTAATGAAGACAGCAATGCAGTAATGCTGTATTTTATCCCTCAAAATAAAAGAGGTAATTATATTGTAGCTAGTTACTAATAATGTGGATAGTCATGGATATAACATTTTCTATATTTTATAGGGCTTTTCTCTATCATTTATTTATATAATCATGTTCTCTCATTATTCTATGAGGTAGAGAATCCTGGTATTTTAATAACCTTTTATAAATAGAGAAATTAATGACCACTATAATTACATGCTTTGCCCAACTCATAAGATCCTCAAGAATTCCAAGTTGAAAACAACATAGAAAATGCTCACATTTGATCCTGCTATTTTCTCTGAAATATTGTTTTTCTGTTTAACCATCAATCACTTTTTATGAAATCATTTTATGCAATTGTGTCTATTTTCTTTCTCCTGATTCCTTTTAGCACCTGTGGATTCTGCCCTTGATGTTATGATTGTTCTTTAAAGGACAATTCCTTTGACTAGGGATCCTTCCTAATTCCTTTAATTCCTCTATTTCCTCCCCCTTTATGGAATTTAGATGGTGAATCATCTTCTTCTCCTTCTCCTTCTTCTTCCTTAAACTCTCTCATTGTCTTCTGTCTTGGCTCTGCTTTTATCTTCTTATAGCTCATTGGTTCCCCCAATCTTCTTTTTTTTCCCTCTCTTTTTCACTGAAAAACTTTCTAACTTTCGGTAATGTAGGAAGCTGAATGTCAGATTTCCCATTATAAATTAGTGCCCCATGTTTCATATAATTTTAATCATGACAACTGTAACATCCAAGTCTAACTCACTTATATGCATACAACTATCTTTAGGAGATTTTTGTTTGAATGTTTCATCACAACCTCAGAAATTTTAACACTAATTTTATAGGATGCTCTCAAAATTTACTATTTTTCCAATTTCTGGATGTTGACATTACTCATCTCCTTCTTGTTCCTGTTGATGCTTCAAAATGTTGATGTTATCTTTAACTCTTACAGGTTGTTCAATTACTTCTATTTATATTTATTTCCAAAGGACTCTCAGGTCAAACATTCTCTTTTATTTTTATTTCCATCAACCAAGACCTGGCACTCATTAGTCCACACCTGATTGACTTCAACAATATCATTGCCAATTTACTGACTTCTAGAACATTTTGCATATGCTGCCTATTTGCATGCTGTATTTAGAAATTCTGAGGTGACTTTTTCCTGCTATAGCATCAAGTCTGAATAGTTTTGGTTCTCAGTTTTGTAGATTACTTGACATAAATTTACTTCTCAAAATTTATTTTACAATTCCCCATAATTTTTTTGATTTGGTCAGAAGAGAGCAATGAACAACTAATGTCTGTAAAATGCCAAGTATATTCTAGGTATACGAGACACTAAAGAAAACCATAATTGAAAGATTTTAGCCAGGCATGGGGGCTCATGCCTGTAATCGCAGCACTTTGGGAGGCGGAGGCGAGAGGATCCCGAGGTCACGTGATCGAGACCATCCTGGCTAACACGGTGAAACCCCGTCTCTACTAAAAATACAAAACATTAGCCGGGCGTGGTGGCGGGCGCCTGTAGTCCCAGCTACTCGGGAAACTGAGGCAGGAGAATGGGGTGAACCCGGGAGGCAGAGCTTGCAGTGAACGGAGATCGCGCCACTGCACTCCAGCCTGGGCGACAGAGAGAGACTCCGTCTCAAAAAAAAAAAAAAAAAAAAAAAAAAAAAAAAAAAAAAAAAAAATTAAAAAGAGAACATAGTACATGGTATAGTCCCTTTGTGGATGTCTTTGAATAAGCCAATATGGCGATATGACATGTTTTGCAAAAAGTAGGAAAACTTATTCTGAAAGTGAAATCAGGTGGCAAATGCTGGCACTGTTAGTTAACTTGTTATGCTTCTGTGGTAACACGGATGAATGACTTAGAGACATGCATAAGCAATACAGGCATATTTTCTCCTATTTAACTTTTATATCTTTAAAATTGAATACTGAAGTAATGTTCATAAGCCTATAACCTGAGACTGAACTAACATTGAAGAAATAGGCCCATAAAAGAACTCTTGGTCACGTACAAGATCAGTGCTCCAGTTACCTTTACAGAAGTTGTTAGAAGCTCTCCATAGAAGCTGGTGCATTTCAGGGAGCTAATGGATTTAATGAGGGTGGTAGTGAAGTTTTTCATTCTCGTCAAGAAAAAAAATAAAAGGAAAAAAAAAAATGTCAGTGAGCTTTTGAACAAATATATCAGTGATTTGCAGTATCTTTTTACCTGCCAATAATTGGCATATTCTTTTTGATACTTCCTTTTAAGCTCATTTCTGAATAAAACTAAGTAACAATTATGTGTGTGATGTGCACTTCTGAGTCGGTGTACATGTGTTTAATAGACAAAAAGACAGACAGAAAAGGAGGAGATTAAACAAATGGCGAGCCTCCTATCCACAAAAATGTTTTGTAGGGAGATTGAAGAAATGGCTATATATTGCAAATGTGGGACAATATATGTTGGGGGTGGTGAAAATATTAAGATAGCGAAAGACCTGAAGCCAAAAGACTGGACCCAAGTGTGACTAACAAAAAGGATAGGCCACTTCTCCTGGATACTTAATGAAACTAGAAAGACATGGGGCTCTCAGCATAAGTGGTATAGGATTTGAGTCCATTTAATTTGTGGGTTCAGCCACTGCATTCTGCCAGGCCATGCCATGTTAAACTGGCCATGGGAGCAGCTGCCAGCCAACACCCCATGCATCCAGGCATAACACATCATATATCATGAGGAAATAATAACCATTTTTCTCATCAAATTGCAGTGAAGTGAAAAGAGCACTAGTCTAAAAAGCCAGCATTCCAATAGAATTTAAAAGTTCTATCATTAGAGTCAACTAAGAAGGCTACAAACAAATGTAAACAAGTTAACAAAAAACAAAACAGTTAAGTTGGCATTTAATAGGAAGGAAACCAAGCATATATATATATATATATATATATATATATTCCCTAGGTGATATCAATGCTAGTTAAGAACCATTAATCCAGATGGAATTGAAGATTCTTATATATTCCAATAATATTCAGTGCCTACAGTTTTCATAGCAGTTTATAATATGCATTTAAATACATATTTTTCCTTTTTTAAGCAGACTGAAGACCCTTGAAGACCTTAAGAGTTGATGTTTTTGTTTTATTTTTATGGCTTTTATATCCTCAGTGCTTAGCATATCACCTGGCACATACTAAGTTCTTGGAAATATGTATTTTATGAATATTTGTGATTGAATACATGACTGTACAATCCCATATTTTGTTTTTCAGTCCCACTGGTATTAGCTCTGTGACATCTCTTGGCAGGCTGTTTCTCTTTATTTGTGCATGACTGGATCCCCTTTCTATTATACATTGGCCAGGTAAGTTTTCAAATAACTCCAAGCAAACAGCGCTGTGGCGTATCTCTTCTCATGTTACCATGCAACGTAATTGTATTAGTTTTCCTTGGGTTGGGGGCACACCAAAGTACAACAAATTGGTTCCATATGAACTTTAAAGTAGTTTTTTCCAATTCTGTGAAGAAAGTCACTGGTAGCTTGATGGGGATGGCATTGAATCTATAAATTACCTTGGGCAATATGGCCATTTTCATGATATTAATTCTTCATATCCACGAGCATGGAATGTTCTTCCATTTGTTTGCATCCTCTTTTATTTCACTGAGGAGTGGTTTGTAGTTCTCCTTGAAGAGGTCCTTCACATCCCTTGTAAGTTGGATTCCTACGTATATTATTCTCTTTGAAGCAATTGTGAATGGGAGTTCACTCATGATTTGGCTCTCTGTCTGTTATTGGTGTATAGGAATGCTTGTGATTTTTGCACATTGATTTTGTATCCTGAGACTTTGCTGAAGTTGCCTATCAGCTTAAGGAGATTTTGGGCTGAGACAATGGGGTTTTCTAAATATACAATCATGTCAACTGCAAACAGGTACAATTTGACTTCCTCTTTTCCTAATGGAATACCCTTTATTTCTTTCTCCTGCCTGATTGCCCTGGCCAGAACTTTCTCAGGGGTAGAGCATTTGACTGCATTCTGTTGTTTCTTTTGCTGTAAAAAGCTTTTTAGTTAAATGTAGTTTGTAATGTAGCTTTTAAATATATTTTGAAATCATAAACTCTGATCCCCCACCTTTGTTCTTTTTCAAGATTGTTTTGGCGCTTCCTGTTCTTTCGTGGATCCATATAAATTTTAGGATTAAAAAATATTTTTTTTTTGTAAAAAATACAATTAGGATTCTGATAGGGATTAAATTAAATTTTTAGATTGCTTTTAGTAGTATGGATATTTAACACTATAACTCTTCCAATCTATGAACACAGAATGTCTTTCCATCTGTTTATGCCTTCTTTAATTTCTTTCATCAATATTTTATAGTTTTCAGTGTACAGGCCTTTCTCACCTTTATAGTTAAGTTTATTCCTTATGATGCAATTACAAAGGGTATTGTTGTCCTCAATTCTTTTTCAGATACTTATTTGTTGTTAGTGTTAGAAATGCAACTGATTTTTGTCAGATTGCATCCTGCAACTTTAATGAATTCTTTATTAGTTTTAAATTTTTAAAAAACTCTTTATGTCGTCTTTAGGATTTACTATGTCTGTGATTACGTCATCTGCCAACAGAGACGAATTAACTTCTTCCTTTCTGATTTGGGTGCTTTTATTTGTTTTTCTCGACTAATTGCTCTGGCTAGGAATTCTAATACAATGTTGAATAAAACTACCAAAAGTGGGCATTCTTGCCTGATTCCTTATCTTTGAAGCAAAGCTTTCAAATTTTCACCCTTGAGTTTGATGTTAGCTGTGAGTCTTTCATACAAGGATTTTCTTATGATGAGGTATTCTTCTTTTATTCCTAGTGTGTTGAGTGTTTTTATCATGAAAATGTGTTGAATTAAGTCAAATGCTTTTTCTGCATCAATTGAGATGATCATGTGATTTTTATTCTTAGTTAGTATGGTTATAACATTAATTGATTGTTGTGTGTTGAACCATTCTTGCATCCCAGGAAAAAAATTCATGTGATCACGATTTATGACCTTTTGAATGTGTTGTTGAATAAAATTTGCTAGGTTTTATTGAGCATTTTTGTATCTCTATTTACCAGGAATATTTTCTTGTAGTTTTCATGTGGTTCCTTTGTCTGACTTTGACATAAGGGTAATTACAGTCTTGTAAAATAAATTTAGAAGTCTTCTCTCTTCACTTTTCTGGAAAAATTTGAGAAGAATAGAGTTAATTATTCTCTGAATGTTTACTAGAATTCACCAGTGAAGCCATCTGGTCCTAGACTTTTCTTTGTTGGAAGTTTGTTTGTTTTTTGTTTTTGTTTTGTTTTGTTTTAAATTACTGATTGAATCTCCTTAGTACTTATAGGTCTGTTAAGAGTTTCTGTTTCTTTAGAATTCAGTGTTGATATGTTGTATGTTTCTACACATGATATAGTTATTCTAGGTTACTCAGTTAGTTGGCATGTAATTGTTCATAATAATCTCTTACAATCCTTTTTATTTCTGTGGCATCAGTAATAATGTATTCTCTTTCATTTGTGATTTTGTTTGAGTAATCTTTCAATCTTAGCTAGTCTAGCTAAAGTTTTGTGGATTTTACTTATATTCAAAAAACAATTCGTAAATGTTTTCTATTCTTTATTTCATTTATGTTTAAATGTCTTTATTATTTCCTTCCTTCTGCTAATTTTGGGCATAGTTTGTTCTCGTTTTTCTAGCTTCTTGATATGTTACATTAGGTTGATTATTTGAGATTATTCTTCCATTTTAATGTAATTTACAACAGTAAACTTCCCTTTTATTACTGCCTGTGCTGCATCCCATAGGTTTTGGCATATTATCTTTTCATTTTTGTTTTCTCAAGACATCTTCTATTTTCTATTTTGATTTCTTATTTTACCCAATGGTCGTTTAAGGGTGGAATGTTTAATTTCCACATATTTATGTATTGTCTGGTTTTCCTTCTGCTATTGATTTTGAGCTAGATTTTATTGTGGTCAGAAATGGTACTTGAAAAGATTTCAGTCTTCTTAAATTTAAGACTTGTTTATAAACAAACACATTTGATCAATCCTTGGTAATGTTTTATGGGTACTTAAAAACAATGTGTATTCTGCTGTTTTTGCTTCGATTGTCTTGTATATGTCTGTCAGGTCCATTTGGTCTAGTATTGTTCAAATCCTCTATTACCTCATGATATCCTGTCTGAATGTTTTTCTTCACTGTTGAAAGTGGTATTTGAGCCTCCTACTATTATTGAATTGTTGTTTATTTCTTCCTTTAGTTCTACCAATGTTTGTATTATATTTTTAGGTGTTCTAATGTTAGGTCCAAATATATTTTTTAATTGTAACATGTTCCTGGCGAATCAGCCCTTTTTTCATTATATAACTTCCTTATTTGTCTTTTGTGACAGTTTTTTACTTAAAGTCTATTATTTTGTCTGATACAGTTATAGCCACTTCTGCTGTTTTTTTGTTTGTTTGTTTTTTTGTTTTTTTAGTTACCATTTGCATGGACAGTCTTTTTTAATCCCTTTACTTTCAGTCTATGTGTATCCTTAAACCTAAGGGGATTTTTTTTGTAGACAACATTAGATAGTTGGTTTTTTCTTTTTTATTCTCATTCTAACATTATTTTTTGTCTTTTGATTGAGGAGTTTAATCTCGTCACAACATTAGATAGTTGGTTTTTTCTTTTTTATTCTCATTCTAACATTATTTTTTGTCTTTTGATTGAGGAGTTTAATCTCGTCACATTTAAGGTAACGATTGATAAGGAAATATTTATTATTGCCATTTTGTTGATTGCTTTATGTTAATCTTGTAGTTATTTTAGCCATCTTTTCCTCTCTCGCTGTTTTCCTTTGTGTTGGCTGATGTTTTATATTGATATGCTTTGATGTCTTTCTTATATATTTTGTATATCTTCTATACAGATTTTATTTCTGGTTATCATGAAACTCAAAATATATTTATAAGTGCATATTTTAAGCTGATAACAACTTAAGACTCATCACATACCAAAAATAGTCTTACTTATCTTCCTCCCCCTACTTTACACTATTTTCACAGTTTCCATGTATTTATTTTGTATATGTAGTATCATATTTTTTGTTAAAGTTTTTTAAAAAATTGTCTTTTAACTTTTGTACTATGATTAAAAGTAATTTACCAACCATTATATTATTCTATACAGTCTATACATTTGTCTCTACTAATGAATATTAGTAAGAAATATGATACTCATTTAAAAAGTAAATATATAGAAATTATTTTATGCTACCACCTTGCTGTATAGCATACTTTCATTTTAACATGAAAAACTCCCTTTAGTATTTCTTGTAAAGCATGTCTAGTGGTAATGAACTTTCTTCACTTTTGTTTCTCTGGCAAATACTTTTTTCTCCTTTATTTTTAAAAGACAGTTTTGCCTGGTATAGTATTATTGATTAGCAGTTTTATATTTTCTGTCAACACTTCAAATACACAATCCATTCCTTTCTAGTGTGAAAGGTTCTTTCTGAGAAATCTGTTGATAGTCTTACAGAGATTACTTGGTGCATGACAAATCGTTTTTTTTCTTGCTACTTTAAAATCCATCTTTTGACTTTTGACAATTTGATTATAATGTATCTTGATGTGCATTTATTTGGGTTCGTTTGATTTTGCAATTTTTAGATCTAGATGTCCATTTTCTTCACCAGATTTGGGAAGTTTTCTGTCATTATTTATTTAAATTATCTTTCTGTTTCTTTCTCCCTTCCTTCTCCTGAAAATCCTATAATGCATACATTGGTTAACTTGACTGTGCCCCGTAAGTTACTTAAGTTTTCTTCTTTTTAATTTTTTTTTACCTGTTGCTCTTTTGACCGAATAATTTCAAATGATCTGTCTTTGAGTTCACTGATCTTTTATTTGCTTGATGTAGTCTGCTCTTGAATCTTTCAAGTGATTTTTTTTTTAGTTCATTTATTGTATTCTTCACCTCTATTATTTGTTTGCTCCTTTATTTATTATTATTATTATTATTATTGTTTTTATTGTTGTTATTATTGTTTGGAGACAGAGTATCACTCTGGTACCCAGGCTGAAGGAGAGTGACAAGATCTTAGTTCACTGTGAGCTTTGCCTCCTGGTTTCAAGCAATTCTCCTGCCTCAGCCTCCTGAGTACCTGGGATAACAGATGTGCACCACCAAGCCCAGGTATTTTTTGTATTTTTAGTAGAGACTGGGTTTCATTATTATGGCCAGGCTGGTCTTGAACTCGATGTTGGCAATGCTGGTCTGGCCTCAAGTGACCAGCCGACTGTGGCCTTCCAAAGCACTGGCATTACATGTGTGAGCCACCACACTGGCCCTGCTTGTTCCTTTAAAAATAATGTTTTCCGGCCGGGTGCGGTGGCTCACACCTGTAATCCCAGCACTTTGGGAGGCCAAGGTGGGTGGATTACCAGGTCAGGAGATCAAGACCATCCTGGCTAACACGGTGAAACTTTGTTTCTACTAAAAATACAAAAAAATTAGCCAGGCGTGGTGGCGGGCACCTGTAGTCCCAGCTACTCGGGAGGCTGAGGCAGGAGAATGGCAGGAACCCGGGAGGCGGAGCTCGCAGTGAGTCGAGATCGCGCACCGCACTCCAGCCTGGGCAACAGACCGAGACTCCATCTCAAAAAAAAAAAAAAATGTTTTCTATCTCTTTGTTGAAATTCTCAATTTGTTCATGCATTGTTTTCCTGACCTCACTGAGCATCTTTATTACTGTTAACTTAAATTCTTCACCAGGTAAATCGTACATCTTCATTTCATTAGAGTTGGTATAGGGAGATTTACCTTGGTTTTTTATTTGAAGCATATTAGCCTATTTCTTCATCTTCATTGATTTTTTGTGTTGGTGTCTCTACATTAGACAAAGCAGCCACATATCCCAATCTTGATGGGCTGGTGTTATATAGGTGAAGACTCCTGTCAATCAGCCCAGCCGGAGATTCTGAGGGCCTCTCAAATATCTGTCCTACTCCAATCCACTTTCTTTGTTCTTTGCAGGCCCTAGGTGTACAGGGTAAACTAGGTCCTATCTGTACAATGGGATAGTAAGATAAAAGCAAGTTCCTTAGGCAGCTACCAGAAATTTTGGATCATTGGATGCACCATTCAACTCTTTACCTCCCCAGAGAGAAGCTGAGAGCTGCCGTTTTTCTTTCATTATCTTTGTGCTGATCCTAGGGGCAGATGTTGTGGTGAATGATAGCTCACACCTCATCTCTGTTCTACCCCAGGCAGCTAGTTAACGTCAGATTCATCAGTACCCTTTGATAGGCAGGATGTAAGTCAGTTCTATGGGTCCATCTGGAGGAGCTGGGGCATTGGATCTACTCCTCCTTCCCGGGGGAGAAGCTGGACGCCATCAATTTCTCCCATTTACACTGTGCTGAGCTGGGAGGAATAGCTATGGTGGCTGCAAGCACAAGCCACCATCTATTTTTTTCTTCAATGTGACCTGACTCTGCTGGTCTCATCAGCATTCCAAGCCTCACAAAACAAAAGCCAGTCCTCCAGGAAGCTTCCGCCAAGAATCTATGGCATTGGATGTATGGACCAACTCTTTCCTTCCCCTGAGAGAAGCTGGGAACAAGGGGATGTCTTTCCAATTTTATGATTCTATTCTTGGGGCAGTGATTCCAATGAAAGGGTGTTCATAGTCTCCCCACTGGCTTTGATACATCTGGTCCTGTTTAGCTGGGGAAAGAGCCTCTCAATCATCTTCAGGATTTCTTACGAAAACATTTCTGTGCTCATTGCCGAATCAGTGTAGTGGTGGAGGAAAGGATGTTCCAGGTTTGCCCCCAACACTTCTTCCCAACTTCACTCCCACTTTTGGACTTCTTAGGTCTAGAAATTTTGTTCTATTTATTAAATCTGTAGTGTTTTTAAACAAAAAAGTGAAGATATTGACTCTGAAATGGTATATCTACAATTTTTCATAATTTATCTTCTCATGAAAATATTAGGAAAATCATGTAGTTACTTTGTTCATGTGTGCATATAAGCGTTTTCACTGTAAAATATACTGTGAATATTTTTTTACATGTTATGCTATGATCTAAATGGCTGTGCTTTCTAAAAATACAGGGAGTGAAACTTAATCTCCAGTTCCATCATACTGGGAGATAAGGGATGTGGGAGGTAATGGAATCAGTGTCCTTATAAAAGATGTTGGAGAGAGCTTGTTTGTTGCTTCCACCATCTGAGGACACAGCAGTGAGGCACCATCTCTAAAATGGAGGGTAGACCCTCATTTACTGCTGGATCTGCTGTTACCTTGCACTTGGATTTTCCATCCTTCATAACTGTGAGCAATAAATTTTTGTTGTTTATAAATTATCTAGCCTAAGGCATTTTCTTACAGAAGTTTGAAAAGACTAAGACATGTTCTATTATCAACACCAAATAATGCACAATAATGGTAAAGAACTGATTTTATATCAGGGTTTTAAAAATATTACTATGATTACTAAAATCAAACATCCTTTGTTTATTGTTTCAAATGTATAATTTCATGATATAAAATTATGTTCTAACTTCAATTTAAGTACATTACATCTGTAGAGATATACATTAAACATTTTAATATGTAAGTGAGATGAACTAAAACAATCAATGCTGAATAGACCTTCTTTCAAATACATATTAGGTTAAGTTTACTCCCTGATGTGTACTCTAACAAGAAAAATGAAACATTTGATGGATTGTAAAGATAATTTAACATGCTTTAACATTTGCCTAACAGAATTTGATTAGGAAGAACAAGGCATTTTGTTTCTAACTGTTGTAGCCTAAAGCTTGCTATAAATACATACGTACTACTCATCCAGGGAAACTAACAAAATTAATTGTTGACATTGTGGGAAGTCACAACATTGTAAGATTTTATAGATTGCAATTTATAAGATACAGCAGGGCATACTTGTTTTGTTTTACGTGCCCTGCAGTGGAAAATAATTTATAGGCAGTATTCAATAATATATTTATTAATAATCAGCAGAAGAGATGAGTAACACATGAAACCTGAGAATGCTATAGTTTTGAAAAATAAGACTAGGAAAGTCAGATAATTCTATCAGCAAAACTAAAAATGCAATAAACTATTAGCCAAGGTTAAACTTTAAATTAAAATTGTAGAGTGAAAAAAATCACAATATACTTGTTCATCATCAGATTCAAGTCAACATGAAAATCAATGCTTATAACTTCATAAATATTACTTAAAAATTCAAAAGACTCAATTAATTGAAGAAGGCTGTTCTTTCTCTTTCCTTTTTTTTCTTCATTTAGCTAAATCTATTTTCTCATTCCATAGGTTTATTTGCTTTTCATTCTCTCTTCTGTTTCTACATATGCACATTTCTATTTCAGTCTGTGTTCAGGATTTGAACTTCGTTTCTACTTTATTACTTCCTCTATCTCTTAGCTGAGATAAACCAACTAATTTTCTTCCTCTTTTTTTTTTTTTTTCCCATTTTAGATCTGTTCCCAGAAATAGCAATTGTCTGATGAGATTATGAAAGAGTAGAATAGAATAGAATATCTATTTTCCTATTGGAAATGTCAAGCAGAATATATATGAGTGCATGCCACATAATAGATATCCATTAAATGTAGATTATAGATTTTAAAATTTGCACATGGAGGAACTCCATCTAGAACCTCTGTACTACACATATGTTCACGTTTCTTCTCTTTAAGGTTTCAAACTCCAAATTTTTGGTTTAAATTAAACACACTTTTATTCTCTATCTTTTGATATTAACACAGGAATAGACACACATATATAAATACTCTCTTTTTTTATTTCATTGCGTTTTTGGGAAATAGGTGGTGTTTTGTTACATGAATAAGTTTTTAGTGGTGATTTCTGAGATTTTGGTGCACCCATCACCTGAGCAGTGTATGCTGCACCAAATCTGTAGTCTTTTATCCCCCCACCATTCCCCACAAGTCCCCAAAGTTCACTGTATCATTCTTATGCCTTTGCATCGTCATAACTTAGCGACCACTTGTAAGTGAGAACATACCATGTTTAATTTCCATTCCTGAGTTACTTCACTTAGAATAATGCTCTCTAATTCCATTCAGGTTTCTGTGAATACCATCATTTTTTCCTTTTTATGGCTGAGTAGTATTCCATGGTGTGTATATGTATGTATACACCATATATATAAAATGCAACTCTTTCTAAAAATTGCATTGTGGTTAAGAGTTTCTGCTTCTGCAGTGGCAATGAGAGCTGAGGAAGCTGAAATTCCAGAGATGAAAGAACTTCAGAGAGGGGAGCTGACATCTGCATTCACTTTTATTGTGGAGGATGTGTTAACTTTGAGCAAGAACACATGTTTCAGAACTGGGTGTTTGTATTACAAAACTAATGGCGATGAAGAGCAAGTTTTGGTGGGAACTTGAGAACCAGCTTGCCGGGCATATGCCATTCTGAGATTTTACAGGACAGTAATATAAAATTAGTCAGGAGTCTCTCAATTTTGTGAAAATATCGAGGGATCTCTGCAATAGAGATATTTTAGAATTAGGGACTGACTGGGGGAGGAGTTCTGCCTAGACACTATACCCAGTGTTTGAAAAACTTGGGTGATCAAAGTAGAAATCAAATGTAGACAATTTCCTGGGTCTTCAGTCTACATTGACTGAGCACAGTGCCTATTTAGATTAAGGTAATTAACGTTCATTTTCCTGATACGTTTTGGCTGTGTCCTGACCCAAATCTCACCCTGATTGTCATAATCTCCACCTGTCAAAGGCAGGGTCAGGTGAACACAATTGAATCATGGAGGTGGTTTCACCTGTAATGTTCTCGTAGTAGTGAGTAAGTCTCACGAGATCTGATGGCTTTATAAATGGGAGTTTCCCCCTACGGAAGCTCTCTTGCCTGCCGCCATGATAGTGAGGCCTCCTCATCCCTGTGGAACGGTGAGTCTATTAAATTTCTTTCCTTTATAAATTACTGGGTCTAGGATATTTATTAGTAATGTGAGAATGGAATAATATACTCCTTACCCAGCAGAAGGAAGGACATGTCATCTCTCAAGAAGATAACATCATTTGGAGACTTTAAAAAACCCAGTATTTATCATTAGAACAAAATTATTAAGCACATCCAAACTATATGACCAAAATAAAGAGGAAAGCACAGTGAACTCAGATCTGCAGTGATTGCTTTGGAATTAGCTGACGAGGGCTTGAAAACAGCACAGAACACTGACATCTATGAAAAGGAATCATTAGAAAGAAGCAGTTAAGCTAATCAGGAAATAGGCCAAAATTTTCAATACGAACTTCATAAAACACGGTTTTAAATGGTCAGTAAACATATGAAAACCTGTCAATTGCATTCTCACTAAAAAATGCAAATTGAAACCACAATATGCTATCACTGCACACCCACCATAATGAGAATAAAGATAAAAACAGAAGATAGCAAGTACTGTTAAGCGTTTGTAGCAACTGACATAAATTGGCACATTTGCATTAAAAATTATTTGGTAGTATCTTATAAAGTAGAACATACACGTTCACTTTGATCCAGAAACTCACCCTGTTGTATACGTCTAACACATATATTCAATAAAAGATGCATACAAGATGTTCCAAATAGTTCTATTCACAATATTCAAAACTTTGAAACAACACACAATGCTTATTTACTTTAGAACTGGTAGAGTATATAATAATGGCATACAATCAACCAATAGGCATAAGTGAATCAAAACTAGACAATTACTTGGAAGAATTTCTCAAATAACTTTGAGCAAAGTCAGCCAGATATAAATACTACATACGTTACAGCTCAAATTACATTAAGTCGAAGCAAAGGCAACATTTAAAATGTTTTGAATTCAGGATGGGGGTTTGATCATTGGAGTGGAGCACCAAGAAGCAATTACAGGTTACAAGTAATGTTCTATTTCTAAATTTCAATGTTAGTTACACAGGTGTGTGAACTTTTGTATTAACTAACTTTTATATAATGTTTTGTCTTGTTATAATTCATTAGAGTTTCCATTAAAAATAGAACTTTAAAGTCATGGAAAGTTGTAACTACCGCTAGAGAATTTATACTACCAAAATAATGTTGATCTTTAAGGTAGTCATATTTGGACTTTACACTGCATTTATCTCTGCATGAGACTAGCACTATGTAATTTATTGTCTATATTTTTGGAATTGCTTTTGAATTCCTTTGTGCAAAGTATTTTAAAAAAATCAGTATTATAACCATTCTTTAATCTCTTTCGTCAATATTAAATGCATTAAAATATAACAAGTAAATGATAAATTTTTACATTAAATTACTACAACCATTATAAGATAAACCAGTATTGTAGACAAGTGGAAATTTAGAAAACTTGTTTTAAACAATGTGGTAGTAAAAATGATCACAGTGTCATTTTCAAAGAGAACTGAGATACTTATAAATCTAAAAAAAAGCAACTCAGGTTGTTATGATGATATTCCCCATGAAATAAGTGATCGTACGCTTGTGGCTCTCTAGGAGTCTTGCCATGAAAATTCTGTTGATGTAACCTAAATAGGATATTTATTTACAATAGCTGCTCAACGCAGATACTACCACACAGGTGTTATTAATATGACATTTTAAGCTTTTTATAAATTAGGTCAACATGCCAGTTCTTAGCTGAACGTAAGTTCAAAATACACAGGGAATAGACTCACTAATATTATCTGTTGAAAATTATTCTTAAAGGAAAGCACATAGAAATAGGTTGAAAGCATATGTTTCTTAGCATACTGAAGTATAGATTTCAGAATAATTTTGTGAAGGTTATGATTGCTGCATTCAAAATTTTAAAACATGCACAAGTTCTAAAATATCTGACATTCAGTCTGTCATTTCTCTTGGAATTTTCATCCCATGTATCATTGTGTTTACTTTCGATTGTTTCTAATGTGATTGTTTTTACTTTATATTTTTTCAACTTGACAATAGACCTGGATTTCGCCCATAAGGCAGTTTCAGCTTGCGTTTCATCACCAGTCAGGCTGCTGTTAGAATCATCCTTTTACATCTAGTTCTAGATCCTTGAGGAATCGCCATACTGTTTTCCATAATGGTTGAACTAGTTTACAATCCCACCAACAGTGTAAAAGTGTTCCTATTTCTCCACATCCTCTCCAACACCTGTTGTTTCCTGACTTTTTAATGATTGCCATTCTAACTGGTGTGAGATGGTATCTCATTGTGGTTTTGATTTGCATTTCTCTGATGGCCAGTGATGATGAGCATTTTTTCATGTGTCTGTTGGCTGTATGAATGTCTTCTTTTGAGAAATGTCTGTTCATGTCCTTTGCCCACTTTTTGATGGGGTTGTTTGTTTTTTTCTTGTAAATTTGTTGGAGTTCTTTGTAGGTTCTGGATATTAGCCCTTTGTCAGATGAGTAGATTATTATACTTTAAGTTGTAGGGTACATGTGCATAACGAGCAGGTTTGTTACATATGTATACTTGTGCCATGTTGCTGTGCTGCACCCATCAACTCGTCATTTACATCAGGTATAACTCCCAATGCAATCCCTCCCCCCTCCCCCCTCCCCATGATAGGCCCCCGGTGTGTGATGTTCCCCTTCCTGAGTCCGAGTGATCTCATTGTTCAGTTCCCACCTATGAGTGAGAACATGCGGTGTTTGGTTTTCTGTTCTTGTGATAGTTTGCTAAGAATGATGGATTCCAGCTGCATCCAAGTCCCTACAAAGGACTCAAACTCATCCTTTTTTATGGCTGCATAGTATTCCATGGTGTATATGTGCCACATTTTCTTAATCCAATCTGTCACTGATGGACATTTGGGTTGATTCCAAGTCTTTGCTATTGTGAATAGTGCTGCAATAAACATACGTGTGCATGTGTCTTTATAGCAGCATAATTTATAATCCTTTGGGTATATACCCAGTAATGGGATGGCTGGGTCACATGTACCCTACAACTTAAAGTATAATAATAATAAATAAATTAAAAAAAAAAAAAAAAAGAATCATCCTTTTAGATCTTAATCTGGGTTATAATTTGATGTAAATTTAACAGTCCAGCGATCAGGAGTCTGATGTTTCCCAGCAGGAAAACTTCATTTATGTGCAGGGTTTTTTGTGTCTTTGTTTTTGACCTCCCTCGCTTTCTTGTTTTTGGTGAAGCTTCTGTTTGGAGGCAAAAGCTCTTATTTGCAGGCCTTCTTGTGAGACACACCTGTTGGCATATCTTTTGGTGCTACTGCCAAGGTATGAGAGAGAAGTCAGTTTTGTAGCTGGGATTGTGATGTTTTCCCAATTGAGCCAATTGAATATTTTTGAACCACAGAAACAAAATGGCTTCTGAGTTGTTTGTTCATTCTTGATCCTCTATCTCGGGTACCCACACCAACAATATTAGGGTGGTCAGTGACCTTTGGACAAGTTGTTCACTGTGCGTTTCTGATGAGCGGCTGTGATATTTCTTAATAGGGGAATATTTTGAATGACCCTTGCAGGGTCAGCACTTTGTACTGTATTTGTTGAGCTAGCATCCTTTTCTGCTTTCCTACCTCTATTAGTCTGTGTTCATATTGCTATAAAGAACTGCCTGAGACTGAGTAACCTATAAAGAAGAGGTTTAATTGGCTCACAGTTCAGCATGGTTGGGGAAGGCTCAGGAAACTTCCAATCATGGCAGAAGGTAAAGGGGAAGCAAAGACCTTTTCCACAAGGCAGCAGGAAGAAGTGCTGAGCAAATGGGGAAGAGCCATATGTAAAACCATCAGATCTTGTGAGAACTCACTCACAGTAACACCATGGGGGGAACCATCCCAGTGATTCAATTATCTCCACCTGGTCTCCCTTGACATATGGACATTATAGGGATTATGAGGATTACAATTGAAGATGAGATTTATTTGGGGACACAAAGACTAACCATATCACTAGCGAAAGATATATTTCTTTTATTTTCACTGGCTTTAAGTTTAGTGTAAATTGTTTAAATTCCTTGAGAGAAGTTGTTTTGTTTTGTTTTTGAGATTTGAGTCTAGCTATGTTGCCCAGGCTGGAGTGCAGGGGGGCAATTTCAGCTCACTGCAAACTCCACCTACAGAGGTCAGGATTCTCCCACATCAGTCTCCCTAGTAGCTGGGATTACAGATGCACACAACCACACACAGCTAATTTACTTATTTATTTTTGCATTTTTAGTAGAGACAGGGTTTCACCATGTTGGCCACTCTGGTCTTGAACTCCTGACCTCGGGTAATCCGCCTGCATTGGCTTCCCAAAGTGCTGGGATTACAGGTGAGCCACTGTGCCCAGCCTATAAGTAGTTTTAAATAGTTAAATGTTCAATACTATGCTCCAAAATTAATGACTTTAAATGAGAAAAATCTTAATTCAAGTCTTGGCTCTTTTACTTTCTAACTATATGAAATTGGAGAAATTATATCAAATTCAGGCTTTAGTTCATTCCTCTATATTATAGAAACATTTTGTAGGTTTGTTGTGGAGTTTAAATAGTTGATTAATATACAGTACATACAAGAATGGCTGGCAGGTATCACACACTACATTAAGATTAGCTATTATACTTACTGAATATAGTCTTAAGCTATTTTTTAAATATGTGACTTGCTACTTTAGAATTCCAAAGGATAACTTCTATCCCTTGAAATATATATATTTCATAAATATATCTACTTCATAATATGTATTTCTTAAATACATAATATATAATGTATAATGTATATTTTATTACGTATATATTTTTATAATATATTTTACAACATATATATTTCATAACATGCTATATATATTACAACACATATATATTTTACAACATATGTAATATGTATTTTACAACATATATATTTTACAACATGTATTTTACAACATGCATAATATATATTATATATATTTAATTTTTATTGATAATCCGTGTGATTTAGTACTAGGTAATAAACTGTAGTTTACTATAAAAATGCAATACAGGCAAAGAAGATAAATACATTTGTATCAGGAGCTAATTGTACAATATAGTAATTTATTAAATATCTTGCCTACCAAAGGAGTTACAGAAACGTAAATATAATTATAGTCTTCAAGATCCTTAAAGTCTGGTAGTGTCAACATTGCCATAAGAACTTATAGGTGAGAGTTTGAAAGGTAGGGAGAGCACTAGTAAAAAAGAGTAAAGAGTGTCACAAAGTGTTACATGTAGTTAGTTAAAAAGTGTAGTTAAGTCTATAATTACGGTACATAACTGCATTGAATTAAATCATCTTCTGTAATTTATTAGTGCTTCACTCATTTATTAATATTTTGTGCATTTAAATATTAACTTCCCAGATATATTTATAGCTAGAAAACATTTTTCATAAAAGTTAAACATAAATGCACTATAAGTACACTACCTGCCCTTAAGAATAGTATAAGTTACCTTATACCCCCAATCCCCTAATACGCTAAATTTGACAAAGTATCACTTTAGGTATTTTGGGATGTAGTAGGAATGTGTATTAACTGAAGTAGTGGGTTTCCTAACAAGAAATGTCATAGATGATATGGATTATTGATATTTTCAGGAAAAAAGTGCACTATGTAGCGTTAAGGAAGACTTTATTCAAGACATCCCTGTAGGATCAAGACTACTATATCAGGGAGAGAGACTGAACTCAATGCCAAGAAAACAAAAGGAGGGAGAATTTTGAAGGGCTCGAGTGAAGGGTAATTCATGGAGTTTAGTTAATATCAGTAGGTCATCTGTGTTCCCTCATTGGTGCTACTGTAAGTTAGGTTCCTAAGCTCTCACAAGAACTGGGAAATATGGGCGTTTTCTTACTTGATTACATTTCAAAGGAATGGCTTCTTGGTTCATAAGAAAGATATACTTCATTGTAAAACCAGCAAGAGATTGGCAGACAATTTACATCTCAAAGTGGCAGAGAAAGAATTTACAGTTGAAAGTTTTCTAAATTAAATGCTCTGAGAAAAAGGATATCAGAAGTCTGTATTCAGGAAGCTGGAGAAAACGTTAAGGCTTCCTTGGTCAATATCCTTTAAGTATTTGTAGTTCTATTTTATATTTCTTAGCATACTCGTAGGTAGACTAGAAAACAAAACAAAAAACAACCAAAAAAGAGAAAAAGCTCTACAATACACAATAGCCAAACATGTGTGAAGAAAGTTTCAATATGTTACCATGATGCTAATTCAGTCTTGCTATTTAATGTTTAACAAGACTCACAGGTAGTAATAATGAGACTTCACAAAAAGAGGCAGATTTAGTGTAGATTCATGTCTCAGAGTAATGATGAAATTGCACACACATCACTGTTTTTGAATCTTGAACCTACTGCTATGTTAATGCACAATGTAATGATTCAAAGGTTGCCCTGATTTGCCAGATTATATTTCATTCAGTGTGAACAGATGGTGTTGCATTTAGACAAATTGTTCCTTGAAACAAAAGATTCAATTCTCTGCTTTACAGAAGATACATATTCTGCCAACTATTTTTTTCAAGTAAACATCGTATTAGGTAAATAAGAAAAACCGTTATAATTATGGTGAAATTACCTATCAACACTGGTGAATTCCCATGGACCACATTTTCACTTAGTTGTCTTCCATAGATGGAACATATTTTTAACGCCAATGATACTGACATTTCAAATTTTAAGTATTACTGAACTACAGGAATTTGCAATTAAATTATAAAATGCCAGATAACTATATAAAAGCTATACTTTCTAAATAGCCCTAAAATGTTTCAAAATACAATTTACCTTAATTTTTGAACAATTTCTGGTAAGTAGTGGAGGAAAAGGAAAACAAAATTCTCTCGAGGGAGAAGATGAGGGTTTGATGTAGATTATATGTACTTTTTTAAGTTTAAATGTTATTTATAACAAAAACCAGTGTTTTCAATTGAGTTTCTTTTTTAATTCAGAAATTATATACATATGTTTTGCTAAAATTTTACATTTATTTAACATTATATTTATATTTTTTATTTTTTCAATTTAATTTTTATTTTATTCAAAGGGTACATGTGCTTGTTTGTTACCTGTGTATTACATGTTTAATAGTGGGGTTGTGGCTACTAGTGTACTCAGGAACCAAATATTGGACACTGTACCCAGAAGGTTAATTTTTAACGCACACACCTTTGCTACTTCCCCTTTCTTGAGTCCCTAGAGTCAATTTTTTCCATATGTATGTCCATGTGTATCATCTGTTTAGCTCCGACTTAGAACTAAGAACACACAGTATTTGTTTTTCTGCTGCTGTGTTAGTTCGCTTAGGATAATGGCCTCCAAATACATCTGTGTTGCTGCAAAGGACATCTTTTTGTTCTTTTTTTATGCTTCATAGTTTCCATGGGGTATCGGATCAACTGTTGGTGGACATTTAGGTTGGTTCCATGACTTTGCTGTTTTAAATAGTGCTGTAATAAACACACAAGTACAGATGTCTTTTTAATGAAATGACTTATTTTCCGTATTCTACTAGATACCCAGTATTGTGCTTACTGGGTCGAATGGTAGCTCTTTTAGTAGAGATATCTTTGAGATATCTTCATACTGTTTTCCCTAGAGGTTGAACTAATTTACACTCTCATGAACAGTGCATGAGCATTCACTTTTCTCTGCATCCACATCAACTTTTTTTTTTTTTTTCTCTTTTTAATAAAAGCAATTCTGACTAGTGTAAGATAATATCTCAGTGTGGTTTTAATTTGCATTTCACTTATGATTAGGGATATTAAGCAGTTTTTCATACGTTTGTTTGCCATTCATTGTATTTCTTTTGAAAAATGTTCATGTTCTTTGCCCAGTTTTTAATAGATTTTTTTATTGTTGAGTTTGAGTTCCTTGCAGAGTCTGCATATTAATACTTTGTAGGAAAAACTTAAATATTGACCTAGGCAAAGAATTTATGACAGACTTTGAAAGCAATGCAACAGAACCAAAAGTAGATAAATGGGACTTAAACTAAAAAGTTTCTGCCCAGCAAAAGAAATAAGCAACAGAATAAATGGACAACCTACGAAACAGGTGAAAATATTTATTGGCAGTGTTTTTTTTTTAACTTAAGAAAAGCTGCAATCTCAATATGTGATCAATTATGTAATAACAATAATTGCTTTATCATCACTGTCACCATCATTATAATAATCACTATCATATTACCATCATGTATTAACCTAGAAGGCAGAAATATGAACTAAAAACACTTTATCTCCAAATACTCCAACTAAGTTGTTTCTGTTTCTCTTGAGCAATGTAAGAGCTCTCTATATCTGTATCTCTTTTATCTATCAACCTTTGCTGAAATGTTCCACAGAAACTGCTGTTGTTAAAACATTAAACACGTATTTCATATTGTCAAACCCAATGTTTGCTATTCTTAACCTTTTAACATCCTCAATTTTCCTATCTCTGTAAATGGTGCCATAATCGTTTAGTTGCCCAAGCCAAAATTTTGAGGTTATGCTTGGTTCTCCATTCCTCTCCATATGATCTCTAGAGGTTATATAATATGTAGTTATATCTATCAACTTCTCTGCACTTGCTGCTGCCATTTATCCTGTATATGTCAGTAAATATTTTCTTGTTTATTGCAGTTCTCTTAACTTGTCAACCTTCTTATGTCTCTCTAACCCATTTTCTGCATGGCATACAGAACTATCTTTAAACAAGAGGATCATGTTACTCTAGTTAAAAATGTCTGATTACTTTCCTGTGTGTTTAGATTAAAATTAAAACTCATTTAAATGGTGCTTTCTGTTCAAGTGCCTACTTATCTATGTAACCTTAAATTTCACATTCTTATCCATGCCCATTTTATTCTATCTGACCCAGCCACTGTTCATTTTCTTAAACGTAGCCACTGCCTCAGTGTTTTAAAGACTTCATACCAGATTATTCTTTTCTTGTAAGATATTTCCCTAGGTTTCTCCATTGCTCTTTTCATCTTTTAAGAACCAATTTTAAAGTTACCTCCTCAAAAAATATTTATTTCAATCTTAAGTTTTACTCTATTTTCTATTAATTTTGCTCATATGCCATGTCTTAATTTGTAGCTGAATATTGCTTGCTTACTTTTTTGTTGTAACCATGGTGAAATTACCTGTCAGCTCTAGAAATTTCCTATGGAGCACATGTTTCTTTTATAGACTTGAAGTCAGAATTTTAAAAAAATTTATTCCCTAAATGAGACAATTTTTAAATTATGTTTCCCAGTGGCATATCAACTATAGTATATACTTTGGGTCATAGGAACTGTGCATGTATTTTTGACTGCTTTATACTCAGTGCCTGGCACAACAATTGGCACATAAAGCTCTAAGTTATATATAAATAGGTTGAAACAAAGAATAGGGGAGTAAGAAAGTTTTTCCATGGAGAAAGAGTAAACCTTTTGCAAATTTCTACCACTTTCTTAACCAAAGTCTAGAATATTTTCTTTTATTTTTTACTTACCACAAACAGAGGAAATATTTTAAACTGAAGCCTGCATTTCATTATGCTACATGATAGCAACCCAAATTTGGAAATCCATATCAATTTGTATTATATAAAACACTATATTTTGATGGTGACATCTTTTGACAAACACATTCCTTGGTAGAATAGATTGTTAGTCTGATCCACCAAGAAGAAAATTTAAATTACAAACATAAAATAAAAAGCTTCCATCAATTACATCTTTGACTGCTATGCTGATTTCATATATACTAAACTGTGCTACAGATTTACAAAGAACATGATATAAATGTAGCCTACTGATCAAAATTTCTGAGTATCATTAGTTAGCAATTACTGAGTTCCTTTGCTTTGAGAAAGAGTAATAAATAACTTTGAAATGGAGGCTTGCACTGTTTTTCCTCATCTGAAAGAAGAGTATCTACCATACTCTACTTGAACACAGCTGGAAGTCTTAATAAGAACATCAAGTTCTCCTTCAAGCAAGGTTAATTTAGAGCTTTTGTGCCTTCAGAACCGTCCATAAATTAATTTCTACAACCTATAACATTTTTATTAGCTCTTTCAGGAGAAAATTTGAATGTAATGTGCATAAAAATCCAATCCTATAATCTCACATTTCCTGTATAAGATGAGATGAAATACCATATAGAAGTTTCTGTGCTCTATTTTATGCTTATCAATTAGCAATGTTATCAAAATAACGTGAGTTTCATGAAAGCAGTAAAATACTAAACTGCATGCTGATTAGAAATTTCTTTTCTGCTCTGATAAATTTTTCAATGTATCTTCTAATCTCTATTTTTAATACAAAGCTGCTTTCTTTCTTATCAACATTAGTATAATCCATTGTGTATTACTTGCCAATAGATCCCTTTTTTTTTCATTTCTCATTTTCTAGTCCATGATTACATAAACTTTATCACTTATTTAACTACTTTTCCTAAGTTAACCAGGTTTCCTAAGCAACAAAATGGATTTTGGACTAAAAATATTACTGACAGACCATCTATCATTAATAAATTCAGACTGGCCTAATTTATTTTTAAATAAAGTATGACTAGCCTTTTTTAACCTAATCAAATTATACAGTGGTATTCAGCCAAAAAGGAATTTCCTTTATGGAACTGGTTTAAAATTCACTTCAAGGTCCTTAAATTGTTAACTCATGACAGTGTGAAATTCTGTAATTTCTAAATTGCGATAGAATGTATAATTTCTTTCAAAAGAATAAATTATTTAGGAATGTATGCAATTTTGCCTTTGTTCTTATATTTTTAACATATATTTAAATATACAGGTATTCTTGCATAACTTAGATATGTATATGCACTGATTTTAGTAACATTCTTTAACATGTAGATGTTTATATATCAGTAACAGATATGATAATTAGGTGATATCTATAATTATATATGGCATAAGTAAAGAATTTAATCCAATAGCCAAATAAAGAATAAATATTAAATATAATTTAGAAACTGTCTCCTCAACATGACTAATTCTTCCTTTCTCTCTTCCAAAATCAAATATTCTGTATTTTATGTTAAACATTTTATTGCTTTTAATTAATATATTCTTTAATTTTTATAATTCTTATACTTCATATAAATGGATATTATGTGTATCTTTCTGGAAGTATGTTTAATATGATTTAGAGAATCATTCATGTTGAAGCCTGTGCCTGTTTGTTTTTTTTTGTAAATAAAGTAATCCATTGCACATATATAAGACAATGTATATCCTTCGTACTATATTCAATGCCTGACTTATGCAAATACTATACTATTAATATCATTGTGCATGTCTCCTGAGTATGTGCTTTTATAGGATGTTACATGGAACAGGAACTTAGGGGTCATAATTTGTTCGTGTTCAAATTTGCTATGAAAGATGTTTTTAAAAGTGAGTCTACCAATCAATGCACATCTGTACAGGGAAAAGCAACAGAATTTTTTTTTTTTTTTTTTTTGAGAAGGAGTCTCTGTCGCCCAGGCTGGAGTGCAGTGGCGCAATCTGGGCTCACTGCAAGCTCCGCCTCCCAGGTTCACGCCATTCTCCTGCCTTAGCCTCCAGAGTAGCTGGGACTACAGGCACCCGCCACCACACCCGGCTAATTTTTTTTTTTGTATTTTTAGTAGAGACAGGATTTCACTGTGTTAGCCAGGATGGTCTTGATATCCTGACCTCGTGATCAACAGAATTTTTTAAATCACAAAAATGTAAACATTTGACATTGTACAACATTACAAAACTTCTTTGAACCTATTGGATATAGAATATTATTTTAATTTACATGCCCCTAATTTTAAATTTGTAAGTTTTTCTTACAGTCACGAGACATTGGTATTTTCTTTACTGTAAACTGTTTTAGCATAACTATTTGTCAAAAAATTATAATCTAAAATAAGGAACACCTATAAATTATAACATGTGTATTCATGGTTGATGCTTATACTTGGCTGTTTCTCCATTTTCCTATACTTTAATAGATGTTTCTCATCTAGTTTAGATTACAATATTTTGACAAATAATTATGCTAAAATGTTTTCCAGTCTGTGCTCCCCTTCTTTCCTTATACTATTTGTTTTTTATTGAACAAGTAATTAAATATGATATAGTCTCATTTATCAATTCTTTTATGACACATTATTTTAGTCTTATTAAAATTATTTTCCCTGTGTAGAATTAGAAAAATCTAATCATATTCTAAAGGACACTTCAAACTCTGTGATAGTACATATTTATCAACTCATATTCACTAATATTCACTAATTCCTATTTATTAGCAATAACACCATAAATTATAGCTACAAACCTGAATGGCATTTGGTGGATTCAATGAGGGTAATTTAATTTGTAATATCTTTAATCGTTTTCCTTAGCTGTGCTATTAGGTTTTGTGTATTTCATGCAGATGGGTATATGCATGTTTTACATACATACTTTCTGCTTCTCTACTATTCCATTAGGGAATAGATAATCTTGTTTAAGGGAAGTGCAAATCTTAAAAAACAAGAGCTTATAAAAGGGTGGGAAATTAGAAATGTGTGAAAAATGTAAATAAAGCTAATGTGCAATAAAAAATAGAAAATTTATTAAAGATGGGACTCAGTAAGAAAAAATGACATCCTTTTAGTTTCAAAATACGAAAAATGTAGAGTTAGAATTGATACCAAGTTTAGAAGATATAAAAGTGTGAGAAATAATATATATGTAACCTTCTATAAAGGAGGAAATATTAACTTCAACAAAAACATAATTAAAAATAGAATTTAGAATAACCTAAACTAAAATAAATGTCACAGGAAAGAAACTATAAGCAATTTTAGATATCTATGTTCAGAATAATAATAGTTTACTGTAGTGGTAGAAGAATACCAAATATTTGACAAATAATCATATATGGGTTTATGGTTCTAATTGTATTACAAAGTTCACAAATATTAAAGGATATCATTAAATTGAAACATGGTAAAATTAGTTTTCTTTTTTTGGATCTTCTCAGTCTTCCAAATTCTACCCACTGGGGGAAAAATAAAACCTCCTAAGATGTCTGTCTAATGTGAATTTGAAGTTCAAAATGAGATTTTCAAGGCTCAAAAATAAAATTAGCAAGTAAAATAAGTGCATACATAATGGAACACTAGAGATATTATAGTGTGTAATGGACTAGGATAATAATTGGTTTTCCTTGAATATTTCATCCTTTTATGTTTGAGTATTCTATTACAATCATGCAATTTTATTTTCATATTGGGTATTTCTATTCAATAGTACAGCAATATGAATAAACTTTATTATTTTATTAGTTTGATAAAAAAGTGGAAGTAGAATGTTTTGGGGGCCGGGCACGGTGGCTCATGCCTGTAAACCCAGCACTTTGGGAGGCCGTGAAGGGCAGATCACCTGAGGTCAGCAGTTCGAGACCAGTCTGGCCAACATGGTGAAACCCCGTCTCTACTAAAAATACAAAAGTTAGCCAGGCATGGTGGCAGTTGCCTGTAAGCTCAGCTACTTGAGAGGCTGAGGCAGGAGAACTGCTTGAACCTGGGAGGAGGAGGTTGCAGTGAGCTGAGATCCTGCCATTGCACTCCAGCCCGGGCAACAAGAGTGAAACACTGTCTCAAAAAAGGTTCTGAACTATTTCCATTACTTTGTGTAATTTTCATCACTTATTTTTTAAATAGAAATTCTCAACTATGTTATTATTTCATGTGTAAAAATCTAAATGTAAAACATTTATGCAAATTTTAGATCTTATCCATCATATTTCATCTAGTTTTCAGTACTTTAAAATTAAATTATTGATACTGCATAAAACATAGCTTATTTATGATCTCTATAGTCCTATCTAAAAATTTCACTCATCCCACAACATGTTTATGACACTGTCATTAAAAATGATTTTGCATATGGCCGTCACCAACATTTAAGCTTCACATTTGGATTAAAAATGAACACTTTAGTATATGCAAAATCTTAAAGATTTGAGAAATAAATGTATTAAAACATAAACCTAGAGATAATATAAATGCATTTTTGGTCACAGGATATATATTTGCTTCTTATTCATATTTTATAAGAGTGGAACTTCTGGATAGAGAGTATAGTTATTTCGTGAGAATATCATGAAAAACATTTTGCTAAACTTGTTAATGTTCTGTGTTTCTGCTAGAAATATTAATATATTCCATGGTAAAGTATTTTTTAAAAAACATTTGATATGCCTAAAGATTAAACATAAACAGTTAAATGAAATATATGTATTTTGAAATTCATTTTCAACATTTTCTTTAATATTAATCAGTTCATGTTTGTCAGTTGAGAGATGACCTTGTTTGTAATACATAGCTACATGTATATGGGTAAGCATGAAGGTGTATATATCTATAAACAAATCCAAAATGTGTAAAGTGTATTGATATGTGACCGTAATACACTTTTAAAATGAAGAAAGGATATTTGTAAAGTGTTCGTTTATGCCCTACCACCATCCCACAAAGTAGATACTTTAATTTATAATCTGACTTAGATTACGTATCTTAGACATCCTTGTCCTATTATTTGGGAGAGCTGATATTTGAATGTAAGTATATAAGTTATAAATTTTGATATAAAATTATTATAAATTTTAAAATTAGTGTGTACTTATGATTAAATACTATTTTATACAAAATTATCTAAAATGATTTTACAAATATTATATTGATTTTAGCTATATCTCAATTCCAGTAAAAATCTTATTTATGTGACACTACCTTCATAATCAATATTGAATTATTTCTGTAAAGTATCCTTCCCTTGGCAGTCTCTTCCCTATACTCGTTTTTTTCTCCCTAACATTTGTTATCAGCTGATGTAGGGTTTATTTTTAATCTTCCTCTCCCTACTACAACTTAAGCTCTAAGAATATGAATTTGTGTCTCTAATTTGTATTGCACTGTAAGTGTTGCATGTCTAGCACATGAAACTTTACCTGGCACATGGTAGTGCTAATGATAACACTTTACTACTATTGCTGCTGCTGCTACTAGTACTACTAGCAGTGGAACATTCCTAATCTGAAAATCCAGAATTCAAAATGCCCCCAAATATGAAATTTTTTGAATGCTAACATGCCAGCACTGTGGAAAATTCCACACCTGACCTCATGTTCTTTGAAATAAGGTATAAAATTACGTTTGGGTGATGTATATAAGGTATAAATGAAAATTAACTGAATATTGTGTTGAAATTTGGCTACCATCCCCAAAATGTCTCATTATGTACATGTAAATACTCCAAAATCTGTATAAATCTGAAATCGAAAACATGTGTGGTCCCAAATACTTTAAATAAGGGATATTGAATTTCTATTACTACTAAAAGTTAACATCTGTGCAGAGCTTATGTTCCAGGAACCATTCTTAGGTTTTTTTTTTTTTTTTTTTTTTTTTTTTTTTTTTTTTTTTTTTTTTACATATAACACATTTAATATTCAAAATAACTTTATGATATATGCAGCATAATTTATTTCAGAAGGGGAAACTGGGGTGAAGAAAGGCTAAGCAAGATCTTGCCAAATTTCTCACACGAGTAAAATTTGTAGCCTGAATTTAGCCCTTAACTAGTTTATATTCTATAGAATTTTACTTTATACTCATTATTCTACCTTCACTCTGAAGATATTATTTTAAATTAAACAACAGTGATGGGATTTCACATATATACAATTACAAACATTATAGATCAGAAAATGACTTAATTATCAGTGAATTTTTGATCACTTGCAGTTTATCATAAATGAAATTTCCTAAGTGATTTTCCTTCTGAAATATTTATTATGTGTTGAAAGTAAAAACTGAGTAATACCATTTTACCCTTTCTCTTTAAAGCATTATTCTAAGTAATGAATCCTTAACAAATGACCTAGAAACATTTTAATCAGTTTTTTATTACACTCTCAATAGAAATTTATTTCTTGGTAGATAATTTGAAAATAACTGTAACATTGGCTATGAGAATCATTTTATTGTTCAATGTAATTTGCAATATGTCTTAAAAAGACTCTTTAAAAATTTTAATATCTGTGTTGCAGTCTAATTGTAATATTGATTGAGTTATTTAATGTAACATTTATTAAGGATGCATTTATAAAGAAGTTGAAATAGCCTCAATCCACTGTTTCATTATACAGAATTCAAATTTAGCCAAAAAACTTATTGGTTTAACTTGTTGTTTTTGTTGTTGTTATTGTTTTGTTTTGTTTTGTTTGCTACTGAGTCTGGCTCTGTGGCCCAGTCTGGAATGCAGTGGTGTGATATCTTGGCTCACTGCAAACAATACCTTCCGGGGGTTCAGGGAATTCTCTTGCCTCAGCCTGCTGAGTAGCTGGAACTGTAGGTGCCCACCATCACATTCTGTTAATTTTTGTATTTTTAGCAGAGATAGGGTTTTACCTTTTTGGCCAGGCTGGTGTTGAACTCCTGACCTCAAGCGATCCACCCGCCTCAGCCTCCCAAGGTGCTGGGATTACAGGCATGAACCACCGTACCCAGTCAGGTTTAACATTTTAGAAATGTAGGTTGTTGACTTTCAAAAGAAAAATGTAACTAAACATACACAATATGTTGTATATCTCATGATGAAAACGTGTGAGTTCCCAATGCTGTTTATAAGTTGCTACACGGGAAGACACAACTTCTTGCTCCACAAAAGCCATATTATAAACAGTGTTTACTTCTCAGAAGGGACAAAAGTGGCTATTTTTGCATTAATTGATTCATGTATTTATTCAACTAACTTTAATTGAGAGCTTATTATATCCTAGGCTGTGGTCTAGAACTGTCAGAACAGCTGGGAACTAGATAAAGGTTTCTCTCCTCTCTGCATTCATCTTTTCATAAGGAGACAGGAATAAAGCAAATTAATATATACATATATTAAAATTTTCAGCAAATGATAACTGATAACACTTAACAGCATGATTAAAAATAAGTGTGTATGTGTAAGTTGTTTAATGAAGTGATTTGCAGTCATAATGTGAGTAATGAAAAATGGCCATATATGAACTTCATATATTTATTTATTTTGAGATGGAGTTCACTCTTATCAGCTAGGTTGGAGTGAAATGACACGATCTTGGCTCACTGCAACCTCCACCTCTTGGGTTCAAGCAATTCTCCTGCCTCAGCCTCCCAAGTAGCTAGGATTACAAGTGCATGCCACCATGCCAGGCTAATTAGTAGTATTAGTAGAGATGGGGTTTCACCATGTTGGCCAGATTGATCTCAAAATCCTGACCTCAGGTGATCCACCCACCTCAGCCTCCCAAAGTGCTGAAATTACAGGCCTGAGCCGCCGCTCCCGGCTTATGAACCCTGTTATGTAAGAGGGGATGGTGTTCTAGACAGAAAAAAAAAAAAAGATAATAAAACTCAGGACAGTCTGACATATTCAAAGAAAGGAAAGAACCGTGATGCAGCTACTTTAAGGTAATTGAAGGACCAAGCTGAGGTCAAACTCAGGTACAAGGAGGACAGGAGAAAGAGAGATTGTTTCCTGAGGCCTGCTCCTGAGGTCTGGGGGGCCTCAACATAGAAGACTTTAACGAGGGCTATGAGAATTATGTGTCAGGAGCCGTGAACAAAAACCAATAGTATACATGATCATAACATCACTGCTTTTCCAACACAGATCCTTTACATCAAAAGAATATACAACTTCAGTATAATTGCATTGTTTGTACACAAAGGATAAATGCTTGAGGGGGTGGATACCCTGTGTTATAAGATGTGAATATTCACATTGCATATATGTATCAAAGGAAGTCAGATATCCCATATATATATATACACTATGTACCCACAAAAACTAAAGAATCTTACACACACACACACACACACACACCTCAAAAGATACTGCCACGTTGCTAGAATCTCATTTAGTCATTTAGTCTATCATCATATTGTATGAATATGTCTCCCAGGGAGAGGCCATTCAGATTTACAGGCTTTTTTCTTTTAATCTTGTCAGGTTTCAAAAGCAGGAGTGGTCTCAGCAAACATAGACACTTTTACTTTCAGGCATCTGGAATAATTGAGCTAACAGGCAATGCCATCTCTTGCGCTGAGACTCTATCAAGATGTTAATGTGATGTTGGATTTCCTTGAATTTATAACCCATTTATTCATTTCTTTATCCTCCGCTACTATTTCTACTCTCCATCAACACTCAAACTTTTTTGCCTTTGGAAGGGACATTAGAATTGCCACTGTGCTGGTCTAGATTGTAGGCAGCAATACTAGTCTGACAAGTACCTCTGCCTTGGCCCACTCCCATTCTGACAGGGTAAACTTACATGGGTGTAGATCTGGTGAGCTACTTTTACCATCAGGCGATATGGCTACACTCATTTTTAGCCCCAAGTTTGTTAGATGACATGAAGGAGAACCCATCCCCATCAGACCCTTAGGAATTCTGACCTAAAGTTTAAAAACATAGTGACAGTTTGTTGCTTAGAAATTATGCCTGCTTCCAGCACCTGTAGTTGCAGCCCTGCTCCTAGGACCACTGCATCAGGTAGGGGAGGAAACAAAATTGGGGGTGATTTGAGGAAGAAAGAACAAATTATAGTCATACTAGTGTACTCCTCCCTTGGCAAGAATAGCATAGTTATGTCAACATCCTTCCCACCTCCTCTTTTCCAGATTAACCAGGAAAACAGAAAAATCTAATGGGGACATTCTGTTAGTCTCACACTCGTGAAGACAGCCCTTCGTGTTTTTATCTCATCTGTTTTAGACAACTGATATTTAAATTGCCCATTTTACTTCTCTACCAAACTTATCACTCTGAGGAGGAGACCTCTCTGCCCATTGTTGGACATTAGAGCTGCGCGGTGTGTTCCTTGTTCTGAAGAAATGACAGTTGGCCGTCCAAATTTGTGCAGTATATTCTGTTTTATTTTAATGGCACTGAGTATTTGCATCTTTTACCAGTAAAGAAATCTCAGTCTAAAGTCAGTGTCTATTTCTGTCAAGACCCATTTGTAGCCCCCACAGCTACCAGCATCAGTCTCACTTGCCAGCTCTCTTCTGAGCCTTCTCATCAGGGAATCTGCCCCATAGCCATCTGTAGTTCTGTCTCTCTTGCTGACAATCAGAAGAGTGTTTATTGGCATTTTGTGCCTTAGAGTGTGCAAGAAAAACATGCCTATATTTCAGACCATCTATGCATTGCTTCAGAACCCCTATATCTAGTTATTTCAGGGACGGTGGCCACCTCAAGGGAGGACATGGAATGTCTACTTATTGATTCTAGTCGTCTTCTGAACCTGAAAGGGGGTTCTTCCACTGGCCATCAACCTGTCTTACTTTAAAGTACAACTCAAATGTCTATAAGACTGTGCCCCATATGGGGATCGTTTTAACAGGCCAGGCTTCCAGTGCCCTTCTGCCTAAACATGTTGCCAAGCCATTGGCTACTATCCATGAGTCAGTAAAAATGCAAACATAGGGACTTTTATCATTGTTTGAGTTTGTTCATCAGTGGTAGGGGAATAGCATGCAATTCAACCCACTGAAATGACTTGTTTTTACCTTCATTGATCAAAGTAGCATCCTTCCAAAGAGGATAGTGTCCATTCATTTTAAAACTCATCCAAAAACCAAACAGTTCTTGGTTGGTCAGCTGAGAGCCATTTATAGGTCAGTGTGGAACCCGGCAGCTCCTCACACAGTTCCTGAGGCAGTCCTGGGGAAAAGAGACTTGCTGCTTATGAGGCTGTCTTCCATGTATTCCACAGGTAGCGTGATCCTGTATAAACTATTTCCATTATTCAGAACTATTGTGGGCACTACCATCCCATTAGAGTGTTTCTCTGAAATCACTTGAGAGAGCATGGGTATTTCAGATGTCAAGATGAATTTTATGTCCTTCAGTCATAGGAGTAGTTTCAGTTAAAAGCCAGGTAGTAAATATGCCTCAAGTGGAAATTCTCTAGCACAAAGTCCCAGGAGTCCTTGCTGGAAGTCTGTCACAGGCTGTTGCGATAAACACCAGGAAACACTCTAGAGAGAGTTATCAGGTGGGGAGTTTGTCCCTACCAGCACTCTCGCTTCTACTCTACACTCTGTGGGCTAAGGCAATCTTACTGGTTCCCATTTAGCATGGTCAATTGATATTGTTTGAAGGGCAGCTTTAAATGCCTTCGGTTTCACAATACTAGGCAGTGTGAAACATCTCTCAGTAAGACACAAGATCCATTCCCATAAAACCTTTGGGCAAAGGAGACACAGGGTTTTTACATAAAGCCAGTTTAAACATTTCAGCTTTCATAATCCTATCGACGCTTACATTTTTATAATCTAGTCCCAGGGACTTTTCTTCCCCACCCTTAGGCTGTATCACCTTCCTTTGGGCAAAAGGCTTTGGGTCCTCAGGAGTTAAGCCAAGGAACCCGGGTCTCTCTGTCGATCATTTCCTGGATGAATCAGTCTAACCATTACCTCAGGAAATTCCAGGTAGGGTTTCTCATCATAATCTTTACCATCTGTCTTTTGAAGTTACTCAAACTGGAGTAAATGCAGCAAACTAGTTTGAGGCCCTCTAGTATTGGGAGACCACCAGGAGTTACTTCTGGTCCACCCAACTTTCAATGGTATTGTGTTAAGATCTTTGTTTCAGCCCCGTCAATTTCTACTTTATTTCATTTGCCTCTTAGTTTCACTCCTATCAATGTTTTGTTATTGTTAAATAACCATTGAAAAATTGTCACCTTCCTACTATGAGTCCTTTTATTTTCCCTTTTGCCTTTCATTATCTTGTAATTAACCTAATGTTTTTGTTAGCATCTGTAAGACCCAGGAGGGGTAGCTGAGACAGCAAGTTTGATAAGGCATCTGGAACTGTCGTTGGCTTCTGTAGGAGTAACATCAGATAGGGTATCCATATAGAAGAGGACTCCATAACCACAGCATTTATCATGACCTAGGTAGTGGGCATATTCAGTGGGTAAATATCCCAGTCACCACAAAGACAGTCACACATGGGTTGCTTATGAAACATCAGCTGCTTCATCTGGGGTGCTCCACTTGGCATTTATAAGGTAAACAGACCTTAGAGTAGCTTTTATCTGGCCCACCAAGCTGGCTGTTACCTCAGGAATAACCTGTGTGTCTGGATCATATACCCCCATCTGTGATTTTTCAGTAGTGAACTGTGGGTCCTGCATCAACCCAAACATGCTCTTCTAGTCTGCAGCATTTGAAATCAAAGATACTGTTCCTAAATTAATTATTCTCAGAATCCATTGTAGTAAAGGAAGCTGATGATACTGATCTACAAACAGAACAATTTCTTTACACCATACCCTGTAGTTTCAATAGTTACTTGGTTTCATCCTTCCCCAACATTGACTACTTTCTTGGAAACCAAAAGCCTCACAGGTACTTTCTGTCGTCCCTTCATAAATTTCCCCTTGTAGGGGTGGCTCTGAGGCTAGTGGCCTGAGCTCAGACAGACTGACATCTGAGCTTGGTCCAGACTCAACGGCCCAACACAGCATTTTTTTTTTTTTAACTTTCATTTTAGCTATTACTGATAGCAGTAATCAAGGTTATGATGTATCACATTTACCTTACTAGTTTGAATTTCCTTATGTGTCTGGTAAACCAAATCCCAGGGAGTTGAATCCATGCCTAAATTCCACTGGTAACTTTTATTTTTAGTTACTGAGTGCAGCAAAACTGTGACTCCGTACCGTGGGTAACCACATAGCCACACAGAAATTAAAAGGTTCTTCATCCCCCATGCTTTGATCTTTTCTCTTGTGAAATCACATGTTTCTGTTAGCCTGGGCAGTCCTACCACATCCCACTTATGACACCAATTGTTTGGAAACGCTCTCAAGCTGTTTTTCTTGTGCTCTCACACCAACACATCGATCAACACAGAAGACTTTTGTGACTACATGTGTGGGGTTTTCCCACTCACACCAAGTTGTAGATACCAGCTGAGATTCCTCTAAGTCAATTCAACTCTGATACTACCTTTCTGGAGGCAGCCTGAGATCCCACAAGTTGAAGGGCCTGTCCCCAAGACTGCCCCATACCGCCGATACCAGTCACAAGTCTGGGCTTCTAGAACTTCCAGCTGACTGGGTGCAAGTTGGGGTTGCCATGACTCCCTCTTTGTGCTTCACTAATGTGCCAAAGCAGCTCAAATAACTGAGGAAAACAGTTACTTACATTTACCAATTTATCCTAAAGAATATTACAAAGGATATCAATGAGGAGATGCATAGGACAAGGTGGGGGTGGTGTGCCAAGGTTCCATCCTCTCCCTGGGGCACTACTCTCCAGGAACTGCCAGATCCTCAGCTATTCAGAAGCTATGTGAACACTTCTTTTGGGTGTTTATGGAAGCTTTGTTACTTAGGCATGATTCACAACCAAGTAGAAATGTGATTTGGTAAAAAGAATAGAATTGCATACTAATAGAGTGGGAAAACCTGACAGGGCCTGTCCGTTCAGATTCTTCTTGGCCTCTCTGTACAGCATTTCTTCCTCCAGGAATGGGACAGGACCCTCTCTGGAATTAGGGTCTTTTGATCCACAATTAGGTTAGAGTCTTGTCTTGGGCAGGTAAAAGGAAGACAGGTCAGAAAGAGAGATTGATTCTCTTTGCTGAGTTCTGCTCCAGAGGCCTAAAATGCCCCAGCATTATAACAGAAGACTGTAACAAGGAATTTGGGAATTATGAGCCAGAAACTGAAAACAAAACAAAACAAAACCAAAAAACTGTGTGTGTGTGTGCATGTATACATATATATAATATCTATATCATAAAATCACATGTTTGTTTTAATGCTGTAGTCTTTTAGAGTATTAGAAGAATAAAAATAAACAGTATTCATATTTTCACCACCTAAAATTTAAGATTTTTTAATGTTCGATTTCAATCATGTTATTATGTAAGAAATAAACATTTCAGAAAGAGCTAAGCGCCCTTTTATTTATGCCCCAACTCTATCCTTATTCTGTTGGCTTATGTGGCTTTTTAAAAAGTAATTTTTAAAATAGACTTTATGTTTTAGAAGTTTTGGTTTACAGAAAAATCGAGCAGAAGATTCAGAAATTTCATATATATCCCTTTCCCCAACACATGTGTAATTTATTTTGTTTTGTCCCCCACCAAAGTGGTACATTTGTTACAGTTGGTGAATCTGCCATTTTCATCCAAGTTCTTTGTTGACATTATGGGTCACTCTAGGTGTTTTGCATATTATGGGATTGGACAAATGTATAATGACATGTATCCCCCGTTATAATATCCATGTCAAACAGTGTTTGTACTTTCCTAAGTATCATCTGTGTTACACTTATTCAGAACATCTTCCCCACTAAACCCCAACAACAACTTCTTTTTTTACTATCTCCATAGTTTTGCCTTTTGCAGGATTTCATATAGTTAGAAACAGGTAGTAGGTATTCTTTTCAGATTGGTATTTTTCAATTTAGTAAAATGCGTTGAAGTTTTTTCCATGTCTTTTAATGATTTGATAAATAAATTTTTGTTAGTGCTGAATAATAGTCTATTGTCTGAACATACCACAGTTTATCCATTTATCTATGAAAGAACATGTTAACATTGGTTGCTTTCACATTTTGGCAATTATGACTAAAGCTAATATAAAAATATATGTGCAGGTTGTGTAGATGTACATTTCCAGCTTTTTAGTGTGATTATTTAGTATGGTTAAAGGCATCATAGTTACATTTCAGTAAGAGCTCTTATATTTCAGGGATGCATACTGAAATATAGATTAAAAGGTGTAGTGACTGATGATTGCATATTATGAGATAAAGGTAAGTTGGAAAGACAAAAATTATGGGTTATTTTATTTAAAAAATGATTTATGAGTACATGAAGATTCACCTAATAAAAGGCTCACCTAAGAAAAGGCTCATCTGGAGTCTTAGTTAATTCAGTCTTTTTTGCATCCACCATTTGTCCATCTTCCCAAAAGTAATGTATACAAAATGTGTGTTTTTGTTTCTAGTTGGTACAATGGGATTGATGGCATGTCTTTAGAAATTTTATTTTGCTACTTTTAATATATAACTTCAAGGATATTAGAAGCAGCCAGGTGACTTCATATATATGATAGTATATTTCCAGGAGGCTTATGATTCCAGGAGATTTAAGGGGTAACACGCCATCTATTTGTTACTGGGACAGTAAGTGATGGGGTAATTGTTGTTGGGAAAGGTCATATGAAGCAGATGCTCAAAACAATCTAACCTGGGTTTTTTCATAGATTCAAGGAACACAGAGTCATGGATCAAATATTTTATTTATCCCGGGAATACTCTCTTGCCTGAAGAAAATGGAATCACCACTATTTTCTTAACAAATACATGTTACAGACATTTGCTCTCTCAATGCCTTCTCTTCAATCTTTGATATATTCTGTGTCACAAATAGTGATCATGTGACCATTTGTAATGCCCACAAATGCCATGGATTACCATTTTTCATTTCCTCTGTCACAGATTTATCTTAGGAACTCTTAATATGTAAGCAATCTGATCCCAGATCCCCACTTTGTGGATCTATTTTCCAGAGACATTGTAAGTGCTAATTACTTTGTCAGTCAGTGACTAATAAGGGAACAGATGGCACTCTCCAATTAAGATGATTCCAGAATTATTTGAAGGAGCAGAGATCTTCAGTAAAAGAAAAGTCCACCAGAAGGAAAGCAGGCAGATAAATGTCTCAAATCCACATTTATTCCTTTCTTCAATTTCTTGCTGGGGCTCCTTTTTGGAAACCACAGGACAAGATAGTCCATTGAATTAGGGCCTATGTGTCAGACTCTCAGAGTAGAGAACAAAGTGGAGAAGATTGATCTCTAGTGGTAAACAAAGGATACTTGGGAAACAGCTGTCTTCGGGTTGAATATGTCATTTTGAAATAAGAATAAGAATTTCAGAGTAAGGAGCAGGATTTCATACCCAAATGGAGGGGAACAAAGAAGTTTTGTGATCAAGTCCCTAGTTTGGCAAGACAGAAGCAAAAATGTGGGAGTTGTTTTATGACAAGGATAAGGGTAATTAATTCAGTTTAACAGTATAAAGCTAGTTTTCATGTTACTGATACATGATGATTGAATATCTGACCCTGACCTACTGACCTTTACAATGGAAAGAGTTAAAGAAAAGCTCAATATTCTTGTTTTTATTTTTATTTTTTATACTTTAAGTTCTGGGATAGAGGTACAGAACATGCAGATTTGTTACATAAGTATATGCATGCCATGGTGATTTACTCCACCCATCAACCCATCATCTATATTAGGTATTTCTCCTAATGCTATCCCTCCCCTAACCCCTCACCCCCAGACAGGCCCTGGTATGTGATGTTGCCCTCCCTGTGTCCATGTGTTCTCATTGTTCAACTCCCACTTATAAGTGAGAACATACGGTGTTTGTTTTATTCTGTTCCTGTGATAGTTTGCTGAGAATGATGGTTTCCAGCTTCATCCATGTCTCTGCGAAGGACATGAACTCATCCTATTTTACGGCTGCATAGTATTCCATGGTATGTATGTGCCACATAAGAAAAGCTCAATATTCTAATAGCACCTATAACCATGATACACATACACACACACAGCAAACCAAAATATAAGAAATAAATATTAGATAAATATATATGTATATAGATTTAGCAGAACAAAATATAATAAATATCAGAGTAAATTTAAATAGGATATATTTGTATTAGTAAAAAAGATTTATGTGAGTTGTAACTGACTGAGTTGTGTATATTGTGAAACACCAGTGAGAAAGGAAAAGTTTTGCATGATTTTCTTGAAATGGAAGAAAAAGTTTTGCATGATTTTCGTGGTGAAAAGTAAATGGAAAGAAAAAGATGTTGGATTACATAGTTCTCTGTTCTGGAAAATAAGAAATATTAACAATCTTGATATTTATAATTAATAGTCTATTTTTAGAATTCAATCAATAGGAAGAAATTTTTATATCAGAAAGGGTTCCTGAAACGTGATTAAAGTATATCATCCAAAATAATTAAATGATTGCCTACCTCAAACATGATCAAATCAACCAAAGACAGAGAGTCTGCTTGTACTCAATACATATAAAATATTTTATAATATTACTATACAGTAATATTTCAGACTTACTATTACAATAGGCTTACTCTAATAAACTTGTTCTAACTGAAAGGTATGGATATTTATTGACTAAGGAAGAACATTCTGTCATTACATGTAAAGGAACATAGCACTGACTGTCCCAAGGTACAAAGTCCAGGTTCAAAAACTCACTCACTTGATCTGTGATCTCAGGCAAGTTCTATAATCTGTCTCTGCATCAGTTTCCTCACACAGAAAACTAACAATTGGCACTTTTTCACAGGCTTATTATAAGGGTTAAATAAATTAAGTTATGCAGTGTTCCTAGTGCAGAACTTACAGGTAGTAACTGTCATCATTATGATTATGTTTACTGCATGTTCCCAAAGATTTGACATTATCAAATTGATTTTTAAGAAAACATTGAAGTATAAAAGCACAAAAAAGTGCCTTACTTAGTAAGTGGATATTTCTCAAAGTATATGTAGCCATTTAACCACCCAGTTTGAGAAACAGAAAATTACTGTTTCCTGAGAGGCTCTTCTGTGTAGTGTCACATTTGCTGTGTCCACAAATGTCATCAGATTATTTCTTGGTTCAGTGTTTTCATAGCCTATATAACTGGAACTTGTTTTTTGGTACAATTGGAAGAATATGATTTCATTAACAGGTACTACTATTCTGATGACTGAAAAGGAAAATGCACTGACATTTAGATTCATAGTCAGAAGTTATTATATTCCATTTTATTCATGTTAAAAAGCCTGATCAACTCTGGGTCTCCTAATCAATTGATAATGAGACGTGAAGAACTATGTCTTGGATTGCAATCATATCACTGAAAACTATATACTTGACTGTAGTCATGTTACTGAGAAATCCTACTCTATCTCCTTTGAGCATCTCCCTTCTTCCAAGTTCAACTATGCTAACTATCCAGGTTTTTGTTTTATTAAGATTTTTTTTCTTCTGGTTAACAAAGATCAGATGAGCACTAGAATAACATGAAATAGTGATTATTTTTATCTGAAACTTACACCAAATAAAGAAGAGTCATCAGGTAAAAATTAAAATGAACTAAATCCAAACACAACAAAAAACAATGCATAAAGAAAAATATGTCAATGTAGTTTATCATTATTTACTGCACATCTTCAGCTAGTGGTGAGATCAGCTTTCACATAGCCATAAATGGAAAAGAAAATTACACCTCTAAACCCTTCCATCTTCCATACGTAGATGTGTCTTTCTTTAATAAAAAATAAATTGTGTATGTTTGAGGTTTACAACATGATGTTATGAGAAATATACAGACAGTAAAATGGTTATTACATGAAGCAGATTAACATATCTATTATCTCACATGGTTTTGTTTTTAACAAGAGCAGGAAAAATCTATTTAAAAATCTCTAGTATAATACAATGCGGATTTATTAACTGTAGTCCTCATGTTATAGATTGGCTCTCTAAACTTGTTCATCCTGCATATTTGCTATTTTATATCATTTTATCAACATCTCTCCATTTTCTTTCCTGTGCCCTCACCCTTTGTACCACTGCTTCATTCTCTATGGCTGTGTATTTGAGCTCCATTTATTTTCATTCCATATATATGTGAGATTATGTAATGTTTTTCTTGCTACGTCTGTCGTTTTACCTAGTGTGATGTCCTTCAGGTCCATCCATGTTATGGCAAGATGTCCTTTTGTAAGGCTGAATAATATTTTTCATTTCCTATAGGTGTACACATACATGCACACACCCCATATTTTCTTTATCCATTCACTTGTCCATGAGCATTCAGATTGTTTTCATATCTTGGCTATTGTGAATAATGCTGCAATAAACATGGGAGAGCAGATATCTTTAAACAGTAGTGAATATCTCCTTTTCATATATACCCAAAAGGGGATTGCTATGTATATGGTAGTTCTATGTCTTCAATGTGGTAGTTACTAATGTCTTTAGTAAGTTCTATACTCCTTCATAATGGCTGTAAACTCCACAGTCCCACCAACAGTGTGCTAGGGTTCCCTTTTCTCCACAGCCTCATATTACTCCTTGAAACACATTTAATTGAAATATGCCACCATAAGGCAAATTGAAACAAAACTGGTATTAATGTATGAAATCTTATCTAAAACTCATAATTTTCAACTTAGGAATTTTTTTATTAAACATTTAATTTGGAGAAATGTAGGATGTCAAATCAGACTTGTAAAAGTTACTTTAGTCTATACGACTTTAAATATTATTTAAGGCAATTATTTTATCTCATAAATTATAATAACTTACAATATGGCTTAAATTCACATTTACAAAATATTTGAGGGAGTTGAATGTTTTTGGATGCATGATAAACATCAGTAAGATACTTTTAAAATCCTGGATAATTTTTGACATAAAATTAATTTGTATTATTGATGTTTGAGAAACATACAAATAATTGTTCCTAAAAATTCTGTTGCTTTCATATCCCAATTTCATCTTGCCTCTGTGAATCAAGTTACCTGAGATTCCCAATATCATCCTCCTCTCTTCTACTTCTTTCTTCTCCTCCTATGATATGTTCTGTTAATTACAACATTTACATTGTTCCTTCTTTATACTGTCAAATCCACTACGCCTTCTTCAGTTGCCCTTGTATAGTGATCGGTTTCTTCCTGGTCCCTTTGCATCCAGTTTTTATTCACCAATGTATTATGCACTTTGTCACAAGCTATCCCAATATACAATATATCCCAATGTACAATTCTTTCTTCAATTATTTTGTTTTGTTTAGTTTTGTTTTAGAGACAGGGTCTCACTTTGTCACCAAGGCTCGAGTGTAGTGGTGTGATGCTTATAGTTCCAGCCACTCGGAAGCTGAAGCGGGAGGTTCATTGCAGCCTTGGACTCCTGGTCTGAAGTGATCCTCCTGCTTCAGCCTCCTGAGTAGCTGGGGCTATAGGCATGTACCACCACACACTGCTGATGTTTATTTTTACTCTTTGTAGAGACGAGGTCTAGCTACGTTGCCTAGGCTGGTCATGAATGCCTGGCCTGAAGCAAGCCTCCTGCCGAGCCCTCCCAAAACATTAAAATTACAGGCGTGAGCCACTGTCCTCAGCCCTGAATGTATAATTCTGATGATTTTGTCCCCTTGCAAAGACTTAAATACTTCTCCATGCCAATAAAACAATAGTATTTCATATAGATCTTTAGGCCCTAAAAATATATCTATAAAACATATTATTTAATTCTTCTTCTTTAACTCCAACTGTCCTGGAATGTAATGCCAGCCATTATTTATATTTTCCCTGCCTTTGGGTCTTCAAACTTTACACTAATTAAAGGCTGTAAGATTTCTTTGTCACATTCACTTAAGGTCATACATCTGGACATAAAGGGATTACTACAGATTTTAATTTGAGTTTTTAGTATAGTCACATTGTTTTTGAGTATAGGCTTCAGTTCAGCAAAAAAAAAAATGTTATAGAAGATGCTTTTATTCAGACTGCGTATAAGCATGAGGAGGAATCAGTGTTTCATATTTTAAAATATGGTTTGATGTGCAGAATGGTGTAGATGCTAAGGACTTCTAAGTCACTAATTGTGCTTGCACTATTATATTTAATGCATGGATGACTGATCAACCTTAAAGATTCATTTGTGCTCATTCTTTAACCCCAGTTAAAACAAGAATTCCCAATTCAGTGCCACCAACTAATGAGACTTATTTCAAACTGTGCTTTATGGAGATAATTTGTTTTTTGAGATATCATTTTAAGACATTTTAGATAAGTGATATAAATGCAGCCAATGCGAAATTTAGATAGGGTATAAATGAAAATACTGTGCTGATGACTGTCTTTTATGAAATAAGAATTATTTTCATAAGAAAGAAAACAATTTCTATGTAGCTATTTTTTTTTGCAACAGGCAGGCATAACAGTATTTAATATTTCCAAAAATGAACATTGCAAGCTAATTCTAAAAATCATTGTACCACAGTCTCATCTGCTACAATGCTCTTTTAAGTTGTAGGATGCATAATTCTGTATTATAAAAGGTCTATGATAAGTACATGTTCTAGTGTAACTTTATCATATTCCACAAACTGAAACTGTCAATGGCCATACAATCACAATAATACTCTATTTTCTTTAGATGGTGCTATGGTTTGAATGTGTTCCCAAAAAGCATGTGTTTCCCTAATCCAGTTTTTTGAGAGATGGTAGGAAATGTTTAGGGTATGAGGGCTCCACCCTCAAGGATGAATAAATGCCACTTATTAAAGGGTTTGGGGCTGCATGTTTGAGCTCTTTCTCTCTCTGTCTGTCTTAGCTCTTCTGTTACGGGATGAGTTAGCAGGAAAGCCCTTGCTACATGCTGGCCCCTTGATCTTAGACTTCCCAGATTCCAGAACCAAGAGCCAATATATTGATGTTTGTTGTAAATTACCCAGTCTGTGGCATTCTGTTATAAGCACACAAAACAGACTGAAACTGATGAAATCAATAAAACATTATTTTTAATAAGTGAGTTAATGATTACAATAATACATTTTCCATCGTGATATATTCTTTAAGGGAAATGTTATGCCCACAAAATTCAGTATGTTTATTTGTAACTAAAGATAGTAGAATATAACAAAATAAATATTTAATAAAGAGTTTAATCCTGGAATTCTCAGGTATTTAGTTTTACCATTAAATAGATTATACTTCACGGAGAATAAAAAATTCTTTGTCATTTTAAATCAACTATTGGCACAATTATGCTATGTAACGAACCACCCCAAACCCCACTGGTTTATACCGAAAACATTTGTTTTTCTTGCTTTCTGTCTGCAGTTCCCTTGGAGCAACTTTGCTTCAGGCTGTGATTTAGCTGGGCTTGGCTAGGCATGCCTGAGCTTGGCTCCAGTTGATATGGATTCAGGTCTTTTTCAAGACTGTTTAGGCTTAAGGGGCTATAGCTACACAGAGCATGCTCTTACGGCAGACCAGTGCAGCAAAAGAAACCTAACCAAATTACAAACTTCACTTAAAACTCCTGCTCATGCCACTTCTACACATATCTCACTACACACACACACACACAATTACCTTGTTAAGTGGAAAATCATACTTTCAGAAATATTGCTGCTGCTTGAAGAGGGAGGGATTATTTATTGGAGAGTAATTTGTGTTATTGCAGTCCCAACTCTTGTTCCCAAACATCCTCTTTCCTCTTGCATGTAAAACATACATACACACCTTCCTTATGCATCATTAAAGGTCTCATTTATTTATGCCCTTAGGCTAAAATTCTAGAATATTGAGACTACATTAAGTGTGAATTTAGCTTTTCTTGCTCCAGAGACCAATAAACAAAAACATACATGAAACATGCAATTTTGAAAAAAGAAAAGAAAGAAGGTTCAGAACAACTGGTGGAATTGCAACATTTGAAAGTGGAAAGAATTTGAGTCATATAGAATTCAGTGGTATATGGCAACTCAGAATTATTACTGGATAAATGTTTTCACTTTACCCTTTGTTTAGATAGTTTACTGGTTTAGGATTCTGCTTTCTTGTTTCAAAACAGGTCCCAGATTCAATATTATTGACAGTATTTGCCTCCACTTTCCAGGATGTCTTTCCAGTTCTATCTTCCTCCTTGGAGGAAATGACTGGAGACTATTCCCTCCTTGGCAACTTGAGACTCATTTAGTCCAATTACTACCAATATATTGGTGGCACATGCATTATGCTTTACCATCTCAAATAGTTTATTTTAATACAGTGTGTGGGTGCTTTCATTAGCACAGCTGTCTGAAATATGTGGTGATTTTCTATGTATGATCTTAGGTAATTCCATTTTCCAAAGAACATGCCCACACTTTCTGATTTGTGACTGTATCTACCTACCTACCTACCTACCTACCTACCTACCTACCTACCTATGTATCTGTCTACCTCCCTCTCTGCCTCAGTGTAGACTTGACTATAGGTAATTTGGATAAAAACATAATGTGGGACAGGTGCAGTGGCTCATGCCTGTAATCCCAGCACTCTGGGAGGCTGAGGTGGGTGGATCACCTGAGGTCGGGAGTTCGATACCAGCCTAATCAATATGGAGAAACCCCGTCACTACTAAAAATACAAAGAAATTAGCCAGGCATGGTGGCACATGCTGGTAATTCCAGTTACTTGGGAGGCTGACAGGAGAATTGCTTGAACCCAGGAGGCAGAGGTTGTGGTGAGACGAGATCCCCAGCCTGGGCAACAAGAGTGAAACTCTGTCTAAAAACAAACACTACCACCACCAAAAATCTATAATGTGTAGGACAATTAGCCTATTAAAGCCAACTTAATCCTTTTACATGTCTTTGATTTTATATTTGTCTTAATGGCATGTCTTGTGATCGCATGTTGAATTTTGCTTTTTTCTAGTGGCTACTTTTTAATGGTCACAACTTTGGTTAGAAATAATTTTAATTACTATTCAGTTTCTTATCTTTTTCTGTTCTTTCACATTTCTGTTGACAAATTGGCTATCCTTTTATAAGCTTATCAGGTTTGTTATTGTTATACCTTATCAAATATAGTCTACACTATTAAAGTTTTACCTATAAACTTCTTTGATGAAAATTAATTTACTAGATACATGTGTAGAATTTTTCCACTTAGTGAAATGACAGTCTTTACCCAAAGTCATATTTCTACATAATAGATGCCTTTATTTTTTCAGCCTCTTAAAAGGGTTTCCTCACTATACATTACTATCAGCACCCTATATCTGGTATCAATTTCTGTATTTATCAGCTCTTGTCAAAATAATGCTATAAAATACAACATCCTGATTGAGTTGTTTAAACCATGAACTTTTATTTCTCCATTCATTGGTGTAGATATTGGCTGAGGCTCTGTTTTAGTCATTGGATCAGCTGGCTTTCACTGGGATTGGCTGGGCTTGTTTCCAGGCAGCAAATCTCATCTTAGTTTCAGTTGGTTTCATGTATTTTTGTTCTAGTGGCCTAGCTGAAAAAGAGTGAATATTTGCTGATCAGTTATAGAATCAATCACAGTTCTATATTTCTCAATGCCATCATATACAAACTGAAGATCATACTTCTGATCCCTAATATGACTCTTAAACTGAATAGTGATGATGTCAATGGAAAATAATTTTCATAACAGACATACTCATTTGGTTAGCCAATTCCTACTCATATCTACATTTCTAGTTGTTTCAGTAACCTCATACTATTTAATATAATTCAGTTTTAGAGTGGGCACAGATATTATCCATTTTTCTCTGAATAACTAATAAAGTGGAAATAATAAATAGGCATGATTGTTAAAGTACTCGCCTCCTTTTCATCTATAGTGATTCAGTTAAATGACAGTGATAAATAGTGTTATTCCCCCCTCTCATTCTAAAGAAAGTATACTTTGTGATGTACTTTCTCTTATACTTGGTTAAGTGATTTGATTACTGTTTAGCTATTGACTGGTGTATTGCATGGTATTGAGATAAAACAGTTTATAAAACATATATTTGAATATGTATTTTAGGAAGTTGTTGATATGATTTTCACAAGGGAATATTGAATATATCTGATATATTTAATGGTATCCTAATTATAAAATAACTTTATAAATGTACTTCTTCAGTAGTGGTACAACTTTGTAATATCATTTTTATGATTTGTAACTTTCAATATATACAATTATATGAAATGTATGCAGAATATGAAATATATATTGGCAGTCATATGCAATATATGTGATGTTGCACAGTAAATTAAATCTTATATGAAGATTAATTTTTAATTCTTCATCAAATTGAAGAAACTATTATACTTTGTAAACATCTCCTTTATTATCTAATTCAATAGAAATGTTGAATATTTTTCAAAAACAGTTGAAGTTTGCATGCACTATCAATGCCTTCTTAAATATCTTATCAAGGACTCCTTGAATATCTATTAACGTTCACAGCAGAACCTTAATATAATTTTGCTAAAATTTGTCCATATTATTAAGGAGTCATGTTACTAAAGCATATGGGTATATAAATAGCTTATGATTAGAAATATTACAAAAATAAGACTCTTGACTTTATATGCATTTTTATTTTTTGCTATTTCTAGTATGGGTTTTACATTTTAGGTTTTTAAATTCTTCCATATCATAATGGTCCCAATTGGAATACAGAAAACTTAGTTATCCAGTCATAAGTTCTTAACTGGTTGTTTACTTACTATAGGAATCAGTCATAAGTTTAGCTCAAACAAATGTTTAGAATAACTTATCAATTATTTTAAAAAATAAATTTGTGTGGAAGCATACATTTATCAAGCTTCACAATATAGTTTGGCAATCACAGAAAGTTTTTTGTATTAGCATGCATCAAGTTGTAACTTCTCCAAAACCCAAAATAAATGAATTATTATGCTAACTTTTAAACAACTCTAATATTGTCAATTATAGTCAAGGGATGTTTTCTTATAAAATTGCCTACAGAATGAGTTTGCAAATGGAAGAAACAGGCAAAAGTGAGTTTTAACCAAACAACTTTTTACAATGTAACAAGATGTATCAAAATATAAATGTATTATAATCTTTATGTACCAGTTACTTTTCTACAAGATATAATAGATAATAATTAAGACATATAATTCTCTCATACTGATCCACTCATTGTTAATAAAATAATCTTTAAGTTGTTTATATTTCAACCTCAATGTTTACTATCTATGTATTTATCTATCCATATATCTATCATCTATCTGTCCATTCATGAGAGTGTATCAATTAGGATTGCATTTTGCTGCGAGTAACAGAAAAACCTAACAAAAATGGCTTAAGTAATTCAGTAACTCAGGGGATTATTTATTTAACATACCCAGAAGTATTGGATCTGCAACTGAGAACTAGTGGGAAGACCAGAGAGGTCCCCAGTGACTAGGTGCCTCTTCTCTCCCTTGGTTTGTGGCTTTTATGCGTATATAGAAATATTTACAAGCAATGATAGTTGGTATAATGAACACATTTCAAAATCAATGGCTTTAACATGGTAAGATTTCATTTCTTATTCATTCAAAGTCTCAGGCACTACCTTAAAATTTAACATAAATTGGTTGAATTTTCAGTATAAGGTTTGAGTTCCCTAAGAGAAAGAACTGTGCTTCTTCAGTCTCGTTAGATTATTATTTATAATGATGCCTAGAAAAATTCAAATCCTTAAGAATGGCATATTACTAAACTAATATGGTTCTAGTTACTATTTTGTGTTCTTCTTGTGTACACTAGCACCGTTGTTTGCCTACACACAGCACAAAGCATAGGGGCCATAGTGATGAATGCAGTAACTTTCTAACCTATTAACACTTCTGGGTTATTTGAAAAACTACTTACTGTAATCTGTAATGGGAATGAATTTAGCAAAGAGAGCAGGGAAAGAGAGAGAGATAATGAGTTTGTTTCTGATCTTTATGAAATTCTGATTGTCCTCTACTAGTCTTCTATTCATTTCTTATAAACTTCAAACTGAAATATTAGGTAAGTGCATTAGTCTGTTCTCACGTTGTTAGTAAAGACATAACTGAGACTGGATAATTTATAAAGGACAGATGTTTAACTGACTCACAGTTCCACATTGCTGGGGAGGTATCACAATTATGGTGGGAGGGAAAGGAGGAGAAAGCCACATATTTCATGGGACCAGGAAAGAGAGCATGTGCAGGGGAACTCTCTTGTATAAAACCATTGGATCTCCTGAGACTGACTCACTACCATGAGAACAGTTTTGGGAAAACCACCCCCGTGATTCAGTTATCAACACTTGGCCCCACTTTTGACACATAGGGATTATTATAACTCAAACTGATATTTGGGTGACGACAGAGCCAACACATCATTCTGGCCCTGACTCCTCCCAAATCTCATGTCCTCACATTTCAAAAAAAATCATGCCTTACCAACAGCCCCCATTTCAGCATTAACTCAAAAGTCCACAGCCAAAGGTCTCGTCTAAGACAAGGCAAGTCCCATCTGCCTAGGAGCCTGTAAAATTTAAAGCAAGTTAGTTAGTTCACAGATACAATGTGAGTAGAGGCATTGGGTAAATACACCTGTTCCAAATGGGAGAAATTGGCCAAAACAAAAGGGCTGCAGGCTCCAAGCAAGTCCAAAATTGAGTGGGGAAGTCAAATCTGAAAACTCCAAAATGACCTCCTTTGACTCCATGTCTCACAGCCAGGTTGTGCTGATGCAAGAGGTGGGTTTTCATGGTCTTGGGCGTCTCTGCCTCTGTGGCTTTGCAGATTACTGGCCCCCTCCTGACTGCTTTAACAGGATGGCATTGAGTGTGTACTGTTTCTCCAGGCACGCAGTGCAAGCTGTCAGTGGATGTACCATTCTGGGGTCTGGTGAATGGTGGCCCTCTTCTCACATCTCCACTAGGCAGTGCCCCAGTGGGGATTCTGTGTCAAGGCTCCACCCCTACATGCCCCTTCTGCACTGCCCTAGCAAAAGTTCTCTATGAGGGCCCCACCCTTGCAGTAAACTTCTGCCTGGACATTCAGGCATTTCCATACATCCTCTGAAATCTAGGTGGAGGTTCCCAAACCTCAATTCTTGACTTCTGTGTACCCACAGTCTCAACACACCATGTGGAAGGAGCTGCACCCTCTGAAGCCATGACCTGAGCTGTACCTTGGCCCCTTTTAGCTATGGTTGACGTGGCTGGGACACAGGACGTCAAGGCCCTAGGTTGCACAGAGCATGGGGGCCTCAAGCCCAGTCCACAAAAACATTTTTTCCTCCTAGACCTCCAGGATTGTGATGGGATGGGCTGCAGTGAAGACCTCTGACATTCCCTGGAGGCATTTTTACCATTGTCTTGGCGATTAACATTTGGCTTCTTGTTACTTATGGAAATTTCTGCAGTGGGCTTGAATTTCTCCTCAGAACATGGCTTTTTCTTTTCTATCACATCATCTGGCTACAAATTTTCTGAACTGTTATGCTCTGCTTCGCTTTTAAACATAAATTCCAATTCCAACCATATCTTTGTGAATACCATAAAACTGAATGCTTTTAACAGTACCCAAGTCACCTCTGGAATGTTCTGCTGCTTAGAAATTTCTTCTGCCAGATGCCCTAAATTATCTCTCTGAAGTTCAAAGTTCCACAAATATCTAGGGCAGGGACAGAATGCTGCTGGTCTGTTTGCTGAAACACAGCAAAAGCCTCTTTTGCTCCAGTTCCCAACAAGTTCCTCATCTCCATCCAAGACCACCTCAGCCTGGACTTTATTGTCCATATCCCTATCAGCATTTTGGTCAAAGACATTCAACAAGTCTCTAGGAAGTTCTGAAATATCACACATCTTTCTGTCTTCTCAGACCTCCAAACTGTTCCAACTTCTGCCTGATACCTATTTCCAAAGTCACTTCCATATTTTTGGGTATCTTTACAGCAGCACCCGACTCTACCCTTATACATTAGTCTGTTCTCATGCTGCTGAAAAAGATATACCTGAGAATAGGTAATTTATAAAGAGGTTTAATGGACTCACATTTCCACACAGCTAGGGAGGCCTCACAATCATGGTGGAAGGAAAAGAAAGAGAAAGGCATGTCTTACATGGTGGCAGGCAAGAGAGCTTGTGCAGGGGAACTCTCAATTATAACACCATCAGATCTCATGAGACTTATTCATTACCATGAGAATAGTATGGGGTAACCACCCATATGATTCAATTATGCCCCACCCTTGACACATGGGGATTATTACAATTCAAGGTGAGACTTGGGGGGGACATAAAACATATCAGTAAGAAAATGTAAAACAGCAACCATGAAATAAAACATTTGTGTAATATAAACTGAATACAAAGTAAGCATTCTTAAGAAATTAATTTAGTGGGCTGGGTGTGGTGGCTCATGCCTGTAATCTCAGCACTTTGGGAGGCCAAGATGGGCAGATCACAAGGTCAGGAGATGGAGACCATCTCAGCTAACACAGTGAAACCCCGTCTCTACTAAAAATACAAAAAATTAGTCAGGCATGGTGGCGGGCACCTGTAGTACCAGCTGCTCTGGAGGCTGAGGTAGTAGAATGGAGTGCACTTGGGAAGCAAAGCTTGCAGTGAACCAAGATTGTGCCACTGCACTCCAGAGTGAGACTCTGTCTCAAAAATAATAATTTAGTGATATACATGTATTTCATAGACTTTTATGTGTATATATGCCTGTGTGTGCTTGTTTGGCTAATTATATAGCTGCCTTTGCAATTGGTATGGAACAATACCTTGGATTATGACTTGAGGTATTTTACTTTATAATTCCATATTGAAAGCAGAGACTCCTAATTAAACAATCTTAAAGAATAGTTTTTGTAGAAATTAAAATTCCAGAGAATTGCCACTGAGTCTTTAATATGGATAACAATAAGACAGATCCTTGTGTGTAATTTGTGTGATACATAAAATATCACAGTTATGTCTCTCAAATTTTGATTTATATAAAGAAATAATTCTCAGATGAATTGTGCTTAAGTCTCAAATGACTAGTATATATATTTGAATATAAAAAAAAAAAAAAAAACAGAATCTATTTAGTATTTTTCAACTCTGCTATTTCACTACTGAAGCTTCATGTTGTATCTTTTAGTACTGAAAAGATCTTGTTTGTGTGTAGTATTTTTGTTGAATAAAATAGGAATTTAAGGCATACCTTCTGGAAAATGTTTATTTTCAGAGGAATATTTCGGTATGACTAGCTTACACTTAACACATATAAAAATATTCACAAACTTTGCATGTTACTTTAGGATTTGCATAATGTTCAGTAATATTGCATTCCAGTTATATATATTACTCCATATGGTTATACAGAGCAGATACATTTCCCAATATTTTTTTTGTTTTTAACACCTTAGAATAAACAGAAAAGTGAGATTCCAAGGCTTTAAAAAAAGCCATCTTTAATTATTTGAGTTGAAAACAAAAAATATACATGATAAGGCAAACAAAATCTATATCACAGACTGTTGTGAAAAAAAATCATTCCCAAAGTAATTAAGTATATTAAAAAATATCAATTACAAAGTTAACCTAAATTAGAAATAATTGAAATTCAGAAATTTTCACCATTACGCTACTGATTTTATAAGTATAAATTACATATATACATAAAACATATACATAAATAGGGTTCAGATGGAATATAATTTTTATATATGCTTATAATTTATGAGGTAGAAAGCACTACTCAAGGCCGAGGAATTACTGTAGAATTAACTATTAGTATACTGAAAATGTGGAGCTTGGTCTTTAGAATCTATAGAATCTATAGATTCAAGTTTATGTCTCAATATGCCAACTATATTTGTTACATGCCTTTGAATGAGGAGTTTACCTTTCTAAATTTCTGAATTTAAATAGTTTTTTTTCATTTTTGAAGAGAACGATTATGATAGCTAATATTGTTTGTGTGTCAGACCGTGTACTACATTATGCTGTTTAACACTTATAAAAAGCCCAAGGGGTATGCCTTAATATTTTCCACAATTTATAGAGGATAGTCTATAGACTGTGATATATGAATAGTCTAGGCATGGAGTTGTTCAAGTAGTAAATAACAAAGCAGTAAAACAGTTTTAAACAATCTGATTCTAGAGCTCAAACATGTAACCAACAGAGTCCATGACTTTTACACAGGACTTTTATGAAGATTCAATTAAAACCTATTTCTAAAATTCAAAGTAAAATTCATTGTATGTAGAAAACTTCAAGACTTACCAGTTATTATTACTATTAATATGATACTGGTTTACTTTCATAAAATATGTGAGTACTTTTGGTAAAAATCCACTTAATTTGTTCAAGAACAAATAAATACCAGTTACAGCAAAGACACATAAACATCTCCTTAAATATACTATTTTAAATTAAAACACTTTCACACATTAATTTTAAAACAACTTTCTGTAGATTTAAAGCTTTTCAGTTAGCCATTTATCTGTTTTATTGTAGTACTTGCGTTTTACTATTTTAAGTTTTTAAATAATAGTCATTAGATCATGACATTCCTATATTTAAGACATTCCAAGGACTTTTGATCAACTCAGCATAGAATCAAAGCCCTTACCTGACCTCATACGATCAGCACAATGTTTTTTCAGTGTCTCCAAACACGTAGTACTCCATCAGCAATAGCCTTTTTGCTCCTCCTGAAATATATTTGAATATGGATTTTTCACCTGGTGTATTCTCTGCCAGAAATCCTCTCTCCCCATTCAATAATTCAGCACACATAATTTAGGGCTGAGCTCATTTATGAGCACAGCAAAGAAGCCATTCCAGTCAAATCTATTTAAAAGGCTTTCACCTCATTTTTATCCCTTAGCTAGCTTTATTTTTCTTTATATCACTTGAAAGTATGTTACACTCTATAATATTTTACTTGCTTAGTCAATAACAATGTTATACGTTTCATAATGACAGTATTTTGTATTATTAATCTCATTATACCTGGCACCTAAAAGGGAGCCCAACACAAGGCATAAAATAATATTGTTGTATTGATGAGTAAGTAAAGCCATATATGAGCTAACTTAGCAGTCTGGGAATTGAAGTCCTTTGTCCTTCTTGAATAAAATACACTGCTAATGCAGTCCATACAAAATCGAGGTTCAAATTCTTTCAACTTATATTAGAACATGGGGGATAAATGGGAAATGATCTGAGTGCATTCATTTCTAGGTTGATGTTTACAAGTTATTTTTCTACTTTCATGTTTTCTTACACAAAATCAATTTGATAACATAGTTTAAAAATTGTATTACAGAGTTTCAAATTTCCAAACCACATATCTCTTGCTTTTCACATTTATATTCCATTGGTTTATGTACTCATTAACTGAGTTGAGTAATTTGAATAACAAGTATGAGTGAGACAACAAATTTCACAAAAATTCTTCTGTGATCACCAGTGAAACTTGTGGGGAACTTAAGCTGACAAGGAGCCTGTTGTTCCCTGGCATTCAGAAAACCAAAGCCACCAGAAGGGTACATTCTACAGAAGGGAATGGAGAACGTCTGTTTTTTAAGCTAGTTAGTAATGAAAAGAAAAGATATCTTCTACTATACATTTGTATTTCATTTGAAATTTACAACAGCCTCTTGAAGCAAGTAAAAAACAAGTTTATTTATGAGGAAATTGAAAACTTACCTAAAAATACTCATAAGTGACAAAATTGGGAATGAAATCAAATCCTGTTTCCCTTTCACTGTGCAACATACTTTGTAAAATCTGAGGAAATGAGCTAAAAATATTTAGGCCATTAGCTTCTTTCAATAAGTCCATTGTCTCTAAATAAGTTATTTCATGTATTGAAAAAAGAAAATGTTACATCAGAATAGGGAGGAAATCAAATGTCTCACTGGGTAATGAAAAAACACACACATACATATACATACACATACCTGCAGACACACACACACACACACACACAGGCACTGCTTGGTAGATGCTGCATTGTATGAAACTAGAATTCCTCTAGTGAGTGTAATGATAAAACTTCAGCACAGAACTCTTTACTGAAGAAATATGACAGACATTTTTAAATTTTCCCTGATATGATTCACAGAAGTGAAGATATCGACTGCTTTTTCATTGTACCACCACAACTCTCAGAGAAAAGAGAACTTTCTAACATGAGAGACATTTTGAGGATTTCCTGTTTAGTTCCAAAATGTATATGACAAAGCCCATATGTAAATTTTTTTGGTGTTTTGGACTTTTTAACAATTTATTGAAGCTCAGGTTCTCCACTAAGAATAAAAATTAAATGCATAAAACACATTGGACTAGAATACAGTAGATTACATTGAAATATAGTAATCAAAATCTTAGAAAAAACATTTGTGATTAAGCAATCTGTATACTTATTTATTAATAGATTAAATAAAAAGATCTAAAGAGAAGGATGTTAACTATTTTTTTCAAGGTAATAGCAAGTGAAAATTATGACAAAAGCCATCTTATGATATGAAAATGTGTGGATACTATTTAAAAGTCATATAGTGCTTATTTTGTGGTTTGCTGCCTATATTCATATATAATGAGAATAATTTCCATTAATGTTAGTGAAAATAAAGATACACTATTTGTCTCATAAAAGTTCAGGGATCTCTTTAATTCTGCTTACAAAACATTACATTTCACAGAATGCAGAAGAATTCCTGCTACAGAATATTCTATGGCCCACATATCTTCTTTTTCTTTTCTTTTTATTTATATTTTATGCTTTATGTATATTTTAGTTTTGGATTTTATGTTTTATTTCCCTTCAAAAACTATAATCAATTCAAATATAAACATTGCACATTGTCAAAATTATATTCTGCTTAATATGATAGAGTTTGACTTGGAATTAGCTTTGCAGCAATAACACAAAACATTAAGAGAGTAAAAATATTGAGAGAAACCTCCTACCATAAATTCCAATTATAAAAATTAAGACAGTTATTCAAGAAAATAATATAGATATAAATCTAATGCTTTAAATATTTGTAAATGTTTTTCAAATAAATTCTTAATATGAAAATGTAAATGTAGAGTACTCGACATTTTTATTATCTTTTAAAGAAAGGAGTTCGAAAAGATTCAAGAACAGTGCATGTGAATTAGGGGATATGTATATTTTTTAAGTCCTGAAGTACACCTAAACAGTGGAGTACTGAAAATTAAAACAGATAGAAAACAACAAAATCCCTTGCCCAAATGCTTTTGCAGCTTAATTTACACATTCATTGTTTCACAGGAAAATTCTGTGACTTCTACCTTCAGATCCAAATTCAGATATGTGTCACTGTCTTCTTGTATTTGTGTTTAAATGTATGCTTAGGTGACATGCAAACAAAGCTGAGAGCTTTAGTGTGTAATCTAAGATGCATCCAAGCACTTACAGCTTTATAAGCACTACTTTATTCATTCAGACAAGTATACCAGGTATATAATTCCCACAGTGACTTGTGTTACATAGGGAATTGGTGAGACCATAGATCACTTATTTTCATTAAAAAAAAAAAAAAAATGCTAACACCTTCACATTCGCATTTATTAGGAAGCTAATCTGACAAAGTGAGGAGGAAGTCCCACATCTTTATTTGATTTGAGTGAGCTGGGTGTCCCGGAGATGAGTGTTTCCTACCTCTGGCCTTCTACCAACAAGAGTACAAAGGAGCCTGGGGTCTGGTGCTCCGGGAAAAACCACTGCTTTAATTCCCTGACTCCATTAAGAAAGCCTAATCATGGAATCCATTCTTGCTTATATCAGCCACTACATTTCCCCCAAGTGCTTGTTCCTCACAGATTATCTCTCAGATGGTTCAAATAAAGCCGCCTCTGATCAAAATATTTTAAAGTTTGTCCCAGATACCACACACTTTCATTTTATCTTTTCAATTTTTTTCTAAATTATTCAATAACATCCAGCATGTGCTCTATTTTCCATTTTTTTTTCATTGTTTGTCTTCTGATTTTGATTGTAAACTCTGCTAGATAAACCAATTTTGTTTGGCTTATGTACTTGTATGTCCCCCATATTTTGAGTAATGCCTGGCAGGTGGTACTTGATGCAAAAGTTGTTGATGGGTTAATCAATGACTAAAGGAGATGTCTCCAAATAGGATATATCCTCCTCCCAGTTTACCTTAGCATCTCAAATCCCAGTATTGATGACCAAATTGATGCTTTCTCATGCCACCAGACACCCTCGATCTGCACATACTCTATTCTCCTCCTCAGTTTTCTGAACAATAAAGAGGAAAATGTTGCAGCTAGAAATTGTGAAATCATCTCTGTCTCCAGCTCTTGTTTCATTATCATTGCAGTCCTAGCCTCAAATATGAGTAGAACATTTCAAAAAGTTTCTGAAAAGTGTGCTTCCTTTCAGGAGATTTGGAATCCCTGACAGTGATGCTCTAACTTTCATTACTGGCATATCATTGTCATAGAAAGATATTCTAGTGTTACTTTTTTCACCCTTAACATGCGTTTTCTTCCTCCGGTTATCATTCTCCTGGTCGAAGCAGCATCAATGTTTATCTTTAAATAAAAACAGACTATCATACTCTCATGAGAAACTATATAGATGAGTTCAAATTTATAGTCTAAAAACATCAATTTATTTCATGCTTATGTTTTAGAAACGGTTCTTCAGAAATAAAAAAGATTGAGATTTTCTTGACATTACTTCACTCTATAATATTTCTACTTATTCATAAACTAATTTCTCTATATGTAACTGGAGTTCATTCAAGTGGTATGCTAATTTGATTTTATAACTAACTAAATTATTTCAATACCAAATAGTGACCATCCCTCCTTTTCTAAAGGAGAGAAGGAACATTGTGGACCCCATGTTAATTACTGCACTAGACTCACTGTGCCAAGTGCTTGGGTATGAGCAAAAGTTACCTGTCATCCTCTCCCCTTCCTGTGTTCACCTGTCTTTCTGTGTTCTTTTTTGCCTTTCTCTCCATTTGGTGGCATGCTCATTTTTCAATCACTTTACCTTGGCATCACTAACAAACCTACTTTTTTTTTTTCTCCCACATCCAGGCTGTTCATCCAACACATTTCAAAATTCTGTTATTTCTTCCTGTTCCTGTCCTTAAAAGCTGTCACTTCCTCTCTGTTCCTGAAGCCAAAAACCTCATCCTAATATCTTTATCTACAGCAACATGTTCTCCTCCTCTACTCAAAATTTATTCTGTGGTTTATTTTATAAGCCACATAAATTAGCAAGATTCCTGTTTTCCATTCAAGGTGATTACCTATTTTACATTAAGTTTCTTCTGACTTGATAGAAGCTGAGTTCTTTTTTATTCAACATGCTCTTCTTTCTGCATGTTCACATGGAGACATGCCCACTTTGCCTCTCCACATTGTTTTGAATGCTAGACATGATTTGTTTATAATTCCTTTCATTCATATCTCTGAGTTGAGAAAACTCAAACCTTACACCTCTGAATCAATCAGGATAGGTTAGGAAGTGCTGTGGTGACAAGTAAGCCCTGAATTGCAGAGGCTCACAGCAAAGGAAAATTTTTACTCAACACCATTCTCAGGTGTTGAGACCACTTCCTGTGTAGTAGTTCAATGGTGCCTTTACTTTAGGTCCAAGGTGGGCAGAGTAGTGTCTGGATAGAACATTACAGGTTTGTGGCAGAGGGATATGGAAAGTATGTACTGGCTCATTAAACTGTCTGCTTGGAACTGAAAAAGTTCAATTCTGTTCACATCTTGTGAAAGTTAGTCTCATGACAGTTCTCCAGTTCAACAAGGGTGAGGATATACATGTTACCTGCTGGTTTGCAGAAGCCCTGAGCACCAACCTGTTTGGTCAACAGTAATATAACCTTCCCCGCCTTCACAGTCACTGCCACTACCACCAAAATTTTGGTATGTAGTTTGACCAAGAAAATTAAGTTAACCTGGAAATATGAAAGGTGTAGTCTATCATCTCTGCGAAATGAGATTGTCAATTTGAAGCAAGGCTTTGGCAAACTGTAAGTCTGTGTGGCAGAAGCAGGGCAAAACTCTATCTTGGAAATGTGAGTTCCAGAAGGACAGATAAGAATAATGACACAAGGCTGCTGCAGCTTCTTCAGTACAGTTGTATACACAGGCATTATTCGTAGGAAATTATTTTTCCTTCACATATAAGAGGCCGTAATATCGTTTGTGAATGTCAACTGCTTAAAATAATAAGTAAATGAAAAGAATCAATTAGCAAATGCATTAGGCAGGGTACCATTGTGGGAGAAAATGACTGACTTCAGGACCCTTCTCAGAAATGCAAGAGAGAACTAATGTGAGATTCAAAGATTTGCCATTCACAATTGAATTTGAACACTATCTAGGTGAGATTCCTGATTTTAACTAAGCACATAATACATTTGAATTTAATAGTTGAATTCCAGTGCTACACTACCTTTTCCACTCTAGTTATTTAATATAAATTATAAAATAGGCTGAGGCAGGCAGATTACCTTAGGTCAGGAGTTTGAGACCGCCTGACCAATATGGGGAAACCCTGTCTCTACTAAAAATACAAAAATTAGCCGGGTGTGGTGGCAGGTGCCTGTAATCCCAGCTACTCCGATGCTGAGACAGGAGAATTGCTTGAACCTGAGAGGCGGAGGTTGCAGTGAACCGAGATGGTGCCATTGCACTCCAGCCTGGGCAAGAAGAGCAATACTCCGACTCAAGAAAAAAAAAAAAAAAGAAAAAGTTACAATTTTGTTTGACGTCTACAAAACATTAAGTTTATTGAATATGTCAGTTGATTTTAAAAGGTTATTATTTTAGGAAAGTATAATAATTCCAATTGCTTCTTTTGCATTAGATAATATCAACTGAACATAAAATATTAATGCCATGGATGATCTTAGAAATGATTTCCTACAGAGTCCCAACCTGTCCTGGGACATTTCTTATGTGTGCTTGGGTAAGTATTTTTTCCCTGCTTTACATTTCTATTAAGCAGCTTGAGCAGCTTGGTCCAGCTCTTGTTAACATATTATGTTATAAACACTTCTACTTTTTAGAAAAATCTTTCTTCCTGTTTACCTGAAGTCTATCTGTATTTCCGTAATGCCTAGTCTATGATCATGGTTCTGCTTACCGGAAAAAATAAAAGGCCATTTCATCTTTTATATAAAATAACTTCAAACATTTGCCAATAACTATGGCTTCTTTCTTACCTTTTCCTTCTCCTTTCTTTCCCTTTTCCAAAATAAATTACTTAGTATCTCTGATGTTCTCTGATACGACAAAAATTACAGATCTTATAAGAGTCTGATAAAATTTACCAGGACCTTTTCATTCATTTAAAAAATATTCATTGCCTGTGTATTCTATACTATCAAGAACTATACTGATCCAATTTTGAGTATTCAAATGCAGCTTCTGCTCTTAGGAAAATTATAGCCTGTTTGGGAGACAGATATTTAGAAAAAAATATATAAATTAATATATAGTAACATAGTATGATGCATGTTCTGAAGGTAAATGACAGTGTGCTTTAACACATGGTATATAGAACAGACTACCCTGGATGGGCATGTTACACTAGCACTTTTATTAACTTAGCCTCCCCATTTTATTTGCTCTCTTATATCCCAAGCAGCATTAGCTTTATTTGCAGTAGCATTAAAATTGTCACAAGTTTCTTGTCAATAATATGGCTTTAGTATTAATAGCTTAAAAGCATATAAAGCATATAGAGAACTTTAAATTCTACCTTCCAATTTATATTTTGCCATAGTATCTTCTATTTAAAAACCCTAAGCAAACCAACAACAACAAAAAAAACCCACAAAGTCCACAAGACAAAGAAAGAAACAAAAACCGTGCAGGTTTTTCTGAATTTTCATGCATTTGTTTCGAATTATTTAGAGGGAACTTAAGTTACATCTTAAGCTTAGTTCTGATGGATTGTGGTAAGGGAATGAGCTGCTATTTAAGTTGAACCTGAAAACCTTTGGTAAGTGTCAGATTAGATCACAAGAGACAATTGTTGTTTGTACCCCTTTGCTAGAGTTCAACAGTAAGCCAGAGTGCCATGACTTGTTTTCATCCAGCCGAGAAGTAAAAGTCTCTTTTTATTCTTTTTACAACTTAGTAATCATAGAATTCTCAAGAAAGGCCTAAGGTAGAAAATGTATTGAACTAGATAGAAATTAGCAATTTAACGAAAACTGCTGCTCTTGTCCTGTAAAAATGAAATAGATGATTGAAACTTAAGACATTAAGAGGTAAAAGAAACTGCATTCTCAAAATTATTTTTTGAAGGATCCAAGGAGTTGTTTTTCTCCTTTTTAAAGAAAAATTGTAGTTGTAACTTGCTAAAAGAAAATGAAATCTTTAAATTTCATTACAAAGGGGGAAAAAACAGAATCTGATCTAGATAATTTATGTATATGTAAGATTCATTAGAAATAGTTTCATATAATTTTTCACTGATGACAAAAGCAAAAAAACAAATGTTTCCTGAATTGATACATTTTCAGATTAATAATATTATGAATCTAATTTATAATTTATGAAAAATTCTAAGGTATTAATATATACTGAAAGAACAGTAGTTTGATTTGACCAATTTTCTAACATCAGAAATAAACACTTCAAGTAAAACATTACAATAAAATATATATACTGCCAAATGAAAAGTTAATTCATTTTCTTAATCTATAATATATATAGACAGAGATAAAGAAAATGTGTTGTTTACAAAAAAGATGACAAGGAAATACAGTAACTATCTGTAAAACCAAATTTTTATTCACACCCTAGCATCATGCTGAAGCCCACTGAACGCAAATGAAATACTTTTCCCTTGTGTATCCGTATTTCTCAAGTAAACTGAGGAGTCTGTGTATTATCGACTTCAGTCTGTGTACGTCTAAAGGGGGGCCACTGTTGGCTTACAAGTCAATTTTTAAGATACCTGGGGCTTTGCCTTCTTTAACAGCCCTTTTGCTCAGAATGTTCCAAGCTGTCTGGGCTTGCCTTGCAATTGATCCTGGATTTGAAACTGACAACTGTGAACCAGTGAGAAAATGATGTGGCAAGAGTTGCCATGGCTGAAAAATATTCAAAGAAGGGTCTGCTTGGGCAGGTTGTACTTCATACTGTATCACAGACAAGAATGCAAATTCTTATCTCCTGAGACCCCTTAGGCCACAAAGACTTTGTAATTTTATATATATATGTAAATATGTATATATAAAATTATAATTATTTAATTATATATATAATAAGTATATAAATTGTAATTATGTAATTATATGTATACTTATATATATGTAAATATGTATATATAAAACATTTTATATATATCTAACATATTTTTTTTCCCAAAAAGTTAATATAATGCCTATACTTTTTTTTAAAATTAGTTTTTGAGGCAAGGTCTCTTGTCACCCAGGCTGTAGCACGATCACGGCTCACTGCAGCCTCGATCTCCAAGGCTCAAGTGATCCTCCCACCTCAGCTTGCCAAATAGCTGAGACTACAGGCATGTGCCACCATGCCAGGCTAATTTTGTGTGTGTGTGTGATTTTTGTAGAGACAGGGTTTCACCATGTCTTCCAAGCTGGTCTCAAACTTCTAGGCTCAAGCAATCCTCCCTCTTAGGCCTCTCAAAGTGCTGGGATTACTGACATGCACCACTGTGCCCATCTCATACCAAATATTATATAACACTTTGAATGAGTTCTGAGGCAGCACCTCATCAAATATATTAATATTTCTGTATCCAAAAGATGTGATAGTTGCTTGAAGAGGAATAAATAGCAATTAGAGAGCAATTTATTGCCATTGAGGTTCAATTTGCAAATGAGTCAAATAATTTTTTAAAAAATTATATTTTGAAAACTCCATATATTTTTTTATCGTAGATAAGGTATTATAAGCCCATATTTACAGAATATTTACTGTGTATCTAAGATGTTTCAGGGAACCTGGAAAAAGAATATGGAAGAGTAAGAAAGACAAGTTCAACCTTCTGGGTTCACACACATTTTAAGAACCCAGAGGTTTGGATTTACAATGGAAAGGATTGTATTTTAGGCTTTCCATGTGGGAAGGTGTGAGTCCGCCAGGAGCAGAGAATTTTCTCATGCAGTGTCTCCCATAGCACTGTAGAAGCACCAATTGGCAATTACCTCACAACACTATAAATATTTTTATTTATACTCTCTCTCTCACTAGACTGTGCAATCCTTAGAAGCAGGAATTATGTTTTATATTTATATTTGCTGCACCCAGTTCATTGCCTGGAATATGAAAAGCACTAAACATGTATTTAATAAATAAGTATAATAAAATGATTTCTGCCCAAGTTTTGGGGTAATAAGTCAAATAACTTAAAGATTCTTAATTTTATGTCCTAGATTTTACTAAATTTACCCCTCAACGAATCAGAGAATGTTTATGAAAATAATACAGATTCATAATATGCAGGTGTGGAAAGCAAATTCAAATCCTGATACTGGTTTCCAGTACTGGATAGGTCTCTCATTGAAATTACATCAATGAAAGCTGGAAAAAAAAATCAGAGTAAGTAAAAGACACAATACACTTGTCACAGGAATATTTTAAATTTGAAATACTGTGAACTTAATTTGAATAAATGAGGATTAATATCTGCTGAAAAAATGGCATTTATTATTCCTGACTTCTATTTTTTCCTCAACTGTTAAATAAAAACCAAATAATGACAATCTCTGTGCTATATAACTGTCAAATAATTTTAAGAATGAAGTCATTTTTCTTTTTTTGAGATGGAGTTTCACTCTTGTTGCCCAGGCTGGAGTGCAATGGCACGATCTCGGCTCACCGCAAACTCTGCCTCCTGGGTTCAAGCAATTCTCCTGCCTCAGCTTCCCGAGTATCGGGAATTACAGGCATGCACCACCACACCCAGCTAATTTTTCGTATTTTTAGTAGACACAGGGTTTCTCCATGTTGATCAGGCTGATCTCGAACTCCCGACCTCAGGTGATCTGCCTGCCTCGGCCTCCCAAAGTGCTGGGGTTACAGGCATAAGCCACCATGCCTGGCCAAGAATGAAATCATTTCATGTCAATATTATTTAACAGAGGAGATCAGGAAAGGGAGTAAATAATAGGGGCTAATTTTTTTTTTTTTTTAGAAAGATGCTTTGAGGTATGTTGAGAGATTGGAACGACCACTACAGAAAAAAGAACAATCTTTTAAAAGATTCAAGTTAATGTTGTATAGAGGAGATGCAGTGATAACTAAATATATATAGATTTAAGAGGGTTAAACTGAAAGATCTTGACAAGGGGAAAGTACATTGCAGATGCCTAGGCATGATTATTAAGGGATAATAAATTTAGATCCATAAGTTGTGTTGCATTCTGATTTAATTTGTAATATTTAATACGGATATCATGGGTTTTATCCAGTAAAATGTGTTTTTAAACCTAAAATCTGTAATTACATTCAAGTTGCAACAAATCGCACTGGACAATCACCATGCCAACAAGGATTACTACATATCTTCAAATTTTGGAATTATAAGAAGTATTTGCAGAATTTCAGCAAAATTAACTTTCTAGGAGAGGAAGGATGCCAGATCTGGCAAAACCAGAAACCGATGAAAAAATTCAGAAGCTTCCTTTTTCAGGGAATGTGGGCCATTCAAATGCATGGGTGTTTTTGCTCAAGAATGATGAGACTCAGGCAGACTCATGATATCATTCAGATTTCAGATCTGGCTAATCACAGCAGACTTCTAGCTAGGGGAAGTAGACAAAATAACACAATAGGCCACAAGGTTTAAGAGAGAAGGGAGAACCAATGAAGAAAGACCTGTGGTCCCCAGAGGCTACCTACCTTAAGATGCTGCCTTTTGACTAGTTTAGAGCAGACTGTGAACAGGTAAGGACTAGAAAATACTCCAGATAGGGCCACCATGACCTAAAGAATGAAATGACAACATCAGTGCTATTGTCAACATAGGACATACAGTCAGAATGAACAAACAAAAAAAACACAAGGGCATATCTAGGAAGAAAGAAGAGTAAATTTAAATTGGTAAGTACATTTTTTTTTTCAGTTCTCAAGCTAAAACCTGATGGATTCACCTTTATGTATCTTTTTGGTGGCATGTTTTTTCCCGTTTTCATATGTTGACTTACATTATTGGCATTTAAGTTGCTACATCTACCCCAGAAGCTCCTTGATCTATCTTTAAGAACTTTCAACTGAGAAGTTTTTCAACCATACTGTGGGTATCATTTTTTTGTGTGTGGAGGCAAGGGGTATTTCTGTACTAATAACTTTTTTTTTTCCCTTAAAACTAGGGTTGTTTTTAATTTCTCACTTTCCCCTGGCCACTGAGAGAGAAAACTGATATTTAACAATGTGAACAATTTGGAACTATGGAGCTATAGAGCATATGTGTTATCAATTGCTTAGGAAAATATTTGATAGACAGTAAAATACAAATTTCACACAACCAACAGAAAAAAGAAGTCAGCAAGAAACATATAGCTGAGAAATCAAGACTAGGATGACCTTCCTGCCTTACCTCCATGTATACAAATTATCTGTCTTGCTCATTCCCATGTAAAGAAAGCATCTGAGAGGAACAGAATACAGGCATACTTTATTTTATTATTGCTGTTAGCTCTATTGCACTTGGCAGATAATGTGATGTTTTAAATTGAAGGTTTGTGGCAATCCTGGATCAAGCAAATCTTCTTGTGCCGTTTATCCAACAGCATGTTCTTACTTCATGTTTTTGTGTCACATTTTGATAAGTCTCACAAAACTCAAACTTCTCCATTATTATTATATCTGTTATGATTATCTGTGATCAGTGATCTTTCATGTTACTATTGTAATAGTTTTGGGGTATCAACAAACTGCGCCCAAATAAGATGTCAAACTAATAGATAAATGCGTGTTGTATGTGTTCTAACTGCTCCACCAACTAGCTGCACCTCCTGCCGCGTTTCCCTCTCCTCTCTCTCTCCTCTCTCCCCTCCCCACTCTCTCCCCCCCTCTCCCCTCCCCCCTCTCCCCTCCCCCCTCCCCTCCCCCCCCCTCTCCCCTCCCCCTCTTTTCCCCCTCCCCCTCTCCCCTCCCCCTCTTTCCCCTCCCCCCTCTCCCCTCCCCCTCTTCCCCCCCTCCCCCTCTTCCCCTCCCCCTCTTTCCCCTCCCCCTCTTTCCCCCCCCCCCTCTCCCCTCCCCCTCTTTCCCCTCCCCCCTCTCCCCTCCCCCCTCTCCCCTCCCCTCTTTCCCCTCCCCCTCTCTCCCCTCCCCCCCCCTCTCTCCCTCCCCCTCTCTCCCCTCCCCCCCCTCCCCCCCCCCCCCTCTCCCCTCCCCCTCTCTCCCCTCCCCCTCCCCCCCCCCTATCTCCCTCCCCCCTCCCCCTCTCTCCTCTCCCCCCTCCCCTCCCCTCCCCCCTCCCCTGCCTTTCCCCCCTCTCTCCCCCTCTCCCCACTCCCTCTCCTCTCCCTCCTCTCCTCTCCTCTCTCTCTCTTCCTCTGCCTGTCTCTGCTCAGGCCTCCCTACTCCCTGAAACACAACAATATTAAAATTAGGCCAATTATAACCTTACAATAGCCTCTTAAGTGTTCAGGTGAAAGGAAGAGTTGGACATCTTTCACTTCTGTCACTTTAAATCAAAAATTAGAAATGATTAAGTTTATTGTGGTAGGCATATTGAAAGCTGTCATAGGCTGAACACTACGCCTCTTGTGCCAAACAATTGCCAAATTGTGAATACCAAGGTAAAAAATTCTTGAAGTAAATTAAAATTGATATTCCAGTGGACACATGAACGAAGGGAAAGTCAAACAGGCTTATTTATTTATGGAGAAAGTTGCAGTAGTCTGGATAGAGGATAAGATGAAATCACAACATTCCTTTAGCCAAAGCCAAGGCCTAATTGGACAAATTCCTACCTGTCTTTAATTCCATGGAGACTGAGAGAGATGAGGAAGCTGAAAAAGAAAAGTTAGGAGATAGCAGAGGTTGGTTCAGGAGGTTTCAGTAAAGAAGCTGTTTCTATAATGTGCAATTACAAGGTGAAGCTGCAAGTACTGTTGTAGAAGCTGCAGCAAGTTATCTTAGGAGGTCTAGTTAAGATCATTGATGAAGGCAGTTAACACCACACGACAGATTTCCACTGTTGACGTCACAGACTTCTATAGGAAGAAGATGCCATCTAGGACCTTCATAGCTAGAGAAGAGAAGTCAATGCCTGGCTTCAAAGCTCTAAAGGACAGACTGATTCTCTTATTAGGGGCTAATGCAGTGGGTGACTTTAAGTGGAAGCAAATGCTCATTTACCATTCTGAAAATCCTCGGGCCTTTGCGATTTATGCTAAATCTATTCTGCCTATGCACTATAAATGGCACAACGAAGACTGAATGACAGGACATCTGTTTATACCATGGTTTACTGAATATTTTAAGCCCACTGTTGAAACCTACAGTTCAAAAAATGTCTTTTCATTTCAAAATTTTAGTTGTCATTGGCAAGGCACTTGGTTACCCAAGAGCTCTGATGGAGAGCAAGGATATTCATGCTGTTTTCATGCCTGCAAACATAACATTCTGCCCCCCATAGATCAAGGAGTAGTTGTGATTTTTAAGTCTCCCTATTTAAGAAATACATTTTGTAAGGCTATAGCTTCTATAGATAGTGATTCTTCTGATGGATCTGGGCAAAGTGAACTGAAAGCCGTCTGGAAATAACTCACCATTCCAGATGTGATTAAGAACATTCGTGATTCTAGTCAGGAGATCGAGACCATCCTGGCTAACACAGTGAAACCCCGTCTCTACTAAAAAGACAAAAAAAATTAGCCGGGCATGGTGGCGGGCGCCTGTAGTCCCAGCTACTCAGGAGGCTGAGGCAGGAGAATGGCGTGAACCCGGGAGGCAGAGCTTGCAGTGAGCCAAGATTGTGCCACTGCACTCCAGCCTGGGTGACAGAGCGAGACTCCATCTCAAAAACAAACAAAAACAAAAACAAAAAAACAAAACAAAACATTCGTGATTCATGGGAGGGGGTCAAAGTAAAATGGACAGAAATTTGGAAGAAGTGTACTTCAACACTCTTGGATGACTTTGAGGGATTCGAGCCTTCGGTGGAGGAAATGACTGCAGATGTGGTGGAAATAGCGAGAACTAGAATTGTAAGTGGAGACTGAAAATGCTACTGTATTGCTGCAATCTCATGATAAAGTTAGAATGGATGAGAATCCATATTTGTTTATGGATGAACAAAGAAAGTGGTTTATTGAGATGAAATTGTAACTCCTGTTGACAACGCCATGAACGTTGATGGAATGACAACAAATAATTTAGAATATTACATAATCTTAGTTGATAAAACAGCAGCAGAGTTTGAGAGGATTAACGCCAATTTTGAACAAAGTTGTACTGTGGGTAAAATGCTATTTAAAAACGTGGCATACCACAGGGAAATCTTTAGTGAAAGAAAGAGCCAATCAATGAAGCAAACTTCATGGCTGTATCATTTAAAAAAATTTCCACAGCTTCTCCAACCTTCAGCAACCACCATGCTGATCAATCAGCAGCCATCAACACTGAGCCGAGTCCCTCCACCAGCAAAAAGATTGACTCTCTGAAGGCTCAGATGATTGTTAACTTTTTAGCAATAAGGTTTTTTTTCTAAATTAAGATATGTACAGTTTTTTGACATAATGCTGTTGCACACAGTGTACTGTAGTATCTTGTAAACATAACTTTTATAGGCACTGGAAAACCAAAAAGTTCGTGTGACTCACTTTATTGCAATATTGACTTTGTTGCAGAAGTTTGGAACAGAACCCACAATATCTTCAAGGTATGCCTTCACTAAAAACAACTGGAAATCAGTATTGAGAGAACAAGCGTGCCCTCAGGAATCCATCAAAAGTAGCTTAACAGAGCAACAACATTTTTACATTAGTTATAAAATATCCACATTATTTAAGTACAAGTATTCCTGGAAATGTCTTTGGTACCTTCTTACCTCCATTAGAATATATATCATTGCCATAATCAAAAAATCAGCTTATTTTTTTCCCATTTTTTTTCAATATTACATTTTGTGTGAAAAATAGCGTAGAACATTGGGAGACCTTTACAAAGTTATGTGATAGCTGCTACATCATTCAGCTGCATCCACAGGGTAGAGATAAGGGCTAACCCTGATAAAATTAAGTGAAATTGCTTCTGTCACCACTCCACATGGTTCTTTGCTTCTGTCTCTTACTTATTAACTTTTTTTGCAGTAACTAATTAGCAAGCTGACCATAAGATGCCTTATGATGACTGAAATCTCCTTGTTCTTCAAACAGGGTTATTTGACCCCTAACTGCCTGGTATCCTAAAATCTTTTTTCTGACTATCTCTGTCCGGCTAAATTTAATAATTTCTTGAGAGAAGAATAAGAGTAGATTAGATACATTTCTTTATTTTATTGGTGCTTATTTTGCACTAGAAATCTGTGTAGTGACAATCTTATTGTCACAAATATTATTGACTGGGATTTTTTCATAGTTGCCATGTGACTTTTATCTCATTTAACTTGAGATTTATGAAATGTTTACCCACTGATCTAGTGGATGTTTACACTAACAGAAAAAATGCTGAGAGGCAAACAAAGTAGAATTAATACTCTTATTAGTGATTATTACTGGGACTTCTGGTCTTCATGAAGATCCATAAGTACTCTAAATTCAATAACTATTTCATACCTAATATGAAGATAATGCACACATAATAACTTTAATGTGAGTTTTTTCCTCAAAGACATTTAAATATAGAAGAGAGGAAATTATACATGCATGATAATACAAGATCTAGCAGTGTAACAAAATTAATTTCTCCCTTAATGTTCAGTCTTGTCATAATACTCATTAATGTTAACACACACACACACACACACACACACACACACACACACACACAAAACTCTCTGAAGATCTCTGAGGGAATTAGGAATTCTGATTAACCCTAAAAGATAATCTCCCAAGATAGTCTTAGCATGTGAAAATGTCGTTTTAAACAATGGAATGGGGTTATTCATTATGCTGTGGCATAGGTGCTGGGAAAGAAAAAAAAGGGCTACCTAAAATGGTGATAGTTACATATGAAATAGTATACACAAAGAAACTTTAATGAAATGGGGTCTCACAATGCTGACCAGTTTAGCCCTGAACTCCTGGGCTCAACCAATCGCCCTGCCACTGCTTCCCAAGTAGCTGGGATTAAAGACATTGCATCACGTTTGGCTAGATTTTTCTAAAACAATTCGGAAGACTTCTAAAATTTTCAGCTTGCAGAAAGAGTGAGCTAGAAAGAATACTGTTGACATCCTGATGATAATAAAATAGCTGAACAAATTGCAAATTAACTGTTCCTTTGAAGCTATTAGAGACCTGAAATTACAGAGCAGCCAAGTAATCTGAAATATGGGGAAGGAGATGTCCAAGATATTACTTGAGGCTGATTTGCGGAGAGAACACCAGTAAACACTCTCACTTGAGAACCCTAGTGGAAATCCACTGCAGCTCATGAAAGGATCTACCCTTGAGATAGGGGCACTCATGCTTTATCTAGTTGTGAGTGGGAAGGTTTGGTAGTCTTGCCTAAATGCAGAGGTTTCCATATTGTAGGCCCTAATGAAAAGGGAAAATCAGAATAATGTAAAATGTTAAATAGGGTAGTAGGTAGAATTAACCAGATAAAAATCAAAACAGGCAGGAGTTTGAATTTTTGTGATAAAGAAAGCAGCCAGAATGAGCAAAGGCATGGAAACAAGCCAATTGGGCTTATTACTTATTAGTTAGGATTTTAATAGGACTGCAACAGAATATATTTGGTGAGATACAATTATAGATAGGGAACCTAAGAACAACAACAGGGAAAATTCTGGCATGTTAGGGTAAACTGGATTAGATTATTCTTGAATACTGGCAAATAGACATTATAGGAAATGCAAAGACTGATTGACTTGGAACTGACATAGAGATCACAGATATGAGTCTGGAATTAGGTGCGAGATTGAGTATTTATTAGCTCTAAACCTATTGAAAAATATGGTAGTAGGAGAACTTACTATGAAAATAAATATAATCTGGGTATACCATTCAGCTCCAGGGATAGTGAGGCAGCAAGGAGAAATATACAGTCTACTAGCGCATGATATAGTCTTTGAAACACATTTATCAAATTACAAAAGAAATCTGGGCACTATGAACATGTAAGCAAGTCAAACAAACAGTTAATCAGATAGGAAGGTCATCTATTTATTCTATTTTAGACAATTTTGGACCCAAAGGCTTTGTGAGAAAGAAAAAATCAGCAAATGTGAGTCACATTTCATGACAAGGAAACTGTGTTAATTTTCTAGGCTCCTATAACAAAGTATCATATATGGGAAGTAAACTTACAGAAATTTATTGTCTCACACACTTGGAGGCTAGAAGCTGGAATTGAAGGCATATGTTAGGGCAATGTTTTCTCTGAAGCCTTTAGATCAGTTATTTCCTTATCTTTTCCAGCATCTCATTGCCTAGGCATTGCTTTGCTATGGGACCATAACTCCAATCTCTTCCCCTGTCTTCACACCTTCTCTCTGTGTCTGAATGTTTCTATGTCTTCACATGGCATTCCCCCTGTGATGTGTCCAAATTTCCCTTTCCTCATAAGAACTCAGTCACATTAGATTAAGGTCCACCCTAATGACCTCGTTTTAACTTGATTAAATCTGTAAACTCTATTCCCAAATATAGTCTCATTCACAGGTACTAGGGATTAAAACCAACGTATCTCTTATTTTTTAAGGGGGAGAGGCACAATTTCAACCACAACAGCTAGAAACAATAGAGAAAATTTATTTACAATTCTTATATTGTTGGGAGAGGCAATAATAACTAACAAAAGGCAGCATAACACTAGCTAGTGTGTACTTAGCCTTCAGTGTGTCCTAATTACTGTCCTAAGCAATCAAGAAAACTATTAGTTTAGTTAACCCTTACAGAAACCACCCAAAGTAGGTACTGTTCCCTCCCCCCCAAGACCTCATAGATGATGAGTGGTAGAGCCTAGGTCTTCACCTATAGGCAACATGATTGTGCTCTTCGAGTAAGCAGGTGATTTAGTCACATGAGATTATAGAAAACAAAGTTCGTGAGATTTCTGGTATTAGCTAAATCAGTAATAGTTAGAAACTAAGAGCCATATCCGTGTGATACCTTTTCATTAGAGTATCAGAAAACATGTTATATTTGGAAGAATAGCTCAGATATCCATAGTGAGACACCGAAGGAAATTGAAAAGAGACACTCATGTCTCCCAGGATATGGAAAGAAAGAACTCTCATGAGATTAGCTAAAGGCTTTTGGAAGACTTTATTGTTACCCATAATGTTTATGCCAGCTTGATGTGGCTAGGAAAATTATCACTGCAAATAATTACATTATCAAGGAAAATTATTGCATAAAATTTAATAAAATACAAAGGCAAACATCTGGAAGAGGACATGGAGAAATAGAATTTAGAAGAATAGATTAGAAATCAGGATTGTATTATATCATGGAAAAAATTGTATTAGAATTTTTACAAAATTCTATGTGCAGAGATAATAAATTGATGAGGGCAGAGAAAGGAATTCTGTATTGAGAACTGATTGTTAAGCTTTCATAGATCAGAAGATGTGGAATCATCCCTCACTGTGAAAAAGAAATTTTGTGCTTGCTGCAGATGGAAATCAAGCTGACTAAGAATGTTGATCAAGAGGGAGGAGAAATGGTACAGTAGCTTGTTGACAGTACCTTGGAGAAAACCTTGTGAGTGTGTTTTACTAAAGCACACTAGTGTAAAATAACTACTGCTATGAATAGAGAGCCATATAATTGATTTTTCTTCATTTTCCAATTTGTAAGCATTTGGAAAGATCCAGTGATTGATTAGAAGAGGTGGAAAGCATAACAGGGTCCACTTCTATTATAAATGAAAGGTTTGCTTGATCTTTACTGCTCTATCAGTAGCAGTAAAGATTATGCAAACTCAAAAGCTAAATATATGGATGTTCAGGTGTCAGCTAGGGGAAAATGCTTAATTCTCTTGAATAAGTGGTCCAAACTCTTTGATATCACTTTGCTTTTCTGGATAACATGCTGAGCAGCCTGAGTGAATGTTGGTTTGAAACACAAATGTGCTCCTGAAAAAAGTTAATAAGGAAAGACAATGTAATAGTTTCATTCAATTTAGCTTTATTGAAAACAACCAAGAAGCTGAAAATTAAATGATGCTTTGCTAAATTAATTTTTTATGAAATAAATGATTAATTTGGGATGAGAAATTGTTTAATTGTGGTGTGATGCAAAATATTTATTTATGTAATAGTACTGTGATTACAGCAGTCATGAAGACCAAGAGCCAATCCGACACACTTTTTTGTAGGCACGCCTAACTAATTTTAGTAGAATCAGGCAGAAAAACAGACATGCAGAAAAAAAACAGATTTTCACCATAATCTCTGCACCCTTGTGCTGTCCATGGTCCTGGGAGAAAGACGTCTCCTGCTGGGAGTTATGCATGAATATAAGCCTGTTTTGTTATTCAGAGAAGCTACTTCTGCTTGGAACTTTACAAAACAGTATCACTTCATGGGGTTGAGTATCTTTGAACAGTAATTCATTACATTTTGTAATCTCAGCTCTTTTAGTATTGTCATTCTTGGTACCTACACTTATTTTTCAGTGCATTTTTCAGAGTGTTCTCTTATTTTCTAATTGCGGCTGAAATAACATTTTCAAGCACACCATGCAGAGTTGTGTTGTTCCTTACACATCACACTGCATTCTTCCAGGAATTATATTTTCTTGAAAATGAAAGAATGAGAAAGCAATTTTATCTTTTATTTTTCTCCCACACGTATCTTTTCCCTCAGAAATGAATTTCAATATCTTTCCGAAGAAGCCTGGGTTTTAATTATTTTCTCAGAGCCTGACAATTCAAATTTCCCAGATGATAAATTAAATGTGTAATGCTTGATTATATATCACATTTCATTTTATGCAACTGGATAATACCCACGTGAAAGTTATTCCCTGGAAACAGACCAATGAAGTACCATTCAGTACACTGCTGATTCAATACACAAAATAGTACTTCAGTATTCAGAAACAGTTAACAAAACATCACAAACTATGTAACTTACTTTGTGGAGATATTTTAATAATACCAATTTCTTCATAGTTTGCAAAGCAATTGCAAAAGTGTTATTTTGTACTCATAAAAAAACCAAGAGATATCTATTGCTGTCTCCATTTTATAAAAAAAATAAAAAAGATATTACAACGGGAAGATTTTGTTTTGCTAAAGTACCCTTGACTGTTAAGTGGCAGGGCTGAGCATTTTACACTTACCCTCTGACAATAAGTTTAAGGCTAGTTTCTATAGTACAGCTTCCTGTAGTTTTGTACGTATGAGGCTATTTAAGTCCTCTTCTGAGAAAAGAAAATATTCTCAGTGTATGATATTAAACTAGCAGCTTTTAGTGCTTAATCTGGAAAATGCAAAGCAGAACTACCTTAAAGTGTTTGAAATTCACAAATTCTATAAAATAGTGATTGAATGAAAAATATATGTAGTCATAAACGGTATAAACTAATTTTTTGTCTAGGGCTTTTGAAAAAATATGATTGTTGGTTAACAGAACAAGTATTTCTCTAGCACTACAGCAGACGTTTTCTTTCTAGTGACATGCATGAGTGGGTGGTGAGTATTTCAGATCAGAACATTGAGTTCTTGTGAACAGACAAAGAATATATAATGACTGGATTTACTCTCTCTGCTAAGCTTGGACATCACAAAGACTTTTAGAAGTAAACGCCAATCCTTCTTCAAAAGGAAAACAAGAAAGCAATCCTAGATAAATCTTGGCTACAGATAACCTCTACAAAATATCATTTCTTGATGCTTTTTCTTTGAGAATAATTCCAAAATGCTTAATCAGACAAGTATTAAATTATATTTTCTCCTTTGTGAGCATTGGATAAAATGAAAATGTGTTTTGGTTATAATTAAATACATATGTCAAGTGCTAAGGAGATATTTCTTCTCTTGTATTCTACTTAAGAATGCAGGTAAGATTTTGGAAAAGGATGTCTATTAAGTCAAGAATAGTTTTCATTTTTATAGGAGGTTAGGTTCAATATAGAAGCAAAGAAAGATATAGGTTCGTTTTTTACTCTTGTGTGAGTAACATACAAAACAAGAATTTACATTGAGGCCACATGTTTTTTGGGCAAATAAGACATATCCTTCTTCCTTTCTTTTTCTTTTTTTTTTTTTTTTTAAGATTGAGTTTCACTCTTGTTGCCCAGGCTGGAGTGCAGTGGCATGATCTTGGCTCACTGCAACCTCTGCCACCCGGGTTCAAGTGATTCTTCTGCCTCAGCCTCTCAAGTAGCTGGGGCTATAGGCATTTGCCACCAGGTCCAGCTATTTCTTTTTTTTTTTTTTTTTTTTTTGTATTTTTAGTGGAAACAGGATTTCACCATGTTCGCCAGCCTGATCTCGAATTGCTGACCTCAGAAGACCTGCCCGCCTCTGGGATTACAAGTGTGAGCCACTGCGCCCAGCCTTCTTTTTTTTTGTTTTTGCTTTTGTTTTTGTTTTAACATAGCTCTTCACATTTCAGAGAAGAGAAAGCAATATTTTACTTCAGGTTTATAGAATTCGGAGTTGTCATCTTCTTGGCAGAAAAATTGAGTAATCTGCTTGTAATGTTTGTGTACTACCTATTATACATGTGAATATGCACAATTTACTCACATTTACTGTGCATCAGGCATCAGTTTCCCCTTCTGAAAAGAAAAAAAAAAGCAAAAATGAAGAATTAACTTGATAATTAATTGAAAATATTAAGTTTTTTGGTTATTTCTGGTAATTACAGAGAGTGTTCCAGGCTAAGGAAATAAATGCTAAGTAATGAACATTGGTTTTTTTTTTCCTTTAAAATGTAAAAGGGGACTAGAAGAAATACACGTTCAGTGTTAGATAAAAGGTTTTCAACAACTATATTTGTCATTCTTAGCTCCTCACTTACTCCAAGTTTATGTAGAAAAGACTAGAGATTCAGTCGATTTGAGAAGGAGGATGCCTTTGACTTGAAAAAGACTTGTCAGAGTCCTCTGCATTTTACATCTCTTTGCTGTCTCCAAGAGCAAGGGATTTTTTTTTTTCTTATTTCAAGATGAGCTCAGGAAGTCTCACGAGATTTGATGAGATAGGGAAGGCTGGTCTATAAGGAGACGAGATTGACATCAATCATTGCTCCAACAAGATGCTTTCTTAGCTGACAAATCTTGGCTTGTTCTGTGTTGCTATTGGAGATAAGTATGCCGAAATGGGTTTTATGCTTATGGAGCCTGCCCTTCTGAAGAGTTTGATCAATGCAAACACAGACTCACATCTTTTGTCTGGGAAAGACTCAAGGTACTAGACTGGCTTGGCTGAATTCACCTGCAGTGGCAGAGCAAAGGTAATATTGCAGTGAGAGTTTGTGCTGGGTTTCTTTGCCTCTAGAGATGAAAATAAAGCTGTGTCTCCAGTGGTCAACTCGAAGGGACATCCCCTTTGCAAGGAAATGGCAATGTTGGAGGTCTCCTCTGCAGAGTAAATTGCCTTTAAAAGATCCCCAGTGCACTCTCATGAAAGAATAAAAATAACATTTGTGTATATTTGCCATTGAGAGTATACCAATGCTAGATTACAAATACACCAGCCAGGACTGAGTATGGTGCCTCATGCCTGTAATCCCAGCACTTTGGGATTCCAAGCTGGGCAGATCACTTAGGGGTTCGAGACTAGTCTGGCCAACATGGCAAAATTCCTTCTCTAGAAAGAATAAATATTTGCTAGGCATGGTAGGTAATCCCTGCTACTAGGAAGGCTGAGGCATGAGAATCGCTTGAACTCCAGGAGTTGGAGGTTGCATTGAGCCAAAATCTGCCCACTGCACCCCAGTCTGGGTGATAGAGTGAGGCTCCCTCTTAAAAACAAAAACAGAAAACAACAACAAAACACCAGCCACCAGGTAGTACCTTCCCCAGCCCATTGTCACACTTGCCTCCCTATTCCATCCCCAGAGGAGCCAGAGGCAGCCCAATCTAGCAAGGAGAAGCAATGGATGCCTCAGGAAGGGATACCATACCTTTTCCTACTGCTCTTTGGAATTTTCAGACCAGAGTCCAGGCAGAGAGAAGATGTGCTTAAAATGAATGATAGCTATAATATTGATATTAATGTTAGCTGGACTTTAATATATGAAAATGAGCTTTCTAATATCTGAAAGTCAGCAAGAATAATTTTGCATATGAACATAGTATCCAGGGGGCAAGAAGGCAAGATCTGACAGAGATTACTTAAAGGAAGAGGTAAGAAAGGAATATAGATTTTATACATTGTACAGCACTGAGTTCAGCTTTGTAAAAATATCAGTACTGCCTTATCAATGACACTTTCAAAAAATTACTCAAAGTATTACTTAAATATGTCTTTGATCCTCATTGATTTCATATTAGTCCAAACCACTGACTTGTCTCACTTAAATGATTATACCAGTTCCTGATTTGATCAGACTATGGTCTGAAAATTTAGAGCAGCAGGAAGACAGTGTGATATCCCTTCCTGAGGCATCCACTGCTTCTCATTAGATTGTGCTGCCTCTGGCCCCTCTGGGGATGAGCAATAGGAAGGGAGGTGAGGCAGTGGGCTAGGGGAGGTATTACCTAGCTGGTATATTTGTAATCTAACATTGGTATACTCTCGAAGGCACATATACTCATGTGCTTTGATATTATTTCATGGGGGTGCACTGAGCATCTTTGAAAGGCAATTTCTCTACAGAGGAGACCTCCAACATTGCTATTTCCTTGCAAATGGGATTTACCTTCAAGTTGACCACTGGAGACGCAGCTTTTGTTTTATCCCTACAGGCACAGAAACCCAGCACAACCTCTCCCTGCAACATTCCCTTTGCTCTGCCACTGCAGGTGATTCCAGCCACTCCTATTGTTTTTCCTCCCCTATTTACAGAGCAAGAAAAGTGTTTTTCTCAGAAAATAATTTAGGTCACATGTAACTTCTTTGCTTAAACATTTCAATGGCTCCATATTACATTTACTACAAAATCTAGACTGACTTGGCCCACATGATCAATTCTTCACATGTTTCTCCTTCTTTGTAAGCAGCTTCCCCATTTCTTACCTGTGCTTCAGACTCCCTAAACTCCTGTGATCATATTCCGGCTATTGGTAAGCTCTTTCTTGCATATGATTCCCAGTGTCTCTTCTCTCCATCTCTGCAGGTAGCCAAATTATCCAAGTGCACATTCCCTCTTCAAAGAAGACTTCCTTGAACTTCCTACATAAATGAAGTTTCCTATGCATTTCTTCATCTCAGCTAATTATTTTCTTCTTAACAGTATTTGTTTGTGACTTCTCACCCTATTATCAAAAATATTAATTGTATGCTTAGTTTTTTTGCTAATTTTTGGGTTAAAAACAGTGACTCTACACTTCAAACAGTGTCTGCACATGGTAGATGTTTAATGGAATGAACTCTCATGTTACTATCATCTTTTGGAAGCCTACAAAGAGCTGTGAAATGAAGGCATAAAAAAAACTTAACTACTTACTATTTATGCCATTATTAACTTGAGCTTATTTTTTTGTCAATAAGATCTAGGTTTAAAAATTGTGCTCTGTATGAATTTCAGCACATTTAACTAAAATCTTGGCCTTTTATTTGTTAAATAATAATATAGTAATACTTGGCCAAACAATCTATTCAATAAAATACAATATTTAAAGAGCCTAAGACTTAAAGTCCAAGGTTATGATTAAACTCCTCTTCTTCAAATATATAAAAATATGTTACATATTTAAAAGTCATGTAGATTACTATTTTTATAAATAGGTAAATTTGTATCCAGAATATATTTATAACTAAACACATGTATCTGTTTACCACAAAAACTACTGACACGAAATGTGGTATGTGAGTTAAAGTCAAAGAAAAACATGGAAATGTCTCGAGTATCACTGCTCTGTAGGATTTAGATGGTAGAACCCCCAGAGATGACTCTGATGGGTGAACACAGACAACAAAAAATATATATTTAAAAGACTCTGGACCATAATTTGTATTGGTAAAATGAAAATTCAAGTTCAATTGTAAAACTAACACCAGAAAAGACAACCAATAACACTATTATTAAGAAATTAATTCATTCTTGATAATAGCAAATTATGTCAAATTATTCAGTTGACTTTAATATAAATATGCCAAAGGTCATCTGATATATTACAACTTTAATAGGTATAAAAATTATGAGAAACCTTGTAAAAATGCATTATCTGAATCAATAAATTTGCATTGAGACCTAGAATTATGCATTTCTTAGAAACTCCAGGTAGTACTAATGCTGGTGTTCTGAGAACCACATATACTATAACAAGTCTTTAGAATGAGGTAATAGGTAAATCTAATAAGGAATAAATTGGAAATCCAGGAAATGAAAATAATAGTGATATCAAACAATTCAAAATATAAGAAGCTCTAGGCTGGATAAAGCCAAAGACAAAATTCACATTGAGGCATTCAGAGAAGATTCAGTCAACAAAGATAATGAGAAAAAATACATAAAACAAGAACTAACAGACACAAAGGACATATTAATCCTCCAGAAGAAGCATCCTCTTCTAAATTATCATGGATAAAAAGCAGAATGAGAAACATAAAGCAAAAATTCCTAATAACTCACAAAGAAAAAGATCACTTCTAATGGAAGTGTAATAATGCACCAGCAGACGTATCTTCAGCAATTAGGTGTCAGAAGCAGGAAGGAAAGCAAAGTAAGCATATTCTGAGAACTGTGTCCACAGATAAAATAAAAAGCAAAGGCTTTTCAGATATATAAAACCTAAGTAGTGTAATACTCATGGACCTACAGTGAAGTAATCACCAAATAATTTACTTCTGTGAGAATAAGAGAATCAAGCGAAGAAGTCAGATGGAAATATATGTATGCATATATGTATATGTGTGTATGTATATATGTGTGTGTATATATATGTATATATATTTGGCTCAAATATATATATATATATATATATATATATGAGTCAAAAGAATGGTAACATATACAACATATACCAGTAGGCAAATCTCTGCCAATGTAAATTGGTTAATTTTATGTGTGACCTTAACTGGACCATTAGGTGCCCAGATATTTGATTAAACATTATTCTGACTATGTTTCTGAAAGTATTTCTAGATAAGATTAATGTTTAAATGAATATACTGAGTAAAGCCGATTTTTTCATCTGGATGTGAATGGACGTTATTCAATCTGTTGAAGGCCAGAATACAACATAAGGCAGAGTAACGAAGAATTCACTCTCTGAATGACTGTTTTCAAGCTGGGACTTAGGTCTCCTGCCTTCAGGCTTGGTCTCAGATTGCACTTACACCGTCAGCTCTTCTGGCTTTTGGACTCAGAATAGGATTGGGGCTTAAACTGTCAGATTTCCTGGTTCTCAGGTCTTTGGATCCTGATTGGAATGATATCATTGGCTTTCCAGAGTCTTTAGCTTGCTGACTGCACATCTTGGAAGTTCTCAGCTTTCATAATCAATTACAATTGAATATGAGGTGATTCTTTATATATACGTTTCTTATAATAAATATATGTGTACCAATTTCTTATATATATTGCATATTTATATGTTTCTATATTTCTTATATATAAGTATACATATGTTTCTTCTATTTGTTTTATCTCTCTGGAAGACTGATTATCTACTTATTGATCTGTCAATCTACCTATAAGGGTAAAAACTAAACAAATGTCTTAATTTAGTCAATTGTAACAAGTGGAATAGGAAGGGACTGTTCTGTATGAATCCTGTCTAGGTGTGGTTTTGGTTTATGAAGAAGCTAAATATGTGCTGATTAATGTCTATTAAATAATAAATATACAAATAGAAATACTGATTAATAGACATTAATCCATATATATATATTTATATATTTATATTTGTCAATTAAAAGTAATGTACACATTACAAAATGTACACATTAAATACATTCAGTTATTTGGCTCAACACAGAAAAAATTCAAGACATTTATATTTTTAACAAGAAAGAAGAAAGCAAATTTTTTAAAGATACTACATAATAAATAGATACCCACAAGAGAACAAAAATAAACTGAGGTATAATCATTATCATTAAAATGTAATGTGCTTATTATATTTAACAAAGACTATCCAATTGGATTTAAAAATACTATCTACAAGTTTGTTTGGAGAGATGCCTAAAATATAGGAGCTTAAAGACTGAATAAAGAGAATAAACATAACAGGGGAAGGGGGGAGAGAGAGAGAGGAAAGAGAGCACCGTGATCTAACAATATTAATAGTATTCAAAATGTAATACTCCTAATGGTGTATATAAGTAGGCATGAGTATAAGAGTAACAGTTCACTGAGGATATGTAAAAATCATAAGAACATAGCAATATAACTTTAAAATGTTTAATTCTCACTACCAGGTATATACAAAAGGAACTCAAATCAGTATGCCAAAGAAATGTCTGCACTCCCATTTATTGTAGCATTATTCACAATAGTCAAGATGTGTGAACAACCTGTGTTGTTAACAACTGAATGGATTTAAGAATGGGATATATATACTTAATGAAATACTATTCCACACTTAAAAACAGGAAATCCTATCATATGGGATAACATGGATGAACCCAGTGGTCATTATGTTAAGTGAAATAACCCAGGCATAGAGAAACAAATGTTGTATGATCTCACTTATATGTAAGATAGAAAACAGCAGCACTCCTAGAAAGCAAAACGGTGGACACAATAGGCTTAGGGGGAGGGGTGAAAGGGAAAGGGGAGTTGTCCAATATGTACAGTTACAGTTAGATAAGAGGAATCAATTCTGGTATTTCATTGTACAATAGAGGAACTATAGTTAATATTGTTTTCTATATTTTAACATTTCTGGAATAAAGTATTTTGAATATTTGTACCACGAAGAAATGAATGTTTGAGATGATGAGTATGCTAATTATTCTGATTTGATCATTACAAAATGTATACATACATGGAAACATCACATTGGACCTCATAAATATACACAATTTATATTTGTCAATTAAAAGTAAAATTTAAAATAAAATATGTAGCCAGGCGCGGTGGCTCACAACTGTAAACCCAGCACTTTGGGAGGCCGAGGAGGGTAGATGACCTAAGGTCAGGAGTTCGAGACCAGACTGACCAATATGGTGAAACCCTATCTCTACTAAAAATAGAAAAATTAGCTGGGTATGGTGGTGGGTGCCTGTAGTCCCAGCTACTCTGGAGGCTGAGACAGGAGAATTGCTTGAACCCAGGAGGTGGAAGTTGCAGTGAGCTGAGATCGTGCCACTGTACTCCAGCCTGGGTGAAAGAGTGAGAGTCCATCTCAAAAAATAAAAATTAAAATTAAATAAAATAATTGAAATAAATTATTTAAAGTTTCATAGAATTTTAAGGCAATGTTTTTAACATAGCTATGATACTTGCAGATTTTAATATATTTCTTGAAATTTTAGATAAATTTGATAAAAAGTAAGGATATTTAATATTTGAGAACACAATCCATCTGATCTAACATGGATGTTAACCCCTGACATACATAATAAGACATACATTCTTTTCAGAGACACATGAAATATATTTAAAATGGATGATTAAGTATTTACAAAGAAAATCTTAAAAATACAATTTTTGTAGAAAAAGCAATGCAATGAAATATCAAGTTTTTAAAAAAAAATTTATTTGAAAAATATAATGTGCATTTCTAAATAATTGTAAACAGAAATTCATATGAGAAACTATAAATATTTAGAACTTAATAAAAATGAATGTAATATGTTTACATTTTGTTAGATTTGGTCAAAGTCCTGATTAGAGGCAAATTATAGTGGTAAATGTATGAGTTAAAGAGGAAGAAATCATGAAATTATATTAGTTAAATATTGTAATTCATGAAAATAAAAAATATGGAGTAAACAGAAAAGTAGGAGAAAGTAAATGATAAATATCTGATATTAATAAACAGAAATATTAAATCTTGGGAGAAGGAACCATAGAGATAATAACAAAACCAAAGTATAATTCTTTGAAAAATTAAGATACAAAATGATTCATCAAAGCAAACTAGAAAAAAAAAATAAAGAAGCAAAACAATAGAGTTAGACTGGTGGAAGTTGTTTAAAAATCTTAAAACTCTGAAAGGATACTTGAAAAAGAGATAGGGATATTTCAAAATAAATTTATCAGTTAATATTAATGAAATATAGAACCATTACTTGAATCAGTGGCCAAAAAACATTTCTTCAAAAAGTTTTAGAAAATATCTGGCCCATATAGCTTTTAATGTTTTAAAAAATTCTTTCAACAAATAGACAATATTTATTGTATTCAAGCTATTCAAAGAATAGAAAAAAAGGAAGTACTCCATAACACATTTCATGAGACCTATGTAATCTCAACGATAAAACTGGATAAAATTAGAACCAGAAAATGCAATTGTAGAGCAAACTCATTTGTGAACGTAGATGTAGAAAGCGTGCACACTGTTACCAAATTGAAACCTGCATTGTTTTTGTATAAAATAAATCACATTTAAAGTAAATCATATTTAAATCCGTTTTGTTCTAGCATAGCAAAGAGCTTTAGTATAAACAAATTGAAAGTGTATTTATACCTTTAAAAATAACAAGATAATCTCAGTTGTTGCACTGAAATATTTGGTAAAAATTCAGCTATTACTCATGAATAAAAGCAAAGACAGAAACAAAACCCTTAGCGAATCATATCTTGAATGTTCCTTAACCTGATAAAAATATATTTAAGAATCTGCATTACATATTATTATCTTTATTGATGAATCTTTAGTGATATTGCAAACTCCTGTAACAGTACTCAATTCAAACTAAAAGTGATCTGTTTTAGCAATTTGTGATGTCCCTTGTAATAAAGTGGAAGTGGTCAGAGTGCACACGAGGGATAATTTGGCAAGGCAGGCTGTCAGGTCACTTAGCTTTATTGAATAAGCGCACACACACACACACGTTAAATATATTGTATATATATTGTAAATATAAGTATATGTACATCATATATATGTTTTATATATATATATATATATAGAAGTCTTCTGAGGCAGATTCTTGTTTTCCTTGGGCTCAATTGAATCTAACAAAAGATGTTTAGCTATTTCTCTACACGTTCTCATGCCAATAGTTTTAAGCTGTCTGCAATGTTCCTTCTCTTACATCATGCATTGGGAGAACATTTAAAGAGAGGACAGTCATATCTATCTGTCTATCTATATATACAGAGATAGATATGAATATAGATAGACAGATATGACTGATCATATCTAAAGAACATTGCAGATAGCTTGAAATTATTGGCATAAGAATGTGTAGAGAAAAAGCTAAACATCATTTAGTAGATTCAGTTGAGCCCAAGGAAAACAAGAATCTGCCTCAGAAGACTTGCCTGCCTAACATCTACACATCTTTTTCACATATATTCCTGATTGTAGTTGTAGTAGTTTAGCTCAAAACAGATACTCTCAATGTTTTGTTTTGTTTTAATTTCAGCACAGCTGGAAGATTTATTTCATTGCATAGTAGGAAGAGCCAACAATTACTATTTAATATTCTTTCAAATATTGCTTTAAAGAGTGTACACTTTTGCTATTAACTTCCTCGGCATTTATAGATTTATATTTTGAATCTATTTAAATTTATTTCATGAAATTTTCATAAAGGTCAAAACTGTCTCATTTATAAATATTTAAATAGCTGCTAGATATCCCTGGTGAAAACAAATATCACATGGATGGAATATGGTAAAATGATTGCTTTACTTTGTTATCAGCAAATAATAACTTACAAAAAATCAAAACTTTTATGTAAAATATTTTAATTACTGTGTTTATTTATGATCGTGTGATGATAGAACTCTGTTGCACATTTGACATTGAGGCATAAGATTTGGTTTCTTCCAATGTCTTCACAATTACTCCATCAATAAAAAATATTCATTAAATACATTATATTTCACATATTCAATAACTTTTTAGAGTGTTCAAGAACTTCAGAATTGATCTGTATAAGATTAAAGTGATAGATTATTTATAGTTCATTAAAGTGAGATGCCTTAAAAGCATTGTTTTTACATATTAGAAGTACATTAAATATTTCTGTTCTATTATTAGAACCTATTATTTTTTTAAAAGGATCACAATATGAATATTTTAATAGTTGTATGTTACACTTGAAAGTTTTGTTTTCTATGCACTTTAAAAATAGATCTTTTTTATATTCCTGTAGTAGATTAACATATCAATCAAATATATTTCTCATTTATTTCTTGCCAGCATCTAATAAAAATATTCCTTTAGCCCATGCAGGAATTAAACTGGAAAGTTTTATTTTCTTTTGCCCAATGATAATATATATTTTTTTAAATTTTGTATTTTATAGTAGTTTCACATGGTGTTAAAATCTTGCTATGACATGAATCTCAAGGTTATTGTTTTCTCTTATGCATGTACTCTCATCTGCTGAGAAGAAATTCTTATATTTCTGCTGCAACCTATTGCGTTTCCACCTTTTAAAAGTTTGTTTTGCACTACTTTGTTGAATACTGTAACCATTTATTTACCACGTGTTTTTGGAAGGAATAATAAAAATAATTCTCCCTTTCAATGGTTTGAATCAAAGTCATTATTTTAACTTTTCTTAATTTTACTTTCATATTTATTCCAAAGGAGTTGTTCTAAAATTAATATCACCGATATTGTATTTAATATAATATTTTTGAGAATAATCTTTACAGAGATAATTAAAATGATTGTTTCCAATTTTTTTATTTTTAATTGTATATGTACGTAGTAGGTGTACATATTTATGGGACACGTGAAATGTTTTAATAAAGGCTTGCAAGGTGAAATAATCACATCAAGGAGAAGAGGGTATCCATCTCTCAAGCATTTATGCTTTTGGTTACAAACAATTCATTTATACTTAGTTATTTTAAAATGTACAATTACTGACTATAGTCACCCTGTTCTGCTATTAAATAGGAGGCCTTATACATTCTTTCTGATTTTTTTTGTACCCATTAATTTTTCTTTTCTTCTTCCCAGCTCCCTACTACCTTCTCAGCCTCTGGTAACAACCCTTCTACTCTCTATGTTAATTAGTTCAATTGTTTGATTTTTAAATCCCACATATAGGTGAGAAGATGCAATGTTTGCCTTTCGTGCCTGACTTATTTCACTTAACATCATGATCTTCAGTTCCATCCATGTTGTTGGAAGTGACAGGATCTCATTCTTTTTCAGGGTTGAATGGTAGTCCGTTGTGTATATGTACCACAATTTCTTTATTTATTCATCTGTGGATGGATGCTTAGGTTGCTTCCAAATTTTAGCTATTGTAAATAGTTGCTGCAACAAACATAGGAGTGCAAATATCTCTTTGATATACTCATTTCCTTTCTTTTGGGTACATACCCAGCATTGGGATTGCTGGATCATTGGTAGCTCAATTTTTAGTTTTTTGAGAAACCTCCAAATGGTCCTCATAGTGGTTGTACTAATTTACATTCCCACCAACAGTGTACAAAGGTTCCCTTTACTGCACATATTGACCTGCATTTGTTATTGTCTTCTGGGTAAAAGCCATTTTAACTGGGGTGAGATGATAGCTCACTGTGGTTTTGAATTTGCAGTTCTCTGATAATCAGTGATTTTAAGCACCTTTTCATATAACTATTTGCAATAGGTATGTCTTCTTTAGGGTAATTGCTAAGCAAATCTTTTGCCTATTTTTGATCAGATTATTTGGTTTTTCTCTATAGAGTTGTTTGAGCTCCTTATATATTATGGTTATTAATCCTTGTCAGATGAGGGGTTTGGAAATATTTTATTCCATTCTGTGGGTTGTCTCTTCACTTTGCGGGTTGTTTCCTTTGCTGGGCAGAAGCTTTTTAACTTTATGTGTCCATTTTTGCTGTGGTTGTCTGTGTTTTTGAAGTATTGTTCATAATTTTTCCCCAGACCAATGTCTTGGAGATTTTCCCCAATGTTTTCCTGTAGTGGTTTCATAGTTTGAGGTCTTAGATTTAAGTCTTAAATCCATCTTGATTTGATTTTTGTAAATGGCAACAACTTTGTTGAATTTAGCAGTTCTGTTTTTCTTATGTGTACGTGTGTGATGTCTTTAGATTTTTCCAAATATAAGATCATATCAGTGAACAAGACAATTGGAATTTTTCCTTTCCAAGTTTGATACCCTTTAATTCTTTATCTTGTCTGATTGCTCTAGCTAGGACTTCCAGTGCTATGTTGAACAACAGTGTTGAAATTGAGCATTCTTGTCATGTTCAGATTTCAGAGGAAAGGCTTTCAGTTTTTCTCGATTTAGTAAACAATGATTAACTTTGAAGAAAATGTGAAGACTTTTGAATAAAATTTACTTTAACAGTATAGGTATAAATTTATTATCTAGGTATATTCTTAGCTCAAGTTTTCCCAGATTAATTGTACTAATTACTTTGCAAAATACTAACATTTAACAGTAAAAATATTAAAAAGGGGAAAGAAAAAATCTTATTTATAGAATAATGCTAATTAAATATTTAGAAGAAATGGTAAAAATAGAAATATCACCATTTAATAATCATCTTAATAAAAACTGACTGAGGAAAAATTCATTAGTCAATGTGAAGTAACTAGATTATAGGTGCAAAGATATTCAAAAAGCCTGGAATTATTGCCCCACAAATTATCAATTAATGATAAAAGGAACAGAAATAATTTTATAATAAAAGTAGTTTGTGAATACTACCTTAATATCACCAATTACGGAGCCATTAGAAAATTACCATTAGCTATTTATTCTTGTTAAAGATGATATTTTATTGCAATAGAGTGATGACTTTTTCTCTCTAAATAATTGCTATATGTATATGTCTCTGTGTGTGTGTGTCTGTGTATATATACACATGAAATGAGATGATATAAAAAGGGAACCTATTTTCAACCCAAATAAGTATTTTTTTCTTCAACACTAAATATAGCTTGTTAAAAATAAACATCTGTCAAGTAACTTTTTTCTTTTTGTAAGATTGTTTATTTCTATTAGTAAAGAAATATTGAAAGTCATTTCATAAATTAGAATGATTTAGACTTTATATATATATATTTTAATATACTTTAAGTTCTAGGGTACATGTGCATAACGTGCAGGTTTGTTACATATGTATACTTGTGCTATGTTAAAATTTTAGAAAAAGGTAATATGTTATTATATAATATATAGATATTTACCAAATAGATAAACATTCATTGAGAATGTGTGTGGTTTACAAAAGTCTCTGAAATTTTCATTTCTAAACACATTCTTTGTGAGGTTTGAATTCTCAGTTCTCTGGAGTTGATGTGGCTCTAATATGATATAACAATGGAAATTTTATTAATATATATTTTTAATGAGAAACTAATATTTAGAAGGCAAATGTTGAATAAACGTTTTTATATTCAAAGTTTATAATCTAGTAGATTGATTCAGAAAAACACCCCAAACTTATAATGAAGACCAAAGTTAATCAAAAGCTATTTTCTCCCTATTGCTTCACTAAAGTATAGTTTCTGCTTTTACTATAAAATCCCAATTCCTTATATGAGGAGATGGTGCTTAATCTTAGATTATGGTTTGAAGCAGAATGACAAAGCAATATCAATAGTTTGCTCATTTGTGTTGTGGAGTAGTATTCGATTATATGAATATATGACAAGTTGGTTATCAGCTCACCTTTTAATGGAAATTTAGATTGCTTGTTTTCATTTATTATGAATGAAGTCACTAGGAACAATCATGTAAAAAGTTTTCAACTTTTTGTAACCAGTTGATTGAGGGGCGGGGGGAGTTGAGTTCAAATACCTCTGCCCAGTGACACAGCATGGAAACATCAATAACAAATAGAGGGAGAATGTTGACATTTCTCTAATAATAAATCATATTTTCATAGCAGAAGCTACAACAAATTTTATGGACCAATAGAAAAATATTTCTCTATGTCACAGAGATTTTACAAGGCAGTGCATCTAAGGCTGAGTGTTTCACTTTAATGTTTGTCAATGTGCTATTTAATTTTTATCTAATTCCCAAAATATCAGGAAGAATATGAGCTATCATGCTGACAAGGATATTTTTGAAGAGTTGGGATTTGGAATGCCCTTCCCCATCCTGAAATGTTCTGTGCATCTGAAGTCTCAAGTGCTTTCTAGTACTGCTATATGGCACAGTATGTTTTTTGGAATGTATATTTCAGATAGGCTGACAAATATTACTGATAGCAGAGACCTAAAGCTTAGGATAAGATAAAGCCATGTGTGTAAGGGATAAATTTCATGAAAGGAGAGCAAAGATTTATAGCCAGCTGTTTGTAAAAATGATGCCTTAGGAAGGAAAGGAGGGGATACTTGTCAATATGGTGGACTGAACTAATGAGGGTAGGTCCTAGACACTGAAAAATTCAAAAACTCCAGGAATCATGTTTTAATATGTGTGATTAGGCTCAAAAGAAATGACAACAGAATCAATTCTAAGGTACAAATAAAAAGAGGGTAAAGCAGAATTTAGATCAAAATATTTTGATTTGTTTTAAAATGATGGCCATGCCATAGACCTTCACATTTAGCTAGAGGGAGATGAAACTGAGTATCTTGCACAAAATCATTACTGAGGAAATGCTAACTCTGCTTCTAAATGAGACTCAATTTTTACCCCAATGTCTTGGATATGAAGCAAGGAAGCAGGAGGCTTATAAGGATATGACTATGCTTAAATTGCCAATAAGTTATAGAAACTACAAATCAAAAATTATTTTTTGAATGGTCTGAATTTAGACAATCCATATGGGTTACAAAACAAATAAAATGTTTTATAGGAAAGTTTGCATATGAGGTCTTTCAAATATGACAGAAAACTTCGATGGTATATAATAAAGAGCTAAAAAATAACTAAAGATAATAGAGAACTGTGAAAGAGACTTTAAAATAAGCATATATAAAGTGATCACACTGAAAAATGAAGTAGAACCTGAAAGGAAAAAATACACTAAAAATGGGCATATTAAGAACTAGAAATTCTATATACATGAAAATATAGTCATTGAGTTAGACAAAATACTAACAAATAGACAAACCAAACTAGTTATGAGAATTATTTTAAGATGGAAAAAAATGAACTAGAAGTAAGGTGGAAAACCTGAAGAAAGAAAAGCAAGTTTTTGAATTGAGGCTTGGCAACAGAGATAATTACATGTAATGTGTTAGTCTATTTGTATATTCTTTTTGTGGACTGTGTAGTCAATTTAGAACAGTTCTAAAATGTTTTTCTCCTGTGATTTTATTTTCCTTAATTATTTGCACCACTTCCAAAACTGTACATTTGACAAATGTACGCATTGCTACTGTGGTCACCAAAATTGCAGGGGCATCAAGGAAAGTGAGCCTGTCTACCTTGAAATTGTTACTGTTGTCTTTAAAGAGGTATCATCATCTCTTTGAGGGTTCTCTCAAAGTGTTTGCTTTGAATGCAGTAACTCATCCCAGAGATAGAAACAGAGAATAAGAACATGTAACTCAAAACAGCATGTCTGGAGTGGCGTCAGACGAATCCTGCAATTCCAATACATTTTATAAGATGATGACTTTAGAACAGAAGAATAGGGAAAGGAATTTTGGCTACAGTATCATATGAATCCCATTTTTAAAAAAGTTATAGAGTTGTATGGAAGTTTAACGATGGAATGCTCATGTAAGCATGAGTTCCTATGGATATTTTATTTTTAGCATTTGACATAAACATTGAAGAATGTGTAAAATGTTGACAAAAAGAGATAAAAATAATCTTATGCAAAAAAAGAAATGCCACAAGCAATGTCACATAATCTGACTTGGAAAGAGGGAACGGTGTTCTTTACTGGATACTGAAAGAAAAAATGGGGTGTTAAACTAGAAAAGTGGGAAGTGTAATGTGGAGATACTATAAGACAGTTTGAAATAAGGAGTGAATATTAGAAGAGAAATCTAAGAAACAGATGAAAATTAAAAGTTGATCACGGAATACAGAATAAGGAAAACAGCCAATTAGACCTACAGTTTGTAAAAATAAGGAGGACAAAAATTGTGATAAAGAGGAATTTAAAAACAGACTCACTGATGAATTAAAAGAGAACAGATATTCAAGGTATGAGAGGTTATTGTCAAATGCTGAGATGTTTTATTGAAAAGGAGTGAAAGTGGGAAAGGAGTTTAGTGGAATGTATTAAAGCAAAAGGACATTATTGAAATTAATCTTTGGATGCCTATTGTTGATCTTTAATAGAGTGCTTCTTGAAGTGATAGTGGAATTTTCAGTTTTTAAAGTTAAAACGGTGTGCCAATTGTCATCTAAAAATACATTCCCCGAGCCTTTTTGGGAACATGGCTGCATCTAGCTGCTGTCGAGTCTAGAAAATGTCATTTTTAATGTATTCATGCCACTGTATTTTGAGTCTTCTTATATTGCAACCTAAACTTGATTCTAACTAAAGCAGATATTAGTATCACTAGAGGGTTGGTCCTGTGAAAGAAACTGAAAATACGTGACATTAGAATAGTGCTCAGGCAGTATAGGCAGGTAAGGTTGGAAAGCTGGTGACCCTTGTTATGCCATTATAGTTGATAAATTTTCGTCTTTGAAAAGGTAACTAAGCCACATTTTGTTAAGCAAATCAGGTGACTATTGAGCCTATATTTTCGAGGAAATAATTACAAAGATCCATAATGTTAACTATATGTTGCCTGTTTCTTGTTGCTTTATGCAAATTACTACAATAAAGAACCTCAGATGAGATCTGACTTACTTTCAAAACAAAATGAAAGGTGAAGTCCAAAAATATGGGGCTTTGCAGGGTGGCAATATCCAAATCATCTTTTTTTTACTCCCCCCAAACTGAAAGACAAAAATGTCAGTCTAAAAACATGTATTGATACTTCTGATTAAGATTTCTAATCCATAAAGGTATCTAAGTTTGTAGCAAACCTCAGATTTGGAGTATTGTCTTTCACTCCCATGTATTGTGTCAGAGACCTTCAAGTTGCCTCAATCAAAATAAGTTAGAAATAGGCACAGACGAGAAAATCACAAGTCAGGCTTAGGAAGTATGTCCATAAAATAACACTGTGATTTTCTTTTCCTGGCATATTAGTACTGAGGGGAAGCAAATAGGCCATGGGTCTAAAAATTTTTGAGAGAGCAATTACAAAGAAATCACAAGATTGACCTAAAAATTTTGATTGTTTATCTCTAAAACTATTCTCAGGCTCCCAGAACTGCACCTGCAAAAAGTAGTTGGTGTAAGTATGCAGCCTCCAAGGAGAATATAGATTCATTCTTCAGATGTAGCCACAGAAGCTGATGAACACAATCATGAACCTCCCAGAAGGCAGAGACATGTGCCATGGAAGACAGAGGAGGAGATCGTTTTTCTCACGGCTCAGAATCTGAGTCTACCCAATACTCAACTTTCTACAGTCTGCCTTTATTAGTTCTTCCCAAAAAGATATCATCATTAGTGTGAACTAACTTGTTTCCCATTCTATTTTGTCAATGAATTCTTTTTAACTACAGTAATTTTGTTTCTCTTCCACTCTCATATATTATTTTCATTAGCAACTTCAGACCCAGGCAAGAAGGGGTGCTGCTTTGGACTCCATATTTTGTCAAACTCAATTCGATCCTTCCCCAGCCTAACCCCAGTTTTCAAGGTAAGAATTGCGTAGGCCAAAGGGCAGTGATGCCTTTGTCTAGTTGAAGAATAGGCTCCACTTCTGGGCCATGCTTTGAATGTCTAATAGTCCACAGAGCCCTGCTCAAATAGACCCTAATTGGCTTCCAGGTATTTTACAGACCTTCTACCCATGTCATCCTCCTGAAAGTTGCTGGCCTTAACTTAAACCCAAGAACTGGCTAAGGGCAGCAATGTAGTCTGGCTTGCAGACTGGGGTGTCACCCGATTAATCATAAGAGAAGGGAGTGAAGGAAGAGAGGGTCATGGTTACAAATTCAGAGCTAGGGTTATCTTTCCTCGTGTTTTCATATAGTCTAGGATGTAAAAACAAGAATCTGAGGATTCTGAATTTGTCAACAGAAGTGAATAGAATGTATTATATTTAACAGTCTAATTTGTTTGGTTTATATATTTTTAATTTTATTTATTTATTTATTTTTTGAGAAGCTGGATTGCAGTGGCACAACCTGGGCTCAGTGTAACTTCCATCTCCCAGGTTCAAGAGATCCTCCCACCTCAGCGTCTTGAGTAGCTGGGACTACAGGAACGTGCCACCATGCCTGGCTAATTTTTGTTTTTTTGTCGAGACGGGGTTTCACTATGTGGCTCAGGCTGGTCTCAAACTCCAGTACTCCAGGCATCCTCCTGCCTAGGCCTCCCAAATTGCTGGGATTGCAGGCACGAGCCACTGCACCCGGGCTGTTTGTAATTATTTAATATTGTTTGTCTTAGCCATATATCAAGTTATTTATAAACAACATAAATTTATTTTGCACAGTTCTGTAAGTTGGAAAATCCACAATTAAAGTGTCAGCAGATTTGATGTCTGGGGAGGGCCCGCTTTCCCATAATGACACCCTCTCACTCTGTCTTCACAGGGTGAAAGGGGTTAGCTAGCTTTTTGAGGTCTTTTTGTAAGGGCACTAATCCCCTTCACAGAGGCTCTGCCCTCCTCATCTAGTCACCTCCCAAAGGCCCCACCTCCTAATAGCATCACATTAAGGATTAGGTTTTAATGTATGATTTTTGGAGGGACACAAACATTGTCCCGAGGGACACAAACATTTTGGAGGGACATATCATTGCATAGATATAGGATATGTAAGACTACATTTGTAGTATTTTTCTTGTCCCCATAAATATTGTCACATACCTGAATATGTCTATATAAAGTGAGGTTGGATATAGAGGACAGATTTTTTTTCTATTAGTTTATAAGTTGCCAGAATATAGGATCTGTTACAGAACCTAATAGAGAGGGATGCCCATTAACCACAGATTCTGAGATTTGTGCTGGAAGAGGTAGTAGGATAGGACCTTGGGCTTTGTCCTTTGGAGGAAGAATGAGTTCACTTTGTTGGAAGCAGAGTGTACACTGATAAATGGTTGCCATAGGACGGACTCTGGCAGCCTATCAGTTATTCCCTTCCAATCTTTTCCCCTCTCTTTTTCTGGGCATGTGACTACAGAGCTGTGAACGATTTCTGTTGTCGTCACACGTATCAGCCATGTGAGGCTCTGTAATAAGTTCTCACCAATGGAATATGAACAAAGTAATGTGTTCATTCGGTTAAAAGGAGATTTCTTTCTCTGGTCTTGCTCACTTTTCCCTTCCTGCAGACTGAAGTGTAGATATGGTAGAGGTGCAGCATCAGTCATGCTGATGAAGACAACATCCATGGGATTGATGGAGGAAGAAAATGCACTCAATAAAAATTCACAGAGAAAAGCTGCCTTACGTGCATGAGACAAACTTCACTCTTTATGCGATTGTATTTTTCCCCAGCAGTTTAGCCTTTAGTCTAAGAAAACTGCTTAGAAAAATACGGCCTTATTGTTACCTATTTAAAGTGGGCAAATGAGTTATTATGGGCAAATGAAGTTATTATGATAAGCACAAACTACTTGTCTATCTTTCATTAGAGTAGCTATGGGACAGAATGTGTAGACAGAACTCAGTTATAATGTCATTTTTTTTTCATATAATTCCTCATGCTTAAGAAGTAAGATATTAGAATTCTAGGAAGAGTCAGATTTATGTAGTCATTTGGAACCTTATGAATATCTTCAACTTTCAGAAAATATTACATATATACACACAATAGTTTATAGAAAATTTAGTATAGTGTCTAATATAGGGTTTATAGTACATAGTATACAGATTATATAGAGTATAGAAACTATATAGCATACAGAGCATTTACAGTAATACTTTATATTACTCTTCATGTATTCATTAATTTTAATATCTATTTCAATTTACTTTTCACACATTCGCAACATTTATGTTTTCTAGAAGTATTTTAAAGTTTCCATTTTTACAATTCACAGAATAATAAAATTGCCCAGTTGTTTTAAAATTAGGTAGAAAATAGTAACTTATAAGAAACTACCTAGAAGCAAGCACATCATTAACTTTATGAATGTATAAATGAGTTTGTCATTTGCTAGAAGCCAATGAGATACATACTTGGTGTCTAATTTGTCAAGCATTACTTTTTGAAAATATTAAGCAGAGACATCTTCTAAATCTGAGTCATAGACCAAGTCTCAGCCTCTCTCTATGTACATAATATATAATATACTATATATATATGTGTGTGTGTATATATATGAGTGTATATATATATATCACACCCATACACACACACACGCATGCACACTGTTAGGATCAGTTGGTTTATATGTTTTTAAGTCATGTATTTTTTAACTGAGATTCTGTCTAGATGTTCTATCCATTATTGAAAGTGGGGTATTCAAGTCTCCATCTATTAATGTAGAACTATCTATTCTTACCTTCAAGTTTGTCAGTACTTGCTTCATATTATTTTAGGACTATGTTGTTTTGAGAATATATGTTTATAATTACATCTTCTTAATGAATTGACCCTTTTTAAAATATACACCTCCCTCTTCCTCATATACCAGTTATAAATTTACTTTGATATTACCACCGTAGCTTTCTTTTTGGTTGATATTGGTATGGAATATCTTTTTCTATCCTTTAATTTTCAATCTGAGTCTTTAGATCTAATGTGAGTCTCTTGAAGTTGTGTCGTTTTTGGAATTCACTCCATTTTGCCTTTTGATTGAAGAGTTTGATACATTTCTTTTTCAAGTAATTATTGATTTAAAAAGGACTTCTGCCATTTTGCTGTTTTTTTTCTATATAACTATATATACTTTGCTCTCATTTTCTCTGTTATTACCTTTTCTGTTTGATTTTAGTTGAGTTTGCAAATAGGGCGCTACTTAATTCCCTTCCCTCATTTTTTGTGTATTATTTTGTGGATATTTTCTCTGTGCTTATTATAGGTATAATATTCAAGATCCTGTATTTATCACAATGTACTTTGAATTAAAGTCAACATCCCCAGCATGCAAATACCCTACTCCTATGTAACTTCACTCCCTTTTATGTTGTTTCTCTTATAAGTTACACATTTCTACATTTTATGCTCAGAATTATAATGATTTTTATATAATTATAGTTATTTTGATACTGTTTCTGCTAGAAATTATTTCAAAAAGTTATAAATAAAAAATACAGTAATATTGGCTTTTATATTTAATTATACATTTCGATAATTTCAAGTATTCTACAGTTTTGTTCTCAAACTATATTTTCTGCTTGCTCAAATCTTCTGTCTTTTAAAATGTCTATTATAATTTTAGCTCCAGAATTTATGTTTAGTTCTTTTTGGAATTTCTTTCTTACATTCTATTTTGCTTGTACATCATTTTCATGATTTCTTTTAGTTCTTTGTTTTTACTTTTATGTTTTTCTGTGAGGACAGTTATGTACCACATAATGATATTTCAGTCAATGGGAAACCAACCACATTTATGATTGTCCTCCCATAGGATTATAATATTGTATTTTGACTGTACCTTTTCTATGTTTATACATGTTTAGATACACAATACTTATCACTGTGTTACAGTTGCCTACAATATTTAGTATAGTAACATTCGGTACAAGTTTCTAGCCTAGGAGCAATAGGCTACACCATATAGTCTAGACATGTAGTATGCTATACCATCTAGCTTTGCGTGAATACAATCTGATGTTTGCACATTGACAAAATTGTCTAATAATGCATTTCTTAAGACATATTCCCACTGGTAAGCAACATATAACTATATTTAAAACCTTTTCTAGTAAATGCAATGTCTGGACTTCCTCAGGGACAGTTTCTGTCAATTTATTTTGTTCTGTTACATGGGCCATATTTTCCTATTTGTCAGCCTTGTGATTTTTGTAGAAACCTGGATATTTGGATATTACTATGTGGTAACTTGGAGATTCTCTCCTGTCCTCAAAGTTTATTATTTTCTGGTTGAGACTGTAGTAGACGTCTGTTTAATTACTTTCTAACGTATTTTTTCAGACTGAATAGTCTTTTCTCGTGTAATAACTGACATGTCTGTTCTTTAGCTTGTGTTCAGCTATTGTATTGGCATTTTTTCTTTTGTTTTTATTACTAGGGTCTAAAACAAACAAGCAAACAAAAAATGCCTCTCCCAATATTTGAGATTAGCTCTGTGCGATAAACACAGACGTTTAGCCAGACTTGCATTAAGTCTATTGATCGGCCTGAGATAAAAGCTTTGGGTCTTGTTGAGCATGTGTCTTGCCCTGGACATATATGTGGCTTTCTTAATTGCCTTGTATGCATGGACGCTTTTGAATGTCTTAAATTTTCAAAGAAACTCTCCCCTAGCTGTTCCTCCTCAGCCTTAGGTAGTTTATTACATGTCTAGAACATAATATTTTGTCCAGGCATTTTTGATTTATTAGATCATCTTGTAGTTTTTTGTTTGTTTGAGATGGAGTTTCACTCTTGTTGCCCAGCCTGGAGTGCAATGGTGCCATCTTGGCTTACCACAACCTCCGCCTCCCAGGTTCATGTGATCCTCCTGCCTCATCCTCCCAAGTAGCTGGGATTACAGGCATGCACCACCACACCTGGCTAATTTTGTGTTTTTAGTAGAGACGCGGTTTCTCCATGTTGGTCAGACTGATCTCAAACTCCCGACCTCAGGTGATCCGCCCACCTCGGCCTCCCAAAGTGCTGGGATTACAGGAGTGAGCCACCATGCATGGCCCATCTTGTGGTTATTTTGAATGATGCTCATTCTTTTTCCAGCCTGAATCCTTAATTAAGTGCAAGATTGCTGAGCACCTTGTCTCCATCCTTCAAGTAGTCTTCAAAGAGTTTATAGCAGGCATGCACAATAATTTGCAAATGAGGTTTGTTCTTCTCTCTTCAGTCCCAGGACCCAAGGTCCTACATTGGGAGCATAAGGTACTTTCAAGACTGTTACTATGCTGTGAAGGGGGTGGAACAAGGGAAAGCAAAAATATCACAAATATGTTTATTTTTTATATCAGCTATCTTTTTCTTCAGTCAGCATTTGCTTTGTTGCTTTGTTGCAGCATTTCTTGCTGTAAACCTGGAACTATTTTTTAGAAATTCTAATGAAGTTGTATCTGACTGGTTATGCTTATTTTTCAATGTTTTTGTGGAGAGATGATAGTTAAATCTGGCCATTCCATTTTGCTGAGGTCATCCTATCTCTAAATATGCCTCCCTAATCCTATTACAGGAGATTGCAAGAGGACAACTTGGCTCTAAAATCGATGCATGAACATGCCATTTGAATTGACCTCGCCAAAAGATGCCTCCCTAAATCCACAAGAACCTCCTTGTTTGAACACAGGTAGGCACTTAGAATTTTGTGATATATTTTTGACCCACAGCTTATTTAGAAGTTTTTTGTTTAATTTGAATATATTTGTGAATTTCCAGGGGCCTTTTTTTGTTGATGATTCTGATTTTATTCCATTTTGTTTGGAGTACATTCCTGATTGATCTCTACTGCTTTACATTTACTCATTCTGTTTAAGGCTTGGCATTTGATCTATTCTGGAAAATGTACCATGAGCACTTGGGAAGAAAGTGTACTCTGTTGTTGTTGAGTCAAGTGTTCAATGCATATTTATTAGGTCTTGTTGATTGTTAACTTTACTACTGCCTTGTTAGTCTTCTTCATAGTTGCTCTAACCGTTATTAAACGAAGGACATTGAAGTCTCCAATTATTGTGGAAATGTCTTTTCTCCCCTGAGTTCTGTCAGTTTTGCTTAGTGTACTGTTAATCGCTTTTTAGGTACATATATATTCATAATTCTAATGTGTTTCTAATGAGTTGATTATTGTATGATTATCAAATATCCCTCTTTTTCTTTTGGTAACTGTTTTGGTGTTACTTTATTTGATATTGGTATAGCCACCAGATTTTTTGTGTTGCCAACAAGAAATATTATATTCCATTATTTTACTTTTGATTTTTTGTATGTTTAAATCTAAAATGTGTTTTGTATAGAAAACATATAGTTGGAACTGTTTAAAAATTTAATTTGACAATTTCAGCCTTTTGGTTGGATTTTTAATTTGTTCACATTTAATATCATTGCTGATAAGGTTTGGGATACTGACATATGCAATTTTGCTGTTTGTTTTTTTGTATGTCTCATGTTATCTTTTTTACTGCTTTTGCATTGAGCATACATTTTCTATTGTAATGTTTAAATTTATTTAATACCTTACTCTTTTTTTAAAAACCATTTTCTTAGTGATTTCTCTAGGGTTTACTCTTTACAGATTAACAGAATCTACTTTATATTAATACTAACATAATCATCATGAGATATAGAAATGTTATTTCAGTATAGCTCTATACCTTCTTCCATTTTTGTGCTATTATTGTTTTATACATTACATTTATGTATGTAAAAAACCCAAATCTGCATATTATTATTGCTGTACATGCGTTCATCTTTTAAAGAAGCTGAATGAAAAAGGAGAATAAATATATACTTTAAAATTTTCATATTAACTATTTTATCATTTCTGATTCTATTCATTAGCTTCTGTAGATTTAAGTTGATGCTATTGATTCAAGTTACAGTCTAGTACAATTTTGTTACACCCCATTTAAGTTTTCTCCTACCCGCCTCTTTTATTCTATTATCTGATATATTTTTAAATGCTGTAAGTCCAATGATACAATTTCATGCATATTATTTTATACACTTGCTTTTAAAATCACTTATTAAGATAAAGGACAGGAAATATGTATATATATTTCACATATACAGAATATATATTTCACATATACAGAATATATATTTCACATATACAGTATATATTTCACATATATACAGTATATTTCGCATATACACAGAATACATATTTCATATATACAGAATATGTATTTCATATATTACAGAATATTTCATATATACAGTATATATAAGATATATAAACAGTATATATACTATATACAGTATATATAATATATACAGTATATATACTGTATTTCATAATTACATAAATACTTCAATCAGTTCTCTTTCTTTTTCTGTTTTTTGTTTTTAGATTTGGATTATCATACAAGGTTACTTGCTTTCAACCTGAATAGCTTACTGTTATACATTGTAAAGCAATTTTCCAAGTAACACATTTGCTCAGTTATATTTGGGTAATGATTTTACCATTGTTTTTAATAGATACATTTGCTGGAAAACAATTCTTGGTTGACAGTGTTTATGATTTCATAGCCTCTCTGCATTCTGGCTTCTTTATTTATTTATTTTTTAATGAGTTGTCAACTGTTAGTGGAATCCCCTCAAAGGTAACAAGTCATTCGTTTTTTTCCAACTCCTTTAAAGATAGACCTCTTTGTCTTTTAATAAACTTTTATAATATGTCTGTGTGTGAGTATCTTTGGATTTATCCTGCTTAGAGTTTATGGAGCTTCCTGGGTGTATAGATTTGTTTTTCATCAAATTTCAATTGATTTCTGTCATTTAAAATTATTTTCTTTTGTTAGTTTCTCTTTTAGGTACTCACAGTAGTACACTAGTGTTCTTAATGTTGTCCTACGTTTCCCTGAGCTCTGTTTATTTTTGTTAATTAATGAATCTTAATTTGCTCATTCTTTCTCCTGGTTTTTATTACATAATTTCTATACATCTTTAAGTTTTTTTAAATTATTATTTTTTTTTTTTACCAGCTGAAATCTTCTCTTAAGACACTCTAGTAAATTTTTAACTTGGATTGTATGTTTTCATTTCCAGATTTCAATTTGATTTTTAAAAAGTAATTTATATCTTTCTTAATAGTCTGTTTGTGACATTGTCATTTTACTTCTGTAAGCATGAATTCTTCTAGTTTTTACAAATATTTTTAATAGTCCATTAATGTCTTTGTCTATTAAGTTTCATATGTTGGCTTTCTCAGGAGTCACTTCTAATTTTTTTTTCCTGTTCATGTGGTAAATATTGCTGTTTACTTGCAAAGCTTATACCACTTGCTTAAAACTTGACATTATAAGTAATATATTCTAGACATTATGGATGCTCACCATCACTCCTTTGCCAGGTCTAGCTTTTGTCGTGGTTTACTTATGTGGTTGTTTAGTGGATGAGATGGATTAATTTTAATGTCCATGGGAACAGTAGCTATAATATCTCATATTTTTCTGATATTAGTAAATATTGTGTTTTTTTTGGTCTTAGTCTGACTACTGGTTGATTGATGCTATTGATCATTTCAATAAACCAGCTTTTGGTTGTGTTGATTTTCTTTATTGTTTTTCAATTTTTGATTTCATTGATTTTTGCTTTTTGTTATTTTTTACTACTTCTTGTTTGCATTTTAAATTGGTATTTTCAGTGCCCTAATTTAGATTACCAAGTTTTACAAGTTTTTAATTTTGTAATTATGGAGTTAATATGACATACTGCCTTCTAAGCACCGATTTTTGTTGCATCACACAAACTTTAATGAGTTGTATTTTTATTTACATTCACTTCAAAAGTTTTAATTAAAAAATATTTTTTACCCATTTGTTACTTATAATTGAGTTGATTAATCTACAAATATATGTGGGTTTTCCACCTATACTTCTCTTACTGATTTTCAGTTTAATACCACTGTGGTTTAATAACGTATTTTGAATGATTTTTTTTCTTTCAATTTTTAAAATAAAATTTATGGCCCAGAATGTGGTCTGATTTGGTGGATGTTTTATATGAGTTTGAGTAAAATGTGTATTTATTTGTTTTTTGTTGGATGGAAGTTTCCATAAATGTCATATACATTAGATGGATTTATAATGCCATTTATGTCAACTTCATCCTTCTTACAGTTATTTTGAAAACTACAACTATAATAGTGGATTTGTTTACTTATGTCTTACCTTCTCTTAATTATGTGTTGTGTATTTTACCACTGTAGCTAGGTGTATACACATTTAGAATTATATCTTCTTGGAGAATTGACACTTTTATTATTATGTTGCAACTCTGTTTATCTCTAATTGTCCTGCTCTAAAGTCTGCTATTTCAAAATTAATGTAGTGACTCCAGCTTCCTTTGTTCAGTTTTAGCATGGTAAATGTTTCTTCATTTATTTCAAAACCATCTGACCCTTCATATTAAAAAGTATTTTTACAAATAGACATATTATTAGGTAATTTTTTATTCATTATAATCTCTATTCTTCAGTTGCTGCATTTAGACTGTTCACATTTAAAGTTATAAATTATGTAGATGGATTAATAACAGTCATATTTATTATACTTTCTATACCTTTTCAGAGGCATATAGTTATGAGTTCTTTGATTTTATTTGTGTGTTTTGTATAGCTTCGTTTTACTTTTTCCTTTAGTATATCAGCTACACATTTTAAAAAACATTTATGTTGGTTTGCTCTAGTGTTTACAATTTTTTTAACGAATCTAATTCAACTCTTAAGTAACACTACTTGTCTTTGTATGTAGTTTATGTGTCTTATAATGGAGAGTTCCAAGTTCCTTCCTCCTGTCTCCCATGATATTGCACTCATCCATGTTTTATCCATGTGCTATCATCACATGGATAATCACACATTTCAACTTAATACTTTTAAAAACAGTTATTAAGACCAATAAGAATAAGAAAAAATATTTTCCTTCATCTTCATTTATTTCTTCTCTGATATATTTTTCTTCATGTGAAACCTTTTCTTACTTACATCATTTCCTCATGCCTCATGTCTGTGGACATATTTTACAAATCAAGTTTGCTAGAAAATTCCTTCAGTGTTTGCTTGTCTAAGAAATCATTTATTTCTTTTTCACTTTTGAAAGTTAGTTTAGCTGGACGTAGAATTTTGAATTCTATTTTTCTTTTTGCTTTCTCCTTCTATTTTTCTCTTTTTTTTCTTTCAAGTCTACATGTTTGCTCAGCTTTCTGCTGGCTTGTATTGTTTCTGACAAAACATTAGCACTAAAGCTTATCTTTATCCCTTCAAAGGTAAAGTATTCTCACCTTGTGCTTGTATCTTTCAAAATTTTATTTTTGTCTTTTTTTCTGAAATTTGAATATGCTATGAATAGGAATAGTATTTTTTGATACATATTCTGCTTTGATTTCTCTGTGCTTCCTGGAACTGTGGTTTGGTGTCTGTCATCAATTTTGAAGAGGAGTTCTCACCCATGAGCATTTTGCATATTTTTTTCTGCTTTGTTCTGTCTTCTCATTCTGGTGTTCACTTTTGACATTACACACTTTTTAAAGGTTTGTTTCAGTTTGATTGACACGTAGAATTGTGCATATTTATGGGTACAATGTGACGTTTTGATATATGCTTACATTGTGTATTAATCAAATGAAGGTGAATAGAAAATTAAGTACTTCAAACTTTCTTTGTGGTGAGAACATTCTGAATGCTGTCTTCTGTTTTGAAATACATGATACTTTGTTGTTTATAGTCATCATACTGTCCAATAAACACCAAAACATATTCCTCATATTTAACTGTAACTTTGTACCTCTTGACCATCTCTTCTCCTCTATCATCTCTCCTCCCCTCTCCAGCCTTGTAACCATTATTCTGCTTCCTACTTCTATGATATCGACTTTTTAAACTCCCATGTATGAATAAGAACATGCAGTGCTGGTCTTTATGTGCTTGGCGTTTTTTGCTTAACATAATGTCTTTCTGGTTCATTCATGTTATTGCAAAGGATGGTGTTTCCATCTTATTAAAGGCTGAATAGTATCCATTGTGTATATACACCATTTTTCCTTTATTAATTTGTTGATGGACACTGTAGTACATGTCCTGGCTACTTAAGTACAACTGAAATAAACATGGGAGTGCAGAAATCTCTTTTTATTTCATTTGAATATATACATTTTGACATTTTCCCATAGTTCTTGGGTATTTTGTTCCTTTTCTTTTCATTCATTCTTTTTCTTCGCACTTTATTTTGGGAAGTTTCTTTTGGCCTGTACTCAAATTCAGTGATTCTTTTCATAGTCATGTATAGTCTATTGAGTCCAAAAACATATTCTATATGTAGATTACATTATTTTTGAATTTCTAGACTTTCTTTTGATCCTTTCCTAGGTTTTTTTTAATTTATTTATTATTATTATACTTTAAGTTGTAGGGTACATGTGCATAACGTGCAGGTTTGTTACATACGTATACTTGTGCCATGTTGGTGTGCTGCACCCATCAACTCGTCATTTACATCAGGTATAACTCCCAATGCAATCCCTCCCCCCTCCCCCCTCCCCATGATAGGCCCCGGTGTGTGATGTTCCCCTTCCTGAGTCCGAGTGATCTCATTGTTCAGTTCCCACCTATGAGTGAGAACATGCGGTGTTTGGTTTTCTGTTCTTGTGATAGTTTGCTAAGAATGATGGTTTCCAGCTGCATCCATGTCCCTACAAAGGACACAAACTCATCCTTTTTGATGGCTGCATAGTATTCCATGGTGTATATGTGCCACATTTTCTTAATCCAATCTGTCACTGATGGACATTTGGATTGATTCCAAGTCTTTGCTATTGTGAATAGTGCTGCAATAAACATACGTGTGCATGTGTCTTTATAGCAGCATAATTTATAATCCTTTGGGTATATACCCAGTAATGGGATGGCTGGGTCATATGGTACATCTAGTTCTAGATCCTTGAGGAATTGCCATACTGTTTTCCATAATGGTTGAACTAGTTTACAATCCCTCCAACAGTGTAAAAGCGTTCCTATTTCTCCACATCCTCTCCAGCACCTGTTGTTTCCTGACTTTTTAATGATCGCCATTCTAACTGGTGTGAGATGGTATCTCATTGTGGTTTTGATTTGCATTTCTCTGATGGCCAGTGATGATGAGCATTTTTTCATGTGTCTGTTGGCTGTATGAATGTCTTCTTTTGAGAAATGTCTCTTCATATCCTTTGCCCACTTTTTGATGGGGTTGTTTGTTTTTTTCTTGTAAATTTGTTTGAGTTCTTTGTAGGTTCTGGATATTAGCCCTTTGTCAGATGTGTAGATTGCAAAAATGTTCTCCCATTCTGTAGGTTGCCTGTTCACTCTGATGGTAGTTTCTTTTGCTGTGCAGAAGCTCTTTAGTTTAATTAGATCCCATTTGTCAATTTTGGCTTTTGCTGCCGTTGCTTTTGGTGTTTTAGACATGAAGTCTTTGCCCATGCCTATGTCCTGAATGGTACTACCTAGGTTTTCCTCTAGGATTTTTATGGTATTAGGTCTAACATTTAAGTCTCTAATCCATCTTGAATTAATTTTCGTATAAGGAGTAAGGAAAGGATCCAGTTTCAGCTTTCTACTTATGGCTAGCCAATTTTCCCAGCACCATTTATTAAATAGGGAATCCTTTCCCCATTTCTTGTTTCTCTCAGGTTTGTCAAAGATCAGATGGCTGTAGATGTGTGGTATTATTTCTGAGGACTCTGTTCTGTTCCAATGGTCTATGTCTCTGTTTTGGTACCAGTACCATGCTGTTTTGGTTACTGTAGCCTTGTAGTATAGTTTGAAGTCAGGTAGCGTGATGCCTCCAGCTTTGTTCTTTTGACTTAGGATTATCTTGGAGATGCGGGCTCTTTTTTGGTTCCATATGAACTTTAAAGCAGTTTTTTCCAATTCTGTGAAGAAACTCATTGGTAGCTTGATGGGGATGGCATTGAATCTATAAATTACCTTGGGCAGTATGGCCATTTTCACGATATTGATTCTTCCTATCCATGAGCATGGTATGTTCTTCCATTTGTTTATGTCCTCTTTTATTTCACTGAGCAGTGGTTTGTAGTTCACCTTGAAGAGGTCCTTTACATCCCTTATAAGTTGGATTCCTAGGTATTTGATTCTCTTTGAAGCAATTGTGAATGGAAGTTCATTCCTGATTTGGCTCTCTGTTTGTCTGTTACTGGTGTATAAGAATGCTTGTGATTTTTGCACATTAATTTTGTATCCTGAGACTTTGCTGAAGTTGCTTATCAGCTTAAGGAGATTTTGGGCTGAGACAATGGGGTTTTCTAAATATACAATCATGTCATCTGCAAACAGGGACAATTTGACTTCTTTTCCTAACTAAATACCCTTGATTTCTTTCTCTTGCCTAATTGCCCTAGCCAGAACTTCCAACACTATGTTGAATAGGAGTGGTGAGAGAGGGCATCCCTGCCTTGTGCCAGTTTTCAAAGGGAATTTTTCCAGTTTTTGCCCATTCAGTATGATATTGGCTGTGGGTTTGTCATAAATAGCTCTTATTATTTTGAGGTACATTCCATCAATACCGAAATTATTGAACGTTTTTAGCATGAAGGGCTGTTGAATTTTGTCAAAAGCCTTTTCTGCATCTATTGAGATAATCATGTGGTTCTTGTCTTTGGTTCTGTTTATATGCTGGATTATGTTTATTGATTTGTGAATGTTGAACCAGCCTTGCATCCCAGGGATGAAGCCCACTTGATCATGGTGGATAAGCTTTTTGATGTGTTGCTGAATCCGGTTTGCCAGTATTTTATTGAGGATTTTTGCATTGATGTTCATCAGGGATATTGGTCTAAAATTCTCTTTTTTAGTTGTGTCTCTGCCAGTTTTTGGTATCAGGATGATGTTGGCCTCATAAAATGAGTTAGGGAGGATTCCCTCTTTTTCTATTGATGGGAATAGTTTCAGAAGGAATGGTACCAACTCCTCCTTGTACCTCTGGTAGAATTCAGCTGTGAATCCATCTGGTCCTGGACTTTTTTTGGTTGGTAGGCTATTAATTATTGCCTCAATTTCAGAGCCTGCTATTGGTCTATTCAGGGATTCAACTTCTTCCTGGTTTAGTCTTGGAAGAGTGTAAGTGTCCAGGAAATTATCCATTTCTTCTCGATTTTCCAGTTTATTTGCGTAGAGGTGTTTATAGTATTCTCTGATGGTAGTTTGTATTTCTGTGGGGTCGGTGGTGATATCCCCTTTATCATTTTTAATTGCGTCAATTTGATTCTTCTCTCTTTTCTTCTTTATTAGTCTTGCTAGTGGTCTGTCAATTTTGTTGATCTTTTCAAAAAACCAACTCCTGGATTCATTGATTTTTTGGAGGGTTTTTTGTGTCTCTATCTCCTTCCGTTCTGCTCTGATCTTAGTTATTTCTTGCCTTCTGCTAGCTTTTGAATGTGTTTGCTCTTGCTTCTCTAGTTCTTTTAATTGCAATGTTAGAGTGTCAATTTTAGATCTTTCCTGCTTTCTCTTGTGGGCATTTAGTGCTATAAATTTCCCTCTACACACTGCTTTAAATGTGTCCCAGAGATTCTGGTATGTTGTATCTTTGTTCTCATTGGTTTCAAAGAACATCTTTATTTCTGCCTTCATTTCGTTATGTACCCAGTAGTCATTCAGGAGCAGGTTGTTCAGTTTCCATGTAGTTGAGCCGTTTTGATTGAGTTTCTTAGTCCTGAGTTCTAGTTTGATTGCACTGTGGTCTGAGAGACAGTTTGTTATAATTTCTGTTCTTGTACATTTGCTGAGGAGTGATTTACTTCCAATTACGTGGTCAATTTTGGAGTAAGTACGATGTGGTGCTGAGAAGAATGTATATTCTGTTGATTTGGGGTGGAGAGTTCTATAGATGTCTATTAGGTCTGCTTGCTGCAGAGATGAGTTCAATTCCTGGATATCCTTGTTAACTTTCTGTCTCGTTGATCTGTCTAATGTTGACAGTGGAGTGTTGAAGTCTCCCATTATTATTGTATGGGAGTCTAAGTCTCTTTGTAAGTCTCTAAGGACTTGCTTTATGAATCTGGGTGCTCCTGTATTGGGTGCATATATATTTAGGATAGTTAGCTCTTCCTGTTGAATTGATCCCTTTACCATTATGTAATGGCCTTCTTTGTCTCTTTTGATCTTTGATGGTTTAAAGTCTGTTTTATCAGAGACTAGTATTGCAACCCCCGCTTTTTTTTGTTCTCCATTTGCTTGGTAAATCTTCCTCCATCCCTTTATTTTGAGCCTATGTATGTCTCTGCGTGTGAGATGGGTCTCCTGAATACAGCAGACTGATGGGTCTTGACTCTTTATCCAGTTTGCCAGTCTATGTCTTTTAATTGGAGCATTTAGTCCATTTACATTTAAGGTTAAGATTGTTATGTGTGAACTTGATCCTGCCATTATGATATTAACTGGTTATTTTGCTCGTTAGTTGATGCAGTTTCTTCCTAGCCTTGATGGTCTTTACATTTTGGCATGTTTTTGCAATGGCTGGTACCTGTTGTTCCTTTCCATGTTTAGTGCTTCCTTCAGGGTCTCTTGTAAGGCAGGCCTAGTGGTGACAAAATCTCTAAGCATTTGCTTATCTGTAAAGGATTTTATTTCTCCTTCACTTATGAAACTTAGTTTGGCTGGATATGAAATTCTGGGTTTAAAATTCTTTTCTTTAAGAATGTTGAATATTGGCCCCCACTCTCTTCTGGCTTGTAGAGTTTCTGCCGAGAGATCTGCTGTTAGTCTGATGGGCTTCCCTTTGTGGGTAACCCGACCTTTCTCTCTGGCTGCCCTTAAGATTTTTTCCTTCATTTCAACTTTGGTGAATCTGGCAATTATGTGTCTTGGAGTTGCTCTTCTCGAGGAGTATCTTTGTGGCGTTCTCTGTATTTCCTGGATTTGAATGTTGGCCTGCCCTACTAGGTTGGGGAAGTTCTCCTGGATGATATCCTGAAGAGTGTTTTCCAACTTGGTTCCATTTTCCCCCTCATTTTCAGGCACCCCAATCAGACGTAGATTTGGTCTTTTTACATAATCCCATACTTCTTGCAGGCTTTGTTCATTTCTTTTTCTTCTTTTTTCTTTTGGTTTCTCTTCTCGCTTCATTTCATTCATTTGATCCTCTATCGCTGATACTCTTTCTTCCAGTTGATCGAGTCGGTTACTGAAGCTTGTGCATTTGTCACGTATTTCTCGTGTCATGGTTTTCATCTCTTTCATTTCGTTTAGGACCTTCTCTGCATTAATTACTCTAGCCATCAATTCTTCCACTTTTTTTTCAAGATTTTTAGTTTCTTTGCGCTGGGTATGTAATTCCTCCTTTAGCTCTGAGAAATTTGATGGACTGAAGCCTTCTTCTCTCATCTCGTCAAAGTCATTCTCCGTCCAGCTTTGATCCGTTGCTGGCGATGAGCTGCGCTCCTTTGCTGGGGGAGATGCGCTCTTATTTTTTGAATTTCCAGCTTTTCTGCCCTGCTTTTTCCCCATCTTTGTGGTTTTATCTGCCTCTGGTCTTTGATGATGGTGATGTACTGATGGGGTTTTGGTGTAGGTATCCTTCCTGTTTGATAGTTTTCCTTCTAACAGTCAGGACCCTCAGCTGTAGGTGTGTTGGAGATTGCTTGAGGTCCACTCCAGACCCTGTTTGCCTGGGTATCAGCAGCAGAGGCTGCAGAAGATAGAGTATTTCTGAACAGCGAGTGTACCTGTCTGATTCTTGCTTTGGAAGCTTCCTCTCAGGAGTGTACTCCACCCTGTGAGGTGTGGGGTATCAGACTGCCCCTAGTGGGGGATGTCTCCCAGTTAGGCTACTCAGAGGTCAGGGACCCACTTGAGCAGGGAGTCTGTCCCTTCTCAGATCTCAGCCTCCGTGTTGGGAGATCCACTGCTCTCTTCAAAGCTGTCAGACAGAGTCGTTTGCATCTGCAGAGGCTTCTGCTGTGTTTGTTATTGTTTACTGTGCCCTGTCCCCAGAGGTGGAGTCTACAGAGACAGGCAGGTTTCCTTGAGCTGCTGTGAGCTCCACCCAGTTCGAGCTTCCCAGCAGCTTTGTTTACCTACTTAAGCCTCAGCAATGGCGGGCGCCCCTCCCCCAGCCTCGCTGCTGCCTTGCGGGTAGATCACAGACTGCTGTGCTAGCAATGAGGGAGGCTCCGTGGGCGTGGGACCCTCCCGGCCAGGTGTGGGATATGATCTCCTGGTGTGCCTGTTTGCTTAAAGCGCAGTATTGGGGTGGGAGTTACCCGATTTTCCAGGTGTTGTGTGTCTCAGTTCCCCTGGCTAGGAAAAGGGATTCCCTTCCCCCTTGCGCTTCCCAGGTGAGGCAATGCCTCGCCCTGCTTCAGCTCTCGCTGGTCGGGCTGCAGCAGCTGACCAGCACCGATCGTCCGGCACTCCCCAGTGAGATGAACCCAGTACCTCAGTTGAAAATGCAGAAATCACCGGTCTTCTGTGTCGCTCGCGCTGGGAGTTGGAGACTGGAGCTGTTCCTATTCGGCCATCTTGCTCCGCTCCTAGGTTTTTAAAAAATCATTTTGCTAACATTGCCCATTTTCTTGCATCTTATCAACAACTTTAGGACAAAGCTTATATAGTCTTTCTCTCTGGAGAGAAGGCCTTTGTTTTGCATATAACTCTAGTAGTATGTCACAGACTTTATTCATTTTCCCCTGTGAGAGCCACGAGATCTTTCTCAAGTGTTTACTGTGAGAATCTCCTAGGAGTTCTGGCTGTAAAGCCCATGAAAATGTATTGGACCACTAAAAATATTCCCTCAATTATTTTCTCACTCTCACCCAGTTCACAATCATCCTTCGGCGATTTGTTATAATTACTATTTAAGTGTGCATGCAAGTTTTTGCTATTGTTGGTTGGTGTTTTGTAATGCTCATGCTTTGTTAAATAATAGGAAAAAGGATGCAATATATATGTTAGGACTTTTATATAATGTGTCCTAACAGTTTTTCTTTGCAGTGGTTTCTACCCCAGGTAAATAGATCTTGGCTGTAATCACCTGGATCAATCTGTCTCTCTAGATATTTAGGGGTAGTGATTTTCTTTTCCACCTCAATTTGCTTTTCCAAGTCAATTATCTGATAGGTCCAAGAAAATTTATTGATTTTCCTTTTGTCCAGTCTTTGATTATTGTAAGGATGTAAGCGGTGGCTTCTGAGCTCTTTTCATGTCTGAGCTGAAATTGGAAGTTTCCTAAAGGGGCCAGAAGATGTTCAATTTGTCTGAGTTTTAATAATTATTGTCTGTCTATGAACTTGATTGTCCATGTTTTCAGGCCAGTGTTCACAGTACATAAAAATGATTTTGATAAATTGCTTCTATTTTACTGGTTGGTTGGTTGGTTGATTTATTTATTTTCTGAAATGGACTTGGTTTGTCTACGTATACCCCTTGATCATTAATCACACAGAAGAGTTCTTTGGTTCTGTCTTGATTTTGGTTTGTGCAACCATAATGGAAGACTATAACTATAGTTTGAATGTCTTTAGTTCCATAGGTTATAAATTCTAATTATATGATGTTTTCTCCACCAATTCCTTTCTACAGGAAACATACGAAACATTAAGGCACATGTACAAGAAACCCACAAAAGAAAAAAACCAAATTATACTGTCTATTTAATATAATGACATATTTCCTTTACTATAATCATATTTATATTGTATTTTAGCTCTTCATAATTTTTCACATAAATCCTTTCATTAATTACATTTTTTCTGTTGTTTTTCACCTTCTAACTTGAAAGCAGAACATAATAAAGAGATCAATAAAGTCTACATATTATTATCAACTTTAAGCATTGAAATTAAGTTGAAATCAAATAAAAATAATCTTTAAAGCAAATAGAAACACAGGTTTTCTTAAATGTGATATTAACATCATTATTTAAATAAGGTTATTACCATAATCTGAAATTGCAATGAAATTGTCTACTGATGAGAAAAGTGTTTTTAAATTATATTTAAATATTTGGAAATGGGCTATCATAACAGTACATTCACTAGGAAGTCTTCCTAAACAACTATAAACATCATAATTTTAATAACAATAAAAATATTTTGATTGTACCATACACCATGCTTTATGCCTACTTATATAACCACTAATTCTCAGACTAACCTAAGAAGATATAAAGTATTAGTCCAGCTAAAATTTATCATGCAATATTTTAAATATTCAAAAAGAATGCATTAAATATTAATACACTGATATCCAAATTTTAGTATTACACTAAATACGTGCATTTGAACTTATTGTTTACCTTGACTGATAACATCCCTCTTCACCTCTAATGTAACCACTATCCTGGATTTCCTTTAAATCATTACTGTAACTTTAAAAAATTTATTTCTACTGCCTAAGCATGTTTTACACTTTTTACTTTCTACACATTTCATCTCTGTGTCCTCTTCCACGTGCTTTTTCAATTCAGTATTTATTTAGTTGAATATTGATTGATACTTTGTGATATGTAGCTTCAGTTTATTCAGTTTTATTGTGGATTACTATTTTATAATATTTATTTACAGAAATATTTAAATATTAGGCTGTTTTCCCAAATGTTCTTTTTGGAATAGGGATTTACTCTTGTTTTGGGTGAGATTATTCTCTTAAATGTATACACAAATGTGGACTTTTTTGTTTTTTCTTTTGATTTTTGAATCTTATGAATTTTGTGACTATTAATCTAGTTTATGTGTTAAAAATACTTTCTTGCAGATTAGGACATCTTTTTAGGAGCAAAAATTTTAAATGTTGATGTATTCTAATTTATCATTTATTCCTTGATTTGTGTTGATTTTAAATACATTTTTTACAACCTTCAAAGCATAAACATAACACCTTACTGCTCTAAAAATTTATACAGATTTTCAAGTATGTCTTTAATTCATCTTGAATTCATTTTTATATATTGCTTAAGATTGTGATATATTTTGATCTATATTATTGACTTTCATTAGTGTTATTTGCGGAATTGACCAACCTTTACCTTGTCGTATAGAAAGATTGAGTCTGGTTCTCCACCACCCTATTACTTGATTTGTCAATCTTTATGCTAATAGTAGAGAAATTTAATAATTAAAATTTTATGGTCATGGTATATCTACTTATGTTTATGCTTTCCTTTCTAATATTATATACATTTTTTTGTTTTCATCCTTTTTATATGTATTTATTTTAAAATTCTCAAAAAAGTTATACTTGTCACATACAATAAGACATTTTGATATATATACGTATGCATATATAATATGTGTGTGTGTATATATATACATACATACATACATTGTGGAAGGACCAAATCAAACTAATTTTCACAGGCCGGGCATTACCTCAAATACTTATTATGTTTTTGTGATGAGAACATTTAACATTAACTCTGTTAGTTATTTTTGAGTACACAATTCATTGTTATTAACTATAGTTTCCATGTTATACAATAGCTCTCTTAAACTTATTATTTTTGCCTAAGTGAAAATTTGTATTCTTTGACCATCACCTCCTCAGTCTGCCCCAACCATCCACCCACCCACCCATTGGCCAACTCCCTTTTAACCAACAGTTCTACCTCTGCTTCTGTGAGTTTGACATTTTGAGATTCCACATATAAGTGAGATCTTGTGGTATTTGTCTTTCTATGGCTGGCTTCTTTAACTTAAGGTTTTCCAGATTCATCCATGTTGCCAAAAATGATGGGATTTCCTTCTTGGATGCTTAGACTGATTTAATATCTTGGCTATTGTGAAGAATGCTGCCATGAACATGAGTGTGCAGGTACCTCTTCAACATACTGGTTTTATTTCCTTTAGAAGACATACAGATGGCCAGAGGGTATAAGAAAAAATTCTCAACATCACTAATCATCAAGGAAATGCAAATTAAAACCATAATGAGATATATCAACTCATATTGGTTATAATTAAACAAGATAAAAAATAACAAGTGTTGGTGAAGATGTGTTGAAAAGGAAACTGTTGCCCACTGTTGGTAGAAATGTAAACTAGTAGTCATTAAAAAAAAAAAAAAAAAAGGAGGTTTCTCAAAACATTAAAAACAGAACTGCCCTATGATCTAGCTATCTCCGTTTTTTTTTTTTTTTTTTTTAAGTATTCTCCACAATACAAAAAAAAAGGTAAGAAAGGTTATTACCTACCGTGATTCAGAAGGTGGGTAGAGGGGAAGAATATATAAAGTGATGAATTATGTCAGTCTAAACTATATAGCACAAATAATGGAAGAACATAAAATGTTTTCATTACATCAGATAGAACTCCAAAGGAATATTAGCAAAAACCAATCTGACATTGACAACATAAAATTGCTGCCGCAAATGTTGGTTGCTCTTTTCTACTCAAAGAAATGTCTTTGGGCTTTGCTGTTCATCTCTATTAAATATTTGTTTCCTGTTTCAGCAATCTTTCAATAAACTATAATGTCCTTGCATCATTCTTGTATCTCTCCTTTTTTCTTGTTTCTTTAAATGATATTCCTATTTCATATTATTTTAGCCTATTTATCATTCAAATGTAACTAAGTGCAATACATTTTTTTCATATACAAGATTTTAAAGGATAAATATTCTTCTAAGTATCATTTGGTCAGCGTCCCACAATCTATATCAGTAGCATTTGCATTATGATTCAGTTATAAGCATTTTTATTAATATGGAAATATTATATATTAAGATTTACCCCATATTACATTTCAATGTTTTTATATTTTCTCTTCAGTCATATATACTATGTGCTTATTACATGTTTCTTCTATGATTTTGAAGTTTTGTACTTTATTTCTCTTTTCTAAGTAGCTATTAAAATTATATATATTTCACTAAAATTTGAAGTAATGTTATCCAACTTCTTTTCAAATGATGCAGTGTCCTCAACATACTATATTTAAATATTTCTTTTCCTATCACTCAATAATAAAAATTTATTATCCACTACTCTTATTTTATCTAAAAGTCATCAATACAGGGAGGACATTTAAGTTTTCGTGTCAACAATTGTTTAGATTTACCTACACATTTACAGATTTTATCTTCACTGATTATGCTTTTCAGTCTTAATTATAAGACGGTTTTCTCTCTTTCTGAATTTAACATAAAAAATACAACAAAACATGAATGGATGCTACAGACACCATGTTTTTTTTTGTTTGTTTGTTTTAGAAAATCCTCTCATTGTAGTATCATTCTGAAGTGATAATTTTTGATTACTCCTCCAATTATTGATCCTGCTTAATTTTACCAACCAAATCTATACAATTTAACCTACAATTTTAGCAATGTTGAACTGTTGTTTTGGTGGTCCTAATCAGTCTTCATAAAGTAATTTTAGTTGTTTATAATCTATTTCCTTTTGATGAATTTATCTCAATTTGTCTCAGTACTTTACTTCAAACTACTATTGATTATACCTGGAAGTTATCTGAAGACTTGAACTCCAATTTAGATGTTAACTCTCTGAGAGTCAATTCATTCACTACTAACAATAAAATCCCCACTTTGTAAAATCAAATTACTTTCGTGAACTTACACAAAGGGTATAATAGCTCAACGTATTACATTTGTCCACAATCCCATGCTCCGCCTTTGTACTCAGTAATTTACAAGGCCTGATTTTATTATTTAATTTGTAAGCCTAAGCTTTGGGCAATTTTACAGATGTCCAAGATGTTTATTGGCAGGTGTTTTACTGTTTAGAATATTATTTGTCATGAGAATTGATAACTGTTAAACACTCAGAAGTTTTGATACTTAGTCAAAACACACATGTTGACTGTCTTTGGGATAGAAATGCTCACTGATGTTAAAGCACACATTACAGTGAAGATGGTAGATGAATGCTTCACACATTGTATACTCAACTGTAATGAAATATGGTAAAGACCCATGCAGGCCTAATTATGATGTTCTGATAAAAGTGTGGGTGCTTTCAGGGGAGACTACCCTGATAGAGTGAATTATAAGGAATCAGTATTTTAAATGTTATAATTGCTTCCGTGGCTGTTGGTAGCTAGAAATTGATAAGGGACCATCTGCAGTGCACTTTTACAGTTTCTTCTATTTCTTGTTCCAAGAAATAGATATGATTCTGTGTTGTAACAGCTTGCTATCTATATGATCCCTGATTGCATGATAGCTTCTTATGCAAAAATATGAATTCCCAACCTTGCTATTTTTTTGATCAAGAAACTGGTTATGTGGGGATGGTGGGGGGAGCAACTTTTGAATTTTCTATTTTCTCCTTCCATTTACCTATGCTTGGTCAAAGAAATTAGAACAACTTTACTCCCAGGTTTTATCTTAGTATAAGGCTTACAGTTATTGAGAAAAGCACAGTATCGTTAGAGAATGGAAAAACAAAAAAAACCCCATACTTTGAATCTAAAGTGTGAATCAGTAATAAGCACAGTCAAGTATTGGGAGAGAGGGAATAAGCAGGAAATGTGAGACACTGACTGAGGAAAAGGACACTAAAAAAAGGGTCTGGAGCCCTGGGTGGCAGCTTTATGCAACGCAAAATTGTGCCGGCCCTTAATTCAGCATCTAGGGAACTAACAAAACCTTCTGCAATGTGTTTTAAGGCCCATATATTCGAAGAGCAGCATATAAACAGGCTATGAGATAAAACTTCATGATTGTAGCTTTACAGTACACAAGCTAATGCGGGAGACTGTGCGCCTTTAGCTTCTCTAGCACCTACTTCATCTTTCCTCCTGCTCACTCTTCTTCTTGTCTTTCTCCTCTTTCTTCTCATTCTTTTCTTCTCTTGTTTCTTTCCTTTCTTCTTCTTTAATGAATATAATCACAAAGATAGGCATCTGGAAGGACCCTGGAAAACATTGTCCTTACTATACTTAATGACTTTAGTTTTACACTTGAAGTCTCAGATCTAAAACTAGCATTTTTTGTGCAAAGAAATATTAGATGAATAAACTTTCTCACATAAACAGTAATTAACTTTCAGATTAGGTAGAACCAAATTCTATACCTGACAAGCTCATAAAGTATTAAAGCCTTAAAGAGGAGAATTTTAATCTGGCATAAGAAATACATCTAATTTTTAACAATTTTTATATCTTGAAAATGGTCTGTTGCTTCAGGTAATTCAACATAATTCAAATGGAAATGCTTCCAAGAAAAGTAAATATAACTTATTTTATCAAGCGCCAATTTTGTATCTAATGAGAAGCAAAACTGAAGGCACAGTTTTAAATTTGTATTTTAAGATTGTTGGCCCAGAAAAAAAAGAAACCTTTTCTCTTTATTTTAAATTAGACTCATTCACCTACAACTAGGAGTTCACTTTAAGTAGATTGTAATAAAACAGGATTCTAAGATTAAATTATATTATTAAATTAAGCACCTACTCTGTTACAAGAACTATTCTAGACCTGGGAATTTCAAAAGGAATAAGGCTGAAGCTTTTTTTTTCTTTATTGTAGTTTCTAATCCAGCTGTAATGAAGACAGACAACAGTCAAGTTAACAAGTAAGTACGAGAATTTCAGGTTAATATGCGTTGTTAAAAAACTGAAATTGAATGAGAGGGAGGAACTGAAGACAAAAGTCTGGGTTTGGTTGGGGAGAAGCATGACATGTTCTATTTGAGCCTTTCAATTGCCTGGATAATAAATAGGTGGAGGTAAGTACATCTGATTATCAGTCAAGAGCAACGCGAGAGAAAGTGAGTGAGTTCAAAGGAGGGTAAAGCAATTAGGAAATGCTTGGCTTAAGGAATTTTCCATTGCTAGAAGGCAAGCTGAGTGCCTGTGGTTTCCTCTCTTAAGATGAATTTAAAGAGGACTGGTGGTCATGATATTTCAATTGCAGAGATGCACTCAGGAAAAACACAGACGAGTTATCTGTTTTGTTTTGTTGATAAGAAGAAAAATTTCCTTGTGTTTGCAACTTTTTCTTGTAATGGTGGACTTGTTATTCTAAACAAGAGGCATGAAAGATGATGCATGGTGATAATAAGATAAAAAGTAGCTGAACGCAGGATTTTAAGTCTTGGTGAGTTCAAATAAATATTGTATTCCTGGTATCCAATCACTTGTCTGAAATCCTTGGAACCAAATATGTTTCATAATTCAGCATGTTTTAGGCTTAAATAGTTAAGTTTTTAATGTAACACCTCCAAGAAGCATTGGAGAAAACCTGCTAATCAAATATGATTCTTTTTCTGCTCTGAACAAATGCATAGTCACACCTAATAAGAAAAATAATGACCATAAAAACGTGATGAATGAAGTCAATCATGTAAGGTTTTACCACAAAGTGTGTTTTAGCACCAAATTTATGAAAGCACCATTTTCTTTTAAAACTTTTAGTGTCTTGGAATTATAGATTAGAGATTTTGAAAGTGTTACCACTTAAGTGAACAAGAAATATAGGAGGGGGTTTCAAATCACAGGATACTTGAATTAGGTATTTCAGAAATTATGCTATTATATTGACAGGTTGAAAAGTATGGCTATGAGATTGGGGGATAAAGGTGGAAAATAAATTATAATTTAGTTGGTGGGCTACACAAATTTGGAGACCAGAATTATGGGCAACTTTTCCACATGGATATGGATCCCGTGGAGGAAAAGGGATAGAAAGAAAGAGTGTGAACCAAGACTCAAGAACCTCATAAGTAAAAAAGTGCCTTGGATGTTTGTAGATGACAACAATGAAGGGAAAATATGTCTATTTTTGGTCAAATATTCTTTTCTTCAAACTCTTTGGAATTATAAAGTTTATTCTTATATTGTATTTTAGTCCTTAGAAAAATGACTCACTTTCCCATCACACATTTGAAACATGGAAAAGAAAATAGACTCAGGAAATTACATAAGTCTGTTAAATAATTCCAACAAGAAGTCTGTTAACCACCCCGTCCTTCCCATTCTTGAGCAAACAAAATATCACGAGCTTCAAGTACGAGAAATCAAACTTTGGACTTAGAGCCGGAAGGTTGTACCATGCACGCTCTCCTTGAGTAATGACAGTTTATTTCTCCTCTTTCTTTTCCTTTAATAAAAAACAAAACACAATGAAACAAAACTCCAATGGAAACTTGTATTATTCAGGTAACATGTGTATTGCCTTTCACCAAATTATGCATTGAGATGTATGTACATTGAGATAACAGAAAATATCATATCATCAAATCAGATACAGGAATCTCAGATCTTACCCAATATCAAACTTTAATATTTCTTTCAAAGTAGAAGTAGTCGTGAAGCACAGATCAAGCGGCAAGTCTAGAGCTACAGATGTATTTTCCTATTTTATTTCCACCCTCCTTAAGGAAACAATGATGTCTAGCTATAATATATGAGTTTTCTAAGTGCTATATGTTGTTATTGTTTACATAAAAGGCAGTCATTTTCATCAATAAACAGGCTTATTTTACATACCAAAGCTTTCATGACATATTACAGGAAGCTATATTCCCTCCTCTCCAAAATCTATGGATTACAAGTTTGTCATAAGAACTCCTAGTCAAATAATGTATATGCTATTAGTAAATACCATCAGTATATTTTGTTAAATATCTTTTATTAGCATATCTTCAAGGGGATTTGATCAGAATGGATCATAGGGCTCTGGGTAACTTTTTTCTTCTGGAGACACTTTCCAAGCTCTGTCAATATCTCTTTGACACATATGTCTCAGTTGTGTTTTTATGTGTCTTAAAGTTTCCTCAAAATTTTATTCAAAAAAATGTACTTCAAACCCCAATGTCCATCTGGATTTGAAACAAAACAGGGTTCAGGAGTTATTGCCATAATCTTTTTATTAATAGCTGTGTTCCTTCTAAGACCTTTTAATTGTGTATTTCTAGCTCATTTTTTTTGTTTATTCATAGTCATTTGAATATTTGTAAGATTATAATAGGGCATGTAGTGTTTTAAAAGCCAAATGTATTTTTCTAGCCAGTAAGTCTTCATAAGTATTACATTAATTAGAGGCTTTAAATAAGCTTCCAGAAATATTCACTCATTCTATGATTCATGGTGTACAAGAGTCTGAATTGCATTTAATTTTGACAATAAAATTATAACCTTTTTGTTATAATACATACATGTAGCAGAAAGTAAAGCAATGTTTTACATACCATACATCAATTAAAATTACAGTACCATTCTTCAGTTCTTTGCAGCAGATGTGACCTTTGACCATGTACCGCATATTCCCAGTCACGGGTCCTTTGACCAGATGACACTGACCAGTAAGTTTAGGTTGTACTGGTTTGTGAATGTAAGCATATTTCAGATATCTTCTACAGGATTCTATAGATATTGATTTCCAGGTGTCATGTTGGTCACTATTCATCCACTCCTATAACAACAACTTGATGGTGTTTTTTTGTTTTTGTTTTTCCCTCTATCCACTGCCAGCCAGTTGCTACAAGAAGTCAAATTCCCTTTTTAATTATGTCAATTCTATATTATATATAAAGACTACATTTTTCAGAGATATTCTGCCCTGAGACTTACATTACTGTATTTCCATTAATGATCATCAACTTCTGTACCTCTAGCAATCCTACCTTTTAAATATATTTATTACATACTATTTAGAATGTCAATAGTTCTTTCTGTGTGATGGTTTAAGAATGCTATTGCCATTGCCAGTGGTATCATTCAAAATGGAAAAAGGTTCAGGACTATCACCACCAAATTGGAAGTGCTTTCATGCATAAATAGAGAATTGTGCAGCAAAATTCAATCTTGTCTACAAAAACAATGGGTTGGATTGGAGTGAAGATGTTCCTCAAAAATTTAATAGATAACCAAAAAAGATAATTATGTATGAATAGAAGTGTTGTTTCAATATCTCTCTTAATTGGTAATTATCCAATTAATCTATGCACTTTCAGCCTATAAACCATGAACTTCATGGTAGCTGTAGTTGTGTGCTGGTCAGTTGAGACAGTGGCGTGTCATGGTGGGAGGGTGCCATTTTTTATCTGAATTATCCAGATGGAATTTTTAGTTGTACCGATCTGGAAACAATCTGATATTTTGCACTATTTGCAACAAACACTTATGCCTGCCAAAATTTCATGGATCCTGGTAGAAGATATAAGATTCCTTGGTCAGAGACAGAAGGAAATATTCTTACTCCTAGTGAGGGCGAAAACCCGAGTATCAGGGGTTGTATAGAATGATGGAAGGAGAGCCAGCAGACACATGCCAATGCAGAGGGGATTTTCATATAAAAGGAATTGTGATTTTGGGCAATCTAAATATTTTGTGTACAAACATTTCCGCTCTTTATTCCAAAGGGATATATGATCTCTTATCTTCCAAGCTGTAAGCAAATGTTTTCTTTGTTCCTGAAAGAGACACTATCTTCCAAGGCAGTTCCCTACATCCCTACACAAACATTCTTAAAAAGATTTCTCAGAACAAAATGCAGCTGGTGCCTTAGTTGCAAAATAGCAGACGCAAGAGAGGCCCACTGAAAATTTATCCCCAAAATATCCACTTTTTCTTTCTATACTGTCTTTACTTCGAGATAATTTTTTGAGGTTGCCATTTTATTGTCCATTCTAATTTTTGTCACAGAGATGGAACCAAATACATTTAGTTTGTTCAATACAGCATTTAAAGTCCATTTGTATGACATCCATTGTAGGGATTACTTCCCATAAAATACACAGTATAAATATAGTAATCCCAATAGAAACCCCACCAGTTAACCAAGAGTGGCCCTTAGAGAGATCTTTAAAGTCATCTTGGGATTACAGGATGAAAAGATGATGTTTCCTGAAATAATTCAATTTCTCTTATGATCATTATGAAATCATAGTTCACAATGTTTTAGGAAAGGAAACACTTTAATTTCTGTCTTCCATATAGAAGTACAATTCTATGATCACACATTGTGTTTCTGAAAAGAAAGTGAAATTTAAGATTATGGAAGCCTTTCAGGTGGAAACTGTGTAAGTTGAGGACACAGTGTGATACTGTTTCCAACTTAGCCTCTCAGCCAGCCAATCAATGACTCTTAATTCAGGCACTCCTACCAGTTAAATGGGCGGCTTTTTGTTTCTACTGACAAAGAAACATAAGGTTCAGACCACGTAGTAAGGGTGGCGGGAAGGTTTCTGATTGCCCCGATATTTGGCCCCAATGACAGTAAAGTAACCTGCTTGTGTATGTGGGAGTTGCTTTTGCCAGATTTTCCTCTTAGAGGGTTTTGAATATACCACTGCTACTTCCCAAGTAAACTTCATTGAGTTGCCCTCTCCTGATTAATACCTCTCTAACATTGCACATAACATGATCAGTATTTCTACTCTTAAAAGTTTCTGATGACATTGCCTTATTGATGAGAGTATTTTTGGCCATGCCTGGTAACAACCTATCAGTGGTCTTTCGAATGGACCATAGCTAGCTATATCAAATATCTTCTAGCATAAAAGTATCAGGTTAGCATAGTAGTCAAAAGTCAGGTAAAAAACAATTACTGAGAAAAAAAGCGTTTACTACAAACATTTCTTTAATCAGAGTTAAGAATTTTAACTCTGGAATTTTGTGTTGTTCAAAGTTTACTATTATGGTTGTCTTGAAAAATTCCCATTTCCTAATAGGTTGGCCATTTGGAACTGAGTTATGAACAGACAGCTCCTTAAAATGGATGGGGCATTACACACTGCTTATACATAATATTCATTGACATTATAAAATCAGACAAAGGCAATGGATCTACAAATTAATATATACGGTCACTATTTTTATTTGAAAATACCCAACCTTGACCCTATTTACCTCTACATCTGCATAAATCTCCAGTATCATGTTCAGAACATCTTTACTGCCCATAGCTAGACCTTACTATATATTGAGCACTAATATCTAGCAAACCTAAATAAGTGAGCATAATACTTGCCTCAAGTTTTTAAAAGTAATTTGACCTAAATACTTGCATCTGCCTGAGATCTCCCATTAGAAGACAGAAGAGCAGATTTTTGACCTCTCAGTTAAACTGTTTCAGATTCTAAGGTTCTAACTTGGTGGGTAAGTTCTGTTTCTGTTCAAGTATTTCTGTTTTAAATCATGACATGCTTATTTTAATTTTAATTTCTCTAGGTTAGAATACATTGGAAAAATGTTTTTTCTTATTTCTAAATATGGAGGTAGTATCCGAATGGCTTCCCTATCCCATAAATTTTGATAATGGGCTTTCAACTCTATAGTAGAAAATCATGATAGTTACTAAGTTATTGGGTCAGTTACTGCCCTCATTTTTTTTATTTTTATTCAAAATGGAAAGAGGTTCAGGACTATCACCACCAAATTGGAAGTACTTTCATGCATGAGTAGAGAATTGTGTAGCAAAATTCAATCTTGTCTACAAAAACAATGGGTTGGATTGGAGTGAAGATGTTCCTAAAAAATTTGATAACCAAAAAAGATAATTGTTTATTAATAGAAGTGTTGTTGTTTCAGAGTACCATCTTTAAATTATTTCTTTTTAAACTTGGCGTTTCCTTTAGTAAGATTAAAAAATACATATGTAGAATTCTTGCATTGTTATTGATGGTATCATAGTTCATTTGAGTAGTGGTAGGAGAATGCCCACAGGGTAGGTGGTATATAAGGAACAAAAATTTATTTCTCACAGTTGTGGAGGCTGGGAAGTCCAGCATCAAGGCTCTGGCAAATTTCATATCTGGTGAGGGTTCGCTTCCTAGTTCATAGAATCTTTTCTCAATATGTTCTTCATATGGAAGAAGGGACAAGGGAGCTCTCTGGAGTCTCTAAGATAATTTAACCCATTTATGAGAGTTCTATCCTCATGATATAATCACCTTCCAAAGACCTCACATGTAAATACCTTCATATTAGGAGTTAGATTTCAACATACGAATTTTGTGAGGACACAAAAATTCAGTCTTATGCATATTTGTATTTTAGATTGGAGTGAAGTGTAATTGATTTTATACCTCAGTATGACATATGATCTGATTATGGAAAAGATCTGAATATATTAACACTAATTGTGCTAATATTAACTAGAGTAGGGGAACTGCTGTTTTATTATCAATAGGGTAAACATATACGGATATGTTTCCTTATTTACTATTTACTTGAGTTCTAAGAGCTCTTGTCATTACTTTTGAAATTCAGATGAAGAAATTGATTCTTGAGTTGTAAATTACTAATCTAAGCACAAATTTCATAAGTGGAAGGCTATAAGGCTAATTAAGTTTTTCTGGCCTATGATCCTTTACACTATATGATGCTAGGAAAATAGTTAAAAGCATTTCAAGAAAGTAAGAAGAATCAATACCTCAAAACTGTTTTAAAATATACATTTTAGTATTGGAAGCCAGGCATCCTTTAAATTTCTAGCTGACTGTAAACTGAAAGTGTTGAAACAGTATCATGTATAGAATAAATGATCCATATATTTTTCTTAATTATACACAAAACAATTTCACAGTATATGTGACTGAAAGCTTTTAAGTGGTAATTATTGCAGTTAACATAACTCTTCTCTCTGAAATGGAAATACACTGCAAGAAACACACTGACAAGTAATTCTATACAATCGGTGAGGTATGTTTTTGTTGTTCATATACTTGCAGACCTCTGAGATGCTTATTTATTTTGAAGTCTTCCACTTAAATTCATATGGATCTGAATAATTTCCAGTCTAATTTTATTTCCTCTGGTACTGTAAAATATTTTCAATTGAGAAGTGGTATTTATTCTAATGTCATGCTGTGCTCAGAAATCTCACATTTTCTAAAGAAGATGCCAAAGTAATCTGTAGGATCCATTTTCAGTGTTTTCATGATTACAGGAACTTCTTCTGTTTTGAAAATTCTTAGACCTAGTATAGCATAAGCATGAGTGGAAAAGGAATGGATATCTCTTATGCAAAGAATCATTTATGGATCTTTTGTAGGTATACAGATCCAATATCCTCTAGGGCGAGACACAAATCCCCATAATATCCCCATGTGTACAATTTTGCATTTGGTGCTTGGTTTTAGCTGACAGATGGGTAAAATCACAAATAACTGAATGACTCCCTACTGACTTCACAGCTGCACTGTGGAAGCTGAAGCTTGTGAATTACTGCAGGGACGGTCAACAAGAAGCTACACCATATTGCCCATATTCATGAGTAAGGATGTTGTTTGAAATATGAGCTTGGAATTATGCATAAAAAACAAATTTTTATGAAACAGTCTTTTTAAGGTATAATATTTAGTTTAGAAAAGGGTCATAAAATTTTTAGTGGTTCTTGCTATGACTATTATGGAATTTAACAGCATCAAATTAGCATAAATATGTTTTCTCATATTTCTGACTTTTTTCTTAATGGCTTATGTGTCTTTTAATATAATACTCCACATATTTAATTTGAAATTAAATGGTGTATGAATTTTGTTTGAATTATATTAAGAGATTGCATATGTCTTTCAAAATTCCTGTTTATTCAGAAATGCATATAAGCAATAATAACTGAAATTAATCCAAAATTACACTGATGGAAATGGTCTGAATTTTGTTTTATGACTTAAGTTAGCTTTGGAAATTTTGCCTACCACTTACTCTTCCTTTCTTTTGGATTGTGTCTGACTTTTGCACATGAGGAAGTAGGAGATCTTTCCTCATGTGCTTCTCATTTGGGAAGAAAAAGTGGAGAAAATGCCACTCTTCCTCTCACTACTTCATGAGGAATGAGGAAGAGAGTCTGTTTTGTGCTTTAATAATGACATTCTATACACATTAATAAAAATGATCCCAAATATATCACATGTATCAATTGGATTAGATAATTTCATAAAAAGAAATGAATAGGAATGAAAACAAAATTATGAAAGAAGTACATTCTTTTGTCCCTCAGAAATTCCTTGAGAAGGTAGAATGTTTTACCCTTATGGCTCAGGGAAAGAGTGTTCACATGGTACAAGTGGTTTTTTCCAATCTCCCTCAATCTATTGTTTTGAAAAACCATGTAACCATGTGGTTGGTAAACTGTAGCAGAGACTTCACATGATTTTCTGTTATAACAACAAGATTTCCAGGACTCCCTTTCAGTGGAGATATGGCCATGCGGCCACATTTTAGTCAATGAGATGTAAGAAAGTGCTCATTAAAAACAATCATTACGCATGTCCCATGGCTCATTTTCTTTTTTTCTACTTCATTTTCTGGTATGCAGATTAAATGTTACAGTCACCAGTAGCCATCCAATAGATTATGATAATGAATCTCACACATGGGGATGTCAGGATGATAAACTGGAAAGAACCTTTGTTCCTGAGCATTGAGGAGCTATAATCCTAACCTTGTTCTTCCACCTTCCTTCATTTACATGAACAAGAAATACACTACTGTTATGTGAAAACTTACGTTGAACTTCACTGTTTCTTGCACTAAGTTTAACCCTAAGTCAATATCTAAGCCTGCAGGAAACATTTGAGAAAGCAACATATTTTCTCCTTTCTATCTAATTGAAATTCTGTGTCCTTTGACCAACATTTCCCCGATTCCTGTGCCACTCCATGCTCCCACCAAGAGCCCCTAGTAAACATCATTCTTTCTACTTCTAAATTTGACTTCTGAAATTTCTCATATACTTGGGCATTTGCATTTATCATCCTGTGCCTGGTTTATTTCACTTAATATAATGTCCTCCAGGTTTATCCAAGTTGTTACAAATAACAGGATTTTATTTATTTTTATAACTTATCAGTATTCCATTATGTATGTATACCATGATTTCTTTATTCATCCATTGATAGACACTTAAGTTGATTCTATATCTTTGCTGTTAAAAATGATGTTGCAGTGAACATGGGAGTGAAGATATCTTCAAGATACTAATTTTATTTCCCTTAGATATATAGCTAGTAGTGGGACTGCTGGATCATGTGGTAGTAATATCTCTAGTTTTATAGTGACCTCTATAGTATTTTCTAAAAGGGATGTACTAATTTACAGTCCCACCAACATTGTTCAAGGGTTTTTCTCCACATCCTCACTGACATTTGTTATCTTTTTTATGTAATTTCCATTTTAACAGTTCTATATTATTTCTTATTGGGGATTTAATTTGCATTTACCTGATGACTAAAAATGTTGAGACTTTCTTCATATATCTGTGGGTGATTAATATGTCTTCCTTTGAGAAATGTCTAGTCACAACTTTTGCCCATTTTAAAAATCAGGTTATTTGTTTTCTTACTATTGGGTTTCTTATATATTTTAAATACTAACCTCTTATAAAATGTATGGTTTATAAATATTTTCTCTCATTCTATGCATTTTCACTCTTTTGACTGTTATGTTGGTTGTGCAGAAGCTTTTTAGTTTGATGTAATATCATTTGTCTATCTTTGCTTTTGTTGTTTGTGATTTTGGTTTCCTGTTCAAAAATATCATTGCTCAGATCAATTACATGGAGATTTTCCTTTTTGTTTTCTTCTAGTAGTTTTAGGTCCTATGTTTAAGCCTTTAAGACATTTTGAGTAGATTTTTGTATGTGATGTGAAAAGAATATCTAATTGTATTCTTTCATGTGTGAATATCCAGTTGTAGCAACAACATTTATTGAAGATACTGTTCTTTTTCCATTGTGTGTTCTCATCAATGTATTGTAAATCAGTTGATTACAAATTTATGAATTGGAGTCTCTATTCTGTTCCATTGGTTTATGTGTCTATTTAAACCATGGCTCTTTTGGTTTCCTTAGCTTTGTAGCACATTTTGAAGTCAGGTAGTGTGATGTTCCTGCTTTGCTTATTTCACTGAAAATTTCTATTGAGAATCCTTCATGGTTCCAAATGAATTTGGGGATATTTATTCAATTTCTGTGAAAAATGATACTGGAATGTTGATGTGGTTTGCATTGAATTTGTAGATCTTTTTGGGCAGTTTGCACACTTTGACAATATTGATCTTCCAATCCATGAATGTGAGTTAACTTCCCATTTATCTGAGTTTTCTTCAATTTTGTTCACCAATGTTTTATAGTTTTCAGTATATAGGTATTTAACTTTTTTGGTTGTTTTTTCCTAAGTACATTATTTATTTTTTTGTAACTATTTTAAATGGTATTATTTACTTGATTTTTTTGGTGGGGGGTGATGGATAGTTTAATGTTAGTTTATAGAAACACTACTGGTTTGGGGATGTTAATTTTTATCCTGCAACTTTACTGAATTCGTGTATTAGTTCTAATAATTTTTGGTGGAATATTTAGTGTTTTTTATATGTAATTATGTCACCTGAAAACAAGGACAATTTAACTTTTTCCTTTCCAATTTAAATGCCTTTTCTTTCTTTTTCTTTCCTGACTGTTTTTGACTAGGACTTCCATTACTATCTCAAATAGACATGGCAGAGTTAGCGTCTTTGTCTTATTCCTGGTCTTAGAGGAAACACTTTCAACTTTTCACTGGAGTTTCATGTTACCTGTGGATTTCTTGAAGATGAGCTTTGTTATGTTGAGGTATGTTTCTTCTATACATAATATGTTAAGCCTTTTTACCATGAGATGATGGTAAATTTTGTCATATCCTTTCTCTGCATCCATTAAGATTATCATGATTGTTGTCTTTCATTCTGTTAATGTGATATATCCCATTTATAGATTTGTATATGTTAAAATATTTTTGCATCCCTGGTTTAAATACCATGTGATTATGGTGAATGATCCTTTAGGTGCACTGTTAAATTCGGTTTGCTAGTGTTTTCTTGAGGAATTTTTCATCTATTTTTATTAGGGATGTTGGCCTGTATTTTTATTTCTTGTAATGTCCGTGTCTGGCTTTGGTATCAGGATAATTCTGGCCATGTAAAAATGTTTGGAATTATTCCCTTTTCAGTTTTTTGAGAGAGATTGAGAATGATCAGTCTTAGTTATTCTTTAGCATTTGGTAAAATTCAGCAGTGAAGTAATTGGGTCCTGGGATATTATGATATTTTCTGTTCAGATTTTCTATTTCTTTGTGATTCAGTCTTGGTAGGTTGTATGTATCAAGAAATGTATCCATTTTCTCTAGATTACCTAATTTGTTGGCATTTAATTATTCATATTAGTCTCATAATCTTTTGTATTTCTGTGGTATCTAATATAATGTCACCTCTTTCATTCCTGACTTTGAGTCTTCTCTCTTTCATTCTTAGTTTAGCTAAAGATAAAATTGTTGATTTTATCTTTTTTTTTTTTTTTTTTTTGAGACAGAGTCTCACTCTGTCGCCCAGGCTGGAGTGCAGTGGCCAGATCTCAGCTCACTGCAAGCTCCGCCTCCCGGGTTCACGCCATTCTCCGGCCTCAGCCTCCCAAGTAGCTGGGACTACAGGCGCCCGCCACCTCGCCCGGCTAGTTTTTTGTATTTCTTAGTAGAGACGGGGTTTCACCGTGTTAGCCAGGATGGTCTCGATCTCCTGACCTCGTGATCCACCCGTCTCGGCCTCCCAAAGTGCTGGGATTACAGGCTTGAGCCACCGTGCCCGGCCGATTTTATCTTTTTTAAAAAACATTTCTTAGTTTCATTGATCTTTTCCATTGTTTTTCTAGTGTCTGTTTTAATTATTTCTACTTTGATTTTTTTTTCATTTCTGACAATTTTGACCTTTTTTTAGTTCATTTTTAAAAAGTTGTTTATTTAAGATCTTTTACCTCTGTTGAGGTAGGTGTTTATTGCAGTGAACTTCCCTCTTTGAACTGCTTTTTCTGCATCCCATTAAGTTTTGGTGTGTTGTATTTCCATTTTAATTACTTTTTTAGATATTTTAAATTTCTTTTAATTTATTCATTAATACATTGGTTGTTCAGGAGCATGTTGTTTAATTTTTATGAATATGTGAATTTGCCAAAATTCCTCTTGATATTCATTTCTAGTTATGCAACACTGTGGTTTAAAAACATACTTGATATGATTTCAATCTTCTTGAATTTGTTCCGACTTATTGTCTTACCTGTGATCTCTCCTAGAAATATTTTGTGTGTGCTTGAGAAGAATTTGTATTCTGCTGCTCTCGGTCGAATGTTCCGCATTTGTGTATCATGTTCATTTGTTCTAAAGTATAATTTAAATATGATGTTTCCTCATTATCTTTTCTCTGAAAATCTGTATCTGTGTATTGAAGTCCCCTACTATTATTAAATTGTACCCTGTCTCTCCTTTCTATTAATATTTGGTTTATATTTTTAGGTGTTCTGATATTAGTTGCATATATATATATATACACTCACATACACACACACAGTTGGATAAGTTCTTAATGAATTTGCCTCTGTATCACTATATAATTACCTATTTGGGGTTGGAAGATCTTAGTAAAATCCTTTTTTATAGTTAGAAGAGACTTGACTTGTTACCATCTATGTCTCAACAGGGAAATCATGTTGTCCATATGCCATTTTCATTATTGAGATGTTAAAGGGGGGTAAACATTTACCATTAAATTAGCTTGGTTGAATTCTGTACCAGTTGGGATTCCAGAAAACAGAGTCAACTGATATATAACAAGCATGTGTGCTGTATAAATGGATGATGATTATATACTAAATTTAACTTAGTGTAAGAATTAAATTAGAATTTCTATCTTTCTAACCAATTCACCAATAGAGGGTATTGAATAACCAACTTAAGGAAAATTTGAATTTGAATGGAGGATATACCTTTGCTAAATTATTTCCTTAGGGTAGAGGAAAAAAAAAAGAGTAACAAATAGAAAGTATGAAAAATATATCATTTAAAATAAAAAAGGACATATATTTTATACACAGAAATGAATAAATCATGTAGATACAAACACACAAAGATCTAAATGAACTAAGCTACATACTACACGTATATTAGTAGGAAGACTTAGTATCTTAAGTCATAAGTATTGCACATATATGTATTATGACAAAATGTAAAAAAATTCTTGAAGAGCAAGGTGGCATGATATATACTATTGAATATTAACATATATTATCATTACAAATTACAAAATGTTTAAGACTATGTGGAATAGTCCCAGGGATATAAATTAACAATGAAAAGTAATAGAGAAAGACATATGCGTATTATCATTTGACGTCCTATTTAATTGTGATGCTGGGTCAATTGTTTTCCTATAGAACATAAAAGAAATCCAAATCAGTGCCTTATCTCATGCAAACATATAAATTGTACATTGATTAATAATCTGTGGCCGGGCGCGGTGGCTCAAGCCTGTAATCCCAGCACTTTGGGAGGCCGAGACGGGCGGATCACGAGGTCAGGAGATCGAGACCATCCTGGCGAACACGGTGAAACCCCGTCTGTACTAAAAAATATACAAAAAAAAAAAAAAAAAAAAAACTAGCCGGGCGAGGTGGCGGGCGCCTGTAGTCCCAGCTACTCGGGAGGCTGAGGCAGGAGAATGGCGGGAACCCGGGAGGCGGAGCTTGCAGTGAGCTGAGATCTGGCCACTGCACTCCAGCCTGGGCGACAGAGCGAGACTCCATCTCAAAAAAAAAAAAAAAAAAATCTGTGTATTCAAAATCTACGTGTGTAAAACCACATTACTTGAAAACTTAAACGTAGTGTTTTGGGTTGGCTAGGGAACAAGAATCAAAGTGAATGATAGGGATAAGAATAATTTATTTTAGAGATTAGATCTTTCACATTTTTTGTAAAGCTAAGATGCTAAAGAGCTAAAAATCGATTAGAATATAAGAGACACAATTAACCAAGAACAACACAGTGGTGCTAGTGAAGAAGTCCATGGAAGGTGGTTTTCTTCATTTCTGGTAGTGGACTTGGAGCCACTGTACAGTGGCTGATAGTCAAGAAGGAAAGATGTATGCAAAGTGAGGAGAGTAAGATCAGAAATCATAAAGACAAATTAAAATCTTTTTCTCACTGCCTCTACGCTTGACGTGACAGCTGATCAGCAGGAGAAGTTCATACCACTTGAGCTGGATCTATCTGCACATGCACCTGGCCCAGGAAGCTGTAATGGGAGATCTGATGAGCAGTGGAGAACTGAACCAAAGCCCTTGGCTTTTGCTCCATACCAGTCAGGTGAGCCTGCAGATAAACCACAAGATGTGCAAGTGTTTGCTTACTTGCAATAATACTCATAGCTTAATAGCTTTACTTCTGCCTTACAAACCTAATTGAAAACAAAATAAGAAAAGTCTTATTGCCGACCTAAACACAGAAAGGAGTAAGTAAAGGGTTACTACAACAGGAAAAAAGAAAGACAAACTATAAAGTAATGGAGTTAACTAAGCAAAATTAAAATCTTCTGTTTTTCAAAAGACAACACAAAATTAAAAATACATGCCACAGCCTGCACAATATATTTGCAATACACACACTCATGTAGATTAACAGTTGTAATATAAATTTTCATATGAAGATATGTGCCAAAAGAAAAAAAACAATAGATATCATGAAATAATTGATAGATCAGAAGTTGAAAAGTCAGCAAATGTTTGAAAATATACTCAACCTCGTAATATCCAGTTAATATGCTTTGGAAATGTATGTGGTAACCTCAATTCCATGGGATTGGTGGAAATTAAATAGTTGGATGAAACCAAATGCTGTGAATATGTGGAAGAACAGGATACCTCAAAAAGTGGTAAGTGGGAAATCCATTAAAATATGCACTAAGAGAAAATTGGGGCAATATCTAGGAAAGTAAAATATTGTCATAACTTTGGGTCCAGCATTTCTACTCCTGGTTATACGCTCGGCAGACATCACCTTTGTACAAAAGTAGATTTGTACAATGTTTCTATTTTATCATCATTTGTAATTACAAATATTAGAAAGGAACAATCCTCTGAAGAATAGGAAAGCTGTGCCCTCTTTTGTCCAAGAAATTTTTATGAAATTCCAATATATTTGTGGATATATCAACATGAATAAATTATCAAACATAATATTAAGCCAAAATGCATAAGTATATAGAGAATAGGTTGTACAAGAAAAACAAAAATGAAATTAAAAGCTATTATACCATATATTTACAAAAAATTACATCCTTTCTATGTGTATCCAGTAACTAAACAAAAAATTCAATAAAAAAGATACATTTAAACCTCTAGATGACTGAGCTAGAATCAGGAATCCAATTCCTGAGCTGATCGGGAATCAAATAATAATTTATTTTTAATTTGTAAAATATAATTTGTAGTTCTTTGGGGAGATACAAATGATTGATAAATTATTATTTATGCTCTTTTTAAGTAGTGATATAAATCAGCCAACCTTCTATCATTGAACAGCCATGGAAAACTTGCATAAGCAGTGACTAGACATTCATGGACTAATTGCATAAATCCATTTCTTTAGCATGAAATTAAGTCTCAAATAAGATAAAGAGCTAAATTTTGTGTAACAATTTATTTAGTGAATTAACTCTTCAAATATACACCTTTACCTCCAACTTATCTTCCACTCCCACTCATCTTCCACTCCCACTCATCTTCCACTCCCATTCCAACAAAAAAGGGGGAGGGAATAACATGCTAGTGCTGGATTTTAGATCAATTTTCCTTATGTATTCATACGCATGAGCACCTCTGGAGGGGTTGCTGTAAAACATGCTGCTGGGCCCCAACCCTAGACTTTCTAATTCGATAGATCTGACATGAAATGACTTGTGTTTCTAACAAGTTCCACATGATGTCCATTCTCCTGACCTGGAGGCCACTCTATGACTGCCCCTCCATGAGACCCAGGCAAGCAGCACCAGCAACATAATAAGAGCACCATAGGCTTATTAGAAATGCAGAATATCTGGCTGCAACCCACATCTGCTGCACATGTTTTGTATCATTTATAATATAACAGTGCTTTTTAAAAAATACATTTTTCTTTTACAATAGTTTTCTAATTACAGAAAAATTGTGAAGATAGTGCAAAGAGTTCCTATATATTTGACAGTTTCCTTATGTAGTATCTTATGTTACTATAGTATACTTGTCACAATTATTGAACCCATACAATATGTTATTAAATAAAGTTCACAACTTATTGAAATTTCCCTAGATTGTATTTACTATTCTTTTTCTCTTCCAGAATCTCATCATGATATCGTGTTGCATTGAGTACTCATGCCTCCACAGGCTCTTCTTAGCTGTGACTGCTTCGTTTTCCTTGGTTTTGCCCACCTTACGGTTTACAGAAGTAGTGGTCAGGTATTTGGTAGTGTATCCCTCACTTGGGCTTTGCTTGATGCTTCTCTCCTGAGAAAACTGAGGATATGCATTTTGGGGAGGAAGGCCACAGAGTTGAAGTGACATTCTTTTCACATCATATCCGTGCTACATACTATCGAAAGGGCTAATCACTGTTGATGTTAATTGTAATCACCTGGCTAAGATATTCTTTGTCAGGATTTTGACTTTAAAGTTACTCTTTATGCTTTTCTTTCTCAGAAAATGCTTTTTGAGATGAAGTCACTCTGTGCAGCTGACATTTAAAAAGTAGGAAATTATGGTGACAGAGTATCTGTATAAATTATGTGCAGTTCTTTTATTTTCAGAGTTTGGAATTATAGCATTCCTATAAATCTTATTACTAATGGCTCCATGAATTGTGCACAACTGATATGTATTAGTGCACATGTTAAAAGCATGTGGGCATGAGCTGTATTTGAAAAAACATTCAGATGGAAGAGCTACCTGTTTTGGAGTGAATCTTAATTGGAACTTAATGATGCCTCCTACTAATTTACTATTTCAGTTGAACCTACAATATCAGCTGTAGCCCAAAAAATATAAGAGCTGCAATTCATGCAATTCAACATCAGCTGCCAAGGCCCACCTGGACTGCACCTGCAAAACCAGCTGTGGTTTCTTTGCTCTCACAATTCATGTCAGGGTTTTTCAGCCAATGCATCATTGGTTTCGAATTTTATATTGTTCCTCTCTCAATCCTCCACCCCTCTAGTTTCTAAATGATAGAGAATAATTAGGTGAGGTTTAAACTCTCAGGACTATTCAGGGTTTGTGGAGAATAGGAAGGTTTCTTCCAGGTTACAGCACAATTTTAAGAGCCTGTCAAGAAGTATCCAATATTAACAAGTAGAAAAGCAGCATGAGTATGAGGATGGAATTTCCTACAATACTTAGTACATGGAAAAAATGTAGAACATACCAAAAAAAGCAGATTGTAAAAAAATTTCACAAATAAACGTAGTTATAGAAATTAATTTATAATTCACGTTTTTAATATTTTTATTATGGTAAAATATATAGTATAAAATTTGCCATTTTAACCTCTTAAGTATAAAATTCAGTGGCATAATTGTATTTAGTTTTGTGCAACAATCACCAGTTTTCAAAAAATTTCAGCACTCCAAACAGAAACTCTGTCATTTAGTAACAACTCCCCATTTTTTATTCCTAATCCATCCCCCAGTAAACTCTAAACTAAATCTTGTCTCTATGAATCTCACTGTTCTAAATATTTGTTTAAGAGGAATCATACAACATTGACCCTTTTGTGTCTGGCTAATTTCACTTTGCATAATATTTAAAAGCTTTATCCATATAGTGACGTGTATCAGAACTTCATTCTTTTTTATGGCTCAATTATATTCCACAGTATGCATACACACCACATTTTGTTTATCCATTCGTCTGCTGATAGACACACGTGGGTTATTTCCTCCTTTTGGTTATTGTGAATAATGCTGCTATAAACACTAGTGTGCATTTATCTGAGTTCATGTTTTGCATTCAACATTTTAAGGTATCACCAAACTTTTCCACAGCAGCTACATCATTTTACATGCGGACCAACAAAGTATGATTCTCCAAATTTCCCAGTTACTCGTCAACTCTTGTTCTCCATTTTCTAACTATAGGATACTAGTAGGTATAACATAATGTCATTGTGATTTTGATTTGCAGTGGCCTAATAACTAATGGTTTTTGAACAACTTTCATGTTGTACTCATTGGCCATTTGCATATCTGTAGCAAAATGTCTATTCAAATCCTTTGCCTGCTTTTAATTGGGTTGTTTTGTCTTTTTGTTGAGTTGTAGGTTTTTAAGTCTTGATATAAATCTCTTACAAGATACATACTTCACAGTACATTGTCTCATCTTTTAAATAAGTTATTTCATTCTCTTACTGATGTTTTTATTATCCAAAGGTTTTAATACTTTTTAAAACTTGTACTGTGAATATGATATGCCCTGTAATTAACAAATTTAATTAAACAACTTAATCTTTAAAAGTAATTGCATGAATATTTTTGTCCTATTTGTTTCGTTCCTACTTCGTGAACACCAATGATCTGTTTGACAGATTGTCATTTTCCGTATTTCATACTAATTCTTTTTTCTTCTGCATTTTTTTCTTTCTAATCTTTGTGAATATATTGAATTTTCTTGCCTTGATAGTCTGACTAGAACCTCCAGCATATATATATATTTTGTTTGTTTGTTTGTTTGTTTGTTTTGAAACAGAGTTTTGCTCTTGTCCCCCAGGGTGGAGTGCAGTGGCATGATCTCAGCTCACTGCAACCTCTGCCTCCTGGGTTCAAGCAATTCTCCTGCCTCAGCCTCCTGAGCAGCCAGGATTATGGGCACCTGCCAGCATGCACACCTCTGTGTATTTTTGGTAGAGACAGGGTTTTTACCATGTTGGCCAGGCTGGTCTCGAACTCCTGACCTCAAGTGAACCACCCACCTCAGCATCCCAAAAATGCTGGGATTAGTCTTGAGCCACCACACCCAGCCTCTAGTATAATGTTTAATAATGGATGTGTTCCCAATCTTAGGGGACAAGCAGTTAGCCTTTCACTATTGCGTACAATTTTACTCATACAATATATTTTTATTTCTGTATTTTTACCTTTATTGAGATAAAAAATGTTAAAAACTCAAGAAGCACAACATGTAGATTGCATATATATATATACACATTGCAAAATTATTACAACAAAATTAATTAAAATATCAATCTACTGAATTTATTTTACTATTCACATGTGTGCACTGGAGAGGACACTTAAGATCTACTCCCTTAGCAAATGTAAAGTAAGTAGTACACTAATTTTTACTATAGTCACAATTTAGATTCTAGAACTTACTCTTAAGTAAAAGTTTGCACCCTTTGACCACAATCTCTTTATTTCCCCCATTTCCCACCCTTGGCAACCACCAACCACCATTCTACTCTCCATTGTTATAAGTTTTATATATATATATGATTCCAAGTATAAGTGAGATCATACAGTGTTTGTATTTTGTGTTTGGCTTATTTCATTTAGCATAATGCCCTCATTTTATAGCTGAATAATATGTCACTGTAATAGACAGACACACACACACACAACCATTTTGGTTTGACTTGCTTTTGTTTAAGATGTAAAGTTAGGTTATAAATTTAAGATTTTTCTTTTTTTAAATTTGTTGGTTATAGTTAAAATATCTAAGTACTGCATTTTCTATGACACATATGACTTCGTATGTGGTGTTTTTACTTTCATTTCTCTGAAGATATTTTCTAATATTTTCTAATTTCCCTTGTGCTTTATTTGATCAATTTGTTTAAAAGTTTGTCATTTAATTTTCATATATTTGTGAGTTTTCCAGTTTTTTTGTTACTAATTTCTGGTTACATATTTTTGTGTTCAGAAGGAAAACACATTGTAATATTTCAGTCTCCTTAAATTTGTTAAGGCTTGTTTTATGGTTTAAGTTGTGGTATATGCTGGAGAATGTTCTATGTAACTCTTTCCCTATCTAGAACTTCCAGTTGTATGTTGAATAAAAAATGTGTCTTCTGTGTTGGGTGGAATAGTTTGTGTATATATCTGGTACGTTTAATTGGTTTATCATATCATTCATGTCCACTATTTTCTTATCGGTTTTCTGTCCATCTCATTAAGAGACATCCAAGTGCTCTTTTGGTGACTATTTTCATGGGCTATTTTTATATTATTTTACTTTCAGCCTCTTCTTTGCATCTAAAGTAAGTTTCTTGTAGGTGGCACATACAGACAGATCATTTCATTAAATTGTTCTACTAAACTTTGCCTTTTAATTGAAGATTTAATGCATTTTATTCATTACTTATCAAAAAGGAGTTACTTAGCATTTATCCATTTGTTTGTCGTATTTTTTTTCAATTATTTCATTTTTGTAACTAGTTGATATTTTTGTAATGTACCACTTTGATTATCTCCTTTCTTTTATGTGTGTTTTAATTTTGTAGTGGTTACCTTGGGGATTACAATTAAGATCTTATATTTATAACAACTTAGTTTTAATTATATCAACATTATTTCAGCAGTATACAAATACTCTGCTTCTATACATCATCTACCTCTTTATATCGTTATTGTCACTGACTACATCTTTATACATTACATACCCATTGACATAAGTTTATAATTATTGTTTTGTACTTTTTCTTTAAATTCATATAGGAAATTAAGAGGAGTTTCAACCCCAACATTTAGTAATATTGCCATTTACATTTACATATGTAATTATCTTATCATCTTAAAAAAATTATATAGACTCAAGTTGATGTCTAGTGTCCTTTTGTTTCAGTCTAAATTCTTTATAGGGCAGGTCTACCAGTAATAAACCCTCTTATATTTAGTTTATCTGTGCATGCATTAATTTATTTTTCATTCTTCAACAAGATATAGATATATAATATGGATATAATTGTTTTACATTAGAAAATTGTGCAACTTATAGAATTATTGTCTCTTTTTTTTCTTTTACAAATTTCTTTTACAACTTTAAATATGTCATCCCACTGCCTTCTGGTCCCCATCATGTTTGATGAGAAATCATCTATAAATTTTACCGGGGATACCTTCTATGTGAGGATTTGCTTCTTTCTTGCTGCTTTGAAGATTCTATATTTCTCTCTCTCTTTGGCAACTTGATTATAATCTTTCTCTGTGTGGATATTTTTGGGTTTGTCCTAGTTGGAGATTCTTTAGCTTCTTAGGTATGCAGTTCATATCAGATTGGAGAAGGTTTTGACCACGATTTCTTCAGATATTTTTTCTGGTCCCTTCTCTTCCTCCTCTTCTTCTGAGACTCCTATAAAGTGTAGGTTGGTCCTCTTGTCCCAAATGCCCCTTGAATTCTAATCACATTTTAAAAAATTCATTTTTCTTTCTGCTACTAAAATTGTATTATCAGTTGTCCAATCTTCATCATCTTCACTGATTCTTTACTCAAAACTGTTGAATCTATTTAGTGATTTTTTTAAAAGTTTAGTTATTTTACTTTTGAGTTCTAGAACGTCTGTTTGTTTCCTTTCTACCATTTCTAACTCTTCACTGACAATATCACTTTGTTCATAAGTCATTTTTTAAAAATGTTATTTAGTTCTTTAGGTTCTTGAACGTATTTGAAATAGTTGATTTAAAGTCATTGTTTAGTAAGTTATTGCCTATGATTTCTCGTGGACAGTTTTTGTCAATCTATTTTTTCTTTGTATATACTTATGGGGTAAAATTTCAGTTTTGTTATGTGGCTGTATTATTCAGTGTTGAAGTCTGGCATTTTAGTGTAAACGATCATCACCCAAATAATGTACATTGTGCCCATTAAGTAATTTATCATCCCTTACTCTTCTCCCACCCTTTCACCTTTCTAAGTCCCCAATGTCTATTATTTCACACTTTATGCCCATTTGTGCATATTATTTAGCTTCCACTTTTAAATGAGACCATACAGTGTTTGAAGTTTAGTTTTTAAGTTGTTTCACTTAAGATATTTCAGTTCCATCCATGTTGCTCCAAAATACCATTTTATTCCTTTTCATGGCTAAATAGTATTCCATTTCATGTGTGTGTATTTATGTGTGTATTATATATACCATATTCTCTTCATCCATTGAAGGATACTTAGGTGTCTGTGTCTGTTATTGTAAATATTACTGCAATAAACATATGAGTGCAGGTATTCTTTAATACATTTTGTGTGTGTGTGTGTGGGATACCCCATAGTGAGATTGCTGGATTTGTTTCTCTGAGAAATCTCCATACTGTTTTTCAAAGAAGTTGTACTAATTTACACCCCACCTGGTGTATAAGCATTCTTTTTCACTGTGCACCTTGCCAACAAAATTTTTCTATTCGGTAGGAACAGACATTCTGACTAGCGTAAGCCGGTACCTCATTGTGGCTTTAATTTGCACTTCTCTGATGATGAGTGGTGTTAAGCATTGTTAATATTCTTATTGTCCATTTGTATGTCGTCTTTTGAAAAAGGAAAGAACTATTCATGTCCTTTGCCCACTTTGTGATAGGCTTATTTGGTTTGTTTGTTGTTGTTCTTTGAGTTCCTTACAAATTTTCAATATCAATCTCCTGTCAGTTGCAGTGTTTGCAAATATATTTTAATCTGCAGGTTGTCAGTTAACATTGTTATTTCTTTTACTGTGCCGAGGCTTTTTAATTAGATGTCATTTGTTTATTTTTGGTTTTATTGCTTGTGTTTTTCAGGGCTTAGTCATAAATTCTTTGCCTACACTATATTTTATATGTATTGTAGCTTAAGTTTGTTTTTATTTTTTTTTTCCTGATTGTTCTTAATGAACTTTGGACTATTACAATTTGATAGCATTATGTATCAGATTATCTTTCTCAAGGTTTGATTATCTTGATTATTGAAGGCTACATTTGTTCAGCCAGTGTTTTGACAGATATTTTGTTGAACGTCAGGAGCTTAAACAAAATAGTATACGACAAATAACAGTCTTTCCAATCTTTGAGGATTGACCCAGGGCCAGGGCACTCCTTTTACACTTAACGGGGCTATTTGTAATTCTGCCTCAGCCTCAGCTTTGACTTCGTGCTTACACTGAACTTATAGATCAGCCAGTGATGAAAACTTAAGTCTTTTTTGGGCAGATGTCATCTCCTGGACCTGCACATTGCTTTCTAGTTTTTCCAGTACACAAAAGCACATTCGAAGCCATAATTTTTTGAAAAAAACTCATTTCACATCTTCTCTTTTCTTCTTACTCCTTAGACTATGTATTGTATGTCATAACCATAATATTTTACTCCTGGAAGTTTTGGGTTTTTAAATCACTTTTTAATGTTATTGAAAAATGCCTACCCGTTTTCCACCCTGTGTTTCAAGCTAAAAAATACAAACAGATATGAATGCCTTATGTGAGCCCTTCTGTCTCCAGATATATCAGAACTGATAAGTTATATTATTAATACACAAGCGAGACTTTAAACAATATGAATTAAAGAGGGTAACATTATAGTCCTAAAATATAGAATAATTCCAAGTCATCCTATTAATCATATTAATTATTATAAACCATAATTAATGCATTCATAATTATATTAATATTTGAATAGAAGTTATAGGATTAATATTTATATTAATAACCTATTAATACTACTTCAATACATAAACATCAAAATGATAGAGATACAAATTCATAATTATAATGGAACATTTTTAACAGATCCAATAAAACACAAGACCAATATCACTACATCTTATACCAATAATACACCAATCTTACAAATATTGATTACTTAATGGTTCATAATGCAACTTCAACAGTCTTCCAAGGACTGAAAGTGTATGTAGTAATTGTAGGACACCAAAAATAATTATGCTGATGTCTAGACAAGGCCTTAAAGGGTTGTGATATTCAATATTCTTCTAAATAGAAAACAGGTCAAAGAGGAAATCATAATGGAAATTAGAAAATATTTTAAAATGAAAGCTAAACATCGGAATGTAACTAAATCCATACATAACAGACCTGTGGCATCTCATATGTGTATTATAAAAGACTGAAAATCCATATATTAAAAATCAACTCAAAATACCAGAAAGAGTTCAAAGTAAATTAAAAATAGGAAAAATATAATAATGTAGAGTAGAGCATAATGAAACTAAAACTAAGCATAAATAAAATATTGTTATTTTCAAGTGACAAAAATGATACATTTGTAGAAAGGCTGATCAGGGTTAGTTGATAGAAGACATATACAACAAAATCACAATGACAAACAGACGTTAGCACCAGATTCTGCCAAAAATAAAACCTATCTTGTTATGAATGATTTTTATCATGAAATAAAAACTTAGCTTTAAATAACAAAGAATAGATGAAATAGAAAACACATAAACCTTACAACTCATATATTCAATATAAAATAATTCAACTCCTTAATCTTGTAATATAAAAATTTAAATGTTGCCTATTTAATGATTCATGATGCAAATAATTAACTATAAAACAATACAATGACAGCAGTATAAAAAATATTTGTCACTGAAGAAATTGCAGGTCTATATAATTTATCCTGCAAACTCTAATAATGCTAAAGGAAAAGCAACACGCCTATCTTACAAACCGTTGGCAGAGTATAAACAAAACAGAAAATATGTCACAATTCATTTTCTGAGGCTAACATAACCTCTTTACGAATAACTGAGATGGTAAAATTATGATTTTAAATTATGATTTTTAAATTATTTTTAAAGGGAAAAATCATAATTATAGGTAACTAATTCAAGAACAGAGTGGAAATATTAAGCAAAATATTAGCAAACTGATCAAAACATACATCATCTCTTGGTTTAAATCCAATTCATTTTTACACTAGAAAATCAAATATTGTAATTTATCTGAGATGCTGAATAGGAAAAAAGTCTGTCACAATAAATGCAGAAAAAGCTTTTAACTAGCTGCAATATATATGAATAAGGAAAATGCTCTTAGCAAATCAGAAATAAGAATGAAACTTCCACAACCTGAAAATAGTTACCTACAAAAGCCAATAGCAAGTATATTAACCAGGAAATATTATTTTTCCTCAGATCAGGCATGAAACAAACACTAATGCCATTTCTATTTGACTATGAGCTAAATGCTTTCTCCATTGACTGAAAAGTTTAACAGCTTATCCAAGATCATTTTATTCCATACATACATAATAGCATTTAGTTGTCACTAAGTTTGGTTTATATAGATGACTTGTCTATTCCACTTTTTTCCGCACTGGCTTCTTTCTCTTAAATATGTTGTGATATACATCTATGTTGCATGTAACTGTATTTCACTTAGTTCCATTGCCAAAAAGTATTGCTGTACTATAGTCCGGTTTATTTTCCATCTTACTGCTGATAGTAATTGACTCACTTTTAGTTTGGAGTATTCATAAACAAATCTCTCAAACATTTCTAACACCTTGATACATATGTGCAAAGACTAAAGATTATCTAGAGTTGGAATCGCTGGGTCATACCATACATGGATCATCAACGTTGCCAAACTGACAAAGTCACTGTGCCATTGTATACCCTCTACAGCAAAGTAGGAGACGTTCATTTCTTTCTTTCTTTCTTTCTTTTTGAGACAGAGTCTTGCCTGTAGCCCAGGCTGGAGTGCAGTGGTGAGATCTCAGCTCACTGCAAGCTCTGCCTCCCGGGTTCACGCCATTCTCCTGCCTCAGCCTCCCAAATAGCTGGGACTACAGGCGCCCGCCACCACCCCCCACTATATATATATATTTTTTTGTATTTTTAGTAGAGACGGGGTTTCATTGTGTTAGCCAGGATGGTCTTGATCTCCTGACCTCGTGATCTGCCGGCCTTGGCCTCCCAAAGTGCTGGGATTACAGGTGTGAGCCACCGTGCCTGGCCTTAGGAGACGTTCGTTTCTACATGGTATAACTAATAACACTTACTATAATCATTTTTTTAATTATACCAGTCTGGAATCCTGTTTAAAATTATATATTCATATTTAGAAAGATTTTCCCTTATGATTTTTGTTTTTCATCTTGTTTAAAAACTTTTTTTTCTAGTTCATTTTAAAAAATTATTATACTTTCAGTTCTAGGGTACATGTGCACAATGTGAAGGTTTGTTACATATACATACATGTGCCATGTTGGTGTGCTGCACCCATTAACTCATCATTTACATTAGGTATATCTCCTAATGCTATCCCTCCCCCCTACCCCTTCCCCACAATAGGACTCTGTGTGTGATGCTCCCCTTCCTGTGTCCAAGTGATCTCATTGTTCAGTTCCCACCTACGAGTGAGAACATGTGGTATTTGGTTTTCTGTTCTTGTGATAGTTTGCTGAGAATGATGGTTTCCAGCTGCATCCATGTCCCTACAAAGGACACGAACTCATCCTTTTTTATGGCTGCATAGTATTCTATGGTGTATATGTGCCACATTTTATTAATCCAGTCTGTCACTGATGGACATTTGGGCTGGTTCCAAGTCTTCACTATTGTGAATAGTGCCACAATAAATATATGTGTGCATGTGTCTTTATAGCAGCATGATTTATAATCCTTTGGGTATATACCCAGTAATGGGATGGCTGGGTCAAATGGTATTTCTAGTTCTAGATCCAGATCCTTGAGGAATCACCACACTGTTTTCCACAATGGTTGAACTAGTTTACAGTCCCACCAACAGTGTAAAAGTGTTCCTATATCTCCACATCCTCTCCAGCACCTGTTTTTCCTGATTTTTTAATGATTGCCATTCTAACTGGTGTGAGAAGGTATCTCATTGTGGTTTTGATTTGCATTTCTCTGATGGCAGTGATGATGAGCATTTTTTCATGTGTCTGTTGGCTGTATGAATGTCTTCTTTTGAGAAGTGTCTGTTCATATACTTTGCCCACTTTTTGATGGGGTTGTCTCTTTTTTTCTTGTAAATGTGTTTGAGTTCTTTGTAGGTTCTGGATATTAGCACTTTGTCAGATTGAGTAGATTGCAAAAATTTTCTCCCATTCTGTATAGGTTGCCTGTTCACTCTGATGGTAGTCTCTTTTGCTGTGCAGAAGCTCTTTAGTTTAATTAGATCCCATTTGTCAATTTTGGCTTTTGTTGCCATTGCTTTTGGTGTTTTAGACATGAAGTCCTTGCCCATGCCTATGTCCTGAATGGTATTGCCTAGGTTTTCTTCTAGGGTTTTTATGATTTTAGGTCCGACATTTAAGTCTCTATTTCATCTTGAATTAATTTTCATGTAAGGAGTAAGGAAAGGATCCAGTTTCAGCTTTCTACTTATGGCTAGCCAATTTTCCCAGCACCATTTATTAAATAGGGAATCCTTTCCCCATTGCTTGTTTTTCTCAGGTTTGTCAAAGATCAGATGGCTGTAGATGTGTGGTATTATTTCTGAGGGCTCTGTTCTGTTCCATTGGTCTGTATCTCTGTTTTGGTTACCAGTATCATGCTGTTTTGGTTACTGTAGCCTTGTAGTATAGTTTGAAGTCAGGTAGCATGATGCCTCCAGCTTTGTTCTTTTTGCTTAGGATTGCCTTGGCAATGAGGGCTCCTTTTTGTTTCCATATGAACGTTAAAGCAGTTTTTTCCAATTCTGTGAAGAAACTCATTGGTAGCTTGAGGGGGATGGCATTGAATCTATAAATTACCTTGGGCAGTATGGCCATTTTCACGATATTGATTCTTCCTATCCATGAGCATGGTATGTTCTTCCATTTGTTTGTGTCCTCTTTTATTTCACTGAGCAGTGGTTTGTAGTTCTCCTTGAAGAGGTCCTTTGCATCCCTTGTAAGTTGGATTCCTAGGTATTTTATTCTCTTTGAAGCTATTGTGAATGGAGTTCATTCATGATTTGGCTCTCTGTTTGTCTGTTACTGGTGTATAAGAATGCTTGTGATTTTTGCACATTGATTTTGTAGCCTGAGACTTTGCTGGAGTTGCTTATCAGCTTAAGGAGATTTTGGGTTGAGACAGTGGGGTTTTCTAAATATACAATCATGTCATCTGCAAACAGGGACAATTTGACTTCTTCTTTTCCTAACTGAATACCCTTGATTTCTTTCTCTTGCCTGATTGCCCTGGCCAGAACTTCCAACACTATGTTGAATTGGAGTGGTGAGAGAGGGCATCCCTGTCTTGTGCCAGTTTTTAAAGGGAATGCTTCTAGTTTTTGCCCATTCAGTATGATATTGGCTGTGGGTTTGTCATAAATAGCTCTTATTATTTTGAGATACGTTCCATCAATAACGAATTTATTGAGAGTTTTTAACATGAGGGCTGTTGAATTTTGTCAAAGGCCTTTTCTGCATCTATTGAGATAATCATGTGGTTTTTGTCTTTGGTTCTGTTTATATGCTGGATTACATTTATTGATGTGCGTATGTTGAACCAGCCTTGCATCCCAGGGATGAAGCCCACTTGATCATGGTGGATAAGCTTTTTGATGTGCTGCGGATTCGGTTTGCCAGTATTTTGTTGAGGATTTTTGCATCGATGTTCATCAGGGATATTGGTCTAAAAGTCTTTTTTTTGCTGTTGTATCTCTGTCAGGCTTTGGTATCAGGATGATGTTGGCCTCATAAAATGAGTTAGGGAAGATTCCCTATTTTTCTATTGTTTGGAATAGTTTCAGAAGGAATGGTACCAACTCCTCCTTGTACCTCTGGTAGAATTAGGCTGTGAATCTGTCTGGTCCTGGACTTTTTTTGGTTGGTAGGTATTAATTATTGCCTCAATTTCAGAGCCTGCTATTGGTCTATTCAGGGATTCAACTTCTTCCTGGTTTAGTTTTGGAAGAGTGTAAGTGTCCAGAAAATTATCCATTTCTTCTGGGTTTTCTAGTTTATTTGCATAGAGGTGTTTATAGTATTCTCTGATGGTAGTTTGTGTTTCTGAGGGGTTGGTGGTGATATCCCCTTTATCATTTTTTATTGCGTCTATTTGATTTATTGCATCTTTTCTTCTTTATTAGTCTTGCTAGCAGTCTATCAATTTTGTTGATCTTGTCAAAAAACCAGCTCCTGGATTCATTGATTTTTTTGGAGGGTTTTTTGTGTCTCTATCTCCTTCAGTTCTGCTCTGATCTTAGTTATTTCTTGCCTCTGCTAGCTTTTGAATGTGTTTGCTCTTGCTTCTCTAGTTCTTTTAATTGTGATGTTAGGATGTCAATTTTAGATCTTTCCAGCTTTCTCTTGTGGGTATTTAGTGCTATAAATTTCCCTCTACACACTGCTTTAAATGTGTCCCAGAGATTCTGGTATGTTGTGTCTTTGTTCTCATTGGTTTCAAAGAACATCTTTATTTCTGCCTTCATTTCGTTATGTACCCAGTAGTCATTCAGGAGCAGGTTGTTCAGTTTCCATGTAGTTGAGTTTCTTAGTCCTGAGTTCTAGTTTGATTGCACTGTGGTCTGAGAGTTTGTTATAATTTCCGTTCTTGTACCTTTGCTGAGGAGTGCTTTACTTCCAATTATGTGGTCAATTTTTGAATAAGTATGATGTGGTGCTGAGAAGAATGTATATTCTGTTGATTTGGGGTGGAGAGTTCTGTAGATGTCTATTAGATCTGCTTGGTGTAGAGATGAGTTCAATTCCTGGATATCCTTGTTAACTTTCTGTCTCATTGATCTGTCTAATGTTGACAGTGGGGTGTTAAAGCCTCCCATTATTATTGTATGGGAGTCTAAGTCTCTTTGTAAGTCTCTGAGGACTTGCTTTATGAATCTGGGTGCTCCTGTATTGGGTGCATATATATTTAAGATAGTTAGCTCTTCCTGTTGAATTGATCCCTTTACCATTATGTAATGGCCTTCTTTGTCTCTTTTGATCTTTGATGGTTTTAAGTCTGTTTTATCAGAGACTAGGATTGCAACCCTTGCTTTTTTTTTGTTTTCCATTTGCTCGGTAGATCTTCCTCCATCCCTGTATTTTGAGCCTATGTGTGTCTCTGCATGTGAGATGGGTCTCCTGAATACAGCAAATTGATAGGTCTTGACTCTTTATCCAATTTGCCAGTCTGTGTCTTTTAATTGGACCGTTTAGTCCATTTACATTTAAGGTTAATATTGTTATGTGTGAACTTGATCCTGTCATTATGATATTAGCTGGTTATTTTGCTCGGTAGTTGATGCAATTTCTTCCTAGCATCGATGGACTTTATATTTTGACATGGTTTTGCAATGGCTGGTACCTGTTGTTCCTTTCCATGTTTTGTGCTTCCTTCATGATCTCTTGTAGGGCAGGTAGCAAAATCTCTTAAGCATTTGCTTGTCTGTAAAGGATTTTATTTCTCCACTTATGAAACTTTGTTTGACTGGATATGAAATTCTGGGTTGAAAATTCTTTTCTTTAAGAATGTTTAATATCGGTCCCCACTCTCTTCTGGCTTGGAAAGTTTCTGCGGAGAGATCTGCTGTTAGTCTGATGGGCTTCCCTTTGTGTGTAACCTGACCTTTCTCTCTGGCTGCCCTTGACATCTTTTCCTTCATTTCAAGTTTGGTGAATCTCACAATGATGTGTCTTGGAGTTGCTCTTCTCGTGGAGTATCTTCGTGGCGTTCTCTGTATTTCCTGAATTTGAATGTTGGCCTGCCTTACTAGGTTGGGGAAATTCTCCTGGATGATATCCTGCAGAGTGTTTTCCAACTTGGTTCCATTTTCCCTGTTACTTGCAGGCACACCAATCAGATGTAGATTTGGTCTTTTCCCATAATCCTATACTTCTTGGAGGCTGTGTTCATTTCTTTTTACTCTTTTTTTCTCCACACTTCTCTTCTCGCTTCATTTCATTCATTTGATCTTCAATCACTGGTACTCTTTCCTCCAGTTGATCAAGTCGGTTACTAAAGCTTGTGCATTTGTCATGTATTTCTTGTGTTATGGTTTTCATCTCTATCAGTTATTTTAAGGTCCTCTTTGCATTGATTATTCTAGTTATCCATTCATCCATTCTTTTTTCAAGGTTTTTAGTTTCTTTGCACTCGTTACGTAGTTCCTTCTTTAGCTCTGAGAAGTTTGATCGACTGAAGCTTTCTTCTCTCAAATCGTCAAAGTCATTCTCCGTCCAGCTTTGTTCCGTTGCTGGCGATGAGCTGCATTTTTCCCCATCTTTGTGGTACTATCTGCCTTTGGTCTTCGATGATGGTGATGTACTGATGGGGTTTTGGTGTGGGTGTCCTTTCTGTTTGTTAGTTTTCCTTCAGTCAGGACCCTCAGCTGTAGGTCTGTTGGAGTTTGCTTGAGGTCCATTCCAGACTGTGTTTGCCTGGGTATCAGCAGCGGAGGCTGCAGAAGATAGAATATTGCTGAACAGCGAGTGTTGCTGTCTGATTCTCACTCTGGAAGCTTTGTCTCGGGGGTGTAGCCCACCCTGTGAGGTGTGAGGTGTCGGTCTGCACTTCAGTTGAAAATGCAGAAATCACCCGTCTTCTGTGTCACTCATGCTGGGAGCTGGAGGCTGGAGCTGTTCCTATTCAGCCATCTTGGGCATGTCCTAAAAACTCTTTTCAACTCCAGAGAAGTTCATGATAATATTTCGGTACACCAACTGCTTAAAATCTTTATATTTTTATCAAAGAAGCATTATGTACATTTCTATGTATACTTTTTTGGAAATGATATTGTATAGGAATTCAATTTTATTTGTATATAGACATGGCAATGTGGTATCTCAATTTATTAAAATATTTGTTCTTTCCTTATTTATCTACCACAACATATCTCTGATATATCAGGGGTCCATGTAACTATAGGTCTATTTTGTGGTTCTCTTTTCTGTTCCAACATCGATTTCCAAATGCTTGTACCAATTCCACATTTTCTTAATCACTTTAGCTATATAAAAAGTTATACTATCTTATAGATTCTCATTTCACCTTGTTTTCCTTTAGAAATATTCTGCCTAATAGACTCTCTCTTTTCATTTATATGCATATAATATATGAATACCTTTGTCACATTCAACAAAAATATTTTATATTATTGGAATTATATTGCATATACATAAAAATTTGTGGAGACTTAATATCTTTATAAGGTGGAATTGTCAATAATTCTAAAGGGTCTGAAATTTTATTTTAAATGTCAGCTCTCCAGTTAGCCTGCCACAGTTTCAAGAATGCTGACTTGGGGAACACAGACTTTATACTATGCAAAGATTAGGCTGTCTAACCCTTGCCTGAGAAAGAGACATTATTTTATTACATAGGATAAATTTTACATGGGGTGTTTATTATATTAATATAATCAGCAACAGTTTTGAAAAGATAGTAGGAAAAAAAGGAGTTTATGATTCTGAATGAATAACATGCAGAAACATGAGAGGCCCATGAATAGTATTTTTCCCAACAGTAATCTTTCTTTTGGCAATCATGGCATATCTTAATGTTTATGTGTTAATATATGTAGATTTAGGAAGAATATCTCTAGGAGAAAAGAATATTTATGTATGGAGGGTCTTCCAGGGTGCTTCTGTTTTGCAGGCGATTATCCAGATCTCGAGCTTCATGGTACTTACGTGGATATTCTCTTCATAACTATTTCTTAAAGTATACATACATATTTTACAAAATCTGTAACATATCTCATGAGAAAATAAAATGTGTAAAATAATTCTTAAAAAAATATATAAGCAATACAGCCCAATAGGAGACAGGACCAATATGGATTTGAGCTAACTTATTGCTTGATTGCATTTGTTTGTTAGTCGTTGTCTGGCTCTGGTTTTTCTACACTTCTGGGAATATCACTCCAGGGATTCCAACTAAGAGCCTAAAGTTTGGGAAATTATTAAGGACTTTTGACTTATGTGCCTTATGGAAGAAAAAAGTGCAACCTATGATTTTTATTATTTTAGATCAATGGATTTTACACATGAATGCCTTTGTTAAATTGGTAAAGACATAGATGCTATGTTTTTGCAAAAAAAAAGTATAAATAGAAATGTACATAAAGACATTGTCTTATCTATAATTTCAAAAGATTCATGGGTCTACCTAAGAACATTCCCAGATCAACCGTCAACTCATGTTAAGAGCCAGTTCTTTCTTCAGGGTTTTCAACCTAGTTGAGGATGCAGGACACGTTTTTTTTAAGCAATTAACAACACTAATGACAACATGAAGAACATTCAAACTGCCAGATGAAAAGCATAACCGGTAATAAATGTAGTAGTACAGAAGAATGAAGAGTTAGAAAAATCTTGGACACTGATGAAGTGTTGATAGAGGAGATAAGATCCAAATGACGAATAAGATGAAGAAAAATGTAGAGAATGAAGAGGGCTTCTATGTAAAATCAACAGATAGTGAAAAGGCAGAAAAGCAAAATAAATGCTGTTTATTTTTGGCAAGGGTGATGTTGGATGAATTGGGTCAATACTTATGTATCCAATAATGTAAAAGCACTAATTGTATAGACGTAAGAGCAACAAGAGAAAATAATGTGCTCAGGACACTGCACTCAAAACGAAGTCACCAACAACTTTAGTTTAAAAAGTGATGTCAAAATTAAATCTTAAAACTATGAAAGATAAAGACAAAGACAAGTAAATAGCTGTAGCTAAGGTGAACAAGGAGGCAAAACTTTTCTATGCGGATTTAAAATTTGTTTAATGATGAAGTATAATGTACGGTTCAAACTGATAGCAGTTCAGTACCAAGGGAGACCAGGATGCTACAGAGTTACTTTTATATCAATTGTTATGCTTAGATTTTATTTTATGAAAAATGAAGACATAGGTAGAGAGAAATAAACACCATTGTGCTGACCTCAGAAGAGAAAGAAATAGCTTTGAGTAAGATGCACTGAATTCTTACATGTTCATTTGCATTACACCAAAACATCATTCTATAAGAAGACGATGTCAAAGAAATATTAGTCACTTAAGACACATTGTACCTAAAATATGTTTTAAACTAATCATGCCAATTTTTGGAATTAAAACTCAACATAGTTCTTACATGTTATTGTGAACAATATATTATGACATATAGTGACTATGAAACATACTTTTTTGAAATTGTTTATATCTACTTTTTAAATGGCAAACTATAGTTTGGTAAAAAGAATATGAGAGGTTAATATTATGAAAGAATATCTACATTGATGTAGAATTTAAGGTACAAATTTAGAAATCTATCACTGCTATAAAATGAGTTGATATTTTTATATAAAGGTATTTTATCTGTCCTTTAATAATTATAGCAAATTTATGCTTAATGGTATAAGTTATTTTAAAATATAATTGCATTGCACTGTTAACAAATATATATCTAAATGACAAGGTGTCTATCAAATAGAATGTTTGAATTATTTAAAATTTTCATTTCCTTATTGATTTGTGTGTTCTTTGTTGATAGTGGACATACTATGTTGCCAATTATTAGATTAACAGTACTGAAATCTGTGAAACGTATTTCACATGTACTTTATTATTATAGGCACAACAAAATGGTGTCAAAACAAGAGTTAAGAGAGCATCCAGCAGCTTAAGGGAAAGAACATCCTACGATCTCATTACATTTTATGCATAAGGATGCTTGCTTCGGGGACCACTGGATATACACATGGCTCCTACTCTCCTTTTATTATAGTCATAAAGAGCAACTGAAGCTCATAAAAAGTAGCTGGCAGATTTGTAAAAGATATAACAGCTTGTTCACAGAGTTTCTATAGAGCCATCTAAGGAAAATTTCCTTTCCAAAGCATTGCTAGGAGCTATATATCTTAGAACTGCCTACTTTGTCACAGTAAACTGAGTATTCATCCTGTCATCTAGTTTGCCAAACAAGGACCTGTTCTCTTTGACTTTTTCCTCAATAACAGTCGACAGTGTATACATGAAATATGAGAATTCCATACTTACAGAGTTATGGTATCTGTCCTGAGGTGAAGGTCAAAGAGTGTGGGTGTGTGTGTTTGCAAGATAGTTCTTGTTGTAAATTTATTAAATTTATTAATTGGCACCTACTTTATAGCCATTCTGGACATACACATGGGCAGAGGATGTAGCCGCCTTTGTGTAAAAATTTGAGAGGTATTTAACTGTCTCTGCTGACAAGCCTGATGGCCTAAAATGTTCACACTATATAATCTGACCTTTATTTTTAATGAACATAAAGACTAAGCATTATAATGTTATCTAGAAGCTAATGTATAGTTGTCCAATAACAGCTAATAAATTCACTAAAATTTAGTAAGCTAAAATTAGCTTATTAAATAAGTTTCCAATGAATAAATCAACCCTTCTGGGTAATATAAAATGGCAACAATAATTGTTGGGAAGTGTTTCAAAAAGTTCCAGATTATTTACTTCGACCACAGAATCTGGGAAGGGGGAGTTCAGAAAATGTAGAAGGAATAAAGAAAACCCTAAGTGTGTATTAGGACTAAAGAACTCTGAAAGGAAAAGAATAAAACAGAGGCATACAGTGACAGAAAGAAACTGATACGGTTTCCGAAGGCAGCCCAGCTGGAAGGAAATGTACTAACTGCCGCAATCTCCCAGAAACATGAAGTGGGGGTGTAATATGTGATATATCTCCTGTCACAAGGTACCTAATCTACATCAATGGTTTATCAAAGATCTGTATTTCTTCCAGCTCTCTACTCCATCGTCCATGTAGTATAACCCTCATTGGCTGGAATCATAATGACATCTGCATCTGGAACTAGCCACCAGTGTAACACCTACAAAATGCACGGCGACCTTCAGACCAAATGAAAAGTCTACAGGGTGAGAACCTGAAAATCCAGCAATGAGGAGAAAAAAGTTATTTCCCATTAAGAACACTTTTCAGAAGCGACACAATTCCAGTTATTGATTCATCCCGTTTACTAGAACCTGTTCATCTGGCTATGCCTAAAAGCAAGGGAAAACTGAAATAGTGGCTTTTGTATTTCGTAACTCAGCCTAACCTAGCTTCAGAAGTTTCAATAAAGAAAATATATTGAAATATTTTTATAGTATCTATTCACTTCAAAATACATTTTTGTCTCAGCTCAATCTTTCATTTTAATATCCTATCATACTCCTACATATAAGTTTAGATATAATTTTAACTTCTTTCCAAGGGACATTGTTTCTTATAATCAAAGCAGTGCAACTATCTGCTAAGTCATTGCTTTCCTATTATAAGCTGTTTTTATTACAATCAACCTGTGCAAAACAACAGCATGCTTTGCAATGATTAAACACCAATGAATACTTTCTTGACATAATAAGCAAAACAAGTATGGCCCCACAGTCTCATCTCAGTTTCCATAAGTCACTATCAATTCAGGTGTAAAATACAGAAAACACATGCATTGAAATTTTTGATTCCTCCAAATGAAAGATAAATTATACAGCAATATTGAGTTGTAATCTCTAAAACCAAATGTATGTGTTTTCCACATAAAGCAACACAAACTGATAGGTGTATAACAGCCCAAGAACTGAACGTTGACACCAGTCTCAAGAACAGACCATTGATTATCACGATTAAAAACTCCAAAATGCACCGGACCTCATGGGCACAGGAGGTCTTTCAGGGAGTGAGCATCATTGTGATAGGATGGATATGGATACGCTAAGATGTTTCTGAATTCTATTAATATATTCTGTATTCTAGTAATATAGAATATAATACATAGAATATATATAATTAGAATGTATAATTAAATATAATAGAGAACATAATTCTATATTCTAATAATATATATGAACCAAGACAAAATGATTAGGTTAATAAATAATTTTGGAAGGCCAGCTAGACAAAGTAATGTATAGGCCCAATTGAGTGTTGGTGGATAGCAAAATACCATGTCACCATCAAGAAATAGGTCTAATTTAATACCTCTTGGTTTACTTAGTAGAAGTAGCAGTTGTAGTCATATTGTTAGCATAATGCTTTATGACAGTCAAAATCAGAATTATAAAATTATTCTTACTATATAGCTTGTGCTTTTTATTTGAATCCTTAATTTTTAATTTTAATTACCAAGCAGATTTTATAGTCTCATTTTATATTGTAGTACACATGAAGACAGACAGACATAAACGTACACACAAATCCAATTTTTTATCTACTCATACCAATTTAAAAATACATAATTTGGCAAAGCACAATGGCTCATGCCTGTAATCCCAGCACTTTGGGAGGCTGAGGAGGGGCAGATCACTTGAGGTCAGGAGTTCAAGACCAACCTGTCCAACATGGTGAAATACAAAACTTAAAATGCAAAAATTAAAAATAGTAAAAATACAAAAATTAGCCGGGCGTGGTGGCGCATGCCTTTAATCCCAGCTCCTCAGGAGGCTGAGACAGGAGAATCGTTTGACTCCAGGAGGCACAGGCTGCAGTGAGTCCAGATCATACCACTACACTCTAGCCTGGGAGACATAGTGAGACTTTGTCTCTAAATAAATAATATACAACTCACCAGATAATTTTTTTTTGACCACTATCAGTCATTTCACCTAACAATCTTCACGAAATTGACTGACTTCATTTGGTAAAAGTACAGTGCTATTCCATGTGAATTCCCTTCACACAGAATTCGTGAAGCTTTTCAACTTTCTCAGCTGATTCTTGATAACATTTTTTACTCTAACATTATAATGCACATTTGTTTGCATACACTTATTATATACTCTATTACATTTACAAATTTGAATTATATTTAAATCCCAAACAGCTTTCTCTAGTTTATTCATTATCTGTTTTACTAATGTTACATTTTTTATGGTATGTTAGGTATGACTCAAATTTTCCTTAACCCTTACCAGGATTATTTTTGTTATAGAAATGTACATTAAGGACAGCCATTTTTTATTTTTTTAAAAAGATGTGTAAGATTTAAATTAACAATGATGTTCATCTTTTACTAAACTTTGGTTAAAAAAGTAAAGAAATATGAGCTCAGTTAATATAAATGCTTTACCCAGTTTTCATAAAGGGAAATGGACATAGATCTGTGTAATTGAAAATTTTTAAACAATTTATGGATAATTAAGTAAACATTTTATTATTATGGTAAGTGCAGTGATTGAATAGGAAGTAATTCCCAGTGAATGGGAAGAATAGACCAGAGGCCTCAGAAATAATTCCTCACATCTACAACCATCTGATCTTTGACAAACCTGACAGAAGCAATGGAGAAAGGATTCCCTATTTAATAAATGGTGTTGGGAAAACTGGATAGCCATATGCAGAAAACTGAAACTGGACCCCTTCCTTACACATTATACAAAACTTAAGATAGATTAAAGACTTAAATGTAGGACCTAAAACCATAAAAACTCTAGAAGAAAACCTAGGCAATCTCATTCAGGACATAGGTATGGGCAAAGACTTCATGACTGCAATGCCAAAAGCAATGGCAGCAAAAGCCAAAATTGACAAATGGGATCTAATTAAGCTAAAGAGCTTCTGCAAAGCAAAAGAAACTATCATCAACATGAATCGACAACCCACAGAATGGGACAAAATTTTTGCAATCTATCCATCTGACAAAGGGCTAATATCCAGAATCTATAAGGAACTTAAACAAATTTACAAGAAAAAAACAACCCCATCAAAAAGTAGGCAAAACATATGAACAGACACTTCTCAGAAGAAAACATTTATGTGGCCAAAAATTATATGAAAAATAGGTTATCATCACTGGTCATTAGAGAAATGCAAATCAGAACAACAATGAGATACCATCTCATGCCAGTTAGAATGGCAATCATTAACGAGTCAGGAAACAACAGATGATGGAGAGGATCTGAAGAAATAGGAAGGCTTTTACACTGTTCATGGGAGTGTAAATTAGTTCAACCCTTGTGGAAGACAGTGTGGCAATTCCTCAAGGATCTACAACCAGAAATACCACTTGACCCAGCAATCCCATTACGGGTATATGCCCCAAGGATTATCAATGATTCTACTATAAAGACACAAGCACACATGTTTATTGCAGTGCTATTCACAATAGCAAAGATTTGGAACTAACCCAAATGCCCATCAATGATACATTGGATAAAGAAAATGTGGCACATTTACACCATGGAACACTATGCAGCCATAAAAAACGATGAGTTCATGTCCTTTGTAGGGACATGGATGAAGCTGGAAACCATCATTCTCAGCAAACTAACACAGACACAGAAAACCAAACACCATATGTTCTCACTCATAAGTGGGAGTTGAACAATGAGAATACATAGACACAGGGTGGGGAACATCACACACTGGGGCCTGTTGGAGGGTGCGGGGCTAGGGGAGGGATAGCATTAGGAGAGATGCCTAATGTACATGATGGGTTGAAGGGTGCAGCAAACCACCATGTCAAGTGTCATTCTGCGCATGTATCTCAGAACTTAAAGTATAATTTAAAAAAAGGAAGTAAATCATTTCCTCAAATATACCTTAATTAATAAATAAGAAAGAAAAACAGAGAATCCAAATATCACCTACATTACTGATCAAATTGATTTTAAGGTTAAATCATCTTATTCACTAAATTCTCAGTCTAGTGTTTGTAAATTTCAACTAAAACAATTGCAGAGAATACTCACTTACATGGCTCCTTCTCACAGCAATCTAGAAAAACAAAAGATAAAGAAACAAATTTATCCTACATCCAGAAATCTTGATAAATTATTAAATAATTCTGACCAATTAAGAAATGTAAATACTATTGCTGACTTACCAGAGAACTCAGATCATCTTTGTCTAAGGAAGTGAAAGTTGCAACTCAAACTCATTTGTATTTAAAGAAAATCTCTTTACGTAAAAATCATTTGTGGGAGAGAGATGTTTCCCCTAATAACTATGGTTATTACCTTAAGTAAAATCTTACATCTTTTGAAGGTATTAATAGGTTATGGAATATTATTATGTGATTTTTGGTATAATTTCTATAAATAATGAAAATGAAAGACGAACAAATATGTGGCAAAAGAAAATCTCATTCACATAACATTAGATTCTATTAGCTAAACCTTTTCTTTTTTTTTTTTTTTTTTTTTTTTTTTTTTTTTTTTTTACCAGCTACACAGTTCATATCATTTGTTACCTTAAAGTGGGAGGCTCCAGAGACAGCTTCTTATGAATACTTGCTGAAAGATCTTTGAGGTCAAAAAAGTGATTTAACCTCAGAGATTGGCCTCAAATTCCATAGAGTGCAGAAAAAGAAAAATATAATTTTATTTCTAGGACATTCAGCAGCTAGGGATTTCAACAGCTATAAGCCAACACATGATTTGTGTTGTAATAACCAGTCATGGCAGCCACATATTTTTTGATTTACGTTTAAAAGTGCTTTATACAAAATCTTTTAAATATGCTTGGATACTCTGTAGCTTTTGTGTCAATTATGGTGCGTGCATTTGCATCACACAATGCCTCAAAATTTGAAGAAAAATGATGTCATGTGGATGTATAAAGTCAATGAAGTATGTAGTTAGCAAAATTAGAAAATTAGTTAGCAAAATTAGAAGGAAATCATAGTTACAATTACACAATTCTTACTACTAGTTCAGGTCTTGATCTTACCCTTTATTTTCAAGATAAACATTTTACAGCCAATGGACATTTTACATTGTACAAATATTTAACGCCCATCTCTTAATTTGTAAACACTGATCCCTGGGTATTGCTCTACACATAAGGTACACTTGAATGCTGTAAAAGTAAATTTTCAATTTAATTTCACATAGTGAAGTGAAGAAATGAGTTTGCTTCAACAAATATACCTTGGCTGTTAGCAATAATGCACATCAGTGGTTTTGTTTCATACATTAAAAAAGGAAATACAATACTCATTTCTTTAAAAAAAATAAACGTATCTTTGCTGAGTGCTGCTATGCAATATGTCAATATTCAATTAGCAGTATGTGAGAATATTAACAACTTTTATTTTACTATTTTGTGCCCAAACATTGAGACAAGATGTCTGCTACCAAGTGGACATGAATGAGACAATGTACAATGATTGATTGAGTTCTGGAGTCTTCAAGATTCTTCACAGTGAAATAAGAAAATCAGAAGAAAACAAAGGCTTATTCCCAGTTTTTAAGCCATAGAAACACAAGAAAAAGTTTTCTCAATGGCTACCTAAATTGGAGCTTATTTGTCTAAAATATACAAGCTTTAGGATATGGTGATACAGAGTATCAGTGGATTAGATTTTGAAAATGCCTTGAAACTTAAATTGTGTTTTGACTGTTAAGAATCGAATACATATTTAATGGGTTAATGTTGGCAATAATCAAAGGTGTTTTAGCTAACATTCAGGTATAAACAAGGACAAACATTGTCAAATGTGATAATTACTTCATAAGTTGTAAATTCATATGGAAAATGCATTTACTAATTCAGTCAGGGGTAAGCTGTGATGTTAGGCATAAGAAATCTGTGTAATGTTATGTACAGGTCCCATAATATTAGGTATAAAAATCACCAATATTATTTTTAAATAAACAAAACAAAAAAAACTGAGAATGCCAAGGAAGATTTAAAAAAGGAAAAGCAAATGATAAGGTACACCAAATTCCCGATTATATTACTATCCTTGTGCTTTACCTTTCAAAAATCTGCCAGTGAGTACCTTGATTTTGTTTTGTTGTTATTAAATAAAAGTTTAATAAATCTCAACCCAGGGCACACATTAGCAAAAAAAAAAAAAAGTTGAAAATATACAGTTCTTCAAGAGATACAATATTATGAGCATCTCATAAGAATTTATTCCATAGCCACTAATGCTAAAGAACACTCCAAAATCTTGTCAAGTGAGACTTAATCTAGTGTGCAATTTATTTATAGGCCTTAGTCCTTCATATCCATGGGTTTGTCTTCCATATCCATGGGTTCCACATCAATGGATTCAATCAATCTTTGATAGAAAAGTATTCACTAAAAAAATCCCATCGGTACTGAATATGTATGGACTTTTTTCTCTTGTCATTATTCCCTAAACAATACAGTATAACAACTATGTACATGGCACTTACATTGTATTAGGTATTAAAAGTAATCTAGAGATTATTTATACTATTTGGAAGGTTGTGCCTAGATTATATGCAAATATTACACCATTTTATATCAGGAACTTGAGCATCCACAAATTTTGACATTTGTGAAGCTCCTTGAACTATTCTTCCATGAATATTAAAGGATGACTGTTCAATGTGACCCATGCAAGGTACCTAAAGTACTGGATTGACAGGCAATTTTCAACACATGAGAATTTGTTTGTTTCATTTCTAATTTTGGTTCTAGGATAGGGAAAATCTTTTGTATAAGGCAGTCCTGCCTCACCAAACTCTTGCCTATGGAGATCCTAAGCATGCAGCATCTTCACAAAACCCTGGTATAATGAACTTTATTATTCCCATTTTCCTTTCTCATAGTTTGTCAATAAGGAAATGTCGAAACTTTTGAGACAGAAACATAATAGACAGTTTTAGAGTGGAGGCAACAAATCTACATAGTAAGGATATCTGCATTATAATACACATGCCAAAATAGTGTTAGGATATATTTAGGAGTCTTTCCCATCCCAATACACCTTGTTCTGGAGGCTCCTCTGCAATTATCCCCTTATGAATTTTGATATGCTTCAAGATGATCAAAATGAAATACTTAAAAATGCTTTATTCAAAATCTTTTAAATATGAATAGCCTTCTTTGTAGCCAATATGGATATGTATATACCCACATATATGCAATGTCTGCATACACACACATATACCCTCACACACATATGCATAGTCATATATTAATTTGAGAGATAATTCAAAACTATGAAAAATAATATATCAAAAATGTATGGCCTTCTTGGCAAGCTTATATATAACTATGATTTATATAGAGTTCACATTATTTCCATCTCTAATCATCTGCTGGAATTTTTTAATTTGCTTATTATACCACTTATTTTAAACTATTCCATTTGATACAGTGAGGCTATGTGTCCACTCAAATCTCACCTTGAATTGTAATAACCCCCACGTGTCAAGGGCGGGGGACAGTTTTAATTGAACCATGGGGGCAGTTTCCCCCATGCTGTTCTCATGGTAGTGAATAAGTCTCACGAGGTCTGATAGTTTTATAAATGGGAGTTCCCCTATACAAGCTCTCTTTTGCCTGCTGCCATGTAAGGCATCCCTTGCTTCCCCTTCGCTTTCCACCACAATTGTGAGGTCTCCCCAGCCGTGTGGAATTGTGATTCAAATAAACCTCTTTCCTTTATAAATTATCCAGTCCTGGTTATGTTTTTATTAGCAGCATTGAGAACAGACTAATAAACCGTTCTTCAGGATTTATAGTCTAAATTTTCTCAACATTGGAAGAAATTGGAGAAAAATCCTGATGCATACCAATAAACTAAAATCAAAATGCTAGAATATAGTTTAAAAGTTTTAAAAATACAGTGATGTTATCCAAAGTATGTTAAATAACTAAGTGTTACTTGAAACAAACAAAAAAGAATTCTGTACAGTAAAAAGAAAAGAAAGGAAAACAAAATTGGCCTAGACACAATAAGACATGCTTGTAATCATAGAACTTTGGGAGGCTGAGGCCTGCAGATCACTTGAGACCAGCCTGGGCAACATGGGGAAACCCCATCTCTACAAAAAAAAAAAAAAAATCAGGGTCTTGTGACACGTACCTGAATTCCCAGTTATCTGGGAGGTTAAGATGTGAGAATAACCTGATCCCAGGAGGCTGAAGCTGCAATGAGCCATGAATGTGCTCCTGCACTCCACCTTGGGAAACAGAGCAAGAACCTTTCTTTAAAAAAAAAAAAAAAAAAAAAAAAAGTAAATACCATTGAAATAATCTGTCTCTCATAGATAGAGGGATTCATCCACAGATAGAGACATAGAAGCAGAGATAGGTCAGAGATAGGTGGATGGATATAGATATATTTTCCCCAAAACATAGGAATCAATGGAACATACTTTGGGTAAAAAGAAAAAGGAGTTTACACAGTAGAAATTTTTTAAAACGTTTTTCTTTGTAGTCCTGTAACAGTCTGTTTCACACAAACTTTCCTCCATTTAATCCTAATCCTCACTCCTATATAAGTAACTGAAAGCATATTTTATTTATTTTTTTAAAATCTAGTAAACATTTTGGCTCATTTAAAAATCTGAGGTAAAATTTTTTTAAAAAGTTGAAGACTAACATGATTGGCTATCTCTCTTATGTAAAAGCAAGTACTAGATTATAACCACATTCTTTATGTCAGAATATAGAAATATAAATACAAGCTTTCTTTTTCTGATCTCTTGCAAAGTTACCAGCACTGTCTTTTCTTATGTAATTTATCATCTTAAAATGAAGTTTTTTTCCCTATAAATATGATAACAAAATCTTATAGAATGTTAAATTTTCAACTAAGAAGACTCAGAGAGATATATGAGTTTTTTCTAGTGGGTGAAATCGCATATTTTTTTAACCATAAAATTTTGTAGGTAGCTCAGGAAATGGTAATTTGATTTGGGATTAGATCTATGACTACTTAGAAAAATATATTTTTTCTTTGTGAATACTTATGGAATAAAAATTTATAGCTTTGGACAAATCTCTTTGCCTAGCTTGTTAAAAAGCATTGTGACAAGTATTGACAGGCAAGAGAGAGTTAAGATGATAGGTAATACCTGTTTCTGGAAAATGAATGTAATTTAAAAATACATTTCCTGTTTTCCCGACTTTGAAAGATTCAAAAAGCATAAGCAAGATTTTAACAGCATTTGTGACCCCCAAAATATATTTGTATTGCTTCGTGACATACCCTTAAAATACAATTTTCATGTGTTATATGTCATTCCCCTAATAATGCATTTAATATCTTCAGTTGTTCACGAGATTCCATTTAGAAGTGTCACTTCCTTTAAGAAAAGTATATTTAATGTCAATAAATGAGTACTAACAGTATGCAAATAGTCTTTTATAATCTGGTCTCATGCATATTACATCAACGCTGTGTAATAGCTATATAAATTACTAGAAGCATTTACATTTTGTCTTAGAGTTTTAAAATGGCTTTTCCTTATAATTTTGTTCCTGTTTTATACAATAGTCTTTGAGGACTAATAAGGCAGGTATCATCATTCCTATTTTAAAGACGGGAGTAGTTGTCTACTAGTATGTGCAAGACAGTGGAGTATGTGAGTTAAAAACACAGCTCAGCTAAGGGACACAAATGCAACCGAAAGAAAAAGGCACAAATTAAATTCAGTTACTTAAACATTACAAATAAAATTATATCTGTAAGACCTTGAGTAATATGACTAAGAGGTGGGGATAAATATTATAGAGGTAAAGCAGGAAGAGTACAACTGTGCTGACAATGGGGCTAGAGGTTCTTGGTCATGCTGATACAAGAACAAATGATCTGAGTTAACAAGTCCTCTCATCATCAGACAGAATCTCATCAGAAAGGACTTCTCAAATGCTTCAGTTAGCATCACATAAATTAGGCTAAACACTAACCCATCACACTAACTCTCAGACACAAACACACACACACACACACATACACACACACACAAATACACCCTTTATTTCATACATCTGTCACCCTGTTGCTTACTAAGGCAATTTTAGGTGTTGATATTCTGAATATTAATGGTACTGAGTTCATTATTATTGAACAGCACTTTTTGCCATTTCTCTACCATACCTCATTACTTCCATGACTTTTGAAATGTTGAGACGTTGAAACAAGCAGTGTGTATGTACGTATGTTTATGTATATACACAACACACACACATATCTTTTCCTACTCAGGTCTAAGTCCTCCCATCCTACACTATTGCAGAAAAATTGCTGTAACTAAATATTATAAAAATATTTTTTAAGGCATAATACAATAAATGATACATACCTAAAGAGTACAGTTCAATAGGTTTTGACACCCATGTACACTCATGAAACTATCACCACAATCAAGAAAATGAAAAATTCCATTACCTCCAAAGTATATTTGTACTTAAGGAAACAGCTATAAGGTTTTGCAAACTATTTTCACAATTAGATTTACCTCTGCTTGACAGGCAGATCTGAAAGGGCCACGCCACACGTTTAATTGCATGAAAATAACCTGCCTGATTCAGCAACCACAGAATAATAATTTTAAAAAGCAAGATTCAAAAAACAGTGGGCTTCTGATTAAAACATACATGAGAGACTGATGATACTTTGAACAAAAAAATGTTGTTAAAAATATTAATAACATACAAGAAAAATTTAAAACCTTAAAGGAAGACAGACAGTCTGCAATTTACCATGGTTTGACTTACAATTTTTTGACTTTATGATAGTGTAAAAATGGTATTCATTCACTACGCTCCTTGATATATTGTGGGGTTACATTCAGATAAACTCATCCTAAATTGAAAATATAGTTGGAAAATGCACTTTCCAGTTACAATATTTTTAACTTACCATGAGTCTATTCAGATGTAACCTCCTTGTAAGTGAAGGAGCATCTGTAATAAAATTTTTAGAATAATAATAATGATAACACATAAATGAAGAATAAGATGGTCACATCTGAGGACTACTGATGGCTATAAAAATCAAACGGGAAACAAAGTATAGAGAAATGTTGTTGAATCTGAGATTATGATGGAAAGATTACATAATTAGCAGATATACACTATAGATCTATATTTTGAAGTGTGTATGTGCTAATTGTGTAATCTTTCCATCATGATCTCAGATTAATAAAGGAATAATAAATACAATTAATAAAGGAATAAATAAATACAATGAGGAAGAGGAAATTTTCACAAATATAATTTTTATAAATATTTGCAAATTAATAAAGGAATAAATAAATACAATGAGGAAGAGGAAATTATTTCAAAAACATATAAAATAATTTATCATGACAAAACCTGATCCGTGTTGAAAAATTTGATTTAGTTTCATGCAGAATTGATCAGAAAAAAATGTATTGATAAAATTATCAAATACCAAAGTTAAAGACAAAATATTACTAACCACCGTCGAGAAAAAAGTAACTTGCAAAAGAAAAATTATAATACCAGCATTGGACATTTCAGCTAGAAAACAAGACAAGGAAATCTGTAAAGAAAAGGATAACAATCATCATCCTCCCCCTACACATAATTTGAGTAAAAAAAGAGATATTTTTCATACCCTCAGAAATCCAGTTATATTTTATATCTTTACTTTACTGAGGAAAATAATTAGAAACCAAATGACATTCCAGAATTGAAACCTACAGAACAGGATACAAGAAGAGGGATTGTGAAAGAAGTAAATTTCCGTTGAAGGTGATCAACCAGGAATATGTGATTTAAATTGTGAATTAGGACTTTTGAATATGAAGAGATGGTCTTGAGTATTACTAATTTGCATGAGTAGTCAGCAGACTACTCCGGCCCACTGCCTGTTTTGTAAATAATATTTTATTAGAACAAAACTACGCCACTGATTTCTGTATTGTCTATGGCTGCTTTAGCACTATAATGTCAGATGTGAGTAGTTGGGACGGAGACTGTATGCACCCCCAAAACTTATTTATTATTTGACTCTTTACAGGAAAAACAAAACAAAACCCTCATCTAGACTAATCTAAAAATACTACATTTTTTCAGCAAAACTTAAGACTTTGAGGCAGCAAACAATAAAGTAAATTCAATATCGTATCGATGAGTTGAGGAAAATAATAGAGAAGTACAAGTATTCTAAAGGCCACGTTTTAAAATGGGTATCATTCCAAAAGAGATAAATAGAGAAGGGTAGAGGAAGAAACAATGTATCTTTAAAAAATGGATTCTGTTCTTGTGATAGTTTGCTAAGAATGATGGATTCCAGCTGCATCCAAGTCCCTAAAAGGACTCAAACTCATCCTTTTTTATGGCTGCATAGTATTCCATGGTGTATATGTGCCACATTTTTTAATCCAATCTGTCAATGGACATTTGGGTTGATTCCAAGTCTTTGCTATTGTGAATAGTGCTGCAATAAACATACGTGTGCATGTGGCTTTATAGCAGCATAATTTATAATCCTTTGGGTATATACCCAGTAATGGGATGGCTGGGTCATATGGTACATCTAGTTCTAGATCCTTGAGGAATCGAAAACCAAACACCGCATGTTCTCACTCATAGGTGGGAACTGAACAATGAGATCACTCGGACTCAGGAAGGGGAACATCACACACCGGGGCCTATCATGGGGAGGGGGGAAGGGGGAGGGATTGCACTGGGAGTTATACCTGATGTAAATGACGAGTTGATGGGTGCAGCACAGCAACATGGCACAAGTATACATATGTAACAAACCTGCACGTTATGCACATGTACCCTACAACTTAAAGTATAATAAAAATAAATTAAAAAAAAATGGATTCTGTTTTCCTTTTCAAATATTAGTAGGATATTATATAGGAATACCTAGCAAGTAAACATTGCCATCTTGGAAAATAGGTAAAATAGAAAATTACAGTTAAATACAATGAATAAATTCAAGAGATCTATTGTACAGCATGGTGACTACAGTATATGATGATATATTGTATTCATGAAAAACTTGAAGAGAATGGATGTTAAATGCTCCCACACACAAATAAAGATAACTATGTGAGTTACTGTATTTGTTACTTTGCTAGACTTAATCATTCTACAATGTATGAATACTTCAAACATCATGGCTTACACAACAAATATATACAATTTTGTCAACTATAAAAAATGTGAATAATAAATCATTACTAAAATTAAAAAAATCCTAATGAATAGAAGCAAATTGAATACACCAAAATAAGTGAATAGGTAAATAAAAGTATACGTAGTGAGTAGTGTATATCAAATGATAAACAAAAAAGTTTGAATAATCAACAATAGCAATTCTTATGAAAAATAGAACTAACCATGATTTCCTATAAAAAGATACTCTTAGATTAGAAAATAAGTACCTACCATTACACTACTAACAGGAACACTTAACCAAATTAACAATTAAGGTGGAAAATATAGGGATGATAAATCATAATAAGCAAAACTAAATTAAACAAATGAAAGCATAGCAGGGTTGTAGCAAAAAATTGATCCCCAAGTTTCAGTGGATCAGAGCAAAGAAGGCAATTTCTGACTTATGTAATATTTCTGAATGTGTGATAAATTCTCCTTCTTATTTGATTCAGCCAAGAGAAGAGCAAAGAGTTTGGAGGACCACTCAAAGGAGGGTTGTACAAACTCTGCCTGGAGGCTACACACGTGTCACCAGAGATCTTAATCATGTGGTCATAGCCCAGTGCACAAAAGTACACAGTGAAGATGGTTTTGTAACGCAGCATCACTTGTCTCACTTTATAGAGAGTCTAATGTGCTTATACTTTTATTATTATACTTTAGGTTCTGGGAAACATGTGCAGAACGTGCAAGTTTGGCACCTAGATACATATGTGCCATGGTGGTTTGCTGCACCCATCAACCCCTTGTCTACATTAGGTATTTCTCCTAATGCTATCCCTCCCCTAGCACGCTACCCTCTGGCGGGCCCCATTGTGTAATGTTCCCCTTCCAGTGTCCATGTGTTCTCATTGTTCAGCTCCCACTTATGAGTGAGAACATATGGTGTTTGGTTTTCTCTTTCTGTGTTAGTTTGCTGAGAATGATGGTTTCCAGCTTCATCCATGTCCCTACAAAGGACATGAACTCATCGTTTTTTATGACTGCATTGGGTTTCATGGTGTATATGTGCCATATTTTCTTTATCCAGTCTCACTGGTGGGCATTTGGGTTGGTTCCAAGTCTTTGCTATTGTGAATAGGGCATGCAATAAACGTGCATAGTAGAATGACTTATAATCCTCTGGGTATATACCCAGTAATGGGATTGCTGGGCCAAATGGTATTTCTCGTTCTAGATCCTTGAGAAATCACCACACTGTCTTCCACAATGGTTAATTTATATTCCCACCAACAATGTAAAAGTGTTCCTATTTCTCCACATCCTCACCAGCACCTGTTGTTTCCTGACTTTTTAATGATCACCATTCTAACTGGCGTGAGATGGTATCTCATTGTGGTTTTGATTTGCATTTCTATAATAACCAGTGATGATGAGTTTTTCACAGTTTTGTTGGCCACATAAATGTCTTCTTTTGAGAAGTGTCTGTTCAGATCCTTTACCCAGTTTTTGATGGGGTTGTTTGATTTTTTCTTGTACATTTGTTTAAGTTCTTTGTAGATTCTCGATATTAGCCGTTTTTCAGATGGAGAGATTGTAAAAATTTTGTTCCATTCTATATGTTGCTTGTTCACTCTGAAGATAGTTTCTTTTGCTGTGCAGAAGCTCTTTAGTTTAATTAGATCCCATTTGTCAATTTTGGCTTTTATTGCCATTGCTATTGGTGTTTTAGTCATGAAGTCTTTGCCCATTCCTATATCCTGAATGGTATTGCCTAGGTTTTCTTCTAGGGTTCTTATGGATTTAGGTCTTTTGTTTAAGTCTTTAATTCATCTTGAGTTAATTTTTGTATCAGGTGTAAGGAAGGGGTCCAGTTTCAGTTTTCTGTATATGGCTATCCAGTTTTCCCAACACCATTTATTAAAGAGGGAATCCTTTCCCCATTGCTTGTTGTTGCTAGATTTGTCAAAGATCAGATGGTTGTAGATGTGTGATATTATTTCTGAGGCCTCTTTTCTGTTCCATTGGTCTATATATCTGCAGTACCATGGTGTTTTGGTTACTGTAGTCTTACAGCATACTTTGAAGTCAGGCAGCATGACGCCTCCAGCTTTGGGTTTTGTTTTTGTTTTTTTTTTTTTTTCTTAGAATTGTCTTGGCTATACAGGCTCCCTTTTGGTTCCATATGAACCTCGATGTGAAAATCCTCAATAAAATACCGACCAACTGAATCCAGCAGCACATCAAAAAGCTTATCCAGCACGATCAAGTCGTCTTCATCCCTGGGAAGCAAGGCTGGTTCAACATATGCGAATCAATAAATGTAATCCATCACATAAACAGAACCAATGACAAAAACCACATGATTATCCCAATAGATGCAGAAAAGGCCTTCAATAAATTCAACAGCCCTTCATGCTAAAAACTATCAATAACCTGGTATTGATGGAACGTATCTCAAAATGATAAGAGCTATTTATGACAAACCCACAGCCAACATCATACTGAATAGGCAAAAGCTGGAAGCATTTTCTTTGAAAACCGGTACAAGACAAGGATGCCCTCTCTCACCACTCCTATTCAACATAGTATTGGAAGTTCTGGCCAGGACAATTAGGCAAGAGAAAGAAATAAAAGGTATTCAAATAGGAAGAGAGGAAGTCAAATTGTCCCTGTTTGCAGATGACATAATTGCATATTTAGAAAACCCCATCGTCTGAGCCCAAAATCTCCTTAAGCTGATAAGCAACTTCACCAGTCTCAAGATACAAAATCAATGTGCAGAAATCACAAGCATTTCTATACACCAATAATAGACAAACAGAGAGGCAAATCATGAGTGAACTCCCATTCACAATTTCTACAAAAAGAATAAAATACCTAGGGATCTAACTTACAAGGAATGTGAAGGACTTCTTCAAGGAGAACTACAAACCACTGCTCAAGGGAATAAGAGAGGACACGAACAAATGGAAAAACATTCCATGCTCATGGACAGGAAGAACCAACATCATGAAAATGGCAATACTGCCCAAGTAATTTATAGATTTAATGCTATCTCATCAAGCTATCATTGACTTTCTTCACAGAACTGGAAAAACTACTTTAAATTTCATATATTCTCATTCTTATATAAACACCTCAAAGCACTGGACATTTGGGGATCAGAGTCTAGGTTTACTAACAGGAGTTGCAGAGAGTAGGTAAGTAATAAAACCCAAGGTTGGTGAGGAGCAGACTAAGAAACAGAGTGGAGCTATATCATGTTGTGCCGTTGTAGTCATAATGACTTCTGATTTTTCTTTTTACTTATTTTTAGTTTTAATTTTATTTATTTATCTATTTGAAATGGAGGTTCACTCTGTCACTCAGGCTGGAGTACAGTGGTGTAATCTCAGATTACTGCAATCTCTGATTCCCAGGTTGAGATGATTCCCCTGCCTCAGTCTCCTGACCAGCTGAGATTACAGGCATGCATCACCATGTCCAGATAATTTTTGTATTTTTAGTAAAGACCATGTTTCACCATGTTGGCCAGGCTGGTCTTGAACTCCTGACCTCAGGTGATCTGCCGGACTCAGGCTCCCAAAGTACTGGGATTACAGGCATGAGCCACTGTGCCTGGCTTTCTGATTCTATTTTAAGTGAGGGGAGTAGTCGTTGGATGTTTTGAGTGAACAAGTATTTCATTGTGATATTTTAAAATAATTACCCTTGATTTTTTTTTTTTTTGTAGACAATTGATGGTAGGAACAAGGATAAAAGGAGGAAGAGCAGTAAGAAGGCATTCACAGCAGTGCAGATGAGAGATGATGGTGGCTTGAATGACAACACAGCAGTGAAAGTGATAAGAATTCTTAGTATCTGGATGTATTTGAGTTATAGATGACTATCATTGGCAAGTATTGGTATAAAAGAAAGTACAACTAAAGATGCTGATCAGGTAAGATTATAGGCAACAAATAATGAAGAAGAAAAAAGTACAGGTTTTTGAAAATCTTTTTTGAGGTAGATAAGCATATTAAAGCAAAGAGACAGATGATGAAAAAGTACTATAAACTGAAAACTATGTTTAGTAACATTTCTTAAAAATAGAATTGATGTTTTAATAACTAGTTCTATTATTGCGGGATCTGGCCAGCAGTCTGCAATGCAACGGGTCTCTTTCTTTGTTCCCAGGCAGATCGGCAGGTAGAGAAATACCAGACACACACAATATTGTGAAAACTGTTTTCAGGGGGGTCACCACCTTCTGGTCCTGTGATGCCGCCAATGTACTGGATATACCAGCATTCATTATTAAGTTTAGTGAGGGCAGGGGTAGGTTAGTGACGGATTTAGGGTCATTTGATTATGCAGTGAGATGGTCACATGGGAATGAAGTAATTCTTTAACATAACATCTGTATGCAGAAGTACAGTACACAGAGGTAAGAATTTACAATATAGTATGTGCATCAGTAATTTCTAACAGAGCCTTAAAACAGAAACACAGTTTTTCCATAAACTTTGATTAGCAAGAGATTAATCAGCACTAACAGTTGCAGCAAAAGCTGGTTACAAACAATCCATAGAAACAGGACGTGAAGCTAGACAACCGGTTAGACCAGAAATTCTCAGAAGGGAGTATGTCTTAACCCTAAAGAGGCCTAGAAGAGCCGTGGCAAGATGAGGGCATTTATAACCCTATCTTATGCATAGGAACAGGCGCCCCTCATGCGTCCATTTATAGGCTCTCCTCAAGGGTCGCATTCCATTCCCAGAGCTATGAACATCTGCTTTTCTGGGATAGGAGTCTTGGCGATGTGAAACCTCCCTGACTGCACGTCTGCTCATAGGCTCTCTGCAGGGGGAAGCACATCATGCACTGTTGGCTCATTCTGGCAGCCCAACTTGGCATTGTCTTTCCACAATCCTGCATGCAGTTCTGTATTTACAATAATCAGGAGCATTTCATCTTTTCTTCTGTAGCAATAGTTTCAGGGAGTCTCCCTACAGTCTATCGTATGTTTAAAAAAAAAACAACTAAATAAAAGATGTGAATTCAAAAGCTAAAAATAAATTTTAAAGATAGAAATGAAAGATACAAATCTTAAAAAGTTATTTCATCTGTTACAAACATCTACATTTGGACTTAATGTTAATTAAATCTGTCATCTTTAACTCTATTTTATTGATTTCCGGCTCAATAAAACAACGCATTTGCTTACTAGATAGTCTTCACAAATGAAACAAATCTTGATATATAACTGCCATTTTTAAATGTATAGAAGATATCATATAAATAAATGTGCTTGCTCATGGGGTTTCTATATTGGGAATGATAGTGTAATGGCAGATTTATTTGGGGATTTTGTATGTAAATTTTTAAAATGCCTTATCACACGCAGATTTGAATCTCAACACCTAAGCAGATTACATTTCTCACATCTTTCTAAGAGAGCATTTAGATTCAATTCAAAATTCTATTTTTGCTGGATATGTAGGCCCAAATCACAAAGCTCTGGCTTAGTTTATTGTCACACAAACAGCATAGCCTAAGGTTTTCTTAAGCAGAATAAATTGTAGATAACTAACATTCATTTATTTCTTATGTATAAAAATTTTGTAAGTCAAGTATCATGCTTGCTTATTAGCAGAACATAAAGGACACAAAAGTCCTAAAGCACTAAACTTTCTTAAGTTTTGGCCTTTAGAAAGCTCAGAGTCTACCTGTCAGAGACATAAATAGTTATGTTTCAATCAAAAACTGTTCAGTATAATATTTGTATTTAAGTTTGTTAAGTCCATTAAAAAATCCAGCCCAGTAACAGCCAAATATATTTTCAAAAAAATATATTTAGATCGATTTTTGTTAAAATGTTTAATTAAAATTTACAGATTCTGTGTTCCATGTGTATCCTCAACTTTGATTATGTTTTTATCTATAATATGCAAGTTTTGAGAAGAGAATAATTAAGAAATGTTTGTCTTGGAATGTGTTCAGTAATTAACATCTGTATTCCCTGTGTGTCAAATTGTTAAAGGTACATTTCCTTCATGTAAACTACATGTACTGTGTTTAGACTAAGACATTTTCTAGATATCTTGTTACAAAATTTGATGAAGTCTACATGTGTATAGATTACAGCTGTCACAAAACCACTGAGAAAAAAATACACATTTTGCTTTGGAATTCCTAGGATATTTTTAATATCTTCAATTTGGCTACAGTAATATGGGTAAAAAACTGATAACCATTTGAGATTCAAAATATACTTATTTCTACAATACTCAATACCATATGAAACAGCCTTTTAGAATTTCTTGAAAAGATCAATGACTTCATGTATTATTCAATATAGTATAGTGATATGGAGACACTACTGTAAACTTATATATAAAAATAAATTCAAAATTTAATAAATTTAAATAAATTTAAAATTAAAAATAAATTTAAAGATAATTGTAAGATAAAAAGTGACAAGAACTCCATGAAAATAAGTGGAATAAAAAATATGGTGAAGGAATAGGATTTTGAATTAAGGTTGCATTCATTTTATGTTGGAAATCATGACAAAAATAAAATTGTTTATATACATGGCCATTCTAAGATAGGTCTATAGTGTATTTTTTTCTTAAGATGCATTAGCATGCAGTGAAAATCAATATTAATTAAATGAATGACATTATTTTTTTCTCTATTGTAAATTTAATCAAAGTGACCAAAAATTATGATTTTTTACCTCTTTTCTTAGTACTAACTTTAATAATACTTACTTTTATTCTCAATCCTGGGCTTGAATAAATGCTCAAATACATGATCACCTATATATAAAATAAAATTTAGCACAAAATTAAGAGAAAATATAAAATTAATCCAATGAATATTATAACTATATAGAAAGAGTGGAAACAGGAAGTGTGGGTGTGGTTGGTAATAAGAGTGTAGAAAAGCGAAGATGGCTTTTTCTTCATTTACCTGGTGAGAGGGAAAGTCTAAAACAGGAAACAGCAGTATAAGCAGGTTGTATAGAAACATAAATAAATGCCAAAGGAACAGAGTTTTCCTTTGAAACTGCTTCAAAGAGTTGAAAGAGGTTGCCTCTGGGGAGTAAAAACATGAAGGTGGTTGATGAAGCCAGGGGATTGCTGCTTTTTATGATAAACCTTAAAGAATGATTTGATTCTCTAAGCTATATGCATGCACAACTTTATTTTTAAAAATTAAAAATAAAAGCTATGAAGTTATATTAACCAAATAACTGGTGGTGATTTCATGGGAAGTGATGCTTGAAGGATTTTTTTATCCCTTTCAAAATATTCATGTAAGTGGTATGAATGAAGCATTCTAAAATTAAGGCTATTATTTTTCAGTGTTTGGTTAATAATAATGATAATTTACTGTGAGTCAGGTACTCTATTATAGTTTTGAAATTATTTTCCTAATATCAGAAATGATAATGTAATAAAAATTGAGGCCCAGATACTTTAAATATAACAGAAGGTAAAATGGCTATTAAATGACAGTAGTAGGATTTAAATCAAGAACTTTGAGTCTAGAAACTGAGTTATTACTCATTATGCCATATAATGTCAAGCATCTTTATTTAACATTCTTGTTTAGAGGGAATAGTGTCCCCCTAAACATATCTGCAACTGTATCCCGAGAACCTATGAGTATTTTACTTCACATTCCCAGAGAGACATTACAGATGGTGATTAATGATTAAGTTAAGGGTTTTGAGATGGGAAGTTCATTCTGAACTACCTGGGTTGGCCTAGTGCAATGACCAAGATTACAGGAGAGTCAGAGACACAGATAGAAACATAAGAATGGGAGGACAATTAAGAGAGTGTGTGTGTGTGTGTGTGTGTGTGTGTGTGTGTGTGTGTGAGAGAGAGAGAGAGAGAGAGAGAGAGAAAGAAAGAGAGAGAGAGAGAGAGAGAGATAAAGATACCATGGTGCTGGTTTTGGCTTTGAAAATAAAGGCATGGGCCATGAGCCAATGAATGCAGGTAGTCTATAGACACCGGAAAAGTCCAGGAAACAGACTCTTTCTTGAGATCTTTGAAGGAACATAGCTCTGCTGATCAATTTTGTATTTCAGACTTTTAGAACTCTAAGACACATAATAAATATGTGTTAAGTCACTAGGTTTTTAGTAAGTTGTTATATATTCAACAGAAAACTAATACACACATCTTTATAATATGGCTTGGCTGTAATAGGATCATACTAACTGGGAACAATACACAGTGAAGTTCAGTCTCAATGCATTTACCCAAGACCTAGAAGGACCCTTGTTTATAATGAAGTATTTCCCACTTAGGTGTATTTCTTTCCTCTCTTCTATCAGAAACAGGCCTTAATTCTCAACTATCTCATCAGTGATTCATACTAGAACTTTGTGGATCAGAGTTCCTGGTTTCCAGGGTTAAACTGAAGCTGGATTACATAATCTTCATCCGTGACTACCAACTTTTATGGTATTGATTTAAATTCGTAGAAACTTGCATATCCAGATACAAATAGATGTCATAGTATACTGATATAAAGATTCAAAAAGTGGCAGCTAAGGAGTAAAAAAAAAGGATTTGGCTAGATTTAGTATAATTCTTATCCTAATCCTCAGATAACATAGGGGAGAGGGGGAGAGAGGGAGAGAGAGGGAGAGAGAGAGAGGGGAGAGAGAGAGAGAGAGAGAGAGAGAGAGAGAGAAGAATGAGAATGAATTAATATGAATCTGAAATTAAAGAGCCTGAAGGTAATTTTTTAGTGATAGGTCTTTTACTAACTTTCTTTTACGTCCTCTTTCTGTACATTTTGATATCATAACTTCTTTTATGAGCATGATGTTTCAAATCAAATAGTTTTAAAATGAAATACTTCTATTGATCACTTTAGTCAGAAGATCTAGTAAATAGAACTAAGTGCGTAATCATTATTGAGAAGTGTGATAAGAAGATACTTAACCACACTAAGGACATTGGCATTCTTATAACAGTCCTGTCCATTTAGAAATATGTTGCACTTTCCCTCTTGTACATATTACCATTACTAAATAATCCAAAATTGTCTTCTTTTCTCAGGTCCTAGAGTGAGAACATCAAAAATATTGTAGAAATACACTTACAGCTAAAAAATATGCATATTCCTTTTCTTCAATATTTCATTTCTACAAAGTAGTTAATAGATAGGCACAAGGATTCACCTCTTAAGTACAGCAATTTAACTCTGTATTTATTAATAAAAAATGTCATAACAAACGATCTTAAAAATATATATGCCATGCTGATTTGAAATAAAATATGTATATTGTAGGTTTGCATGTATGTTTACTTATATATAATAGATATGCACATGTACATATACACATATGTATATAAATCTATACATATATGCACAAATACTTATATGCATACACAGATACACATACATGCAATATCTCTCTCTCTCTATATATATATATAATCAAAATATTTAAAATAGTTATATCCAGTCTATTATTGATGGGCATTTGGGTTGGTTCCAAGTCTTTGCTATTGTAAACAGTGCTGCAATAAACATGTGTGCATGTGTCTTTATAGTAGAATGGTTTCTCATCCTTTGGGTATATGCCCAGTAATGAGATTGCTGGATCAAATGGTATAAATAAAATGTGATACATTTATACCCTGGAATACTATGCAGCCATAAAAAAGGATGAGTTCATGTCCTTTGCAGGGACATGGATGGAGCTGAAAACCATCATTCTTAGCAAACTAACATAAGAACAGAAAACCAAACTCCGCATGTCCTCACTCAAAAGTGTGAGCTGAACAATGAGAACACATGGACACAGGGAGGGGAGCATCACACACTGGGACCTGTCAGAGGGTGGGGGACTAGGTGAAGGATAGCATTAGGAGAAATACCTAATGTAGATGATGGGTTGATGGGTGCAGCAAACCACCATGGCACGTGTACATCCATTTAACAAACCTGCACATTCTTCCCTTGTTTCCCAGAACTTACAGTATAATAATTCTAAATATACATATATATTTTATATAAGAGTAATATATATAATATATATAGCTATATAGAGTAATATATATATAAAGTGGTTATATCATGTTCATATTACTTTCTTTGTTGACTAAATTTTAAAGTATAGGTTATGGTAATTGAAAAAATATTCATTTCTATTTTAATGTATTCAAGCTGCAGAGAATTTGGATTTAGGGTTTCTCATAATGAGATGATGTAGATATTGAAAATGATCTTAGTAATTGTCAGGTTGTACATTGTTCTTAATGAGTATTTCTGATAGAGTTCTCACAGCGACCTCTGTGGGAAGCCTTAATAATAGCTTGGAGGGAACCACTATTTGCCTCAAGGTCTCCTATACTCTAAAAAACAACCCAGTTATAAACCCTCAGGCTCTAAGTTCTGCACATCTGGTGCCGCATTCTGCAAGTTTCCGTAAATCACCTTCAGAAAGCAGTAAAATAAAAATGAATTTATTTGGTTTACAGTTGGGTAAAGATTGATGATAATTATGTTATCCAATTTAATGGATATGTTTGTCAAAGAGATATCTGTAGGATTACTAACTTAAAATGATGGCACGATAGTGTGCATAGTTAGAAAACATTTACAACACAGTTTCTCATAAATCAAAGAGGGAATTTAAAACCCTGCCGTCTACATATAGGTGGTTATAGGAGGATGTGGACTCTGATTTTTGCTGTGTCATTGGAAGACACCAGATTTACTAAGTTGAAATAGGACCTTCCATTGTCAATAAAATCTCTAAGGTGAGCAATGTGGAATTAGAGAAGAGGCCAAGAACATGAACATTTGGAAAGGGAAAACTATGTCTAAAAGTCAGTGGCTCAAAAATTAGTTAGATTCAAGTTACTAAGGATGGATGTGACAGTGACAAAGTGAAGAAAGTAAAGAAGGTGCAAATCAAACATGAAGTGTGAAAGATGAGTCTGAACACAGATATGAGTACATGGCGGCGTGTATGTGCGATAGGGAAAATGGTTCCCCAAAGATTTCCACGCTCTAATCCCTGAAACCTTTGAATGATTTATATCACATGGCAAAATAGACTTTGAAAATATAACTGAGGTCACTGGTTTTACCTTAGAACCTTAAATTAGTTTGTATTATTCAGATGGGTGCAATCTAATTACATGTACCCTTAAAAGCAAACAACTTTCTCCAGCTGGAAGCAGAAGAGAGCAGGAACATTGGACAGAATTTGAGTTTAAAGGGGCCACATGTAAGAATTAGAAAGGGGCTTGTAAGAGCAGAAGACAGGCCCCAGCTGACAGCCAACAAGGAAATGGTGACTGTAAGTCCTCCTCCCTCAAGGAACTGGATTTTTTCGAAAACTGGATTGATCTTGGAATCAGATTCTTTCTAGAGTCTCTTTTTTTTTAATATTATTATTTTTTATTTATTATTATTATACTTTAAGTTCTAGGGTACATGTGCATAACGTGCAGGTTACATATGTATACTTGTGCCATGTTGCTGTGCTGCACCCATCAACTCGTCATTTACATCAGGTATAACTCCCAATGCAATCCCTCCCCCCTCCCCCCTCCCCATGATAGGCCCCGGTGTGTGATGTTCCCCTTCCCGAGTCCAAGTGATCTCATTGTTCAGTTCCCACCTATGAGTGAGAACATGCGGTGTTTGGTTTTCTGTTCTTGTGATAGTTTGCTAAGACTGATGGTTTCCAGCTGCATCCATGCCCCTACAAAGGACACAAACTCATCCTTTTTTATGGCTGCATAGTATTCCATGGTGTATATGTGCCACATTTTCTTAATCCAGTCTGTCACTAATGGACATTTGGGTTGATTCCAAGTCTTTGCTATTGTGAATAGTGCTGCAATAAACATACGTGTGCATGTGTCTTTATAGCAGCATGATTTATAATCCTTTGGGTATATACCCAGTAATGGGATGGCTGGGTCATATGGTACATCTAGTTCTAGATCCTTGAGGAATTGCCATACTGTTTTCCATAATGGTTGAACTAGTTTACAATCCCACCAACAGTGTAAAAGTGTTCCTATTTCTCCACATCCTCTCCAGCACCTGTTGTTTCCTGACTTTTTAATGATTGCCATTCTAACTGGTGTGAGATGGTATCTCATTGTGGTTTTGATTTGCATTTCTCTGATGGCCAGTGATGATGAGCATTTTTTCATGTCTGTTGGCTGTATGAATGTCTTCTTTTGAGAACTAGACAGTTCATATCCTTTGCCCACTTTTGATGGGGTTGTTTTTTTCTTGTACATTTGTTTGAGTTCTTTGTAGGTTCTGCATATTAGCCCTTTGTCAGATGAGTAGATTGCAAAAATTTTCTCCCATTCTGTAGGTTGCCTGTTCACTCTGATGGTAGTTTATTTTGCTGTGCAGAAGCTCTTTAGTTTAATGAGATCCCATTTGTCAATTTTGGCTTTTGCTGCCGTTGCTTTTGGTGTTTTAGACATGAAAATTTTACCCATGCCTATGTCCTGAATGGTACTACCTAGGTTTTCTTCTAGGGTCTCCTGATGACAACTCAGTCTGTTGACACTGATTTCTGCCTGTAAAACTTTGAGCAGAGAAACCAGCCGAGCCAACACACACCTATGAACTATGATATTGTGAGGTCACAAATATATGTTAAAAATAAAAAGTGTCGTTTTAAGCCTCTAAGTAGTTGTTAATGTATTAAAGTAGCAATAGGTAATTATAAATTATGATTTGCTAGAAAGGAACAGGGTTCTTATTACAAAGGAACAGCATGTTAGAACTGGAGAAAGGTGGTATGGGTAACAAAAGGAGTCTGTGTGTGCATGCATGGATGGACACCCACATGTCCATAGGTACATGTATTAGGCATATACGTGGTCACTGCAAGGAGGTCAAGTCAGAATAGTTCAAAAGGAATAATAAAAAGAATAACATTAATGATGCCAAAACATTTGGGTAATGACAAGTAAAATTAATGATGTCAAAAAGTTTGGGTAATGACAATTTCATGGCAATTATTAAATTGACTTTTGATATGTAGTCACCCTGAAAGATATGTTAGTTAATGGACATTCATAAAAAGAAAAGTCTTCATGTGCACTGATGTATTTTTTTTCTTCTCAAGTTTTATTTTAGATTCAGGGAGTGCATGTGCATGTTTGTTACATGGGTAGATGGTGTGTCATTGAGATTTGTCATATGAATGATCCTGTCACCCATATAGTGAGCATAGCACCCCACAGACAGATTTTCAACTCTCACTGCCCTCCCCACGCTAGGACCCCCTAATATCTATTGCCCAATGTCTATTGTTCCAAGTGAACAGATATTTTCTGTAACTTTTAAAAATATCTCAGGTACTATAAGACTGTGGCAGATTAAGGAAGTAAATCAGAAGTGCTATTTTTCAGATAGAAATGACAAGCATGTCCTTGCATAATGCCAAGATGTGAAAATGACATCTTGAAGGGGGGATAAAAAGTAAGCCATCTTTGTACTTTAATTTTCAGGAAACAATACTTCTCTAATATCTATAGTACTTGTTTCCTCTTAACTATAGAATTCAAAATATGATCGATTGTAATTTTATCTATAATTATAGGTGGGCCTATATTAAAGATGTAGGCTTGGAAGCTACTCCAGTGTAGCCTTTGCACATTTTTCTACCTGCTTTATATTCTGGCAGTGCTGGGAACTTATTAGATTGAACCCACCCAGCTTAGGGATGAGTCTGCCTTTCGCAGCCCACTGACTCAAATGGTAATCTACTTTGGCAGCGCCCTCACAGACACACCCAGGATCAATACTTTACATCCTTCAATCCCATCAAGTTGACACTCAGTATTAACCATCACATCTAGTTTATATGAGCAACTAATAGCCATTCCAGAGACCCCAAAAGAGCTTATTATCTCCCTTATAGTCTCATCCTCCCAGTTACTCCAGCCAGAAATCCTGCATTCTTCATGAACTTTATTTTTTTTCTCACATAGTACATCCAGTCCCTCATTATTTTCTGTAGACTTTGACTGCAAAATATAAACAGATTATGATCAGTTCTCTGTATCTATTGACCCTATTACTTACTCGGACACTATTTCTCATCTGGATTTCTGAAATGTTCTCCCACTTACTCTTGCTGGTTTTGCCCTCACTCTTACATAGTCTATTTTTAAAACAGGACTCATGGTGCTCCTGTTATTTTGTAAGTCAGGTCAAAATATTTCATTTGTGTCAATCTGCTCATGACTCTATCACTTCTCGTATTCCTCAGTGGAAAACCAATGTAATAAAACAGCCTAAAAAGCTTAACTGATCTGATTCCAGTACATTGTTAGACCTGATCTGCAAGACATTCTCTTTCATTGTACCCCAGTCATTCTCCCCTCCTTGCTGCAAGTTGAACATTTGCATCTCTTTGTACCCTCTTTTCCCACTCTTTGGGATGTAATGCAACTGGGTAACTGCAGATCCTTCCTTTCAGATCTCTACTGGACCTCCATGAGGCCTTCAGTAGTCCTCTGTTAGTAAACAGTACATCTACTTTTACCCTTATCTGTAACAATCTCCTTGGCTTTCTGGTTTCGTTATGGTTGCAGAATAAGTGTGAATATCACCTATTGCAATCAAATATGTTATATATTTGTTACTACATATTAAATGACTGTCTCTTCTAATAAGATTGCTAGTCTGGACCGGGCGCGGTGGCTCACGCCTGTAATCCCAGCACTTTGGGAGGCCGATGCAGGTGGATAACAAGGTCAAGAGATTGAGATCATCCTTGCTAACATGGTGAAACTTCGTCTCTACTAAAAATATAAAAAATTAGGCAGGCTTGGTAGCACATGCCTGTAGTCTCAGTTACTCGGGAGGCTGAGACAGGAGAATCACTTGAACCAGGGAGGTGGAGGTTGCAGTGGGCAGTGAACTGAGATCGCGCCACTGCATTCCAGCGTGGGTGACAGAGCGAGACACTGTCTCAAAAAAAAAAAAAAAAAAAGATTGCTAGTCTGTTGGGAGTTGGGTTTTATTCACTTAATTCACTTGTATCTACACACATGCAAAATTAATAAAATAGGCCAGGGCAGTGGCTCACACCTGTAATCCTAGCACTTTGGAAGACCAAGGCAGGCAGATCACCTGAGGTCAAGGGTTGGAGCCAGTCAGGCCAACATGGCAAAGGCCTGTCTCTAGTAAAAATACAAAAATTAGCCAGTTGTGGTGACACATGACTGTAATCCCAGCTACTTGGGAAGCTGAGGCAGGAGAATCGCTTGAACCCAGGAGGTGGAGGTTGCAATGAGCCAAGATCGTGCCATTGCACTCCAGCCTGGGTGACAGAGTGAGTGTAACTAGTAAAAACATATAGTAAAAACATAATGAAGCAACTTTAATCTGTATACTTTTATGGAATGAAGGAAATGTATCAGTATCAGTTAGTGGGAAAAAAAAAGCAGAATAGTATTCTTATGTGCTGCCATTGGGTAAAAATTATATTAATAGGTAGAATATTTAGTTTATTCTGGAATATCTCTGTATACATGCAGAGAGAGTCATAATAGAGGGGGATAAAGGGAGTCTAAATGAGTAATAAGAGAGAACTCTAACATTTTACTTTCAATATACATTCTGTTTCTTTGATCATTCGCATATGTTATATATTTCCAAATAAATACATTACTCAGCATAATAAAACTATCAAAATTTGACTATTCATGCAATGAATATGCCCCCAAAATGGGTAAATTTGTGAAACTATAAACCAACACACATTTATTATCTACTATACTTAAAAATTGAGGTAGGTGCTTCAAGGATATTAGAAACATGTAAATTACACCTCTCCTTTGAAAGGGTACATGATCAAGTTGAAGAGACAAGATTTAAATTTTGAAATTTTAAATAAATAGCTGATATGAATTTAGAATTTTAATCCAGGAATATCTTCTGTGAATAGTATATGCATGGATATTTCTGGATTATATGAGATATATAAATCTATTTTAGTATTCAAAGCATTCATACTCTAAATGGAAGGTAAGAACATACTGCCATGTCCTTCCTCAATAAGCACAGGGATTCTTCATATTGTTATCCACAGTGCACTGTGACCCAAGCCTTTAACGAGAAAGTGTTAAAAGATTTATTGATAATGATGGAGAAACAGAGTTGAACCAGAACACAAAGCCCCTTTAACTTTGCACAGTTTTTCCATTTAAACGTCTGGTTGGGACAGCAAACTTATCAAGAAGAGAATTCCCCGACAGAATACTCTTCCCTCACATAGCTTGTTATATGTGTATGCTATCCCAAAATAGGGTAAAGTAACTTTATATTATTTGCAACAAGGAACATGACAAGAAAACTGAGTCTTAGGAAACAAATGCCGAGCTCTGTCAGAGAGATTTCATATTAACCTTGCTGATATCAGGTAGATATCTGGATATTAGTCTGAGAACCAGTTCAGTGCAGCTGAACAGCTCTGAGCCAGACTACATGGAACAGAAAAGTGGATAGGAAGAGCCATTCATCCAAAGGCTTTTCTCTTCTCCCTCCACTCTATCACTACAGTCTTATTATATGTACACTTCCCAATCTAACATCATAATCATTTAGACTTTAATTGGGCCTTTGATGCCTGCTTGCAGAGCTAAAGAAGATGCAGCAAAATTCAAAGGATTACAAAGCATATAACCTAAAGTCTATCACACCCAAACCAATTGGGACACTTGGAGTTATCTGCCTTCTCCTTCAGATATTTCTTTGAGATCTCAATTTGAGCTAAGGTATTGGCTCAAAGGTAGCATAACACTTAGACATTTTATCCTCCCCTTCTTAGAGATCCTTCAAGAGTTCAGGGTCAGTACAACCTGGACAAAGAGCAGTATTTGCCGTGCTTAGCAATCAAGACCTAGGCTATCTGATCAGAAAATTCCCATACAGTGTCCCATAAGTTTGAGATAACTCACTGGGCTGCATAATCGTCTGTGCTTCATGATGAAAGCCTGTGTATATCAGGCTTTCATCACTCAGAAAAGTTGTGGTGTTGATACCAGAGACAATGAAAAGAAGTGTCAGTCATGATTTCTGAGTTTTTAGCAATCTTCAGAAAATAAGCATTCAGGTCCAACAGGGAAGCAGCGGAGTCCCTGCCATCAAGTAGAGGAAAACAAGTCCTAGAGGCACAAAATGTCTCAACCACAGTTGTATTCAAGACAACGTCCAAATCTATCCAGTATTTATACTTCCTTTGGTGGGCACACAGGTTGGGGTTTTTAGAGAGTATAATTAAGGTAGCTCCATGATGGAGAAAAATATGACCAGGGCATTAAGGAGCAGCTCTGGGTTTTTATTTGTTTGTTTTTCCCAGCTATTATGGAGAAGTACTGATTATTTTATGAACCAAGATATTAAGGTGAGAATATCAGGGATAAAGTTAGGAACTACACAGGAATAAAATGAAGGATACACTTTATTTTCCAAAGACTTTCTGATTTTACACCCCTAACACATGGTGATTAAGCTTAGGTAGAGTGAGAATGATGGTCTGTAACTTATAAGTAGCTGAAAACGGTTCTTATAGAATTCTCCCTCATAGAGGCTGGCATAGGTTGCAAGTAGGATAGACTTTGTAGTTCTTTGTGATAATTCCTTTGCTGTAATATTTTGAGCATAAATCCACCAAGCTATAATAGAATTGAGTACCTATGCTTATTCAGTCTAGAGGGTGTTCTTTAAATGGCTGCTTTCTGACAGTACATGTGAAATATATTTTTATATATGTTATACACATATATATGAGAGATAATCTATAAGTTAAATATATATTATATCACTACATATTCTGTTATCAATACATTGGTGTCCTAGTGGCCTCATCATAGAACTAAGACATTATTAGTAACTACCCATGCGTCTACAGGAAGATACATTTCAATCAGTCTCCTCGTGCTTCATATCGCAGAGCAGGACCTGAAATTAAGCCCATTATAAAGAATATCCAATACTACACACAATCAGCCATTTATTATTTTTATGGGGGATTGCTGTAGCATTCCGCTAGATAGTCCATGCTGGAAGTGGATTGTTTCATCAGCAAATCATGCTGTCTTATCTGGTGACAAGTTTTATAGCTGAGACCCTCTTATTCCAATAGTACACATAATATAGTAAGTGGTACTGATTCTGCAGATCATTGGTCTGTTCCTTGCACCTCGTTCTTGGAATTGGCCAAGGATTTGAGGACCTCTGCTGGTCTTAACAGGATATGCCATTTTCACTTTGCAACAGAGGACTGGAATATCAGCGCTCTAAATTGTATTCTCACTCAAAGCCCAGCCAACTTTAATCACTCCAGCATGAACAGTTTCCTTATTGGGAGTCACCATCAGAATGTCTTAAATGAAAAGAAATATGTTAGTGCATACCAGTAGCTCATACTGTGCTAAAACTTGTCTGACCCTTTGATAAAATACTGCAGAATAATTCACATACCTTGTAAAAGGAGTGCACAGATGTACAGCAGGCTTTGCCACATGGAAGCAAATTTATCCTGGTCTTTTTTTGGAAGAACAATCATAAAAAATACAAAAGTGTTGAATGTCCAAAGCTTCACACCATCTACCAGTCATGGCAGCAGTCTGTTTAGTCACAGCAATAACAGCAGCTGTTGCCTGTGAAGCGGGAGCTAATTTTTCATTTTAACTCTGATATTCTACCGAAGGGATCCAAGCATCAGTGATGTTCACTGTTAATGGAATAGCATCCCAAAGAGCTCCTGCCTTCATGAAATATTTTTGACAAGAACAAGTAGTTTTTCTTCTATTATGAGATATTATTTCAACTGTATAATCTTGACAAGTTTTGTAAGTACAGCAGGTACCTGGCAATGAGCTGCAAATATAGTGATAGAACTCATCAGCAAGAGTTCATGGATGTGTCTAACTAGCTTGTTTATACCCGGTGTTTTAATGTAAAATGTCCATATTTAGTGTAATATTTATTCAATGACCATGAATCACAATTTAAGTATAGGACCCAGGAATATTTAAAATAATTTTGACAGCTGTCTCTTGGCCAAAAATAATGACCTTCCAAAACACTTTCTGAAAGGGGAACTTTTTTTTTTTTTTTTTTTTTTTTTTTAAAAGACCATCTTTAGCCCTAGGGATAATAGCTATCCAGTCTTAAATTCCAAGCAAGCCCAGAGTTACCTGGCAAACCCAAGCCTCCTTTTTGTTTTTGTAGTGTACATAAGTTGGACAGTAGAGTCAAGAGTCCCATTAAAGGTGGCAAGAAAACAGACTTGGTCACTAGTCTTCGTTTTGCTAACATGGTCTCACTGTTGGGTAAGGGCATGCTCTACAATGAAAATAGAGAAGGAGTGGGGCTCACTCAGCTGTTCCACCCGAAGGGACATCTCAAGTTGCAATTCCAAGGTGTCCACTCTACTGTTAGCGACACTAGAGGTTTCTCTCTCTCTTCTTAGAACTTGAAACCTCTTCCAAGTGTTGGGAAGAAACCAGGGAGTCAAGATTTAAGCAAACATACTATCCTTGGTTGCTCTCTACAGTCATATTCTATTGCTTACCCTAAAAACCACCTCAAACTTAGTGGCTTAAAACAAAACACGTTCATGATCTCATAGAGTAAATTTGTCCAACTTGCAGCACAGAAGCTGCATGTGGCCCAAGATGGCTTTGAACGTCCCAACACAAATTCATAAACTTTCTTGAAATACTATGAGACTTTTTTACAATATTTTAGCTTATCAGCTATCACCAGTGTTACTGTATGTGTGGCCCAAGACAATTCTTCTTCTAATGTGGTCGAGGAAAGCCAGATGATTGGACACCCTGTCATAGATTTTGTGGGCAGAATTCTTGACACTGTGTTCTACCTACTTTTTCTGTTCCAGGTCTTAAAAGATCAAGGTTCCACAAGGCTGCTTTTTTTGGTAAGGTATAGGAATGAATTTGCTTCTAAGCTCATTGAGGTTATTGGGTGGAGTCAGTCCCTGGTATTTTGGTGGCTGTCATCCTGTGGCTGACCTTTGCCCCAGTGGCTGCCAAAACCCTGTTATGGTGTATTCAACTCTGCTTTAGAATTTCCTTCACCATCAGCCGCAGCTTCTCATCCACCTGGATCTGGATATTCTAATTTAGCCAAAAGACCACCCACAGCCCAAGACAGTGGTTGGGACTAGGAGAGTCCACTTTGAATTTTTTTTTCCAGTTTCAGAAAAATTTTAACATGGAGACTACAGTATGGAATTCCCTCTGGTGATCAATCTCATGCAAGGAAAGTGTGCAGATATTTAGCCTAATGCTTCTCACCTCTAAACATATTCTTTCAAATTCTGTTTGGGATGCTGAGACAGAAACTCGGAGGCTAATTTCCCCTTTGTCTTGTGGCTGTCTGTCAGCATCTGAAATAGGATGCAGCAGATGCTGACTGGGAGAGAAGAGCAGGAGAAAAAGGTAGGTTTTTTTAATCAGTGTTGGCATTGCAGACAGTTGGCCTTGGAAGTGGCCATTGGTTCCAAGCTTTAGACTGTTCCTGTTTAATAGAACCACCTGATCCCTCACCCTCATCCCACTTAGCAGTACCAGCACTAGCCAGCATCCTCTCACCAGAGGTCTGGGCTCCCAAAGGCCCCTTCTCTAAGCATCTATATTCTAGTAGTGCTGACTTCTTCCCCTTGTTCCCTTGCTTCTTTCAGCCCTTGGGTTACGCACAGCCACTTTAGTGTTCGTTGTTACCTTTCATTCCTTCACATGTTTAATCAGTTACCTATATTAAAATATCTTTGTTTAAAAATGAGTATAGTTTCTGTTTTTCTGAACTTGCTTTCCTTAACGTATCATAGAGGAGTAAGACAACACACAGCATTGTCCCATGCTGAGAGTGCTGCTATTGGCTGGAGGACCTTCTGCCTTCTGCAAGCAGGGTCTGTGCAGGGAACTGATGGCAAAAGGAGTGTGTCTAGCCATCCACCCAAGGCTATGCCTTTCTTCTACAACAAATCCATTTATTATTTGCACAAAGAAAATAAATTGGTGTATTAATGAGTAGTAAGTACCTACAAAATTGTGTGCTACATGTTTTTACATATTCCAGAATAATCAAAGCAATATGTATCACAAATAGCATTGTTTTCTTCATTATAGAATCTTTCTCACAATGATTAGATACACCATCTAATGAAAAATAGACATTTAACTGAAATATGACCATCATCTGCATTATTTATATAATTAAAGTGTTTCAGATACACAACTGCTTGCTAATAAATGATTCCACATTTTAAAAATGTTCAAATACCAAACTAAAGAGGTCAACTACTTTAAAAAACTCAGCAAATTTCTTTTTAGTAAGATAGAAATGTACATGCAAGTCACACTAATTGATAGGAAGTTACGTTCTCAAAACTTTTATATTCCTCTAAGTAAATGATTTGCTATTATAGCAACAAATTTATATATTAAAATGTCATTTACTGACATTGACTATTCCTGCAGTATCATACAAGTACTTTTGGATAAAAGCCCTTCAAAGCACAATTAGTAATAATGAACATTAACTCATTTGGAAAGGCATTTCATTTTAAGGCACTGTGTAAAATGGAAGTTTGGCCTTTCAGCTCAGCTATGATTAACCATGGTATAAATTACAAAAAATAAAGCTTCATTATGTCATATTTGTACAACATAAGATAATTAAACATACATATAAGATATTCACATTATGAGAACATCAAATTCATTAGAAATACTCAATTATTTTTAGTTTAGTGAGATGTTAGAAATAACAATGTAGACTTGTTTCTTTAGTATGTAGGACATATATAAATAACTGTCATGAGCTTGAATTCAATGCAAGTTTGCCATATTTGACTTACAAAAAAATAAATACTACATATGCACATAAACACAACACACACACACACAAAATAATATTAACTGTTCCATTTAAATTACATCTGTTGCACATTTGATTGCAAATCTCAAGAAATCACTGTCCCCAGACCTATTATAAATGAGTTCTACTGTAGCTTAATTTCTTACTGGCTGAGAAAAGAAACAAGCGCTCTCTCTCTCTCTCTCTCTCACACACACACACACACACACACACACACACACACACACACACACACACACACGATCAGAAATACACCTGGGAGCCCATGCCTAGTTTTGCAGCAAGGAGCATAAAGATAGTAGAACAAATTCCTTCTGCTCTTAGACCACAAATTCTATTTATTCTTTGAGCTGCTTTTTCATTTCTGTCTTTGTTGATCTTCCTAGACTTGGCTAGATTCTGTCACCCTTTTGCTGATTAAGATATTATGATTTGGAGAAATTTCCTTAGAATTTAGAATGCCTTAAATAGATGCCTGGAACACAGGTGTTCTGAACAATAAATGTGCTTAAAAGTCTTTATTTCAGGGAGAGAAAAACAAAGCATTTTCCTTTTTTCAATGTATTTAGGTGCAAGATGCCAGCAAAGCCCCAACAACATCTGAACAATGTTAACACTCTTGGTCAGAGCTAAGTAATGGTTGCCCATATAACAGCACATTAGGAAATCTATATTTCATCTTCAAACCAAGATTTGAAATTCATTGTTGTATCTCTGATTTGTTTCTCATAAGCCTGAACCCAGTATCTTCACCTTCAAATTTATGCTCTTATAATCTTTCCAAATTGATGTATTTTTTTTCTTATAAATAGCTTTCAGCTCCTGTTTTATCAGCCCCAGGCAGATACTGCCCACTCCCCATCTCATCCTTGGCTGAGGATCTACAGTCTGTGAAATTTGTGGGAAATGTAATTAAATATAAAATGTCTTTGCAACCCAGAAAACGTCTCCACAATGGTAGTAGAGAAAGGAAACACATCATTACTGAATAATCATTAAGCCAGAATGTGATACACATCACAGGCAGATCCCTATGGGATTGCAAATACAAGAAAAAAAATCTCACCTTTTTATATAGCCAAGCAGATAGAACCTATTGCATCCATGTTCTCAAGGTGAACACTAGCTAGTCCTAAGGCAAGAAGGCCTGACAGCACTATTTGTCAAACATAGCTCATCCTAGATTTACCTGGCAATTGTGGTGACCATGTGTGTTAGCTAACTAGCTTTATCCAGAGAACAAATAAACTTCTTATATCTTTATGACACAAGATACTTTGCAACATAAGGTAAGGTTCCCACTGAAATTAGTCTCTTACCAAGGCACAGAGAGTGGTAGTACTATCTTCCTTAAAGATTCCATTTCAAAAAGATCATACCCAGGTCCTTGAGAAAGTAATTCCTGAATCTTAAAACTGACAGGAGGCTTGTTTAGTTCTTAAAAAGGTTTACATACATTTCAAAGAGACTAAGAAGGAATTTATATTAACAAGTGATAGAATATGAAGTAAATACTTTAAGAAAAGGGAGTAGATTGTGGAGGGTGTCTCTTCCCTTGTTTCCAAGAGTATTTTTTTTCTATTTGTATTTATCTTACAATATTAGTATCATAGCCCTGGGAGGCTTATTCAAGAGGAAACACTGAGTGACAGGGACCTCAAAGATTTTCTAGTTCGTGTACATTCAGGCAAGGACTCTATTTTCAATTATTAATATCTGGCTAATTAGAAAGTAGATAAAAGGATAAAAATGCTCTTCACCCTACAGAATATGGTTTAAAGTTCTGTCTGTGAACATCTAAGCTTGCAAGATAAAAATGAAGGCAGGTATAAGCTTGCAGAAAGTCCCTGAAGAATATTTAATAATTTCCCCTCTTGCAAGAGAACAGTAGAAGTCACATATCACTTTAGGAATCAAATGGTTGGGACATTTTATTTAAAAGTAGCATTGTTTATATATAACTTTGTGCTTGTTAGTAAGATCTGTCCAGAGAAACACTGATTTATGTATTATTAAATTTTAAACCTCTAACAAGAGAGAAGTCTCTTGATCCTAGAATAACTTTAGATTTCTCATATCTCTATCTAGGCCTTGGGGGTAATTGGAACAACGAAACAGAAGCCCCTAATTTATATGAAAGTTTCAGAAACCACTTATAAGCAGAATTTATTTTTAATGAAGTAGACGTTGGGGATAATAAAGAGACAGAGTATTATAAACTGTTCGGGGCTTGGCTACTAAAAACAACAATGAAAATGGGGTTCCAGTAAGAGCGAAGGAGAGAACTTTCTTGTGCTTATCTCCTCTACTTGAGGCTCCTTTCTCCCTAAGGCTCTCTTCTTGCACTTGAGGCATTTTTTGAGTATCTAAGATATACCAAATTTATTTACATCTAAAAGCATATACACATTATGTGTCCTACAAGCATTGCTACACACATCATTTAAAATCTTTGCTAAAATGTTAGCTCTTCACAAAGGCTAGCCCTGTGGACTATATAAAGCAGACTTTCCACCATCTTACAACACATTGCCGGCCCTACATTTTTCTCCAAAGCACTTAATTATGACCCGATATCATACCAGTTTATAATTTATTTTCTGTCTTCCCAATAAAAATATAATTTGTCTGATAGCAGAGACTTTGTATATCTTATTCACAATGATCCTGGAAAATATTGCCTAGAACAGAGCCTGGGAAATAAAAAAGTACTGAAAAATGTAGTTTAAAAGGATGAATTTATAATATGAACCCTGATAATGGGGAGGTGAAATTTCGAGTAAAAAACAAAATTAGTGAAATTTCACTAACTATTTTTGCTCACATTTAAACACTGGGTCCTTTAAATACATATTTTGATATTTATCTTATAATGCTTAATTTAATTGAATCATGCAGGTCAGGTAAGAGAATGGAAATAAGCTGAATCTATTTGGAGACTTTTGAGCTTCTTGTGTTAGGATCTCTCTAAAGACTTGGGATGTTTTCAGCTGTTATTTTATTAAGTTTTCTACTATGTTTCCCATTATTCTTCTTGCAGACATCTCTTAATGCAAATGTTTGTTTACCTAATGGTGTCCCAGATGTCTCATAGGACTTCTTCATTCTTTTTTCTATTATTTTTGTCTTACTGATTTATTTCAAGACACCTGTCTTCAATTTCAGAAACTCTAAATAGAACAATAACAAGTAAAAATATTGACTCAGCATTAAAAAAAATTCCTACCACCACCACCAACAAAAAGCCCAGGACTGGATGGCTTCACTGCTGAATTCCACAAAACATTTTAAAAAGAACTAATACTAGTTTTTCTCAAATTATGCCAAAAAATTGAAGGGGAGGAAATTCTTCCAAACTCATTCTACAAGTTCAGCATTACCCATGGGCTAACACCTGACAAAAAATACCACAAAAATGTAGAAAACTATAAGCCAATATCATTGATAAACATAGATGTAAAAGTTCTAGAAAAATACTAGCAAACAGAATGTAACAACTCATCAAAAAGATTATATACCATGATAAAGTAGGATTTATTATAAGGATGCAAGAATAGTTCAATATATGTAAATTGATAAATGTGATATACTACATCAGGAGAATAAAGGACAGAAGATGTGATTATCTCAACAGATGCAGAAAAAAATATTTGATAAATTTCAACATCACTTCATGATAAAAATTCTCAACAAATTAGATATATGAGAAATGTATCTCAACCCAATAAAGGCCATATGTGACAAACCCACAGCCAACATTATACCGATTAAGGAAAAGTTGAAAGCTTTTCCTTTAAGACCTGGAACAAGACAAGCATGCTCACTTTGATGCCCACTTTCACCACTCTTATTGAACACAGCACTGGAAGTCTTTACCACAGCAATTAGGCAAGTGAAAGAAAAGCCAGCCATCCAAGTTAGAAAGGAGGAAGTGAAATTGTTCCTGTTCACAGATGATGTAATTTTATATAGAGAAACGCCTAAAGATTCTACCAGAAAAACTCTAAGAACTGGTCAACAAATTCTGTAAAGTTACATGATGCAAAAGTCAACATACAAAAATTAGTAGCACTTCTATACAACAATAGCAAACCAATTGAAAAAAAAATGAAGAAATCTCACTTACAATAGTTAAAAATATATAAAAGATACCTAAAATATATATTTAACCAAAGATAAGAAAGATCTCTACAAGGAAGACTATGAAGAGGCCACAATAAAATGGAAAGACATCCCTTGTTTATGGTTTGGAATAATTAGTATTATGAAAGTGAACCTGTTATTCACACCAATGTGTAGGTTCAATCCAGTCCCTAACCAAATACCAAAAACATTATTCACACAAATAGGAAAACAATTCTGAACTTTATATGGAACAAAAGGTGTCAACTAGGAAAGCAATTCTTAATAAAAAGAACAAAGTTGGTGACACACACTACCTGACTTCAAAATATGCTATAAAGTTATAGTTATCAAAACAGCATGACACTGGCATAAAAACATGGTAGAAAATAGAAAACCTAGAAACAAATCTACAAATTTACAGCCAACTGAGTTTCAAAAAAGGGGCCAAGAACTTACATTGAGGAAATAATAATCTATTCACTAAACTGGGAAAACTGGACATCCATATGCAGAATAACAAAACTAGACCCCTTTGTCTCACTATATGCAAATATGAACTCAAAATGGATTAAATACTTAAATGTAAGATGGGAACCATGAAACTATTAGAAGAAAACATGGGAAACACTTCAAAACATTGGGTTGGGCGAAGATTTTATGGATAAGATATATAAAACACAGCTAATGAAAGCAAAAATAGACAAGAGGGATTATATCAAACTAAAACGTTTCTGCACAGCAAAGGAAACAATCCACAAAGTGAAGAGAAAGCCTACAGAATAGTAGAAAATACTTGCAAACCATTCATCTGATAAAGTATTAGTATCTATAAAACACAAAAACTGAAGCAACTCAACAGCAAAATATCAAATAAAATGGTTTACATATGAGCAAATTATATGAATAGACATTTCTCAAAAAACATACAAATGTCCAACAAGTGCATAAAAAATAATTGACATCACTAATCATCATAGAAATGCAAATCAAAACCACAATGAGATATGACCTCACTCACATTACAATGGCTACTTACAAAAAGAAAAAAAAAATGACAAATATTGATGAGAATGTGGAGAAGAGAAAGATAACACTTATGCACTGTTGGTGGTAATGTAAATTAGCACAGCTATTACGGAAAACACTGTGAAGGTTTTTCAAAAAAACTAAAAATAGTACTACCATTAAATCAACCAATCCATCTACTGTGTATATATCCAAAGGAAAGGAAATTAATATGTAAAAGAGATATCAGCACTCTCATGTTTATTGCAGTGCTATTCACAGTACTCAAAACATGGAATCAACCTGTCCATCAATAGATGAATATATTAAAAATATTTTTTATATATATATATATATATATATACACACACACACACACACAATGAAATAGTATTTGGTTATGAGAAAAACTGAAATCCTGCCTTTCCTGGCAATATGGATAACACTGGAGGACATTTAGATAAGTGAAATAAGCTGGCATTGAAGGATAAATACTGCACATTCTCACTTGTATGTGAAAGCAAAAAAAGAAAAAAGAAAAAAACATTGCTCTCCTGGAAGCAGAGAGTAGACTAATTCTTACTAGAGGCTGAGAAGGGTAGTGGTGAGGGCAGGATAGGGAGAGTTTGGTTAAGGAGTATAAAATTACAGCTAGCTAGAAGCAATAGTTTCTAGTTTTCTATAGTTCTGTAGAGTGATTACAATTAATAATTTGTGGTATATTTTCAAATAGCTAGAAGAGAGAAATTTGAATGTCCCCAACACAAATAAATAATAATAGTTTGAGTTGGTATATATGCTAATTACCCTAATTTGATCATTATGTATTGAATACATATATGAAAATATCACACTGTGACCCATAAATATGTACAATAATGTGCCAGTTAGGAAAATCTATGGAGATAAGCTCTCTGAAGCTATGCCAGCACTCTGCTCCTTGCCCCATATGGAAAGTAGGATTAGAAAGGGTGTAAAATAATTGTTTCTGCTTTCTCTAGTCCATTTACAACATTAATCCTTAAGCACATGTGATAATGTAACGGGAGTCCTCAGTTATTAGGCCTGAATAATATGCACTAGTTTTGAATTTGCAAAATTTTTTAAATAATGGCTTGATACACCTCTATTTTTGTTGTAAATATTTAGAATTATGTTATCTTTGCCTCAGTAATACATATTTAATAGGTATTTTTCACTACAATGAATAAATGAATAAAAATATTTTTGTTGTGAAAATGAAATCGAAAATTTGCAAAAGGTCAAAACAAAAGCTGATGTATGATGCAAAGGGGCAAGTGACAATGGACTGTGAAAATGTGAATGAACTAATAGGCAAATTAAATAGATGAAAAGTGAATGGATTGTCTACATTTTTTAGGTTTATTTACAATATTAAGCTAATTTGTGATTCAATCAGTCCAGAGGTGTTCAGTGAGCAACTTCTAAGGACCCACCTCATGTTTACATATAGTAATAATCAAAAAAGAAGATCTTTTGATATTGTATTTCCAGATTCCTGCAGATTCTGTGTTGTGATAGAGTATACACACACACACACACACACACAGACACGCATACACATGTATTATGGTACTTTAAACCAACCAAATGTGGATTAATCCAACACATTTTTACACTATTTTGGTTGATTCATAACTTTTAATGACAATGAAAAACTAGGCAGTTTTTTCTGAATTACATAATCCTCAAAATTCATAGCTTCCCAAATTTTGATGAATAAGGAGGTGCAGAAAGAAAATAGAACATTTGAAAACAGGTGTAAAAGGCAAAATGAAATACAAGCCTTTTCTCTGTAATTAGAGGTTTAAATTGTTAATGCTATTTCTTAGCAAAGGTTTCAGAAGAAAAAGAATGCATTGCAGCCATCACCATCTCAAAGTGTTCTTGGCATAATTTAGGATGGGGCAATTTATTTAATGAAACCATATTTTTCAGTTAAAATTTTAAAAAATCTCAGAAACAATCTGGTGATGTTTGCTAGTGCTCTAGCAGAGAGAAACATAGCTACAGCGGGCACAGTATTAAGGAATAATTAATTAAAGAAATTGAATTAATTTAAAAAGCTGCAGGAGTTAGGTTTTCATTATGCAAGGTACTTTCTTTTTCATGTTTTCTGTCGCTCCTGAGATATATTTTATAAACTGATAGAACCATATGAGACTAAACATGAAGCCCCCATTGAGGGAATAATACCATGATGACATTAATACGTTATATCGGCATTGCCAGGATAAACTCTATCCTCAGCGATGAGAATATACACAGACCTGAATGATACATCTAGCTTCAGATAAAGCAACAATATTCATGATCTATTGTGTCATGTGCCATGAATCTGAATATGTAATAAAACAGATTCAGAAGATATCAAATTCAGGTCTAACATGCTACTTTTTATCTGTTGATTCTTTAAACATACTTAAAGCATGAAATATCAACATGAGGTTTTGACACCTGAAATTTTCTTGCAACCATGGTTTTTCCTACCATCATCATTGAAATACCTAGCATATGCTCAACACTTAATATTCACCATTATACTTACTATACAAATCCCTTTTATATACCTTATCTCAATTAGTTCAAGAAACAGGCTCATGGCCACACTTTTCATCCTTGTAAAATTAATATTCTAAATGTGAACATGTAAAATTAAAGTAACTGAAGCTTAGAGAGTTAAAAAAAACTTATCTGTCAAACATCTGAACAGTAGTTTACTTACTCCAAGAGACTCACCTCTAAAGCACTATTTTATACCAACTGGGCTACATATCCAAATTTCAACTTTGTGTTTGTCGTTTTATCAACTCATTTAAAAAACTAAAATGCAACATATATGTAATCTATAATAATATATCATTTAATTACTGCATTTAGTCTGAGGAAATAAAGATTAATCAGACTCAATTATTATCCTCAAGTAATTCTCAGACTTGTGAAGACTTGCTTTGAAGAAAAGGATTAGGCCAGGCACGGTGGCTCACACCTGTAATCCTAGCACTTTGGGAGGCCAAGATAGGCAGATTGCTTGAGGTAAGCAGTTTGGGACCAGTCTGGCAAACATACTGAAACCCCTGTCTCTACTAAAAATACAAAGATTATCTGGGCATTGTGGCACACTCCTGTAATCCCAGCTACTTAGGAAGATGAGACAGGAGAATCTCTTGAACCGGGAAGCAGAGGTTGCTTTGGGTTGAGATTGTGCACTGTAGCCTGGGAGAGAGAAAAAGACTCTATCTCACAAAAATAAATAAATAAATAAATAAATAAATAAATAAATAAATAAATAAATAAAATAAAATGATTATATTTACTGTGATAATTGATCCTAGAGGAATAAAGTGCTGTATAAACAATACTTAAGCAGGGTCCAACTTTCTCTGGTATGGCAGAAGTTGATAGGCTGCCTAGGCAGAGAGAAACAATATATCTGCAGCCATATTAACTTTGATAAATATGAAGAGGTGGATGCTGCTAGTCCCTGCTAGATTCATTTTGGCTGTGACACCCATCGCCAATGAGTGAAAATGTTGGCTGATAGCAACTCATGTCTTCCTGTTTCTCTGGAGAATTGGCCCTTGCACCCTTATGTTTTCCCCCTGCAGGCTAAACCAATTTCACTTCGGCAAACTGATCTCTGTCAATGCCTGAGTGACACAGAGGATACACATTCTCCCTGCTGCTTTAAAGAGGGAGTATGTCTGTGGTACGAATTTCGCTTCCTAACTTCTAAGTGTTTCAGTGTTTTAGTCCTCAAACGATAACTCACATTTGTTTAGCTTTTCTCTTGTTTTCTGGCCTGCTTCATTCACTCTCCTCCTTGAGATCACCCATTTAAATAATTTGAACAAGAACTTTCATCTCAGGCTCTCCTAAGAAACCAAATAAAAGACAAAGTGTCACAGCAGTAAAAATTTAAGATAGGTGATAGTTGAATGAAGAAGTTAGGCAAGTAACAATTATGAACGTATGTTTTCATAAGACATTGTGTGTGTGTGTGTGTGTTTATATGTATTGTTGGTGGGTGTGGGGGGGTGTGTGTGTGTGATCATAAAATCCTTGAAATGAAAGATCTTACTTTCTTCACCTTTATGTCTCTTCCTGTTACATCCCTTCAGTCTTAGATTGATCTCAAATTGGTCACATGTCTCACACATAGAACTACATATTTTGTTGGGCGCGGTGGCTCAAGCCTGTAATCCCAGCATTTTGGGAGGCTGAGGCGGGTGGATCACAAGGTCAGGAGTTCGAGACCAGCCTGGCCTAGATGGTGAAACCCCATCTCTACTAAAAATAAAAAAATTAGCCAGGCGCGGTGGCACGCGCCTGTAGTCCCAGCTACTCAGGAGGCTGAGGCAGGAGAATCCCTTGAACCTGGGAGGTGGAGGTTGCAGTGAGCCGAGATCGCGCCACTGCACTCTAGCCTGGGTGACAGAGTGAGACTCCATCTCAAAAACAAAAAAACAAACAAACAAAACTACATACTTCATACTTCACATAGTAGAGAATACTAAAGCCTTTTCAAATAAATGAACAAAGATGTAGGATTCTAAATTCAACAATGATGTTGTAAAATTGTATTAATTTACCACAATGCTTGACAAAATATTTTACCAAACATTGTTTATCAAATGCCCTGATATATTTAATATGTTTAAATAAATTCAAGGATAACTGTCATAACAAATTGTTATTCGGACGTGCTAGTGTTCAAATGCAACATGGCAACTCTAATAATTTGTCACAAAATACAACTCCATTGGAGATTATTATATTATATAATTGAAAAGTTAGAAATTACAATGTAAACAGTTCTATCTTAACCCAGTGTCAAATGTTGTCATAAGTAACAGAGTCCGTTCTCTCTCCTGACCATGTGGCTTTTCTCCAGTTTGAAATGAAGGCATAATTCTGCCCACAGTCCCAATCCTACATCCACCTAAGCTTCCAATAGCAAAATAAGAGAGCTTCTCCTTCAGTATATTGTAACACACTTTTCATGATTTGCTTGCTTACAAAGTGGTTACTAGGCCTATTCCTGAAATAAATGCTATGGCCAGGATATAGCTCTATATAAATGGACTAGAACCACCATATCATCTGGTGTTCTCCTAATAGAATCCACTGTGGATGGGGGGATTTGGTTCTTAAGTTGGCGTAATGTGGATCACTTGTCCCAAGTCCACTGCCAGGGGTGAAGACCCTCCTTATTCATATTGACTGAGAGAATGGCAGTTGGGGACATTTTCAGGAAGTAATTAAGAATGATAGGCAGGCCCAAAGCAAAAAGTTCCTCCACAGAAATGACATTTATGTTGAATCAATTAATAATCGGCCAGTGTATTAAAACTGTACCTAGAAATTATGCTACATTACAGAAAATAGTTAAGAATATTACGTTTCAAAATTTTATAAATGCAAACGAAAAATTTTAAAACTTGAACTAGAATTACCTAAAGCACTCAAATAGAGTGAGAGAAAATACCTCTATCTACAATTATGTAAAAAATCTCCTTTTTATAAGTCAATTTTGAATAAATTGAGATTATAGTAGATACTCATTGACCTGGTTATGAGCTCTTTGGTCCCAATACTTTTGTTATAAATAAAACATAGATACACGAAAAATGTATAAAAATATAGTTTAACGGCTGGGTGCAATGGCTTGTGCCTGTAATCCCAGCACTTTGGGAGGCTGAGGCAGGTGGATCACGAGGTCAGGAGTTCAAGACTAACCTGGCCAACATGGTGAAACCCCATCTCTACTAAAATTACAAAAATCAGCTGGTCATGGTGGCATATGCCTGTAATCCCAGCTACTCGGGAGACTGAGGCAGGAGAATTGCTTGAACCAGGGCCTGGGAGGAGATTGCAGTGAGTCAAGATCCCGACATTGCACTCCAGCCTGGACTACAGAGCGATACTCCATCTCACTCTGTGTGTGTGTGTGTGTATGTGTGTGTTTGTGTGTGTATATGTGTGTGTGTATGTGTGTGTATATATATATATGGTTTAATACATTTTTATGAAGTGTACAATATTCTAACCAATACCCAGTTCAAGAAATAAAACTTTGCCCACCCCCCATTAAATACCTCTTGTGTTCAGTCCCAATATCAAATCCTTCTTTTCCCATACAAGTAACCACCATCTTGTTTAATCATCAATTCTTACATTTCTTTATAATTTTACTTTATATGAATAATTTAATTATATTTTTTGTATAATTTGTATACCTAGACACCAGAAGTTTTGTGATTTGTAAGGCATATTTTAAACATTCTCCCTCCATCTTGTAATTTCCTCTTTAAAATGTATCTGTTAAAGTGCCTCTTCCTTTTGACCTATGGAGTTTTCCAGTTTCTGGGTTCTATTGTTGCATTTCAGCATGTTCCTCTGTTCTTCGTGTTCCCCAAAATTGTCACAGAATCTCAGAGTTTAGTTTAAGCTTGATTTTCAGTCCTTTGGCCAGATTATTAATGTTGTTATGTTATTTCATGAGGAGTCTCATTATATCTGCTATTGCTTTTTTTTTTTTTTGGACATCACTAGCCATTGATATTCACGGCTAGATACATTGATTTGTTGGAGGTTGACAATTGGTAATATTCGGTTATATGTTTGTATTTATATATAGAATCATGTTATAAATAATCACTTATCTTCATCTATCCTTTGGTTGTCTAGTAGTATGGTTCACAGAGAAAACACCACATAAATATTTTGTTTTAGTCACTATATTTGAAAATACTGAAATTGTTAATATTTTAATAATCATTATAAACTAATGGATTTGAACACATAGGTTGTAATTCATTTCAATTATTGTATTTGATGAGCTCAAATGATTTCATATTTGACAGCAGAAATCTTTTCAGTTTGTTGTTTTGCCCTTTTAACAGTATCCCATAAACACTGATAGTTTTCTTGCTATCTGATGTAACAAGATACTCCAGGGTCATCTCGTAAATTTTTGCTCCAATACTGGAATTAGTCATTTTTCTAAGAAACACTTCTTTAAGTAAGAGATGACATTTTATGACCACAGTCAGATAACTAGAGATGCTCATTGCTACTTTATTATTCATTGCTTCTAGGCATTTTCAGTGGTCACATATAGAAAAATATATAATACACACAAGCATACACAAACACTATAAAACATCTTGCATATTCATGGATAATTTCAATCCAAAATGTTAACTACAGGATTTTTACTATAATACCTCTGAATTGCACCTATGTCTCCTCTCTTACACACTGATAGTACTGGCTCTCAAGATTACAGAGATGATTGAATTAGAATATACCATAATTATTTGCTCTATTGAAATATACAGTATTTGAAGCATAACCATATTAGTACTCTTTAATATGTATCACTTAGAGTTCTCCAATGAAACTGAACAATCAGGATGATAGGATATATGGACAAATAAATACATATATCAATAGATACATCAATAGATGCATGCATAGATAAAATATGAAATATGGTTTAATAAATTTTATATATACTGTATTCATTCTTCCCCCTCCATTTACAAGTCACATTATCTACATTGATAGAACACAAATCCATTACACACTATTCTTTGTAGCTTATCGGAAGTTCATTATTCATTCATGGGCAAGAAAAATTTTTATCATGAAGGACTAGATAGTATACATTTAAGGTTTTTTAGACCATATAGTCTCGCTTGCAATTACACCGGTATGCCATTCAACTGTGAAAGCCCTAATAAAGGAGGTGTTAATAAGTGAGCACGACTGTGTAAATATAATACCTTATTAATAAAAACAGAATCAAAGCAGATTTGGCCCATGAATTATAGTTTTTCTACTGCTTGCTCGCTAGATTGCTCAGGAAGTGCTCATGAAAACATTATTCCCTCAGTTTTTGCATGTTGATAACAATTTGTCTGTGGTTATTATACTTGATAGTCCGTTTTGTTGGACATAAATCTTTGGCTCACATTTTTTTCTTTGACATTTTCTTTGATTTCTTTAAATGTTTTATATCATCTTCTTTGGCTATAAAGCATTATATTGATGTTTTCTGATAATTCATTTCTTTCCTTTTCTATGTCATTTACTCTTTGTCTAGATGCTTAAGTGTTTTGGTATTTTTTCTTAAAATATAGTAATTTTACTGGAATCTCTCATGGTGTTGGTCATTCTGGGTTGATATTCTCAAGTTAGTGGTGTGTTCTTCTTGTATATGCAACCCCAACACTATTTTTTTTTCTTGGGTTATGGTTTTTAGGATTTTGTGTGTCCCTTTATTTGGTTTTTATCTTTAGGAACTCCTATGATCCATGCATTGGGCTATCTTTAAATATATTAAATACTTGTTAGTTTTCCAGAATCTGTTTTGTATTTGTGCTCAATTCCATTTTTTTTCCAGTTCCCAAAAGTCTTTATTTATTCAATGTATTTTTCCAGGAGAGAAGAGAAAAGAAAAAATCAACATGTTTGTTACAAATGATTAGAAAATAAGAAAGTAAGTTTCTAGTACATCAAAATAAACCATCAAATAAACACACCCAGCAATGGGGTCACCAAAGTCCAAAAGGGCTCAGTCTCCTACAGTTCAGGAATGAGGGGAAGGGATCAGGAAAAGAACAGACAGATACAGGCTTTCCTACCCTCCCATTCTCTCCCCATATATTAATAATTTCACATACATCTTTGGTTTCTACCAATAAACATGAAGTTACATCTGTCTGTCTCCTATTAAACAATCTTGTGACCACTTAGACATGCTTCTTGTACCTGCACAAAAGTTCCTGAGTCACCTGGATATACATTCATATTCCCTTTCTTGGCCTCCTTACCCCACTTCCTTCCAGAAAGGTCCTAAGTTACTTTTCTGTGCTTTAGGATTAAAGATTAAGTAGGATAGATCCATCCAAAATAAAGCAGTATCTTAAGTGTCCGTCATGAATCATATCAAAAAATGGTCTTGACTCAGGAGTTTGGGAACAAGAGATGGAAGTTTCCTAGCTTCATCAGGATTTTTGCATAATTGGTTTAAGAGTTGTGGAGATCATCCAAAAATTAAATGTGTATGCATGTGGGTGTGTAGATTTTCTTTTTGAGAGAGATGGAAAAGAGGGCAAAGTAGGAGACACATTTTAAGAACAGATGTGGTCCAATAGGTAAAAGGAGATGTGGATGTGGAACACAAAAGAAAGGATGGTTCAAGATCTCCACTTTAAGAAGGGGGCCCCCAAAACTAATGTCTCAGATCTTTTTGTCTGGTGCACAACCATCTTTGAATGCTGTGGCTATGTTTCTGTCAATACAAAAAGTTTGTAAACATAAACCCCAAATAACATAGAAAAAGACCAACACATTATATTTACACAAACTAGGCTGTCTGGCAATCACCAACTCAGTGGTGCTCTAAAAGCCCAGAGAAATACAAAAACTAGAATGGGAGCATCATTTAGGGAGACAACAACCCAGAATCAAACCCACACCACCCAAGAAGCTCTATTGCATTCATCCCAATTCAACACAGGAAAGTAGGTTTGCAGTAATCTTACAGCAAGCAAATGAAACTCTCTTTTTACTGCTTTAGCTACCATGACACTACTAATCATCACTGCAGCAGGGCAGAACACTGGCTTCAGGTACCACAAAGAAGCCCCCATTTGTGGGACTCCCTGGAACCCCCACATTTTGAAATGTTGAGGATTTTAGTCCTTGCTTTATATATCCATCCCTTGACAGTGCAGGCTGTGTACAGGGGTATTCATCTTAAAACTATCTGTAAATCGTTCAAGGTGTGCACTGGGTTGAGCTTCCTGTCCATGAGCACCTGCTCTGGAGTTGTACTTGAGACCCCAGTGGACATCATTGTGAACCAGAGTAAGCGGCACATAGAGGGCTTCCAGAGCCTGAAGGAGATTGAGGTAGTGGGGTTCACCTGTAAGAAGTCTGCCAAAGGTCTGAAATCTATCTGTGTCACCAGATCTAGTGGTATGTTCTGTATTGAAAATGAGAGGCAGACAAAGTGGAGGAATATGCAGATATCAAAAGGAGGGAGGCAGGTGGCACAAGGGTGGAGGTCTAAACCATCTTGCCAAGGAATGCCAGTTGCCACATCAGCCCAAGAAGCGCCACTGTGCAGAGCATCAGTCATACAGTAGCCTCATAGCTGCTGAAGGCCCAGCAGGCCCCTAGCTCACAGGGAAAGCCAGCCTACTTTTGGGAGGAAGAGGAAGATACACACAACTGTGCCCTGCTCCCTGAGGCCCAGAATTGAGCCACTATGGGTGGAGGCCCTTCGTTTGCTACCAGGAATTTTCAAGCAGGCAGAGTGGAGAGAGTGGGAATACGGTGGATTGGGGCTAGGTGTCACTGCCATGGATCTCAGGCTGTGGTTCACAGCATCACCCCTTCTTCCCTCATGGTCAGGGGAACAGGTGAGGCAAAGCAACTCCAACCATGCTCTGTCCAAATACAGTGAGGACTTTGGGGGGAAATCACCTGAGAACCTTTATGCTTTATCTGAGGCCCCATCCCCAGAATTCTCAGCTTTTGAAAATGGCCTGGACAGGGAAATCATTTTCCTTTACATGAAGGTATAATAATAATTCCTGTGCTAGAATGAAAGGATTGGGTGTAGGACCAGATTTATGTATCCAAGCCACTACATTGTGTGGGAGAAAACCTCTTAGGAGTAAGGCAGTGTTTTATTTTGTTTTCACATCTTGTATCCTCATACTCACTCTTGGGATAGGGTGTTGGAAACTGGCCTAAACAATGGATAGTGATGAAGACAAAAAGGATGGTTGGGAAACAGCTGCAGGTCTGCTGCTCCTACGATTGATTACTCCCACCCCCACCCCGCTCTGATCAATGTGATTTTGTTTATTCACTCCCTTGGATACTGCACCTTGAGTCCCACTTTTTCAGGATGCCAACTGTACACTAGCTGTGTGCCAATGATGTATCTTGTGCATTTTATTTTTTTTCCTTGATATAACCATTGTAGTTTTGTATTTTTGTATATTTCAATCTAAGGCCCTCAATCCTGCACTGAATTCTCAGGTACATGAGCAATCTTAGGGATAAGATAGCAGAAGCTCCAGGTCTGCATACCAGGAATACTTTTTGTTGTTTTTATGACCCTGGAGAGTAGCTGTTTGGAGTGCACAGCCTATTGAACTATGTCATTTTTGCCAATGAGAGCTGACTTTTCAGCCATAGTTCCTCTTGAAACCCCCTCTACCTTGAAAATGTTTCATGGGAGACTCGGTTTTAACTGGGTCACTCCATGACTTGATCACTTCCTTCTGGAAGATTGGAAATTAGTCTAAACAGGAAAAGGTGGTGCAGAGAGGTTAGGAGAGGCTGGGCCAGAGAGGAAGCCAAAGTTAGGTGAGGGTTGTCTAATTCTAGCACACAGAACATGTTCTACATACCAAGTCCATTCTTCACAGCATTAGGCTAGGCCTACCATGCACAACAGGGGATTGTGTGTGTTTCTGTAAAAAACTGTGAACTTATAAGGATAACTGTTAAGATCATTTATATTTCTTAATATACTTTTTATTTTGGAAAAATTATAGAGTAACAAAAAAAAATCAATGGTAGTAAAAAAAAAAAAAAAAAAATGATGTCTTTTCCATGCTTCCCCTAATGTTAACTTACATAACCATAGCACATTTGCCAAAATTATAAAATTAAAGCAGGTATAGTATTAGCTATATTACTTACTTATTCAAGTTTTTTCAGGATCTAACCCAGGACAATACATTACGTTTAGTCCATAAACCTTTTACAATACATTTTTAAATTACAGAATAGTTTTAGATTCATAGAAAGTTTATGAAGATAGTATGGAGAGTTGGTATTATCCCACACCCAATTTCCCATGTTATTAAGAATTTATATGAATATGGTATATTTATCATAATTAATGAACCAATATTGATACATTACTATTAACTAAAGCCTTTATTTTTTTTTCTTTTTGTAGTTTTGTTGTGTTTTATTTGACACATAGTCATTGTACATATTTGTGGGATACAGTGTGATGTTTTGATGCATGTATACATTGTGGAATGATCAAATCAGAGTATTTAGCATACTCACCACCTAAAATATTTATTATTTCTTTAGCCAGTCATGGTGGCTCACGCCTGTAATCCCAGCACTTTGGGAGGCTGAGGTAGGTGGATCACCAGGTAAGGAGTTTGAGACTAGCCCCCCCTAGTAAACATGGCAAAAATAAACATGGCGAAACCCTGTCTCTACTAAAAATACAAAAATTAGTGGCATGGTGGTGGGAGCCTGTAATCCCAGGTACTTGGGAGGCTAAGGCAGGAGAATCACTTGAATCCAGGAGGCGGAGGTTGCAGTAAACCTAGATCACGCCATTGCACTTCAGCCTGGCCAACAAGAGCAAAACTCCATCTCAAAGAAAAAAAAAATTAAAAACAAAACAACAACAACAAAAAAAACAGGTATTGTTTCTTTGTGTTGAGACCATTTAAAGTCCTCTCTTACAGCTATTTGGAAGTATGCAATGCAATATTTTAAACTATGGTCACCTTGCTATGCTATAGAACACCAAAACTTATTCTCCTATCTACCTATAAATTTGCAGTCGCTGACCAATCTCTCTTCAACCTCTTTTTCCTTCTACCCTCCCCCAGTCTCTTGTAACCACTATTCTACTCTGTAAGTCTATGAGATCAGCGTTTTTAAAGATGCCAGATGAATGAGATCATGCTGTACTTGTCTTTGTGTGCCTGGCTTCTTTGACTTAACCTAATAACTCTTCACATTCATTCATGCTGTCTCAAATGACAGGGTTTCCTTTTTTTTTTTTTTTTCATGCTTCAGTAGTATCCCATTGACTATCTGCCATATTTAATTATTTTATAATATATTTTTTCTGTGCCATGATTCCACTCGTCATACAAAATTACATTTAGTCATTGCGTCTCCTTAGGCTCCTCTTAGCTGTGACAGTTTCTAAGCTTTATTTTTAACTATTTTTCAATTTAATGAGGGGAAATACTGGACAGGTATTTTGTAGATTTTACTCAAATGGGATTAGCCTGATGATTAAACTGGGGTTATGTAATTTGGGGAAGAAGGCCACAGAGGTAAAATGTCTTTCTCATCAAATCACATTAATGGTACATACAATCAACATGACTAATATGACTTACCATTATGAGTTTTCATCTTGATTACCTGACTGAGTTCATTAGCTCTTTACTTAGTTATTCTTTCGTCTCCCACTTTCTATACAGTACTCTGCAAGAAGTTAATATGTGCAGGAAACTTTTAGTGAGTGGGAAATTAAGAATTATCAGCCATCAATTATTTAATATTCTTTGCTACAGGATATTTGTGTTTTTTCATATTTACTTTTTTCCAGTAGATTCATAAAATTTACATTGAGTTATTATAATGCAATACCACTCTATTTTTTGTTCAATTTTCCCAGCCTTGCTCCTTCTCAGCTCTTTCACTGGTTTCTTTGCTCCTTTGTACTTTTTTTTTTTTTTTTTTAAATATTGTCTTACTTTCTGGCACTAAAAGATACCCCAGGCTCATACTGTATATACCTTGTCATTGTGCTAAAATAAGCCACTTATCTAAAAAGCCCTGGTACCATTCACTGGAGAATGATATTAGAAAGAAAAGTACTATGCTCCTGAGCTGTAATTGCTTCTAGGATTTCTACACAAGAAAATATACATGTGTATTTCTAGCCTGTGTATATACACATATCTATAGATATTTTTAATGTATCCATGTGCATGTATCTTAACATGAACTTATACTGATGTATCCAAAACTAATCCATTACCGCTTGATCATTCAAGCTTTTTTTTTTTTTTTTTTTTTTTTTTTTTTATTTCTGAGACAGAGTCTCGCTTTGTCGCCCATACTGGAGTGCAATGGCGCAATCTACGCTCACTGCAAGCTCTGCCTCCCGGGTTCATGCCATTCTCCTGCCTCAGCCTCCCAAATAGCTGGGACTACAGGCACCCGCCACCGTGCCTGGCTAATTTTTTTGTATTTTTAGTAGAGACAGGGTTTCACCATGTTAGCCAGGATGGTCTCAATCTCCTGACCTCGCGATCCGCCTGCCTAGCCCTCCCAAAGTGCTGAGTCACAGCACCCGGCTCAAGCTTATCTTTAATAACTCACTCCAACAATAAGAAATGTTGCTTTAGTTTGTTTATGTTTATCTTTCAGATATTTGGATTATAATATGCATTGTTCACATACTTTTTTATGTAGTATGTATGTGTGTAACTCTCTATCTTTTATGAATTGACTACTTTTATTGTCCTGGCATATATACTTTTGTAGAATATGTAGTACTTTGTTTTTTAGATAGTGGATGTCTAGTTTAGATAGTGATTAGGTTTTCTTAAGTCAGATAGTTAAAAGATTTCTAAGTCTGATAGCTCAATTTTATAAAATATATGGTTCAATGTTTTAATATAATTTTTTTCTTTTATTATTATATAATTTTTTAAAGTAAATTTGAAGTCTCAAGTAAATATATATGTAATTTTCTATTAATGGGGTCACCTTTATAATGCAAATCAATATTATATGCTTTTAAAATATAACTTGATTTTTGATAGTCATAATTTACTGAAGCTTAAAAACTGAAACAAAATGTAATACCTCAACTATACAAATATATTTTAATATTACCAACTTTCATCTTAATTTTTCTTATGTATAAGTTTTGCATGCTTTGATATAACAAAATTATGTACCAAAAATGATATTTCCTTCTAACAAATCCAAGCTTCATGCTGATTATTTCCTTACAGTGACATAAATGTTATATTGTTGCCTTTCAGGTGCATTCAATCTGTAGGTAGCCTGGACCTGTCAAAATGATTTTGATAAAAAGCTGGCTTCACAATGTTATTTTTTCCTTTCCAATTTTTAACAGATGCCTCATAAAATCATAAATCTATTCCCTGGAGATAATTCATCACAGTGTGAATTTAAGACATAATTATTTGAAGGTATGAAGCATTTTGATGGATCCTTATAATAATATTACTCAGATCATTTCAAAATATATCTTGTCTCAACACTTATTCTGCCTGACTTGCAAATATATATATATATACGTAATAACTTTTATGAGGAATATGTAGTCAAGTTTGAATTTTCTTTGATTATGTACATATATATGCACAAATCCTATTATGCAAAGAACATGCACTAAATTTAGATCATTTAAGGAATAAATTGAGGAAATGGTAAGTAATGCTAAATAGGTCTTTTTTTATACTCTGAAATATATATATATGTATAACTATTACATATATTTATGTTTGCAGTTGCTTGCTTAATTTACCTTCATGGTTATGGTTTTTAAACCATATCTTCTGATTAGAGCAAGTCTTTATTTGTAGAATATTATCAACTAATGAATGCAGAAGGAAAAACAAAATCGGTAGAGTCACCATTTAACAAACACTAAAGAAATAATTGACTCAAGAAGAGAACATAAAGAACATAAACAAGCACTTAAAAAAAAAACTTAGATCAAATATTTATGAGAAAATAACTCCCAAAGCTTGCCAAATTTCACCTGCTGATGATTTGCTGGTCATAGGGAAAAAGCATCTTTACCAGCCAGGACTCATATTCTACCACCTGAAACCACTAACAAAATTAACTTCACTAATCATGGGACACCCAGGCATTTTATACCGCCTCCCTGATGAAACATGAAGTAAATCATACACATGAAGTTTATCTAGCATTCAGAAAAAAATCAAGAATTTTTTTCTCCTCTTTTTTTTTTTGCAATGACAAATGGAAAATGAATTTTCAGTTTATGGAATACACAGGGGGCAGAAGAACATGCTAAACAGTAAGAAGGCAACAAGGTAAGTTAGAATGCAGGAAATTCTGTAAGACAAGTAGAGCGACTTTAAGTCTGTTAATGGCATAAAAATAGGTGATATTCAAAATTAAAAGATTTAAGAGACATAATGTCTAATGTCCTATGTGTACTTTAATTAGAATATAGTGATAATTTTAAAAAGTACTTTCATATATGCGAAAGAAAATCAGAAAATAATCTTGAAGATGGGCTGGATATTAGATGAGATTATTAAATTGCTGTTGCTAATTTTATTATAGTTGATAATGATATTTTGATTGTGTAAGAGTATACCTATACTCTTACAGAGACAAAATGAAGAATTTTGGTTGAAAATGCCATAACATCAGAGCCATGCATTATAAAACTTCAGCAAAAAATAAATTAAATATGGCAAAATGTTAAATTTCCTATCAAATCAATGGGGGTTAACTATAATATTCTCTCTATTTTATATATGTTCATTTTAAAATAGAATGTTAAAATATATAGCAAAATGCAAACTAAAAGTAAACACTATTTCCTGTAATTGGATTTTACTTGTGAAGCTTCTTTTTCTCACACTTTTACCTAATTTTTTTCTATTTTTTTACTCTAAAGGTTGACAAATGAAAGCAGCCGATAAACCTAATAGTCAAAGAGAAAGCTTTCTTCTTCTTCTAATTAGATGTTTTTAGTGAACTCAGAGTCAAATAATGTAATTATGAACCTGCCTTCTAAAGAAACATGACTCCCATTGGTACAGAAGGGCCAAATTTAAGCTTTTGAACTGGCAACAGATACACTGGAAACAAAATGAAATGACTCCCTAATTCAGTTTTCACATCTGGAAATTTGGAAAATTGCTATCTATGCATTATATTTGTTGCAAAGAATAAATTAATTGATGCATGTCAAGTGCTTAAAACATGCCTGGTACAAAATGAGGAATAAACAAAATACTAGCTAGTATTTTATTATTATTTATTATTGATATGGACAGTTTTCTATAGCAAGTGAAAAAGCAAAAATAATTCATAGTCCCAGATGAATTATTTGCTGGTCATAGGCAAAAAGCAGTTTTATGAATTGCTTGAATTATCTAAAATGGCTTTTTGCAAAACTGAAAAGGAAGAAGGTAGCCATGAGGTGATGAAGCAGAAGTCTTTTTGTCCAATCAAATAAATGCTGGATAAAAATGATTAGAGAATAAACTAAACTTCTATCAGTCACTGATTATTTAGATTGGTCAGACTTCCTTGAATTTCTGGAAAACTTCAATGAATAAAAAACTAGGAAAATGTTTTATAATGCATATACCTTTAAGTAATAATAAAAATTTTTTTTTCAAATGATAGTAAATTTTTCCTTATAGTTAGCATAAACAGTTATAATTTTAATCAACCTTAGGGTTAAGAATTTACTTTTTAAGTTTTCACTTTGTGTCTATATTTTGGTATCAATTTGCTAAGTGCAAGATTATCTAAAACCCATAAAAAATCTTGCATCTATAAGGTGTGTATCAGTATATCATAGGACTTTGATTTTTCCTGTAGTTTCTTAAGTGATCCTACAGCCTCCATTTTTTTTTCCTCCCAATATTCCTAATCTTTGCAGATCTATCTATCTGTATCTAGTTTTCTTGATGCCATGTATCTCTGTAAAACCTTTATGTTTATCATATTGTATATAAAATAATTTCCCTATTTTGACAATGAAAGCCTGGTCCAAAATGATCACTGTCTGGACTTAACATTTTTCCAACTACTTTCCACATAAAGAATCTGTTAAACCAAATTAATCTCAGCCTTTTCATTTCAAGCATGCTAGATTTACTTTTGCCTAATATGTCCCCTTCTGCTCCAATGTATGTATTATTTTATTTTCTAGAGTGTACTAAGTCAATTTATATCTTCATAGTCTAGCAAGATCTCTAATTCACCTGATACTCTATATAGTAGCACTTCCTGAACAAGAAATTAAAAGCTTATCAGAGTGTTGGGTATGGATACTAATTTATAGGCTGCTTTCATTTGTCAACATTTACAGTAAAAAATAGAAAAAATTTTGGTAAAAGCATGTGTGTGTGGTGTGTGTGGGGGGTGTGTGTGTGTGTGTGTGTGTGTGTGTATATATATATATATATATATATACACGTCTCAAACCTTCCAAAGTGAATTATAATTGCATTTCCCTCACTTATCTCTTTACTTAACAAGCAATGAACATTAAATAAATGTGTGGTTTGGTACACATGGATTCTAGATTTTCTTCATAAGGAATCCTATGACTATATATATTTATTCATTTGTCTGTTAAACACTAAGCAAGTTTGAAATAGAAATATTACAGCGTAGACTTTGGGTCAGCCCTCTCTGAAGTTAATTTCTGGCCCTATCTCATATTTGATATAAATTCACTTTATTTATTTACCTTGCAGAGAATTGTTTAGGGTTAAATAACATGGTAAAAGTAAATTTCCTAGTATTATGTCTGGTACAGAATAGCTGGTGTAACATTTGAGGAATTTCTGTATGCCAAAATCTCTGCTCACTAATTCACTTAGGTCATTTCTCTAAATTCTCATACAATGGTTTGATAGAGGTTATATTATTATTGTCATCTTATTAATAAGTTTGACATAAAAATAAAGTAGTTTTCTTAAATTTTACATATAGTAAATCATTTTCAGAGTTGATACTCGATCCACACTCTATAAAATGTTTAATAAATATTGATTCTTTTTATTAATGTTTAGGTTAAGCCTGTGCAGTAAATGCCCATGACACACAAATGAATAAGGAATGAATACTGATATTCTAATAAAGAAAAGAGAAACGTGTGAAATTTCCCATTTTTTACACCCATCATTGGTACTTAAATTTGATATTGGCAGAAAACATACAATTTCCCAAAGGTATATTATATTCCAAATTTTTTCATATGCAAACCTAGGTATGTGTATATGTATTGCTTATATCACATATCATATATAGCATATATCATCTGTCAATTTTGAGTGAAATTGCTAGCGTAATATTATGTTTATTTCATCATCAAAATACTGGCTTATCTCTACAGCAAGGAGGCAAACTTATTATATCCAAATATAAAAATAGATCACAAATAGATAAGGTCAGATTAGGAAATTGCTATTGAGAATTGTTGAATGCATACTCACAGAGCTTCTTAAAAATACACAATTGCCCTGTCTTTTTAACTTGTACAGTCTTTCTAATTCTCAGAAAACACTGCAGAGGAGTTTTAAAGGGGGAATAATTTATCGCCTATACATTTATAATTAATTGAATTTTCTGATATTAGGTGTAAGGGTTGGTTGGTAAGAGAAAGAAGATAAAGTAGGTTCTATTAAAGATTCAAATTTTATTGACTGATATAAGCCCTGTTATGTTAATATGGGCACATATTGATTTTGAAAACTCAAGGATTAAGACAAAAGCAGCTAATAATAACTATATTTTAAGAATAAATCCAGAGGCTAATATAGGTAAAACCATAGTGTGGATTCAATCTATACTCTGATACACTGGTATATAGACATTTCGGTAAATTTCTATCATTAGCAGTAAGTAAGTAAGGAAAATAAGTCAAATATGTTTAGTTAAAACTTGTTACTCAAATTTCATGGTGGATTATTTACAAAATATGGGAGAAAACAAGTAAAAATATTTAATTCTAAGGACTCAGCTACCTTCAAAATGTTGAATGAAAGGTTAAAGCAAGTGAAAAATATCTGCTGTTAGAGATAAAACAAAGATTTTTGTTCTACTGTTAAAAGAGGAATTTAGAAATCGTAATTAAATATATTTCTCTTAAAGAATTTTTATAAAGTAGAGGTAAACAATGTAAACCATAATGTGGAATAAAAAAGGTGCTATGCATATACCCATCATTATTCTATACAAAATGAAATACTGAGTAAACAATTGAACATACTTTATCTGTGATGAGACCATCAAAACTCAGAGCTGGATTTTTAACTGAAATAATCACATAATCATATTCAATTCAGTTTCAGTCTTGGTTTGATTGTTAATGGTGGTGGTAGGGGTGTTAATGGGTTTAAAAATGGAAAATGCTATTGTATGATATAATTTGGTAGGGGAGAAATTTGAAGTATAACATACTAAAATCTCACCATGGTACTTGCCCATCAACATGGCTTACACCCTTCTTTCTGATTCTACAGTGCCCATTTTAGTAATTATATACAACTCATGCCAATCTCTGCTTGATTTAAGAAATATAAGCTACCTATATGTTGGCAGAGCAAAAAACTTAAAAACATATATTCATTAATAGAATTAAACACTAATGAGCTTGATCCTCCCACTGAATGGAGGAATTAGATTTACGAAGCTAAAAGACATGCAGTATCCCTTTACATATAAATATCTAAGGCCATCTGTGTTTCAACCATGAAAGAGGATACGCTGAAGGAAAAAGAAAGTCAGGAGCAGGTAGCCGTACAATCAACAATTCTGAAAATTCTTTCTTGTAATATTTATTCATCTTTCTTAGATTAAAAGTATTTTGTATATTACCAAGGAAATAACAGTAAAAGCCGAAAGGGTGCCAGCACTCACATCTTATAAAGGCTCTCCCTTATAAATGTTTCCTTACATTTACTCTGAAGTTATCTATAAATGTCTATGTTCAATAACCTCATTAAGAAAACATTATTAGACTGATACAAATTGAGAGAAAGATAAAACTTTTGACATTATCACTGGTTTCAGGGAAAAGCCTAGGTAACCTTGTTGACTATCAGGCTTGACAATTTTAGGATCTCCAGGAAATAGTTCTCAGCTATACAATATTAATTGTACGTGTGTGTGTGTGTGTGTGTGTGTGTAACAGTCAATCAGAAACGTCAATAAATAATTGTTGTAGTATAAATAGAGATCACAGAAAAATAATCTCCTGACTATAATACTGTGGATTTTGTAAAATACAGATGCAACAGAAGGTTTGAGGGTAAAGATCAAATAGTTGTGTGTACTGAAACTTTATGCCCATTGATTAGTATCTCCTCATTTCTCTTTTCTCCAGTAACTGGCAATCACCATTCCAATCTTTGATCCTTTAAATTTGGCTATTTTAGATACCTCATATAAGGACAATTATGCATTAATATTCTTTCTGTGTCTGGCTTATTTCCTTAATGTTCTTCAAGTTCATTCACGTTGTCATGTGAATGTGACATGTCACGTTGTGTGTATGTGAGTGTGTGTATGTGGTGGTGGTGGTGGTGGGGCAAGCATTTAGTTTTTAACCAAAACTGAGGATTTTCAAATGTTCATACAATATCCCCAAGGTATTTAGGAAGAGATGATTAACAAACATCTAAATTATTGCTAAGGATTTTGAAGAAATGACTTTTAATGTATTTTTAAAATTAGAATTTTGTTAAAATATTTTAGAATTTAGTTAATGAAAGTTTATATATAATATTTTATACTGGACATTATGCTAAGCAGTTTTACATTAATTTTCTTATGTGACCCTCCATATAATCCTATAAATTACATATTATTATCCCTATTTCATATAAAAGGGAATTGAGGCTTAGAGAAGTTAAGTAATTTAGCCAAGTTAATGTTAGTAGTTCATGATAGAGCCTGTATCCAACACAAGCAAGCAGAATACACTAAAAAAGGTAATGAATTATGGTTAGAGGTATGCAAAACTACAGTACAAACTACCAATAAATTAATTACAAATCATGATGATTCCATTTTGGCTTAAAAATACTTCTCTCTTAAAAATGTTATGTTATTGTGGTAAGAACATTTAACATGAAATGTGTCCTGTTAACAGATTTTTAACTGTATAATTCATTATTGTTGACTATAGGTACAACATTTTATGGACTTCTAGAAATTATTTATCTTGCTTTACTGTAACTTTATGCCTATTGATTATTAACTCCTCATTTACCTTTTCTCCCAGCCCCTGGCAATCACCATTCCAATATTTGATTATATAAATTTGGCAATTTCAAATATCTCATATAAGGGCAATTAGGCATTATTATTCTTTCGGTGTCTGGCCTATTCCCTTGGAGTAATGCTTATAAAGTTCATTCGCATTGCCACATACTGCAGAATTTTCTTCTTTTTTAAGGCTGAGTTGTATTCTCTTATATACATATATCATGCTATTTTTATCTACTTATCTATCAGTGGACATTTAGTTTGTTTCCATATCTTGGCCATTGTAAATAGTGCTGCAATATGTGTAGGAGTACTAATACTTCTTCAAAACCTTGATTTCAATTATTTTGTGTAAATATTTAGAAGTGGAATTGCTGAATCAAATTGCTAAAATGTTCATAATTAAAAATGATCCTAAAAGTACTTTAAATCATATACAAAATCCTAAAATATAATCAAAGAGTAGATTATATGTGCTTATAAATTATATAAAATATACAGCAAGATAGATTTGTAGATGTATAAGTATAGACATCTATCTAAATATAGAAATCTAGGTATATAATATACACTATAAAAACAGAACATAGATCATATAAAATAACTTATGCTCACTCTTGTCTCTTGTAATATTTATAGATTGTATAGAATAACTTATGTGTGCTTATTTTTTGTCACTTATAGTATTTAACAAGTAGGTAATAAAACACTACATATCTTCTCTATAGTTTACTTTCATACAAATATATTTATAGTACAATAAAACTTGCATAAGACAAACATACAGAAATACAATACTTTCAAAATATAATGTGAAACATCTTTCACACAAACTAATACAATATTTAAGCCATATATTCAGTGGCTGCTAACTCAGGATGAATAATGGTAATAAAAATGGTAGCAACTTTTAATTCTTGGCTTTATCCAAGTCTGTTGAAACAATGCACAACCTCTTTTCTTTCTTCTCTTCTGGAATGACTTTTACATATATGTATGAAATATTTTTTTGTTGTTGGACTACTGAACATGAGGTCGTATTCATTTTTCTCTGTTTCCCATCTGTGCTTGAGTTTTAACATTTTCTACTGACCCATCTTCTGGTTCACAGATCTTTTCTTCTAAAGTATCCCATCTACATTTTATGCCTATCTAATAATTTTTTTTTTTAATACTGGGAATTTTCAAGTTCTATGATTTTCATTTTTTCATACTTCCAACTTTCTCCTTGACGTTTTTCATCTATTTCAATATAATGTTCATCTGTTACTTCAAATCACTGAATATATTTACAATAGCTCTTCTAAGATATTGTCAGCCAAATCTAACATTCAGATATATTTTTATTGGTTGCTTTTTTCTATTTATGCTTCAGATTTTTCTGCCTCTTTGTGTATATATGTGTATTTTTAAGTTTTATGCTGACATCATACATTTTACATTGATGAGACTTTATGTTGTCCAAGGAAAGTATTATTTTTTAAATTCATAAAGCAATTAATTTACTGACTGCTCAAAATGATGTTTTAGAAGTTTTGTGATTCTTAGACCATGTTAGAATTGTTCTTATTCTGGAGCAAGATTAGGTCACTTCAGATGTTTAGCCCATTTGTCCTCACGACTGCTTTAGTGAGCTTCTTGTGAAATCTCTAAACACTGAATGGTGGTAACTTCTGTGTCTCCTAGAACTATGTGAACTTCTGAATGTCCATTTAACTCACAGTCCTTCAGTAGCTGATTCTTCCAGGCATCACATTTTATTTTATTTTGTACATATACAGCTATGTACTTGGCCAAATGCTTGGAGAGACTTCTATGCAGATTCTAGTGTGCTCCCTTTTTGCTCTCTTCAGAACCCTGATTTGCATATTTGAGCTATCTATCTCTGCTACATGCTTTTTATGCCAGTGGAATTGCTGATCTGTTAGGATTTCACCCCTTTGTGCTGTTGTATGAAATTGATTCTAAGGCAGAAAACCTGGGCATGTGGAGTTCACATTATATATTTCCCTCATCAAATGAATCAAAGACTTGCAATATTTGTTGTCCAAGACCTAAAAACAGTTGTTTTCTATGATAGGTTTAGTGTTACCATTGTTTATGGTATAGGGGAAATTCTGATGTTCATTTTTCCAGCATAGCTAGAACCAGAACTGCCCAAGTTACTAAACTTAAACGGTTAAAAAAAAAAAAAAAAAAAAAAACTAATTGAAAATACTCATATCATATATCTGGCTTACAAGCTTCCACGCTTTTTTACTTGTAATGCTTTATTTCACTCATCTTTGTCAATGCCAAATTGTGGCCTCTCTCAAGGAAAACCTTCATATGCCTTCTGTGATTAATCCATTCTATTTCGTATGTAAATTCTTATGTCTATTCTTTACAACCTATTTTGAAGTAATCTCATACTGTTCGCTGATGTGACTTACACTGTTTTACTACATTAAAATATATTCTATTAATTTCTCAATTATGTTCATATGGTTATATTTTCCTGTTATGGGAATTACAGTTTACATTTATCTGTTTTCTTTCAATAACTATAAGGTAATACTCAAACATTATCTTACCAAAATATTCAATGATTAACTTTAATTTCAATATTCATAGACAGTAATTTTTCATCATAAATATATACAATTAATAAAACCACATATTTAAAATCAATGACTTTTAGTTTTATAATTGCTTAGTGTTACTTCTTCAACATTATTAGATATGTTAGGTAAATAGATTATTTTGAATCGTTAGCAATGAAAATTTACTACACTAAATATCTTTATTTTTTAAGATACAGAAACTTAGACTGAGGGAGGTTTAATGATATCAAAGACTAGACATCTACTTAAACTCTGTACTACAGTTCACCCACTTGTTTTTGGACTTCGAATGCTCTTTGTACTCAACAGTCTGAGTGTGAACTTTCCATGTGATTTATAAAGAAATAGAAAATTTTTAAAACCTGGTTCATGGAAAGTATACAATCAATTCAAATAATTGAAGCAATAGGACACAAAATCATTTACTGAATTTCTTGAGATAATTTTATAACAATTTCTGAACAGTTTGAACTTTAGGGATAGGTACAAAAAACGAAAATAAGAAATAATTTTATTTTTCTTCACTTACCCCGACTCTGCTGCAAGTACTTTTCTTGACTAGAAGATCTTATTGTAACAGCACTGACTCCATGTTGAATCCCTGCCATTCAATAGGAAAAAATTTGCTTGAGTTTTAATTACTTCTCTAAGTTTGTAGATTATTAAGAATATACCAATCTCAGAACAATAGGACCTTCAACATAAATAAAAGGGAAATATGCTGACCAGAAATTCCGGGAACAGACTGACCAGCAGTTTTAGCCACAACTAGCTAAGAACAGCCTAACGATGCCAGCAAAGGTCCCAAGACATTGACCAAGACAGCAGTGACTGCCTGCCTGCTTGAGTTTGCACACGTAGCTCCTCCACAAGGACACTCTGATTATGACTTACGCTTATCCCGATTTCCCTTAAAAACTCTTGGTCCAGAGCTACAATTCAGAGGTAGTCTTGAAACAAGGTCACTAATTTCCCAACTTGCCTGCTTCCCTAATAAAGCTAACTTTCCTTCTTACCAACGCTTGTCCTCGAGCATTGGTTTTTCAGGCGTCAAGTGCCCCAAACCTGAGTTTGGTTACAATATTTGGCGAGCTAGTCAGGAGCCTCACGCTCCCTGAGCTGTTAGCTCAGTTCCCAACAGATGAAGCAATTGGCCGCAGCAGTGCACCAGTGCTAACTTGTTCAGGTTACCGAGGGGATCTTTAGATTCCCTGTGGTTTTAGCAGTTGACTGTGGCAGCACGTATGGGCTAACGCTTCTTGCTACCAGAGGTTAGCAGCAAGCCTTCAATAGCACCAGCTACTTGTGGTTGGCCAAGCCTGACACAGGCAAACTACAGAGACAGTCCCAGCAGCTGCCAAGGCTCTTTTATCCCTTTGGGGAAACTCCCTTCTTTCCCTCAATTGATGCCAGCTGCCTATTTTCACTTCAAGTTGGTTAAAGGGAACAAGCTTTCTAGATGAGTCAACCAGTTCTATAACAAGGTACGTCCACGTGTGAACACCAGGTGTCCTCTTTACTTACCATTTGGGCCTTTGGGGCCATTCGTGGTACCGTTGATAGAAGAAACAACTTGTAGAGACTCTGTACTGGTCTCTTCCCTTGAAGAAGATTGTGTTTGGGAAGCACTTCCTTTGTTTTGATTGTGTGTTGTTTTCTTGTTACCAATGGAGGTATTTTGCAGATTCTCTTTCAAAGAGAGAGAATATTAGCTAACTGGTCAGCCTATAGCTATGACCTTGGGACAAAGGGAAAAAAAATGGTATTTTGTTGTAATACAGCATGGCAAATGCATGTGTTAGATTCAGAAGAGAGGCAGCCTTTAAATGAGGTTTTTGAACTTTTATACAATCTTACAGCTTGGACAGTTTTATCAAAGATCAGGTAAATGTAAAAAATACCTATGTTCACGTGTTTATTCTATCATGTCATAAAGATGCTTCCCAGAAAGGTTCCCAGTTCATGGTGCAAAGAGGACTGTATAAAGTGAAATCTCCTTGGCTTCTACTGCCTGAGGAAGATACGGAAGGGAAAAAGAAGCATGTTGGGGAAATACCTGAGGCAGGGCTTGTGGTGTCTGACATAATGTCCTCTGGAATGTGTCTAGACTTGCTGGCTCCTTCTAGCCCTCCTAGGCTCCTAGGTCAATTATATTCCCATTATCTCAAGTATCAGAACATGTTCCATATAAACGCTAAACCGTCACAGCTGTAGATCATGTCCCTGCCCTTTTGACCCCCACATTCTCACCACCTGTTTCCATGTTGGATTACCAATAAATAACGTGGGCTTCCAGAGCTCGGGGCCTTCGCAGCTTCCATGCACTAACGATGGCCCCCTGATCCTACTTTACTTCTCAAACTGTCTTTTTCTCAATCCTTTGACTCTGCTGGACTTTGTCGCCCCCACGACCTGGTGTTGGGTCTGATCTCCCCAACAGAAGCAGGAGGATAGGATGATTTTGTTAGCCTTAAACTCGCCACAGAGAAATGATGCTGTGGTGTTGCAAGTGCCTTCCCTGGCGCTGCCCGCTCTGGCACCTGTGCAGGTTCCCAGGCTGACCCTGCCGGCGTTGTACCCTGAGCTGTTCCTTCCTCTACCCACTCCCCCAGAAGACCATTGAAATAATCCGTATTTACAAGGTGCAGTGGCCCCTCTACATTATGCAAGCAGGTCAGAGACAGTCTCCTCTTTGAAAACCTGACTGGTTCTTCAATGCACAAGGTCAATGGGTCCCCCCTTTTAAGATCCAACAGGAATTAAATGCACATGGCCAACCCATGGGGTTTTGGGGATTACATTCACCTTTCTCCACTTCAGACTTAGTAAACTAAAAATAATATAAGCCCTTCCTACAGAGATGACCCACAGCACATGGTGGAATTATGTACCAGCATATTCTCCATATATTTCCTCACTTGGGTGGACATTCAAACACCATTAAATTTCATGATAATGGCTGGTAAAAGGAGACTAGTCATAGACAAAGCCAGTGATGAGACCAGGCAGCTACTTCAGAAAGACCCTGCTTGGACCCCTGATCCCCCACAGGGACGACTCCCTTAGTGGAGCTCAATTGTGACTACAACAATGAGGAATGCCAAGACTAGAACACTACTAAAAATATGTTTTGATGGGACTGAGTAAAGGAGTAGCCAAGAAGTGTAGCATCAATAAAATCCGTGATATCCAACAGGAGGCTAATGAAAATTCAGCCACTGGCTGGAACCAGTGTATCAGTCTTATAAAAAAAATACTCAGGTATGGATCTAGAGGCCCCAGAAGATATTTGGACAGTCAATCTGATTTTCATCAGCCAAAGCACTTCAGGTATCAAAAGGAAGTTAAAAATCAAAGAATAAACCCTTCTCTATTGGTAGAAATTGCTTACAGACTTTTCAATGCCAGAAAAACAAGAAGAGCCAGATAGGTGCCCACTCTTGTAGAAAGCATTCAGAAAGGTAAAAGAGGGCCTGAGAAAAGTAAGGGACAAAACAGAATAGGACTCCCAGGCAAGGATCCATGTGCCTACTGTTGGGAATCTGGGCATTAAAATAATGATTGCTACAGGCTAAAAGGGAAAGATGACAGTTTAAAAAAAAAAAGGTGGGGGGTTAAGAGAGAAAAAGAAAAAAAAAAGAAAGCCAAAGAAGCAGACAAGTAGAATAAGACTGTGGCTCTGATAACACTGAGGAGGCTCAGGTGTTCCCCTTGATATAATGGAGTCAATAATCATTTATTCACACAGTACTGGATTTAAATAACCTAGCTGAATGGGGTTATAAAGTGACCCCACATAAGGTCCAAACATGCGGAAAAGACGTAGTCAACTTGGGGTTCCATCTACAACAAGGTAAGCAGTCTTATGACTGATAAGAAACAGGCAGTAGCTGCCATTAAAGCCCTCCCCAAAACAGAAACAGTTTAAGAGAATTCTTGGAGATTGGCTCGCTTTTTTTTGACATTTAGCTTTCTAACTTTGGAATCACAGTAAAACCCTTGTATGAGGCTTTAAAATGACTGAGTCAGAACCCTTGCATTAGACAATGAAATACCAAAATGCATTTGATAATATAAATAAAAAATTAACATTAGCTTTTGCCTTGGGGCTCCCTGGCCCCCAAAAGCCCTTTCCCCGTGAGTATATTTTAAAAAGAGAATTGAACTAGGAGTTTTGACCCAGAAACTTGGGAAACAACTGTAACCTATTGTATATTTTTTTGAAACAGAAAAAACAGCCAAAGGATGGCCTCCCTGCCAGAGGGCAGTAGCTGCCACATGTGACTTATTACAAGAAACCAACAAATGTACTTTACGATAACCTATAACTGTGTATGTCCCCATCAAGTGTTAACCCTATTAAAACAAAAAGGAGATAACTGCGGGGCATATGGGCAAATATCAGGCCATTTTTCTGGACAATCTTAATACCACCCTCCAAACCACTGCAACCCTAATCCCCACAACACTGTTCCTTGGCAGTTCAGTGCAAGACACAGAGCCTAAGCATAACTGTTTATAAATAAATCAAACAGTTTATTCCAGCCATCTAGTCTTGTGTGATCAGCTGATAACAACTCCAGACTAGAAATTGTTCATTGATGAGAGCAGTTTCATGAAAAATAGACACCATTGAGCAGGGTATACACTGACCACTCCAGAACAGATAATTGAAGCCCCTGCACTTCCCCCTGGTACATCAGCCCAAAAAGTAGAATGAATAACCCTTACCAGAGCCTTAACTTTATCCCAAGGGAAAGAAGTTAAGAGTTGCACAGACTCTAGATATGCCTTCATGGTAATACAAGCGCATGGGGCAATATAGAACAAAAGAGATTTGCTAACCTCTAATAACAAAAACATTAAACATCCTAATAATGAATGCTAAAGGTGGTGCCGCTACCATCTAAAATGGCTATTGTATTTTACTTAAGTTAAACTATCTTAATCTTTGCCAGTAATACATAAAAAACTGATGGTTAGATTTGCCAGTCCAACCACTACTCAGTATATGACCATGTGGGACCATTTAGTATGTACTGTATACCATAAAAAACCAAGAGTTACATATATTGTCAGGATCACTCATTTCACCTCTGAAAAGACACACAATGCCCCATGCCTTTCCAGATGGGTAAAAACTAATGCCAAATAAACAAGCTACACTGTGACTCTAACACCAGGGAAGGCTTTAAAATGAGGCTTTAAAATGACTGAGTCAGAACCCTTGCATTAGACAATGAAATACCAAAATGCATTTGATAATATAAATACAAAATTAACATTAGCTTTTGCCTTGGGGCTCCCTGGCCCCCAAATACCCTTTCCCCTATAAGTACATTTCAAAAAGAGAATTGGACTAGGAGTTCTGATCCAGAAACTTGGGGTACAACTAAAACCTATTGCATATTTTTTGAAACAGAATAAACAGCCAAAGGATGGCCTCCCTGCCAGAGGGCAGTAGCTGCCACATGTGACTTGTCACAAGACACCAACAAATACACTTTACGACAACCCATAACCCTCCCCCTCTACAACCAAGAACCTGTAATCATATCCATAACAGATGATTTAATAGATTTCCCTGGAAATACTTGGGGAAAACAATAAAGCCATTTAGATTAGTAAAACAAATGAGTATATGTTTTTCCCCTGAAAGATATATATTAATATACATTCATAATTGAGTACGATGGGCTTATCATTGCTTGTAAAATGACACACATTCAGGATAATGCCGACTAGACATGTTAATAACTCCTTTCACCCTTCACCCTCCTAAAAAATTAAAAAAATACAATAAGACATTGGACAAGCTCTCTCAAGACTTGAAAGACTTTCTTACCAATATACCCATATACCGTCAGAACCCATGTACTTCTTTGGGTACTCTTTTCTGTCTTCATAGGGGAATGGTTTTATATTATCATGAACTGATAAATCTACCCAGGACTTTAATCATAATTGCTACTGAAGCCACTAAGTCTCTTGCAAACTTACAAAAATTAGTAGATCCATTAATGCAAGTAATGCTAAATAGCAGAATAGCCCTACACTACATTTGAACACAACGAGCTGATGTTTGTGTTGTTACTAATTCCTCCTGTTGCATATATATCAGTACTCCCTCTCAAGTAGAAAGAAACGTTTAAAAGTTAGAGAGCAAGTGATCTGGTTACAACAAACTCTAAACCATTATATCCCCGTGTTTGGAGGAGGCTGGGATTTGTTTTTCAGCCTATTCTCTGAACTAAATATCAGCATGATACTATCTGCTGAACTAAAATCAGCATGAGAGAAAATTTTTAAATTACAATGAATGATTCTGCTGATAATTACTGACATATTCTTAAGATTTAAATTGGTAATGTTAGGCTTTATCAAAATTTACAAAAAGGTCAGCAATGTCATTAATGAAAAGTTAACTCTGATTTCTCTCCTACCACAGAAAAGAACTAAAAACTCTGTATGACACTATGTCAAAACCTTCCAACTAAAATACCCACTACGTCCAAGTTCAGAAGTAGTTACAGAAGATGAGACCTTCACCCATTTTCCATAGATATGGAAAGATACATTGGCAGTGGGGAATTTGTAACAACACTGACTCCATTTTGAATGTCCACCATGTTAAAGAAAAAATTTTGCTTATTTGAGTTTTAATTACTGCTTTGCCTAAGTCTGTAGATTATTCACTAAGAACAGAACAATCTCAGAAAAATCTTGAACATTGATTTTCCAAGCAGCAAGAGGCCAGAAATTAAATTCAGTTACCTTATCAATAATGCAGGAAAATATCATAATTTTTCACATGATTTTAGTTATTTTTTACAAAATACTTCAGTTGATTCTAGTTCTAAACTTTAATCTCATATGCAATTTAACTATGATCTCTTCTCCACAGCATTGAGAATTGAGATGTGTGAGGAGTGTGCTCTTTTATTTCTTCTCTTCTTTCTGCAGCCTTAAGAGGAGGGTACGTTGTCTGTGCCTGGAACATCCCTTTCCCCTGCATTCTCTAGGTCAATGGAGTTCAGACACAGGAGGGAGGAAAAGAAAAGGAGGTGCCTTTTGATTACCTAAACTTTTTCTGTCCTTTCTCTGTTAATTGTAAACATTTATGGCTCTATTTCCTTTGTGCAGAAGACAAGAAATGCTAATTATCTTGAGAGAAGGGTGTGAATGATTTTGGAGTTTCCTAGTAGTAAGGCCTTCAAAGTCATGTTTTCTTGATTTGCAGATTCTGATGTATTTTTATCTCTCCACGTACCTCAACTTCCACCCTCACATCTTATATCCCACCTAGACACTTACTATTCTCTTTGATAGCGTACCAGTAAGATATCAAATGGGTACAACATTAGGAAAACTTTGAAGATTAAACAATGCAATTGAGAAAGAAACCCAGAACACACACAAAACACTGTCCCTATAAATTAGTTTAAAAACTGTCCCTATAAATTAGTTTATTTCAAAAATTTTTTAACCAGATTTTTCAGTAATTGTTGAAGCTAAACATAAATTATTTTAGTGTCTCAAAACTGAAGCAACTTTATTGAATGTGAAAACAAAAGTCTCCATAAGAAGAGATATGTACTCTTTCAGCCTTTTTAATCAAATTTTAATTGAAAAGAAATTTTTTTCATAACTTACGTTCACTCATTAAACATGATCATGTTCATCATAACAAATTCTCTCTCATATTTGTTAAAAGGTTTCATGGAAACTAAATGAACTGGATTTCTTGTGCAAACATAGTCTCTATGTGGCCCGTGGTCTCTACCTATTATGAGGATAAGGAACGCAGGAGATGTCCCTGACCACTCAGAATGTATTTCTGTTTCTCTACATTGTGACACTTAAATGTATTATTAATGCAAAATTTTAGTGACTAGATATTATATTTCTTCACTTTTCCTCATATGTGATACAGTGTGGAGGAAACTGTGGATCTCTATTAATTATTTGTTAATTTGAAGTTAATCTAGAAATAGAAATCATCTTGTGATTTTATACTGTTTTTGGATCATAGAGAAGAATTATATATATTATCTATCTATATATACATAGATCAAATTGATATTTAAAATAATAGAAATGAGGTAGTTTGGTTTTAAAGGGCAAGGTTATGTCCATCAGAATATCTAGGTAAATTATCTTCAGTTAGTCACTACACATTTATTTTCTAAGTTAACTATCCTTTAGAAAATCTCCTGGCTTTTGACATATCTATATTATATCAATTTGTATCTATGTATCTTGCTAGTTAGCTGTCTACCTATCTCTATCCCTCTACCTATCTGTGTAACTTTCATTCATATAGCAAAAGCAGATACTCCTCTGGTGGTATGATTGTTTAATTCTAGGGGGAAAAATTCCCCAGTATATTCTTTCTTCTTTGCCACAATCAAGATAACCAGTGGAAAATGCTAAACTATGAATTTAGCGTTTATTTGAGCAAGGAACTAAGCTGAGTTGTTGATAATAAAGAAGACAGCCTAAACAACACTGAAGGATGAAGTAGCCAATATATTGTAACAAACAGTAGATGCCAAGTATCTATTCCTTGGCTTTTTCTTGCCAGGGAACCATAGCTTTTGGATATTTACAAAGCTTCTGAATAAATGCAAACCAATAGTACACATACGAAATGAGAAAATGATTCACTTCTTTCTATATAAACTATTAACTAACTTAACTAACTTAGATATTGAGAACTCGGAGAGCTGGGATTTTTATCTTTTTTTTTATTTGAATGTTGAAGACATTTTTTCTCTTCTTTTAAAAAATGCTTTAAACTGTATTTATAAAAAAATATGTCTTATTTTTATTATTAAAAAAAGGAACTTTAGGATTTTTTTTCCTAACTCTGTGAATAATTGCTTTGTAGTTTGACAGGAGTTACGTTCAATCTGTATATTGCTTTGGGCAGTATGGTCATTTTAACGATATTGATTCTTCCAATCCATAAGCATGGGGTGTTTTTCTATTCATTTATGACATCTATTTCTTTATTTTGTGTTTTGTAGTTCTCCTCATAGAGGTCCTTCACCTCCTTGATTAGTTGTATTCCTAGGTATTTTATTTGTGTGTGTGTGGCTACTATGAACGGGATTGAGTTCTTGATTTGGTTCTCAGCTTGAACATATTATGTTGAATAAGATTAGTGAGTGTGGACATTCTTGTCTTGTTCCAGTTCATAGAAGGAATGTTTTCAACTTTTCTCTGTCCGGTATGATGTTGACTATGAGTTTGTTGTATATGGTGTTATTATTTTGAGGTATGTTCCTTTGATGCCCAATTTGTTGAGGGTTTTTATCACGAAAGGATGTTCGATTTTGTCAAATACATTTTCTGTATCTATTGAGATAATCGTAGGATTTTTGTTTTTAACTCTGCTTATGTGGTGAGTTACATTTATTCATTTGTGAATGTTGAACCATATTGTATCCCTGGAATAAAATCCACTTGATTCTATTAAATTATCCTTCTGATGTGCAACTGGATTTGGTTTGCTAGTATTTTGCTGAGGATGGTAGCATCTGTTGCCATCAGGATATTGGCTTATAGTATCTTTTGTTGTTGTGTCCTTACCTGATTTTTATAACAGAGTGATGCTGGTTTCATAGAATGTGGTATGGAAAACAATAAGGAAACTTCTCAAAGAAGTAAATATAGAACTGTCATTTGATCCAGCAATCCCATTGGTAGGTATTTACCCAAAGGAAAAGAAACCATTATATAAAACAGCACCTGTACTCACATTTATCACAGCACTATTCAGAATCATGGAATCAACCTAAGTCTCTATCAATGGTTGATTGGATAAAGAAAATGTAGTATATCTACACCATGGAATACTATGCAGTCACAAAAAATTAAATCACTTCCTTAGTGGCAACATGGATGGAGCTGGAGGCCATTATATAACGTAAGTGAAATAACTCAGAAACAGAAAATCAAATATTTTATGTTCTCACTTATAAGTAGAAGCTAAACAATAGATACACATAGACGTAAAGATGGAAACAGTAGACACTGGGGATTCCAAAAGCAGGGATGTTGAGGGAGGGTGAGGGTTGCAAAACTATCTATTGGGTTCAGCGGTCACTATTTGGGTGATGGGTACACTAGAAGCCCAAACCCCACCATTACACAATATATCCATGTCACACATTTGCACATGTACATGCTGAATCTAAAATAAAATATTTTTAAAGATAATTTCTTTTATTTTAATGATTAAAAAAAGTATTTCTATTATCCAAATACATTTAATATGCAAAAGTATTCAGAGATCCTGCTAGCAGTACAGATTACCATGAATTAGGTAAATGAGAAAGAAGAAACGCACTGATTTGATGCTTGGAAAAATGCAATAGATTCATAGGAGCTGAATAATGTGATACTCCTGCTTATATGTTCTCTGTACCTTGTAATTCTAAACAGATACTCTGTTAGTGTTACCTAGCAAGAATACATAATTACCATTTCTTTTGTGATAATTTTTAGCATTTCAATAGTGTTAAAATGATAAATATATATTTCTCCTGATTTTATGGTAATAACAAAACAACTACCAACACAAATATGATAGAATATTCTAATTCCCTGAGTTGTGTGATGAATCATAAGCCAAACTGGTTTTCTTTTTTCTGATAACTACGTGAGAATGTATAAAGCAGGAATGCCTAAAATCAGTGATAGATTGAAAGTTTATGAGCAGGAAAATGTGGAAACTAGAAAAAGTAAATCATGTTTTCTCAAATTTAGTTTATTCCGCTGTAAAATGATACCTTCAGGTTGAATGAAATGAACTTGCATAGTCTTTTTAGAGATAATGTGTAAAAGATAATCATTTCTTAAGTATAGATCATAAGTCCTATACTTCTGACACACAAAACAACCAAACCCTTACCTTCACTTCTCTTCATTTTTCCATTCTTCTACCTTCTATGTCTATTCTTTCTTTTTCTCCTACTATTATGTATATACAAATGAAAACGTACTTATAATCTCCAAACAGGAGCAATTTGATTTTATGTTTTCTCAGCTTAAAAACACTTGTTGAGCAGAATTTTGTTGATTTTTTTCTGCGTAATAGCTTTAAAGATTCATTGTAAATTTTAATTTCAATGTAAGTACAGATATTAAAGTATAATATATTAAAACAAAATATTTTTATCTTTTCCTGGATCTGGTTATGTATTGAAGTTCATTATTTTCATCTCAGGAATTATTTATATGTTTTCTATATTCCTACTATTTAAAAAATTTAACAGTGAATGATTTATTGCAAAACTTTTGTGTATTAGTAAGATATCTTGAGGTGTCCAACTCTGAACCGTGGAAGTGCTAATTGGACAAATCTGGAGGATTATAGGACATGAGTGAGAATTTATAGTTATTAAACATTAAAGACAATAAGCTATCCAGTATAATTAGAATAGGAGTTTTAAAATATACCATATAATTAATTACAGGAATTGTAAAGAAATAAGTTTACTGCTTTATTGCCTTTTATAGGTTCTATGTTTACCAGGAAGCAAAACACACTTAAAACTTTCATTCCTGTTACAATACCAACTTAAATATATGACACTCTGTTTAGACCAGAAATCACATCTCTTAATTGGAAAGAGAAACAAAGTTATGAACAATCTTAGGAAAATAAATGTTTATTTTGTCCAGATTCAAAGAACCTCTATCATTGTGAGCCAACCACTTCCCATTGTCCTTTCTTCTAATACTAAAAACCTAAGTTTCTTCTGGAAAACCATCTCATGCCCTATTCTCAGTCCGCTGTTGGTGAAGATTGAGGTTGAATCTGTTATCCCAGGAGTAAGCATTTGAATCGAATCTGACCAAGCAGCACCTCACAATTCCTTGGCCTCAACGAGTGGCTCAGATAAAAGAGCAATCTACCTATTCTATATGTTGATAATGGTGTACTTCACAAAATTTCCCATAAAGGTGAAATTGGTCTCTCTTTCAACCAACTATGTGGATGCTCTTACTTCCTTACCCAACCTGTTTAATTCCAGAGGAATCTGAGGAATGCATTATGGGTACTCTGCACTCACATTCAAGGCATACATGCAAGTTTTCTTGGGTATCTTTTCTTCTGTCTGGACCACTGTCACTGCATTTTAAAGTAACTGGCACTGCGATATGCACATGAAATGCTTTTCAAACTGGATATGAATATCTCGATGTTTCAGTTCTTCCAAGGAAATGTTTCTCAGATTTATAATATATTGATAATGCACATTAGTTTTCGAAGATATCATGAGGTTTTGCTTTTTTAATTTTTCTTATTTCATGAAAATGTTTCTGGAAATCTAGAAAAGGATGGTCAAATCATACTCTTCCAGATGATCTGGGATTCTTTTTACTTTTGTAGCTTAGTAGAAATCTAGAGTTTTATCAATTTGTTTTAAAAAATTAGCGTAGTAATTTTATAGAATTGTCATTTCATTGTATCTGTTCTCTATTTATGGTTGTAGGTCCATCCTCAAACCTTTTATTTTTTTTAGTTATTATATGACAGAAATATGATTCTACTTATAGGAGTTTTACTGGTTTTAGAGTGATTTTTATTTTTTTTTCTATTCTATGTTCTGGTATTTCCTACCTTTTATATTATTATTTTGTTTTACTGTTTTTCTATTTTCCATTATATTCTGCTTTTGAAAGCATAATAAATAAAATACATGTATTTATGGTAAAAATAAAGTTACCAATATCATTTTATACATTTGCTTCTTATTATTATTATTATTATTATTATTATTTTTGAGATGGAGTCTAGCTCTGCCATCCAGGCTGGAGTGCAAGTGGGGCAATCTCGGCTCACTGCAACCTCTGCCTCCTGGATTCAAGTGATTCTCCTGCCTCAGCCTCCCTAGTAGCTGGGATTACAGGCACACGCCACCACACGCTGCTAATTTTTGTATTTTTAGTAGAGATGGATTTTCATCATGTTGGTCAGGCTGATCTCAAACTCCTGACCTCGTGATCCACCTGCCTCGGCCTCCCAAAGCACTGGGATTACAGGCATGAGCCACTGCGCCCAGCCTATACATTTATTTATTAAGTGAAAAAGAGTACAGTGTCCTTTACTCCACCCTTTGTCTCATTGGCTGCTGGACACATTCTTTTACAAGATATAACATTGGGAGTCAGGTTTTTTGATGCCTTTTGTTCCTATGTCAGTTCCCAGTGTCTAATGTAACAGTGTAGATTGGCCCAAGATGGGGTCCATTCATTTTCCGATTACCTGAGTTGTGTAAACTCTAAATGTATTATGTAAATGAAAAGCTTCAACATAAAATCTACCCTATAAATATAACTCCTTCTGTCTCTATAACTGATCTATGTAGCAACTATATATCTTGAAACAGAAATTTGTGCTTTTAGCACATGGCAATTTGGAATATGTAGAAAATATAATGGATAGTTGGGGAAATATTCATGTTACATTAGATCAGATAATTCAAGTAAAGAAGAAACATAACAGTTGTTATTTCACTACTGACTTTAAAGCTGTTAGTTGTAATGTGAACTAAAAATTAATATTAGTATTTACTAACTACCCTGCTTATTGTGGCAGAGATAACAGTATATACCAATCCACATGATTGATTATCATAAGCAATAAAAATTATTCCTGATTTTGGCAATAAGTTGATTATTAGACTTCATTTACAGTAGTGTTATGTGAATTCACCTGATTTTTTTTTCCTGAATGTGTAGTTCAGTCACAATTTAGAAGAGACTTGTATCAGGAACAAAATCCAGGTAATATTTTAAACCTGAAATCTCACTGATTAAAACCACCATGTCACCCACTTACCTACGTAACAAACTTGCACATTCTGCACATGTACCCCACAACTTAAAAAAAAATAAGCAAAATAAAACTGCTGGTTCAATGTAATTCAATTCAACTAAGTTCATCTTCACCCACAGCAGACTGAGAATAGGGCATGAGATGGTTTTCCAGAAGAAACTTAGGTTTTTCTTACTAGAAGAAAGGACAATGGGAAGTGGTTGGCTCACAATGATAAAGGTTAAGCATTCTAATCACTGTATGCAAAAAGGAAATTGAAATGGATGTTGGAAAAGCCACTCCATGTTACCTACTAGATTCTTTATTTTAAATGCATTTGTTGCACTGTCTGATTCATATATGCTTCCCTACTAGAAAAAAGGCTCCCAGAATTCAGTAGTTTTCTCTGTTTTTTGTCATTACCTAATGCAACACATTTCACATATGTGGTTCTCAAAAAATATGCATTGAAAAATCAAATAGCTTAATGCTGAAAATGCAGTAAAGGTTCTTGTTTTTTCCCGAATTAGTCAAGAACTATAAGAGAAGAGAGAGCCCTTACTGAAATACTAAAAAAAAAAATGTTCCTTCCCCTGAAAAAATATTTCTAAACTACATTTAGTAGAATAAACATATCCTAAAGCTAAGAATTTAGGGTAATGGAGACATAGCTTACCAAATCGAAACTTCATGTCTCAAATCGGATTCCCCCTGTATTGCTATTATACATTAAAATAAAGTCCAAAACACATCTTTCTCCCTGACAAACTCAACTTGCTCCATTTTCATACATTTTAAAAATAATAGCCATTTGATCGTTTGTAAATATAAGCTAGATGATAGTAAATGCTACAAATATTTGAAAATCTTTCATTAGTCAAACATTAACACAAAATCCTTAATTTGGTCAATAAGAGTCTCTATCAGGAAGTCTGCACACACTTCCATAAACTCACCCTGTTCCTTTATTCCATACGTTATGCTCTAGGCATTCAATGATGTCTTACATTCTTGAATGCAAAATAATTTTTCCTAACTTGAAAGCTTCCTCATAACCTAGGATGAGAACTTGCAAGGACAGATTGCAGGTTTGAATTTCTTGGTCACACCACTCCAACAGTAGTTTCTATTTATTTGTTTTTGTTTAAATTCATGGAGTTTAGCTCTCGATTTGGTTAATCCACTGTAATTAAGAAAGGCTGAAATTATCAGTCTAGTCAATAAGTAATTGTAATATATTATTTGTAATTCTAAATTGGTACTCATTTCCACTAAGACTGAGATAGGAACAAGATAAATTATTTTCTTCATTTCATATTTATTTTGACTATGGCTGGATAAAAGTTGATGTTTTATTTAATATTATTTATTTGATTCCACGGTTTTCTACTTGCAAACAACCTCTGTCTCAGGTCATAAAATTAAAATTCTGTTTATAATTCATTCACAAGACTTAAAATATCAAAATAGGATATTTTCCTAAAAGCATTATGGCTTACATAATAAGAAAAAATAAAGTTAAATATAATTTGTAAAAGTTACATGTTTACAGTACCTGTACCAGTACAGACAATAGTAAATAGCATTATAATGATTATATATTTAATCTCGGCTATTCTACCTTATATACTAATATAACACAAATATTATTTGGTGACTGCCAAAGAGAGTACAGTTTCCTAACCTTTTAATCTAAAATAAAATCCCCCAAATTTTATTGCAACAAACTTCTAATTTACAGAAAAGTTGAAAAAAATTTATAGTGACAAACACAATCTGTTACCTCAACTCAAAATTAGTTAAGATTTTGCCACACGTGCTAAAAATGTAGATATTAAAAGTTTATTGCAGACAGTATGATGCTTTTCCATAGAATAGCTTGGAAAAGATCTCCTTAAAACAAGAACAGTCTCCTACATAAACATGGTAGGATATGATCAATCAGAATAAGTCATCTATTTTTATCTAGAAAAATCTCCTCCCCATTGTTTAAAAATAACATTGATATGTTAAAAAGATTGGAAAAATTTTGCAATTTTATCTCACATTCTAGTGATTTTCTCACTCTATCATTATTTTATTAGCTGGAATTATTTTATAAAGGGGAACTTTTCTTCCTAACTTGGATGACATATATTTTTATGAAATTATATTATATAATTATGTTATATGTATGACATATATGAAATATGTATATATGTTTTCTTGTAAAGGCTTGTTGGTGGCATAAGTTTGGTCTACAATTTGCTGGCAGTCATGCTCGATTGCTTCCCCATCCTCTGGGAGAAAAGTGGCAGGGTTGAGGGTGGCACATGTGCAAATTTGAAGCACCAGTCCCTCAAGGAGCAGCAGCTGGTATCTAAGTAGGCAGTTGTCTAATAGCCATAAATTTTCTTTGGCACCTAGTATGCATTTACATCACGAGTAGTCCAGACAGTGAGATCCTTTCCTTGTATTGTTTTGATAGCCTCTGATACTAAGACAGCCACCACCGCAACTACCCATAAACAGTGAGGCCAGCCTTTTGTTACTACTTCAGTTTCCTTACTTAGGTATGCCACTGGTTGTGGGGTTGTCCCATAAGTCTGAGTAAGGACTCCAAGAGCTATTCCCACTCTCTCTGTGATGTATATAGAGAAGTTTTGTCCTATGGGAAGGCTTAAGACTGGAGCTTGTACTAGGGCCTGCTTTAAGGTTTTGAAGGCTGTTTCTGCCTCTGGTTCCTGTTCTACTAGATAAGTATTTGCCCTCTAGGTCTCTTGATTCGAGTATAGAGTCACCTGGCCATCTCACTGTATCTGGGGATCCATAGTTGGCAAAAGCTGGTGATCCCAAGGAACCCCCACAACTGTTTTATTGTCTTAGGGTGAGGATAAGCCAGTATAGGCTATATTCCTTCTTTGCTGAGGGTCCTGGTTCCTCTTGCTAAGATTAGGTCTAGATATTTTACTTGTTGTAGGCAGAGCTTGGCCTTCGATTTAGATGCCTCATATCCTTGATTAGCCAGAAAGTTCAAGAGATCTAGAGTAGCCTGCTGACATGAGGCTTCTGAACTGGTAGGCAAAAGTAAATCATCTACATACTAAAGGACCAGAGAATCGGGACTTGAGAAGTGGCCTAGATCTTGGGCCAGTGCATGACCAAACAGATGAGGGCTATCCCTAAACCCTTGAGATAAGACCGTCCATGTAAGTTGGGACATGTGGTCTGTGGGATCCTCAAAGGCAAAGAGAAACTGGGAGTCAGAGTGCAGGGGAATACAGGAGAAGGCATCCTTGAGGTCCAGAACAGTGAACCACTCTGCTTCCTCTGGTATTTGAGAAAGCAGGGTATAGGGATTAGGTACAACTGGATATAGAGGAATTACTGCCTTGATGAGTCTAAGATCTTGCACTAGTCTCCACTGACCATTCGGTTTTTGTACTCCTAGAATTGGGTTGTTGCAGGGATTGCTGCATTTTCTTACTAAGCCTTAAACATTTAAATGTCTAACAATATCCAATTCTTTTTGAGCTTCAGGCCTTAGAGGATATTGCCTTTGATAAGGAAAAGTGGTGGCATCTTTTAGCCTGATTTGGATTGGGCAGGCATTTTTTGCCCTTCTGAATTGTCCTTCCAATGCCCAGACTTCAGGGTTGATTTCCTCCTCAAGTAGGGGACAACAAATGGGTAACTTGTTCCCCATATTCATGTAGATAATAGTTCCAGCTTTGGCTAATATGTCCCTCACTAATAAGGGTGTGAGACTTTCAGGCATAACAAGAAAGTCATATGAAAAGAGCAAAGTCTCCCAACTACAACTGAGGAGATGGGAGAAATACCTGGTTACAGGCTGTCCCAGGATTCCTTGGATGGTAATGTACCTTGAGGACAGCCATCGAGGGCAGGAGACTAACACTGAGAAGGCCATGCCAGTGTCCAGGAGGAAGTCAATTTCCTGGCCTTCACTGGTTAAACTTACCCAGGGCTCAGTGAGGGTGATGACATGAGCTGGTGCTTGCCCCAGGCACACTCAGTTCTGTTGTTGGATCATCTGGTTTAGGAGCTTCTGGCCCACAGAACCTTCGCTCATGGGTGAGGGGGCGGCTTGTTTCTCATTGGACAATCTTTTTAAAAGTGTCCTTGCAAGTCACACTGATAACAAACCTTATCAGGTGATTGGCCTGCTCCATTTTCTGTCCTCTCTGAACCACCAAGGTTTGTTTGTCTGAGGGTCATGACTAAGTCTGCAGCCTTTCTCTTACCTCGCTTTTCCTTTTGGGCCTGTTCCTCTTGGTCCCTATTATAGAACACTGAGGTTGCCAGGTTTAATAATGCCTCCAGATTTCGTTCAGGGCCCAGGACTCACTTTTGAAGTTTTCTCCTGATATCTGTGACTGATTGGGTAATAAACTTCTCTTTTAGGATCAATTGACCCTGGAGGGTGTCGGGTGATAAGGGAGTATATTATCTTAAGGCCTCCTGTAGCCGCCAGAATAAGGCAGTAGGATTTTCTTCCTTTCCCTGAGTTATGGTGGGCATCATTGAATAATTCATGGGCTTCTTTTCTAATTCTCCTTAGTCCTTCTAGAATACAGGTCAACAGATGTTTGCGACTCCAGTCCTCATGATCTGAGTCTAGGTCCCAGTGGGGATCCATACTGAGGATGGCTTGCTGACCAGTAAGGAATTTGTCCCTTTCTTCTGCTGTCATTCTATCATTTACTTGACTAAGATACCAGGTATCTCCAAACTCTCAGGCTGTAGCGAAAGCCGCATTCTTTTCATTAAAGGCCAGGGTTTGATCTAACAATACCATGACACCTCTCCAAGTGAGGTCAAAAGTTTGCCCTAGACCCTGTAGGGCATTTATATACCAATCAGGATCATCTGTAAACTTCCTCAGGTCTACCTTGATCTGCTTTAAATCAGAGAGGGAGAAGGGGACATGTATCTGGTTGGGCCAAATTCCCCTCCCCCTACAACTTGAAGGGGACATAACCAATAGCCTAGGGGGTTTTGTGGTCCCTTGGAGATTTCCTTGCTTGTTTCCTTCTGAGTGGGGGAGATTAGAGGAGGCTTATCATTAATAGGAAGGAAAGCTGTAAGGAGGTTAGGGTATGGAGGTAAATTCAGAGGTCCTCCTGTGGGATGTAAATTACAAGCTTTACATAGTTGTGGATTATCCTTCAATAAAAAGAAAGCTTGGACATAAGGTATTTCACTCCATTTGCCTTCCATCTTACAGAAAAGGTCAAGCTTCAGGATAGTATTATAATTTATACTTTCCTCAGGTGGTCATTTTTCCCCATCAGAGAGGGAATATTGGGGCCAGGCCATAATGCAGGAAAAAAACTGCCACTTCTTTTTTCAGGATTTGTGGGTCAAATTGTTCCCAATGGCTTAGGATGCATTTCAAGGGTGCACCTGTTGATGCCTGAGTGTTTACCACCTGAAAGAAAAAAAAACACCCACATTTTGTTTGTTTGTTTGTTTGTTTCCCTGCCCAAGAACATGCAGTGATCCCTGGAACCTGCTGTTCAGAATAGTTGGCACTCACCAAAGCAGCAGCGGAAACACTAGTTTTCATCCTAGACTACAAAGAGGACTGAGAAAAATCGGATTTAGTGACCCTTACTGAGGCATTCTCAAAAACCAGTTACAGTCCTAAACCTTTTCTCCTGTTAGTATTGGGACCTTACCCTTGTCCTATGAAGATAATATGCCTCAAAATGTAGTGGAGGGCCACACCTTGAGGGAGGGAAGCGATCTTCAGGTTTGGAAGAGTGACGCCTTTTGTATTCACTTCTCATCTTATGAATAGGAAGGATATCCCTCCAATTTTGGAGTCTATAATTTCTGAGGCTCCCCATGTCCTAGCTTCAAGAACAGCCTTTTTTAGGCCGGCTAGTCCAAGGAGAGATCCTGAAGTTAGATGGTACCCCCTCCGATGGAGCTTTGGGAAAAAACTATGTCTTTCTGATTGGTAAGCCTGGGTGCCTAAAGAAGGGAACGGAGTCCCAAAGTTTATACTAAAAATCATCTTTATAGGAGAAACTAGAAAAGCACCAGAGACGGACTGTTTTTTTCGAAGCAAGACTAGCCTTGGAGAAGAGAAGCAAGAGAAAGTTTGTCTTACAGGCATTAGGACCCAGGAGGTAAGGGTCAGGATAGATAGGATAGATGGGTGAGTCTAACTTTGAGAGTTCCGCTTATGGCTGCAGGGTCAACCAACTCTTTGTTGGGACCATGGAGCTGAATGGCTTTTCTGTCTGTTGACCCTTGGCTCAGCCCAAAGTACAGGAAAAGTGGAAGCTGGTTCCCAGCCAACCAAGGCCCCCAATTCTGAAGAGCTGGGGTTTGTTAGAGAGCCCATTCCTAGAAAGTCTGACACCTGTGTCTTTAGTGTGGTAGCTGCACTAGTTGTTTTTAACTGGCCAACAGGTGCCTGGTGTTTAGCACCCGAATTCTAAGGAAAAATAGGACAGAATAGCAAGCAAAACGGGTTTGATGGTACTGACTGCATGGCGATATCCCAGAGGAGCCCCCAAGATGTGTCCAGAGTTAGTTCCTGCTGGTGGGTTTGTGGTTTCACTGATTTCAAGAATGGAGCCAAGGACCTTTGTGGTGAGTGTTACAGCTTTTAAAGATGGCACAGACCCAAAGAGTGATAGCAGCAACATTTATTGTGAAGAGTGAAATAACAAACCTTCCACAGTGTGTAAGGAGACCTGCGTGAGTTGCTGCTGCTGGCTGGGGTGGCCAGCATTTATTCCCTTATTTGTCCCCTCCCATGTTCTGTTTTTGTCCTATCAGAGTGCCCTTTTCTCAATCCTCCCTGCGATTGGCTAGTTTTAGGATCCTGCTGATTGGTGCATTTAACAGAGCACTGATTGGTGCATTTTACAATCCTCTTGTAAGACAGAAAAGTCCCCAAGTCCCCACTCAACCCAGGAAGGCCAGCTGGCTTCACCTCTCAATATGACTTGACTACTGTTAAAGGCATTCAGTTTTATAAAGGAAGCAGAGCATACAAGTTTGGGAAATGTGCAGCCTGATTATGTGATAGAAAAGAAAATCCCATTTTCTGGGGAGAAATTCAAGCTGGCTACAGAAATTTGCATAAGTAGCAAGGAGCCTAATGTTAATCCCCGAGACCATGGGCAAAATGTCTCCAGGCCATGTCAGAAACCTTTATGCCATCCCCTCCCATCACAGGCTTGGAGGTCCAGGAGGAAAAAGTGATTTTGTGGCCTGGGCCCAGGGTCCATGTGCTGTATGCAGCCTAGAGACTTGGTCCTCTGTGTCCCAGCTGCTCCAGCCATAGCTCAAAGGGGCCAATGTACATCTTGGGCTTTGGCTTGAGAGGGTGAAAACCCCAAGCCTTGGCAGCTTCCACATGGTGTCAAGCCTGCAGTTGTCCAGAAGTCAAGAATTGAGATTTGGGAACCTCTGCCTAGATTTCAGATGTTTGGAAATGCCTGGATACCCAGTAAAAACTTTGCTACAGGGTTGGGGACCTCATGGAGAATCTCTGCTAGGGAAGGGCAGAAGGAAAATGTGAAGTCAGAGAACCCCCCCAGAGTCTCTATGGGGCACTGCTTAGAAGCTGTCAGAAGAGGGCCACTGTGCTCCAGACCCCAGAATGGTAGATCCACCGACAGTTTGCACTGTGCACCTGGAAAAGTCACAGACACTCAACTCCAACCCATGGAAACAGCCAGGAGGGAGGCTGTACCCTGCAAAGCCCCAGGGTCAGAGCTATCAAAGACCATGGTAACCCACCTCTTGCATCAGTGTGGCCTGGATGTGAGACCTGGAGTCAAAGGAAATCATTTTGGAGCTTTGAAATTTGACTGCCCCACTGGATTCTGGACTTACATGGGCCCTGTAACCCCTTTGTTTTGGCCAATTTCTCCCATATGGAATGGCTGTATTTACTCGACACCCATACCCACATTGTATCTAGAAAATAACTAGCTTGCTTTTGATTTTACAAGATCATAAGTGGAAGGGACTTGCCTTGTTGCAGATGAGACTTTGGACTGTGGACTTTTGGTTTAATGTTGAAATGAGTTAAGACTTTTGGGGACTGTTGGGAAGACATGATTGATTTTGAAATATTAGGACATGATATTTGGAGGGGCCACAGGCTAAATGATATGATTTGGCTGTGTCCCCACCAAATCTCAATTTGAATTGTATCTCCCAGAATTCCCACATGTTGTGGGAGAGACCCAGGGGGAGGTAATTTAATCATGGGTGTTGGTGTTTCCCATGCTATTCTCATGATAGTGATAAATTTCTCGAGATGTGATGGCTTTATCAGGGTTTTCTGCTTTTGCTTTTCCCTCATTTTCTCTTGCCGCCATCATGTGAGACATGTCTTTTGCCTCCTGCCATGATTCTGAGGCCTCCCTGGCCATGCGGAACTGAAAGTCCAATTATATCTCTTTTTCTTCCCAGTCTTGGATATGTTTTTATCAGTAGCATGAAAGCGAACTAATGCAAGCATGTTATTATACTGAATGCTGTAGGGAATTGTAACACGATGGTTAGTATTTTTGTAGCTACACATAGAAAAGGTACAGTAAAAATACAATATTTTAATCTTACAGAATCACCATTGTATATGTGATCTGTCCTTAATCAAAATATCATTATGTGGCACATGACTGTGTGTGTATGTGTTTGTATATACAAACAACATCCACATGCTGTATATATAAAGCCGTATATATATATATATATAATCATATATAAAACCATACAAACACACACATACTACCTCTACATAGAGAGAATATATGATTCCATGCTTCAAAATGTTAAAACTTGGTAAATGTATTTGATAAGTATATGGAAAATCCTTACACTATGCTTATAATTTTTCTGTAACTTTAAAGTTTTTAAAATAAAAAAGTTAAAAGCAATCCTCTTACGTTTATAATTACCCATTTATCTGAATGAAATTCTCTATCATTATTTTTAAGGAAACAATTTTCAAGGAAGATTTCTATGAAGTAGGATAGTATTTGGGGAGCCAAAGAATGCAGGATAATTTGGAGTTTCTGTCAGTTCAGTGGGAGAGAGTAAATGCAAGACAGGATTCTTACCAACAAGGCCTTGGGACACTGCCAGTCTGTCAGCATTGTTTTGCTCCAGCGCAGCTCTCCAGGACTTACACAAAGGTTGGATAACAGCAGGTCCTGACCTGTAGGACTGGCTGGCAGAAACTGAAGCATGCAATCTCAGACTGTGTAACCCACATGGAAACTCCTGTGAAACAGCACAAGTCAGCTGAACAGGATGGTGAATGACAATCTGAGAGCAGGTGACTGGGTTTCAGCAAGACAAAGACATCAGGAAACCTCAAGATGAAAAGAGAACAACAGAAATGTTTATACTTTCTACATTGACCTATGGATGAACAAATAACAGAATACAAATTAAACAATGTAGTCTACCTATTTTAATAACCTAAGTGCATCATCACCAGAATATTATTGAACCAGAGACAGAAAATATGAATTTATAGCTGTAAAAATATAATTTAGTAGATATACATTGCATTGAAGCCAGATTCTTTGAGACTAAATATAGTATGTTGAACATCAGAATGAAAAACTATACACAGTAATCTAAGCAAAGCTAATATAAATATATGTTCTTATATACAAGGTACACATTTAAGATACATTTGCTCATGTAGCGATAAAATGAACACCACTATATTTAGTTTAAGTGTTTTTTAACAATGAAAGGAAAATTAGGAAATAAGTTTCTTTTGAGACATTTTTGTGCTATGTAGAGTACATGATATATCATGAAGATAGGAAAGGTTAAAAGCAGATATAGTCATAATTACAAATTAAGTTCAATTCAGTTTGTACATTTCCTTGAATGTGGTACTCCAAAAGTACTTAGAAAAGTATGAGCAATGGACCAGCTTTGAGAAACAGTGTTTTATAATATTTTTATGTAAAAAGAAATATGGAAGATGTATATATGCCAAAAATATCAAAGGCATATGGAGGATGGTTGTGAGTAAAATATAGTAAAGGCTTAGAAGTAATTACTAAAAACTTATGAACATATTGTTTCCAGGAACAAATTTGCCTTGTTTTTTTTCTCTTAAGAGAATTTTTCTGTCTTCATTTACAATATAGCAGATTGGTGGGATTTGTGTGAAATCAATCATCAAGTATGTGTCACTTATCCTAAGAAAAATGCCCAGCTGCATACACTATCACTCATTTCTTCATGCTGATTATATAATAATAATGAGATATTAATTGAAATGAGTCTTTTGAGCTTACAAATTTATTACTTCTTTCCTAATGAAGGACCAGGATATATATATGTATATACACATATATATGTAATGTAAATATTCTGATTTTGAAGAGATAACAGCTTGAGAAGATAAACATGATATAATTAATTACTAAGAGCATTTGGTAATACTGGATAAGGATTATAAAACAGTTGCCACATTTTGTGATGAAAACATAGGCAAGTGTAAGTTTATTTCTGGTTATGGAAGAAAACAATAAAGATATCACAGAAAAGATGTTAGTAATTCGATTATAAAATATTAATGTGCAATCTCATTAGTTGCTAAAATAAGAAAGTGCATTCTAGGAAGAGAATAAGCTGCGTTTAGGAAATTACAGTCATGACAGCTCAAGGTGAAACTATAGAGTGTCTCCTAGTTCAGTGAGCTTGTGACAAAAAACAAAAACAAACAAACTGAAAACTGAAAAGACTGAAGGGGAGTGATAGGAATTACTTCCATAAAGATCACGGAAGGCTTCTATACTAAAAAATAAAATGTGAGATCGTGGCAAGTGGTATACTGCAGACGAACAGAAGAAAAATAAGAAGGTTTTGAAGATAATTTGTGGCAGTATGGAGACTATCATAAAATAATATATATCATAAGAATATCTAATGCTAGAAAGAGTTCAGTTCCTTTCAGTGGCTCATCTGATTGGTTTAGGCTTAGTCAAGACAATAGCCTTTTGAAATTTGGCTGATTTGGAACCTTAATTGCATCTGCAAAATCCTTTCACAGCAGCATCTATGTTAGTGTTTCATTGAGTAACTGGGAGAACGTGTGTACACATTGAGGATGGGGATCTTGGGGCCATTATGTGTTGAATTGTGTTCCCTTAACATTAATATGTTGAAATCTCCAGTATCTCAGAACGTGATCTTATGTGAAAATGGGGTCGTTGCCTCTATAATGAGTAAAGATCAAGTCATACTATAGTAGAATGGATCGCTAATTCAGTATGAGAGATGGTTTTATGAAAGGGAGAAATTTGGAAACAACCACGTCTTTAGGGATCATGCCATTGCAGACAAATTCTCTGAGTTAGCAATTCAATTATTTCCCTTTCTTGTCTGTAATTCTCAGGAAAAAAATATAGGATGTCCTCGGGATGCAACATCCTGAGATAAAGAGTAACTGACTGAAACAGTGTAAGCTGTGTTCTTGTTCTTCCTAGAAACAAAATGTCCTATAATGCCTTTACCCAGTGAAGCATGAAGCTCTGGGGTATAAAACCCAGGCTGATCTGCCCTCTGGGGTCCCACAAGTATGTTGCAAGTGAAGATACACAGACAAGACTCCCTCTGCCCCAGACAGCTTCCCTGAGCCTCACAGGATCTACTTATTATGAAACCTGGATTTCTGTTGTCTCTTGGTGGCTATCTGTAAGTAATAAACCTGATTTTTATAACTTATTTTGTATATGACTGTTTTGTTTTACCAGACTCAGACAAGTAGTAAAAGTAAAGCCCAGGATGCAGTGGGCCGAAGTGGTAACCAATGCACACTCAACCTAATCCACAGGCATGTAAATAAGAAAATAGTTACCTACAAGCCAAGGAGAAAGACCTGGAATAGATCCCTTCCTCACATCCCTCAGAAGGAACCAATGCTGCCAACACCTTGATTTCATACTATTAGCCTCCAGAACTGTGAGAAAATTAACTTCGGCTGTTTAAGTCACCAAGTTCTTGGAACTTTGTTATAGCAACCTTAGCAAACTAATACAGGAACTCTTTTGAATTCTATTTAAAATGTTTTTCTGGTAGTCAGAATTCAATATTATCATCTTGTATCCACCACAGTATATTGGTGTGTTTCCTGTGCCTGCACTACTCTTCCCACAACGGTGGTCCACTTGACCTCATGAAATTAATTTATCAGAAAAGCTTTTCTTGATCTGCCTCAGGCTGGGTCAAGTCACCTTATTACATATGCGTATAAATTCAAGTACCTTTACTTCATGGCAGTAAACAGGGTTGAAATTTTACATGTACTTGTATGAATATTTTAATAGCTTTCTACTTCAGTGCAATGTGTGTTTCATGAAGGTAATGACAGCATTTGTTTTATTAGACTATACACACACACATACACACATATTTCGATTCTAATAGGGCCTGCTACTAAGAAATACTTAATAAATATTTGATAAATCCTTAATCTATCAGTGATTAACCTAGTAAATAAAGGAAATAATATGGATTGACCAGATAGACCATTGAGGAGGAAGGAGGTTTAGAGTAATCAGATGTTTACTCTCACTTTTCACATCTTGATTTAAAGTACTTATGAGACATGTATCCACAGTTATAAATTAAGGAGTTGAAAAGACACAGCCTGTCTAGAAATTAGGATGGAATTCAGATCACTAATTTGAAGATAAAGTGTATTTCTTTCTTTTAAACACAATAATGTGTAAATTTTTCAGAAAGACAAAATGTGAAAGTACTATTATTATTATTTTTAAGTTCCATGGTTTATGTGTAGGATGTGCAGGTTTGTTACTGAGGTAAAGATGTGCCATAGTGGTTTGTTGCACCTATCAACCCATCACCTAGATATTTAGCCCAGCAGGCATTAGCTTTTATTCCTAATGTTCTCCCTCCCCACCGCCACCCCAATTAGGACCCAGTGTACCTTGTTCCCTTCCCTATGAGTAAGTGTTCTCATTATTTAGCTCCCACTTATAAGTGAGAACATGTTGTGTTTGGTTTTCTGTTTTTGCATTAGTTTGCTGAGTATAATGGCTTCCAGCTCCTTCCAGGTTCCTGCAAGGGATATGATCTCATTTTTTATGGCTACATAGTATTCCATGATCTATAAGTACATTTTCTTTATCCAGTCTATCATTGATGAGCATTTGGGTTGATTCCATGGCTTTGCTGTTGTGAATGGTGCTGCAATGAACATACATGTGCATGTATCCTTATAATAGAATGATTTATTTTCTTATTACTGGTATATTCCCAGTAATAGCATTCTTGGGTCATATGGTATTTCTGGTTCTAGATCTTTGAGGAATCCCCACATTGTTTTGCACAATGGTTGAACGAATTTACATTCCCACCAACATTGTAAAGGTGATCCTATTTCTCTGCAACTTTGCCAGCATGTTGTTTCTTGACTTTTTAATAATTGTCATTCTGACTGGTGTGAGATGGTATCTCATTGTGATTTTGATTTGGATTTCTCTAATGATCAGTGATGTTGAGCTTTTTTCCACATGTTTGTTGATCACATGAATGTCTTTTTTTGAGAAGTGTCTGTTTATGTCCTTTGCCTACTTTTTAGTGGAGTTGTTTGGTTTTTTTCTTGTACATTTGTTTCAGTTCCTTGTAGATTCTGGATATTAGATCTTTGTCACATGGATGAATTGCAGACTTTTCTCCCACTTTGAAGGTTGCATGTTCACTCTGATAATAGTTTCTTTTGCTGTGAAGAAGCTCTTTAGTTTAATTAGATTCCATTTGTCAATGTTTGCTTTTGTTGCAATTGCTTTAGGAGATTTCATTGTGAACTCTTTGCCTGTATCTATGTCTTGAATGGAATTGTCTAGATTTTCTTTTAGGATTTGTCTAGTTTTGGGTTTTGCAAAAAAAAAAAAAGTGTGCTGAGTATTTCTTTTACATTTGACGATTAGCAGGTTTTTGAGAGTTTAGTAACTAATTTACAAGAGTGGTAGGGAGAGAGGAAAAAGTCAATCTGAAATAAAAAAAAAATCCAAATCTGTCCATTAATTTTTCAATGTAAAAAAACAACTATGGCTCAGTGGTCTATGTGAATTTTTTTTAATGGTTACATACTACATCCAGGAGAAAATGAGAAAACAGCTCACTGGACACCCTACTCTCTAATAAATCAGTTTAGTTCACTCCCCATGCAAGCTAAGAAGACTAAGGAAAGGCCTGTTATAATCATTCTGGTGCCATTATCTCCAGATGTTAAACATTCTAATTCCTTAAAGAGGAAGACGTTTTTATAGTTGTCTTCCACCGGAAGTAGCACAACCTCTGGGAGGAGCAGAAGGGATAAATAAGAGGCAACATTATGCTAATTCAAACAAAGAAAGTTTGAACATCATTTATTTAGTTACCAAATTTCTGTTGTTCTCATCTTTAAAATGATCTGCCTGAAACATTCCATAGTCTGCTCCTCTCTTTCATTTTATCCTTCAAAATTTTTTAAACCAATGAACCTGCATATGTACCCCTGAATTTAAAATAAAAGTTAAAAAAGAGAAATGTGTATATCTCAACCTCTCCAATCTCACTATGGTGTTATGTCCTCGTGTTGGAGTTAAGAATGTCACTGACTGAAATTGTTTTGCATGGCAAATATTTTATGTATTTACTTTAAAAACTGAATAAAGACTCAACTTGTCATTCTAGCATAAAATTTGAAAATAATTCAAAAATAGAATGGAATTGCTAAAACAATTCCCATCTCTCCTTATGTAAGAATATTTTCTCAAAAGTTAATCTATAAGATTAAAATAATATATGTTGGATTTCTCTTTAAGAAGTGTCTCTAAAACTTCAGTGTATACATGTGTCATTGCAGATGCTAATTCAGCTGGTCTGGGGTGGAGCTTGAGATTCTTCAGGTCTTACGTGCACTCAGGTAGTGCCAGTACCAAAATTCAAGGTTTCAGGATCTATAAAAATGATTAAGAAATTTGCTAAAAAAAAAAAAAAACCCTGATCTCTCCCTCTCTCTATGTATGTATATTAAAAAACTATATACATACATATATAAATTATATATATACATATAGATGCATATATGTATAAAATATAATATATAAATTATATATACATATATAAAAGTTATATATATATACACACACACACATTTTGGTGTTAATGTTAAACTGTTTCTTCTAAAAGTAGAAAACAGTATTTCTTTCAGAGAAATTATTTGCTCTTTTTGAAACTATTACTGGCCATATCTAATCTATTCTCATTTAGTAACATAGTGTGCAAAATCCTATTTCATAAAACTTATGAAGATATATATATGGAGATATAGAACCACAAAGCAACTGCATTTCAATTGTAAACACTTTTAGGATCTATGTGCTGTTAGTATTTAAGTACTGTACATGTTAACATTTCAAACCAATTCTCCTGTAGGTAGTTCAATTTGTAATGATAGTCTTTTAGTAGAAAACTGAATACCTTCTGCATTATAAAAACATTAATTTCATTGCATTTTCCTTGAAATTTAGCTATTTGCATGCCTACAATGTTTAACTTCCATCGTCTTATATGTAATTCTAACTGTTTTACTGAAGGCTATACATTTTTATTACATATAATCTTTGTCAGAGTCAAGGTAAGTGTTCAGAGGGGTCTGTTTTATTTTATTGACATGTTTCCCTTGATTCATTTTAAATAAATGTAACTGTTATTCATCAATGGTGCCTATATGAACCATGAAAAAAGAAACAAAAACTTTCACTCATATTTTTCCTCTTAATCTAAGGTCATAGAGATTAACTGTTTATTGACCCAAACTAAAAATTAACCCTTTAAATGTTAAAAATGAAAATAGACCTCACGTCTAGTAAAACTCTATGAACTATATATCAAATTATATTATGATTTACTTAAATCATTTTCTATTAAATAATATATGATAAAATAATATATGATAAAATCATATATCTGTTTATAAAAAGTTACAGTATATTGTTCCTAAAAAAGAATTTAACCTGTCAACAAGTTTACAAGTTTATGCAGTATCTTAAACGTAGTCTCTAAGATTCCTTAGAAACAAAGACCATTATTTTCTTTTTCATTTATATATGAATTTCATATTTAATAGATGAAATTTTAATTTATTAAACATACTTGGAGTTTGAGAGGAGTGGGTATAAAGTGATATCAGTGAGGACTCAAAGACTCAAAATGAGAATGTTTATGAGGAAAGAGAAAAGGAAGAAAAGGAGTAAAATAAATCACATGATCCATGTTAATGACATTCTTTCATTATTGCATTTTATTAGATAAGCCTTTTAGTAAATGTTGAAGTAAAACTCTAAAAGATCAGCTAGGAAAATATTTACCTTTACCTTTATTTATAAATTAAATTTACTGTAGTTTGTGACTTTCTAAACTATCTTTCGAAATCCAGACAGTGTTTTTAAAATAGATAAATATAGTTGAGCAAATAGAGAAGTTTAAAATGTTTCTATGTTTGTGCAAAAAGTAATTTCCACCTTTTGAGAGTACTATTTATATTTAGATATTTGAAGATTGTCAGGTATATATTCACCATGTAGTAAAACATTTAGCCCTTTATTAGCTCCATATTTATAATGTAATATGACCTGGGGGAATCTCACTCAAATTAGGCAGGATTCTCACCACATCTTAGTGTTAAAACATTTTTGTGGCAGTTGTCTTACTGTTGAGTTGAGATATATTCATATTTAGTGACAAAATTATTTATGCCCCATTTACATCATCATGAAATTTGGCCTGAGTTTGAATTTTGGCCACACACATGGATAAAAATATGACTACTTTTAAATTTTGTATTTAATATTAATAACTGATATTAATTATTAATAAGTAAAATGTTTATGTATATTTTATGAGGTTATTTTATATATTATATACACATATATTAAAATACTAGTGCAATGATAAACAATAAAATAACATTAATAAAAACTATTTTAAAATAAATATTTGAAAAATTAAGGTTGAGTTGAGTTACAGGCACACTCTGTCTTACCTGTTGGCAGTGGTATTGTTATTTGTATTATATTTTTTAAAACCAGATGGCACAGACAGATAAGAAGCCACCACCAAGTTCTATTAAACTCTGTATAGTTTTTAGAAAACCTTTTTATAATGTATTATTTTTCATTGAATTTACATTAATAGTATCTTGATTTTTAGGTTGGGTATGGTGGAGTTCATAATATTTCAATGCCACATTATTCCAGAGCATGTTCAGTGCTTACTCTTGCTGCAGGAACACTCCCAGACCAAGCAGAGTATAGGCCAGTGTTACAGAGAAATTAATATCCCCAGATACAGCCCTTAATTCATGATTGACAGACATTTGGTGTTCACATGAACCAGCTTTTGATGAGTTTGCCACAACCTTATGAGCATCCAACAAATACAGGTGCTGCTTCATTTTTGCTGTCTCAATCTCCTATGAGAATCTTTACTGTGACTCACCTAAACTGACATATACAGGGAAGGTAATTTTGTAAAATCTCATTTAAACTAAGCAAATTTAAAATTTATCAAGCAAATACATTAACTTTCCTCTACCATCTTGTCAGTGACTAGTCTCAGAGTCATTATGATTTGAAATGGTAAGGACTGTTGATGAATTGTAACGCACAGAGGCTTTTATTTCGGATCTTGGAAGTGGACGGAGATGTCAAGTTTCACTAGAGTTAGACTGATCCCATGCAAACCCACACCTCTCATAAGAAGTTGAGATCACACAAAGGTTTTAGAAAACCAGCTATGGCCAAATGCATGCATCCATGAAACATAGATCACTGCTAAGTTTGGAATCTGACACCCCAAACATTCAAGGAAGGGGTTGATGTTTCATCAATCATGAATGCTGATGTGGCAAATCTTGCTTTTTCTTGCTGCATCGTCCAGCTGCAATGACAATATTCATGATAAGCCCCCAATCATACCAGTTGCCCTCTACCCTTATCTATAGTCACAGGGAACTGAAAGATTTGGGATACTGTGAAACTTTGCCTCTTCCTTTTGCTGTTGTTTCCCAGCCTCTGAACATAACATCAGACAGGCTCCTGTTGCCTAATCATGTGGTTCCAAAAGTATACAGCCAGGAGTCTGACAGCTCTGCTAGCTTGCTGTGCCCTGCTCAAAGTGTGACAAAACGAGAAGGCACCACACCCATGCTACTGCTTCAGTTAGCCATGAAGGCCCTGATCAGTGCTGCTACAGTTTGTCTCCTCTTTGGGGTTTGCACAACCCAACAATAAAAAAAAAATTGGTAGTTATTTGAATTTTAAATAAAATCTATAAAGATGAGAAGAGACTCTCTAAATATAAAAGCTCTATTTTTAAAAAGGATTATAACAGGTGTAAAAGTTCAAATAAATATATGAAAATATGAAAAAATTAAAGTTAATATTTTTGCTGTTAAAAAGATCTTATGACTTCCAGCTTCATCCATGTCCCTGAAAGGACACAAACTATTCTTTTTTATTTATTTATTTATTTATTTATTTCTATTTTTATTTTTTTTGAGACGGAGTCTCTCTCTGTTGCCCAGGCTGGAGTGCAGTGGCACGATCTCAGCTCATTGCAAGCTCTGCCTCCCGGGTTCACGCCATTCTCCTGCCTCAGCCTCCCGAGAACTATTCTTTTTTATGGCTACATAGTATTCCATGGTGTATATGTGCCACATTTTCTTTATCCAGTCTATCATTGATGGGCATTTGGGTTGGTTCCAAGTCTTTGCTATTGTGTATAGTGCTGCAATCAACATACATATGCGTGTGTCTTTATAGTATCAGCAACTAAACTAACACAGGAACAGAAATCCAAACACTGCATGTTCTCACCCATAATTGGGAGTTGAACAATGAGAACACATGGACATAGGGAGTGGAACATCACACACTGGGGCCTATCCGGGAGTGGGGGGTAAGGGGAGGGAGAGCACTAGGTCAAATACCTAATGCGTGCGGGGCTTAAAACCTGGATGACAGGTTGATAGGTGCAGCAAACCACTATGGCACATGCATACTTATGTAACAAACCTGCACGTTCTGGTCACGTATCCCAGAACTTAAAGTAAAATTTAAAAAATGAAAAAAAAAATTTTTAAAGACAAAATTCAAAAAAAGTATGCAAAGGTCATGAAAAAATAATTCATTAAAAAAAGTATTAATCATTAGTTGAAAAGTTCAAACTCATTAATAAGTAAAGGAGAAAAACTTAACAAATAATTTCCATATTTATTTTCTCAAAAATCCTCCCAACTTAACAGATTATTAATAATATTTTTGTAGCCATTTGGTGATGTTATATTTTACATTGTACTTACTAATATATATATTAATTGGAGGAATGAGGTAAGTTAAAGTGTCAAAATTAATAATTTGTTACTTTTACAAAGTTACCCAAACATCATAATTGATTTTGTTATTAATAATAGTTATACATTTGTTGCTATTATAATTTATTTATGAACTAATTTTGGGAAAAATTAATTACAAACAGTTTTAATATTCCAACAAGAATTATATCACACTAATTTATGTATTGTTTATTCCTACAGATCCTGTGCATTTAAAAAATAAGTTCATTAAGTATTCTACATTTTATTAATATTTAAATGATTGAACGCATGTAATAAATTTCAACCATGTAAATATTAGCTACATACTTGCATGCATTCATGAGTCTGTATTCATATATCCATTCATTGTCATACATCTTGACTTCTATGAGATTTTTGGTTTTACTCTTGTGTTTTCAAGGAAAAAAATAATTTGTTTGATAATAGTAGTAATGTTAATTTATTTTTAAGCTTTTTCATCTATGCCTATTCTTATGCTGTTTCATTACTTGGAATTTTCTCTGTGTGTGTGTGTGTGTGTGTGTGTGTGTGTGTGTGTGTTATACACAAAAATTGGAGACCAGGGCAAGTATATCTCATTGCTGACTTTGATAAGACTATGTCTATTTTTTCACAGTTAAATACTATGGTAAATGTTGGAGAATCCCTTTATCTTTAGCTCTTCTTCATTAATTTTCAATAATGACAATAAACTGTTTCATTTATTTAACTTAAAGCCCATCTTCACATTATCTTTCCTGTCATTAAATGTTTTTTTCTTCATTATTGTTTTCCCTAGTTTATCCCTCTGGGAATAATTTAGAAAACTTGGTTTTAGTTTCTTTTAGTAATTTAATCGAAGAAATATATTTTGTTTGCTAATTCAGTATCATTCCCTGTTTACAATTTCTAATACAGTTCTAACAGCAAGTTCTAATATAAATCTTATTAGTTGTTGCTGTTGTTTTGATAACTTACTCATAAGGAATTCCTACAACATTTACTTTCAACTTGTGACTACTCTTCTAAGAGGGAAAGGGCCCATCTCATTATGAAGAATCTCTCCTTTTTTCTATTTACCTGTACTCCATCTGCCCTCATGCCAAGTTTGGCAATATTAATGATACTTTGATAAGATCGCTTTCACATTTCCACTGTGTTATTTAATGAGAGTCAGAATTTTAGGATGCCCCATTTGTCTTTTCTAACATAACAAGTTCAGTATATCTAGCATTCTTAGTGGGCTGTTTCTTGTTAGGATGCTATCCTTCCTTCTTTCCAACACTAATTAATTTTTGCCTGTGTATTGTGTTTGTCAATTCTCAAAGAATTTCCAGGTGGGAGTGTAAACTACCCAGCTTACATTGCCTTTGTAGTCTACTTTATATGTGCCTTTTAATCAAAATAAACTATGCCAAATCAACAGTTTTGTGCCTGGTATTTAAACTAATATATTCCCATGAAAGATATAATTAATGTGTTTGTCTTTGGAAAACAATCATTAAATATCAATGTTTCTATTTAGCATTTTCCACAAAGTCATTTGAGGCATCTTGTGGTTTTGAAAGTTTTGTCAAAGTGACACATCAGCGGAACAAATGACAGTAATGTCTTCCAAGAAATCCTGGACAACGTAAGCAATTTTAAATTTGCTATTTAAAAATTAAAAATTTTACTATTTTAAAACATGTAAGTGATTCCAAAAACAGGAGCTCCCACTTTATTACTGGTCACTGATTTTGAAAACCATTATGCTATATGAAAAAATTAAATTATTATAAAAACAGAACAGTAATTGTACTTGCCAGAAAATTTTCTTTAAAAGCCTGTAAGAAGTCACTGAATAGATTCTTGATTTTCCTGTGAGAGAAAAACAACACTTCTGGTTAGAGTGCTTTTTCTTCTGCTAACACCTGAATGATGGGTGGATTCTAGATATATCCTCTGTAAAATAATATAATGTATCTACAATTCAATGTCACCTCTCATATCTTTCGTGAGCACAAAGAAAAAAATTGTTGCCTTTGCATCTTTTAATGAGGAGAAAACTTTCATTTATAAATTCAATCTACATGTATATAACATGATACTACTTTTATTTCATATATATTTAACATCTAAAGTTTATGAATCAGTTTAAATAAAAGGAGTAAAGTTATTTACAACAGTTAAATATGTTTGAATTTGCTATAAACCTATTGCACTTTTTTCCTCAGAGAATGACAGTAAAATTAAGTAAGTTTTTTCAAAATTAACTGCCTTGTGTCAACATCAGCTATGTACATAGGAGATATAAAGAATGCTTAGTGAATTAAACTATAGAAAACAGTTGGATGTGTAAAAATCAAAATCTATATGTTTTCAATGTTTTCTTTTATATTATTCACTAATTTTATTATGTAATGAGGATTTTTTGCAAACATTTCATTCATATTTAATGTAGTACCGGTATTTTTAATTTATTGTACTCATTTTGTGCTTCTGATGTATACAGAATCTTATTAATTTTCTAAGATTTTTTGTCAATTTCTTATAAATTTGCATTTTCAAAATATTCCTCCCTTTTCAGTAACACCCCAATTTTCTAAAATTGTGGTGATACTCCTACAATTATTAAGACTTATGCTTAACTTGTCTATGTCTAAAAATAATCACTATCATTACTCTTCTTCCAAACAGGAGTGGAACCATAGAAAGCATTTATTCTAATCAATGCTTTAGATATGATAATGTTACTTAGAATAGCTGATTATTATTTTAACTTAAAAACCTTAATGCCATTGCATGACTACTCTATTCTCCTGTCAGGTTGCTTGCATTTGCCCACATGCCTACACAATTTTATAAGGAAGTTTTCCCAGAATCTCAGATATCCCATCTGGCATGGCTTTAGATGCATCATATTGTTTTACAGAGGATATATCTAGAATCCACCCATCAGTCAGGTGTTAGCACAAGAAAAAGCACTCTAACCAGAAGCATTGTTTATCTCTCACAGGAAAATCAAGAATCCATTCAGTCACTTCTTGCAGACTTTTAAATAATGTTTCCTGGCAAGTACAATTATTGTTCTGTTTTTAAAAGAAGTTAATCTTTTTTTAATGTGAGATAATGTTCTTCAAAATCAGTGACCAGTAATAAATTGTGAGCTCATGTTTTGGGAATCCACTTACAGGTTTTAAAATAGTCTTTCTTACTTCGTATAGCTACGGAGATAAATAGGTAGATAAAGTCACACATCACTTAACAAAGGGGATAGGATACATTCTGAGAAATGCATCATTGGGCAATTTCCACACTGTGTGAACATCGTGGAGTGTACTTACATGAATTTAGGTGTCACAGCTTACTACACACCTAGGCTATATGGTATAGCCTACTGCTCCTAGGCTACAAACCTTTACAGCATGTGACTATACTGAATACTGTAGGCAATTGTAACACAGTGGTAAGTAGGTGTGTATGTATCTACACGTATCTGAACATAGAAACATACAGTAAAAATTTAATAGAAATATTTTAAAATGATATGCCTGTATAAGGCACTTACCATGAATGGAACTTTTAGGGCTAGAAGTTGTTCTGGTTGAGTATGTGAATAAATAGTGAGTGAATGAGAAGGCCTAGGACATTATTGTACATTATTATAGACTTGACAAATATCATACACTTAGTCTAAACTAAATGTATATATACATATATATATATTTTTTTCTTCGTTAATAAGTTAACTTGAGCTTACAGTAGCTTTTTTTGCATTATCGATTCTTTCCAAACTTTTTGACTCCTGCGTAGTGAAATTTAGCTTAAAAAACAAATACATTTTACCTCTGAACAAAAACTGTATTTCTTTCTATTTTTATTATTTAAGCTTCTTTCCAATTTTAATTTACTTTTTAGTTTTACAATTTTTTGTGAAAAACTAAGGCATAAATAGACACTTAGCCTAGTCCTACACAGGGTCAGGCTCATCAATATGACTGTCTTCCACCTCCACATATTGTCCCACCGGAGGGTCTTCAGGGGCAATATCAAACATGCAGCTGTCATCTCCTATAACAATGCCTTTTTCTGGAATACCTCCTGAAGGATCTGCCTGATGCTGTTTTTCAGTTTACTTTTTAAAAAATATAAGTAGAAGGAATACAATCTAAACTAAAAGTTAAAAGTATAGTGTTATAAATACATAAGCCAGTAACAGTCATTTAATATAATTAAGAAGTGTTATGTACTGTATGTAATTATATGTGCTATACTTTCATATGACTCTCAGTGCAGTAGGTTTGTTTCCGCCAGCAACACCATAAACATGTGAGTAATTGGTTGTGGTACAAAGTTACAATGTCCACAACATCATTAGCTGATAAAAAATGTTCATCTCTATTATAATTTTATGGTATCATCATATACAAACTCGGCTGTTGAACAAAATGTCATTATGCAGTGTGAGACTATAGATGTATAAATATATTTATCTATAAAATAAAATCTATTATAAGGAATTGACTATGGAGTCTAATGAGTCTCAAGATAGGTAGTCAGCAAGCCAGAGACACAGGTGAGCTGACATTTTAGGACTAGTTTGAAAGCTATTGTTTACATACCCAGAAAGAGCCAATGTTTCAGTTTAAGTTCAAAAGCAGGAAAAAATTATCAGTGACATAACACAAAATAAGTCAGGCATGAGAAATTCCCTTTTATTTGGAAGAAGGTCAGCAATCTACTTTTCTGACACTACCAATTTAAATGTTAATCTCATCCAAAAATATCTTCATAGAAACAGCATTAATAATGTTCAATCAAATATCTGGACACTCTGTGTTCTAATCAAGTTGACATATAAAATTAATAATCACAAGTTTACCCCTTATTGACCTTGCACCCATATGTATTTCCTTTAACCACACCAAATCTTCAAATGAAACAATACAAGGTCATAATTCTGCCTAAACTATGACTAAAACTGAAAACGTACTATTCCCTTTTCCAGAAAAGGAGGCACAATTTTTGCATGATGTTTACTCCTGTCCATATACTGTAAGTTAAATATCATTAAATGAAGTTAATGCATCTTATGTTGCATGATGAGGGAACAAAAGAGAAAAATACATAACTTGCTACACACAAGCATTCATAACAAAATATGGAGTAAATGCCCATTATAGTCCTCATTTTGATAACTGGTCATATATTCATACTTGTACTTATAACTAACTTCTGCCACTTCCAATTTTATATTTCCTTTCCCATCAGCAAGCAGCTGAGCTGGTAATGGTTTTTTACCTAATGGGGCAACCGAAATCTTCATTGATAAAGGGCCTGGACCATTAACACTTCTGCCTGGATTGGGTTATGTAGTTTTTCCATTGACCTTAACCATAGGGCATGCCCAAAGGGAGGCTCTGTATTTCAGATGTATTCTTTCTTACCTCCATTGTGGAGTAGTTGTCTATTTCCACTAGATAGTAAGGATCAATAACACTGGCCAGCACAGTAACTCCCATCTTTGTTGATTCTTAGACATGAGGAGCCACAAGTGGCTAGGTGACAGTTTGAACTTCAGTTCCACGGAATAGTTGTGTCTCCTGTTGAAAACATTGCTCATCTTGGAGCTAAGACCTCTAGGCCGGCAGAGAATAAGTTCCCGTGTACAGAAAGCAACAATTTCGCTATTGGGTTGCTCCTTGATTCATGGGTCTGAGATCCTTGGAATGGGGAAAATATCACTGTACATTGGATGCTGCTTATGAAAAGCCCAGCTTTCTGGAAAATCTCATCTCCATCTTGTAAACTATTACCACCTCACTGCAATGGTAGCTGAGACTTCAAAAGGACATTCCACTCTTTTATCAAGCCAGCTGCTTCAGTATGGTGGGGAATATGGTAAGACCAATGAATTCCATGAGTATGAGTCCATTATCATATTTTATCTGTTGTAATGTAAGTTATTTATATAAGGAACAATGCTACTTAGACTACCATGATGTGGATAAGGCCACAAAAAGAAGCGATGACTATTGTCATTTGGGGCACTTTTAATGTAACTTAATCATGCCTTCCTGGCATACTTGGACCCAATCACGTATACACCACCTCCATTTGGTAATGGAGTGCTGCTGTGCATGCCAAACTTTATGGCTTATTAGATCAGATAACACCAGTTCATGATGGGTAATTTAGGTTGCATTGTAAATTGCTGGCACATCATTAATCATTCAGCTTTTACTAAGGCCCAGTAGCAGGCTGCATTAAGCCCTTCTTGTGTCACTATAAAGAAATACTTGAGACTGAGTCATTTATAAACAAAAGAGATTTTATTGATTCATGGTTCTACAGGCTGTACAGGAAGCACAGTGACATCTGCTTCTGGAGAGGCCTCAGGAAGCTTCCAATCATTGTAGAAGGCAAAAGAGAAGCAGGCACATCTCATGATGAGAATGGAAGCAAGAACAAATGAGGTGGGGGATGCCACACACTTTTCAATGACCAGATCTCATGAGACCTCACTATTCCAAAGACAGCAACAAGTCATGAGGGATCAGCCCCCATGGCACAAACCCTTCACACCATACTCCACCTTCAGCATTGGGCATTGCATCTCAACATGAGATTTGGGTGGGGACAAATATTCTAACTATATTATAAGAATTGTTTCTTATGAGGCATATAGTTATTCACAGAGTATTGCAGAACATTGCTCAAAATTTCTAAGGGCCTGCACTACAATTCATTTATAGGAGACTGCCACAGGCTCCAAACAACAACCCTGATATGGTTTGGCTCTGTATGTCCACCAAACTCTCATCTCAAATTGTAATCTCAATAATCCATACATGTCAAGGGTGGGACCTGGTAGTAAGTGATTGGATCGTGGAGATGGCTACCCTCATGCTTTTCTCAGGGTAGTGATAGTGAGTTCTCTAAAGATCTGATGGGTTTATAAAGTACTCTTCTCCCTTCACTCATTTATACTCTCTCACCTGCCACCATGTAAGATGTGCCTTTGCTTCTGTCCCATCTTCTGCCATGATTGTAAATTTCCTGAGGCCTCTTCAGCCATGCAGAACCACAAGTCAATTAAACCTCTGTCATTTATAAATTACCCAGTCTTGGGTATCTCTTTATAGCAGTGTGAGAACGTACTAATACATCCCCTATTTGCCACTGACTCTTTAAGCATCATTGGATCTGTTAGATCATACGGCCTAAGTGGCATAGGAGCTTGCACAGCATCCTGGACCTTTTGCGGAGCCTCTTTGTTTTCTGGGCTACACTTAAAACTAGAAACACTTTGGGTCATTCAGTAAATGTGCCAGAATAACACACCCAAATGAAAAATATGTTGCCTCCAAAATCCAAAGACTTCCACTAGGCATTGTGCCTTTTTTTTTTTTTTTTTTTTTTTTGGTTGTGGGAGAGGATGGGTGCAATAAATAAATATGTTTAACTTAGAAGGGATATCTTTACACACCTGATACCACTGACCTCCTAGAAATTTCACTGGGGAAGAAATTTTGTCACATACCTTTTCCATCCTTTGACATAAAGTGTCTTATCAATCAGTCTACAGTAATTGCTACTTCTTACTCACTAGGTCTAATTAGCATAATGTCATGAATGTAATGGACCAGTGTGATATCTTGTGATAGGAAAAGATGAGGAAGATTCCAGGGAACACAATAATAACAGAGAAATGGAGAGTTGATATGCCCCTGAGATAGAAGAGGGAAGGTTTATTACTGGCCATGCTAGCTGGAATCAAACTACTTATGATGGTCTTATTGACAGCGAAGGAGAAAAGAGCATTTGCTAGATCAATGGCTGCATATCAGGTACCAAGGGATGTGCTAATTTGCTAAAGCAGTGAAACCATATCTGGTACAGCAGCTTCAATTGGAATAACCACCTGCTTATATTTATAATAATCCACTATCATTCTTCAAGATCCAGCTGGCTTCCGCACAAGCCAAATAAATGAGTTGAATGGAGATGTCATGGGAATTAACACCTTTGCATCTTTGAAGTCCTAAACAGGGGCAATGATCTCTGAGATCCCTCCAGGTGATCATTGCTTTCAGTTTACTATTTTATAGGTAGAGGCAGTTCTAGCAGCTCCTTCTTGGCCTTTTTCTCCATCATAGTCCCCACAACACAGGTCAAGGAATCATGTGGTGATTCTGCCATCTTCTGAGTATATTTATTCCTATTATGCATTTCAGAACGGAGAAAATAACAACCAAATGGGATTGAAGACACACTAGGCCCAACTTGAGATGGACCTGAGCTAAAGCTCCGCTGATCACCAGAATTTTGTAAGCCTGTACTTCTACTGATGGACCACAGTGATAGAGATGTCTCCCCAAATTTGAGTCAGCTCAAAGAGAATTTCCAGTAGCCCCTAAAAAGTCTGATTATTTCTCTTTTTTTCATGCACACTCACCCAGGCTAAAACCATATATCTCTTTGGAGAAGGCTAGGGGAAAAATACAAGTATGAATTTTTGGCAATATACTGAGGTCCTTGCACAAGAAGAAAGAGTCTCGGTATGTAAACTGCATCAGCTGTGGAAATTGATTGAGGGACCATTACTGTCTGTTTTTATGATTCATTCTAGTATTTTGTTCACTTGACCTAGAACTTTCTGCTTATACAGATCAAGTGCTAATTCAGTGTGCTTCCTTTTACTTTCACTATCACTTCTGGCACATCTTTCACTTCTAGGAGTAGCACGATCAACTAGTCAACACCGTAGTTATATGTGAGTCAGACTAATCTGCTTTCTGCTTTGACTCTGGAGACCACTGCAGTAACCACATCCATCTTGCTTTTAGTGGTTGATTGCCACCACCTGGCCTCTGTTCCCCAGGATTCAATTAACCCCTTTGAGTTTGGTTTTCCCAGCTCAGTCACTGCAGTTTCCACTGTATGATGTGGCCTACAGGAAAGACCCATCAGAGAGCACTTCAAGAATCCTGAGTTCCCCATCACAACTTTCTCACAGTTTTGGAAAAAGGCATGTCTTTTGGACCCTTCCAGAGTGGTTGAGTAGGTCTTAAATAATAAATTCACTCTAATATTCCAATCTCTCTAAGTCTTTGAATCCCTTCCTATGCATTGAACCAAAGCAGATCTGGCATTTCCAACTTACTCATTGTATGCCATTTTTTATCATAGTTTTTTTTACAATGAGCTAAACAAACAGTTCTTTCCAAGTCTCTGAGTTGCAACACTAAATGCAGAGTCTGCCTTGTGAGTCCAGGTTAATACATTCAACTTGATCCAGTTTATGTTCCTTCCACCTCTAACCTAAATCATTAATATTCATTCTTACATATGTCCCCTATATTTCTATCTGTAAACATTAGAAACCCAAATAGTTCTTTGGGATTGTAGTGCACCTTGCCATGAATCACACTTGACATCTCACCTCTAGGAGTCTGCTGAGATTTGAGACTGATTATAGATCTAGAAGCAAAGAAGGATTTGCTTCTTGAGAGTGAGCGCTGAAGGCAATCAGCAATGTCTTGCACAGCAAATGCCTCATAGAAGTATCTATATAGATAGAGAGTGAGAGAAATATTATAAGAAATTGGCTTACATGATTATGGATGATGGCAAGGTGACAAATCCTAAGATCTGTAGTGGCAATCTGGAGACCCAGATAAGCTGATGTTTCAATTACAGTCCAAAGGGAGGGAAAAAATGATGTTTCAACTGTAAAGCAGTCAGAAGTAATTCTCTACTGCTCTTGGGATGTTTAGCCTTTTTGTTCTATTCAAGTTTTCAACTGTTTGGAGGAGGGCCACACACACTAGGGAAGAAAATCTGCTTTACTGGGTCTACAGATTTAAATGCTAATCTCATCAAAATAACCTCACAGTTACAACCAGAATAATGTTGGACCAAATTTCTGGGCATTCGATGGCCCAGTCAAGTAGGCATATAAAATTAACCATTCTAATGTTTACAGACTTTATTGTGTTTCACACAAACACACACACACATCAAGTACTCCTTCAAGTTCGCTGGGTAATACGTCAGAGAGTTTAGTAGATGGATATTGTAATGTCATGTATACATTTCAGATAATATAAACACCCCATAGTATCTAGTGTAGTAAAGTTACATTGAAAATTATTATATTGTTCTCTGAAATCATTGAGTTGAGGGAGAAAACAAGATTTTAGTTTCTTTTTTTTTTTTTTTTTTTTTTTTTTTTTTGAGATGGAGTCTTGGTCTTTTGCCCAGGCTAAAGTGCAGTGGCGCAACCTTGACTCACTGCAACCTCCGCCTCCCAGGTTCAAGTGATTCTCCTGCCTCAGCCTCCCAAGCAGCTGGGATTACAGGCACTCCCACACCGTGCTCAGCTAAGTTTTGCATTTTTAGTAGAGACGGGGTTTCATCATCTTGGCCAGGCTGTTTTCAAACTCCCGACCTCGTGATCCACCCGCCTTGGCCTCCCAAAGTGCTGGAATTAAGGGTGTGAGCCACTGCGCCTGGCCAGTTTCTTTTATTAAAAAAAAAAAATTGTGTCTGGGCACGGTGGCTCACGCCTGTAATTCCAGCACTTTGGGAGGCCCAGGCGGGCGGATCACGAGGTCAGGAGATCCAGACCATCCTGGCGAACACGGTGAAACCCCGTCTCTACTAAAAATACAAAAAAAAGTAGCCGGGCGTGGTGGTGGGGTGCCTGTAGTACCAGCTACTCGGGAGGCTGAGGCAGGAGAATGGCGGGAACCGGGAGGCGGAGCTTGCAGTGAGCCGAGATCTCGCCACTGCACTCCAGCCTGGGCGACAGAACGAGACCGTCTCAAAAAAAAAGAATTGTATTGTCTTTTACACAAACACAAACATACACATGCACACACACACACCCCATTTAATTATGAATATATATAAAATACTATATATAGTATATGCTATATAAATACTATATACATAGTACATGTTCTATAGTATATATATTATGTATACTAGAAAGAGATAATATTTAAATTTCAAATATAATAATTTCTAATAGATTTTGGTATACCATTATGTTAATTCAGGTAGCCACATTTATGGTATTCTTTCTATCTTTGAAATTTGCTTTGATGTGTTTTGTTTTGTTATTTTGGCCAGAATTGTAACTCACTAGCATACAAATATTTTGAAACTTGTATTTGTTATACATTTTTTTGAGACTAGGGTCTATACACATCTATTTATATAAAATCATATAAATAAGTTCACCATAACATCACTGTTTTATGTGAGTACATCCCCAGTAAAGTTGGGTGCATGTTCCAGGCTTGGAAATAAATCAGCTCCACGATAACAACAAAAGATGTATCTTAGGATAATAGTGATAATGTTCATGTGTGGTGAGCCTGTAACTTGAGGCACTTAAATATTTTGCTTTTAATTCTAGCAACTGTATTTTAAATGCATTAAAAGAAAGCTGGAAAACTTTAATCCTATGTAGCTAGTTCAAGAATATCCATTATTAACCCACACTTCTTGCCTAAAGACTATTCCTAGACTAGGAGACTTCTTTGAGATTGGAATAGAGAAGGTAATGGAGATAGTTTTGAAATAAGAAAGCCTGATAATAAATACCTTACTTTTGACTCAACTATGAGAACACTGGATGGCAAACAGGATACATCAAGTCCTCCTTCAAGTTCGCTGGCTAATATGTCAGATAGTTTAGTCAATGGAGATTGTAATGCCATGTATAGATTTCAGATAATATAAACACCACATAGTATCTAGTGTAGTGAAGTTACATTGAAAATTATTATATTGTTCTCTGGAAGCATTAAGTTAATGGAAAAAAACAATATTTTAGTTTTCTTCTTTTTTTAATTTCATTTTAGTTTCAGGGGTACATGTGCAAGTGTGTTATATAGGTAAATTGTGTCTCATAGGAGTTTGGTATACAGATTATTTTGTCACCCAGGTAATAAGTATAGTAGTTTATATATAGTTTTTGAACCTCTCTCTACTGCCAACTTCCACCATCAAGTAGGCCCCAGCATTTGTTGCTCCCGCCTTTGTGTCCATACGTGCTCAATGTCTAGCTCTCACTTGTAAGTGAGACCATTCTGTATTTGGATTTCTGCTTCTGTGCTAGTTTGCTTACGATAATGACTTCCGGTTCCATCCACGTTGCTGTAAAATGCATAATATCATTTTATTATAGCTGCATAGTATTCCATAGGGTATATGAACCACATCTTTATTTATCCAGTCTACCATTGATGGGGATTTAAGATGATTCAATTTCTTTGCTATTGTTAATAATGTGGTGATGAACATACAAATGCCTGTGTTTTTATGGTAGCTTGAGGATATATTCTCTCACCATTCCTATTCAACGTAGTACTGGAAATCCTAGCCAGAAGTGTTGGGCAAGAGAAAAAAATAAAATATGTCAGAATAGGCAGAGAGGAAGTAAAACCCTCCCTGTTTGCAAACAATATGATTTTTTTTTTTTCGAGATAGAGTCTTGCCCTGTAGCCCAGGCTGAAGTGCAGTGGCGTAATCTTGGCTCACTGCTACCTCTGTCTCCCGGGTCCCGGTTTAAGCAATTCTTCTCCCTCAGTAGCTGGGATTACAGGCACACGCCACCATGCCCAGCTAATTTTTGTATTTTTAGTAGAGATGGGGTTTCACCATGTTGATCAGGCTGGTCTTGAACTTCTGACCTCATGATCCACCAGCCTCAGTCTCCCAAAGTGCTGGGATTACAGGTGTGAGCCACCATGCCTGGTAAAAATATGATTCTATACTGAGAAATCTTCAGTCTCAGCCCAAAAGGTCCTTGGTCTGACACACAACTTCAGCAAAATCTCAAGATACAAAATCAATGTACATAAATTAGTAATATTTCTATACACCAACGAGCTTCTATACACCAAGCTCCAGAGCTAAATCAAGAATGCAATCCCATTCACAATAGACACAAAAGAATAAAATACCCAGGAAAATGGCTAGCTAAAAAGGTGAAAGACCTCTACAGCTAGAATTACAAAACCCTGCTAAAATAAATCAGAGATGACGCTAACAAATGAAAAACATTCCATGCTCATGGATAGGAAGAATAAATATTGTTAAAATGGCCACACTGAGCAAAACAATTTACAGATTCAATGCCATTTCTATCAAACTACAAAAAAACTATTTTAAAATTCATATGGTACTAAAAAAGAGCCCAAATAGCCAAGGCAATTCTAAGTACAAAGAACAAAGCTGGAGGCATCACACTACCCAACTTCACACTATAAGGCTACTACACAAAGCCGGAGAAATCACACTAACAACTTCACACTGTAAGGCTACTACAGTAACCAAAACAGCATTATACTGGTACAAAAGCAGACACATAGACCAATGGAATAGAATAGAGCCCAGAATAATGCCACACAGCCATAAGCATCTGATCTTCAACAAAGCCAACAAAAACAACCAATGGGGGAAGGACTCTCTATTCAATCAGTGGTTTTGGGATAATTGGCTAGCCATATGCAGAAGACTGAAACTGGGAACCTTTCTTACACTATATACAAATATCAAATCAAGTTAGATTAAATACTTAAATGTAAAACCTGAAACTATAAAAACCCTTCAAGGTAACCTAGGAAATACCATTCTGAACGTAGGATCTGGCAAAGATTTCATGATGAAGTTGCCAAAAGCAAATTCAACAAAAACAAAAATTGACAAGTGGGGCCTAATTAAACTAAAGAGCTTTTGCCTAGCAAAAGAAATTATCAACAGATAAAACAGACAACCTACAGAATGGGAGAAAATATTTGCAAACTATGCATCTGACAAAGGTCTAATATCAAGCATCTGTAAGAAACAAAAAAAATTACAAGCAAAAAATCAATGACCCCATCAAAAAGTGAGAAAACACATACAAATACAGTTTTCAAAAGAAGACACACATGGTGAATAAGCATATAAAAGATGCTCAACATCACTAATCATTAGAGATATGCAAATCAAAACCACAATGAGTTACCATCTCACACCAGTCAGAGTGGTGATTATTAAAAAGTCACAAAATAACAGATGCTGGTGAGGATGTGGAGAAAAAGGAAACCGTGTATACTGCTGATGGGAATGTAAATTACTTCAGCCATTATGAAAAGCAGTTTGGCAATTTCTCAAAGCACATAAATCAGAATTACCATTTGTATTAGCCTGTTATCACGCTACTAATAAAGACATATCTGAGACTGGGTAATTTATAAAGGAAGAAGGTTTAATTGATTCACAGTTTCACATGGCTGAAGAGGCTTTACAATCATGGAGGAAGGCATAGGAGGAGCAAAGTCATGTCTTACATGGCAGCAGGCAAGAAAGCATGTGCAGAGGAACTCCCCTTTATAAAATCATTAGATCTCATGAGATTTAATCACTATCATAAGAAGAAGATGAGAAACACCCACCCTCATCATTCAATTACCTCCCTCCGGATACCTCCCATGACACATGGAGATTATGGGAACTACAATTCAGGACGTGCTTTGGGTGGGGAAACAGCCAAACTGTATCACCACTTGACTCAGGAATCCCATCATTGGGTATATACCCAAAGGAAGAGGAAGGGTTCAGTTTTGAATATGAGTTATAAAATCTCTAATGGGTCCAATAGATTCCTAATGGGTATGTGTATTTGTCAGTGTTCTCCAGAGAAACTGTTCCAATATGACATACACACACACAAACACACACACACAAACACACGCGCGCACGCGCACACACACACAGAGAAAGATCGAGAGAGAGAAAGGGAGAGAGAGAGAGTTTAAGAAATTGGCTCTTGTGGGGCCGGGCACAGTGTCTCACACCTGTAATCCTAGCACTTTGGGAGGCTAAGGCGGGCGGATCACGAGGTCAGCAGATCCAGACCATTCTGGTTAACACGGTGAAACCCCATCTGTATTAAAAATACAAAAAAATTAGCCAAGCGTGGTGGCAGGCACCTGTAGTCTCAGCTACTCAGGAGGCTGAGGCAGGAGAATGGCATGAACCTGGGAGGCGGAGCTTACAGTGAGCCTAGATCGCACCACTGCACTCCAGCCTGGGCGATAGAGCCAGACTCTATCTCAAAAAAAAAAAAAAAAAAAAAAAAAAAAAAAAGAAAAGAAAAAAAGAAAAGAAATTAGCTCTTGTGAATGATTGTGTGGACTGGCAAATCCAAAATCTGTAGAACAGGCTGGCGGGATGGAGATTCAATGAGCTGATGTTACAGTCTTGAGAAATTCAGGCACAGTGTTTATGTTGCAATCTTCAGACAGAATCGTTTTTTTGGAAAACTTGTTTTTGCCCAGAATGCTTTTACCTGATTAGATGAGACCTGTCCACATGGTAGAGAGTAATATCCTTTTATTCAAATTCTATTTATTTAAAAGTTAATCACAGCTACCAACATTGTTACAGCATCTAGACTGGTATTTGACCAAATAAACTGGATACCATAGCCTAGCCAAGTTGACATATAGAATTAACCATCACAATATTTTAATCTAGGAGGTTTCATATTAGCTGGAAGATTAGGGCAGGAGATATAAATGTATGCATGTAGATTAAAGCGTAAGATTTGGTGAGATTTTTCTAAGTGAACATGCAGATTAAGAAAAGAAGTGTCCCAGGAGCAAGTTAACACCATGTTACATTGCTGCAAGCATTCCTGTAAGACAGAGATATATAAATAAGAATGACTGCTCTATTAATAGTAGGAAAATCAGGAATTGCATATAGCAATAGACATAATAAATATATGTTCATTTTTCTGTGGTTTCTTAGATGGCACTGAATTTGTAAGTTCTCAGAGGGAACATCATTGTTTAGCTTCCAAAATAAAATTATTGTTTTAGAATTACTTTGTTGTTATTGTTCATTATTTTTGAATAGCTCTAGTTTCCTGTTCATTCAACTATGATTACTTTATTTCCAGCAGTTCAAAATGCTTCATTTTTTCATTAATTATTTTAAGTTTTTGTATAAATATTGCCATTTATGTTTTACTGTAATGGGTATTATTGTCATGTTAGGCACAGATATTTTATAAGATGCTTTATTCATTTTCTATTTATTATTATTGTAATTACAACTAAATATCCTTTTCATGTAGATTTCACATAATTTATAATAAAAGAACATTTTGTTTGGAAGTCTAGCCACCTCCTGCTGTTAGATAAAATTATTCTGGAACATTAAAGCCACACTCACAAAAAGCCCTTCAATCATTCAAGCACAATAAATGCATTGAGACAGTTTTTCACTTGTTTATTTGTTCTGGAAGTCATCCAAATTAACTTGTAATTCTAAATAACCACAGATGCCAATGCAAAGTAATTTGAAGTGACAACATATCAGTTTAAAGTGCATCCATAGCACTAGGTGTTACATTTTGCGTACATCAGGTTCAACCAGGGCATTCCATTATGAGAGTAACTGATTTTCAGCGTGAACAGAAACAGTGGTAAACCAAATTATTCCACCAACTAATAGACTTAACAGGGATGGCAGATTTTGTTCAGAAATATGGCAAATGACCTTTATTTAATTATTTTAACATCAACTATCTGCTAATTATATCAGCTAGGTTTCCCAGGTGTATTCATCTCTAAGAAATTGCTCATGTTGAAGGAAATATTATTTCTTCAAAAGATTTACCTAGAAATGACTGGTTTCTCAATTATCACACAATCTTTAAGAATTTACAATCAAATTTTTGAATATTTATTGTCATGTTCCTGACATTTCCAGAGGTACAATTAATATGTTGCTTACAAAATATGTACAAAACAAGTTTTTTAAATTCAATGTTTTTTAAAATCATTCATTACAACATGGGAGAAATTTGATTCAAATGCAATCTAGGGTGTAAGCACTATAACATTTTGATTCATAATTGAAGAACATTCAACCATGAAATAAATATATTTTTCATTTACTTTTATTCCAATCTGGAGCCATAAGAAACATCAAAATTATTATAAATATCTGTTTGTGTTCTGTTTGTATGTGAATGTACAATTTTGGCTACTATTTTCTTAAGACAGTTTTTTTTTATCTTGAACTTTTATAATAGTACTTCTATTTTGACAGGAAAATTAATTGTCTGAATTCCCTTTTAAATTAAAAAGAACTTTCAACACACTATTTTATTTATTTTGAGACAGGGGCTTGCTCTGTCACCCATGCTGAAGTGCAGCGGCAAAATCACTGCTCACTGCAGCCTTGACCAACCAGGCTCAGGCAATTCTCCCACCTCAGCCTCCTGGGTATCTGGGACCACAGGTGCATATCACCAAAACCAGTAATTTTTTTTTCTTTTTAAATTTTCTGTAGAGACAGACTCCTGTGTTTTCTAGCCTGGTTTCATACTCCTGAGCTCAAGTGATCCTCTTGACTTCGACTCCCAAAGTGTTGTGATTATAGGATTGAGCCACCATGCCCAGCCAAAAATAACTTTTTAAAGAGCACCTTTAGGTTTAGAGAAAATTAGGTAGAGAGAACAGAGAGTTTCCACATACCTGCTGTCTCCCACACCCTGTTTTCCTATTAACAGCTAGCATTAGTTTGGTTCATTTGTTACAATTGAAGAATGAACATTTATACATTATTATTAACTAAAGTCCATAGTTGACATTCAGATTCACTCTGCATTGTACACTTTGGGCTTTGACAAATATAAAGTGACATGTATTTCATTCTCTGTATAATATTGCAGTATTATACAGAGAAGTTCCATTGCCGTAAAAACCATTGTGTTCCACCCAGCCATTATTTCCCCCACCAACCCCTGGAAATAACTATCTTTATACAGTGTGTGTATTTTGCCTTTTCTAGAATGCCCCATAGTTGGAATCATACAATATATAGCCTCTTGAGACTGACTTCTTTCACACAGCAATATACATGGAAGATTCCTTCATGTCTCTTGGTGGCTTGATAGCTAATTTATTTTTATGTTTGAAAAATATTGTATTGTGTGGATTTACCACAGGTTATTCATTCATTTCCCAATTGAAGAAAATGTTGAATAATTCAAAATATTTAAGCAGTTATGTATAAAGCTTTTATAAATGTTTGTGTGTAGGTTTTTGAGTGAACATACATTTTCATTTTGGTAACTACCTAAAAGTGTGATTACTGTATTGTATAGTAAGATTATGTTAAGCTTTTTAATATACTGACTTTTTTTTTGCAGTGTGATGCCACCATTTTGCACTCTCACAAGAAAGAGATGAGATCTCCTGTTGCTCTGCATCCTGATCGGCACATAGGTATGTAATCATATCTCCCTATTATTTTAATATGAAATTCCCTTTGATCTTGTGCATTTTGTGCTAACTTGCTACATATATATCTTCTTTGGTGCAGATCTTCTGCTTAATTTTTACCTGGCAAAAGTTGATTGTCTTCTTATTGTTGTATTTTACATGTTTTTGTATATTTTAGATGCAAGTTCTTTATCGCATATGTGTTTAGCATATGTTTTCTTCCAGTCTGTGTCTTGTCTGTTCATTCTCTGAATGGGCGTTCACTTATAATTTTTATGAAGTCCACTTATTGATATTTTCTTTCATAGATTTTGCTTTTGATGTTGTATCTAAACTTATTGTTTCCTACTATGGTGTTTTACAGTATTTTGTTTTGTATAGAAGTTTTACAGTGTTTTGTTTTGTATTAAGTCTATGATCCATTAGAGTTAATTTTTGTGACATATGTAAGGTCAGTGTGTAGGTTCAACTTTTGACTAGAAATGGTCCAGTTTTACCAGCACTATTTGTAGAAAAGGCTATCCTTTCTCCCATGATTTGCTTTTCCTCCCTTGTGAAAGATAAGTTGACTATAACTGTGTGGTTATGCTTCTGGGCTCTGTGTATGGTTTCATTGGCTATTTATATTTTCGCTAACCAATAGCATTCTGTCTTTATTGTATGAGTTCTACATAAGTCTTGAAGTCGGGAAGTGTCAGTCCTATGACTTTGTTCTATTTCTTTACTGTCATGTTGGCTATTTTGAGTCTTTTGGATTTCCATATGTGATAGTTATCTTTATTTGTCAACTTGGCTGGGCCATGGGGTGCCCAGACATTTGCTCAAGCATTATTTTTGGTATTTCTGTGAGGGTGTTCCTGGATGAGATTAACATTTATAACACTGGTAAAAGAAAAACAGATTGCCCTTTTACATGAGTAAAAGTGAAACAGATTGCCTTCCTTTATTAAGGGCAAGCTCACTGAATTCAGTGAGGGTAACCCTCACTGAATCAACAGAAGACCTATACAAAACACAGATACTGAGCAAGATAGAATTTCTCTTGCATGATTGTTGAGCTTGGATATTACTTGTTTTTTGTGTTATTTGTTTGTTTGTTTGCTTGCTTTATTCACCTTTGGTCTTGGACTTAAATTCTGGCTCCTCTTGGGTTTTTAGTCTGCTAGCCTTCAGACTTATATTGGAAGTGTACATTGGCTGCTCAGGGTCACTAGCTTGCTTCCTGTGGATCCCTAATGGATAGAAATACTCTACCGCTATCTGAGGTAATTAACCTACAATGACTAAAGAAACTGTAATGGCCTCACCTGAGAAAGTGGCTTTGCAATACAATGCTGAATATCCTCAAGATGCAACTCCAACATCCCCATTTTCTTCTAAATGTGTAACTAGACTCACTTCTTAGCAGATCCCTAAGGGTGATGTACAAAGTGTAACTCATGAGAGGATACACTATACTGAAAAGAACTATTTGAGTTTTCTAATGTATAGGAATCAGAAACTCAAGCAATACGTGTAGGAGTGGATACTAATCCTGTGAAATAGTAATTCCATAATCCTTTTGGATAATGATAGAAGAAACGTGAAATTGGACCAGGCCAAATTCATTGATACTTGCTCTCAGTCGGGCTTCTGCATTTAATGTTGCAGCTCATGGAGTTAAACAGGATGTAATAATTTCTTTGGTTGACTGGTTGAAATGTAGACCAAAAGATGGCATAGAGTAACCAAGTCAAAGATACTGAGCTCACCTTGATGTAGTACAGATGAAAAGATTCAAAGGCTTAAGAAAATTGGAATGTTAGGTTGGATTTGACATTTGATACATACACAACCATACAGGAAGTGTAAATGAGACATCCTTTTCAACATGGCTGCAAAATGAATCAGTGAGAGTAGCCCTGACATCTTTGATGGTCTCCATGATTATTTTCCTTTGTAGGCCAGAACTTACTTTGGAAACTGCGGTCACTGAATTAGAAAATCAAATGGATTAATTAGATCTTGGAGTGACATGGGCCAAGTGAAGGCACACAACTTCCAAAGTCAAAGTGGAAAAAATTACTGTAATGGTCAGCAAACCATAAAGATCAATCAGAATAGTCTGTGTCACACAGGTTTATGACATAGGCTAGTTGCTCACGGTGTTCCTGAAAGTGAAATAGTTAGAAAGCCTACTAAATTCTTACTCTATCGGTGTAAGCAGTAAAGGTCTGGGTGAAAGGAAAAAAAGTCTAACCTGAAATTTCAACACAGAATCATGACCAGTCAATTGATTTCTACACTTGAGACAGTTTACTGAAATAAAATACCTTGAATAAAGAAGAGGTGTTGTCTTCATTAGAAAGGAACCCACTACACTCACCAAAATTTATACCATTAATCTTTCTCCCAGGCTTCTTCATCAGGACATTTGTCCTTTTATCAGGGTAACAATGCATTGTATAAAAGAAAATGATCAGATCTTTCAGAGACTACTATATGCTGGCTCTGAATGGGAAGTGATCTCAGGAGACCCAAAATGTCACTGTGACATTTTGAATTGAATCCAGTTGAATCCACAGTTCAGAGTAGGGGCTTATGAAGAGCAGGTGGTCCATTCAGTTTTAGCTCAGGTCCATCTCAAATTGGGCCTTGTGTATTCTGGAAGCCGTCCTATGGTTATTTCCCGAGTCTTTTTAAAATTTTATTTTGGATTCAGGGAGTGCATGTGCAAGTTTATTTTTCCAGTCTTGAAAATATAGTAGAAATAGATATACACAATAGCTGGCAGAGTTCTCACATTGGTTCTCTGACCTAGGGAGTAAGGGTTGTTTGGGTAGGAAAGGCCAAGTGAAACTACTAGAACTTCTTCTACCTAGGAAAATAGCAGAAATAATCACTCATCCCTGAAGGGATGATAGAGATTTGTGCCACCATCAATAACTTAAAAGATGTTGAGTTGGTAATTCTTACCACATCCCCATTCACTGCTCTTATTTGAACTGTGCAAGAAAGACAGAATGACAGTGGATTAGCATACATGTAACCAGGTGTTTATTTCAATTAAACCTGCTGTACAAGATGTAGGTTCATTGTTTCAGTAAATTAATAGATCATCTTGTATCTGGTATGCAGCTACTGATATGGCAAATGCCTTTTTTTCCATTCCTGTCAATAAGAACCATCATAAGGATGTTGCTTTTAACTGACATGACCAGCAACATGCCTTCACTGTGAGGTATGTCATCTCTCCAGCCCAATGCCATAAAGTTAGTTCATAAGGATATTGATTGCCTTTTTTTCCCCATAAGATATCATACATTGAAAATCAAATGGAGATTTGGGCTATTACATTGATGACTTCATACTGGTTAGACCTAGTGAACAAGAAGTTTCAACTGTACTAGAATTATTGGTAAGACATTTGAAATTGAATTGACATTTGAAATTATTGGTAAGACATAAGAAATTGGTATTTCAGAGGGTGGGAAATGATTCCAAAAAAAGTTTAGGGACTTTCTCTCTTAGAGAAATATCTAGGAATTCAGTGGATTGAGGCATGTCCAGTTATTCTTTCTAAGATGTAGAACAATATGTTGTATCTGGCCTATCTTACATTCAAAAAAAGAAGTGCAATGCCTAGTGGGTGTCTTTGGATTTTGGAGGCCACATATTCCTTATTTGGACAGCTTATATTACAACATCTTCAAACTCACTAATTCTTTCCTCTGTTCTGTCCAATCTATTGGAAAGCATATGCAATGCATTCTTCAATTTCTTTACAGTCTTTTTGATGTCTAGCATTTTCTTTTGATTCTTGTATAGAGTTTCCATTCCTGCTTGCCTTACCCATTTGTTCTTTTATGGTTTTCATTTGTCCCATGTCAAAGGTGGTTAAATTTGGCCTAAAGCTGCCTCCATACTTTGAATTCTTCTGTACCAAACTGTAAACTCAGTATGTAAACAAGCTTCAATGTATCTTAAGAGTAATATGCTTGTAACAAGTGTCTGAGTCTCAACCAATCATGGCAGTCAAGCTTTATATAATCATAGGCTGCCAACTGCTCAGACTATGCCAAATAAGGCAAATTCGGAGCTATGAACAATTCAAAATTTTTCTGTAAGTTATTTCTGTTATTCTGTTTTCTGACTTCAAATATTACATGCCCACACCATGAAGTAGAGCTCTCTGAACATCTTTTTGTACTGAGTGCTGTCCAATTTATGAATTGTTTTTGATTCAGTTAAACGCTGCTAAATTTAATTTGCCTACTTTTTTTATTTGTTTGTTTGTTCGTTTGTTTCACCTATTAGTGTCCTTAGCTTATTCACCATCGCTGTTTTAAACTATCAATCTGGTAATTCCAAAATCTCTGCCGTGTCTCTGTCTCATCCTTTTGCTTGCTTTGTCTCTTCCGACTGTTTTCTCTTGTGACTTAGTATGTCTTACAATTTTTTGTTGAATGCCAGCCATTTGTATAGGGTAATAGGAACCGAGGTAAATACTCCTTTAGTGGTGAGGGGTTATGTTTATCTGACTAAAATTTCCACTTTTCTCCAGTGTTTTTACTTTTGTTAATGCTGTTGCCTTTGATTTTCCCTGGAATTGTTCTCTTAAATAGTTACACAGTTAGATTACTCAGTTGTCGTGTTCTGTTATCATATAGCATATCTGTTGGTGTGATACGAAGGTAGAGGGCAATAGAAGCATTCTATAGTCCTGTGATTAGGTCTCAGGCTTTCCGTGTGCCTGGGCTCTCAGACTTTGTCAATTACAACTGCCCCTCAGTTGTTTTGTTTATTTATTGTCCCTTAGGTAAGACTAAAAAGCTAGTTGCTACTGAAGTTGGATATTTCCCTTACACGGTGTGGGTTAGGCTCTGGTAAAATAGTTTTATTTGAGCACAGGTGAAGAACAGAACCCTCTAGATGTGTTTGAAAATGATTGCTTTGTCTTTGAGCTTATTGTAAAGTAGTTATTTTTTCCTTTTTTCCTGTGAAAGCAGAAAGACATTTTTCTCTGATCTTCACTGAAATCCCAGAAGTAAACTTTCTCCAACTGATTTCTGGAGGAAAAATTCGTGAAAGTATGGGAGCCCTCCTGAAGCTTGGTCCCCAAGAATTTTTACCCTTCAAATTAGTCTACACTCCGCCAAAAGTCGTTTGTCAATTAAAAATTAAGTTTTACTAGTCCAGTGGCTTCTGCTCCTTATAAGCTGTACTTCTCAGAATGCATTTGTCTCTTCAGTTTTCAGGGCATTCCTGTGGTCTGTGATCTCATTTACCTGATAGATCTAAGAGGAGGTATTGACATTCAAGTTGTTCAACACTTGTCTTGTTTAGAGAACGGCAATGACAAGTTCCAGTTTATCTTAACATTTTGCCTCAGAAATCAGAAGTGTCTGAATTTCTTTTTTTTTTAATTTACACATACATAAGATTACGATGGGCCTTTACAATAATAATTTGTAGTGTTTTCTGCTATTTCTTAGATACCGTTCTTAGTATGATTAAATTGGAGAATAATGTATATAATTATATGCTGTTTACATAACTGTATATAAATATATAGAATGATTTATATAATTATAAAACACAGATATATAATTTCCAGTGAAGAAAAGGCAATTAGTGAACAGATATATAAAGTCACAACTAATTTCAACAACAGCAATAACATGAATAGCAAATGAATAGTATAAATTATGCTTTTACCTAATATCCATATTTTGAAGTGATATTATCCAATGCCGATGTGGATATGCTGAAACTATTTGGTGATGGCCTGAGATACACAGTCTCAAAAATTAGGAAGCAGACACAGTGATGGGAAGAGCGAGATAAAACACAGCTTACCAGTCCATATGCTTTTGTCTGAATTAATTAACATGTACTCAGAGACACTGGCTGCTGCTTCCATTTTTTCCCCCAAATCTCACAAAAGAAATTCTTCAAGGCGATTGTTACCCGGCATCTTAGAGAAAGAAAAATCTATGAAATGTATTTTGCGTATAATCTAGTTGACAATAAAATGATCCACAGCAGGCAGTGATAGATATAACTTAAAAATAGAAGTAATAAAATTTCTTGATATTTTAAAGTGGGGAGAGAGGGGAAACGTAGAGTAAAGGATAATTCTAAAACTTTTGAATGAACAGTTCAATAAGTGGCTGCTATCAAATATATTGGCAAATTTTGTGGGAGATAGGAACCAGGAACTCAATTTGGACATGCCATGTTGGAGAAATCTATTAAATATTCAATTGTAGAAGTCACATAAATATTTAGATAAATGAGTCTAGAATTTGAGACAGAATTCTGAGCTTTTGCATTTTAAATGTGGTATCCATCAGCATTCTGGTAACATATGAATCCAAGAAAAATGATAAGGTGACCAATGTTATGAGTGTAACATGATGATCAGCTCTGGTGTAGGCCAACATTACCAGTTTTGGGATAATGATAAAGTCTAGCAAAGTAATTGAAAGTAATCAAACAATGAATGCACACAAATATTCACAGAATGTGTAGTCCTGGAAATTAAGTGATAAATGGAAGTAGTAAAGTTGACTGATGAAAAACGGATATAAAATAATTTGGGGAAAAGAGCAATTTAGAGGATTTAAATGTAAATTTTATATTGGATGATATTTTGAATTTTTGTGTGATAATAATCTAGTGGGTATGTAGTAGAATGATCTTATTTATAATAGATTTATATAACTGGAGATACATTTTCAGTGTCATAATGACTGCAACTTTTGTTCCAGTAGTCTCCCAAATTAAGCCACATTTTACATGTGGTGAATGTAGGATAAAAAACATATGAGTGTAAAACTTTAGGGTAGAAAGTAGATTGATGTCAACTACATTATATACTTCAGAGTAGTGAGAAAATGAAAACTGTTTACCATTGGGTTAACAGTATCAAGGTAATTTGTGGCGTTTATTGAACCAGTTGCTATGGAATGATTGGACAATACTCTATTTGAAATGGGGTTAGGAGAGAATGGGAGAAAAGCAATTTGAGGCAGTAAGCATAGAATCACTTTTGGGAGGAGTTAAAGGAAAGCAAATTGTTGGGCAATATGTTGCCCAGATGTCTGGTCAAGAAAATATATGAAACTTTAAGACATGAGAAATAACTTGTTTGTATATTGATGGAAATGATTTATTTGAGAAATAAAAATATCATCATTTCCCCATTGCTCACTTTGGTTGACTTTGTTGAAGATCAGATGGGTGTGGGTGCATGGCATTATTTCTAGGTTCTCTATTCTGTTCCATTGGTCTAAATGTCGGATTTTGTACTGGTACCGTGCTATTTTTATTACTCTAGTCTTACAGTTTAAAGTCCAGTAATGTGATACCTTCAGCTTTTTGTTTGTTTGTTTGTTTGTTTGTTTTGTTTTGTTTTTTGTTTTTTGGGGCTTTTTTTGTTTAGGATTTTTTGATTACTCAGGCTCTTTTTTGATGCCCTGTGAATTTTAGAATAGTTTATTCCCAATTCTGTGAAAAATGACATTCATAGTTTGATAAGAACAGCATTGAAACTGTAGACTGCTTTAGACTGTATGAAAATTTTAATGGTATTGATTATCCCAACCCATGAGCATGGAAATTATTTTCATTTGTTTATGTCATCTATGATTCCTTTCAGCAGTGTTTTGCAGTTCTCCTTCTATAGATTCTTCACCTCCTTTGTTAGCTGTATTTCTGGGTATTTTATATTTTTGTGTCTATTGTGAATGTGATTGTCTTGTGTATTTGCCTCTCAGGTTGAACATTATTGATGAATAGAAATGCCACTTATTTTTGTACATTGATTTTTTTTTTGTCCAAAAACCACACACAGAAATCGTTTATCAGTTTGAGTACTCTTTTGATGGCATCTTTAGGGTTTTTATAGGTAGAGAATTACATAGTTCATGAAGAAAATTTGACTTCTTCTTTACCTGTTTCTATGTCTTTTCTATATCTTCTTCTTGGCTGATTGCTGTGGCTAGCACTTCGAGTGCTATGTTGAATAGTAGTGAGAGTGGGCATCCTTGTTTTTTCTCCATTTCTCAAGGAAGATGCTTCAGGTTTTTACTCTTTCAGTATGACATTGGCTGTAGGTTTGTAATATATGCCTCTTATTATTTTGAGGTTTGTTTCTTTGATGTTTCATTTCTTGAGAGTTTTTATGATGAATGAATGTTGAATTGTGTCAAAAGTTTTTTCCATGTCTTGAGATGATCTTTATTTTTTTTGTATTTAATTCTGTTTATGTGGTGAATCACATTTATTGACTTACATATGTTGAACCAAACTTGCATCCCAGGAGTGAAGCCTATTTGATCAAAGTGTATTAACCTTTTGATGTGCTGTTGAAATAGGTTTGCTACTATTTTGTTAAGGAATTTAGTATCTGCGTTCCTCAGGAGTATTGGCCTGTAGTTTTCTTTTTGCATTCATTATGTCTTTACCAGGTTTTAGTAACAGAGTGATGCTGTCTTCATAGAATTTGTTAGGGAGAATTCCCTCCTCCTCAGTGTTTTAAAACACTATGAGTAGAATTAGCAGTTCAGAAGTATGGGCTCTCCTTTGTACTTACAGTGGAATTCAGTTTTGAATTCATCAGTTTGTTACTTTCTTTGGTTGGCAGGTTTCTTATTACTGATTCAATTTCAAACTCGATATTGTTTTGTTGAGTGTTTCAATTTATTCCTGATTCAATCTTGGGAGATTGTATGTTTTCCATAATTTATCAATTTCCTCTAGATTTTCCAGAATGTGTGCACAGAGGTGCTCATAACAGTCTGTGAGGATATTTTGTAATTCTGTGGGACTGATTATAATGTTACTTTCCTCATTTCTCTTCTTATTTGGATATACTCTCCTTTTTTTTTTTGTTCATCTAGCTAGCAATCTATCGAACTTGTTCATACTTTCAAAAATAAACATTTGTTTTTGGTTGATTATTTGTCTAGATTTTGGGGTCTCGGTGGTTCATTCTGTTCAGTGTTTATTTCAGTATTAGGTTGGTGCAAAAGTAATTGTGGTTTTGCCATTATATTCATGGAAGGAACCATAATTACTTTTGTGCCAAACTAATAAATTATTTTTCTTCTGCTAGCTTTGGAGTTACTTTGTTCTTGTTTTTCCAGCTCTTCTACATATGATGTTAGACGTTTCATTTGAAATCTTTCTAACTTTTTGAGGTAGGCGTTCAGCCTTCTAAACTTCCCTCTTAACACTGCTTTGCCTGAATCACAGATATTTTATTATGTTGTGCCTCTGTTTTTATTTACTTCAAATAATTTTTTGATTTCTGCATTTATTTCATTGTTTATCCAAAAGTCGCTCAGGAACAAGTTGTTTAATATTCCTGTAATTTTGTGGTTTTGAGAGACCTAAAAATGTTCTGCACAGCAAAGAAAAAAAATCTGTGACATATAACATGCTACAGAACATTCATGAATTATTCTTTTGGCAAAGAATATATAAAGAACTAGAATCTATAAAGAACTAACAATTGAGCAACAAATAGCAAATAATCCCATTAGAAACTGGGAAAAATACACGAACAGACACTTTTCAAAAGAAGACATATAAGCGGCCCTCAAACATATGCAAAAAATGTTTAACACCACTAATGATCTGAGAAATGCATCAAAAGCACAATGAGATAGCATTTCACAAGTCATAATGGCTGTTGTAAAATGGTCAAAAAACAGTAGACATTGGCAATGCTGTGGAGAAAAAGGAACACATATACACCATTGGTGGGAAGCTAAATTAGTTCAGCCATGGCAGAAAGCAGTTTGGTGATTTCTCAAAGAACTTAAAGCGGGCTACCACATGACCCAGCACTCCCAATACTAGTATATATCTACAAGAAAACAAATCATTCTACCAAAAAAACACATGTACTCTCATTTTCATCAAGCGCTATTTACAATAGCAGAGACATGAACTCAACCTAGATGCCCCTCAGTGGTGGACTGGATAAAAAAATGTGGTATTTATATACCATGGAATACTATGCATCCATAAAAATGAATGAGATTATGACTTTTGCAGCAACATGGATGAAGCTAGAGACCACTACCCTAAGCAAATTAACACAGGAATGAAAAACCAAATACCACATATTCTCATTTAAAAATGAGAGTTAAACCTTGGGTACTCATGGACATAAAGATGGTAACAACAGACACCAGGTACCAGAGGAGGCAGGGAGGGAAACAAGTGTTGGCAAAGTAATTATTGGGCACTATGCTCAGTGCCTGGGTGATGGAATCATTTGTACCTCAAACTTCAGCATCATGCAATATACACATACAATGAACCTGCACATGTGCTGCCTGAATCTAAAATAGAAGTTGAAAAAATATGTATTTTAGTTTTGATAAATAGTGTCAAGGAACATACTTTTAATTACCATTTGTGCATTTAAAATGTTTTTTGCCCAAATATTCACTGCAATATTACTTTGTTAAATAAAATAATAATATTATGAATCATTAACCAATAAATTTGGTAACACACACATAATACAAACAAAAAAGATGCTATAGAAGATAATAGGGAGACCTGCTGAACTGATTGCCTTGAGTTAGTGAGAGGGTTGAATGTGGTTAAAAGCAATGGCTTGGTATTAAACAAGATAATCAATATTTCACGTATGTTAAATGGGAAAGACAGAGTATATCGGGGCAGACTCTTGCATGTAGGTAGAAGAACAAAATATTCTTCTTTCTTTGAAGTTATATTTTCCTTGCTTCACTTTCCTCAGTGAAGAAAAAAACAAGGTATTCACTTGGTAGTCAGAATGTTATTGTGTGTGTGTGTGTGTGTGTGTGTGTGTGTGTTGTGTGTGCTGAAGGCAAGTGTCCAAAAGATTGAAGACAGTGATGAAAGATCAAATAGTCCTCTATGAGAGAAGAAAGACACGTGATTTAATTTTCTTGCAGCTTTAAGACTGCATTTTGAACAATTTGAAATTGATGACCTTGTAATTTTTTTCCAATACAGACATTTCAACTGTACAGGAAAAACATAAAGTAGTAAAATAATTGGATTTAAATAGCACTGTGCTTTAGCAGGTAAAGAGAAGAAAGAAGGAGATAGGCACCCAAGTTCAGAGAAATTTAAACATAAGTGAGAGGTTATAAAATGGAAAAAAATATGATAAAAATACAAGATTAAGAACATAGAGAAAAAATATATTGTTGTATCTAAATTCTGCTCATAAAGTACACCAAAACTTAATGGTTTGAAACTTGTGGCTTGAATAACTTATGTTATTCTCATGGTTTTACAGCTCAACAATTTGGGCAGGGCTCAAGGAGATAATTCTTCTGCTTCACATGGTGTCATCTGGGACAGTCACTGAGTAATATTCAGCTGACTACTGAGCTCAAGTTTACAAGATCGTTTCTGTTACCTGAAAGGTGTCTTGTTGAAGATGACTGGCAGTCTGGTCTAAGCTGGGCTCTTATCTCTACCCAGGTAATCTCAAGGTCTTTCTACCTGGTATTTCAGCTGAGTATTCAATTTCTTAAATAGTAGCTAAGGGCTCAAAGACTGAAAGTTCTGTGAAAGTCTATGCTATTAAGCTGCAAAGCTATTTACACCTTGACCTTGGCAGCTATTGCATGTTACTTTTGACATACTCCAGTGGTCAAGCAATCAATGGATGAGAAAATCGATGGACAAGAAAGTAGAAAAATTTATTTTTTCCAGTTTCTCCACTTTTCAATAGGAAAGAGAGACTGTAAAAATAACTTACTAGAACCCTATGGCTAAAATATATTTATATTTTTTCTCACATGAAAATACATTTACTCCTCTCATTGTCTCCAAATGTCTCATCCAATTCTGCTTTCAGATAAAAGTATAGGATCTGTTCACCCATATCAAATCCAGCTGGGGTTGAGTTTCTTCAGCCATGGTTTCTATGTCAGAAGTTTCTTGAGTTATGTCAAGTGTTGCTTCCTGGTCTTGGCTCCATGTTCTGATTCTACTTTTCATTTTCCTAGTTAAAGGGTGGTCTTTGCAACTGAATAGATATTTCATCCCAGTCAACATCCTACTTGTAGAAGTAGGATTTAACTTAGTAAATTTTGTTTTTTTTTTTTTTGAGACAAAGTCTCACTCTGTTGCCCAGGCCAGGCTGGAGTGCAGTGGTGTGATCTCAGCTTACTGCAACTACTGCCTTGCAGGTGTCCAAGCAATTCTCCTGCCACAGCCTCCCGAGTAGCTGGGATTACAGGCAGGCACCACCACATACAGCTAATTTTTGTATTTTTAGTAGAGACAGGATTTCACCATGTTGGCCAGGCTAGTCTTGAACTCCTGACCTCAAGTGACTCACCCGCTTCAGCCTCCCAAAGTTCTGGGATTACAAGCATTAGCCACCATGCCTTGCTCACCGTTTTTTTCTTTTCCAATCCGAGCTTATAAAATATCTTATGTTTCAAGTTTACATCCACTGATTTAGACAAAGACCTGCTCTTGAAAGAAATCAGGCACATTCCTCAGCCCCGGGCTCAAAACAAACAGGATCAGTACAAACACATCCCACCATATATCTCTCAACTTCCTGAGCCCAGTACAAACACATCCCACCATATATCTCTCAACTTCCTGAGCCCAGTACAAACACACCTCTCAACTCAGAGACTACCATATATCTCAACTTTAGAAAAACACCACCTGGAAAGTCCCCGATAGGGACACAGCTGTTTGTGGTTTTACTGAAAGCGCAGGAACCAATAGAAAAACTGCTAAATGTATAACTTAAAATGTAAACCAATTGTAATGCTGTAACCAAAAGAATTCCCTTGTTCCTCTGTAACTTTACGTATCCTATTTACATCGGGCTATAAAAAGCAAGCACTCGTATTGTTCGGGGCCCTCTTGTATGCTGTGGAATGGAGGGACCAAGTTCGAACTTGCAGTAAAAGATCCTTGCCGCTTGGCTTTGACTCTGGACTCTGGTGGTCTTCTTTGGGGAACAAACGGTCTGGGTATAACACTCTCAGTCTCCTTTCTTTGCAAGACAGAATTTCCTCTACCTCCACTTGAGAGTCATAGTGCTGTGGGCAATTGATTAAGAGTTTTATATGTGCTTTGTCTAGTTGAAAGGATGTATGAGCCTTAATATACTTAATGTTGTTCCTACCTTAAATTATTATGAGATTTAAACTAAAAAGATCTTACAGTCCAGTTTCCTGATACTTTTACTCTTTATCTTCTTGTAGTGCATTGATTATTGAACATTTGGACTAAATCCACTTCTTAAGTGTTAATTTGTTTTTTGGGAGAAACTAGGGATGATAAATCATTTATTTTTGAACAGAGAACATCCTAGCTCCTTTATATTTCCTCTAAATTCTACTTGAACATTGATTTTGTTGTTGATATTGTTGTTGTTGCTTTTTATTTGTTTGTTTTAGCTCCATCTATACCTTAATACAAGCAAGTAAAATAAATCCATAGTCATATGTAACATCCAACCTGAGAGTTCCCATAGCTACATCCACCTGTTAATGAGCCATATTTTCTATTTTCCATGTGACCATGTGCAACACTTTTACTAAAGCTTCTGCCACTTGGCTAGTCTAGGCCAATATAATTTCTTCTTTGTACTTCTGCAATTTTCTTTTAATTATTTTCTTATAATTAGGTCTTAATTCCATCTAATCTATTTTCCAAACTACATATGAAAAGAATCATTTAAAATGCAAATCATATCAAGTTTTAATTTGCATAAAGAAATTCCTCAGGAATTTCCCATCTTGCTTTTTTTAAATGAAGTCTCAAGTTTTTAACAGGGCTTACCCGGCCCTGAATAATGTGACACTTGCTTCTCTCTGCCTACCTTCGACAAACCATCCCTGCAAGTAATCTATTATATACCAAAATGAAATGTTTTTCATTTCCTGAATGACTCCATTGTTTCCTTTTGTGCTGTTTTGTACAAAATGTTCTTTTTTACTACTACTTCCACTTCCATTCATGATTCATTCACCTTGCCAAATTTTTCTCATTGTGGAGGGATAATTTCCTTTCACTAGCCTTATATGATGCCCTTAGGTGAAGATTATGTACACTTTATTCAAACACTTTATCACAGAGTATTTTAAATGAATTTTCTACTATACTGTAGGTTCTATACAGAAAGGCGTGTTTTCTGTTATTTTTACTGTGTTTTCTCCAACTACTAATGCTGAATCATTTACTTAGTAGCCTCTCATATTTGATAAAGAAGTAAGTTAATGCATACATGAATTGTGGACTGTATTTCTGAGTGAGGCACGATATTTGTCCAGGTTATCTTGACTTCCATCCTAGCTCTTTCCATTATTAGCCATACAAATAGAGTATATAATGCTCACATTTTCCATTGTTAACACAGAAATGATACCATCTCACAAGATGACATTTGTTAGGGCATCACATACTTCTCCCTCCAAAGGTTACCTTTAAGGGAGAGAATGTCTCTTCCTCCCCCGAGAAGAGAAATAATAGACACAATATTACAGGGTTTCCTTGTCCTTTCTTTTACTTCTCATATTTTTCTTATTCTTTTGGACCTCATTCGTGTAGCAACCATTCCTTCTGGTAATATAAAAAAATAAACATTTCTATGTAGTTTCCATGTAGTTGCCCAGCAATGTTCTTTCTAGGAGCACAGGGTCATTATGCTTCACAACAAATCTAAATTTTTGATCTCTTATCAGTACTCAAATTGTTTGATTTTTCTTCCAGCTTGTATATATTCTTTCGAATACAAAATGACAAGGATGGAGTATTTTTTTTAATGTTCTACAACTTCCGTGGAAATATATGTTGCAGGAAAATATTAACGGTAAGAAATCTGGTGTAGCTATATTACTATCAGATGAAGTAGATGTCTGGAGAACAAATACTACAAGGAAACAGAAATACACTTTATAAAACCATCAATTTCCCTGGATATTTTTGGTAAAAAGGGTTGTATAGAGAGGAGACCACCCCTCATATTGTCTTATGCCCAATTTCTGCCTCTAAAGAAAGAAGAAGTAAAAACTAAAAGGCAGAGATGAAATCCACAGGCAGACAGCCCGGCGCCACACCCTGGGCCTGGTAGTTAAAGATCGACCCTTGACCTAATTGGTTCTGTTATCTATAGATTACAGACATTGTATAGAAAAGCACTAGGAAAATCCCTATCTTGTTTTGTTCGGATCTAATTACCGGTGCTCGCAGCCCCCAGTCACGTACCCCCTGCTTGCTCAATCAGTCACGACCCTCTCACACGCACCCCCTTAGAGTTGTGAGCCCTTAAATGGGACAGGAATTGCTCACTCGGGGAGCTCGACTCTTGAGACTGAAGTCTTGTCGACGCCCCTGGCCGAATAAACCCCTTCCTTCTGTAACTCGGTGTCTGAGGAGTTTTGTCTGCCGCTGGTCCTGCTACGTTTCTTGGTTCCCTCAACGGGAAGCGAGGTGAATAGTGGATGGTCACGGCAGCTCCTTAGGCGGCTTAAGCCTGCCCTGTGGAATATCCCTGCCGGGGACTCCGACCAGCCTGAGCCACAGGGATCCTGAGAGCGCTCCGGGTAGGCATTTGCCCCGGTGGGACGATTCGCCCGAGCAGTGTGTGGCAGGTCCCTGTGGAGGATCAACGCAGTGGCTGAACACCAGGAAGGAACGGGCACTTGGAGTCTGAACATCTAAAACTTGGTAAGACTAGTCTTTGAAACTTGCCCACTCTGTTTGCGTCGAAGCGTGGACTGATCACCCACGGCGTGCCTTTATCGGCACTTTGGTTTGGTTTTGACTTGGTTTGAATTGCTTGACAGGACTGGTCTTGGGAACTTGCCCACTCCAGTTGAGTAGAAGGGTGGCCTGATCACCCACGGCGTGCCTTTATCGGCACTTTGGTTTTGGTTTTGGTTTTGATTTGGTTTGAATTGCTTGACAGGATTGGTCTTGGGAACTTGTCTACTCCATTTGAGTGGAAGCGTGGCCTGATCACCCACAGTGTGCTTGTACCCGCACTTTGGTTTTTGTTTTTGATTTGACTTGGATTGCTTGATACTTTGGTTTTGGTTTTGACCTGGCTTGGATTTCTGGATACTCTGATTTTGGTTTTGATTTTGGTTTGGTGTAAACTACAAAAGTGTGTGTGTGCCCTTTTTACCCGTTCTTTGTTTTGTGGTGTGAGCATGGTGTTTTGTCTAGAGCCAACATGGGTGAGGCACAAAGTAAGCCCACCCCACTAGGAACTATGTTGAAAATTTTCAAAAAAAGAATTTAAGGGAGACTATGGAGTACTATGACATCAGGAAAACTTAAAACTTTGTGTAAGATAGACTGGCCAGCATTAGAGGTAGGTTGGCCATTAGAAGGAAGCCTGGACAGGTCCCTTATTTCAAAGGTATGGCACAAGGTAACCTGTAAGCCAGGGAACCCAGACCAGCTTGTTTTAGATCCCCCACCCCCAACACATGGCGGTTGAGAGAACAGCAGCATAAGCAGCTGGTAGAGGCAAGGAAAGAGCAGCAGAGAGAGAGAAAGGAAAGAGACAGAGAGGAAAAGAGGCATAGAGAGAGAGAGGAAGAGACGGAGAGGAAGAGACAGACAAAGAGCAAAGTCAAAGAGAGAGAGACAAAGTCAAAGAGGGAAATAAGGAGAGAGATATATAAGCAGTTAAAAAAAAGTGTACCCTATTCCTTTAAAAGCCATCATACCAATTCTAGTTTGGACAAAACGAGGTCTTATTAATAGCAAAGGATAACTGAAATCCCAAACTTAAAAGGTTTTCAACAAAAGTAAAGTTTGCTAAAAGTTAACAGTGTAACATGGATTATAGTAATTCTAGTCTCGTGGTCTTAGACAGTCTAGTTCACAGACAAATAAAAAAAATAGTTTCGCTTTGGAAAAAAAAATGGTTATCATCTTCGGAAAAAAAAAGGGGGGGGAAAGGCGGGGGGCAGAATTTATATAAAAAGAGTGTTATATGGTAAATTCTTGTCCTGAAATAAATTAACTGGTTGTTTAAAGAATGTTTGTAATAAGTCAGAAAGTTAAGACATGTCAAAAAATTGCCTGTAAAAGTCATGAAAGAAAAAAAAAGGTATAAAAAAATGTGTGTTAAAAAAAGAATTTATGCAAAAAATGTTGTATAATTTAGAAGTAACTAGGCCTCCTGAATGTGAAACTATTGGAAAAAAAACCAGTTTATGTGCAAGGTGTATAAGAAAAGCAAAATATACCTTTGGTAAAAGTATTATAAGGAAGCATAAGAATGCACATTTTTACCTATATTAAAAAGTTAAAAATTGCTGATTTGAAGGTTTAAACAAGGTTTAAAACGTTAATTGTAAAGAACATTCTGTGTGTAAACATATTAGCTAAAGTTAAAGAAGTATCATCCAGTTTTTCTGTGAACTGGACATTAAAGTAAAAGCATAACAGGTTTTTCTTAAAGCACCAACCTGCTCTTTAGCAAAAATTATAAAAGATTAAAAAGAGTCTAATCTTAGCTTATGGTCAAACATTAAAACTTAAATAAATATGTCCACAAGGTTTTATTAAAATTAGGTTTAACATTAATAACACACTAATATAAAGATAAAATTTAGTTTATCTGGTATAAAAATCATCCGAGAAGCATTATTAAATGTAAAATGGTATTTGGCTTTCTTTGGTTTAAAAACTAATAAAATAGGTGCTAAAGGAAATTTCTCAGTAAAAAGGCACCAAGGACTATAAAGTCCACTGCCAAGGTCCCCATCTTTAAAACAAAAGGTCAATTTCTTAAAAGTTATATACTTGGTTTATCTTCCACTTTCCTTTCTCGCAAAAGAAAAAAAAAAACAAAAAATGGAAATCTTTTAGCACATGTACCACCCCTAGAATTTCCAGTAAACCAACACCAGCCTGAAGATCACATTCTCATCAAAAGGTGGAAAGAAGAAAAACTTGAGCCAGCCTGGGAAGGACCCTACCTTGTGCTGCTAACCACCAAGACTGCTGTTCGTACAGCAAAAAAAAAAAAGGATGGACTCATCACACCCGAGTCAAGAAAGCGCCGCCCCCTCCAGAGTCGTGGGCCATAGTCCCAGGGGAAAACCCTACCAAACTAAAGCTAAGAAAAATTTAACTCTTTTAATCTATTCTATTACTCTTTCTTCTTTCCTTGTTCTATTGCTGACCATCTAGTTATTAATATAACCAAGTCAATTTTGCCTCAAACTATTGCATTTAATGCTTGCTTTGTTATACCCTGTGAGGACTTGCCAAGTCAAAGACAGCTTTCTACTTCAGAAAAGTACTTCTGTCCCTCCTGACTCTCCTCAGACTAGGCATTGGTAAACTAGGACCATTTAATCCAGGGAGATTTCGATAAAGACCCCAGTGCCAACCAGGAGTGTTGCCCTCCGATGTACAGCTTTCATGCCATAGCTGGTCCAATGTTCTGTGGACCACTAAAGAACCAGGATGGACTGACCCAAGTGGTTTTTGTAATTTCCCTAAAACCATACATTCATTTTACTAGAGGATCATAGAAGTTAAAGACTTAAAACAAACTTTAGCAATTAAGACAGGATACCAAGATGCAAATGCCTGGTAAAAATGGATCAAATATTCCATCTGCACCTTAAACAAAAGCAATTGTTATGCTTGTGCACATGGCAGGCCAGAGGCCCAGATTGTCCCCCTTCCACGAAGGTGGTCTTCCAGTTGACCAGGTGTAGGCTGCATGATAGCTCTTTTCCAGGATTCTTCAGCCTGGAGTAATAAGTCATGCCAGGCTCTCTCTGCTACATCCCAAAGTCCCTGCAGGTCAGCCCCTGAGGGCCATCCAGCTTCTGTCTCCCAACACTATGTTCATTTCATGTCTCTCACGACAGGGAGGAAACTTAGCCTTCCTTGGAGACTTGAAAGGATGCAGTGAGCTTAAGAATTTTCAAGAGCTTATCAATTAGTCAGGCCTTGTTCATCCCTGAGCGGATGTGTGGTGGTATTGTGGTGGACCTTTACTGGGCACTCTGCTGAATAACTGGAGTGGCACTTGTACTTTAGTCCGATTGGTTATCCCTTTCACCCTGGCATTTCATCAACCAGAAGGAAAAATAATAATAATAATAATAATAATAAGACATCATAAACCGAGAGAAGCCCCTTACAGGTCTTTCGACTCTCATGTCTATTTAGACGCAATTAGAGTCCCATGAGGAATACCAGATCAATTTAAAGCTTGAAATCAAATAGCTGCAGGATTTGAGTCAATATTTTAGTAGATGACAGTTAATAAAAATGTAGCTTAGATAAACTACATCTATTACAACCAATAGCAACGAGCTTTTCATGAGTTAAAAGAAAAACTCATGTCGTCCCCAGCCCTGAGGCTACCTGACCTGAGAAAACTCTTTACACTCTATGTGTCAGAAAGAGAAAAAATGGCAGTTGGAGTTTTAACCCAGACTGGGGCTTGGCCGAGGCCAGTGGTCTATCTCTCAAAACAACTAGACAGAGTTAACAAAGGCTGGCGCCCAGGTCTAAGGGCCCTAGCAGCAAAGGCCCTGTTAGCACAAGAAGCAGGTAAACTAACCCTTAAGCAAAATCTGAATATTAAGTCCCCCCATGCTGTGGTAACTTTAATAAATACCAGGGGACATCATTGGTTAAAAAATGCTAGATTAACCAAGTACCAAAGCTTGCTATGTGAAACTCCCGATATAACCGTTGAAGTTTGCAATACCCTGAACCCCACCACCTTGTTCCCGGTATCAGAGAGCGTAGTTGAACATAACTGTGTAGAGGTGTTGGACTCAGTTTTTTCTAGCAGGTCCAACCTCCGAGACCATCCTTAAAAATCAGTGGACTGTAAGCGTTACGTGGACGGGAGCGCTTCGCCAACCCCTGAAAAGTGACTCTGAAAAAGACGACAAGCCCTGCTCCAGTCACACCCGGAAGCTGACTGGTCCCGCACAGCCGAAGCATGAGGAAACTCATCGCGGGACTCATTTCCCTTAAAATTTGTACTTGTACAGTAAGGACTTCAACTGACCTTCCTCAGACTGAGGGTTGTTCCCAGTGTATACATCAAGTTACTGAGGTAGGACAAAAGGTTGCTACGGTCCTATTATTTTACAGTTATTACAAGTGTACTGGAACTCTAAAAAGAACTTGTTCGTATAATATTATTCTATACAAGGTACGTAGCCCAGGAAATGACCAACCTGATGTGTGTTATGACCCATCTGAGCCTCCCATGACCACAGTTCTTAAAATAAAATTAAGGACTAAGGACTAGTGGGAGCTCATAAATGATATAAGTAAAGTGTTAGCCAAAACAAACAAACAAAAAAAGGGTGCCCAAACAAGTTACCTTAAAAGTTGATGCCTGTGCTGTCATTAATAATAATAAGTTAGGAATAAGGTATGGTTCTCTTAATTAGAAAAGAGGCTACATGGCAGAAAATAAGTACATGTGTCATAAATTAGGACTGTGTGAAAATAAATGTAAATACTGGTCTTGTGTCATTTAGGCCACTTGGATAAAAGAAAAAAAAAATGATGAAAAGGATCCAGTCCACCTTCAGAAAGGAAAAAATGGCCCTTCCTATACTAAGGGACAATGTAACCCCTTAGAGCTAGTAATAACCAATCCCCTTGATCCTCGCTGGAAACAAAAGGGGAACGTGTAACCCTAAAAATTGATGGAGCTAGACTGGATCTTCAAGTAAATATCGTGGTTTGAAAAAAAGTTTATAAATGCTGTCCTGAGCCAGTATTTCAAACCTTCTATGAGAAACTAAATGTGCCAGTACCTTCCTAGGAAAAACAAGAAATTTGTTTTTGCAATTAGCCGAGCATGTAGCACGGTCTCTCAATGTCACTTCGTGTTATATATGTGAAGGAACTGTAATAAGAGATCGATGGCCATCAGAAGCCCGAGAAGTAGTACCTACAGATCCAGTTCTTGAAGTTCCCAGCTCAAAAGAATCACCCTGATAATTTCTGGGTCCTAAAGCCTCAATTATTGGACAATATTGCATAGCTGGAAAAGGAAAAGAATTCACTCACCCTGTAGGATGACTTAGTTGTCTGAGACAGAAACTGTATACTGGTACCACAGAAACGGTCACTTGGTGGAGTTCAGATCACACAGAGAGAAATCCATTTAGCAAATTCCCAAAGTTGCAAACTGTGTGAACCCACCCGGAGTCCCACCAGGACTGGACAGTCCCCACTGGATTATACTGGATATGTGGGCATAGAGCTTACGCCAAACTACCTGACCAGTGGGCAGGTAGTTGTGTTATTGACACTATTCAACCACCTTTCTTCCTACTGCCCATAAAAACAGGGGAACTCCTGGGCTTCCCTGTCTATGCTTCCTGCAAAAAGAGAAGCATAGCTATAAGAAAGTGAAAAAATGATAAATGGCCCCCTGAGAGAATCATACAATATTATGGGCCTGCTACTTGGGCACAAGAAGGCTCATGGGGATACCGGACCCCCATTTACATGATCAATCGAACCCTACGATTACAAACTGTCTTAGAAATAATCACTAATAAAACCGGCAGAGCCTTGACTATTCTGGCCCGGCAAGAAACTCAGATGAGAAATGCTATCTATCAAAATAGATTAGCTCTCGACTACTTGCTAGCAGCTGAAGGAGAGATCTGCAGGAAATTTAACCTTACTAATTGCTGCCTACACATAGATAATCAAGGGCAAGTAGTTGAAAACATGGTTAGAGATATGACAAAACTGGCACATGTGCCTGTGCAAGTGTGGCATAGATTTGATCCTGGGGCCATGTTTAGAAAATGACTCCCAGCGCTAGGAAGATTTAAAACCCTTATAATAAGAATTATAATAGTAATAGGAACCTACTTACTGCTCCCTTGTTTGCTACCTGTACTTCTTCAAATGATAAAAAGCTTCATCGCTACCTTAGTTCACCAAAATGCCTCAGCACAAATGTACTATATAAATCACTATCGATCTGTCTTGAAAGAAGACATGGGTAGTGAAAATGAAAGTGAGAACTCCGACTAATAAAAAGAGTGAGAGTCTCAAAAGGGGGGAATAAGAGAGGAGACCACCCCTCATATTGTCTTATGCCCAATTTCTGCCTCCAAAGAAAGAAGAAGTAAAAACTAAAAGGCAGAAATGAAATCCACAGGCAGACAGCCCGGCGCTGCACCCTGGGCCTGGTAGTTAAAGATCGATCCCTGACCTAACTGGTTCTGTTATCTATAGATTACAGACATTGTATAGAAATGCACTGTGAAAATCCCTATCTTGTTTTGTTCCGATCTAATTACTGGTGCTTGTTTTGTTCTGATCTAATTACTGGTGCATGCAGCCCCCAGTCATGTACCCGCTGCTTGCTCAATCAGTCACAACCCTCTCACACGTACCCCCTTAGAGTTGTGAGCCCTTAAAAGGGACAGGAATTGCCCACTCGGGGAGCTCGGCTCTTGAGACTGAAGTCTTGCTGATGCCCCTGGCCGAATAAACCCCTTCCTTCAGTAACTCGGTGTCTGAGGAGTTTTGTCTGTCACTCGTCTTGCTACAGTATAATCAGCAGAAATACTTGAATTAAATCTATATGTAGAAAATGTATTTCTTATACTCAAGAGAAAGGATCTGGACTTTAAAATCATTATGAGGAAATAAGAGATTTGCAAAATGGCAATAAAAAACCCTATTCAATTTTCTTTTTCAAAATGTGAATATAAGTTAAAGAATGACAGATAAAAACAAATGGAAAAGGAATTTAAAATCACTCTGGATTTCGTGTCTACTAAGACTGTACCTCTCTTCTTCAGAGAATGACTAACTTGGTACCTAGGGCTGGAGAGTGGGACACGGTTGCCCATAGCTCGTTACTGGCTCAAAGCCATTATCTGGGAATGAAATATATTGTGACTGCAAAAATAAGAATCTTTCAAACATGTAATGGATTTCACAGAGAAATAAAAAAATATATATATATATGGATTTGGGACTTTGTTTATGTAGGTTGATTGGAAAAATTAAATCTGGTTTCTCTGTCAGAGTTCTGTACAAAACACAAAATAACATAAAATTGGAATCCATTTCTTACCATATTAATGTTGTTAAAGCAAACTAAATATGACCTGAGAAAGACTCCGTACTTTTGCATTTGAGTCCTTGGGGATGAATTGTAATCTAGCTTAATAGTCAAACAAAATTGAAAACCTAACTTAGGAGTATGCGCCTGTAACAATACTGAAGGTTGGCCAGTTCTACAGGCAATATTTCAATCCTTTTATACTGCTAAGTGTTCAAACTGTGTTCAAATAAGGCACACATCAACCTGTAATCAATCCAGCTGATTCTGTACCTTACTGCTGATTTCTGTACGTCATTTCCTTTTTTTTTTTTTTTTTTTTGTCTGTGAATCTTCTGCCACTTGGCTGCAGTGGAGTCCTTTTGAATCTGCTATGACTCTGGGGGCTGCCTGATTCGCGAATACTTCATTGCTCAATTAAACTCCTTTAAAATTAATGCAGCTGAAATTTTCTTTTATCAATGTATAGATGACAATTTTTAAATAGAAGATAGAAAAATTTCCAATAAATGTTAAGATAATTATCTAAATGAAATTGAAAAGAAAGTGATCATATCTTATCTGATCGTCATAAGACATAAGCATGTTCTTTCTCTCAAAATAATGTTGTTGTTTTTCATATTGATTGTTGCAACTTACACTCCCGCCATTAATGCATGAATTTTAATTTGTGCTTCCCACACTGATTAGACTTTGAAAATTTTACCTGAACATGTTGCATTGTTTAATATTTTCACTGACTATGAACAGATTTTCATACCTTGATTTCTATATCAAATTTTTCTTTTGTGATGATCAGCTTAGTTTTTTTCCCTATCCCTTAGTTTTTGTGGTTGTCATTGTTTTTCTGCTGTCTTGCTTTATTTTCATTATTTCTTTGCACACAGTTTAAATGTCTAGGACACCATTTCTTGGCTGACATATGTATTACAGTATTCTTTTTTTCTGCTGGTTTTTCATTTGTGTGTGAACTTTAATACATTTTCTGTCATCGTTTGTGTTTTTTGACTAGGCTTTCATTGTATGTCTCGAATAGATTCTATTTTTGACTTTTTTAGGTAATCTATGTATGCAACTTTAAAAATCTTATAAATTATAGTTTTAAAATATATTCTTCCTGAGTAACATTTTTTCTTGCTAATATTAATGAAATTATTTTGAAACTATGTATTATATTTTCTAAATGATTACTATTGGTGTGATGGATCTTTCTGATTGGTGTGTATTGGTCTCATAGCCAGAAACAATATAATAATTCCCATTCTCATCCTTTCTTCTTTCTTTTTTGGTAGATTCTCCATATAAATGTAAAGATTACTAAATTTATTTTGATAAAGTATTAATTACTAATAGCATTCTCAATTATGTCAAACTGATACATATTTATTTTTGTAAACTTTTTTAAAGTTTAAAATGCCATTATGCTTTTGATAAAATAAAAAATAGTTTAGGCCATCTTCTTTTTATTCTGGTCACAAAAGCAATTTTTATAAGCTATAACTATTTCGGTAAAATTTGTTATATATGTGTGTGTGTATATATGTGTATGTATATGTATGTGTATGTATGTGTGTGTGTATATATGTGTGTGTGTGGTGTGTGTGTGTATATATATATGTAAACATACATATATTAAAAAGATGTCTGAGTCAGGTGTCAGTCAATTTAGAAAGTTTATTTTGCCCAGGCGAAGGATGGGCCTGTGACACAGCCTTAGGAGGTCCTGAAGTCATGTGCCGAAGGTAGTCAGGGTACAGCTTAGTTTTGTACATTTTAGGGACACAGGAGACATCAATCATATGTATACGGAAGGAATACTGAGGCAGTGGTGGGGGTAATTGAGTTAGATGTTGGGGCTTCCAGGTCATAAGTCCATAAGAGACAAAAGGTTGCATTCTTTTGGGTCCTTGATCAGCCTTCTACTGAATGCACAATTGAGTCTGGCTCACTGAATCTGCATTTTTACGTAAGCAGTAGGGCAGAGGAAGCAATCAGATATGCATTTGTCTCCAGTGAGCCTCTGAGGGAAGACTATGAGTTCTGTCTCTCCTCTTTGCACAAGGAATTTTCTTGTGGGCAAATTGTGAGGCAGGTATGTAGTTTTTATCTTTGTAGCAATCTTATTTAGGACTAGAATGGGAAGCAGGTTTGCCTGACATAGTTCCCAGCGTGACTCTTCTCTTGGCTTAGTGATTTTGGGGTCCTGAAAGACTTATTTTTCTTTTCATATATATACATATGAAAATTTATATACACACAGATATACATAAATATATATATATACACATATATGTAATTTTCTTTTAAAAGACATTGACTTCAATGACAGCAGAGGGAGGAGGTATTAACTGTAGTTTAATTTTAAGGATTCTTAATCTGTATTTTTTTCTTCTTGAGTCATTTAAAAATTGTCTAATCCTTTCATATTTTTATAGGCTTTCAAACTTATTTATCAAAGATGCCACTGCATGTAGAAATAGTGACCATGTCTGTATTTATCTCACATTTTATTTTATTTTATTTTGAAACAGGGTCTTGCTCTGTTGCCCAGGCTGGAGTGCAGTGGTAATAATCTCAGCTCACTGCAACCTCTGCCTCCTAGATTCAAAGGATTCTCCTGCCTTAGCCTCCTGTGTAGTTGGGACTACAGATGTGTGCTACCACGCCGGGGTAATTTTTGTACTTAGTAGAGACAGTGTTTCACCATGTTGGCCAGGCTGATCTGAAACTCCTGACCTTAAGTGATCCACCCGCCTTGGCATCTCAAAGTGCTGGGATTATGGGCGTGAGCCACCATGTCCAGCTCACTTTTTAATTTTTAATGTCCTTAGTCTGTTTCTTTTTCCTTTCCTCCTTCCTTCTTCTCTTTATTTTCTTCTTGCTTATCTCTCTAGAAGTGTGTATAAAAATAAAAATCACAAGTTTCTGCTCTCAATTTCTGGAAACTGCCTGTGCAGAGAATGCGATCAGTGACTAGGTCAGGGGTATTCTGTAATTGACCACTGTTAAGGAAACTAGAAGAAAATTACCTCTTTGCTGTTCTAGAAAGATCAAGAAAAAGTGCAGAAGGGTAGATATGGAACCAGAGAAATAAGTGTTGCTAAATGACATATCTGTGTGTGGCTGACTTATCCATGAGTTAGTTCTGAGCTCATACATTCTGTTCTTGCAAGCTGCCAGCCTAGGGTAGGTATTGAACCAGAGAAATAGCATTTTTAAATGACATATCTATCTGTGTGTGGTTAACTTATCCATAAGTTAGTTCTGAGCTCATACATTCTGTTCTTGCAAGCTGTCAGACTGTACAAAAAGATCTGAATTTGTTTTATAAACATCCCATGGGTGATAAAGGCCCACCATTGAGGATAGACTGTGTAAACTCAAAGATTGACATAAATTTTAAAACAGCATTGTTAAAAATAAGAACTTATCAAAAAGAGGATCTTAAAAAAACAACATTAGAAAGGTCATTTATAACACTCTTCTCCAACTTCGTAGTCTGTATTTTTGTTTGTGAAAGCATTTTTCACCAGCAGATGAGCCAAAAATAGGTATCTGATACCAAGTAAAAGACTGCTTGCTCAGTGTTATTGCTTCCAAAGGAGACTTTTTGGATGAGCATCAAGACCTTTTAGGGATTTTTGCAAATATTTATTGGAGAAAGTATAACTTGATGTGTTAGCTATAGCAGAACTAAAACTCAAATGATCAACACCTACTTATGTGTTTTTTAATGTTCTGAACTCTGAAAAAGTAGAGAAATTCTATATACACAATGTGAAGGATTTTAGTCTATCTAAAATAGAATCATAATAAATTTATAAACTGGCAATTTTCATGTTTGGAGCCCATTCTGAGGAATTTATCACTGTAGACCCTTTAAGATTTTGCTTCTCCTCTCTTACCTTTTAAATTTTTTATGATATTTTGTCTCAGTACGGTATAAACAAAGAATATCTGTAAGGAAGGCCTAAGACTAATGCTCATATCTTCAGAAGCTAATATTTATGGAAATGAAGAATAAATAGGTGATGCAAAAGAAAGAACACAAAATTTTGCAGAGAATTTTGGGACATGATAAGCCTTTATCTAGAACATCACAATGTGGGGAGAAAAAAAAATAAATTCTTTTGGGCATGTATGTGGAAGGTATTATACATAGACATATACAAGATCCTGAAGATGAATAAACATTTTACTTCCTCAGTGGGTGGGGTATGGTCATGGGTTTGCAGATAATTTCACTAGAGAGCATGACACTATTTTGAAAGACTGATATGGTACTAGAAACAGAGACTATAACACAATTTTGTGAACCTTTGGGATGTTAAATATCTTATCCTTCCCTTCTCTTGACTCATAAGCAGTAGAGTTCATGGAATCAGCTGGTGGGTCTGAACTAAGTAATAATGAATCCATCACCTTTTATTATTCTAGCTTGTATCTCTAAGATGAGGTGGCCTATAAAAACACTGCTTTATACTTTAGGGTTCATCTCTGTGTTCATCTAGACATTTCTTTTTGAAGAATGAAATTTACTTGAATATAAATGCTTTCAATAAATATTATATCATATTTTATCTGAAATCCAGCCTATGTTAACTCAAGATTTTATAACGTTATTTCCACTTTTGCCAGTTTCAGCTCTCTAAAATCAATTTTACACAATACTTGCAAAAAAATAAGGTTCACTTATTCTTGCAGACTCCTCAGATTGCCTCACAGTTCTCTGCTTTATTTTTATTTTTATTTTTAGAATAAACAGTTCCAAGTCTCTGTCTTCTGAAATGCTTAACTCTGTTTGTTCAAAAGATCATATTGAGAGAGTAATGCCTCAAGAAAAGACTGGAAATTTCCTGAAAAGTGTCCTAAGCCTACCTCGGTTGCTCTTTTGTTTTGTTTTGTTTTTTCCTTTGTTTAAGGTGGTCGTGCTGAGAATGGAACACTATTTTTCGTTGTTGTTGTTCATGGGTAAGTTGGGATTGAAAGTTATCAAAACAAAATCAGTTATTCTGGAAGCAAGATATAAACAGCATGAACTAGCTTTTCTCCTTTTCTAATTGTTAGAGAAAAAGGCTGAGTGAGCATCAGTCACAAACTTCTGTAAAGAGGAAAGAAAGTATGATAGCATTAGAGAAGGTCATGTGTCACTTGCTGTCTTGGCTCTCTTAGTAATACAAGTAAAAGGAAAAACACCTTTGTACATGGATTATGATGTCAAACAATCAGTCTATTTGAGAGAAGAATTACAGATTTTAATCTAATTTCTGCCTATATTTTTCAATGCATATATATAAGATAGTTATAATGTGATCTTATTGTACTCAGTTAATAAAAACCAAAAAGACTAAGGAGATGAATTCTTAGAGGTTCTGATTAAATCAATAACTAAATTACAAAAGTAAATATTTAGGAGGCCATCTTTTGCTCAGTGTGCCTCTGCCTTCAAAGAAGAGTATCTGAGTGAGCATCCAGAGCTTTTGGAGACTGTCCGTATTGTATCGGCAAGAGAATGTAACTAAGTATTTTTCCTGGAGCCTCTTAAACTCTTAATTGTTCTGAGTATGGAAATGGAGAACATCTTCTCTGAAATATTATAAACTCTATCCTTTCAGGAAAGGTTAAAAAGCAAGGACAAATATGCAGTAGGTCCTTGCTGTCACACAGCAAAGCCACTAACCTCACAGCACTTTTTAAAATTTATTTTTTAATCTAGAGATTATCTTTTCAAAAATAGCCAGAAATTTAATAGTAACAATCTAAATGTTTTATTTCTAATATTAAGACTGTTTATAGGCACAACATATGGTATGAAAATATTGGCTAATTTTTTATGGACAATGTTCTGAATGAACAGCCTGTCTTTCTACTATCTACTACTTCCATTTGTATGAAAATTTGCTGAAACTATCATCTATTACAGAATATCACCAGCTTTATTTAATGAGAGGAGTTGCTGCTCGAATGCAACCTAAAATGTTTTGCTTCATGAAGCAAGTTCAGATTTAGATTCAAACTCATTAAATATTTCAAGAGTGTATTATGATAACAAACTAGAGGAGAAATTGCCAGGTTTTACTGTTCGGAAAATTAGGGAGCAGGAATGATTGATGTAAGTCCCTATGGCCTTTAAAGATAAAAGTAAGTTTGCATAAAACTAGGGTTATGCTAGCGGGTAGAGAAATACTGAATGCTATTACAAAGACAGGTGAATAGATAAAGATATACAGCTCAATATCCCAATGCCATAACAGAAATTCTGGAAGCAGTTAGCTCTTGTGGCTAAGATAACTCATTGTTCAAGAGCAATGTTAGATATGTTTGGGCCTTTCAAACTGATAGAATAAATTAAATTAAAGTAGATCCCTGAGTGTTGTACTTCAGGTTATGCCTTGTACATCCAAGAAATGTATACAGTACAAATAAAAGGTGATGATTTATTATTTCAGTATATATTCATGATATGCAGAATCAATCCTAGGCTCTATGGTAGACACAAAGGATACACAAAGTTTAGAAAGAGGCTTGAGGAATCACAAATGCAGGGCCCAACATTCCATTCTGACAATTAACTGAGAATGTTCCAGAATTTAACATTTTAAACAGGAAGTTGTTAATTAAAGCTACAGAAAAACTAACATTCTCTAGTCTCTTATATATTTCTCCAGCATGAATTAGCCAGAGGCACAGCAGAATTGAAGAGTGAGGATTGCTATCCTTCCACATAAGCAGTTCAAATGCAATGTTTCATTGCCAGGTCTTCAGAGAAAAGGATGTGGTGACATCAGTCAAATCTTCATTGACCCTCTCTCTCTCTCTTTGTCCTACAAGAGAGAAGTGACTATTTAGAGGAATCATAAGGATACCTCTTCAATGGTGGTTCAACTGCTGCAGGACATAATACTTCAGTTGTTTATTTGAAAGTTAAGCTTGTTAACAACTCAGTTCCTATAATACTGACCTCTAGTGGTCATGGCCTATGGTCAATTATTCCAGTGGCACTTTTCCATAATGTTTGCTATAAATAGAAACATGTTCATTATAATTTCACTTTCCTCAAGACCCCCTTGTACTCCTAAAAATTATTGAAAAACACAAAGACTTTTTTAAGTATAGGTTTTATCTACTGATATTGATCATAGTCAAAGTGGTGTCCCATCACTGTTGTACATTAAGACACATGTCACCCTCAGTTGGAAGCAATGAAAAGCAAACATTTTCCTTTTTCTTTTTTTTTTTTTTAAATCAGATAGCAGCAGCAGCTACTTAAATATCTTTTTTCCAAGCATTAGTAAATTATGGGATAACAAGGGTTGATGTGAGAACAAAGAAGAAATTAGCAAAAAAATCAGAAGTTCAGCCAGTAGTAAGTGAATATTTAAAAACAATATAAATGAACTATTCTTATGATAAATTATAATTATTTGAGAAGAATTTGAGGATGTTGGGAATATTAGTAGAGTAGGTAATATTGGGGCTAGAAAAAATGCTATTTAAAAAAGACTTTTTATAATAATTTTTCATGCTTTTTATACTTTCAGGAGTAGTCTTGTTGACATGAATTTATAGATTCCTGTGAGACTTTCAAAACATTTAAAAATCATATCCAAAGATAAACATTACTAATACTGCATCTGCTGCTATTACTGCTACTATTATTATCACTACTACTATTACTACTACTAACAACTAGCATTAATTGTCCTCCCACTACTGTTTTGAGCCTTTGTTTTCTTACTCAAATTATTCTTAACTCCTTTAACTACAGAAGAAACTAAGAAATGTGACCAAGAACACCAAATAATAAGTGCAAAGATGAAGTGAGCTCCACATGTTCTGATTGTTGTTTTCATCTCTCAGTGGCCTTTGCTCATTGAAGAAGTATTAATGTTCAAATATTTTATATAGGTCTCAAGTGTCTCATTTCTATGCTTCAAATATTATGCTTGGACAAAAGTGACTGCTCCACCAGAAAAAAAAAGGTTTCTGATCGGTTTAAATAGTACAATTTATGGAAATCCTTTATGAAATTTAAAAATATACATGGAGTCTTTGTAAATCAATATGAGGTTGAGCATATATAGAAGAAAAACAAAAATAAGTACATTTATTTTTGGCAATTTACTTCAGGGTTCTTAACAAATCCTTAAATTTCTCATCTACTCAAAGGCAGCCAGGTGTAGTGGTTCATGTCTGTAATTCCAGTCACTTGGGAGGCGGAGGCAGGAGGGGTTGCTTAATTACAGGAGCTCAAGGCTGTATTGTGCTGTGATTGTGCCTATGAGAAGCTGGTGCTTTCAGGCCTGGGCAACAAGGCAAGACTCCATCTCTTAAAACAAATTGTATTTCACGCCTGTAATCCCAGCACTTTGGGAGGCCGAGACGGGCAGATCATGAGGTCAGGAGATCGAGACTGTCCTGGCTAACACGGTAAAACCCCGTCTCTACTAAAAAATACAAAAAATTAGCCAGTCGTGGTGGCGGACGCCTGTAGCCCCAGCTACCCGGGAGGCTGAGGCAGGAGAATGGCGTGAACCCGGGAGGTGGAGCTTGCGGTGAGCCCAGATGGCACCACTGCACTCCAGCCTGGGCGACAGAGCGAGACTCTGCCTCAAAAAAAAAAAAAAAAAAATTGCTTTTAAAGGCCGTATCAAATTTTTGTTGTTGTAGTTGTTTTTGTTTTCGGGGTGTGTGTGTGAGAGAGAGAGAGAGGGAGTTTCCCTCCTGTTGCCTGGAGTGCAATGGTGCAATCTCGGCTCACGGAAACCTCCGCCTTCTGGGTTCAAGCAATTCTCCTTCCTCAGCCTCCAAGGTAGCTGGGATTACAAGCATGAGCTACCACGCCTGGTTAATTTTGTATTTTTAGTAGTTATGGGGTTTCTCCATGTTGATCAGGCTGGTCTCGAACTCCCGACTCAAGTGATCTGCCCTCCTCGGCCTCCCAAAGTGCTGGGATTACAGGTGTAATCCACCCTCCCAGTCTGAAATTTAACAATGGCATTATTATAAGAATTAAATGAATCAGTAAAGGTCTTAATAGAGAGAAGATTATCTTTAATAAATTGTATTCCTGTTTATAGTAGTGGATAAAGTAGTAGTAATAATGGAAGTATACCAGTGGTAGAAGAGTAGTGGTATAGCATAGTTAGAGAGAAAAATATTATTATTTTACTATTTTTTTTGAAAAAAAGTCAAATCCATGAACGAATTTATACCCATATTTTTCGACTTAGTATTTTGTATATTTTCTCTTTTCCTCGCACCTGTATGTGCTCAAGTCTCAGTGTGAATTCTTTACATTTTAAATTTTCTGAAACTGAATATGCATCTGAAAGCAATATCTCCCCAATATAGCTAGAATTTGTGTTTGTCTGTTTCTTCTTACATTATATTGACTTAAAAAGAAAACCTTTAGGTGTTATATGTATCATTTTACAGTCTTGTTTTCAATCATCTCTTCATTTTTCATTCCATTTACATGTTCCTAAAATATATATTTAAGAGTAATGTTTTGAAAGGTTTTACCATATATTATTTAAAAATACTTTCTAATGTTGCATACTCAGGTTATTTTTAATTTTCACTAATATGAACATAACAACTTTATCATTTCGCATAAATCTTAGTGAATAGCTCTTCTTTCAATTCATGTTGAGATGATTTTTATTAGTGGAATTTTATTTCAAATGATATAAATGTCTTATTGGGAAGAATGATTTTCTTTACTTTTAATTTAACTTTGAATTTTGAAAGATATATATAAATATACATATATAAACTTTTTAAAGAATATAAACAAGATACAAATAAGCAAAAGATGATTATCTTACCAATTATAAGTAGTTAAGGACATCTGCATATTTTTTCTAACAATACTATTTTTAGTCACATAGAACACAATATTCTTAATTTTTAACTTAATAGTACATTATAAATAGGAATTGTACCTTTGAAAATACTTACACTGTATTCATTTGTTGTTGTTGTTTTGAAATTATTTTTCTTTCTAAACATTTTTTTCCCTGTACAATCTTATGGGGCACATGTGAACTTTTGTTCCATGTATACAATGTATAGTCATTTAGTCAGGATATTCAGGATTTCTGTCATCTGAATATAATACATTTCTGTTAACTATAGATACTCTAATATGCTGTGAAACATGTAAGAACTATATTCTACTTGTACCTTAATATATTTAAACTCTAGTTTTGTTATTGGATATTTCAGTGTTTCCAATTTCTCATTTCTAATAGTCCATGATATATATAAATTTAGGTAAGTCATATTATAGTAATATCAAAATAAATTCCGCAAAATAGAATTTCTTGGAAAATGTGCATGGATATTGTAAGGCTCTCTTTCTATATATACACACATATACACACACACACATAAACATATACATATATACACACATTTACATATACATATATACACACATATGCATATACATATATACACACATATACATATACATATTTGTGTGTGCGTGTGTGTGTGTATCACAATCTGCAGAAAGATATTTACAATTCTGCTTTAACCAGCATCTTCTAACTTTGAAGATGATTTTGCCCAGATATATTTTCTTTCTTTATATATTATCAATTTCCAAAAATAAAGTTCTGAGCTATATGAATCAGAACCAGAAATTGTGGGAAAATGCTTAAAGTTTATTTTTTACTGTTTTGCTTTTTGTTTTGTGGTTTTTGTCTCTTTAAACTGATCAGAAAGACTTAAACTTGCTTCTGAGAAAGTGGGATGTGACCAGGAGGTAAGTAATAGTGAATGTAGCAGAAACTGTTCCCCAGTCCCAGCCCAATACAGTCAGTTGAATTAGAGCACAAATCCAGGTCCTGAAGGTTGAGTGACGCATAGTGAGAAAAGAAAAGCATGCATATGAGTTAGAGGATGTGTGACTGTGTTTCTAAAATTGAGCCAGAATATCTTGTAATTATGTCTTTGCAGGAAATAAAAAAAAAAAATCTTTATTTTAAATTATGTCTTAGTAGGCTATCAGAATTCAGCTTGGTTTTCCATTTGATTATGGAGTTTCAGCCTTTCCCAGTATTTGATTCTTCACAGGAACACCAGCAAAATCCTACTGTGTAGCCAAAAACCTCCATTTAATCATTATATCTTCAAAATTGGTTTTACATTAGTGTGAAGAATCTAAAACAAGATTTTATTTTTTATTAGCATGGAGATAATTATGTAAAGCTAATATCATTCCAGGATGAGAAACACAATACTATTTCCAGCGCTGGAGGTATTAATAGATGAAGCCATCCTGTATGACTTTTGTGAAGATGGAGAGGATTGTCATAGAATATTCACCATTTATAATATTATCTCATATCATCTTAGTATTTGTGTTCCCTAAAAATTAATATGTTGAAATTCTAACTTCCAATATGATAATATTAGGAGGTAGGGATATGAGGAGGTGATTAGGTCATGAGAGCAGTACCCTCACCTATTGGATTAATGTTCCAATATCTACTGGATTAATGCTCATCTATTGGATTAATCCTCATCTATTGGATTTATGCTCTAGGGCCTTATGAAAGAGGCCCTAGACAGACTCTGTCCCTTCTAGCATGTGAGGATACAGCAAGAAGGCATTGTCCATGAGGAAGCGTACTATCACCATACACCAGATCTGCCAGCGCCTTGATCTTGGACTTCCAGTACCCGAAACTGTGAGAAACAAATTTCTGTTGTATATAAGCCACCCAGTTTAAGCTATTTTTTGTTGTTGTTGTTACAGAAGTCTGAATGAATTAAGACATTATTTCTAATAAAATTTTGTAAAATATTAAAGCAGCCATTCTTAAGTTGCTCTTATAATTTTTATGGGTATATAGATGTGTTCTCATAAATTTTAATGCTTAATAGCTTATTTTGATGATATATGGTTTGTTTCCCAAGTTTATAGGAAGATTGCTTGTTATTACTTCCCTGGGATATGGCTCCCCTGAATATCACATAAGAAAGAGGATCTTATTTTTATTATTTTTTGTAACTTGTTTTTTATAATGCAACACAGAATTAAATTATATTAGTTTCTAAAATAGTAATGACAAACTCTATAGGTGGAATTGATCCTAATTAAAGTAATTGATTAATGTGAATATTTAGTTCATTTATAATATTTCTGAAACTTCACATGCATTTGATAAGTTCATTTTACTCATAAACAGCAAATATTAAAACTTAAAAAGGTACAGCCACGGTACCACCTACGTGGGTTGAATAAAATTTCACTTAAGAAAATAGTGCTTCCATGCATAGCTTTTTCCAACAAAATATTTGTTCTTAAAATGCTATGGATAATTCATTGAAATGAGGATATTAATGAATGGCAGATTATATTTTTTTTAATAAGATCCTTCGTATTGATTTTTTAAAAGACACCAGGAAATACTGGCTGGCACCAGGACTGAATGAAATTAAATATAATACGCAATTAGTATATGTCTTATTCACTCACTCTGTATGTTTCTATTGAATCCCTTCTGTGTACAGATCAATGTGTTGAATGCACGTGAATAAAACATTCTTCCCATTCTTAAGTATTTTACAGTCCAGCTGGGAAGACACAAATTTAATCTGACAGATGATATAATATATACTCCATGTAGACCTTAAAAGCGAAGAAATATTTTTTAAAATTCCAAGGGTAAATCACTACTTGGGAATTAGAAATGGCATATTAGGGACAGAATTGGAACTATAGTTTGAAAATTGGTGAAGAGGTAATACAAGTCCTTTAGGCCTGAAATGTAGTTAAGTAGCTCTGACCTATATTTATTCACATGGACTCAGTCACTAAATAATAATTTATTTAACTAAATCATTCATATGGGAGACAAATTAATGACCCTCTAGTAACCTCTTGAACCAGGGACACACCCATACATTAGCATATCGTATAAAAAGAAACATTAATCTTTATAGCATTGATGCGCTCTACAATTCTCTAAGCTTATTTTTAAAACTAATATTGAATATTTATTAGCTAATGTTAACTTTGTAAGCCCCTTGAGGTAGGCAAGGCAATTTTAGATAACCCTGTGGAACAGGTGAGGCAAATTTTAAAGATGTGAAAACTGATGTCATGAGAGGCCTAAATGGAAATACCTCCTAAGCACAGGCTTGGGAATTCAATCCAGGTATTTTGACCCCAGTTTAATTTCTTCTTTTACTATACCACACTGCCTCTTTCAAATAGGTTTAGCATTTGGATACTATGTTCTGTTATTAAAGCAGCTCACCACCCATCTTTTATATGGGGTAGAAAATAGGCTTAAGCCTCTCCAGGGGAGCTCTTAACCTGGAAAGGAAGGAAATGCATCACAGGTGAAAGACAGCAGAACAATGTGACCTGCTGCTAATTTGCAGTGGTATTCATTTGGGTGGGATTTGACATTTCTGGGTAGATGTATATTTGTGATTGATATTTCATTCTTTAAAGCACAGCCTTTAAAACAGCTGTGAAATGCCAAGTTATTAATTTACACGTTGCAAAATGTAGTGTTAGGAAACCGATTTACATCTTTCCAAATTCAACCCCAGGGATACTAGGCTTTTGAGATCAGCACATCATGAAGAAGATTATCCCAATCAGCATAACTCTAAAAATTGCTGCCCAACGTTCAGCTCTGCATATAGCCAAAGGGATGAAAAAGGTGGTCAGGTGTGGTCACAGTAGATACAGTCAAAACAGAAAGACATATATACTTTGCAAGGTGGGACAGGGAATATTTTTTTCTTTCATGTATGTATTTTTTTTGTTTTAGACTTAGTTTATTTGGGGGGTGTATGGGACTGACTATTTAACGTATTCTTTCTTGAAATAGTAAAACAATCTCTTGAGCAGAGGGCTTCGTTTTAAATAACATGTAAAACCTGTTTTACAGATCTTCTCCCTGCAATGTATTCATTATTCTTTTTTTGTTCTTCACAGAGTAGATGCGAATACATAACCATGAAAATAAGTAGCACTAGCAAATCATGCCTTAGGCATTCTTAAAATGAAACACTACATGAAACACTTTCATAATGAAGCTTTTGAAAGCCAACCTGTGAATTGATGTCTAAATTGTACTGGAAACAATACATACTTGAAAATTGCACTGGAGTTTAAACAATTTTTAACTACCTCCCAACATTTTTTTTTTCATGTTTAGAGGTTTATATGAACTGGGACATTGATTATATGGTAAAATATTTACGTGGACTTTTTATTCATTTATCGGTATTGAAAACGAATAAGAATACCAAAGCAAATAAAGATATGTCTCTTTAACATAACGATATCACTTACTATGTTCTTGACTTGCCGACATTTTAAAGGGTAAAGAAACAAAATATTTGTTCAGAAATACGTTACAAAACTCAAATATACTAGTTGCTTACTGAGCAATTTGAATCTTCATAGCAAAGCAAAATATTTTAGCCGGGATAAAAATATAGAAAAAAATAAAATTTTAATTTGTGTTATTTGAAAATCTTAAATATCATAAAAATATGTATATTGCAAATGATGACATGTTATCAGTTGGATGAGTAAGGTAATGATGAGTGAATATATCATAAGGAAAATATTGCTGCCTATTTCTCGGGATGCCTTATCATGGTGGCATAAGTTAGACCACTAAAGGACACATGTGTGCCATAGCAACTCGGATTATTCCCACATTTGCTGTTTCAAAAATACATTGTGCTTTCACATTTTATTGAAATGCACATTAATATATTCATAATACAATTATGGTTAAGCACATGACAACTGTTTGAAAACAATTAAGTAGAAATTTTAAATTGTCAAGTGAAAATATTCTTCAAAATTAAAACTCGACTTTTTCTTATTGCCCCTAGACATGTCCCCACTATCAAATCCCAGAAGAAAATCGAATGTATTCCTTGACATGGCTTTGCTTTTGGTGTTCTAAAGACAATATAGGAAATCACTATCTGATGTTTAAAGATTATTAAAATGTCTGGCCAAAAATAGTAAAGAACTGTCAAGTAGCTAATTAATATGTTTTTATATTTTAGGATACTTATCCATTGGTGAAGTCCTATAAACATTAGGTAAAACCTTCATCCAATGCTAGATTTAAAAAATGAAAACTATTTCTCTTATTAACTGAACCACAATAATATTGGTTGAAGTTACATTTACTGAATATTAACCAAGTACCATTCCCAAGTACCACATTCTTGGCTTGTCTGCAAACTTTTAAGTCATTCTATGCGGTAATTGCTATTTTATTTATATTGCAAAACTGAAAAATGTCTATGCAGGCACAGTAGCTGTATTAACATTGCAGAGATAGAAAGTGTAAGGCGAGCACGGAATCCAATCTGATTATACTTGAAAGGGGAATCTCAGGAACACTATGCTCCATCTTCCTCATCTTTGTAAGAGGATTTGCTCCATCACTGAGGGGTAAAATGTTCATGTTTGCATCACTTACAGATATTACTGTTTGTTTAGTTGTATTAATTTCCCTCACTTTTATGTTAAAAAAAGAAGCACTAAAATAATGCAATTTAGTTTGCTCTCTCTTGTTTTACTTGTCTATCTAGGTTGCATCCAATATATAACCAATTACAAAACACTGAAGTTGGCTGGCATTAAGTAGCTTATGGAACAGCAGAGCTAACAGGTGGATACATCACACACTTTACATGTTTTTTCCCTAAGGATATATAGATAGGAGAAAAATATGTCAAAAGAGACTAGAAAATGGCTAGTTCCCAAGTGGGTGGTCCTAGCTTACATCAATTAAAATAATACAGTTATTCTAGTATTTCCCATTTTATTACGTAATTTTTCAAATAGTTATCTTTGTCAGAAATTATGTGATACAGAAGGTTCTAGAAAAAAGAAATTGATAGGAAAAAGTAATATGGAGACAGGTATAGAAACAAAATAAAACAGCCATATTCTCAGTGATGACTATTTACTATTTTTTTAGTTTTCTTTAATGTTTTTTTTCTATAAATATCACTCGCTTCATCATCTTGCATAAACAAGCAAATATTACATACAATACATTAACAAAAATTACCGTTCTTGGAAAGTTCTAAGAGCTTTCCATATCTTAAAAAATTTAATACTCAAAACATCTAATTGGTTAGATATAATTAATTTCCTCATTTTTTATCAACATAGGAAATAAAGAACACACATTCTTTTTCCACACACATTTTATTTCTTTTTTATTTTTTAGTTAAATAAATCTTATTTTAGCATTAACTTCTTGCCAAGTAAGGTAACTCGATAACAAGTATTTGATTCCACCTAGGTTTTGTGACTTTACATCCACCACAGAAGACCATTTAGTCTGAGAGATCTCCATTGTCCATCACTGTTTCTGTGAAGTTTTCTTTAACTGGTAAATTCTGTACTTACTATCTATAAGCAATGCTTAGGGTCAGCCTTTCTCAGGCATTCCACAGTTAAGTTTCATTTTCCTAGGAAATAGTGTTAGCTAATGTACCCATAAGTTTAGTTATGTAAAATAAAGGAGTTTATGCCAAATTGATTCCCTTCTTTGCTGTTAGGAGATGCTTAGTGGTATTTGGGAGGTAAATCAATTGCAGGTCAGTAGTTTTAACTTCTCCCTTTCTAATTGTGCCAGATGAAAGAATATCAATAAACTTTTCAGGGGGTGAGGGTGCAGGCAGTGGTACAAGGAAGTGACACTTACGCTCTTAAGGTTCTGACGATATACGTACACATATGTGTGTGTATATGTATACGTATATGTATATGTATATATATTTTTATTTATTTATTTTAGGCTGGAGGCTGGAGTGCAGTGGCGTGATCGCGATCTCGCCTCACTGGCCTCCGCCTTCCGTGGTCAAGTGATTCATTCCCCTGTTTCAGCCTTCTGAGTAGCCGGAACTATAGGCACTGGTGCCACCACGCCCAGCTAATTTGTGTATTGTTTATAGAGACGGGGTTTTGCCATGCTGGCCAAGCTGGTCTCGAACTCTTGACCTCACGTGATTCACCCACCTCGACCTCCCAAAATGCTGGATTAAAGGTCTGAGCCACCGTACCCCGCCAGTATTCTTGATCTGAGTGAAGCTTACACTGATGTGTTCACCAAGTAAAAGCTCATAGGACTGTGCGTAAGATTTGTGCACTTTTTACTCTATATGTTATCCTTCAATGAAATTATTTCCTTCAAAAGTTACTAGAAGGTTACTTGAAAATGACTGAGAAAATGAGAAAGCTAAATGAGCACTGCTAAGAGTGATAATATATATGTATAAGAAATATTTGCCAAATTTAATGTGAAAAATGTTATGGAAAAGTTTTCAAAAGAGTTATATTTTCATTTGTGATTTCATTTTTTCCATTTGTGATTCCTTATGATTTTCATTGCAGCATTAACTTGATAGTCTTTTTTTCACAGGTAATAATCTGGTCAACTAGTTGTATTCCGACTGTTTCTTGTAAGCCTTAAAAAGATTAGATTTGATCACTTTTCATATTATTTGGGAAGGAAGTAAAAGTGAATGTGAAGTAATTTTGAGGTTTAAGTTGATACCTAGGAAGAAGGATTGACCTAGTTTGTGCTGAAATTATAATCCCACCGATTTCATAACTGTAAATATAAACAACGTATATTTTCAAAAGTATTTTCAAAATAGGAATTACTGTGAGGGACATTGTTGTTTTTATTTTTCTTTTCTTTTTTCTCAAATAGCACATAAATGGATGTAGATTAACATATAGAAGTCGGCCAGACACGGTGGCTTAGGTGGGAGGCCGAGGAGGGCGGAGGCTGAGGCAGGCGGATCACTCTATGTCAAGAGTGACAAGACCAGCTTGGCCAACATGGTGAAACCCCCATCTCTGCAAAAATAATACAAAAATTAGCTGGGCGTGGTGGTGGGCCCCTGTAATCCCAGCTATCACTCAGGAGGCTGAGGCAGGAGAATCGCTTGAACCCGGAAGGCGGATGTTACAGTGAGCTGAGACCACCCACTGCACTCCAGCCTGGGTGACAGAGCCAGACTCTGTCTCATTAAAAACAAGTAAATAGCCGGGCCCTGTGGCTCATGCCTGTAATCTCAGCACTTTGGGAGGTCGAGGCGAGCAGATCACCTGAGGTCAGGCATTCGAGACCAGCCTGGCCAACATGGTCAAACCCTGTCTCTACTGAAAATACAAAAATTAGCCGAGTGTGGTGGCCCAGGCCTGTAATCCCAGCTACCCAGGAGGCTCAGGCAGGAGAATCGCTGGAACCCGGGAAGCAGAGGCTGCAGTGAGCCGAGATCATGCCACTGCACTGAAGTCTGGGGCACAGAGCAAGGCTCCATCTCAAAAATAAAAACAAAATATAAAAGTAAATAAATAATATATATCAATAAAATTGAGTAATTTAAATTATTAAAAGATAGATAATTTAAAAAAATTTTTTCAAAATCCTGAAGGAGACTATAAACTAGAATATAGTAAGCAGCTGTTATCAGACAAAAATAAGAATTATAGGGCCCTAGAGAATTTTAATAGCATAACAGATACTTTTGGTGTTTGAACAAAATATGAGATAAAATACTCTACAATGTGAAAATATTTACAATTAGGCAAATAATTTAAGCATTTAGTGGCCATTTAATTAAGTGAATATATACAAATTAATAGTGTGTTAGTCATATAGTGAATATATATATATAATGTTAACATAGAGTGTCTTTTTTATATAATCTTCCATACAACTGAAAGTACTATTAAAACATGTAGTTTAAAATCCAATATTAGGCCGGGGGCGGTGGCTTATAATCCCAGCACTTTGGGAGGCCGAAGCGGATGGATCTCCATCTCAGGAGACCGAGACCATCCTGGCTAACACGGTGAAATGCCGTCTCTACTAAAAATACAAAAAATTAGCTGGGTGTGGTGGCGGGCGCCTGTAGTCCCAGCTACTCGGGAAACTGAGGCAGGAGAATGGCATGAACCCGGGAAGCGGAGCTTGCAGTGAGCTGAGATAGCACCACTGCACTTCAGCCTGGGCGACAGAGTGAGACTGTGTCTCAAAAAAAAAAAAAAGCATTGGAGTTTGTATCTCTTGTAGGCGTGAGGATATATGCTTTTACTGAAGAAATAGTAAGAGAGTTGACACCTAGGAACTAAGGTTAGGGTGTGTTAGGAACAACAAAATTATCTGAAACTTGTCCCAAACTCTAATTAAAATAAAAAATGAATCCAAAATATCCATATAGTAAAAGGAATCATAAATATAAGGCCACACTAAAAAGGAGTCATGAGTAATAAGGGCTATCTGTTTCATTTTTGATTAAACTTTTTCGGGCCCACTTACACATATTATACAAGAGGAAAAAAAAGAAAAGGTTGCAAATTATTAGTGCATATATGATGACATAATTATATATCTATAACAATATTCATAGGTTAATTTATGTATTTAATTAATATAGACTTAGTTTTATACATGTTTTTAAATTTTTATGTTTCATGGCATAGACTGCTCCCTTAAACGGTTTTTTTATCTCTTACTTCCTTGTTTTTTCCCATTATTACTTTGGCTTTTCAAAAGCTGCGATTACTTTACAGACATCTTTGTATTCTCAACTCTTCCTTATGCATGCATAATGAACCATTTGCTAAATTTTGCACAAGGGATTTAATATATCTATTACCTAGTATAGTCTATTTAAAAAACAATTGCCTTGATAAAAATGCCAAACATTTGAAAGAAAGTAAAAAAGGCAGTTACGAGACTCTCTCTCTCTATATATATATAAACACACACACACATATATATAATATACCAAGCACATAGGTAAAAGTTAGCTTCTGTAATGAAACAATGCACTCAAATCTTTATCTAATTTTTAATCTAATTTTTTAGCAAATAACTTATCAGAGCAAATGTGCTTAAGTAGTGCTAAAGATGCTTAACTTTTCTCAAAATAAATTAAAAGTATTATTTTTAGTTTATTCCAAATTGTGTATGGTGTAATTTGGTTAATTAAGAAAACTATATCATCTTACATTACATATTATATGCACATATAGAAGTATGTGATTATATAATTGTTTATTATTGAGAAAATAAGAGCATTGATATATATTAAGAAAAATGGATATAGAATTATTAAAGTATACTTATTACTCTGTTAGATTAATGCAACTATTGGTTCAGTATATATATTTTAATTTCATCTCTGTCTACCAAACATGTAATTTATTATAAATAGTACATATTAAATTAGAAAGATGATTAATTTATATATTTTCTCTCTAGACATATGGAGTATAAAATAAGTAACACATATATTTAAGATTAAAACTATCTTCTTCTATTAATTAATATTTTCTAAGTGGCTAAAGAATCTATTTTCTTAAAAGTGTATGGTTGCCTTGTTTTAAACAGCAATAAAACACATTTATATTAATAAACAGAACAAGAAGGAACATCCATATAATGGAATAACATTTACAAATAAGAGTTTGAGCTATTAAATCACACAAAAGCAAGGCTAAATCTTAAATGCACATAGTTAAGTAAAAGAAGCTAGGCTCAAAAAGCTATATAATGTGTGTTTCTGACTGTATGACATTCTGGAAAGGGTAAAACTATGAAGATGGTAAACAGAGTAGTGGTTGAAAGGGGTTGTTTTTTAAAACTGGTGTTATGTTATATATTGTTTTTGTTGAGGTGGTTGTATTTAATATGTAGAGCACAAGGAAACTTTAAGGCCCTGAAAATATTTTGTCTTATTATGGTAGTCAATACTATGCAAGTGCCAAAACCTATAAAAATTTACAGCACAAAGAATGAGTGCTGAATGCATGTAAGCAAAAACAAAGATATTTATGAGTCTGAGGGATCTGAAGATGGAGTGCAGAATGTGATAAAAGAACCTAACTATTGCAAATAAATGAAACAACCACAATAAAGGAGAAAGACAGAAAAGGTGTTGACTTGGATAACTTTAGGTATGAATGAATACTGTAAGAGCACAGTAAAAAAAAAAAAAAGAAAAGAAAAAAAGAAAAAATACTGGACTCCCATTGTAAAGTTATTTTCTGCAGAGGGAAGGGTTAATGATTTTGAAACCATATGTGCATAATGGGACTGAACAGTTGTTTCAGTAGCCGTGAACACACCCAGCAACCTGAACTGGTTTCAAACACTATTCTCTAATAAAATAAACTGTGACTTTTTGGAGAAATAGAAGAATCTAGGGCTGGACAGAGAATTTATAACATGACTCCAGAGCATCTTACAGTGTCAGATAGTAAGGAGGTGCTCAAAAATCCACAATAATGGAGATATGTCAAAGGGACACAGGTACCAACTGAAAGAGCTTTCAATGTCCAAAGGAGAAAATTTGAGCCACAATATAAATAGTAAAGTACTGAATTATTAACCACAATATAAAACAAATATCCATGAATCTATATTGATGTAAATAAAGGATTGCATCAAAACATTAACAAGAGGAAATAAATGGATCTCCCATACTAAATAATTCCAAATATAATTACTCCTTGGAATGTAACTGTCTATTATTTAAGAAATATGGGCTGCACAGTGACTTCTTTCCAAAAACCACACATTTTCCCCTTGAAAAAGGGGGGAAATGTGTCAAAGTGTAACATTATGTTAGAGAAACCTGACAAATACTACCTCAGCCAGGCAACCACTTTTAACATCAACATTAAGCTGTGTTGAATGTGACCACGTTTTATAAGTCATGTTGATTCCTTGGTAGGAAGTGACTAGCATGGCACTCTGCATCTCTTATCTTCTTCCTGAAAACATACAACCCCTGCTTAATTAATGGAAAACATCTGGCTAACCTAAGTGAAGAATGTTCTGTAAAATACCTGACCAGCACTCCTCAAAATGCTCAAATTCGTGAAAAACAAAGAAAATGTCATAGCCAAGAGAAGCCTAAGGGTGATGAGCAAATGAAATGTGGCACTATGGCTGGAACAGTAAGAAAAGAATAAAGAGGTTCAGTAAAAAATGAAAACTATCTGAAGTATAGACTTTAATTACTAATAATTACCAATATCTTCTTATTCGTTGGGACAAAAGTACTAGCATAAGACATTTAGTACTAGCGTAAGATATATACAGTTGTGATAAAATTACTAGTACAAGACATATACAGTACTAATATAAGACATTTAGAATAATAAAAACTGTGGTTAGTATATATGGGCACTCTGTGCCATCTTTTTTATTTTTCATAAATGTAGAACTATTCTAAGGTAAAAAAGTTCATTTAAAACTAATACTGATGCTGAATCTGAGATGAATATTTATAAACAAAAATGGTTTAGTTTGATTCTGATAAATAGCTCCCTAAATTAATAATTCAAATTTAATATTACAAGTTTTTAAATGAATAATTGGCAATGAGAATGAATGGCTTTGAAAGTAGCATCCATTAGTTAATGTGGCATGGATGGTATTAGGCTTCTGCGTCAGTGAGCTCAGTGATGGAAAGAACTCGAAGTTTAGTTCATAATTTTACACTATGTGGAAAAGGTGGGGCTTTACATTGGTTCCTTACTGGGACAGTTTTTCCCAGTGGGGTAATAATGAGCAGATATTCGGGTGTGCCAGAGCATTGTGGGGACATTTATCTAATTCGGTTCATACAAACTTAGAAACAGGTAAGAGCCACACTCACCAAGATGACCGATTAATAGTAAATTTGATGACATTGTTATTTATACATCTGTCACTCAATTGGGTGCAAACTGGAAAGGGTTAGAAATGAAACATTGTCTTTCCTAAAACTATTTAATATTAATGATAATTCACTTACATAAAATCAGATATTTTACAAATGACAAAAACAATTGTGTAAAGAGTTTTAGAGAAGTTCCCCTCCCCTCTTTCTTCATTAATTGGTCATATGGCTAGTCGATTATTTCCAGAGGGAATCTTGCTAGTAACAAAAAAGAATTTGTGTAATATTTTTCTTAGGATAGTGATGGTGTTGAAAACCAGTTTCATTATCCCAAGCATTACTAACATATGCTTAATATAGGATTAAATTTTTTAAAGAAATAATTGCTAATGTAAGACTGAGCTAATTGTTAAAAAAAATTCCCAAAGTAGCCACATGTCTTGCACAGAACAACTAAACACTTCATAAGTATCAAGCTGTTCTTTCCCAAAGAAACATGAATCATAATATTGCTACTGAAAATGTTCATTAAACTAAATGAGAGTGCAATTAGCTTCCAAAAATCTTAAGTATTCCAATTTGCTGTCAAGAGAAATTATACATTCAAAATGTGTTTATTAGCTTCAGTGCATTAAAACTTCTGATTTCAGGAATATTTCGACCTACTTTTAAGAACAATTTGTCTTAAAATAACTTCAAATGCAATTTCAAACATAATGTCACATAGTATAAGTGTATGGAAATATTCAGTTTTATTTAAACTTTTATTCTTTGTTTCATACTTCAAAGTAAAGACTCCATTTGTACTAGTGTAAAAAAAAAATTCAATCCAGTAAATCGAATTTGTGTGGCAATTATACCATAGTCTGAAATGTATCTGAAACAATGCCAGAATTCGTAGTTTCTATATTGATTTTATAACAAATCATTTAACAAGATAATTGATCTTTGTTTTCTTGCCTTAGTTATAAAAAAACTTGTGTCTAAGGCCGGGCGCGGTGGCTCATGCCTGTATTCCCAGCACTTTGGGAGGTGGAGGCAGGCGGATCATGAGGTTAAGAAATCAAGACCATCCTGGCCAATATGGTGACACCCTGTCTCTACTAAAAATACAAAAATTAGCTCAGCGTGTTGGCATGCGCCTGTAGTCCCGGCTACTGGGGAGGCTGAGGCAGCAGAATCGCTTGAACTTGGGAGGCGGAGGTTGCAGTCGAGATCCCGCCACTGCATTCCAGTCTGGGTATAGAGCAAGACTCCGTTTCAAAACAAAACAAAACAAAGCAAACAAAAAAAGTGTCTAAATTGATGATTTAAGAAAATATTTTATTGAATTCTATTTTAATCCATATTGTGAACTCCTCACCTCATAAAACACCTATATATAATATTTAATTTTACAAATATTTTTAAACAAGTAGATGATCTGAAGGTAATTCAGAGAAAAGATCTGAGGTCGAAACCCAGCCTGGGCCAGGCACGGTGGTTCTCGCCTGTAATCCCAGCACTTTGGGAGGCCGAGACGGGTGATTAACGAGGTCAGAAATTCGAGACCATCCTGGTTAACACGGTGAAACCCCGTCTCCACTAAAATACAAAAAAACTAGCCGGGCGAGGTGGCCGGCACCTGTAGTCCCAGCTACTCGGGAAGCTGAGGCAGGAGAATGGCGTAAACCCAGGAGGCGGAGCTTGCAGTGAGCCGAGATCACGCCACTGCACTCCAGCCTGGGCGACAGAGGGAGACTCCGTCTCAAAAACAAAACAAAACAAAAAAGTCAGCCTGGAACACAAAGTTATAAAGGTAATAAAGTTTTGAATCTGCTATATAGCACAGACATAGCTATGAATCAAAGTAGATTCGAATTTTAGACCACAAAAAAATGATTAAGGCAAAGGATTAAAGACCATACCTCTTAGACTATAACACAGAAAATTGGGTACAGTGGGAAAAATACATTTCACCAAACAACTATCAAATGGTTACATTCTTATCTCAGCTTTATCTTTCTTTAAAGAAAAAAATGAGTAAATTCCCTGAAAAGTTATTCTATCGGTTGACCCTCAAAATAGCCTGGGACCTGCTTTTCTGCTATTTTCGTGGTCCAAAACACACACACACACACACATATAAAAGCACACATATGCATATGACGGAAGTTTCAGGCACGCATAATTGCCACTGAGTTCCCATAAATATAAGCTCTCAATAAAAAATTTTTAAAATGAATTACAATATACTAAAGGAAAGAAATAGCAATAAGTAAGTTAGTAGTAACTACAACATGAGTATAAATACACACAATCCAGGTATCAGAACTTTCAAGCCTAGTATATGAAATGAATATAATGTATACATATATAATTTAATGCAAGAATTAATAAAGGCATGAGTTAGGAGTAGCAGCCTATTACAATGGCCAGGAATATTGAAAGGTAATATTATTTATCTTAGTTTCTTTCAGGACATCTACTCATTAAAAAAAAAAGGAACAAATTCATTTTGGGGCATATTAATTGTAACTGTTCCTGCACAATTTATTGAATGAACAAATTGCTCTGTATTTGTCAAGAATCTGTTGTTCAAATGTGTTTGTTGTGTTTCAAGTTCTCGATTCTTTTGAAATGATCTTGTTTTCTATCCCTAGATAAAACCACAATGTCTTAATAACTGCAGCATTATGATAATGCTTAATGCCAGGTAATGTTAGTTCTTCAGCTTGGTTCTACTTCAAAGATGTTTTGACAATTCTGAGGCCTTTGAATATTCATGTAAATTTTTGAATCACCTTGTTAATTTCTACTAAAAAGTCTTTTTGTGATTTTAACATCTATTCTATGAAATCTATAAACAAACCTGAGGAAACTAGACTAGACACAATAATGTCTGAGTCATGAAAACCTATATCTCTTGTTTTATTTAGGGATTTTAATATTTCTGTCATTAGTTTTTTTTTTTTTTTTTTTTTTTTTTAGTTTTCAGCTTAAGGATATTTCAGGTCACTTTTGATCATATTTATTCCCAATTATTTCATACGTTGATTTTGATGCTATTGTAAGTGGTTTTTTTAACATGAAGACGATAAATTTTTAATGTGTTGCTACATTGTCAATACTAAACATTACATAGTTAGAAAAACATCTAATGGGCCAGGCGTGGTGGCTCACACCTATAATCCCAGCACCTTGGGAGGCCAAGACGGGGGGATCACCTGAGGTCAGGAGTTCAAGACCAGCCTGGTCAACATGGTGAAACACTGTCTCTACTACAAATACAAAAATTAGCCAAGTGCCTGCAATCCCAGCTACTCAGGAAGCAGAGACATGAGAATGGCTTGAACCCAGGAGGTGGAGGTTGCAGTGAGCCGAGATCATGTCACTGCACTCCAGCCTGGGCAACAGAGTGAGACTCTGTCTCAAAAAAAAAGAAAAAAACAAAAAGAAAACATCTAATGAATACAAAAATAAGTTTTTGATTTATATTTTCCATTTTTTTCTACCCATAAATACATTTTGTAGTTATGCAAAATACATCCCTGTAAGAATAACTAGGTCTTTTTCTTTTAACTTTCTCATTAGTGCATAAGCTTTTTATGAGTATAATAACTGTCAGTATTTGCACAGCACTTTATAATTTATAGAACATATTCACAGCCATCATTCCTTTCCATCTTTTCAACTACCCTGCCTATTAGACAGGTAAGATGTTCTCCCAGTTTTACAGATGAAGATGCCGTGACCGACATCCATAAAGTTTGTAGCATCAGAACCAAATCTCAGGCTAGAACAATCAAGTTCTGGTTGTTGCTGGTATACAAAAATGTAATTCAATTTTGCATATTAATATTATGTCCTGTAATTTTGCTACACTCACATACTGGCATTAATTGATTTTTTTTTTTTTTTTGGTAGATTCCATGTACTTTTACATGAATTATCATATCATTTGGAAATGAGATGGTTTCATTATTTCTTTCAGATATGAATCCCTTTTATTTCTTTTTCTTTCCTTTTTTTTTTTTTTTTGAGACGGAGTCTTGCTCTGTCACCCAGGCTGGAGTGCAGTGGCGGGATCTCAGCTCACTGCAAGCTCCTCCTCTCGGGTTCACGCCATTCTCCTGCCTCAGCCTCCCGAGTAGCTGGGACTACAGGCACCCGCCACTTCGCCCGGCTAGTTTTTTTTTTTTTGTATTTTTTAGTAGAGACGGGTTTCACGGTATTAGCCAGGATGGTCTCGATCTCCTGACCTCATGATCCGCCCGTCTCGGCCTCCCAAAGTGCTGGGATTACAGGCTTGAGCTACCGCGCCCGGACTTCTTTTTCTTTCCTAAATGCTCTTTCTAAAACTTTCAACACAATGTTGAGTAGAAATAACGAGTGCATATAGCTTTGCCTCGTTACTGAACTTAGATGGAAAATGTTCAGTGTTTTGTTTTATGCCCTTTATCAAGTTGAGGAAGTTTCTATTCCTTCTTTTGCTAGTTTTTATTTAAAATAGGTGTTGGATTTTGTCAAATTCTTTTATTTTGCTTTTATCCTTCCCTCCCTCCCCTCCCTCCCCTCTCCTCCCTACCCCCCAACTCCTCCCTCCCTCCCTCCCTCCCTCCCTTCCTTCCTTCCTTCCTTCCTTCCTTCCTTCCTTCCTTCCTTCCTTCCTTCCTTCCTTCCTTCCTTCCTTCCTTCCTTCCTTCCCTCCCTCCTTCCTTTTCTTTCTTCTTTTATCTTTTCTTCTTTTCGTTTCTTTTCTTCTTTTTTTTATTTTGAGACAGAGACTCTCTCTGCTGCCCAGACCGGAGTGCAGGAGTGCAGTGGCATGATAACGGTTCGCTGCAACTTCTGCCTTCAGAGTCCAAGCAGTTCTCCTGCCTTAGCCACCCGAGTAGTAGGTGGGATTACAGGCAAATGCTACCACACCTGGTTAGCGTTTGTAGTTTTAGTAGAAACAGGGTTTCACCATGTTGGCCAGGCTGGTCTCTCGAACCCCTGAGCTCAAGGGGTCTGCCTGCCTTTGCTTCCCAAAGTGCTGGGATTACTGGCCACGGCAACGGGCCTATTTTTTCTTATTTAGACGTTTCAAATAGTGATTTGTGTATGTTGATTCTTGAATGTTCACCCAACTTGTATTCCTGATATAACACTTATTCATTATGTTTCATCATTTTTATATACTGAGGTATTGAATTTTTGAAAATTGTATTTAGAGGATTTTTAGCTTTGTTCATGCAGGATATTTGATGTAGTCTTCTGGTCTTGAAATGAATTTGCTAATGGTATTAGGGTAACAGTGTATTCATGAACACAGCAGAGATTCCTCCTGATTAATTTTCTGGTAGAGTTTATGTAGAATTGGTGTATCTTCTTTCTTCAGTTTTTGGTAGAATTAATCACAAAACCCTTCTAGGTTACGACATTTCTTTGTGGGAAAATAGTAAAATTTTTTGTAATAGATATAAGAATACTCAGGTTATCTAATTTTCTTTTTTTTTTTTTTTTTTTGAGACGGAGTCTCGCTCTGTCGCCCAGGCTGGAGTGCAGTGGCGCAATCTCGGCTCACTGCAAGCTCCGCCTCCCGGGTTCACGCCTTTCTCCTGCCTCAGTCTCCCGAGCAGCCGGGACTACAGGTGTGAGCCACCACACCCGGCCAATTTTTTTGTATTTTTAGCGGAGACGGGATTTCACCATGTTAGCCAGGATGGTCTCCAGCTCCTGACCTCGTGATCCGCCTGCCTCGGCCTCCCAAAGTGCTGGGATTACAGGCTTGAGCCACCGCGCCCGGCCTATCTAGTTTTTCTTGATCAAGCTTTGAATTTATGTATATTTTAGAAAATGTGCCAATTTTATCTAAAATTTTAAATTGATTGCTATGAAGTTAATGATATCTTCTTATTCTATTAATCTATGGTCATATCACATATTTCATTCTTCATAGCAGTAGTTTCTTTCTCTCCTTTTTATTCTGATCAGTCTCATTATAAGGTTATCTATTTTATTATTTTTGCAAATATCTTTTCATTTCAAAGATATTCTATTATTTTTCTGTATTCTAGTTTATTTTTTCCTGATCACAATCATTTTTCCTCCTTATTTTGAGTATAGCTTTTGATTTTTTCTACTTTACTGAAGTTTGAAGTTATTGATTTAAGAAGTTTCTTTTGTCTAATATGTCGTGCTTATTAATATTCCGCAAAGTATTGCTTTGCCAATTTCTGGCAATTTGATTATGCCGTGGGTTACATTTTCCTTCATTTCAAAATACATTTTAATTTATCCTTAACTTTTTTCTTTAACCTTGGATTATATAAAAGTATATTATTTTGTTTTCAAATACTTAGGGATTATCTAGATATCTTTCTTTTATTAGATTGTAAATTATTTTTACTGTGGTAAAAGAAAATACATAAAATAACTTGAATTCTTTTAAATGCATTGAGGCTTTTATGGTCCAGAATATATCCTTTGTATTGTTCTATAAATTATTGAGAAATTATTTTAAAATATCATGGATATTTCAGGCTGTTTTTTGATATTTAAGAATATTGTCATCAAATCTATAGCTTGAGGCATTTGTGCTTGTACCATGTCTCACAATTCACACACAATTCTGAAATATATTGAAGTCCATTCTCCTACAATGCAGAATAAAATCTTACAATAGATGGATTGTTAACATTTTCAACTTTCTACCTATGGGAAATATTTTATAATTTATTTTGCATTTGATAGGAAGCAGGTTGAATATCACCTTATAAATATTCTCTTGCTATAAAATATTCATTGACTAGGTGATTTTTTTTTATTGGAAAGATTTATGACTACATTGGGAGAAAAGCTAATTTTTTTCTCTAACTTTCTTTGCTTACTTCCTTGTAAAACCATATAGTGAGGTGAATGCTTATTATCTACTCATGCAAATGAAGCCTTAGAGCTACAAAAGCTCTGTCTACTACATGTCCCTATATTTACTATTGTTTTGCAGAAGAATACTTATCTAATGAGTGATTACGTCAGGAGAAATTGTCATTCAATTCAGGAATAGCCCTTTCTTCTCATCTGCTCTTCATTTTCCTCTGATCCTCCGCTTCATTCCATGTATCTTGCCAAGCTCTATATTCTGTAAAGCCTGGTGTTAAATGTCACCTTTACAAAATTATATGTAGACCTCATAAGCCAACTCTTTCTTATTATCCTGCAGGTTGTTAAAAAGTTTAAACAGAAGAGAAAAGACATGATCATTCTTTTCTTTTATATTTTAGTTTCTTCGAGAATTGGTTGTCTCAGTGCTGTATCTCAGTACTTTCTGAACATACACTTTACAAATAAATCGTGATATTGTCATGAATTAGCGTAGTGAACTTTCTTCAACTGATAATACATTTGCAAATATTTTAGGGGAATATAGGATCCTTCTCCTGGTATAAGCAAAAGTCCATTCTCTAAGACTTTATCTTTGCTATCCTACACAGCATTTACTAAGTACTATATTCATTATAAATTTCTTTTCTCCTAGCTTTATTGAGGTGTAGTTGACAAGTTAGAAAAGTTATGTAATTAAGCTGTATGCCTTGATGATTTAATACATGTATACATTGTGCAATAGTTAAAATCAAGCTAATTAACATATTTATTACCTGACATAGTTTTCATTTTATTTTTTGTGTGTTGTGTGTGGTGAGTATGCCTAAGATCTACCCTTTTAGTGAATTTCAAATATACTACAGTATTGTTAGCTACAGTTACATTGTTGATCAGCAGATCTCCAAAACTTATTCATCTTGCATCTTTGAAGCTTTGTACTCCTTGACCAACACCTCCCAATTGCCCCCTGCCTCCCCGCCCCCCGCCATTTTAGCCCCTGGTAAATACCATCCCACTTTCTGTTTGTATGGGTTTAACTATTTTAGATTTTAATGTATACATGAGATCATGCAGTATTTTTCTTTTTGCTTTTGGGTTATTTTAGTTTGCTTAGTGTTCAATGTTGCAGCGAATGGCAGAATTTCCTTCTTTTATAAGGCTAAATAATATTCCATTGTTTACACATAATATATAATAATATAATTTAATTTTATTAAGGAAATAACTTAATACAATTTTAAGAATATAGGAAATATATATATTTTATATATATTTGATGCAAAGGTTATTCGCAGCAACATTTCATGCAGTCAAAAATCCTCTTTAACTTTCCACTCCCTAAAATCTTAACTGCTAATGGCCTACTGTTGATTGAAAGCAGTATCAATGATATGATAGTCAATGAACACATATATTACATATTTTTTATATTATAAACTCACTTCTTACAATAAGTAACCTAGAGAAAAGCAAATGTTATTAAGAACATCATAAGGAAATGAAAATACATTTACTATGCAGCATTAAGTCATTAAGTGAAAGTGGTCATCATACGGATCTTCCTCCTCAACAACTTCACATTGAGTAGACTGAGAAGGAGGAAGAAGAAGAGGGATTGATCTTGTTGTCTTAGGGGTGGCAGAGGCAAAAGAAAATGCCTGTATAATTGCACCTGCATAGTTCAAACCTATGTTGTTCAAGGGTCAGCTGTGTATATATATTTATTAATCTATCAAAGGACAATTAGATTGTTTTCATATCTGAGCTATCATGAGTGATGCTAAAATATTTATGTGAGGGCAGGTAACTTGGTGAACTGCCGTGTGATTTCCTTTAGATATATATATAAGATGTGGGATTGTTGATTCGTAGAGTAGTTCCATTTTTAATCTTTTTGATGAGCCCAAATAATATTTTCCATAATGAGTGTACAAATTTACATTCTCCATAACAACGTGCAAGGATTCATTTTTTCTATATCCTTGCCATTTGTTATGGTTCATCTTTCTAACAGTAGGTATTCTAATAGGTGTCAGATGTTATCTCATTGTAGTTTTGATTTGCATTTCCTTGGTTATTTGCAATATGGAGCATATTTTTATTTACTAGATGGCCACTTTTACGTCTTCTTTTGAAAAAAAAATCTATTCAACTTGTTTTCCTACTTTTAATCAGGTGACTATTTTTTTCTTTTATTTTTTGCTGTTGAGTTGTATGACTTGCCTGTGTATTTTAGGTGTTAATGTCATATCAGATGGATTGTTTGCCAATATTTTTTTCCATTCAGTAGGTTGTATTTTCACTATGGATTGTTTCCAAGAGTGAAAAAATGTGCTTCTTTTGCTGTGCAGGAGCATTTTTGTTTGATGCAATCTTGTTTGCCCACTTTTGCTTTTGTTTCCTGTGCTTTCAGGGTAATAGTCAAATATATATATATGTCCCAGATCAATGCCAAGAAGCCTTTTGCCTGCATTTTCATCGAGGAATATTACTGTGTCAAGTATTATGAGTAAACCTTTAATGCATTTTGAGCTGATTTTTATGTATTGTGTGAGATGAAGGTCTAGTTACGTTCCTCTGCAAGTGCATATTCAGTTTTCCCAGCACGAGTTTTTGAAGAAACTATTCTTGCTCTATTATGTGTTGTTGGCATTCTTACAGAAGATCAGTTGACCCTAGATGTACAATTTTATTTCTAGTCTCTCTAGTCCCTTTTATTAATCCATATGTCTGTTTTCATGTCAGTACCACACTGTTTTAATAGCAATAGCCTTACAATATATTTTGGAATCCAAAAGTGTGATATGGCTGGGCATGGTGGCTCATGCCTGTAATCCCAGCACTTTGGGAGGCCAGGGTGGGCAGATCACAAGGTCAAGAGATAGAAACCATCCTGGCCAACATGGTGAAACCCCGTGTCTACTAAAAATACAAAATATTTGTAGTTTATTGTAGTTTTATAAGAATTATAGAATTATTTTTTCTATTTTTGTAACAAATGCATTAGTATTTCGATAGTGTGTTTCTTAATGTAATTGCAGATATAAGTGATAGATAGTTAGCATTCTGTTTCCAGTACCTATGAGAACACTATCAAAAACATGGTAACATGTTGGATCATTAATAAATGTTATGGAAGAAGTTCTGTAGAAATAAAAGCAGTTTCTATGTATTTACAAAGACTTTTGATCAAGTTTTGGCAAAGTTATGAATTACTTTTACTTGAAATATTAGAATGAGCATAAGTTATCTTTTCAATAGTTATGACTTCATTTGAACAGATCTCAAAATATGAAAATTCCTTGAATTAAAGAGAAAATGATTGTCATTATGTATAGTCTGTTAATACACTTTGATTTTTTAAAGTTATAAAAAATTATTTTAGCTCTCTTATAAGTTCAGATGATAATTTTCCTATTTTCCTTTTTCATGACACACTTGTCAGTGTTTGACTTTAGGGTAAAAATAGTCTTCTATGATTGTGTTCCATTTTCTATGTTCTTTTTTTTTTGAGACGGAGTCTCCCTCTGTTGCCCAGGCTGGAGTGCAGTGGCGCAATCTCCGCTCACTGCAAGCTCTGCCTCCTGGGTTCACGCCATTCTCCTGCCTCAGCCTCCCGAGTAGCTGGGACTACAGGTGCCCACCACCATGCCTGGCTATTTTTTTTGTATTTTTAGTGGAGGCGGGGTTTCACCGGGTTAGCCAGGATGGTCTCCATCTCTGGACCTCGTGATCCGCCAGCCGCGGCCCCCCGAAGTGCTGGGATTACAGCCGTGAGCCACCACGCCCAGCCCTATGTTCACAGCTTTTATAACCTTTTTTTCCGGATGGACTAAGTACTCACTTAAAAGACTGATCTTGAAAAATATTTAAGGCTTGATTTTGAATGCTATACTATTTCATCAAAGGTATCTGGTGTGACTTCTATTATTAAACCGAACTTAGCCATTCGTATTCTCTAATTACTCATTTTATATAGATTCACCAGTTTATTAATACTAATTTCCATATTCTCATAAGGTTTTTAAAATTGCAGTATCACAGCAATATACAAATATATATTTTGCTTTCTAACACTCATATGCATGCATTTCTGTGAATATAGCTACATATCCTTGTAGGGATTTTTTTTGATCATATTTTAGAAAGACATCTATTTTATTCATGTGTTCATTGAACTAATTTTTATTTCCATTGACCAGAAAAAATTAGTATGCCAAACTTTTCAATATGAAATATTTCTATTTACTTAGTCTGATGTGTTTTTGTCAATGAATTCTAATTTTATCTCATTAATGATACTCTATTTTATTAATGTTTTCATGATATACCGTTTCTATTCGATTATTTTCTACATGTCAAAGTTCTTTTTTTAAAAAATGGGTTTGTTATAAAACCATGATAGCTCAATTATTTTTAACTCAAACAATGTCTATGCATTTTAATGGGAAAATTTATTTCATTTCCATTATAATAATCATGTTCCTCATGTTTTCACTTTTTTTCTTTTTATTGGAATGAATTTTTTTCTTTCTATTTTCTTCTAATATTTTGAAAATGAAACAGCATGCATTATTTTCTAGAAATTAAACACCATATAACATGTGTAAACACAAATGTTAAACATATATGCAGCATTTATTCTTACAGTGTACTCTTAAATCTTACCATTCACATTTAACAGTTTATCTTATATGTAGACACATTTTTTATCTGCATGCAAAAAAAGCAAAAACATTTTACTTTACCCCAGTTTCTCCATCCTTGTCATTCAACTGTGAAATCAGGTAGGATTCTTTTATTTGAAGATTTTATATACACACATACATAAAATGCATGTTTGTGTAAATTTAAACATATCTTTGATTGCTTTCTCTGTTCTTGATTACATTTTAACTATTGTATTTTACTGAGAAAATGTCCATTTACTGCTTTATATACTCCAATAATCATTTGTGATTACATAATATTATTACATATTATATAACTATATGATGACACACTGCATAGTTGATTATATAACATCTCAGTATATCATGTATATACACACAAATGAGAGACATTATTTCATTTTTATTTCTTGGGTAGTGTGCTCTATGAATCTTTAAATGTCTCAGCATAAAAATGTTTTATCTTGCTCTCACATTTATATAATAATTGGATTGCTGAATTTTCAACCAAAATTATTTCCCTCCAAACTTCCATTGTGTCTCTACAGCTAGTGTAGCTATGAGGGTCTCTAGTATCAGTCCTTCTGTTTCTCTCTACGGGCTTTTGTGGTTCTTTTTCTTATTTTTAGAGTTTGGGGATTGCACTGAGCTATTTTCTTTCATCCTGCAGAGCCTCTTGGAGCGTTTCCAATATGAGGCGGCTTATTTTTTATTTCCGTTTTGGACACACACATACACACACATATGTGTGTTTCCTTTTTATCTCTTTTATTTTCTCCTTTAACCCTAATTACATAAGTGATGAAAATCCTATGTATTAGTTATATTTTCTTAGCATATTTCTGTTTATGTATTACCTATCAGGGTTTTCTTATTGTTGCATTGTGAGAAAATTTTAACTCCATCATTTATTTCCCAAATATATTCTATAATTGCACCTTTTCAAGGTCAGTACATTTGAGTTTCTGTTTTATTACAGCATTGAGTATATAATTTCTAAGATTTCAAGTTCATTCTGTTTTAATAATAGACTCTCTTGGTACACCCTGCCAGCAGTGACTCTGAGGCAAGATATCCTTCTGTTTTGTGAGGCACACCAGGCAGTGATCCGGAAGTTCCTGTTATGGAGATTTCCTCCTTCTTCTGAGTATTGACAGCTACCAAATGTCCTGCTCTGCTGCTCCCATCTTGCAGCCATGGTAGTTACTGTTTTTGACTTTAAAAAGACAACAGTTCTATCTGCTGCTGGGCAAGCAAAGCGGAGTGAAAAGGTAGACCCTTTGCAGTTTTCCAGACAGAAGCACTGAATAATGGCTACCTGGGGTCCTCCTGATTCTCTTCCTGCCTCTTCCTCTCAGTTTGGAGAAGCTCTTCAATACTTGCCCCTTTTTCTGCAGTGTGTTTCTACATATCCCAGACTGTTGTTTTCTCCTCTGACAAACCCTGTCTTCTGTATTTCAAGGATCTTTATATTTTTTGTTTTCCTTCTGAAGATCCTGCCTTTGATTTTTCCTCCACACCCCACTGTCAATTCTAGGGATTTGGGTAAGAAACAGAATAGTCATATGTCATCTATACCTTATTTTGTTTCCTCAGCCCTTATACTCACAATACATGGGTATTCATTTTGATTTGTATTCAATTTGTTTATTTTTTCTTTTAAATACCAAACATCAGCAGTTAGCATAGCTAATTGTGGAACTTATTTTTGGAACTATAATGGTCAAATATGATTGATAGCTTCTTATCAGTGTATTTACAATAATTACCCTAGGAAAATTAAATAATTTATTTATGTATACATACACATATGTTGCATATTTTATTAGAAACTATAGATATAACTTATTACAAAAAAAAAAAAAAAAGAAATGCCAAGATGTATTTACCAGCCTTCTGAAACAGACTACCATTTAATTTCCTGATGTTGGGTTTATTTTGAGACTCAGTAATTCCAACAGCAAATGAATTTTAGTGATAGATAGCCTAAAGCTGTTCTGGGGTTTAGAGGTTGGTACTTAATTAATTGAATTCTTTTGGGCATGATGTTATTCAACCTACTCTCTCCAAGACACCAAATCTTTAATTAGTTACTTACCACAAACACATATTTAACACCCTTAAGTAGGATGATTTTCTACTAAGGCCAGATACAGCTTTAATTGTAAACTCTCAACAGTAGAAGCTTTTCCACATTATTTCTTCTGAGTCAGAATAAAACAGCTGGAAAACATGTTCAAAGTCTATTACTCTGAAATATGTGTAGGTCTAGCATAAATTCATTATTTTTTCATAAACATGACGATAATTTACCTTGATTATCAGGGTTGCTCTAATTTATTTTAACTGGTTTTACCCCAACATCACTCCCCTTCTGAGATCCAGTGTTGCAAAGATAAAAAATAATTTAAAAATAAAATAAAAGCTCTATTTAGTATGAAAATGAGAGATGAGGCCTTGGTTGATTAGGGAATTTTTTTTCTCTTTTCTTGAGATGAAGTTTCGCTCTTGTTGCCCAGACTGGAGTGCAATGGTGTGATCTCAGCTCACTGCAATCTCCGCCTCCTGGGTTCAAGCAATTCTCCTGCCTCAGCTTCCTGAGTAGCTGGGATTACAGGCAGGTGCCACCACGCCTGGCTAATTTTGTATTTTTAGTAGAGATGGGATTTCTCCATGTTGGTCAAGCTGGTCTTGAACTCCTAACCTCAGGTGATCCTCCAGCCTCCCAAACAGCTGGGATTACGGTGAGCCCCACCGCCTGGCCGATTAGGGAAGTTTTGAATATGATACTTTTTTCTTTAAGACCTAATCTTCTAACTTTAAGTATGCCTCACACATTTCATCCTTGGTGGCCTCTGTATCCCATTCTTGAGGGTATGTGCTCTCATTGATACATCTGGATGTCAAAAGCCCATCATCTCTAAATTGACATTAACCCCAAAATACATCTCTTTCCTTTTTCCCTTCCTTCTACCCTCAACAAATTTTCATTGCTTTAAGACTCTTGGGTATAAACAAAAATTAAGTTTTATAAAACCTACATTAAAAGTAAAAAAATTGAGTGATCTGATTTAATTCTGAAAAAGCCATAGACAAATATTTTCAACATAAATATATAAACATTTCAAGCAACATGGCAATTTTATTTTTTGGATGGGTAGGAAGTTGTCTTCAAATCAAATTTTACGTTGAAACAACCTTGCATCCAAGGAATAAAGTCCAACTTGATGTTGGTGAATTAACTTTTTGATGTGCAGCTGGATTTCATTTGCTAATGTTTTCTTGAGGATTTTTGCCTCTATGTTCTTAGGAATATTGGCCTGTTGTTTCCTTTTTTTGTTGTGTCTTTGCCAGATTTTGCTATCAGTGGAAGTTAAGCCTTGGGTACATGTAAAGAGGGGAACAGTAGATGCCCAAGTCGCCAGTAGGAGGAAGAGAGTGGGGCTAGGGTTGAAAAACTTCCTATTGGGTGGTTTCACTATGTTAGCTATCTGAGTGCTGGGATCAATAGAAGCCCAAACCTCAGCATCACACAATATACCCTTGTAACAAATGTGCACATGTACACCCTGAATCTAAAATTAAAATTTGTGTGTATACAGGTGCACGCACACACACACACACATATATATACACATATATACACACACGTGTGTGTGTGTGTGTGTGTGTGTGTATATATATATATATTTTTTTTTTTGGCCAGGCATGGTGGCTCACACCTGTAATCCCAGCATTTTGGGAGGCACAGGTAGGAGGATCACTTGAGTTTAGAAGTTCAAGACCAGACTTTCAATATGGCAAAACCCCCAACTCTACAAAAAATACAAAATTAGCTGGATCTAGTGAAGGGCGCTTATAGTTCCAGCTAATCGAGAGGCTGAAGTGGGAGGATGGCTGGTTCCCAGGAGCTGGAGGTTACAGTGAGCCAACACTGTGCTACTGCACTCCAGCCTAGGTGACAGAGCCAGACCTTGTCAATAATAATAATAATAATAATAATAATAATAATATACCTCAGTTACCCTCTAACTTGGAATTTTTTCCATTTTTTTTGCAATACATGGCTAAAATCCTATTTTGAAATATTTTAAAAAGTAGTCCAAACATTAACTTATTTGTTAATTTAAAAATTCAGCGATTAATATTTGTAATTTTTAAGCAAAATTATTATAAAGTTATTAATTTTGGTTCATCATTATATGTTATTTATTCTTTAATAAGATTATTTAATTCTCATAACCACACAAGAAGATAAGCCTCTAAGCTATTTGTTTTTACCTGTTGAATTTAAGTCAGATCTCTTTATCCAAATACCAGGAGAATCACCAAATAGTTTTAGTTCATATTTCTCTACAAAGATTTTAAGTACTCAAACAAGAACATATAAGCTAAATTCAACAGTTAGAAGTTCTTATTTCCAGTTAACTTACTGATAACTTTTGAGGAGGCTGAGTGAGCTAATGGAAAGTTAAATAGGCCGGAAGAAGAAAACATGGGAGTTAAATTATCAGGTTTCTTTTTGGTTCCTTTATTCTTGGCTGCCCTCAGAAACAAAATGGTTTGCAGAATCGACACTGGAGGTTAGGTCTATGTTTCTAGATTTTCTATATAGAAAATGATAATTATGATAAAACTAAATTATTTCCCTTGAAACAGACATAAGTAAAATATACATATTAGAATATTAAAATAGGTATTAAAAATAAACTATTATATATAGTTTAACATAAATATATGTACAATATATGATCATTTATAAGACATATGTATGTTTTTCTGTTTTGCAAAATTAAATAAAGAAATACCATGAAAATATGGTATATTTGGTTCCAGACCCCTGCAATCAAGTGAATGTTGTAGTAAAGTGAGTCACATGAAATTTTTGGATTCCCAGTGCATGCAAAATTTATGTTTACCCCATACTGTAGTGTATTAACTGTACAGTAGTATTATATTTAAACAACTATATATGCACACACATATATACATATATACACTATATATACAGACACATATGTGTATGTATACATATATACACTATATATACACACAGATATGTATATACACATATATAGACTATATATATACACACACACACACACATTCCTTTTAGAAAAGTACTTAATTGCTAAAATGCTATGGATCGTCTGAGACTTCAGCAGGTCATATTCTTTGGGCCGGTGGAGGGTCTTGCATCAATGTTGATGACTGCTGACTGATCAAGTGTGGTGGTGATGGCTAAAGGTTTGGGTGGCTGTGGCAATTTCTTAAAAGAAGACAATAACGAAGTTTGCTGCAATAATTGATTCTTCCTTTCACAAAAGATGTCTTTGTAGCTTGCAATGCTGTTTGATAGCATTCTACCCACAGGACAACTTCTTTCAAAATTGGAGTCAATCCTCTCAAACCCTGCTGCTGCTTTATCAACTAAGCTTATGTAATATTCTAAATCTTTTGTTGGCATTTCAACAATATTCACAGCATCATCACCAGGAATAGATTTCATTTCAAAAAACTACTTACTTTCTTCATCCATAAAAAGCAACTCCTCATTTGTTAAAGTTTTGTCATGAGATTTCAGCAATCAGTTACATCTTCAGGCTCCACTTCTAATTCTAGTTCTCTTGCTATTTCTACCTCATCTGCAGTTACTTCCTCCACTGAAGTCTTGAATCCCTCAAAGTCATTCATGAGGACTTTCTCTTTCAAACTCCTGTTTATGTTGGTATTGTGACCTCCTCCCATAAATCATGAATGTTCTCAAAGGCATCCAAATTGGTGAATCTTTTACAGAAGTCTTTCAATTTGTTTCACTCAGATCCATCAAAAGAATCACTACATATGGCAATGATAGCCTTATGAGAATTATTTCTTAAAATATAAGAGTTGAAATTCAAAATTACTCCTTGGTCCATGGGTTGTAGAATAGACACTGTGTTAGCAGACACAAAAATAACATTAATCTCCCATACATCTCCATCAGGAGTATTGTAAAAGAGCAGCAATACTTTAAAAGGAATATTTTAATCAGTAGATCTCAACAGTGAGCTTAAAATATGCCATAAACCATGCTGTAAATTGTTTTGCAGATATTCAACATTTGTTTTTCTTTTATAAAGAGCATAAACAGAGTAGATTTGGCATGATTCTTAAGGGTCCTAGAATTTTTTAAATAGTAAATGAGCATTAACTTCAACTTAAAATTAGCAGCTTCATTAGCACCTACCAAGAGAATCAGCCTGTCTTTTGAAGATTTGAAACCAGTCATTAACTTCTGCTCTGTAGCTATAAAAATCCTAGATGACATCTTCTTTCAATATAAGGCTCTTTTGTCTACCTTAAAAAAAAACTGTTGTTTACTGTCTGCATCTTCATTAATTATTTAAGCTAGATCTGTTAATATATAACTTTTTTCACCTTGCACTTTTATGTTTTGAAGATGACTTCTTTCCTTAAACCTCATGAACCAAACTGCTAGCTTCAAACTTTTCTTCTGCAGCCTCCTCACCTCTTTCAGCCTTTATGGAAAAGAGAGTTGGGGCCTTGCTCTGAATTAGGCTTTGACTTAAGGTAATGTTGTGGCTGGCTTGATCTTCTATTCACATCACTGAAACTTTTTGTCATATAAGTAATAAGAATGTTTTACTATCTTATCATTTGTGTGTTCACTAGAGTAGAACTTTTAATTTACTTCAAGAACTTTTGCTTTGCATTTACAACTTTGCTAACTGGTGGAAGCAGCCTAACTTTTAGCCTATTTTGGATTTAGACATGCCTTCCTCACTAAGCTTAGTCCTGTCTAGCTTTTGATTTAAACGGATAGACATGTGCTATGGTTTGACTGTGTCCCCACTCAAATCTCAGCTTAAATTATAGCTCCCCTAATCCCCACATGTCACAGGAGGGACAAGCAGCCTAACTTTTAGCCTATTTTGGATTTAGACATGCCTTCCTCACTAAGCTTAGTCCTGTCTAGCTTTTGATTTAAACGGATAGACATGTGCTATGGTTTGACTGTGTCCCCACTCAAATCTCAGCTTAAATTATAGCTCCCCTAATCCCCACATGTCACAGGAGGGACCTAGTGGGAGGTAACTGAATCACAGGATAGGGTTTTTCCTGAACTGTTCCCATGATAGTGAATAAGTTTCATGAGATCTGATGGTTTTATAAAAGGCAGTGCTCCTGCACACGCTGTCTTGCCTGCTGACGTGTAAGAAGTGACTTTGCTCCTCCTTTGCCTTCCGCCATGATTGTGAGGCCTCTCTACCCATGTGGAACCATGAGCCCATTAAACCTCTTTCCTTTATAAACTACCCAGTCTCTGGTATTTCTTTATAGAAATATTAAAATGGACTAATACAACATGCAATTCTTTCTTTCACTTCAACACTTAGAGGCCATTGTAGAATCCTTTATTGGCTTCATTTCAGTATTATTGTGTCTTAGTGAAAAGCGAAATCTGAGAGGAGGGAAGAGACATAGGGGAACGGCTTGTCAGTAGAGCAGCCAGAACAAACTGCATTTATTGATTAAGTTAATTATCTTATATGGGCAGAATTTATGGCACCTAAAAATTACAATGGTAACATCAATGATTACTTATCACAGATCACTGTAACAGATAAAGCAATAATAAAATTTTTGAAATATTCTGATAATTACCAAAATGTGACACAGAAACACAAAGTGATCACATTTTGTGAGAAAAATGGCACCTATGTATTTGCTGCTCCGAATTGCCAAAACCTTAAATTTGTAATAAACAAAATACCTGCAAAGTACAATAAAGCAAAGTGCAATAATACAAGGTTTTCCTGTATCTACACTGTAATACTATTATAGTATACAAAATTAATCCAAATGAACTATGCAGGAGTTAGAGTTACACTCAAATTTATAATTTTCTATTTAAGGAGAGCAAATTAGAGAACAATTTAGGGTTTAAAGTTGAATTTAGAACAAGCTAATAACACAAACACTTATTTTGAAAGAATTTGATTTAAGACAGCAAGAATTTATGATGTATAAGTAGCTAATGTCATATGTTTCAGTTACTGTGAAACAAAGCATATGTCTTTTTAAGTCATTAGTGACAATCTTGTCCTATAAGTAACTTCCACCATTTCCTCCACCAAACCTATTTTCACATAAGTCAATTTAGTCATTCGTTCCTTGAATTTCACTTAATTTATCAAGAGTGTATGGAAATATTTATTACTTTACAATTAAGGTCTCTAGGGCAAGGAGGCCAGGCTTGTCAAGCAAGTTCACACTGCAAGAGAGAGCAAGGACAGAAGACAGGCTTAGTGTTCTTTTTATGACTAAGGACAGGGCAGAGGCGATATTTTCCCCACATACGCATGAGCTTGTGTGGTTTAAATCTCCCACTGGCAGCAGGGCAGGGAGCACCCAACATTCTTATCAGCCCACCCAGATGCAGGGCTGCGGGGAAGAGGCAGGAGTGAGGCTTAATGGCTGTCTGCAGTATTTTACAGAAAAAAAAAAAAAATGGAATCTGACTTCTTATTACAGACAGTCATTTAAGGGAAGTTTAGAGCAACACTGCACCTGGAGACAACTGGTGATTAAATTAGGTTTCCCACATGGAAATAGTTCGTTTGCTAATTACCATTCATTCTGCTTCCACCTAAGAGCTGAAGGGCTGTGACTGTAAGGCTTATGTCTAGGCCAGGGCATTTTCTGGAATATAAAGACGGGATAATGCTCCAAGAGGCCAGAGAAAGGTACAAAATACCCTTGTGAAGACTGAAGCCTGTGGGGACAGTTCACTCAAATTCCAGCCTCATTGGAATAAAGCTGGATTCTCAAGTCCTGACAATATCCTCTTCTACCCCAAAGCAAAGAATCAGACATGTTTTAAAAATGCAGCTCAGCTGCAAAGATGAGTTCACAGAAAAGAATTTACGAGTTGGTGAAGTAAAAATACCATGGCACAGAAAAACTTTTATGTGAAGATGCACAGAATAGGCAGAAAAGAAAACAAAACTATTATATTCCTAATTGAAAACATATAGTCTGACCTCCATACCTATGGGTTCCACATTTGTGGATTCAACCAAATACAAATAGAAAATATTAAGAAGAAAACAATAAAAAAAAATACAAATGTGAAGACTATAACAATTACATAGCATTTACGTTTTATTTGGTGTTATAAATAATCTAGAGATTTACCATTTATGGGAGGATGTGTGTATATTATATGCAAATACTAAGTCACTTTATGTAAAGGACTTGAACATCTATCAACATTTTGGTACCCGGGGGTCCTGAAAATAATTGCCTGCAGATACCAAGAGACAACTGGATATGTCAAATTGCTCTCCAAAACCATTGTATTTATCTATATTCACACCAGGAATTTATCTGAAATCTCAAATCCTCCCCCATTCTTGTTATTATCTACCTAAAAAAATTGCCAGTCTGAAATAAAACTAAAATTTTAATTTTATTTCTCTACATATTTAGCAAGATTCAATATTCCTTCCTAAATTAACTGGTCATTTGAATATCTCTTTCTGTGTAATGCCAGTCATTTTCTTTGCCCAGTTTTCTCTTAGTTTACATGATATTTAAAAATATTTTTTAATTATCGTCATAGTATGGATTTAAATATGAAGTTTGTTATAGTATTACAAATACTGTTTTTGTCCTGATATTGTTCTTTATTTTAATTTTAAATGAGGCATCTTTAGTTCAAATATTTTTTTTATCAAAATGCCCCTCTTCCCTTATTTATATTTTTGTACCTTTTAAAAATAAATGTTTCTTGTAATTATTTATTAAAAATGTTAAATTTCCCCTATTTCATTTGAAAAATTTAAAATTTTAAAATTATGCTTCACATGCATTTTCGTGTATTAGTCTGTTTGTGTTGCTATAAAGAAATACCTGAAGCTGAGTAATTTATGGAGAAAAGTGATTTATTTGCCTCACAATTCTGTAAGTTATTCAAGAAGCCTGGTGCTGGCATCTAACTTGGCTTGTGGTGTGGGCTTCATGCTTCTTCCCCTCATGGCAGAAGATGGAGGGAAACCAGCAAAAGCAAGAGGGCAGGGAAGTGTCAGGCTCTTTTTAACTATTAGCTCTTGCTGGAACTAATACAGGGAGATGTCAGTAATTACTATGAGGACAGCACCAAGCCATTCATGAAAGATCTGCCCACATGATACAAACACTTCCTATTAAGACCTGCCTCCAACATTAATAATCAAATTTCAATATGAGATTTGGAGGGTCAAATATCTAAACTGTAGCAGCTCTGGATCCATATAGAACATTCCTATAAGCTGTATTTTTATTATTGTTGCTGTAATCATAAACCTTGTAAGTATTTCTTTTATATTCACTAAGGTATGAAATATTGCTCGAAAACCTAGTTGTTTCTAAAAGCTTTGTGATAACATGAAACGTGAAATAATTTAGTATGCAAACTGAAAATTTATAAAATTTATAGTAAAAGGATCAATGTAAAGAATATTGCTTTACAGAGCATAATCAGGAGTACAAAAAGAGGAAAAATTGAAATACAATTTAATGACATATTATAATCAGTTAATCAGATTATTAAAATTCATATAAAACACTATGTTTAGTTTGTTATTATGCTTAGCAGTTCATGTTTGCTGGGTACCATTTATATCCTATATGCCCTCAATTAAAGATATTTAAATTTGTGGCAGATTAAATAATGGCTTCCTCAAATGTCTACATACTAGTTTTTGGAATCTGTGAAATTGTAAACTTACATACCAAAAGATATTTTACAGATGTTAAGATGTTACCCTAAACTATCTAGGCCAGCCCGATCTAATCATTGAGCTCTTGGAAAATTGGGAACTTTACTTGCTGAGTTCAGGATCAAGAAGATATGCAACTACAGAAGAATATTCAAAGAGATCAAATGCTGCTGAATCTGAAGATGGACGAAAGGAGCCACCACCAAGAAATATGTGCAGTTCTAGAAACTCAGAGAGCTTAGGAAACAGATTTTCCAAAGAGTCTCCTGGAAAATAATGACGACCTGCTAACACCTTGATTTTAGCCTGATGAGACCTGTTCTGAACTACTTTATAGAACTGTAGAAAAATAAAATAAAATTGTTATAAACCAGTAAGTTTCTGGTAATTATTACTTAGAATATAAAAATTAAAACAAACTTCAAGGAGAGAAAGAAAAACAGAGGGGAGGGAGGGAAGAAGTAACACAATGCTACTCCCTCTAGTGAAAATGGATTTCTATAATCCCAAGTTAAATTCCAGTCATTTATTCCATAATTCTCTTAAAACCTTAGCTCCTTCTCTAATTTCAAAAATGTGCCTTTAAATGGGAAATCCTAAAGCATCTCCTTGAGCCTCTGGCGTAAACGACAATCAATATTATAGAAATGTATAGTGAATGCTTATACAGTATGCCAGACAAATGAGGTTAAGAAAAACAGCATTATCAATATGAATCTGGGCAGTGATATTCTGATAAATAAAGCAAGGTGACACACAACGCATAGGCATTATTTCCACTGGCAGGCAAAGGTATCACCTTGAACACTCTAAATACATCCTATCAATCATCCCATCAATAAATTAAAATACATTATCTAGTCCTCTTGTAGCAGGTGGTATGAAAATAGAATGTATAACAAAATGTGAGGAAGTGCTGTTTGCTCAGAGAGGTTACATCTTTGTTAAATAAATAGAGGTTTGTCAATTATAAAATCAGACTCATTAATTATAAAATGTTACAGGCATAACTGCATTTTGTTTATATCTGAAGTAATATTTCAGTTTATTTTCTACATTTATAACAACAAAGTGACTGGATATAAAAGGAAATATTCTTACTTGTCCAGAATGTAATTGGTAATAATTAATGTCAATAAATACAATATGTTTATTAACATGTATATGTATGAAACCAAATTAATCAGAAAAGACTACAATATAATGTTCAGTATTTTTTTGAGTATGAATGCATATATTTATTTGACCTTGTTGTGATTGATATGATTTATTTAAGGCATCTAATATCAGTAAACAATCCTGCTGAATAGAAATTCTTGCAAGTTTAGAAGTGGATAGTGTTTCTCAGCGAAGTCTATTTTTGTCAGAACATTATCTCCTAGAAAATAATGACTGACTTCAGTAAAAGACATGATGTAAACATACATAAATAAAATATAGTTATTGATTATAGGCATTGCAATAATTTTTCATCATCCTGTAAAACATAAATGTTATAGTAAGTCAATTAAATATTTAAGTTGGAGATTATGCTACCCAAAATAACAAATTTGATGGCAGAAGCATTATTAACATATGAGAAAAAATATTTCTTAAATTTAAGCAAGTAAGAGGAACTTATTTCAAGTACATACATCTTAATTATTTTTCATTTGTTTACCGCAGAATTCTGTTTTAGTGTAGTATGTCGCTAATAAAATTTAATAAACCAAAATAATCATATTTGATGTATTTGAATTGATAGAAGAAGTATTTATGGTTAGCCCACATCAAAAATAATCAAAGAACACAATAACTTTTAACCCATTTTTTACTTCATATACTAATAAATTAAGAACTATCTAGAATGCAGCATAGATGTGGAGTAACTCATTGTATATACTCTTATACCAACATAATTCCAAAATTAACATTACACAATTACAAAAGATATCTGACAGTTCATTTTATTTTGAATGCATTTATTCAAATGTAGTTTTTCAGTAACCAATGAAGTTCATGACTGATTGCACTTATTAAATTATAAAATGCCTTATTTGCTTCATGTCCTTTTATTGATTTATTATTTCTTTTCCTTTAAACAGATTTTTATGGCACAGTGGGGTAAAGATAGACATTTAAGAAATTTTATTTCTGGGGATTTCCTTATTCAGAGTTTTTTTGATGTTCGACATGAAGTTAAACATAACACACAACATGATTTCTTGGCTTATTCTATATCCTCACATGTCATTCTGTAGGCTTTATTGTGAACTGAAATCAAAGTATTGAGTATAGAATACCAACTTTAGCTAAGAAAAGTAGATGTTGTTGAAAGGACAATTTATGAGCACTGCTCTCTGTTATTTGATCATTGCAAATTATCATAGTTAGTGTGAAAAACAAACATTAATTTTACCAAGTCAATAGATCTAAATGTAATATGAGATCATTTATGTAGTTTACTTTATTGGATTAAAAAGTAAAGTTGATATTGAGAACACATATATAGATAGTTAAAATACCTGAGCCCCTTCCAAGATGAGAGACTAACTGGATTTTATTAAAATATATTTTCAAGTTAAAAATTATAATGAGACTATATTTTATAGCATGGAGAATTTTCATTGAAACCTATGTTATATATTTTATGTGACATTAATATTACATTAATATGATTGATTACAAAAAGGAAGGTGCTTAAGAAAATTGATCAGAGAGCTCTATTAAAGTTATATCCAATAATGAAAAAGTTGAAATAAAGCAATCTGGGCCTTTTTACAGACTCAAAATATTTTGTTGAAAAAAAAAAAAATTCTACACTTACAGGGGAGCTTCTTTTCAAAACATATTCGAATGTTTAAAAAAAAAAAACTACACTTATATCAAACACTTACATCTAAACATCTACACTTAAACCAAACTTCTACACTTACAGAAGAGCTTCTTTTCATAACATAGTCAAATGTTTTCAAAACATCTCAATTTTTAGTCAATATTCTGTTTCATATTTTTTCTATTATTTGCATCACCTAAAAAGTAGATGTTCAATGTCAATAAATAAAAACTGCTGTTCAGGAAAATAATAAAACAGCCTCATTAAATCAAATAACATTAGCTTCTGTCAAAATGTCTTTTGATATAAATCTCTCTCTTTCCTTCCATTTTCTTCTCCCTCCCTCCCTTTCTCTTTCTTTCTCTCCCCTTTCTCCTTTTCTCTTTGTTTCTTTGTGTGAATCTTCTTTTACAGCATGGGAATCTATTGTTTATGCCGGTTTTAACAATCTGATTATCTTCCAATGTTAATAATAATATACAAACTGTGCAACAAACAATCAAAATGCAGTGGCTTAAACCACAATCATTTTCTTATATTTCACTCTTTTGTGGGAGAGGAATTTGCACAGGGTTCAAATGGATGAGTCTTTCATTCTGTGTGGCATAAAAATAGTTCAGTTGGACATATCCTCTTCAACTGGTGAATTGAAAGGTCTGAAGCATTTCGGGGATGCTGCAGGGCTCGGCTTATCAGCAGAATGCTTAAATATGGCTTCTTAAGTATGATGGGCTCAGGGTTTTTTTTTGCATGTGGCTTGATGTCCCAATAGCAATTGTGTAGTGAATCTGCAATAACTCTTATGATCAACCTGGAGGACATTGTGTGTGCCCTAGTGATTCAAGACAGTCATGCACCCTATCTGCTCCAATTAAATTTTTAGAAAGAAGACAGAGACCTCACCTCTTTAAGCAAGAAGTGTCAAATTGTTTGCAGACATTCTTTTAAAATATCATGACTATTTTTTAAACAAGTGCATTGTCTTGTTGTGTATAAATTCACTAAAAGTTTCTCTCTTTAGATAAGCATTTATTAGTTTCAGAGTTTTGTTTAATTGATTTTTTTTTCTTTTTTTTGAGATGGAGTTTCGTTCTCATTGCCCAGGCTGGAGTGCAATGGCATGATATCTGCACACTGCAACCTCCACCTCCTGGGTTTAAGCGATTCTCCAGCCTCAGTCTCCCGAGTAGCTGGGATTACAGGTGCGCATCACCATGCCCTGCTAATTTCTATATTTTTAGTGGAGACGGAGTTTCACCATGTTGGCCAGGCTGCTGTCGAACTCCTGACCTCACTTGATCTGCCCGCCTCAGCCTCCCAAAGTGCCGAGAGCCACTGTGCCCAGCCAATTGGATTATTTTAATGTATACATTTATGTAGCAGTTTTTTCCACTGCTCTACATTTTTCTTAGCTCATTCGAACCATGTTTTGTTAAGTAGAACTTAGTGGAATAACAATTATACACATTTAAATTATTGATATACTATACAAAGTTCCCTTAAGAAATATATGAGAGAAATGGAAACTGCCATTTTTAATGTTACCAACCTGACAAAAATTTTAACTTATTCTATTATTTAATAATCTAATCAATTTTTTTATTTTAAAAATTAATCTGGAAGTACTTTATATTATATTTTTCCATTTTAACAAATGTTATATTCTTTTTGATTTGTCTCTTATGGTGGCATTTAAAAATTTTTAAGATTTATTACTGTTAACATAATTTTAATTAATATTATTATTTTACTCCTATAATTATTTCTTTCAATTATGAATGAAAGAAATTGACCTAGAAGTTACTTTTTTTCCCTCCAAAGTTTCCAGGTAGTATCTCTACCAATCTGGTACATTAGACCCTATAGAGACAGCAAACATTTCAAAGCAATGATATTGATAACTAAGTTCAAAGCGGAACGTTTCTTCAGAATCAGAATTCCTCCATTTACACATTGGAACAAATTAAACACAACCATATTTCTTGCTTTAACAAAACATTCAATATGTGACAGTGATGTAGGTGCTAATTTTTCCATGGAGTTTAGGCAATAAATGGGTCCATGGTAATGACAAAACCAGGTTATTGGTACTTCTTTAACCATTTTTAAAAGAAAAGACACTTCAGGCAGTGAAAGTGAATAGTTAGTTGAACAAAAGTAGAGATTCCTGACTAGAACTTTTAATTGCATTCCATTCAATTAAGGTCATAAAATGTTAAAGCATGTGCTGTCTTAACAGTTATTATCTGGTACTTTGGCAGGGATGGATTCACAGAAAAAGTAAATTTGCTCAAACTTTTCATAGGTAAAATTTTATTCTCCCAGATATTTGATTGAATATACATCGATGTTGAAAATATTTTTTCTCATACAAATGAAAGTATTGCTACATTCCACTACCATTTTTATTATTTGGCAAAACATTTAAACTAAAACAATAATCAATATTTATTTCCTATAGTGAAACCATTGTAAAGTATACTAATACAGTTTAGCATGAGATTTTTTATTGTATATTATCTGGTATTTGTTCTATAACATATTTTCTAATGTTTTACATGTTATTCCAATTTTGCTAATGGTAATTTTTATTTATCTGCTATATAATTGTTACAACTTTGTAAAGGATTTCACCTCTTTGAAATTTGTTAGATCTTGAGTGATTCTTCTTGTTCTAAAAATTTACTGTGTGATTTTTCGCTGTGAGCATCCACCTACACACTTAAATTTGTGACTATGTGAGTACATGTACGGGTGCATGTGCATGGGTATGACAATTTAGCTTGCTAGACATTTGATGAACCATTTTAATAAGTGTGAAGTATATTCTACATGAAGATAAAAAGATAGCATATATACTTAAAATAGATAATTTAAAGAGTAATGTCAAGAGAAATACTCATATACTACCCAACTAGCTTAGGAAAACAGAAAGAAAAACAGAAATAGTGGAGCAGAGCAAATGGCAGAATAGAGGACTTCACTGACTGCAAATACACCAATTTAACAACTATTTATACACAAAAAAGCTTTTACACAAGAACCCAACATCAAGTGAGCACTCATAGTACTTGGTTTTAACTTCTTATCACTGAAAGAGGTACCAAAGAGGTAGAAAAAAACAGGCTTGAATCACCAATGTCGCAACTCCCCATTCCTCAACAGTGGTGGCATAATGTAGAGAGCAATTCTGTGCACCAAGGAAAGGAAGAGCACAGCAATTGTGAGGCACTGAACTCAGTGTCACCCTGTTATAGCAGAAAGTAAAAGTGAACCCATCTCTGCTGATGCCTACCTACAGAAGGAGCATTTGAATGAACCATTGCCCCAGAAAATTGCCAAACCCAGTGGTTGAAATTTGAGTTCCCACAAGCCTCACCACCGCAATCTAAAGAGCTGTGGGGCTCAAAATAAGTTTGAAAAGCAGTCTAGGCCACAAGAACCACAACTCCTAAATGAGTCCTAGTGTTGAACTGGGCCGAGAGCCAGTGGACTGGAAGGATGGAGGGTTGTGGAGGAGGAGGCATGTGACCCACTGAGATAGCAGCCAGGGCAGCTAAGGGGTGCTGGTCTCACTCCTGCCCTCACCCTAAGCAGCACAGCTCATGGCTCCAAAAGTGGTCCCTTGCTTTCACTTGAGGAGAGGATTGAGGAGAGAAGTGAGAAGTCGAGGAAAACTTTGTCTTGCATCTTGGACATCAGCTCAGTCACAGCAGCAGACTGGTGAGGCCAACTTTCCAGGCTAGAGTTTCTGGGTGACATTTCTAGACACACCCTGGGCCAGAAGGGAACCTGTTGCATTGAAGAGAAGGTCCCAAACCTGACAGGATGAATCACCTGTTAACTGAAGAACCCTTGGACTCTGAATAGCCTGCAGTAATACCCAGATTATACCTTGTGGGCCTTGGATAATACTTTGAGTCATGCTGGCTTTACGTGAGACTCAACACATTCCCAGCTTTGGTGGCTACAGGCTGAGATATCTTCTGCTGGAGAAAAATGGAGGCAAAGGTAAAGGGGACTTTGTCTTATATCCTAGGTATCAGCTCAGCTACAGCAAGTTAGAGCACCAAGTGAGCTCTTGGGGTCTCTGATTCCAGGATGCAGCACTTAGACATCATTTCTGGGCCTGCTCCAGGCCATAGCGATGCCCACTGTCCTGAATGATGAGCCTGGGGTTAGGTAGCATTCACCACAGGCTGATTGAAGAGTCCTTGGGCCTTAAGGAACATCAGCAGTCATCTGGCAGTACTCCCCATGGACCTGTGATGTCAGTGGCCAAGGAGTGAAGCTCCTCTGCCTTTGGAAAGGGGAGGAAATAGTAGGAAAAACTGTGTCTTATGGTTTAGGTGCCAGTTCAGCCACATTACAGTAGAACACCAGGTAGACTTTGAGGGTTTTTGACTCTAGTTCCTGGCTCCCAGAAGGCACCCCTGGATCTTCTCAGAGGCTGGGGGAACTTGTTGGCCTGAAAAGAAGGACACAGGCCTAGCTGTTTTCCCACCTGCTGATTGTAGAGCCCCAGAGCTTTGAGTGAACATAGATGGTAGCCAGGGAGTGGTTACAGCAGGACTTGCACAAACTCAAGTGCCATGTGGGCTTCAGGTCTGATGCAGCACTGTCCTCATGGTGGTGATCACAGGGGTGCTTGTGTCACTCTACCCCCAGCTTCAAGTGGCTCAGAGCATAGATATTCAGATTTTTTTGTTTGTGTGTGTTTTTTTTTTTTCTTTCTTTTCTTTTTGGGAAGAGAGTAAGAGTCTTTTCTTGGTAATCCAGAGAATTCTTCTGGATCTTATCCAAGATCTTCAAGGCACAACCTCTACACATCTTCATGAATCACAAGAAAATAGGCCTTGGGGTGCCCCACAAAGCAGAGATAGCTTAGACCATACCACCTAAGTCCTTTCAAATATATGGAAAGCCTTCCCAAAAAGGATGGGTAAAAACAAGCCCAGGTGGAGAAGACTACAATAAATACCTAACTCTTCAATGCCAAAAACAGACAAAAATCTGTAAGTATGAAGACCACCCAGGAAGACATGACCTCACCAAATGAACTAAATAAGGCACCAAGGATCAATGTTGGAAAAACAGAGATAAGCGATCTTTTAAAGAGTGAATGCAAAATAGCTGTTTTGGAGAAACTCAGAGAAATTCAAGATAACACAGAGAATAAATTCAGGATTCTATCAGATATATTTAACAAAGAGATTAAAATAATGAAAAAGAATCAAGCAGAAATTCTTAGCTGAAAAATGCGATTGACATGCTGAAGTATGCATAGGAGTCTTCTAATAGCAGAATCGATCAAGCAGAAGAAAATTAGTGAGGTAGAAGACAGCTTAGTTGAAAATACACAGAGAAGAAAGAAACAAAATGATAATAATAATGTAGCATGCCTACAGGATCTACCAGATCAGAAGGTCAAATATAAGAGTTATTGGCCTTAAAAGGGAGATAAAAAGGTAGGGTAGAAAGTTTATTTGGAGGGATAATAACAGAGAACTTCCCAAACCTAGAGAAAAATATCAATATCTAAGTACAAGAAGGTTATGGAACACCAAGAAGATTTAACCCAAAGAAGACTGTCTCAAGTCATTTGATTATGAAACTCTCAAAGGTCAAGAATGAAGAAAGAATCCTAAAAGCAGCAAGAGGAAAAAAAAACAAAAACAAACAAACAAAAAACAACCTATAATGGAGCTCCCATATGTCTTTCAGCAGACTTTTCAGTGGAAACCTTACAGGCCAGGAGAGAGTGACATGACATATTTAAAGTGATAGAAAAATAAAAAATAAAAAAAAACTTTTACTGTAGAATACTACATCTGGCACAAATATCCTTCAAATATAAAGCAGAAATAAACACTTCCCCAGACAAACAAAAGCTGAAGGATTTTATTAAGACCATACCTGTCCTATAAGAAATGCTAAACAGAGTACTTCAATCAGAAATAAAGGAGGTTAATGAGCAGTAAGTAATCATCTGAAGGTATAAAACTCACTAATAATAGTAAATACACAGAAAAACACAGAATATTGTAACATTGCAACAATGCTGTGTAAATTAGTCTTAAGTAGAAAGACTAAACAATTAATCAAAAATAGTAACTCTAATAACTTTTCAAGACATAGACAGTACAATAAAATATAAATAGAAACAACAAAAAGTTAGAAAGCAGGGGACAAAGTTAAGGTGTGGAATCTTTATTAGTTTTCTTTTTGCTTGTTTGTTTTTGCAGAGAGTGTTAAGTTGTCATCAGCTCAAAATAATGAATTATAATATGGTATTTTCAAGACTCATGGTAAACTCAAACCTACAAATATCCAATGAGTATACAAAAAAAAAAAAAAAAAAAAAAAAGAAACTAGATTATATCACCAGAGAAAGCCACCTTGACTAAAAGGAAAACAGGAAGGAGAGGAATAGGAAGAGAAGGCCACAAAACAAACAGAAATCAAATAAAATAGCAGTAGTAAGTTCTTACTTACGAATAAAATCATTGAATATAAATGAACTAAACTATCTAATCAAAAGACATAGAGTGAATGGGAAAAAAGAAAAAAAAAGACCCAATGCCTATTACATACAAGAAATACACTTCACCTATAAAGATACACATAGACTGAAAATAATGAGATGGCAAAAGATATTCCATATCAATGGAAACCCAAAAGAGCAGGAGTAGCTATACTTATATCATACAAAATAGATTTCAAGATAAAAACTATAAGAGACAAGAAGGTCACTATATAATGATAAAGGTGTCAATTCAGAAATAGAATATAAGTATTGTAAATACATATGCACCTATCACTGGAGCATCCTAACATATAAAGTAAATATTATTAGAGCTAAAGCTAGAGATTTGTTTCAATACAATAATAACTGGAGACTTCAACACCCCACTTTTAACACTGGATAGATCTTCCAAACGGAAAATCAACAAAGAAACATGGAACTTAATCTGCACTATAGAACACATGAATCTAATAGATATTTACAGAACATTTCATCCAGATGGGTGCAGAATGCACATTCTTTTCCTCAGCACATGGATTATTCTCAAATATAGATAATATGTTTGGTCACAAAAACCATCTTAAAACATTCAAGAGAATTGAAATTATAACAAACATCTTCTCAGACAACAATGGAATAAAACTAGAGACGAATACCAAGAGGAATGTCGGGAAGTATACAAATTTATGAAAATTGAACAGCATGCCGTTTAATGACCAGTGGGTCAATGAAGATATTACGAAGGAAACTGAAGAATTTCTTGAAACAAATGATAATTGAAACACAACATACCAAAACCTATTTGATACAGCAAAAGCAGCACTCAGAGGGAAGCTTATAGCTGTAAGTGCCTATATCAAAAAGAAGAAAAACTTCAAATACATAATTTAACAATGCATCTTTTATTTATTTATTTATTTATTTATTTACTTACTTACTTTATTTTTTGAGACGGAGTCTCACTCTGTCGCCCAGGCTGGAGTGCAGTGAAGCCATCTAGGCTCACTGCTAGCTCTACCTCCCGAGTTCACACCATTCTCCTGCCTCAGCCACCCCAGCAATTGGGACTACAGGTGCCTGCCATCACGCCCGGCTAATTTTTTTGTATCTTTAGTAGAGACGGGGTTTCACCATGTTAGCCAGGATGGTCTCAATCTCCTGACCTCATGATCTGCCCACCTCGGCCTCCCAAAGTGCTGGGATTACAGGCGAGAGCCACTACGCCCGGCCAACAATGCATCTTAAAGAACTAGAAAAGGAATAGCAAACTAAACCCAAAATTAGCAGAAGAAAAGAAACGATAAAGAGCAGAGCAGAAATAAATGAAACTGAAATGAAGAAAACAATTCAAAAAGGTCAATGAAACAAGTTGTTTTTTTGAAAAGTTAAACAGTATTGACAAACATTTAGCCAGATTACAGACTAAGAAGAAAAGAGAGAAGGCAAAAATAAGTAAGATTAGGTTGAAAAAGGACACATTGTAACTGGCACCGAAGAAATTCAAAGGCTCATTATTGGCTCCTATGAGCAGCTGTGTGCTAATACATTGGAAAATCTAGAAGAAGTGAACAAATTGCTAGACATATACAAGATCGAACCAGGAAGAAATCCAAAACTTGAACAGGCCAATAACAAGCAGCGAGATAGAGGGTGTGATAAAAAGCCTTTCAGTAATGAAAAGCCAGGGACTTGATGTCTTCACTGATGAATTCTACAAAACATTTAAAAAAGAACTAATACCAATCCTATTCAAACTATTCTGAAAAATAGATGATAAATATTTTTAAACTTATTCTACAAGGCCAGTATTATCCTGATACCAAAACCACACCAAGATACATAAAAAAAAAGAAAGAAAGAAAGAAAGAAAGGAAGAAAGAAAAAAGAAAGAAAGAAAGGAAGAAAGAAAGAAAAGAAAGAGACGGACAGAAAGGAAGGAAGGAAGAACGGAAGGAAGGAAGAACGGAAGGAAGGAAGATGGAAGGAAGGAAGGAAGATGGAAGGAAGGAAGGAAGAGAGAGAAGAAAGAAAGAAAAAGAAGAAAGAAAGATAAAAGAAAGGAAAGAAAGAAAGAAAAAGAAGGAAAGAAAGAAAGAAAAAGAAAGAAAGAAAGAAAAAGGGAGAGAGAAAGGAAGGAAGGAAAAGATGGGCAAGCAGGAAGGCAGGAACAGGAAGAAAGAAAGAAAACTACAGGCCAATATCATTGATGAATGTAGGTGCAAAAATTCTCAACAGAATAATAGCAAACAAAATTCAATAATGCATTAAAAAGATAATTCATCTTGACCAGGTATAATTTATCTCTGATATGTAAGAAAAGTTCAACATATACAAATCAACCCACATGTTAAATCATACCAACAGAATAAAAGATGAAAACCATATGATATTCAATTGACGCTGAAAAAGCATTTAGTAAAATTCCACATCCGTTTTATGCCCCGCAAAACTGGGTATAACAGATACATAGCTTAACATAATAAAAGTCATATACGACAGATCAACAAGTAGTATCATACAGAAATGGGAGAAAACGAAAGCCTTTCCCCTAATATCTGGAACACAACAAGAATGACTGCTTTCACTACTGTTATTCAACATGATACTGAAAGTCCTGTCTAGAGCAATCAGACAAGAAAAAAATAAAAAGGAATCAAAATTGGAAAGAAATAAGTCAAGTTATACTTGTTTGCTGATGATATTATTTTATATTTGGAAAAACCTAAATACTCCACAAAAAAACTGTTAGAACTGATAAACATATTCAGTTAGTTGCAGCAAATAAAATCAACATACAAAAATCAGTAGCATTTCTATACGTACACGTTGAATGATCTGAAAAAGAAATAAAAATGTTAGTCCTATTTAAAATAGCCACAAAAAACTAAATACCTAAGAATTAACCTAAGAAACGAAATATCTTTATAATGAAAACTATAAAACACTGATGAGAGATATTGTAGAGAACACAGAAAAATGAAAAAATATTCCATGTTCATGGATTGAAAGAACCTATGTTGTTAAAATGTCCATATTATCCAAAAAGATATACAGATTCAATGCAATCCCTATCAAAATACCAATTACATTCTCCACAGAAATAGAAAAAAAAATCCTTAACTTTATATGGAACCCCAGAAACCCAGAATAGCCAAAGCCATCTTAAATGAATTGTATAATACTTGAGGAATCACATTACCTGACTTCAAATTATTCTACAGAGCCAAAACAGTATCTACTGGCATAAAAACAGACACATCGGCCAATGGATCAGAATAGATCAAACCCACGCACCTACAGTGAATTCATTTTCAACAAAGGTGCCAACAGCATACACTGGGGAAAAGATGGTCTCTTCAGTAAATGGTGCTTGGAAATTTATATGCAAAAGAATGAAAATAGACCTCCTATCTCTCATCATAAACAAAAATCAACCAAAAATATATTAAAGGCTTAAATCTAGTACTTCAAACCATGAAACTACTGCAAGAAAACATTGCAAAAACTCTCCAGGATTTTGGCCTGGGGAAAAAATTCTTGGGTAATACTCCAAAAGAACAGCCAACTGAAGAAAAAATTGAGAAATGGGATCACATCAAGTTAACAAGCTTATGCCCAGCAAAGGAAATAATCAAAAAGTAAAATGAAAACCCATAGAATGGGAGAGAATGTTTTTAAACTACCCATTTGACAAGGGATTAATAAACAATACAAAAGAAACTTAAACAACTTTATAGGAGAAAAAATCTAATAATTCAATCAAAAATGGGCAAGCTATTTGAATTAGGTATTTCTCAAAAGAAGACAAACAGATGGAAAACAGGCATACAAAAAGGTGGATTGATCATTAGAAAAATGCAGATCAAAACTACAGTGAGATGTCATCTCATCCAAGTTAAAATGACTTATATCCAAAAGATAGGCAATAACAAATGCTGGTGAGGATGTGAAGAAAAGGTAACCATTTGATGCTGTTGGTGGAAATGTAAGTTATTGCAACCACTATGGAGAAAAGCTTGGAGATTTCCTTCTCAAAAAACTAAAAACAGAGCAACCATATGATCTAGCAATCCTACTGCTGGGTATATACTCATTAGAAAATAAATCAGTATATTGAAGAGCTATCCCCACTCCCATGTTTGTTGCAGCACTGTTCACAATAGCCAAGATTTGGAAGCAAGCTAAGTGACCAGCAACAAATGAATGGATAAAGAAAATGTTATACCTATATACACTGGAGTACTATTTAGTAACAAAAAGGAATGAGATCCTGACATTTGCACCAACATGGATGAAACTGGAGGTGCATTATATGAAGTGAAATAAGCAAGACACAGAAAGACAAGCATCACATATTCTCACTTATTTGTGGAATCTAAAAATCAAAACAATTAAATTATTGGAGACAGAGAGCAGAAGGATAGTTACTGGAGACTGGGAAGGGTAATTGTAGGTTGGAGTGGAGTGGCAGGGTAGTTAAGGGGCACAAATAATCAGTGAGAATAAGACCTATTATTTGATAGCACAACAGGATGATATAGTCAATATTAATGTAATTATATATTTAAAAATAACTAAAAGAGAATAATTAGAGTGGTTGTAACAGAAAGGATTAATACTTGAAGGGATAAACACCCCATTTTCCATGATGTGATTACTATGCATTGGTTACCAATATAAATCATCTCATGTATCTCATAAATATATGCACTTACTATGTACCCACAAAAATTAAAAACAAAAACCTCCATATTATAACCAACTCTGTTTTTTGGGGGAGAATGCATTTTGTTTATATCCAACATTTTTTTATAGATATCTATGTATAATTTACACATTCTGGATACAAACTTACTACAAAGAAGTAGTAAGTTACATATGTGGGGAATTGTCTTTCTCTTATGATATACTTTGATAGAGATAACTTACATAGTACAATTCAATCTACCTAAAATATGTGGTTGGCTCTTTTTCTTCTGTGAAGAAGTCATTCTATACTCAAACAATATTCTTCAATATAAATTACTGACCTCAAAAAAGGTGCCTACATTGTGGAAGACACTGTCCTAAGAAATCTGTAAATAACTAGTTTAGTGCAGACAGTCTAGATCTAGATTTTATGTTGCTATTTACATTGAAACCTTTAAATAATAGATAATTCATATTTTGTTATATAGTCTCAACTACATTTCTGTGCAATTTATATTTCTTTACAGATAACACATTTATTCATGGCCATTTATTGAAGAAACAAATCTTTTTCTAATCTGCCTCCAATGACAACTTTATCAATTATTATTATATTATTTAATCAATTTCTTGACTTTCAATTTTTTCATTAGTCTATTCATTTCTCTGAAACTATCAGCATATCTTAATTACTGTTGTTTATATTAAGTCTTGATAATTGGTAGATAAATTCTCTTATCTTTTCTTGGCTGTCAGTTCATCTTGGCAATGTTAAATGTGTTATACAATGTTTTGTTATTCAATGTGAAAATATCAAATAAAATTTTGATTGAAATTTTACTAAATTAGCACATTTGCATGATTGAGTTTTCTAGGCCATGAACATAATGCATACTTCCATCTATCACTTCCATAATTTCTCTTAATAATATTTTATAGTTTATTGTTACAATTCTGTGGATTTTTGTGTTATGTTGTTTTTAATACTTATTACTACATATTTTAATTTCCAATACTATTAAAAATTCCAAAATGATGAATAAAATAGCGAAAATAGAAACACTTTTCCCATAATTTTATGGAGAATGCATTTGAAGTTTCACAAACATGGTATATCTTATAATTATTTATGAAGTTGTGCATTTCTCTCAATATTCTATATATGTCTGTATCATTGTCTTGTGAATCTTTTTTGTTTGTTTGTTTTTGAGACAGAGTCTCACTCTGTCACGCACACTGGAGTGCAATGGTGCTATCTCGGCTCACTGCAACCTCCGCCTCCCTGGTTCAAGTGATTCTCCTGCCTCAGTCTCCCAAGTAGATGGGATTACAGGCATCTACCACTACGACCAGCTAATTTTTATGTGTTTAGCAGAGATGAGATTTCACCATGTTGGCCAGGCTGGTCACAAACTCTTGACCTCAGGTGATCCACCCCACTTGGCCTCCCAAGGTTCTGGGATTATAGGTGTGAGCCACTGCTCCAGGCCCCAGGAATCTTTTAATATTTAATCATATATACTTTATTTCTTGGATGATATTTTTTACTATTATTTAAAATTTTATAGTCTTGTTTAAATTATTAAATTAATCTTAAGAATGTTATATAGTCTTCTTTACTTACATTATTAAATTCAGCTTGATAAATATTTTATGATAGAATTTTTGCATTTGTATACTTGTGTGTGAAATTAGCATCTAATTTCTCCTTTCTTGAAAACTCCTTTCAGTATCAAAGATATACTAGAATATTTTAAAAAATCTTAGTTGAAATAATTTGAGTTAAGTTGGCTTTACTTAGCCACATTCAATGTTTGTCAACATTTAGCTATTAGGTGATTTAGTGTTGAGGTTTCTTTGTGAGAATGTTCTAATCATTGATTACATATGTTCAGTAAATATATACGTATTCAAATGTTCTATTTCTAGCTGTGTCAAATTATGTGACATTTTTCAAAGAAATTTCTGAATTTTTAAAATAAAAAGTTCCTATTTGGCTGGAGAATGTTGATTTTGTTCTCTTGGTAAATTTTAGTGATATCCATAGGACATATTCCTAAGCTTCACACTCCTTTTTCTATTCTTAATTTTGATAAATTATGTATGATTTTTGGTGGATAGATTCCTCAGTTGTTTTGTACAGTGTTACATATGTGTCAATTAGATCATGTTTTCTCCTCAAAATTGTCCAAGTCACACTGAAATTTTGTCCATTGTTTTCACACACAGTGACTGAGAATTGTTTTGCATTTGCCTAGTATAACAAAGGGTTTGCTCGAATCGGTAGTTCAGTGAAATTTTGCACATCAATAGCAGTTTGCTGTTGTTTGTTGCTAGTCTTAATCTCCCATCTGCACCAAGGAATGAGCAACTAAGATCTCTTATTAGCTTGCTCAGATGCTATGCAGGAGGAACAGAGAGGTGGATTAAGCTTAAAAGCTGTATAAGTCTTATTAAAAAGTCAGGAAACAACAGATGCTGGTGAGGTGGAGAAATAGAAATGATTTTACACTGTTGGTGGGAGTGTAAATTAGTTCAACCATTGTGGAAGCCAGTGTGGCAAATCTTCAAGGATCTAGAACCAGAAATATCATTTGACACAGCAATCACATTACTGGGTATATACCCAAAGGATTATAAATTATTCTTCTATAAAGACACATGCACACATATGTTTATTACAGCACTCTTTACAAGAGCAAAGACTTGGAACCAACCCAAATGCCCATCACTGATGGACGACTGGATGAAGAAAATGTGGCACTTATACACCATGGAATAATATGCAGCCATAAAAAAGAATGAGTTCATGTCCTTTGCAGGGACATGGATGAAGCTGGAAGCCATCTTTCTCAGCAAACTAACACAGGAAGACAAAACCAAACACTGCATGTTCTCATCCATAAGTGGGAGCTGAACAACGAGAATACATGAACATGGAGAGAGGAACATCACACACCGCGCCTGGTGGTGGGGGAAGGGGAGGGAGAGCATCAGTAAAAATACCTAAATGCATGTGGGCCTTAAAACCTAGATGATGGGTTGATAGGTACAGGAAAACACCTTGGCACACATATACCTGTGCAACAAACATGCACGTTCTGTAACCCAGAACTTAAAATAATTTTTTAAAAAGCTGTAGAAATCAACGTAAGAAATGAGTCATACTACTATTACAATTACATAGAAAAATAGCCATCCCCTGTTCCTCTAGTTATGGTATAGTCAGCATAATCACTAAACTAGGTGCATAACATTAGTCAATTTTTTTCTCTATCCTTTCATTACTACTGGTTTCGCCTACACAATTTTTGTTTAACCAAGATTGTGTGTCTGTGTGTGTGTGTGTACCCATGCTGTTTCCCATTTTCTAATCTAACAGTCTTTAGCCAGCATCAGTGCACTATTCCTATCTCTTCCAAGTCTCCAATCTTCTAGAGAGTCTGAGTATATAATCTTAATGAGATTAAACATCCATTCTTTTGTGAAGCCAGGAAATGAATGCTTGTATGTTCTACAATGTTAATTTGGTACATGCCTCACATTTGGTAGATTATAAACTTCATGACAAATCTACAGCATTTTCACCATTTTATAGTACTGTAGCTAATGACTTAAATACAGTAAAATCTGTAATATTTCTGAGTCTAGTAGAAACAGGAACATAGCAATTATTTAACCTTGTATTTGAAAGAATAAAAGGAAATACTTATAAAATAAAAATGTATTTAAATTTACTTTGAAAGCTCATTGCACTGAAACTATTTCCAATTCATTCTGAGGATATGCACGAATTTGATTTAACTTTAATTCCCTATTTTGGTACATTCAATACTACCCTTGAAGGAGCAAAACTGTTTTGGTTCCTGCCCAAGCTCACAGGGAAAACACTCTCCCCAAGAAGGAGGAGGGTGTTGCCTGGGAGCCAGACTTTTGGAGAGGAGGCAGCTCCCAGCCTGCTGAGTCAGGGCTATGTGACATGTGTTCTCCCAGCTGGGCAGGACTGAAAGTCTTGAATTGTAAGCCTGTGAACTGTGGAGAAGCAGCCAATCTTCCTACCTGGGACTGAGGGGATCCCAGCTGGGCACTCTGGGTCAATCTTGTGCCAAAACCCCAGCCATTCACTTTGGCCTGCTGGCAATGACACAGGTAGCCGAGGATAAAGGATCTCCGTGCCAGGAGCCAACCTGGTCTTCCTGAGGGGCAGTGCCCCATTGAAGAGAGAAGTGTCTGAATAAAGTTCCTTGTAGGTTCTCTGTAAAAAATAATAAGAAGAAGAATTCCCTCACACTTGCAATTCTTAGGAAAATGTACAAAACTTTAACATCTCCTTAGAATGGGAGAGTTTTGCAATGTTTTATTGCCAATCTCTCATATTTTACTATTTATATGTTACTTATCCTTGGGCTTTGCCTTGCAGCTTGAGCAAATGCCATTTTATGTAGTTGTAAAAGATAATTGTACTCACAAGACCTCAGCGAGTATTAAACATCAACTTTTTATGTTAATTCCGCAGATACTCACTCATATTTTCAAGCAACTAAAAAAAAATAAGAATTTAGATTTAAATAAAAATTTAGATTTAAGTAAGAAATTAATAATTTCTTTAGGCTTTTTTTTTTTTTTTTTGAGAAATACTTAGGTTGCCAAATTAAACTCTTGAGATTCCATGATAAAAACCACATATGTGATAATGTCACAAAGGTTTGGAAAATACTGTTTAAAAATACATTATTTTAACTATGAAAATAAATTATTTACTTTACATTGAATATCAAACAAAAAAATACCATACCTGAAAGCAAGGGTTTTAAAATACTTTCAACGATTTTAAAGCCAGGATTGGAATCAGAGAAGGGATCAAACAGCTATCGCTTTCAGCAAGTCTGGTTCCACGTAGTTTTGGAACAAAAGGAGGCAGCCTTAATCTATATAAGCTGGGAAGGTGGGCAATATTTATATCTACAGAAGTCTCCTAACTTCACAAAATGATTGTGCTTATTCTCTGGAATATAAGATATTATGTCTCAATAGATATAACTCCATAGTAAACATACTAATATATTATTGAATTTTTTGTACAAATTGGTTTTGCTTTACATATGTGTGTATACCCTAAAACATGATTCCTTCATTCATTTATAATTGCTTGGAGGATAAAATTTAGAAGCTTTAAAGTCCAGAAATATGTCTCAACGTATGATAATAATTGTTATTAACAATAAATAGTAATCCTGATTTTGAAAGAAAGTCTCATAGACTCTTACTGTCTTTTTGGTTTTGACTCAGAACAGCAGAAATTTATTTTCTTGCACTTCTAGAGGCTAGAAATCAAAGGTGGAATTGTCAGCAGGTGTATGCTCTCTCTCAAGCGTCCAGGGGATAATCTTTTTTGCCTCTTCTTAGCTCCAGGTGATTGTCAGAATCTTTGGTGCTCCCTCATAGATGTATAAGGACTTATATAGATTAATAAAGAACTACAGATTGTAGATTTATAGGTTTAGAGCTGCATCACTCCAATCTCTGACTCATCATCATATATGTTTACTCTGTGCATCTGTGTAAGACTTGACACGACATTCTCCTTGCTGTGTTTCTCTGGTTTTTCTTCTTTTTAAAAATATTAATTCACAATTAATATTTGTATATAATTATGGGGTACAATGTAATATGTTGATATATGTGTATATTGTAGAAATAATAAGCCAAGATAATTATCTTAACCATAATTGCACCTACCTATTTTTTGGGTGAATGTTTTTTAAATATACTCTTTTAGAGATTTTGAAATACACAATATTATTATTATTAACTATGCACACCATGCTGTACAATAAATCACCGAAATTTATTTTTTCTGAACAACTGAAACTTCATATCCTTCAAACAACATCTCTTCTTGCCTTAGTTCTGGTAACCACCATTCTACTCATGTATCTGTGAGTTTAACTCTTTTAGATTCCACATATAACTGAAATTATGTATTATTTTTCCTTCCTTGCTAGTCTTCTTTCATCTTGCATAATGTCCTCCAGGTTCACTCATGTTTTTGCATATAGCAGAATGTCTCTTTTTGAAGGGGATATGTTACATAACAATACATTACAGTATACATAATATTACATATATATTATTTATCTATTCATCTATCAGTGAACACTTAACTTGTCCATATTTAGGTTATTGTGCATAGTGCTGCAATGGATGTGAGAGTGCAGATAACTCTTTGAAATACTGGCTTCAATTCCTTTGTATATATACCCCGAAGTGGAAACTCTATTCTGGTTTTTGTTTGTTTGTTTATGTTTAGGTGGAGTCTTGCTCTGTCGCCCTAGCTGGCATGCAGTGATGTGACCTCTGCTCACTGCAACCTCCGCCTTCCGGTTCAAGTGATTCTCCTGACTCAGTCTCCTGAGCAGCTGGGATTACAGGCACACCCCACCACGTCAGGCTAATTTTTGTAGTTTTAGTAGAGAGAGGGTTTCGCTATATTGGCCATGCTGGTCTCAAACTCCTGGCTTCAAGTGATCCGCCCACCTTGCCTCCCAAAGTCCTGGGATTACAGGTGTGAGCCACCGTGTCTGGTCAATACTGTTGTTTTAAGTGACTGTATTAATTTACATTCCCATTAACAATGTACTAAGGTTTAATTTTCTCCACATCCTCACCAATTGTCCCTTTTTGTCTTTTTGATAATAGCTGTTCAATCTCATGTGAAGTGATATCTCATTACGGTTTCAATTTCCATTTCTCTGATGGTTGACAGATGTTCAGTACTTTTTCAGATACCTGTTGTCCCCTAGTTGGTCTTTTTTTGAGAATGTTTGTTTGGTTCCTTTGCTCATTTTTTAAAAGGGTTATTTGTTTTCTTGCAATTGTTGTTTGAGTTCCTTATATATTTTGAATATTAGCTTTTTATGAGATGTATAGTGTGCAAATATTACTCCCACTTTATGGATTATCTCTTCACCTTGTTAATTGTTCCCTTTGCTGTGCAGAAGCCTTTCAATTTGATGGAATCCTATTTATCTATTGCTGCTTTTGTTGCCTATACTTTTGGGGTCTTATTGAAGAAATCATTGCCCACACCAATGTTATGGAGATTTTTTTCTTTTTTATTATAGTAATTTTAGAGTTTCAGATCTTATTTTTAATTGTTTAATTCATTTTGAGGTGATTTTTAAAATGTGGTGTGAGACAACTTCAAATTTCATACTTCTGCATTTGATTATCCAATTTTCTCTATACCTTTTATTGAAGAGACTATTCTTTCCTTACTGGGTGTTTTTGCCACTTTGTCAACAATTAATTGACTGTAAATCTGTGGGTATATTTATCGGCTTTCATCGCTGTTCCATTGGTCAGTCTTCCTGGTTTTACACCATTACACGCTGTTTTGATTAAAATAGCCTTATAATATATTTTGAAATGAGGGATTTTAATGCCTCCAGCTTTGTTTTTTCTTTTTCATTTTTGCTCAATATATCTTTGGCTATTTGGTGTCTTTTGTGGTTCCATTTAAATTTTATGATTATTTATTATATTCCTGTGAAAAACAGCATTATCATTTTGATAGAGATTTCATTGACTCTGTAAACTGCCTTGGGTACTATAAATATTTTATCAATACTGATTCTTCCAATCCATTAGTAAGGAATCTCTTTTTATTTATTTGTGTTATCATCATTTTTAATCAGTGTTATATAGTTTACAGTATATAGATCTTTCACAATTTTGATTAAAATTACTCCTTTTTTGATACTTTTATAAGTGGTATTGTTTTCTTAATTTCATTTGTGAATAGTTCATAGTATGTTGAATCACCACAGACTTTTACATATTGATCTTGTATCCTGATACATTACAGAACTGGTTTATTTCTTCTAACAGTATTTTTGGTGAAGTCTTTAGAGTTTTCTATGTATTAGATTATGTCATCAGCAAACAGAAACAATTTCACTTCTTTTCTATTTGCATTGTATTTTCAAATTTTCTAGCCTAATTGTTCTGGGTAGGTTTTCTAGTACTTTGCTGAATAGAAGTCGTGAGAGTGGGCATATATGACAAGCCACCAGCTAACATCATACTCAATGGCAAAATTGTTGAAAACTTTTCCTCTAAGATCAGTATCAATTATTGTTTTAAATGCAGTATTGTATACTAAATCAATGTTTGTATGATACACAAACAGTTATGGTTTTAAATGCAGTACTGTAGACTAAATCAGTATTTGTATGATATATGTAAAACATGTATTTTAAAGTATGTTACAATATGAATGTATTTGTTTTAATGCAGTTGCTTGCATATTGACATTGCTTGTTCTTAGGCTATCATGCAACAAAACATTTATTAACATTTCGGACAGGTTCAGCAGTCACTGAAACTGGTGATTTCTAAACTTAAACTGGGGCAAATGGCTACAGTGCAGAGTAATGCCATTCCTGGGCACTGCGAATGCAAGGCTGAAGAATTGACAGCCACCCCTCAGATGTAGGACCAGGTGCAGGGTGGACACTTTCTGCGTTTTGTAGTCAGAAAGAGTGTGGACATCTTCCAGCTGCTTGCCTGCAAAGATGAGCCTCTGCTGGTCTGGGGGATGTCTTCTTTATCCTGGATCTTGGTTTCACATTTTCAGTGCTGTCACTGTCCACCTCCAGGGTGATGGTCTTGCCAGTGAGGGTCTTCACAAAGATCTGCACATCACCTCTCAGACAGAGGAGCAGGTGCAGGGTCGACCAGGTGCAATGTCAATATGCTATCACCCCATTAAAGCAAATACATTTATATTGTCAGTATGATTTTGCGCACTTTAACTACACAACCCAATAACATGCCATTCGCAAAAACAAAAACAGGAAAATCTTGTGGGACGGTAGTCTGAAATATCATGCTTCTTATACTGTTATGTTCTCAAATTGAGGCACCACATTTTATGTGGGAAACTAAAAATTTAAAGAAATCAATAGAAGATAATAGAGTTACATTTTTCAGATTCTTCAACATTCACGAAATTTTAGGATTTTCTGTATGATATGAACATTCTGTTTGTTTATAATTGTCACTTTTAATATTTACCTAAATAAACTTATGTAGAATCAGAAATACATACAGATTTACAAATATTACTCAGAAATATGATTATCAATCACAGACTTTCTAGTGGTATTATCATCTGAAAGTCATTATCATAGACTTTACTATTGATAAGCCCCAAAATACAAACTTTTGGAGGCCAGGGAATAGTTCAAATTTCAAAACACTCTATGACTAAGGTCAGTGATGATTTATTAGAATTGCAGTATTACGTCAACTAAAAGAAAGGGCACCTATTCCTTCATTCCCCCAGTCTAATTTCCCAAGAAAATATAAACAAGCTCTACAAGCAACTGTGAATTCACAGTTACTCTCTTTGGACAGCCAGTAGGAGATCAAAGCTCTTTATTTTAACACAGTTGGAGAGAATTAGGAAAGTCTAGAGTGGATTATATGCTAGTTTAAAGTGAGCTATGTGCAAGGAAAAAATACAGTAAGGCACTTTGAACAAAATTCACTGATGTTGCAGGTTAAATATTGCATCTATATTTGGAAGGGGAGAAGATGAAATTTTGAATGTCTTTTTATTCCTGATTAATAAGTCATATGGCAACATTCTCAGGACAAAAAAGTCAATGATAATTTAAAAAGTAGTTGTAGAGAGGCAAATTAATGGTAAGCAAAGAAGGTCAACCCAACCAAAGCAGAGACCAAACAGAATAAAAAGCATAAGGATTCTGAAGTGGGGACAATTAGAGAATCAGTGTCTGTCCTGCATTTAGGAGTGTGAGTGTGATTGTGAATGGGTGTGTATGTGTGTGTCTATTCTTCTGTATGTCATTCATTAAGCCATTATGCTAATAGAGCAAATTGTAGGACAAGAGACAATCTGTTCTCTAAGAACATTTCACCTATCCCAGAGCTTATAAGCTAGTAAGAGTTAACTTTATTTCAAATAATGAGCTACCTGTTACATGGTCGTAACGATGAATGATGAATGTTACTTTTGAAACTGAGAACTTAAAGGGTTATATATACACAAGAATATTTTGTACAATTTGATTTAGATGATAAACATGGATATTGCCAAGATATATGCTATCCAAAGAAAATGATTATTTTTTTTTTCTCTAAGAGTTGGAAAATTAAAAGAAGTTAAAGGTAATATTTGAGCCAAGTCTTGAAATCAAATTGACATTTTCTAGGTATGTTTGAAGATCTTCTTTCTCTACCAAGAAAACTATTGAGTTCAGGTACATAAGACCTCTTCAGCTCTCCCACTACTTCACCTTAGCCACTTCAATTTTTAGCCACACTCTCCCTCTCTCTGCAATTACAATGTTAAACTTTCTTTATTGTCCCCAAGATTCTCAGCCTTCCTGCACTCTCAATATCAGTAGATGTTATTTTCTATTTCAGAAAGTGTAGAAGTATTTCAAACACCTCATCTATCCATTAAATCCTTCAAACACACCACAATCTGTTCCCATGCTCTACCTCTCCCATCCTATTAAAAATGCTTTTTATTCCTGATTGGAGACAATTTCTCGGCTGTGATTTACATTTTACTTTCCATTTTCTTCAACTGTTTAAATTACTAATCACAGTTCTCTCTCCTTTATTTTCAACCCTGCTTCCTACTGAGGATTTATCTCATTGGCATTTAAATATGTTCAAATATACTCTATGTTAAAAAGAAAGTTTTTTTCTGAAACCCACTTGCCCTTGCAGCTATGGCTTTATGTCTGATTAACCCAGTCACATTAAAAAAAAAAAAAAGAGAGAGAGAGAGAGAGAGAGAATCTCAGAAGTGATGTCTTCACTTACGGTATCTAATTTCTTATTTTGTAGTTGCTTTTCAAGTCAATTTCATTTGAATTTAATTCTGTGAAATTGATTGTTGGTAGCAGTAGAGAAAACTCTTTAGTCTTCAACTTTGTTGAAAGTACAACTCTCGTATTTATCTGTGAAAACACTAAAGCATCACCGGGCTCTTTCAAACTTCTGCACATATCCCTTGTTCTACTCTGCTGTGAAATCCCCACTGGTCCTTTAGAATCCAGCAGATTATATTAATATCACAACATTGCCAGAGATTTTTCCAATAAAATGATATAAAGAAGTTTATGTGTATTATAAATACTATTTTAGAACCATTTTTACATGATTTGTTTTACTCTTGACATTCAGATAAAGGATTTTTTTGATTATATAATATCCAAAACTTTTCCTCAGTGTTTTGAAGCTTATCTTTAATCACACATTTACGATTTGTTGAATAAATTAAAATTTGTAGAATTAAAGTTGCTCAGTGTGAATTATGAAATCCACATCAATTTTTATTAAATTTCCGCCTTTTTTCTAAGGGTGAAAGAGAATAAAGAAGGAAAGAGGAAGAGAGAGAAAAGATTAAAAAACACATGTCACTTTTATACAAAGAAAGTACAAATTTTAGAGAAAAATTAGAAAATCCGGGTAATAAACATACAGAAAATGTAAAATACTCAGATTTCACTAGTAAGCAAGCATCTCTTAACAGACTGTAAAAAACACTCATTTTGCTCTAGCAGAGCTATTCTAACCAAAACAGGAGGTTTAGATAAAGCTCAAAACATGTTCAATGTTCCATGATTTTCACTATTCCTTAACATTTTAAAACAACTCCTACTATTTAAAAAGATAATGATTACATTTAAATATTTTTTAAAATAAGATTTTAAAATAAATATTTGCAAAGAAAATTCTACAGTAACGTAATAATTTTACCACATAAAAATATTAAATAAATGATCAGATATTTTGGTTTCTATTTATGGGTTTCAAGGGCTTTTTAACATAGTTATATAATAATTCATTTTTTCCCGTTTCTGCACTACTTACAATTATTTCACATCTTACAAAGTTGTCTTAAGTACCGACGTTCAGGTAATAGATTTGAAGAAAAATTATTTATAATGATACTTATACAAGGTATCATTTAATTAGCTCTTAATATATTCAAAGCACTTGGCACACTGCGTGGAATTATCTCATTTGTTCTTCACATCGAATATGGTTTTTATCTTAGTGTTTTCATATTATAAAAGTAAAAGAGTTAAATGACTCACTGAGTTTATCAAGTGGGGAGGAGGGTTTTGAACCAAGTGTTATGTGAGTCTGAAGCATAGGCATTTACACACCAAGTGAAATGTTCTTCCTCTCTGGGTTGCCCTCCTTGATACTATGCATGGTGATTAATGTGGTGAGTTTATTTAGTAAAGTTGTATGACATGGATATAGAAACAATTCAAAATGAATTTGATTTTTAGAGCACTTTTAGATTTGCAGCAAAACTGTAAAGAAGACACAGAGGTGTCTCATATATTCTCTGCATCCCCACCACGTACAGCCTCTTCTATTATCAACATCCCCCAGTAGAGTAGTTCATTTGGAACAGCTGATGATCCTACATTGACACATCATTATCAACCAAAGCTCATAGTTTATATTAGGGTTCACTATTGGTGCAACACATTTTATGGGTTTGTACACATTTAAAATGAGATGTATCCAGCATTACAGAATCATAGATTATTTTCACTGCTCTAAAATTTTCCTGTGTTCTAAGTATTCATCCCTTTGTTTCTCCTAATTTCTCACAACAACCGATCTTTTTACTTTCTCCATAGTTAATGTTTTCCAGAATGCCATATTGTTAGAATTATGTAATGTGTACATTTTTTTATATTGGCATCTTTCACTTAGTGATATATATTTAATTTCCTCCATTTCTTTCTATCACTTGAGAGCTTAGTTTTTGTAGTCCTCAGTAATATTACATTATTTGGATGTATCACAGTTTATATATTCATTAACCTATGGAGAGGCATCTTGGTAACTTCCACGTTTTGGAAACTATGAATAAAGTTATTATAAACATCTGTGTGCAGGTGTTTTTGTGAACATACGTTTCCAGTTCCTTCAGTTAAATATCCAGGAGCATGACTACTAGATGACCTGATAAGAGTATGTTTAGTTTTGTAAAAAAACAGTGTAAATGTCTTCCAGAGTGGCTCTAACATTTGGTATTGCCACTAGAAATGAGAGTTCCTGTTGTTCCATATTCTCGCCAACATTTGGATGTGTCAGTGTTGTGAATTTTGGCTGTTCTGGTATGTAGCGATATCTCATTGTTGGTTTAATTTGCATTTCCTTAGTGATATATGATGTGGAGCATCTGTTCATGTACTTATTTGTAATGTGTGCATTTTCTTTGGTGTGGTGTCTTCAGTCTTTTGCCCAATTTATGTTCGAGTGTCAATATTTTCACTGTCATAACTCAATAATAAATACATTAGTTCTTGATGTATTTTACATACCGGTTCTTTATCAGATATGATATTTTGCAAATATTTTTCCCAGTCTGTGAATTATATTTTCATTCTATTAATAATGTGTTTCAGAGAGCATAATTTTTTTATTTTAATCAAATACACTTGTCTTTTTGTAATGTATTATGCCTTTGGTATCATATCCAAAAATTTATCACCAAACCCAAGATTATTTATATTTCCACTTATGTTACCTTCTAGATGTTTTATAGTTTTTCATTTTGCATTTGGTTTTATAATACATTTTAAGTTAGTTTTGTAAATGGCATAAGATGTGTAATATATATAGAGATATATATATATATTTTTTGCTTTACACATAAATGTCCCATTTGTTAAAAACACTTTTTTCCATTGTATTACTTTTGTTCTTTTGCCAAAGATCAGTTGACTATATTTATGGATCTATTTCTGGACTTTCCAGTCTGTTCTATTGATATATGTGTCTATTCCTTTGCTAATACTACACTGTCATTGTTAGTGAAATTATAAAGTAAGTCTGGAAATGAGACAGTGTAAGTTCCCCAACTTAGTTCATATTCTTTAATATTGTTTTAACTATTATGGGTCTTATTATCTCTCCATGTGAAGTTTAGATTCAGCTTATTAATATCTGCAAAATAACTTGCTGAGATTTTCATTGAGATTGCATTCAATCTATAGATTAAGTTGAGGAGAACTGGCATCTTGTTAATATGGAGTCTTCTATTCAAAAACACGAAATAGCTTTCCACTTATTTAGCTCTAATTTGGTTTGTTTCATCCACGTTTTGTAGTTTTCTTCATGTACATTTTTATATATTTTGTTAGAATCACACACAAATATTTCATTTTTGGAAGTGTTAATGTAAACTGTATTTCGTTTTTAACTTCAAATTCCATTTGCTCATTGCTGGTATAGAGGGAATCAACTGTATTTGTGTATTTGTCTTGTACCCTAGTATGATAATTGCTAGTAAGTTATAGGAATTTCTCTCAAATTTTAAATTTCTTTTTAAATAGACAAGCATGTCATCTGTGCACATATACTTCTTTATTTCTTATTTCCAGTCACTATACACTTTTATTTTTTCTTTTCTAGTCACTACACAGTTTGTTTCTCTTCCTTTTCTTATTGCATTAGCTAGGACTTCCAGTATTATGTTGCAAAAGCGTGGCAAGAAGAAAGCATCTTTGCCTTGTTTCTAATCTTCCAGGGAAAGTTTCTAATTTATCACAATTAAGTATGATGTTAGCTGTAGGTATTTTGTATATATTCCTTATCAAGTTGAGGAAGTTCATCTCTATTCTTTTGTTGTTGTTGTTGTTGTTGTTTGTTTGTTACAGACGGAGTCTCGCTCTGTCGCCCAGGCTGGAGTGCAGTAGCACGATCTTAGCCCATCGCAAGTTCCACCTCTGGGTTCACGCCATTCTCCTGCCTCAACCTCCCGAGGAGCTGGGACTACAGGCACCCGCCACCACGCCCGGCTAATTTTTTGTATTTTTAGTAGAGACGGGGGTTTCACCGTGTTAGCCAGGATGGTCTTGATCTCCTGACCTTGTGATCCTCCCACTTCAGCTTCCCAAAGTGCTGGGATTACAGGCGTAAGCCGCCGCACTCGGCCCACTTTTTTATTGTTATTTTGAGTGAACATTAATTGGTTTTGTTGCTCTTTTCAAAAAAAAAGATAAATACAAAAAAAGTTTTTTGTTGTTGGTTTTTATTGTTCTTTATTGATTTTCTGTTTTCAATCTCATAGTCTATTACTCTAATTTTTTTTTATTTTCTCTGATTGTTTTGTATTTAATTTACTCTTTTTCTAGTTTCCTAAGGTAGAAGCTTAGACTAAAGATTTTTGTTGCTTTTTATTTCTTTTCTAATATATGCTTTTAATGCTATACATGTTCAGCTATGTTTCTATTATTGATTTTTAGGTTAATTCTATTGTTGTTTGAGAACAGACATTGTATGATTTATATTATTTAATGTGTATTTTATGGCCCAGCATATGGTCTATGTTTTATGTAAGCTAAAGAATGATGTGTATTCTGAGGTTATTGAATAAAGTATTCTATAGTTATCGATTATTACCAATTAATTGATGGTGATTTTGAGTTTAACTATGTCCTTCCTGATACTCTGCCTCTCGGATGTGACCACGCCTAATAGATGTTTAAATCTCCAACTATGATAGTGAATTTTATTTCTCCTTGCAGTTCCATTAATTTTTTCCTCATGTTTTTTGTTAGTGTTTCTAGGTGCAGGTATTTTAAGGAATGTTATGGCTTTTTGTAGAATTGACTTCTTTATCACTATGCAGTGTCCTTTTTACCTCTGATAACATGGGAGTTATTTTAAAAAAATGAATTATTGTGTTTTTAGCATTCTTTAATTTATGAACACATTATCTTACTTTACCAATCAAATTCATATGAAAAACACAATCATCTCGATCAGCATAATTTCACAGTGGAACAGATTTAACACCACTGGTAGCTCTGGAAATAATTTTAAAAACACAAATTTTCCTTATTCTTTTTATTTCAACAAAAACTAGAAAGACCTTCTTAACATAGCAACCATAGGCCACTGTGGAAAGCAGTTTGAAGATTTCTCAAATGATTTAAAAGAGAACTACCATTTGATCCAGCAATCTCATTGCTGGGTAGATATCCAAAAGAAAATAAATCATTCTACCAAAAGGCATATACACTTGTATCTTCATTTCAGTGCTATTCACAATAGCAAAGATGTGAAATCAACTTAGGTGCCCAGTAATTTTAGATTGGATAAATAAAATATTGCACATATACACCACCCAATACCATGTTGCCATAAAAAAGAAAGAAATCGTGGTTTTTTTTTTTTTTTTTTTTTTTTGCAGCATGAATATGCTGGAGGTCATTATCCTAAGCAAATTAACATAGGAAGAGAAAACCAAATACCACATGTTCTCACTTCTACATGGGAGCTAAGTATTAGGTACTCATGGAAATAAAGATGGCAACAATAAACACTGGGGACTACTAGAAGGTAGAGGAAAGGAGGCACAAAAAGGATTGCAAAACTAATTGCTGGGCCAGGAACAGTGGCTCACAACTGTAATTCCAGCATTTTCGGAGGCCTAGACGGGGAAGTCATTTGCATCCAGGAGTTTGAGACCAGCCTAGGCAACATGGTTAAAACCCATCTCTACAAAATAATAGTAATAATAATAATAATAATTTCATTGCTGGGTGTGGTGGAATAACCTGTAGTCCTAACTACTCAAAAGGCTGAGGCAGGAGGATTGCTTGAGCTCAGGAATTCTATGGTGCAGTGAGCAGTGATTGTGCCACTGCTCTCCAGCCTGGGAGACAGAGCAAGACCTAGTGAAAGAAAGCAGAAAGAAAGAAAAAGAAAGAGAGAGAAAGAAAAAGAAAGAGAGAGAAAGAGAAAGAAAGAAAGAAAGAAAGAAAGAAAGAAAGAAAGAAAGAAAGAAAGAAAAGAAAGAAAGAAAAAGAAAGAAAGAAAGAAAGAAAGAAAGAAAGAGGAAGGGAGGAAGGGAAGGAAGGAAGGACGGAAGGAGAAAGAAAGAAAGAAAGAAAGAAAGAAAGAAAGAAAGAAAGAAAGAAAGAAAGAAAGAAAGAAAGAAAGAAGAAAGAAGGAAAGAAAGAAAGAAAGAAAGAAAAGAAAGAAGGGAGGGAGGGAGAGAGGGAGGGAGGGAGGAAAGGAAAGAAGAGAGGGAGGAAGAAAAGGAAAGAAGAGAGGGAGAGAGGGAGGAAGAAAAGGAAAGAAGAGAGGAAGAGAGGAAGGAAGGAAGGAATGAAGGAAGGGGAGAGGGAGGGAGGGAGGAAGGAAGGAAGGAAGGAAGGAAGGAAGGAAGGAAGGAAGGAAGGAAGGAAGGGAATAAAAGTACTATTGGATACTATGCTCACTTCCCAGGTGATAGGTTCAATCGTATCTCAAACATTAGCACAAAACAATATACGTATGTAACAAATCTGCACAGGTAACCTCTAAATCTAAAATAAAAGTTGAAATTATAAAAATTAAGTAAATAAACGAATATAAAAATCAATATGATATCCAGAATAAAAACCACAATTGAGTTTTAAATCTTCAGGTATTATGCAAACGTACTTTTTGAGATCGAAATCACCAGGCATATCCTATAGGTTGTCTACCAGCTGACTTCCAAGTATAATATTATTTGTAGGAAATAATGAGGAAGTGAATCACACGTTAAAATATCTTCAGGAGTTGAAGATATTAGATCTTCAACATAACCTAAAATATACACTCATAGTAGAATTGTACTTACTAAATGGAAAATTCTGATTAGGCATTCTGCATTTTAATTCTATTAAAAATGTCAAATGATTTAGTCAAAGTTTAGTGGCTAGTATGTGAGATCATATAGGTATTATACCTTTTGCAAACTGCAAATTTATTCTTAAACTAAGACTACAGAATATTCATCTCTTCTCATTGTCATGGCAACATTTTTTATATCGTGGAGGGAATACATGCTGAATTGAATAACAAATCTTGCCAGTAATTTTCTTTAAAAGAATAGCATATTAATTATATTTTGCATTTGTACATTAATTTTTAAGAATATTCTGTATATTCAATGTAATGTAATATAATTGGGTAGATACATTTTTTCAAATTATAAAGCAAGTAATTTTAAATTGACTGTCTTTTATAAGTGAAACTTTTGGATGGTGATATATCTACTTTAAAAGAATGAGAGTAGCTTGTTTTCTTTAATCAGACTTTTTCAACAATTGCAGTTTAGATTTGTCTGTATAGTGACCATAAATCATATACAGATTAACATTAATGAAATTTTGTAATTGAAATAAATGTTAATTGGACATTATAATTCCCATTAACCTTTTATTGCCTTTTAAATACTTCTTCACCAATTTCTAGCATTTTTAGTCAATGATAACTCTTTCCACATAATTTACTAATTTATTCTTCTAATTATATCTTTAACTGTGAAGATAGTTCTGTAAGATACCTCAAGACTGCTTGATACAAATTTGTCTCAAATTCGTAAAAATGTGGAGTCTGACAGTTAGTAGTAGGTAAGTGTCTAAGATTTTAAAAAACCATACACTGACCAGGTTTAACAAATAAAACAAATAAAATGTTTAGTTAATTATTTTTTGTTTTAAAAGCAATTTGAAGTTTTTTCAATCTCTGCAACATCTAGAACATTTTCAATAAATCATTGACTATTCAATTACTAAACTCTTAGCTATTCAAAGAAATCTGAATTACTATTCATCTCTACAAATTCAATTTCTAGCACATTGTTTAGCCTCCAGTAGCAGCTTTATTTTTTTTTTAAATAAAATACATGGAATGATAAACTTTGTTCCTCTAATTTTTTTTTTTTTTTCTTTTTAAGATAGGGCCTTGGTTTGTCACCCAGGTTAAAGTGCAATGAGATTATCACAGCTCACTGGAACCTCAAACTCCTGGGTGCTAATCCTTCCACCTCAGCTTCTCCAGTAGCTGGGACTAGTTTTTCTCTTTTAATCTTTCTGTAGAGACAGGATCTCCCTATGTTGTCCAGGCTGATAAACATTTTAAAACTATGTATTTTCTTTTCTAATTTGAAAATTATATTTTATATAGGATACATGTGTTAATCCATTCTCATGCTGCTATGAAGAAATATCCAAGACTGGGTAATTTATAAAGAAAAGAGGTTAAATTGACTCACAGTTCCACATGGCTGTGGGAGGCCTCAGGAAACTTACAATCACGGTGGAAAGCACCTCTTCACAGGACAGCGGGATAGAGAATGAGTGCCAGCAGGGGAAATGCTAGACACTTAGAAAACCAACAGATCTCACGATAACTCACTCACTATCATGAGAACAGCACAGGAAAAACTGCTCCCATAATTTAATTACCTCACACCAGGTTCTTCCCTTAATACCTGGGGATTACAATTTGAGATGAGATCTGGCTGGGGGCACCAAACTAAATGATAGAAATATGTGATTAAATATATATGGTATCTTAATAAACTCAAACAATAGAATGATCCATAAAAATGTTATTCACTCTAGTATTTTTAATTTTGCTCCTTCTCATTAGTAGAATTTGCATCCCCACTCCCTGCTTAATAATAATAATAATATCATATATATAATTTACCATATTATCTCTAACAAGTTGAGGTTCTTCATGATTTAGGAACCCAAATATTCCTAGCACACCCAAATCATAAACTCAATAAACTAATATCTATTTAATTTCTTCAAGGTTGCCATGTCTAGAGGAAGAACAGAAAAAACATTGTAAGTTTTAACTACATTTGTTAATCCAATTTTTCTGGAAATATTAAATTAATAATTAATTGATTAATGAAAAATGGCTAAAGAGGTAAACTGGTAAAAGAAGAAGAAAAAGGAATAAATAAACAAATAAAGATTTCTAGGAATTGGAAAAACAGGTATATTGGGTACAACAGATGATATGAGAAAAATCTGACAGCAGAGCAATAATGCTATGACTTTTAATATATGTCCACCACAGACTTTTTTAAACCTATACAGTACATAGTCTCCGAGTCTACATTTAGCATAAGAAAAACAATTCTGGTAAAACTGAAATGCAAATACTGTCAAACAGGAGAAAACCAACTGTCCACTATTGATGCACTTTGACTAGGTAGACTGAAAAACAGACCCATTAGAAAGACACACAGCATGTGTTCAGCATTCTTTAATGTCATGGTCAGTCAGATGTTAGTACACATGGAGACAGGGAAGAGGCTCAGGAAAACAAAGTTCATTATACTCACAAGTCCAAGAAACAGAAAGCATGGCATACCACGCAGTAAAACTTACTCAAGGCAAACACTCTGGCTGTCAGCCGTGGAAGTGGAAGGGGAGAGCACTTCCCAGAGAACTTTACAATGGTTTTCAAGGGAAAGGCATGGCACAGCAAACAGTTTAGGACTAGCTAATTTGTCTAATATTGGCCGTCTGTAAGCTATAGGGATGGTTTCTAGTTACCTGGTACCTTACCCTGTGATGATTAAGAGAGAGGAATATTGTCTACTTGGGAATAAGGGCCAGATAGAGAAGATATGGGTCCGGATTGGTTACTTGGCATATCAAAGGCAAGCTCCTGTTGAGCCCTTTGCTGTCTCTGATAATTAGCTAGCTCTGGCAGGAGCAGCTTTTCTTCTCAGTGAGAACTGTTTAGAGGGAGGAACACTGCCACCAGGAGACACAACAATGATTCCATTAAGATGGAAGTTAAGATTGCCACCTGGACACTTTGGGCTCCTCCTATCTTTGAGTCAACAGGCTAAGAAGGGAGTTACAGTGTTGGCTTGGGTGATCAACCCTGACTATCAAGATGAGATCAATCTAGTACTCCACAATGGAGGTAAGGAAGAGTATGCATGGAATACAGGAGATCTATTAGAACATCTCTTAGAATTACCATGCCCTGAGATTAAGGTCAATGGGAAACTACAACAGCCCAATCCAGGCAGGACTACAAATGGCCCAGGCCCCTCAGGAATGAGGGTGTGAGTCAATCCACAGGGAACAAAACCGTGACTTGCTGAGGTGCTTGCTGAAGGCAAAGGGAATACAGAATTGGTACTAGAAAAAAGTAGTCATCAATACCAGCTATGACCATGTGACCAGCTGCAGAAGGGGGACTGTAATTGTCATGAGTATCTCCGCCTTCTTTTGCTAAAAACATGTTTGTGTGTGTATACACTTTTACTAAGAAAATATCTTAATTTTATTTCCTTTTCCTTTATCATGTGATGTAAGATTTACTGACTGCATATCAGCATTTAAGTACTATTAACGTTAAGTAATAATATTTGGGTTGGGGATTGGTGCGTTTCCCTATGAAGGATAGTTGAATTATGTTCAGTGTAATTATGACCTTTCTATTGTCTTTCTTTGAAGATTATGTATGATCTCAGGAGATGTGTTTGGGTTCAAGTTGACAAGGGGTGGATTTGTGATGGTTAATACTGAGTGTCAACTTGATTGGACTGAAGGATATAAATTATTGATCTTGGGTGTGTCTGTGAGTGTGTTACTAAAAGAGATTAACATTTGAGTCAGTGGCTAGGGAAGGTAGATCCACCCTTAATCTGAGTGGGCACCATCTAAACAGCTGCCAGCAAATATAAAGCAGGCAGAAAAAATGTGAAAAAGAGAGACTGGCCTAGCCTCCCAGCTACATCTTTCTCCCGTGCTGGACGCTTCCTGCCCTTGAACATTGGACTCCAAGTTCTTCAGTTTTGGGACTTGGACTGGCTCTCCTTGCTCCTCAGCTTGCTGATGGCCTATTGTGGGACCTCGTGATTGTGTAAATTAATACTTAATGAACCCCCCTGTGTATGTAGATATCCTATTAGTTCTATCCCTCTAGAGAACCCTGACTAATACAGCATGTATTCCTAACTGCCTTTTTCAGACAAGCAAATAGACTTCAATGAGGTTAAATAACTTACTGTAGGTTATATGCCTAACAATAAAGGATGATAAGACTTTAACTCAGGAGTCTTTATTATAAATTCTGTATATTTTCTAAATTCCATCATCTTCATGTTTAGGCCAGAAGCTGCTATAAATCATGTACTTTTAGACTGTATTTTTTCTTTCTAGTTGCAAGGATATTGAACTAGAATATCACATCCCAACTCCGATGTCACTTTTAGTGTGTATGTATAAAAGTTTATTCATTTAATTAAAATCCTTGTGTCAAAAAAGATGTAAACACATCATAATATGCAGAAAATTTAAAAATATAAACAATAGATCATAGTATTAGTTAGCATACAAAGGAGTGGCTCCAGTAATTTCAGAAACCATAGACTTCTTATAAAATGTTATCGCCAGAAATAGAGAAATGCCTTAAAGGAAAAATGAGCAATTTATACAGAGAAAATAAAAATAATATGTTCTTAATAACATGTCTCATCTAAGTTCATAAATCAAAGTAAACAGAACTAGAGATAGGAATTGACAAGAACAAACCACAGTTGATATTTTGAAAACCCTTTTCTCAGGAATTGTCAAAACAATAGATAAAAATAAGCAACAGCAATATCAGCACATGACCAAATAGATACTTGTTAGAAAAATTACCCATTATTTTCAAGGGAAAAATGTTTGTGTGTCAGATAAACGATGAGTTTTGAATTAAGTTAATACAATTTAAAGAATTAAAAGAGTATGTTTTCTTCCAAAATAGGATGACAATACAACAATAGTAATAAGGTATCTAGGAATTGCAGATATTTCAAAATAGAACCACACACTCAGAAATACTATATGTCTAGTAAAAAATTACTGGAAAAATGAATAAGTATTTTGAACTGAATTATTATGAGAATGGAACATATCCAAATTTGTTAGATGAATCTATAAAGATTCGCTCAGATTCACCTAGAAAGATAATTAAAATTTTACATGTTTCTATGACAATGGACTGTTTAATACTATTTTATTTATTAGTTTAATATTAGTTTATATTAGAATACAAGAAAGAAATAAAATCAATGACTTAAAATTCCTCCTTGAGATGAGAAAAGAAAATCCAATACAAGTAAAAAAAAATTTTTTTAATTAGAACCAAAATAAAATAAAAGAAACACCACAGAAATATCCTCAATGCCAAAAGTTTGTTCTTTGGAAAAATTCATAAAACTGATAAACATTCAGTTAGATTGAATGAATATTACGAGTGCTATAAAGAAAAACAGCAAAGTTTTATATCTTCAGTTTTAAAAAATTACCTCATTTCCTTTTTGAAAATCTCTGGTTTTAGTACTCAAATTAATACATCTAAAGAATCTTGATGACAGATTATTCATTTGTTTTTATTTCCTCAAGTCCCGAGAGTATTACTGTCATCAACTGAAAACAAAGCAAAACCAAAACAGTTGATAGTCCAATAATCTTCAAACATACACAAATGATTAGAAAAATACTGTATACTAGTTGATTTACTGTGTATTATTTTCAGTATATTTATTTTGTGGAATAAATAATTAGGTGCGAACATAAAAAAACTGAGGGAGTGACATTACTATTAGTATATTGGACACACAGATAATTACACGGAATGTCTTATATGAACTCTGTCAAACACAGATTGAACGATACTTTACTATTAGTTACCAACTTTGAGACGAGAATCACATAGCTGAAATCAGAAACCGGAGATAGTAAGGAAGAATGCCACAATTTAATATAAGAAGCAAGAGATATCAGATACAACAATTCCACAGCAAGTAATGTGTCATATAAACAGATCAAAGAATAGATTTCATGGTACTGAATTACTGGAGAGCTGGAAAGATTAAATATTCTATTTTAAAATTGTAATAGTTGAATTCAAACATTCCAAAAGTGCTAAATTTAAATTGATAAAAATTTATAAAATTTGTTACAAAATTGAGACTTAAGACTAAATCCTTTGTGATTTTTGTGTTTGGAAGGTGGATATTTTCATTTGATTCTTGGATATTATGCATTGAAAAGAGATCCATACCCTTTCCACATTGTTTACTCAAAACTAGAAGTTTCTTGAACAGCCTCCATGGTCCTTGTGATATTATAAACAGTGAAAATACAATGACAAGAAAAATTTTGTGCATTCTGAAGTTTATACATTCCTGCACGCATAATGACATTTAGGTCAATGATAAACCACACATAAAACAGGGGTCTCATATGATTTAGACATACTCTCTTTTAATTCTTTAAATTTCATTGACTTAATTCAATATGCACATTTAATGTTTGACTTAATTCAATATGCACATTTAATGTTTGACTTAATTCAATATGCAAATTTAATTTTTAGATATGTTTAGATGTACCAATAACCACGTTTTAGAATTGCCCACAATATTCAGTGCGGTAACGTGGTGTACAGGTTTGTAGGCTAGGGGGTAATAGGCTATACCATATAGCCTAGATGTGTAGCAGGCCACATAGTCTAAGTTTGTGTACCACACTCCATGATATTTGCACAATAATGAAACTCTCTGATGATGCATTTCTCAGATGTAGTCCCAACATTAAATGATGCATTACTGTATTCTAGTATGGGGGACACAGCTGAACAGTACGTAAAACTGTATAAATGTTAGAATGCATGAATCTTAATGATAAAAAATATAAGGAAAGTGAAAAAAATTTAAAATAATTGAAATTATGTAAAGTAAGTGTTTTATCTACAGTGGAATAAAACTAAAAATTAATAACTATTGGAAATTAGGAAGTTTAAATAATAAATGAAAATGAAATAGTACACTATTAATAAACAAGAATCAAATAAGAAATCACAAGAAAAATTGTTCTGAACCAAAAAAAAAAATACGATATTCCAATACTTACAGAATACATCTAAAGCAGTGCTTAGAAGCCAATTTCTAGCTGCAATTTCCTGTATCAAAAAGAAGAAATGTCTTAAACAACCTAATTTTTCATTAAAAAACTAGTAAGAATAAGAATAAGAAAACACTATAAGACAAAGCATATAAAAAGAAATAATGAATGTTAGTTTAAAAAATAAAATAAATTACAGAAAACCGATAAAGAAAATCAACAATATCAAAAATTGTTTATTTGAAAGATCAAGAAAACTGGCAAAATTTTATCTTCAAATAGTGAAAAAGGGAGAAGACACAAATTACTAAATCAAGGATAAAAGAAGGGATTTTATTACCAACTTCATAGAAACAAAAAGGATTATAAAGAAACTCTAGAAATAACTGTATGCCAACAAATTAATATATATGAGATGGACTGATTTTATTAAAAAATCAACTATCAAAACTGAAGAAAATATAGAAAAAGTGAAAAGTAAACATATAAGTAGACTGAATTAGGGATTAAAGAACAATGCCCCCAGAGCTCCTTCTACACACACACACACACACACATACACACACTCACAGAAAATCCCTAACCCAGCAGGCTTCACTAGTGAATTCTCCCAAATATTAAAGAAATATGAACACTACTTCTCTGCAAACTGTTGCAAAAAATACAAGAGTTAACACTTCCAAGCATATTCTATGAGGCTCTTGTTGCCCTGATACCAAAGCCTGACAAAGACATCACAAGAAATAAAAAGTACAGGCCATTATCTTCATAAATATAGAGAAAAAATACTCAACAAAATATTAAAAAAATCCTGAATCCAGCACCATATAAAAAAGATTATACATTATGTTCAAGTGAGATTTATTTTAGGGAAAAAAGGTTAATTTAATATTAGAAACTCAATCATCCTATACAATAAATGTAGTATAATATAGTAATAAAGCAATGGAAAAAAACCACATGATCATATCACAGTGATGAAAAGGCATTTAAAAAAATCTATATTCATCTTATTATTAAAATATCTAACAATTTGACAATTGAGCAGAATATCCTAACCTTGATAAAGGAAATCTATCAAATATCTACAACTAATAAAATAGCTAATGATGAAACATGGAAAGCATTCTCCCTAAGATCCAGGGCAAGACAAACAAATCTGTTCTCACCCCTTCTATTAAACAGTGTCCTGGAGGTTCCAACCAGGGAAAGTAGGCTAAAAAAAATGAAATACAAGACATCCAGATGGTAAAGGAAGACACAAAGCTTCTCCACTCACAGATGACATGATCCTCTATGTTAAAAACAAACACAAAGGAACACACAAAGAAAACCAAAGTGATTGATACTCAACCACAACCCCTGCAACACACAACTGAATTAATAAATGATTTCAGCAAGGACATAGAATCAAAGATTAACATAAAAATCCATTGTATTTCTATCAATGAGCAGTGAACAAACTAGAAATAAAATTAAGGAAACAAGTCTATTTTTTAAAGCATAAAATAATAAAATGCTCAGCAATAAATATAACGAAAGAAGTGCAATACTATACAATAAAGTCTATAAAACATCATCAAAAGAAATTAAAGAACACCTAAATAAATGGAAAAGTACCCCAATTTTGTAAATGGGAAAATATAATATTTTTTAAAAAGTAATATATTCAAAATTATTCACAAATCTGCACTCTAACTATCAAAATAGCAGCTGCCTTTTTGGCAGAAATTGACAGGATAGTCCTGAAATTCATATGAAAATATAAGGCACCATGATTAGCCAAATAAATAATGAAAAGAACAAAACTGAATGACTCACACATCATGATTCCAAAACTTAGCATAGAACTACATTCATCAAGGGAGTGAGAGTGTGGCAATGACATAAATATAGACATATAGACTGCTAAAATAGAATTAGGAGTCCAGAAATAAATTTTCGCATGTATCATCTTTGAGTTTTGACAAGAGTACCAGAAAATTTAATAGAGAAAAATGATCTTTCAACAAATTGTGTTGAAATAACCAGATATTCACATGCAAAGAAAAAAGACATTAGAGCCCTACTTTACATGATATATAAACATTTACCCAAAAATAGATAAAATACTTAAAGATAAGAACTAACATCATAAAATATTTTAAATAAAAACACAGGTACTATCGTGTTTTTTTTTTCTCTGTGTTAGACAATGATTTCTTAGATATGACACTAAAATCACAGTCAACAGCAAAAATAGGTAAATTGAACTTCCTGAAAGTTGAACAATCATTTTTGGCTTTTAGGTTCAGGGATACAGGTGAAGGTTTGTTATACAGGTAAACTCATGTGACGGGGGTTTGCTATGGAGATTATTTTATCACCCAGGTGTGATAAAGTCTAATACCTAATTGTTATATATTCTTCTCCTCTCCCTCCTCCTACCCTCTACATTCGAGTAGACCCCAGGGTCTGTTGTTCTCTTATTTGTGCTCATGAGTTCTCATCATTTAGTTCCCACTTGCAAGTGAGAACATGCGGTGTTTGGTTTTCTGCTCCTGCATTAGTTTGCTGAGATTAATATTGATCAATTTTATGCACCAAATATAATCATGAAAATGAAAACTCAGGGAATGGGAGAAAATATTTTCAAATTATATATCTAACAAGAGACTTTTATTCAGAAAATGGAAGAATTCTTGCAACTCAACAATAAAAAGACAACCCAATTTTTAAATTGATAAAATAATATACTAGATATTTCCCCAAGGAAGATGTACAAATGACTAATGAGTACATGCAAAGATGTTCAATATTATTAATTTGGAAAATAGAAATCAAAACCACAATGAGACACTAATTCACACCTAATAGGATGTCTATAATGAAAAAGACAATAGCAAGTTTTGATGATAACGTGGAGAAATTGCAACTCTTGTACGTGTCTGGTTGAAATGTAAAATAGTTCAATTCCGGACTCCAGGTTGGAAGTTTATCAAAAACAAATTAAGCATATAATTCCCACATGACCCAGGATTTTCACTGCTGGTTATATCCCCAAGAGAATAGATATGTAAATTCACACACAAACTTGTGATTCATGTTCACAACAGCATTATCCATAATAGCCAAAATTTGCAAATAGTTCACATGTTTATAAATTGATAACTGGAGGACCTATATGTTCTGTACGCACACGATTAAATATTATTTGGCTATGAAAGGAATGAAGTACTGATACATGCCACAAGAAGAACGCACCTTGAAAACACTACCCTAAGTGAAAGAAACTAAGCACCAAAGTTTATATATTGTAAATCACTTTTATATAAAGTGTACGTAGTGAACAAATTTCTAGACACAGAAAGTAGATTAATATGTGCCATGGGCCCAGGAAGAGGGAAGACATTGAGAGAGACTGTTAATTTTAGGGTAATGAAAATGTTCTGGAATTGGAGAATGACGGTTAGTGGCTCAACAGCTTTGAAAATATGTCAAAAACCACAAAATTGTACACACAATATATTAAAAAATCTGCCTTAGAGAGCATGATGGAATATGGCATCAGATAGGTGTTGTTCACGAATATAAATTATGTAGCTACGAAAAGACTCAGGAAGAGTCCTACTAACAAGGCATGCTTCAGATTATATGTTAGTGTATTTTATTGATTTTTAATATTATGAAACACAATAGGAAAAGTAGAAATACAAAATTGTTTAAGTTAGGAGAATTACTCTTTGAAAAATCCTGCCTGTTTAACACTGATAGTTGAATTGAGAACTGTGTTTTATCATCGACCACTTCTGCAGGCGTGAATCTGAAAATGAACTGAAACAGTACTTAGTGGAGAGAAGTAGAGTCAAAGGTGATCTTCAGTAACTTTACCTGACAACAGATACTGAGTTGAAATAAACTTTTAATCTAAAAAAGAGGCAAAGAGTGAAAAAATAAAACAACTCATATGAAAAAAACAAGCAAAGCAGAAGAAAGAAACAAAAGAGCAAAGAGAATATGACATTTTTTAAACTAAAAAAGATTTTCTCAGTCAAGTAAAACATCTTAAAAATATCGTTGTATTTTCTTTAGGACTTGGATGCTATCAAATATAAAGAGCTAAATACAAAGATTAGTCATCTTTGCATGTACTCATTCTATCAGGAGAGAAATTGATGTGTAAAAGTCAAAGGGTAATGTATGCAAAAGTCAGAGGATAGTTTATGCACTTACTAAATAATTACTTACTAATTATCCACTACTAAACAGATGTGTTTTAAGGTAGAAGAAAAACAAGAGAAATAAAATATCTTTATAGAATTTTGTTCTATTTTCCAGTATATAAGCAATATTCATAATAAAAACATGAAATGCATGGCATATTTTGTAGTAGTTAGACTTACAGAGTTAAAAAAAGGAGTGTTGGAGAAGAGACTGTTAGAAAGTCACCGTTTGTATTAGGATCAGGTTTAAAAGGTTTCATTGAGATGAAATTTGAGCAAACATCAAGTATACATATGAAAGAGAATGGGAATCTTTTCAAAATATGGACTTTAATGTGAAACACTGTGAAAAGAGATAAAGTAATGGGTATTTGTTAAATAATACTTAATAATTAATTCATTTTTACATTCCTACGTTTGCCGTTGTCTTAACTCTCTATACGTGATTATAGCCTGATTATGATTTTCAAGTCTCACTACTCTGGATCAGTGCTACCGTCTTCCTGATTATACTGCACACTATGGAATCTCGCAGGCAATTGAGATTGGCTCTCTTCCATGGTTGGCACGTACCTCAAAGACATATGGGCCTTCTTTCTACTCTTAAAGCATGCTGTTTTGATATCAGGATAATCTCCTGCTGTATTTACCTAATTCATCTAGATATCACCACTCCTTCATAATTATTTTTGTTTCTAAGTTATTTGACCACTTTAAGATGTTCACGCTGTTCACAACTGCCTCTGATTGAAACCCCCTCTTTCCTTCTGATTCTATGAAGCTTTTCTCTCCCTATTCTACTTTTCTGACAACTGTTCTGATGGACATGTGCCTTCCTCTAATGCTCCTTAAATGTTAATTTAGAAATTTTTCCTTGGACTGCTTTTTGTTATCACTCTTCACAGACACTCAGACAATGTTATCAATATTTGTTTTCATTTGCCACAGATGTTTCTCAATTCTCAAATTTAAAAAAGCTTAAAAATTAAAGTTAAATTCCAGGAAAATATCTCACTCCCATTTACCTTGAATTATATGTACTAACACCATTTCATATCTAAGCAAATTTAGAATGTGTTCAGATATGTGTGTTTAGATATGCACCCTTACAATGTTTTCATTCAATCTAATGCACATTGCTTAGAAATTGTCAGTTCTGGAGAACTGAGTACCAGAAATTATCCTTAATACCTGTGTCTTCTAACTTATATCCTTTTAATCATTTGTCCTGTAAATAATTTCTTTTTAGGATTTTCCTTGTCTCTCTTTTCTCTACTTCCTCATACATATTCTAACTTGGACTTTCAGTGTTTTCCTTCTACACTTTGTGTTAACAGGCTTAGATCCTATGTTGGTTAGGATAGAAGGCTAAGCTAGAAGAAGCATGAGACTCAGTGCAATAGTTACTTAAAGAACAAATGTTTTTCTTTCTCATGTTAAAATTCTAACATAAGTGGCTCATGTCTGCAAGACACCTTGATTCCTTTCTATGTTTCCTTCTACAATTCCCTAATATATTTATTGTCTATATGGTGGACACCATATGTTTTGTCACTTCTACTTAAATCAAATAACGAACATTGAAGAAGGCAAATGCTGAACTTTAAACCAAAGCCTCAAAGTGGCACACATGACTTCTCTACATATCATATTTGCAAGAATTTTATGGCCACACCAAATGCAATGGAAGCCAGAAATTATATTTAGGTGCACAGGAATTAAGAAAACAAATTCTGGAAAATCATCTTTTCCATATAGCCCATGGTCTGGACCATCTCTTCCAACGTTATCAAAGTATCCCACACAATCCCAAGCTTCACAGTATTTGGTAACTATATACAACACACTGAGTAAATCTAAACATTTCATATATTGTATTATACTAGTACTTTATGTTCATATTTGCCTAGAAATCAAATCACATTTTATCTCTTTCTCCACTTGAATTCACACTGCAGAAATTCTGAATTATGTATGATTCTTTAAAGAATATTTTTCTTCGCTTTCTTTCTCTTCCTCCTGTCCTTCTTCTCCTCCTCCTCCTCCTTCTTTTTCTTCCTTATATTATTTCTCTCTACTTTTCAATGATAATTACCTTATTCTGGAAGGTATCTTTCACCTTTGCCCATCTGAAACATTGTAATGTTGTTTCAAATATTCCTTATTTTAGGATTTTGTTTTGTTTTGTTTTTTGAGATGGAGTTTATCTCCTGTTGCCCAGGCTGGAGTGCAATGGTATGATCTCAGCTCACTGCAACCTTTGCCTCTCAGGTTCAAGTGATTCTCCTGCCTCAGCCTCCTGAGTAGCTGGGAATACAGGCATGCACCACCACGCCTGGCTAATTTTTTGTATTTTTAGTAGAGACAGGGTTTCACCATGGCCAGGTTGGTCTTGAACTCCTGACCTCAGGTGATCCGCCTGCCTCGGCCTCCCAGAGTGCTGGGATTACAGGCGTGAGCCACCGTGCCTGGCCTATTTTGGTATTTCTTTAAAAATAATTATACACCTAAGTGTCCACTAAAGTTTGTATGCAGCTAAATAATAATTATATTTAATAATTATTGTTCTTTTCTCGATCTCTGAAGTAGGTTGTAAGCTCCTTATTATCAGGGTTATGTCTATTTATATTGATAATGTATGCTATGTAGCCATTTAAAAATAATTCACAATTTATGCTATAAAGCTAAGTAAATAGAAAAATAATTCTACTAAGGAAAGAACACTACAAGGATCCATTTTATTCAGTGTAAGGATTACACATAAAACTCTAAAAATGTAATATCATACCAACATATGCAAATTTATTTAAAGGTTGGAATTATTGCTACTATTACCTAAAGGTTAAAACTTTACTGTGAGAAAAGTTATACTGAATAATATTTTCAAATTTAATTCAATTAACTAGTTTTTGATTTGATTTGTTTCCTTATATAGGCTACTTATATTACTTTTACAAATAAGATTCCCAGCATTAATTCACAAGAGTAGTGGTATGTTTTGTAATTTTGCATATTTTATTTTAATATACCACCCTTTCAAGTAGATAAATGAGCAAAATATTTGCATGATTGTGCACATATTCTTAAAATATTAGCAATGAGAAAGTGCATAGCACAGTCTCATTTTATGTGTACTGTTGATTGATTCCGGATCTCTTTCATTACTTTAGATATTTTGCATTATTTTCTGGCTGTGAGAGACCCACATGAAGAAACATTTTCAGGCAACTCGAACAAGTCATTAATTCTCACTTACGACTAAAAGTGTTAATATCCCATCAAGTGGCGTTATCTGCTGCTGTGATCACTAAAACTATATTTGCCGTCAGTAGACTCAATGCCTGACCCTAAGTAGATAAATTCGAGAATTCTCTGACTTATCCATGCCCAAGTATGAATTTCCACTGAGTACATTTGACATACAATCTGAATAATGAGCTGACCCTAAAAATAATGAATTAAAAGGTAAGTAGAAGACATACCTTTTTCAGATGAGAAAGAGTCAAGGGAAGTTTCCTGCATGAAAGATTTTGGTCTAAGAAATGCAGTTGGATGTTAAAATTTCATCTAGATTTCCATTTCCTTAATTATATCTATTTGTAAAGCTTTGACTGTTTTCTAGTTAGTTTGGAGTTCTCTCTCAAAAGAGATCTTAAAATGTATTTAATCAAACTAAGAAACTCTAATCTGTCTCTAATTTTTTTTTTGAATAGAGAAAAAGCTCTTCTACTACTATTACTACTGTGAATAATATGGCCCCCTCATACCGCCTATTGTATGGACAACTATTACTTTTTTTCTACCGCTTCATGAATTGAAACACTTTAGTGTATCAGGCAATGTAATATAGTGTTAATTAACATAAAACAGTTACCATTAATGTAATGGCCAATTGTACAATGCAGTGTATATATATACATATATATATATTTTTTTTTTTCATTAGCTCACATGGTTTAAGTGACCTGGCCGTGATCATATAGCTAATGATTGAATAATCTGGAATTCACAGCCATGACTGCTTATCCATGAAATCTCATGCTGTTTTCTTAACCGCAATCACAGTGTTTGAACCAATGCGTACTCTAGTACATATGACTTAGTTCCATCAAAAGATACATTTAACAACAAGCCATAGGAAATGCATATGAAAAATCCAAAATCAATGAAATCTACATCAAAATTTGAGCCAGTTATTTTTTGAATATGAATTAACTGAGTCTAAAGTTTATGGGGAAAGGCAAAAAATGTCAAATAGCTCACACAATACTGAAAAAGAACAAAATTATATTTCTGACAATACCTGATCTCAAGAGTTATTACAAAGCCACAGTGACCACGACAGTGTGATAATGATGAAAGAGAATAGAAGTAGATCGATGGACTGGAGCAGTACACCATTGTTATATATCACTAGGTTTCTGAGAATTGTAATCCATCAGAATGACATCTTTAATCTTAAGCTTTGTCTTTTTATACATAGGATAAATTTCTGTACAGAGACTATTACATGGGATATACATTTATATGCATACATCCCATCTAATATACAAAATTTAAATTTTCTACATATATGGAAATAAGACATAAAAAAATTACTGCTGAGCCTTATCCAAGCTTTATACATTGTTTTGAAATAAATAAAAACTTTCCAAAGGTAGTTACATAATTTGCCTGCATGATATACTTGTTATTCCTATCTTACATCATTCAATTAGGTCAAAAAAACAAATTATTAACCGTTTTGATTTCAGATTTCAAATTTCCTATGCATCTGAGGATAGTGCCTCAGAGATTTCTGCTCCACATTTTTCACATGGAAAATTTGAAACTAGTTTGATATTGGCTGTCATGGACAGTAGAAAGAGCATTTTCAGGGCGGTCAGCTGAAACCAGGGTTGAGAAAGAAATCATCATGGGACTCCTGGGTCAGCAGTTATATCTGACCTCTTGTTGGTTTCATTCATAGTTTTAAATGCTGGAGAAGGTGAGAAGAGATGACAGAATCTCAGAATTATTACAGAAGTATTATAGAGTCTCAAAATTAGTATACTGTTTAATCACTTTAAAATGCATTGAGAGTATTCATTGATTTATTAAAGTAAAATATATTATTAATAGTTTTGAAGTAATTTAATTTAAAATATTGTTTTCCTCCTTCCATGTAACACCATATTTCATTCTTTCAATTGAATCTCTATAGCAATTATTCTATAAAAGATACAATAGCAAACACGATAAATTTAAAATAGCATATTATGTTTGTGCACGTAAGGTTCTATGGAAAATGTATTAAAATAAATATGATAATTTGGCAAGATGTAATGCATTAACAAGTGATTGTGTTTAAGTCTATAAACTATTAGTATAAAATGAAAATACGAAATGGTGAAATATACACATATGGAAGACATATGCGCGCGCGCGCACACACACACACATATATATATACAAAATCGAGAACATTTTTAAATATCAACAACATACAGGCAAAAAGAATCTGAAATTTAATAAAACACTACAATATAACCAAAACATCAAATATCAAAAAAATCTAAAAATACAAAAAATACCATTATAGACTCTGAAACGTAAAAGAGGAAATTAATAGGATCTCTATATATAGAAGAATATTAGAAATTGACTATTTAATAATTTAATGATTTTCTTCCTATATTCATTTACAGACTTTGTGCCATCCCATTCAAAATTCCACAAGTTTATGTGTTTCCCTGTATGAATATGCTTATATGTGTGAAACAAGATAAAATGAATTTAAAATTCACATCTAAATATAAAGGACAACATACACCTAAGAATGACATTGTAGAAGGACCAATTTTAATGGAAAGCACAGAAATTAAAAACAAACAATTCTGACCAATGAACTGGCACAGAGAGTACAGAAATTGAAAAAAATATGCATTAATAGTTATGAGAAAAATGACAATGTAAAGAAGTAAAAAATCCCAGTACTTTCAATAATTGACTTTAGTTCTATTCACTACTAGTAAGAAGTAAAAGTGAAATTTACTCATTTTCAAACTACTCTTAAAATTAACTTATAAGGTGAAAAGTAAAAATAAAGTAAAAAAAAACCGTAACAGTCTTGAAGGATAAAGTGAGATACATTGTTTTGGAGTAGGTTTTGACTTCCGAAAGAGTGCAATTTATAAACAAAAATTAACTACATTAAAATTAACAACTATTTATCAGAAAAAAGAAACATTCAGGTAAGAGAATGACAAGTCAAGATACAGTGTGGGATATTATTTGCGACATGCAAATTTGAAAAAAAGGCTCATATCCTGAACAGAAAAATAACTACTATAAATAAATTATCTCTGATAATTGATCAGAAATCAATGATCTATTTTAACAAGTTTATTAATAGGGTACATGTGGGATTTAGACTTGCTAAATATAAATCAAAGAGAAAAAGCAAAAGTAGAAAACATTGGGAAAGACATTAAAACTAGTACATTAAGAAGAAAATATAGAAGGGCAATGAATATATGAAAAAATCTACAATCTTTTTAAGATGCTGGAAAATGAAAAACAAAACTACATAAGAAATTGCTACGAATCCTCACATATAGCTAAAGCCAAAATAACACTTATAAGTGTGACATGAAGGATAGACAGCAATATTCATTTATTATTGGTGGAAATGTAAATTGGTCAAAAATGGCAATATATTTGGAAGTAGCTATTAAAGATTAACATATTAAAACATTCTATAACGAAACAATTCCATTCTTAGATGTATGTTTAATTATAATGTGTGCACTTTTGCACGGAGATGTATACGAAAAGGTAAATAGCAGGGTCAAATCAGAACCACACTAATGTTCATTAATGCTTGAATATTTGACAAATTTGAGAAAAAAATACAGCAACAAAAATAAATGGAAGGCCTCTACATGTAATAACATATTTAAATCACCCAAATATGTAGTTGAACAATATCCAAGACCACCTAGTGTATGAATCCACTTATACAAAGTTCAAAACCAGCACAAAAAACATTGTATTGATAGAAAATAGAATTATAGCCACATTTTGAAGAAAAGGGAGAGTAGTGATTGGACAAGGCGTGAAAGTGTCTTGAAAATTACTAAGATAAGAATGAAAAACTCGAAATATACAGAATTGAAGTTATGAATGTATTAACAGGTTTAGTTGAAAGATAATCTAAAAAATGTTTTAAATACATATTTTTAGACCTTATTATATTGTAAAATAATGAGAGGAAGACATGGTAACTGTCCTGGAGAGGATTATTATAAATTAAAAGGAGTCACATATCTAAGATGACAGATACAATATCTAAAAAATGATATGATAGACATAATGTATGCCAAGAAGTGCTGAGAAGACAGGACAGAAAGTTTAAGAGATATGCAAATTTGGTAAGAGAGATAGCAACGCATTCCAGGCTGCAGTGTGGTTTGTTTATAAAATAAAATATGGTGTAGGAGAGTTCCATAAACAATTTAGTTTTTAGAGAAGAAATATATAAAGTAAGTAGAAATAAAAACAATGTCTGTTAAATAATTGGAAATTGTAGTAATACAAGACAGGCAAAGAAATAGCTAAATCTTAGAGATTTCTGGACTACAGAAATAAATGATTCTTTTAATTATTTGAACTTTTGTATTGGGAAATACAACACAGAAAAAAATCTATGCAGGACAAAATTTCATAATACAAATAATTATTCAAAAGTAAACATATATAACCATATCCGGGTCTAGTAATTTAATATGTTTTCTTTATTACAAAATCCATCATGAAGTTTTCTATAAAAATATTTCTCAGGATTTAACACCATTGCAGAGAACAAACGAACACCCTAACAAATGATAAATTACAGTTAGGTGTCTGAGTAATTTTGGCAACCATGTATTATCCATCTGAGTATGTTATTAATTCCACAGAATATTTTTTGCATATGTTTTGAGACAGTAGGCTTATCGAAATTTTATTCATTTATATCAAACTTAAGTAGCCCAAAATATACTACCAGAAAGCATAATTAAATGGTGGTATATAAAACTTCTTTAGAATATTAATAAAACAAAACTAAGTTAAATGAAGAGACAATAAATATATAAAGGGTTATGAAAACCAATTTCCATTCTGAACAGCAATAATTTAGAATGAGGTTTTATTTTGAAAAACATTTAATCTACATACCTAAAGATATATAAATATGTTGTTTCCTATTGAAATATTGCCAGTTAAATGTCCTTGCAACAATTACAATCATTGAATGAGAAATAAATAATCCCCCAAATCAGTGTAAATACTATATAGTACTTTTGCAAAATTAAATGAGAACTAGCTAAGGACAAGATATTCAATTACTGCAGGCTGGCCAGTTTTTTGATGATCTAAAATAAAGGCAAGAAAAATCATTTTCTGATGCCATGTCTGTGATTAATAAAAGTATAGAGAAATCGCTAAGCTAAAATTTAGCGTATATGAGGCAAAAAAAATTATATACTAGTTACAGGTTGCTATGGCAATACTATGACAAAAGAAGGATTCTAGTTTTGTAAGAAAACATGAGTTTATTAATGTAACAAATAGAATATGAAATCAAACTAGATAGAATGAAAATTACTAATGCATGTTGTGTCCAAATGATTGTAATATTCCAGAGAGAATTTTAAAGAAAATGGAATCATATCTAACATAAAAATGTGTGAATTTAAATTACAGCTAGTTTAAGAATCACCAGTGCATGTAGATGCTATTTACGTGAAGTTTGGGCAATGTAAAATAAGACTGAGTACTCCAAAATATTAATAATTATTATAAAAATTTATAAATTATTGTTAATATTATTAGAAGAAAATGTATTTATTTAATGATCCCATCAATATATTCTTTCTGTACATCATGTTATTTTCTGTCTAACTTTAATTATTTGCTTCAGTGGGACACATCTTCCACACAATTCCTGGGAAATATAATATGAAAGACAAATTGAGATTTTGCATGTTTCCTGAGATGTTCATCCTAAATCCACTTACATAATTTTGCATGCTGTCGAGTTACACCACAGAAAAAATACCCTAGAAAGACTTGTGAAGACATATTCAGTTTCTTCCAATTTTCAATTTTGTTGTTGAGAATACTGGGTCATTCCGCCTCAATGATTAATTTCCCATCCAGTAATTTGTTCAGATCTCTTTTCTTTGGGATCAGGCCTAATTATGTTTCTCTATTAAAAAATCATTAGAACCAAGAACTAAACTATTGTTATTGGAATATTCATATTACCATAATAAACTATTAAAATTATATATACATACATACACACAGACATGCGCGTGTGCACTTGTACGTGCGTGCACGCACACACACACAGACACAGAGAAATATAAGCCACACATGATATGATAGGTCCTATGCTGCTTATTGTACAATAATTGAAAATAGTGTTTAAAGAAGAACTAAATATGTTCTGAAATATACCTCCTGCATAGCAAGCCTCAATATTTTTAGATTTCACCTTATTACAAACTGATCTAAAATTGTGAATTTTTTGATTTTGTTTAAATTGACAAGATAAGTTTTAAATGTGAATGGAATTGCTAATGATTTAAAGTGACATGATTAACTGTAAAAAGAATGATTCATTGGTCACACAATCTGATTTCAAGACTTTAAACTACAATGCTTATGAGAGTGTGACATCTATTTCAGTCCATTTGTGTTTTAACAAAGTACCTGAAACTGCTTGATTTGTTTTAAAAATGGAATTTATGTTCTCACAGCTCTGGAGTGTAGAAAGTCCAAGATACCTGTTCACTCTGGTGGTAGTTTCTTTTGCTGTGCAGAAGCTCTTTAGTTTAATTAGATCCCATTTGTCAATTTTGGTTTTTGTTGCCCTTGCTTTTGGTGTTTTAGACATGAAGTCCTTGCCCAGGCCTATGTCCTGAATGGTATTACCTAGGTTTTCTTCTAGGGTTTTTATGGTTTTAGGTCTAAGATTTAAGTCTCTAATCCATCTTGAATTAATTTTCGTATAAGGAGTAAGGAAAGGATCCAGTTTCAGCTTTCTACTTATGGCTAGCCAATTTTCCCAGCACCATTTGTTAAATAGGGAATCCTTTCCCCATTTCTTGTTTTTCTCAGGTTTGCCAAAGATCAGATGGCTGTAGATGTGTGATATTATTTCTGAGGACTCGGTTCTGTTCCATTGGTCTATATCTCTGTTTTGGTACCAGTACCATGCTATTTTGGTTACTGTAGGCTTGTAGTATAGTTTGAAGTCAGGTAGCGTGATGCCTCCAGCTTTGTTCTTTTGACTTAGGATTGTCTTGGCAATGCGAGCTCTTTTTTGGTTCCATATGAACTTTAAAGCAGTTTTTTCCAATTCTGTGAAGAAACTCATTGGTAGCTTGATGGGGATGGCATTGAATCTATAAATTACCTTGGGCAGTATGGCCATTTTCACGATATTGATTCTTCCTATCCATGAGCATGGTATGTTCTTCCATTTGTTTGTGTCCTCTTTTATTTCACTGAGCAGTGGTTTGTAGTTCTCCTTGAAGAGGTCCTTTACATCCCTTGTAAGTTGGAATCCTAGGTATTTTATTCTCATGGAAGCAATTGTGAATGGAAGTTCATTCCTGATTTGGCTCTCTGTTTGTCTGTTACTGGTGTATAAGAATGCTTGTGATTTTTGCACATTAATTTTATATCCTGAGACTTTGCTGAAGTTGGTTATCAGCTTAAGGAGATTTTGGGCTGAGACGATGGGGTTTTCTAAATATACAATCATGTCATCTGCAAACAGGGACAATTTGACTTCTTCTTTTCCTAACTGAATACGTTTGATTTCTTTATCTTGCCTGATTGCCCTAGCCAGACCTTCCAACACTATGTTGAATAGGAGTGGTGAGAGAGGGCATCCCTGTCTTGTGCCAGTTTTCAAAGGGAATTTTTCCGGTTTTTGCCCATTCAGTATGATATTGGCTGTGGGTTTGTCATAAATAGCTCTTATTATTTTGAGATACGTTCCATCAATACCAAATTTATTGCGAGTTTTTATCATGAAGGGCTGTTGAATTTTGTCAAAGGCCTTTTCTGCATCTATTGAGATAATCATGTGGTTTTTGTCTTTGGTTCTGTTTATATGCTAGATTACGTTTATTGATTTGCGTATGTTGAACCAGCCTGCATCCAACCTACAGAATGGGAGAAAATTTTTGCAATCTACTCATCTGACAAAGGGCTAATATCCAGAACCCACAAAGAACTCAAACAAATTTACAAGAAAAAACCAAACAACCGCATCAAAAAGTGGGCAAGGGATATGAACAGACATTTCTCAAAAGAAGACATGCATACAGACAACAGACACATGAGAAAATGCTAATCATCACTGGACATCAGAGAAATGCAAATCAAAACCACAATGAGATACCATCTCACACCAGTTAGAATGGCAATCATTAAAAAGTCAGGAAACAACAGGTGCTGGAGAGGATGTGGAGAAATAGGAACACTTTTACACTGTTGGTGGGAATGTAAACTAGTTCAACCATTATGGAAAACAGTATGGCAATTCCTCAAGGATCTAGAACTAGAAGTACCATATGACCCAGCCATCCCATTACTGGGTATATGCCCTAAGGATTATAAATCAAGCTGCTATAAAGACACATGCCCACGTATGTTCATTGTGGCACTATTCACAATAGGAAAGACTTCGAATCAACCCAAATGTCCATCAGTGACAGACTGGATTAAGAAAATGTGGCACATATACACCATGGAATACTATGCAGCCATAAAAAAGGATGAGTTTGTGTCCTTTGTAGGGACATGGATGCAGCTGGAAACCATCATTCTCAGCAAACTATCGCAAGAACAGAAAACTAAACACCACATGTTCTCACTCATATGTGGGAACTGAACAATGAGATCACTTGGACTGGGGAAGGGGAACATCACACACTGGGGCCTATTATGGGGAGGGGGGAGGGGGGAGGGATTGCATTGGGAGTTATACCTGATGTAAAGGACGAGTTGATGGGTGCTGACGAGTTGATGGGTGCAGCATACCAACATGGCACAAGTATACATATGTAACAAACCTGCACATTATGCACATGTACCCTAGAACTTAAAGTATAATAATTAAAAAAAAAAAGAAAAAAGAAAGTCCAAGATAAAGGTACCAGGAGATTCAGTGTCTGCTGAGGACAGCTCTTTGCTTCCAGGTTGGTGTCTCTTGCTGTATCCTCACACGGCAGAAAGGAGGGAAGCTGTGTCCTCACACTAGAGAAGGATAAGAAAGGCAAAAGGGCCAGGCAGCTGTCTGAAGGCTCTTCTGTAAGGACATTTAATCCTATTCATGAAGGCTGAACCCTTATGAATTAATCGCTTCCTAAAAGAACACCTCTTCATGCCATCAGCTTGGGGTTTAAGTTCCAATAGATGAATTTGGAGGGTCACATACATTTAAATCATAGCAATGATTCAACACAATTCATAATTAAAAAACAAAAGTCAATTTAACCCAAGGCAGAACCTATAAAAAGACCCACACGTTCAGCAGTGCGTGGTGGCCTGCGCCTGTAGTCCCAGCTACTCGGGAGACTGAGGCAGGAGAATGGCGTGATCCCGGGAGGCGGAGCTTGCAGTGAGCCCACATCGCGCCACTGCACTCCAGCCTGGGCGACAGAGGGAGACTCCGTCTCAAAAAACTAAATAAAATTTAATTTAATTAAAAAAAAAGACCCACACATAGAGTCAGCTGATATTTGAAGTAGGTAACAGGACACTTCACAGGGGGTAGGAAGTGGGAGAAAAATGATTTCAACATAATGATGCTCAAATGACGTATTAATAAATATAAAAATGAAATTTGACTACTATCTTAGGCCTTGGACAAAAATTAATTTGAGCTGAAACACATACCTAAATACAAAAGCAAAACCTATGAAATTTTTAAAGGTGAATTCAAGAGTATAGATTTGACACCTTGGGGAAAATAAAGATTCCTTACAAATTTCATGAAAATCACTAAATAAAAAGGAAAAAAATGGTAAATTAGACTTCATTAAATTTACATTTATACATAAAAAATGGAGTATAAAAAGATTAACCATGATCTCAGAAATAATATTCTTCACAAATTTAGTTGGGAAAGGTATCAGATCACAATTGCATAAAACTTCCATAAATCAATAAACCCATATTTACCCCATTAAATAAGTAAGCAACTAACATTTCAAAAACAAAAATATAGACTGGCTGATAAGCCCATGTACATTGATATTCAACATCATTAGTCGTTAGGGAGATGCAAATGAAATGAGTTATAATTTCACATCCACTGAAACAGCTAAAATTTAGAAAAAACTGACAGTGGAGAATGTTGATGAGCCTGTGGCACAAGCAGAACTCGCCTACATTGAAAGAGTCTATCAATAGTACATTCATTTTGGAAAATCATTTGTCAGCTTTTTATGAAATTAAGTGTAAAGTTACCCTATGGTCTGAAGTTTTCAATAGTAATAAAATTATAAATAAAGTAAAATATTTTTATAGAAATGTCATAACAGCTTTATTAATCACAATCTAGGAATAACTCAGATTCTCATAAATAGAAAAATTAACAAATTGTAGCATTTCATATAGTGAAATAATACATGATAGTAAAAATGAATGTACTATTCATAAATGCAGTAACAGGGAGGATCGCAAAAGCATTATTAAATCCGAGTAATACGGAAAAACATAAGCTACAGACTATGTAATTTAAACTGGTTTAAGCCTTGAAGAAATACATTTTGTATTTGTGGTAGAGTGATGTGGTGATCTCTAGGTCAATCATATCCTCAATAATTAAATTTATTTTTGCCTCAGTGCTTGGATACCCACAATATTGGTCTTATGCTAAATCTTTTCTACCTTGTAGCTATAAAAGGGCTACCCTTAGAAATCATGCATTTTATTTACTCACAGTAGAAAGGAGGTACTGACTCCTGTGACTCTCCTAAGAACAGGAAAATGTTTGCCAGAAGCCCACTAGCAGATCTCTCCTTAGATTTTATTGACTTAAAAGAGTTAGACTTCTTCATTCCCTATCCAACCATCACTATTATGAGAAAAGAGATTGCTTTGATTGACTTACATTGAATGACTCAACCTGTGGTAAAATTGAATAGAAAAATAATTTCCCAAAAATGATTTAGAATTAGAACATATACATAACTACCATCTTAAAGAATATATTGATAGATTGCTATCAGTGAAAGATTACCAGGGTTGGAGACACCAAATAGTTATTTTCAAATGAAAATATTTTAGTTTAAAACATATTTTATGTGAGATTAATCTATCTAAGCCAGGTTAGGCTAGCTAGTTTTAATTTTAAATATATATACCTAAATGTGCACAGTAGGTAAAGAAAGTACCAAGCATCTATAAAAATTATTTGTGAAGAATTTCTTTCTGATCATGAGAGCTGTGCTTCTCATAACCTGAACATTATATAATTTTAAGGTTTAAGAGCTGTATCGGCCGGGCGCGGTGGCTCAAGCCTGTAATCCCAGCACTTTGGGAGGCCGAGACGGGTGGATCATGAGGTCAGAAGATCGAGACCATCCTGGCTAACACAGTGAAACCCCGTCTCTACTAAAAAATACAAAAAAAAACTAGCCGGGTGAGGTGGCGGGCGCCTGTAGTCCCAGCTACTCGGGAGGCTGAGGCAGGAGAATGGCGTGGACCCGGGAGGCGGAGCTTGCAGTGAGCTGAGATCCGGCCTGCACTGCACTCCAGCTTGGGAGACAGAGCGAGACTCCGTCTCAAAAAAAAAAAAAAAAAAAAAAAAAAAAAAAGAGCTGTATCTATGCAATTAAAAAACATGTCTTGACCGGGATGATAAATTACAAAACTCTTTTGGCTTTAGTGAGGACATGAGTCTTATTAGCAAAAGATAAAATAATAAGGTTTTCAAGACAAATTTGTTGTTTTGTACAGCAATTTTGGCTATAAACATAGCTTATCATCATCTGAAAGCAAGAGATCAAGTTTCCAGCTGTGTTGGAGGATGCTGGGTAGACTGCAATTCAAAAATTTAAACCCACCTTGTACTTACATTATTGGCATATAAGAATCAAGAAATGCTAGTTCTGAAGTGGCTAACTCTTTAAAAGCCATCTGCAATCACACTGGGTGGTGTGCTGGCAGTTGGTATTAAAAAGTCACTCAGCTCATTAGTGGTTCCAATTAGCTGATATGTAGTGGAACACCCTGGCAAGTTGTCTCAACTGCCATGTTAAATCTAGGCAGGATTCTCCACTATGGAAACTACTAGTGAAGTGAAACAGGTGGTCCTCCCAGTGCAGAAAGTCACCTAGAGACTAATCAAATATCACTCAAATCATCTAGCATTCTGCTCAAGATATATAATGTGTCCACATAGGCATCCTAATCAAAATGTGGTATCATTCCAAGGCACTATTAATATTTAAAATTTTAATTCAGAGCATATTTTGATGTTTTGCTGTGTATATACACAAGTGTTTTTAAATTAAAATCACTTTAGTTTGAGGAATGAAAACCCAGGCCTCTCCAATTAGGTTATGAGATATTTATCTGATATGGTATTTCAAATACAATGGTGTGACAAATGAATAATCACCAGTCTGTAAAAATAAAACTTTAACACTTGAAGAAAGTGCAAAATCAATACAAAATCATAAAGAAAGCATAATAATTAGTGCTCATAAACTAGTTATAGTGTCTAAAGAGAATAATGAGCAAACTTCATGTAATATAATCAAATATTTATTGCCTGAAATTATATCAAATGCTCTCATTTGAAGTACTAAATTTCTTGTAATATTTTCTGTTTACATCACAAAGCCATCAAAAAGAAAATATATAGCATTAAGCAAACACACACACACACACACACACACACACACACACAGAGCTGTCAAATAAGAAAGAGCAATAGCCATTTGTACTGTTCCTAAAAAGCAACATATGGTTTTGATATATGTATGTTTAGTTAAGCTTTATCACTTGTTTTTTCCCTTAAAATCTAATAAATAGATTGAATTTCAGTAGAGAGAATTTACAAATATCAGTAATTACAGTAGAGAGAATTCACAAATATCAGGTTCTAAAATTTCACAGTAATTACCTGAAGTGGATGCCTCCCCTGCAATTGTCCTACACAGATTAATAACGATATTAATGATGAAAATAATTGAAACTTTAAGAAACTTATTTTGAGTGAGCCTTGATAAAATCTCCACTTTCTGGCATCCAGAGTTGTTATGGATTGAATTGTGTCACTTCAAAAATTCGTATGTTGAAATTCTAATTCTTAGTTCCTCAAGTGCCTTTACAGAGGTAAGTAAGTAAAAATGACATTATTAAGGTGATTGCTAATCTAACATGACTGTGCACTTATAAGAAAAGGCAATTTAGACTCAGGCACAGACAGAGGGAAGAAAATATGAAGACATTGAGAGTAGACCGTCATCTACAAGGCATCAGAAGAAACAAACTGTCTTGACACCTTGTTTTCTGACTTCTAGCTTTTAACACTGTGAGAAAATCTTTTTGTTGTTTAAGCCACCTAGTCTTTAATACTTTTTTTTGTTACAGCCCTAGCAACTGAACACAGCCTTACAGATAGAAACAAACATGTACAGATTATTTTAATAAGAATCATAAAAAATTGGTCACTGCTTTTCTATTAATACATTATAATTTACTAATATCTTTAAATATTTCCCTGAGATAATTTTATTACAATAAATATAAATATACATACAGGTGTATGCATATATTATTTCAAAAGGAGTAATAGCCTGTACAACATGTTATCTACTTTAAGATTTCATTGTTTCCTGGAAGTATCCTAATAAAATGGCTGACATATTAGTGCAAGACAGATCTAGTTGATATAGCAGATTTCAGATTTTTCCGATTAATTTTAATTAAAATAGAACATGGTTCATTCCTCCATCCTTTTTCAAAAATAAAATTTAAATTAGATTTTTATCATAGAGACTATCAACATTGCATTTAATATCAAATGTATTATTTATATTGATAATATTAGCAGTTGCAGGAATATTGTGTCACTTTTTAACATTGAAAAGATAAACATCTAAAGATAGAACATCTTTAGATGTGTAAAATTCAACTAATGATATTTATATCATCATGATTTATTAGAATATCCCTTTATGAAGTAATAATAATTATTATTTATGGGAAAATGCACATATAAACTTTCCCATCTTAAAGATTTTTAACTGTACAGTCCAGTGGCATTAATACATTCATATTTTTGTTCAATCATCACCACCACCCATCCAGAGAACGCTTTTCATTTTGCAAAGTTGAAATCATGTACCCACTAAACATAACTCCCCATTTCCCCTTCTTCTCAGCCCCGATAATCATCATTCTACTTCCTGCCTGTATCAATTTGACTACTCTAAATCTACTTTCTGTGTCTATGAATTTATCTACTCTATGTACATCATGTAAGTGAAGTCATATAGTAGTAGTCCTTTTGTGATTGATTAAATTGACTTAACCTAATGACCTCCAGGTTGATCCATGATACAGAATTTTCTTCTTCCTTAAGGGTGAATAATATTCTACTCTGTGTGTGTGTATGTGTGTGTGTGTGTGTTTATCCTGTTTTATCTATTTAGTTATTTTTTTAGGGGCAGACACTTGGGTTTTTTCTACCTTTTTCTCTATTGTGAGTAATGCTGCTATAAGCATGGGTGTACAAATATTTCTTTGAATTCCTTATTTAAATTATTATTTGGGTAACGTAACCAGAAGTGGAATTGCTGGTAAATATATTTTTAGTTTTTATAAGAACCATGATACTGTTCTTCATAGACTCGACTCTACATTCCCACCAATAGTGGTCAAGGGATCCAATTTATTCACATAAATTGCCAACACTTGTTATTTCCTGTTTATTAGGGAGTTGCTATCCTAATAATGGAATAAGGTGGTATATCACTGTGGTTTAAATTTGCATTTCTCTGATAATTAATGATGTTGAACATCTTTTCATGTACACATTGACAATTTGTATATACTCTTGGGAGAAATGTCTATTCAAGTTATTTTCCCATTTTAAAATTGGGTTGTTTGATCTTTTGTTATGGAATTGTAGGAGTTATTTATATGTAATGGATATTAATCCCTTACCAGATAATTAATTTGAAAACATTTTTTCTCATTCCATAATCTGCCTTTGTGCTTTGTTGATTCTGTTCTTTAATGCACATTTTTAATTTTGACATAATGCATTTCATCCATATATTTTTTCTTTTGTTGCCTATGTTTTTTGTGCCATATCAGTGAAATCATTGCCAAACTGATGTCTGAAGATTTATATCCTGTGTTTTCTTTTTAAAAGTTACAGTTTTAGCTCTTGTGTTTAGTCTTTGATCAATTTTGAGTTAATTTTTATATATGGTGTTAGGAAAAGGTTCAACTTTATTTTGTCTGTGGATATTCAGTTTTCCCTAAAGCGTTTCTTGAAAAGACTGCCCTTTTCCCATTGAATAGTCCTAGAATTACTGCCAAAAATGATTTGACCATGTATGCAGGGGTTCATATGTGAACCCTCTACTATATTGCATTGGTGTTTAATTCTGCCTCTTTGATAATACCACACTGATTTGATTTCTGTTATTTTGTAATAAGTTTTCAAATCAGAACGTGTGAGTCCCTCAACTTTGTTCTTTTTTATTTTTTTCTTTTTTGACACAGAGTCTAGCTCTGACGCCCAGGCCGGAGTGCAATGGCACAATCTAGGTTTACTGCAACCTCCACCGCCCTGGTTCAAGCCATTCTCTTGCTTCAACCTCCCGAGTAGCTGGGACTACAGGCATCCGTCACCACACCTGGCTGATTTTTGTATTTTTAGTGGAGACGGGGTTTCACCATGTTGGCCAGGCTGGTCTCGAAGTCCTGACCTTACGTGATCCACCCACCTCGGCCTGTCAAAGTGCTGGGATTACAGGGATGAGACACTGTGCCCAACCAACTTTGTTCTTTTTCAGGTGTTTTGGCTATTGTGTCCCTTCAGATCACACACAAATTTAAGGATTTTTATTTCTATTTCTGCAAAAATAATAGTAATAATAATGAGATTTTGAGAGTGATTACACTGAATCTGTATATCACTTTGGATAATACTAACATCTTAACAATATTACATTTTCCCCAATTGATATGAATGTTTTTTCTCTTATTTCTGTATTCTTTAACTTCTTTCAGTAATATTTTTATAATACAAGTATTTTACCTCCTTGGTTATGTTAATTCCTAAATACTTTATTTTTAGATACTGTCATAAATTAAGTTTTTCTTAATTTCTTATTTACACCATTCATTGTCAGTGTATAGAAATGAAACTGATTTTTGTATGCTAATTTTATATCTTGCAACTTTGCTGAATTTGGTTATTAGTTCTAACAATTTGTATGTGTGTGGAATCTTTAGGGTTTTCTACATATAATATCATCTCATAATCAAGAAATAATTTTTTTCTTAACAATTTGGATGAGTTTTATTTCTCTTCCTTGCCTAGGACTTCCTGTACTTTTAAAAAGTAAAGAAGGACAAGCAGGTATCTTTGTCCTGTTTGTAACCTAAGATAAAAATTTTTAGGCTTTCACTTTTGAGTGTTATGTTAGCTGTAGGATTTCATATATGACCTTTATTACATTGAGGTGGTTTCCTCTATTTTTAGCTCATTGTATGCCATGGAAAGACATTGAATTTTGTCAAATGCTTTTTTTTTTTTCTGAGAGGGTCTTACTCTGTCACCCAGGCTGGAGTACAGTGACAGAATCTTGGCTCACTGCAGTCTCATCCTCCTGGGCTCCAGCACTCCTCCTGCTCAAGTGGCCTGGACTACAGGTGCATGCCACCAGGCCTGGCTAATTTTTTTAGTAGAGACGGAGTTTTGCTATGTTGCCCAGGCTGGTCTTGAGCTCCTGAACTCAAGTGATCTGCCTACCTAGACCTCCCAGAGTGCTAGAATTACAGGCATGTGCCACCCACCATGCTCGACCTCAAATGCTTTTTCTGTATCAATTGAGGTGATTACTTGTCATATTTTGTTTTTTCTTCATTTTGTTTATGTAGTAAATTACATTGACTGGTTTTTATTTACTGAACTAGTTTGCATTCCATAAATATATCTCATTTGATCATGGTGTATAATCTTTTTATTGTGTTATGGATTCTGTTTGCTAATTTTTTGATGATTTTTGCATCAATATTCATCAGGAGTATTGCTCTTTAATTTTCTTTTATTATTTTTATTTGACTTTGGTATCAGAGAAATGCTAGACTCATGGAAAGAGTTTAGAAATGTTCACACCTCTAATTTTTTGGAAAAGTTTGAGGATGATTGGAGTCAATTCTCTAAATGTTTGGTAAAATTTACTAGTGAAGCCATTTAGTTCCAGGCTTTGAAATGAGGGTTCAAAATAAAATTAAGGCATATGGTCATCATAGTTCACCATGTTAAAGCCTAAAATGTGATTGATAACTCTCTTAAAAGTGTCATTCTCTATCTTAAAATGTCAGTTTGCTTATTAGAAAAAAAATGTGTAATTTACACGAATGTTAATATATACAAACTTGTAATAAATCTCCATGTTAGCCTTAATTTCTAAGCTTAAATAGCACAAGGCGGTCTTATGTGTTGAAGAGAGCTCCTCTCTCAAAATTCATAGGTAGAAGTCTTGACACTCAAAACCTCAGAATGTGATCTCATGTAAATATTTATGGAAATAATCAAGTTAAAATGAGATCACTGTTTTGAGCCCTAATCCAATGATTTGTGTCCTTACAAAAATAGGAAATTTGGACACAGTGATATTAAGAAAGGAAAGCTATCTAATGAGACAAAGAGAAAATATGGCCATGCACAAGCCAAGGATGGAGGTCCGTCCTCATGAGGCCCCGACCTCAGAGGGAACCAATTCTGTAGACATTTTGATTTTTGACTTCTTATTTATAGAACTGTGAGAAAATAAAATTCTGATTTTTTGAGCCATCCAGTTTGTGGAACTTGGTTACAGCAGCCATAACAAATTACCACATTGTTTATAATGAAATACCTGCAGGATAATGTCATTAATTATTTCATTTTAAATGTGACTAAACCTTAAACCATTGTACTATATATTTTGTTCATGTTGAAAAATATAAATTTATTATTTAATGATAAACAATGTGATTTATATTGCTGTGTACATTTTAATGTCTTTACCGTTAGGAATACACATACTTACAGATATATGTTGATACTCTAATGATCCTGCCATGTTTAAAAAGCAAATTAAGAGCATTTTAAACTAAGGTCATATTCCACCACATTTAGGAGGAAGGATTTTTTAAATGTTATCAGAGTAAAAGCATACAGCTTATTAAAGGCATCCGATATACACTAAGACCTACATGATTTTAGTAGGATATAATGAAACATTAGCATATTAAACAGTAGTACAAATTGAAAATCGATTTCACTTGTAGAGAGGTTTTTTTGGTCTTACTTTACCTTAGAATTACTTGTCCTGAATATTTTGGTTGTTGATATGTACTATTTCAAACAAGTGAAACATGACCATCTTATAGTGGGCCAAATCTTTTAGGCTATGAAAGCTCAAATGAAAACTGAATCAAGGAGTATTTTCAAATAACACTATACTAAATATGTAATATTCTCAACAGTGCCTTTGTACAAATTGTAATTATTGCAGATTGTTTTTGTGGTGTAATAACAATTTTTTAAAGCCACAATGAGAAGACATAGGCTCTAAAATTAATTATTCAGTGCTAATATTAAACATGTTCTCATTGGAACTTTTCACTGTTTCTTCTATTGATTCTGAAAAGTTCGTTATCGGATTCGGTTTCTTATGGTACCAACCACTGGGGTGGAAATGCACATTTACACGAATTCTTTAGGATATTCGTTTGGATGTGCTCCATTTAGTTGTGCTCTGCCATTTTCTTGTGCATATATTCGAGACCATGTCAGTGGATTCTATTGCTTTCCATTACTCTCCTACCATTCAATCTGTGATTTTGTAAGTAGGGAATTTCACTATAAAAATCAAAGAAAGCTGCTTCTAAAACATATTTAGAAGCATAGAGTAAGTACCTAAATGTTTAAAATGCTTTAGTTGAGCACTATTTAAAGCATTAAAATGTCTAACAAACTAAATGATGGGGTTATAAGAATTTCTAAGGTTCATGTTGGTTAAAAGACAATTATCACAGCAGTGTGGTTAAAGAAGCTATATAACACTTCAGTTAAAAAATTTTCTCACTACTATTTTATCTTTAAGCTTGACATATACATTTTGTAGGAAAATATATTAATCTATACTATTTTGTGTCCTTGGATACACTGTGAAGCATATGAGGTATTTTTTAAAAAGGAAAAAAAAAACCTTTGTGTATGCCTATGCACATGTAATTGTATAAGATTATGAAGTTATACTTGTAAATAATTTAAGTGTATCTTATGTATTTGTAGTCTAACAAATTAGGCTGCCACAATATTTCATGTGGCCAAACCCATGAGACAAGGCATATTGTCAGTCCTCAATAATAGTTGCAGAGTATCAGCTTTTTTTGTGTGGGAGTTCTCTGAGCCCAAATTCCCAAAAGGTGATGAGAACAGAACCAGATTAACATCTACAAAAGCAACACATTTCATTGAAAGACAGAAACTTGAGCTTAGCAGGTCCAAAATTTTATACTTGAAGTGTATCCCCTTTTGTTTATGCAGGAGACAATCTCTGTTCCTTCCAAGGCTATTTGCTCTACAGATATCCCTGAAAAAGATCATCAGGAACAAATTTGTTAGTGTCGCTGCTTGTAAGATGTACCAAAATTTGGAAACCGTGAAAAACTTTCTCCCAACAGTATTTCAATGTGGTATTAGTTAAATACATTTAAATGTTGTATTATTTAAAAGCACTTAAATTTACACATATGTTGACATACAGAGACATCCAAGGCCCTCTCCATTTTTAACATCGAAAATGAAGCAAAGAATATCCAAGAAAAGATATGTCACCATAACTTTAAGGCAAAAAATCAAACCATGTCACAGAAAGTATACTATGTCTAAGAGGAGTGTAACTTGACTGCTCCGTAATGATTTATCTGTAAGATCGTAGCCTCAACCGTGTCCATCCTATCACACTTTTTAGAAAGCAAATTCAAAAAAAAATTCTTGTCAAAATCATTCCTGTACAAAATTTATTAAGCAGCCTATCTAGCTTAATAAATTTAAGCTTAATAAATTCAGTTCAGCTGTAATGAGAAAAGATGGGTGAAATAAAACAAAACAAAAACTCAAGCACTGTGTTTTGTTAAGGAAAAGTCTGCAATGGTTAACACTTCCTCAAAAATAATATGTTGTAAATTTTGTTTGGATATCACTTAAAATATTACTGTCTAGAAATTCATTCAGATTTTGGTGTCTGACCCGGAATGTATAATTCTGTCCATGTAAATCATTTTTAGCAGAGACACAGTTCACAGTTACGAATCTTGCAAATCCACCAAATCACTGACAACTCCCAAACATTTTTCTTTTTTATTTTTTTCTTAGACTGAGTCTCTCTGTCGCCTAGGCTGGAGTGCAGTGGCATGATCTCAGCTGACTGAAATCTCTGCTTCCCGGATTCAAGCAATTCTCCTGCCTCAGCCTCCCGAACAGCTGGGATTACTGGTGCTTGCCACCACACCTGGCTAATTTTTTGTGTTTTTAGTAGAGATGGTGTTTCACCATGTTCGCCACGCTGATCTTGAACTCCTGACCTCAGTTGATCTACCCATCTTGGATTCCCAAAATGCTGGGATTACAGATGTGAGCCACCACACAGGACCAAACATTTTTCTATTAAAGCACACACTAAGATGATAATATTTTATGGCCCATTAGGAGATGAGGCTTTTCTTTCTGCCTTGAGGAAATCTCACTGGGAGATCAGGAGATTAAGAGGATTAGTTACTTGAGGCAAATGTTTACCACAAACATGATAATTGCACACCAGTAGAACATCAGATTTGGAAATAGCTACAATAGAACTAGTAATCTATTTTAGAGCTACACCAGGTACATCAAGGAGAAAAATTTGTAACATACATATGAATATGTACCATTTATATATCAATTAATTATATTTATCCTCTTATACACTTGCTGATATGCACATGGAGAGGAAATAGAATGACAGTATTAGGTTCCATGGCTATAACAATAATAAATTTACTCTATGAAATTGTGTTGATTAAGGAGCAAAATTCAATTTGTATAATTTATCCTATAGAGATAAATGGTGACACTAAGGACACATATCTTAGTACAATTATTCCATTTTTTTTTTTTTTTTTTTTTTTTTTTTTTGAGATGGAGTCTCGCTGTGTCACCCAGGCTGGAGTGCAGTGGCCGGATCTCAGCTCACTGCAAGCTCTGCCTCCCGGGTTTTTACGCCATTCTCCTGCCTCAGCGTCCCGAGTAGCCGGGACTACAGGCGCCCGCCACCTCGCCCGGCTAGTTTTTTGTATTTTTTAGTAGAGACGGGGTTTCACCGTGTTAGCCAGGATGGTCTCGAACTCCTGACCTCGTGATCCGCCCGTCTCGGCCTCCCAAAGTGCTGGGATTACAGGCTTGAGCCACCGCGCCCGGCCCAATTATTCCATTATTCAATCAAGAAAATTCCAATTAGTAAAGAAGAATTGAAGAAATCTTGAGATGTCTGCATAACAGAATTGTATGTAGACGTGAGCAAATAATGTATTAGAACAATGAAATTCACTTTGGAGATATTTCTGCAAGATATAGTTAAATGTTAAAAAACAAATTTCCAAAAAAAACCTAAAAGTTTACCTGGCAAAAATATGGTACCCCAAATGAGCATTTGTATTAGTATTTTAACCATGTTCTGAGCAGGCTCCCTTTCTCATGTAGCCTGATAGTAAATGTACAGTGATTTAAACACAAAAATATACAAATAAACACATACACTTATGACTCAACTTGGGCAGAAGCACTTGTATGCTATATATATTTTGATCTTATTTTCCATATGGTTTCATTCTCACTTATTTTTTAAATTAAGAATAAATATGGTGAACTGGATTGATCTGACTGAATCTCAACTCAAACCCACTGCATTCTAACACACACATATATAAATATGTAAAACATAACATTTAAAATATATGTTGTAATTGAAAGTTAAATAAAAAAATCTCTACTTTTACATAAATTAGGAGTTAACTCAATATTGAGTGAGCACTGGAAGACCAGGAGTTATGGGTATCAGATGTATCTTAAGGGGTACTGAGTGAAAACACGACAAACTCGGGTCTATGGACTTGGTAAACAATACAACCCAATTGGATTAAAACAATGAAAAATGAATGAGTGGCCTAGAAAATAAATATGAAGAAGGAAGGCCCAGGAAAGAAGGAAGATGGGGCTGGGCATAGTGGCTCACGCCTGTAATCCCAGCACTTTGGGAGGCCAAGGTAGGTAGATCATGAAGTCAGGAGTGTGAGACCAGACTGACCAACATGGTGAAACACAGTCTCTACTAAAAATACAAAAATTAGCCAGGAGTGGTGGTGCACAGCAGTAATCCCAGCTATTCAGGCAGCCGAGGCAAGAGAATCGCTTGAACCCGGGAGGCAGAGGTTGCAGTGAGCCAAGATCATGCCACTGCACTCCAGTCTTGGCAGCAAAGCAAGACTCCATCTCAAAGAAAAAGAAAAAAAAAAAAAAAAGAAGATGAGAGATCACTGAATATTATAAAAAGCACACACAAAAAGCGTTTTAAAAATAATAAGACTAAAATCTATAAAACTTCTGGAAAAGAGTATAGGGAAGGAGCTCCTGCCAAAGTAGTGACAATAATTCCTCTTTCGGATATCACACCAAAAGCTTGGGCAACAAAAACAAAAGTAAATAAATGAAACTACACTAAACTGTAATGCTTCTGCACACACATATACAAATAATAAAATAAATGAAAGCACAGCCTATGAATTGGGAAAAATATTTCTAAACCATATATGTAATAGATTAATAATCCAAGTGTATAATGAACTCATACAAGTCAGTAGTGCAGAAACCAATAACCCAATTTTAAAAATGGACAAAAATCCTGAATAGACATTCTCTGAAGAAGATATAGAAACGGACAACAGGTATATGAAAAGGTGCTCAGCATCATTAATCATCAGAAAAGTGCAAATACAAATCACTTGGAAATACCACCTCACACCCATAGTATGAATATTACCACAGTCAAAAGATAACAAAGTCTGTCAATGACAAATGAATAAAGAAGCTTTGGTACAATATATACCATGGACTATTTTTCAGCCCTAAAAACAACTAACTTTTTGCCATTTCTCACAACATGGATGACCCTGGAGTGCATTGTGGTAAGTAAAATAAACTATACATAGAAAGAAAAAAATATTTCCTGATCTCACTTATGTGTAAACTCTAAAAAAGAAATGTCAAATATCCAGAGATATAGAATGAAACAATGGTTACTAAGGGCGAAGGTTGGCTGTGGGAAGGAAATGAGAAAATGCAGGTCAGAGGATACAAAGCAGATGTGAAGGATGAACAAGTCTAGAAATCCAGTGTAAAATAAAAGGACTATTTGTAATAATGTTGTGTTGTATTTGAAATTCATGCTGAATAAGTAGACTTTAGCTGCTCTTGCCAGAAAAATAAAATAATGGGTAACTCTGTGATATTACGTGTATGTTAGTTTGCTTGACTATAGTAACCCATGTACTATCTATGTATCTATGATCCTTTTTATTTTAATATTGTTGAATTATACCAAAAATTAGTATTGAATTGATTAATGCTTCTTGTTTCTAATTTTATAATCCTAAGGACTTAGAGCTTTAGGTTGTAAGAGTTTACTTATTTTAAAAAATGCTAAAATATCTTTGTATTATTTAATTAAATTCTACTTAGGCATATGCTATTATTATTTTCTCATATTTTGTAGAAATTCAATTGCTTGCATTTTAATGCAACTATTTTTATTAGACAAATTGAAAAGATTTTTTGTTTTTTATTCTGTTGTCTCCTACTAACATCATAGTTGTACTAGCATTCGATCATAGTTTTAACATGTAAAAATTTCACATTCTCATAATATATTTGAATAATGGATGAATTGGTTATCATTTGAAGATAGAGTAAAACTTATTAGTACAACTACTGGATCTAATATATTTATAGGGAGTACCAAGATGAGTATGTAGGGAGAGGGAAGGGTGGTATTATGTCTTCAAATTGAATTTGTTTTTTGGTTTCGTACTATTTATCATTGTCATTTTGACCATTGCTGTTCTCTTTTTACAGTTTGTTGTGTTTTTTTTGTTCTTTTTGCTTATATATACACAGACAAACCCACCTTATTGTTTGACATACAGATTTTTAATTGTACAATGGGTTTATCAGGATGTACTCCCATCCCATCATAAGTGGAGGAGCCTCTGATCTTACAATGTTTCAACTTGTGATTTTTCTACAGTACAATGGGATTTACAATGAGCTTATTGGCATATAAACCCATTGTAAGTTGAGAAACATCTGTAGTCTTTCCTGCCTTTCATATGCATTCCATTTATTCTGTAACTGCTATTTTTGTACCTACAAATTTTTCTATGTCGAACTTCTAATTTATATTACATATTTCAAAGACTTATTTATAATTTTTATTTTTTACTCAATATTTAATTGGGAGTAATTATGCTTGATTTCTAACTTGATAGCATTCTTATATTTTTATTATATTTATCTGTGATTTCTACTTAACATTTTTACCATCAGGGAATATAGTATATATGATAACAGTTACTTTTCTTGCATTGTAACCAAACAGCTTCAGAATTGTACTACCACCGATGGCAGCAGTGGCTGGAGTGGAGCAGCCGCTGTGAAGATGCTGGCTGCAGCATGGGAGGCATGGCCAGGGCTGCAGACTCCACAGAGTCAGTGGGATCCAGTGGGAAGCCGCACCCGCTTCCAAGTTGGCAGGGAGGGATCCCCACCCTCCCAGGCACAGCCGCACCTGCCCAGCCTTGGCTGAGGACCCGGGCACCCCTGCACCTCAGGAACCAGGGAAGCCTCCCTACCCCTGAAGGCTAGGACGTGCCTGCTCCCATTGCCCAGCCTCTCCCTGTTCCTGGTGCCCACTCCAATTTTGGAGCAAAGTTGAGGCTGAGCCTGGGGGCTGTCACAACCTGGCCAGGTATGCACACATTCGGGGCAGTGCTGACGCAAAAGCCCCCGGCCACCTTATCCCCCTCAGAACTTTGGGCATTGATGAGCATGGGAGAGAGGGTGAGGTGGGTTCCTGAGGGTTGCTCTGCATAGGCCTGGATATCATGGACATAATTGAGGGCAGCAGGAGGCAGACAGTCTTCTGGGCAGAAAGGAGTGGGTCCCTTGTGTAGCCCCAACCTTCGAGCCAGGGATGGCCTGAAGCATTGAGGCTTTCAGTTCCAGGTGGAGTCTGCAGATAGGAGTGAAAACTTACAGTGCCTTCTCCAGGCTGGCCCATGGCTGCCCATGGACCAATCAGCATGCACTTCTTCCATTCTGAGCCCATAAAAATCCAGGACTCAGCCAAACTGGAACAAACATCCAGACTGCCTACCTGCAGGTAGCAGCTACACACTATGAATTCTTCAATTTTTTTCCACTCTAATGTCCTTTTAATTTTAAACTATTTCTCAAGACATTTATTTGCTCCCACATCTTACTGTAGATGGTAAAAGTAGCCACATAGAACACTAAATTCTTTATTATCTGGATATTTTTTCTGCTGGATATCCTAGTTGATTGCTCTTAACTTCTGTCTTCAATTAAGCTGACTCTCATGGACACAATTCAACTAAGGCTTTTGCTACTTTATAACAGGGATCGTCTTTAGTCCACTGTCCATTACCTTGTTTTTCATTTCCATCTAAGAGCTCATCAGAATTACTCTATGCTCTGTTTAAAGCAATGCAGGTTTTTTTCTAATTGGCTGCTATGAATTCTTAGAGCCTCTACCCATTACCCAGTTCCAAAGCCTCATTCACATTTTCAGGTAATTGCAATAGCAATAGCCCCACTTCTCAGTGCCAATTTTGTGTTAGTCCATTGGCTACTGCCGTAACAGAATACCACAGACTGGTTAATTTATAAAGAACAGAAGTCGATTTAGCTCACAGTTCTGGAGGCTGGGGAATCCACGAGCATGGTGCCAGCACCTGCTCAGGGCCTCCCATGAAGGAAGGGAGGAAAGAGAAAGAGAGCCCCTGAGACAGGGAAGGAAATGGACTTAACTAATCCTTTCTGCACTCCAGCAATAACTAACACACTCCCACAATAACAGTGTTAATCCATTCATAAAGGCCAAGCCCTCATGAAATAATCACTCTATTTTATTTTATTTTATTATTTTATTTTATTTTTTAGACAGAGTTGCATTCTTGTTGCCCAGGCTGGAGTGCAGTGGCAAAGTTTCAGCTCACTGTAACCTCCGCCTCCCAAAGTTCAAGCAATTCTCCTGCCTCAGCCTCCCAAGTAGCTGGGATTACAGGTACCTGCCACCACACCTGGCTATTTTTTTTTTTTTTTTTTTTTTTTTGTATTTTTAGTAGAGATGAGGTTTCACCATGTTGGCTAAGCTTATCTTGGATTCCTGACCTCAAGTGACCTGCCTGCCTGGGTCTCCCAAAGTGCTGGGATTACAGAACTGAGCCAGTGCACCCGGCCAAATAATGACTTCTTAAAGGGCCATCTCTAAATACTGTTAGGATAAAATTAAATTTCAACATGAGATATGGCAGGGACATTTATAGTAGCATCAACATGATATAACAGAGCCATATCATACATTTATATGTGACTGATATTGACACAAAATATGAATTAAAGATTAAAATATATTGGCAGGTTACATACATGTGAAAACATGTTGGATAGTTTTAAACACACAGAGACACACACACACAATGAAATACTATTCATAATTGGTCAACTCACATATATCAGAAATACTTAAAAAGGGCTTTCTGTACCTGTGTGGACCCTTGCCAGGGTTTCAGAAGACAAGATTATATGAGCAGGTGTGCTTCTTCAGGGTTCTCCTGTTTCAGAGAGAGAAGTTAAGAGTCCTGCAGTTTCCTTCACTTGGCTGACATTGATCGCCTGCAGTTAAGCTCTGTTTTCACAGATGAGATACTTCACCTTGTCTAGATATTGTCAACTGAGGATCTCCATGCCTGCTGGGCCAAGTATGGAAATATATTTCTGTCTTACTCTGACTCTGGCTTTAACCTGAGTTCAGCGTGTTTTCTCTTTTTGTCTCTAGGTAGGGCTAATAATTAATTTGTCTGAGTTGCCATAAACCATTTAATATATTTATGCTTTAAAATATTTAAAATTATCTAAACATGCTCAAGTCAGCAGCAAATATCTGTGTATTCCTAATTAACATGCCAAGAATTTTTTTAAAAAATTAAAGACCAAGAACATTTTATATCTATGTCCAAATGATTGATAAGCTTCGAACATTGAGTAAAAAACATGCAATTGTCAATTAAGACCAAATAATGCTAACTTCCATTCTTTCTTTTGATGTCAAAAACATTCTATTTTCACAAAACCATACATTTTCAGGAAAGAAACGAAAGTGAAATATCATCTACACTAGCTTATTCTCACATGCCTTGGCATTCTACATAATTACTATTCACTGTTTAACAACTCAATGATATGGATGTTACCACCCTCATCATGTAGATAACCTTCTGAAACTGTTTTAAGATGGCTGTATTTGTCCATTCTCACACTGCCATAAAGAACTATCGGAGACTGGGTAACTTGTGAAGAAAAGAAGTTTAATTGACTCAGTTCTGCTGGCTTATTAGGAAGCATTAATGAGGACCTCAGAAAGCTTACAATCATGGCAGAAGTTGAAGAGGAAACAAGAACATCTTCACATGGCAACAGGGGAGAGAGAGAGAGAGAGAGAGAAGGGGAAAGTGCCATATACTTTTAAACCATCAGAATGCATAAGATGTCACTCATTATCATGAGAAGAGCAGGTGGGAAATCCGCCTCCATAATCCAATCACCCTTCACAAGTCATCTTCTCCAATTCAGCATAAGATTTGGGTGGGGACACAAATCCAAACCGTATCAATGTCAGTTCTAATTATTATAAAATTTTTACAGCATTAAACATACAAATCTGTTTTCCAATACTCTACTATTCATAGTCCCAGATAAAATATCTAAACCCTAATTGTTGTGACAGATTTTCAAATATTTGAAAAGTTATGTTTGTCTGAAATCTTATCCTGCCTAAGAAGATCCTATTTCTTTAGAACTTCTGTATGATGAGTCTTCTTTTCCTTTCTCTATCTTCACTGCTAATGTTTGGAAAAATTCCAGCATAACAATGTTCTCCTATAACTGTAACTCTCAGAACTCTGTACAGCACTCCCTTTGGAGTCTGATAACCAAAAATAAGAGCAGATATATTAGAATTTTAAGAAAAATATATGTCATTACATGACGTTATCATGATTAATCCATTTTATTCTTTCCCTTTGAAAATAACACAATGTTTATACTACTTATCTGTGTTTTGTCTACATTTTGCAATGCAAAACACACAAAATGTTATCTGTGATAATAAAAATAGGCTTTTTATTTTTTATCTGTGATAATAAAAATAGGCTTTTATTTTTTTAGTTTTAGCACCCATATAATAATGTTCAACTTACAAATTGTACTTGTTACGAACTCCTTGTTTTTAACTTTTATTTTAAGTTCAGGGGTATACCTGCAGGTTTGTTACATAGCTAGACTTGTGTCGTGAGGGTGTGTTGTACAGATTATTTCATCACCCAGGTATTAAGCCTAGTACCATCAGTTATTTTTCCTGATCCTCTTCCTCCTCCCAACATCCAACTTATGAAAGGATCCAGTACGCGTTGTTCTCCTCTATGTGTCTATGTGTTCTCATCATTTAGCTCCCACTTATCAATGAGAACATGAGGTATTTGGTGTTCTGATCCCGTGTTCATTTGCTAAGGATAATGGCCATTTTATTTCTACCCAGTAAATTTTCAACCTTTAATATATGAGTTATACTACATTTCAAACTTAAAAAAAAGTTTTATCAACTTGCCATATTTAATGTATTAGTGACATTATCTGGGTTTATGCCCAATGCCAATTATTTAAAAAGTCTTTCTAGATTTATTTTATGTAATTATTGACAGGTGGAGTCTCACTATGTTACCCGCGCTGTTCTCAAACTTCTGGGCTCAAGCAATCCACCTCTTCAGCCTCCTGTGTAGCTGGGGCTACAGGTGTGTGCCACTGGGCCTAGATCATATTTATTTATTTATTTTGAAAGAGGAAGCTTAAGGAGACAGATTCACTCAACTGTTTCTTTCTTTGTATTATCAGAATGTAGCAATATTTACTTACCATGAAATAATAACTCTTGAATAAAGACTATTCTATTAGGATATTCTTGTCCATTCATCATTAGTCTTTCAGTAGGAATTAGCTACCTATGAGTTTACGTAACTGAATTAAGAGTCTACATTTTAAAAATGTCCATAAAAGAATCTTGTCACTACTAACTTCACAGTGACAATGCATTTTTAATTCACTAAAATGGAATTTTTAACACATTCTATTTTTCCATTTCCCCTTTCCACTGTCTCTCCCTATTTTTACCCATACAGTTCCTTTCTGCCAAATAAATTTTCCTGAAGCTTAGCTCTGATAAAAATATTTACCAATGAGAAAATGTATCTGACATAAAAGCCTCATTAATAATTATTCTTAATACTCCATTTATTTTTATATTTTACTATACGTCTGGGATACATGTGCAGGTTTTGTTACATACGTATACATGTGCCATGATGGTTTGCTGCACCTATCAACCTGTCATCTAGGTTTTAAGCCCTGCATGCATTAGGTATTCATCCTAATGCAATCGCCCACTTAGCCCCCCAAACTCTGACAGACTCCAGTGTCTGATGTTCCCCTCCCCGGGTTCATGTGTTCTCATTGTTCAAATCCTGCATATGAGTGAGAGCGTGCAGTGTTTGGTTTTCTATTCCTGTGTTAGTTTCCTGAGAATGATGGTTTTCAGCTTCATCCATGTCACTGCAAAGGACATGAACTCATTATTTTCATGGTTGCATAGTATTTCATGGTGTATATGTGCCACATTCTTTTTATCTAGTCTATCATTGATAGTCATTTGAGTTGGTTCCAAGTTTTGCTGTTGTAAATAGTGCTGCAATAAACATACGTGTGCATGTGTCTTTATAAAAGAATAATTTATAATCATTTGGGTATATACCCAGTAACAGGATTGCTCGACCAAATGGTATTTCTGGTTCTAGATCCTTGAAGAACCGCCACACTATCTTACACAATGGTTGAACTAATTTACACTCCCATCAACAGAGTTAAAGCATTCCTATTTCTCCACATCCTCTCCAGTATCTGTTGTTTCCTGACTTTTTAATGATCACTATTCTAACAGACGTGGGATAGTATCTCATTGTGGTTTTGATTTGCATTTCTCTAATGAACAGTGATCATGAGCTATTTTTCATATATTTCTTGGCCACATAAATGTCTTCTTTTGAGAAGTGTCTGTTCATATCCTTTGCCCACTTTTTGATGGAGTTGTTTGCTTTTTTTTCTTTTAAATTTGTTTAAATTCCTTGTAGATTCTAGATATTAGATCTTTGTCAGATGGATAGAGTGCAAAAATTTTCTCCCATTCTGTAGGTTGCCTTTTTTCTCTGATGATAGTTTCTTTTGGTATGCAGAAGCTCTTTAGTTTAATTAGATCCCATTTGCCAATTTTGGCTTTTGTTGCCATTGCTTTTGGTGTTTTAGTCATGAGGTCTTTGCCCATGCCTATGTCCTCAATGGTACTGCCTAGGTAGGGTTTTTATGGCTTAGGTTTTTAGTTTAAGTCTTTATTCTATCTTGAGTTAATTTTTGTATAAGGTGTAAAGAAGGAGTCCAGTTTCAGTTCCCTACATATGGCTATCCGGTTTTCCCAGCATCATTTATTCAATAGGGAATCCTCTCACCATTGCTTGATTTTCTCAGGTTTGTCAAATATCAAATTGTTGTAGCTGTGTGGTGTTACTGCTGAGGGCTCTGTTCCGTTCCATTTATATACTGTTTTGGCCCCAGTACCATGCTGTTCTGGTCATTGTAGCCTTGTAATATAGTTTGAAGTCAGGTAGCATGATGTCTCTGTCTTTGTTCTTTTTACATAGGATTGTCTTGGCTATACAGGCTCTTTTTTGGTTTCATATGAAATTTAAAGTATTTTTTTTTTCTAATTCTGTGAAGCAAGTCAATGGTAGCTTGATGAGAATAGCACTGAATCTAGAAATTACTTTTGGTATTATGCCCATTCTTATGATATTGGTTCTTCCTATTGATGTGCTTGAAGTTTTTTTCCAATTTTTTGGGACCTCTCTTATTTCCTTGAGCAATGGTGTGTAGTTCTCCTTGAAAAGGTCCTACATGTCCCTTGTAATTTGTATTCCCTAGGTATTTTATTCTCTTTGTAGCAATTGTGAATGAGAGTTCACTCATGATTTGGCTCTCTGCTTGTCTATTATTAGTTTATAGAAATGCTTGTGATTTTTGCACGTTGATTTTGTATCTTGAGAGTTTGCTGAATTTGCTTATCAGCTTACGGAGCTTTGGGGCTGCGACGATGGGGTTTTCTAAATATACAATCCTGTCATCTGCAAGCAAAGACAATTTGACTTCCTGTCTTCCTATTTGAATACTCTATTTTTAAAATTATATAAATCTTAACTCTTACCAGTCTCTTCAATATTGGAGAAATCCTCGGAACCTTAAGTTTTTACCCATTCTTCCTCTTATGCAATAGAACACAACCTACTTAAAAATCACAGGACCTCTGACAGTTTTCCTGGCTTTCCCTTGGTGTAATTGGCAACAATAACACCTTGATTAGTTACACTGGTGGAACTTAATGTTAAGCACTGTATAAATTTTAAAAAGATATGCTCCAAAGGTTTACTAATATCCTTTTAATATGTTCATCTAGAAAGACAGGATTTAAACCCAGGTCTCACTCATTTCAATTACTGTATTCATCAGTGTTCTCATTTTCTCTAACGCCCTCCTACAGTAGTTAGTGATTTGTTTGTACCATGTTCTTTTCCAGTAAGTGACAACACACACAGAAAACCAATTATAACTAGATTATCTTAGACAATGAAAAAAAATGGTTCTCACACTTTTGTTTGGTTTTGTTTACTCCTACTTTCCCACTCCCCATCCCCGTACATTTTTCTAATTGTCAATGTCACCCTTGCTTTCCCTTCATTTTCTCCCTCTTCTCTCCCTTTCTCCCACCTCATAATTCAACCCTGAACAAAAATAGTTACTTTTTCAATTTTCTGTATGCACTAATTAGAAAAGAGTGGGTCCACTTCTTCCTTATTTTTTTCTCAAATTATTCTACGTTTTCTGAATTGACCTTAAAGACTGTCATGACTTAAACACGAGGTAGTCTCAAACAGATATTAGGTGGGTACAAAAGTAATTGTAGTTTTGGCCATTGAAAGTAATGGCCAAAGGCCAGGCGCAGTGGCTCAAGCCTGTAACCCCAGCACTTTGGGAGGCCGAGACGGGCGGATTACAAGGTCAGGAGATCGAGACCATCCTGGCTAACACGGTGAAACCCCGTCTCTACTAAAAAATACAAAAAACTAGCCGGACGAGGTGGCAGGTGCCTGTAGTCCCAGCTACTCAGGAGGCTGAGGCAGGAGAATGGCGTGAACCCGGGAGGCGGAGCTTGCAGTGAGCTGAGATCGGGCCACAGCACTCCAGCCTGGGCAACAGAGCGAGACTCCATCTCAAAAGAAAAAAAGAAAAAAAAAAAAAGAGTAATGGCCAAAATAATTGCAATTAAAATAATGGCCAAAGTAATTGAAACCAATGGCCAAAACTACAATTGTTTTTGCACCCAACTAATATTACCTGCTTTATGACAAAAACCATTCTAGCTGCCTTCCTATATTATCTAGTTTACTATATCATTTTAATTTTTTATTGTTCGAACCACTGAATAATCTTTAAGCTTTTGAAATGATGAATATTATATATTAATTAATTATTTAGTATTAAATTTGAAAGAACAGATTATGGGTTGCTAGATAGAAACTATTTTTGTAAATAACTTTTTATGTGTATTTTGGTGGGCCTCAGAAATTCCTCAGGAATAGTAACTGTTTTTTAATTATTTCTATTTCTCAACAGTGCCTACCCAAGCCCTCTTTAAAATAAAAAGGACCACGGAAATGTTAAACATTATTGAATTATTTCTTTTTTGGTAACCATGTACTATACTAGTTTGGCATTAAATATTGCTCTCGATACTGTACCTTTCTATTGGTGTCATAATTATGGATTAATTATGTCATTTCCTTTAGAGAATGTTCTAGTATGTTTATATTGTCTATATCTTAGATATAATGAATACCAAATCAGTAAGCAGTCTTTCATGTATAATGTGTATGGAAAGATTATCGAGATACATTATATAAATAAGGATGATTGTTAAAGTTAGTTTTCATAAACTTAGTGTGATTAAATTATATTAAATGGGTAAAATGCTTACAACAACCACTTACCTTCCAATGATCTGGTAGAATAAAGTAATTTACTTAATAAATATGTATAATATTTAAATTTCATAGTTGCATCTTGACTGGAAAGAAAAAGCATATAGAAGATAGTGAAATTGTGACATTGTTGCCATTTTGAATGACATTTTACTGAAGTCACTTAGTACAGATCTATTGTAGTGATTACTATATACTTTTAAGTTATATAATAATTTCTTATTTATTAACATTTTAAAATTTTTGTATTCCCAATACATTTGGAAGATGTAAATTCAGAAAATGCTGAATATAGTAATCAATATCTCCTTGGTAATTTTGGCTTATTAGCAATTTTACTTAAGAAATTTTCCCAAACCACCCACAAACCTCAGGAACAGACATAAACCAATGAGAAAGAAAATGAACAAATAATAAATAGAATAAAAATAATTGATATCTAGTTAAAATTTAGTTTTTTGTTGACATATGACAACTCTATAGGAATTTTACATTTCAGTAATTAAAATGTGATGATACTATGTTTCAAAAATACAAGATTATAGTAAGAGGCATCTTCCTCAAAATTAATCACCTGTGTTTCCTCTGCAGGTTGTGTGAGATTATATATATATATAATGCATTTTATTCATAGACTGAAAGTTAATAAAATGTATTTCATCTTCTTACTCTTTGCCTCCTAGCTTTTACACATTTGTTGTCATATATTATTAGAAAGTTATGTTCCTCATCTTCTACATTAGTCATTTTGTTATTTGTTTAACTTTTAAGTTCAGGGGCACAGGTGCAGATTTGTTACATAGGTATACTTGTGCCATGGAGGTTTGTACAAATTGTTTCATTATCCAGGTATTAAGCCTAGTACCCATTAGTTACTTCTCCTTATCCTCTCCCTCCTCCCACTCTCAACCCCAGGAAAGGTCCCAGAGTGTGTTGTGCCCCTCTATGTGTCCGTGTGTTCTCATCATTCAGCTCCCATTTGTAAGAAAGAACATGAGGTATTTGGTGTTCTGTTCCTGTGTTAGTTTACTGAGGATAATGACGTCCGGCTCTATCTATGTTCCTGCAAAGGTCACAATCCCATTTTTTTGAGGGTTGTATAGTATTCCATGGTGTATGTGTACCACATTTTTATTTTATTATAATTACAATTTGCTTAGTTATTCATCTACTGACAGTTTATATTGGATTTATTAGTAATTAATTACTTAGATCATTTATATAATGATTTATTAGGATTTTTTTTTGGAAAGCATCCAAATTGCTTTTTTAGAAAATAAAATAGGGTAAATTGCTAACAGTGAAATTGATAAGATGTATATTATAAGGTCACTTCAAATTTTTGATTTTTATTGCCAGAGTTTTGAAATACTATACACTCTTTTATAATTTTACACACAACCCTGCCATAATAGTGAATCTTAATTTTTGATTAGCATTTAGTTAATTCGATAAGCCAATTCTATTTTGTGTTGTAGTAAGGTTCTTTTATATTGAATTTATTACTGATTTGTATTATCTTCATAAATTAAGAAAATTTGCTATTGTCCATTCATTATGTTAAAATATCTATTCTTACAATACCATTTTTTCAACTTCACTTAATGTATTTTTTATATAAAATTTTTTGATTTCATGTAAAGACATTAATAAAGTCTTTTTGACTTCTTTTGTTAGTGTCATCCTTAGCAAACTTCCCCCAAATTGTTATTATGCATAAATCCTCTGACTCTTACTTTAATATAACTTCTTTCCAAGTTACAAACATTGGTATTACAGAGAGGCAGAAACTTCATAAACATTTTAAGCTGGTCCAGATGGTCCAAACCAGATTCATCAGATTCCGGCAATATCATTACAAATAGACATGAAAGGGAAACAGTGATGGCACAAGTTGTTCTTGTTGCATAGATTGAAAAGCATCAATAAATCCCTTTTTTTACATTTGCCATCCATTAATATTCAATATTTGAGTCCATAAACATAGGTCTTTAACTAATGTTAAAAATCCTGAAGCCAAACTTTGATATCCAACCTCTGAACCTCTTCTTGATTTAAGTGTCGGTAAGAATTTGGAAATTTGAGGTTTTATTGTCAAAGTAATTTCGTGTCAGGTACATATAAAAAATTATTTCCAATTACAAAAACAGTCACCTGAAGCAAATCAAAGCCACATCAAAACTACATCATTATCTTAATTTAATATACTACCTAAAATGTGTGGTTGAGAATTTTTTTTGAAAAATGCAAGCCTGTGTACACTTAGTTTAAAACCATGGTCTATTATTTAATCACAGAACATTAAAAAACAGCCTATTTACCCTGAAAAACACTATATATATACATAGTATACACAGAAATACATATTTCTAAAATAGTCTTAAACACTCAACGTTCTATTCAGTAGTTCTGCATCAGATAAAGCACTGAAAACACTAATATCCTAATCATATAAATACTTCATCATTATCTAGGCTTTGGGTTCCAATGTCATATGATGGAGAATGAACTCTTATACATTTCCTCATTTGGCATAATAAAATAAACACATCTACAACAATTTTGGCTTAACAAAACCTTCATCTTTCCAGCATGTTAGCATGTCTTTGGTGCCCTTTTGACCTGGCATTTACATTTTCTAATGTTCTGTAATAATGCATAAATTGACTTTATCATTTTAGGAGAGCTATTTAATTACTTATTTTTATTTATGCATTTATTTGTTATTATTTTGTAACTCGATAATAATACCTATAGCTGGACAGTCATCAGAGGTTAATTCATTTTCAATCTTTAAAATATTCATGATTCTTAAATTTGCTGAACATTTCCACACTTGCTTTGAAACACAATTTCTTCAAAATATATCATCTCTCTCCTTCACTGCCTTTGCCTTCAGAACATTGAAGATGTGCAATCCTTTCGCAGCAGTAACATAGTGATTATGGCATCTTATTGTAATTGTGATCATCAAACCACAGCAAATGTCTCTCTCTCTCTCTCTTTCTCTTAAAAGTTATGCTCAAAACAACCAGTGAGTAAAGCATGCCAGAGCTAAAAATACATGTATTTTTCCTTTTATTTTTCCTCCAAAAGAACAGTTTGTGCAAAACTGTGCAGATACAAATGGCCAACCTTCTGGTTGTTATGAGTTTGGGTCTCTACATGTATTTATTACTTCCAGCTTTTCCTGTTAAGTATGAGTTTTATACTTAAAGATACATCTCCTATCTTCCCAGCCTTTTCTAATTTCTGAGAACGTATTTTAGCTCAATAAGTTGAGGATTATAGCAAGAGTGCACAACCCACTTAAAAAGCAAACATAAGGCCCATTCCTAGTAAAACGCGACTGCAATGCAATCTACGTTCTTCCCTCTCAGCTAGGAGGCAAATTAACATTATACTGGCATCTACATGTATATTAACATGTAGGTTTATACATCAAAAATTAAATTTTAGATATTTTGAAAGGAAGTTCATTGAATAGCAAGAGTTAAATTCTGACGGGTACCTGTATGTTTCTGATATATGTATAGACCACTCAATTTGAAGATACAACTAAATTAAATGTTTCTTTATTGCTTATTTTTTATTTGTTCTAGACATTTTTTATGAATAACAATTTGACATATGTTGTATTTCCATTCACTGCATTTCCATTCATCTTTCCTTATTTTATTCATTTCTAATTAATTCTGGGATCGATTTTCTGGAAAAGTACCACTACTGAGTAAATTTAATGCATAATTGATTTTTCTTTTTACAAATTTGATTTACATATTTAATTTCATGTGTTGGTTATTATATTTGTTTTTGTTGCTAAATTCATCTGTTTTCTTTTTAACCTCAATTTTCCGTCATACTACCTCACTTTTAATTTTATTTCCATAGATTTAAAATAAATTGTGTTGAACATCACCTGGATTTAGCTCCAATGGTTTAATTGAATATATATACATATGTAATTTTATATATACATAATACATGTGTAATAGTAATATATAAAGAATTTTTAGCCCCAGGTTTCATGTGCCTGTAATTGAAAACTTTATATAGTGATAGTATTTGAAAATATTTCTTATCCTGCTACATTGCAAATAATCTATTTTGGGTTTTCTTCCTTACATTAATTTTTATAATTTTGTTAAACAAAACCTTCCAATTAAAAATTTCATCATTAAATCTATTTGATTCTTTAACATTCGAAACTTAACAATCAAGGTCCATCTTTCTTATTCCTTGAACAATGAATAGAATAAATCTTAACACTCATCTATAGGCCACTGTTTTAAATTGTATGCTGAATACATTTAAGATATATAAATAACTGATATTAATTTTATTTGTGATAGATAAATATTTTAAAATATACAGTGCAGGTAAAAATACACAGTACAGGTGAACTTGTTCTAATAATAATTTTTAAATGTGCTGAAAATGTACTTTGTACTATATCTATTACTAAGTGCTTACACACATTATTTTCTTCAATCCTCACCAAAATTAAAATAAACAGATCAGAAATTTATATTTATAACTAAAGTTTAATTATAAGGAAATTAAGGCTTCAATAAGTAAGTTATAAAGTAACTATACTTTAATTATACTTTAGCACAGGTTTCCCCAACCCCTGGACTGGTGCTTGGTTGCACAGCAGGAGGTGAGCCATAGGCAAGGTAGTGAAGCTTTATCTGTATTTGCAGCTTCTCCCCATCACTCCCAATAACGTCTAAGCTCTGCCTCCTCTTAGATCAGTAGTGGCATTAGATTCTCATAGGAGGGTGAACCCTGTTGTGAACTACTCATGCAAGGGTTCCAGGTTGTGAATTCCTTATGAAAATCGAATGCCTGATGATCTGTCACATTTTCTCATCATCCCTAGTTGGAACCATCTAGTTGCAGGAAAACAAGCTCAGGGCTTCCACTGATTCTACATTATGGTCAGTTATATAATTATTTCATTATATATTACAATGTAATAATAACACAAATAAAGTGCACAATAAATGTAATGCACTTGAATCTCCTGAAACTATCTCCCTACCTCACCCTTCCCTTTGTCTGTGGAAAAATTGTCTTCCACTAAACTTGTCTGGTGCTGAAAAGGTTTAGCAAATTGTGTTGGAAAAACCCATCTCAATATCTGCTTTAGCAAACCATGTTAGAAAAATCCATCTCAATATTTATCCTCCTCTCACTGTGGACACATTTTGGGCCTAACAGTAAAGAAATGCATTCTCTCTAACCTAATTTTGAATATTTATTTATTTTTACTTATCATACCTCATATTTTTGAGTTTACATTCCTCTCATTTGTTTACACACTGTATATACTAGGGCAAGTTTTGTTTTGTTTTTTAATTCAGAATTTGTGAAATACTTATCCATATGCTCTTGTTACTTACATGTCTTTTTAAACTTGGGAACTGTTCCACATGGACATCTTGTATTTCTGTCCTTGCCTATAGGAGCAGTATTTATTTTGGTTAACATAAAATGAATTGTCAAAATACAAACCTTTAGGATCTAAAGCCACCACATTCATAAAACATTAATAAATTATCAGGAAGAAACATGATGAAGAAACTACAAATTGGAAAAGAGGTATATTGATTGGTATTTATTTTGTAACAAATTACTCCAAATCTACTAGTTTAAAACCAAAGATATTTATTATTTTTCACATCTTTATAGGTCAAAGAGTCAGTTATTGTGGTCTGTCTAGGCTCAGGTAGATGTGCACGGTACATGAGTGGCTGGCAGCCTGTTGCCCTCAAGGAACTCACTCACGTGTTGGCAGTTTGTTCAATATCAGAGTGATGCTCATGTGTCTGTCTTAAGCAGGGTATCTTGTACTAATTCATATGATGTGGTGGTAGCTTTTCAAAGCAGCAAGATAAGACATCTTCTTTGTTTAGGCCACATTTAAAAAATTATCTTCGGCAAAAGCAAATCTCATGTCCAAGCCTATGTTCAAGGGGTAGAGAAATTAATAATGTATTCATTCACTTTGCTACCTAGCGAGAACTGACAGCATGTCAGAGAATTGGATGATCCTGTGTCCTAGGGACATATGAAGGGTACAGAATACATGGATCAAAGAACAGAGAACAATGGGTATCCAGACATCTCAGCAGGTGCCGCCTGGAGGCATGTCTATCTTTGGCAGAACAATGCACAGATAAGTCAATGTCAACATATTCTGTTGCCAATAACAAAATATCATCATAGATTCTTCTCTGGAACTTTATGCAGTCCTACAGAGATAGCTTTTTTGATAATGAATTCTGCTTAAATTTATGTAAATAATTATGGATAATTCAGATCAGGTATATAAGTATATATACATACATGCCCAGACACAGAAGTGTACACACACACCACACACACACACACAGAGCACCTAGCCTTAACTGTAGGTGTTAAACAAAAAGTAACCCCTGAATGTGAGATTCATTCTCACAGATAAGATATTCTTGTTCATCTTTCCAGAGAGTTTTTCAAATCAAATGTGAATGTGACCAGTGCTGCTTATACATCATGCAGGATTTTATGGGAGCCTCCAGATGTCTGTGATACAAATTTAGACTCTTTCTTCAAATGAGTTAGAATGTCACATAAATAAAATTGATAACATTCAATGTACATTTACTTATTTAAAATAACTGCACCACTAAACTTTCTATTTTAAATCAGGTATATAAGCAGTAGCCAAAATAAACATTGCAATGTATTTTATACCTTGTATTTCTAAAATAAAGCTTTCATAATCAGATAGTTTCTAGAAATACAATTACCAAGTGTGTTATTTTCTGTGCACCTAGAAACTGTCTCCTAACAGCCCTTAAAAATTGATCTACTGCTTTGTTATTCTAATATCCAGTAAAATAAAAATGAACATCTAAGCATTGTAACAATATGTAAATCATTAAAAGAGTGCATTTTACTGTTCTTAAACAATGGCAAGGCTTTTATTCAAAACAACTCAAAATAACCCAGTAATGTAATATTTTTTGTGTCTTTACTTAGATAAAAATATGTACAATCCCATAAAAGTGTTCATGAATTTACTTAACTCATGATTGCTGAATAAAACAGTATTATTTAAATGTTCTTAACATTGATCATTGTATTTTATCACCAGAGAAAGCTCTTTCATACAACTTAATATGTGAGTGTGTGTTCAAAATGTTATGTGTATTTATATACATAAAACAATTTATGACCATTAACCCTACATTAGTAATTTTATCAATATGTAGTAAGATTGATTTTTTTCTGTTTATCAAAGTAATAGGTCACATGCCCCAAATATTTTTACTATGTATTATGATAAAATATCCATCTTGAAGGAAAAAGATTTCCAT